>NW_023601433.1:81291105-83691105 GCF_014898055.3 Talpa occidentalis | reverse complement strand
CATTTATATAATTTTGATCTGAAGATCCCATAGACATCGATTCAGCCACTGTGGGTGAGCAGAGGAAACAGGCACCTCATTAAAAATTAATACCTTATTCTACTACGTGGACACGAGAGTCAGATCAACAGGCTCGCCCGACCATGGGTGGGAGGGAGACGCCCGCATCCCACCCCGTGAGCAAACACGCTCCAGCCTTCCGCTCTCGGCGCCTTCTGGAGCTCGGACTGAGTGCAGAGCACGGGAATGTGATCTCTGCGAACAGCCCCCCAGGGGGTCTCAGCAGGTGCGCGTGGTTGGGAGATGAAGCTGAGGCTCAGAGCAGCGCGGGGGCTTGCCCAGAGCCACAGAGAAGGTGTGGGGCAGGCATAACCCCTGCTCCTGGCAGCTTGTCCTCCTGGAGAGGGAAGGAGCTGGAGCCTGCGGCAGCAGCCAGCCCAGCAGTTGGGGTGGGGGCTGGGCCCTCTGGCCACGGTGCCAGCCACACCTACCTAGTGCTGGGCACGACCCGTCCTTGCAGCCCTCACCTGCTAGTGGTAAGTGGCTGTGATGTGCTGAGGTTGTAGCTCCACGGCAGTCAGCTCTTCCCGCAGCCCGGGAGGGAGATGCAGCCCATTTCACAGATGAAAAGGCTGAGGTTCAAAGAGGTGCTGGTGGCAGAGCTGAGCTGAACACGAAGTGGCCCCACCCAGGGGCCCCCAGCGCAGTGCCCAGGTCTTGCAACCCTCTGCTGAGCTGTCCATGGCCTTCGAGAAGGTCAGCGGTGTGGGGACCCAGCCAGCGGCAGGAGAGAGCGGCGCAGAGTCCGGGTTAATGACCTGGCATTGTCTGACATTTGGGTTTTACTCTCTGTGGGAAGTGCACTAATTACTCCTGCTCCCTCAGAAGTCCGACTTAACTACCACTGGATTTTATGGAGTTCTTTGGGGCTTCCACTGCCGCGCGGCTTCTGGGACCACGGTGGCAGAGATGGGCATGCCTCCTCCGGTGGGCGAGTCCCTGGACTTGGCCCCATGCGGGGGAAGCCCCCCATTCACTCGCTCTGCACCAGGCACGCACACCCCGGCCTCCCCTGACCACCCGGCTGGCGAACAGGTAGGAAAATGGGTTCTAAAGGCATGAATGACGGCCCTAGTCTGCCTTTCCACTGCACCTCACAGAAAGGGGGGGGGGCCGCACTCCCCTCCACCCCCTTGTTAGGTCTGCAGGGAAGGTACTGAGAGCCCCACTAGACAGGAGGGGAAACTGAGGCAAAGAGCCATACACACAGAGCTTAAAAACATGGACCGTGTGAGGCTGGACTCTGGGTTGGTAGCACGTTTCTCATGTCCAACTGTGTGAGGAGCCTCTCTGTGCCTCAGTTTCTCTATTTTTCCCAAAGGCGAATTGAAATGGCATTTTCCCATGAATGCAGGAGACTCAGGTGAAAAACTGAGGCCACACCTGCCAGGCCCAGCCAGGAGTCGCGATCAGCGGTGACAGAGCTGCCTGGGATTTCACTTGGCTGCGTCCTGAGTGCCTTTGGGGGGCGCTGCTCACGGCATGAGGTGAGACACGGCCCTGGAGGCACAAAGGGGTGGCCCTGTGTCCTTGACATGTCTGTGCTCCCATGAGTTCACGGAGGGGAGGAGAGACAGAGGTGAACTTGCTCGGGGACAAGAGCCATTGGGACCCAGGAGGAAGGCTCCGTGCCAGGTGTGTCGTCACATCTCACAATCACCGGCAGACAAATATCACCTTCCCCAACCTCATGACACAGACGAGGAAGTGGAGGCTCGGAGAGGTCCAGTAACCAGCCTGAAGTCACACAGGAAATGGTTGATGTCGAATCCAAACCCCGGCTCATCTTGTTCAAAACAGGATTCGGGATAAATGCGCGACTGCCTCAGGCGAGCTTGCGGGTCCTCTCCTGGAATGTGGCGCCCAGGACGGGCAGCGGTCACCGCGCAGTCCATCCAAGCCAGAGATGTCGAGGCAGCCTCCACCCTTCTCCTCTCTCCTCGCCTCCCCTGGGCCTGGACTGACGCTGAGCTCAGTCTCTTTGTGCTCCTCTGGCAAGTGGACATCCTGCCCCAGCAGGGGCTCTGCTTCTGCTCCGCCCCCTGCTCGCCCCCCAAATTCCAGTGGCTTTCAGGGCTCCACCAGGCCCTCCAGACAGCTGACATTTTGCACGGTCCCTGCGGGCAGTCCTGGGCGGTGGGAACAGGCTTAGGCCGGTGGAAGCAGATATCTTAATTAAACTTTGGGAGAAGAACAGTCTCCCCTCCTCATCCCAGCTCCTGGGAGGGGAGCCAGGCCCCTCTTGGCCAGGCCCTGGGGGAGTTTAACCCTCTGTCGTCAGTCCCGGCTTAGCCAAAGGCAGCGAGCATCCCTCCCTCCTCCCTCCACCGCCCCATCTTCCGGCCAGGTGGACAAAGGCGCTCACCTGGGAGAGGTGTGACTGCGGAGACCTGCGTCACACTGGAGGGACAAAGGGTGGACCAAAGTTTTTTTGTTCTCATTTAACCCCGAGAGATAGGCCCTATTATTATTCCCAGTTCACAGATGGGGAAACTGAGGCAGACAGGGCTTGCCCTTTGCCCAGCCCCACTTGGGACAGCAGGGGTCTGAACCATCCGCAACTGCTGGCTTCTTCTCCCTTCGGTGAATGGCACTGCTGCCACCCCAACCTTATGTTTTCATGGTCCACATTCTCCAGAATGTTCCCATCTGTTACTTCCTGTGTGCAGGAGGATGCAGGTGGTGAGTGAAGGAGGAAGCAATCAGCCCTGTCTTCTCAATGGGGAAACTGAGGCCCGAGGGATCATGGGTTGACCAGCTGGGGCAGGGGCTGGCCTCCTTTTTTGCCTCTGCGGCTTCCCGCCAGCCTCTCCGGGTCCCTTGATCAAAGTCCGGGCCCCTCTCCTCGCTTCCTCCCTCTCTCCTGCCTCCCCCAGGGCCTCCCCCGGGGAGAGCAAGGAGGACAGTGATGGATTTGGGCCAGCCTTCATTTTCATTCCCGAGCCTCGCCTCTCGCTGCCTCTCCCTCCCGCTCCACTCTCCTCCTGCAGACGGATGACAAGTGAGAATGCCCGTGACCCAGAGAAATTATCTTCCTTCTCTTTCACCGCATAATTTTCTGCCCTCTCGTCTGGACAAGCCTGGGTGATTTTTAGCTACAAAAAAGGGGGAAAATTATCATTCAGGAAAAAAAAAAAATAGAAGGAGGCTCCTAGCTATTCGACAGACAGGCTGTCTCTGGGTGAAAATGAGAATCTCCCATCCTGTGAACTCCGGGGGGTTTCACAGGTGTTCATGCTCGCGGGATGGCTGTGTGCACCCCGAGAATGAGGCCCGAGGCCTTAGAAGATTGCTAAGGATTGAGGCACCTGTGGGTTTTTCTGCGGGCATCCCAGTGCCTGCCCACATGTGTGCACACATTGAGGACTTTGTGGGGGACAGCATGGTTGTGGGCCACCTGGGAGGTGTCTGGCATCTCCTAGCAACCCAGTTTACTGTGCCCAGGACCTGTATCCCCTTCCCACTCCAATTTTTGACCTTCTGGAAGTTTCTCTTCCCATCCCAACACACACACACACACACACACACACACACACACACACACACACACACACACACCCACTAGCGCTGGGGTCTGGAAAAACGGCACTGCCAGATTGAGCTGCTCTAGTCTTCACTGTGCTGTGTGACCTGGGAGGCGTGGCACTGCCTCTCTGAGCGCCAGCTCCACCATCGATAAAATGGGGATAATAGCACGGAGGGCCCTTAGGTAATGTACCTTATAATGTGACTAATAACCTACCTGATAATGTGACTTAGATAATGTACCTGCAGTGACATAAGACCTCTACCCGCAGCTGCTGGCAGTGTTGTCACTGCTGCTCCCATGTGGCTCTGCTGCCTGGCCCACAGGGGCTGCTTCCTCCTTCAGGGTCTAGAAACAAATGTGGTGTTTCAGTGAAAGAAGCTGTTCTGTGGCCCCAGTCTCTTGCAGGCCTCTTTCCCTCCCTCCCTCCCTCCACCCACGGCCATTACTTTAAGGTCAGAGGCAGGCCCATGGGGTTGGTGAAGCCCCCAAATAAAGCACACACACCTCTTTTGCAGCCATGGAAAATGGCTTTCTCTCCCAGTGAAGCCAGTGGTCATGAAACTAAGAGAGTCAGAACTGCTACTGTTTTGTGTGAATTCTCAGAACACCAAGGCAGTGTTCTGAGGATGCAGGGTCCAGAGACCCTCTTAGGGACCCTGTGGGGCTCTCCCACCTTGCATCTTTGTGCAACCAGATTTCCTTCCTTCCTTCCCTCAACCAAATCATCAAGTCATGTCAGATTGAATGTAGAAGTAGGTTTGTGAATCTAGATGTTTCCTTGAAGCCAGCTGTGACAGAGAGCTGTAAAAACACCAAATGAGTACATTTATTGTTGTTATTTGGAAAATAATATTAGCTTTCCACGAAATAGGTTATGTGATTGTCTAATTGATTATAGTAGTATTTTTAAATGAATTAAATATCTTCAGATGTCTCTGTTTTAATTTCTGAACAGTAAATACCAATAGGTGGCACCCACATAAATGATAGCTGTTAGAGGGCCCCACTGCTTGAAGGTGTCCTGAGTCTGAAAAGTTTGAGAAGTGCACCCCTAGGGAAACCTACCTGGGGGTAATGAAAGAGATGGGAAACACCTGCTTCTCACCAGGGTGGGGTGCTATGGGCTCCTGTTTGCTGGGGCAGGCAGAGAAGTCTTGGGGCAGGGAAATGGGGGGGGTGAAGGAGTCTGGCTGGACAATAACCAAAGACCACCATCCCTAAGGGTCATAAAGTCCACAATGGACTTGAAATAATATGGTGAAAATAGTGTTTTCTAGAATTCCTTTTGTGGTATGGAGAGCCTTGTCTGTTCATTGATGAGATACTTGGGGTAGGCATGAGATTCCCCAGTAATTTTTTCAATGAACAAAGATGTTTTCTAAACTGCCTTCTGAGAAGCATGGGTCTGCAGTGATGGGTCACTTAACAAAGGGCTATACTCTGAAAAATGTGTTGTTAGGCGATTTTACTGTGCCAACACCAGAGAGAGCAATTTCACAAAGATGATAGAGTCATGGCATATGAGGCTCTCTATAGCCACCTGCAGTGTCTATGCAGTCCCTTGCTGACCAAAACATCTCTATGTGGCACATGACTAAGATACTAACTGCAAGGCTGAAGAGAATATGCAAGTTTGGGGCCAGAGCGGAATTGCTAAGCATCATGGAGAGACCTATCTTTTCCATCAGGGGGCTGTTTTTCTTGCCGTCTCCCATGAGACTCTCTGCTGCTCCTTAGAACAATGCCAAAAAACTTTCAACAGGTGTTGGCTTGAAGAGACACCAAAGTATTAGCCAGATGGGCAGAGAATTGGAGCTGATTGTGAAGAGAGAACAAATCGAGAAGCAGGTGGAGTCAGGAAAGGGGCAAATAAAAGCTGTGGGCAGAACACGGCTTCTGAGCCCATTGGGGTGAGTTTGTGACACTGTGAGACCCCAAGTCCAAAGTGCAAATACTGACTCTCCCCTCAGGAAGAGAAGTTTGCCCGAGATATCCCAGGAGCCATGTGGAAGGTGGAGACCCCCAGTTGGCCTCTGAAGGAGGCTGGTCAAAGGAGCAGCATTTTCTTGGCCAGTGTGACTCACTTACTACATGGAATTTTTTTCTTAATGGAATAGATTGGAGGGAGGCCAGGGCTGCTCTGAGGACAGTAGCTCCCAGGCCAGGACTGCATGAGAAACTCCATGTAGAGCCATGGATTAGCAGGTGTCCACCCTGGTTTCCAATCAAAATAACCTGAGGAGCTTAATAACATTGTTGAGGTCCTGGAGTCATTATTCTAGAATCTCTAGGGTGGGGGGTGGGTGAAGATCTAGGTAGGTGTTTTGAAGATACTCCCCAGGGAAGCTTCTGGTGCAGCCTAGCTCTGGATGGGCCACACAGCTGGCTTTATAACTGCAGGAACACTGCCTGGACACATCTATCTTAGTCTCACTACTTTCGTTTTTGCGGATTATTTATTATGCATATTTCAATGGTGTTTCACAGGTGTCAACACCTGGGTAACTACCACCCAGATCAAAATATTGAGCATTCCCAGCCTCCTCCAGCACCCCCATCAGTGGCCTTCTCCCCAGGGCAGTCACTGCTCTGACTTCACTGCTCTCCCTCATACTGGACTTCAGACCCACATACCGATATCATGTCTGGCTTCTTTGGGTGTCTATCATCTTATTTTAATTGCATTTTATTCCTTTCTCCCTTCATCTTATACCCCAAATCCAATGTCTGTTGGTAAATGTTTCAATAGCAACATGGCTCATTTAATACATGAAATCTTCTTCTTAAAGGAATAGATTGGAGGGAGGGAGGAAGGAGAGCAGGGCTGCTCCAAGGAGAAGCCTCCGGCCCAGGACTAGGTGAGAAGCTGTGGGCTGCAGTAGGAAAGGGGAGTCAGAACCCTATGGCGGTATACCCTATACCTGCAGAAGGGCCAGTCTTCTGCAGTCCGGGGCAGGGCAGCACCAAGCCCAGGGCCTCTTCCTTCAAATCGCTGTGTCCCCACATGTTGTACACAGCGCTGGGCCGTTGGCACTGCTGGCACATCTGGGGACTTCCTGACATTGAACTGTCATGTCCTGGTTGAGAGGCAGCTGGAAGCACCTATCCTCCCACAGAGCGTGGCAGATAAGATGCTCTTGGTTCTTAGTTCAGCAACCTGGACATCCATCTTTCACCTTTTATGACTCACCTTGGGTCTGAGATGACTCCAGCACCAGGAAACGTGTTCACATAGACCCTCAACAGATGTTTCCTGATTGAGCAGAAAGAGGTGGCTTCAGTATCCACGTAATAGCGTGGTCGTCCCGCGGGCCTGGCGGCTTCTCTTGGTCCCCATGGGCCTTGCTCTCAGCTGGGGTGCAATGAGGGGCAGGACAGAGACTACTCTGCTGCCCGACAGCCCCGTCCCCTCCCTTGTAATTTGTTCTTTCAACCTTCCACGTTTTTGAGGCTTCCACCCTGGGAGAAGCAGCGTTTCAGGCCATTGTGTGATTTCTGTTTCAACGCATACATTCGCTTAACAAGAATTTATGTGGGCCTCTGGAGAGAACACAAAACACCAAATAAATGTTCTTTTTTCCTCCTTGTAACATTGTGTAAAGAATTTGTCATCCTCATAATTTTTCTTTCCTATTCCACAAAACGTTTATTGTCACGATGTGCCTCAGACCCTGCAAACCCAGGGGACCCACGAGGCGCTCTTCAGAACTCGCGCAGACAAACCCCTCCTCTCTCCCACTCGAGTCTGCTCTCCTTTAACCGTCAGCCCCTTCCCCACCTAGACCCGCTGGCTCACGGATTATACCCCAGAGAGTGATCTTTCTCAGTTCGTGGTGTCTTGTCCATCAAACTTGCTTGTGGGTGAAATAAGGATCCATGTCTACCCTGATTCATTGCCATTCAGCCTTTCCCAGTAAACATGGAACTAAAGGCAGAGAGATTTAAATAGTAGGCTCATTGCTAACATCAAAGATGCCTCTCCCACATCTAGTGCTCCATTTTAGAATCTCAAGGCTACTGCTTTTGAGCTCAGTTTCATCCATATTGTTAAGTCACTTCTCCCAGCCCTATCTCTTTCTCCTTGTACCAGCCCAGGAATGCTCTTGACAAGTAACAAAAACGAACTAACTGTCTCTTAAATGAATGGGTCCCTTATTCTCACATAATGAAAAATCTAAAGAGAGGTGACTGGACTATCTTTGTGATTCTCTTGACCCTGCCCTCCACATTACAAAATGGCTGCTGCAGCTCCAGACATCACATCCAAGTTAAAGGCCAAAGTAAAGGAGGAAGGGAGTGAGCCGTGTGGGTTTGCTCTTTTTTAATCAGAAAAGAAAAATCTCTCTTGAAAATCTCCTAGCAGATTTCTCCCTTAGGTCTGATTGACTAGAGTGGTGCCTCAGACACCCCAATTTTTGACAGGGGTTGAAAAAACATGTTGAAGGCAGCACCCGTGAAGAGGAATGGAAGGAACCAGTTATCCCACAGTAACTGCCACCTCCTGTTTTCACCCCTCCTTGAACACCTCACTGTTGCATCATTTTTATGTTCTTATTTTGGTGAATAAGAGTTGCCTCTACCTGCTAAACATCTCGTGAATTCTCCACATCAACCACTGAAGTCCTCAAGGCATAGGGTCTCCCCGATCTGGACCTGAGAAGTTGCTACCATTTCCAGCCTGTGTGGGGGCTGCTTTTCAGCCCCTAAGTCTTGGCTATACTAAAAAGTGTCCTTCCCCAACCACCTCCACCAAAGCTGGCCATTTCTTGGGGCCCATTGCTGCTTGAAATGATAAAGGTATTTGTTCCTGGTTTACTGTCTGTTTTCCCACGAGACCTACAAGGTAAGAACTTTCTGTTCTGGCAGTGTGTCCCGGGCAGCCTCTCAATAAATATTTGTCTGAATGAATGAGTAAGTGAGAGGGAGGAGGGAAGCCATGCGGAGTCTAGAACTGTCCGCAGATGTGGTCAAGTGGGGACGGTGGCTGCAATAAGCCTGGAACGTTCACTGGTTACAGCGGCGCTCTGGCCAGGGGTAAATTGTGTGTGTGTGTGTGTGTGTGTGTGTGTGCACCTTCTCCAAAACAAAACAAAACCAGAAGAAAAAAGCTGACGGGTTTTGAGGCAGCTTCCCCATAGTCCTTCTGCTTAACCCCACCTCGAGGGCCGTGCGGGTGGTGGGATCACGGAATGAACCGCTCGCTGTCACCATGGTTCTCTGCTGTGAAGGCCCCGCGTGCGGCTCGTGAGCTCATGCGGACAGGCCGCAGCGGGGAGGGGCCGGCTGCACGCTGCACACAATCACAAGTGCACTCTGCTTGAGAAAGGCCAGCCTGGGAGCTACCCAGTCTGGCCGAAGGGTCTTGATGCCCGTGCGGTCCCTCGCCCAGGAAGGAGGTCCCTTCTTCACCCCCAAAACCTCCCGCCTCCATCTCCTCCTTGTAGAGGTCACCTCTGTGCAGACTCATTTCTACTAACCGTCGGCCCGCCAAGGCCAGGATGGTGCCACCCCAGGGCCCAGCGCCGCGTGGGTGCTGATGAAATGCTCATTCTCTCCCGTCGGAACCCTGCCTTCTCCCCATCTTTCAGAAGACCCTGCACCTCCCGCGTGACACTTACTCGTTCATGTCCTATTAGCCGAGTCCAAGCTCTTTTTCAGCATCAGGCCTGTGCCTCTGGCCTCAGCCCCAGCCCATGCCTGGCTCATCAGGGGCTCTGCAAACGCTTTCCCCCAGGAGAAAGGGAGGCCTGCGGGGCAGCTTCAGAACACTGGGCGCGAAGTTCCCGCTCCTGTGAACCAGAGCAAGGCAGCAAATACTTTTTAAATTTTTTAAAAAGGAGTTTAAGAAAGATGCTTAAGGACATCTCCCTCCACCCCACTTTGGATTTGAGGGATATCGGCTACGCTTGAAGGGAGACGTGGGCCAACCAAGTGGGGGAGAGAGGAGCAGGAGTCAGTCTTCAGAGACATCATCTGAATCACTCCCAGAGCCTTCTGCACAGCACCCCAGACTGCTCCATCTCCCTCTGCCCTGGACAACCTCAAGCAGTGACTTCCCCTGCTCCACACACAGTGCCCAGCCTTTCTCTGATTGCTGGTTCTTACTCATCCAGCCAAGTTTGCTTATTGGGGGCACTTACCCTCTTCCAAATTCTGCTCTGGTAACTTCTAAGGGTGTCCAGGCAGGGTGAGCTCATGCATTCGGCTCCACACTAGACCATCCCAGCGTGGACTCTAACAAGCCTGCCGCACAGAATGCAGATGTGGCCTGCTGTGCAGGGGGCAGATTCGGCTCTGCACACCTGGGGGGCCCCAGATGAGGTCCACAGGGGTGGGCGTTGCCAGGCAACCACCGTTGGGACTCCGGTGGCGTCTCCCCTCCCTGGGCTGAGAGGCCACGGAGGAGGCCCGGGCTTCTTCCCGGCAGCCGTGCCCTTATCAGAACCCGAGGAGGGGATCTGAATAAAGACAAGAGCGTTGCCCCCACCGCAGTTTCCAGGCGACACGCAGGCTGTTGCGGTCGCTGTCGTACAAACCCTTTCCCGTAAGACGGCGGGTCCCACGGGGAGAGGGGTGAAGTGGAATATTTTATCAGCCGTGTACATATGTAACCAGAAATGGGGCTGAAAAGCAAAACCTGGTTTCCCTGAATAGAGGGAAGAAGGGGGGAGTGGAAATGGCTGGCGGAGGTGGCTGCAAGGGGCTTATCTCTGGGAGGTCACCAGAGAAAACACCGAGCGGGAATTTCACCCTCCGTGCTGTCGCAGAGGAGGCGGCCGCAGAGAGGGCTGCACAGGCACTACGAGCAGAAGGCTCCTGGTTTTTTGCATTTAGAAATAGGGATCCATATACGTAGAAAGGTGAAGGGGGAGAGCATAGGAAATATTGAAAGCCCGCACGGGAACCGAGAGGGTGGGGGATTATTCGAGACCCGGGCCGGAGCTCCCCTTCCTGCTCCTGCTCCGGGCGCTGGTTCCTTGTGGAGCTGCACCCAGAAAGCCTGGCTTTCCCTTCGGGGTCTGAGGAGGCAGGAGGTTGTTCAGGCACATGGGTGGAAGGTGCAGTCTCCCGCGCCGAGCCAAAGGCAGCTGGCCCGCTCCTGTGCCGGCAGGCGTCGTCACCCCAGGATCTCAAGCACAGAGCAAAAAGGATCTACTGAAATCCTTGCTTTGCCCAGAAGTTTAGCATGAAAGTCACCAGCCTCGCCCAGGAGCACCAGGCACTGCCTGGGACGCAGCACTCACCAGGTCTGTCTGGGTGGAGGCTGGTGCCTGTGTGCCGGCTGGGAGTCTAGGGGGAGAAGCAGACCTGCCTGGGGTCCGGGGCCAGGAGCCAGGCGTTATTCTGGCAACCGGCCTGTAAGCACTTTTCCAAAGATCAGGGCACAGGGAACCGAGCTGGCCTGGCCTCCACGGCTCCGCCCGCGCCCCAGGTCGGGCTGCCGTCAGGAGTTCACTCATTGCAAAGTTTGTGAGATTATTAAAGTGAAGCAACGAGGGATGGGGAGAAAGAGAGATTGAGAAAGAGGGAGATTGAGAGAGAGAGAGAGAGGTGAGAAACGCAGAACCCATCTGGGCAATGCATCACATTGAAATTGCCCCGCATTAAAAATTCACCAGCCAGTGAATTTTCAAGGGATTTGTAGTAATTAGATGACAAAATGCTGGCAAATCTCAGGCTTGCCAAAGATGTTACTCAGGGGTCAAAGACTCGACACTTTCGGCTGGGTAATTTGTAAGTGTCAATCACTCGCAGCCATCAGAGAGAAGGGAGCCATCTAAAGGCTGCATTCTAACTAAGTCGAGGCGCCAGCCTCCAGCCGCCGTCTGCCAGCAAACCCCCAGACCCCGGCTGCTGGGCACACGGCAGCGAAGCCGCCCCGGGCTCCAGGCCACGCAGGCCACCCCAAGTTTCCAACTTTTTGCTCAGTCTGATTCCCCTTAACTCGTTTCGAAAGCACAGCTTGCAGGGAGGTGGGCGGCCCCGGCGTGGAGAGGACGTTTCCGTGGTGGCCGGTAGAGGGGAGAGAACAGAGCTGTCTGTCTATACCGTCTTCTGGCCTGTGGAGGGGGTATGTCACCTGGCAGGGGGTTCTGATGAAAGGAGGGGACCCCCGTGCTGCCCACCCTCTCAACAGGCTCAGGCACTCAGCTTGGGGTCCTGGGCGCCAAGAATGCGGCAGACACCAAGAGGACCCATCTGCCTCATGGAACATTCTAGTTGGGAAAGGGAGGCGGAGTGGACAAAGAACAAAGACCACGGTACCCACCACGTGAGAGTGCGGGCAAAGCTGGAAGGAAACGAAATGGCTTTGGGGAACACGACTTCAAACCCCGTGTGAGGGAGGCCTCCTTGAAGAGGAGACACCTGAGCCGCACCCTGGGGAAGACAAGGTCAGGGGATGCCAGCCTGGGCGCCCGCCAGGAGGATGCTGGGCCGAGGCCTGGGCATCATGAGGGACAGCGAGGTGGCCAGGAGAAGTGGGGGATTCTCTTAGGAGAAATTTCTTGAGGCTGGAAACTAGAGGGGGAGGTGGAGCTGGACCGTCCAAGCTGGATGGGTGCAACCCACCCTGGTCCAGTCTGGTCTGGTCCCTAAAGGGGATCGGAGGCTCCTGGAGACGCGCACACGTCCGTTTTCAAGGTGCTGGCGTGGAGGGCCGCTGAAGCCTGCCTGCTGTTTCTGCCGTGGAGGCCTGGGGAGGCCACCACACTGCTCTGAGCCTCAGTTTCCACATCTGGAAAATGGGCCTATGAGCCCCACTCACAGGGGCACGGACGGGCACGGATGATAAGAACCCGGCTTGCGGAGATTCTCAACAGAACCACTGCAAATGCTGCCCGTCCTGGTGTCCCAACCAGCAGGGGTGTTCTGCAGCTGCCTGGCCCGTCAGGGAGCTGGGCTGGGGCAAGCCTGTGCTCTAGAAGGGAGGAGCTGGGCTGGGTGTCTTGGGAGAGTCTGCTGCTCACTCAGTTTGCCAAACAAATGTCCAAAGTGGAATCTATACATGGCGTCTATTTATATATTTGGCGAGCCGCGCTGGGTCTGGATGGTCTACGGCTGGTGCTTGTAAATCAAGGTCACCCTGAGCGCCTCCAGGTGGGGCCTGTTTACAGCAGCACTGGGGGCGAGCACGGGGCTGGGTGCATTTATTCCCTGCCCGGCCCCCGCCCGTGCTGGCTTCCCGGGCCAGATCTCCACCCTGGGCTGCAGCTTGAACCGGACTGTGAAACCGCTCAAGGGGAAAATGAGAAACTAGCCAGTGTTTCATGGAGGCAGCGGACTGCGCCCCCGGGTGCCAATGGCAGGCCCTTGGGGCTGCAGGAGAGTGGTTGGAAGGCAGACCGGGTGGGGAGAGGGCCCGCAGCACCCCTGGGGGCCCTGCTGCACGCTCGTACATCTCCAGAGCCTGCTTGCGATGCAAATAAAAATTAGCAGCAGCAGCAGCAACAGCAAGTCGGCTCATCTCTCCCCCAAGGCCCCTCCTGAGGATCGCCCATCCTTCCTGGCCAGGGGATCTGGAGCTGACCCGGTCTCTGCTCAAGAATTGATGGGATGGATGAATGCAAATAACAGCGACATAACCACCAGGCGGGGACTGCGCTGCCTGAGCACCTACTACGTGTAGGCGCTGTGTTGAGGCCCTCGACCTTCACTCTTCTCCTCCCAAGGATCTGGGGCTTCAGTGACAGGGTCCTGAGCCGTGAGTGTGAGTAGGACTCCCCCTCTGCCCCGGTCCTCACCCGCTCCACCTGCCAGCTGTTGTCTCTGCCTGATGCCAGACGACGTAGTGACTCAGCCTCTGTCCGTCTCGGGCAAGGGTATGAGCCTGGTGACATGGGGGCTTCGTGCCCGCTCCCTCTGAGGCTCTAGAACCTGGACAGTGAAGCTCTTAGGTGACTACATGCTTGCCCCGGGCGGGTCAGGGTGGCGGGGCCCAGAGCCAGGCAGGCCAGCGAGGGACCCCCTCATCACGGGTGTCAGTGTCTTGGCCACCCTGGGCACCTGACTTTGCTGCTGGAACCCAGCCCCACCCCTTCAGCTCTCCTTGACATGCCTTTGTTACAGCTTCCGGGCTTGGAGCTGCGGCGGCGGGCTCTGGAGGATGGTGCATGCTCGCAGGGAGCGCTGAGGCTCGCCTGTTGACCGGCCCTGGTTTGGACCTTGGGCCTGGATGGGGCTGAGTGGCCCCGACAGGACCTGCTGGGAGTCCCTGGCTGCCCTGGGCCACCTGGGAGTCACAGCGCCCTGGGGTTGGGGCCATAGGGTCTGGAGCATCTCCCTGTGCCCCAAGCGGGGCCCTGCTGTTTGGGAGCCTTGTGGCCTTGGACACGTCTCTGCCCCTCTCTGGGCTGCTGACTTCCTCCTTGGAAAAGGGAGGAAGACTACTATGTGCTCCCCAGGGTGGTGTTTATGCATAAATGTGTTCATCCACACAAAGGGCTGAGGACAGGGTCAGCACCCATGAATTAGCGTCATCTGGAAGGAATGGACACTCACATTGCGGAAGCGGAATGGGGCACCTCCTGCCCACGGTGTCACTGCAAGGTGTGGCAACTCCACCTGCATTTCCGGGACAGGAAAACTGAGCAGCAGGATCAACCCCGAGCCTCCCAGGCCGACGCACCCAGAGTCCCGGCCTCACCTGGACACAACGCAGCCTGGGGCCTCTCCTCGACCAGCCCAGTCACTGTCAGCTCTGGCCTTGGCCTTGAACTTGGGGGCAGCCTGCTGCCTCATCCCTCCTGGGTCCCTCTGTATAATGGAGTTAAGGTCAAGACTCCGGGGCCGGGGTGGGACAGATGCCCCCACCGGGCGTCCACACAGGCTTGTTTGTGATGAAGATGGATGACCTCCCCACCTCCCACCTCCCCGCCTCCCGGGTCTCAGATGCTGCTGGTTTTTAAACTCCCTGTTGTGGCAGGAGGTTGCCTGGATGCTGATGAGGTGCCTGGGCCAGCAGAGATGCAGGCCCGTGCTGGGCCCTGGGCTACCGGAGGCCAAGGCTGCACCCAGACGACAGAGCCAGGTCCCGGCCTGTGAACACAAACACGCCCCCACTTGCCTGCAGAGTGGAGCCTCCTTGTGCCCCAGAGCATGCCCCCTCCTGCCTGTCGTGGTCCCTTGGGGCTCTGAGGGTCGGGGCTGTGCTGACCCCCTACCCTCTGTGGCTCCCAAGGCCCTGGGAAGAGCCAAGAAAGCTGAATGAGCAGCTGAACGAGCTCTGTCTCACAAAGCCACGGCTCGGGTAGGGATGAGGCCAGTCTCCTATCAGTGGGTGGCTGAGCTTAGTCCAGAGTGGGGGAGGCAGAGGAGAGAGACCCTCACCCAGTGCTCCCATGCCAGGGGCTCATGCCCACATGTCAGCCTCCTGAGCCACCCAGCAGATGGGGCCGGTTCACATAGCAGGGGGCCCCAACCAGGCTTGCTCCACCCATCCTGCAGTTAAGTGTTCCTGTCACCCCATTTTACAGAAGTGGAGACTGAGGCACAGAAACGCCAGGAAACCTGGTCTCGAGGTCAGAGAGTTTGTGAGCAGTGGAGCCGCTCTCCGCCCAGCCTTCCGGGCTGCTCCCGCCGAGTTCTGCGCAGTGCAGGTTCCGGCCCATGCTGCAGGGAGGGGGGTGAGCCCAGCACCCATGGGAGGAGCTCAGACGGGGGGGTTTCACCCTCAGCTCTCAGGGCCCTGCTTCAGAGATGAAGATGAGGGGAAAAACCCTGGAAATGAGGGGCATTGTCCTCCCAAACATGTCACAGTCAACCCACCTCTCTGGGGCTCCAGTTGGATTCCCCACTGTGGTCAGGGGAGCCTGGAGAGTTAACCTGAGGATCCCGCACTCGGGCCCAACCAGCTCAGGGTGGGGCTGAGCACCCCTGAAAGGCACACCTTCCCCAGCCTTTAGGCTTCTCACCTGCTGGCCAGGGCCCAGCGCCTGCTCCCGCCCCCCTAGGGCGCTGGCTGCTGCCTAGGCTGGGCCTCCCCGCAGTGTCTGGCAGCCCCCGGGGGAGCGCCGACCACCTTGCCGTCTGCAGCTCTGCTGTCAGCTTTTCCAATCTGGTCCGTCGTGCCCGCACCTGCCTGCCGCGCCACACGCCACTCTCCTTCCCAGACCCAGTTTGGGGTGAAAGCCTTGCTTATTAGTCAATCTGGATCCCACTTACTGTGAATTACCAGGCCTGATTGATATTCATGAGCGGATCCAGCTGAAACCTCAGTCAGCTGCCACGTGACTCCCTGCCTCGGGGAGGAGGCCGCTCTGGGGACCTGGGCAGCCCCGACAGGCAGCTGGGGAGAGCGCGCTGGCCTGGGAGTGGCCCTTGGCTGACAGCGGTCTGTCCCCAGCGGTGGCTGGACCTGGAGGCGCTAGGGGGGTGGCGAGAGGGGGCCAGCTGCCCGCTCCACCTCTGCACGGAGTTCCTCCTGCCTGAGCACCTCCTCCCTCTGCTGGGCCACCCCTGCCCCTCAGCAGAGACACCGCTGGGATGTCCCCAGCACGGCCCGAGCAGCCCCAGCTGCGCTCCCCTGAGCTGCTGTCCCTTTGCTGTGCACATGTTGCAAAGGAGCCCAGCAGGGTCCCGGTCGTGGCTTGGGGCTGCCGCCTGTGAGCCTGGCACCGGCAGCGTGAAGCTCAGTATCAGGCCTCCCAGTGCCAGGCCCCGGCTGCGTCTCAGCACACGAGGGCCCTGCCAGCCCTCCAGCACCCTGGGAGGGGCCGGCTCTCCTCCCTGTTTCAGAGAAGGCCGAGTCTAGGTTGTGTGATTTTTGAGCTCTGTCTTCTGGGTTAAAGGGCGAAGCTCAGGTGTCTGGGGGTGGACCCTCATCTCCAGGTGGGTCCAGCAGTTTCCTCTCCCGCAGCCGACTGTGAGACAGGGCGCAGTGGAAGTACACCCTCGTCGGTCACCCCCGAGAAAGTGCCAAGGCTGCCCATGCCCCCTGCCCACCTCCCCACCTGTTTCCTCTGCAAACGGCTTTACTGTGGGGGGCAGGGGGAGGTGGTGTTCTAAGTGGGGCGCTGCCTGGCTGAGTAAAGAGATGCAGGAATTGGGGGCTTTTCAGGTACCAGAGTTAGTCTGGGCTTCTCAGAGCAAAACTCGACCCCACCCCAAAGGAGGCGGTGCCAGCTGTGCGGCCAGGAGTGGGGTGCATGTCCCCAATTCTGGGCTGTGAGTCCAGGCAGGAAGGCCTGGGCCTGGATAGGAAGCAGAATGCTGGAAAATGAGGCAATACCCTAAACTCCTATTTCTAAATGCAAACGTTTGCCAGGGAAGACGGGGTTTGATGGTCCTGGGGACTGTAGTGACCTGGATCCTGCTATTGAGAACCAGCTCCAGGGCGGCCTGCTCGGGCCCCTGGCGGAGGTTGGTGCCCAGTGCAGGGAGCACTCACCGCCTTAGGGTGACTGGGGTGAGGCTGTCCGGCTGAGGGGAGCTCCCTGTGGCCCCTGGGCTGCTCTGACCATGATGGTCAAGCAGACCAGAGAAACATGGGAAGATGAAGAGGGAAGGACCCCATGGTCCGCGCACCCCGGGATTCTCAGGAGCGAGAAGCCCCTGAAGGCGAACCCAGGTCATTTCCTTTGGCTAAGCCAGGTTAGAGAAGTTGGTCTGCATTTCAGGGTTCACAAAATATATTGCTGCGTGTGACCTGGCAGTGAAGTGCTCATAGCCGGGGGGCTGGGCAGCCGAGCTGAGAACAGAGATACTGGAAGAGGGTGGGAGTGAAGGGGCTTGGACCCAAGCTGCTCAGCCGCACACGGGCTCCTCTGGGGGTATGGTTTGAGAACCACAACGGACCTGGTGTCCAGCTGTGTTATGTGGCCCTCCACGCACTAAGTTTCCTTCTTTCTTTCACAGAGCCACGGGGGCTGGAGAGGATGTCTAACTGGGGTGCTGGGGCCAGGTAGGTGCCTGGGAGGGAGGGCCTGCCCCTCCTGGGTTACGCGCCACGGGCAGCTCAGGGGGCTTCCCTGCCTGTGTCCTCACCTGGGCAGAGGGTGAGGCTCTGCCTTGTGCGTCCGTGGAGGCTCAGGTGAGCCGGTGACCCG
Organism: Talpa occidentalis; assembly: GCF_014898055.3. NCBI lineage: Eukaryota > Metazoa > Chordata > Mammalia > Eulipotyphla > Talpidae > Talpa > Talpa occidentalis. Next base: position 83,673,471 of record NW_023601433.1, on the reverse strand, counting down.
GGGTGCTTTGTAGACGGCAGCGTGACACGCAGACGTAGGCGGTGGCACCGATAACGCCGCCTGGAATCTTTGCGGGTTCAGGAGAGGAGTGGGCTTCTGATGGTCCCCAGGGAAGGCAGGAGCAGCTGCCATCCAGAAATAGGCACAGCACAAAAATGTTTTCTGTTGGCTTGAGCCCAAGGAAGGCTCCACGGCCCCAGTGGGTCTTCTCCGTGAAAGCTGCAATTATGGGGAAATAGGGTTCATTAAGAAAGCTAGAGGGGCTGTGCCCTGGCTTCTGGCAATGCTCTAGTTAGACTGCAGGGCCCTTTTAGTTTTGCCGCCTGGGGAGCCTGCCTGGGCATGATGGGGGGCACTACCTATGTTGGGGGCTGGGGTAACAACAGCAAATGCTTAACAGTGCTCAGGCTTGCTCACTGAGACGTCCCACCCCCTTGAGTCCAGACTTCTGTTGCTTTCAGCTCCCAGACAGGGACCCTGAGGCACAGCGAGGTCCAGGAGCCAGCTCAAGGTCACGCTGCAGTAAGTGGCAGAGCTGGGATTCAAGCCTAGGGAGCTGGGCCCTGACTGTGCTGGTCCCCAGAGGGAGATGGCCCTGAAGACATGCCGGGGCAGCCGGGCAGAGGGAAGGAGCCGGGAGCACTTCTGCCAGGGACCAAGCCCGTAGGAGCTGCTCGCTGCGAAGTCAGCCGGGTTTGCTTTAGACCAGGGATTGGCAAACACGATGGAGAGGGCCGGCCAATAAATGCCCAGCACACAGTCTGTCGAAACTACCCAATGCTGCCGCTGCAGGAAGGCAGTCTAGACAGCATGGGAACCAATGGCCGTGCCTGCGTGCCAATAAAACTTTATTTACACCAACAGGCAGCAGCTGGATCTGGCCCAGGTGCTGTTGTTTGCTGGCCCCTGGTTTGGGTTGTGCAATCCTCTTCTTTATCACTTCTGTGTCATTATAGTCACATTCTTATCCGATTGACTATTTTTTATCTTCTCATTTCACCTCCTCTTTAAGCCATGGGGAAATCATAGGCTTGATGAGCTGGCTGTGTATTTGTATTTGTAACATGCACGTGAAAAACTCATTTTTTTTTTTTTTTTTAAAGTGTGGCCTGTAAGGGCAGGAATAACCAGGTTTTCCGATCCAGCAGACCGGGTAAAGGAGGAGTCAGAGTCCTCAGCGGTTTTTTGCAGTTCTTTTATTGGGGTTCACCAGGCTTATGGCAGGCAGGGGTGCTGGCTGGGAGGCCTGCCAGCCTCCCAGCCCCCAGCAAGTCTTCACTCTATCTGGGCTCTCTGGCTTTCGTTCTGCTGCTTCTCGGCTTCTCTTTCACTCTGCTCCGGCTTCTTCTCTTTCGGCTTCTGCTGGCGTCCCCATGACACCACCCTTAAAAGCACAGTCTTAGCCCAGGTGTACCCACTTCAGGTGCCCGCCATCAGGCATGCATTCAGGACCACAGGGTTCCCTCATCTATCCTGATGGCGGGAGGGCAGAAAAGCCTGATTTTTTTCCTTACCCTACAGGCCACATAAAGTCACCATATGTGCCATGGAGCCTTGGTTCATGCTTCACGAGACACATTGGGCCAGTGGTTTTCAAACCACTCAGGTGCTGGGGGTGATAGGTATGTAGGGGCTGGGACACACGTTCTGCTTCTGGACAGGATTCCTGTTGCAAGAGTTTGGAACTGTCTAGAAGTGGCTTCAGAACGACTTTGTAACTTCTGAGCTATGTGCCCTACATTATTTCTTAGGCTTATTAAGGAAAAACAGACAATTTCCCATTAGGCCTGTTATGCCTTTGGTCCAGCCTTCTCCTGGACTTGAGACACCTCCACCAGGAGGCCCTCTGTAGGGGCAAGAAGGCCCACTGAGCAGGTTTTCTGATCCAGCAGACCGGGTCAAGGAGGAGTCAGAGTCCTCAGTGGCTTTTGCAGGCTTTTTATTTAGATTGACCAGGCACACGGCAGGCAGGGGTGCTGGGGGGCCGGGAGCCTGGCAGGCCTCCCAGCCCCCAGCAAATCCTCACTCTATCTGGGCTCTCTCTGGCCTTCTCTCTGCTTCTCTTCTTCTCTCGGCTTCTGTTCGTTCTTGGCTTCTGCTGGCGTCCCCGCGACGCCACCCTTATAAACGCACTCTCAGCCCAGGTGTACCCACTCCAGGTGCCCGCCATCAGGCATGCATTCAGGATCACAGGGTTTCCTCATCTATCCTGATGGCAGGAGGGCAGAAAAGCCTGATACTTGTACCTTACCCTACACCCTCCGTCTCCACCTGACAGCTCATGGTCTCCTCCAACTTAAGGTGTTTAAGCCCAACTAGTTTCCCTCTGAGAGCTCCAGCAGCCACCCTATCTCAGCACCCCTCTCTTCTTCCTGAGGCTCCATCCCCAAACCATGGCATCAGCCACGCTGTGTGCACCCCAGAGCCAAACCCTATGTCCCATAGGCTCCACCTTCAACACACCCAGCACCTGGCTGCCTGTCACCTGCCCCGCAGTGGAAGACACCACCTGCCCCGGAGGCCTGCGAGGGACGCCTGTGCTGTGCCTGTGCAGTAGGCTCAGTATGCGTCCCTGGGAGGCACACCCCAAAACACTTTAGCCCAGTGGGGCTGTAATGGCAGGACAGGACACTGTGCAGGTTTCCTGATCCAGCAGACCGGGTAGAGGAGGAGTCAGAGTCTTCAGTGGCTTTTTGCAGGTCTTTTTATTGGGATTTACCCGGTACATGGCAGGTAAGGGTGCTGGGGGGCCAGGAGGCTGGCAGGTCTCCCAGCCCCCAGCAAGTCCTCACTCTATCTGGGCTCTCCGGCCTTCTCTCAGCTTCTGCTTCTCTCTTGGCTTCTCTTCGGCTTCTGCTGCTGCTGGCATCCCTGTGACGCCGCCCTTAAAAGCCCAGTCTTAGCCCAGGTGACCCACTTCAGGTGCCCGCCATCAGGCATGCATTCAGGATCACAGGGTTCCCTCATCTATCCTGATGGCGGGAGGGCAGAAAAGCCTGATATTTTTCCTTACCCTACAGGGGCCCTGTGGAGGAGGCCAAGGGCTGAGGGCTGCCCCGGCCCCCACTCTCCTCCCTGGACCCCTCAGATGCCAGGGTCATCCTGAGCCGCCACACTGGCCCCCGCGCCCAGGATTGATGGAGTGGATGGTATTAAAAAAACAAGCCCTAGCTAGACGGCAGGGGCACAGGGGCACGTTAGGGTTCATCGCAAGTAGGCGCTCAACAGGAAAAGCCTCACGGGGCGGGGCAAGACAGGGTGCATTTCCTTCTAGGTGCCTTGAGGTCAGAGCGCAGCCTCCATTCCCCTGCCCCGACTGGCCTCCCTGGCCTCACATCCCCCCCCCCCCCCTTCATAACACGAGGACGAGGAGCGGGGTAGTGCATTCACCCTCGAACACAGGCTCTGCTGTTTGTTTCTGAGTGTCCCATAAACTTCCCTCCCACCGCTGCTGGGAGCAGGATATGGGGGAGGGGGGTGTTCATTCCTTCATCAGGTATTTAAAAACCTACCGTGCCTCCTACGTGCCTCCTACTTGCCAGGCGTGGGGCTGCGCGGGCACAAACAGGCACACGCCCTGCCCTCCTCGAGCTTGCCTTCCAGGAGCAAGGACAGACCCAGGCAGCAGGTGCCTGGAGGGGCTCAGGGGTCTGGGGGGCGGCCAGCAGGGCAGCTGGCCCCGGGGGCTCGAGGGCTCCGGGAAAGCGCTGATTTCAAAGGCGGAGGCGATAGGGGAGAATCAGTGATTATTAAGCAAGTATTGCATTAATCTTTTATTATTAAACATGATATGCTGGAAAAAAATTCTTAACAGCTTACTAGGCAGGCTCGCAGGAGAGCCAGGGAGGAGAGGACCCCAGCGGCTCTCGGCAGGGGCGGGGCGCGGGCAGGCCTCCTCGGGGTACACCAAAGGGTTAAAGTCATTTTCATTAAAATTTAAATTTCAGCAGCGCTCTCTCCCTGCTCACTCTCCCTCCACCGTCCTTTGAACGTTTGACTGGCAACCATTTCATATTTCAATCTCGGCAGAACAAATTGAATTAGATGTTGAAACCAAACTCGGCTGTGCTCACCAAAGCCTGCATGCTCGGCTTGCGCTAATCCTTTCCTCCAAGCTGCCTAGCACAGCCAGGCGCTGCCGCTAAGACAAAACCCACGGAGGCAGGGGAGGCAAGCAGGGAAAGGCGGGCGCAGGCCGCTGCAAATTGCCTTCTGCCTGGGTGGGGCTGGGCCCGCGCCCCCACTTCTGTCCCTGGTCCCTGGCGCCCGGCGTGGTGCCCCGTGCCTAGGGGTGCCCGATGAGTGTTTGGGGGTGAGTGAGCGAATGGGGCAGAGGATTAGCAGTGGGCTCTGAGGACTCCCTGGGCAGCCTCTGCCCCTCCCCACTCTCCCTGCATGGCCAGGACAGCTCTCCACGCGCTCACCCTTCCCCAGAAGCTGAAGCCCCCCGGGCCCGAGTCCAGGTGCTGGTGCTGCCCGCGCCAGGGCTGGTCCAGGGTCGCCCCACTCCAGCCCCTGCCCCGAGTGCCCACCAGCAGGAGGATGCAGGATGAGGGAGGCAGCTCTCTGGGCCTGGCCCGGCCTCCACCACGTGCCCTGAGGTCACCCTCGGCCTCAGGCTTTTGCCGGTGGGGTGTTGACGGAAGCTCTTTACACAAGCGAAGTCTGCACCCCGGCCAAGGCGTGCTGACCTAGCGGCCTGAGCCTCCCAAAAAGTCAGTTCTACTATGGGAACAAGGGCACCCCTGCCCACGGGTGACCCCAGCATGGAGAGGGATAGGAGCAAAAGGCCCCCCTGGGAACAAGCTCACGTGCTGCCCAGCTGTTCACTTCAGCCGCCGGCGCCGCCGATCGGGCTGGGCCTGTCCTGGGGCTGGAGGGCCACCTCTGGGCCACCCTCCTGGATAGACTCCTTTCTACCATGACTCACCCCCTGGCAAGCTCGGTCCTGCCCTGTGTACCCCAGGCGGCCCAGGAGGCCCATGTCCTGACTTCCTCGGCACTGGGCATTAGGTGGGTGTCCTCTGCAAATGTTCCTCTAACCACTACATTTGCGGAGGGTTCAGAAGGCGTGAGACATGGCCGAGTCTCCTGCCCTGGAGTGTGGACCTTGTCTTTTAAAAAAGCCCACCCGTTTTAAGGTAGCTTTCCACCCATTTTAAGATTTGGAATCACAACAGGAGATGCTGAGACCGGTTGGCAGGCAGTGGGCCGGGCTGAGTGCCCCCTGGCCTTCTGGAGCCTTGGCCTGTGCATTCTGCCCCCACCCCTTCCGTGGGCTCCCTGTCACCCAGCTCTGTCCAGGGTGTGGCTACTGCACTCCAGCCAGGCCCCCTCACCCAGGCCTCTCCTCCCCAAGGCTCAGCCCGTGTGTGAACACCCGGCTCACCCTTCAGGCCTCCTCAGGGCCTCAGGCCTTTGGCTGCCCCAGACCACGAGGCTCCTGCCATTCTCGGGTTGCCATCTGCTGGGCCTTCTGCAGCCCCAGGAGCACAGAACAAATCCTCCCCTTCCCTCTGCTCTGCCCCTCCCCCAAGAGGCAGCTACCTGTGCTCCTTGCCCCGGGGGAGCAGGCCTCACCAGCTCCCTCCAGATGCTCAGATTCCCACTGCCTCTCCAGCAGCTCCAGAGAGGACTGTAGGCCAGAGCCAGCGGCCAGTGGAAGACAGCACCCCCAAACTGTAGGGTCTCAGGGAGGCAGTGGTATTACCAGCCAAGGGTGTGGACTCTCCATGCAGGACAAAGTGGGGGAATGTCCTGTTTCTCCCCCAAGCAACCTGGAGCAGGGGAGCCTGGGCAGGCAGGCTGCAGGACCAGAGCAGAAACCTGGGCGGGCCTCGGTCTCTTTGCCCAGCCCTGCTCCCAAGCGCTCATAGCCAGGGCCCCCACCAGAGCAGATGCCCCCTGGCCCTGTGGCCCCCGGCCTCCTGGGTCTGGCCTTTCTCCTCTTCTGGTGCCTGGCCTGGGCCAGCCTCTGTCCGATCTCTCTCAGGACTCTTTGCGGGCCTCAGACCCCTCTGGTAGTGGACGTGCCTGTCTTCCGCCCCCACCAGTTTGCTTGTGGACCAGGAAGTCCATGGAGACGGCAGCCCCTCCCTGCACGACCTCCATGGTGTGTTTCTGGAGTTTCTCTCCTAGATCCTCTGGCGTTTGATCCTCCAATGTCCTTTCATGCAAACTCAGTGCCCCGGACCCCACCTTCCTGCTGCCTGGTCTCAAAGGCTGGGCTCCCGCACTAGGGTCAAGGCGTTTCTCCTGCAATGTGCTCATGTGGCCCCTTCCCAAGGGGGGAAGGATGGGGACCCTCCTCTGGGCCAAGCTGAGTGCTTTACCCAGGCTCAGGTTCTGCTCCCTAGGATCCGGCGCTTCCTTCCAGAATCACCAGGACTACGATAGCCATGACCACAGCCGCAGCTGCTTCTCCACGGTGAGCTCTGTGCAAGGAGCAGGGCGCGGAGGGGAGAAGTGGGACAGGAGCGGGTGTGGAGCAGGTGCCCTCGGGGAAAGCGGCCTTTCTGAAGAGGACGGGAATCTCTAATGAAGATCCCAAGGGGAAAAAGTAGACAGTCGGGAGAAATGTGAATGAGGGGCGTCCCGGCAGAGGGAGGGCGGGTGCACGGGTCCGCGGTGCGTGCACCGGAAAGGTCAGAGCACTGGGCAAGGGTAGGCAGCACCTTCTTGTCACTGACTTCATTCTAAGTGTGTCCAGGGGGTGGGGTGGGGCCCTGACGGGTTTCAGGCTACAACGGACACACTCCAGTTCACGGATCTTCTGGATCCTCTGCTCGTGCAGAATGCAGAGCTCCTCGGTGAGGGGGAAGGGAGATAAGCGTGGAGGTGTCTGTGGGAGCTAGGGGTGGCATGAAGACAGGGTGATGGGGCACCCTGAAATCTCCACAGGAGTCAAATTACCTGCTCCTATCCCCCCACCCCCGCCACACACGGTGAGCCCAAGAGTAGGGGCACAGAGGCCAGGCTTGGGCAGGAAGGACTGATGGGGCTTGGGGCTGATTTGGGGCGGCCCTCTCTCCTGTTCCTGCCTCAGGTTAACAGCTTCTCCAAGACTGCCTGGCTTCCTGTTGCTCCAGAGCCTGAGGGCAAGGCTGAAAGCTTGAACCTTAAAGGCCTGAGTCTCTGGGGTCAGACAGGTCCACATCCTGCAGGCCCCAAAGCAATCTGGGCCTGCAAAGGGGGTGTTGTTAGCATCACCCCATTTTAAAGATGAGACTGAGAACTGGAAGGTTAAGTGACAGGCCCACATTCCCGAGGCTGCCCAAAACCCAGGGGGGCTTTAACGTAGAGACTGAGCTCAGCCCGCTGACACCAGGGACAGCAAATCCTGCTCTGGGAAGGTTCCAGAACCGCCACCCATCAGTTAAGTCAGTGCCATTGATGCCTCCTGATGCAGGCCCACAGGCAGGTCTGACGCTCTTACTTTGGGTGATGAAGGACCATCCCCTGGGGCACTGGTGGTGTGGACATGTGAATACCAATGTGTGGTCAGCCAGCACTGCCCACCCACAGGCCCCGAAAAAGGATGGGCAGCCGGAAGGAACTGGGTGGAGTCCAGCTGCCCTCCCGTAGACCCAGCACTGTGGAGGCCTGGTCTGGCAGGGCTTGACATTGATGCCCCGAGACACCCCCAGAAGTCTGTGGGCAACCTGCTGTCTGCAGGGTGGCCCATTACAAAGGCGGGGGGCAGGTGCTCTGGGCCTGTGCCTTCGGGGCCGAGCTGCGACTGGTTAGGAAGCATCCCAGCCCAGTGCAGTTTCCGATCTGAAGACTGGGACCTCCTCTCTGGCAAATGCATGGTCTGAGGACTCCTGGAGCCCACTGGGAACCCCGCAGGGAACCTCACCCAGTGTCCCCACAGAGGTAAACACAATGTTGATGAGTGTGTTCCCTGGGCTTTACTGGGACCCACTGATTCAGTCCAAGTGCGACCCCTGGGGCAGGCCGCGCATCACCCCCAATGTACAGAGAGAGGAGTCAAGGTCCCAGCGGGCTTGCCGGTCCAAGGCCGCAGAGCTGGGAATATCGAGGTGGACTCAGACCCCGGTCAGTGGGGCAGACCCTCCCGCTGGGGGAGGCTGACCTCCGGGATGGACAAGGCACGTGCTGGACACCCCATGCCTGGGTGAGCCTTGGGGCACTCTGTGCCGGGGACCCGACCAGCTTCACGGCTGCGGGGAGTGCAGGACGTCTGGTCAGCTGAGCCCAGGCGCAGGGACGGCGGTGGCGCGGGGCCGGGTGCTCTCCGGCAGCCGTGTCGCGGCCCGAGGTTGCCCTGCTGACTCAGCCAGGCCTGTGGTGTTGGTGCCAAGGGCGGGGCAGGGCAGAGCCCAGGCCCAAGCAGTGAGCAGTCCCTGGGAGAGATGTGGCTGGGACCTGCAGCTCAGCAGCCCTGGAGGGAAGACGAGATGAAACTTCTGGAGTCTGCCTGACGCACCCACACCGTGCCCATGTTTTTCATGGGTTATTACAGCATTTTTTTTCTCACTAGAGCCTGGTGAGGTGGGGACCAGTCAGTGAGGAGCATCTTGGCATCTGGGCTGGGGTCCCCAGCCAAGCTGGCTGGAGGAGGTGTGGGCCCAGCTCCAGGGAGATGCACTCACCCCGGTCCTAGCAGGTCTGGGCCTGGGTTGTGGGGATGCCCATGCCGTGGTGCACCCTGGAGCCCAACTTTTCAGTCAGCAGGACGGGGCCCTGTTGGCACCTCAGGGCTGCTGGGAGGGGAGGCGAGTGGGAGAACTTATGAGGGAGCAGTGAGGTGGGGCTGCTTTGTTTTGCAGCTTTGGGGGCGCCTGCTGCTCTGAGAGACTTCCAGGCCTTGTGTGGCCGCCCTGCACTTGGGCCCTCTGGGCCGGGGTGGGGGTGGGGTGTTGAACTTGCCGATGAGCGAGGTGTCGGGCCCAGGGTGCCCAGGCTGTCAGGATATTGGTCCGAGGCCCCTGCCCCCTCTGACCTTGGACCACCAAAGTCTGGGCTGCCTGGCTCTGTCCGCCGGCCCCTCGGTGTGGCCCTGCCCTCCACCCCCCGTGCAGGGAGCAAGAAGCCGGAGCGGCTGCCCCTGTCCCCAGGCCCGGGAGCACGTACCCTCTCGGTGCCAGCGCGCAGCTGAAGGGTTTGCTCCTCGCTGTCGTTTTCACTGTCTTCCAGCTGCTCCAGGATCTCGTCCAACACCACAGACCGCTTTTTCTTCGGGGGCTCTGTGGGAGCCCAGATGGCAAGAGAGGAGAAAAGAACAGCCGAGAGCGTTGGGAGGCAGGACGAGATGGCAGAGAGGGGAGGGGAAGGGATGAGCAGAACAGAGAAAGGAGAGGCGGCAGGGAGCGAGGGGAGAGGGACACAAAGAGGGAAGAGACACGCTCGGAGGAGGAATTAAGGGCAGGGAGAGTCAAGGGAGATGGGGTGCGGAGAAGGACCCTGGTGAGTCTCTGGGGTGGCCACGGGGGAGCCGCCTCCCCTCCACCCCAGAAACTCCAGCTGTCGGCACCCCCTCCCCACCCCAGAGGTTAATGAATCTCTGCTCGGCGTGGGGGAGGCCACGTCCAGTGGGAGCGATGTGGGACGTTTCCTGGGAGGGGTCCCAGAAACGCGGCTGGGGTACAGGAGGTGCTCAAGGATTCCAGAGCTCTAGCGGGGATGACAGAGGTGGCTTTAGAAAAGAGGGGTCATTTGACTTGGGCTTTGAGGAATGCAGAGGAGTTCTCAGTGAGGCGATGGGAAGGGTGCAGACACACGGCACGAAGGCATGGAAGGGCATTGGGGGGAGCTCACAAAATAGATGCCTTCCGGGTCCCAGACACTACTGGCCGACCACCTGTTAGCACGCTCAACAACCCCACAGGCAGGCACTGTTGTCTCTTACAGGTGAGCGGATGGAGCCACAGACAGGTGAGTCTAATAAGGGGACTCAGGCAGGAAGTGGCGAAGCCAGGATCAGACCCGAGTGCAACACTAAGTCTCTCCTCTGTGATGCGCAGCCTCTGACACTGGCCAGAGGGCGCCGCAGAGACACTGGGGGCCAGAGAAGCCGCCCTGGTTCTAGGAAGGGGAGGGGTGGGGTGGGGCTGCCGTCAGTTCCTCTGCTAGTCTAACCACTCGGCAGTGTCAGCGTCACCCACACACGTCACCGGATGAGTACAGAGGCGGCTGAGAGGCTGCCCCACCCCCTGCTCCCCTGCTCCTGTGTAGCCTTCTGGGGAGTCTCCCCGGTGACCTGTAGTCTCTGTCCCCACCGGGCTGGGAGCCCCCTCTTGGGGGTGGGCAGTCTTTCTCCCTGGGTCTCCTCAGAACCCAGCCAAGTGTGCGGCCCAGATGCATACCCCTGGGTCTCTCCTGGGGAGTCTGGGGGGTGCCAGGACCCGAGCTTATTTCCTCATCTCCTTCCTCCCAAGCTGGCCCCTTCTCAGCTCCACGGCTACGCCTGATTCCTTCTCACCAGACTCCCTGCCCCCGCACCCCCACCAAGAACCTTCCTTCTGGGGCAGGAACCACTTCTCTGGGGTCTCAAAGCTCTGAGAGGGACGCGCCCACGACATTGCTCGAGATGGCTTCTCCAGGCCTGGGAAACGAGCCCCCAGCTGGAGATCCCACGTCCCTCCTCAGAGGGGACCCCTCACATGGCACCTGCCTCTCCGCCCCTCCCTGCGCCCCCCACCCGTGCCACAGCTGGGACCCTGCCCGGCTTGCTGCGGGGACCTCCGCGAGGACACAGGTGCTCCCTGGCATTTGCTGATGAGGGGGCAAGCGAGTGAGCAGTCGGGGGACTGGGCGAGGGGGGAAGGCGTGGGAGGCTCTCTCCTGCCTGTCTGGGGAGCCCCAAGGCCTGGCAGCGGCACCCATCATTGTTCATCATGAAAGGGGAGTGGGGCCTGCGGGCGGCGGTGGGGCTGGCAGTGCCGGCTCAGACCCGCTTTCCTGCTGCGCCCTCCTCCCGGCTCCCGGTTTCCTTAGAATCCAGGCTCCGGAGGTGCACAATGGTCTCTGCAAATTGAATTTGTGGGCAGGTAATAGGAGCCAGGAAATGGAAGGGCAACAAAATAGGGGCCTGCCGGTCTGTCACTGAGGGCCCCTCCCAGCTACTAACAATGGGGGGACTAGCTGCCTGGACGGTGGGTCCCTGCTCTCCCGCCAGGGCTGGTCTGGCGTCCTTGGGTGACCGGCAGCAGCAACAACCAGCAGCAGCTGCTGTCTTCCCCTTCGCCCCATTTTTGTTCTCTCCCCACAGCCCTGAGACACGGGTGGGGACAGCACCTGCGCCTGTGCGCTGTGTGGGCTCAGCCTGCAGGACCCCGAGCACTCGGGCCACCCATCGTCCCCTGGCCCGAAGGCTGGGAAGCCTCCCAGAGTCTGGACCCCAATGGCAGGACCTGTTAAAGCCCACAGCAGAACACGCTGCTCCTTTGTCTAGACCCTTCACTGGCGGTGGCGTCTCATGTAAGAGAAAGGCAGCCAGGATGGCCACCGAGGACAGAAAGCAGCCCCGTCCCCACCAGAGCTCTTCCCTCCCTCGCTCTGCTTCAGCCAGGCAGGGTCACACCCCGGTTCCCACCCCCACTGCTCCCACCTCAGGGCCTTTGCACCTGCTGCTCCTTGGGTCTGGGACACTCTTGTCCTTCTCAGAGAGGCCGTTCCTGAACAACTAGGTCAAATCCCAAGTCCCGCAGGTTCTCCTGAACCCACTTCACAGACCCTCCCCTGTTCATCTTCCTCCCCAGCACGGCCCCTCGCGTCGCTGTGTTTATGTCCTCAGCTCCTCATCTGTCCCCTGCGCCGCAGAGTCGGCCCAGGACAGCAGGGGGCCCGGCCTGTTGTGTTAACTGCTCTATATCCCCAGTGCCTGGCACACAGCAGATGCTCAATAAACGTTTGTTGAATGAGTGAATGGATGAATGACGAGGGGAGAGGGTGAAGGAGTTTCGGTTGAGAAGCAGAGACGAGGTCACAGGCAGCCTCTACAACAACACCCTTCATGCTTTCATTCCCTTCAACTCAGCTGATGAGGGCGGCTCTGGGCCCGGCCCCATCTAGGGTGGCGAGGATCAGTACCCTGATGCGGGAGGCACCTGCTCCCCGTCGGGCTATCAGGGCAGCTTCCTGGAGGAGGTGACAGTAAACATGGCTGGAGTCCAACTGGCTCCTAGCTCAGGCCCTGCCAAACTGCTTTGCCAGTCTTTCCACTGGCAGGTAGCTGCACAGATGGCTTCATGGCATCTACTCCCTCAGAAATAGTAGGCACTCCACCTTGCCTCCGTCCCGTGGGCACCAGCACGCCTGACGTCTGCCCAGGAGCAGAGTCTCACTGCTTTAGACACCAAGGAACCAGTTCTATGTCCATGTCTTTGCCAGGAATGCCAGGCCTGTCCTCTGGCTCTTGGAGGGCCCACCTGCCTTGGAACCACCCACCGCCAAAGACTCTCCCCGCCTCGGTGGCAGCAGCACATCTACAACTATTAAAAGAACCAGACGCCCTGGGGGCAGAGCAGCCCACAGGTCCCAGCCCGCATGAAGCACATGCCCAGAACACCTGGAGAGGCGGCCGCAGGAGGTGAAAAGAACCCAAGCCACCCAGGCCAGGGTTCGGGCTCCTGGCACAGGACCCTGGGGGCGCAATCTCCCCTCTCGGAGTCCCCCATCTCCCAGGAGCCCAGCGTGGCTGCCTCGGGAGGGACGAGTTATTGCTGCTCTGGTGCTTCCTGCTCCCCAGGACCAAGCACATCTGGGCGAACTTTCACTGGCGCAAGCGGCCCTTTCTCTCTCCTCTTCAGGTGGGTGTGTGAGCATAGGCACGCTGCAGGGTACCAAGGATACAGCTGAAGAGAAAGCTGCCCTCCACTGCTGCCAGGCTCCCGGGTGGTCATCACACCACCATGCCCAGGTGCTCCCGCAGGTGGTCCCTGGCTTAAACATCGGCGTCTGCAGCAACCAGCACTGGGTAGCAGACACTTGACCACTGGACCCCTGCAGGGGGTCCACTGCAAGGCCTTTTCTCCAAAGGCAGCTGAGGGCCTCTCTGCCATCTGAATGTCTCAGGACTGCCCGGGCCCTGGCCCCGTGACTGTGTCCCAGGGCCCGGCACATAGTGGGTGCTCTGTGATCAGTAACTGGACATAGGTAGGAGTGAATAAATGGATGATTGTGATGATTGCAAGAGAATGAATGAGTCCCGGGGCATCAAGGTGGGTAGTTCTGTTCTGTTTTTGTTTTTAAATGAACCTGCCATTGTTGGGGTAGCAGTAAAACACAGTGGCAGGGCTGGGAAGCGTCCTGGACACCATCTGGGTGGGGAAACTGAGGCCAGAGGGAGAGGGAGGCAGCTGGAAGAGGAAACATACAAACATGCACAGGACAGGCACTTTATAAGCAGTGTCTCATCTGAGCTTTATCTGAGCTTGAGGAGGTGGGAGTTATCACCCCGTTCCACAGGTCCCGCAGGTCCCGAGGCAGCCATGCTGGGCTCCTGGGAGATGGGGGAACTCCAAGAGGGGAGATTGCGCCCCCAGGGTCCTGTGCCAGGAGCCCGAACCGGGGCCTGGGTGGCTTGGGTTCTTCTCACCTCCTGCGGCCGCCTCTCCAGGTGTTCTGGGCATGTGCTTCATGCGGGCTGGGACCTGCGGGGGAGTTGGGGGTACAGAGGGAAGTGTACACCCCGAGGCCCCAAGTCTAACAGGTGGCGGCCCACTCAGCTTTGTTTGCACCCCTGCTGGGGGCTGGGTGGGGGGAGGAACGGCCAAGGCAAATTTGGCTTCTGGCATGGCCATAGGACCCTCTGAAATTCAATTCCCCCATTTCTCCCCTCCTCTGCTGCCACCTTCTGCTGAGCCGCAGGCCCCAGCGCAAAGGGGACAGGTGATCCTTCCTGCAATAGCCTTGCAGAGCACCCCCTACTGCTCAGCACTCGTAACTGCGCCGGGTAAGCAGGTGCCCTTGCCAGTGCCCTGGCTTCTCTGCGCCTTAGTTTCCTCCTCTGTCAAAGGGGCACTACCAATACCCACCCGTGGAGTAGCCGTGAGGACTGAGGAATGAACGGAGCGACGCCTGGTGCCTGAATAGGACTCCAGCACGTCACTTTACTTAAAGGAGTCACTTCAGTGGCCACTGTGTGTGTGTGTGCGGGGTGGGGGGTAGGGGTGGGGGCAGCAAGGGCCCCAGGGTGGGGACTGTCACAGGAAGGCCAGTGGTGGAGCTGATCGGTAGATGAATGAAATGCTTCGGTTTACCAAAGCCACAGGGGGCAGCACCCTCGCTCCACCTGCTTGTAGACTGGGAAGCAGAGGCATGGGGGTATTCACTGACTGCAGGGGAGGGGCATGGCGGGCGGGTTAGGGACCCACTAACTCCATGGTCTTGGAAGTCAGACAATGTGAGGCCCCAGCTCTGCAGCTAGTGGCCGAGCCACCTTGGCTGCGTCATTTCCGCTGACTGGGCCTCAGTTTCCTCAGCTGCACCCTCAGGAGGACCATCTCCTGGGGTGGCTGTGGGCATCAGCGGGCTCATGCCTGGAGGCTGGCATGTCCAAGGGCTCGGGACTCAGGAGCAGTGCTGCCCTGTGGGCCTGGTGGGTCTCGTCGGGTCCCCTCCCCCCTTCCAGAGGAAGCATCGAGCCCCGAGTTCCCACCCAGCGACACCCAGCACCCCCCCACCAGCCCTGCCTGCAGGCAGAGAACCCCGCTCTCAGGGAACAGCTGCTGAAATCCCAGTTCCCCGACATCAAAAGCCTCAGTGGGTTTTCACCAAACAAACACAATGCAGAACTGGAGAAAGGTGCAAAATAAATAAACGAAACAAGCTGTGCATTTTCTCTCCATATTACAGCTGCACCCGAAGATAAACAACAAGTGAATGTCACCAAACATCAATACCCGAGAAATTAACTTGACAAAAAGCTCAGCCAGCCCCCAACAACCCCCCAGTCCTGCCCCCTCTCTCCCCCCCCACCACCATTTTGCATTTCTGGAGTTCCCATCTAATGATTTTATTTTTCAATTAATTCCTTGACAGAATGCCAGCCCGCGTCTCCTTGCCGTCCCTGGCTGGCGCGGCCGCCCTGCGTGGAAGGCACAGGCAGGCACAGAGAAAGGCGCGCGGGGAGGCGGGCGGGGGCTGTCAGGAGGACAAGAGAAAGCGCTTCGCGGGGTTTTGTTCCGGATGCAGAACGCTGAGGAAAGGCGAGCGGGAGAAGAGCGCTGGCCGGGGAGAAGGGAGCGGGAGAAGCAGCCGCCTGGGACTGGGCAGCGAGATCAGCCAGGGAGGCTGCAGCCAGGCTGCCAGGCTCCAAGGTGGCTGCTCCTGGCTGGGCAACCTGGGGCGGAGGCTTCCCCTGTCGGTGCAGTTCCTGAATAGTACCCAGGACCTCCCCCCACACTCCCACCCCCTCCCCGCCTCTGTACTTGAGTATTCGAGAGCGAATCTTCTCCGCCTGCGCACCAGCGCCCAGCACGCTGGCAGGGCGCCACGGAGGTTAGTGCCTCTCCCTGTCATTGAGAGACTCTGTCACTCCCCTCCTATGCGGGGACAGCACAGGACAAACGCAAGGCGCTGTGGGTGGGTGCTCCCGTGCTGGCGGTCACCTACAGCATCAGCAGGCAACTGTGGGAGACACCTGAATCACCCCCTTCCCTCCTCACACCGCCTCAGGGTCCAGGGCTTTCTCTGGCCATGGGGTAGTTGGAGGACACACATTCTGGCTCCCTCGCCTCTAGATGTGGGCCACACAATTTTGGGGGGGGAGAACTCGTGGCTTCTTTCCTCTTCCTCCCATCTTCTGGGGCCCTGAGACAAAGGACGGGAGGGGTTTTGGCAAAGTGTAAAGTGCTGGTCCACGCAGCAGGTCTCCTCTCTCAACTCGGACCAGAGCTGACTGCACAGGCTCGGCTGAGGGTGCGGCTCTCCTGGGCCCTCCCCCAAAAAAGAAGAAGGCCAGTCGGAGAGAAGGGAGGCTTCCTGGCAGAAATAAGGGGTCCACAACCTTCAGACTCAGTGGTCTGCTGTCCCAGGCTATTGGGGGAACGCTAGGAACCTGTCTTTCCCACCTTAGGGGGGCACTTAGGCATCCAAATATGACATCTGGTGGGGACACTTTGAGGGCTGGACTGGGCCAGACCCCACCTGAGCTGGGACCCCCATAGGCAGAGCCCTGAGGCCCTCAGAGTCTGCACCCCAGGGCTCCATTTACGGCGGGCACACACTAGATTGACGGAATAGGGGCGTTTTCAGAGCCTGGCCCGACTGGCACGAGGAGCTGCCTGAGGGCAGGGCGGCCCACTCAGAGCAGGCGTGATGTGATGTGGGGGCCCACACGCAGCCCGCAGGCGGGGCACTGGCCCTGGGGCGCCGGGCGGGAGTTGCTCACCTCCACACCTCGGGTTCCTTTCTGTTAAACAGGGACAGGGCCTGCTCGCCTTATTTCGGGGGGGGGGGGGGCAGGTTCCACCTTCCGTCATTCAGAGCTGAGACTCACTGAACACAGACCGTTGAGCCGGTGTGGGAACATCACGGTGAAGAAAACCCAAAGGCCAACACCAGCCCCGGAGGCCTCGCTGGGTGTCAGAGGGTCCCTGGCCTTCTCTGAATTCCCCGACCTACTTTCTGGGGGAAGGGCGCCCCCTGCAGAGGGGACCTGAGATAAGGTGTGAAAGAGACCAGCTGAGAGCCGGGCGTGCGGGGCCAGACATGCTGAAGGTGATGACAAGCGCTTGCATGACACCCAGAGGACCCAGTCGCTGGCAGCTGGTGGGTGCTGAGGGCTGAGAAGGAGGAGCTGACGGTGCCCGAGGAGCCTCGGCCCCGCAGTCTGCAGAAGAAGGCAGCCCCACTCCCTGGCTGGCTGTGGACTGCCAGAAATCCACCAGGCGGGGACAGTACTGGTCTGTTTCCCTGCTGTGGAAGCAGTCCTTCCAGGCCTTTGGGAAGACACAAGCCTCCCAATGGGGCCTGGTGTCCCGATGGGGGCTGGCTCCAGGGCCCCCCCATCACCCCACCGTGACGCCTGTGGCTCAGCTGATGTCCATAGGGAAAGTGTGAAACAGGCTGCAGAGCAGTGCCCACCTGCCTGCAGCAGCCATTTTCACAAGAGACCACTCATCTTCAATCCTGCTCCCCACAGAACAATCTAGAAATCCACTGATGCCTGGACCCTCCACCAGAGGTGCTGTGCAGATGGTCTGGGGTGGGCACTGCTACTGGGACTGCACTAATCACCGCTGTCCTTATTCCCCGTGCCGGGACATTGGCTTCCTGGGAGGCAGGAGACTGGCGGCAGCAGGTAGGCTGGCCTGCTCGGTGCTCTGGCCAGTCCGGGTGTCCTGGGCGTGTATGCAGCACAGCTGCAGGCAGCAGGACTGGCGGCTCCCCACCTGCAGGGGCTGGCGGCGGCGCTCTGGCCTGGATTATGGTGGATTTAGCCTGTGGTAGGGCTGTGGGGCCCGACTAAGCCTGGGGGCTTTCGGGCTTGGTCCTGCATGTGTTTGCATTAGTTACAGAGGCCGGCGAAGCCTGCACAGGCTGTGAGGAGGGGAGTGTCCAGGTGAAGGTGACTCAGTGCAGAGGGAAAAAGAAAAAGAAACCAGGAAAAGGCTGGAAGCATCCTTGTCCTGGGCCTGGAGGGGTCTTTCCATTTCCAGGGGCTTGGCTGACCTTAACGGTCCCTTTCCTCTTGGTCTAGGACCTGGGTTGGAAGTAGCGGCTGAAAGGGAAGAATCGGTAACATCTCACAGGGCCAAGGTGAAATGAGGCCTGTGCCAGGATCTGTAAATGCAGATCCCCGAAAAGGCCAGGTGGGAATGTGATAGAGTCAGATGGTCCAGGGGGGTGACTATAGGGAGGGCTGGGGACTGTGGCAAAAGAAACACCCATGCCACGGGGCTCCAGCTGTCTCATGGGAATGTGGGCCAGGGTGGTTAAATTTGCAAGACAGGCCAGTATCCTGAGTTCCTAGTCATATCTTCTGGTAGCAAATGGTGGGGATTCATTAAAAAAATAAACTTTTCTTTTTGTATTTTGAGGCAAGATAAAGATCTGTGGCTCATCTCAGCTGATGGCTCACTGCTCTGCGGAGGCCCCTCTCTGCTCTCTGTTTACCAAGCCCCACTAGCATCACTCGTGGTCATGGAGTAGTCTGAATGGCCCCCTTTTCTGTGTTTTTCTTGGATGTCTCGGGCATGGGTCAGTCTACAGTTCAGAAACCAAACCGGCCACCCCCTGCTGCCAGCCAGCACCCTGGAAGGACGTCCACCCTTCACCTGCCCCTATTTCCAGCACTCTGGTCCCCAGGTCCCCGAACCCTCGTCCAATCCGGGCCCAGCCCCTTCCCCTCTCAAGTCGCTCTGAAATTCTCCTTCTGTCAGTTTAATTCCATGATCGATGAGGAAGAGCAGGGGGAATGGCCCGGCACAGCTGGTTTCCCCGTTAGCCCTAGCGGGGATTCCTGGCCTTGCTGGCGATGGCTGAGTGAAATGTTTGCAGAGCGCAGAGAACACAAGTCAATAACAATTTAGCTGGATTGGGAGCAAGTACCTTCCCCGCACGGACAGCCGCTCCCAGGGGAAGGGGAAGAGCGCGCGCAGGATATTGCCCAGGCGCTTGCAAATATTTCCAAAACACACTCACAGAGACCTGGGTTGCGGGGTGGGGGGGGGGGGCGGGCGGGGAGGGAAGCGGAAGGGGACACCTGCTCAGATGGCCTCCAGCCCCTCTCCTGTGGTGGCTTCCTCCCCTCGGCTGCACTGGCACCTTGAGGGCACCTGGGAGGCCAAGATGGCATTGCTGCTTCTCTCGGTTCTGCCTCCTCCAGCTGGGATGGCTGGGGCGTGTGAGAAAGAGGGGTCTCTAGTTGCAACCCCTTTCCCGGTGCCGCCTACCCCCAAGGCTGGGAGCTGGGGGACAGAATAAAACACCCCTTGCACGGGGGAGGTGACCCAAGGGGGATGAAATACCTCCTGAGACCTCCGACGGCCTCTCCTTTGTCAAGACCCTTTGTGGCCACAGTCCCCCCACCCCGCCTGCTGGCGCCTGCACCCCCCTGGAGGCAGGGCTGCCAAAGTGAAGTCTTAAGGAGGGAATGAGAGGCACCCGAAGGGAGGAATAAAAATGAGGCCAGGGGAGCTTACGGGAACCTCCTGTCTCCAGCAGCTGGCACGATCCACGGCCCAGGGATATTTTGAATAATAAATTCTGTGACTTCACATACTTGCTTGAACTTTGCCGACTGTGATTTTTAAAGCCTGATGATTATGTTTTCGTGGCCCAGATCAAGGAGGCGTATTTGCAAGGGCTGGCATGGGGATAACGGCTCTCTTGGTCCCCAGTCTTTGGAAAATGTGCTGTCCTGTGAGTGATTAAGTTAAGGAAAGGGGGAGGGGCTGGGGGCCGGGGACGGCTTTAAATATCATCTGTATGCTGATGACTTCCAAATTTATAACTCAGTCCTGGCTTCGCCCCTGAGCTCCCAACTCGTAGATCTAGTTGCCTGACACCCCACCGGGAGGCCTGAGAGGTATCTCACCCCCAGCAGGCCCAGACCACACCCTGCCTGGTCTTCCCAGCCTTGGAGGCCTCACCCTTCAAGCGCATTCCATCCTCTGAGTGGCTGGGAGCCCACGAGGTGACCCCCACCCCCAATGCCCCTCTACATTCATACCCCATACAGCGTGAGGGTGAGGCCTGGTATTTGTGCCAAGCAGGCCATGGCACTCCCTTCTTCCTGCTGAGGACTCCAGCTAGGGGGTGAGGATGCCTCCCAGACTATGGGCTCTGTGAGGGCAGGGGCATCAGGGAGGGAGACATTAACCTATTGGCCGCACTGCTCAACGCTACCCTTGTGTGAGAGAGCAGCCACATACATGTGAGAACAAGTGGGTGTGGCTGTGTGCCCCCAGAACCCCACTGGCAAAGAGGCTGCAGGCTGGGTGTGGCTGTGGGCTGAAGTTTCTAGGAGCCTGGATCTGACGGGGCTTGGGGGCGGGGGAACTGGGTGCATAGAGAATGGTGCACGAGGGATACTGGTTTTGTAGCGTGTACAGCTGTGTGGTCTTGGGCAAGTCACGGGACTTCTCTGGGTCTCAGTTTGCACCTTGGAAAAATGGGAATAAAACCTCTCTCCAGGGGGCTGTGGGGCTAAAATGAGACTGAGTCGTGAAACCACTGGGAATTGCTCCCTGCACGTGACAGCCTGCCTCTCCTTCCTCTCTTCTTCACCTGACTTGATGGTTAATGAGAAGCCACACAATGGCCAGTCTTCAGGCCCCCGGAGTTCCAGGGATCCGGGTTTGGACCTTCTGGCTGCTGACCAGGCTGCAGGCCTGGCCACGTGCCTCACCCGCTGTGGGCCCTGGAGTGCCTGGCCACCCTCCCCGTGGGGCAACAGTGCAGAAGAGCTGTGTGGACCCTGCAGCGCCCATACATGCTCAGCCAGAACCCGCCACTCTGATGAGTAGTTCTTACTTCTGTTTGTCTATTCACCCCCAACGAGCTAGTTGTACCCCGTCAGGGAAGAGAGAGGGCCCGCTCCCCTGCGGATAAAGCTCCAGGGGAGAAAAGATGTAGGGGTCGCCCCATCCTCAGGGACTCACTCCCGGACCCCAGTGGATGCGGAACCCGCGGTGCGCCAGAGACCTGCAGACACCACGCTTCTCCCCGCGCCCCCGTGACCGAGTCTCGCGGTGAGGCCCGGCAGGAGACGTGCGACAGCAAGTGATAAAATAGCGCAATTATATGGGTGCATGGGGCTTCTCTCTCCCAATACCCTATTCTCCGTGATATTTTCGGCGGAGGTTGACGGCGGGTCAGGGGCCCCCAGGATTAAACATTCACGTGGGTGAACGCCCCGCAGGTCGTGAGGCCCCAGGAAGATGAAGCGGAGGGTGTGGTGAGAAGTCTGAGAGGAAAAGGGGTGTCGGGGACAAGTCCAGTCTGACACTTTGGCCGAGACCTGAAGGAAGGGGGCTGGGGGGCCGCACGGAGCGGCTCCCGGGCCCCGCCTGGTCGGGCCGAGGGGCCGGCGCGCTGCCAGCCACTTGCCATGCCGGTCATGTCTGCGCTCCCGGCTCCGGAGGTGAAAGGTGCAGCCGCTAACCACAGCCCATCAGTCCTCCCAGCTGGAATAAGACAACGCCGGGAAGCAGAGCCGAGCTCCCGGCCAAATAAAAGCCTGTTTGCCCAGGCCTCCCCGGCCGCCGGCGCTCTAAAACAGAGGGTTGTGCGGGCGGATTGCCGCGGCACCATTATATTCTCCGCGGCGCTCGCAGGTACCGCGGCCTGCCGGGCCCTGAAAGCTTCTCGATGCCGCGACCCTGCTGGTTTGTAACACGCTCGGGAAGAAAGGGACACAGCCAGTGGCGGACTTTCCTCTTTCTCCCTCCTTGCTCTCTCTTTTCACCCTCCCACGTGCAAGGCCCCGCAGAATAGCACTTCACCTGGCAGGGGCTGGGGCTGGAGATGAGAAGGCCGGAGGGAGGAGGCGGGAGAGGGCAGGGGAGGGGAGGGCGGGCTGGGGAACGGGGCCGGCTCTATTGCCTTTTCTGACGCCCCTGGTTTGTGTCAAGGTTGCTGCCCACTCAGGGCAACTTCTCAAATGACTTTCAGAGACCTGCTCTTCGCGGTGAGCGGACGGGCATTTCATTAGCACCGACTGGCCGGGGAGGATGTGACGCTCTGCTATGAAGTGACACGGATAACACGCAGGCCTGGTAGGCCTCGCTGGGGGGCTGAACCAGCTCCCCGGGGCTGCCAGTGGGGGGCCCTGGAAGAGCAGCCAGTGTGTTTGGTTCCCACAGCAGCCAGAAGGCGAGTCGTTAGGAGAGCTGCCCTCCTCCTGCTCCTCCCGCTCCTCCTCCTGCTCCTCCTCCTCCCTGCTGGGTACTGAACGCTCCGACCACTTGCCAGGCACAGGCTGGCGCTGAGACACGGGAGATGAGACCAGGGTGGATGGAGAGTCAGGGGCAGTCACACCTGAGCACTGCCCGTGTTAGTTCTTTCTCTCCACTCACACATGTGTGCACACACGCACACCCTCCCCTACTCGGCGCTGTCCAGTCTCATGCAAACTGGGTTTTTCTTGACGTCTCTGCCCCCAGAGCCTCTCCCCTCGCCTGGCTTGCCTGAAAGATTGCACGGTCACCCCATGACCCCCCTTAGGAAGAAGGTGTTCTAACCACTTGGACAGACCCCAGAGCTGAGGCCGGGCAGGTGGGGATGCATGCCGGTGTGGGCAGAGGAGCCGCAGTGCACACCCGAGGGGAGGGCGGGAGCAAGAAAGCACAGGGGACCCCTGACTCTGCCACAGAACTGGGCGCCCTTGGGCAAGGTATCTGCCCTTTCTGTGCCTCAGTTTCCTCAACTGTGAAACAGAGGCGGGTGATGGGAATTACTGCCTAAAATTCTGCAAGACTGTTATCTGTGAAAGCTCTTGGGGGGGACGTGACACAAAGCAAGGCCTCGCAGATGACGACTGATGTGATAATAATAATAGTGAGAACTGCCTGGCTCGCTGGCCCCCTTGATCTAGGCTCAGGGACCCTGGGGAGGACAGAGAGACTGGTCCCAGGGGTTGGGAAGCACCCGGGCGAGCCCCAGGGGTGTGGCGAATGTGGGGGAACTCATACCACTACACCGGCCTCACTGCGGGCTTTGTCTGGAGCCAGAGCTCACGCTCTGCCCACTCCAGCCACTTTCCACTGTCACCGAGGGCAGCTGGGAGGCCACAGGGTTCTCTGCCTGTTGTTCCGAGGCCACAGTCCCCAGAGAGCCCTTGGTCGTGGCCTTGGCGCTGGGGCTGGGCTTCCACCTGAGGCCTGAGTGCCTTCCTGGCAGAGGTCAAGGCGGGGGAGGGATCTGGGCATGGATCCCACCTGCCCGGTGTCCGCCAGCCCCTGGAAGCTCGGCACAATGCGGATTTCGGCATAAATGAGCTCGGCATTTTTCACCACAGGGAAGCGGCACAGAGCGGGGGTGGTGGGGGAGGGTCCAGCCAGGAGGGCAGGGGGCCAGCAGCCCTATTATCACCATTCCTGGCTGCTGGGGCACCTCCTGTGTCCGGAGGAGATTAAACAGACCCTGGGGTGGGGGTGGGGCCTGGCATCATCACAGCACCTGTGTGGCTGTTCGTGACAGTCTGAGTTCAAACCTTGTTTCCACATCTCCTCCCTGGGTGGCCCTGGGGAAGTGACTTCACTTCTGCAGGGGGGCTATGCCGTGAGTGGGAAAGGCACTGCTATGGCTGTTAACCCCTCAAACCAACAGTTCTAGAAGGAGCCTTGTCCCACAAATGAGGACGCAGAGGCCCAGATGACGGTCTTGAACGCTAAGGAAGTGACAGAATCCAGGTCCTGTAGATTCTACAGCTGATGCTCATTTTCCTAAACCTAATCTTTTAGGGACTGGGTACTTCTAGAAAATCTGAAGGAAACCACATTCTTGTGCCAGAGATATAAACACAGAGATGCCAGAGACACCAGAGAGACACAGAGACACACACACACACACACACACACACAAAACAGCATTATTCGGGGTGCTCCCAGGTCCCGAGGCCAGCCCTAGACTAGGACCCAGAAAGAAAAGACTTCATGGATTCTGGTGAAAAATCCCTGTCTCATGTCTTGCTGTGTTTTCAAGACAGCAATCTTTAAAAAAAAGATACCATGTATGTCTTTGTTAAGGAGAACTGTAACCCATGGTAGGTAATTAATTTCAGACTCTTCAGCCCTCAAGCTCTTAACCCACCTTTCTGATGCCTCTTCACGCCCCAGACGGGAGAAGTCAAGCACCAGTGTGCTGGTGGGGGATCCCCCAGATGGACCCCATCATGCATCCCCCCTGCAAGCAGGCAATTCTGCAGCCCCACACCCCATTCCCGGGAACAGTCAGGTCCCCACCCGGCCATCTAGCTGACACTCGTAGGTCACCATATATGCTGGAGGGTGTTGGTCTGGGGTCCCAGGTCCAGCCTGCCCTGCTCTGTCCCTCAGGGTTCACCCCTGGGCCTGGCAGTAAGAGAGCACGGCAGGCAATTCTTCCCATGCTCACCTGTTTCCCTCCACTCCGGGGACTGGGTGTCAATCCACCAGGACTGGGTCTCAGGACATGCCTACTGCCCTGCCCCCACATGGGGTGGGGGTGGGCGGACAGCACCTGCCCCACCTCTAGAAGCACTGTTCCATCCCAGGCTCTTCCTGCCATCCCTCAGGGTGAAATTCCATCCCTGCTGGGTCCTGCCCATCCACCCTAGGGCTGGGGAGGGTCCCTGGGAGTTTGCCTCCCATGCACCTGGCTAGTCAGCTCAGTGCTGAAGGCCAATGTGCCTTCACAGGAACTCAGAGTCAGAACAAAGGGTTTGGCTCCCAAGTGCAACACTGGCCTCAGGTGGGGCCTGATCCCCTCTCTGCAGCTGGGACCCCTCCACCAGGACATACGTGTCAGTTCGGAAGAACCAGAGACACTGCTCGTGATGATTTATTATTCATTTCCTCCATTTCTGGAAGCTTCCTAAGGATTCTGGGTTTGAGGTCTGGATTAGTCAAGATGAAGGAAGCCAGAGTTATCTTCATGTCCCAGATTTCACAAAGGCCCAAGGCTATTCTGAACTGGCACTTGCTAGGGCAATGTGGCATGCAGGGCACTGGGAAGGGGCTCCAGGGAGGCTACAGTTTGGTCTGGAGTCAATCCCAGCTCTGCCACTTTCTAGCTGAGTGACCTTGGGCACATCATTGACTCTCTCCAGGACTGTAAAAGAGAGATGGCGGTCCCTACTGCTGCCAGGACAAATGAGACAAGCATGCCACACACCTAAGACAGACAGACAGACAGACACACGCGCACACACACACACACCCCCATCCGTAAAGTGGGGCCCACCTGCCTGTCTCATAGAGCTGTTGGGGGGGTTCAAAGTGGGGCCCACCTGCCTGTCTCATAGAGGTCAGGGGGGGTTCATGAAAGACATGTAACTAAACTACTGCCTCTGTCACTGTTATGAACATATCTGCTCTGGGCTGGGCCTCGGCCTGCAGGTGCTAAGCGGTCATGGGGACGGCCAATCCCACAGAAATGCTAAGAGCAAACCTTTCCGCTGGGGTGAGGCCATAATGCTGTCTTTGGGACTCATTTATTGAAGGGCTGGTCTCCAGGGCGGGCGAAGTGCTGAGACCGCACGCCTCGGCGGGCCGGGGGCGGTGGGGGGGCTGGGAGAGCCCCTTACACAAACATTTGCCGACGGTGCGTTTGGGCCTGTCAATGACTGTCGATGAGGACAGGTTTTCTGTCTGCGTGTCAGGGTTTGGGGACTTTCTGAGTTGTGGGCTTGCAAATCTGTATTTGGCTCTGATTTCTCCATCTCCTCGGCTGCCTTTGCTGATGTACTTTCCAGCCCCACACTGAGGGCCTGGCCAGTGCCAGGCACAGGGGGCCCAGAGTAAACTGACTGCAGACAAAGATGACACAGCCTCTGCCCGGGAGGCATAGGATGGTGAGGGAAAGAGCCACAAGGACGTAAATGATGGCAGGGCAAGAAGTGTGGGGCAGAGTGGGGAGAACAGAGGGCTGAGCAATGAGGAAGGGAAGGCTTCCTGGGGGAGGTGTCATTGGACCTGGGCCCCAAAGGCCGGATAGACATCTGCCAGGTGAAAACAAAAAATTGAGGGGCAAGACATTCAGAGCAGCAGGGGCCCTGCCAGCATCTGGGGAGCACTGAATTCTTAGCATGGTGGGGGGACTGGGTTGGAAAGGTGTGGGGAGGTGTGTGGCTGAGCCACAATCACAGGGCTTCCATCCTGTCTCTGGAGGTCGCAGAACACTTGTGGGGGACCCAGTGTTGAGATGTCACTCAAGACATTGCTTAGAAGCTCTGCTGGCCCATGAGCCCCACACTCCAGAGGAGACCCCCTGCCTAAGTTGTTGCCTGATGGGAGAAGCTGGGCGTCACCGGCTGGCACAGAAAATGATCACGTCTTGGCTCCAAGTTCCATCGTTACACAGACGAGAGGGGGAAGGGCAGGGTATGCAGCCAATGCCACTGCTGCCTTCCATGTGCCGCATGGCCTCCTCCGGCCTCCTCTCACCCCCTCCTCACCTGACCGTCACACTCCAGCTGCAGAGGCCAGGCCCCAAGCAAGGCGCAAGCAGCCCACCCGGACTTGCGTCACTCTTTCCCTCCAGCCACGCCTGCCTCCTGTCTCCCCGCGCTGAGCGTGTGCCAAGCTCGGGTGCCCTCTGTCCCGGCAGCCATTTCATGGCACCAAGGTCTCATCTGTGCTCAACAACATTCCCAGGACCTGAAGCCACGTCTCTGCTGCCCCCCAGCACTGGGATACTCCAGGGGCTCACTCCCACTTTCTGGGAGGGGCTGAACCACCAGCGGGGGTCAGCATCCATGGGGGCCCTTTAACAAGGTGACTGGGGGGCCCAGTAAAGGGCAGGCAGGGAGGATGGAGATCAGGCAAGTGGTCCTGGGCCAGCCCTGGCCCTGGACAGAGTGCTGGGAGGCAGAAGGCCCTGAGCTGTGCACCATGGTGACAGGCTCAGCCAGAGGGGGGTGGGAGAAGGCATGCTGACACTCCCCCACTCTCCCCAACATCCTGCCAGGGCTCCCAATGACCAGAGCAGAAAGGGTATGGTCCTTCCAGCCCGGGCAGGGTCTCAGGGGGCTCCCGGCAGCCCCGGGGCTCTTACCGTGGAAGTGCTCAGCCGTCTTCCGCCGCAGCGCCTGCAGGCTCACCTCGGAGTCGGCCCACTCCAGCACCAGCCTGCGGCCGTACAGGTGGGTGCTGTGACACAGGGCGTTGAAGGCTCTCTGGGGAGAGGGGACAAGGAATGAAGCAGTGTGTTGGCTAGGCCTGAGCCCCGAACCTCCACCCGCCCTCCTCCTGCCGGCATTGAGAGCTCTGGCCACCAGGTTCCAGCCCTGCTGATGCCTGGTTGGTCTCTGGCGAGGTCTGGGGAGCCGCTGGACACATCATGAGTTAGTGGGTCATGTTCCCAGGGAGTGAGGTGCCAGGGACGGTGTGTCAATGCACTTGCCGCTGTGCCTGGTGCCTGCGCCGGTGGCTTCCCTGCACATCTTATCCGCTCCCCACTCCCTCTCCCCATTGCGGGCAGCAGCCCATGGCCCTGGCTGGCCACTCGAGGACAACCAAGCAGGCCCCTCGCTTGGGGACAGACATGTCCTTCGTGGGCCCTGAGAGTGTGTGCCCAGCGCTCCCTGCCCATCCTGCCCCCACGGGCTCAGCAGGGGCCGCCGTGTCCTCATCTCTTGGAGGGCCCGGCCTGTGCACGCTGCTTTACTCCCCCTTGTTTTCTGTTTCATAACCACTTCATTGAGCCGTGGCTCACACGCCGCACACGGCACACATCTGAAGTGTGCAAGGCAACGGCCTGCAGCATCTTCAGTCGTGCAGCCATCGCCACGATCAGGCTTAGAATGTTGTCAACCTTGTCCCCCCAAAACAAAGTCACTCCCTATGCTCCCTGGCTCCCAGGAGACTGGCTGCCTGTGCGGAGTTGCCCATTCTGGATACTTCACATAATCCTGCCTTGGGGCATCTCCCTGGCACCCCCAAGGGCTGAAGATAAATGTGGGCACAGGGCTTTTCTCACCACTCCGAGCTTTGGAGGCCCCATGTTTGCGGCTGTGAGCTTGCACTCTGGAGCCGCGCGGGCGTGGTGGAGGCGGGCCTGCACTTCCCAGCTTTGAGACCTTCGGCCAGTGAAATAAAGCTGCCAGCCCTCAGCTTCCTCATCTATAAAATGGGAGTGACAAGGGCATTCCGATCCACCTAGGCTGTGGGGTTGGGACCGACAGCTCTCCTGTGGTGCTGGTGTGAGTTTTCTCAGTAGGTCAGTGCTGGGTCTGAGATGGGCGGCTCAGACGGGACTGGAGCACAACGTGGGTTGCAATGGTGCCATCTGGTAGGAACGGAGGGCGGGGGAGCTTCCCTCCTCCTAGGTGATGCTGCAGGAAGCAGCCTAGAACCAAAGAGTCCTGGTCTGGCCTCCACGATGCAGGACTTTTATGGGGTGGCTGTGTCCCCCAAAAGGAGACCTGTTGAAATTCTAACCCTGGTGCCTCAGGGCGTGACCACAGGCAACACGAGGTCTTTGCATATGTGGTGAGTTACATGAAGATGAGGATGCCCTGGAGGCCCCGCCCTGTAAGATGCAGCTGAGCCAAGACAGAGGCAGAGACTGGGGTGACTTGACAGACCTCTCTGGCCTAAGGTGGGTCAGCAGCTTCTCTCCACCCATTACCAGAAGCTCAGAAGGTGGCAGGAAACAGATTTTTCCCTCAGCAGCAGGCAATGCTGCCGACACCCTGATCTTGGACTTCTGGCTTCTCGCCTGTGATGTAACAGATTTCTGTTGTTCTAAGCGCCCCCATCTGTGGTGCTTGTCGCCCCAGGCAGGTGACACAGTGACCACGGGTAAGCCCACAGGCCCAGCCTGAGCACAGTCTCCCTGTCTGTACAGGAGGCTAATTTGGGACTTACAGCAAGCCCCGAGGGTGGGTCCGAGCAGGTATTCCATCAGACGTGGAATCTAGAAGGCGGTGGAGGGACCTATGTCTTTTAGAAACTGGCCATGTGGCCAAATTAAGGAAAGGCTTTGTTCTCCGCTGTGCCTTCTGAGAAGGGCCAGGTGCGGGAAACTTTTCCTTCCCTTTTTTTTTTTTTTTTTAACTTTAATTTAAAAAACTCTTTCTGACTGCCAGCAGAGCCTCTGCATTTTTTTTTCCATGTGGATATAAAAATGCATCTGGACTCCGAGCCGAAATGGCCCATTCAGAGCTTTAAAACACACGCGTTCTCAGCTGGCGAGGCAGAGAAACAGCCTGTGTGGGGGAGCTGGGGGTTTAAGATGGGGGAGAGAGATTGGTGGGGAGTCTGGCGTGGTGGGTATTCCATCCTGGTGCCAGGGTCCCTGAGGAGCCGTGGTCCCGGGGACATGGTAGGGAGGGGGCGACCAGGAGGCTGCATCTGGAGGAAGCTGAGCTCAGTTAGAAGAGGAGGAGAAGAGAGCCTGGGAGGTGGGCAGAGCCCCAGCCTCCTCCAACCCCAGCCTTCAGAACTGTGTTTCTTCCTCACCCTAGGAACCCCATCTTCCTGTACCACTCAAGCCTGAAGAGGTCTCCATGCTTGTAAGAGTTGCCACAAGTTCCCTCTCCCTCACACATTCTCATCTCCACTGGGGAAGGACTTTTCCCTCTAAGAGGTGAGACAGCACAGGAGTCGGGGGTCTTGCACCTGCTTCACGTCCCTGCTCTACCACTTGTGAGCTGTGTGATCTTGGGCAAGCTGCTCAGCCTCTCTGAGCCTGCTTCCTCAGGGAGAAGACAGGCAGCAGCAGAGGAAGGATGGGGGTAGTCAATGAACTATTAAGTTTAACACTTAGAACACCGCCTGGCACATGATACGCCTAAGTGCTGGCTGTTATTATCATGTATGCCCTCCACTTCCCACTCATTGTCACGCTAAAGAGCAGGGACAATGGTAGATAGGACTCGAAGATTCTGTTGTATTCAGAGTTAGAGTACAAAATGTGATTCTCCGAAAATAGCAGAATTGCCCTTCCTGGTTCTAGTCCCCTTGGGTTAATGTGAAATCAGGTTGTGTGCCTGAGCCCCGCAGCCTCAGTGGTGGCAATGTGGTGGCCTCAAACTGTCGCAGGCAGTGAGGACAGTGATTTGAGGCTAAACTTGGCCTGGGGTAATCCAGAGTAATTGTGTTTCATTAAAAGAGCCTAATGAGAGCTCACAGTGTTCCAGGCATCCTAGGAAGCTTGAGGTGGGTGGGGAGAAGATAGCGGGGTCTCAAGGGGCTCTCGGGCTCCCAGGGAGATGCTGAGGGGCAGGGTGGGGCTGGGGGAGGGCAGGAGCAGCCGGGCCTCTCTGGCCTGAGGTGGGCAGGCCAGCAGCTTCTTCCTGTCCCTGATCCTACACTGGACTATGCTGATGCCACAGGACAAGGCCTCAACCTCAGCTCCAGCATGGCCACCTCTGCCTAACCAGCCCTTGGAAGTTCACCGGGGCACCTGGGGATCAACATGGGGCTGTGTCTGCACAGAAGGAGAGAAAGTCACGGCTTCTCTCCAGATCCTGGGCTGCTGCCTCTTCTGCCCTCGGAGTCAAAGAGCTTATGGATCATGGATGCCCTGGGGTCCACGGATGCCCTGGGGTCCACAGAACTCCAAGCACGTGGCCTCAGCCTACGCCTGAGAACATGCTGCTGTCCCGTTTTAGTGAAGGGAAAGCTGAGGCATCGGCCAAGGTTTGTGCATGGGAGTAAATTCCTTCTTCCTCCCCTCTCAGCCTCTTATGTACTAGGTCTCTGGGTCTTTGAAACACCCCTTGTGGTCAGCTTGTGGTGCCCTGTACACCTGCCTTCACTGCAGCACCTACCCATGACTCTTGCTTGCGTGCCCGGCTCCCAGCCCAGCCTCGAACCCAGAAGGGAGGGAAGGAGCTGGCACCATCCTTGGCCCCCCACCCCTGCCCTGCACGGAGCCTGGGGGGCTCAGTCAGCCAATAGCATAAACTGGCATCTCCTTAACCGAGGGTCTTGAAAACAGGTCTCCAGGGGGCAAGGGATGGTCTCACTGTCCTGGCTGGAGCTACGGGTGGCTTAGATGTCCTGCCTCACACTTCAGACCATGAGGGCCACAGGGGAAGTCGTGTTCCATCCTCCACCTCTGCGAGTGGGACACGACCTGTGGTGAGTACAAGACCCGATCCCAGGCTCGGGGGTCTGGCCTTTGGAGGGGGACAGGGACCTGACCCCTTGTGGACTCTGCAGGATGAACTGTAACCTGTGCCACTGGCCTCGGCAGACGCAAACAGCCCAGCTGGGTCACTGCAGAGGCCGAGAGACCAGAAGGGCACACTCTAAGGCCTGCAGAGAGGAGAAAGCCGCTAGAGGGGAGTCCTCTCTGTCACCAGAGTCGATGCCCACAGACTCTATAAATCACTGAGCTTAAGCAAATGGGGAGAACACTGGTCGGAGATGGGAGTTGAGGGAGACAAAGGGACAGGTGGGGGCTCCCCAGTGCTCCCACCTGAAGTATCAAGGTAGGTGTTCACGTGCCTTCAAGGTCTCTTTGGCCTCAGGCCAGTCACGAGCCCCGGGAGCTCCAGCACCCCAGGTGAGTCCCCTAGGCCTGCGTCCCCTTCCATGAAAGCCACTTCACTGGGATCACCTGGGGTGATCTGTTTCCTGACCCTTACACGGGATCAGGTCCCTGTGCCCTGACAGGGGGACAGACACTGCAGACAGCAGGGCTGTGCCCTGGCGCTGCTCCAAGGACCTGAGGCCCGGCAGGGAGAGCGCTCAGCAGGTCTAGCCCGATCACTGCTTCTCTGGCTTGGGGGGCCCGGGATCTGCATCTTAAATCTTCTCTGACCTAAGGTGGCCACCCAGAGCCCTTGCCTCCAACTGCCTTTCCTACGTCTCCCTGGAAGGAAGCCGGCAAAAACAGAGGGGAGCGACAGCCGCGGGCCAGACCGAGAACAGGCCTGGAGCCATCCCCAGAACAGGGGAGGCATTGGAAGGCTGCCAGCGCGGCACTGGCCTGACCTTTCCGCAGCTCTCCCTGGAGACAGGCCTTCTCCTCCTACTGGCAACAAAAGCCCACTGGATGCCCTTGGCAGAACACGCGTCCCGAGGGCTCCTGGGCAGCGCTGAGGACAGGACTGCCTCTGCGGTCTCAGAAGCCCAGGCCCTCTCTCGGCCCTCGCTCTGGCTGGCAGAGCAGGAGGGCTGCTGCCCCAGCAGACGTCAAAGCCGCCTGAACACCAACAGAGCCACCCTGCCCAAAACCACCTGTGCCAAGCCCAAGGTAAGCGTGACCCCAGCTGGCCAAGAACAACCGGGGCACAGCCACCAGCAGAAGGGGAGGGAACACTGGCCCAGGGAATCGTTGGGGGCTGCTGAGGTGTTGAAAACAGGGCCTCCGACTTTTGGGAGGAGGATCCCCACCCTGGAGTTGTCACGTATTGCCTGCCCATGGGTGACAGCCTGTGTTGCAGGGACAGATCCTTCTTGACCCATGGCCATGCCCCCAGAGCTGCTTCTGGCCTCCCCGGGGGAGGAGCGAGGCTGGCCGTGGTCCCCAGAATAAGTGGGGCTCTCTACACAGCAGTGGTTGACTCGAACTGTGGGCCTCATTTAGTCCTTGTCCATCCAAGCTAAGGGCAGAGTCCAAGAGAAACATCCAGGGCCCCACTTTCTGGCTGTCATGTCTAAAATCTTTCCCAATCACTGAGCTCTCTTGCCCTCACTCACTCATTGACTCGGCTCCACCAAACTCATCTCAGCATCCCCGGAGGAACTCCTGGGAACCAAGCACTAAATCAGGGCCACGGGGTGAGACAGCAGCTATGACCTCTGCAGAGTCCCGGGGATGATGCTGTCACAGGCAGCCGAGGGGTCAGAGGCGACAGGGCGTGTGGTCTGGTGATGGTGCGCTCCCATGAGTGCCCTGCTGCTCTGGCTCTGGGGCCTGATGAGAAACCTTTCCCAGTCCCCACTTTCTCTGCTGCCAACGCGGGGTACCTTGGCTGTGGGGCTGCCCGAAAGGAGACAGGAGACAGTGACCACTCCCTAGCCCAGCGCCTGGCACGCAGGGAAGCCTGCTTCCTGGTCTGGGGCTATTGCCTGCAAGGGGGTGGTTGTTCACAGGAGTGACTGTTAAGGCCCCTGGAGGCAGAGAGGGGGTTTGGCTCGGCTGGGCTGGTTACCTAGCCTGGTAACTCGCACCGACAACCGAGGACTCTAAGAGCAAGACATTCGACCCCAGTCCCACTCTGCTGTGGGGCCTCCACCCCCACCTCCCAGGGCCGGGCATACAGTGCGGGGGGTGCTTGGTGGCCTTGCTTCCACTTGGCATGAACAATGTGCACCTGCTGGTGTGAGGAGGTGGCTTGTCCTGATCTGAAACCCATAAATGTGTTGGCTAAGTCCCTGCCTTGAAGCACAAGCTTCAGGATTCAAATACAATTTCTCCGACCCCTGGGCTCCGAGAGAGCAGGACGAACCCTCAATTCAAACACGAGTGCACACACCTGACACACACACCTAGATAGGAAAGTGGGGGCCGGCCCCAGCTCCTGAATGTGCTTTCAGTTAACATTCGGGGCGACAAAGAGCCGCCCATCTGGGGCTTCCAACTGCAGCTCCACTGACCTCAGGGCCCAGGCCGCACAGCCGCCCCACCTCGCGCGTGTGCCTCGGCCTGTGCGAAGCACTTCACACGCACCAGTCCATTTACTTGAGCAGTTGCTTCAAGGACAGCGCGCTCACTGCCCGTTGCGAGGGCAAAGCAGCCTGGACTTCGGGGTATGAGCGCCTTGTCCGTGTGCACGCAACTGGCAAGAGGCGGCGTGCACTCCACTGACCACGCTGCCAACCACTGCCTGGCACGGCCGGCTAGGTACTTGGGAGCCGGGATGACAGGCCCCCAGACTCCTCCTTTCCATGGGGGATGCCCCTTTCAGCCCCACCTCCCATTCCTGCAGGACCCCCACGGAGATGACTTGCTCTATGCACTCAATTAAGCAGACACGTGCAGCGAATGCAACCCCAGATAACCTGATGGCGAGCATGGTTCACCGAGCGTCACCCAACACCCGCAGAGAGGCAGCCCCGCCCTGAAGCGCCGTCTGGCTCGCGGACGGTCACCTCTTTCCACCAGATGTTTTGTTTTGGGGGGGTCTGCAAGGCCACAGCCCCTGAGTGCAGAGAGGCCGAAAGCGACCCGCACACCCCAATACTCGGCACCACCCAACTGGGTTGTGCCTGGGCCGGGTGTCCACGCCACTCCCTCTGCCCCCTCCCGGCGGCGTGTGAAAGTGAGAAGAGAGAAAGGAGACATTAAGCGAGCGGCCCTACAATTAGAGCTGCGCTGTTTACCACTGCGAGAGCGCTCTGCCTGCCAACGCCGCCACCATCACGTCTCCCTACAGCCGGCTCCCCCCAAGTGTTTATTTAAGCCAACACATTGCTCTGCTAATTGGATAACATTCCATGTGAAAATAGACCTTTTAAAACAACAGCAGTGGCGGCAAATAAAAACAGCTGCAACTGCAAAAGTACAAAGGCGAGGCAGGCTTGGGAAGGGGAATTAAAGGCGCAGGCCTGGGAAAAAGCCGGGTCTGGGTTTCTGGGCTGCAGGTCTGTGCTCTGGGTCTTCCCCATCCCCAGACAGGTCCCGGCTGGGCAAAGGGAGAAGAGGCAGGGGCCTCTGAATGGACCCCCTCTTGGCAACTGGATGACATGCCTGGCTGGGGAGCCCAGTTCACCTGTCCAGGTAGAAAGCTGCTGCCTTCGAGGCCAGCCACTGCCCTGGGCTTGGGGGGAGGGGGTTGGGAGAAGACTTCTGCTGTGCTGTGGGGGCTACTATGGGAATGTCCACTCCACTGGCACTGGGGAGACTTGTCCCCGGGAAGTGTTTGAGGGGCAGTTTCTCCCTCCTCCTTCCTACACAATGTCTAATTGTCCTTATCTTTGGTAAGGTGTTAAGGCCGGTGAGCTGACAGCTATGGTGTAAAGAGGCGGGCTGGCGTGGGGGAAGTCCTAACTATGTGGGCTTTGGAATCAGATAGCCCTGCAGGGTTCTCCATGTCTGCCCAGGGCTGGCTGTGTGGCCCTGGGCAGGTGACTTCATTCCTCTGAGCCTCAGTTTCTCCATCTATCAAAAGCTCCCCTAGTATCTCCTACAGTATTGGGAGGTTTAAAATGATGAATGAAAATGCCCAGCAGCATCCCTGCCAAAGACGGGCTTTTTAGAAGTTGATTTTTTTAATGCCAAGATACTGCCTTTCCAGAAATGTCCTCAGGGCCAGAGGACCTAACAGTGCCTGAGACACCAGGGACAGCCACGCCCATAAGCACAGACCCAGGCCACCCTGGACGACCACTGCACTTGCCCTCCTGTCTGCCTCGTCACCCTTTGTCCTCGCTTCTCTCCATCCCGTGCGAGAAGGTTCTTGAAAACACCAGATCATCAACCTAGAGGTTTAGATAATACTGGCACTTTGGAGGGCTTGCCAGTCACTGCCGGACATCGTAGGCTGGTCGAACGTCCTGGCTGGGAGAACACACCAGCTCAGCGAGCCTGTGCCAGGCCCCACCCCCAGCCTAGCATCCCAGACGAGAGCAGGTCCGGGCTTCCCCTCGGCTCACGCACAGACGGAGCTGAGCAAACACTCGCAGAACTTGGGAGGGAGTTATGCAAATCTCCTGCCCGACTCCAGGGGCGGCTGCAGGTTGGGATGAGACAATGCGTGTGCGGAGTACATGTCACATACAAAGCCGGAGCGGTGGGTCGAGGAGCTTCTGGCTATTGTCATCAGTTGCCTGGTTACTCTGAGCTCTCCCACGGCAGCCCTCGTGGAGTCCCGCGCCAGGATTCTCTCTCCTCGCTGGGTGTGTGTGCTTGACCCAGGGGGCGTGCTGGATAACGCGTGTTCACAGCGATGTTGAGAGGGCACATGGGTGTCGAGCAGAAAGGCCAGAGACTCGGAGTTCCTGGGTGCAGGGGGGACCAGACAGGCCCGTGACTGGGGCCCAAGCAGAGCTGCTGGTGCTGAGGGGATGAATTTATGACCAGCTGGGGCTTCATTCTTCTCACTCACTCGGCCAGCTGGCGAAGCGAAATGTTGGATGCTGGGGAAGGAGCACTGCACTGGGAGTCGACATGCCTGCTCAGACTTCAGCGCTGGCGCTGCCCAGAAGCCATGTGTCTCCACTGCCTTCCAGGCACGAGGCTCTACGATCGGCTTCGGCTCCCTCCCTGCCTCTCTTTCCTGACACTGGCCAGCGCCTCTGAGCTTTTTCTCCCCTTCTCCTTTTCTCCTGCCT
This sequence comes from Talpa occidentalis, assembly GCF_014898055.3. Classification (NCBI taxonomy): domain Eukaryota; kingdom Metazoa; phylum Chordata; class Mammalia; order Eulipotyphla; family Talpidae; genus Talpa; species Talpa occidentalis. Next base: position 83,637,628 of record NW_023601433.1, on the reverse strand, counting down.
AAGGACTGCCGGAGCCCGAGCAGGAGGAGGCTTCTGTCTTCAAGCCCAAGTGGTTGCTGATGGCAAAGGAACGGCGGCTGTTGACGCTCAGGAGGGGCCGGGACAGGAGGCGGGAGAAAAGCCGCCAGAGCGGGGAGGGGGACTTGATGGGTCAGGGTTCAGCCCAGCCTCGGGAAGGGTTTCTGAAGGAGGAGTCCTCCCCAACATGCTTCAAAAGAAATGCTGCAGGGGTGCTCACCCCACAACCCTGGGGACGGTGGTGGAGGTCCCGCTTCCAGCCCTGAGATTCCTGTGAATCCCTTCTACCGAGATAAAAAAGGTCTCGGGATTTTTACTGAATGTCTCCTGGCTGCGCTGCTTTCCCTCTGCAAGCTCCCGCCCAGCCTCGAGCTAATAGATATTTACAATATTCAGAATCCTATTCACCCAACACGCCGCGCGCACGGTCTGCGGGTCAGCGGAGAGCACTAAATGTTCCACTCGGAAGACAATAAAGTTCTTCAGGCAGACAGGGAGGAGAGTGAGAAGCTCGGCAGCTTCCCCGGGAAGCAAAAAGAGCAAAGGGAGCTTTGCAGGAGGCGTGCTCCTGGGGGTGCCGGCTTCCCGGGCGCGGGCTGCGTGGCAGTGGGCACAAAGGGCCCTTGTCCTGGCGCCAGGAGAGGAAGAGCCGCCGCGGGGCTGCGGACCAGGCAGAACCCGGGAGGGCTGGGCCGCCGCCTGCTGGAGGCAGAGGCAGGAAGAGCCAAGCTCGCAGGGGCTGAGGGCTGAGTCCTCGCTGTCCTCACGGCCCTTTCTCCTGCTGGAACCCAGAATCAAGGCAGGGAGGGAGGGTAGGAGCCACCTTCACACACGGCCAGAGGGCCGGCCGGCTGCGGAAATCACCTCTGCAGCCTGGTCTCCACTGCCCCGTCCACCTGAGATCCCACCTTCCGTTCTAATGATCCCAGAGAATAATCTGTATCGACCGCAGCCTGGCAAGGGGGCCTGTCTGATCTAACCCGCTGTGCCCCAGAGCCATGTCCGTTTTGACATCGACCTGGGCGGAAGGACGGCTTCCGGGGGGAGGGGCTCTGAAACCCCCTTTCTCTGCTCTTCCTCGCCTCTCTTTCTCAGATTGTCGCCATCAATGCCCCCGTCACTACCCTCCTCCGCCTCCTCAGAGCTAAGCCAGCTCACAGGGGCCAGGCTCCCATCCAGGCCTTACCACAAGTGGACGCGGAAAAGCCCACCACCGTTTTAGAAAAGAGAAAACTGAGGCACGCAGAAAGTGGGCCGCTTGCCCAAGGTCACGCGGCAGGTAAGCAGCGGGGCTAGGCCTTGAACTCAGGCTTCCAAGCCTGTGCTCTGACCACTAGCCAGCACGTGGGCGCCTTAACACGGGTGGGGAGAGAGACCCCCTCACTTCTCCTCCAATCACAACCTCACTTGGGATCCCTGGCACAGAACAGATGGCGCCGGGTCCACGCCTTCACCCAGCAGCTTGAGGATGAGTGCAGCGAACATGGCCCTGCAGTCCCCTTCACTCTGCCACGGACGATGGACAGACAGAAGGATAGACAGACAGCTCTGAGGGCGCTGGGCCGGTGGGAACGAGGAAACCGCTGCTTGCCTGGAGGACCCTGTGTGTCACCTCTCCTCACTCTGTGAGGGTGGGTGGTTTTCATTCCTGTTTTACAGATGAGGAAACCGAGGCACAGGGCAGGGCTAGGGGAGCCAAGCTGTGCTCGGACAGCTTCCTCCATGGCTCCGTCTGAGCAGACGTGGGGACCCCGGGGTGGCTGCCCTGCTGCTGAGTGTCAGGGCTGGGTGGTGTAGGCTGTCAGGGACAGCAGGCCAGGGAAAGGCTGCTGGCCGAGAAGAAAGAGGAGTAGATGTCTGGATAAACATGGCGATGTGTCAATAAAACAGGCGTTTGCATTCAGGTCAGGCTGGAGACAAAGGTGGTTGGCAAGGCTCCCCGAGAACCCAGGGTGCCCTCCCTACCCATGCCTGTTCCCAGGGCCCACAAAGTGTTATTGTCACTCCATCACGCCCTCGAGGGCAGAGACTTAGGGGGAAAATGCACATGAGGACAGAGCCACTGCCGCCTCCCTTGGGGATTCTGTGAGGGACGTGACCAAAGACACAGTTGGAACCCCACAAGCCCTCACATGAGCTTCGTGGCTGGGGGCGGGGCCCTAGGACCCACTCAACATTGCATCCCACCAGACTGCACCTACCCACATCCAGGGAGGCTGCCCTGCTTCCAAATAAAAGGGGTCCTGCAAACTGACCCCCACAGCACCTGGGGTGCCTGGCTCACCTCACCTGTAACCAACACGGCCATCAGCAGGAAAGGGGGAGGCACGCACCTCAACTGGGTGTCTCGTTGCCACCTCTAAGCACCATCCCCTGACACCCTGCAATCCACTTCTGGGGGGGTTATGACCTAGGGGCTTCCTCACTTTGCATCCCAGGTTTGTGTGTGTGTGACGTGGGGGAGGGTGGGACACAGAACAGGCCCTTCCTCCTCTGAACACAAAACCAGGGGGAGGAGGCGGGGGCGTATGGGGTGCTGACACACCCTCACCCACCGTGAAGGTCCAGAGAGGAGATGCCTGTGCCTCACTCACCTTGGCATCCTGCTTGGTGAGGAAGTCCACAAAGCCAAACCCTCTGTGCGCGCCTGTCCCAGCCATCTTCTTTGGCAAGCGGACGGTCTTCAGCTCCCCGAAGGTGCTGGAAACAAAAGGCAGAATACGGGAATATAAGAACCGAGGTTTGGGGGACTCAGGACATTCTCACACTGATCCCGTCTGGATAAAGAAGTGCTGACTGACAGTATGTACACACATACACACACACACACACACACACACAGAGTCTATCCTGTGCTCTGGGACACAAGTGGCCTCCTCCTGCTGGGCCTGGGCCATCAAGCTGGGCAGGCAGGGAGTGGTCAGGCTGGAGACCTTTCAGTTTCTCTGCTGTCCCTCGGCATCCCCTGCCCATCACCCCCCCGCCCCCGAGAGGGGCACACACTCAGCAGGGATCCAGCCTGGTACACGGGCCCAGGACGGGGCCAGGGCCAGGCTCCGTGGGCTCTCCTGACCCTCTAACCCTCCTCCCAGGCTGAGCTGAGGGAGCGGGGCCCCTTCTCCCAGACCCGGGGCTGGGATACTGCCCCAGCACTCGAGGCTTGAAAGATACACAGTGACTCCCTCTAAACCCCACTTTCCCTCCCCAGGGCTTTCGTTTTGATATCTGCTAAGCCAAAGTCGGGCAAAGCTCTGAAGAGGAAAATGACTTGGGCCCCCCGACGGGATCACACAGGCAAACACGGCATCGCACAGCCCCCGGGCACCTGCTCGGAGACACTCCAGGACCAAAGCAGCCGGCCCGCCTGGCTCTCCCGTCTCAGCACCCTCCCTCCTCCACCCTGCCCCGCACCCCTTCCCGATGTCCATTTATCAAACACATACGCACAAATTGCTGCCGATAAATATTTAATGTGCACGGCATCTGAAGAGAGGTATTATTATATTTGAAAACCTACACACACTCGCGGGCGCCTGGCGCACACGCGCCGCGACATCTAGGAGGCTCCAGGGCCAAAGACCGATTGGGTAGAAAACACAGTAAAGGCCCTAAGCGCTCGGGAAATGATATAAGCTAAATCCGAGGCGTTAACCCACAGCCCTGCCAGCATGACCAGGCATCTGCCAGCCCAATTTCTGCAGGCAGGACGGTGTGTAAATGCGGCGTTATGAATCCTCAAAATGAATCTGCACGTCTCCTCCAAGCTCTCCCGGCGGCTCGGCTCCCCCCTCCGGGCCCTCTCAGAGCAGCCCCCAGAAACAGGGCTGCTGGCGGCAGGGCCAGCCTCCTGGGGAGGGCGGGGCCGGGGAGGGTGGGGGTGCAGCCCTGTCAGTCTCGCTGGCTACTGGCTGGAGGCCCATCTGTTGGGGCCCAGAGGCTGGGCAGGTGGAGACAAGCTAGAAGGTGAGGGGACAGAAAGGAGAGGAGCCCACAAACTCTGCTTTATTCTGCCACCTAAAGGCTGACGCTCCCCACAACAGCCCTCTGCTGCCTCTTCCTCTGTGGAAGCCCAGGGGCCTCTGCCAGACTGGCCTGGCTGCCAGGGCGGGGACGGCCAGCTCTTCTTGTGGGCTCATTCAGATCAATGGCTCTTTGGCTCCAAGTTCAGAGCCACGGGTGGGGTGGGGGGGATCCTGAGACCCCAGCCTGAGGTCTGAGAGCAGACAGGCCCAGGGTGTGGAGGGCAGGGCACAAGGGAGCCTTGGCGATCATTTCTCGTGTGCCAGGGCCAAGCCCCCGGATGCAGATTGCTGTAGACACAGGGTTACAGGCAACCTGTGGATGCTCATCTCTTGGCCCACCTCTCCCCCCTGCCTACCTCCAGGCTCTTCCAGCCTCAGCTTAACTGTTGCTGTTTCCAAGCAGCCTTTGCTGATGGGCTGGGTTAAAGCCCTGCTGCCACTGGGGTGCCCAGTGTGGCCACCGTGCAGTGTGGTGGGGAAGCCTAGGGTGCGCTCTGCCACCGTGGAGCCCACGATTTCCTTGCTCCTCCTGGGGTCTGCAGCAAGGAGCCCAGCACCTGGCTGGGAGTGGGCGCCCGATGGTCCAGCTGCGGCTGCAGCCCCAGAAGGCAGACATGAGCACCAGTACTTCTCCCTGCAGAGGGTGGCAGCGAGGAGTAAGTGGAAATGGGTCACGGGCGACCTAAGCACAGAACATGTGTTCATGACGATGAGTCTCACTACCCCCATTTTACAGGTGAAGAAACTGAGGCCCAGGGAGACAGCCCTTCTTGTCAGTGGCAGGGCTAGAAGGTGGGTGGTGTTGGGTCTCGGGGGAAGGCTGAGCTCTTTGCTGTACGATGCTTCCCTCCAGCACTTTCCCCGGTGGACCAGCCATGTTCAGGGTGTGGTCTCTTTCTGAGGTTTGGCCTGTCATGGTGGGAGGCAGGAAGAACTCACGTGGGGGTGGATAGGGAATTGGTGGTGGCGAGGAATACTCCATGTCGCCTCTGAGGGACTCACCCAAAGCCGTGGGGCAAGGGAGGCCAAATGAATGCCAGTTCCTTGTGCCAACCCTCCACCTCTGTCACGGGGACTTCAGTCCTAGGCCCTGATGGTGTCAGTGGCCTCTGCCCACATCTAATTTCTGGAGAGCCAGCCTGCATGTGTGTGCGTGTGGAGAGGGGGAGGGGGGGAGCTGCGGAGGCTGCTTCCTCCCTCTGCAGCGCACTGCAAGCTGCCGACGCTCTGTGCATGGTAAGCAGCTAAGGGTCCGGAGAAAGGCGAGGAAAATAATTAAAAGGTGGAGAAAAAAGCTGATGAGGAGAGGCTGAAGGAGCTGTGCTTCGCGGCCTGGAGGGGTGCACTGCAGAGCCGGGCACGGGGCAAAGACAGGCACCCTGGATCCACGTGGGATCAGGGAGCTGGAGATTCTGTCCCAGCAGCAGGGGGCCGGGGGGGGGGGGGGCCCTTGGGGCATCTCTGGCCTGTCAGGGCTTTTGGAGGAACATCTGCACACAAGTTAAAAGCTGTCTGAAGACTCTAGTGGCTCCCCAAATCCTGTTATTCTTCAGGGCCGGGGAAATGGTTACTGTGAACGTGTTTCTCCCTTCTGAGAAACAGACCGGCCAGAGCCGCATGTCGTGGGATAGATCTTTGAAGGGACTTCCCAGCGTCCGTGAAGCCTGAAATGAATGGCTGAGGCTTCCAGACGCCATATTGCTGCCGTCACCCCAGCTACCAATGAGCTTGTGCCCGTGACGTGCTAGGCCTTTTAAATGCATCGTTCCCACGATGGCGGGGCGTGTTCCTGGCTGTTTCTACAGATGAGAAAAACAGGGCCAGGGAGGCAAAGTGACCTGCCCCCGTCCCACAGCCTGGGACTCGGGGCCAGGCCAGCTCCCGGTCACTCAGGTGGAGAACAAAGCTGGGAGGGCGGGCAGCCCTGTAGCTTCTAGGACTGTGCAGGGGGGTGAGGTATGAGGCTGATACTCACGATCTCAGAGAGATATCGAAAGAGAATTAAAATGAAAAAAAAAAAAAAAAAGGGTTGGGAGGAAAAAAAATCGATGAAGTACCTTTAGCTCCTTGGAGATAAGCGATATATAAATACCAGCCATTATTAAGGGTCTTATCTGACAGCAAGGTCCATGGAGCCATTTTTAAGAGCGGCTTTGGAAGGTAGCGTGGCACGAACCCTGTTCTTTGGGGAGCAGAGGCCGCAGCCCGGCGAGACCGGGCAGGGCCGCTGGGGACAGGAGCGGATGGAAAATCACAGGCACCCAGGAACTCCCCCCAGCCCAGCCTCTGGCGCCCAGGGAAGGAGACGTTACGCTCCCCACTGTGTAGATAATAGAAACCACAAAATAGCAATTACTGTATCAGAAGCTGTGAATAAAGAGGACATACCAGGCTTTTAAACATGGCCCTCCTTCCCTCCCCCACCACGCTCACACTTCAGTAACAAACTCACACCTCACTTTTCCAATTATTCCATTCACCTCGGGTTCACCAATTACTCCCCCACCCAAGCCGCAGCCCCACCCCCTCTGCGGCAGAGCAAGGGCTGGTGGCGGGTTTGGGGGCTTTTCGACAACAGGAGTTTGTTGTCACGTTTCTAATTTCTTTCGAGGTGTGTGGGGGTGGGAGGGGCGGGAGGAGGTGGGAGCGGGCCCTGAGGTGTTGAGCGAGGCAAGCCAATTATGCCCGGGCCTCATCAACAAGTCCGGGATGCAAATGGTGTTTGCACACAGGCCCAGACCAGACACAACACGGTGTGTGCGCCCTGCCTGCTGCTGCTGCAAGCTGGCGGCCCGGCCCGTCCTGCTGCAGCCCCACAGGGCAAGGGCTCCGTGAGACCTGGCTTCTGAGAGGGACGAATCCTCCTCAGCCTGCAGTGAAGTGAGGGGATCAGGGGGACGGAGGGCAAGGAGGGGTGGGCAGAGAGACCCACCCCTCCAGGGATGCTGGGGCATCTGGGTTTGGGGCCTCTGGGTTTGGGGCCTCTGTGGGCAGGTCAGTCAATCCCTCCAGCGCGCAGGCTGACACCAAGGAGGGGTCGGGCCCCCGCTGAGGACCCCGGGGCCGGCTCCCAGGACTTATGTACTCCTCCATCTCCAGTCTGGATCCCTGGGAGGATCCAGATCCCTGCTGAAGTGCCGAGTCACGTGGGGAAAGCTGTTGGCACGACTGGGCTCCACCTGCGCCCAGGGCAGCAGCGAGGAGGGGGACTCAGCCCCCCCAGGGACCCAGAGCCGAACCACAGTGTGGTCTGAACAAGATGACGGGGTGGTTCTGTGATAAGAATAAACTGTGGCTTCTTTCTGTTCTGTCTAGAGGGAAGAATAAAGGTCTAAATCTCTGGGCATGAAAAAGCCGTTCAAATACACCATCACTACCCATTCTCTCTCTGTCCTCTCTCTCTCTCTCTCTCTCTCTCTCTCTCTCACACACACACACACACACACACACACACTTCCATCCCGGGACATCCTCAGGGCTTGTGCCCTGAGTGTGCTGAGCATCTGCTGTGCCTGACCTCACAGGAGCCCCGAGTGTATGGCACCGCCAAGGGATTTTACAGATGGAGAAACTGAGGCTCAAAGACCACTTGATTTCTCCAGGGCCACTCGGGTGAAGGGCCTTGCCCAGGGTCCCACAGATGCTGATGAGCCCAGCTGGGCACGCTGCGGGTGGCCTGTGCCCGAATTTGGGCTTTTCTCTCACGAAGCTTTGCCATGGGGCATCCTGCCTGCCAGCAAACGGCCCGGAGTGTGAGGTGCCCGGAGGGATGGAAGTGGGCTGGACCTTCACCTCTTTCTCAGGGGACTTGCCCTTGGGAGGGGAGGGCCAGCTGGCAGGCAGGCAGGGAGCCCCTCTCTGCCCCAGAGAAACAGGGAGGGAACTGGGGCTCAGAGGGAACAGAGAGATCAAATCCCTCATCTCACCTGCTTGGGGGGTTCTGCTCCGTGCTCTCTGCTCTCCCCCCCGTGCCTGCACCCACATCCTAAAGAAGGGTCCACCCCTGGACCTGTGGACCCCCAGACGAGTGACTGTGGTAGGCTGGCAGCTGTTGGCCCAGTTCTCACTTTCTCCCGACAAGGGTGCCAGTGGAATCGAGGTGGAAAGGCAGGCCCAGCCCCCAGACCTACAGCTGCCATTTCTGCAGGAGGGAGGCGTGGCATAGGACCTGCCCACAGACCTCCCACTGCTGCCAGGCGACCAAGCAAGTCTTTGGTCAAGGTTGCCTCGTTCAATCCACCGACCTCACAAGTTGGGGGAAGGGGGAGAGGATGGAATAAAAGCACAAGTAACAGGCCTGTGGATCTCAGTAGCTGCCGCTGCATGGGGGCCATTGGCGCCCCCCAGCGCCCTCCCTTTTACTGGCTTCCACGCTGTTAGCATAAAACGAGCTTCTGACCTGGGACTTGAGGCACCCTGGATATTGCCTTCTGCCCCCCACCATCATTACTATGGAGAACCTGCGCCCACTTTCCTCCTGTCCCTGAAGCCACAGAACTTCTACCGACCTCAGGACCTTTGACTTTGCCGGGAACTCTCTGGACCGATCCAGACCTGCTCCTCTTGTCACCTGGCTCTTGGCTGAACGCCCCCTCCTCAGCAGCCTCTCCCTCCCCTTGCATGCTGGTCCTCCACCCACCAGCCTCTCTGTCATCCTCAGCACTGGATGAAGTGGCTTCACTTGCTGATTTGTTCTAGAAACAGAAAGAACACTCTAAGACCACAGGGTTCTGGTGTCTGTGGTGTCTGCAGAGCCTAGGACTGTGCCTCACATATAGAAAACTCTGGAGACAGCACCCGAGTCCTCCCTCATGGCGGGTCCTGTCCTTCCAGCCACTACCTCACACAACACATGGCCGCCACCGCAGCCACAGCCGCATGTCTGGTCAGGACACCCGTCCTCCTGTCCTGGACGCTCTTTCAAGTGCTGCAAGCATCAGAGGTGTCCCCCCACGCCCTCTTCGGTTCAATGTTCTTTCAACTACAGCAAGTAAACAACAGCCAGCAAAAGGGGCCTCCTGGATGGTCAATCAAGGGACGGCACCCTGTGTCCTGCTGAGGGGAGAGGAAGCCCCAGTTCCCTCCCTGACGAGCCTGACAGGGCCGGGCTGTAGGAGGCTGTGTGCCCCCCGAGGAGGCTGTGATGGAGGGTGAGTGATTTTAGGCGTGGGGCTCCTCCCTTGTCCTCTCTCCACCTGCTAACGAGTGCCTTTCTGGCTGAACTTGCCCATCACTGGGAGGGGGTGTAGGACGGGGGGACCGTGGCCCCAACAGTGGGATGCTCCCTTTCATCTTTGCCTCTTGGAGGCTGAGAAATAGCCTTCTTTTCAAGAAAGTGAGAAAGGAGGTATGGAGGTCAGCATTGAGCATTTCTCAACAGCCTTTCATGGGGGCCTTTCCAGCAAGCGTGACCCTTCTGTTTCTAGATGAGGATCGTGGGGCAAGTAGTTCAAGGGTGTCCCAGAGGTGGGGCGTGTCCCAGAGGTGGGGCGTGTCCCAGGCAGAAGCTCCAAGCCCTCCTGACAGGCTCTGTGGAGGGGTCCCCATGCTGGGGGATGGGGGATCCTGGCCTGGCTCTGCCTCATCTGCTGGGTGCCCTGGGTGGCCAGTCCCAGGCTGGACTGAGAATCGAGGTATGTGAAAACATTGGGGGAGTGCCACAGCCAAGTCAACAGAGGGGTGGGGAGCAGGTGTAACTCAAGGCCCCCTGAGGCCCAGACAGAAGAAGGGGGAAGCAGGCGAGCAGGGGCCAAAGTGGCAGAAACACCCCAGCTCTGTGTCTCAGGCCCAGCAGTGCCAAGGTCACCCGGGAACCTGTCAGAAATGCAGTCTTGGCCCATCTGAATTAGAATCTCTGGGGTAGACCCAGAAACCTGGCTGCAACGAGCCTCCCGGTACATGTGTTTACTGGGCTGGCCATTCAGGCCTGTCTAAACGGCCAGCCGGATTCAGGGTGGCCCACTCCTCTTTCATCTAAAGAGGCTGGCAATTCAGGTTCTTAGCAGAAAAAAGTCAAAACACCTTCAACACTGTGCCACTGAATACAACAGATGCAGACTTCGGGTGTCCCGTGTCCACTCTGACGTCGTGCTGGGGGATCAGGAGGGCTGCGCTGCAGCTCTCTGGGAACCCCACATTGCATCTCTTTGCCTTCTCCCTCCTAGCCCTGCTCCAGGGTCCTGTGGTCTCCAGAGTTCTGAGCCCTCGGTGTGCCCTACAGCACCCACCCCAGGCGCACACTGGATGGCTCGGTCCTCCCCACCCCCACACCCCGGTCCTGATCTGGTGCACGGTGGGGACAGCAAGGCGTCTTGTGACCCCTGCACTCCGGCTCCTGCACTCTCTCGCTCATGTGACCTGAGCGCCCCTGGTGTGCAGGCAGGGGGCTCGTGCTGGTGGAGGTGGAAGGCAGGTGCGCTCCGGTCTCCAGGCACACGCAGCCTCTTTCTCACTGATAAGCCAGTGGTTTTCATAGCCCGACTCCCTGTCACTGCACAGTCTCAGCCGCAGCAGCTCTGAGCACGCATCCCCGTATGGGTACACTCTCGGTTTGTAAACACGTTGCTCTTCGCTGCTATATACATATCTTTAAAACAGAAAAACCAGAAAACTGAAAAGAGCGAGCGAAAACAGTAACAGAGAAGGAAATGCTGTCTCCTGCTCCTCCTCCTGCCAGCTGCAAGGGTGTCTGGACTCGCCCCTCAGAGGCACACAACGGGCGAGGTGTGTGCCCGGAATATTCTGTGTGTGATCTCAGGCCATCCTCAGCAACCTGGTGCAGGAGTTACGCACCCAATTCGCATACAGAGAAACTGAGGTGCAGGCCGCTTAAGGGATTTGTCAAAACTCAGAAGGCTATTAAATGGGAGGGTTGGGCCTCAGGCCCGAAGAAATTCTAGAGCCAATGCTCTTAGTTATGATGTTGCAAGAGAAGGGGCACGTGCGCGTGCAGCTAAAGGACTGAAGAGGCAACTGAAGGTTGAACCATGTGCTGGCAATAGTCCTTGGGCAGAAAGTGTCATAAAAATAATACTTAAAACCAGAGCTAATATATATTTTTTCAGATGTGTCCTGAAAGGTGTTAGTAGGTATTTTGTGTAAAAAGGCTTCTGGGGTTAAAAAAAGTTTGGGAGCTATCTGGTTCAACAGAGTTCTACAGCGTCTCAGCTGCAGACCTTGTCAGTGCCTTTAAGATATCAGAGGCAGGAAGGCTGTGTCTGGAAGAGGGAGAGAGAAGACACCGTGTTTCTCGAACTCAGCTAGCCACTGAACCCTCCTGGCTCCCCAAACAAGACAAGCTGTTAGGATCTCTCAGGGCACTGGTATTGCATGAAACAAAGATTCGAAGTAGAATCTAGAAGAGAAGGAAGCACAGCACATGTGGCAGGAGGTAACGCCAATTCTCCAGGGACTGTGCAAAGGGGCGCAGCTGCAGGAGCCTGGCCTTGACAGTGAGGGCATGTCACAGACGTTCTGGGCTCAGACCAGGGTCAGCTCCCAGACCTGCACTGACACCACCTGGCTGAGGCTCAGTTTTGTCACCTGTACAATGGGACGAATCACCCATGAGACAGGCTGCTGAGTCCGTCTCTCGGCACGTATGAGGAAGGAAGACGCGGATGCTGCTGTTGTCAGTAATGCCCATGTCTGTTATCTGTGTCGGCAAGTGACAACTCTCGGGCCTCATGGTGTTTCAGGCCAAAGCAGAGGCCTGGCCCCTCCTGGACCTCAGGGGATTCCATAGAAAGCGGAGCTGAGAGGGCCAGATGTGATTGTGAGGCCTGGGGCCCCGAGAAGAGAAGTTCCCCAGCTCACCCACACATCTTACTAGTTCCACAAGATAACTGGAAGAAACTTCCCAAGGAGGCATCCCTCAGGCATGCCAGGCGCCTCTGCCCCGGGAGCCGCTCGAGTCCCCTCTTCCTTGCTGAAGGGGGATTGGGGCGCAGCCTCCGGCCTGGGGTGCACACTCTGGTCAGTCCCACGCCTCTGCCCGAGCAAGTTAATGAAACACACAGTGGAGGCTCTCCCCACTGTCTCCCCCTCTGGTCTTCAGCTGCCTCAAGTACAGCTAATCCCATTACAAGAAAATAAAGTGGATAATTCAGGCTAATGAAATCGTTACAAGAATGTGGCCAGCCAGAGGTGGACGTTCAGAACCAATTTAACACCCTTTGGTGTCGTTACCCTTGGTACAGGCAATGTTTGAGAGGAGGAAGGGAAAAAAGAGAAGAAAAAACTGAAACTCAGCCTCTTTCTTGTTAGCTCAGATCTGGTTCAAGAATTAACCTGCTGCGTGTATTTCAGTCAGTCTGCCTGTTCTGCTCCCCACTCTGTCTCTGGTGAATCCTCTCACCCCCCTGTACCTCTGGTCTACACCCCAGTTCTTGCATGCATAAAATAAATAAATCTTTAAAAAAAAAAATCAAGCTGCTGCATATCTTGCTTGCGGCAGTATTTCTGCCAAGCCCGGGTCTCCAGGGCAGCTCCGGGAGGACAGCGGGAGGCTGAGACGGTGCGGTCGGCCTGCAGCGTGCTGAACCTTGTGTCTAACTCAGCGCCTGCTGCTTTTCTGTCTGCAGCTGCTCTGGGTAGGACCACAACGGGGGTGACCTCTGGGGCCCCCTGAACCTAACCCAGCAATCTCTGATGCTGGACTAAACTGTCTGCCCTTGGGAGGGGGTGGGGTGAGCCCCTGTGCCAAGCAGAGCTGGCAGCTGGACCCAACTCAGGGTGGGCCACTCACTGGGGGCCACTCACTGCGGCCCCTCTCTCCCCAGAGGTGGGGACACGCTGAGTTAGTGCATGTGTGCACCGAGAGGTGAGCAACAGCCACACCTCTCACCCCCAGCCCAGAGACCTGCTCCATAAGAGGTGGACCCATGAACCCTGCGAAGGCTGTCCCGCCCAGCCCTTCCCGCCCAACTGCCCGGGCCTGGCCTTCGCTGTCACAGCTTTGCTCCTCTTCCTCAGTGTCATGTGTTACTTCATGCCCTCACCGTGTGCTCTGGTCGATTTGTTTAGGCTCCCACGGCCCCGAGGGACTACTGAGTGGCCAGTGCCCAGGACAGAGCCATGGGCACCGAGCATGTGGCAGGGCTCAGGACGAATCCCAGTGCCCGCCGACCGAGCTATGAGTGGACACTCATCTTTCCTTGTGTTTCTCTTTCTGGTCCTCACTAGCAGAAACTGGGAGTAGAGTGGGAGGGGACCAGCACTGCGCAGCGCTCCCCCAAGCGTGGACACCAAGCCGGATGCCCTCTGTTCACCTCCCTGAGTGGCCCTGGAGAGCACACGACACAGAGGGAGGTCTGAGCTCCCAGGGCTGGTGTCCAGGCCATCTGACCATGGAGTTTCCAACTCCTATTTTGCCACACTCTACCCCTGCTCTGAGCGGAGGAACCCACCTCTGCCCTTGAGCCCACTCCTTGGGTTCTAGCTGGAGCCTATCGGCCCCTGGGAAGCTCAGGCAGAGAGTGGAGGAAGCAGAAGAGGCAGCAGTAACAATGACAGATCCGGGAGGCAGCATCTGAAGATCTCCGCTTTCTAGACGCTTCTCACACCTGCCATCAGCGGGAGCAGGTCAGAACCTCCTCCCAACCTCCAGAAAACCCACTACAGACGCGCTCCACCCCTTGGCAAGAGTCCCAAGCATCCATCTGGCCCTACCCCTGGTTGGGAAGAGGCAGAATGTGGGCATGTCTCCCCAGGAGACCCCAGACTGACAAGCACTGTGGCGAGGGGACCGTTTTTCTGGTCCAATGGGGTTCAGACGACAGGGTGTGCTCAGATAACCAAGCAGCCTCAATATCGCCAAAGAAGGTCAGGCCTCTTGCCAACCTATAGGCAGTTCAGCAGAAGGCCAGACCCAGGCCCACGGCGCAGGCCATGGGGAGCTGCTGATGCCTGCTGCTGAGCCTGCCAGCCAGGAGCCAGGAGCAGGACAGGCGCTCTCTCGGCTGGGACAAATGTTTTTTTTAAAAGCCTGTGAAGGAAAACAACAGTGCAGCAACTGAAGTTTTGAGGCTTAGGGAATGGTGGAGATGGTTTGTGACCATTTGTTTGGGATCGAATGGGCCTTCAGGGGGTACTGCTGGGGCTGTGTGTGGTCTGGTCCCCCATTCAGGGGAAATGGGTCTGTTCCCTTTGGACACAGGGAAAGGAGGGATGGGTCATGAATGTGGGCGCCTGGCGGGGGTGGGAGTGTAGTGGGGGGAGTGAGAGATGGGGAAGAAGGAAGCTTTTTCCAGGATAAGAAACCCAATTAGGGCTAGTTAGAATCTGGGGTATGGGACAGCCCAGGAGCCCCAGGCAGCGGTGAGGAGAAAACCCAGGGAGTCAGGAGGGAAGAAGCTCCTTCTGCACAGTCATTATCTCACCAGCAACTTAAAGAACATTGCAAAATTCCTGAGGAAGGAAAAGTAAATGCTGGAATTATGTGAGGTGGAGCCTCCCATTTGGAGCCCTGAGAGAATGTGTGGAGCAGAGCCCCACCGACCCACCTCACAACCTGGCTGTGGTAGTGTCCAGGGCTGAGTTGTTACTGCAGCTCCTTGGGTCTGCCTGACTCATCTGGGTATCAAAGAGGATGTGCCCCGAGAGGGATGATGTCCACTGAGCAGTGGACATTCCAAAGGATAGAAGCCCACAGAGTTTTGTTGGGTTGTCCAGGCAGGTGGGTGGAGTCTCATGTGCCTGGCACTTGCCAGGTTTCCTCAGCATTGGCATGACTGACAATGAGGAAAATGTGGCCAGTACTTTTAAACTAGGAGGTTGGCAAACTGTGGCCTCTGGGCACAATTTGGGTGGAATACAGTCATGGCCACTTGCTTACATCTTGTCGAGTGCTGCTTGTAAGTTATAGCAGCAGAGCTAAAGTAGGGGTGACAGAGTATATAACCCACAAAGCTGAAAATATTTATTCTCTGGCCCTGTGGTAGTCAGAATCCTCAAAACAGAACCTATGGGACATATAGATGTATGGAGAGATTTAGTGTGAGGGGCTGGCTCATGGGGTTTTGAAGGCCAAGAGGGCCCACGACCTGCCGCCCGCAAACTGGAGGCCCAGGAAAGCTGGTGGTGTAGCTCGAGGTTCAAATCCGAGGGCCCAGGAACCAGGAGGATGGTGGGGTAAGTCTGGTTTTGAGTCCAAAGACCTGAGCATCAGCAGCACCGCTGTCCAAGGGCAGAAGATGGATGCCCCCACTTCAGCAGAGAGAACATAAATCCTTGTCCACCTTTCTGTCCTGCTGGGTCTTCAACCAACAGAAAGTGCCTGCCACAGAGGGGAGGGCCACCTGTTTGACACTGGCTATCATTTCAAAGGCTAATCTCTTCCAGAAACATCCTCAAAGACACACTCAGCTAGCAGGGCACCCCACAGCCCTGTAAGGTTGGCACATAAAAGGAACCATCGCAGGCTCCTGGCAGAAGCTGGATGACCCTGGTTCTAGACCAACCTCATGCCCAGGCCTCACCTGCAGACCCCTAGCTCCTGCTTCCTCTCAGCCTGTCCTAATCATGTCAACCCTGAAACTAGGTGTCTTTACCTCCTCACTCCCTGAGCTATTTGTTTTCCTTAATCAGGTACTTATTAGATCAGGGGTACTTAATAGAGGCTGTGAGAACATCTGAGTCAATTGGTAATTAGGGAGGTTTGCAGAGAGTGTCATTAGGCCCGGCCGCCTCGCCCTCCCAATGTGCCATTCACCTGAGGGGTCTAATGAGGGGCTGCTTCCTGGGGGCATGCTGTCACAGAGGGCCAGGCTGGCCTTGGCTGCTGCAGCCCCCACCCCTGCTCCTCTCTGCAGTGACAGGGATAAGGGAAAACCCACCAGTCACCCAGTGACACAAGTGACAGACACAGACAGGACAGGGCGCCCCCCTCTCCCTTCTATGAATACACCCCTGGCGCCCAACACACAGCATAGGGACCTCAGAGGGAGGGAGAGTCACCTACTGGGGGGAGGGGAGTAATGTTAGGAAATTGCTTCCCAACTGATCCCTCATCAGGATAAATGATTAAGTACAAAGGAAAAAAAAAAAAAGCCATGTGCAAGAGTTGGCGGGGGGAAGGGCGGGGTCAGGATGGGGTACACAGGTGCATGCATGTGCACGCAGTACTATCTCTGGAGTGAAACCCAAGAAACTGGCTGCAGTGACTGCTTCGGGGAGCAGCGGGTCCACACCTTGTGTGCCCCCCACCTTCCGTGTGGGAGTCTGGGCGGTGAAGGTGGCCAGGTTCCTGAAGACCCAGATGTGCTGTCCCTGCCTGCCACCTGCTGCAGTGGCCACCCATTCTGCCCCAGGGGCCCGCTCAGTCCTAAGTCCCGGGGGCCAGTCCTCAGAGAGCCAGGCATGGAGCAGGGGGCAGGTGGGCGGTTCTGGAAAGCCTTCTGCACACTCCCGGGAGTTTCTGGTGCTGGCCCTGGTGCTCTGGCCTCCCCTTTCCTGTCCTGCTCTCTGCACACCCTCACTGCTGCCCACGGTCGCCAGCTGTACACTCTGTACTGAAGGCTGCATCTCAGCCTCGGCTTTGGGGAGACCAAAGTAAGATGCTATTTTTCCTACACCTTTCAAAAATGACTTTTACACGATGTGTATGTTCTCTATGAAAATAATCACACGTAGATACAGGTACGTGTGAAAATATATACATGCACGTGTATCTTTTATTTTAAGGGGGGAAAGAAGACCCAAGACACTTTAAATGCTAGCTCATTCCTTCCTCTTGAGAATCTAGTGCTAAGAAAATCAAGTTCTCTCTTGTGCCATGAAGACATGTGTCCAGTGGAACCACTTCCTTCCCTTACTCCTTAGGCTTCCAGCAGGGAGCTCCGGCTATATCCAGTATTACTTTGCAGGAGCTTCCTAAGGCCAAGTTTTCTGGTCCAAATACTCCCCTCCCCCATCCTCTTTCCACCTGACCTTCTCCCAGATACCTGTGGGGAGCATCTTCCTGACTCCCCTGTGGGCAGGGGGGAGGGTGAGCAGAGAGAGGGGCTGGGGTACTTCTCCCTCATGTCTTCGTGCTGTGGAGCCCCTTCCCTGGCAGCAGTTCTGTCCTCTTCAGTGAAAGCCCCCCTCTACGCTTGAGTGCAGTGGGGATCCCCCACCCTGGTAGCGACAAGGCCACCAGTTAAAACACAGGACACCCAGCTTTACGGGAATTTTGGACAAAGGAATAATGGTTTAGGACAAGTAGGTCACAAATGCTATATGGGACTCGTATTAGACAAAGTCCACCTTATTTTAAGCTCTTCCCCAGAACCTTGTGGGTTCCACAACCTGCCCCCATCTGTACGGAGCCCCTTCCCTGTGGTATTTAAGCAGTTTCATGGATGCTGTTTCGGGCTGGCACCTGGCAGATACAGAGGCTCTTGCTCTGCCAGTCTTGTCCTGATAAGCAGGCCTGAGGGCTTCTTCCAGGGGCCTCCAGTCCTCTGGGCGGGGAAGGATGCCGGGGCGGGGCAGCTGTACGTGTGGGACCCGGGTCTGACCGAGCTTCCTCAGGGCTGGTGCCGGGCCTCCATCTCTGCGGGGGTGCCCTGCTTATCACTCAAGTCGCAGGTCACAGCCACCTCTTGAGGGAGCCTTCGCTGCCCTGCCCAGCCATACTTTCAGACACTGCCAACTCCATCACCCTACAAGTCAGCACAGCTGTATGGCTCCGACACCACCAAGTCAGTGTTCAATTCGCCCTACGTACATCAGCTCTGCCAGGGCGGGGGTCTCCCTGCTCTTGGCCACCAAGGCTACAAGCCCCCCCTCGTGGCCCTACCATGTGCCAGGTAAGTCAAGAAGCAAATGAAGAGGGTGAAAATCTGGCTACAAAAATCAGGGGCCCTCCCTGCCTCTCCCTGTCCTGAAACACCACGTCACCAAACCTCACTTAGCCTGCGGGGCCCTTGAGTCTGGGCTGTGGACGTGAATACCCAGAGCACGTACTTGGCGTCCCATCCCCCAGCACGCGTCGTGAAGCACGCCGGGCTGGCCCCAACTGGGCCGCCGCGTTAACAGGCAGGTGGGGAGGGAGCGAGCTCTGGAACACGGACTGTCCTGGATTCCCCACCCGGCCCCGATAATGACTTTTCTTGACCAAGTTTCTCGGTGGTGGCAGCTGCAAAAGAAAGTGACAGAACCAGAGACAGGTACAGTTGCCATGATACGGCCGTCGGGGTAATTGAGCTTCAGAGCTCCGGCTCCCTGGAATAATTTAACGATCTGTCATGGGAAGGGAGGAAGGAGGACAGGTGTCGTGTGGCTTGATGTCCCCACCTCCAAAAAATCATCTTAGTCCCCGCAGCCAGCAGAGGCCCCCAGTGGCCACGATGGAAGAGCGTGAGCTGCTCCCATCAGGACCAGGTGGGCAGCCTTACCTCTCTGCCTGGGGGGAGGGAAACAGTGAATTAGAAAAGCCACAGGGACAGCTACTCCACACCCACACCGAGCCTTCCCCCGGCTGCCAGTTCCGCTTTCGTGCGATCCGGAGCCTGCAGGCTCGCTCTTTAGAGCCAGAGCTGTCCAAGGCCTTTGACTGGCTTCCTCCCTCCTCCAGGGCCCGAGCGGAGGAGGGTGAGGCCGCAGCAGGGCAGGAGGGAAGGCTGCCTTCTCGGACAAGCAGCACTTTGCATGCGGGTGTGGACAAGCAACGTGGCTGCTTTTGGGCCCCACGACCTCCCTGACTTGCGAGGAGGTTGATTTTGCAGTCAGGAGAGAACCTTGCCCTCCACAAACCACTTGTTGCTTCCTCCCACCACCAACTCTTGAAATAAAGGGGTGAATATGCCTGTAGGGCTGCAATCGCCCAGGAGCAGGCCACCCTGCACACACAGGGATGCGCACACACCCCATAACAACCCGGGGCTGCAGAAGCTGGACCCTCTCCTACCCCAGCTTTCACCTCAGAACCCTCCAGGCTGCCACCAGGGGGCAGAATGCAGGTGTGTCTATCCCCTAAACCTGAGTTCCCAGGCTGGGGTGAAAGACCACATTGCTTTTGGACTGGACATGGGCAGAAGGCCTGGAGCAGGCCTGGTTCTATGGTCTAGACACAGAGCTGTGACTTGGGGCAAGGTACCCGCCCTCCCACTGCCCGCAACATGGGGCCTGGACAGAAGGTCTGGCCCCACCATGGGGGCTCCCACAGGGTGCCTTGACTCTGGGTTCTGGCAACACTTCTTCTTAAAGGTAAAAAGTGGCATGAAAGGAGCTTGAAGCTTACTATAAAAAGAGGTCCAGACAAAGGCTGGGCACAGCTGGCTCAGTTCCAGAGGAAATTAGCTTTAGAAGTTTCCTACCAAGGGATCAGCGATTCTGAAAGCATGACTGTGAAGGCTAGGGCTGGGCAAGCGAGTGCACAGGACGGTGGCAAGGCAGGCTTCTCCCACCTAGGAAGGGAGCTGCGGATATGCCATCAGGCAAGGACTGAGCCTGTCACGTTACCTGGACTGAAGCTGGGGGGTCAGTGTGAACTCATGGTTTTGACAGATACAAAGACATGAGTGGCCGAAGTGTGCGTGCCTGTGCGTGCAGTATATATGGGTATGTGTATTTATTCTTCCTAGGTCCGTCTGTGAAGGGGGCCTAGCTCTTGACCAGGGGCAATTTCATTCCTGGCCCCACCTCCTTCTCTGAGGACACCTGTCTGGAGGTACTCCAGTTGTCACAAGTAGGAGGAGGTTGTTCTGGCATCTATGGGGTGAGGTCAGGGATGCCCCTGAACACCCTACAACTCACAGGACAGCACCCCCACCCCCAACATACAGAATCACCCAGACCAAGATTCGTGGGGCCCTGGCCTAGAAACAAGGAGACCCCCTGAGCAATGAGCACGCCTGGCCCCACCCCATCTTGGTTTCTAAATGCCATCACCCAGGGGCTCCTGCGGAGGGATGGATGATGCCAGGACTGGAGTTGAGGAAGGTCCAAGGTGAGCCTGGGGTAGCACGCAGGCCAGGCAGGAAGGAAGCACTCAGGGAAAATGCCAGGACGCAGCCCAGCTTGCCGGGGTTCCCACCAGCTAAACTGGGGGTCATTTCAGCAACACAGATAATGACAATGGCCTAGAACTCCTTGAATGAAACAAGCCCTGAGTCCACACTAATAAGGGAATAAACAGATATGGGGGGGCCCCTTCTCCCAGGAGGAGAATGCCCACTAGTGTATGGGAAGAGGGGTGACTGCACTGCACAACCCCCATTTGGTAACAAGCCCAGTAATGAACAGGCGAGAACTACCAGCAATGCTAAAGCAGTAAACTAAGTGCTCACAGAGGGCTTCCAGTCCTCAAGTGCCCCCCGCAGATACTAGTTACGAAAGGCACAGCGAGGTGACGGAGAAGGCGCCTGCAGAACTCAGCCTGACCACAGAGGAGGTGAGTTGCCAGCAAGGGGTGCGGTGAGCTGAGCCCCCTGACACTATGCTGTGGGGTGTTCTAGGGTAAGGTAAAAAAGGTATCAGGCTTTTCTGCCCTCCTGCCATCAGGATAGATGATGGATTCCTGCGGTCCTGAATGCATGCCTGATGGCGGGCACCTGGAGTGGAGTGTGGGCATGGTAAGTGGGTACACCTGGGCTGAGAGACTGGGCTTATAAGGGCGGCATCACAGGGATGCCAGCAGAAGAACGAACAGAAGAGCAGAAGCGGAGACCCCCAGAGAAGGCCGGAGAGCCCAAAGTGAAGACTTGCCAGGCCTCCCAGCCCCCCAGCCCCCCTGCCTGCTGTGTACCTGGTAAATCCCAATAAAAGCCTGAAAAGCCAAACTGAGGGCTCCAGGACTCCTCCTCCTTTACCCCATCTGCTCGGGTCATAGAGATCCTGCTCCGTGGCCATCCTGCCACTGCAGGTGTCACTTCCGGAGTACTGTCCCCACAGAGCTGTGACCCCATCTGGTCACGAGTAAACCACCCACAAACCTCTTGGGGGACACGAACAGAACAATACAGTACGCTGCAAAACTGCGCGCCAGGGAGAAGTGCCAGGTGATGTGTCTAACATCAAAGGAAAAGCAAAGAAACGTGACGACTAAGTGAACTCGACTAAGTGAACTCAACGTGTGATCCTGGGCTGGCTCTCGGGTCAGGTCATTTTCCCCATAAAGGAGGTTTATTGGGGGACCGGCAACCTCTGGTTACAGTCTATCCACCTGTGCGCATTTACTCATTTTGACACTTGTACAGCAACGACAGAGCCTCGTTTTGAAAGAGACACACGCTTACATAGTCAGGAGTGAGCAACCCGTAGGTAACTTACTCAAGTGGTTCAGGGAAAACTAAAGTGTATGAACACAGGGAGGAAATAATAAAACTTACGTTCATCTGGGGGAAGCTGAGCGAAGGGCAGATATATGGGATTCTGCGGCCTTCTGTGTGTCTGAATTTATTATTCTTTTAAGGTTCCAAAAGTTCACTGCCATGCTTCGTGCTCTCACTTCCTCTCTCCCGGCTTTCCCACTTGAGCCAGCGACAGGCCCAGGCATTAAGCTCGGCAAAGACTCCCCAAGGGCTTTTCTGAATAAAGAGTCTGATCAAGGAACCCCAGCGCTGCACACTGGCCTGCTCCTGCGGGGGGAAAGACCACAGGTTGTGTCATCGCCCACCCCTGCCGGCCAGCGACGGTCTGACGCTAAGGCACTTTTCGCCGTGTTTTGGCCAGAGATTTGCCCTTGTTTTTTGAGGGACCAAGACCCACTTTCTTCCATGGGGAATCCCAAGAGCTCCGTGAGCTCCTCAAACAGTGAGCACAGGAAGGTGAGCAGACAGGCAGCATTTGCTCATCTGGTTCTCAGTGGGTTGAAAGCGGATGTACGGGGGGGCTGGAGGCGGGGGGGGGGGGGAGGGCTGGCTCTGTGCCCAGCCCCGGCTCCAGGGAACAAAGAGCCTGGGAGACGAGGTTCCTCACCTCAAGGGGCTTACAGCGTGCTGGGGACGCGGGGAAAGCACAAAGAGCGAAGCACGCAAGCGTTTCACGCAGGATCAGTGGCAGATGCGTGCGATGAGGACAACTTACACTTGGAGTGGACAAGGAGGATGGAGAGGGCCAGAGGGCCAGGGCCGTGCTTCTCCGGGACAGAGGATCCCGGGCACAGGGAAGAGCAAGTTCAAGGCACCGAGTAGGGAGGAGGCCAGTGTGACTGGGCCGTGTAAGGAAAATGGAGTTACTTAGGCTTTTTCGCCTCCCGTCAGCAGCCTCTACACCTGCCACCTGCGGCTTTGTTTTCCTCTCAGGTTGCATTACCCACACACGATATCTTGTTGAGGCAAAAGGCGCTTGGGAGCAGAGCACAGGGCACACACACCTATGATTATGGACACCGGGCTGAGAAGCTGGAGGGCACGGGGGGAGGGGTAGGGGTGGTGTGTGTGTGTACACACCTGGGAGGGCACGGGGGGCCCGTGGGGCTGTGGTGTGTGTGTGTGTATACACCTGGGAGGGCACGGGGGATGGTGTGTGTGTGTGTGTGTGTGTTACACACCTGGGCTGAGAAGTGAGAGATAAAGCGGCGATTTGCAGGGCAGGGGCTGGGGGTCTCCGTCGCTGCCTCCCTGCCTGTTGGTCTGCTTGCGTGTCTGGTCCCCTGATTCAGCATTAAAGGCGTGTTGTACCAAAATTCTCTTTGTCTGCCCGAATCAACAATGAACCTGACCGTCCTGGGATGTTGCACAACAGGCTGATATTAATGACACGGGCAGGGAGGGCTGCAGCCGTGTGGGGCCACACCGCCCAGGCCAGAAGGAGCTGGCCAGTGGAGGAGAGAGCCGTTTTCTCAGAGAAATCTAGAAAGTCTGCACTGGCAGAGAATTTAGTTCCAACTCAGCCCGTGGACTAAGAATAGTTTTCACGTTTTTAAATAATTGGGAAGGGAAAAAGGAAAGGAGTTTTTCATGACACAAGAACGTTATTTGAAATTCCGACATCAGTGTCCATAACAAAGACTACTGGACCTGCCTCGCCGGCACATCTTGTCCCCAGCTGCTGCCCAACTACCAGACCAGGGTGGGACAATGGGTCAGAGGTCACCCGACACCCAAAGCTGAAACGATTTATGCTCAGTTCTTTCCAGAAAATGTCTGCTGACCCTTGGTGTCCACCACTCCTCGCGTGTGCCCCACCCCCATCTCTACTGAGGAGCTGAGTCACCTGGGAGGGCTTGATATTAAAAGCCAGCACCCAGAGACTCCCACCGATTGTGCCTTGCTCCCTCGGGTCTGGTCAGGGGCAGGAGTTGCATTGGTAACACCCAGGTCATCTTGGCCCCAAATCTGAAAGCAGCAGCCGAAACCCACAGGGACGGACAGTATGAAGGTCTGGGTTGATCAGGGAATTTTCAGTGGGAGGAAGCAAGAAGGACACGCGTTGTCCCTTGCCTGGTGCACAAAGATTACATCCGGCAGTCGCTGTGCCTCTGAGGCTCCCCCAAGGGTCCTCGATTTAAGGCAGAAATGGACTCGCTTCCTGATCACAAAACATCTGCTTTCTGATGTCGCTGACTTTTTTTTTTAATATTTAAAAAAAAAAAGAAAGAAAGAAAAGAATGAATTTTAAAGTGCTTAGGTAAAAGGCAGTGAATACGAAGCCTTATTTCTTCCCCCGCCTGGATGCACAGCACTGGGAAGGAGACACACGTGCAACGATTTATATTACAGGGAGAGAAGACCCTTCAAGCGAGAAGGGAAGGCACGCCCAGCGCCGGCTCTCCAGCCAAGCAGAGGGGAAGAAAAGGAGCCATAAGTGATCGGAGCGCCCCGGCCTCAGGTGGGCGCAGCCCCTGGGCTCCGTGCTGGGGTTGCCTCCACCCAGGCTTTGCGGGCCCACGACAGCTGGGAGCCCAGGAGCGGCAACCTCGCTAATTCAATAAATGAACTCTGACAAGCCTAAATGGCTGTTTGGATGGATCCTCTCTCATTGGCCCCTCCCTCGCTGCCCAAAACCTCAAATAAAATAAATAAAACACGAGGCACAATCTGAGTCTTTTATGGCCGCCTTCTCTAGCGGGAGTCAGAAAAATGCTAATGATCCGGAGGCTGGGGCGCGGAGCCGGGCTGGCTCTGGGCCGGAGTGGCCAGCGGCCTCCCCCCCTCGGCCCTCCTGTTTGCTTTGCCTCCCTCGGTGCCCCTGTCCTCCCCGCTCTGCTGCTCGCGCTGGCGGGGGCCCGGATGGGCTGGAATATTATTCAGCGCGCTGCCATAGGTGTCTTCAGCCAATCGGAGGTGATGGCAGCCGCTTGCACCTTGCTGACAGCTGCTGTCAAAATACTCTCACAACCAGCGGCTCGATAATAACTCGAAAATGAGATACAAATGAGTGACTCTTCGTGAGTGGGAAGGCGCCGCCGTCCCCCACCCCCAGCGGCCTCTGAGCGTGGCGGGGAATGTGGGGAGTGAGGGGAGAGATAAGCTCCTGCCACTGTGGGGAGATGGGCTGACAGCCACCCCGGCCACACATGGAAGGCTGTCCCCATTCCGTTCACCTCAAAGGGGGTTCCGTGGGGCTGCAGATCTGGCCTCCCCCAAAGGCTGCTGCACATGCCAACGAGTGACTCATAGGCTGATGGAATCTTGGAGGGGAAACCACCCGGGGGCACTGGCTGGGCACCAATCTAGGGAGGCCACATCAGAGCCCCCAAAGGAAAGAGAGAGAAGGTGGGCGCCTTCCCAGCCTACAGCACCCGCGGCCCCTGCCCCTGCCAGCATCATTAGCCCGGTTGTTTTTCTGTTTTTATTCGCCAAGCCAACTCTTTTCCTAAAACTTGGGCTGTTTCTCCCACGGGGAAGTCAACGTTAGCACAACTTGTTTGGAAAAGCAAAAATAAACCCCGGGGACTACAAAGCGTGTGGTCAGCACTTCCCGGCTCCCTGACAGAGGGGGTTCCGATGGACAGTGGGGGGGTCGAGGCTGCCTTCTCCCTCACCAGGATCGGGCCTGCAGCTCGCTCTCCACTGGCCCAGGCAGGCTGACAACGCGGGCGGGGCGGATCAGCCAGGCGGAGGGGAAGCAGGGGCTGGAACATTCATTTACTTGAGGACACAGAACGCCTCCGAGAATTCCAGAGCACACACCATGGATGCCTTGTAAAAAAACCCACTTTTTCTAAACTGTTGTGGGTTGAGCTCAGCTATAATGAGAGAAGTTGAGGTGATAGCTCGGGGGGGTGGGGGGTGAAAAAAGGAAAATTTTTAGGAGGAAGCCGGTAAAAGGATGTTATTTTAAATTCAGGGTAGGCAGGGTGTGTTGGTCCCGCGGAAGGGCGGCCACACTGCTGGGACTAAAGCCTCTTCCACGTGACTCTTTCTTCCCACTCGTGTCCCTGCAGAAAACCTTTCTCCCTCCATCTGCGCGTCGGGCAAATATTTGGCTTATCCCATTTGCGTCGGTGTCACCCGTGCCTACTTTCAATAGTAAACCCCCTTAAAGGATCAACCCCGTGTACCTTACTCTGGGAGCTGAGCCATTCTAGAGGGCTTTTCAGCGCTACGCTCGGAAGGACAAGAGGCTCTCAGCATCCCATGAATAGGTGAGATGCCCATTTGGGGGTTACATCAAACCTCACCCAGAAAGCCAGGGAAAGACACAGACTAGAATTCGGGCTCAGGCCTGCCCGGTTCTGCCACTTCACCAGCTCTGAGACCCCAGGCGCGGCACTTAGCCCCCTGACCCGCAGCCTCCTCCTCTGTGAAATGGCGATATTAATACCTGCCCTGCCTTGCCAGGCCGGGGAGAACGGTGTGGGGAGAAGGTCCGGGACCGCTGTGTCCTGTGAGGGGATGCGGGTGGTTTGCTTTGGCTCAATCTCCCCAGGTCTCTGGAATGAGGCTACTTTTCTAATCAGAAGCAAGAATTATAAGAGTAAAACTTTGATTTGCTAATAAAGGAGAGAGATTCAAAAGAGTCTTGAGCGTGAAAGACTTTTAAAATGATATAGGGACTGGGTAAAAATCCACTAGGGTGGTATTGTCCTGGCTTCATTTAATGCAATTAGATTTTTTAAAAGCACTGCAGTTACAGAGCCATCCTGAACAGACATGGGAAAGAGATAAGAGCCACTTGAAAGGTTTATTACACATGAACTGGGTGTGGAGTTTGAACTGGAGTATTTCAAGACCCCCCCCAACCCCCCCCCCCCACAACTCTAAGGGAGCAAGAGATCATTGTGTTATTTGGAAGAAATAATTTTCCTTTTACAGCGGTCTCTATGCTCAATTTATGCAGCTTGTCAAAGCCACATGAAAACAGAGGAGGAAATAATAAGCGTCTGTAACTCAACAGTGACTGTGGTTTTGGTGCATTTCCTTCCAGTCTTTTTTCTCTGAGTGTTTTACTCAGTAGTCACACTGCAGTTTCTACTGAGATTCTCGCTTCCTTCACTGTGTTACTGGATCAAGCCTTTCCCCTTGTCAGTCATGTTCTTTACAGGTGCTGTTTCCTCTTCCTGGCACTCCATCCATAATTTATTTAGCCCACCCACTCTGATCATTGAATATTAACATATTTCTAATATTCTGTCATCATAAACAACAAACCTTCATGGAAGATCCCTGCCTATGAAAAATTTGTCCAACTCTGCAAAGATCCCTTTAAGATAAAGCTCTAGAACAGGGTTACTAGGATTCTTTGCTCATACTGTGCTGGCCAAAAGGGTAGCCACCAGCATGTGCCACTATTTTTTTTTAATATTTATTTATTTATTTATACAAGCACTGGGTACAGTCAGAAGCGCGGGAGGGTGAGAGAATTCACCAGAGCCAGAGCGGGGAGCAGAGCAGGCAGAGGGACCAAAGTACACTGCTGAGGGGAGCAGCGGGCGGCAGGAGAGGTCTGCGTGCCCTGTGGGACCCTCCTCTGGTGGCCGGGGAGCGGCCGGGGATCGAACCGGCGCTGCAGAGGCTGCGGGCAGCTTTGCAACCCAACGTTCAACCACTGCGCCACCGGGGAGGCCCATGTGCCACTATTTAAAAGGAAAAATGTTCATTTTGCAATTTAAGTTTAATATTAAGTGAATTTGAGGTTTAGTTCCTCAGTTGCATAAGCCACATTTCAAGTGCTTGCTGGCCAGGGGGGCTTGTGCTACCACGTTGGATGTATTTCTGTTGCTAAGGAAAGTTCTAGCACATGTGACAAACTGACAGTCTGGCTGGCACAGGAAGATAAAGCTGGCACTGATGACAGGCACTGGGCAGCCACCTTCTCCTGATCTGGCGCCATCTTCCTTCTTTCATCCTCCCTCTACCCCGTTCCTACTTCCTTCTCTCCACTTAGAGGATAAGTCAAAACTTCTCAGAACTCCCCAGCAATGCACCTTATTCCCAAGCAGCAGATGGAAAAAACACGCCTTGTGTTTACTTTAGCATTTCACATAAACTGCATTCTACGCCATGGGGCCATTTCTGTGCAATGTGTTTTATTACTGAGTAAAACACGCTGCAGGAAGATGGTCCTTGTTCATCTTGTGGGTTTCCTATGTAGCATGAAGACAGAATCTGATTAGAGCTTGAGAATCCCTGCCAGCCGCCTGGAGAGCCCTCAGGGAGAGGCATCTCTTTAGAGGACAGTTGGTAGATTAAGAATGACTGGACACCGGTGCCTTTTCCCCTTCTTACTTTGGCTGGTAGGAAGCTCAGACTCAAGTATAGTGGGCCTTTCCTGAAGTACTCCTCAACCTGGGAGTTGGAATTTTCTTCCAATTGCGTTTTTCTTAAATTTCTGCATTGCTAAATCAAGGTCTTCACCCTTTTGGAAGCAGGTGAGGAATCTATTTGCGAACAAGGAAGAAAATCACGAGGAACCCTCACAGACTCCTACGTGAGTTGCTACAATCTTCAAGTTCTGTCAGCTGGCAGAGCTTCCTTTGCCCGAAAGGGGGAAAAACCGAGCAGCTGCTCCTCCCAGCGAGGAAGGCCTGGGCCCAAAGCACTAAAAGCCAGAGCTGTGTGGCCCGGAGCTGTGGCTGCCAGTGCTCCAGAGGCCCAAGAGGACGCACCTGGGGAATGATGTTCAGGCCATGGCGGACGGAGTCAAGCACTCACAGACGTCCCTGAAGTTTCTGGTACGGGACCAGGGCTCTGCCCGCCTCCCAGTCCACTCTTCTGGCAGATGAGAGCAGCTCAGGCTGCCAGCCAGGAAGCCCCATTAGCCGAGGTTCTGCCCAGCACGCAGTGATAACTGATCTTCGTAATGATGACCCTGAGCCCTGCAGGCCCTGAATCGCCTCTGAATGGTCAAAGATTCGATTACACTCCATCGAGTTCCAATGTTAAGTATATTTTATTCTATTCTAATTCCTTGGAAACTGGCCATCCATGGTATCAATGGTAACTCTCCATTAACCCGAATGGTGGGCCTGCCAGGAGGCCCCATCCCTCAACCCAGCTAGGGTTGAGGGAGAGGAGCGGCTGTCAAGGGATGGCAGGGCAGGCTGCTGAGCTCTGGGCACAGGGGAAGATATGCTGCTGGAAGCAGTTCAGCCTGGGCCGGGAGCAGTCAGAACCGGAGGTGAGACCACGCAGCCTGCTGTTCTCCAGGCTGGCCTCCATTTACCTCACCTGTAAAATGGGCTGCCCAACCCCTGGGAGTGAAGAGGTAACTGTATGGGTGGCAAGAACAACCAGGCGGAGCTCTATGGATTAAATCAGAAAGAGCACCAAGACTCGCTCCGAAGGAGAGAGAGAATCTAATGATGGGTAAGAATCACGGCGCTGTTTTTGTAGAAATGGACCCAACACAGCAGCCTTGTTTCTACAGGTTAATGCATGTATGAGATGCACAGAGAAAAGATGATGCAGCAGAGTCACCAAATGAACAGCATGGATTTCTCTGGGGAGGAAGGTAACACTGAACTAGGGGTGTCGGAGGATGAGAGGGCCTTCAATCTTTCTTTCAACAAGGAAAATTACACCTAGCTATGTAATCCAATTGTGTTTTTTTTTTTTTTTTAAGAAAAAAGCCACACACACACATACACACAAAAATTCCTCCCTTTCCGAAAGTTCCAGCTACACCATTTCACTTTTAAGAAAGGCCTACACCAGTACCTGCTTTGGCAAGCCAAAAGAAATCTGCAGAGGAGAGTTCTAGGCGACAACTGAACCTAGCACTCAGCACTGGTTTTGCAGCAGCTGCACCCCACAAAATGCAAGTGACCCTGCCAAGCTCCTTCTCCGGGAACCCCCCTGTACTGGCTGTGTTTATCCTATCACGTCTGCTTTTTATTGCATGCTGGTGTTATTTTAGGTTTTATGTGCTATTTGGTATGATTGGTAGGTTATTTTTAGGATCTGGGAACACTCAAAAAATTTTCCATGTAAATGAATGGTGACTGCTGCTCCGCTTTCTGTCATTTCCGTTTCCAAAGGTTTTGTAGTAATGCTCTACTTTCAGAGAACGGGGGGAACCTGTGTACACACGCAGCAAACAGTGCTAGTTCTCTGCTAGGGGTTCAAGAAAGGTAGAATCATTGCTATTAGGTTGAACTAAATAGATCAACGATGACCACATTTTGACATTTTTAAATACAGTTTAACCTATTAACTGCTGGCTAAAGAGTACCCCAATCCATCAGATGGTCAGAGGCGGCAGGAAGGAGGCAGGGAATGAAAGGAAACCAGTGCAAACCAGACACAAGACCCTGGGCCCCAGGTTCACATATTACACACCGCTGCGATGTGCTTTGTCCACTAACCCCAGTTCAGGAAAACCAAGCAGATCCTCCGGATGCAGCAGCGCCATCGCAGAAAGTGGTACTGAGAGCTCAGAGGGATTCCTCAGCTGGGGCCACATGCTCTTCAAAGGCTTAGGGCATCCAGGCTGCCCACCGCAGAAATCAGCCTGCGTGGCCAGGGTCCCGCCCCCTGCTGGGAGGAGTCACCGGCCCTGACTCCAAGTCCAGGCTGTGGGCTCAGGCCCTCGCTAGCAGCACTGCAAGGCATGGACCTTCAAGTGAATTAATTTTCTTCTAAGACACTTTCATGTTTTGGATGCTCTGGTAACACCTTTTTTGAGATGGCTGCGGATAGCCTGGGGTTGTTCCAAAATCAGCTGGGAAATCAATGTTCTGACATGCGTTTTACAAGTGAAAAGAGGTAAAGGGAGGAGAGGCAGGCGCCTAACAGCCCTGGGTACCAACCCCAGGCTCTAGGTTGGTGAAATGAATGAAGAATGTAAACAAAATGGAGACTTGGGACCAGATGGCCTTTCTGGCCACATGAGAATAAAAATAACATTAGGTCTCAGGTTCCCAAACTTGTGTGGCTGATGGTGCCCCTTTTCATGGCATCCTTCGACCAAAAGAAATGCCCAGTAGTTATGTCATAACAATTTACCAGTCTACGCTATTATTAGGGCTACATAAGTAAACAGCTGAGTTGGCGCCATCTCTTGAGATGCCACTAGGTTTCTCTTGAAAACCTAAATGTTCCCAGGTGCATCTGTGAATTCACTTAGGGGCCACAAGGTGCCATGATGCACAGTTTGGGAAACAAGGCACTGGGCTATCTGTTTTACTTTCATTATTTTACTGAATCCTCCCGATAACCCTGACAATTATGTACTATCGTCCCCACATTACAGATGCAGACACAGAGGTTCAGGGTATTGAAATGACTTGTCCAAATCTGACAGCTGGTGAGAGAGGAGCCCACATTTCAATACCGATCTGATGGACTCCCTGGGTTGCCCCATTCAGTTTCACAGGCTGAAATTTTAGAGGGTGCACCCCATAGGCTGCGGAGCTGATGCTCTGAATCACAAAGCCAATAGCCTGCTTTAGATCTGGCTCGAAGCCTCCAGCTGTCACAGCCCCTGCATGGGCAGCCTCTAGCTCTGGCGTTTGTGGTCCCCTGGATGGGGCCTCAGCCCACGCCACTTTCCCCAGCGATTCAGACTGGCAGGACATGCCAAAGAGCTCCAGAAGCTTTGATTAACCTTGTGGCCAAGTGACAAAATGATCAATTCCAGGAGTGCAAACTGCATAGAGGTTGGTGGCCTTTCAACCCGAGTGGTTCTGGCAGGAAGAAGATCTTCGGGTCTGTGGCCCCCATAAGCTCCTTGAACCTGAAGCTTGAGTTTCTCAAAATCAAGTCGGTGCCTCTCAGATAGGCTTGGGCCTATGTGTGTGTGCATGTGAGCGAGGCTGGGGTAGTGGGGTGGGGAGGATTATTTTATAGGATATTTTAAAAAAATGTTTGTATTGACATGACCTAGTTTTCTCCCATGTGGAACTACACATGCTCCCATCACAGAGTCGTGAAGAGACGTGGCACCCAGTGGAGTGAGCTGTGCCTGAGTAGCCCTACCTGCCTTGGGGTGCACGTGGACACCCCACACCTGCCTTTACTCGCACCAACTCCTGACAAGAGACCAAGTGGCCAGGATGAATAAGGAAACATTTTCCTGCCCTCAATTCTAATAAGTCACTGGTTATCCATTCACCAATCATTTCAGTAACACTATAATGTTCACTTTTATTTTTAAAGGCTCGAGAGGGCCTTACAGAGCCAAGAAGCCACACTGGTTGGCTAAGATTTCGATAAGCAAGAGGTCTGGTTATGCTGAACTGGCAAATGCAGTCCTGGTGTGGGCGCTCCCCGCTCTGCAAGTCCTCGCTTATGCACACCCGCGTTCGCTGCACCAGCGCTACCGTCTGACGTGGAAGTGGCGATGCAGATTATGGATTTGGACCCGAGGCTACATCTTTCTAATATTAAAACCCACATTCTGAATTTTGTTTCTGCAAAAACAACATCATCCATCATGCTAAAATAATGTTGTTAATTTGAATTTTATTGATTTTAAATTTTGTTTGTATTTAATTTGAGAATGTGTTTCGGTTTTATAGTCCTAAGAGAACCACACGCATAAGTTGTCAGTTTATCCTGAGTTTTACATTTGTACACAGTTAAGTAATATAATAAAAATATTTTACATCATAACTGTGTGTATGGGGGGGGGTGGGCAAGGCAGGGCCATGAGATTTTTCCCTTTTCTTTAAAATAATTTTATTTTACTTATTTGTTTACAGTATTACTCAAGGTCTGAAAGACACTGTGATGGTGCCTGAACTTAGGAAACCTTTTCGGAGACCAGCATGTTGCTGAGCCCTTGGCCTGGAGTAGGTTAGGAGAAGGCTGGGGAGTTAGGGCCGGTCCCCCTTCTCTTGGTGTCCCAGGCCTGAGCCTCTCCCAACACAACAGCTCCCCTAGGCCTGGAGAGAGGCCAAATGCTTCACCCACATCACTGACCTTGTCCTTACGGCAAACCAAAGCAGACAAAGATGCTAATCTTGCCCCTTTACAGAGAACGCCACCCAGCCATCTCTGAGACCTTGTCACCAGACCAGCGACTGACACTCAGACATATTCCCCACCCGAGGGCTTGAGGGGAGGGAAGCCTGAATCCTCTTCCCTCCACCAAGACCCTCCCTTCCCTTCCCGAGTTCACATTTGTTTCTGTAACCCAGCACCTGGCACAGTCCCTGCCTCATTAGAAATGCTTAGTAAATATTTGCTAAACTGTTGAGTTATTTCTTAACTAAAAAGCAGTGTGTTGCGACCTCCCCGTTCCATGGAAAGTTCTGAGACATGTGAGGAGACAGAAGCTGCTCCTGCTTGGAAGCGCCCAGATATCCCGGGGCTCCCCGCTGCTTCTCAGCACCCAGGATGCCAGGCGCAGGCACAATTATCAGCTGCAACAATAAGCGGCCGGCCACCCTCCCAACAAGCCCAGACAAAGCGCGGAGACCTTGTAACTGAAAAGGCACTGAATGGAGAGAGGAGGTGTGAAAGCGGGGTCGGAGCAGGCTGCGGGGACGCTTCCCACTGCAAGGAAGGCACGAGGGCGCACAATGCCACCCTACCCCCCAGGACCTGCACGTCCTCACCAGGCTGCCCCGTTCCACTGTCTGGGCCTTTGTCACCTACTCCACAATCAGTGTAGGCATGGAGCAAAAGAAAACATGAGCTGCAATGGAGACCAAGTCCACGGGATTGCAAAGGAAGGGAGGAAACAAAGAAAAACCTTTCTTGTCTCTGTTGATTATTCTGTGTTAAAAGAGAAAAATCAAGGCATCCATGTGGGCCCTGGTTTGAGACTGCTCTATCAGTGGGACAGAAATGGAAAAGCTCTATCGATATGGGATAAATACCATATTCGTAGATGAACACCCACAGCAGCTCACCTAATGCAAATGCTGCTCCCATGTCTGTGGCAGACATCACTAATCAATTACCATTCCCCTTCCCATGGAGCCCAGACATTGAAGCCTAGCCTCACAATCCTCCAGTACGGGGTTCCAGGCAGCCATGACTGATGGGTTGGCATGGACTTGCAGGGTGGAGGCTATCTGCCTGTCTGGCCCTGCCCTGCCCCTGCACTGATTCATTCAACAAACGGAGTCCCTGAGGAGTCACGGAACTGCCCAAGGTCACGGAGTGGGTACAAGGCAGACATGGGTCAGGATTCAGGTCTCTAAACTCCCTGGCTGGCGCTCTCCTCATTTGGAAAATCACACTGCCAAGCTGACAGTCACCTCCTCATGCTGGAGGGACAAGGGCAGCATGAGAAACGAGAACTCGGATCAGCTGAGTCTCTCGTCTGAGCCAGTGGTGCTTCGCCACAGTTGCTTTCACAGCCTCTGACCATGCCCTGGTGGACATGTCTGTACACAGAGAGCAAGTCAGTGACAAAGGAGAAGGGATCTGGAATGGGATGTCTGCAAGGCGGGCCTCTGTAATGAAGAGGAAGCACCCAGTGCCTGCCCCCCACCAAATCCCTTGGGGATCTTCAATGGGGATAGGTATGGTCTGGGAATCAGGGCCTAGTGCCCCGACAGCCACAAGGAACATGTGGAGGGACACAGATGGGCCAGGGCCCAAGGAAGTTATGCGCTGGCTTCTCAGCTCTCTGAGAAGTCTGTGGTTCCCTCACACCAAAAGCCACTGAAGCTTAGTGTCTCCCACGTTCTCTATAGCACCGGGTTCACACATGAACCTACTAAATAAAATTAGATCCTAGGAGATGAAATATACTTACTAGGCCAGCCTTTCCATTTCCCTGTTAGCCTAGATTCCCAATTAGCCTAGATTCAAGTAATAAAGTGTATATATTCTTTACAGAGTGTGAAAAAGTTAGGCTATTGTCCCCCGTCCCTGCCTCTCAGCTGTTAACTGTGAGTCTGCTAAGTGTTCATTTCCTTCTGACCAAAGATCAGACCAGTGAAAGCCCAGAAGCTTCACTGCTCTCTGACCTCACACACTATGCTAACATACTCTGGGGTGCAAGTGTCTTAAAGGGAGTGAGTCTGACCTCTCCCTCCATCAGAAATCCCTTCACAACATCCTTAACAGTCGATTGTCTTAGCCTTGGCTTGCTTACCTCAGGTGACGGGTAACTCACCACTCGGGAAGTGGCCTCTTCTAATCTTTTATGGATTGGGACTTGGTTTAAAACCTTTCTATTCTGAGTAATACAGACTCAAATGCAATTGTAAGAAATAATCAGAGTGATCCTTGCCCAGTTACCCCCGGGGGTAACATCTGGTAAAACCCTAGTATAATATTCCAATCGCAAAATCTACTGATAGGGTCACCAAACTTACTGGGGTTTCAGTTTCACATCCTTCATGTGTGTGTGTTTAATTTTATGCAGAGTCCACAATCTTGGCATTCACAGAAGGTCATATAAATGAGACCATGAAAATCTGGGAAAAGCTTTTCCACTCAGTGTTATTCTCTAGTGATTCAGCCACCTCATTGCACAGATCGGGCTTGCTCCTTTTCACTGCTTAGTAGTATTTCATGACCTTCATGCCGCTGAAGGTCATAATGAATAAAGGTGCTATGAACACCTGCGTTCTCCACCCCTCCTCCTTCTTTCCTCCCCTTGTCTTTTTTTGCCCATCCTCATCCCTTCCTTCTACAGCTTCATTGAGACATGATTCGTATGCCACATATTCACGTGCGCCACTCCATAGTTATCATCTCTGCAGAGCTGTGTGAAGCCACCAGCCAGTTTTAGGAAATTTTCATCGGCTCAAAGAGAAAGCCTAGATCCTTTAGCTGTCACTCTCAACGCCCTTCCCAATCCAGAGGCAACCACTACTCTTCCTCCTCACTCTCGTTGCTTTTTCAGGGCATTTCATACAGACAAAATTGTATCAATATGGGGTCCTCTGTGAGCATAGTGTTTCCAGGGCCAAGGGGGCAGCAGGTGCCAGCACTTCATTCCCATGACGGCGCCTCCTGTCTGTGGAGAAACGCATCTGGGTGACCCCTTCACCATCAGGTGATGGCACGTCCATTGCACTGGCCGGCTCAAAGGGGGCAGGGGTGCGGGCTTGGTCTAGACTACACTGCCGAGCTTCCCCCACCGCATGGGGCCACCTGACAGCAAGGTGAGAATGACCCGTATCTCTGCACCCCCCCTTGGCAGCTTGTGTCACTCTGAGTTTTTATTTGAGCCTTTCTGACAAGTGCGTACAGTCACTGGTTTTTATTCTGAGCAGAAACCCCAAATCCCGGCAACTCTGCTGTGAGTCTCAGCCCTACGCTTCCTCTGGTCGGCGCTCAGCCCTGCTCCTCTGGCCTGAGATGATCTAGTCTGGTTAGTTCAAGCTTTTCCCTCCTAATCCAGGGGCCCCAAATTAGAAGCTGGATTCAGGGTGTGGTCAGGAGTGGAGGGGGGTTGGGGGGCTGGGCATTAGGACCCCAAGGGTCTGTTGAGCTGTATTTCATGGCTGGCTATTGTGACTCTGGAATCCACTAACGTCCCCAGGTCTTAAGGGAAGAGCACAGGGGTGGGGGAGATGGATCACAGGGGTTAAGGTGGTGGGAGAGCTATGGGGACTACACCTGAGGAGAAATCAAATACTGTCGAAAGACTAACAATGAGGGGGTCTCCCTGGTGGTGCAAGGGGTTAAGTCTCAGTACTGTGCAGCTATCTTTAGCCACTGTGCAACTGTGCCGAGGGGCTGGCCAAGCACCTCCGTCACGTGGCAGAGGGCCGGCTGTCATGGCCACGGTGATCCCGGCAGACGTCCTGGGAGGCCCACAACTAGAAGTGTCCCCAACAGGACCCCAATCATACACACATGCACGGACAGATCAACCAAGAAGCTGTGGCTCTGCCACTGTGGCCAGGGGTTCCGTGGGGAGCATCATGGGCATGAAGGGTGGGCCCTTTCCTCGCACTGGCCAGCCCATACCATCCAGTTAGTTGCTTAGGGCCTGAATGTGGGTGCTGCCCCTGATTCCCATCTGCCTTCCAGTCCTCGTTATAGCCATCAACAGGATTCTACAAATGCATCCCCACACTGACCAGGCACCCCACTTCTACCATGGACACCAGTCAGCTCTTGCCCCGGTGCCACAGAGACCTCTTTGCAGGTCTCCCCACACCCACTGTGCCCTCACTTCTTACAAAATTGTTTATAAATCACCCTCCACTCCCTCTGCTCAGAACCTCCAAAACCCAAAGACTCTAAGTGCAAAGGACTGAGAGCCTAGGCTCTCTCGGTGAAGAACAAAGACGCCAGCCAGCCGCTCCGAAGCCACAGCAATTAAGACCCTGTGTATCGGCACAGGGGTAGACAAATAGGCCTGCAGAACCGATGAGCGAGTCCCGGAGCTGGTCCCCACATACACAGCCACCTGATTTATAACAAAATCAATACTGCGGAGCAGAGGGGAAAGAATGGTCTTCACAATAAATGATGCCCGACCAACTGAATATCCATGTGGGAAGAAAATGTCCCTCGACCTCTACCTCACGCCATACACAAAAATCAATTCCAGATGGACTGCATGCCTAGATGTGAAAGGTCAAAACCCTTAGTGAAAATGTAGGAGGCCATCTTCACGAGCTTGGAGGATGCAGAGATTACTTAAGACAGAAAGCTCTACCCAGAAAGGGAAAACATGAAATGCTGACAGACTTAAAACTGAGAGCCATTGTTCATCAAATGACCCCAGGGAGCTACTCACAGGGTAGGGGAAGGAGAGAGGACAATCACGTATCCACCAAAGGATCAGGATCCAGAATATGGAAAGTTATATAAAATTAAGACAAAACCAGACAACCCAATATTGAAAAATGAGCAAAAGACTTGAAGAGGCCATCCCCAAAGAAGATACAAATACTCATAAACATAAACATTTAAACTTCTGATTTTCTTAGTCATTGGGAAAGCACAAATTACAACTACAAAATGACAGTGCCATTCCATATACCTGCTGCAATGGCTAAAAACAGAAAGACAGACAATATCAAGTGTTGGCAAGGACAAGGGTAAACCAGAACTCCCAACCTGATGGTGGAACTGCAAGCTGATACAACTATTAAGGAAGCCCACCTGGCAACATTTACTGAAGCTGAAACATGCACACCCCACAACCCAGTGATTCCACCCCTATATGCATACCCCACAGAATGCACACGATCACCAAGACACACCCAGGAATGCTCACAGGAGCATTCACTACTGGAAAGAGAAGCCCTAACACATGTATTTAGAAGTCAGGAGAGTGATGGGTGGGGCCTGAGTGGCGGTTAGTGGCTAGACGTGGGCATGGGCAAGGCTAGGTTCTTTTCTCCAACTGGGTGCCAGTTACACCGGTGTGCCACCTTTCTGACTTATGATCACTTACGACATACATGCTTTTCTCTACAGGTCAACAAAGTTTGAAATAACATCCAAAGTTGTCATCACGGCCTACATGATGAGGACACGGCCGGCCCACCACCTCATCTCAGCACCGCCCCTCTGTCCAGGCTCACCCTATCTGTTCCCCTACTGGCTGTTCCCAGACCTGGATGAAGCCCCACTCTCCCACACTATCAGGTCCTTGAGTGTCCTTTCTTCCAGGAAGCCTTCCCTGACCACCCCATCTAGACACCCTGAACTGGGTAAACAGTGACTGCAAATTCAAGTCTGCAGAAACCCAGATGTGAATTTGGAGGTCACTTGGTCTTCAAGATGTGAACAAAGATGAGGTCACGCTAGCTGATGGTGGACCCTAAACCCATGACTGGTGTTTTCACAAGGAAAACAGACACAGAGAGAGGAAGGCTGTGTGGAGACAGCAGCAGAAACGGAGCCAGGACTGCCAGCC
Source organism: Talpa occidentalis (assembly GCF_014898055.3). Lineage (NCBI taxonomy): Eukaryota > Metazoa > Chordata > Mammalia > Eulipotyphla > Talpidae > Talpa > Talpa occidentalis. Next base: position 83,599,490 of record NW_023601433.1, on the reverse strand, counting down.
ACCAGCACAACTTCAGAGGCAGGGAGGGATGCTGCCTCAGAGCCCCCAGAGAGAAGAAGGCCCTGCCCACACCCGACCTTGGACTTCTGGCTCCAGAACTGTGAGAACATGTTTCTGTCTGTCATCTAGACCAACGGGAAACTGCTGTACCTTTCTCTCATTTTGTCATGAACCTAAAACTTCTGAAATAAAGTCTTAAAAACCAACAAAAAGAACCTCAGCAAAGAAGGAGCAGCAGGGACATCCCCAGGGAAAGGGGTCAGCTCGCAGCCATGAACACAGGCGCCGCTGAGCTGGGACCTCGCGGGGCCAGGCCGGCGCTGGAGCTGTCCCTGACATGCTTGTGTATATTAGAAGGGAAAAAAAAAATACCTCTCCGAGCCAAGAAAACAGAACAGAAAAAAACAAACCCCCGTTGGAGCCCAGGGCACCAGGGTCCCCCGCAGTGGCCTCATCTACGCAGACCCCTGCTGCACTCGGTCCAGGGCTGGGCTACCTGCCCAGCAGGGCCCACAGGCCACAGCTGATGGCTCGATGTCACCACTACCCAATCGCCACCGTGTGCGACATGGCCATGGACAAGTGGGGACGAGAGTGCTGGAGGTGGCTGGATTGCCATCCTCTTCTGGGATGGTCTGGGCTGGTTTGTGGTAGCTGCCTCAGGCTATTTTCTGCAATTTCTTCCCCGAGAGGCTGGTGAATAGGGAGGGGCTGTCTTTCAGGTCCCCTCTGCAGAGAGCAGGCTGCAGGGCCCGCAGCTCACAGCTTCTGGAAAAGTACTGCTGACGACTGGAGTCAGCTAGGCAGCAACCCCACACCTGGGCGAGGGGGACTCTGCAACTTGTGGGAGGAGCTGGGCAGGCAAGCTGTCCTCAGCCCTCCCTCCACGGTCACGGTCATGGTCACGGTCACTGCCAAAGGCCGGGGACGGACGCTGTCCACAGAGCAGGCACAACAGGTGTGCAGGGAACAAGAGACGCAGGCTGTGTAATTAAGGCCTCCACACACCTGTTGGGAGCTCACCCATTCACACCCCTAACAGGTGGCTCGCACTTCCAAGGAAGAAAATCACAAGAACAGCTCAGATGAAGGAGAAAAGCTCTCTATGGGGAGCCTGCAGCCACCGGCCCAGCCTGTCTAAGGTGACACTGGTGCCAGCAGCTCCCACCTGATACCCCAACCCTTGGGGACAGTTCTAGGGGGCTGGGGTGGGGCTCTAGAGTGACAGAGCACAAACTGCCAGGTGGTGTGACTCTGGGCAAACTCCTTGTTCTCTGTGAGCCTCACCTGCCCAAGCTGAGCAGGATTCTAAGGAGTAGGGCCTGGTGCAGTGGGTCTGCATACTCAGCAAACATGGATGAGCTCCACTCTGTACCAGGGACCCCGGGACACGGCCAGACAGTGTGATAGCTTACAGTGGGGGTCGGGGTGCACCACACAGTGAGGACAGCTCTCCAGGTGCTGAAGGAGCAGTGACGGGGCTTTGGGAACAGGGCAGGCAGCAGTGATTTCCCCCTTGAACTGACCGACCCCTGGAGGGAAAGAGCATTTCCTGCTTGGCTCACTGGGAACTAGGCAGGTGCCTCCTGTCTATTGACTCACTCTACCATCCAGCTGTTAGGCAGGTTCTTATCCCCACTTTACAGATGAAGAAGCTGAGGCCTTCAGAGGTAAAGTGACAGGGTCAAGGAAGATAGGGCACCATCAGAAGCCCAGATGGTCTGTGGAGAACAGTCCAGGAGGGTCTTCCCTGGAGGGGCGGGTCTGAAAGGCGGTCCTCACAGAGCCACACGGGCAGTGACAGGTGTGTGGGACACTCCAGGTGATCACAGCCGCTCTCCTACTGAGCCACTTGCTGCCTGGGGCAGAGGGAGGCAGACGCAGGCAGGGTTTCCAATCCCTTCCTGCAGACAGGGGGACTGAGGCAAGCTGACAGCCGACCTGCACCATGGCTCCCACCTACTTCTATTGCTTTACGGACACGACTGGCTATGCCATTTGTAGGGCCTCCAAGGAGACCACTGCCTTCCAGAAAACCCAAGGAAGTCCAAGCCTCCAGGCAGTCCAAGAAATGGGCAGGCTGAGGGTCCATCCGGAAATAGCCCCTTTACCTTGTGGACCTCAGCTCCCTCACTAGGACATGGTGTGCAGCAGTGCTACCAGGCTGGCAATGGTGCAGATGTGCTGAGGCCATGGGCGCCTGAGTCATGGTTGGCCCAGGGCTCGATGCCCCAAAGTGCCCAAGAGCAAAGGGCATCTCGCTCCCACGGCTTCTGTGCGGCCTCGGCACATCCCTGGAAAGGTGGGCAAGAACCGTCCAGCGAGAGCTTTGGCTCTGTGGCAGGCGCTGTGTGGGGGGAGGAGGGGGCACCGCGTGCAGAAGCTTCAGGTGTTGGAACAGACCTAGACCACTGAGGCTTCCGCGGGGCTGATCTATGAACCCCTCTCTGTGCTGGGGACTTTCAAAGCCCAGCTTTCTGATGAAGGTGTAGAAAGAATAAAACATAGAACTTGGCAAAAAGCACGCACACCCCCAGAGCAGACCCAGGCTGCAGGGAAGCTGGGTCCCCACCTGTCTTCTGCAATCAATACTAGCTGGAGGCGGCAGACACCTGCGGGGTGAGCCCAGAGCCATCTCCTTCCTGGCTGGGGCTGGGGGTGAGGAGCTGCTCTTGCACACCCCACATGTGCTGTCACACGGGGAGGGAGCCGGGTGCCAGCCCCAGCCATCTGAAGACCCAGTGGCAGGAAGGTGGGCTCTGGAGCTGTTTCTTCACTGGGAAGTGGAGACACAAGCCCTTGCCAGGCTGTCTGGATCAATGGACCCTGAATGACGCAACCATGTCGGCCCATAGCACCTGGCACCCAGGCTGGGCTTGGAAAATATACTTACTGATAATAATGAACACACATGCTTATTACTGCATCATTATACATTACACGTGTCAGCGCACCAGGACCTCCCTTTTATGCCAGGGAAAACTGAGGCCCAGAAAGGGAGTCTACTCTCTTGAGTTTCCTACAGAACAGGAAACTACCAGAAGATGAGCCCTTCCCCTTGCCCCCAAAGGTGGGTCTGTAGTGCCTGAGCTCCTGCCTGGTCTCTACTGAAGCAGGTTTCAGGTCAGAGTGGGGTGCAGTGAGGTCTGACGGGGAAGCTACTGTTCACAGGAGGGTGCTGGGCCGGGGAGGGGGGAGTGCTGCCCACGCTCTCCACAGCCTATACACCAGGGCATCACCGGCACTCTCTTCCTAGTCCTCCACGGAGAGCGAACCCCTGGAGAGTGAACCCTGTGTCTCCCCTGACCACAGCAGGCCGGGCGCCTAGCACAGTGCCTGGAATGGGACATGCTCGTGGGACAGGGATGCCACTGAACTGGCCTGGGGATGGACAGCTAGCTCGCTCCCCATCCAGGACAGGCTGCAACCCCGGCCTGGCGGTGGGTCCTGGGCAATGCACGTCATCACCCCTTTTTCCTCAGTGCAAAGGAGATAACAGCACCCCTCCTTGACAGGACTTAAAGAAGCTGCTGCAGGGGATGGCAGACCACACAGTGCCCACAGCAGCCGGGGCCGTGTAGTGGAGAGCTGTGATTTCTACGGCACCTCACCACACTGCAACACTAGGACCAGCCTCCAAAACCCGCCTGCCAAGATGGCCCAGGCCACTTCCTCAAGCCCAGGACCCTCTCTGTCTCTGACCTTTGCTGGCCACAGGCTTTGTCTGAAACAGGGCCTCTGGGTTCCTGGGCAGGCTTCATCTCCTCGAGAAGGCTCACAGCGCCCCCTGCTGTCGGCCACGAGGGCCGGCGCCAACCTCAGCCCAGGGGCACAACAAAGCCAGCTCAGAGGGGCTCCTCCAGGGCCTGCAGACCCCGTCAGAACAATGGCAGGGAGTAGAGGTGCGGCACGCAATTAAGTCTGGGGGATGCTAATCCCGTCTTCTCAAAATAAAAATAAAACTCGAGATCGAACAAAGCGCTTTCCCCTGTCATGGGCCGCCTTTTGTTTCCCGGATAAGTGTCATCGGACGGCGCTGTGGAACTGAGCGGGCTGGCGTTTCCACCGGACGGTTTCCAGATCAGCACGTGCTGTTCAGGGCGATCCCACTTTGATCTGGCAGTTCTTAGACTGGACTCTTTTTGAAACAGCAGAAGCACGCTGACACGGACACGGGAGGCTGCGGAGCCGCCTCTTGGGCTGAAGAGGCCCTCACTGACAAGCAGCGACATGGAACCACCCCGAGAACGCCTCTCCCCAGACTGGGACTGCCATGCAGGGGCCCAGGGCCACAGCTGAGGCCCAGAAACCAGCCAGGACAGCACCTGCACCAGCACTGACTCCCCACCACTGTGAGTCACACAGACAGAGGGGGCAGCGATTTCTGAAGCGAATCCCCCAAAGGGCTCCCCATTCTTTAATCGACCCAGTGGGAGTACAGAGGGTAGATTCCACACAAAGAGTTCTTTCTAGTCTCCCACATACAGCACTTATGTTTTGCATCCACCCTTGGCCTCCCAAGGCACGAACGAAACAGGGACTCAGCTTTTCCAACCTCCAGGCTAGAACTCAACAAACATGGGTGAATGAATGGGGCTTACATGGGGAGCCTTAAACATTCACCCCGTGCAGGCCGAGGAGCTGCAGTTCCCCAAGCACTTGAGGTGGCGTCAAGGCTCGGCCAGCAGCCCAACCGGGCTGCCTCATCCTTCAGAGGCACAGCTCCCCTGCTCTGCCCCACCCAGCATGCGTCTGGGGAGCACACGGCTTTGAACGCCTTCCCTTATGTGCCCAAACATGGGGGCTTCCCCACCCAGGGCACCTGGCTGATCTGAAGATCCACAGTGCCACCAGCCGGCGCGGGGCTGCACAATGGGCCCTCGGGTGCTATCTGGCCACGGACTTTGCCCTGAACGCTGTTTGCTCTTAGAAACTGAATTAGTTGCCAGCTTCCTCTCCCTAAAGATCCAGATCGCCAGTTGCTCTTTCACAAACGTGGGAAAGACCGGCCTAATGAAGTCTGCCTGCTTGCCGGGCGTCACAGACAGGCTTCCGGCTCGGCTCCCCCACCCCACCTCCTGGCAGGCCCCTTCCATGCCAGGCCCCAAGAGATCGCGAGTCTCTGACCTCTGAGTAGCAGCAGCTGATGGACTGCAGCACCCTCATTCCAGAGTGGGCTCTCCAGAGATGGCAAGCAGGCCAGTGGCCCCTGATCCTGACTGGACAACACGGCCCCTCGGGAATGCGGTCAAATACTAATGTCTAGGCTCAGCCCCAACCAGCAGAATCCAACTCTCCAGGGGCAGAGCCTGAGCACATACAATTACAAATGCCGCCAGGGGATTCACATGTGCCGCCCCCAGGAGAACCACCTGAGGGGCCGATCGCGAGGACCTGGCCGTCAACCACACAGGTGCTGGCCCTGTCCTCTCGTGAAGGGCAGGAGCAGGCTGACCACCTCTCTCACCTCACCTCTGAGGTGATGGCTCCCGCTCAGGTGCTGTGACCCGGGTCTGGGATTAAGGCAGATACATCACAGGCAGCCATGAGGCTGCGCGGGCCTCCGTGGCACAGGAGGGCTTCCCCACAGGCTCTGGCAGGCCCGTCACCCACCGTCTCACCTGAAGAGCTCGCGGATCTCCCGGCTGTTGGCCTGGAAGGGGATGTTCCGCACCAGGATCTTGGAGGTTGTCTGCTTCCTGGCAATTTGCTTCTTCCGTGTGGTGGCTGTCACGGCTGGCCTGCAGGGTCAGGCACAGGTGCAGGTTAAGTGGGGTGTCAGCTGTGGTGGTCCATGCTGACTCCATTCCCCCATTTGTCCCCCTACATCCCTCCATCAATGCTCCTGTCCTCTGTCACACACCCTGGGGGACCAAAGGTCTTATTCAGGGCCCTGTAACAATCTCACTGTGGAGATGCGTATGGAGTGTGGGCTCCAGGTCACCCCAACAAAGGCCTGCCTTCCCTGGGCTCTGATCCTGGGGTCACCTCTATTCCATGGAGGCAGGGCGGGGTCACAAACAAGGCTGCACCTTAACAACCTGGGCGTGAGAGCCACACTGGCACCTGAGGATTGGAGGGATATGAGCAAGTGACTGGAACTCTTGGCCTGTTTCCTCAGCTATGGAACAGGCAGGCCCCCAAACAGTGCCAACCTCATCAGATTGTCGGAGGTTTTGAGTGAGGACATGACAAGCTCCACGCAGTGCCTGCCACGAGGCCTGTGGTGAACTGACGTGGCTATCGGGATAAAGGCTCTTGCTGACTCACTTCCTTCCAGAATGTCCCAAGTCACCTCCTCAGAGCCTGTCCCTCACTGTCACCACTAAAACAGTGACCCGCCTTTATTTTCCTTCCTGGCACTCCCTGGGATTTGATAGCATGTTACATATTTAATTCCGTTTCTCTTGATGGTCTGTCCTGCCCAATATGGCAGCCCCTGGCCACACACAGGTAGTCACATTGGAACGAAAAGGAAACAAAAATCCCAAATCTAGTTCTTCAGATGCTGGGGTAGCCGGCCTCCAAGATGGCCTCCAGTGATGCCTGCCCCTCCCTCCCCCCGCCACAAGAGTCATGCTCGTGGGGAGCCCCCTCCCACACTCCATCAGGACAGGGTGTATGACGGACAGAAGGCCGACGCAGAAGTGACAATGTGCCACGGACACTAGGTTTAAGGACACTGCTGCCGCCTCCTGGCCCTCTGGGTCACTTGGCCTGGGGTGGCTGGCTGCCCTGCTCTGAGGACCCCCACCCCACCTGCAGTCCTAGGGAGAGGCCCGGCCTGTATGATGAGGAGCCGAGGACTCCGTGAACACCCGCATCAGTGATGCATTAGGAGAGGCTGCATCAGGCCCAGGTGAGACTTCAGGTGAGACTGTAGCTCTGGCTGCCATCCTGACTGAGGGCCTGTGAGGGAGCCAGACTCCCTAGAGTAGCAGACCCCCAAACTGTGAGATAATGATTATCTGCTTCCCATTTGGGGGTAATTATTATGCTGTGATAAAGCACACAAGTACACTTCAAGGGCCCGAATGCCACGTGTAGCAAATGGCTGCCATGCCAGATAGTACAGATGGAGAACATTCCAGAACATTTCCATCACTGTAGAGGGCCATGGAAGAGCCCTGCCCTCGAGTGGAAACTCCATCCTCAGCACCCTCAACAAGTTGGTGTTGAATGAAAGACCTGGGAACTGAGAGCTTGCAAGGTGACCTGGCCCACCTCCCAGAGACAGCACTAGAAAGGAAGGGGGCCATGCTGGCTGCATGCGCCCAAGCTCGAGGCTTTCTGTGTGACCTCTGGGGTTGCAAGGTTGGCTGCCCAAGGTCACAGCGCTCCTGGACAAACCCAAAGCTGTGGGCTCAGAGCCTGGACCCCACACTCACACGGTTGCTTAGGAACCCACCAGACGACAGAGGGCCCCTAGGTCAGGGTGGCATAGCCCCCAAGGGATGACCACCATCAAGGTGGTCCCAGCCAGATCCACAGGAAGCAGCTGAAAACAAAGCTGGGGGCAGGGAGCTGCAGCAGCTCACCTGCTCAACACTGCCCACTTGCCAAGACCACCAGCTGATACCGTAAAGCAGCCCTGGGACCACCAGGGGTGGTCATTCCAACACCCGAGGCGGCGGGTGATAACGACAAGGACAATCATAACAGTGGTTTCCACTGGGCTCGTTACACGCTAGGCCCCGGTTGAAGCCCCTCAGGTGAAGGAGTTCATTTCAGCACACGAGCAGATGGAGGTGCAGGAGCACAATACAGATCTTAAAAACAAGGCCCCTCCTTCAGGAGACCAGTCGCTGGGCAGCCTGGTCTGGGCAAGCGTCTAACACCTGCTGAATCGCTTTCAGATTAACTGGAGGCATCTCTGGGCGCTGCTGCCTGGGTCCCAGAAAGCACGGCCTCTGAAACGAAGGTCGAGTCTGTATAGCCTTTCTGGGTTCATCAGAAGTAGCAGCAACATGCAACTCCTCCTTGCTTTATTTACACCTCCAGGAGGAAGTGGAATTTGCTGGTTTCTCCTGCACATGTTGCTTTTGTGGTAATAAATGTGCACTGAATATTTACTTCAAGCACTGGCCCAAGCCCGGGACAGCAAGGAAATGTCGGGGTTGGCAAATGGGACACGATTGGCAGTAGGAAGCATCCCAAATGGGTGTGCAGTCAGCAGCGAGGACATCAAGGGGCCAGGAGACCCCCTCTGGCCTGCCAGTACCTGGGCAGAGTGAGGGGAGAGGAGACAAGAGGACTCACCTGGTGGCCCGCTCCGAGAGACGCACCTCCAGCTGGTGGCCATGCACGACGTGACCCTGGAGACGAGACAGCACAGCTGACCCTCTATCACCCGCGTCCGGGTCCTGCCCCTGAGCACCCTCAGCTGCGGGAGGGGAAAAAGCATCCCCGAGGGAGCTGCTCCCCAGGCACAGGGGTTGGGATGGAGGGCTTGGGCATGGCATTCCTGGAAACAGCTCAGGCTGAGCCCCGGCAGCAGCTGGTGGCCAGAGACCCAGCCCTGCAAGGGCCTCTCGAGCTGTGAGCGGGCCTGGACCGTGACGCCATTTGAGGGGCACAGAATTTTCCGTTGTTTATCAGTGTTTCCAGGCAAATAAGCCCCGCTTCCGCCTGGCTAGCAGTGAGCTTGGTTTAGTTTGTGTGCTCTTTAAAAAAAATTCTAAATCACAGTGGAGCTGCAACTAAAGCCAGGCTCTAGCCTTGGTCCCTTAAGGCAAAACTGGCGTGTTAGCAAAATTACCCTCGGAAATCCCTTAAATCTCCCATAAAATACAGCACACGAAGCTTTGTATAAACAAGTCCTGGTCACGGTAGGCACATGTGTGCGCCGGCCGTGAGGCACAGATGGAATCGGGCCCATGTGCAAAGTGGCATTCCGACTTCTAGAAGGGGAAAGATGGCCTGCTGAGTGCACAGGGCGCAATGCTGTTATTTCTGGGGTCTCTTGAAACAACAACAAAAACTGGAGATCCAATGTGGTGGGGGCAGGGGAGCCGGGGGGCGGGGGCAGCAGCTGTGCTTCAGACAGGGCAGGAGTGCCAGGCTGTGTTCTGCAAACATCCACCTCGCTCGTGCACCAGCCCTCCCACCCCCCGCAGGCTTCTGGCTTCTCTGGCTCCGGGAGTGGAGGAAGGCAGAGAGAGACTTTCAAAGTGAGAGCAGAAGCCCAGGGCTGCTTCCTCTCCATCGTCCCCAGGCCCAGCTTAGCCCTCTGTGGGGCTGCCGGGTCCATGGAAGGAGTCATAATCCCACAGACCACTGCACGGGCCACGGGCCACATTCTGTTTCTTATAACCGTCAAGGCCTTGAAACTGACTGGGAAGCTCCACTGGGAGAGTCACTCACCTGGAGGTTCCCGGGGAATAAAAATAGCTCCCAAGGGAAGGTGGCCCTGTGTCCCACCCAGGCGGGCCTGGCTGAACACCCCTCAGAGGTTTGGCCTTTTTCCCCCGTTCTGGCCTCAGCTGGGAGGCCCGAGTTAGCTGCCCTGCCTCCAGGGGACACGGGAACAGCACACCATGCTCGTGGCTCAGAGCGCCCTCAGCCCCATGAAGCCACTCTGTGGACCCTGGCTTCAGAAGCCTGTTCTGGGGGCACCATGGGCCCCTGCCTGGTCACTGTGTCACCTTTTGCTGAACAAGGGACAGGACGCACCATGGGGAGCAATGGGTATGCAGAGGCAGCGGCCTGTGAGAAGGCTCTGTTCCTCATTCCCGGACCCTAAAGGACCTAGGGCGGTGGGGAAGGGGCTAAGAACAACATGTTAAGCTGAACCGGGTTCACTTCGAGGTGGTCCAGGCCTCAGGCCCCCAGCTATGTGGGGCCTCAGCTCCCTTCCTGCCAGGGAAGGCTCCATCTGTTCCTGCACTTGGGGCATAGCCAGAAGGCATTTCTCTCTACTGTGTAAGCGGGGGGCGGGGGGGGGGGAATCCAGCCCCTTTCCCCTGCCTGCACCACCTCACCCTGGCCACCATCCTCTCTTGCCCCAAAGACCATGGTCTCTTAGCTGCACTCCTCTGATCCATTCTTCAGACAGCAGCCGAAGAGACTGTTTTGAAGCAAAAGTCAGACCCTCCCACCATGTGCTCCACGATGACATCTCACCTCCTTTATTCTGAATTCCAGTCCTTAATGGTGCACAGACTCCAATCTTGACCACTTCCTATCTCTCACACTGCCCCTGCTGCTCTGGCCTTTCTCTCCTCTAACACACGAAGTTCACTCCTGCCTAAGAGTCCCTGCCACAGGCTCTTTGCACATGCCACTCCCTCCTCCTGGACTGCTTTCCCCCAGAGCTTTATGTAGCTGGCTCCTTCTTGTCACGTTGGTGCCAGCTAAACAGGCACCACCTCAGAGAGGCCTCCCCCACCGTGGCACCTGCTCCAGTCCATCCAAGCGCTCCCCATGCCCCCGGCTTATGGGTTTATTCCCAGGCCATCTTTGCCAGTCTCCCCCGACACCAACCGGACCCTTGAGAAGGAGCCATGGATAGAGTGAATGCTTTATGACAACAATGGGGGACCGGGGTGGGGGTGGGGTGGGGCATGTTTTTCTTGAACCATGTCCCCCTGCAGACCTGGAGAAAATGACGGGCCCAGGAGAATGTGAACTTAACTACATTCCACTCCAGTTCAGAGGGGTGATGGGTCCCCTTAACACCTGCCAGGGGCCCACTGGACGTTGGGGTGACTCCCCACCTTACCTGGAGTTGCTTGAGTGCTTTCTGGGCCTGCTCTGGCTTCCTGTACTCCACAAATCCAAAGCCCATGGACAGCAGTGCTCCTGAAAGAGAGGGACAGCACGGGCGTGGTGGGCGGGAGGCTGAGCACCGGCCCAGCGCAAGGCCTCGACAGCCACCCACGACTGCTTCATGCTCTTCTCTCCCCTCCCCTCCTCACTCCCAAGAAAAGTCCAGCCCCTGGCTTGCCATTTATTACAAGTCATCTTGACGAAATCAGCCGAGGTTATACAGCCGCCACCTGAGGCCCGGCTGACTATTAATTAACAGATGATTGACATGATAATTAACTTCGTAATAGAATTCCGCCTCTGGGAGGGAGAAGGCACGCGCAGGGATGACCACTGGATGACAAGCTAGGAAACCTCCACCCAGGCCCCCCAGACGCAGCTGCGCAAGCCAGGCCCGGAGCACCGCAGGGCTCCCCCACAGCTATTTCTGGCCACCTGGTTATGTCCGGTGCCCGAGTTTCAGATACCAGGTTCGGACAGGGAGAGCAACCGGATAATCCCTGTTCTAGGTAGGGAGTAGCATGAGATTGGCCAGCGGGACATATCTCAAAAATGTCCTGTAAAGTGCTGCTTCCCAGCTTCCGACACACGAGACCCAGCTACAGAGACGGGCGTGCACACGGGTCAGTGTGGGCAGGAGATGCCACAGGGAGGGTAAGATCTTGAACTGCATTTTGCCCTTTGGATGTAAAATGGGATACATACTCCCTCCCCCACTCCCCAGGTATTGACCTCATTCCTTATTTCCGTCACAGCTGAACTCAAATAGGATTGGCTCAAGATCCACTACTCGTGGACTACTGTGCTGATTGTGAGGCAGCGCCCCTGCCAGTGCACCTGCATGCAGGTATGGCCAGTCCCGGCCACATGTCATAAAGTGCGGCCAAGGCAGTACAGGGTTCTCTGGACTGCCCAAAAGGCTCTGGGGGTGACAGGAGGGAGGCTCCTCTGTTAGCTGGTGGACAGTGCCACCCCGTGGTGACTTAGATGTTGCCTCTTCAGCCGACATCTCAGCGGTCCTTGGGACACTCAAGGTTGGGGGTGTCAGGTGGGCGATGTCTTTGTGCACAGGGTGTTTACAAAGTGCACTGGGGTGGTGGGAAAGGCAGCTAGAAAGGCGAGTCCATCATCCAGGTCCTGAGGCTGATCCCCTGGCATCAGGGCCGCCCTCTGTAGCTGACCTACAATGTCCCCACGCTCTGGGTCTTCTGGTTCCCGTCGGCTTGCACCAACGGGAAGCCCTGATCTGGGCTGGTCAGCAACCAGTGTGGCTTCCAGGCACCCACTGCCTCCCTGCTCCGGGCTAGTGCTGGTGATGCCCACGTCCGAGCTACACCCTCAGCTCCACTGGTGGCAATTATGTGGCTCTGGTCACCCCCTTCCCTCCCCTCAGTTCTTTGGGTTTAGTGGGAGGAGGGCCGGGACAAACCCTGGGGTCCCCAGTCCGCCCTCACATGCTCCTTTCTGACAAAATCTCTTCAATAAGCCCAGCGGAGTCAGACACTTCCCTCACTGCTGCAGACGCTGTCTAGATCTCCCTCCCCTCAAAACTGGGATGGATGAGCCCCTGAGAACAGGGCTCTCAAATGGAGGCTCTTGAGAAAGAGAGCACAGGTTTCAAGAGCTGCTCGCGACACTGGGTGCTCAGGTAGCTGTTTCTAAAGCTGCTGAAGAGCGCTCTGGGGGAGCAGGCTCGGGGGGCAGCGGCTGGCAGGAGGAGACCCTGTACCACACAGGGCCCGTCCAGGATGGAGTGTGACCTCAGACTTGCAGCTTCCAGGCTGTGAGACAGTTAATTCTCTGATGATGAAGCCACCTAAATTGTGGAACTTCATCACAGCATTCTGACTACAAGGGGCTCCCCACAGCACGCATCTCCCTGACACACTCTGTGGCTCCCTACGGCCCTGCCCTGCCTCCTTCCTCCCTCCCAGCCCTGTGCTGGGTCGCCCCCCGGGGCCGCTAGACCAAGCCCCTGGTTGTACTCGGGGTGCTGTGCCCACCAACTCATTTGTCTCTCAGGACACACCCTGATGTCATACCCAGACATCCGCAGTGGATATCTGTGGCTTCCTACACAAGGGGAGGGCAGGACTGTGTAGCTGTGGGAAAACAAGGGTGGGGGGCCTGTCCATCCTCTGCAGGGAGCCAGGGCTGGAGAAGACACCGGGGAGAGGTCTGGGGACTCCTGACAACACCCAAGGGAGAACAGAGGTAAGGGTGGAGTGTCCCAGGAAGGTGCACGGTTAGTGGAATGTTTTAGATGTTCTATGTCTGGATTATTAATTTTGCTTGGAAGGGAAGAGGGAGACCCCAGTATCAGTCATTTCCTGTTATTCCCAAGGAAATTTCCAGAACTCAGCAGTGCTGGAGGAAAGAGAGGCTTCTGCTCCTGAGCTGGCGCCCTGAAGCCCACTGCTCAGCCTCTGACAGGAGAGGTGGCAGAGCTGCTTCTCCTGAGAATAGGGCCTCCAGGGACACAGAAAAGACCATTCTAGGTGAGCCACAAATGACCAGAGGAAGCCACCAAGGATGACCTTCAAAATCACCAGCAGAGCTAGCCCGATCCCACCCGAAGCACCACCCTTAGGGAACCATTTCTGTCAAGATGTCATGTCGTTACCTGCTTTGTTCTTCTTCCTGGAGACAGAGCAGCTCTTCACCAGCCCCACCTTGGAAAACACCTGGAAAAGAAGGTAGACAGGTACCAGCAGTGTTTTGGGTGCGTCCTGCACCGGGCGGGGGGCCCAGGGCTGTTCCCCAGCGAGCCTCGCCAGCGTTCTGACCCGCAGCGTGCCCCGACCACAGCTTCCACATTCACGTCCCTGCCGGTGGCCCCGGCCGTGAACACGCGTCAGGACCACAAGCGGACACGAGCAGAGCCTGGGCCAGCCGAGGGGCTCCCTATCGCGCCCCTCCCGAGGGGTCCCGAGGAGCCACTCACGCCCTTCAGTGTCTCCTCCGTTGTGCTGAAGTTGAGGTTTTTGATGAACAGGGTGCAGCCGGGCAGGGTCTCGTCCTCCTCCTCGTCCTCGTCCTCGTCCACTGTTGCCGCAGCGGTGCCTGCTCCCCCCTCTGCTGGCTTTTCATCTTCTGGGGTCTGCTGGTCTGGCACTGCCCCACCCCCAAAAATAAATCCATTCAATGATGCTTTAAATCCTCAGCTCCGGGGCTGAAAGCACAGAACCCACTGGATCATGGGGTTTACCTCTGCAGGGGACCTGGCACCTCACTTGTGCTGGGTTGTGGGGGCAGCGAAGGGGGCAAGGGATGCAGCCACTGCCCTGTCTGTGGTGAGGAGAAAGGCTCACGAGACACAGACCGAACTGAGCCTTCAGCTGCACTAACCCTCACCCACTGGACCTTCAAGACAAACTTCTGTGTGAACTGTCGTAATGAAGCGCAACCTAAGCAACACGTTAATTTTCCTCAAAAACAGCACTCAGTGACCCTGAAAATTGAAACTGCAACTTAAGACTTGCCAAAGATTACAGAACGGGTGAACTGGTGGTAGGAATTTTATGGGGGCTCCACTTGAGAGGAAAAAGCAAATATTGTACAAAAATGAACAATGATGTAAAATATATATAAGAATATATTTACAAAAAACAAAATTACAGGGCCTCCCTGGTGGTGCAAAGGGTTAAGAACTGCACTGTGAAGCTATCCGCAGCCTCTGCAGCACGAGTCTGATCCCCGGTCGGCCAGGGAGCAACCCACATGGTGCAGCAGGCCTCTCCTGTCTCGTCTGCTGCTCCCCTCAGCAGTGTACTTTGGTCAATCTCTCTGTTCTGTTCCCCACTGTCTCTGGTGAATCCTCTCACCCCCACATCTCTGGCCTGTACCCCAGCTCTTATATGAACAAATAAATAAATCTTTAAAAAACAAAAAACAAACAACAGGAGAAGACTTGAATCATTCTAAATATCCCTCACACCTAAGGAATTGCACATTCAATCAAAGTTTCCAACATACACACACTGAGCAGGTTATGCACACAGTACATACATGAAATGACAGTCCCTGACATGTCAGTGAAAAACTGGCGGGGGGAACCCACATTACTTATTCACAAACAGGAGAGATCAGGAAAGTTACAGTGCATTTTACATTTAATTTTTCTTTCAATTTTTATACTATAAGCATTGCTTTTAACATTCTTCAGAAGCCTCCTTTTTGATGACTGCATATTATCTCAGCTCTTGGTGGCACTGTAACTTTCCTGATCTCTCCTGCTTGTGAATACATAAGTGGGTTACTGAGGTGATGGTGCACGGGCGCATTGGTGAAGGAACTCTATGGGGACTACACCTGAGGGGGTGGGGGGAAGCAAAAATTGCTTAAAAATGAACAATGATGTACAAAATTTAAAAATTAATAAAAAAAAAATGCACCATAGCCCTAACCCCACACCACACACCAAGTTTCTGAGAAACAGCTGCAAGAGAAGACCAGAGGGAGGCACGAGGGCTCAGGGTCACTCTCAGAGGCGACGGCAGCCACGCCAGGCCATCTCTCCCGCGAACATCGGAGTGTAGCTTCACATGGCACCCCTGCTGGGCACCAGGCATCTTTATTTTTTTTAAGATTTATTTTTATTTATTTATGCATACAAGAACTGGGGTGCAAGTCAGAGGTGGGGGTGTGTGTAAGAGGATTCACCAGAGACAGAGTGGGAAGCAGAACAGGCAGATCTAGGGGAAGACAGGAGAGGTCCGCAGCGCCACTGGTCAGCTCCCTGGCCGGGGATTGAACCAATGCTGCAGTGGCTGCCGATAGCTTGAGAGTGCCGAGACAATCCCTTGCGCCACCAGAGAGGCCTGGCACCGGGCTTCTTGGTACAGCTAATCGGGCTCACCAACCTGTATTTGGGCAGATGGTGGCTGGAACGTCGCTAAGGTGCCTGGCTGTAGGGAGGCTGTTGCTTCGCCCCGTTACCTCTACCCCCCTGAACCACTCCTACTCTGAAAGGAAGAGGGAGGAGCAAATGAGTCACTGAGGGGCAGGTGTGGCTGCAGTGCAGGGACACAGGAGCCGGTCAGCGTGGGGGTGACTTTCACCCAAGGGTGACTGGTGTCACCAGGTTGGGAACAGCGTCCCCAGCTCTTGTGAAGGCCTGCTTCCAAGAAATAGGCTCCATTAGGTTCAACCTTCCCAATTTCCTCCCAAGTCACATGATTGGAGTCTTGGGAGAAATTTCCTTCCACGCACACACTTCCGAAGCTACTTCCCACGCTCAGGAACTCAAATCCCATCTCGGCAATCCTTCAAGGTGGCCAGACTGTGGCCTCACACCCTTCACCCTCATGATTCTGAGCAGGGAGGCCCGGCTGTCCCTGTTCAGAACCTTGCACCCCCTGGCAAGTTGTGCAGGGAGCTCTGAACCCCAGCCTGGAGCTGGGAAACAACCCCGCTCTCCCGCACACATCTGCACGCCTATAGCTCAAACACAGCCCAAGGGGCCTTCCTGAGGTCCCAATCCATTCCCCCCGCTCCGAGGCCAAGCGCCAAACCGTCTCTGTCTCCCCTGTCCTCCCTGACGTCGGCCTAATGCTGGCAAGTACTAATTAAGCTTCAATCGCCTTGTCCTGAAACAATCCTTTAAACCCCATGGAAGCAGCTGCAGTGATAATGTCTGTTTCACATCAGCTGAACAGGCAGCCTTCACCCCTCGAGCTCCCTCGGAGATGAGCCCAGAACTCAGTCTCTCCCCCCAGGACAAAAAGAGGAAATCTACACAATGGCTCCTTCCCACCGAAGGAACTAACACAATTTACCCAACAAGGGACTTCATGGCGGGACCACTTTGTACTCAAAACCCAACTTTCAAAGCCAAGCCGGGAGGAAGAAGTGTTGCTAATGATGGGGAAGCAAAGCAAAGGAGCTAAGAGTCCAGGTTCTGACCCAGACCTCAGTGGAGATCAAAGCCATGACCTTCAGCTGGGAAGGACACAGCCACCCCCTGGCACTCCTGGCTTCAGAGACGGAAGGAGGAAGGTGAGCAGGCTCGCTGAGTGGCCTCCCTCAGGCATAGCCCACAAAGCAAGAGGCCCAAGGAAATTCCTGGAGGTGGCTGCACCTGAACCCTAAATCCCAGCACCTTGAGGCTGGTGGAGGACTAAAATAAAATAGAGAAAAGCATGGTTGATTCTTGGCCTCTAGGCTAAGAGCACATGTAGAGAAAAGACCGTGGGGGTCCTGGTGACTGGAGGGTGCTCGTCCTAGGCCCCAACTGATGGTGGCCACACGGGAAGGTTAAACCAAGGTGTTGGGAAGCTCAGATCTTTCCAGAGGAGCTGAAAATCCAGCTCTTTATGGGAAAACCCACAGGTCTGAAATCTTGGTGACTAAGTAAGGGGTGTGTGGTTCCCAAACTAGGCGGTGGTCCACTGATAAACCAGCCTTTGCCTCTGTGCGCTGCTCCTCACGGGCTGGGTGCTGACCGCTGACCTTCCCCTTGTCTATCCTGTGAGCCTAGGACCCAGACAGCTTCCAGTTTGTCTTTCCAGGATCCGAACCTCATAGGGTGAGCAGCTCAGAGGGCCCAGGAGCTGAGAGCATGGTCAGAGCCCACTCTGCCTGCTACCCTAACCCCTGAGCAGAGCGGATCCCCTTCAATGAGCTTGTTTGCGGCAGCTGCCCAGGAAGGGGTGAGGTTTGGGTTTGTGGCAGAGTTGAGGGTAGGCAGCCCAGAGCAGGTGGTCCCTGCCTAGCAAGAATGAGAGGCGACAGAGATGGCCCCCAGGATCCACTAGCTGCCGGGGTGTGAAGCTCAATTGACTCCTCCCACTTCTAACAGTCTGCACCTCTGACCCCCCAAAGCTGGGACGAACATCTATCTGGCTGGAGATGAAAGATGTGATTACCAGGGCCTGGCCTTCCTCCACAGCAGAAATGTCCCTTATTGCCCTAAACCTGTGTGTCCTCAGGAGCGATCTCCCTGTCCCAGGGCTCCACGTCCCTGTGCTAGAAGAACCGAAGGCATCCCGTCTTCAGATCTGCTGAAAAAAGGGGGGTTGCAGAAACGAGTGGGGACCCCAGACTGCAGGCAGGAGGCAGCACAGAGGTGAATAGCACATGGCCTAGAAATGAGCACAAAGGAGGTCAGCGCCCTGGCCAGCATGTGGCCTCACACCCTTACCTGCAAAAGGAGTGGGACACACACATACCCCCTGCGCTCTGGACATGGAGGTGTCTGCGGCTGTACCCGCACACTTGAGCCCCGTCCAAGCCACCTCCTCCCCACCCCAGGCACCACCGGCTGAGACTGAGCAGTCCCCTCACCGCCCCCGCAGCACCTGTCCCTGGCCCCTCTCCCCGCCATTCCAGCTGTGCTGGCCACTGTTCTGATCACCAAGCCTGCCGTACCCATTTCTGTCACAGGGCCTTTGCACTTGCTGTGCTCGCCCCCTCTGTGCACCACCCACCCTCCAGGGCCCAGATTCTTCCCGTACGGTCTCAGCTCAAATACTCCCGTTAGAGCCCCTGTCCACTCTCCCTCCGGGGGGCACCACCGGGCTATCACCTTCGTTGGCTGCCACTCCTCAGAGCCTGGGCCTATTCAGAAATCACCTTATGGGCTCATTTCTCTGTCTGTGTCCTCCATTAGATGGGGGGGTTCCTTGAGAAGGGGACCAGGACTCAATCTCCATTGTGTCCCCAGCACCTGAGGTCCAGAGTGGACCCTCCAGAACTGTGAGTGTACAGAACCCAGTTGGTGCCCAGCAGAAGGTGCTGATTTGTAGGAGAGGAGCTGAGCATTACGGCTACGAGCTGCACTGGGAGCCGGCAACAGTGGGTCACATCCACACACACCTCCAGAGGCTTGACCTTGCACAGCTCACTCAGCCCCTCTGTGCTGCCTTCTTTCCATCTAAAAAAGGGGGACAAGCTTCAGTGCCACCCATACGATGGCTCTGAGAATTAACACACAGGCCTGCTGGACGGAGCAGGGCCTGGCCTGGGGGTCAATAACATCACCTCTACTGCCCAGACTGTCCAGCCAGGCCTTGATGGGAAATCCAGAGAAAGTGCCAGAAGTCCCTTATCTAGGGGCCAGAGCTGAGACAAAGGAGGGCGGCAAGGGGAGCCTGTAGCTCTCCCTGCAAGGAGATCCCCGCCCACAAGCTTCTCAAGACATCCAGTGCCACACCTCTGAGTCCGTGGGACCAGTCCCCGCCGGTCACATCCCCCGAAGAGCTTCTGCTCCCAACTGACTTGGCCAGGCCCCGCTGTGGCCCACGCCCTGTCCAGAAAAGTGTGGAGACAGGCAAGAGCCAGGGCATGGAAACTGAAGGTCATTTTCAAAAACACTTCTGCTCCTGGCCCCACGAGGGGAGACGAAAGGGAAGACTAGAAAGAATGCAGTACTGAGGGACTCCAGCAGAGGTTGGCCAACAAAATCACCGGGAACCAGAGAGAGGGAAGAAGTGAGACCTGGAACAGGGCGGGGTGGGGTGTGGGGCGGGGGAGGTCTGCAAAGCAAGGTGGGCTGGAGGGGCTGGAGAGGCAGGCGGCTGTGCTGCCATCTGTAGTTAGCACAATCAAATCCAGTCACGCAGCGCCGCATGCGGCTTCATTATAATCGGGCACAGAATTTACCGCGGCGCCCTCCCTCCCGGCTCCGCGGAGGCTGGCGCGAGGCTGTTATCAGTGGCAAGCAGCTTCTCAGGACCTCCCCACACTCTGAGCCCTTTATCTGGAGGTGAGGGTCTTGGTTGTGGGGAGATAAAAAACACTGTCCCCCTCCCTGGAGACTGGTACGGCGAGCACAGGGCTCTGCAGAAAGAAAGGGGGGGTGAAGGGAAAAGCTAGGTCCATTCCTCCTGCTGCCTTCCTCTGAGCCCGAGCAGACCCAGGGCTTGTGGGGCGCTGAGTCCCCAAGAAGGGGGTGGGAGCTGGAGCTTCGGGAGCAGTGTGCGGGGGTAGGGCTGAGTGGGGAGACAGGGCCTGGGGACCAGGGAGGCTCTCTGTGCGACATGTATAAGAAAAGGAGCAAAAAGGGCAAACAGAGGCCCTGGAGAGGGGCTGGGTGGGGATTCACTGACCAGGTGGGGCGCAGAGGGCTGGAAATCAGTGCAGACGTAAGGGACTTCTCTCCAAACCCACCCCCACCCCGCCTGCAGCTGGCCCCCTCCTTAAGGCCTCCTTTGTGTGAGTCCCCTTGGGCCCTGAGAGTTGGGGTCAGCAGGGAAGGGCAGGCTGTTCACGATGCTCTCAACACCAGAACAGACCAGGGCCAGGGGACAATGGGCAGCACTCCAACTTCAGACTCAGATGCCTTATATCTGACAAGCCTCTCCTCCTTGGGTTCCAGAATATTTCAGTGCCCAGGCCCCCACCCGTGCTCCCAGCAGCACCGGGGGTTCAGGGAGGAGGTGGTCCTGAGCCCATCTCGGTTACCGCAGTGTGCAGCTGCTCTGGCACAGAACAAGGGACATGAAAGACTTAAGGGTCATCAGGCCCACTTCAGAGGTGGAAACTGGACCTCGGAAGAGGAGGGCGAAAGGGACCAGAGCTTACTGAATCTTAGGGACCCCCAGGAGCACCAGCAGACTTTCCAAGGGACCCCAGGGGCTCAGTAGAGTGTTTTGTTCAAATGCTGCTTTGCCCTTAGATCCACCCCGAACCCACTTACTGGGCTCCTCCCCAAAACCTGGCAGGCTCTGGGTGCTGAGCAGTGAACAAGCACCTCTGTGTGGAATGCCCATTGCAGGGGGGCTCAGACAGACAGATGGACACTAAGGAAACAAGGCTGTCTGTGATGCACCCCTGGGAAGCGGAAAGTACTGGAAATAAAATTAAGGGTGATATGGGTGGTTAAATCAGCACCCACAAAGGGAGCCGTGGCCTTCCCCACGACGGATGGTGTCCCATCCCTGGTTACACTCTGACGCTGGGCTGGCAGCGGAGGGACCGCTCAAGGTCACTGAGCTCCTGTCCAAGCCAGAGGCTAAGGACACAGTATGGGCAGCCCGCCCCTCATGGGCACAGAGGGGGCAGAAACGGGCATTCTGCCCTCACTCACCCCTCAATACACGCTTACCCGGTGACCTAGTCTGGGGCCTCGCTGGGCCCTGGCACTCAACCCTGAGCAACACACCTCACTCTGCCCTCGCGCTTTACTATCCAGCAGAGATTGACAAAAAACAATTGGAAGAAATGGAGTGAAGGCCGTTCACAGCGAGTGTCACAGAAAAGAACCGAGCGCAGGAAAGGAGGCACCAGGACTAAAACAAGCGAGGCCCTGAGGAGCAGCCACCCAGGGAGCTTGGGTCCCGCCAAAGAGGATGAAACGCCTCCAGGCTCGTGTCCGGGGCCCCTCGCTCCTGAAAAATCGCTGTCACTTTGGCCCAAAAATAAAAAAAGGTTTGAGTTGAGCAGGTGGTGTAAAAACCAAGGCAGCTGATGATTTGGGGGTGATGGCTAGTTAAGAGCAAAGCAAGACTATGGGGTAGAAAACTTTCTGATGAAAGCAGAGACAGGTTTGGAAGAAGACACCCCGATCCTATCTATGGACAAAAGTAACTCATGAGCGGGCTGGCGAGGTGGGCGCCAATGACCAGATGCTTTCAGGAAAGAAAACAGAAGCATTTTCCTTCCTGACAGAACAAAGCTTCTAGACCAATGGCTCCCAAATGCCCTGCATCCACCGGGCAGGTTCTGATGGCCTCACTGCTCCACGTGAAGCAGAAATGCAGACACCGGGAGGTGTGTGGACAGTGAGGCCTATTCCAGGGGAGAGCTGTTCCCTACTCTGAGACCTTTACCGCCCCCTCCCCACAACACACACCCATCTTTGATGAAAACAACAGAGAAGGCGCCTGGAGACTTACTTCCTGACCCTCATTTTAATAAGCTGCTAACCCAATGTGGGGCGGGGGAGATAAACTAATGGGCAAAATCTTAACCTCTGGGTAAAAAAGGTCACCTTGGTGCCTTTCAGAATTTTCCTGAAAGTCCTTGATTTTAGATGGGACATGGTCATGGCCCCAGACTAAGTGGTTCCCACTGTGGGTTACACCTGCCCCCTGGGGGTGGAGGGAGCTCAGGTTGTCATACCACACAGGGGACACTCGGGATGCTCAGCAGGTGAAGTCTGCATAACAGCCCCACGGGACAACTCTGAAGTCCCAAAAGCAGTGCCGGGCCCAAGTGTGAAGCTAGAGTGGGCCACACCCTTCTCCCTCCCTCTTGCTGCCTTTGCAGGACACAGGGGGCGCTGTGCCAAGGACCCTCCTCTGCCAGCCACCTGCCACGTCTCTCGGGGTCGGGGTGGCGGGGGGGGCACACTGCTGGAGAGAGAGGACCAGGGTGTTTGCACTTGCTCTGTCTGAATCTATTAACAGAGTCTACTGTGTTTTTAGCTCCTTTAATTAACAAACTAGAAAGCTGACCACTTCATGCTGCACCCGTAACTTTTATTCTCTCTGTTTCTAAGGACAATTTACATGTCCATAAAACCCAAGAGTCTGAGGCCCCCTGGTCTTCAGGATGAATATAAACTTCAAGCCAAACACCTGATAAATGATTCAGCACTCCCAGCCCTCCCCGCCATGCCGCCCCAGGACACCCTGAGCTCAGATCCACTGTACCTGCTTCTGGCTCTGCCCTGTCCTTTTCCACAGGATCTGCCGGGGTGTCTTGGGGTTCTTTCTTCTGGGGGGCTGAGCTGGAGAAGACGCCCACTGGAGCCCACTCCAGGTACAAGGGGATGTGGTGAAACTGTAGAGACAGGGGTGGGAGAGACACCTCTTACACAGACGGAGAGACAAGATGGGGCGGGAGGTGGGCTGAAGATAGACCCAGCAAAAACCGACTCCACGGTCTAACCCCAAACCTACGAACGTGATGAGATTTGGAAAAAAAGGTCTTTGCAAATGTTAGTAAGGGCGGGATCTGGAGGTGAGACCACACTAGATTATCGGATGGATCCTTCATCCCATGACAGTGTCCTAACAGAAAGGCAGAGGCAGACTGGAGTGACACAGACACAAGCCATGGACACCTGGAGCCCCCAGAAGCCAGAAGAGGTCAGGAAAGACCCTCCCCTAAAGCCCTTGAGGAGAACACGGCCCCGTAACACCTGGACTCAGACCTCCAACCCCCAGACCTGGGAACTGCATGACACCATGTTTCTGCTATTTCATCGCTGACTCTGGGGCTGCTTGTTACAGCAGCCATGAGACGCTAACACACTGCCGTGCACACGATTGTGTGTCTGCAAAGACCCTATTTCTTCTTTTTACCGAGAAACAAGAGGCAGGCCTGTACAGAACTGACTCAACTCACCACGGATTCAAGATGGCAGAAGCATGGCGGAGAACGTTCAAGTTAACGTGGGAAGGGAATGCCGAGGAAAAACCTAGGAAAGGCAGAGCCTGGCAAGGAGCCCAGGCTGCTCCCTGGAGGGTGGTCTGTGAGGGTCTCAGGGTGGGAAGGAGTCACAAGCATGACAGACGAGCGTTTTCAGCCAGCGCCTCCCCCACGCCAGGTCTCCGCTCCCTTATCCTCTCCCCACAAAGCAGGGCAACCCTACCTTGGAGTAGGCCAGCTGTCGGAAGGCCTTGCGGGCCTCCAGGGGCTCCAGGAACTCCACAATGGCAGTGATGCCACCTTCAGGCAGCAGCACACGGCCCAGGCTGCCAAAACGTCCGAAGGTCTCCTGGAGCTCAGCTGCCAGGGTGCCGGCTGGGAGGTTCTTCACTAGAATCACAGTCTGGCTTCGCTCTGCGGCTGCCTGTGGCAAGGAAGGGACAGCATGGGGCTACAGCAGGAAGGGTCCTGGCCTGACACCAGCACGGCTCTGTCGGTGACTGCAGACCATGTGGGTGCTCCTATGGGGCCGTCCAGGAGACTGAGACCCCTTGCAGCAGATAAGGCCTCGGGCTCCAGAGCGCACTCTGGTGAAACCCTGGCCCCTCCACTCCCGCACAGGGGCCCAAAGGGGAGGTTGGAAGTGATCTGACCAAGCCTCCAGATGAGGTTTCTGTAAGCCTAAGAGCTCCCGCTCCTGCTAGGTGGAGAGGTCTAAACCCCCACAGACAAGGGAGGTGCTAGGCAGGGGGACAGGGTGCTCAGGGCCCCTGAGGGAAAATGGTGGGTTACAAGGTAGCCCTCTTGTATGAGGTCCCTGGTCTGGGCCCATATGGTTTTCTTCTTTCTTTAGAGTGAACTATTGAGACATTAATGGCCCTTGCAAAGCCAGATCCTCAACCGCAAACCCTCCTGTGTCACCCGGTCTGGAGCTCCACCCTGGCTCTCCAGGCTCTGGCTCCCTGGTACCCACCTGGCTGAAGGAATCCAGACAGACCCCATGGTCCAGGAGGAAGCGCCGGACTTCTTGGACGAGCTGGGTCTCCCCCAGGGCCACACGCACGGCCACGCTGCCCCTGGTCTCCTGCAGGAGGGGACAAAGGAAGATGCCCAGTCAGCTGGCGGGCAGATGACGAACCAGCCCTCCCAGCGCAACAGCCCAAGGCAGTGGCCAGATGGAGACAGACCCGCTGGCGTCCTCACCCCCCACCTCAGCAGCCCTAGCTTCCCGAGGCTCAGAGGCCTGAGGCCCTGTTCACTCTGCTCACTCATTCTGAAGGAAAGTGTGGGCTCTGGAGGGGCGGTTGGGGTGGTGGGGAAGTCAGAGGACAGGGCAGACTTGGAGAGGAAGAGCAGGGGATGACCCTGGTGGGTGTGAAGTGAAGTCAGGCCAACCTAGTGCCACCCCACTTCTGTCTCTTTCCAGATGTGAACCAGGCCAGTTACTCCATGTCCCTGGGCCTCAGTTTCTCTATCTGGAAAGTGGGCACAGTAAGAGCCCTTCCTTTACAGGGCTGTGGAGGAGCACGGCCTCCCACTCATGGCCGGCGTGGAGGGCGTTACCAAGGCCCTCCCCTCTGGCTCCACTCCACACCTGGGGCCCACAACTTGTTATAAGAGGCCCCGGGGCCCACAGGTGACCCCTTTCTGCTGCCCCCCAGTCACTCACATGGTCAAACACTTGGCTCTTGGAGGCACTGTACTTCTGTGCGATGGCATCAGCCACGGCGTTCGGGCCCATGAAAAGGGTGTTCCAGTTGTGGGAGCTGAGAGGCAGAGGCAGAACTGGGAGGTCAGGGGGAGGGCGAAGGAGGGGAATCTTCTCTCAGCTGCAAAGCCACCTCCTCCCCAGAGGGCCAGATTCCCAGTACCCAGGGCCTGAAGAGGACAGGGCGACATTAACAACCCAAACACTGGTCTAGCCCGGGTCTGATCACTTAAGGAATATTACCCATCTGATCCCACAACGGGTTCAAGTAAAACACCACTGTGACTCCCCCCAGTTTGCAGATGAGGTCACGAGGCTTAGCAAGGTTAGGGCCGGGAGGTTAAATCCATCCCAAGGAGTCAGAGCCCCAGGGAGCTGGGAGGGCTGGGTGGGAGCAGCAGAGCCTGGCCTAGGTGGTGGGGGCGGGTAAGGACCTGGCGCTGTTGGCTTTATCTTTAGACTCTTTCTTCTTCTTGTAGGACGATGATCCAGGTGCGTCAGCATCTTCGCTGGCTTCCTTCTTGATGGTGGAGGGTAACACGTGGAGCATCCTGCCCTGGTGGGGGCGAGGGGGAAAAGAGAGGAAGCGGGCAGGCGTGTCTACATCCTGCCCAGGACCTCGGCCTCCATACTGTGGGGGGAACCCAGTGCTGAAACCCCCGGGAAAAGGAGGGCCCCTGGGTAGAATGAACACGTGGTCACCCTCCACCCAGAAAGGGAGCCTGGCCATGCAACTTGGCGCCTGCCCAAGGGGACAGTGATCAGCCTGGAAGGAATACCGGCAGCACCCCCTGCCCCCCAACACCTGGGCCCCTCCTGTCCCCGCATGTGCCAGGGAGAGCCTGGGCCCCACGAGGCAGGGTGACAGATCACGGAGGAAGGAATGAACAAGAGCAAGGGAGAGGAGGAGCCTGGGGCACCGGCACCAAGCACAGAACAGGGCGACACTGGCCGAAGAATTTTTCGTGGTCTGTTGCGGTTGTTAGTGTGGCCATGTTTCTGGAAGGATGGCAGGTTTGATTCATTTGGCAAATATTTGCTGAGTGCCTACTATGTGCCAGGCCCTGCTCTGGGTGCTCAAGACAGACCTGACCCCTGCTCTTGGGGAGCACCTTCCAGGCACTCCTGACAAGAGGTAGCTGGCAGGCCAGTGGGTGTGATTCCCTAGGCCTGAAACATGGGCACATATGTACATGTATGTACACACACACACACACACACACACTCTCAGCCTTTCTCAGTCACGTGAGCTCCACAGCACCCCATTCCTGAGCACTCACCTGGAACACCTGCCCATCCACTTCCGCATAGGCCTTCACAGCATGTTCAGGGAACATGAAGGTAACAAAGGCAAAGCCCTTGGGTTTCTTGGTCAGGCTGTCGATGGGGTAGTGGAGCTCAGACAGGGGACCTAAGAACGGAAGATGTGTCAGTGGGCCGGGACCAGGGCCTGTGCGCCAGCGAGAGGGGAGCCAGGGCCCGGCCCAAGTGGAAGAATCTGGTATGCAGGAGGCAGGCTGGGAAGTGACATAGTCTGCCCCATGCAGAGACCCCTCAGGGGCTCCTTGTTACCATACGGGCACCCACCAAGTACTCATCCTCTGCACCTCATAGCCAGCCTCCAAATAGAAATAGGGAGACTCTAAAGGCCTCACCCTGACTTCCTTCCCTCAACTACGGTGACCTCACAAGCAAATGCAGCTGTGCATGACCACACTGGGCTCCAGACTTCAAGTTCTTGTTCCAAGAACAAGAGCCAGGACAGTACAAATGACCCTCACCACCAAATCTACTTGTGCGCTCAGTTTGGGGAGGGCTCAGTTTAGACAGGAGAGGGCGTGGCCCGAGGAGCACTGTCTGCTCACACCTACAGGCCACGGGACAGCTCAGGACAGGATTTCCAAAGCTCTTTGGCTGTGTCTTCTGAGGTGAGAGCCTGGAGGACCTTTGCTAGGCACCCGTTAGCCCCCATGTGTCATGCCCCAGGCTTCAGAGCAGGACAGGGGTCACCAGCCCCAATTTATGGATCAGGAAAGTGAATCGAGAGGGCTGAAGTCACCGCCTTGGGTGAGGCTGAGGGGAGACGAACTGGGACTTGAACTAGGCCGGCAGGTCTCACCCCAGACTGAGGGGTGCATGCAGTGAGGGGGGGGTCACACCCCTACCGTATTTGGAGAAGAGCTCCTGCAGGTCCTCCTCGGAGCTAGTGTAAGGCAGGTTTCGCACAAAGAGCCTCCCAGAGTCAGCCAGGTCCTCCTCCTCTTCGTTCTCCGCAAGCGTCCGTCCTTGCCAGGCTTTGGCGCTGCTCCTTAGGGGTCCCTTGGTGACGGGGGTGCTCTTTTCCCTGAACACCTCGATGTAGCGGCGACCTGAGAGGAGAGTGGTCAGGGCTCCCACGGAGGCCAGGACTTTCCAGCCTCTCCTTGCTTCTTCCATGGCCACAGTGGCTGTTGGCCCGACACCAGGCCCTGGCCGGACCAGAAAGCCCTTTCAGATCCTCACTCACCCTGCGAGTTCAGTTTCAACCCAGTGCCTAGGACAGTGCCTGGCACATAGCTGACCCTCAACAAACATTTATGAAGCTAATGAATGAGTGGCTGAAGCCTGCACCCACAGAGCACCCCAGCCCCAGCCCGGCCCTCACCCATGTACTCTCTGTTGCACTTCAGAGCTTTCTTCACTTCCTCTTCGCTGCCGAAATCCACAAAGATGTACCCTAAGAAAGCACAAGGACAAAGGACAATCTGTAGGCCCTGTCAACACCCACACCATGCCCGCTGTTTGGGGCAATCTGAGCAGAAACTGGGGGGAAAACAATCACATTTTTGCCAAATCTCCAAGATACAGACTCCCTCTCACCCCTCCACCAGCTCCCCCATCCAATTTCCCTCTGCAGGGGGTGATCAGACACAGCGGCTGGCTGCTTTATCCATCATATATAGGTCTCCACCCCCAACCCCGGAGCCTGCTCTGGAGGAGACGCATGCGGCAGGGAGGTGACCCTGCTCCCTAACTCAGCTGCCCCTGCCCCGTCCTGCCCAGTTTCCCATCTGCCCCTCCAACCTGCCCAGATATGCCCAGGTCCCACCTGTTTTGTTGCCATGAGCATTTCTCACTATTCGAATAGCCACTGGTTTCAGGGGGGCCAGGAATTCTGTAACATTTTTCTACAAGGAAAAGCAAAGGTTTTTTCCTCTTCATCAATCCAGTAATACAAGGACAACAGCACAAGGTCAAGTTCTGTATTCAGGAAGGTCACCAAGAAGTGCTTCATCCTCCTTTGTTTCACTCCTTCCTCCCCTTCTGCATAAAATAAAACTACCTTGGGGTAGAAGGGGGATTTTATTTTATAATTGGATTAAAAAATGAAGGATGTAAGGAAAAGTGTAAAACTGTGACATCACCACCAGCCATTTAAGGCAGTGTCGCATCTTTTCATCCTAAGTGCTTTGTTATACATATTGGGGTTAAGTTTATCTCATTTCACTTCTCATTAAGCAAGAATATTTGTCCCTGAAACATATTAACGTAAATGTCCTACTGTAGACAGTCCCCAATTTTCTTAACGATGTTTCTACTTTTTTCTTTTAATTATGGTCTTTTTTTATTTTTGCGTAGAACTGGGGTACAGGCCAGAGATGCAGGGGGAAGAGGATTCACCAGAGACAGAGTGGGGAACAGAACAGGAGGATCTACTGAAATACACTGCTGAGGGGAGCAGCAGGCGAGGCAGGAGAGGTCTGCTGTGCCATTTGGGTCAGCTCCCTGGCTGGGGATCGAACTCAGGCCAAAGCAGTGATTAGCACTGAGACTTAACTCCTAGGCCAACAAGGAGGCCCCACTTTTACATTCTAAGAATGCAGCTTTCTGTTTATGTAAGCATTCTTTCAAATCCCTCAGTAGGACTGAACATTCTCTTTACACAGGACCTATAAAACTTTTACTAGAATGCCTATAAAGCCTCCCTTCACACACACATTCCATAATATTTGCTACAGTATCTAGAAGCAGGCTTTCCTTTGAGTCGACACAGAAAAAAGAATCTTTTCTTCCACTAGAGTTTCTTTGTTTTTGGAAAGAAGGGACTATTTTTTGTGGATTAATTTTGCAAAAAACCAACAGTTTACCTATTTTCTCAATTACAGCACGGGACTTTTGGAATGGCTGGTACTGAAAGAATTCTGACCCTAAAGAACTTGATAGTTCAGTCTCCTACAACCCAAATGCTTATGACTCAAAAGTTGGGTAACTTTTATTTGAAAAAAATGAGCAAATATATAGACTATCCAAAGACATGAAACCTTCACTAGAAAAGAGGGTAGAAGTGTTTACTTCGGCAGCACATATACTAGAAAAGAGGGTAGAAGAGACACTCGGACCATCTGCAAAAGAGGATATAATAGAAATGTGAAAGCATTTCTATTATGTCATTAACAATTTGAAATATAAATTAAAATGAGAGGCCCTTTTCACCTGTTGCATTGCTAGAGGCTAATCCCCAGGGTCCTAGAAGCAAGCAGCTCATACTCTGCTGAGAGGGCACACTGGTGAGACTTCCAGAGGACAAGTGACAGCTGTTTCACAGGCTCCCAGGGCACGGGCATGTGCTTGCATAAGGTATTTATCTGCAACAAGGGCTGGCAAACCATGGTTACCAGGTCCAGTGGCACTAGGGTTGCCTTTGCTTGGCCTATAAGCTAAGAAGTGCTTTTGTATTTTTGAAGGGTTATTAAAAGGTAAAACAGAGGGCCTCCCTGGTGGCGCAAGGGGTTAAGCTCAGCACGGTAAAGCTATCTGCAGCCACTGCAGCCGGAGTTGGAGCCCCTGCCAAATGGGGAGCTGACCCACATGGCGCAGCAGACCTCTCCTGTCTCACCCGCTGCTCCCCTCAGCAGTGTATTTCAGTCAGTCTGCCTGTTCTGCTCCCCACTCTGTCTCTGGTGAATCCTCTCACGCTCCCCACCTCTGGCCTGCACCCCAGTTCTTGTATGCATAAATGAATCTTTAAAAAAAAAAAAAAAAAGGTGAGAAAGACTGTGATTTAGAAAGCCTAAAATGTATACTAGCTAATAATCTTTACCGAAAAAATTCTGCTGACCTCCAAGCTCCAGGGATGCTGCCTGTTATTACTCATGACAGCAGACAACTGGGAACAACCCCCATGATCCCTTTTAGGGTCACATAAGCGCATCACAGTTCCTGCTGTACATTGCTTTTTCAAAATAAAAGACAGAGGTTGATGACAAAGAAGAAATGTCTGAGAAGGTAAATCTGGAATTCATTAGTAGTTGGCATGAGCAGGATGTGGGGTGGGGGAGGCTACCCAGTTTGCCCAGGACACTCAGGAATTACCCCTGTATGGACCCTAGCTGGTCACCACCTGGGGACTCTCCCCCCACTCTCAAAAGTTTGGACCATTTACAGAGTCATGTTGGCTTGAGGAGGTTTTTATCTTACTTCTTTTTATCTTCCTACATTTATAAATGTCCCACAGCGAACTTTTATTAGTTTCATAAAGAGGGAAATTTAAAAAGCATTCCCTGCTGTGGACCCAGGGTCAGCAAACTATGTGAACCAAACCTGGCCTGTTGCTTGCTTTTATAAATAAAGTTTTATTGGCACACAGTCATGGCAATTTGTTCACTGACAGTCTGTATAAGCCTCTGCTGAGGCCAAAGAGCTGAGTAGCAGCAATAGTGACCCTACCGATGAGAAAGTCCTAAATCTTTATCAACTGGTCCTTCTATTTTAACAGAAAAATGTTCGCCCATTATTAGCGCAGATGGTCAGGGCTTAGAGCCTGCTCGTCTTGTCACAGTTGGCCGTTTCCTGGCCCCGATGAGCTCTGAGATCAGTCTTTTAGGGTCTGTTTCCATTTAGCTCCACTGATGCTAAAGCCCCCACATAGGAGAGGCTCCTGGCATCCCCATCCTTGCCTCATTCCTTGCCAGGGGCTCCTAGCCCTTGTCCCCTATTAGCACATACCTCTGTGACATTGAAGGGCGCGCCCCGCAGCTTCACGGTGTAGGGGGTGGTGGGTTCCTTCTGGTTTGCTGGTTTCATCTGAGTGGCAGCAAAGAACAGAAACCGTCACAGTGCGGTCCCTGGGAGCAGCAGCAGGAGGCTGGGCAGGCATCTGGGGCCCTGTGCCTGCCTGGCCTGTGTGGTGTGGAGGTAAGGGTGGGCTCACAAGAGTCCCAGGCCAGGAGGGCCCAAGGGCAGGGGCAAGAGCCCCAGGGCACAGTATCACTGCTGCCATGGATTCCCGCCTGCTCTCTCCAGGCAGTTTTCAACACCACCCTCCTGTAGAGTCATTAATCTTACAGAGGTCATGGGCTCAGGACTTCTGTTGTCATTCTGGAAGCTAAACAGCTCTGAGAAACCTAAATGTTTCCTAAGCCCTTCAGCAACATGGCCTGCCTGATGTGAATTCGCTGGCCCCCAGAGCTGCTCTGAGCTGAGGCGAGGCAATCTGGGATGAGCATTTATCCCATGTAGCAGAGCGCATTTCAGATATTGCTGTGGAAATAGTCACATACTCCATCTGGGAGATTTGGATGCTCCCCATCACCACCCACATGTACCCTCGGGCAATCGCTTGCCTCACCTAAGCTTCAGTTTCCTCACCTGTAACACAGGACAAGAAGGATCTCAGTCCCCCGAGATTGTTATGAGGCTCAATGACCAATGACACTGAACCCAGCATGCAGTAATGCTCAGTTACTCTTATCTATTATCAGGAGCTCACAACTCTCTGTCCTGGTACTAAATACACAGTGTAACACCCATGTATCCACCAGCAGCTCATTTACACCCAGACTTGGAAGGCAGGTGACCTCCTGTGTCAGCCCCAGCACACGTCCCAGCCCAAGGTCACACAGCCTGCAAGCGCCAGGGCAGAGGGGAGAAGCCAGGTCTTCAGACTCAGGCTCAATCTCTTCTCTGTGCCACCTCCCCCACCAAGGGTTGCAGGGACACGGTGGCTCAGGTGGACCTCCCCTACCTCCCCAGGCTTCCGGGAGCCCCCAATCCCAGACCCCGAGCCACACACCTCACTGCTGGCCTCCCGGTGGCTTTTACTTCCCTTGGGAGCCCCCATCCTCTCTCTGTCCTGCTGGGTGGAGGCCTCACGGGAATTCTCCTCCTCTGCCTCACTCCCGTCCTCACAGTTTACGGCCTCATCTTCACTTTCCTCCTCCTCCGAGGACGATGGAGACTGGGCTGTCACCATCTTGGACTTGAGGTAGTCCATGTCTGACAGCTCCTTCTGTGCAGCGGCCTTGGGCTCAAGGCTGTTGTCCTCTGCAAAGACGGAAAGCGGGGGTGTGTGTGTTTGTGTCTGTGAGCATCCAGTGAGCCAGAGGCCTGGGCCCACTGACGGCCAGGCAAGACACTGTGGAGTGATTCGAGGTGCCAAGCCCACCGTGACCATGAGGCCCCAGCTCGTCCTCTGAGAAATAACATGATGTGGTGAAATGGCAGACTGAGCTATTTGACGTGGCCCAGGCTGAGCCTCCTCAGGTCATTCTTCCCAAAGGCCTGTTGGATTCTGGGAGTGTTGCTGTTCCACCATGAAAACCCTGCAGGGATCTCCGCCACTCTTGCGGTGCCAAGCCTGTGCCAGCGATTCACAGCTCCAGCTACCCCAAGGCCCTGGGAGCGCCCTCTAGCTCCTATACTCCTGTCTTCTGCCAGCCTTTGCCACGCTGCTCCCTCCACCCTCCCTGACCAGGTCCCACCAACCCAAGGATGCCTTCAGATGCCAGCTTTGCACAGAAGCGTCACCAGGCGCAGAATTCCCACCGAGTCCATTCTCCTACCTTCATACCCAGATCAACTCCCGCTCCTCGCCCACCACACTCACCAGCGCTGCAGACACTCAGGTGCCCAGCTGTGTCCCCAGGGCTTGGCGGCCCCTCTGAGGACAGAGGCCCACTCCCCCACCTCCTGTGGGCCACGGCCCAAGGGTCACTTCCTCAGAGGCCTTCCCTGCCAATGCTCCGATGCTGTCCCTGCTCCCTGTCGGGGCAGCTGTCACCAGAGACCAGACAGAAGAGTGTGTTCTGGACAGCTCTGCCTCCTGTGTGCGGTCGGCAGCGCCACCAGGGCAGGAGTCTTGTCTTTTGCTCCCTGTTGTGTCCCCAATGCCTAGAGCAGTGCCTGGCACAGGACAGAGGCTCCGTAAACACGTAACTGACTAAGTGGACACGTGACCAGAATCCGTGAAGGTGCTGTCCCTTGGGGTGGGATGTTCACTCCACTAGGGAGCAGTCTCTGCCTCAGCCCCCGTGTCACACACACACACAGACACATGCACAGGGGAGCACACAGGCACGCTCTTACCTTCCCCGTCCTCCCCAGCTGCCTCCTCCTCACTTTCCTGCCCCGAATCAGAGTCGAAGTTCAGGTAGTCGCTGGCTGGCTTGCTCTTGCCTTTCACGGACTCGGAGGCCAGGGCGTCATTCGCCCAAGTGGCCGCCTGCGCCCGCTTCTGGTGAACAGACAGGAACTCCTGGAAGCTGGTGTCCTCCTTCAGCTGGAGGCAGCAGAGCGGGTGGCGGGAATAGAGAAGAACAGACAAGGCTCAGGCCGGGCTCACCCTCCCAACTGTCAAAGGCTAAGCGTGTCCTCCAAGTCCATGTCCCAGGCCGGGTCAGTCCCGGGGAGGGCAGCGTGGAATCCTCATCAGACAAGACAAGGAAGCCACGGAGATGTGACAGGGGGGATGCCAGGCCCCCTCTGCTTGTCTGGCCGGACTCAGTCTCCTCCTGATTCTCCTCCCAGGAGCCCCCAGGGCCCTGCCAGCAAGACAGACTCACCTTGTCCAGTTCACTTGCTGCCTTTTTCTTCTTGTCACCCTGAAAAGAGGCAGTCAGTGAGGGAAGAGTCTGCCTCCAAGAACCACCCAAGAGGGATCCTCAGGTCATGCCCACTCCCGCTGCCGAGCCCTCCCGGGTGACCACCCTGCTGACACCATGGACACGGCAGGAGCGACTCTTGACGCACTTTCTTTGTTTCGGGGGGCACGGAGTCTCTGTCTTTTGAAGACTGCTTGGGCTGGCTGGGCTTCTGGGCGTGCTTGCTCCAGGCTCGGGGCTTGGTCGGGTCCCCGAATGACTTGCAGAACTCCACCTGCATGGCAAGAGGGTGGGGTGGAGAGATTCCATATGCCAGGGGTCTTTAGTGGGGGGACCATTCCTCTCCCCACTTCCAGATGGGACACTGAAGCACAGAGAAGAAACTGCATAATCACCCAGACAGCGGGTGACAGGGGTGAGGGGACAGGGTCCAGAGTCAAGTTCTTAGCCATAGCCTCCAGGGGCGATGCGAGGGAGAGCCAGATGACACAAGCACAGGCGACACCAGTGAACTGCTGACAATGCCCCCCAATCATGTGAAGTGAGCTCCACGGGCCCCAGAGAGAAACAGGGAAGGAGAAACAGGGTGAGCACTTGGGTGCAGGAAAGGTGTGGGGTGTTAACCTGACACACCCCGTTCCCACCAGGGCCTTTGAGAGAGGTGGTGCTGGGAAACACCAAGGACACACGCAGCCACAGTCAAGGGGGCTTGGCTGGACACACGCAGCCACAGTCAAGGACAGTGGCCCACAGTGGCCTCTGTCACACTCCTTTAAGCGGCTGCTCTAAACAGCTTTTTCCATAAAAATGGGGCACTCACTGCCTGGCAAGAAAACATTGTTTTTTTTAAATCCTAATTTCTATTGCCCAGAGAGAGGAGTCAATATTTGGATAGAAGCCTCCCACGTGGCTCTGTACACACCACACATGCAGACGAAGGGTTGAGACTACACATTTGGTTTTTTCCTTAACAATGTGTTACAGGGCCTCCCTGGTGGCGTGGGGTTAAGCTCAGCCACCAAGCTATCACCAGCCACTGCGGCTAAGTTCAATCCCCCGCCAGGGAGCTGACCCACATGGCGCAGCAGGCCTCTCCTATTTCCCCGCTGCTCCCCTCAGCTGTGTGTTCCAGTAGATCCACCTGTTCTGCTCCCCACTCCATCTCTGGTGAATCCTCTCACCCCTTACACCCCAGTTCTTGTATGCATAAATAAAATAAATCTTAAGAAAACAATGTTACAGATGCTTTATTAACTAAAAATGCACCTGAGTGTCACCAGTGGGACCTCCTCTTCCAGGAAGCTTGTGTGCCCATGGGGCTCCCCAGGAGCGAGTTGAGATGAGGCAGGAGTCTGAGCGTGCTTTCCAGGGGGACCTGACCAAACACTGACTCCAACACATCCTAGCTCTGGTGCTGTCCCATCACAGCACTGATGATGCTGATAACCAGCAGCCTGCTTATCTGCTGGCCTGTCTTCCACTTGCCTGTAGGCTGTGAGGACAGGGGCCAGGGGTACCCATTTCTCTAAATCCTAACACCACACAGGTGCTCATGGAGGGCTTGCTATGGGTGAGGGAATGACTTAGAGTGGGGTTTGGGGAGAGCAACATGGGCACCATCTGTGAGCTGGTCCCACATGCAAATTCTTGTCCCCAATACTGAGTCAGGAAGCCTGGGATTGGGGCCCAGGACCTTATTTTAACAAGTTCTCCTGGGGATCTGTAGGCATACAAGTTTGAGAGTCCTCGAAGACCTAAGGCATCCCAGTCTGAGAGGGTGGGAAAGATCAAGCGGGGTCCCTATGTGTAGCTAGCCAGGGGAGACTCACCGTGATCCGGGAAGTGTCAAGGAAACTCCTGTGGAAGTGGTCCTGTGCCCTCTGGGCCTCCTCCTCGGACTTGAAGCCAATGAAGCCGAACTTGCGAAACTTGCCATCTTTGGTGAACTTGAGGCTGCAGTCTGTCAGTGTACCGAAGGCGGCGAATAACTGTCTGAAACGCTCTTCCTTCATCTGGGACAGAAGGAGCACAATGAGGGAGGAGCTAGGAGTCCTCAGAGCCAAGGGGACAGAAACCCTAAGCCATTGGGACAGAAACCCTAAGGCATGGGGCTCCCCAGGAGTGAGCTGAGATGAGTCAGGGGCCTGAGTATGCTTTGCAGGGGGACCTGACCCAACGCTGACTCCAACACGTCCTAGCTCTGTGGCCCTGAACCTGTCCCTGACCCACGTCACCGATAAGGACATGAGACCTCACAATGGCGGCAGTGAAATCCTCCTGTACTCTGGCAGCGAGGGGAAGGAGGCTAGCTGTAAAAGGACCCAGCAGTGCGGATGCTACATAGGAAAGACCTAATAAGTGTCCTACCACACACACAAGATGCCTATGTCCTAATCCCTGGGACCCACAACTGACGCCTTACAGATCAAAGGGGATTTTGCAGATGTGATTACATGAAGGATTCTGAGATGGAAAGATGGTCCTGGATTACCAAGGTGGACCCAATAAGGAATCCCTGAGGAGAGGGGGTGGATAGAAGCAGAGTGTGGGAGACGCTCTGCTGCTGGATTTTTTAGATTTAGGACATGGTCATGAGCCAAAGAAGGCAGGCAATCTCTCCAGAAGTTGAAAAAAAGGCAAGGAAACAGATTTTCCCCTAGAGCCTCTGGAAGGAACGCAGCCCTGACAAAACCAAGATTTCAGGATCTCTGAGCTCCAAAGCTGTAAGAAAATAAATGTGTACTGTTTAAGCCACTCCATGTGGCAGCAACAAAACAGGGTGAACATTTGGTCAAGGAGCATCACACTCTGCAAAACTGGCTCCTGGCTCCCCACCATTCTCACTCCAGCCACTCTCACATCTCTGGGACTTTTCTAAGCAGCTCTGGGGAGATTTGTGTGTGTGTGTGTAGGGTAAATGAAAAAGTATCAGACTTTTCTGCCCTCCCGCCATTAGGATTGATGCTGGATCCTTGTGGTCCTGAATGCATGCCTGATGGCGGGCACCAGGAGTAGGGTGTGGGAATGCGTAAGTGGGTACACCTATGTTGAGAGACTGGCTATAAGGGCGGCATGACAGGGACACCAATAGAGCAGAGAATAGAAGCAGAGAGAGCCAGAGAGCCCAGAAAGAGAGAGGAGTTGCTGGGGGCTGGGAGGCCTGCCAGGCTCCCCCTTCCCCGGCCCCGCCTCCAGCACGTCTGCCTGCCTGCCGTGTACCTGGTAAATCCCAATAAAAGCCTGCAAAAAACACTGAGGGCTCCAGGACTCCTCCTTTACCACGTCTGCTCGGATCATAGAGATCCTGCTCTGGCCCATCCTGCCCCCTAAAGTTTGGTAGAGGGATGGAGGGGCACTCTGGGCCCCACAAACAACCAAAACAAGTTTTAAAATTCAAGAATTCAAAAGTCTTGACAGCCCAGTTGGAAGGAAAAAGACATTTCCTGAGGCAAGATCTTAACAACTCTCATCTCACTGCAACCTCACATTCACAGGTTGAGTGTGAAATTATCTGCATTGCATAGCAAAGGGTGTTCGCAGAGGATAAGTAATCCATGCAAGGTCTCCAGAGCCAAGGCCTGTGCCCCAGGCAGTGCATCATCTTCCCCAGAATCTGAGAAACCGCGCTCAAGTCTGGCCCCATCACTTCACAGTGCCCAACACCAAAGGCTGTTAAAGTACAACGGGAGGTTGTTCAGGACCTGGTCCCGACCCAGCTCCTCGGCGGGTCTCTTGCTGAAAGCCTTCTCGCAGCCTCCTCGGCTTCTCCCCTCTGAGGTCTGTCTCCTCTGAGTGAAAGCCCCTCAATTCTCCCCATCCGCTTCCTCCCAACCCCAGTGATCGGCTGACCCCAATTTCATATTTTCTTCACTCACCCCATTCGGGAGGTTCTTCACGATTAGTCGCGACATGGCGCACGGTCCCCGCGGTTCTGATTCCGGCACGACAGCACACGGTCGTTTACAACAACTTTCACGCTACAGCTATGGGCGCCGCCATCTTTGACGAGGCGGAACAAAGTCACGTGCTCCCGAGCGAGGCCGGCCCTCCCCGGAAGTAGGCGTGGCCACACCCGACCGCCCCAAGGAAGTCACCCCCGCACGGGGCGGGCCTGCGCGCTTGCACCCTGCGCATGCGCGGGCTGTTCGGCGGCGGCCGGAGAGACCAATTCGGGGGCGCCGCCGGCAGGGGGCGCTGCTGCCGGCCATTAGGGGCAGTTTGCCCTGGGGGGCTCCGAGCGCGGCGAGCAGGAAAATCATTTCGGTTCCTCTATTTTATTATTGAATCCAAAAACTTCTTTTCCCTGAGCTGGGGAGCGGAAGTAGCGATGGTAGCGATGGGGACACGGACTCAGGAGGACACCAGGCCCCAGGACCCCATGGCTGGGCATCGCCCCCAGCTGTCAGGGGGGTGTTGGGGGTGACTGTCTCCTGTCTGCAGGGAGCAATTGCGAACCCCACGAGCCCAGCGGTTTGCTCCGAGTTCTGCAGCTATTAGAATTAAGTAGCATTAATTAAGGTGAGCGGGTGATGGGCTGCCCTGGCTGCCTAGGCCTGCTACCACCAATGACCTGCCAGAAACGTAGCCACGGAAAATAACAGAACTGTATTGTCTCCCTGCTCCAGAGCCCAGAAAACACAGAATCAGAGTGTGGGGCGGGCCCGGCTCCCCGGGGAGATGCCGTCCTGCTGCCAGAGGCGCCAGGCGACCTGGCCCTGGCTGTCTGGCTCCAGCCTGCCCCCCACTTCAGTGACCCACTCAGATCTGCCTCCCTCCCTCTCCTCTCACCTAGTAGGGCACCTGCTGCTGGATTTCGGGCTTATCCTAAACCCAGAATGATCTCATGTCGCCATCCTGGACTTAATTCCATCTGCAAATACTCTCTCCCAGATAAGGTCATAGTCACAGGTTCCTGGGATCTGGGCGTGGGCATATCTTTTAGGGGGACACTATGAAACCCACTCTGTGAGGGTTTGCTTGCTTTGCAGTGGGCTACTCTAGAGATTAAATTTCACCTTCTCCTGTCTTAGGGAGACTGTCTACTCCACACAGGTACACGTGTAAAAATGTACCCTCAAGCTTAGAGTAAATGTCTTAAGGGGTCACTGTGTTTCGAAGTCGTTCGTTTGTTCAACAGATACTCGTGTATGAAAGTGTTCTTTAATTAAATGACAATTAGGGGTTTGTTTTCTGCACATGGCGACCCTGGGCCGGACAGGCTGGAGCAGGCTTTACAAGGCAGCTCTGAGATATTAGTCTTTTATGAGAGGGCAAGGCACTGCCCAGCCAGGCCTGGTTTCATGTACTTTTATTTTATTATTTTCATGAACTGCCTTTATTAAAACGTGCAACTAAATGTAGCCTTCCCTGAAGAAATTCACAAATCAGAAGGTCTTTCAAAGGTATTTAAAAAAAAAAAAAAAAAGGAATGCTCTTTGCCAATCCCCAAGTCCCAACGCCAGGGAAATATGGTCGCCACATGTCAGGGGAAGGAGGGACGCTTCGGGGCTGTAGAGTCCCATGAATTTAATAAACAGTCACCTTATAACATTATGATTAGTCTCCCTGCTCTCCCGCCTTCCCGCTTTGTCTCCTGCCTCCTTTTCTCCCCCAGCAAATATAATCCAGGGACACCTGGACCCCATGGGACTGACTACCAGTGACATGGGGGATTTAAAAAAAACAGGCAGGTGTAAGCCAGTTCCACCCATGGCCTTCAGGAGTGATCTTGGGGTACAAGAACTCATGAATTGCTCCTGAGGACTAACATCCCACCTTTGTCAGCAGTGGGGAGAGATCATAAAGGGGGTGGGAGAGGCAGGATGGAGAGAGGAGACTAAAGTCTCGATTTCTCCATGTGTCACTTGCTCTCTGTCCCAATGGATGACACCAGTGTCCACCCAGCTGCTCTGACCCCCAGAAAAATGGGGGTTGTCCCTAAGTCTCTTCCCCAAAGCTCATGTCGAATGTATCTTCAACTTCTGCCTACCCCTCTCCTAAAGATTTGACAAAACCGTAACTACCCCATCTCCACCAACATCAGCAGCCTGTTCCAAGCACCAGGGTGTTCATGCCCCGCTGCGCCTCTAACCCATCAGCACAAGCCTAGTGACTTCCAACCACACATGCTGTTGTGCGCCAGCACTGAGTTCAGATGCCCTGCGGTGCAGGTGGGCAGGGCGGTGTTCTTTCCTGAGACTCCGCTTCCTGGTCTCCGCCCATGTCAATAGCCCCTTCCCGGCTCGTGGCCCCACCACCCCGTCCCCGAAGCCAGCAGTGGAGCGTCTACCCAGCCCTCCTGTATCTTCTCGTCGCTCTGACCCTCCTGCCCCCTCTTCTGAGTACTTGGTGACCACCCTGGTTCCCCCAGATCATCCTGGAGAACCTCCCCATCTGGGGCTCTTTCTGTTAAAACCAAACCCAGACCTGTCCCTCCTCTCCCTAAACCTTCCTGGGGGTCCTGCATCTGATCCAGAGCACACGCTCTTATCTTGGCCCGTCCCTTTGCTTCAGCCATTCCAGCCTCCTGCTGGTCCTCAGCCCTGCCAAGCGGCCTCCTGCCGCAGGACCTTTGCACTTGCCATTCCCTCTGCTGCCACCAAGCTTTCCAGATACCCGCCCAGCTGCCTTCAGTTCTCTGCTCCCCAGAAAGGCCCTTCCTGGCCACCCTGTCTGAAATGGGACCCCCATGCCTTCCTACCCCACTCGCACCCCACTGCCTTCTCATAGGGTCGTCCCCTCCTGGCGCCTGAGTGCCTGGTGCTCTTTTCCTCCCTACGGGACACCCGACTCCATCTGAGCAGAGATTGTGTGTGATTTGTTCATGGGGGACTCCGGCCCCAGCCCAGCGCCTGGCCCCGATGCAGAGGCTGAGCATGGCGGGAGGAGAAGGGAGGTCTGCTCCCTGGGTGCAACTCCTGGCTCTCCACATCCCAGCCAGGGGGCCCTGGCAAACCGCTGGTCTGATGCAAAACTTGCCCTCTTTCTCTTCAGCAGACAAAGGCTTGGCAGATCGTGGATGAGCGCGTGCGCCTGTGCGGGGCGGTGGGTCTGAGCTGTTTTCTTTTGTGTAAAATAGGGTAACAGTGGTAGCCGGCGGCGAGGCATGCGGTCAGAGTAGAATCTAACCGCGTGTGTGCAGGGCCGTGCTCGGGAATTCCTGTGTGCGTATCTTGACTATAATCTAAAAACACAATTGATCAAAAAAGAAAATTTTTAGGCAATACCTGCATCTCCTTCCCCAATTCACAGAATATTAACATTCACCCCCTTAGATGGGGGTGATTGTTATGAGTCTTTGTGATTGTTATGAGTCATCTGTGCTTACCTTCGCAGACTCCAAGGCCTTCACCCCCAAACTCTCCTCTGGGAACCCCATGCGTAAGCACAGCGCAGTCAGATTTGGGGAATTCAATGTCGATAGTTTTTATCCATTCATTTCCACAACCTCCCAGTCTTCGTGTCCCCAGAGCGTGGTTCCTACAGGCCTCCCCCACTTTCCCTGCCCTAGCAGATCCATCCCCCCTCATGGGACACCCCTCGGGGATCTGGAGGCCACGGCTGTCCCAGCCCCTGCTCCTCTGGCATAGCCTCTGAGCCTCCCTAGATTCTGGCGATGATACCCCCCGCCCCCCAAGATTCCCCTGTTATGAAAGTCATTTATGGGCTTTACAAAGTTCGCCAGTGTGCACAAAGGCTCCAAGATCGTCCACTTTCATTTTTATAGGTTCTGACCACAGGTCTGGGGAAACGGTCTCCCCCCCCAAAACCTGGGGAAACTGAGGCCCAGAAAGGCACCCTGTGCTTGTGATCACACAGCAGAGACCAAGGCCAGGTTGGCGTGGGCTCCTCTTGCTTCTCCTCACGGGTGAGCATCCCGGGGCCAGGGAGTCAGGGAAGAAAGAGGGGTGCTGGGTGTCACCCCGACTCATTCTGTGCGGCCGCAGAGTGGAGAATGGCAGCTAAATAGACGGGGCAAGGAGAGCGCAGAGTGTGACAGGCCTCCCTGGGGCTCCGCCACCAGGAAGGGACAGGCCACACTGACCACTGTGCCATGCAGCGTGGACACCGCCCCTTGAACCGTCAAGGTCAGCTCGACGCCGCTTTGGGAGTTTGGATCTTGGTGTCCCAGCGCTCTGGCTGAAAGTCCACCCTTTGCTGCCTTTTCTAATTGTCTGGGAGTCACCCCCACGCCCCCATCTCTGCCTCTGGGAGAAAGGCTGCCTGCGATGGTACAGATGTGCCAGCAGGCAGCGCCAGAGGATCGCGTACAGAGCCGCGCTGCGCAGCCCAGTCCTCGCCAAAGACTTGTCCCCGCACTGGCTTGTCCCACAACAGATGCGCTTACTCCTGGTCCCACCCCTTCAGGAAGCTGGAACCCTGTCTCCTTGCCTGCAGAA
Organism: Talpa occidentalis; assembly: GCF_014898055.3. Lineage (NCBI taxonomy): Eukaryota > Metazoa > Chordata > Mammalia > Eulipotyphla > Talpidae > Talpa > Talpa occidentalis. Next base: position 83,557,443 of record NW_023601433.1, on the reverse strand, counting down.
GCCCACGCAAAACCACGCCTGCCTCGAGTAGGTCAACGGATATTTCTGGATAAATAAAGGTATTGGAACCAGAGCCAGGTAAAGGAAAAAAGTATCCAGAGGGGTTTTATGCAGCCAGCAAGAGGGAGAACAGGGGAGGCAGGCAGGGGAACTCTGTCGAGAGGTACCCAAGCAGGGCAAGGTCACTGAGTTCCCGGATGTACTTTGATGGGGGGGACCCCAGAGTTGGGGGGGACCCCAGAGTTGGGGGCAGGTAAAGGAGCTGCCAAGGATCTCAGGGCACCAGGACCAGGTCACACGCTGACAAATGCCTCCCCCCCACATGTCTACACCTGAAACTCTGTAGCCTGAGAATGTTACCTGCTATAAACCCCCAAAAGAGAGGGGGTATCTCTGCAGATGTAAGGATTTTGAAGTAAGATTATCCTGGGTTATCCGGGTAGAATCTCCTAGGAGAGGGACGGGGAAATGGATTTTCTCCCAAAGCCTCCGGAGGGAGTGAGACTCTACTCACCCGAAGTTTCAGACCAGCAGACCTGACTTTGAACGTTGGATTCTGGACCATGAGAAAATTCTTTTGCATTATTTCACAGTGTCAAGTTTGTGGCAACCATTACAACAGCCACAGGAGAGGAAGACAGAGCCCTTGCTACCCCTGACCCAAAGGGGGGACATAACCCGGAGAGTAGCCGTGGGCACAGACACAGCTGGCTGTGTCTCCACCTGCAGCTGCCTGGCGTCCCTCCTCCTGAAAGGGCAACAGTAGGGAAGGAAGCCCCAGGTGGTGGAGTCTGAGGGGCCAGCCTCCTGGGCACAGAGCTGGGCGGGGTTGGGGGGGTCTGTGGGCCATAGCCAGCACCCCCTCTGTGCCCGGCAAGGGCGTGCAGGGAGGCAGGAGCTTTCCAGGACAGCGCTGTGGTCTGGAGAGTTTTCCTCTCTTCTTCACAAACAGCTTAGGTGCACTGCACTGTGGGGCTTTGCAGCTCTCCTGGAGGATCTCTTTACAGAATGGGTTACAGGCTGGCAAAGACGAAAGGAGCATCATCATCAGTCCTGGCGAGGGCGCTGGGGAGACACCAGTCTGTGACACCTTGAGAACAGTTGTGCCAAGTGGTACAGAATCTTGGCAAGGTTAGTTCCTTGGCAATGACCATGAGACTTTTTCTCAACAGTTGCCTTACTTGGAGCTGACTCTAAGGAGTAATTGAACACATGTATGAGAGCTTCCAGTTGTCAATAGTTGTGAAAAAAATCAAAGCTATTGAAATGTCCAACAAGAATTGCTTAAAACTTGAAAAGAAATTTAGAGCCATGGTTTAGCTACACAATGAAATTCATTGAACTCTTAAAAATAATGCCAGGAAAAGAGGCTCAGATGTCTATTAATTGGGGAGAGAGATCCACATGCAGAACTCTATGGGGGTGTGATTCCATTTTGGCTTAAACATCATACTGTACATTTTTATTTTTACTAAAGTATTTTGGCAATGACTTCATAGATGTATATGGCTTTTGTTAGGCTATGGCTTATGTGGAAATATAACACACACACTCATGCTTATACATGCACAGATCTATTCTAGAAAGACGCCTAATAACTGGCAGTGATGATATTTAGAAAGAGGTTGGTGATGCCTGCCCACACTTCCACCCACTTATGTGGGCACTTATACTCACATCCCTCATCCTGGGGCTCACCCTCAGGCTCCCATCCCAGGGCTGCAGATGGCAGAAGTATTGGGGAGTTAGGGCTCAGAATCCTCTTCACCCAATGAAGTTGATGGGTAAATGTCCCAGGTTCCTTACCCCTAGGTGAGATGGATAGCTGTGGAGAGAAATTTAGTCTCCCAGATGCCCCCAGCTGAATAAAAGATCCCAGCAGAGCCCATTACTCTCGTGGGTCCTTGGTCCATTTAAAAATAACATTGTGGGGGTCTCCCTGGTGGCACAGGGATTAAATTCTCAGTACTATGACGCTATCACTAGTGACTACAGCACGAGTTCAATCCCTGGCCAGCCAGGGAGTGACTCACATGGCACAGCAGACCTCTCCTGTCTCCCCGCTGCTCCCCTCAGCAGTGTATTTCAGTGGATCTGCCTGTTCTGCTCCCCACTCTGTCTCTGGTGAATCCTCTCACCCCCTGCACCTCTGGCCTGTACCCCAGCTCTTGTATGCATAAATAAAAATAAATCTTTAAAAATAGCATTGTGTATATATGTGTGTGTGTGTGCGCGCGCACTATGGTGACGATATAGATGTATGTAAATACAAGCACACATACATCCACAGGCATAATTCTATTATATAGAAGCACATCATATATGTGCTCTATATGTTACGCTATACATTTAGTCTATAATTATATGTGGTATACATATATCTTATAAATATTTGTATAAATATATTTATAGTTATATATGTATATAGTTGATAAATACTATATTTGATAAATACATATTTAATTTATATAGTTATGCCAGGTGCTAATAGATGATAAATCCTTGTAACCTCATATGTATAAATAGAGCTATGATAATGGCCACATACCTCTTTTATGATGTTGTATAAAGTAAATATAATCCTGGTTTGATTCACTATGATGTTCAATTCCAGTTCACTGGTATTAAAAAAATATTTCAACTTGAACATCCTCACTGCCAGAGTGAGTTGTGTGCTGCTGCTAGCAGAGAAATTGCTTCCTGGTCTCACACTTTAAGTTAAAGCCTGAAAACCCAGCTATGGAAGCGACATAAAGTGTTTCTAAACTGCACCCCATCAGTTCAGTCCTCCTGCCTGGAGAGGCTAATGGCAGCTCATCATGTGGTCATCTGTACAATAAATCATGAACCTGAAAACAAATTTATTTTAAATTCTACGTATCAAATCAACCAACCAACCAACCAACCAATCAATCGATCAAATCCAGAGGTCGCTTTGCCTTGTAGCTCACCTGCTTGTGGTCTCCGATCTCCAAGTCGCTCACATTCCACACACAAGACGACAAACCAAGATCTCCTTGATCTTAGGTAATCTGTAGTTCTAGGGCTCAAAGGGTGAAATGACTTGTCTCAAGGCCATTGCGTTGATGGAGAAGCAAGATTTAAACTTGGCTCAGCGTCACAGCCCAGAGAACTTTCTGATAGTCCCGACCGGGGTGGCTTGAGCTTCCTCAGGCCCAGGTGGATGTCACTTCTGAGGAGAGGTTTCGTACAAGAGAAAACATGAAGGTGATGGTGGTGGTGATGACGATAGTGATGAGGGCGGTGAGGTGGTGATGATGGTGATGGAAATGATGGTGATAATTGGGGGATCCCCAGCCCTCCTTGTTCTCAGGGCTGTTGTCTTGGTGCCCAGAGTTCTTGCTGGTCACCTAGGCAGTCAGGCAGGAGCCTCTCGGGAGGCTGGTATGAGGAACATACTGGGAGACCAGTATGTGCTGACAATAGTGAACATTATGGCCAAATTAGCAAGATCAGCTAAATGCCTTCCTTGTAAGGATTAGCAGAAACTTAGACAAGAATAGACAATAGTGATAACATGCTTTGAGGAGCAGGAAAAATGGAGCCCCCCACCCCCCGCAATAGCCCCTGGTCACTCCCCCCAGCTTCCATCCCCAATAACACATCCCCCAGGCAGGTGCGCTCCCTACTGCCTGCCCCGCCTTCTTTGTACTCGACTCCAAGAAGCACGAGGCTGCCTTTGGAAGGGGCTGCTCATGACTGCCCGGGGCAGCGCCTCTGGGCTTCTCATTGTGCCCCCTGGACTTGGGGTCTTCTTTCCCTCTCCCACCATTGCCACGCTGCGAGGGGCAGATAATGATGGTGATTCTGAGGATGGTGATAGGATGGGGGTGATGCCGGTGGTGTGTTGGCGGGGGTCATGTTGGTGACCATGGTGATGATGGTGGTGATGATGGTGGCGATGAGGACGGACCGCGGAGAAGCGCGCCGTCGCCAAGACAAGAGCATGCGATGCGGGTGTTCTCAACAAGGCTGGAAAAAAGATGTGGCTTTTCAACCTGCCAGAGAGAGCGCCACACCTAGTGGCTCCCTGGATTATTGGGTGTGGGGTGGGGAAGGAGAGTTTCTGAAATTCCAGGCTGTGAACCCATCACACCATCTGTCCTCAGGCATCACACATGGTGGCTTCTCCCCCGTGTGGTCCCACTGAGCACCTCCCCTCTATTTCTCTTATGGTTTTCTGATAGGAATGTGCTCAGAGAGGGGGAGGCGAGGCCTGTGGCCACACAGCATCCCAGGATGCTTCTGCTGCAGATTGTGATGACAATGGAAATCCTGCTGATCATCCCAGAATCTGCTGAGTACTGTTCTAAGTGCTTTGAAGAACTGCCCTTCGTTAGTTCTCATATTAATGTCCCCTGCGGGAGATGCTGCGATGATCCCCATTGTACAGCTGAGGAGGCCGAGACAGAGAAAGAGCAACGACTGGGCCACGGTCACCCAGCCAGGCAGCAGTGGCTCCGCCTGAACCCTGACCCTGCGACGCTGTTTCGCAGCAGCCTCTGCCTTTCTCACAAGCAGACCCAGAATATTTGCTCAAGGATTTGCTAAGATCCTACCTTTTTCCAAGTGCCCTTTGACTGATCTTATTTATTCCTATGCAAATTCCTAGCATTAAGATGGAGCATTATGCCCATTTTACAGATGAGGAAAGTGATGCCCAGAGGTGGAGTCGCTTGCACAAGCTCACACGGAGGGACGTGGGAGAGGCAAATTGGACCCCAGGACTCTGACTTTGAGCTTGGACTTTTGCTCTGGATGCTGCCCGCAAGGGCAGCAGACTGGGCGAGAGGGGAGGACAGGGGTGTTGGGGGGGGGTGAAGTGCCAAGCCCAGAGGGCATGAGAGCGCCGAGCCCAGCCTGCCTCCTTCCAGGCTCTCTCAGCCCCTGGGACGCAGGCTCACTCACACGTCCACAGCTGCCAGGGATCAAAGTCCTCTCCAAGACGTATTTGCTGTGAGTTCTAAACAAAAGGGGTGTTCGCTTGTAGCTGCGCGGGACATTCGGAGGACACGGTGTATGAAAGCCGGCTGGCTTTAAAGTCCCAGTGATTGATCAGCACCCTCTTCGGTCTCATGCTCTACGGGGGCCAGGACGGAGGGGTGGGGAGGCTCAGACCCTGGCGTCATCGCGGCGCTAGGTATCGGGTACCTCCATGCTGCCCAGTCCGTCTCTCCTTCTAACTTGGGGAGAACCTCCCCCTCCAGCCAACAAACCCATCAAGCCAACACACACAAAGTAGCGATAAACAAGTACCATTTTTTGAATGATGCTGCTAATCATGCTAAGTCTTTACCTGCAATGTCCCTTTTAACCCAACCACAGAGCATGTATCTTTAGGGACTTTTCCAGAACCAGGTGAAGAGCACAGAGCCGGGAACTGTTGAAGCTGGATCCCACTCAGCACTCAGCAAATACTGATGGATCAGGAGCGAGGGAGCAGTTCCTACCTCCGGTTGCTCACATGGCTGGGGAGACAGAGAAATAGACCCAGATATTTGATCCAGCGTGAGAGAAATAGGCCCTGATATTAGATCTAGCGTGAGGCAGGGCTCAGCAGCTGCTCAGCTGATGCATGGCCATATGGGTCGACCAGTTGTTCCCTAGATATAATTCCTTCTCGTTGAGACACAGTCGGCCGTGATGGTCATTACCCCCCAAACCTCCCTGGTTGGTGGGTATTTTGAATATCGCTCATTCTTTCACAGGAGAACCTTCCATGACATGAAGAGGCCCTTCTCTCTCTGGGTTGGTCAGTAAAGACAAACCCAAAGGAGGTGAGAAGGGGACACCAGAGTTAAATTGGATAGAGAGGAAGAGGCAGGTGGTGAAGGGAAGGAGAAGGTGGTCCTCAGGGGGACACATGACCTGGGTGTGCGGGGTGCTTGTCTGGCCAGAAAGGAGAAGAGTGGGAGGCAGGAGAGATTACACTGGGGCGGGAGCCTGGGTCCAGCCATCAGCCCCTTGACCTTGCTGAAGAGGCTGGACACTGGCCAAAATGCTTTGGGCGGGGGAACCATGTGGCAGATCTGACCTCAGCCCCTGCACTGTGCTCTGTTCCCAGGACCGTGAGAAGTGGCTGCTTGACCAGGACGTGGTTCTCACGTCCCAAAGTATTTTCCAGGACTCTTCACCGCTGCTTGCACATCTCTGGGAACAGCAGACGGGGCTGAGGGCAGGTCCTGCATCTATGAGACCACCGGGCCTGTGCTTTGCCCTGTGACCTGAGCGATGTTTGACCTTGACTAGGCGAATTGGGAAAATGGGGAGGGGGGGATCTTCCTAACGTATTTAGGTGCCCAGGCACTACTGTGGGGCACATATGAGATGAGCCCCTGGCATATGTGCAGAGCGGGCTCGGTAAGGGGAGTGTGTGACTGTGAACTGCGCATCCAGGGGTGAGCGCGGGACCTCAGCATATAGGCACAGCAACAGAATGGGGTGTGGTGCAACCAGTTTGCATTTCAAATAGAACAGCATCTCTGCTTATGTGAAACTTGCATTTTCTTTCTCTAGGTACCAGAAAGACTTGGTGCCTGCGGCTCTGACGCCAGGGGAGCGGGACAGTGTGACGCTTTGATGGGAGGCGGTGTTAAGCAAGCATTTGCCAATTTCCCTGGTATGAAACTTGCCACTTGACCCATGAGGGAAACACAATGTCCCTGAATGTGAAGTTGGCAAGTACAGCATTCTGTGATATTTCCACCAACCGGACTAGCCTCGAGCAGACACTAGCACAATGTAGTGAGGCAGTTAGGAAGTGGAGATTTGAGTCTTTCCTTGGCTGATCATGTAACTTATTTAATGGCAAATTTATGTAATTTCATTTTGAATAAAGGCTGTGCTTACCAACTGATAAACAGGGCCTCCACCAGGACTGCCCCTCCAGGGCGGCCTGAGTTCTATCCTCAGGCAGGGAGGAGCCCACATGGCGCAGCAGACCTCTCCTGTCTCACCCGCTGCGCCCCTCAGCAGTGTATTTCAGTCAGTCTGCCTGTTCTGCTCCCCACTCTATCTCTGGTGAATCTTCTCGCCTCCCACACCTCTGGCCTATACCCCAGATCTTCTACGCAAAAATAAAATATTTTAAAAAGAAAAACAATGACCGATAAACAAAGTTTCTAAAAATCTAACATTCAGTGCTCACGCCTCTCTCATCTTGGCCCTTCCATATCTGAGGTTAGAAACTCCGTGCACAACTCTGCACCCACAGACCCCACATTTCAGAGGCAGCTGCCATTGTCTGGGGTCCAGTTGGAGTTTGCAGCACTGGGGGTTCGGAGGAGGGGAACGCAAGTTCCTTGGACACCATATAGATCCACTGCTTTTGTGGGCAGTGGAGATCGAGTGGGGTGTCTATTGTGGGGAGGTTACCACCCCGCCAGTCAAGCTGCAGGTTCCCGGTGTATTTCAGCCTTATATTTAATCTCATCCAATCTCACCTCTTCTCATCTAATCTTATCTCATCTCTCTCTCGCCCTGCACCCCCAGCTACAGAGCTGTACCTATCTTGGCCTGTCTTTATGATCATCTCTTTATACAGGTACAGCTTGTCCTTTAGTAATCACGTGTAGATACCATTTTGCATCTGACTTAACATTTTAAATTCTTATTACTAAAAAGCCATGTGTTAGCTGTGCAAAATAGAAATAAGCTGGTTTCTGGAATCCGGAAAACTTTTAATAAATCTTAGGCACGATTATTTAAGAATATGCTCATAAATTTTGTTGGATCAACCAATGAAGAAAAAACTAAAAGGAAATGCTCCCCCCCGCCCCCCCCCCCCAGATCTGGTCACCACAGACTTTCTGGCGTGTGCCTCTCCCTTTGCCCCTATTACTGTATTTTAAAAAGTCTAAACTCACAAGATTAGTTTGTACATACGACTTCGTATCTGTTCTTTATGCAATTAATGTAAACATAATTGGAGTCTTGCACCTGGAATCCCTATCAGCCTCAAAGATTTGGGCCACTCGATTGATCTGAGATTCACCTCCTGAGGGTGGGTTGAGGCTTGGCTGGCTGTGGGGCGCGCCAACGTTCTCAAAGGTAAGCTCCTGGCACACCTGTCCAGGTGGGTGGATCCGGGGTTTTCTGATCCCAGCCATGACAGGGCGAGGCCTCCCCCAGCCCCGCCCCGGAGGAGTCCGCCTGTCAGTCACGTGTCTGTCCCTCCCACCTTCCCCTCCCTCCGACGCCTGTCTGTGATCGTGTGCTCCGGGGGAGGGTCCAGGCAACAGCTGCCTTTGATCAGCCCAACATCTGGGGGACTCGGCACTTCAAGAACGCTGCCTGGTGATCAAAGGTGGGAGCGCAGTGACAGCCCAGACTTGGCAAGGACCCAGCCTGGCTAAATGCACGTGGGGGAGGGGAAGGGAGAGGCCTTGGGGAGGCGGGGAGCCCCGCACCCCACCCCACCCCGACCACTGGGGCCTGGCCCGAGGCCGCAGTGAGGACCTTTGCTTCTGTCACCTTGATACCCTGTGCCTCAGTTTCCTCCTCTGCAAAATGGGGCTGGTGAGGACAGAATCAACTAAGACATGGAAAGTGCTGAGAACAGAAGGTGGGGCCCAGGGAGCCCCTAAACGCCAGGCCCTGTGGCTCTGCTCATTCCTGGCGTGGGTCTGGGAGGGAGTGACCCTGTCTCTTCTGTCCCCCAAAGCTTTAGTCCCTGCTCGTCTGGAATGCATCGTCCAGGGCCTCGGCTTCCCCATCAGTAAAATGAAGAGCCATAACGAGATGGTGATCCGGCAAGGATTCCTTCCACTGGACGGGAGAGGAGCTGATGGTTCAGGTGAGACACCCCAGCAGCTGTCCCAAGTGCCCGGATGGGAGGGCTGGGCCGTCGCTTTTTTGGTTTTGTCTTTTGCAGTCAGTTTCTTTTTTTTCCCTTCCTCTTTTCTTATCTTCACACTTGCCAAAAATTCTCCCACTTTCTCCTACAGGTTGGGGTTTAACACCTGCAAGCAGCACCTGCATCGGCAACAGGTAGTTTGATTACTTTGGCTTTGAATTTCTTATCAAAGAAAAACATCTACTCGGGAGGGAATGCACCCTGAAATGTCACAGGCCGTCCCACCCCGGAGCCAGCAGCCGGATGGAAAAGCAAGACGTTCCTGGACCGCCCCCCCATCCCCTGCACTGCCCCCCACAAGCTCCTGTCTGGCTGCTGCCCTTGCATGGAAACCATTCACTCTTTTCATTGGCTGCAGCTCCCTAGGAACTGGGCGAGGCAGGAGACCTTGCAGGGACACACTGATGCCAGCACGGTCCTGGCCCCATTTACAGATGAGGAGACCGAGGCCTAAAGAGTCTGACTTGCCCGGGCCCACTCCTGTCGCGAGACTTCAAAGCCTTAAGCCCTGGCTACGGGACTGGGGCTCTTACCTTCCAGGGACGCTGGGTGCTGGGGTGGGTGGGCAGGGAGGTGGTTTTTAATAATATTTGGGGGAGGATTATTGGGGAAGCAAGTGTCACACAATGCTGTGTAATGGCTTCAGGGCTTTAGGAAGTAGGGCTGTTCAGTGGCCCTCAATGCTTCTCAGAGGCCCTGGAGCTCCTGGTTAGCCCCAACTAGTGTCTTGCCCCTGCGATGGTCACTGTGGCCTCCCAGTCCCACTCCTGGGTGCGCCATCAGAGCACATGGGGACCTGCTGATGGCTCCGGGGAGAAGCCCACCCCTCTTCTTTGTAGTTTGAGCCTGCAGGACTTCTCACCCTGTGTAGAGCAGAGCCTGAGACGAGGAGTGATGAGCAGGCCGTCTGCTGGGGCAGATCCCAGGGAGCACGGGTGAGCCGCAAGCCACAGGACAGAGGCCCCAAGCATGGTGGCCGGCAGAGCTGTCAAGTATCCCTTGCACCACGCTAGTGACAGCTGGCCAGGGACAATCCTCATCAATGGCAGGATACGAGGCAGCTGAGTGGATGGAAGAAGGCACCAGAGGGTCTGAGCACTGGGCACCCCTGGGAAGACTTCTCAGAGCCCGAGGGCTGGGGCTGGCTCAGTGTCCCCACAGCTGACCGGTCACCCTCATGAGCCCTCCCCTGTTCCTTCCCACCCCTCCCTGTCACCCTTTGCTGCTGCCCTTTGTCCTGCCACCATTCCGGGCAGTGCCTTTAGAGAGCCTTAAATTGCTGCTCAAACACTCTTAGGTGGGCGTGCTAACCCCTAGCACCTCAGAACGTGACCTTCTTAGGTAGTGGGGTCTTCCAGAGGTGAGTAGTCCAGACCGGCGTATGTCCTGCATCCTTGCGAAAGAGTCACCTTGGACACAGTCTTGAGCACAGGGACAGTGGCTTGTGAAGATGGAGGCAGAGGGGCTGGAAGTTCCATCAGCTTGGGAGTGCTGGGGCTCTGCAGGAACCCCCCGGAAGCCAGCAGAGAGGCCCAGAGCCAGCAGGTCCTCGCCCAGCCTCCAAAGGAGCCTCCCCGGCCCGCTCCTCGACCTCAGACTTGGGCGAGGGTGGCTGTTGTGTCAGCCCCCTGGTCTGCGGTGCTTTGTCACAATGGCCGTGGCAAACCAACAACCCCCCCAAATGGACACGTCAGCGCAGGAGAGGGGGGAGCGCCTGTTTTCGGGGTGCTTGGGGGGGTCAGAGGCCACCTGGCTAATCAAATGAAACACATCCTCTCTATAAGAAACGCGTGTCCACATGGCGTTTGGAGACAGCATTCGGAAGTTCTCAGATATCCCCGAACCCATCTGTGGCCCAAGACTCGCTCTGGAGATGGTTAACGCCTCCCAAAGGCAGCACTGGCAGCAGGCGACGAGGACACACCCTGGGCTGACGAGGCCAACCGGATTGGACACTCAGATGTTCTGCTTATGAGCAACCTTGGGTGAGACATAAATCACGAGGCAGCAGCCGTGCCTGTAGCCTTAGGACCACCGTGGGCTGGGGTTGCGTCCGTCACGCCCTTCGAAGTCCCGTCGCAGCTACCTGTGCCCGGTGGTCAAGGTGGGGGACCAGCCACGCTGTCCCTTTCTGCCAGCCCCAGAGGAGAGGGACTCACGGATCGGAGGACGCCCGAGTTGTGCATATGCCCTGGCGCCTGGATTTGGGTGGAGTTGCAAGGTCAGCGCGACACCAGTGTCTCTTCTTTTGCACTTTCTGCGAGCTTCCGTTTCTTGCAGCTGCAACTTGGTTGTATTGTCCGCGCCTCAGCTACCGGCCTGCAAGACCAGAGGGCTGTGGAGCCAGAGAACAGCAGTCACCACACACAGCTCCCGCTGACTGGTCCAGAGGCCCGGGAGTCTGAAAGCTCAGCTGCTTTGCTCCGAGTTATAATTTACACTCTGGAGCTTCCCACAGGATCGGACAAAAAGTGGAGGTTTTGCTAAATCCGCCCCCGCCCCATTCCCGCCTTGGCTGCCTCCCTCTCTCCCGCTCCCCACCCCGTTACTTGCTAGTCCCTCTTGGAGCATTTCCCCGTAAATCACTGGCATGAGACTCTCGAATAAGACCCAGTGTCAGTTCCTGCTTCTGGGAACCTGACATAACCAGGGTGGGTTAATCCACACAGAGCATCCTGCATATCTTCTCAAATATCCTGGGCTGCCGATTACGGGCCTGGTCCAGATTTTACCTTAGGGATGCAAGGAGATCGAAGAGCAAGAGATGTGAGAAAAAAACACAGGGGAGATCATTACTTAACGAGGTGATCAGAGCAGACGCTCTCGTTACATGTTTTCTCGACTATCTTGACACTACTGACACTCGGGGCTGGATAATTCTTTGTGGCAAGGGCTGCCCTGGGAGTGGAAGGATCTTGGCAGCTTCCCTGGCCTCTCCTCATTTGATGCCAGTAGGCCCCTCTAGCTGTGACCACTCAAATGGTCTCCAGATATTGGCCAATGTAGCTCAGTTCAGAACTATTACACTCAAGCAAGATCTGAGTGATGCGTAGGACTTAGTAAGTGAAGGCAGCATTCTGGGAAGGGAAACAGCCTGTGCAAAGGCCCTGAGGTAGGAAGAACTTGGATTCTTATGTGGCGAGTGTAATGACCCAGGGGCAGAAATGGTAAATGAAAATAGAAGCACCCCTCCCTCTTCCCACCCCGCCCCCCGCCCTGTTCAGTATGTTTATTAAACTTCTACTCGGTGCCAGGCAGAGTCCGAGCCACAGGAGGACTTTCAGAGGAAGACTCCCAATGAATGGCAAGGCTTCCTTAGTATCATGACACCTGCCAGGACCGAGTCTGCATTTCTTCCCAACTCCACTGGCAGGCACAGCATTCTTAGGTTTAAAAATTGGCCACAGAAGCCCATAAATACCACAAATGAGGACATGGCCCTGTGCATGCTCTACCCACGAGTAGAGACAGTTTTACCTCTTCCTTTCAAATCATGTTACCTTTTTTTTTTTCCTAATTCCCTGGCTTCCACCTCCAGCTGAATGGACGCTGTCGAGTGGCCATCTTCATCTTGCTCCTGAGCTCCAGGAGAAGCTTCCATCTACCCTCCAGTGTGTTGCTAGCTACGGGTTTCTTGCTATCAGGAGGAGGAGGTTCCCTTATTGCTGAGGTGTTAGGTATTAGCCTCTTTTTCACGAAGGGGCCATTCCATCCACAGGGTTTGTAAAGAAGGACGCAGCCTTGAGAGGGCAGAAACATGGAGCGGTGTGACCAGGTGGGGCAGGGTCTCCAGAAGCAGATGAGGGAGGGTGTCCGAAGCAAGGGACTTATTGAGGGAGCATCTGGGGTGGGGGAGGCAGGGTTGGGCAGGTCTCAGGTGGCTTCTAGCCTCAGCCTGACTTTGGGTGGGGGCCCCTGGAGTGTGACCTGCCTCACAGAGGGCCCCTTGCCAGTCAGCGGTGGCCACCCCCAGAGAGGACTGGAGCAACCCCCGGGGGCCTGCAGCCCTGGGGGAAGAGCCTGGGCTCAGCCAGCCCAGCTCCCTCCTCTGGCAGGTCGCCGTCTGCGGGACGCCACCTGGTGGCCACGGAGGGTGGCTGCCCCAGGAGTCAGCAAGACGCATCAGGCAAGGGCATTTATTGAACTTTCTGGAGCCCAAGGCTCAGCTGTGGGGTCTAGCAGTCAAAGCGCCCAGGATGCGGGTGAATCACTAATGTTCTTGGGGAGATCAGAAGTGGGTGAAAGGCGAACATGTGGGCGGGATGACTAACCCCGAGGCTTCTCCCAGGAGGTGGGACTTTCAGTACTAGCATGAGGGCACCCCATGAGTGGAAGGGGTTCAGGCCACCTGACACGTAAGGATCCCAGTAAAGTGAGCTTTCCCCGCCGACTGCAAGTGACTCCCCTTTACAATGCCTGTTTCTAGCCTCTCTGCGGTGCCTCCTCCTCCGGGCGTGACCTAACTTCCCTGCAACAGGATTTGAAGATGGCAGTTTGGGGGGTTGATGGCAGCCTCTGTGTGGGGTTGGGGGGCTCGTGCCAAGCACTCAGCTCTTCTGAGCCTGGCCCCTGGCCCACAAGTGGAAGGGCCAAGGGCCCCCTCTCCTGAGTCTGCCTCCTTGTTGTCAGCAGCTCAGGGGGATCCTGGCTTCCAGTCTTTCCACGTCTCCCTCCCCTTTTTTTTTTTTACCCTGTATCCTCTCGCTCACGCTGGGCCCTCTCCTGCAAGGAGGGGACAACAGATGACCTCGTGACTTGACTATCTCCCAGACCCTCCCCCCTGCTTTGCCAAGATACACAGTCTCCGCCTTTCCTCCAGCATCGTGCCCAGCTGTCTCAGAGAGAATGAGCCACTTGTGCGTCCCGCAGACCAGCCCTGCCCGGGATGGCCCCTGGCGCGGCCACGAGCCTGACCTCCTCTGCCCCGGGCCCAGCTGCCTGTCCAGGGCTGGCTGGATCCCCTCCGCCCAGAGGGAGCCACACCAAATCCCACCCTGCTCCGTGGTCTGAGTTTTCTTGGAAGCATCGAATGATGATTTTCAAAAACCTTATTTTACTTCTTTTCCAAGAACAGCCCATAAAACAATCTCACAGCCCAAGGAAACAGATCTTGCTGGGGGACCGCGCATGCCCAGGCAGGGTGACGAGCAGAGGCTGGTCCTGGCCCTCCCTGCTTCTGCTTGAGGAAGCTTGACAGCAGCTTGGTTGGCTTTTTCTCATGTGCCACGTTCCTCATCCCCAGGACTCTGACCCCGGGGACACTGCAGTTCACATCCTCTCTTCCATGGGCCTCTGCAGGCCCAGTGGCGCTCTCAGTGCGGGGGGGAATAGAATAGGAACCACGTAAGACACAGCATGCTGAGGGCGGAAGGGACGCGGAGGGTCAACCCCGCACCGGCTCTGACCTGAGTCTGTGACGCTGAACCAGCAGGCTCTTTGCCCACTGAGATGGCACAGCGCAGGGGGGCGAGATGGAGGTGCTGCCTGCCCCCACAGGGGAAAGTTGCAATGCTGGGTGGGTCAGGATGGAGCCTGGGAAAGCTCCCTGTCCTAATATTATCGGCTGTGGCTGAGGCCAGCCCAACGGAGCACGTCACACACATGAAAACGACCTCAGCCCTGAGCTGGGACAGATCAAAGCCTCCCATCCGTGGGTGGGGTGGTGTCTCTGCCCGGCCTCCCCCAGAAGCGGAGCCTGCGCCAGGGAGTCCAGTAAAAGTTTTTTTGGGAGATGGGGCCGGACCACACGGGCGGGGGGTGAGGGGTGCATTGAGATGGGAGATAGAACAGCTTGGAGATGGAATCAGCCTGAACCCAGAGCCCTCACTGCTCATTCTACTCCCCAGCGAGAAGCCTGGCTCCCGTGCCTGCCTAGCCTTGCACAAAACCAAACTAGGGGGTCCGGGAAGCAGCATTTTCCAGATACGTGCCTGATACTGTATTTGTTTGCTCCCCTGCGTAGCAAAGCATTGCAGGCTGAGTGTTTTACACAGAAAGATTCTCTCCGCACTCTGGAGGCTGGAAGGCCAAGATCATGGTGTCCGCTGGGCTGGTTTCTTCTGAGGGCATCACCTGGGAGCTACGGGAGGGGGGACCTGGCTGCACATGGCCCAGTGTCTCCATGTCGCACCTCTCTCCCCTCTGGCGTGTGCCAGCATCCAGAGTCCCTCTTATAAGGACGCCAGTCATGTGGGATTAGGGTCTGCCCTAAAGACCTCAATTACCTCTATCACCAAGGTCTCCAAACACAGTCACAGTCCTAGGTCCCAGCGTTAGTATCTTTAACCTTTGAGTTTAAGGGGGAGGGCACAAGGAGATGTCCATAACAATCCGTCCATAACAGATGTCGAGCCTGGAAAGTGTATTCCAAACCAGGGAAACCCCTAGGCCTAAAACTGGTGCCTGAATTTCTTCTTTGTCCTGTGGGCATGTTTATTCTTTACAATGCAGCCACTCACTATATCATGGAGTGGTTTTTGAAGAAGCTTCTGGAACGTGACCTCCAGCACATGCAGTGTGGGGGAATGGTTACTAAATCCTGGGGAGAATTAGGGGCTGAGGTCAGTGAGGAGGTGCGTGTGCCCGGGACCTTCCACATACAGGGGTCTAGAGTGCTATAAACCCATGGCCCTCAAGTTGGGGTGCAGGTCGGCTCAGCAAGGGAGCTCTGACCCCCCACCATCCGCACCAGTGATTTTGGGGCCCGGAGCCCAGGAAATCTGTGTAATGGGTCTGGGTGGTTCTCATCTAGGTGACTGATGTGACCTCTGAATACTTAGTGGCTCAAAGTATTTGAGAAACCTCCTATAATATAGAAGCTGTTACTTCAATATATTGCAAATTATTCTTGTCTAATCATTTTCTTTGGGGGGGAGGGTTGTTTCTGTGCCTCCTATTCAAGCACAGGAAGTCCCCTGTGCCTGTGTAAGTCACCTCCCGTGGCTGCTTCCCCCGCTCTGTATGACCCCCTCTGTTCCCCCACTTCCCACCCTACCTCACTGTCTCTGTCTGGCCCTGTGTCCTGTGTGAGCCATCACTGGGCACCCCTGCCTTGGCATCTGGTTGACATGGGCCCTTGCCAGGAGCAAAGAAATAGGAGAATGAGGTCCAGGTCTTGGGATGACTTTGAAGCTCCACCCCAGCACTCAGCCTAGAGGGGGTCCTCCGGGTCAGACAAAAGACTGAATGGGAATAACCAGCCAGGGGGCCAGCCATGGGAAACCTGAGGTGCCACGTGCTACGCCCCATCCTGAATCTCCAGGGGAGACCTGCCCCTATTCACAAAGCTGCTTAGGATGTGTTTTCAGCAGCTATGATAAGGCACACACACCCAGGAGTGACTGCCCCGAAGGAGAAATTTTGTACCCACTGATTCCTGGATGCAGGTTAAGTTACAGGACCCAGGGCCATGCAGGGATCCAGGGGCCACCAGGAGGCAGGGAGGGGATGCTGTGGGGGAGACAAGGCGGGCTAAGTAGGCCAGGCTGCCTAGTCTCAACACTGGGCAGGCTCTGGGCTGTCTCCCGCTGTCTGGTACCTGGTCCTGGGTGATTAGGGCAGGGGGCTGGTGGCCTGAGTGTGCGTGCCCAATAAAGGAGGTGGTTGGTTGGGGTGTGGGCTCTGGACAGGCTTGTTTGCCGTGACAGCTACACTTGCAGGCAAGTCCTTCACTATTTTTAGGAATCAGCCAGGCCTGGGAGGGGCTGTCTGTCTAGGATCAGCAAGGCCCCAGATGCCTAAACATCAGAAAATTTAGAGAATAAAAGCACAGGGAAAGCATCTATCTTGTGGCACCTTGCAGGGCGGAAGGGGAAGGCTGAGTGGCCTCTCCCAGGCCTGGTAGGCTGTTGCCTTCAACTCCACCATCTGCTAATGTCCCTGCAGGTCCCCGGTGGCACCTGTTACCCAGGCCTGGGGAAAGGGTAGGGAGGACACAGAGGGAAGAGACAGCAAGGGAGCTGGTGATAGTTCAGAGGGGCCGCAGAGGAGCAAGGAGCAGCATGTCCAATGGCCCAACAGGATACTAGGCATCCAGGGGACAATTCCCAGACAGGGAAACCTACCTCTCAGGGACCCTACAGCCCTGAGGCTTCTAATGTACCAGGTGACCCCAGAGCAGGCCAGCACCCAGGAAGGGATGGAGTGAGAGAGAGAATGCTGGGCGGCTCTGCAGGCTACAGGATGGGATGTTAGAACAGAGAGGGGAGGGCAGTCACCGACCATCACACAGCGAGAGTGAGGTAGAGCAGACTGGGATTTGGGGGTCCCTGTGGGTTCCCCAAGCTCCTTTGATGCACACATCTGGATGTCTACTGGAGGTGCTGCTTGGGTTTCCATATGAGAGGACCCCGCCAGCTCCATGGTAGGCCGGGGGACCCTCCTGCCGTCTCCCTTCCCCTTCCTGGTAGCGATTCCCCTCCTGCAGGAATTGCTCTCGAGTGAGGCAAACTTTTGCCACAAGGGGGCCCCCGCACTCTTCAAGCAGAAGCGAGCCTTGCAGGGTGGAAAGGGTTGGAGAAGCCCTGGTTGTGTCCTGGCTCTGCCCCCGCTTCCCTGGGGGCTTGACCCAGTGATGAGGCCTCCCTGCACCTCAGCTTTCCCATCTGGGAATTGGGGAGAGCAGTCCTCTTGCCTCCCCCAGCCCTTGTCAAGTCTTGAGGCAACCTCGCAGGCCGGGTGCCCGGCTCCTCATGCCACAGTTCCACTGTCTTCCTCCGTCCTGAAGCGGGGGGTGGAGCTGGCCCGCAGCTCGTGGGGGTCATGGGAGGATGAAATGAGGTCGCCCATATAATGGACGCAGCCAGTACTTTTAGTTGATGACATTTTAACTTTTTAGCTGTGAATCAGTGACGTTTCTTCTTTTCATGGCTGCAAATCCTTGTCCTGACGCTATAGAAAATGATAGGAGATAAATTCGGCCAAGCTTCCGACCCGGGGTCAGAGGGGCCTGATCTTTCTCGGGTCTAGGGGCTGATCCCCCAATTCCCACTTCCTCTGCCCCCTTCCCAAGGTCATCAGCGGTTGAGAAGGTCTGAGGGAGCCGCCACATCGGCCACCCCGGAGCAGCCACTCCGGGGCTCAGCGCTCACCCAGCAGGGGTGACATGGCGCCCCGCAGCTGCGCAGCAGAGAACCCCACGCCTCGCCCTGCCCCTTCCGAAAAACAAGCACAAACTTGCAGGCCAGTGACCTCTCAGCCTCCTCCGCCGGCGGCCTTGTCTCCTTGAAGTTTTTCCAAGCGGCCCCTCTTGTTGCAGCCACACTTCCCACCCGACACTGACTCTCCAGGGGGCAGTGAGAGAGGGGCCCCTGCCAGCCTCCCTCGCCCGCCACCATCTTGGGAGACTCGTCTGCAGAACCGGGGTGCAGGCTGAGCTCAACACCAGAGCCCTCCTGTGCTCAGCACAAATGACAGGGACGAGTTCGTGCTTAATGTGACTGTTCTTGTCGTCCGTCTGTCCATCCCTCCCTCCTGCCCTATCATCTGTCTATCATCCACCTGTCTACCTACTTGCTCATCCATCCATCTAGTTATCTCATGTATGTGAAATTTGCACATATGCACAGACAGGCAAGTAAGAGACTATGTGCGAAAGGAGACTGTATCCATGAGGACGCGTGGAGATGAGAGGCCAGAGCGCCAGGACACGCTGTGACTAGATACAGACACACGGGTTTCAGCCTCGTGCAGTCATCTCATCCTGTCACACCCCCTAAGGAGGGCCCTGTCACCATCCACCCCACTTCTCAGGTGAGCAGACCGGGCCCCAGGGCGGAGGCCTCTTGCTCCAGAGTCTGTGCTCGAAGGTGCGCCCCGCTGAGCTGAGACGTGGGAGCTTTCCATGGCCCAGCTCAGGGCCTGGCCCGTGGTCAGCACCCAGCCCTGGGCGAGGCTTGCAGACACCCCGGCAGCCACGGGGGTCCTCACTCGCGTGCTTTCTAGCTGACCTTCTGCGGGGTGGGGCGCGGAGCTGGCTTATCTCGCTGTGGCCTTTCAACCTCTCGGGGAGCCGGGGTCAGGGCGGGGGCAGCAGGCCTGCCGAGAGCCGGTGGGCTGGACGGCAGGGACCCTGTCAACGTGAGGCTTCCCAGGAGGACAGCTGGGGAGGGCGCGGGGGCAGCAGGGAGGGCAGGGGGAGGCTCTGCAATCCGCATTCTGGGCCAGGAGAACAGAGCGGGCAGAGGGGCCGTGGGGTGCCAGGGGTGAAGCGGGTGCTCCCCCTCCATGTGCTCCCCTTCAGAAGCTCGCGAGAGTCTTGGGGGGTGTCTCGTCCCGTCTCTGAGCTCCCCAACTGTAATCCTTCCATGGCACATGCCTCGTCCTCTTCACCCTTCACCCAGGACATCGGAATACATGGATTCCCTTTTGCAACGTGCGTTTGCACCAGCACGTCCTGGGCACACTTCAGGTTGAAAGCAGGAGGTTGACCTGATTTCCCAGCCCTGTCCTGCTCTGACGGTGGCCAGGACACCCTCACGTGATCACTTCCTGATGATGGACATGCCCGTCATACCGGCTTTCTTCATGGCACAAATGTGCCACAATTCAAACCCAAGCCCTTGGCATGTTCTTGAGTATTTAGTCAAGGCTGTTTTACTGGATCATTCTGGAAGTGGATTAATGGCAGTAGAATTTTGGAATTTTAGTGGATTCGGTCAGATATTTTTCCAGAAAGACTGAAGTGCCCCTTTCACACTCTGAGTCTGAACAAGCGTGCGTGCATGTGAGAGAGAGAGAGAGAGAATGAGAATATGAGTGTATCAAGGCTCCCCGAACCTGGTAGCTGGCTCCCCGAACCCACCAGCTCTTATAAAGGTCAAGGTGTTCTTGTGGAACCACACCTTGTTTCCTGAAGGGGGCACTGAGCTCCTGCAGGGAGGCCGTTGGTAGTGGGACGTGGACAGTGGTGGGAGGAGTGGTCAGCCTGGGCCTCTGGGGCCTGTTCAACTTGAGGCTCACATGGACTGGGTGGGTTCTCCTGGGATGTGAGCCAGCCCCTGCCTATCTACCCAGGCCCCTGGGCCCCTTTCACTTGGCCAGTGCCCCTGCCCCCGGGCATGGCACTTGTGAGCTCCCAGGAACCTCCACAGGGAGGTGGGAATATCGGGGATGTTAAGTTCCCTGGAGTGGCCCTTGCAGAGTGGCCAGAGGCGCAGAAGCCCGGGTGAGCTTGCCTGGGGTCCCAACGATTTCAGAGGCATGATTCACCCCCAGGACCAGGCTGACACTGAAGTGGTTTCTCCGGGGACCAGCCACCCCTAAGGCAGCTGTGCACAGAAGCTGGGCCTCCCTGTCCGTCGATGGGGTGCTCCACAGTGGTGGCTCAGGCACTGGTCACGGGATTTCCGCACCACACACGGCCGGGGTGACAGGCGGCCTCACAGAGGCCGTGGGGGTCAGAAGCCCAGGCGCCTTGTCACTCACTCTACATGGAAGAACACAGCCAGGAAAGGCAGCTGTCACCTGAGCCCCAGCCCGGCAGCCTGGCGTGATTTGCTCCTTCACAAACCTGTTTCTTCATGGTGCAGCAGTGAGGAGTAAGATAATGCGTTTCAGGGCTCTGTCCCGGGGTCCAGGGGAAGGGGGAACACCGAGTGAGGCTGTTGTGTGTCCTGCCCACAGCTCCATGGGCTTTTGTCCCCCCTAACCAGGCACTGAGGAACTGTCAGTCGTGTGACCGGGCATGAGCGCCATTCACCTGCTGGTGAAAATGCAGGGTCTCCGGAAATGGGACAGTGAGTGAGCTCCACGGCAGGTGAACCCGTCACGGCGCACCTGTTCCCTCTATGTCATGCCCGGGCAGCGGATGACACGCGTGAAGGCAGACGAGCGGGCTGGGGAGGCCACGGGGCAGCTGCGGGGATCGCGAGCTCAGAGCTCAGGAGTGCGCTGTGGGCAGCAGCAGAGCCCGAGGCCGCGAGAAGGCGCTGCTGTTTTCTGCCACAGAGCTCAGAGGCGACTCCGTGATCTTGAGAAAATTTTCAGCCTGCAGCCTGGCATTGCGCTTGCGCATCGTGATGGGTGAACCTCCCCTCCGCCCACCTCTTGGTGGTTTCTTTTTTTTTTAATGGCAAAACTGAAGCTCTCCCCAGTCACCCCAGCCCCCTGGCCACTCTGAGCCCCCTGCGAATGGAGGCTTACAGCATTTATCTTCCCATCCTGTGTCTTTCTGCATCCTCACGGCCTTCTGAAACAGCAGACGACGGGAGTCCCCGTGGGGACAGGGGGAGAGTGGGGGTTAGGGGCTGCGTGACTTGCCTCGGGGAGCAGGGGGATCACCTCTGAGATCAAGGTCCAAACTCCCAGAGGAAGGAATGATTAGTTTCCAAATACCCCAGCCCCTCCTGGTGCCTCTCAGAGAAGAGGTTCATGTTTATTGAGTGAATAACCTGTGAACTATTTGCTAATAAATTTGCCCAGGCAAGAAGGGGATTCCATGAAAATACACGATCTGGCAATACCACTTCTAGGATTTATCCGGTGACCTCGGATCCCTCCCCATGTTCACAGCACTGTTCAAATGGGCAGGACGCGGAACCATCCTCCACGCCCATTGGCAGGTGACTGGGTAAAGAAACGGTGGTTTAGCTCCTCAATGGAATACTACTCAGCAGTTAACAATGATGAAACAGTGACTTTCGGGTCCATATGGATGGACCAGGAGGTTGATGCTCCAAGAAATAAATCAGAGTGAGTCACCAGATGGTTTCACTCATTTGTGGAATATAAATCACCAAAGAACACAGTCTAGTAAGAAACAAAAATAATTCAATTATGTGAGATCTACGCGGTGGGGGAGGGGGGTTATGTGGGGTTGGGGGAGGCACAAGTAAACGGGAGCCCTTGTGCGGGTGTGAAACTGTACTCCCGTTAGTTTTGCAAACAAATGATAAATCAGTGAAATTGGATTAAAAGAATTAGAAGGGGAATCCACAAGAGAAAGCTTTGGTAATAGAAACGTGGTGGCTTTAGTGAAATCCAGTCAGTTCACAGAATTCACAAAGCATCCTCGGATCCTGCCAGGCCTCCCGCTGTTGTCCCAGCAGGCGCTGCTGTGCTGCCCGGGGGGAGCAGGTGGGAGTAGGGTGTGGGTCTTTTAAAACAGAAGCTCAGAAACGCACTTGGGTTCTCTCTCCTAAAAGACAGCACTGCAGGGTATTTCTGTGCTCTGGTTAATCAAGATATTGGCGGACCGTCATTAATCACTAAACACATGCTCACCTTTAAAAGTAGGGATGTGTAATTTCTTCCGATCCCTGCCCTCTAGAAAGCTTAATTATGTTTTTTCCCCCATCAAACCAGGGGCCAAAGGCCTTTTCTTGTCAAGGGCCAGAGAGGGAATATTTTAGGCGTGGAGGGCGCTGTGGTCTCTGCTGTAGCCACTCCAGCCTGCCTGGTCATGTGGCGGCTGCCAGAGCACTGACAGGAGCAAGCGAGCCTGCTGGGCTCCCATGAAGGTTTCTGCGGGCACAGCTCTTGCTGGTGGACTCCCGAGTTATAACACTGCACTGGTCTTGGAACCCCAGGGCCTGGAACCAAGTAGGTGTCCCCATCTCTGGAAGCAGGACACAGACATTTCATTCTGCTTCCCTTGACTAGTTGCCTGGGAAACTCCCTGCCATGAGATCAGCTCTCTGCCTCTTTAGGGGGGGGGGGGGGGAGGGATATGGGGGAAGGAAGAGGATGACTAGAGAGGTGAGCGCATTTCCCCTTGGTCCTGCCCAGCGGGGTGGCCAGCGGCTGCTCTTCCACCAAAGATGCTAAGTCCCTGGCAGGCCTCTCCTCCCTGTTCCAGGAAGCACTACCCTCTACAGCTCGGGCTGCTATCGCAAAAATACTGTAGACTTGGGGAGCTTCATGTTTACTGCTCAGTGCGATAGAGGCTGGGAAGTTCCCAGATCAAGGCGCCAGGAGATCCGGCTTCTGGTGAGACCCCACCTCCTGCTTCACGCGTGACCTCATCTGCTAATTCCCTCTCAGAGGCCCCGCCTCCTAATATCACTGGGGTTAGGGTTGCACATACAAAGGGGGGGCAGGAGAGTATTGAATCTACCACCCCTTTACCCAAAAAGCAAAGGGAGCACTAATGTGTCCGCTAGTTGCTAGCCCCAGGGGCTTCACCAGCCCCCTTGTTTCCCTGCTCGTTTTTCTAGCCTTTGGGGGGGGGACTTTAGTGAAGGAACCTCATTTGAATGTGCCATCTGTGCCTGCTGGGGCCCTGAGTGCTAGAATTAGACAGTCCGGGCTTTCCACTATGAACTTCACACACATCAGCTCCTTGGTTCCCACCTACGAGTTGGCTGAGATGGACCCCAGGAGCCCCACCTCCAGGTGTTCATGACCTTATAAAATAGCCCCTTGAGTGTGAGTGGGGACATACGGCTTGCTTCTAACCAATAGCCAATGGCCACTGGACAAGGGATGTCATTTCTTTGATATGTTATGGAGTATAACATCCATCTTGCTGGCACACTCTCCCCTTTGCTGGCTTGAAGAAACAAGTGATCATATTGGGAAGATCCAGGTCGTAAAGAACAAAGGGCCGTGCTCAGTCTTACAAACTGCAAGAAGCTGAATCCCAAAAAACAGCTTGGGAGTAGACCCTTCCCCAGGTGAGCCTTCAGATGAGACCCCAGCCCCGGCTGACACCTTGATTACAGCCATAGCAGATGAGGGTCCAGAGGACTCAACTAAGCATTGTGCTCATTCTTAAAACAGCCATATTTATTCTCGCAGTGCCTGTGGGTTGTTTTTAGCAGAGTTTGAGGCCAGCTGTTAAGCAGGAATATGTAACTACACAGCAAGATAATTGCCTCTATTTATAAGTGAGGAAAATGAAGGGACACAGCTAGGGTAGGGAATTGGAAGAAAGGGTGGTCAGGCCTAGAACTCTTTGCCTCTAGTATGTGCACATATTTCCACCAAGTGTGGACGCCTTCTCAAGTGTCACTGTCCTTGGTGAATCACTTGCCTCTGAGCCCCTTCCTGTGCTCCCCAGCACCACCTGGGGAGCAACAGGAGGCCAGGATTTGTAAAACAGTATCCAGCTGTCAGCACTGGCATTTGTCAAAGGAAGTGACTGCTCTTGGGTCCCAACACCATTCCCAAAGTGGACACTGCTTTTGAAAAGTGCTAACGTACAAGCTTGTCAGGACCAGCCTTGGGGGGAGCTGGACCAGCAATCTGATGCTGGGGGACAGATAGGAGAGAGGAAGTTGCTGCAGAAAGCTAGGCATCACTCTCCCTTGCCCGCCTCTTGCCTACAACCATAAGCAGCCTTTCTCTCCAAAGTGCTCAGGGGGTAGAAGCTGGGGAGCAGGGAGAGCAGAAATCACTTCAGGTCTTCCTCTTCCTAGTTCCCAGACTTGATGAGTCAGTAACAGACACAGGCATCCTCTGGGAATCAGTGACAAGGAAACAGATTTGGAGGGTATATCTGCTCAGTGCTGATTGGAAGCTGAAAGATCTTTCCTATTACAGTGTAGGGAAAGCAAACAGAATTGGGACCAGAATTTGGGGAGAAGGGAGTATGTGAGCCTCTGCTGCCTGGTTAAGTGTGATGACATTACCACATGGCCCTGCTTCTTGGGTCCTGCTTTCCATCACTATTGCCTGACTGCCCTTACTAAACAGGAATAGGTAACTCCAGATAAAGGAGTACACAAGTTGTCTCCAATCAACAAGAGGAAAGGGAGCTTGTTGCCTAGGAACTGGATAGAGTGTGATGAACAAGACACCGTGTTTACTTGAATGAACAGCTTTCCCCATCTATTGACATATTTAAGCAACTGCTGAGTTTCAGGTACTATGGAGGTAGAGGGATATAGTGGAAGCAGAAAAATCAAGTCTTCTTGAGGGCATCAAATGGTTGAGGTTCTAAGTTGGGGATATTTGTCATACAGTCAATGCCGATATCATTTTATGAGTGGTCTGGCATTCGAGGGTTCAGTCGGTGCTTCTACCCTGAGTGTTGTCAGTTGCATGTGCTTGGTGGTTCCCATGGAATGCCAAGAGGGTCCCATCCTACCCTCTACATGGGACATCATGGAGTGGTCTGGCTTGGACTTACTACCCGGTTGCTGGACTTTGAGAAGGGGAAGCAGCAGCTCAAGCCCTCTTAAGGACTCAAGGACTCAGAAATCACATAATGTCAGTCAGTTCAGTGAGGAGTGGCTGGTGTGTACAGGGAGGAGGCGGATTGTTGATGGCCAGTTTTGGACACCATCTTTTTTGTTGGCAGAGTTTCAGATAATGATACACTCCGCAATGATAGAAAATAACCTGGAGGGTGATGGATGCTGCTTACAGGTGAGGGATGGGTGAGCTTTTCTATTGTGCCTACAGTTGATATTTTGAGGTGATGCATAGTTAAGCATCTATGATGACTTAATCCTTAGATAATAAATGATGAAAGTGTTACCCTAGGATACACATGAGGAAATTGAAACAGGGAGATGAAAGCGACTTAAGGTGACAGCAAGTTAGTGGGGGCCTGGTATTTGGAACTAGAGCATCATAGGCTATGCTGTTTTTGAAAAAATATTCTAGATATAAGTCTAACTTGGCCTATTTGTGGAAAAGGAAGACAAGTAACTAAAGGGTAAATTACTTGTAAATTGATAACAGGTATATGAAATGGTGGCAGAAGCTTGACTCTTAACAGATGACAGATGATTGGAAGCATGTAGGTAAAAAAACATCCTATAGGTACCGGGGAGAGCCATAAGAGACAGATATAAGAAGTGTAACTAATCCATCCATGTGGGTGGGAATGATCCCATGTGGCTTTATCTGTAACTATCTGCGGTAGTTACAACGCTCATTATCAAGAAGACATGAGACTCCTGGGTCAGAGATAAGGATGCTGTTACAGCACAGCAAGCAGCATGGGTATCACAGTTTTGCTGGTGTCCCTTCTCCCCAAAAAATCATCCCCAAAAAACTGTACCCTCAGTGAGTTTGCGTCCTGGCTGAGATACCCTGAGGCTGGGGACCCTGACTCCTCATGGGCTGCAAGTGTACTATGCTCTGGACACCAAACAAAACCACCCTGCTCTGAAGGGAGAGCTGATCAGACATTCTTGGAAAGGTTGCCCAGGATGAAAAGGGCAAGTAGCTCCCCACTGGCGAGATAGGGGTTCCCCATCCCTCTTGCCCTGGGCCTGACACTGGCACCATGGTGCCAGGCAGTTCTGTGGACTTTACTTGGCCAGTGGCAGGGAACCTCACAGCAGTCCTATGAGGCAGGCACTGCCATCCTACCCTCGAGTGGAAGACCCTCACCTTCCCAGCAGCAGGAGGCAGAACCTGACTTGGGGGCACTCTGTCGGCCTTATGACAACTCTCACTACCATAGCACACAGGATAGATGACAGCAGGTAAGAGGTAGGAGCTTCCCAAGCACCTTATCTCAAACCCTCAGAGCTGCCCCGTGACATGGCCATCTCCTCATGCCCTCATATAGATGTCTAGGGAAGTGTGTGGCTTGTCCAAGGTCACACAATGGTGGCTTTGGCATTCTAATACAGGGATGGCCCAGGTGCTTCTCACCAAATGGCATTGGTTCTCCCTGGCATCCCTTTGCATGAAGGCAATCCACATCTCTCATCTGTTCACACGTAAGCAGACATGCATTCATTTGCATGTAGATGATGAATATGCATGTACTTAATAGACAATGTATTCGTAGACACCCCATATATCCCACAATGTATACTGTGTGCCTGAATGGCTAGAACATTTACAAGCACATTCAGTCTATACTGACAGGAAAAGGCCGCAGGTTTGATTCTGTCAGTTTCCATTGGGCCTACAGTAGTCTCTATCCCCGGTGCTTCTGACCCTTTGGGCTGGAGGCTGGTTATATGGTAAATGACTGTCAGGCTTTTCTGCCTTCCTGCCATGAGTGTTGATGGATCCCTGAGGTCCTGAATGCATGCCTGATGGTGGGCACCTGGAGTAGGGTGCGGGCATATGTAGATGGGTTAACCTGAGCTGAGAGACTGGGTTCATGAGGGTGGCATCACGGGATGCCAGAGGAATGGAACCCCAGAAGAGAACAAGAAAGAGAAGGAACCAGCAGAAAAAGAGAACAAAACCACGAGAGAACGCCAGAGAGCCCAGGAAGAGTGAAGATTCAACGGGGGCTGGGAGACCTGCCAGCTTCCTGGCCCCCCAGCACCCCTGTCTGCCATGTACCTGATAAAATGGCAATAAAAGCCTGAAAAAGACACTGAGGGCTCCAGGACTCTCCTTTTCTGTTCTGCTCAGATCATAGAAAACCTGCTCTGTGCCCTCCTGCCACTACAATTGGCATAGTCTGCAGGGTGATTCAACGCAGATGGGTATGGAGCCCTCTGAAGACCTCAGCAGGGACGGATGAGTAGCAGGCTGAGCCTGTGACAATGATGGAGGCACTAGGGCAGCACAGGTGGTGACCAAAGTCCAGGCGCTGCAGGAAGAGCTAAAGATGCTGCAGGAGCACAGGAGGTGGACAAAGTCTGGGAGCTGTGGGACGGGACCCACAGTGGAGGAGTGGAGTGAGAGAAAGTGGAGAGAATGGCCTGAGAGGACCAGCCCAGGACCCCTGAGGTAGCAAAATTGTAGAAGAAAGAGTGCCACGATTTGGCGCTCACTCAGTGCTGACATAAGGGAAAAACGGAATCCCGCTAGAAGGCAGAGGAACAGGCAGGTTGATGTTATGTTTTGGGGACCCTGTGAGTGGATGGTATCATTTGTAAACCGCAGGAGATGAAAATCAAGGCATGGCTGGTAGGCCTCAGTGGCCAAAACCAGTCTGTGCACTGCCTGGCACTCCCAGGGCCACGGCCCAGAGAGACCAGGGCCAGAGTAAAGGAAGGGGCAGGCATGAGAAGAGCCCACGGTTGGCTGAGGGAGGAAGCCCTCGCCAAGTTCTCTGCAGCCAGGCAGCGAGGTATCAACAAGCCAACTCAGATAAGGCCTAAGCTGGTGCTGAGACTGGGAAGCCCTGAGAGGCAGTTAAGCAGCTTAAGTATGTTCAAGGCCAGTGAGTCTCTTAAAATCACCTAGG
The DNA here is from genome assembly GCF_014898055.3 of Talpa occidentalis. Classification (NCBI taxonomy): domain Eukaryota; kingdom Metazoa; phylum Chordata; class Mammalia; order Eulipotyphla; family Talpidae; genus Talpa; species Talpa occidentalis. The sequence continues at coordinate 83,529,517 of NW_023601433.1, read as the reverse complement.
GTGATTCCCTGCTTGTTGTCGAGGGTGAGGAGCTGAGGAGCCCGTCCTTGGGGGACGGGTGGGGACCGTGGCTTGAGGTGGAGCCCACAGCAGAAGAGGGGACCCAAGAGAGGCCACATGTGGAGCTCGTACCCACGGATCCCTGACCCATGTGCATGTACAGAGGGTTGGCCTGAGTGCAGGGTCTGCATGTCACATTGGTGGCTGTAGGGTAAGGTAAAAATATATCAGGCTTTTCTGCCCTCCCGCCATCAGGATTATGATAGATCCTTGCGGTCCTGAACGCATGCCTGATGGCGGGCACCTGGAGTGGGGCGTGGGCATGCGCAAGTGGGTACACCTGGGCTGAAAGACAGGGCTTATAAGGGTGGCGCAGCAGAGTGCAGTGCGAGGATGGAGCAGCGGAGAGTGGCAGAGCGCGACCGAGTGCAGCGACGATGAACCGCGGAGAGCATGAAGACACCATGGCTGCCAGAGCCGGGAATGAACCTGTCTGGTATGGGGTGGTTGCGCTACATTGGCATAGTTGGCAGGATAATCTGAAGTAGATGGGTATGGAGCCCTCCAAGGATCTCTGGAGGGACTGAGGAGTAGAAGAGAGAGAGGCTGTGACAACACTGGAGGCGCCATGGCAGCAAGGAGATGGACAAGGTCTGGGAACTGCAAGACGAAACCTTGCCTGGAGGAGATAACACCCGAGACAACCAGCCCACGACCCGAGGCAGCAGACTCATCGGGGAAGAAAGGACCATGATTCGGAGCTCGCCAGTGCTGATGCAGGCATCAGAGAGCGGCATAATGAATTGCTAAAGCAAGGCCTGAGCGCTAGTGCCCCTGCTCTGACCCTAGCCGGGTGGAGCCGACGTCTGTGGGATGTGCTAGAACACGAAATGAGAGGAGCAGGAAAGGCGGCCTGGCCGCAGGGGAGGCGTTGCTGCATCGTGCTGCTGCTCCCATTCAGTTGCAGATACAAACTTCAGACACTTTGTTAAAGCCTGGATTTGGACAGCCGGGCCACATTCTATTGCCAGCCCCAACTGGAGTGGACCCAGGGCAGACTGGGCTGGGAATGGCCCTGGACTGTGAAGTTTCCCCACATGCGCTGGGCGGCACTGATAGCCCCTTGGGGTCGTGGCTCAGAGGCCGATTTACAAATAACACCGTGGGTGACTGCACAGTAGCCGCCACAGGTGGTGTTACCCACCCTGGGGTGGCAGGTCAGCAGGCAATCCAAAGGGGACATTTGCAATGACCCCGTGGCCTATTATGAGCTCTTCACTCTTGCTACATGTAGAGCCTCTTCGCTGGCAAAGCGAGTGTGATACTCACGACCTGGAAGGCCACTGATGCCAGCTACAATATTATTTCCTGACACAAAATTGGCGTGTATATTGCCAGAAGGGAGGGATCTCCCATTGCTGGTACCAATAACTTCTTTATCTTTCCACCCCTAGGAGAATTGAACTTATATGGTGATGTATGCTGTTGGCTTTTGTGGGCCATGGCTGCAGTGTTCACAAAGACTGAGAAACATATGGACTGTATGGCAGGAAACTGAGGGGGTGGACTGTAGGGTAGGTAAAGTATCAGGCTTTTCTGCCCTCCCGCCATTAGGCATAATGGCAGATTCTTGCAGCCCAGAATGCACGCCTGATGGCGGGCACCTGGAGTAGGGTGTGGGCATGCGTAGGTGGGTACACCTGGGCTGAGAGACTCTTGTAAGGGTGGCGCAGCTGAGTGCAGTGTGGTGCTGCAGTGCCGAGGATGGAGGAGAGCGGTGGAGAGAGGCAGAGCGCAGCGGAGTGCAGCGATGGCAACCGTGGAGAGCGTGAAGACAACATGGCTGCCAGAGCCGGTCATGAACCTGCCCGGTGTGGGGTGGTTGCACTACAATGGCTATGAAAGCTGAATGTTGGAGTGACCACAGACAAACCCTGAGGACTGGGCGATTACCCCCGAAGTACAGAATCACCAATCCAAGAGTGAGTGCACCCTGGGGGTGGATGCTGTGTGTGGCTTGTGGCGGAGACCACAGTCGGAGGCCAGGAAGCCTGACGGAGTCTGGCGTGTGACGGCAGATGCCCGAGTGGTTCCCCCCGGCGTAAGCAGCGCCTTCAGCAGCAAACCTGGTAGATCATCTGCTGTGCCAATAATCTGGTCTTTTGCCACTAGGTTGGTGCCCTGCCTGGGCTTAGCTGTGTTCTGCTGTCGTATTGTTTCAGTGTTATGTATTCATTTGTATTCCATTTACTTTTGTGGGCCCTGGCTGCGGGGTTTATATTTGCCAAGGGAAAAGTGTATATAATTTGTATATAGACTATGGCAGAAAACCCTGAGGGGGTGGATTGTCTGGTAAGTGGTTGTCAGGCTCTTCTGCCCTCTTGCCACCAGCGTTGATGAGGGAACCCTGCGGTCCTGAATGCATGCCTGATGGCGGGCACCGGGAGTAGGGTGTGGGTATGCGTAGGTGGGTTCACCTGGGCTCATAAGGGCAGCGTCCTGGGGTGCCAGAGGAACGGAACCCCAGAGGAGAACAAGCAAGAGAGCTGAAGGAACCAGCAGAAAAAGAACAAGGCTACGAGAGAACGCTAGAGAGCCCAGGAAGAGTGAAGATTCGCCGGGGGCCTGGAGGCCTGTCAGCCTCCTGGCCCCCTCAGACCCCTGCCTGCCCCGTACCTGGTAAAATCCCAATAAAAGCCTGAAAAAGCCACTGAGGGCTCCAGGACTCTTTCCTGTTCTGCTTAGTTCATAGAAAACCTGCTCTGTGCATCCTGCCACCACACGGTGCACAGGGAGCTCTTGGGCCCTTTTCATGAAAGAGGCGCTGAGAGCCTCAAATCCCTTCCTGGGGCAGGGGCAGGGTTTCTGTCAGTCTGCAGCCCAGGAAAGGGGTTTGTTTCTTTTCCTCCCGGATTGTGCTGCGGTGATCCTGGTGGAGGAACAGGGCCCTTCAACGGCCATACAGCAGGCGGTGCTGAGCGATGGGGAAGCAGCAAGTCGCCGATCCTGCGCTCCACGGCTCAGGGGCGGCGCGACGCGGGTCCAGAGCATCGCCATCCATGAAATGAGGGTCCCAGCCCCCACGAGGCTTCCCCCACCACCACGAGGCTGCTGTGAGGAGTGGGTGAAGGAGGCACAACTTCATGGTTCCAGATGCATATTTGGGGGAAGCTTCATACAGGGCGGCCAAGAGTTGGCTTCTTCCTGTCCAGGGGCGACTGGTGCACCGTTCCCTCCATGCCCCCCACCCCACCCCACCCCCGCCCCATCCTGTGCACACAGCAACCCACAGAGTCCACCCTCTACCCTCTTCCATGGGGCAAGGCTGCTGGAAGACCCCAGCCCCAGCCGCCCTGCAAGAAAGCAAGGGGAACTGCAAGTCTCACAGAGATCCCCAAAAGGCAGCCTCAGGTCTGCAGCACCCCAGCTGCCTCCTCCCCACCTCTGGAGACAGAACTCTCCTGGGGGGAGGGCAGCGTCTTGGGGCAGTGGGAAGTGCTAGGTAAGTTCCCCTGGTCTGCAGCGATCCCCACCCCTTACCCCTTGGGGTCCTTGCCTGGGCAGGAGCAGCAAAGGTGCTGTGGATGCAGCTTCACAGAAGACCCCTCCATTGTCTGGGGCCTGCTCTCTGGCACCCCGACTCTGGCCCCGCCTGCCCCCAGCCTCCCTCCTTCCACCGGCTGGCCCTGCAGTCTGTCACCGACAGGACGGCCAGCCCGGGGCCAGCCGACCTTTCAAAGACACCGAGATTTGTTTAATTTTCAGAATTCACCTCTCTTTGCTTCTTATCTAGGCAGCGAGGCCCCAGCGAGGGAGGCTGCTTGGCACCTTTCCCTGAATTTTGAAACAGAGGGGCTGGGGCCTTCACAAAAGGAGACCTTCCTTCTCAGCAGGGAGGAAGAGAAAGACCATATGACAGGTGGGGATGGCGCGGTCTTCCTGCTGGTGGTTACAGGTTACGTTTGCAGAGTCCAGGTCACCTGCAAGCACCGCCTCACGGAGCTCACGGTGGCACCTTGAGGTCCTATTCTCCCCATTTTACAGGTGAGTAAACTGAGGCACAGCCAGGGACCTTACGGCCAAAGCCACAGTGTGTGGAGGGATCAGGGTTTAAATTGAGCTCCCTGAACTCCAAGTCCGGGCTTGGAGCAATTCTAGGTCCAGGATCCCCTTCCTCCCAGTAGCCTGGGGAGGGGGCCGAGATGGACCCTCCCCTTTCTAGTGGGTTCTTCTGAGTCATTTTCCCATTGCACAGGACAATGAACTGTCTGCACAGTGGACAGGGAAGCCGCCGCCACATTTGGCTGGAGTCCCAGCAGCACGACCTCGCGGTGGCTGGAAACTCAGGCTCAGGGGTAAAACGCACGCACCAGATGCTCTGAGCAAAGGTCGGAAGAGGATGAAATCCCAGTCCTGAGCCCTCGTCCCGCCACACCCCGTCCTCTCTACCCTGACTGGCCCCCAACCCCCCACATTCCCCTAGAAACCATGGTGAGACTGGTGCAAACTGGAAACACGCCTTCAAATAGGGAATAACAGGAAGAGAGATTTTCTAGAAGAGGCCCCAAGGAAATGAATCATTTACTTTTACTTCAAGTCCTGTTAACTTTTATTTAAAGTCTTAATTTTTATTTCAAATCTTAAATTTTTTAATTAAAAATTAAAAAAATAAATAATTTTGCTAAAAATAAGTATTTTGGCTCTAAGGATACATTTTCTGACTTGAATTTATGGAAAAGCCAGAAAATCAAGATGTCACATTGGCAATGTATTCGTATTTGTTGTAGCATATTACAAATTATATTACAAATTATATTACAATATTAAAGTTTGTTGCTTCTCATGTCATTACAGCTGTTACGTTTTAAGTGATAAAATATAATTTTTAAATAATTTATATTTTATTTAAATTTTTACATTTAATTTGTAAAAACTTTTTAATCTTTTTAAATTTTAAAATTAAACCAATAAAAAATTTTAATGTTTTTATTTTGATGGAGGTTAGATTTGCCATGGAAAACAAGCCTGAGAGCTTGGCACTGCCCATGCTCAGACGCCCCCCACCCCGGGGCATGATGAGGAGGGCACTGGTCTTGCTCAGGAGGAAGCTGGGAGGAAGGCTCCTCTGGCCCAGCGCCGGAACCCTGGGAAACAGGTGCGCAGAGGGCACTTTGCCTGGAGTCCTGCTGCCGTATTCCCAGATGTGCGGCCTTGGAGCCCGGAAGCCACGTACGTAGGCCCTTAAAGGACTAAGGAGCCAGCAATTCCACTCCTGGGAATCGATTCAAAGGACACAAAAACATTAATTCAAAGGATATCTCCACCCCTATGTTTACTGCAGCACTATTTACAATAGGTAAGCTATAGAAACAACCCCAATGCCCAAAAATAGATGACTGGATCAAGAGGATGTGGTGTATCTACACGATGGAATACTATTCAGCCATCAAAAAAGATAAACTCATGCCATTCGCAGCAACATGGATGGAGCTAGAAGGGATCATGTTCAGTGAAATAAGCCAGGAGAAGGAGAAATATGGAATGGTTTCACTTATAGGAGGACTGTAGGGGACCCACATAAGGGACCAGGAAAAAATGATCGTAATAAACCAACAAAACTAGCAGGCAGCGGTGGGTAAGAGACATCACATGATGGATGGGGAGGAAGAGGGATCAGGGCTGGGGAAGGAGTACCAGGGACCTGTGGGGATGGTTCCCGGGTGACCTGGTGCTGGGAGTTTCACCAGGAATTCAGTGATGGATAAAGCTAGAAATAAAAAAGGACCAAGAAGCCCAGAGGAGAGACATTTCACCTCAGGGTCTCATTGTTCCACCTGCATTTTCCTTTGACTTCATACCACGATGACGTCATTTACCGACTTGGCTTATGCCGTGTCGGCTTTACGCCGATTCTGATGGGAGATTTGTGGGCTTTGGGAGTCTCGTTGAGTAACTTTGCAAGGGGGAAAGGGAGAAGCATTTAGTGAGCATGTACTACGAGCTGAGGGGCTAACCCCGAAGAGGGCCGACTGTGCCTCTCGCCCCAGCGAGGGTTATCAGGCAGCTGTTGATAGCGAGGCAGGTGCTGGGAGAGCCCACAGCTCAGGGTCAACCTGCCCAGGAAGCTGTTCCACACTGCTTCTGTTATTCTAACCTCTGCGACTTTCATCGGTCTCTTTAATTGGGTTTATTTTAGCCTTCATTAGGAATGTTATCCATTTAGTTTTATTCTCTTTTGATGGACTAGCCAGGCAGGAAATGTAGACATAAGGGTGAAGGCAGCAAGGAGAGCCCACACTGTCATCAAGGGGTTCCCTCTGCTGCCCCTAGTAACTCCCCCAAACTCTCTCCCTCTCCCCCCATAGTGATGGTAGGTTCCAGAGCAGGATAGGGCCAGTGTAGCCAGAATGCAAAGGCCAGCCTAGCAAGAGTGTGGTGACCAAGACTGAAGGGAGTCTTGGTAGCATGAAGTCAACCTGTGATGGCCCTGATTCCAAACTCTGGGATTAAAGGGCTAGGATTTAGAGGTCATTCAGGTACCAGAGGTCCAACCCCCTGTGTGGACAAGGGCAAGTGCTTATCACCAACCTAGGAAGTTCACATGAGACTGAATAAGGTGAAACTCAGTTTGTGCCAGCTCTGATGGCAGATTTCCTTTTGGGGGCCCCTCTCCTGCAGACCTCCTACCATGCCCACTCTAAGTGCTGTCCCCCTGGAGCCACATGAGCAGCTCTGGAGAAATTCCGAGATGGTGATCTTTAAATCGCTGATGAGTGTCTGCCAGTGCTGCCCCTTCCTTGCTCTCCCCCCAGCGGGGAAGGCCGTGTCACATAATGGGTATGGGACTTGCCAAATGGCTCAAGTTCAAGCACAAGCCACATATTAGCTGTGTCATTTTGGGCAAATGATTTGACCTTACGAAGTAGTTGCTCCCATTCCTCAGTACAGATGAAGCAACACCTTTAGAGAGGTTGTCATGGAGATGAAAGAGGTTGTCATAGAAACTAAAGTTAGTGCATGGAATCTATTTAGCACAATGCCTGGCACAGACCTGATATGCATGTTAGAATCACCGGGAAGCTTAAAAATCTCAATGGCCAAGTCACATCTCTACGATTCAAATCAATGTCTAGGTATGGGAGCCAAGCATTTGTACTTTAAAAAATTATCCCAGGGTGCAGCAAAATTTGGGAACCATTGATTTAGCATCATTATAATTTCCCGAAGTCAGGTCTCGGGTGCCCAGAGCCTCCACCTCTCAGGGAGGGTGGCCGCCGGCTCACACAGACACCTATCTTTTTAATCAGCTCTGACTGCAAATCTTTTCTTAGGTGTGTAAGGGGAACTCAGTGCACTGATGGTCATTGCCAACAAAACACATCGCCAGCCTTGTGCATCGCAGCTGGTGGCATAGCCAACGCCCAGTTGCTCAACCTTGGAGGCTGCCTTGAGTTTCCCATTGGCTACACTCAGTCAATCTGGCTCTCATGGCTGTCTGTCAAGGAGAGTGAGAGGAACTGTCATCATTCTCTCTCAAGTTATCATCACTCTCATCCCCCATGTGGACAACTCCAATAGCCTTCTGCTCTCCTGGCCTCCATGGTAGGCCCCAACCCCAGGCACTGGATTTACACCCTCTGGGGCATCTGGATAGGGATCAAACTCCTGTTCCTGTCCTGCGAGTCTACCAGTTCCTCTAATCTCATTCCGCCTACCCTTTGATGTCTTAGTTCTAAAGGAATTGAGCCTAGAGCATTCAATTGCCTAGAGCAATTCCTTGAATACTTCAGCCCCAGGACCTTAGCACATGCTGCCCTGTACCACTTTCCTCCCCAAACACCTTTCTCTGAAGCTGCCAGCTAGTTTACATGCCCTATTGGCTACTCCTAGGACTCTACTTTTTTTCTGCCATTTCTCCTTACTTATAAATGATTGAAATGTGCTCAACACCCCAAAGCTGCTGTTAAATGCTTTCCGGTCCTAGAGTCTAATACGTTGTTGGCGCTTGCTCCAATTGAGACAGAAATATCTGCATTACGCTGCCTCTCCGTCAGGCCTGCATTCACCTCTGGCTTCACTAGACTCTGGCCAGCAGTAAGCCCTCTGTGGTCTTTGAATGCCCCCAGTGAGGAAAGGGAAGTAGAAAAGCGTCCTCTCTACCCCGGATTGGCCCAAGCACCCACAGTGGAAGCAGAGGCTGCACAGCTCTTAGGTGCATGGTGCACCCACGCAGCACCTCTTCACCCCGGCCAGGCCTCTGCTCCAGGGAAGGAACCTTCCCCTGGCCCCTTCCCCGCGGCTGCTTGGGGTCTCGGAACAGAACCACTGCACCAATTCATCAGGGGACGTCAGCCTCGCCGAGCGGTGTAGGGCATAAATCAAACGAGGAGGAAAGGTTTAAAAAAAGGTAGTGGGGAGGGAAAATTCAGGGAAGGGGGTGGGGAGAGCGAGCAATGGAAGGGGGACGAGATCAAAGGCAAAAAATTCATCAGAGATAACGGAATTATTTATTTTTCCTGCTCTCAGTCTTGGGCCTTTGAGGCCTCTGCACTGATGTATTTGGACGTCTTGGGGGCCGCCTGTTACAGGAGGCCACCCCAGCCCCTCTGCTCGCGCCCAGCCCCCCAAGGCACGTCGGTTCCATCAGCAGCAGCTGCCCCTCGGCGGCTGCCACGGAGCCTTTTGAAGTGGGTCCTGGTGGTGTTTACTCGCCCGCGTGTAAGAAACGTGGGCGCGGTGCTGTGGCCGCAGCTGCCCAGCAGCGGAGGGGGGAAGGGGTCCCCTCATCACTCATGAGCCTGTTTATTTGGGAACCAGAGCGGCCCTTTCTCCAGTTATTACTCAACGTCCTCTTCAGACCAAACTACCCTCATTCCTGAAGGTGGGGCAGAATAACAATCACGGGGCTGCCCGACGCCCCACTGAGGGGTCCTCTGTGCACTTGGCTTTCGGGGAAGACGCAGCTGGGCTGGAGCCAACCATGACTTTCAAGTTCCAGCCTCTTGGGACGCGACACCCGTAGGCAAGTGAACTCACGTCTCAAAAAACAAAAAACAAACAAAAAAGCCGGGGAAACAGAGGCTCAGAAAAATTAAAACACCGAAGAACTTGGCGGGGGGGTGGGGGGTACACACACTCAGGAGGTCCCCCTCCCTGCTATTTGCAAATGTGCAGCTGGCGAGGAGCTACAGGGCATTAAGATAGTTCATTTCCTGAAATACTAGCTTCCTCTACCCTGGTTTTAGGGTAACAGACATGGGCTGAGTGGTTGTGGGCTCAGAAGTCAGTGGGGTGAAGGTGAGGAGTTGGGGTTGGTGAGTGGTGTTGCCAGTCAAAGCGATGCCATTCAAGGAGAAAAGCTATCTTGCCCCAATTCCCCTTCAAAGCCCTTAACCCCGGTATTGAACAGGGTAGCCGGGCAGAGTCCCATGGCCCAAGCTCCAAGTTGAGGCCGTGTGGCCCATGAGGCAGAGACCGCTGCTTGAGCACTCCTTTGTCGCTAAAGCGAAGATGGGGTTCCTTCTCCAGAAGGAATTGAGGATTCAGTGGGGGCTCATCAAATGACACTTATAATCAAGATGTGCCAGGCACTGGTCTATGCTTGATAAAATATTTAATCCTCAGCAATCCAGTGAGATAGGTACTTAGCCCATTTTATAGATGAAGAAATGGAGGCTCAGGGTGACCAGGTTTGCCCAGCAACTTTGCCAGGGGCACCCAGGCAGGGCATTCAGAGGTTGGACACAAATTATAGCTCATATCTTCGAAAACAGTTCAGGGCTGCAATACCCAGCTTCTCTGGGCTTGAGCCCTCGGCATGTGCTTCTAGAACAGTCACCTCCTCCTTTGTGCTGGTTTGCCTGAGGAGGGGGAATAGGAGGATGCCAAGCCATGGGGCTGCAGTCTGGAGATGGGCAGCAGGATCATGTGGCCCAACCTGCCCTGGCTCCGCCTGACCCCATTCCTGCTAGGAGGGCTGCGAGCCAGCTGACCCCCATGGTCAGGCCTCTGTTCTGGCAGGAGCAGAGGGAAGTGGGTGCTCATGGCAGTGTGCAGACAAGGCCCCTCGGGAAGTGATGAGAAGCCAACACTAGAGAGTGGTCCAACAGCCCCACTCTCTGCAGTCCTCTTGGGGGCCAAGCAAGGCTCTCCTGGAGCTAGAGAGAGAGCTGGAGTTTCTGGTGGCACTGGACCCAGTTTCACACCATCCAGGTTGCCTCCACCAACCTAGTCATCAACCCCAGGACCCCAGAGCCAACTGGCAGTGAGCCAACTGGGTTGCCCATCTACTCCATTCTATTAGTACTTTTTAAACAAATGTGGGTGGCTTCACTTTCCTCTGCCACTGGAAGATTCCAGAAAGCAAATGCTCAGACTTCTCAGCTTGCACCCTGCCTCCCATTCCAGCTTGGGGTGATCCCCCAGAGGAGCAGGACCAGAGAGATGAGACCTCAGCGCCTTCCCTCCCTGCTCCTGTGCAGAGAGTGCGGCTGGCTCATGCCAAGGAGGAAACGCTAGAGGAGCCGTTCTCTGTCTACACATCCTAAAAGCAGCTTCTCCGAAGACTCCCAAGACCCCCAGCACAAAAACCAGCAGGCAGAGGGGAGGCTGGTGCTGGGGAGATGCTCCCGGGCAGGGGGGAGGCGCAGTCTGGTTTCCATTAAGCGGCCGTTACTTCCTTGCGGCAGGAACAATGCTGGGAAAGCAGATGTGGGCACGTGACCTAAGGTTGGTGTGAGAACCAGAGCCCCAACACCCAGAAAGTCACCCGCGCTCATGTGGCCCCCCACTCTGCCATGTGAGCCCGACGTGGCTGGGGGACCTTCTTGAAGTCCCGTGCTGACCAACAGAACTATCGCAGGGTTTCCTGGCTCCTCTCGGGGATTGCTCAGATTTAGCCTTTCGGCCGACAGGCTACCCAGGGTGCTCCTGAAGCTCTGGCTAGTGACAAACCCAGGACCTCAGATTCCAGACTCTTTGGGTATACCACCACTGCACTCGTCTGCAGCACAGGCCAGAAATGAAGGCATCAAGAATTGCAGCCTTCCCTCTCCCCAGCTCAGGCAGGGGACTTTATAGCAGAGTATGGTTCAAGACTATTCTCCACTGGGGATAATAATGGTGCGTTTCAGGAGTGGGGGCTGTCACATATCAGGTCTTGGCCTAAGACTTAATGTCTTCATTTCAAGCTTAATCCATTCCCAACAGTGCAGGAAGCAGCATCTGCACTAAAAGGTGAGAAAATAGTGCCTCGTGAGGCAAGTTCCTGGAGACCTTACAGCAAGGATGTGGCCAAACTGGACTCCAGACTGCAGGCTCTGAAGCTCTCTGCAAGGACAAGCCCAGTGGTCCCGTGTCTTCATGACCGTGCTTGACACAGGACAACTTAAACCTGGGGTCTCAGCTGCCCTCTGGAGCTCCCAGACAAGCAAAGTTTCCAGCTCTGCTGTCGGCCAACAGGAGGCGCTGTGAAGAGCCATGTTGGGTTTTGTCTTTTGTCCTCTTTCTCTTAATTCAGGGAACATTCAGATGAGCTGAAAGAGCCAGCCTGAGGGGCAGCCTCCCACAGAGGCGTGGTCCTCAGGACAGACGTGTCTTGGATTGTCTGCTCATGCTGGACCTCACCTCTGGGTAGCCACTGAGTCTCTGCAGGTATCCCAAGCCACTTGGGAATTCGGGGACCCTCTTGGGCACCACCCCATTGTGTTTGAGTCTCCGAACAGCCTCCCTCTCAGCCAAGTTTCCTGTACAAACCAAGCACAGAACCAACAAGCATGCAGATGGATCTCCTTGCCCTTAGAGAAGGTGCACGGGTGTAACTACGGCAAGGTTTCTCCTAGATTTTAAAGAGAGTCTCCTTGTCCACGTCCACCTGGCTTCCCCTAGTGCGTTTCACCCCCATGGGCATTTATCAGGACAAGATGGAGCCCCGGCTCATTGCTGACAATTCACTCCACGCTTTACCTGGATTTCAGCAGCGTTCCTAACACTGTCTTTTTTTTCTTTTTAATATACTACAGTCCTGTCATGGAACAAAGCCAAGCCATCCGTGGCCCGTGCGTCACTGACTTTCGTCTGTCGCCAATCAGAACCAAGAGACCTACCGTGGTACCTGTTAGCCAAGGTGGTGACCCCAGGTCCATCAGTGACAATTAAGTAGAATTAACATTCGCATTTCAAGGCTCAGTAGCGCATGCCGCTATGGCTTTGGCCACTGAACAGTGCTGTTCTGAAGTCATTTTCCTTGGGGTTTTCAATAAATCTGTATTTAAAGACATGCTTCTTTGCAGTTTTCATGTAAACAGCAGGCTGCATTCCACAGTGTTTCGCCTCCGCGGTCTGTACGGAGCTTGTCTGTTTTGGCCACTTCAGAGTGACCGTCGTGTAGTTAGTTTTATCTCAGTTGTCCCCTCTTGGTGGACACTTGGGGTGTTCCCGATTTCCTATTACAAGAAGGCTACAAGGAGTGTCCTTGTTCCTCTGAACACACCCCATCTCAACCTAATTCAGGACAGGACTCCAACCAGCAGTGCGCTCCCCGCAAACTCCCTCTGTCCCATCAAAACCAGGCCAGCGGCTATGCTGGGTGACACTGGGCGCGGGGATGGCTCAGCCACACTGCCATGTGCTTGGCCCAGAGGTCAGGCCCTTGGGGGCGCTTGGGAGATGGGAGCCACAGGTACCCCCTGCCCATTCACAGATAACAGGGGTGATAGGACCAGGAAATTATATTCAGCCACTCACCATGGGTTAGGCTGTGCGGCTTGGTCAGCAAATGCCAATTGCTTGGGAACAGCAGTAGCCAGTTTTATAAAGCGGTGTGCGCTGACACCTTAGTGATGTTATTAGTCAAGGGCAACTCGGCTAGGTAGGTCCTGCCACCACCATTTTATAGAAAGAACAAGGAGGCTCCCTAACCCATCACCAGCTTTTATGTGGCAGAGCCAGGGCACACATAGACCCTGGTCTATTTGTTTTTAAGATTTATTTATTTATACAAGCACTGGGTACAGTCAAGCGCGGGAGGGTGAGAGAATTCACCAGAGCCAGAGCAGGGAACAGAACAGGCAGACCGACGAAGTACACTGCTGAGGGGAGCAGCAGGCAGCAGGAGAGGTCTGCGTGCCATGTGGGACCCTCCTCCGGTGGCCAGGAAGCAGCCGGGGATCGAACCGGTGCTACAGAGGCTTCGGGAAGCTTTGCAACCCAGCGCTCAACTGCTGTGCCACCGGGGAGGCACGACCCTGGTCTTAATGTGGGCAGGCCATGCAAAGGTAGTGCCCCTGACCGTCTCCCCCACCCCACAGGTTCCCCTATGTTAAATACACCAAGGTAGCTCACTTGTTATCAAAGCTAAGTGATTTTCACTGGTTTATGACTGTTAATGAAACTCCAGACGTGCTTTGAATTGCAGCCATTTGACCTGTCTTCTCGATGCCCGCAGTGAGAACGAGCTTACTGAGCATCTACCTGAGCAGCTGCTGCTGTCGTGGGCCTTTATTGAGAGGGAGTTGTGGTCCCCACCTCAGGCCTGGCCACAGCCAGAGAAGGGGAAGGGGATCTGGGGGGCAGCCTGTGGCCGGGCCTTCCTAAGTGCCCTGGAGCAGCTTGGATCCGAGTCTATATTTAAGGGTTGCAGGAATGAGGTCAGCATCTCGGTAAGAAATTTGAATTGGGCCTTAAGACAGAATGGAGTGGGGAAGAGACTGGGAATCACAGGATTTGGGCTGTGTGCCCCTGTTTCAGGTACTTGCCTGCCCCCCCCACCCCATACAATTTTGGGTAGAGAGACCTGGTACTCAATGACTGAGAAGCCCCAGGCTTGGAGGTGTCAAACTCCTAGGCTGCGGTACTTCTGATCAAATTCAGCCGGTGATGCCTCTGTGAGCGAGGCTCAGAGGAAGCACGTTTGCTCTGCAGCCTGCCCAGCAGGCGTGGGAGGGCCCTTCTGCCTCAGCCAACATGCAGGGACCCCGGGTCTAGATGGATCTCCCGAGATGCCAGAGGCCACAGCCCACCTGTGCACCATCTCTCCCAGCATCCTCGAGGGGGTGTGTCAGAGCAGAAAGATTATTTTGTTGTAGTTTTGATTCCACCCTCATTTATCATGGAGGATGGCTAACAATGGGCTCCTGCCATAGGCAGGCCCACAAGAAATGGGGTTAACATTACATTCCAGTCCCCCGCGAGCTTTCAGAGCATCCCTGGGCCTGGGCCCCATGCCAGACCCACTGAGATCAGCCCCTAGGCTGGGGCTCTGGCCTTGGATCCTTCAGCCAGTGGAGCCGCGCCCTGAAGGTATTTCCCCAGGTGACTTTGCAGGCATCTTTTCAAGGGATCCTTCAGGGAAGGGGGTGTCTTCCAAGATAACTTGGGGCCTCGGCCCTCAGTGCACCTCCTGCACCATCGCAGTGAAGCCCCCCCTTTCTTCTCACCCAGGGGTCTGACTAGGGAGGGAGGACGCATCCCACCTACTGAATGTGAGGATTCAGTGATGGTCCCTTTCAGCAAAGTCCCATCTTTTTTCGATATTTTTCTGCTGAGTTCCTTTTCCCAACACAAGCTGTTGTGGTGCGCACAGTAGGACTACCTGGAGGCCCCCAGGGACTTGCTGTATGCTCAGAACACCACGCCTGGAAAAACTCCCTGTGTGCAAACCACGTTTGCAAAGGCCGCACACACATTTGCTTGACTGGCATCGAGGAACGAAGGGCGAGCTAAGGGCTCTTCTGAATTTTCCATACCTGACCTCTACTTTCCAAGTTATATTGGATTGTTCGATCAGGACCCTGAAACTGGCTCGCCTTCGAGCAGCCCTCCCACGGCAATGCAGCTTTTAAAAAAGCTATTCACTTGGTTATTAATGAATCCCCTATTGAGTCCTCCCCAATCCGGTGACCCAGTGATTTTTGTCACGAATCTTTGTAGGAGAGGGGCCCTTAATGGGGGGTGACTTTGCTCTGGGGTCACACCTGGAGGGCATCTCTGGCATCAGGATGCTGCCAAACATCCCATCGTACCCAGGATGGCCCCTGCACTAAGATCAGTCAGCTCCCAGCAGCACCGGCGCTGGGATCAAAAAGCTTCACTCCAGACCTTTCGTGTGCAGCTAAACACATGAGCATGTTGTTCCCGTTGTAAATTTCACTACTTTGCACTTAATAGTAAGGATGCCTGTGTATTGCTCTATAGTGGGCACTGGGTAATTTCCAGGCACATTACCTTCCTCTGTACATCAATCTGAATTCCCAATGCAAGCTACTGCAGAAGGATCTAGGGGAGAGAACTCAAACACCAGTGAAAGCCTGCCCCCCCACGTTGGCAGAACTGCCCCCCTTCCATGGCTGTGGGAACACATGGCGTGTCTTTCCAAGTGGACACTGACATCCACTGGCCACCAGGGCTGGGAGGGTCCCCCTCTGGAGGGTGGGCCTGCACTGAGCTGGCGGCAGAGGCTGTTCTGGGTCCTCAGCCTGGGAGCACACATGAGTCATGGCTTTGAAATCCCCCCTCAGATGCCAGCTGAAAACAGGGGCTTTGCATAATCAAGTTGACAGATGAAGCCGGGCCTGCCCTGCTAGGGACAGGCTCATCCATATCCTGGGTTAAAAGAAATATTGCATTTTTAAAGAGGAAAGAAACATATTTAAGAGATAAAGGGGGGTGGGGAGAAAAAGTTTTCTGGTCATTAATTATAATAAAACACAGGGGGGGAGCACTTTAAAGTCACGCTAAAGCCCTGTAATCTTCAAAGAGATAGAGGAGGCTCAGCGGCCCCGGGAGAGAGAACTTCGCTGGGAGACCTCCATTGCCAACCGACTGCAGACAGAAGGCAGGGCCTGATCGTTGAAACAGGTTGGGCTGGGAGCACGTGACTTTCTTGCCTGGTGAAGGTCAGCCCTTGTCCATAGGAGCCACCCCGACAAGCCCTGAGCAGTGGGAAAGTGCCGATTCTCAGTCGACCCCAGGACCTTGTTTCCATCATTGCTTGTTCAGGGACGCAGGGCCCATGAGGCAGCAAGAGTTCAAGGGCAGCGTTTGCACTGGTTCCATCAGATTGTTGCCAGGTAAGAACACCCGGCCAGTGTTGCCAGACCGATCAGTCTCAGGTCAAGTTTCCCTGCTTGTCCAGGTCAGATAACATGCTACAGCCACAGCGAGTCCTGCTGCAGCCGGTGGGGCAATTGCTAGAGGTACTGAAGGCCTCGGACCATCCTGCGGGAGGTGACATCCATCCTGGCAGGATGTTAATGAGTGATGGGGTTTGGTTTGTCTAGTGAATTCCTAGCTTGATTGCTCAATCTATGGTGTCAGAAGACCCGAGGAGTTTCTATTTGTGGGTGGGGTTGCTGGGGGTACTTGATATAAAGGAAGGACATGGCTTTTCTTGGGTTACGTCCGCTAGAAAGTGGGTTCCTATTGGATCACCTTCTCCCCAGCTGCAGACTGTTCAGAGCCTCATGAGATGACTGACTTGGAGAAATTCTGCGACACTAAGTTTGCAAAGAGGTTTTGCAAGCTTTTCAGTGTCAACAAAAAAACCTGCCACCTCCTCAATGAAGAGATGTTGGGACAGTCTGCAGGGGCAGACTTCCTTAGTGACCAGTCCCTTCTCATCTGGCTGCTGCTTGCTCAGCCAGGCAGTGCCCACTCCTAACGCACACATTTTAAAGTACAGGTCACTACCCAATAGAGGCTTCAACATCAGTTTAGTGACTTGAGACGGAGAGAATAGAAAAGCAGAGTTTGCTGTCTGTTCAGGGAAGGCGTTGCTTATGTAGACATACACTCAGCATGGGAGTGTTGGGTGTCTCAGAACCGGTTCCTCTTGATCTGCGAGCTCATCTTGCACATATCTCCCCAAGTCCACATTCCATGACTTTATAATGATCACTGAATGTCTCGGCAGGAGTATTTACACCTTGGAAATTGGTAACATGAAGATTCCAACTTTCCCTTGTACAGCCGGTACCTTAACTAGTGGTATCCCAGTAAATGTTACACAGTGAGAAAGTCATGGGTGGTAGGTTGCTATCTGGTATTTGTGGGCTGGGGTTTGGTGGGGAGAACCCTCGGGAAGGGCCTCTGTGGAACAGGAGGACGATGACTAGGTTTCTCTGGGAAGAAGCTGGAACTGTCACGTCACTGCATAGGCCTCAGCAGACCAGCCATTGAATACAGGTTGCTCCCAGGAAGTGAGCCTGATGTTGGGGGAGGCTGCTCTTCCTTCCTCTCCAAGAACTTCCCCCTGATCTCTGCACCTTCAGCAGCCAACACTCAGCCCCACACTGAAGAGGGGGTGAAGTTTCAGTCCAGAGAGGCAATCTGGTGGTGCAGTATGGTGTCTACTCTTGGCTACTCTAGCTCAAGGCAAGGGTGGACAAAGAAGTGATGGCTGGGAATGAACCCAAGTTAGCCTGCTAGAGAATGACAGACTGGTCTAGGGTGGCCTTGCTGGACAGCATGGCCACTCAATCTACAACAACCTTGTCTTCACATGCATGAGAAAACCCACAGCTGCCTACCTGACCCCCAGATGAACAGATGCACAAAGGTAAGCCCAGCTGAAACCAAAATCCCCACCCAGCAGAGTCCTAGACCATGATGATACATGTGATCCCTTTCAGCCTCCAAGTTCCCACAGCCATAGCTAGTAGACCCGAGGTCTGAGATTATGCTGACTGGAGCCATGCGGAGAAGCAAGGAATAAATGGCTAGGTGAACCTCTCGCCTGTTCTGACATCTTCCTCCATAAGGAAAATTAGTTAGGTCAGGCTATTTTTTTACATTCCAAACAACAGACAGCCTGTAACCTTGAAATGTTTTCCACCTTCCTGGCATAGAGCAAACAGATGTGGTATGTGCAACAGTGGATCAGCTATGTGGCCACAAGTGCATATCAGTATAAAGGGGGCTAGGAGCCTCAGTTTTTATTCTACCATTCAGTCTTTTGGTCTGTCTCTGTGCCTGCCTGTGCATGACATGCTTTTAATGCCTAAACAGGGGACCAGACATCTAAGGCTCCAAGACCATCTTCCTCTTGCCTGAATCAATAGTGAACCTGCCCAGCCTGGGACAGCTGCTCCAGTGGTGTAGTTGGTAGGATTCGACGCAAACAGTTCTGCAAAAATCTATGCTGAGAGAGGAAGCCAAGGACTGGCAGGATGAGATGCAGGACACTTGAGGACATTGGAGGAGATCCAGGGAGCCTAGCCTGCCACTCAGGAGGTGTCAATCCTCCTTCAGAGGAGCTGGTCTCTTGCTCCAGACTCATCCAGAGGTGACCCAGAATTTTAAGCAACAGCAGCCATGGCCCCAGGGGCTACAGATGACAGCTCACCACGTATTGCTCACATAACCAAGCAGGACTGATGGATTTGGGTGAAAAGTTCTGTCAGAAGCCAGGAGAGCTCTTGGTAGCCTGCCTGCTGTGTTTGTGGGACCTGGACAGGTGGACAGGATCATTTGCCCAGCACAGGAGATGGAGAAACTGGCTTTGGTGACCCTGCATCCATCATTGAAAGTAGCTGCAGAACAGCCAGCAGTACAGCCAGGGTGATCGCACCCTCTTGGATTGTCCATGGCTGCTGTGTGAACAGTATGGGCCGAGGAAGGAGAAATGCCAGAAACCATGAGTAAATGGCAAACATATGCTGAGCTGTGCACATACTTTGTGAGCTGGGAACACAGAGGGCCATGTTCAATGTAAACACTCGTGGCCCTGATAATGAGCATTTTACTGCCGGGATAAGGGATTTGATGTTGCAGAGTGCCCCTTCATCCTCATTTGGGTCCCTTAGGGCAGCCCTAGATCCCTTTGTGGGTGCTGAGTAAATGATGTCACCACAATGGGAGGCAGCATGGGTGAAGCCGAAAGCCAGTGCCTTCAGAAGGAAATGCGGGCAGTTGTTAAGCAACCAGAGGACACCAAAAAGATACCAAAAAGGGCAGACAAGCCTCTTAATGTCACCCGTGCCCAAAGATGGGTGGAGCTACTAGGAGCAGTTATAGATGGTGCCAAAATAGATGCACAAACAAATATTCTTGCTAGAGTTATGGAGAAAGCTGTGAGAGGACCAAAGATTCATTCCAAGAGATTCTCTCTGGAATGCTCTGAAGGGGAAAGCTGGGAGTTCCAGGCGTGTGCCCTGCACCTGAAGGACACTTTGCTGCTGACTCCAGCCCAGAAGGAGGTCCCGTTTGCTTTTTTGAGTAGGATGAGGGCCGAGGGACCCATCTACAGGGGACATGGGAACCAGAGATGGCATATGAACTTGCCGCCCACTGGTCCCAGCCAATGTGCAAAGAGTTTTGGCCTTAAGTGGATGTGGGGGCAGAGTACCCTGTTATATGGGAACCCAGAGACATTTCAGGGGCCTGTTACATGGACCGTCCAGCCTCCATAGCCATCAGGATGACATCAGAGTGTATCCTGAGGATTGAGTGATTTCCAAAGGAGTAGAAAGTGTATGCATCACCAATGCAGGAGTACCTCCTCGGGGTGGAAGCACTATATGGTTGTGGCTGCAAACACAGCCAGAGAATTTTGCCGTAGGATACGTGCGGTCAAGGCCGTGTTGTGCAGATATCTTGAGCATCCACCCACACAACTGCGAGCAACCAATACTCAACAGTACCCCTTGCCAGGAGGCCATGGAGAAGTTATGCGCACAATAGCAGTTGGAGAAAAGGGGGTATGGTGTGTGCTGCGCACGGCCCATACAACTCACACGGGTGACAGAAGCAGCCTGATGGCTCTGGGCATGTGGTAGATTACTGTGAGTTGAATAAAGTGCCCCCGCACTCCTTGCATGCAGCAGAGCCTTCAGACATAATGGATTATCTGAGCCATGAGCTGGGCACAGACACTCTAAGTTGGCCAATGCTTTCTTTTCCACTGCTCCAGCGCCAGAGAGTCAAGACCAGTTTGCTTTCACATGGGAAGGCTGGGGATAGACAGTCACTGTGCTCCCACGGGGACACCTACATGGCCCTACTGTGCCGTGTGCAGCTGAATTGGTTCCACATCAGAGGCCACTTCAGTGTGCTTGCACCGCGTGAGGCATACCGTGGACACCAAGCAGAGGAGCAGGTGAGGCGTATGCACAGACAGGCAGAGACAAAGGCCAAAAGACTCAGGGTAACAACTGAGCCTCCTCGCCCCCTTCAAAAAGCTGTGCCCACAGCCACGTAGCTGATGCACGGTGCTCCTGTGGTGCTGCTGCTACAAATAGAGATGCCAGACATTTGGCTTACACCTAGGTTTGGGCAGCCGGGCAATATTTTATTGTGAGCCCTGACCGATTGGACGGAGGACAAACTATGGAGTGGGCATGACCTTGGACAGTCAAGGATCCCCACATGCATTTGGTGACCCTGATAGCCCCTTGGGGATGTGACCTGGGTGACTGGGCAAGAGGGTAGTCCAAAGGGTAGTCCGAAAGGAAACATTTGTGTCGACTTTGTGACCTATTGTGAACTTGCATCTCTTGCATATAGAGCCCTCTGATGCCTCCTTGCTGGCAAAATGTGTATGGTACTCAAGACCGAGGCCATTATGCCAGCTCTGGTGTTGTCTTCTGACCATAAGTTGGCTTGCATACTGCCAGAAGGGCATGCTCTCCAATTGTTGGTGCCAATAACTTGCCCAAAGACCTTAGCGGGCTGGGCTTAGTTGCAGTCTGCTGCAGTTTGTATTGCTTTTGCAGGTTATGGGTACAAGAGAAGCTTATAGAAGAAAGACACAGATTGTACAGAGAAAAAAAACCCTGAGGAGGTAGAGTGCAAGGAAAATGAGTTAAATCAGGCTATTTTTCGCCTTCCAAACAATAGCCTGGAACCTTGACATGTTTTCTACCTTTTGGACGTCCAGCAGATGGGCCTTGCATGCTCACCGTGCATCAGCTATGTGGCCGTGGGCACAGAGCTTTATGAAGAGGGCGAGAGGCTCAGTTGTTACCCTGAGTCTTTTGGTCTTTTCTCTGCTTGACTGTGCATACGGTCCCCTGTTTCAGCATTGAAGGCATCTCAGATACAGCCAAGGCTCATCTGGCCCATCTTACCCAGTTTGCTCTAGCAACACTTAAGAGCTTTGAAATTCTCTATTAAATTCCCTTGGTTGAAGAATCGGCAGTGAAGCTGCCCTGCCTGGGACGGTTGCATAACACCCCAGGCACCCCTAAAAAGGAACTGAGGATTCTGAAGCCATCAGAAAGGCGAGCCACAGAAGTTATTCAGCAAGAGTATCTCCCCCTAAGCCCTGTCTTTCTGGAATGAGAGACTATTCTAATCAAGGCTTGTGGCTACTAGAAACAGATCCATTCATGTCAGCTCAAATGAAAAATGTGTGTGTGTGGTAGTTATTTTAAGGGTGCAGGCCTTACAAAGTCTATGCACAGCAAATGAAATATCTGTGCCTGCGAAGGATTTAGAAAACTGTCAGGAACAGGCTACTTTCCAGCCCCCGTGACCACACATTCCCTCCTACACCCTGTCTGCCCCGGTCTGTCTTCAGGAGAAGATGCTAGCGCGCACCAGGATACTTTGCTGGTCAAGATCAGTTTGCCTTCACGACCGTCTCTTGCCCTCCCCTCTGCTCAGTGCTGCCTATAAAGACCACGGCAGACAGTTTCCTGGGCTCCCTAGCCAGCTGGCTTAGGCTGGTGTTCAACCAGCGGGACGATTGGGTTTTACCCAGTCTAGGACCAGGGTTTCGCCCCCTTCTTGAATATCTCATGCTTAGTTCCAGGTCCTGTTGCCAGACCCTACCCTCCCTAGGCGGGATAGCCACAGCCTTTCCAGATTCAATGTGATGAAAGGAAGGGGCAATGCCTCCTGCCTGTGGTAGCCCTTCCAGCTGGTGCTAGTCTCTGGGCTGCCTCATCTTGCCCATCTTACCCTGTTTGCTCCACAACACTTAAGGGCTTTGAAATTCATTCTCTACATTAATTTTCCTTGGTTGAACTGGCATTTTCCCCCTGCCTGGGACCTTACCAATGGGATCGCCATATTAGACCATAGTGGGTGCTACATGTGTGCCCTGCACACTCCAGGGCAGCTCTACAGTTAGCAATCCTGCCATGGCACCATCTGGGCCCTGGGGATGGAGCAGCAAACATGAATAGAGAAATCCCAGTTGTCACGGGGCTCACGTTCTAAGCTCAGATTCCCCACCCTGGGAGCCGGGCATGATAAAGTTCCAGCACAGTGGTAAGGGCTATGAAGAAAAACAAACTAGGGTGTGCATGCAATGAGATGTCACATGATGCCTTGGTGGACTCGGGCCCATGGGAAGCACCCTGAGGAGAGCCCTGACAGGTGGACACAGTGGTCTTTCAGGATGTGGCCATGATCTTCACCTTAGAAGAGTGGGCTTTGTACAGTTTCCTCTGGGCACAATCCAGCAGGGACATGATGCCAGAGACCTGCAAGGCTGTGTGAGCTCACGCAGGGCAGCTAACCTCTGGGAGTAGAGCAGTGTGGGACAGTCTTCGGGTACCCTGCAAACCTGCAAGAGCACTTAACTCACCTTAGAGAAACCTTATGAAAGTCAGCAAAGTGGAAAATGTGGGGATCCTGCAGGTGCCCCTCATGCTTTTGAAGAAAGTGAAAATGCACGGTTGACACTTCTGTCAACACTGATGGGAACAGTGAAGAGAAACCATAGGAGTACAACAGACGGCGCCCACCATGTGGCCCTGGTGCTGATGGCCTCCACCTCAAGCACCTGCCTCTTAGCCTGGGGCCTCCCTCCAGCCACAGGGGCTGGCGATAACCACACAACTCAGACCTGTTAAGTGAGAACACCCAGAGGACCTCCCAGGCTGGCGGGTAAATCCCCCGGTGCCCTCGCTCACAGGGCTATCTGGGGATTTGTTCTAAACAGTCACTCCAAGGCTCCTGGTAGGATGAACTCTTAGAGGGGTCACCTCATGAGCATCCCCGTTCACTGCGAGGTCATCCCAGAACAGGGGGAGGACGGGAATGACAGAGGGTGTGGGGAACCAGACTTCATTGAACCCCAGTTCCTTTCAGTTGGGGATCCCTCTAACGAACCCTGAGCCCACAAGTCAGTGAGCTGGTCCTGGCGGGAGCGGGGGTGTCTGGGCCCCGACACACAGCTACACGGCTCACATCCCCCACTGCTCTTGGCCCGGATTGGGTGCCGGGGGGCTGTGTGGACCAACCACCTCTCGCGCAGCAAAGGCAGGTGTGCTCGGCGCCCAGGAAGGTGGAGGACCACCTTGATCCACTTAGCCTGGCTTCCTGGGCCAGAGACGGCAGGACACATGTGGAAGCCTCACATGTGGAAGCCTTCAGAGCAAGCCTGGTCCCCCAGATTTAGAGGTTGCAATCTCCTGCCTTGATCCCCGACCATTCACTCCCCGCACCCTCCCAGCTCTGGAGTTATTGGGGCCTGGTGTGAATTTAGGGACAATAAAACCATCAAAGGGCTTGGTCCTGAGAACAATCAGTTGGGGGATTTGCAATAAAGGGAAATCCTGCCCAGGAAAGTGTGAGACTTCAAGGCAAGCTGATGAGTCCCCCTGAAAAGGCCTTCCCTGTGGGGTCTGGCAGGTCCACATCTGGCCTGGAGACAGGCGGATGGGCCTCATCAGCGGCCACCAGGTCCCTGTCCCCGTGGGACTAAGCGAGGCAGATCACTCCCATTGTGGATGCACCTGGCAATGCACTAGGGTGTGCCATGTTTTCTCGGCGTACCCCAAGACCACACTCTGCCCCAAAGACCCCCGCCCCCAGGACATCATCTCAGCGTCCTGCCACTCTTCACTGACTCAGGGCAAGTCCTAGTACAGCGGCATGTGCGTGCTGGGGGTGCTGAGAACACAGTCACTTCTCCTGGAGTTTCCTGTTCTAGGGGGAAGAGCACCTGCTCTCCAGTTTCCCAGCATGAGATTAGGGCCAAGGGAGAGCTGGGAAGCCAGCAGCCCAAGGGCCGGCACAGAAGGGGCTGCTGTCTAGACAGTTGTTGGCTCCCAGGAAGTCTTCCTGACACCTGATGTGGAGAGGAAGCATGCAGGCATTGAGGAAATGTGTCCCAAGGCCAAAGACCTGTACAGACATGGCTCAGGATCCATGTCAGCTTTCTCCAGACTCCCCACACTTCACCTGGTGTGTTTCCTTTGTCTAGATGCTCCCTCTTTTCCAATGTCTCTCACCTGGCCAAGTGCTGCACACAAGACCTTTAGAACTCATACTACCTCCTCCAGGAAGCCTACCTGCCCCACTGCAGCGCATGTATTTCTTTGGGATGCACCACCACATCCCCTACCATGGAGTTCTATCACTACACAGAACTTTTCAACCAAGGTCATGCCCTTCCCAGTGGTCTACGGTGATGCTCTATGCTGGGGCATAAGGCCTGGCCAGACCCCCCAACCCAGGGGCCCTCCGAAGTGTCATTCTGGTTGCACGGCTCCTCCAGGGGTTGACCAAGGCTAGAGTTGGATTCATGCAACAGCTCAATTTCTCCCTCTTCCATGGGTTGACCAAGAACACCCTTGTCAGAAATGTCCCCTTGGTGTTTCCCAGGCGACAGCCTGTGTCACTTCCCAGGGGGCACTCGCCTGTCCCCTGTATAGCGGCCAGACGAGTCCATAGTCACCATTGCATCAAGAATTTCTTCGAGTGCCCAGTGCTGGGCTTGGGTGATTACTTTCTGCAAGGTGGTCAGGGTGAGGTGGCCACGCAGGTAAGGGCACAGCTGGGGTCTCTCAAGGTCCCTGTGATGTACCTGGGGGATGTGACCAGCCCCTTCACAGCCACCTCTCCCTCTGTGCCATGCGGTCCCCTCCTTAGTGACATCCACAGACCAAGAAAATCCCTATTCAGGGCTCAGAGTCCATGACCCACCACCCACTCAGGGGAACCAGCACGCCCTCTCCTGGCGAGACCGCGAAGTCACACAGGGTGGGGCTCGCTTCCCGCGCCGCGACAGTGAGGCGACTGTTCACAAGGCCGGTAATGGAGGAGACTGGGGAGTGGGGTCTGGGCAGCCCCTTTCTCCAGGAGGTTCTGCCCCAGCTCCTCCCGAGGAACTCTAAGACATAATTGCCGACCTGGGGTGTGTCGGTGCTGAGTTTATCACCACGCTAAATGCTGGCATTCTCCCTTCCCCTCAGAGCCAAAACTAATATAAACACCCCACTCCCCATTCGTTACCCTAATGCCATCAGCAATCTGACCAGGCCTGACCCCGCCAAGGCCTCCTGATTTATGGCCTCCCTAACAGATGCAGCAGCTGAGAGTGGAGCCAGGAGGAAGGGGGTTTGGGAGAAGAGGCAGCCGCCCGTGGCCTGCAGGGGACAGTCTCCAGGCAGAGATTTAAGAATTGGGGGATTCGTGAGTGGAGGTGAGGACGGAGGTCAGGCTGTCCATTTGGGGCAGAAGCAACTTTTCTTCATCCCTCATTTCTCCTCTAGGCCAGGGGTGGGGGGAAGCCCACCACAGCACGTGGGCAGGAGGAGGAGGGGCAGCTGGGGGGTCTTACTCCCTCTGTGATGGGAGTCCTGGGGCCTGTTTTATCTTAGCAATGATCTGGTGGGTTCATGGACAGAATTCTGTTTATATTACATATATTTTTGGTTTCACCATAGGTTTCTGCTGCATCCACAGGGAAGAGCATACAGATCACAAGCAGAGTCGGATGAATTTGCACAGTAAACACATTCCGTCACAGGTGCGCCAGCCATCTTTATACGTTGAGGTGGAATTTACCATTGGCTTCTTTTCCTACCTGCAGGACATCTCACTTGGCTCATTTAACTTATTTCACAGGGTTTTAGCTACCTGTTGGGGGTGAGCGTGGTGTCAAGAGGCAGAGGCGGCTGGACTGCTGGACCATTCAGACCTGGGGTCTTTGGCGTTTTCACTAGCAATTCTGCCCTGTCCTCCCGCTGCAGTCTCCCCACTTGCGGCATCATCTCCACCAGGGAGTTTGCTCCTTATTATGGGTCTAAATAATCCATATTTGAATCCCATCACTGCCTCCACCTTAAAGGTCCTAGGCTTTTTGTAAAGTTAAGCTCAGTCCACTGGGCTGGAAACTAGGCCCAGTGACCGCATGGGCAGCCTGGGGCCTGGTCCCCTCAGATCCTGGCAGAGGTGATTAGGAAGTGTGGTCAGGATCCACCAGTCCACAAGCAAGGATGTGGTGGCCGAAAGACCAGCAGACTTGCAAGACCTTCACTTTGAGGTCCCACTGAGGGGACCTTGCTCTGTCCCCCAGGTGAGCTCTGGGACAGCCTCCATCTTGACTCAGACCCGGACACGTGGGTGGAACCAGCATGAGAGTCTCCAGACTTTGCCCCAAAGAGCCGGAACTCTTTGCTGAAAACACTTTGCATCTTTTGCTGCAGTAAATAGCCATGAGGTCAACTTTATGCAGAACCCTGCAAGCATCTTAGTGAATCACTGGATCTGGGTGTGATCTTGGGGACCCCCCCACCGTCCGGACACACACAGAAGGAATACCTGATTTTGACTCCAAATCAGTAAGTTTCAATTTCCAAGGACAACCTGAGTTTGGATAATTGTAAATAATTTGTGACTACATGGGACTGGAGACCCCAGTGGCCACTTCCGAAGTGACTTGGGTTTGCTACCCCTGTTAAAGCAAGACACATTCCCTCATCTCACATTCCCCCTGTATGCTTGCTAGCACTGATCTGCACCAGGGTGACAAGAAAGGTATCCAAGTTGTTTTCCCTTACCAGAAAACATGTGTCTCCCTATTTCTACTCAGATGCAAGGTAAAGCTCAAGGTCCTTTTGCATATGAGTGTTCAATTGTTCTGACAACATTTGTTGAACAGATTCTCCTTGAACTGAATTGTCTTTGCACCTTTGTTTGAAAACAATTCAATCTACCTCCAAAGTGTGGGTCTATTTCTGGATTCTGCTCCATTGATCTATTTCTTTCTTGATGCTTGGAGTAGCTTATGGCAGCTCAATAGTTGACTACATGATCGACCCTCAGCATGAGGATCTCGTATCTCTGTGGAAAGGTTCTACCATTATGGCCCCTCTGGAGTAAGCAGAGGAAGTTGTGGGGTTGTAGCAAGTATGTAAACTGTAAACATCACTTGCACCCTAATCACATACCAGCTTTTCGCAGATGCTGGTAGATAATGATGTAATATGAAGAGTGAAATTAAATATTTTTATTTTGATGTTTTGACTTGCCATGAAGCAAATATTTTGGAAATATTTGTGTACAATTTGATGTAAACATGTTATTAAATTTTGAATGTAAACATGTTTTGAGCTAGCTTAGAAAGTATATAAACCAAGCGATTGCGAAGCTCAGAGCGGCTTTTGAGACAGACTCAAGCACAGGACCAGACATGACCAGAGCCGTCTCACCCCTTCGAGATCCACCAAAGACGACCCGGAACATCCATCATTCCCGGGCTGCAGCCATCAGGCATCCCTGTGGAGCCGAGACTGAGTTCAAGACACCGAGTTCAAGAGATTTAGTTCGAGCCTCCAGACCACGGATGACTCTTCCCCGACGACTAAAGTAACACTGCGGTAAGCGATCGCTCGAGGGACATAGCGATAGGGTAGTGCTAGACATGGTGTTTCATTGTTGTGTGAATAAAGCATATTGAAAGGCACCATTTATGGTCAGAGCTTTATTGGCGACACCTACTCTAAGGAAGCCCACCAAGGTGGTCTGATTCCCCGCTCGCGACAGGGGTTGACCTTGCTAATTTCCCCTGCTTAGGGAATCATATCCTTGTGCTTTTGATATCAAGTCTCTGAAACTTGTGGGCGGTTTCAGTTGTTTCAGGTGGGATGGTGAATCTGATTCCTGTTTTATTCCATTTTGAACAGAAGGAGAAATCCAAACTGCTGTTACATGGGGATTATTTTTGGAAACAACCTCCATGGAGGCAGCTCTTGGTCATTACTATTTCTAGTCTGTTAGCCTTAGTCACAACCAACTTGAGACCTCTAGAACTTTCACCAACATTACCTCTTCCCCACCACTTCTGTGTGACATAACTGCTTCAGTAACAAGTAGCGAGATGAGATTTGGGGAAATATTGGTCAGATAGCTTTAGGTTAGATTCTCAGGCTGAAAAGGATTAAGACTCAGAACTCCCTTTAGGCCTATAGGCTAACAGCCTGCTTTCTCCTTGGCCACCTTAAATAAAATTCCCTCATGCAATGATTATGATTCAGTTTGTCTTTCTGGGCACCAAGTGCACCAAATCCATTGTCTGCTAATCCAGACAACAGCAGACCTATGACCCAGAGCCCAGATCCTATGTAGCTATTTCCGCAGACTCTTGAGGGACAGAGCCCAAGCCTCAAATTAGGCTCCAAGGATACTCAGCTCAAACTTCAGGCACCCTAACCCTGTCCTAGAGCTCCTCCTGCCCAAGAAAAGCCCATCAGCTCTTGCTCGGAACTGTCAAGAGTGGGGAGTGTGATTGAAGCATAGTAGCAAGTTAAACAGTGGTCGTCAATTTAATACCCAACTCTTAAAAGAAAGAATTGGTTTTTTCTTTTTCCTTTCTTTAAACTTCAAGTCTGAAATAAGTGGCATCAAATGAACACTCAGTGAACAAATAGCGGGGCAATGTTCCCCCCTGGGGCCCTAACACTGGTCAGAAGTTACGGGGGGTTTGGCATCATGGTTATTCCATCTTTCAATCATTGCGTGTGTTGAAATGGCTTCTGTAGGCTTCTGCCCAAGATCTTTATCCTGAGGACAAGTGCTGTTTTTGTCCAAGTTCATGACCAACCAGCAAATAGCTCTATGGAAACTTTTTGCAAAAGACATGGCATCTCCCACCATTAGGTCCATTAGGAACACATTTGAACTTGACAAGTCAAAGGCTCTATAACTACCTTTAAGAGCTGACCCATGAGAATGCCACACCCTGCTGACCCCAACCACAGGGCAAGTCAAACTGCTTCTCAGGGAAATTGGATGCACAGAACTACCAAGCAGCTGCAGATGGAGCCTGTTAAGGTAAGAAGCAGGGGCTTGCAAGGTGCATGCCCTCAACCTAATGGTGCCACTGAAAACGAAGTCTACCAATCCAGGAGTGTGCTAAGGAGCTCTGACCACAGAGCTAGAGACTGTACTCAACAGAGCTGTGTGTGAGCAGAGTAGCCCCCTTGGAGGGCAGGTGCCTAGATGAACGCCTTCATGGCCTCAGGCTGCTGGGGCCGCAGTGTGGGCACAGCATGGACCACCCAGGTGTGGCCCTGGGGTACAGTAGCTGCACATCTTTGTAGCATCCCAAGCAGACCTATGAATCTGCAAATCTGTGCAACAGCCACCAGGGATGTGACACTTGTCCCCAACTCTGGGCTTCATTCTGGGAGTGCTGCTGAGGACCTTTAAGAGAATGACTATCGGAAGAGCTCTCATCCCTTTTTTCCATGGGGGATGGTTAGGTTAGAGTAAGCCCACAAGGTCTGAGATGAGCCCTCCCTTGAAGTGAAGAGGCAAAGGCAAGAAAGAATCAGTTCACATCCTACATTTTCCTCCAGAAGGCAATTTTTAAAGTGAATGCACAGTCATATTTTGACTTTTAGCATAAAAAGAAACACAGCTTGGTATTCTGAACTCAGGGGATATCCTTGTATATGGTCATGTCTGCTTGTGTGCCTTTGAACACATGTCAATCATCTCGTGAACTTAGATTCAGGTTTAGCAAATGTGACCTATTATTTCAAATGCCACCAGGCCCCAACTTGGCCTTCAGAGACATTGTCAGTCTGTTGATTCAACAGGGATTTCTGAGACTTGCCATCCTCCTAAGACATCTTACATCTGCTTAAATTAACATTCCAGAAAGTTCCACGGAAGCCATGGAATGGAGAAATCAAATACAGGCCGCTGGGCAAACAGTTAATACAACCAGATCAAAATCAAAGTTCAGAGAGTCTAGAAGCACTAACACAAGTTCTCATGATAAAAAGCAAACAGTGAACAAACATGAATTAAGGGATATAGGATTAGTCCTTTTTACTTTTTTTTTAAAAAAAAGAACTTAAGTCTAAAAAGTAAGTAACTTTGATAAGTATCTTGATAAATCTGATTGGCTTTTAAGAAGTCACAAATCCCCAGCAAACTACTCAAATGCCCCTCCTTATCAGTACAAGCATGCTCACTATGTACAGTAAAAAAGTAAAGCCCATCAGAACTATTCAGGCTAACTGTCAATATGCGTTTGTGAAGAAATCCAAACAAATTTTAGTAGTTTGCTTTAACAGTCTTCATTCTTCATTTAAAAAATTTTACACCATTCTGTTTTTTATATTTTATTATCTTTTACTATTTAATAGCTTTTTGCAGGTTAGAAATTGTCATGAAATTATGCCAGCACTGTCTATCTTAAATCCTTCATTTGAATGTGATGTGCGCAGTGAAAGAACGGTGTGGATGCCATTTGCAAGTAGCTTGTAAAACCTTGACCTTGCCTTTAACACCTTGGAGGCCTCAGCTACCAGCTTGTCCAGTTCTCTGTGGCAGCAGAGGGGAGCACAGGTCACAAAGCCCATATGGGGGAGCATGAGCAAGTCTTTATTGCTGCAACAGGAGGCGAGGTACACAAGCGGTGGGGCAGCAAGCCACAGGGAGACTGCCAGTTTCATGCTGCTTAGGGTCAAGGTCGGCACAGGGCCAGTTACGCGCTCATAGCTGCAACTCGGGGTTTTATCAAGGTTACAGGCTACCTGCTGAGTCTCCAGAAAGCAAAGCGCATTAAGTCCCCCCATGTTCATTAGCATAAGTTACTCCATGTTCCTCTAACTTCGCCCTAATCCCAAATAGTTATAAAACATGATTTTTGGACGCATTCCACCTAGACCAAATTGAAAAGTGGGGTCATTTCCAGGGGTTTTGCCCATGTCCAGCCCTAGAATCATCTTACACTTGCGTTAGATAGGCCTTTGCCCCTAAGGTCTGTGAATGCACCAAAATCAGGCTAGGGGACCAGAGGCTGAGGGCAATTGCCTGTCCGGCCTGCTCCGTCCATTTTCCATTAGACATAACCTGTGATTGTGCAGGAGCCCAGGCCACCTTAGGTACTTGGGCACTGGTGTGTCATCTTATTCTGGGGTCAAGAGCTCTTCAGGAGACTCCCCGTAACATCAGGAGAGCCGACTGCTCCTCAGGTTCCCACTCAGTGTCTTATGGGACTTTTACAACCATAATTCTCAGAGGAAAGGGAACGCGATCATGTTTTCTGAACAGCTCTGTGTGCTGTGCTTAATGCCACTTAGCCAACCTGTCACCCACAGCACAGGTAGCTCATAGTAATCGCTATCAGCCCCCCAAGTCTCCAGCTCTGTGCCCAGGCGTGACCTGCACCTAAATCTAGGGACCAGAGGCTGGGCATGGCGGGAGCCCATTGCATTCTCTCCCCTTATGCTTAGGTTCTGCTAGATGAGAGGTTTAGAGGTGCGGCTTGGGTAGAGAACACTCCCGCCATGATACAGAGTAAGGGGAGTAAACTTCAGACTGAGCAGGTAGCAATGACAAGGCTCCTATTTATGGAGCAGACACGGAATTCCGCAGGGAGGGGTGGCCGAACCTGGCTGGCATGAGGTGCAAGTTATCCGGACCTGAGGAGGGTGTGGAAGGGGACTCTGGAATTAGTGGAAGCCCCTGAGGCACCGAGCAACTGAAGAAATGTTTGAAAAGACCTCACAGGGCCGGGTGGCAGGCAGGGAAGATGGTGGCTGCATGGTGGCTACAGCGGGGTTTAGGACAGAGACCCAGCAGATCGGGGGACTGTATGGATGGAGGTGGGGTTTTCTATGTTTTTTCTGTGCAATATAACCACCCAAGAAACATTTATCTGCCAAGAATAGAACTTGAACTTGGCAAAAAGATAGTTACCAGAGGGTAAGAGAAGGAAGGCTGGAAGGGGGGAGGGAAGCAGGTGGGCTGGGGGCACTGGAGTCTGGGTAGAGGGAAAAGGCATCAGAAACAAAATAGGTAAAACAATTCATCGTGGGACAATAGAATTCATGTGGGCTATTGAGATTTTGTCTGAGGGCAACTCTATCCCGAGAGCACAAACGAAGTGAATGCTATCATGGGAACAGATTAGGCTGCACACCCTCTACCCGGTCCCAATTTACACATAAAATAAAATGGGGACTTGAGGTGATAGAGAATGAGCTTCAGCACACAAACTTAGAAGGCTCGCCTGCCTCCGCTCCCTCAGTTTCTGCAGAGCAAACAACTCAGAAAGTTACAACTGAACCTTGCTTTCTCCCAGATGAGCAGTGAAATTGATTCTTGCATTTTTTGAAAAGTGCTCATCCCTCTGAAAACACTTGCCATCTGCTTTAGTTTTGTAAACAGCCTCATCTAAATATTAAAGGTTAGATTATAACTTACGGCTGTCCTTCAGAACAGGAACATGAAGGCTAATGTTTGTTCTCAATGACTTAGGACTAAGATGAAAATGCAGAGGAGCGTGGACATGGGGACCACGTGCCCAGGACAGACGGTAGAAGCTGCACTGAAGTCGCCTTAACACCGCAGAGGTGATTAGCGGGGCTGCTGATCCCTAATGTGGGCCTTAGGAAAATCGGAACCGCCAAGAAGTGCAAAGGTATGGTGGTGACAAGGTGGTGCCCCACCTCTATAGGGGCAGAGTACACAAGTTTTAAGAGATTGTCTTGATCCCATTCAAGTCCAGGTACAGCTCAGACCCTGGAGGACGCAGCAGCTGATGTGTGAGTCCGATAGCCTGGGCTGAAGTGGGGGCTGGGCTCCACACCGCTATGGGAGGAGTGAGGAGTGCCGTCTCAGTGGGAGGCATGATGCCCCGACTGTCCTTGCTTCAGAACTCCCTGCCACGGTGGCCAGAGCTCCCTCAGCCCTCTTTTCTTTTCATGGGTGTTGATTTCTCAGCCACGTTGGCACAGGGCATCACAAATCTCAATCTCTCATGACGGACTTGCCTTGAAGGGCAGAAGTAACCAGAGGGTCTGCAGATGACTGAAGTCAGGGACCCTCCTGCGACAGGGGCTCACCACCTGCTGGAATTTGTGTCTCCCTGCAGTTCCTTTTGGGTCCCTGCAAACAGACTGGAGCTACCCTACACAGGGGGTCTCAGCAGGTGGGTTGAAGATCTAACCAAGGCTCTATTCTCCACCAGCCTTCCAGAAGACACCCAGAGCCTCGGGCCCCTTCCTGCCAGTTGTGGGAATGCCCAGGATTTCCCAAGTTCTTGCTTGTGGGCCATGGATGCAGCTTTAAACCCACATGGGCCATGCCCACCACTAGAACGCTGGGGCTTGGGTTTTGAGGGGCACGCCTTTGGTGTGAAACAGACAAACTTATGGAAACCAGTCAAACAATAGGAAAGCAGTCCACCCAGTTAATAAATGGCAGCAGATCTAAACAATTCAGATATCTGGATACATGGGAAGATGTTCATCATCACTCCCAATGACATGCAGCTTTCAACTATGAGAGACCATCTCTCACCCATGAGAAAGGCACATATTAAAGAGACCCCCAACAACAGGTGCTGGAGAGGATGTGGAGAAAGAGGAGTCCTAGTACACTCTTGGGGGTGTAAACCCATTGGCTATTATGGAAAGTGATCTGGATTTGCCTTAAGCTAGAAAAACTGTGCGCCCCAGCAAGCCCTTGTCCCGTCCGTGCCTACTCCACGTGGATCTAACACAAATGCCCCAGTTGCAAGTAAGACTCTAGAAGTTTGGGGGTATAGGACCTCCACAGGGGAGACAGGACATTTGCTATCCTGTCACCTCCCAGGTGAGATCCTAGAAGGAAATCTGGTTGGTTCCACCAACTGCTCTGTGCACAGAAATACCCAGCTCCTCGGATCGAAGAATAGCCCCTTGAAAGGGCAGAGGCGCGAAGCCATCATGACCGGGGGTCAGGGCTTCTCACTGGGAGCACCCACTTTGATGGGGGTACTTATAAAACATCCAGATGCTGCATTAAGGCCAGTCGTGGCTCCAAGCATGCTGTGTTTCACTTCTCACTTTCAATGCCTCCTTCCCCTCAGAACACAGAACATCTTTTCTCATTCCCGTGAGTATAAGGCAGTCATCTAGATTCAGATGAGTAAAAATGGCAGGTAACTTGGCATGAACATTCAGGGCAGGCCAGAGGAGGGCCTGCAGGACAGAAGCAGTGGAGATCACAGGGTCACTGAGGCCAAGGGGATGTACGAAGCCAGCCCCAGGCCTGTGTCAGTCTGGGCACCATCGTCACCCAAAGTCCAGGTACCCGAGAAGGGGGTGACCCCCACCGTCGTCCCTATAAGGACACCTGGAATAGAGGCGGCAGGAACTAGGCCTCAGGGGAGCAGCACTGAACAAATGTTTTGCATCCAAGACAGGTGGAAGGACACAGAAAGCTGGACCATGTTTTCAGGCCTATTCTGAGCCACAAACATGAGATTGAACAGCCATGGGGTCAGAACAGGTCACTTAGGTAGTGACTTCTGAGCAAATGGGTCCAGGAGTCAGCAAAATGCTGTGACGTCTGGCCAGCTTGTGGGGGCAGGCAGCAGCCCCCATGGTAAGGAAGGACAGCCAGGATTTGCAAGAGATCAAGAAAGGGCCCTTGCTGTTAGTCTTGGTTCTCTACAGGAATCTGGAAAAGGCTTTGGGGACAGCAGAACAGTTACTGGGGATATCAAGTTTCTGAAAATACAAACCATCCACTTTTAAGAGATGGCAGTGACCATTTAAGGCAGTTCCTTGGCCATTCTGGGCACTGTGGGTCAACAGTAGCTGGCCTTTCAGGCATGGAAAGGGTAGCGACAAGCCCCATGATCCTGTGGGGCTGCTGCTGTAGCGAGCACACAAGTCGCTCAGGTTTGCTGTTCCGGCACCTAATAGCCCCACATGCACCTGCCGTGGCCAGCCTCCTGCAGTCAAGGGCCAGGAAGATGACCTTTCCAAGCTTTGTCCCCCACGCAGAGCCACCGCCACCAGGGTGATTGCTACTTGAGTGGCACACTCTAGGGTCCAGCTGGTTTGCATTTCAGTGGCCCCATTCCTAACTCCACTCTCATCCCCTCTTCCTACTCTGGACAGGTATTTCCCGTTTCACTCAAAACCCATCCGATCTACTCCCAGCTGTAGCAGGGGGCAACCTGGCCAGCCTCCACCTGTTATAGCTGCCCCCGTGGAGTAACTGGATTCCTCATTTTAGAAAGCAAGGTTGTTACAGAAGCCTGTGTCCCTGCTCTCTCCAAAGCAGCTACCCAAGCCAGTGGGCAGCCACCCAAGAGACCAGAGATACCTGTATTCCACAGGTATGACAACAGGTTGCCAACTTAGAGCAGGAAGGGAGCCCCTAGGCCCACCCCTGGAGGACCTGGGAATGAACGACACCCTTTGGGACACCTGCCAGGCCCTTAGAAGTTCTGCTTGAGGCACCAGGCACCGCACACTACGAATTCCACAGCCCGAAGATGCCCACCTCACTGTCCTCATGCCTTTCCTCTGGCTTCCAACCCCGTCTGAGGTCTTCTGAGGTCACCACCACAGCCAGAGGGTACAGGAGCACCGGGGACTGTCCTGGGCCTCCTTGATCGGGTCCATCCGAGTTCTGAATGTCCCTTGCATCACTACTTGTCCTGCCGTGGTCCCCACCTCAGTGAGGTGACTCGGACCATCCAAGACCCCTGGACCATGTGAGGTTATACCCAGTTCCTACTGAATAGGTCAACTGGGGAGGTGGATGCGGATAACTGGGGTGTCCTGCTACTCGTCACAGCCTGCGCTTTCTCTCCAGCTCAAGCCTCCGGTGCGGAGAGCTCAGTCCAACTTAAATATTTACCCAGTGCTATGCCCTAAGGTACCAGGCAGGGATAAGACAAACTCAACAGTTATCTCTCTGGACTTCTGCTTATACACCATTGCCTTTACACCTGGCGTTAGTATTTCTGCTCCTCTGGGCCATGTGAATTGAAGTGTTTTCCTCATTTTTGCCTCTAATGAGACAAGAAAGCAGACTTGCCATCACCAGCATGGAAGTCCAGAATCTGGTGTTAAATCATTTTGGAGGAAAATGCTTTTGGGGTCATTTTTTGTATGGAAAAGTGGACATTCAAGGTCACCCATTCACGCCATCATGACAGCACTGAGGCCAGCTAGCAGGAGGACACCAGCCCTGGCTGCGGGCATTGGGTTTCCAGCATATTCTGGGTGTGAGCGCCTCTCCCTCCTTACTGGGAGTGTTAGAAATTAAGATTAGGGTAGCATATTTGGATTCTTATTCCAGAATTCAGGTCACCTGAATTCTGAATGTTTGTCCCTGTGAGTGGCTCACAGGTAATGTCTCAGCACCATGACCTGTCCTTCCTGGTTCCACTTCATGTGGTGATCTGGAGTCTTGCAGAAGGCCCAGGCTGATCCTCATTGAGTCTTGGATACCCATCACCCCTCTCCTTCAGTCTCTTCCCTTCCATGCTAACCTGTTTTAGGTCAGTTTCCTCACTCCAGCTATAACTGTTTTACCCAGAAGCTTAAGTGCTTGTTCCTCAGTCCCAGCTTGAATTCCTCCTTGTAGTCACAGGGGCCAGGGCTGGGAGGTGCCCTGAGGAGCATCAGACAGGAACTAAAGAGCAAGACAGCAGGGCTCACTAGTAGCAGAAGTAGTGCTTTGGGACAATGTAAAGAGCAATGTATCTGCACCATGGGAGGGACAGCAGTCAGGAAGCGGTGCCTGAGGCTGATCTAGGACAGGAGGTCTTAGGTCCAAACCTGACGCCTGCTCGCAGGGGCGGGACACCCGAGGATGGCGGTGGAGTGGCAGAACCCACAGCCTGCCCTACCCCATAGCCAGCACTATCCACAATAGCTGCCCCCAACCCCTGACAGATGGTGAACACTGAAGATTCATTTCGGGTAAGCTTGAAAAGGCCAAAAATACTTGGGAGGACAGCTGTGCTCACCTCTGGGCTCACTCCTACACCTGCACGTGCTCAGAATTCAAAAACTGAGCAGGTTCACAAAGTGGCCAGAAGGACTTAGCTGTGGACACTTCCCACCCCTCCAGGCCCAACATCTTAACTTGCAAGTATTGGTGTTAGGCTGAGCCAATTCCCCTTTAAGTGGCATGTGCCCCCTCCCCCATCTAGAGATGGGTCCTGACCACCTCTGTCAGGTCAGGGGTCACAGCCCCATGTGGCCTCAGTGACCAGGTCATCCACACTCAGCAGCTAGATCCCCAGCTGGGGTGAAGTTGGGGACTGTGGCTGGGAATTGATGGTCCAGTGAGGGTCAAGGGAGTGGCGAAAAGAAATGGGGCTCCCAAAACCATACATGGAGCACCCCTCCACACTGCCAGAGCTCGTGCTTATGAGCAAAGACTCAATACTCCGCTTACTCCAGCCACCACAGAGCTAAGCCCCCCCCCTTTTTTTTTACTGCAGAGCATCTTGAGGATTAAACGCGTTGTGCTATTTTTATCTTGTTTTCATCTGAGGAGACAGGGAAAGTTACTTAACACATCTGCGCCTCGAGAATGGCTTGCAGGGACACAGGATTCTCATTCAGGCTGTTTGGCGGTGACAGTCACACCGCCTCCACCATCAGCATCCACCAGGTTCTAAGTGCTAATGTGTGCAAGCATTCCTATCCAAAAGACCGCGTTTATTGCTGAACCATGAGAGCATTTAAAACACGATCTGCACGCTTTCACAGGAAAGCATGTTATGACATATTTCGTAAAACAAAGGTAAGATTCCAATCTGCCAGTTGGAGGACACCGAGTCAAGTGCTCCATTAACTAGGTGTCTCATTTGCAAGGGGCGGGGGCAGCAGAGGGAGTTAGGAAACCCCAGCCGTGGGTGGGGGCTTGGAGGAGAAAACAGTTGCCGGCAAGCAACCCTCCGAAATTCAATCTTGAGACCACTCACTGCCTCTCTCCCATCACCTGAGACCTTATAGTCAAGAGATTTTAAGAGGCACTTTCTATTATTGGGGTCATAAATGGGACAAGGACAGATACCTAAATAAAATGGGATCTTCCACGAAATGGATGGATTATTTGCCAGACTCCTAAAGTGCATCTTCCTGCCCAGACAGGGCAATGGATCGGGTGGTTTTATAGATTCTCCCTGCTCTAACGTTTCACGATAGTGATCTTCATTTCGTGGAGAAGGGAGGGGGCTACTGTCAAACTCCCTGCCCTCCTTTCCTGAGCAGCCCAGGTCCCCCTGAGCCCCAGACAGAGTCTGAAGGCAGCGTGGCCCTCAGAGCCGCCTTGCTATCTGGAATCACCATTTGCACCTTCCGAGCCAGCCGCGTCCTTTGGTCCACACGCCGTATGAACTGAGTCTTGCCGGACCAGAGTTCATTATCGGCAGAATCTACTGTATACAGTTGTTGAAAATGGATCCTACAGATGTGGGACAGCTGTTTGTACTTAGCAGTTAAGTGTCCCTGCGATGCTGGCGGCCTCTGACAAAGGCATTGTTCTTTGCAAGGCATCCATCTCTCAAAGACTTCCTAAATCAGGCCCAGATGTCTACACCCCACTCTTATTTCTCCAGAAGACTCTTCTGGAGAAGGTGGTTTTTCCACTAAGGTATGTGTGGCAGAATGCAAGCCAGCAGTGGATCATCCCGATAGATAGAGCAGTTTTCTAGTTCTTCGCGCCCAGCACTAAGTCAATCCCCCTAGTCCACTGTACAGATGTGGAAGCAGCTCAGTTTGCCCTTGGACAACAATCGGATGGCAGAACTAGTTTTAAAACTCCAGACCTGAGTACCTGTTCTCATGTTTGCCCAGGAATAGAAATTCCATTTTCAGTTGGGTAGACACGATTGCCTAGAATAAGACTATGACCATGTCACTCAAGTTCTAGCAAACAGGATGTAGTTTCAGTTGGTGAGTTCAGGTTCCAGGCAGTTTTTTTTTTTTTAAAAGACACCTCCTTACCCCAGTCAACTTTCTACCAAATTAGATGGAAGTAGACTCTTTCATGTCCTTCATAGGGATTCCAGGCAAGGGTTGGTGCTCCAGCAGCCATCTTGAAACATGAGGTCCTTCAGGAACATCTGTCTTGAACAGAACAAGACTGAAGCCAGCTGGGTGCCTTCTTCTTGGGACATCATACCATCCCCAAGGCTGACCTTCATGTTCTGAGTGAAACAGCCTCTCCTCTGTTTGGTCTGTCTAGCAAGCACTAAACCTGAAACTGAGTTACATACCACGCCCTCTCAAAGGTACTGGCATTATCTGGTCCTCCTGCCCTATGCCAACCACCTCTCACCATTGCTGGGCCAAGAGTCTCAGAGATTAAGGACGGGACTTTAGTAACAGCTCTGAGCATATGGAAAAGACCCAAAAGGAGAAATTGCTTGGTGATCAAGTTCAGATGACCCAGCTCTCTCTAGTCAACCAAGAAGGATAGTCTAATTTCTCATCTTTAACATGTGGTACAGGATCGTGGAAATCCTCTGCATACTATAAAAAAGAAATCCGCACCCGCACCTACTGTGCAGGTTTTCGTTTTCTATATTTGCCACCATCTTAAATAAAAGGTGAGTGAAGTCAAAGCGGTTAAACCCTGTCCAAGGTCACATAGCAAGAGTCATGCTGGACACAATAGCTGCCTTATCTGGACTTGTAAAAACCCCACAAGGCAGGTGTCCCAGGGGAACTTGAGACTCAGACATTGGTCCCCTGGCCTAAGGTCAGCTCATGCTCGAGCTAGACTAACACTCGACTCCCACATCCAGGCTTTCACCACCACAGGCTGTACCCCTCCTCTGCTCTGTACCCCTAGGTTCATGTCTGATGTGGGCACACAGTTTGAGAGATAGCGTCTGAAGTCCTTTTGTCAAGGGAGGCACGGTTTGGGGAAGTGTCATTTCTTGGCTGTGAAAGATTTCACTTAGAGGGAACAGCATCGGGCAAAGGTCTGATTCACAAAGATCAGAGTCAAGCAAGGGGCCAGGCTCCTGGAGGCGCTGGTTCCAAGTCTCCATGGTCACCTGCAAAGGTCCCCAAAATCTCAAGAGGTCAAGGGTGAGGCAGGCACCACACGTTGCTCTCCAGTATCTTGCCATAAAGCCCCCATGTCCCCCAGGTTGTCAGCTCTCCATCAGAACTGAGACCAACTTGACATAACTAGGTGCTAACAGACACCCTTCCATCCCCTGTCCCGTGTATGTACGCCTTGGGTCAGGCGCTGGACAACTGATGGACGCAACATTGCCCTCCATTTCCAGGGGTTCCCAGGAGGAGGACCTGGAACTGTAGACAAGACAGAAGCAGTCACACAAGCTATCAGGCGTCATGGCCGGGTCTAGAGCCGGTCCTGCATGTGGTTTTTTGTTTTCTATATTTGCCACCATCTTAAATAAAAGGTGAGTGAAGTCAAAGCGGTTAAACCCTGTCCAAGGTCACATAGCAAGAGTCAAAGCCAGATTTAAGGCTTCCTTGCCTTAAATTCCATGGAAGAGGAATCTCCGAGGTTATAAGACTTTAGCATCCTCAGAAATAGGATAGCAGCGGCCAGCGCAATGGGATTGAACTTGGCCCCTGGAAAGAGCCCTGGCTTCCCTTGTTCTCACCCTTCAGCCCAAGTGCCCACTTAGATTAGTCTCTGACAGACCTCAGGGGGAAATTACAAGTAAGTGTTCAATTTCTCCTTCCGCAGCAGCTTGGAGCTGGGAAATTGCTTCTCCCCAGCAACCTTTCCGCACCCACAGCTGTGGCTCCCCTGACTGTCAGTGTGTTGCCAACAGGTTGGAAATGAGAGTATTTCCTGCACGGCTGCTGGAGGGGCACACGTGTGCTCCCCGCCGCAGGCTCGGGCTCCGCTGCTGCAGGGGACCAGCCAGCAAAGCTGGGGGGATGCGATCCCAGGCCCGCCCCACCAGGCCTCGCCGGCCATCTGGTCGGGGTTTCTGATGACGATCAAAGGGGAACGGAGGGGCTGGAAAGTGGAGGGAGTCGGGCTGACCTCTGCTGAGTCCTCGACACCTCATGAGCCAAGGCAGGAAGTGCCAAGACCCTGGATGACGGCACAGCGGGAGGAGGACCCCCTGATGTGTAGTTACCCCTGGGCCCCAAAGGCACACCTCCTGGGTGTGATTTCCTACGCTACCCTCATTTGCTTTCACTACCCCTTCTGCACGGGCTGGGATGGAGTGTAGTGGGGTGAAGACAGTTCATCTCGAAGTTTATTCTGTGGCTTAATATACTACAGAGGCTCAAGTCACTTGAAATGAAGTGATCGAGTCAATTTCCAAACAGACAATGGTCTCTCCTTCCCCAGCTTCAAACCCTCTCTGCAAGTCTCGCTTAGAGAATGCTTGTTCTAATAAACCTTGCTGACATCATGCCTTTGCGTTTCAAGACCAGGAAGCTCTTCTCAGAGGTCCCCTAGATTTCTGGTACCCAACCCCCATGTTTATCCAGCGGAGAATTGTCTTGCATATTAAAACATACCACCCAGATGCAGAAAATTTAAAGAAAAAATTAATTACATCCTTAGACTTGAGAGAACTTCAACTTTTTAGCAAGCAAGAGGATTTTTAGCTAATGAGCTTCCCTGATAATGGATTTCTTGGGGCAGAAAAGTTAACCAGGTGTCTATTGATGTAGCTCATGGTAACTACGTTTATTTAGGGGTGATTTAGTTTGGGGTTAGACTGCTGGATACAATTTTTATTTTTTGAAACAAGCAAGCAGTAATCAAGTAGAAGCTGTCGTGGTGACTGGTCTGATTTCCTGTTTTGTTTCTCCAAACACAGCATCCACCCTTCCGTGCCCATGCCACCCAAGGCTCCCTCCCTCTGGCTCCCAGGCTTCTGCTCATTTTAGCAGCACAACCAAAGGCATTGGAAGGAGCAGGGCAGAAGGAGAATGAAGTCAGGGAATGTTCTCCCAGTTCTTTTAGACCGCGGTGTTAGGAGTAGCCCGATGTCCTAGATGGCAGCTCTCCCTGGCGGGTACCCCCTAGTGCTTGCAGCTCTGCCATGCACCTGAGTGCCTGGTCATTCCTTGTTTCTAGTAAGCCTTAGGCCACTCAGTTGTCTCCAGGGAAACCCTTTGCACGTGCCAGTCGCTCCCCACCCATCTTCTGAAGGATACCCACTTGGGACCCGACTCGGGTGCAAACCAGGGTCCCAGTTCAAAACTGAAGATTTCCAACCTGCCAGCATCAGTGGTAAGCACCGTGCCCCTCTAAGCCAGTGGCCGTCGTCCCTGCTCAACTTGCTCGCCCACACAGCTGACCCTGCCCCCACTGACACCTGAGGGGATCCTTGCCAGGTCAAGGTCAATCCCACTGCGGCAGAAGAGGGATGGTTAAGACTCCACCAGGGCTTTTTGGCAAGATCAGCCGGTGGACACAGATGGGGTTCTTGGGCTGAAAGGTGACAGCCAGGGCTGCCTCCTGCCCAGTTGACATGTAGGGAAATACCCTTTGTCGGTAACTCTTCAAGAGTTAGAAATGTAGCTCCTTCTGCTTGCTCCTGCCACAAAAGGAAGGTTTCCAGAGCTCACAGGGCTGAAGACTTCGGTAGAACAGCAACAGCCGACAAAACCCAAAGCCCGGCTCTCGTGCTGGATCAGCCCTTTTCTCTGCGGACCATTTTAGACACCGCAGGTTCATCTCGGCTTAAGTAGGTCGCCCCATTGTACAGATGGGAAGACAGGCATGGAGAGAAGCGACATGCTTCCCTTGCACTGGGCCCATCAATGAAGCGTGATCTTCAAATAGCCCCCCGAACATGAGCATTTAAGAGCAATGTATCAGTTTGAGTGAAGTTTTTAATACTGCTTTCCACGGTCCAAAAAAGTGTCATTGAACCTTGGAAACCACAGATCTCCAATCGGCATCCACGGGGAGGTCTTTGGCCAGTGAACCTCTGCTGAGTTTGAGGTCCATGCCCGTGTTTGCACTGCGCTGATCTCCCAAGCTGCTCCGTCACGGACAGTCAGATATTCTAGAGTCTGGAAAGGGGCTGGCCTGACAGGTGACTGTGGTTGAGGCCTCCCCCGTGACCTTGACAGCTATTAGGCTGCCTTCTCCTTCACTTGGGGTCACTTGTATCCAAGACTGAGGTCCCCCCAGTCCTTCTATACAGCCCCTCTCACAGACCATTTTAGAGGTAACGGCTCATTTTTAGAGCCAGAAAAAGGCTCAGAAAGGTTAGGCGTTTGGCCTGGGTTACACAGCAGAGAGTTCTCCGCCTCCAGGGCCTGTGGCTTTAATGGTTCTCAAGCAGTTGATTCAGCCCCAGACTGAAGTCCAGGCAAAATTTCTTACTTTCACTGACCAGATGGCTCTCTCCTCTAGGTGTTGAGAACTCAGAGCCAACTTCTGAAATGTATGGCTTTTTCGTTGTTTACCAGGTGTTGCAAACCAGAGAACTCCCAAAGGCCTCCCTTCCCTACTCGTGGGGTCTCAGGTGCGGTGAACCGGCCCTCCCAGCGAGGTCCGTCTCCCTTGTCCTGACCTGGCAGCGCCCTGCTTAGTGGTGCACTTACCCTCTTGGATAAAGGTAGTGGGTGCCCCGGCTCTGCCTCCTGCATGACCATTAACGGGATTGTGGGGGTTTAAGCCAACTTGTGGGCCTGAAACTTAGAGGTTTGAACTGGAAAGACTTGGTAGGAAGGGCCCAAGTCTAGCCTTTCCCCTCTTTGTTTCAGGAAAGAAACACTGTTCTGGCATCTCTGCCGCCAGCTCCTTGTCCAGCTAGTTGTTGAACCTGAGGGGGAATGGGTGGGTGCAATCCTGAGTGATCCACAGCTGGAGGGGTCAGAAGCACAGATGACAACCTGGACTTGCAATTGGAGTCTGAAGTGGGGGAGTCAGTCTTAAACTATATTTTGACACTACTTGGAGGTCGTGTCGGATTCTACACGCTGATCAGGCACCCAGCTGGTGTCCGGAAAGACTAAAACAGGTGGCATGTTCATATTCTAGCTCTTTGATGACCATGTAAACAGCCCCCGTTGATGGAAGGTTCAGAGAAGATTCTGCTTTCCTGGAAGCAGAACACACCTGTGTGCACTCAGGGGGCGTGCTCACTGGCTGCGAGTAAACCCAGGTGTGGCTGGAACCTGTTCCTGGCTCCTCTTTATACATAGGAAAGATTTTTTCCGTATGTGGAGGCTTTTAGGGTATCTCCATCTTGGCAGGCCAGGCGGGGAATCTCATGTAATCACGCTCCGAGTTTTACTACGCAGATACTATCATGACAGAGTTTAACGTACTCTACTTAATCCTTTTGTAATAAATTCCAGGAGGCACTTGGGCAGCTCAAGCACCAAGTATTTCCTAGTACGTAATTGCTGGGTGTCTAGT
Organism: Talpa occidentalis; assembly: GCF_014898055.3. Taxonomy (NCBI): domain Eukaryota; kingdom Metazoa; phylum Chordata; class Mammalia; order Eulipotyphla; family Talpidae; genus Talpa; species Talpa occidentalis. The sequence continues at coordinate 83,485,195 of NW_023601433.1, read as the reverse complement.
ACCAGCCAGAGCCCACTGGAATCCACCACCTGCCTGACCCTACACCCCTCGCTCCTCAGGCTTCAGGACACGTGTTTACCTGGACCCGACGGGGGTCTCTAACTGCCTGTCAGCTCTGTGCTGGGTCTCCCTGTTCTGGGTTCATTGGCCATCTCACAACTGCAGGCGTTTCCAAGGGATTAGGGCCCTCACCTTTGGACCTTCTCACACCCTGGAGGTGTGTTCTAATCACCCTGGCAGGCCCCAGCTGTCATGCCTCATTACTTAAATATATTATCATGGCCTGGCCTCAGGCAGGATGGTGGGATTAAAGCAATAAAACTATATGGACAAGTGGCCAGCTTTAGGACGGCTCCTACCCAGAGGACTGCTGTGGGTAACAGCCCGCAGCTGCAGCACCAGGCACTCACCGCCCACCCCGCATCCCCTCTGCCCTGCCCCTGCCCCGGTCAGGGCGTCCAGCCTCCAGCATGGCATGGGGTTGGCCCCGCCCTCAGTACACCGGCCTGATCAGAGCCCGCTGACCACAATCGCCACGTCATAGAACCAACCTAAGGGCGTGCGAGGTTAGAGGGACATGGAGTAACCTAGGAAAAAGGAACATGGAACAACTCAGGCTCTTGCCTTCATGAGGCCTCCTGGACACAGCCCGTAGCACGGATCGCACCCTGCGTGCACGGGGAGTTGTCAGTTTGGCTATGAGCGCAGAACTGGCTCTGGGCCGGCTTTGTTCTTGAGCAGCATAAGAGGAATGGTGCCCCTGGCCCCGGGGCTGTGAGCCGGGGCCGCTGCCTGCCTCCTGGTCTGCCTGCGTCTCTGGACCCCCGGGTCGGCACTGAACACTCCATCAGGTGTACCTACAGCTCTGAGACTCTTTCCATTTGCCCACGTCTGCAGTGAACCTGCCTGGCCTTGGCGGCTGCACACACTCCCTTCAACAGACTCTGGAAGGAGGAAGCGTGGCATGTGTGTTCAGCCGAGTACTCCTCAGCTGCGAGATGAACTCGTGCCTTTGGGTGGGGACAAAGGTGAGTGGCTGGTACCAGCCAGAGCCCCCCTGGAGGTGATGAGGTTACATGGGCAAGTGAGACATCAAATGGTTTCCCTCGTCTGTGGAATACAAAGGACCCAAGAACAAACTGGCAGAGCAGAGGGAAGCAGAGAGGACAGGCAGGAGCAGGGGAAGGGGTGTGGCATGGGGACCCGAGGTCTGATGGAGGGTGGGTGAAGCGTGTGCACATGTGGGGTAAAAATGTAATTTTGAGGTTACATGTCAACTGACAAAGGTTGCCTAGTAACACTTGCACTTGCCCAACTCCACGGCCTAGGAGGCTCAGTCAGCTACAACAGCTGCCCCAATACAAGCAGCACAAGCTTTTTAGGATGGTTTTTGTTTATTCTATCAGCTCTAGAAGGGTATTTAGTTTAGTTTTGTTTTTAAAAAAGCAGGGAGAAGGGCAGTGTGTGGTGGCCCCAAGGTCAGGACCTACATGCCACATTTAGCCAGGCAAGGCTGAGCTAGGGCTTCAGACACTGTTTCTTCTGAAGTGTGTGGTCTTGCCGTTACTCCAGCCGCTCCCAACGCACCTGTGTGACATGATTTTTTTCCTTGCCCCAGCTGACCTCTTGTTTGAGCTCTTGGCATCTGCACACTTATTACACCTTTCAGCATGGACACTATACATTCTTCCTGTTTTGCTTTAATATATTCAGCTGTTTTGCTGGGAATAGCAATGCTGTTTCTCAGTTTGAGGACGTTGGTCCACCATAAAATAGTTTAGGCAACGCAGAAAGGCTTTTTGGCAAAAGCTGCCATCAGTGATAGCTACCGATGAATCGCGGTGCAATTAGGGAGACCATCCACCCTGGTTTACCCAAGACTCAGTGCTAAAACTGGAGAATGCCAGCAGATACTTGGTGTCACTCTATTAGGAGGCTTTGAGAAGGGAAGAGGGTCAAGATCAAGATGAACATTTCAAGTGTAGGCACTATCTGATCATGTCTATTACTAGACGTCTGCCTCATAGCCCAGAGAAAAGGTAACCTACAAAAGAACTGGAAATCAACAGAACCTACAGCATACCTAGGCCCCTCACCTCAGATCAGTCTCCCTTAGTCACCACTCAAAGCCCAGGACCCTGGACAAGCACCAGGTAGGACAGAGCTCCGCGATGGGGATGCAGAAAGTATTTTTAGTACCTTGGAAGTCAGAGCCTTCCTAAATACTCAGTTTCCACCCCCGTGGAGGTGGCCTTCAGCCAGCCAGACATGAGTGTGCGGTGCCAGCGACTCCGGAGATTTCACTTTGGATAGATTAAATGACCTGAGATTTGGGGGATCGTGCTTGTTTTAGGGAACTTTGAGAACTAGGTGCTTAGAGAACATGGACATGTGGGCTCTGATTTAATGGCTCAGGAAGAGACAACTTTACCAAGATAAAATGGGGCCAAATGCAAATTACATCAGGGTAAAGGGTGCGTGAGAATTCTAATATTTGCAGCCTTTCACCAAGATCGACATGTATAAAAACTGCAAAAAAAAAAAAAAGTTTAGCTTTATACTAATAGGAGTGGCAAGTGGAAAGCATGCAGGTTCAGGTTTTTCCACAATGGTTATCTCCAGAAGATGTTTACCAGGACCATACTTTCATGTTCTGAATTTCTGAACTGTTTGCAGTTTCTGAACTGTCTGCTGAGCACAGGGTAAGGCTAAGAGGAAGGCCCGCCTCATCCCACGCTTTAAGGTGACTTTGGTGACTCAGGTCTCAGACCTGGGGCCACTCCCTCAATTCCACCTTGTGAGTAAAGCCTCATGCTTAGAAACTCCAGGATGGCCTGAAGGCGAGCTTTCTTGCATTTTCTTAAATTTTGGACTTTCCCCCGCTTTGTTCGGTTAAGACCAGTGGAATGCGTACTTGGTCCAATGTTTTAGTTCCCAGTTTTCTTTCCAGAATGTTACCAGTTGTTTTAGTTCCAATGTTTTCATTCCAGAAATTCTTGGTTCTATGTTGAGAAAAATCATGTAGTGTCACTTACAGGAACCCAGCTTGTAAATAGAAGGGAGGCAGCATCGGATATAACCATGGGTTTGGAATCCAGCAGGCTTGGAGCTGAGTGTCCGTCCCAGAACATTTCAGCTTGAGGAAGATTCCTCCACTGTGTAATGGAGACACTGAAACTTGCTCATGTCCCAGCTCATGTCCCGTGGTTTAAACACAAGGCACAGGCTCTATACCCACCACAGGAGATTTGTCTCATGGGGCTCAGCGCTTGGCAGATGGGTGATCTAGATCCTTCTGAGCAGGATTGAATTTAATTTGTCAGTATTGTTCTCCATAGATTCTGCTTTGCTTTTGGCCAATAGGAAGTTTGCCATCACGTTTGCAACCTTGCATATATTTACAGCACCCTTTATGTGTTCAACTTACCCTAACTTGAGTTTTGGTTTTACCTTTACTCTAAACACATTCCCCTCCCCCACAAAGGCCAAGAGAAGCAAATGCTTGGCATCATTGCATAGTAGGAAGAAATGGTTGGCATCTCCCCTGCCCCACCACTCCCAGCCCTCTGCAGGTCGGGTCAGTGGGAGCAGCCAACATACATCCTTCCATTGCTTTCTGTAAGTCAAGTCATGGAAACCATGGTCTGCGGTTTGACTTTCTATGAAAGGAAAACATTTTCTGCTGAGCACTGGGTTTCTATAAACATTCCAAGGGTTTGGTAGAGTCACCCCGTGGGCTCGGCTAACTTTTCTAGCTGAGTCTACAACTGTCAAATTGGTTAAGTTTAGGGGTGTGCAGTTAGAGAATACCACCAAGTTCAGAGATCAATGTCATCTCGTCATATCTGATTTGGGGTGATTTATTTCTGAGCATGTTTCATCTCAAGAGCAAAATACTGTCCCCAGTTCCAAGGTTATCTGACTTTCAAAAGGTGATGTAGCCCATTCTATAGCCAGAGCTATTTAACAGCAGATCCTTTGTCTCAGCCAGTCCCCAGTAGGAAACATGACAGTATGGTTGGAGAACTTCTGCTCAGTTGGGTAAATCAGCATTTAATGAGAACACTAAAGATAGAAAGACATCTCAGATGCAAAGGTAAGAGATTGCAGGACATAGTCCATTGAGAACTAGAAGCCACATTGGAGTTGTTTGAAAGTGGGCAGCCTGGAAAACATTGTGAGGCTTACCCTAGGGATGGGACCCAAGCCAGTCCATCAGCCTCTCCAAAGTCAGACTGCTTGAGCAGACCCACAGCGGAGCTCAGATTTAGATCAGGCTGCGTCTATCAAACCGTTAGCCTTGTAGACTGAAAAGTGAGGTCCAGTCAGCTAGGACTTCTCCACTGTCACTGGCATTCATAGCTGCCCATGGGAGAATGTGTGTTGTGATAGGATCACTTCAAAGTATAGACCAAACTCTTGAGTCAAACTGAGTTGGAACAGTGGGGGTGACAGTCAATGCTTCAGTCCTCAGACTGAAATCTAATCAAAGTTTCCACACTGGCAGGATTTCCTATTGGGATCTGTCAGTTTCAAAGAACTTCATTGCCCCAAGTCAGTCTGGCGACTCACCTAGATGTTGTCTACACCTCATTGGCGACACACTTTCCAGCCTCATGTTGACTCTCCTACCCACTCTCACTTCGACCTCACAGGCCTCCTTCCAGACCTGCTTATTCTGCCTGAAGCACTTGCTTCCCACCCACCATTCCTCATCACCCCCCATTCTTCTATTTTCAGTTCCAGAGTAGCCCCCGCCACGGTTCTGAATTCCCCCGGACAGGCAAGAGATCTGGCCTAAGCTTAGTACTACATACTCATCCTTCCTTGAGCTGTCAGCAATAGCTGTCTGGGTGACAGATGTTTCCCACTAACATGTGTGCACTAGGAATGTGTGGCCCATGGAGGCTGCCACTGTGATGCTCAAGTTGAAACAGTTGCCATGGCAAAGTCATAGGACAGGTTTAGTCTCAACTCCATCGCTAACACGATTCAGCCAGGAAGTCCTGCAGGCGGTGGGATTGAGTGTTTACACACGCAACTCTGTGGCTCCAGGTAGGTTTCTGTTGTCCAGGCTTTGATTTCCTAACTAGAACATGAGGGTGTGTGTAAGAGGTCAATGTGCCAAGTCCATGGTATTAGACCAGGGACTCAATATCCAGGTGTTGACATCTGCCCTACTTACCCCTCCCCCTCAAGGGCACAAAGATAGGAGCCCCAAACTGGTGATGGGAGGCAAGGGCCTTCCGTCCCTGCTGTGCACCAATCTAGTACTGAGTGGGAGCAGGCAAAGGCCTTTTCCCTAGACGAGCTTCAGACCTTAGCTCAGCCTCCCCCAGCACTGGTCATCGCACCCCTACTTGGAGGGCACAGAGTGCATGAAGCCAACTGCTGGCACTGGGAAGAAACAGAACCAAGATCCTTTTTCCAGGATGTTTCCTATCCCACAAAGATTTGTCCACCAGGAATGGAGCACTGGGCCTACACACAGGCGGGTTGGGAGGCCTGGGCTGAGTGTGATGGAGCTTGAGAGCCAAGGAGAATGAGTGCAAACCTCTCCCTCTTTTGGTGGATCCCCAATTTGAAGGCGGAGCTTGAACAGTGGCGGCACCATGAGGACCATGGACGATGACCCTCCACATGGGCCAGAGGCTGGGTCGCCCTCTCCAGGGCACAAGTTGCACTTAGTTGTGCCTCACCCCCTCTGATTGGGGGGGGGGTTCAGTCTTGCTTTGTGCGACCTCGATTCTCTGAAGGCCTGGTCACTTTGTAGACATCCCCCCAGAGGGGCTCTTCTGACCTTCTAATGGTCAGGGTCGTGCATTTTGGGGAAAGACCCTGCAGACATGCTGGGCTCAAGGCACCATGCTGGGAGGTGCCCATGGGATTCACCATTCATGGTAACCACGAGTGCCTTTGGTCAGAGGGGCATCCTCCAGGACCCTCCAAGTTTCCCTTTGTAATTACAAAATTGGGGGTGGGGGACATACTCCAATACTATGAGCAAACATTCAAGCAGAAACATTCACTCAATTATCCAGAGTTGGAGGGCCCCAGGAGGCTCTGCTATTCCTCAAATTTGGGTCTGTGCTCAAAGAATTTCCCCAAGTCCTTAATGCCCCACTCAGCTAGTGTTAGAGGATTTCAAAAGAAAAAGTCGAAGGGTCCAAAGAATCGTAGATTTCCTGTCTACCCCTGGCCAGCTCCAGCATCCAGTGCAACTGCACTCAAATGTCTCTCCAATTGCAGCCTCTCTTCAGAGGGCTGTGCGCTCCTTTGCCCCAATTGCCAAGAGACTGTGTGCGAGGCTCCCTCAAGTCGGGCAAGAAATGATGTTCAAGATTCAAACCTGTGCTAGAGCAGTGAGCCTCTAGCTGAAGACAAATAGCTTCAGAGAACCCCAGTGAGGGGACCAGATGGGAGGAACAGAGCACACCGTCCAGTTCATAGGAAGCTGCGCTGGTCTCGCTGGTGCCAAATTCACCCGCCACCCTTACTTGCCAAGCTGCTTCTCCTGGACATTGGCCTCTGTGTATGTCTGGTGCTGTCAGCCAGGACTAAGCATCAGACACTGCAAGTCCCAGAAGAGACTCTGGGAATATGCTTGCTCAGAACATTCTAGACTTCTATGTTCTTGTCATGATTTCAGGATCAAGAAGTGGACAAAGGGAATTCTCTGGAAGATTTGAAAGATTTCTCCTGAGCACTCATGCCCCTAAAGTGGCTGTTCCCCCATGGGGGTCACCTCCCCAGTAGACTCCACTACTGTCCTTGAGAGGCTGTTGCCACAGCTTCTGCCCCTGGATGATCTGGGGGACCTTGGCGTGAGAGTCAAGCCTGTGGCCTTAGATATGTGATGCATGGTTGGCTTCTCCCCATAGATACACAAGTTCATCTGTACTTCATGCTAGACAAGGAAGATTCCTGAGAAACGAGCAGCCTGTGGCCTCTTGCTACCTTCCCACCATTTTCCACCTGGGCACCTGGAAGAGGATATACTGTGCCCCTAAATCTTAAGAATAAGGTGTGAAGAGGCTCCAAGACTGCAACACCGGGGAAGAAGGAACGGCCGTCAGTGTTGCCTTGACCTGCTTCAACATCTAGCGTAACCACATACTTTCCAAGCTAGTATTTGGGACAAAAGAGATGTCTGAAGAGAGGTGCAATTGGAGCCGAGAGCCCCTCCATCCTTCAGGCTGGCAGGAGCAGGTGGGAAATGCTGTGTTTGAGGGTTGTAAGTTCATTGCCATTGAAGATGAAAGTCATCGATGCCACCAAGTGAGTCAAAAATTGAGCATTGAGTGACAACAGCTCTCAGGTGGGAATGGGGACTGGGTGGCAGAAGTGGGTGCCCACTGCCCTCAGAATTCAGCCTCCCAGAGGCCATCCCTGTCAAGTTTCATGATGAGCGCTGAGCACTTTCAGACCAAGAGAAAGTTATTCTCTTCCCACTCTGAAAAAGGTGGTTTGTACGTTAGCATGTTTAAGTCCTTAATAATCTGACACAGATGATATGTCTCTCATGTAAACAGACAACTTTGCAGGTGTTACTTACACTCATACCTGTTCTGAGGCATCATTGCTGCTTTCAAGTATCTAGAGTTACTTCCAAGCCATAGGGTGTAATATATTGAATTTCAAGTATGTATGTAAATTCATCTGCTGTATTTCGAGACATGTTCACTTCATGCAAGTTATTGATGTTCTTAATAGGATCTGACAAAAGCATGATTCTCAACAGCACTTTGAGGTAGAATTGACACAAACTACACTTGATGTTTACATGGGCTTTTTAGTTTTTGCCCATTTTCCAGGTTTATGGTCCTGGGAGACTCGAGAGATCTGTTTTTCACTTGTTGGAAACTACCATGAAAACAAGACTCTTAATGAGGACAATTTTTCCTTCTCCAAAATGGGCTGGAGGGAGTGGCGGAGTTCAAAAGTTTGTCATGAAGTAGGCTGATTCGGGCAGATTCTCAGTGTCCGAAGTCAAAGAAGCTGAACAACAAGATATGGCTGTTTTATAACATCTCCCCAGTGACAACTCACTAGACACCAGGGTTTCAGTGTAATTGACACATTTTACTCCTTAACGTAAATCTCAATGCAGTCTTTAAAATCAAGACTATTGTATCTTATCAAACCCAGTTAGGAACAAAGCAAACACTGTAAATGAAGATTGAGTTTTGCTTTTGTGATTTTAAGTTTCCAGGTACCAACTGCTAACAACTCTGCACGGTCACCCTAGGGTTCCTTCCCAGAAGACAAGTTGATAAGCTCCATAAGGCCCCAGTTGCAGAGCACTTTAATCATTACGAGCTCCTGGAAACAATGGGCCAAGAAAAGAAAAACTGCTCTTGAAAAAAAGTTGAAGGGCAGTTGGAAGAGCAAGTGTTAGAAAGCAGGGTGATGGACTCACGTCTGCTGGGAGAGGCTGGAAGTGGAGCGAGCAGACTGATACCTGTCTGCTATACCTTAGCCATGATTTAGGTAAATGACAGATTTCGTTAGCAGTAAATAACAATTGTCTCATTTGTCTCTTAACTTCACCAAGATTAACTTGGTAATGATAGATCAGAAGAGACCTACCATCAAAAAGGTCTTTCAGTTGAGATTTAAAACCTGAAACTTGAAAGTTCAGAAGTGAACCACATCATTGCTAGGAAAGTGAATTCAAAGCTAAGGTCGCTATGAGCTTCTAGAAGATTCGTATTTACTTTCACTCTGGAGTAAGCTTACCAAAGGAAAGATAGTACTCCATGCAATACTCAGGACATACTTACATCTGAAATTTGAATATAATTGGGAGATCTGTTATTTGCCAAGTCTAGCAGCCCTGGGGTGGGTAGGCCCACCTCTAAAGCGCTGGTGGTTCAGCTGTTGTTTTAAGACAGGCTTCGAAGGCAATGTTGGACAAAGGAGGCAGATAGTTCTGGCTTAGTTGTCCGGAGCACTCAAGTATAAGATGCAAAGAGCAGATGAGAGGAAGTCAGAACTCCAGGTAAGAAGCATGACCAAGGGTCCAGAGCTTGCTGTCCATGCAAGATTCCTCTACTGAGTGGTCTTGGCTCCAGAGCCCCTGACTGGGCTATCAAGTACTGGTGTATACATCAAGCCAACAGAAGACAAACAGCTATGACGGGTCCATGGAAGCGCCGACCCCTTTGAAGGAAGGGAACAGGCAGATTTCGCCATTTCTCTGGGACAGAAGTTGTGTCTGTGCTAGTGAAGGCTATAAACCTGAACACTTGGTCTAGACTAAATCAAATTTCAGGACACTCTCAGGAAGTGCCCTAGTTGCATTCATTTAGCATAAATCAATCAATCCCAAGGTGAAGCACGCGCAGGTAGGATAACAGACCACTACCAGCTCCTAGGCAGAGGCCCATCGAGAATGAAGTTCACGGTTCCCCATAACCATGTACCCACTCCCAAGTGGGTAGTTGTGTGGGCATTTCAGAACCATGGATCTATTGCAGACCCTCAGCCCTTTGGCAAGAAGGGCTAATGCCACTGAAACATGAAGGTGAGGCCGTTAAACCCTACTACCAATGTGTAGGGATGGAGAAGTCAAGTCCAAACTCATAACACCCAGTATTCCTGATTACTGTAACAGATCCATCTGTCAATGGAACTCCCCATCAGATGAGACAAACTTGAATTATATGCAACAGCCTCAGGAACTCATTGTGTGGGTCTCCGACAAGAGGGGCAGACACCAACATCCACTGATAGCCCCGAGTTGGGAAGTGAGACTTTGCCGAGTGGTTTGAAAGTACTCTACAAGGTCCTCAACAAATAGCACTTAGCACAGATGAGATCTGCAGCCTTTGTACAGCCACGTTCTGGCTTAGTTGTCCGGAGCACTCAAACATAAGATGCAAAGAGCAGATGAGAGGAAGTCAGAACGCCAGGTAAGCGACTGCAGGCTGGTGGGGGCTCTAATTCTTCTACCCAAATCCCACTCAAAAGAATTAAAGGTTTTAGTCCATAAGGATGAACAAGCCAGTGGAGAATTAGACATTTCTGGAAGAAGAGGATCAGTACATAGACAAAGTAGAGCGATGCACCCATTAGGGCTCGAGGTGAGGGGGCTGAGCAGACCACTTATACACTCACCTCTCCATCCCCGTCCATAGGAGCCCTTACCCAACAAAGAGTCCACTTTTTTTTGGAACTTCAGATGCTAGAAGTCAAAAAAAGTGAGAAGCTACTAGATATGGAGGCAAAAATCTCAAGTTAAGCTAAACCCAGGGACCCTCAGGCCTCTTGCTCAGAACCAGCCATATCATGCTCTCATCTTCACTGCCTGGGATGCTTCTGATCTGTTTCACCTCGTCACTGGCTTTGACTAGACACTGCTGGAGGTTGCTGCAGGCAGCTTCAATGCAGGCATCGAAGCAGACAATGGTTTTTAAACTTGAAGTTGAACCTCATTCTTGGCGACCTCGTGACATCATCTGTAAAATGGTGCTGCCCATTTGGAGGCCGAATAACCTGTCCCAGCGGCTCAGTGACCCTTTCAGCAGAGCACAGGTCTCCCATTTTTCACAGGTCATGTTACATCACCTTGGTTTTTACAAGAGGCGTAGTTTTCACTAATTGAAAAATATGAATTTTTACCTTCACTGTAAAAAGAACATCCAGTGTTTTGTGGCAGACATTCTAGAGGCAGCTGGGCCCCATGTAGGCAGAACAGCACCCCAAGTCTTCTCCAAGAACTACTTTATAAGGCCATATCATGTATCATTCATTCTTGCTTTTACTAGGACAGTATCATTTTAGGTTTTGTGTTATTTGGTCGGTGTTGCCGGGGGGAGAGGGGTTGGCAAAACAAATCCATGAAATTTCATGGTAATTACTTCTTTCCTTGATGCCATTTCAGTTCATGGGAGGTGACACTTTCAGGAAGTGAGAGAGACCTGCTACTTGGGTGCATGGGGTAAAGGTTGCCAACCCAAAATAAGATGTTTCCCCCCACATACACAATGTACTGTTTATTTTGTGTCAGGAGCTATGCTAGGTATTTAAGCAGGTAGTTAGACCTGCTTCCTGCCCTCAGTTCCTAGAACCATGGAGAATGTTTTGCAGCAAGTTCATTTTTTCATTATTATGCATCATCTTTCCAAGAGCTAGCCTAGTTTGAAATAACCCTGAAGCTTTACAATAGACAGTAACTGTACCCCACACTGTATACTGTTTCGTCCCGACCCTTGCATCCCCTTGTTCTTTTCTCCACCACCCTCAACCTCAGAGCCCTCATGTGTGTTTATGATTAAGTAGCTTATCAACTCGTCTGCTATGTAAAGTTTCTAGTATTTGTCATTCTGACCTTTACTACACATTAATTCCCTCAAACTATTCTGCTGAAAATGGTAGGTTTTTATGACTGAGTAGTATTCGCAGTGTGACTATACCACATCTTGATCCAATCATTTATGGATGGATTTAGGGGCTTCAAGTCCAAGCTATTGTAAATAGTGCAGCAATAAACATTGTAGAGCATATAATTTTTTGTGTGTTGCTGTTTCATGCTCTTTGGATGAATGCCCAAGAGTAGGAAGGCTGGTCAGCTGGTATTTCCTTTTAGTTTGAGAAAATCTGATCAATTTCCATAATGGCTGCATCAATTTACATTCCCACCAACAGCCTGCTCCCCAGCACTTGTTAGAGGGACATTTAATGTGTCATTCCCACATGCTCATGTGATCAAGGTTTTTAACCTGCATCTCTTATTGGGGTACAAGTATTTTTTCCCATGTAGCCTTATTGGCCTCCTGAGTCACCCCTTTGGGGAATTATTCAGATCTGCAGCCATTTATTAGATTGCTTTGTCCCATTGTTGAGTTGTATAATTTGTGTGCATTGGATACCAACTCCTTATCAGTTATTTTTGTGAATATTTTCGCCCATTCAATAGGATCTTGATCTCGCAAATTCCTTCACTGTAGAAGTTTAGATTGAGGTAGCCCCAATTCTATTTACTTTGCCATAGCAGTCAATCTCCAAAGACATCTTTATCATTGATGTAATAAAATATACCACTAATGTTTTCTATGTATTATTGTTACAGGTCTTATATCTAAATTTAATCCATCCGGAGTTTATTTTTGTGTATGGCAGAGTGGTTCAGTTTCATATTGTGTGATTTTCTCAACACTATTAGACTGTCCTTTCCCCAATTATGTGGTCATAGCTGCTTTATCATAGGTTAGGTACTGATATGTGGATTTCTGGGTTTTTATTCTGTTCTATGGATCCACATGGATATTTATGCAGTGCCATATTGTTTTTAGTATTGTAGCCTTACACTACAGTTTGAAGTGAGGTGATGTGATGCTTCTGCTTTTTCTCAGTATTGCTTTTGCTGTTTAAGCCTTTTTGCATTGCCATGTAACTTACTATTTTTAATATCTTTGATAAATATTGCTGGTATGTTGATGGGAATTGCATTAAGGTGATAGGCCATTTTGGCTATATTCTCCCCATCCTTAAGAATTTCTCTTTTCACCCTCCTGTGTGATGCCTATAGTCAGTGTCAGATTTAGCTGACCCAACACAAGACTTCAGAGCACTTGCAGAATTTCAATGCACAGTGCTCCTAAAAAGTCAAAGCCAACAATATTCAGTTTGCTTAAGGTACTAAGACTACCTTTGTCACTGGGTGCCCACCACAGCTGCTTTGAGAGACGTCTGAATGAAGACAGGAATTTGTCTGTGATCAAAAATCATGACTAATTTAGAATGTGAATTAGTCATGCTGCTTCTAGTATTAAATATAGTTGGTAGGTGACAGTTACTCTTTGAAAGGTAAAGGACAAGTGGTGTATCTTAGCAAAAGTGAGGGTAGCAAGTCTGGAATTTCTAGCTAGGAGGGTAGAAGTGGGAAACCCTCAATGGAGCCCCTCAATGTTATTTTTGCCTTTAGTTTTCTTGCCTCGACCCCTCTTCCTGATCTTCCCATAGGTGCCTGGTATAGTTCAGGCGATCATCTGGGGTGGAGGTCAAGTCCTAGAACAGCAATTCCTTGACATGGTCAAGGCAAAATCTTCAGTCCTTTCATGGCTCAAGCAGTGCTCAACATCTATGCGCCTTTCAGGATGGGTCTCCATTCTACAAATGCATGCATGCACCTAAGTAACAGACTGGCCAAGAAAGCGATCATTCAAATTCAGAGGCAGGAATATCACTTGGGCATAAGTATTAGCACAAGGTGTTTGCTAGAGAACAGCATCTGATCACTAGAGAAACAGCCTGGAACGTGGTACGTGCTCTGGTGATGAATGGAGCAACAACACTAGATGCTTGCATCTATCTGGCACCGGAGCTATGTCATCCCCCTGAGTGTCCAGACCCAACTCCTGCCCTATGGCAGGGTCCCCGTGGGAGGTCTTCCAGATTAGATTGACATCTTGTTTTCTGGTCTTCACCAGCCCTCCCCAAGCTGTCCACCCTCAGCTCCCCTCCTGTTCTGTTATCAGCCTTGGAGGGGGGGCTGATATTAAAAGGGCCCTGATAAAGCTCTAAGTGGCAGCAAGCTGTAAACATTCCCACTGATGCCATTGGATTAACCTGCTGAGAAAATGCCTGAAGAAGGTCCTGGCTTGTCACGGAGAGACAGGCAAGGGTGCTACTCTGAGCTGTTGAAAAGCTCGTTGGTTGAGGCCACCACCGTGGAGTTATATAAAGCTCTTGGCTCCAAGACAGAGGACTCGGCAGCACTGCATGTGCATCTGCCAGGCTGGCTGTGGGCTTATGGTTTGATGGACATATGCAATGAGGATGCATTCATGGCCCAGATAAGTTAATGACCTATTCGTGGCAAGCAGGGAGACAGATAAAGCCATGTCCAAAATCCTGCCCCACATTCCAAAGCCACAAATGATTTGGTTTAACACCTTGGTTATATCCCAGTGAAGTCAATTCTGTTCGTAGATTGCAGTTTCTAGATTTCCCACCTAGTGAAAGGTGACAGGATGGGCTAGAGCTAGAACTTTTGCTGAACTTTTACATCTCAGGGCATAGTTAAGCATTCAGATTTCAGGGTCATGATAGGATTATTAAACCTTGTGTTGAGGTTTTTCTGTGAACACTCATCCAAGCATTTCTTGCGAGAAATGCTACTTGGAAACAGACAAGCACATGTGCATGTATGAGGCTTAGGAGGCATTTAATAATTGCTCAGGATGCATCAATAGCATAGACAGGACAGGAGAAATTGTGTTGGGACAATTCCACTGAAACTGCAAAAGCTTAAGACAGGATTAGGGTTTGAGTGTTCCAGATACCTTATCTAAAGGATTCAATTCCCTGGACAGTTGCCAAGTTACTTTCTGCCTTTGGCTCCAACGAAAAGGGTACTCTGCCATGGGATGTCCTTTTTGGAAGGACATTTGGAGAATGTTACAAGAATTAAGTGTTCCTAACCATTGCCAAACAAGCAATCCCACTCCTGGGATTCCTACCTATAGTCAAAAGCACCATTTCAGAGGCACATGCACCAATTTTTATTCATTGTTCAGGGGCCCAGAGGAGAAACTCTAGTTGGGGGATGGGGAAGTTCTGGGGTATTAGGTACCATTGCAGTAACCAAAACCATAGCCTTTCTGGGCTTCAGCTCTGAGAAATGTGAGCAACTCCCATATTGTCTGCAAGAAATCCTTTAACTAGTAAGTCAGGCATAGTCCAGGTTAACAGGACGGAAAAAGCACATTGACACTGAACTGCAATGTTCTGTTATCACCTAAAGCAAAATCCAGAGCAAGTTATCAGGCACAGAGGATTACTACCTAATGTGGGGGTGAACAATCCGAGAATGATCACCAGGGTAGGTGTACATAACAGCCTCAAAATATGCGGGAGCAAACACGGCTAGCGATTTGGCTGCTGCTCCTTGCAGTTGTCCATGTTGGTACCTCAGCACCCCTGTCAGAGAACAGGCCCAGCGGACAGAAGAGTTAGTCAAAATAACAACAGGACAGCACCAAGTCAGTCTGAACATTAGAGTCCTTCAACAGAACACTCCAAGCTCGCACAGAACATTCAAGATAGACCATATTATGGCCCCCCAACTAGACTGCATGAAGAAGTTGTTCCCACCTTTTCTTAGTATATCTCAAAGAAGCCGACCTATATAAAGTAGGTCCATGCAGGACATCTGTTAAAGTTCTTTTTCTGGATTCACCATCTGCCAAGGCCTAACTCCATGGTCTAAGTGAGGACAAGGTCCTGTCACTGCCTCCGAGTCCAAGAGAAGGCGGCAAGCAGACTTCCTGCCTCTAGGTAGACTGGAACTTTAGTTTTCCAGTCATTCCCACATTCTAGTCAGAACTAGAAAGATGAAGTAGCCTTAAATAGTTTTTCTAGACCATATAGTCCTTTTATGAGATGCTGTTAGTCACGCTGTCTACCCACGGTCCCTGGGACCTAGACTACCGGACCTTAGCTTCTGCCCACCAGGAGAGGCCATGTTTGTAACATGTGACTTTGCCTCCATCCAATCAGCTGAGCCCTGTGTAGCAGCCACCTGAGCCTGGGCCCCTTGCTTATGGACTGGCTGCATCTTAGAGCCTGGGACAGAGGATCGAGTCCACCTGGGGACTTAAGATACTTAAGTTGCATCAAGCCAGTCAGCAGGAAGTACAGGCACTGAAAGGTGTTGATACAGAATTTAGGTCCGAAGAGACTTGAATAAAGCCCGAGAGGTTCCAGGGAGCCAGGTCTTCAAGCTGCTTTATTTTGTATTTAATCCCCACTTATATCTCCCCCCCAATACAATCCAATCTAGCCCCTTCTACCTGGGACTCCTGAGGGAGCTCTAGAGTCCAGCTGACCATGGACAGGGCACACTAGCACATCTCAATTGATGCCAGTAGGTCCTTACTTCTCTGGAGAGCCACAGTAAGTCAACTGGGGTCTAGCTCTCCCAGAGAGCCATCACGGCAGGAAGGCAGAATATGCAGGTGCCTTCTACATGGTCAGCCTGGATGCAGAGTGAGACACCATGGACACACTGCAGAGGGGAGAACCAGGACAGAAAGAAGCCCGTGTTTGATGGGCAAGCAAGTTGGATTTCTAGTGATTTGGAAAGAAATCCACAGAAAATAAACTTAAGAGTGTTGCTCATCATGGCACCGCCCTTTATTGGCTCTTGAATCAATGTGGCTTTCAACTCAAGGTCTGACTTCTTAGAATGAATTCCGGATCCATCTGCCCTACAGGTTGGAAGCATAGAAACTTACAGACCTCAAGGTAACCGCAAGACAAGACTGTAGAGAATAAGTTGAAAAAGGAATTTATCAAAGCACTGAAGGAAAAAACATACTCAGGTTGCAGAACTTCTGAGCCTTCGCTACCTTCAGAATGCACATGTGGAACAGACCCAGGGTTGGGAGAGGCAGAGAACACATCTATGAAGTTCCATGCCTATGAAGTGTGTATTATGAGCTTCCTCGGGCCATTTATACTTATTTCCAGGTTCCAGTTCTCCACGCATGGGGATCACACCCCCCACCCCCATGCTCCAGGGACCACAGCACCCTGCGCCTGTAAAGGGCTTATGTCCAGACTAATCAAATGTCTGCCTCCAAAACCTGACTGTCCTCCACCCACTTGAGAGTAGAGATCATCGCTTACTGGCATCACAGAAACAAGTTAATAGGTGGAGAAGCACATGTGTTAAAAATACCATCCTTGAGACCCCAGAATTAGGACCCAGAGGCACTAGCATGCACTATTTTTTACATCATTTTTCATCTTTGCACAATGTATGCTTTCTCATTTGGTTATAGTCCCCATACAATTTCCACCACCCTTGTTTTAGATCCTACTCCCTTCTCTCCACCCACCCCCACACCCCCTGCCCATAGCATCTCTGGTTTATAGTTGCTTGTTGATTTTTACTTTATTCTAATTAGTATTTTTCCTGGTCCCTTATTTAGGTTTTCTAAATTCCTGCTATGAGTGAGAACATCTGGTATTTTTTTTTCTTTCTGGCTTATTTTTGAGCATGATCCTCCCTTCCAGCTCCATCCATGTTGCTGCAGATTATACGAGTTTATCTTTTTTTTGATAGGTGAGTAATATTCTATTGTTTATCGTGAGTAATATTCTATTGTTTATCTATACGACATCTTCTTGATCCAGTCCCCTATTTTGGTGCATTTGGGTTGTTTCCATAACTTCGCTATTGTAAATAGTGCTGTTATAAACAGGGGTGCAGTTGCCCTTTTGAATTAATGTTTGTGTCCTTTGGGTAAATGCCTAGGAGTGGAATTGCAGGATCATATGGAAACTCCATCTTTAGCAGGTTGAGGAATCTCCACACAGCTCTCCATAGTGGTTGGACCAGTTTTCACTGCCACTAGCAGGAGAGTTCCTTTTTCTCCACAACCTCGCCAACATTTGTTGTTGCTAGTTTAATATGTACCCTTCTCACTGCTGTAAGATGGTATCTCATTGTAGTTTTGATTTGCAGTTTCTCAATTACAAGTGATGCTTGCATTTTTTCATATGCCTGCTGGCAATTTGCATTTCCTCCCTGGAGAAGTTTCTTTTAGCTCTTCTGCCCATTTTTTTGACTGGGTTATTTACTTTGTTTTTGTTGAGTCTCATCAGCTCTTTGTAGATTTTTGTGATCAGTCCTTTATCATTAGTGTTGGGTGCAAAAATGTTCTCCCAACAGGTGGGGTGTTTGTTTTGGTTATTGTCTTTCTGTAGAGAAGCTTTAATTTGATGTAGTCCCAGGTGTTTATCTTTGCCTTCACTATCACTGCTTTGGGTGATGTGTCTTTAAAGATGTTACTGAGGTGTAGGTCATGTAGTGTTTCACCTAGGTTTCCTTCTATATATTTTATAGTTTCAGGTCTTATGTTTAGTTCTTTATCCATTGAGTTGGTGTTTGCATGGTGTGAGGTAGTAGTCAAGCTTCATTCTTTTGCACTAGCATGCACTTCCACTATTGATTGTCCCACTGCGAGTGGGCCAGGTGTTCAGTGTAATTGTGTGCATGAACTTGTGCAACTTTGTATAACTCTTCCCATTCCACAGGCAGGGAAATGAAGGGCACTGCCTGATACAACCATGGCTTGGAGCAAAGGACTGCTCCCCCCTTCACCGCACAGATCCAGCCTGCTGAAGAGGTGTCTGGTCTGCATTAAGTTTTTGCGAGACCAGGGTTCAATTGCTAACACTTAGAAGATTGGAGTCCACCAAATACCCATTTCTAGCTTCTCTTGAAAACCAGAACAGGCTGACACACAGGGTCTGCATGTTCAAGTGATCTCAGAGTTAAAGCAGAGTGGCTCTTCCAATAAGGCCTGACTCCTGGCCAACAAGCCCTCTCCACGTCTTTATCCCCTCTTGTCTGGTCCCCAAGAGCCCTTGTGTAGGATAAATGGTTTTCAGGCTGTTCTGCCCTCCCACCATTAGGATTGCCCTGCCTCATGGGGCACCTGCAGTTGTTACATTATTGCAAATTGTCTTATTTACTTCTGTGGGCCCTGGGAGGGCTATTGAGATAGTTATGGAGAGAAGCAGAAGCAGGAGAGAGAAGAGACAAGCCCAGAGTGAAGAGTTGCTGGGGGCTTGGAGGCCTATTAGCCTATAAAGCTCAATAAAAGTCTGAGAAACCCACTGAGTGCTCCAGGACTCTGCTTTAGTCCAGTTTGCCTGTTATCATAGAGGACCTGCCCTGTGACCGTCCTGCCACTACACCTTAGATGAGATCCGTAAGCTTAGGGTTTAAAGCAGACTCCAGAGGTCCCAGGAAGTTGTGGGGTCACAAAGGAATGTGACTTAGACCAAGCAGCTCTGCCTTTGAAGAGAAACTGATGGGCAGAGGCCAGGAGACCTCTATGGGCAAGAGATGCTGCTCAGGCCAACCCAGCATCTTATGAGTCTACACCAGGGGAGAGCTGGATGGCTGAATCCCCCAATTAAGTCTTAAAAGGCTGATGTATGTAGAATTCCATGCCTACTTATAACACTAAAGTCATGGCATCTTCAGGAAGATCTTCCTCTGAACATTAAGTTTTGATTTTGTACATACAACTTGAGGTGGTTTTGCACCTAGAGTCTCCCAGTTATGTCCTAGGGCACAGCTTTGCTTCCATATTTTTTGATGCATTCGGGACACTGTGGACGTGGTATTCTGAGGCAAAAAACACTAAGCATCACCAACACTTGCAAATGATAGTTATTCAGGTCAAGTTGGCTTCTTCACCGTGAAGGTGGCTCCCGATTAGGATCGAATTGAAAGGACTCCTATACTGGCGTTGGGGCGGAGAAGGAACCTCAACCTGATTGAGCACCGGATGCAGCGGGCCGACTTGCTGGCTTTTCCCCACAGGAAGGAGAGGCCCAGAACAGACGCCTTTCCGTGGGTCCACTCGCACTGAAGAGCGGACTTGTCTTGCTCCTGGGATGGGGAAAGAAGCTCAAACAGGCCTCCAGTGCCAAGGACACCCCGGCCAGAGGCACCACCCTTGCATGTGCCAGAACTGTGTTGCAACTTTCACTTCACTCCAGTGGAGACGACATTTTTACCACCCAGATGCCCCGGGACAGCGAGCATCGAGGCAGACCTCATCCCCGTTCTGCTTGTCCAAAAGTCAACTCCAGGGCTTCCACCAAGAGCCATCCAGGCGAGCTTGTGGGAGCCCCATTTTGACCCATGAACAGATGCAGTCTTCAGGGGTGAGTCCACTCACAGCAAAGGCGATTTTGGGGATTTGCTGAATCCAGCCCTTTATCCAAGCTGTTCGTAGGCCATCAACTTCAAGGTAAACGGCCTTTCCAGTGTGCAAACTTCCGTTTCCTCTCCAGCTGGTCTCCAAGGCTGGAGAGCTACAGGGCGGGGGTGGAGCTGCCGAAGAGGCTTGGTGTAGCCTGGAGACCACGATGGGCCGGACAGGTCAGGGAAGGCCCCAATTTACTCCGCCCCACCGCGCCGGCCATGGGTCCTCATTAACTCATGGGCTTATGGCTTTTTAATCTTTTCCACATCCACACACTATGCACGCGCCACACGGCTTTTTATGGTCCGGGCACTTTCATGTTGACTGCTGGCCCCGAGTTATGACGAAGTACCCAAGCAACAGCGTTCTGCCGCTAATGAGCAACATGAGTTATTCCTCCCAGACACCAAGTGACATCAAGGAGCTAAATCAAGCGTTTACCCAACAACAGCCTTTTGCGGAGACCAGATTGAATCCCTGCCCCCATATTTGTGGGCCTGCATCTAGTAGTTGAGAAAACCCAAAGTCACCCCATGTTCATTTCTGCTGAGGAGCTCACCGGTAAGTTTCCTTCAACTCAAAGCTGAAAGAACTATCCAGATCAGTTAAACTCCTCTCTTGGTGAGGCTGCTCCCTAGAGCAGCTACACCAGGCTCAAGTTCCTCTCCCCCTCCTCCAAATACAATTCCCACCACCCTCATTGGGTAGTTTTTAATTCGGTCTCCATTCTCAGCAAGTTTCTAGGAGATCCCCCAAAGGGTGGAGGGACAAGGACATTTTGCCCAGAACCTGAGGACAAGTTTCTAGTTCAACTCCGATGGAAAGGAGTAGAAACACCTCAACAGGATTCCCCCTGATGGTGTCTAATACTCGCTCTAGGTCTGAGTCAACTTGAAGTAACTCAGGAAGTTGCTGGGGTGAAAGTCACCCAAACACGAGGTGATGTTTATCCCAAGATGGCCCACTTCAAGAATGATTGGGAGAGATCTGCTTGGTCAAGGACCCAAATGGGACATAGAATTTAACTACGTTCCAGACTCAGCCTGGGGCTTCAACCTCCTGCTCCACAGTCCGGTGATCAGATCAGATTAGCCTGCAGGATTCTGGTTCCACCAGGACTCGTGGGGGTGAAGCTGGTGGTTGCTCAGGTTCACAACTGCTAGTTTGTGTGGTACTAGTCATGCCTCGGGAGGGGTTAGTGGATCTAAGAAACATGAGCATCCAAGAGCATGATTTCCCCTGCCCCACCCCCCACAATTTCCTCACTCACTTGGTGTCAAATAGGCAGCAGTGAATTTGATAAACAATTGGCATCAAGTCAGTTTGGCAATTTTCCAGCCTCAGACTTAGAGATTCAAACTTTGATCTAAGATCAGTATCCAAAGCATCTGTAACAGGGCTTTTGGAAGCAAAGATCTGAGAATAGACAGTGACCAAAGGACCACGCTCAGTGTCACCCTCAGGAACAGCTTTTGCCTTATCTGGAGGCCTGGAAAGAACTGGGATGGTCATCGCAAGGCATCTATGCCATCACCCAGTAGACACTCGAGTGCCAACTGAGCAGGACCCACAGAGGGCTGAAGGTTGACCCACACGTGCAGGCAACGTCACAAGGAAGCCTGAGGCCCCTGGAAGACTAAGGCCCAGCCTTGGGGGAGGGGCAGGAGTCAGAATGGCTCAGCTTAGGCTGGTTTCCCTGGCAGCTAACCATTGCCACCCACAATGCATGAGCCCCAGAGGGAAGACACTCCTTTTATTGGAAAGCAAGTCCAGACAGTTGAGTCAAGCTAAGACAAAACCCAGACTAGAGCTTGTGACTGTAGATCAGGCCAGGTATCCCCATTGCACCCCACAAGTGCTCAGAAAGGCAAAAGTTGTCTAATCTCACCAAGGTCAAGGTTAAGACTTTCCCAAAGCTTGGATCCATGATCCTGAGAAAACACCTTGCCTTTATCCAAGGCTTTCTACTCTAAGATTAGGTATGGAAACTTACACAGCCCAATTGCTTTAATTCCCAGTGGAAATTTTTCACAGGGAAATTCCATAGCACCCCCTCTGCCCCCCAGGGTTGTGACCCAGTGGAACAGAGCATGAAGTGCCGCCAGCAGGGAGCCGAGGATAGAAACAGATCCACATTCTCTGCATAAACAATACCAACGGGGGGCTCTGCTACCCATGCGTGGGGTCAGGACAATTAGGGTTACCGCCCTGCCTTTGGCCAGCTCTGTGTCAGGCCGCCTCACTAATCTTCAGAATGTTAAGGGGAAGAGGAATGAGTAGCAGTTTTTATTAAGGACAGCAGCCCCCGAGCGCGCCTCCCCTCTGACGGCCGGGAGGAATGACTGTGCAAGCCAGGGCTGTGGGCACTGCTCCTCCTGGGCACCTGAGACCCCCAGCGAACGTGGGCCAGGATGAGAACTATGCCCTCTGACCCAGAGGGGGCAGCACCCGCCCGACAGAATTTTCACAAGCTTAAGTACTAAAACCTTCTCCCAAAGGAAACCCTTGCTCCTTCCATTATAAGCAGCATCGGAGTTGAGTTATCCTGGTGCCACACTGCCAGGGGAGGGTATCTGAAGGCAGGTTTGTTATTGTTCTGTAGGAGGCAAGTCATGGGCCCGAAGCAGGGACAACAGGGCGTTCTCTTGAAGACACCCTCTTGGTAACTGTTACATGTAGGTTAGCATAGCTTTCCTGCCTTGGCCTTGGAGGTTGTCTACATGGACTCAGGATTAGGCACAACATTCTCGCTTCCTTAGTTATTTGGGTCCCAGCAGCCCCAGCACCCATGCCCAGCCTTGTAGGTGCAGGAGTGCAGTAAGGGACCCAGTCTATGAGTCAGTCAAGTGACAGGTGCAACAGGCCGCCTCCCGAGATGGCCACCAACCCTGCCCCTGTCGGTGCATGCCTGCTTGACCCCCTCAGAGTGCCCATCATGAAAGGCAAAGGAGATCTTCCTAGTTGGGCTTGACCTGGTCACACGAGCCCTTTGAATTTGGATTGAAGTGTAGACATGGGTAGCCAACAGCATTCTGAGCACAAGATAGTCAGATGTGCTGTTGCCAACTTCAAGGGGGGGGGGTGAGGGGCAAGGGATACACGAGTCTTAGGAGCGGAGAGAGGCTGGCACAGTCGATACACAGCAAGACGAGGCTATGTCTGGAAGCAGCCGTCTCATAGCAAAAACTTTGTTATCAAACAGAATGAGCCTGGAAGCTGGTTTGTACCCAGTTTCCAACTAAGTCTGCAGCTCAGTTGACACCTTGATTTCAACCCCAGGGTACCCGAGCAGAGAACCGCACCACACTACCTGCCCGGCTCCTACGACCTTATAACTAGACCTGCCAAGTTGAAGGCAGCAGACAGGCAGCTCCAGTCGTGAATGCAGCCAGGCAGGAGCACACGCGCCACGTTACAGCGGGACCAGACCGTGGCTGAGGGGCTGGGCGCTGCCACACCACCCTGGTGATGTTACGCCGTCTCTACCCGCCTTTCAGACCAGGCCACCACCCGGACTTCAGAATACTGGCTAACAAGGCTCAGCCCCGAGCTGGGCTCCTCCAACCACGGTTAGAAGTGTCTGGAACACTCACCGAGGACTCTTAAACCCAGACTCCCTGTGCTTCCCAACTAGCAGTGGCCGCGCAGCCCCCGCTCTGCGTGGAGGGCTTATCGGGAGACACGTTTATAGTTGACATGCCCCAGGCTGAGCTACACGCCCCACCGGCGACAGTTCCTATTACAGGATGAGCCTCTTGTCTGTCAGGCTTTCCCATCTTGGGGGCCTGGTTTTACAGAGTATGGGAGAAAGAACATAGTAGTTAATGACTGACATTTGAAGGCCTGTGACAGAGGCCTGGGCTTCACGTTGCTTTGCTTCTAGGGAAGTGTCTCCTTTCAGCTTCCCCCTTTACAGCTCATCTTTCGTGTTGACTTGGAAGGGAGAAGGCCCTCTGGTGAGGATGGGGCAAAGCCAAGTAGACCCCAAGAGCCCGCTATTGGAACCAGCACCGGCTGCACGGAACGAGCCAAGCCAGCCAAGCCCTCTTGATGGCCCCCTCCTTGAAATTCTAAGTGTCTTCTAGTCTCAAGCCTGTTTTTAGCAGCTGTGGCTAGTCTGGACTAAGTCATGTGCTTCCAAAGCTAATACAGTGGACACGGGATCCTGAGTCCCCGGATCTGAGTCCCACGCTGCAGGGAGCCCTCCCTGAGACCCGCCCCCGGATCGTGAACTTGACCCCCTTACTTCCATCAGTGGGATCCGCTGTGAAGTGCCTCACAAGGCCCCACCCTTTGGAGGAAGCTACGAAATGGGTACAGGCAGTTTAGGAACAGGGTGCCCCGAGCCCCAACTGCTTATCAGCCTGAAACAATCTCAGACCACGCAGCAGAGGAGTCAGAACAGGCACAGCAATTCCGCTAAACATGCCAAAGAGTTTGGAAAGGTGGGCCCAGCACTGTGGGCAGACTTGGCGGTCCTCAGCCGAGGAGACTCCACAGCCCCAGCCGAGCAGCAAGAGACTCAGCTGAGACACTCTACCAAACCCCCACTCCTTGCCCTCTACATATAGGCCCCCACTTCTCACCCTCTGGGACCCCCGTTTGGAGAGCTTTCCTGTCCATCGGTTACC
Source organism: Talpa occidentalis (assembly GCF_014898055.3). Classification (NCBI taxonomy): domain Eukaryota; kingdom Metazoa; phylum Chordata; class Mammalia; order Eulipotyphla; family Talpidae; genus Talpa; species Talpa occidentalis. The sequence goes on along the minus strand of NW_023601433.1, from coordinate 83,460,828 downwards.
CACTTGGGACCCCTCCCTGCTCAGAGCGGTCTTGTCCTTCATCCTATCAATGAATCTCTTGCTTTCTGCTAACTTTGGCCCTGACGTCATTAGTTCTTGTGTTCAGCAAGGAAATAAGTCCACCTGGCCTGCTCCCCCAAACCAATTCACGTTCAGCATTGTGTCCTTGGGAAGGCAGAGCCACCACGTGGGCCTGCTCCAGCCCACCCGTGGCCTCGGGAGTCCTCTAGGACGCTGCAATCAGGGCCTGTGGCTTCCGACCCCGCCCCGGCTCCATCTGCCTCTCGTGTCAGAGTCTGCTCCGTCTGGCGCCAGGATCACCTGGATTGTGGGGGTTTACCATGTAGAGCTGTGAGGGAGCCCATAGGAAACTACCTGTCCCCCAAAAAGGGGATATACATTGCTGCCTGAAAGTCTGCACCCCAGCTGTGCCAGGCTGGACTCACTTCCAGCAGAGGCACGTGGCAGCACTCGGTAGCTCTAGGATGTGGGTGCGGATGCGGCTTTAAAGCCACAGTGATCTGTCTTCCAGGGAGCTCAGAGGAAGGCAAGTTGAGTCAAGTTGGATTGGCCGTTTCTGGTCCACTAAGCGGCCTTCACAGACACCCATGTGCACACATTTCTCCCTCGTCTATAGGGGACTCATCTCGATTCCTCCACCACACTTCACAGCGTACCGACAGCCGCCCGGCCTCCCCCTGCTTTTCAGTCAACGCCACACAAACCCCCCAGCGGGCACGCGTCACTCGTCTCGCGTGGAGTAATGCTCAGGGCACGAGATCCATGAGCCCAGACTTCAGTACCCTCCCAGTGGGGGGAGGGCTGCCTGGCCAGCGAGGACCAGGCAGGGGGACCTGGAGATTCAGGGCAATGGTGCTGGCTCAAGGAAGCATCTGGGCTGCAGTCGTAGCTCAGAACAAGTATTCTCCAGATTGACTGTTTCCCCATCTGTACACAAAGGGGCGGGGAGGCCAGACAGACCAAGGACCCTCCCCGCATGCTTGGCTATTAAGAGACTCAGCCTTTCCATCCAGGGAGAGCAAGGATTGGCCAGACACCAACCACCTTCGCGAGCCCAGGCACCCTCAGACGCAGAGCTTTGGAAAAGTCATTTCCACAGCGTGAGTGATGGCGCGCTCAGGGCACCCGGGTCTGGGCACGCTTCCCACGGGGGCCAGGCCCTTAGGTTTTTCTGCCCCTGGTCAGGATTTCTCATTCCGTGCAGGTTATGAGGATCCATCTTCAGAGGAGGGCTGTGGAGGAAAGGAGGAGGATGGGTCACAGCCTCCGCTTTTCCTAAGGGCTCTAGGGCTCGACAGGCTTTGAATCACTTGTTGGGGTTAGGATTTAACTTAAACGTGAAAGTTTCCCCTCAATGCCCAACAGACATTTGGGGGTGCAGTTTTGCTGTTACAGCAGTTCCCAAAACTGCAGTCCTTGAGGGAGACTCTTGTGGGCGCTGGGCTTTCCAGCCTTCCTGGGGAGGCCTGTTCACCCTCGACAGCTCACACGAGCTGTGGATTCTGCGCCCTGCTCCTCCCGCAGCACTCACATGCCTGACTTGGAGCAGCGTTGAAGTACCATCCAGGTCAGTCTTGAACAGCCCAGGCTTGATTTCACACCATATACGTTCCCGGCCCTCTGGCCACGCTGCCCCCACCTACTTCGCCAACACACACCACACCCCAAGGATGTGGTTCTCTGATCAGAGGAAAAGTTACCCCAGACTCCCATGCCTTTAACTCTGAAAGGCCCAAGTATTAAGGCTAATGCTCAGTGGGTCCCTCTTAGGGGATCGCTGGCACAGGGAGCCCAGGACCCTGCCCATCCCAAGCCCGGCACTTGATCTGGTCTGTTTCCAGGCTTACGTGCTTTCCAGGAGGGAGTCTAAGCTGAGTTTAAGACTTGATACCGTCCAAGAGGCAACACCTGGGGCACCATCTGATTCCCTACCCGTGTGCTTGTTCTCGCCAGGTGCTAGAAACCTCCAGCAGGGAAGCTCAGTCACCCACGCCATGAACTATTTCTAAGTAATCCCAGGTTGCATTTTAGAGATGAGGGTGAGCTACTTCATTACTTTGCACACCACACCCTACGGCTGTTAGCCTGGCCTTAGTCCCTGGTTGTGTGTCCACCCCACACCCTGTGGCTGGGGTCATGCTCCCTATGTCCTCAGTCAGCCAATGGCGCAGCTGCCCCCACCAGGACCAGTGCACACGCATGTCTGGAGCTCCATAGACACTTGATGGCGTGCAGAGCCTAAGCAGAGCGGGAGCCGAGACCTGACCGGGCGCCGGGCAGGACAGAGGGCGCATCTGCTTAGCCCACCTAGTTGTGGAAGATCAAGGTGACTGGGCGCCACAGTGCTTGGTCCCGACACCCCTCTGGCAACTTGTGGCTTGGGGACCAGGGGGCCCTGGGGCTGAGCATGCTCAGAGCTGCCACTTGGAAGAGCTCGGGCACCCTCTGAGAGCCTGCCATTGCGTACAGCTTGCCCACGCAACAGGGACTTGGGCCAGTAGGGAGAGATTAAGCGCCAAGTCAACAGGTAGCAGACGCGTGTGCTGGAGACACCGCCCTCCCGGTCTTGGCAGGAACAGAGGGACAGAGATGGCTCCTGGCCCAAGCACAGAGTGATTTCTACCCAAAGGCACTGCCCAGCACCATGTGAGCACCTGTGAGTGTGGAGGCACTTAGCCCTCACCCAGAGGGCAGGCGCCAGCTGACCCTGCTCTAGCTCAGCAAGGCCTTTGCACCCTCGGGCACCCTCGGGATGCTGTGCTGCTCTTGTTCTAGCAGCTTTTGCTTCTTGATCATCCTCAACAAGCTACCCGGCTTCCCTCAAGATGGGGTCTTGGACTCTGCTTTAAAGAGCCCAGCTTAAAAAGCCCAGCAGTGGGGGACCTGCAATGCAGAGCTGACACCCCCCGCCCCTAGAGCGTCCACGCAGCCTAGGACTCCCCAGCTGGGAGACAGCCGGCGGGGAGCAGAGCCATTTCAGGAAGGCCAAAGCCGGAGCTTCAGGTTGCAGTCTCCTTGGATGCTAACCGGGACAGTGGCGGGGTGGGGCTCTCAGTCTGAACTACTGTGTTGACAGTTTTTGGGGGACCGGTCCCCAGACTCCAACTTGGCCTGGAGGAATGGAGTCCTCCAAGGATGATGGAGTTCCAACGTAAGCCGCCTTCCAGACGCCAGCCAGCTTGTTCCCCAAGGTCCTCCTCACTCACAAGCAGCTACTGAAGGAGGAGCAACCCCCAGCTGTGCTCCCTCCCCTGTACTCAGACTTCCTTTCAGCGAGGGCTGGGACTTGGACTTCCTTTAGACTGATTTTGAGCAGTTATGAGAGCAACTTGACAGCCCTAGACCCAGCCCACCACGCGTGCACCCCCAAACCCCCCTCCCTGCTCTAGGCTCAGTGCAGGGGTGCCTTCACCCTTCTCAAACCCCGCCGGCTTCTGGAACCAGCCAAGTCCCACGTGCCTCTCAGCTGGAGGTAAGGGCTTGTCCACAAGGACACACCTACTTCCAAGACCCCACAATTTTGCCTAGTAGCACTGGCAGCTCAGCCCTTTTCAAGGGGCGCAGTTGAACCAACGTGTGCCAGTGCCTGGGAGGACAAGTTGGGTGCGGGTTTCTCCGGGACCCCCACAACAGATAAGCCATGAGCTGACTGGTGGACACCCAGCCATGCCCATGAGTCCCACAGGGACCTAGAGGGAGCTGCAGGCACCCACAGCAGAGGGGATCACTGCGGAGGGCTTGGCTGGGGGTGAGGGAGGTGGGATAGAGAAAGCAGGAGAGCAGAACAGTCAGTTGAGGGGCCCCATGATGCTGGAAGATGCAGATACTTCACGGAGAGCTAATCTAACCCGTCATCAAGAGTCATCAAGCCTCCTCGTTTACACCTGTGCGTAATTCAACGCTCCAGTCACACCTGCCGCCCCCTTAGGGCGTGAACATTGCTGTTAGGACCCCCAACGGGGCGGGAACACAGCTCCCCTTCCCAGCTCAGGCCACGGGCGGGTGTCTCCCCATTACTAGAAGCTGCTGTCGTGTTCCGTCAAGAGGAGAGCTGGGGGGCCGCCCAGGCTGGGACACCTGGCAGCGGCAGCCCCCAGCTCCGCAGGCCTGGGAGGGGAAAAAGCGGCCCAGAGAGGAGGCTCAGCCTTTCAGGAAAGGCCAACTCGGGGAGCAGCATTTTCAGGGATTTCCACCCCCGCCCCGCCTTCTGTTTAGACAGCGGAGCTGTTTAGTTGGCACAGCCCAGCTGCGAGTTATGGGCGACAAAGAGAAGCGCAGAGAAGTTAGGGAACCTGCCCGGGGTCCCAGAGCAGCGCTGGGCTTGCACTCGGCCGCCTGGCTCCAGGTTTAACCCCCACACATTGCGCAGGATTCAGGAGGTACAAGCCTTGCCCCGTGCATCCCACTGCCCCATCGGCCGCTTCCCAGGTCAGTTTATGGCTCGTCTCAGTTTTAAGAGATTCAGGAGAGTAGAGAAGTGCCCGCGAGAGCAGAACATTACGGGGTGCAGCACCCACGAAGCTCCCTCCCTCCCGGTGGGGGGGGGGAAGAAACCCAAGCAGCTTCCCACCCTGCCCACCGCTCACAGCCCAGAGCAGGACAGGGCGAGGGCCTGACCCGTCTCCTTTCATGCCTCAGGAGGGCTCGGCGTCCCGGACTGAGGCGCCCTTCTCCCGCCCGGGCGAGCCCAGGTTGGGGAGCAGAAGCAGACCACAGGCCAGCCAGCCCAGCTCGCGGGCTTGGTTCTCGCCCCCACCCCACCGGGAGCCCTTCGACCTGAGAAAGAACTGAAAAGCAGAAAGCTAGCATCTTGCAGGCTGAGGAGAAGAAAGCCGCAAGCTCCCAGGAAGCCTCCCTCCCCGGGGGAGCAGGCGCCCGCACTCAGGCCCCCGCAGGCAGCTTGCAGGGTGGCCAGGGCCTAGAGCAGCGTCCCCGCCGCTCCGAGCCCCGGATTCCACCCGCTCATCTCTGAGCAGCGTTGCTACTTCTTCCTCCCCGAGTTCAGAAAACGTCAGGAACAGCCTTGACATTTAGAGCAGCGCAAGAGAGAAAAAGGCCCCACTAAAGAAAACGAGGCGTCCTCGGCTTAGAAAGAGACAGCATCTTCCCGCCTCCTCCCCAGGCTTAGAGAGAGACAGCATCTTCCCGCCTCCTCCCCAGGCTTAGAGAGAGACAGCATCTTCCCGCCTCCTCCCCGGAAAAAGCCAGCAGCCCCCAGAGAGAAGACTGGAGGCCAGCAGCCCAGAGCTTCCTTTTAACCCCCTCGCAGGGCGCGGCCCTGGCGGCCCATTGGCTGGTTGCTTTTCTCCCAAATGCCTTTCACCTGGGCCGGGGGAGCAGCTCCTGGAGGTGGTTGATTCCAGGTGCTGCTACTAAGTGGAGTGAGCATAACCCCGGATCGTGTTGGCGTCTCAGTGCGGTTTTCACCAGTGCCGCCACCTGCCATCAGCAGCGTCACCGTCTTGACAATGAGTGACCCTGTTTATAAAGCAAGATGCTTGTCCGATACTCGGCGGCGCCTCGCAGGAGACCTCTCCCACCCGGGGCCGGCATCAAGGACAAAACCGCCTGCAGGTGAGGGAGGTGCTGGTCATCCAGCAGCAAAACCCCAGCGGAGAGTCTGGCCCCACCCTGCCTGACACAAGCCTCGCTGCCTTACCGCAGCCTCTTCCCTGCCACCCCAACTCTGCTATTCCCCGCTGGGAGTGGCTGCCTTTAGGATGCTCTTGGTAACCGGATGTTTTTTTTCTCTAAATTCTCCTTACCTGGGATCCAAATTCCAGCCGGGCACTGACTGAAGTCTGGGTGAGTTCATTTGATTTTTCTTGCCTCAGTTTCCTCATCTGAAGATGAGGATGATCGTCATCCGGGGATGTTGTGAGCATTAAATGAGTTAATATTGAGAAGTGTCTAGAACAAGGCATCAAATATAATGAGGGCTACAAAAGTGTTAAAGAGGCCCTCCCTGGTGACCAAGGGTTAAGCACAGCACTAAGAAGCTGTCCGCAGTCACTGCAGCACGAATTCAGTCCCCAGCCAGGGAGCTACCCACATAGTGCAGCAGACCTCTCCTGTCTACCTGCTGCTCCCCTCAGCACTGCATTTCAGTAGATCTGCCTGTTCTGTTCCCCACTCTGTCTCTGGTGAATCCTCTCACCCCCTGCACCTCTGGCCTGCGCCCCAGTTCTTGTATGCATAAATAAATCTTTTTAAAAAAAGTGTTAAAGACAGACTAGAGGACAGAGTAGGAAAACAGAACTGATGCATTTAGTGTGTGAGCTGGCCCGTGATGTGTTCCTACTCTAGGCACACACCTGAGACAGACACCTGCTGTCCACATCCCCACTTTACAGGAGATGAAGATTTAGACGTCGAGGGATGTGCTCAACATCACCTAACAAGACAGGGGCAGGTTTGGCTTTGAACTTGGTCCTAGTTAGTCCTGAGCCCCACATTCCTGCTTGGACACCACCCAGCCTGTATTTTGTTCTCACTGCAAGGGCCTCTCCCCTTCCGGCACACAGGAATTTCCCTATTTATAACCCTCCTGATTATGCACGCTTTGATCACGACGCCCCTCGGCCTTCCTGAAGAGGCTTCATGCTCTAGTTCCTGAGCCTTCTGTGGGGGTGCCCTTTCTTGAGGTTGTCCTGGATCCTTTTCAGAAGTCTGCAGGATGGAAAAGAGGGATCAGATAGTGACCCCTCAATGACTCAAGCTAATGATAATGAAGATAGAATCTAGTTGGAAACATGATAATTATAACAAGTGAATCGCCCCAATGTCAGCTCCCTGACTCAGGGCTCTGTAGCTATTTCCTCGCTACTGTAGCCCTGGTGCCTAGAACAGTGCCTGGCACAGAGTAGGTACTCAGAACTACCTGGCGAATGACATCAACTGCCACATGGAATGACTAAGCTGAGAATCAAGGAAACAGTGTAGCAGAATGGAGAAGAACAGGGCTTTGGCATCAGACGTTTGCCCGAGACCTATCAGGTTTAGCCCCGAAAATCCTGCACCCGGGAAAATCTGAATCACTAGAGATGTGACCTCGTGCATATCTCTCAGCCTCTCGGAGCTTCAGTTCCTTTCACTGTAAACAGGACAACAGTGTCGTGCACCTCAGGGTTACTGTAAGGATAAGTGAGATAATGTGGCTTGAGTACTTATCACAGTGCTTGGCACAGGGTAAGTTCTGAGTCATAGTGGTAGCTCTTACTCGTCCTATTCCTTTGACTGCCTTCTGGATCTTGCGGATGCAAGTTATATGTGCCTGACCCTGCATAAAATAGACTCCTTGGTTTTCTGGCAGGAAAGGGAGGTGAACCACATGAGACCCCAAATCACGGCTCCCCATGGTCATTTTCCCCCGCTGAGAAGTAGGCTCACCCCGCCTCCTCAGGCTGCTTTTTTAGCAATCATATCTGGCTGCCCCACACTGATTTTCAGCAGATGTTTCTCTAATGAACCACGCTGTAATCTCGGGGCCTTAATATAGTGCCGGGGTGTGATAAGTTGGAAATGGCTGTCATCGTGGCCCAGAGGATGGTCTGGTCATTGTTTGGGACTGTCTTCCTTTGATTGTTATGTGAAGAGGAATTTATTTTCTTCTATCACCTCTCTGCCCTGTACATGCACCCCCACCACCCTGGGCCCCAGCTCCTGCCCAAATGAAAATGCTGCATCAGAACCTTCTAGAAAAGTGCTCAGTGCACCCTGATGAGGGGGATGACAGAAGGAGGAGATGACTGAGAGGGAGTGGTGCTTCAACATAGGGCTGAAATCAATATTTTCAGGTCACAAATGTACAGCTTGACAGACTCTGGGGCGATGAGCAGGTTCCTGGGGGACCGAGGCAGCTGTTCTGGAAGCGGGAGGATCAGGGTCTAGGCAGGAAGGACCTGGTGTGATGCGGCTGGAGACTCAGCAGGGAGCATCCATTTACAAAAGCTCCTGGCTCTGGGATGGCGGGGAGCCTCCAGGGGTGGGGTGATGTTCCTGGCCCTGTCTGGTCTTGTCTTGTTCGTGTGAATGCCCTTGGACCCACAGTTCAGTCCGGTCAACAGGCCCACACAGGATTTTCCAAGTGCCTGGCACAGGGTGAGAAGCTGGCACTTAAGAACTTTCACCCTCGGACTGAGTCTGCTTAATATTTGGGATTGAATCAGTCGCAGCGAGAAGCTGGGTGCTATTTTTTCAAGTACTTTGTTGCTGCTAATAAAAATTAAAATAAAACAACAATAATAAATCAATATAGAGGAGCAAACATTTCTGCGTTCTCACCCAGACTCGGGCTCTGAACTGAGTGCTTCCTGGACATTATCTCATTTAATGCTCATTGTACCCTCAGGAGGTAGCTGCTTTCATTCCCACTTATAGGTAACAAACGCCCAGAAATGTTAATCCCCTGACCAAAGTCACACAGCCAGTGAGTGGCCAGTGTGACCTTGGAGCAAACTGACTCTGAAACTTAATTCTAACCATTCTACTAAACATATGTCCAAATGTGGCTATTCCAATTTTCTCGTTGTTAAGCTATTAGGGGGAAAAAGAAATTTATTTCCTTATAATACACTTAGAGAACATCTATTTAGCTTCACACTTAATAAAAGAATGGGACTGGGTTTTTCATCATGTAATCAGAGCAACACAGAGAATTCAAGGAATCTGTGACATAGAGATTTCTCATTTTATAGGAATTAACCTGTGATCTGTGGCCTTTCTCCTTCCAATAAGCTCTCAAATCCACTGATACTCACTTGGGAGAAATTTAATCTATAGAATTCACACTGTACAGCAACCATTCCTATAGAAAAGGCTTGAAATTATTCCTGTATGGAAATATCATTGCTATCAACCATATCTGAGGAAGATGGAAGAAAAGTTAAAAACCAAATACAGCAATAAGGAGAGAGAACATAAATAATCCTTATCCTACTGCCTTCAATGAATCAGTCTAGAGGTCTGCAATTTTGTCTGCAAAAACCCACGTAGTAAATATTTTAAGCTTGGCAGGTTATATAGTCACTCTTGCAACGACTCAACATAAGAATCAAACATGGTGCCTTGTAGCAAGGAACCACCACAGATGGTATGTAAACAGATTAGAATGATTGTGTTCCAATAAAACTTTATTTACAAAAACAGGCAGGGGGCCTGAATTCTCTGATAACATATTTCCAGGAGGATTTGAACCTGGTAACATTAACTTACGATGCATTGGTAAACTTTTTCCATATTTAAGAATGAGATCAAAATTAATTATCCTAGCAAATAGCATTAACTGAAAACTTTTTAAGTGTCAGGTTCTTTCTTTAAACCATCAGACACATCAGTTACGATGCAGCTACTGTCATCATCCTCTTCAGTTCTAGAGTAATGCTTGCCACATCCGGAGGGATTCATTCCATCCTAGTTGAATGAATCAATTCCTGTTTTATGGGATGAGGGAACAGAAGCTCAGGATGTTTCATTATTTGCTGCAAGATTTTGAGTCTATAATAAATGCTCAATAAATGTCAGCCCAGAGACAGAGCAGGCATTAGAAGCCAGGCTGTCTGACTCCAGAGCCCGCCGGCCCCTTTCATGTGGAGAGCTTTTCCCACTGAGCCCGGAGCTGGAGTTACTACATCCTAGCCTTTGGTTTACCAATCCCACTTCTGGAAGGCTCCTCCTCCTTCCCCTCTGCAGAACTGCAGCGCTCAGCTTTCCCAATCTTTCTTGACTCCCATTTCCTCTGCGAAACTCAGCATTATGTGAGCAGTCAGTCCCCACTGGCACTTGAGAATCCCCACCCTTGGGTGGTCTAGGAGAGTGTCCCAGAAATGAAAAAGAAGAGGAACCTGAGCTGCAGGCAGCGGGGGGTGGGGTTGGGAGGGGGGAAAGAGGAGCAAGTACAGGGAGAAGTAGTGTCAGGAAGAGGTCAAGCTCTGCCCCCCTGGACCCTGCCAACCTGCGTGAAATCCCAATCCATCACCTCCTAACTGGGGGGACTTGAACATGTCATTGAGTTCCTCTGGGTCTTCATTTCCTTACTTATAAAATGGGGACAATCCTGGTCCCTATCACCTGCTGGAATGTAATGAGAAAAATCAAAGGCAAAACTGATATATGGTGGGGGATCAAGGAGTGTGTTGTGTTATTGGAATGTGAAGCCACAGTGTGTTGCAAAAAAGCAGGTAGCCCCTTGTGGCTCCAAGTGGGGTGTGTATTCAGGGGCAATATTCAGAAGGGTGAAGGTGAGGCCAAGTTGTATCCAGGAACCTCACACAAGTGGCTTATTTTTTGCAATGGCTGCAAGAAGATAAAATTACAAGAAAATGTCAGCCTCCTCAAATAGTTTTGGAACAAGGTGAGGGTGGAGAGAGGGGAGAGCAAGAATCTTTTGAGTGGTTTTCAATGACATTGGAATCATGCAGCCACAGAAATCTAAACTTGATTTTGTTTTTAACTGGGAAAAATCAGTTCAGAATGATCAGTGAAATCATGGTGGTAATTGCTAGTGTTAGAACATGGACTGGACTTTACAATTCTACCTCTGTGTACATGTGATTTTAGAAAAATTGTTTATACCTGGGGAGTACAGTTTCTCCCATCAATGAGACTGCGAGAAAATTTTCCTCCCCAAAACTATTTTATTCAAGGCAAGAGTTTTTTCCGGTGCTCTAGTCGCTTTCACACAACAACATAAGCAATCTGCTGCTTGATTTCTTTGAGATGCAGCAGACTCTTTAGAAATACAGAAGAACATAAGGCAGCAAACCAAAATCAAATCTAAGCAACTCCTTCATGCAGGCAAGTTCTAACACTGTGATGTGTGTAGCTTTCTCTTTCTACACCCTTCCTTTATGGTTAGACTTTCTTCACAGATTATAACCTAATATAAACCTGTCTTTGTGATTCACCAATTTGTCAGTGTTGAGGTCATGAATGATTCTTCTACAACTCATTTTTCAGTAACAGCTTTATTTTCATTTTATAACTTCACACCCCAATAACACAGTGCATCTCATCAGCTTGACTTAGGTGAACTCGTGCATTAGCCATTCATGAATTTCCTTTACACTGTTATAGGTAATGCTGCCATGAACCTCTTTCACGTGCAAATTACACACATACACACAGAGACATGCATGTTTGAGCCATGCCTCAGGTTAAACTCAAGGCTGTCCAATTTCCTGATCAAATGTGGCCAGTGATGGCTCTTGCTGGACCAGTGAAAGCACAACTTGCAGGAAGTTATGCCAATTCAGTTGCTTCATTGTGTTCTTTCAAAGAAATCATTAGGGTCCCTGGATCTGCTTTGGTTCACCAAATGAGCAGAGATTTCACTCTCTCTAACTAGAGAAGACTTGGCGAGGAGCATAACCTGACAGTTGTCTGTAATCACCCTTCTGATCTACCCTAGGAAACATCAAAACAAGTTTGCCCATTTGGGAGACACTTGGAATCCAAGTGTCCGGTGAACAGCTTTCTCTGCCCAGTCCCCTCTGACCCTGTTGAACACCAAGTGCTGTCTAGAGGTGCCTTTGGAGCCTGAAAGCCTAGACCCTAAAGTGTGGTAGCAACATATAAGCTGGCCTTGACCACACATCCCATAGGTCAGAGGGACCCAAAGCACCTCAAGTGATAATACCTTCCAGTGAAGCCTGGAGAATGAGGCCGTCACACCTGTCACCATAGCAACGTTGATGAAGAAACCACAAGCAATATGTCTTCAGCTGGACACTCAGTCTGCTGGGGTGGCCATACCAATACCACAGACTGGGAGACTTATAAACAAAGAATTTCATTTCTCACCGTCTGGGGCTAGAAGTTCAGTACCAGGGTGTCCGCATGGTTGAGTAAGGACTGTCCTCTGGGTTGAAGATTTCTGGTTGTATTTCAGATAGTGGAAGGGGCCAGGGTGCTCGCTGGTGTCTCATTTATTCATGCGTATAAGAGCTGGGGTGTAGGCCAGAGGTGCGGGGGTGAGAGGACTGGCCAGAGAGAGTGTGGGGAGCAGAACAGGCAGATCCACTGAAACACACTGCTGAGGGGAGCAGCGGGTGAGACAAGCGAGGTCTGCTGTACCATGTGGGTCAGCCCATAGCCGGGGATTGAACTCTGGCTGCGGTGGCTGCCGACAGCCTCACAATGCTGAGACTCAAGCCCTAGCTCCACCAGGCCCGGGTCTCTTTTATAAAAACACTAATCCCGTTCATGAGGGTTTCATCCTCATGACCTAATCACCTCCCAAATACCCCAAATACCATGCATTGGGCATCAGGATTTCAGCATGTGAAATAGGGGGTAGGAGGGACCTAAATATTCAGACCTTAGCAGGTTGCTCAGAGGCAGAGACTGAGTTAAGGGAGAACTCTCTAGAGAAAATCCAATAGGAGGTGAAGGCTGCAGGGTATGGCATGTTCAGAAGCCACGAGATGCTGTGGTTCAGCTGAACTCTGTCTTTGCCTGACCCGCAGGGACATCAGGAACGCGAGTGACATCACAGAGCTGTCTCCCTGGCACCCAGAGAGTGAGGCGGGGGGTTGGGAAAAACTGCATACATCAAGAAGAGATGTCGTTTTTGCAGCATTTCTACTCTTTTGAGAAGAACAAAATATATGCACACGCAGGTACCCCAAAATACAGACTGTGTGATTTCAGGGATTCCACCTATGAGATAATGCTTTTACGTTTGCATTTAAAGTTGGCCCTGCATGCTACTCAGCTATATAAAAAAAGATGGCATCTTGGGCCTCCCCAGTGGTGCAGCGGTTGATCGCTGGGTTGCGAAGCTGCCCGCAGCCTCTGTAGCACCGGTTCGATCCCGGCCACCGGGTGAGGGTCCCACATGGCGCACAGACCTCTCCTGCCACCCACTGCTCCCCTCAGCAGTGTACTTCGTCACTCTGCCTCTTCTACTCTTTGCTCTGGCTCTGGTGAATTCTCTCACCTTCCCGTGCTTCTGACTGTACCCAGTGCTTGTATAAATAAGTAAATAAATCTTAAAAAAAAAAGAGAATGCTTTATGATGAAAACTTAAAAAAAAAAAAAAAAGATGGCATCTTGCTGTTTGCACCCACATGGATGGATCTGGAAGGGATTATGCTCAAGGAAATAGACCAGAAGGAGAAAGACAAATGCCAGGTAATGTCACTCATAGGCGCAATACAAAAGAGCGGAGCGAAGGAACAGGCAAAACTCAATCAAAACAAATCCTAGAAATAGGACTGCAGAACTGAGCTGCTGGGGGATGGAGCGAGCCAAGGCAGGAGGGCACTGGATGGTGGTGGAGGCTTCGCTGTTTTGGTGGTGGGTGTGGTGTGGCAACATACCTCTGAGAAGGTCAGAACCTAAGCCCCTAAGACACGTCAGTGTTGTAAACCAACTTGACCGCAACAACAAATTCGATAAATAAATAAATATGAAGCTTTATATTGCCCAATATAAAGACAAATGGTAAAAGTTATACTCAGTGTTCACATTTTTATTTTTGTAACTTAGAACATTAAATAGCAAACAGAAAACACCAGATCACGTCGAGACAGAACCCACAGAAGAAAGGAAAAAACGGTATTTTTGAGGGTCTTCGATGGCACTTTTCCCCTCGCTTCTTGAACAGAGTCCTGCATTTTCATTTTTCGATGGACCCCACCAGTGATGTAGCTGGCCCTGAAACTGGGGATGCCCCTGAGCTTCCAAGACAGCTGTGTATTTGGTTCAAGTGTTGTCGTTGCTTCTCGCTAAGGATCCTGTGTTCTTCTGAGCCCCACCCCACACCCCTATCACCTCTTTGCTTGTTTAAGCTGTCTGGTTGGGTACAAAAATAGACCCCACATGGAAGCCGGGCCACTAGTGGGTCCGCCTAACTCATGTCCCAGTGAGGATGAGGTGGGCCCTGGCCGAGGGCTTCACTTTCAGGAACAGTGGCCATCCCTCCCGGGGACCTGGGGACCCCCTCCCTTCTTGCTGACTCCCTCATCAGACCAGTCCCTTTATTGTTCTAACCTGCACCCATAAATCCATGGGGTAATTAGGGAATCCCAGGACAGTAGCTGTGATAGGGTTAGGTACCCAATGGTGATGCAAGATGCCTTTGAAATAAGGGCATGGAAAGCTCTGGAAGGACAAAGGGGAAAGAACTAGGCCAATTGCCTGGAAGAAACTTGGGGGAGAATTGGACTTTTGTGAGTCTCTCCTCCTTAGCCCAGGACTCCTTCAGGGAGACCCCAGCTGGTCTCCAGATACATAAGAGCAGTTCCAAAGAGCCGGGTCATGCCCCAGCTTGGGGACCAGTAACCCCTGCACCTGGAAAACTCATGCACAGCCTCCAAATCACTGTGTTTAATGAAGGAAACAGAGGGGTAGACTGTTGCCTAGTTTCCCTACTCCCTGCCCCCCTTCTTGGCTACAGGCAGTCTATCTCCACCACCCCCCCTTAATACCCAGATCCTGTCCCTGGAGTCCTGATTCTGGAACATTCTAGGACTTGGCCAGGTGCTTGTCCCTTGGACGTGGGAAAGAGTGCATCAGGAAGGCTGCTGAGAACAAAAGGACCCATCCAGAAAGGAAGCCCTGGGCCACCCACTCTGGGGGGTCTCAGATTTCACCCTATGGCCTTAATTAAAGCTATATACCATCTCCTTGTCAGAAGCCCTGTATCGCTCTCAACGCCTCCCAGGCCCCTGAGTCTGCGGTCAGGCCCGCCTGCTCGGGGGTCTGTGCACTTGAGCAAAGAACGACTGTTAACTCTGGAATCCAACATGGGTCCAAATCCCAAATCTACTCTTGCTAGTTTAGTATTTGAGATCAGGTGATTTCATGTCTCTGAGCCTCATTTTTCTCATCTGTAAAATGGGGTAACAACAAGACGTACCTAAAAGACTTGCCAGGAAAATTGGGTAAGAAGCGTTCGAGCGTGGACACTCCTGATGACCCTTGTCTGGAGCAGGACAGGCCTAGAGCAAACACCAGCTGGATGAACGAAGGAACCAGTAAGTGTGCAAAACAAAGCTTTTCCTCTACCTTCCGTCTCCTTTGCCACCCCCCTAATTGGTGCCAGACAGTGCAGCATAGAGCTTCAGAGTTTAGGATCTGGGCTGACTTTGTCTTGGCCTTTCTGCTTCTTAGGTGATGTAAGAGTCCTTTCTCCCCATCTTGAAATAAGAGCAGTAATAAGAGCAGTAATAAGCAGTAATAAGGGCAGTAATAAGAGCACCTGTCGCACAGTTCGTGAGAATGACGTGAGTTACTTTGGGTAAAACTCTTCAAACAGTGCCTAGAATAACTGTCTTAATCCCTGCTGGCTGCCTTGTCATGCCAGAGCCCTATATGGCATATTTGGCTTCTGACAGATGCAGGATATTGCCACCCACCCTGTATTCATCTCAAAGTATAGTGGACATGACTGCTCCCTCCTAAAATCTTCAATGGCTCCCCAGAGCTGTTGGCTTCTAAACAAGCCTTAGCTACTATAGATCTCTCCAGTGACGTCCACCACTGGGGCCATTCTCAACCCTTGCTTTCCAGCGCCTGGCTCCTGTAACCAGGTAACCCAGCCCCACCCTAAGGAAGGGTGGAGCTGAGCAGAGAGGAGAAGGGAGAGGAGGTGAAAACTGGGAGAAGGAAGGAGGGAGCAAGGAAGAGGACCTGGGGGAGCCACGTGAGCAGAGACATGGTAAGAAGCTGTACTTGCTTCTCGGCCTGGGGCTTGTGCCAGGGACTTGGGGGACATGGAAGGAGACACTTGAAACAGACGTGGGTGGGAGACCTGTGGGGAGGCTGACAATGGCAGTGTTTATCTTGATTTTGATTTTGCTCTTCTCCCTCCAGATTTGCCTAGCCCCTTTCCTAGGGGACCCCATCAGAAGGTGCCTTCGACTCATGGCAAACTTTTGGGCCTCAGTGGTCCTGTGTTGGGCCACTCCTGTTTGGCTGGGCATTTACCCACGAGGGGATGGGGAACTTTGGGTATTTTGTGTGAAAACTATTTTATCTATTCACTCTCTTTTCTCTTTATTGCACATTAAAACTCCTTTCCATGGAAGGTCTTCCATTGCAATGCCTACTGCCATAGGGTCTTTGCACAGGTTATTCCTCTGCCTCTCCCCTGGGCTTGCTAATTCCAGTTTAAGCTTTACTTCCTCAGGGCCCCTTCCACAGCCACAGAGACTCATTCATGTGGCTTTATGCTTAATGCACTGACTGGCCCAGCACCCCCTCTGTAGGAAGAACCCCACGAGAACAGGCGTCGTGTCAGACTCGCTGGGGTGCCACCTGCATCCCCTTAACACTTCAGTCAGGCAGGCCCTCCTTCCTACTGCCAGGCCCCAAATTTCTTACCTTAGGTTTCTAGGTTTTCCAGTTTAGGGTTAGATCTATAAGGATTTACTCTCATACTAAAATCTGTCCACATGGAGGAGTATAGTGGCCCTTCAACAAGGCAACTCAGGAAGCCCCCTCAGAATGAAGCAACCCTGGGTAGACCAGATGCCTGTGCCCCTGCTCCCCACAAAAGTTTTGTTGGTCTAGTTTTTTTACAGTTTGTGGTCACTTGGGAGGTGATTAAATTCATCTGCCTGGTTCCAGGAAAGGGGTCTTTTCATTTTCTGTCCTTTAGGATTCAGCTCATATCCCAACACCTCTGTTGAAATCCTCAGTTGAATTAACTGCCCCTCTTTGTGTTCCTCCAGCCCCTGGATTTACCGACCCTGCACTCATCACAATCAACTGTAAATGTCTTTTGATGGCCTCTCTCCCACTAGGCCAGTGATCTCACACTGGAGCCTGCCTCGGGTTCCCCTGGCGGGATTATTGAAACAAAGGGTGCTGGGTCCTGCCTTCCCCCTCCCCTGATTTCTGGCTTAATAGCTCTGGGTTGGGAACTCAAATTTGCATTTCTAATGGGATCACAGCTTGGCTGACCACAAGTTCAGTAAGATCAGAGATCTTGCCTCAAAACTTCGAGATCTTGCTATAGGTCTCCAATGTACTAGTTTGCCTGCTAGTTCTGTCTTTTTCTTTTTTTTCTGGTCCCTTGTCCAGTTTCCCTATATTCCTCCTATAAGTGAAATCATCCAGTATTTTCCTTTAAAATAAATAAATCTCAAGAAAGATAAACTCATGCAATTTGCAGCAACATGGATGGAGCTGGAAGGGATCGTGCTGAGCGAAGTAAGCCAGAAAGAAAAAGAAAAATACCGGATGGTCTCACTCATCGCAGGAATTTAGAAAACCTAAATAAGGGACCAGAAAAAAGACTAATTTTAATAAAGTAAAAATCAAAATCAACAAGCAACTATAAGCCAGAGACCCGCTAAGGGGGACGAGGAGGGATTAGGGTCAAAATACGGGGGGTGGAAATTGTATGGGGACTATAACCAAGATGAAAATGCATCCATTGTGCAAAAATGAAAAATGATGTAAAAATATATAAAATAAAATAAACTTAGAAAAAAAATTCTGAATTAAAAAAAAAAAAACTTGGAGATCTTGCCTCAAAATGGAAACTCCTAGCACATAGTAAGTAGTTGACAGATCTGATAAATAAATTTAGTCAGCAAGCGGTCTATGCTGAGAATATCATTAGATTTTATTTAAAAAAGAGGCCTAAAAAGAGTGGCAACAGGCTCTGGGAGCTACTTTCCAAGTCAGGTATTTAGGAGTAAGGACATAACCCGCGTTTGGGTTCCCGGTCTATACTGAGCACTTCATACACGTGGTATCTTTTACTCCACCCCCGCCTGACCTCGAGACATGTGTGCTATTATCTTTGTTTTGCAGGGGAGTTTGTAAAAACTTAGAAAGTCTTTTCAATGTGAATTTTCTTACCCCTGGGGTCCTTGGCTATGATAGGACACATTTAATTAAAACCATATGTGGAATAAAATAAAATTTCCTAGAGGTTTGATTTTACTGAAAACTTTGGGAAGGGGAGAAGATGTTTTGACACGACTGTACAAGTAAATTGGCAGTATTCTGTTTTTCCCTATCAGCTCTATCAAAATAATTCGATCACAAAACACATTTCAAGGGAATTTTCTCATTACGTTCTCAGAACTTCTTGGTGGTAAAATTCACTCTCCTTCAATTTGGACAGACTCAAAGGAAGTCACTTACCTCAAGTGGGATTCAAGGGTATGTTGGTCGGAATTCAAAACCAATGCTTTCATCACTTCTTTTTTAAGCAAAAGGGAACCTGGCTAGTATCAGACAGGTCTACCAGTTAACAGAGCCAACTTTTTTGACCAAGGTCCTAGAAGTCTATAGGAGGTAAAGCTGAGCCTTTTCAAACACACTTGAAAATGCATCTGTAGCAAGTGTTGTTCACAGTCTCAATGGATGAATCATCCTCATTCTAGACAAATCATGTTAGCTCATTCTGGTGTGCCACTGTCTTTCCTGGTCACCCTGCAGCAACAACTGTGTGATCCTCTTTAGGGAAGGGTAAGAAAGCAAGACTTTTGAAGAAACATTTTGTTCCTGCCCTATCCTTCCTATTTGGAATACTGTTGTGATGTCTGGAGCTGTGGCAGCCACCTTGAGACTGTGAGGAGGAAAGCATCAGGAATAAAAGTCCACAAGATAAGAATGGCCAAGACTAGGGCTTTAATGCTATTCTTAAGCTGCTATACCAGCCTCAGGTGATTTGCCTCTGGTGTTATGCTGGTTAACAATAAATAGCTCTTCGGTTTAAATCACTGCCTGTCACCATAAACACTCCTGTTTGATAGATGATCCCAAGAGCCATCCTTCTGATAGGTACGGGGTTTTGTTCTTCTGCATAGAGAATGCTTTGCAAGGGATTAAACTAATCCAACAAGTCAGTCTGTTCTTTTTCCTTGATAGCTCAAATTTTGTCTATGAAAAATCTGAACCATAAATTTCCCATGTTCCTTCATTCAATAAATAGCCAGAGTACTTTCTCCATGCTGGACAATTCTCTGGGCATTGGGATGTGGTGAGAAATAAAAGACAACTGTCTCTTTTTGTGTGTTTTTTAAAATATTTATTTTTGTGTAGAAGTGGGATGCAGACCAGAGGTGCAGGGGGTGAGAGGATTCACCAGAGTCAAGAGTGGGGAGCAGGGCCTCCCCGGTGGCGCAGCAGGTTGAGTGCTGCCCTGTGAAGCTGTCCGCAGCCTCTGCAGCGCAGGTTCGATTCCCAGCCAGCCAGGGAGAAACCCACATAGCGTGCAGACCTCTCCTGCCTCGCCCACTATGCCCCTCAGCAGTGTCTTTGGTCCCCTCAGCAGTCTGCCTGTTCTGCTCTGTCTCTGGTGAATTCTCTCACCCTCCTGTGCCTCTGACCTGTACCCCAGTTATTGTATAAATAAATATTTTTTTAAAAAAAGAGTGGGGAGCAGAACAGGGGGATCTACTGAAACACACTGCTGAGCAGAGAAGCGGGCAAGACAGGAGAGGTCTGCTGCGCCATGTGGGTTGCTCCCTGGCCGGGGATCGAACTCAGGCCTTTGCGGTGATAGCGCTGAGACTTAACCCCTAGGTGGCCTCCGTCTCTGTTTTTATGGTGTTTGTTCTAGGAGTAGGAGACAGAAAACAAAACACAGAGATATGTCAAGTGGTGGCCAGTGCTATGAAGAGAGGAGAGAAAAGCAGGCTTGAGAGAGAGACTGTGAGGAAGGGACTTCCAGCAGGTTGAAGCAATGCGTGTGCAAAGCCTTGCTTATGCTCTAGGTCCAGCAAGGAGCCCGCTGTGGCTAGGAGTGACGATCGGGGAGGGTGTGGATTTCTCTGCAGGTCGGAAGCTACCGTCTGGCAGTTCCCTCTGGCTCCTGGAGTCTGCTTCTAAGGGCTCCCATCTATTCTGTCCCACACCTGTTTCCCTTGCTCCATCCCACACCAACGTGTTGAAGGTGTGCACGAGCACCCTTGGCAAGCCCAGCCGAGGCTCGAAATCCACTCTTGTCCCTGTGACCTCGGGCACGGGCCTCAGCCTCGCCACACCTGGGGATCACTGCCATGTTATCCCTCAGTGCTTTGTCAGAACACAAGAGGGAACAGTCAGGTGATGGGTGACATGGCACATGCGCACAGTCCTATGTGGGTGAGCTCATCATCCCATTGGACAGATGAGGCAGCTGAGGCACCTGCTGCTCTTTTCTTCTGCCAAAGCTCCCGCAGCTAAAATGGTAGAGTTGGACCCTGAGCTGCCCTGATCTGCAGCGACCTTGGCAAGCAGCAGCGCAGACAGTTGATGTGAATGGGGGGAGAGCTTGGCAAAGACACAAGGGCCACCTTTGCTATGTCGTGATTGCTGTGACATTAGCATCTTGCTCAGCTGCCCCAGTGATCACTGCTTTCCCGCTGGGTAGGTGGGTGAACGAGATGCCACTTTGGAGCAGGGAGAAAAGAAAGAGTGGAGTCTGCCCGCCTTGTGAGAGATCTGTGCACACTGCCCAAAGGTCAGAGTGGCTTGGGGAGGGGGCTGGGGTGGAGACACGCAAAGGAGACAAGGACCCGCGCCCTCCACCCCCAACATCACAAGTCGGGCAGACCGCGCGCCCCCCACCGAGGAATCACATACCCATGGCAGCTGTCCAGAGCAGAAGAGGCCCGCACCTGTTTGCAATGTAATTTAGCTATTATCAGCCTTCCCGTTCAGCTGAAATTCAAAGACTGAATAACGGGGGGCGAGGGAGGGGGCTGCAGAGAGGGATGAAGAAGCCGGAGAGGTAAGATGATAGGTGCCCTAAATTGCCTGCACTTTAGTGCCTTATATAAAAATTTCCTGTAATGCATGTTACCATAAATAAGAACTTGCTGAACAAGCCCCGAGCGAGATGGGTTTCCAGCTGAACTCTCCTGGAGGGAACATTTGGAGCCAGCCTAGTTGTGCCCCACCTCTGAAATTATCTCCTTGTAAAAAGTCTGGCTCCCCAGCCCAGCCAACCGCGCTGAGCAGCCTGTAGGATTCACCTCTCAGCGCGGGATGCGTCCCCGCTGGACCCCATCTTGGCTTACAGAGATGGGGGAGGTTCCCCTGACCACTGTCTCTCTCTCCAGCACCCGCCCCCATCCAAATTCAAATCAACCTGTCAGAGCTGGCAGAGACCGACAACCTAATCCCCTTTCCCGGCCCCCAGGAAGCCAGGCAGATATTGGGGTCGCAGGCCACACTCTGACAGCTCTTAAGGGAAAACGTGCAGGATGCACCTGGACAGTGGGTTCCAGTTTCTCTGGAGGGGAAGATGGAAGAGGCCATTTCTTTGTTGATAAGACAGCCTCAGCAGGTGGTTTATCGCTGACCTGCTGAAGAGCCAAGAATCGCTCCGAGCAGAACAGGGGTGACCGGGATGAAGCCTCTGACAATGGAAACTGGGGAGACAAGGGAGGACGACACTCACTGAGAGTTCACAACTTGCCCTTAACATGCATCCCATCCGCTGACTTTCACGAGCACCCTAGGAGCAGCCCCCTTGATGCCCATTTTGCAGATCCGAATGACAAGTCAGAAACTTAACCAAGATGATGCTTTTCACAGCGTTGACTGCATTTTCATGCCAACCCTGAGAGCTCTCTCTCTCTCTCTCTCTATATATATATATATATATATATATTTTAATTTTAATTTTGTGGGCTTGTAGGGTAAGTGAAAAGGTATCAGGCTTTCCTGCCCTCCCACCATTAGGACGGATAATGGAGCCTTGCGGTCCTGAACGCATGCCTGATGGCGGGCACCTGGAGTAGGGTGTGGGCCTAGGTAGATGGGATTCACCTGGGCTAAGACTGGGCTTTTAAGGGCGGTGTCACGGGGACGCCAGAAGCAGAACCACGAGAGGAGCAGAGAGCAGAGAAGCAGAGGCCACCAGAGAACACCAGAGAGCCCAGACAGAGTGAAGACTTGCTGGGGGCTGGGAGGCCTGTCAGCCTCCCGGCCCCCACCCCCGGCACCCCTGCCTGCTTTGTACCTGGTTGTAGGGTCAGGAATGACACTGAGCAGGTTTTCTGATCCCATGCAGACCCGGTAAAGGAGGAGGCAGAGCCCTCAGTGGTTTGTTGCAGGTTTTTATTGGGATTTACCGCTACACAGCAGGCAGGGGTGCTGGGGGGCTGGCAGGCTGGCAGGCCTCCCAGCCCCCAGCAAGTCTTCACTCTACCTGGGCTCTCCGGCCTTCTCTGCTTCTCTCTCGGCTTCTGCTGCTTCTTTCTCGGCTTCACCTTTGGCTTCTCCTGGCGTCCCCGTGATGCCGCCCTTAAAAGCCCAGTCTCAGCCCAGGTGAATCCCATCTACCTACGCCCACACCCTATTCCAGGTGCCCGCCGTCAGGCATGCGTTCAGGACCGCAAGGATCCATCATCTGTCCTGATGGCGGGAGGGCAGAAAAGCCTGACTTTTCCTTACCCTACACTGGTAAATCCCAATAAAAGCCTGCAAAAGCCACTGAGGGCTCCAGGACTCTCTCCTCCTTTACCTGGTCTGCTGGAATCATAGAGATCCTGTACTGTGCCCATTCCTGCCCCTACAGGGCTACACTCTGCTCTTCCACATGTGTACATGTCCACTCACCCTCCACCAAACTGCAAACCACCCATGCCCACACCCCACTGGCCAGCTCAGTATTCTAATCACTACTTTGTGACGAAGAAATAGGTGAAGCAATTGAGTTCAGCGCCCCCCACGTGTCTGCACCTAGTCATCCAAGGACTTGAGTTCAAAACCTTAACTCTGCTCACTTCCAGTTGGGACCACAGCCAAATCAACTCACTCCCTCCCCCTCCAGCCCCTGCTTCCACCTATCATCCAGATCAGTGACTTTCCCACCTCCAGGATTTGTATGGGGATGAACTGACATCCAAAAAAGCACGTGGCTGGTGTGGATTTTGTTGAATACTAACTATTGTTACCATCATCGGCTGGGAGGGAGGGATGGAGTGGGGGGTCTCACTGTGGAATTCTTATTTGCCTTATCAAAAAAGGGTGATGCTACTGATAAGGAGGTCAATAACAAAAAGGGCGAAAGCACCTGTGATTATTGAGCACCTGAATGATCTCAAACCTGGTCTAATTTTTGCTTAAGTCTCGCTACTCAAGCTATGTCCCCAGACCAGCAGCAACGGCATCTCCTGGAAGCCAGGGAGAAATGCAGACTCCCAGGTCCTGTTCGGGACCTGTGTTCCCCCACCTCCCTGGAAATGGACGTTTCCAGGCACTTCAACCATCTGGGGATTCACGAAAAGTAGATTTCAGCAGCTGAGGGCAATCCCCTCACAGAGAGACTGGGGTTGGGGGCCGGGGGAAGCTCACAGCATACTCCGTGAGTATGGAGAGATGGGGGTAGGCAGAGCAACACCAGCCCGTGCCCATGTGGCCAGAGCCTCCACAGGAGGGAAAGGGAGGTGGAGCTGAACCATGAAGGGGAAATTCAGCCCCTTCTGCTGCAGTCAGCTGTGGCGTTTGCAGTGGCAGGAAGGCACGGGGCAGGTGCCCTATGGACTCGGGCAGACAGGTTAGGAAGGGAGAGTCCCGGAGCCCTCAGTGGCTTTTTCAGGCTTTTAATGATCTTTCCGCGCCACTTGTAGCACAGCAACCGGCCTCCCAGCCTCCAGCGAATCTTTACTCTTTGGGCTCTCACTGACATTCTCTAGTGGCCTCGCTGCCGCTCCCTGCCACATCCCACTGCACGTGCTCTGTCCTATATGCTCAGCCTCCAGGCTCAGGTGTGCCCACTTGCACACGCCCACACCATACCCCAGGCGTCCCCCATCAGGCATGTGTACGCCGAGCCCATGCTCCCAAGCGCCTCCTGCCTTCAAGGCTGCAGGTGATAGCCACAGTGGCCCACTTCACTTGCACACGCCCACACCATACTCCAGGCGTCCACCATCAGGCATGCGTACCCCGAGCCCATGTTCCCAAGCGCCTCCTGCCTTCAAGGCTGCAGGTGATAGCCACAGAGGCCCACGGCACAAAAGCCTGAGCCATCTTCATTCACCCTACACGTTTCCAGAAACTTGTCATTTCAAAAAGAGTCCAACAAGGGCAATCGTGCTTGTGATGGGGGAGCTGCACACTCACAATTCTACTCCTCCTCCTGCTGGCCCTTCTAGAATAAATGGTTCCCAGTGCCTCCACGAGACTTCTGTCTCTGCAAAGCACAAAAACAAAATCGCTCGGGATGCTCATGGGGCAGACGTCTGAGGCTGTGTGGCTCAGAGCTGGATCCCCAGAGCTTAGGAAGGTGCCCGGTGCACAGTAGGTGCTCAATAAAGACACGTTTGTGAGAATGAACACATGGCAGGTCCACCAGACGGAGCTGACCATCAGTGAGAAGGACTGTCCAGCATGTGAGCCAGACTCCAATCAGCAAGTTGCTGGACAATTCCAATAATTTACAGCAGCTGTTTGCAACCGCTGAGCGTGAGCACAAACGGGCAAGTTCCCTTAGTTACAACCGAGGGAGAAAAGATTTGGATGTCACCGCGCTATGGGACAAGAATCGTCTCTCCGCAAGGCTCATTACCATCAGTGCCTCATGACAACAACAGCGAACCCAGCATCGGAAATTTGTTGACTGATTCCTTCACCTTCTAAACTCTCACGCGTGGAGGAGGTGCTTGCAGGGCAAGTTGTTGGAGATGAACCCTGAACCCCCTCTTTCTCCCACGGGGAATAATCTCTCTGAAGCGGGACAAATCCTGCCTGTGCCCAACTGGCTTCATTAGTCTTTTGAGATCAGAGAGACGTGTCCTTTGAGGAGAGCCAGGCCGGTGGGAGCGAGGGGGTCCTCAGGGAACTCAGCTGAAGCTCTTGTCTTAAGAGCGGGGGCTGCCCTTCCAACCAGCGCCTCATCTTTGGGGCCTGAAGCAGAGACCCAGGGCCTTTAGTGTCCCTTCCACCACCCTGCTCCTCTGGGGCTCAAGGAAGGGCTCCTCAGAGCTGACTAAAATGGCCGAGCCTGCCACGCCCGCCTGACCACTGTGTGCCAGTGTTGTCCCGTGGGGGGAGAGGAGGTGGGGGGGGTCTTTCCCGAATTGGCTCTGAATCCCAAAACTACACTTCCCACACGCCTTCGCCCGCTGGGTAGGTTTGGCTAATGGGGGATCTTAATGGGCAACTGGAGGGTAGGAGGAGAGAATTTGGTCTCTCTCTTCTTCCCTCCATCCCCTTCCCTGTCACTTTCCTGCTCTCTCTGTCTCGGCATCTCAACAGCAGCAGTGACTGGTCTCACCTCCTCTGTGAGTCCAGCTCCTACCAGACAACCCCCTCCTCCCTGGCCCCAGCTCCTACCAAGCAGCCCCCACTGTGCTTCCAGTCCACTCTAGATGCTTCCAGCTCCTCCTCCCCCAGCTTCTCCAGCCTCTAAGGCAGCTGCTGTTCTCTGGGTAACATCACCTCCTGGTTTGACTTTTATTGACGTCCTTATTTACTGCTTAACCAGTTCCCTGTGTTAAATTCCCTCTGTTGAAAACCCTAGGGGATTTTGCTTTGTTTTACTTCATTTTCTTGGCTGGGTCTGGACTGGTATGAATAGTCCCATTCACCCAAGTTTTTAAAACACGTGATGTAGCTAAGGTTTAATATATTCTTCCGTCTCTTCTGCCACCTCCCTGCTCTTTCACGTGCTGTCCTGGTCCACGCGGAATGCAGCAGATGGGGACATCTGTGGTCACATCGCCCCTCACTTGGGGACATTTCGCTCCCCTGGTTGTGGAGTCTGCGAAGTCCAAGATCAAGGTGCTGGCAGATGGTGGCCAATGAGGCCCCTCTTCCAGGCTTGGAGAAGGCCCCTCCCTGCAGGGTCCTCCCCTAAAGCCCCACGGGAGGGGGGAGTCCCCTCATCACCTCATCTAAACCTACTCACCTCCCAAAGACCTGTCTGCTAATGCCATATTGGGGGGTTAAGGTTTCAATAAAGAAATTTTGATGGGATGTAAATATTGGGGGAGCATCACACACCCCTAATTGACTCACTCCCTTTCTCTCCCCTCCATTTCTGCTTTCCAGGGCCACCCCCAAATAAACCAATTCCAACAGTTGCTTAGCAGGAAACCCACACTAAGATCAAGACTATGTATGAACTGTATAAACAATTCAGCACAAGCCTGGCACGTCTCATAAGAGTAAAAATGTAAAAGTAACAATACTAGCAACTCACACAGAGTAAGTCTTAAACGCCACCCATTGTAACATATTAACTCATCTAAGAAGCATTCAACACACGTGGCTACTCATTCGTCATCAGCGTTCCTCTAAGCTATCCTGACCCTCCCAAGTTAGGTTTCCCTAGCGTCATTTTCCTCCCCTTTGCCAAATTTTACATCGCCCTTCTTGATCACTCACAGCCCTATTGGATCCCAACATATCGCATCCGGTCATCTGTGTCCATGGTAACGACACAGCCCCGCCCACTCTGGCCCCTCCCACTATAATTCTGGCAATGTTAAATTATTTTCGGTGTCACTTGAAATACTTCAACATTTCATCTTTTTTTTCTGAGTAGGAAACATGTGATGGGTTTTCAAGGGCCTGGGGGGTGCTTTGTCGGGGGAGTTGGCCTCCCTGGAATGTAAGCCCCAGGGTGGGAATCCCCAGCCCATCCGCATCCAGGGACCACCTGTGGGCAGTGTCCCAGCATCCTGGGAGGCGCTGTGCAAAGAGGACCCAGGCCTCGGCCCTCAGCCCACCTGCTGTGTGGAGGCCGGCCTCCCACCCTGGCCACCCTGCCCTGGCCCTCGGGCCTGGCCTGCGAGGGAGGGTGAGAGTCACGGGTGGAGGGGGGGTGGCCTGGGCACGTGCCCTGAGCCTGTCCTGGCGGGGACTGAGCTGCTGAACTGACCCTCGCCTTCCTGCCCCCCAGTGCCCGCAGACCTGTTGAATGGGGCTTTCATTTCCCCGACCCTGGGGTCATCTGTTTTCAGAACCTGAAATATGGCTGCCCAGAGGACAGAAGCCAGGGAGATAAGCCCCAGGGAGCAGCCTCAGCAGCCTCCCGGCCAACCAGCCGTGACTAATGATGATTGGGGAGCATCAGCACAGCGGAATTTATTTGGCTCCTGGTTACCTGGGGATTAACTCTTTGTGGGCTCTTGTGCCCCAGCCAGGGGTACCTGGTTTACACTTACACACAGGCCGCACCCACCTGTAGCTGGTCCGTCCCAGCACAGGGTTGGTGATTAGGAGGCATTCGGCTGGCATTGGTGATTGGCAGGAAGGAAAAGAGGGAGGAAGGAAGAAAAGGCGCTCAGGAAGGAGGGGCAGGGCAGGGCAGGGAGGCAGGACGGCACACGCTCAATGTCCCTGAGCCTCCAGGCTAATGACACCAGCTCACCTTTACAATGCTGCGGTTGGCACAGCCCTCTCTCTGTGTCATCTGAGCTCCTGAATAGACGAGGAACCCAAGATTGCAGAATCCTCTTGTGTCCATTTCATGGATGAGGCACGGAGCCCGCGCCGGTGAGGAACTCGCTGGGAAGGGGCAGGCCTGGACTTGGGCTGAGACTTGGTCTTTCTGGCGTGCACGCTCCGGCCCGGGCTGCTGTGCTGCGCCTTTTTCCCGTGGGCACTCGGGGCGTCCGCGTGCCGCAACCAGGCCTGGGTTTGTCTGTGTAACCAACAGCCTCCAGCCCCAGAGTAACCACACGTCTTTGTGCGCGAGCATCTCAGGGTGGCTGTGGTTTTGCTGGCCCAGGCTGAGCTCCAGGCTTCCCGTTGGAGTCAGGTTTTCCGTAGGAGGGGTCATTCTAGGCACCTGGGGCTGAAGGGGCAGCAAGGACTTGGGGTAACAAGCCCAGACACCTAAGCCTTTGCACCACCCACCTCCCTGAGCATCCCATTGGCAGGTGCCAGTCACGTGGGCAAAGCCAAGGAGGGGGCTTCATCCCATATCCCTGGACACAGGGCGAGGGTGCACAGGTGATAACTCTGGTACTGAGGAGGTGAAGCAGGGAAGAGCCAATCTATGCACGTATGAAGTGTGAACACCTAAGGAACGTTAGGGGTGGTGGGAGATGCAAAACCCCCACTTTCCTAACTTCTCAGTCTTTGATGTACAGATCTCCCCAAAACTCACACCCAGCAGAAACACACCGGCAGTTAACTGTACATCCTCTGATCAGCCATTTTAGAGCCCTCTTTCTACAGGGGGGGCGATTTTGCCATCCACCTGCTTCCCCAGGAACATCTGGAGGCATTTTTGGTTGTTATGACTTGGGTGTAGGGGTGCTATTGGTATCTGGGGGGCAGAGGCCAGGGTCGGCAGAGGCCAAGGTGATGGCACAGTAAAGAATGATCTGCAGTTAGTCAACCTGGTGGCTGGGGCCTGTTAAAAATACAGATTCCTGGGGCCACAGTGCAGAAGTTTTGATTTAGAGTAACTGGGGTGTAGCCTTGGGATCTGTATTTCCAACTAGCAATTTAAAACATTTCCACTCACTAATCAGAGTTTGGAAATGGCTGCGCTAGGTCCTTTTTGTGCCTGGCCAGGACCCCCAAGTAAAGATTCCTCTAGGGTTTCAACAGAACAGCCCTCCTTTGAGGCCGCGCTGATAGTAGAAATCCCGCAGCTCAGCTTCCCGGCCCACGGTTCTCTGTGTTTGCCCACAAATCCAGTCTCCAGCAATCCAGGCAATCTACGGTTTCCCGCTTCCTCGGCCTTTCACTTTTAAAACCAGGAGGAATTCAAGGAAAATGTAATCCATATGTTTCAGAATCATTTACACTTAAATCATGAAAGTGGGGCCGTGGTTTTTAAGAGCTATTTGATGTACAACACACCTTAGGAGGATTTTTTAAATAAGCGTTTTAAAGTCTCTTTTTACTTTCCATTGGATTGTGCTGCGGGTAAGTGGATTCAAGTGATACGAAGCTGGGCTGTCAGAAACCCCAAACCATGAATCTCCAGGAAACCGGACACTCCGTGACTCAGGTCTTCTGCTGTCACCTAAAGCATCCGTTGAAATGCATCCATTTCGTGCAATAAAATTGATGCCATTTTCCTGACGAGTGCGGATCGCAGGGGTCTCTCGATTAAGTCTTCAGACATCTTCCTTCTCATCTTGCTTCTCTGTGTTCCTCAGGTTCCATATTTAAACCGCTTTGACTCACTCTAAGTGGAGATCCAATTCCTCCTTCCAATGGGTTTGTTATTTCCAAATGGCAACTCAGCTCTGTTGCCAACATCACATTTCACTCTTCTCTCTCCACACCAGGGAGACCCAGGTGGGAGGCCGAATTCTAGAACCAACCACGGCGCAGGTGGCCCTGCCTGTTTGCAAAAATGATTTGGCAGGAGATCCAATCAAAGACATGTTTCTCCATAGCAAGTCTAACTTTTAAGGATCTAGCCAGGGGAAATAATTCAAAATGTGGAGCAAGGCATATTCACACCTGGAGATAGTCAGCACCGTTTATAACAGAGAAAAGCTGAAATCAACCTGATAGATTGCTAGCAAAATGGTCCACGAAAGGATGGTTTAAATGCTTCACGCCAACACGAATTCTGCTGGATCCTCAGGTTGCTCACCAGGGCAAAGGGGAATGATCTCTGCTGGCCATATAAAAGCTGATGAATTATAGATGCTTCAGGACATTCTTAAGAATGTGTTGGAATTAACTGACTGACAGGGAAAGCGAACCGCCATTGCAGCCAGGTGGGCTAACACAAGCAAAGGCAGAGAAACGTACAAGTAATTTTGGGCGCTGATGGAGCTCAAGTTCCAGGCTGGGCACACTGAGGGTGAAGGACTGGCAGAGGGCAGTGTGGGCACAGGATGGCCCCATGGAGCTGCCTGACTTCAGCTTAGAGACATGAGGAGTCTGCAAGGTATGTGAGCTGAGAAGAGACACTGTCATAGGACTTTTACAAGAAGCCTGTGGTCACGGAATAGAAGACAGATTGGGGACGCCAGCGAGTTGACTGGGAGACTTCATTGGAGCCTTTTTGTTAGTTCCCCAAAGACATGTCGAATGCCCTGATGGGCAGGCTAGAATTCACTCAGTCAACAGTCATTCATCGTGTGGGTGGTGAAGGGGACATTTGTTCGAGACAGGTCTGGAGGGAGCTATGGTGGAACCTGATGACAATCTGGAGGTGGGGGAGCAAAAAGGGCGATGAAATGACCCTGAGTTTTCAGTTCAAACAGTTGGGTGGACACGGTGCCATTCACTGAGCTGGAGGTTAGGGAGAAAGATGGTGAGTCTAATTGGGACAGGATGGGAGATGTCCAGCTGGGAGTTAGCTGTGAAGTCTGCAGCCCTAGAGGTTGGAATTGGGGGTTCAAGCTGAGGGCAGGCCGGGCCAAGGATACCCTAGGGTGTCCATTATAAAATGTCTGCAGATACACTGAAAGGGGAGGGGACTTTTCCAAGAGGAGTGGCTGATGACCCGCGAGATGTGGAGGGGAGTGTATGCAGACCATGTGGTGGGGAGCAGAGGCGAGGGAAGGGTGCCAGGGAACCTGATTGAAAGGGAGCACGTGGCCATGGGTGGGGCAGTGTCCATGGAAGAGTAAAGGAGCAGGACAGGAACTGAAGCAGAAAGGGGGACCGGGAGACAAGAGAAGGGGGACATGAATGAACAGGCGAGACAAAGAGGGGGAAAGGAAGAGCAATGGACTCCCCATCTATGAGCCTCTCCGAGGGACATAGGTCTGGCGCAGCTCACCGGTTTGGGGTGAGGGGTCCCCTGGGACTTTGTAAGTGTGAGCTACGTGGGGAGAGACCACAGGCCAATGACAGACCCTCCCCCTGCACCCCTATCCCTGCAGAACCCAACACATCCCCAGGAGGCGCCTCCTCCAATCCGCTTCCCCATCATGGGGAGCACAAGGAGAAGGCCCATGGCCCCGAATCTCCGGAAGGGTGACATGGCGCGTGAATTTCCAGCCCCAGTGGAAATGGAGGAGGCAGGTTTAGGATCTAAAGAAGAGTTTGAAAGATGCTTAGTGGCGGCGTGGGAAGGGCAGCTCTGGTGGGCGCTGAGCGCCTCGTGCCTGGGGGGATTTAAGCTGACACGTGAGTCCTGGGCGAGGACGCTGTGGCGTAGACTCCTTGGCTGCCTGACCGATTGTTTTATTCCAGAAAAGGAAAAAAAAGAGAAGACAGTCACAAAAATCCTGGTCATTTGCAGATTCTATCAGTATTCAATTCGGCTCTCCTGCCCCGAAGTGTTCCATGCAAAACTCCATCTTTCCAGGCCTTTTAAAGAATTTTACTGTCTACTTATTTTAAGTTTGTGACCTTGGAAGCTCTGAAATTTCTTTTCATAACTGATTTCACACTGTTTCACATCTCCCTGGCCTTCTTCGGGAATATCCTCTTTTCCCTTGCTTTCTCTTTTAGCACAAAAGCGAATCTGTCATTTCTTCTGCTGTTTTACTTTTTGCTTCTCTATCTCGTGCTTCATTGCATCTAACACAGCAGCTCTGGAGGCCGGGGAAGCCACTGGGACTCAGACAATTTGACAGCTGCAAACAGCCTGGAGGATTGGGCCCCCGCCCTCTTCCCAGGGGGAAAGTCCATCGCCAAGTGCATTTACCCACCTCGGTCGCTGTGGTTCCTGACAGTTCACCAAAGTTAGTTGCTGTCCACCAGATTCCAACAATATTAAGTTGCGTTTCTTCATCCTCTTTTGCTCTTATTCTTGCTCATCTTCTTACTCTTAGCCTTGGTTCCCTCAAGGACAAGGCTGAAGGATTTCCGTGGGAGTATTCAGCCAGGTTCTGGTGACTTCTGTATAAGATTTATTTATTTATGCATACAAGAGCTGGGGTACAGGCCAGAGATGCGGGGGCTGAGGGGAGGGGGTGACAGGATTCACCAGAGACAGAGTGGGGAGCAGAACAGGCAGACTGACTGAAATACACTGCTGAGGGGAGCAGCGGGCCAGACAGGAGAGGTCTGCTGCATCATGTGGGTAGCTCCCTGGCCAGGGATCAAAGTCGTGCTGCAGTGGCTGTGAATAGCCTCACAGTGCTGTATCTTAACCCCTTACACCACCAGGGAGGTCCAGGATGCCTGTTCTTTTCATCTTATAGCCTTGTGCTTAGTACATAGTGAGCACTCCATACATGTGAGCTATTAGTATTATTATTCACTGAAGTGTTCAATCTTCAGCACTGAGTAGGGTCTGAACAAACCATAAATGATGAATGGTGGGGATTTCTTTACCTGGGCAATGCAGGGCCCACCCCAGACTCCTGCAGTACAAGCATCCTGATTTTCCCAAGGAATCCAGAAGTCCAGATCATCTGTGTAATTTTTTAATGTCAGTTCAAAGTATGTTTGAGACTGGGCAGGCCCGCTTTGCCCACAACGTCCACCTGAGCGACATTCTATCTGCTCAGTGCTTTTTTCCACCTACCAGCTGTGTGACCTCAGACCAGTAACCTGTGCCTCAGTTTCCATAGTCGTGAAATGAAATACTAATACTTGCCCCACAGGACTGTTTGGGGCATTAAATTAGCTAATGCAGCCAGAGCCCCAGTGTGGGTTCCCACACATGGTAAGACTTAGTAAGTGATAATTGTTGCTGCTATTGATTTTTCCTGTGTTCAGCTCATGCTTTATGTTCCAGGCAGAGCGATTTCATGGCATGCGGCCCACCGCACCCCTTGCTGAGATCTGGTCTTTTCCCAGCGTGCTGCCCTGGGATCGCCGCCGGCAGCTTCTTCCGATTACAGGCGCGTGGAGTGACAGCTGGCTGCGTGTGCACCTGGTGACAACCTTAACCTGGCTGCTGGGTTTTAGGGAGGGGCGGCAGTCAGCCTGAGGGAAGCTGTTTGGGAAGAGCTGAGTGCTGAAATCTTGGTCCCATGAAGGTGGAGACAGGAGCAGGGAAAGGGGCTGTCCTGGCCCAGGGGCCCTGGGGCTTGACTTGGGCTGGGGTTTGCTTTATGCCAACCCACGGGGCTGGGGGCACATCTAATCATTTATTGGCTCTCATGGAACTCCATTTGAATATTTGTAGACCACCCCCCCCCTCCCCGGAACTGTGTTAACAGGTAGATGCTGATTCCATAGGTCTGGGGTGGGGCCTGGCATTCTGCATTTCTTTGAG
The DNA here is from genome assembly GCF_014898055.3 of Talpa occidentalis. NCBI lineage: Eukaryota > Metazoa > Chordata > Mammalia > Eulipotyphla > Talpidae > Talpa > Talpa occidentalis. The sequence continues at coordinate 83,427,806 of NW_023601433.1, read as the reverse complement.
TTCCCTGGTCCTGCTAGTTCAGGCACCATGCTGGGGCAACAGGACCCTCAACGCACCCCAGCCTCTGGTCTAACCCTGAGGGAGCTGCACTGCAAGGGAAAACATTCTCTAAGTCAAATAATTCCCAGGGCAAAAAGCACCATCTCCCTGCAGGGGCCCGGGGCGCAGCATAAGCCAGAGAAGCTAAGGACCCCGCTGTAAATAGGAGGAACCCGCAACAGACACTCAAGCCACTGGTCCAAGTGGCCGCAGCTGCAAAGGAGCAGAGCTGGGGTTCCGGTCCCCAAGATTCTAGAACCCTGTTCTAAGCCAAAAGGTTCTTGTTTTCACCTGGATGCAAATTCTTTCCTCAAGGCCTGTCCCCCACCACCACCTTCCTTCCTCCTCCGCCTCCATTTTTTATGTTAGGAGTCCTAACCTGGGATTAGTGGGGCCCTTAAATTTAAATCCCCTAAAGTTAGATGAAAAGTTTTGTACATATGTGTGTTTTTTTCCAAGGAGCAGGTCCAGAGCTTTTTTCAGATTTTCAAAGAAACTCATAAATAGAAAAAATTAAAAACCTCTGCTCTGCACCTCCTCGTCCCCCTTCCCTCTCCCGCCCTTTCTCCCTCTGTCTCCCTTTACCCTCCCCTGATCCCCTTTTCTCTCCTCTCCCATCCCTGGTCCTCCCTCCTCCCACACTCAGTCTTGCTCTCACTGGCCCTGGAAGGCGCCCCATGGGGAGGAGAACCTGGTCTTGGGGTAGGGCTGAGGGTGGGGAAGCACCATCTTTTTGATCTTCTCCTGGCCCACGGCCTGCCTCATCCGTGCAGGTGGAAATGGCATCCTTCAGGGGCGCCCTCTGGCCCCTCTTGTGCCTGGGCAAGGAGAACCCTCGCCCCTCTGAGCGTCTGCAAACGCAGGCATCAGGGGCATTAAAGACCCTGGAGCGTACTCATCTCACCCCATGACTTCGCAGCTGGGAAGCCATGGCTGGGGGCGTCCTCGGGGCCTCCAGTCGTGGTGGCCAAGCTGGGTGAGACCCCAGGCCCTGGGGGCCAGCCCTCGGCGGTTCCCACCATCATAACACCAGGCTCACCCAGGCTTCCCTGACTTGGCTTCCACCGGGGGGGTGGGGAGGCCAGCCCACTAGAACCCAGATTTTAATGTGAACAGCTTTTAACATACTCCTTTAAAAATCAAAAAGCCCCAAAGCTCTTTCTCCAGTGTCACCCACTGGACGGTCGGCGAGCTTTATCTGCCAGCACTTAAAAAAGAAAAAAGAAGAAAGAAAGAAAGATATTGCCGCTGAAGAAGAATCTGAGGCCCCCGGAATCTTAACAAGGCAGCTCTGTTTCTTATCATCTTCAAAAAGCCTTTATTAAGCCTCTCTGGGCTCATGTGGCCGAGCGAGGCACTTTATAGAATCAGATCAATCAGCGGTCCGTCAGCAAGTGTGTAGGGCGCACCTACTGTGGGAAGCCGGCGATGTGGGGGGTATCAGGGCACCGAGGCTAACCCCTGACCTCACGCCAGGGATGCCCGGGTCTGTACTACCTGTGATGCCGCCGGGCCCAAGGCAGCGTGGCACGGGCGGTGGGTATGCTCTGGAGGCAGAGGCAGGCTGAGACGAGATGCCAGGGGCAATGAGAGCCCCCCGACACCCGGGGCACCCTCGGATGGGAGGATGGTGTTTTCATCTCTTCAGCTCCCTGGAACATCTCGGGCATGAAGTCAACCTGGCAGTAGCCTGGCATCCACAAATGTCTCCAAAGCAGAGACACGGACCTTAGTTGTCAAGAAGTTGCTGTCACCAGTGAGACCTGGAGGCAACTAATTGTGTGAGCTGAGAGCAGAGACTGGGAGTCATCGGAAGTTCAAGCCCCGGACCTCCTCCTCGCTGGACGAGTGACATGCCCTCTCTGGGCCTCCCTTTCCTGAAATAGTGACTGATGCACAGTAGGTGAGACAGCAGCAGTCCTTATTATTGCTAGTATTATAATTGATATTTTTGTAATTATTATTGACAGTTTTCTCTCCATTTCTGTCACATGGAATGGAACGAGAGACCATTGAACATTTCATTTGTCTTCATTTGCCAGATTATTTTCTGAGCACCTACTGTGTGCCTGGGCCATCTGGGTGCTGGCAGTGTAGACAAACATAAGACCCTTCCTTCCAAGGATTCTGAACCAGTGATGGTGCCTCACTCTCGCCCCGGGGCCTCATTCTCACACCCTGCAGCTACAGACACAATGCTTGGGGGGCTCCTCTCTCTGCGAGTCTGGGCACGTCAGCTTTGGTTCTGCCAAGGTGAGGGGTCTGACCTCAGAGGTGATGAGCAGCTGGGGGGCACATCGCCCGCTTCCTCTTGCCCTCTCCAACCTCCACAGCAAGAGGTCCCATGTGGCAAGAGGACCCTGGGTGCAGCAGAGGGCAGGGCAGGTCTGTGTCCCTCCTGGTCACTTCCTCACCATCCTGACATAGGCAGACAAACTTCTTGCACCTGCTCCACGTCAGGCGCCCATCTGTGCAACAGACAGTCTTGGGCACACACTTGCGTCCTTCCTACTGACAGAGGCCATTGAGCGTCACAGCCCTCCCCAGGGCCTGACGGCCGTGCCAGCTTGGGGATGGCTTTCTGACTTTTAAAAGCTGTACTTCAGGGCCTCCCCAGTGGCGCAGCGGTTGAGCGCTGGGTTGCGAAGCTGCCCGCGGCCTCTGGGGTGCCGGTTCGATCCCCGGCTGCTCCCCGGCCACCGGAGGAGGGTCCCACATGGCGTGCAGACCTCTCCTGCCGCCCGCTGCTCCCCTCAGCAGTGTACTTCGGTCCTTCTGCCTGCTCTGCTCCCCGCTCTGGCTCTGGTGAATTCTCTCACCCTCCCGCGCTTCTGACTGTACCCAGTGCATGTATAAACCAAACAAACAAACAAATAATAAATAAATAAGACATGCCTCTAGAAAATTTAAAAAAATAAAAAATAAAAATAAAAGCTGTACTTCAATACAATAAACGTGGGACTCAGGCTGAGGAACTTCTTCTGTCTCCTGGCCTAATGGAGATGAAGATTCAAAAGAGGGGGGAAAAAAACAGTTTGGGGAAAAAAATCTCTAATTTCTAATGGGGGGGGAAAGCTTTTGAAATCAATCAGTCCTGAGGCTCAAATTTTAGCTCTGCAACTTACTGACTGTGTGTCTTTGGGCAAGTTACTTTACCTTCCTGCCTCAGTTTATCTGTGAAACAAAGATAATAAATTCCTCCTGAATTATTGTACTATTTAGAGATATTTGCAAAGGGTCTAGAACAGTTCCTGGTGTACATAAAGAATAGGTGAAAGCAATTATTCTACTCAATAAATAGGACTGTTTATTTTAGTTTGTGTTAACTGTTGGATGGGCCATGTAATAATTTGGATGAGGTTCTGCTACACCAAATAGAAATCCCCAAGTAACAATAGACTAAACAAGATAGATGTTTTTTTTTTTTTCTCCATATAAAGTAAGCCCAGAGATAGTCAATATAGGGTTGATTTGGCTGCTCTATTCCTAATATTCTAAAGAACCAAACTCTTCCAATTCAGTGTTTCATCATCCCTAGAGTGTGGCCTCATCCTCATGACACAGGATGGCTGCGAGGACTCCAGCCATCACACCACAAGCCATTATACAGAAAAGGATGAAGGAGTTACTCCCTCCCTTAAGATTGTCAGATTTAGTAAATAAAACTATAGATATCTAAATGAACTACAGGTTAAATTTGAACTTGCATACAAATTAATTTTTAGCATAAGTACTATGGAGATATATATTTCTTAAATATGTGTTTAATATAATTATATTTTAATTGTCATTTATTTAAAATTAAAATTTAACTACGTGTCCTATCACCCAGTCCTATTTTATCTGGCAGCTCTATCCCTTAAGGGCATTTCTCCAAAGTACAACACAATATTTCTACTTGTATTTATGTCAAAAATCTCATCGTGTGGTTAATCTCTCTGCAAGGAAAACTGGGGAATGTACCCTGCTAATACATTCTGGATGTATCCTGCTAAAAATTTGAGAATTTGTTGCCAAGGAAGGGGGAGGATGGTGAGGAGACATCATGCAGTCACTCCAATATTTCATTTGTAAAAAAAGGGGCGATTGTTTTTAAGGTGCTGGAGTACAGTGCACAAGACCAGAGAAAAACAATCAATTCGATTAAAATATTGTAATGACTTGCATTTGTTCAATGATTTCAATTTTCAGTGCACACCAAGGAAGGCTACAGAAGGCAGATTTGGCTGTCTCTATTTTTGCCTGAGAAAACTGAGCCTCAGAGAATCTGGTCAAGGTCACATAGAAACGGCATTAGCTGACAATCCAGGTCTAAGTCAACACAGACGTTTCCTCTGTGCCTCACCTGGCACCAGACCGAAAACATATTGGGAACGAGGAGTGGAGACAATTTTGTGTATTATTTTTTAAAAGATTTATTTTTATTTATGCATGCAAGAGCTGGGGTACAGGCCAGAGGTGTGGGGGTGAGAGACTTCACCAGAGACAGAATGGGGAGCAGAACAGGCAGATTGACCGAAGTACACTGCTGAAGGGAGCAGCAGGCAAGTCAGGAGAGGTCTGCTGCGCCATGTGGGTTGCTCTCTGGCTGACCTGGGATCAAACTTGTGCTGCAGATGCTGGGGATTGCTTCATAGGTTGTGTCTTAATCCCTTGCACCACCAGGGAGGCCTAATTTTGTGTATTATTTTACCCTCAATATCTTTTATGGTATCTGGCACAAAATAGGTGCTTGTATTAGTTTATTCCACTATGTGACAAATTACACAAACTGAGAATCTCTAAATAATTCACATTTATAATTTCATGCTTTCCTTGATCCAGATGTCTGTGCATGGCTCAGCTGGGTTCTCTGTCCAGATCTCACAAGTTGTAGTCAAGGCATCAGTGGGTTGTGTTCTCATCTGGAGGCTTGCTTGGGGAAGAATCTGCTCCCAAGCTCAATCTATGGGTTGGAAAAGGTCAGCAGGAAAGAAAGTCTGACCTCAAGGAGGGTCCAGTGCTGTTTTAAAGATTTTCACCTAACCTGATGAAGTCAGGCCCACCCAGGATACTCTCCCTTTTGATGAACCAGAAAAACCAACTGATTTCATACTATAATCTGCAAAATGCCTTCCTTGCCATATTCTGTTGGTGAGAGGCAAGTCACAGATTATAATCACACTCAGGAAGAGGGTATTTTATAGGGCGATAAACCCCAGGTTTGTCTGCCTAAGGCTGACCAATATCTGTTGAATCAATAACTGAATGAATGAGTATAGGAATGACTTCATGAATGCTACGAACCAGAACAGCAAACTCTGTTCTTCCTCTACGACACAACTCTTATCCCGCACCCAGAGCTGCCCTCTCACTTTGAGATTCTGGATTCTGTGACCCAGGCCTAGCACTTCATACCAAACATCCAGGTACCTACAAGGCAGGGAACAAAGAATCCCCAACAAAGAAGCCACGAAGAGGCAGGAAGCCCGTATATCACGCACCGGCTTCGGTGCTGGGAGCTCTGTTGAAGCGCTGACAGCATTTTTCTGTTTGTAGAATCGTGGTAATGGGGAACACATTTTGTATAAATGCATGCAGCGTCAGGGTGCCTGGTAGTAGCTAGCTGCTCACACTCACACAGTAGGTATTGATTACTGACCTGAAGCCACATCTCCTAGGAATTGTAAGTTATGCCCTTCCTGGCTTGGGGAAAGCCATTCCGAGCCCTCGTGTGGCTGTGAACTCTGTTGATGAGAAGCTACAAGATTTTTTACGTTTTGGGAGGGGACGAGATGGGAAGTTGGCTCGAAGGGAAGCGCATGGAGTCGATGTGCTAGTGCACAGGGCTCTGATGGGTGAATGTAGTGACGGACACTCCCAACTCTTCCCACGCCTGCCACGTTGTACGAGACGTCACGTGAACTTCTCATCTACGCTGATGTCGCCACTCTCATTGTCCCTGCTCTCCATTTCTGTCTCTCTCAGAAATGGAGACACAGGGCAGGTCAGTCACTGGCCCAGGATCATCCAATGGTGATAGGATTAAGAGACAAGCAGGTGGTCTAGACTCCGGCCTCTGCTGCTGTCCCCGCGGGGCTGGCTGCCGTCCCGTCCGCCTTTAAATGAGGAAAACTCACCAAGAAACCAGCTGCGGAGTCAGCAAGGCTGATGATGGCCACTTAACCACTCTGTGCCTCTGCTCATCGTTGTAAAATGGGAATAAATAAATTCAAAGAATTTATTTAGAGGAAAAAAATGTTCAGAATAAAAGCACATTATCTGATGGTCTAGTTCTTATGAGGATCAAACAGCAGAGAACACGAACATCTGAGGATTCTATATGGAACGTGGACACGTCTCCCTCCTCCCTGCCTCCCCTCCCCCCTTATTTCCTCTCCCCCCTTTCTCTTCCAAAGGCCCTCATAGGCAGCCCCTCTTCCTGGACCTCAGCTCTCATCAGATCTTGGTAACCAGTCTCCCTCTATTTGCCCCTTCAGGCCTCAGGGGGGTCCAAGAGTCAGTATGATGATGTGTCAGCTTGCCCAAGCTCTAGTAGCCTATTGTTCAATCACACTTTAGGTGCTGTGGGGATTCTGGAGATGTGCCAAGCACCCATAATCAGGTGATTGAGTATAGAGCATCCCTCCATACAGCGGGTGGGCCTTGTCTTATCAGTTGAAGGGCCTTGAGAGCAAACACTTTTTTTTCCCTGAAAAAGGAAATTCTGCCTCATGATGGTGGCCTGAGAGTTTCGAGTCTGCCCTTACAGAGTTTGGACTAATCAGCCTCCACAATAGTGTAAGCCAGTTCCTAGAAATTAAAATTTTAAAATGAGTTTTTATATGTGTATGTGTATTTTATGCATATATCTATTATATGGAGAGATGGATCTCTACTTCCGCCCCCACCCTCACCTCCATCCCTAGCCATATGCCACCTCTATTTATCACTTGTTTCTCTGGAGAAGCCTGACTGATACAGGTGTGAAGGTCCCGCTGTTGGTAGCTGTTGGTCCCCAGGGTGCTTCTCCATCCTCTGTGAGTCTCCTTTCTTTGCTCACTTTCCCGTAAAGTTTTCCTTGATTAAAATCTCCCCAGTTGCCCCATGCATGGCCCTCTGCTTCCTGCCTCGGCCCTGACCAATGCCCCATCCATTTGTGGATAAGTTTCAAGCCTGTTCTTCCAGTGCCGGCCTCGCATCTTCAGTTTTGAACAAGGTAGATCTATCTCCTTGAACAGCCTGCAAATATCTAGGACTCCTTGTGAAACCCATCACTCTCCTCATGGTGCCCAGTGAAGGACCTGGACACCCCCACCTTCCAACACCACCATCCCGTCCATGTTCCCTGACTATGTTTGACCAGAGTCCTGAAGGAGAGAGGGCCCCATGGCTGTCTCTAGGGGAAGAACGGTACTGGGTGGCGGGGTGGCAGGTGCAAAGGCCCTGTGGCAGGAGTGAGTTTTATATGCAGGGTGAGGGTGAGAAACTCCATGAAGTTTCAGCAGAAAAGTGGCACCCCAGGGGGTAGGGCCAAGCAGAGTCTCCAGGGATGCCGTAGAACTGCATGTCTAAAGCCTGAGTACCTGCAGCGGTGGCTCCATGAATGTTGGCGAGCGTGACCACCTGGGGCTTTGGGATGCAAACAAGAGAACAGACGCCAAGTCATCTGAGAAGAGAAGGAGTTGTGAAGAGCAATTTTGGTGGCATCAAGAATCAGCAGAAAGGCTGTGAGCCAGGCGCTGGGGACAGCCTGCAGCCCAGCCTGGTATGGAGACGGTGGCGGCACCCCCCGCCCCCAGCCCTGCAGCCTGTTCACCAACATCATTCTCCTTTATGAGTTTGCTTTCTCCCCCCCCGGAGAGGAGTGTTCCAGTCTTTGCAGATAAGAGCAACAGGTCTGCCTTAAATATTTCTATTACTTGAACATCCATAAATCTATTGGTTTAAAACTGTCAGCAACATGGGAAAATTCTGAGATGGAGCCACCTTATCACCAGTGAGGAATTTGCCCAAGCAGGGGCAGGATGCTGCGTGAAGGACGGTGGCAGTGCCCAGAAGCAAAGCGTCGCATCCACCCCACCCGTGGCCCTTGGCTTCCCAGTAGCATTTGGAAGCCTGGACCTAATAGCCAGACGTCCTGTGGGGCAGGTGCGAGCTGCTCTTGCCAACTCCCCTGGCCCTTTGTCTGATGTGAGTTGACATCAGGGCCCCTTGCCTGGCCACCCTCCAAACCAGAGTGGTCCTACGTTTGGGAAATAAGTGCTTTCTCCCCAGGAACTCAGTCCCTAGAGCACCAGGAAAAGTCTCACATGAGGAACCAAGGACTGGGGTTCCAGGCAATGGTGTTACTTATTAGTAAATGTTTATCTAGCCACTTCTTCTCATGGGGGTGAGGGAGCCCCGATTTGGAGTATGTGCCAATGTCCATGGCGTATGTGGCCATCACTGGTCACCGTCAGGAAGAGATTTGGAAGAGGGTCCAGTTCTGAATGTTCCACCAGAACTTCACCAGATCCAAGTGGTGGGAGCCTTATTACCTTTCAAAAACATAATTTCTTTCATCATAAACCTCCATAATTTAATTTTTAATCATGACTATGTTGGACAGTTTGCCAAAGTCCCCCCAAAGCGGGCTGCTGTGCATCAAGCCAGCACTTTCTGCCTACGCCTTTCTGTGCTGCGACTGTGGACAGCTTATCTAGTTTGATGAGAGAACATCCTCTGAGCTACGCTCAGGCAGAATTTCCTGTATTTCAGGCACTCTACAGAGCCCTTGGTGTGATCTGTTGGCGAACCCTAGCCACCATTGTTACACCCTGTTTACAGATGGGAGTCCCATGCCCAGACAGACCACGTGACCACAGAGGGTTACGTGGCAGAGCAAGGTTCGAACCCAGGCTGTCTGGCTGCACTAGATGTGCCAGACACTGGCCCGCACTGCTGCTCTGTTCCTCTAAGCAAAGCCTCCGTCTCCGCCTGTAAAGGGTAGATGGCCTCTGCGTTTCCTAGGCTGGCTCTGAAGATGTGAAGATGGGAGCACACCCCACTGTGTATCACCTGGGAACTCAGTCTCCCTTCACTGGAAGAGTCTGCAAATTCAAAACACATAATGGAAGTTTCTCAAAAGGTTAAAAGTGAATCTACCATAGGACTCAGTGATTCTACTCGTAGGTATTGGCCCACTCGTAGGTATTACTTAAAACAGCCAAACTATGGAAGCAAACTAAGTCCCTCCGAACAGTCCAGTGGATCAGGAAGTTGTGGTCTATCTACAAAGTGGAATACTACTCAGCCATCAAAAAGATCAACTCATGCCATTTGTGGTGTCGTGAATGGAACTGGAAGGGCTGAAGCTCAGTGATGTAAGTCAGAAGGACAAGGAAAACCATCAGACGGTTTCACTTATCAGAGGACTATAGAGAAACCAGACAAAGGGTCAGATAAAGGCAGCTCAAAAACTAGCCTTTGAAAGCAGACTAGAGAACTGAGGCATTCGCGGGGGGAAGGAGAGAGCATAGAGTGGGGAGAGAGCACAATGGGCTATGAGGTAGGTGGGAGATGTGGGGTGTTAGGGTGGTGGGAGCAATATGGTACCCACTCCAGGATGGGGGGCAGGGGGCGAGAATCTTGTACTTCCAAAATACAAACAACAGTGTAAATCAACGTTATCTCAATAAAAATTCAAACAATTAAATACATATAAAATAAATAGAGTACATGCACGCAGGTGACAACATCGGGGTGACTGATGCAAGTCGTTGGCCATAGTCTGGCACCATTACTGGGCTTCCAAGAAGAAAGCAAACTCCTTGGGCTTTCAGGCAAACAGAGCAAAGGGCATGGAAGGGCAAGAAAACCAGATTCACATCAACCTCTCTGACAACAGTACTTCGTGCCAGAGAAAGAAAACGGAGTACGATGTTGAAGATACTCGAGAAAAGCCGCAGCCATGGTGGTCAGCCAGGAAAGCTGAGGCCCGAGTGTGAAGACCCGAGGGAGCCGAGTCTTGCTGGGAAACTTTGGGGAACATGGAAGCTTCCAGAGGAAGAAGCCTCCGGCAGAAGGTGAGATGCCCACAGAGATAGCAACTGCAGACACTCGTGAGCTGGCCCAGGGGGTGCCAGAGGGCCTGAGGCCGCGGTGGGCACTGGGCCACTGCCTTGCCATCCTAGACGGAACTCTACCGATGTTTCCAGGCTTTCATTTTATTTTCTATAAAAATGATTTTTTTAAAAGCTGTGATACAGAAATATTGTTTCATGTTTAACCCCCAGCATCAAATTTAAAGTACCTGGAGAAACAATAGGGAGCTTCAACACACTCCCGGCAGGGTCACCGGGCAGCAGCACCAGAGAAGCCCCGGGCAGGAGAGGCCCTGGGGGATTCCTCCAGGCAGGTCCCCACGAAGGGGGCAGGACAGTGCTATCAGCCGCGGTGAAAGCAGTGATGGATCACCAGCTGTCATGCTATTATTACCCAGGCTTCGGGCACCCAACCTCTTATCTGTTTCCCTCAGAGAAAAATATGCCCTCTCCCCACAGGCGAAGCTCGGCACCAGCCCCTGCGATCGATCGTAAAGTGAAGTCAAACGCGCCTAGTTGCTGACCTACTGGGCGTACATGGAAGCAGAGGCTTGCCTCTGAGAGGACAGGCTTGGTCGGCCCCTCGCAGTTGTCACTTGATGCTCCACGGAGCCCTGCGGGTATGCGGGAAGCCGGAAGGTGCCCCCCGCTGGTACTGTGGCCCCGCAGGATGGACAGTCTCCATGTGCCCCTGCACCCTCCCGCCCTATGTCTCCCCCACCCCTCACCCCTGGCCGCTGTGCTCTTAGAGGCTGTGCCCAGCTTCCGGCTGCTGTGTCCTCAGCTCCCTGGTCTGACCCAAGGAGACCAAGGGAAGAGAGTGGGACCATTCCCAGGGCCTCCGGACATGGGGGGCAGCACCCTCACCCGCCCCCAGCCCAAAGGCTGTGTCTTCTAGGCAATGCTCTCTTCAGCAGTAGTTCTCACCGGGTCTGGAAACATTAGATCACCTGCCCCATTGGGTCTGAAGGTGGCAATAATGCCCCCCCAAGCTTGTTAGTTTCGGGGTTCTCCACCAGCCCTTTAAGTCAACTTAGCCCAGCCTACACCTGCGCGAATGACCCCTCACGCGACTCTCTTACCATGTCTGCGGGTGCATCTGTTTCCTGCCCAGACAGAAAGAGCTTCTGTAAGCCTCAGTTTCCCCATCCAGGAAATGGGTCCTTTCCTCCCCACTCCACCTTGCCCAGGTGCCCTTTGGGGGCTGCGGCGAGCGAAACCTAGATGGGAAAGAACAGTCCAAAAGGGCCTCCCGGGAGTCCGGCGCTGGCCATTAATAAAAGCCAGAGGGGTCCCCTTGATTTGCCTCGGAGGCCCCTCCCCTGGGCGCCCCCGACCTCCTCTCCTCGCCTCGGCCTGGACGGCCTCCTCCCCAGCCTGCTGTTCCCAGTGAAGGCATCTCCCCCGCCCCGCCCCCAGCCTGCACCTCCGTGTCTGCGAGGGATGAAGTGCCTGCTAATATAAGCGTGTTTACATTAAACTATAAGGACAATTACACCAGCGATCTAATAGTCAGCTCTGTATATGTTACCAAGTACTTAGGACGCTCTTCTGGAAACCCATTATCCCATGTGATTCCCCTCAAAGCCTTTCTTGAGGATTTTGTTTTGACAGGAGGGCATTAAGGGGTTGAAACTGATAGCATAAGCACACCACTTACACACTTTGATCAAATCGGCCCATCGTTCTCCTAGAGAAAGTCTTGTATATATTAGGGAGGAAATTAATTTTATGACTGCTGTGGCTTCGCCGGTTAATGGCCCAGCGAGCCGGCCGGCCCCGGCAGCCCAGCCGTGGGAGGTGGACCCCGCGCTGTCCTCCCAGGCTCCCCAGCCACGCTGAGGATGACCCGCCAGGGCAGGAGGGTGGCGGGCACCCCGGGGAGAGCTGGGGGGCTGCTGCTGCAGCCGCCACCTGCTCCTCCTGCCCTCGCCTCTCCCCGGGGCTGTCGCAGCTGAAATGGGCCGCCCGGGGCTCGCTGTCGGGTGCCAGAACTCATGTCCCAGACGCGTGGCATTGGAAGGAAGGCGAATGCCCTGTTCTGGAAGACCAAGATGAAGAAGCGGTCGGAACCCTTATGTCCTGTCGCGTGTCGTCCTGAGAAGCGGGTTGGTGGGTGGTTCTGCCACGAGGACATCTGCACACACCGACGTGGGGTCGCCCAGGGCACACCCAGGTCCGTCCTTGACCGATGTGTTCGCAAAGCCAGAGCCAGGAGAGGAACTGGCATGGGGGCGGCCACGTCCAGCCTCGTTTCGTTGCCCACCTTTGCATTTCCCCCAAAGCGCGTCTGTGGTGGACGGTGGCCACGGGGCGTCCTGGGTTCTGTTTGGGGGGCTGCTGAGTGCAAGGCTGGGGGCAGACGATGGCACTTTGCACACCTTGCCCAGCGGGCCCTTCACCTGGCCGCGTCAGAGAAGACATCTCAGAGGATGAAGTGTCTCTGGGCAGGGGCGGCGTCTGCGAAGGGAACTTGGGGCACGCGTGGTTTTTGCCTCCTCACTAGCTTTAAAACTTAACTCCACCCCCAAGATAACTTTATGTACTTTTAAAAAAGTAGCAAAAATCAATAAATAAACTAAATCACGGGGGTAGGGGTAGCATCGGCCCCTGTTGGAGCTGGAGTTGGGCGTGTGTGGCTCCTCAGCTCTTTTTCCTGCCGGCGTCTGTGTTTGCACATTTTCATAACACAAATAAAAGAAAAAGCGTCAGCCTGCTCTTACAGTGACCTCATTTCCATTCTGGTGAGTTCTGCAGCCTCCCCGGTGAGGGGGACAATGGAAGAGGGACGTGGTAGGAGCTGAGTGTGCCCCACAGCGTGCGCCCCCTGGGCGGACCCAGCCATTGCAAGTGTTTAGGGTGTTTGTTCAGTGTGTTTGTTTTCCAGTGGGAAGGAAAGAGGGAGCCGTTCTGGCATCAAGGGGCAGAGCGTGGATTCAGAAGTCAGGTGCCCAAGCTCACGCCCCGATCCTGTCCCTGGGGAGACTTAGGTCAGTGGTGGAGACTCTTGGACTCTTAGTTGTTTTTTTTTTTTTTTTTAAATATGTTTGCAAATATCTTTTTTTAATTTAATCTTTTTTTAAGATTGATTCATTTATGCATACAAGAACTGGGGTATAGGCCAGAGGTGCAGGGGTTGAAAGGATTCACTGGAGACAGAGCGGGGAACAGAACAGGCAGATTCACTGAAATCCACTGCTGAGGGGAGCAGTGGGCAAGACAGGAGAGGTCTGCCCCGCCATGTGGGTTGCCCCCTGGCTGGCTGGGGATCAAACTTGTGCTATAGTGGCTGCAATAGCTTGATAGCGCTGTCTTTAACCCCTGCGCCACCAGGGAGGCCCCCTAATTTAATCTTTTAATTGAGGTAATATTGGTTCCCAGTGCTGCATCTGATTTCGAGGTATAGGGGACCCTCTTCAGGTGCATTTTACCACCCCATACCCACCTCGAGGACAGCCTGAGGGCATGTAGGCAGGTCCAGCCTCTAGGAAAACAGTATGGAAGTTTTTGAAGTATTAAAAAAAGAACTACCATATGATCCAGCAGGAATCTCCCCCAGGAATCTCCCTGAAGAATGCAGAAACACTCACTGGAAGGGGAACCCACACTCCCGTGTTCATTGTGGCATCACTCACACCAGCCAGGTTCCAGGCACAACCTACGTGCCCAACAACCCTCTTTCTTCACCTGGAAAAAGGATAATTACTTGACAGGATTGCTTGATAAAGCACAGATAAAGCACTTGGCACGATCCAGGAGTCCAGTGTGCAAGTTCTTGCTACCAGCCATACTCTCCTTTCTTCTAGGAACACCTGTCTGTGATTTTCCCCTGGGGAACAGCCCTTCCCCCCACTTCCAGCCAGCATGAGTTAGGTGCTGTTGACGCCACCTCCCTGAGAAATGGACATGTGACTCAGGATGACCAATCACTACCCACTCTGCTTAGACACCATGTGACTCTTTAGAGGCACTAGGATGGAAGCAGCCCCCACTTTCACTGGCTCAGCTAGAGCAGCATGTAGACCTGGAATTACTGTCAGTCATGACTTTGGAAGCGCCAGGACCTAGGGAGACTGGAGAGAAACACCCTGGTTCTGGCCAAGCCACTCCTCAACTCCTTGGAGTCTCAACTCCACTAGCCAAATAATTGCTTGGGGGCAATTTTAGATTTTCTATCAATGGAAATTTTCTATCAATGGAAAATCCTGATATTATTATTGTTGTCATCATTATTATTATCACTCAACCATTAAAATAGCCTGTTTTGGTAACTATTACATAAAACTTCTGAGTTGACTCCCTTTGGGAGCCATTGTTCTAGATGATAGTACCCACCTGGCTTTGTAAATTGTGTGATTTGCTTCTTGTCATCAGTAGCATTGCCAACCCCTGGATGTCCTCGACTGGTTTATACCACAAGGGACTGAACCCCATCACCCCACATTCTAGTTATACCCCAGACCACGCCCAGTCCTTTTCCTCCACCCTTGTCCCATGTGAGGACTCCCTCTGTCTCCAGTCAGGCTGTTCCCAGGGCTGTCAGGCTCATAAATGATGGGCTTCCTTCGCCCGTTTCTTCCCACCTCTACCCAATCTCCAGCTCCTCCACCCACCCCAGCCTCGGCCTCCAGAGCTATCTCGTCCCTCCCCAGGGGACTGCGGGACTCTCAGAGTGTCCAGCACTGAGAAATGTTTACTCTAGAGATTAGCAGTTATCTCTATACTTTCAACCTCTCTCCCCAAGCTCAGGGCTGCTGTCTGCAGTGAGGAAGGAGGGGTGGTCCCCAGAGAGGAGAGCCAGCCAGGCTGGGGCCACCTCCCCGGCATCCGGGTCCTCTGAACCCCTCTTCCCACCAGCTCTGCGATTGGCCCCTTTATGCTGTTCTCATTCAACCTCTGAAAACCTTGGGGTTTCTGCATGAAGGTCAGAGTCTCCCTGGAAATATCAGTCTGTGCTCTCTTCTGGAAGGGGGATTTTAAGGGTCTGAGAACCAGAGGGGCCTTGGGCCCAGGAAACATCCAGAACTTGCTCTGGAGACATGCTCACCTGTGAGCAAAGAGGCCAACCTATCTATTTCAGCCTCTTTTTGTATCTGTGAAAAATTAGGGGCAAAGGGATTTGCCTTCATCAGTTGGGAAGAGCCAACGCAACATGACTCTGGATGAGCGGCGGTCACGGGAGAGCGGGCACATGCGGGCTGAGGAGTGGATGTGCCCAGCATGCAGTGTCTTCACTCTGGACCCCCAGGGAAGCCCACGGCATGTTCAAGATGGGGTGTTTTATTTATAACAGCTAAAAGAAGAGGCTGTAAAGTTGGGATAAGGCTTAGAGAAACCTACAAGGGAGCACGTGGTACCCCACAGCTAGAGACCCAGGGGAGTTGTCAGCACCCGAGACCCCAGGAACAGGGAGAGCTGCGGCCCCCCATTGGCCATGCCTAACCAGAAAGCAGAGGATGGAGCCCATCAGCTTAGCCTCCTGGCACTGAGCGGGGTGGAGCAAGGTGCCTTCCCACATGCCTGGCCAGGAGAATGGCTAATGAAGAAAATGGAAAACCCTTCTATTTCACGTAAATTTCGTTTAGTAATTTTCTGTAAAGTACAAAATTAAGAGAAAATTTGTGATTTGAAAAAAACAGGAGAAAGTCAAGGAAGGTCACACTGCCAAGTCTGGACTCAGCATAGAAGAGACTGCAAAGAAACATGGCCAAGGCTGAGGGCTGGGGGGGGCTGAAGGGTGGGGGGTTACTACCACCAACCTCCCTGCAGGCCTTGGCCCCAGCAGGACTGATGAGCGCTTGGTGAGCTGGGGGAGGAATTCCAGGAACCTCCCTTCCTCCAGCCCTCAACACGCCCCTCCAGTAGAAGCCACGTCTCCCCTGGGACTCCTACCCCCCAGCTAGGCCCACTGTGCTTCCAGCTCCCTCCAGGTGGCCCCAGGCCCAGGACAGGCTTCATAGCCTGGTGTCCCACCCCGGCTTCCAGCAGGGGAACAGGACTTGCTGTCTGCCTTACGCTGGCATCGGAATAGTGTCTTCTGCTGTCCCTCCAGCAGAGGACTAGAACTTGCTTTCTCTTGCTACTAAGCTCTTGGTTACCCCCGCTCCCTGTTCAATGTTTCAGCTCCGCTAGTGCCTGTGGGACAACTTCCTCTGTCCTGACAGCCACGCATTTTCAGCTTCCTCCCAGGACGCTGACTTTTTCAGCGTCTCAAAGTCTTGTGCAGATTGTCCCTTCCTTCCGTATTTGGGACCAAGATGTTAGTGCTCCCCTAAGCAAAGCGCGTGAGGCTGCACAGGGAAGTATCTACCCAGGGGGTCTCAGGTAACAGACACCTGCAAAATGCTCACCCCCTTTGACAGCTCCTGACGTGACTTTCTTGGCTTAAGCAAGAGGTGTCAGCCCTAAAAGTCGGTGTGATGCTGCCTCTTTGGCTGTGTGGGTGCTACCTTGCAGGGTGAACCCAAGGGTCCTCCTCAGTGCAGGGAGGGTGAATTCCCCCCAACCCTCCGGCATGCAGCTCTCCAGGGAAGCCACAAAAGCCACCAAGGTTTGCTTCTATTACCGTTTGTAGCAAAAAACAACACAACTTAGTCTTGGGTGCTGGCATGGTTGGGGGTGGGGGGAGTTCTCTGAGTCATCTTAGAGTAGAATAAATTGGGGACAAATATTTTATGTCCCTCCTTATGATGTGGGGAATCAACGCCGAGGGTGGAGAGAAGACCTTGACCATGACCCCACCAAGGGCATCATAGGTCCAAGACCCACATCCATCCATTTGACTGTAATGGAGGAAGAGAGTCTGGGCCAGGCTGCCAACACGGCTCACCCCCTTCTCTTCCTAGGGAAATCCTCCCACGCCCCAAGCTCTGCTGAGCTCCCGTGGAGTCAAAGGCCAGTGGGGAGGGGTTCATGCCCTAATCGGCCTCTCGTCCCCACCCAGCTGATAGGCCCCAGCTGTCCAGTGCAGCAGAAGGCACGTTAGATAAGATGGTCAAACAAAGACTGGGCTTTGTATATTTGATTTGTCTGCCTAACCCCAGGCCCCACAGGGATGGGTTCGGAGCTGGCGGCGGGGTGAGGAAGGGGGCACGGCATCCATCTCCCTCCCCGAAGCTAGTCCAGTCTTTCCCGGATGCTTAGCCACCTCACCGGGTTCTCATCTGCGGGCTCTGAACACCTGGTGACGTGCCTGCCTTTGAGTGCTGACTGTACACGTCAAGTCACCGCTCTGAACCTCAGTCCACCCATCTTGGGTTATAGGAGATTTTGTGAGGAAGAGCTGCTGAGGACTGTCTGCTGGCTTCTTAGTGGTCCTCCATGCCTCCTCGCCTTCAAGGAGAATGAGCAGGGTATTTGACTCTCAGCGTCTGATGGAGTAACTGAGCCAGACGTCAGTCCCCTGAGTCCTGCGGCCCCTTCACTGGCTTGCCAGGGAGCGTAGTGGGAGCTGAGCTTTGACTGAGCCGGCAGGCGTGCAGACCACTGTCCCAACCTGTGGGCTCCCACCTCAGGGAACCCCTCTGTTCAACACTGGTAAAACCATAAGCAAAAAAAAAAAAGAAAAAAAAGGTGCATGGAAATGAACTCAAAAACATACCAAAAAAAGAAAGAAGTAAAAAAAAAAAACAAAAAACAAGGGACATTTGATCAGCGCTGAAATTAGATAAAGGGACTCAGAAAAAGCAAAATGTTTATTGTTAGGAAGGCATAGCATACCTCTTTTTTTTCAAAATTAAAGATCAGTCTTACACTTCCAAAGGCTTTGAAGTGAGTCTCACACTGACCTTATAAAATTGTTGGAAGGCTTGTAAACAGACAAACGGGGCTCAGAGCAGGTAGCTTGTCATTTGTACCAAGAGATGTTAAGAATCAAGCCCTGATGGGAGAGCAATGGTGAGCACGCCAGAGGGAAGAAATCCTGTCCTCAAAATAAGAACAAGGACAAAACACACACACACACACACACGCACACAAAACCGAAAAAACAAAGCTGCTTCATTCTTTAAAGTCTATTTCAAAAACTTAAAAAAAAATAGAAACAAGGACTAGAAATCTATTTGAGTTGCAAAGTCAGATCTTCAGATCCTTAAGACCAGCAGACTCCACATGGCCCTGTAGTAGTGTATCCCTGAGAGCATCTTACTCATGGTATGTGCCAAGTTTGCTCAGCGCCCCTCCTGCGGGAACGCCACGGGCAGGGGCCGAGTCCGGGTCTGTGGCAGCCCCAGCACCTTGGACAGTACCTGGCACTATGCAGTTACTCAATAAATATTTGTTCTGTGGAAAAGAAAGCGTCTGCCGTGGGCCCTGTTCCTCTGGCCACCATTTGCCCCCCTGTGTTGCTGCCACCCCCAAGATGCAGCAGAGCGGAGTGGCTTGAGCCTCTGGGTTCCGCATCTGACACGGGCCAGCTGTGTGGCTTGAGGCGAGCAGCTTCTCCTCTCTGAGCTCCAGGTTCCTTAATCATGTCATGAAATGCATCAGCAACGCCTGCGTCCCAGCAACCATCGCGGGAAGACCAGCGCACAGAGCATCGCTGACGTCGCGGAAGCCCTCGGGGCGTCCTTTCTCCTCTCTAACCCACCTTGAGAAGTGACCTCCCTGCTGACACTTCTGTGGGGAGGGTGTACAGTTGTTCCCTTACTGGTTTATCCCCTCTCTCTTCAGCTGACCTTTGGGTAGAGGTGATATACTGTGTGCAGACACCTTTCCCTATTTCACATACATGGAGCTGTGTTCCTGGCTCCCTCTGTGCGTTGTGTTTGAACTCAACATGTCTTCCTGAGTCCTTCACGGTGGCGTCTGCACAGGAGTCATCCATGTGTCACTATCAATAGTTTCTCAGCTCATGGACACACCCCACTTTACCCTCTACCGACTGGCGAATGATGCCATGGCGAGCCTTGCTGTTGCTCCCCGAAGCGCACCTCCAGCTCGGGCGGGGAATCGCTGCTCCTGGGGTGTGTTCCCCACCAACGCCTCCAGGTAAGTCTACGGATGCTCTTTCCCAGCGGGGGTGGTGTTAACATATACCCCCAAACGTGGATGAAATGCCTTGTGGTTCACGTTCTTGCCAACACTTCCATTAGAAGCATCCGTCACCCACACACTGGCGACATTCACTCCTGCCCTAGAACCTTCCCGTGACAATTCGATGAGAGGGTGCTTGCCACGGCCCTGGCCCAGAGCAGGCTTATTCGAGTCACAGTGCACTCCCCCAGGGCAAGGCTGCCAGCCCCAGCAAGGTTGGCCTAAGCTGCAGAAAAGTTGCAGAATGGTTATTATAGGCAATCGGGAGCAATGCATGCAGTAAGCACTCAATTGTCGATTTAATAAATGGAAGAGGAAGCTGAATGGAGAGCAAATGTCTCACCAGGAGCACCTGGTGACTACAGAGGTAGCCTGTCACAGCACCGGCATTGCTCTAAGCTTTATAGGTGCTGCAATGGCCATCGCCACACCCCAAGAGGCAGCCTCCGCCTTAAATGCACCGCACCATCTCGCCCCTGTAGGGGACACTGGACTCTCAGAATAAGCTAGAAATAGAGATTTATGAATTTAAAAAAAACAACAACAAAATGTGTTGGCTCTCAGCAGAAAGGAGTAAGCCACGGAGCTCCACGAAGGTGACGGGGTGGTTTTGCCTTGGGAAGAGAGCCCGCCTGGCAGGCAGGAGCCGTGGTCTTCAGGGAGACAGGGAGTGAGGGAGGTAAATGCAGTATGATCAGATCTTCTCTGGAGAACTCACTGGTGTGTGATGTACGGGAGGGAGGGAGACAGAGACAGAGACACAGAGAGAAACAGAGACACCGATGGCAAACCCAAGGGCTGGTGGAAGGGAACTGACGTAAAGCAGTGGGTGGGGTTAAGGGATCAAAGGGGGGCCATGATGCACCCGGGCCCTTTATCAGTGGGGAGCAGTCACCACCCTCAGTCTGAAGGGGCAGGAAAGGAGCAAAGGAGTAGCGTGACCAGAGCCCACAGAGAGCTGGACCCGAGGGCAGGGAACCCCAAGGAGCTGTGCCTGCAGTCCAGGGAGGCAGCCCCGACAAATGGGGGCCAGCAGGGAGGGACGAGAAGGAGGGTCCCTTGGGCAAGTTTAAGCAGGGCGGGGCCCAGCTAGCTCAGCCCTTGGCATGAAACAACCTCTCAGAGCCCAGAGCGGGGTGGGAAGAGAGAGGAATGGGCTTGGTGGGCCCACGAGGGCCTATCTGCCCCCACCCATGAGCTCCCTCTCAAGAGTCCTCACCATCTGAGCGTGACTGAAGCGGAAAGTGAACCCCCTCCCACCGCCTGAGCCCAAGGCGGGCCGCAGCCACTCACTCCACTGGCGCTCAGACAAGCAGCCAGTTCGTCCAGCTGTGGGGGGGGGCAACACCCACCTGTTAGGCCTGATGGGGACTCACAGAACAGAGGTCACAGGACTGGCACTTTCTGAGGACTTTTCAGGAGCCAGCCTGACTTCAGAAGTTCCCTCTGCATGAGGGAGAACCGGCTATTACGGTCCCGACAGAGGAAGAGGGCGGTGGGCAGCTAGGGGAGGGCTTGGAAGGGCTCTGAACACCCCCAGGCTGTGCGTTCAATAGCCACAGAGGGAGGGGGGAGGAGGAAGGCTGGAACCAACACACCCTCGGGTGTTCTGTGCCAGCAGAAATGGGGATCAGGTATCTCGGGTGCCAGTGGGGCATGAGCTTGCAGAGAAGGTGGCCCTAAGAAGCAGCTGTGGGGCTCTGCCTGCAGAGGACATACATGAGGCCTCGTTCTAAGGAGCGGGGTGCAGGAGCTCTGTCTCTCGGAGTAGAGAACCAGACTCTGCTGTGCTGCAGCGATGCTGGGGCATCCTGTGTGCCCCTGTAGGGGTCTCCGCAGCTGCAGAGTTGCATGGCCCATGACCACACCCTCCTGGGGTCCCCCACATCTGATGGCTAATGGTGGTGGGGGCAAAGGCAAAGTCATTTTTTTTTTTTTTTTTTTTTTTTTTTTTTTTGTAGAGGCATGCTTTATTTATTTGTTTGCTGGTTTGTTTGTTTGTTTGTTTATACATGCACTGGGTACAGTCAGAAGCGCGGGGGTGAGAGAATTCACCAGAGCCAGAGCGGGGAGCAGAGCAGGCAGAAGGACCAAAGTACACTGCTGAGGGAGCAGCGGGCGGCAGGAGAGGTCTGCGCGCCATGTGGGACCCTCCTCTGGTGGCCGGGGAGCAGCCGGGGATCAAACCGGCGCCACAGAGGCCGCGGGCAGTTTCTCAACCCAGCGCTCAACCGCTGCGCCACCGGGGAGGCCCTAGGCAAAGTCATTTTGACCCAGCTTGAGAAAACTTTCCAATTTCATTCTAGTTCCAGAACTTTCCATGTAGTCAACTAAGATTTTGAGCTTTGGTCACAGATCAACCTTTCCACCCACTATGGCACGGTTTCCTTGCCTTCCATCAATGTGAATTAAGAGCACCCCCAATAAACCTCCTTCCAGCCTCCACTAGCTAAGAGCCCGCTGCCCAGAGAGCCCAACCGGTGATATTTGCTAAGCGTGCTGACCTGTGACAGCTTAATCTCTCTCTGCCTTGCTCCCCTTTCTGAAAGATGGGGGTATAGGATAGTGCTTCCTCATCAACTTGTCCTGAACATTAAATAAGACAACGTGTCACATGTCCGGTGCCTCCAGGGCACGCAGTCAGCAAGCCCTCAAGCACTGTTATGGTTGGGATTCGTTTTCCACCCTGGACATAATGTCATGTTAGGAAGGGCTCTATGACATGGTAGTCTTTTCGAGAAGTTCTAATAATCTGGGCATTACTCACATCTGCTCATGACAGATATTTTCCATGGGCTCTGGTCCACTCCCGCCCTCCTCCATCCTGCTCTGTTGTGTCAGGGAGGCAGACCCATTGGACACCCTTGCTCCCAGCACCCAGTTGGGTTCAGCCAGTGGGAAACCCCAGCAGGTGGTGGGCAGGTAGTAGAATCGGCCTGACGTACACGCTCTTGGGTATTTGCCTTGGGTGGGAGGTGACCGCAACGAAGGTCACGGCTCCTCTGAAGGCAGCTGTCTCCACGTGAGCTTTTCCTTCAAGTGCTCTGACTCCTGTAAACTTCAGACGTCTTCTCTGCCGATTTTCTATTACGTTCACTAACACTCCCCAGCCCTGAGAGTATCCCTGTGCCCTGCCCACACCTCTATAAATAGCCTCCTTATTAAGATTCCTTCAAATTGCCCAATTTCTGGCACCATTCTTTCCTCCTGGGACCCGAGTCAACATATTATTTTTCATTCAACAAACTTTACTGAGCCCATGCTGTAAATCAAACAATATGCAGACCACATTGATGAATCTAAATCAAGCCAGTCTCAAGCGTGACAGCAGAGACGGGCCTGAGCCCCAGGGGATGGGCACAAGCAGCAAGCTTACCATCTGAAGCGAGGACCTGAGAGTTTAATTCATAGTGAGAGGTTAATGAACAAGCCTCAGTCTGCCGCTTTCAAAGGCCTTTCCATTCCCAGACTCGGCTCAGGAAACGGGGGTGATCCTGCTCTTGGCGTTCTCCACCGAGCGCTGTGCAGAATTTAGAAGTTGAAACCCAGTCAACATAAATTGTAAGTCCAATTATTTTCATAGGACCAGCTGTTCTTTCCCCATAAATGAGGGCTGGGAAAGAAGAGGGCAGTGCTTAAGCCAAAGCTATTCCTTTTGTGCTGGTGGAATGTTAGGCCGCGTAACCCCTAGACTGGAAAAGCATTTTGTGGTAGTGCAGCCTTCCTGTACAATCTCACTTACTGCTTCACTTGACCGATACTTGTGAGGAAGGAGGACCCTGGAACAGCCAAGGAGAAGTGGGCAGAGTCAGTGAGGCAAATCCTCAGTCTATTTGTTCTGAAGCGTGACACATATTAATTCTAGCTGAGAACTAGCCAAACTAATCCCCTGCAAGAAGTTTTCAAAATGGCCCACTCTATTCCCCTCAAGGACAACCTGTCCCTTTTCCAAGTTTCAACTTCCTTCCTGCAAAGCGTGAAGTTGCGATGGAAACAGTCAGCCTGTTTACTTTGCCTGTACCGTAGTCCTGGCCGGAGGAACAAGTGATGGCTGAAGGGTGTATTCCAAAGACAGCTACTCTGAGACCAGATCTGGGACCTGAGAATGTGGCCATGGCTACTCCTTGAAACTGAGGGTGCTGGGAGAGTTGGGGGTAACCAACTCATAATACCGTTCCACCAGTCTTCTTCCACTTCAGAAAAAAATATAAACATAAAATTTGGTAGGAATGATGGTCATCTACTAGTCAAGATAGAGGAACAGACTCCAGAGCAATAGCCAAATAAATGGGGCTTAAACAAGGTATGTGTAATTCTCTCTGCACTAGCCTAAGTATGAGTTATCCAGAGTTGCTGGGGTGCCTTCACAGAGTGAGAGTCCAGCTTTTAAACTGGCTTTCTACGGAGGGGGGTGAGGAGGGGAGAGGAAGTGGAGGACACACCCCTGCCCTTCCAAGGCACAACCAGGAACCTGCACGTGTCGCTCACATCCCATTGGCCAGAATTTAGTCATGGCCATGATAGCTGCAAGGGACACTGGGAAATGTAGTCTTTATCTGGGTGACCATGTCACCTAGCTACAGCTTAGGATTCTATGAATAATTCTCTGCCAGCAGAACATGCTAATACAGTGATTAAAATTATAGATTTTGAAGTTAGATAGTCCAGGGTTTGATGCTCAGGTCTCCAACTCAATAGTCTTTTCCTGATTTGCAGGCCTCTTTCTCTTAGTACTCAATGGGTACTAAGGCAGAAGCAGGAACCCATATAGTCAGAAGAGAGAACATACAGAAGAATAAGTAAGGGAGTGTACTGGAGAGGCAGGATGGAGCCTGATCACAGAAGAGCATGGATTCCTGACTGGGCACTGGGGAGCCATTGGAATTATTTGAGAAAGAGAGAAAAAATATAGTCAAAGCATGATGGAAGGATGGTCTAGTGGAAATGTCATGGTATGGGTAGTGGGTACTATGTGGGCAAGACATTGATCAAACTTCATAGGGGCATGGCCTGTCTTTAGCTCTCCTTCAGAGGCCCTTAGTATAGGGTAGGGTCAGCTGTCTTTGGAAAGGGTCAGATGGTCAATATTTTAAGCTTTGCATGTCTGTTGCATGCACCATAGTAGGTACTCACTCAACATCATTGATCAGTTCTAGGAATTTATGTCTTTAAGTGAAACAAGGTATAATAAAAGCACATCCTTTGCCCTACCTGCCTTTGACCTATAATATTGTTTTGTTAAAGTTGGCCAAAATTGCTTTTTTCTCATCAACATTATAATGCAATGACAAAGGAAATGATACTGAGGACTTGGAGGAACTGCTGTTCTCCACTCTGCCATTGTTGCATGACAGCAACAGACAATATGCAAACAAATGAACACAGCCATGTTCTAACAAAACTTTATTTAAAAAATAGGCCAGACTTGGCCCATAGACTTTGGGTTAGCAATTGCTGGCAGAGAGAGTTCTTTCAGATCATTCAGCTGTAAAGTGAAAACTCTACTGAATGCAGTGCTTGTGAATATGTCCCACTGTCTTCTGTGCATATACTGGGCCTTCCCTTAAGGTTTGTGACATTTATGTTACTCAGTGGTCCCCAATTATGGAAAATTAAATAAAATTATGGAGACACAATGAAGCATGAAAGTGAATATTAATTTCACATGAACAAAGATAACAAATTTTCAAAAGCTGACATGTCACAAAATGCATTGAAATAACATGTTTTAATTAAGTAATTGGCTGATGCACCATATAATATTTTCCCTACATGGGGTGGAAGGAACACTTCATGTAACACCTCATCATGCCACCTCTTCATGTAACAATTATTTTTTTAATCCCTCATTATCTAGATAATCCAATCTTTCCTACAACAATTTTTCCCTCCACTCCCCACATATTTCTGAGGACAAGTGACATGGGACATGTATGTCACAACTTAGGTCATAGGCCCAGTAGTCCTCAAAGTCACTAGGACGGCCTAGTAACAGCTACACAGAATAGCTACAAGACACAGAAAAATAAACACTAAGTCAACCTAAACAATTTACCAATTCACCTTCTCTTTCAGTGGAGCCCAGCAATGACGAGGTCACCGCTGGCAGGAGTGCTATTTAATGCAGAGGACGTTGGTTCTGACTACATTTCCCAGCCTTCTTGGCTATTGGTTGTGGTCATGTGACTAAGGCCAGCCCAGTGGAATTCTAACTGACAGAAAAAGTTTAAGCACAAACACCACAGAGCTGCCATTTTAGCCCCAGGAGGCTTATACTTGCACTGACACTCCAGAGAGCAAACAACTATTTTATTTAAGTTACGATCAGTTTGGTCTTTCTATCAGCTTTTGCATCTATATCCTGAGTCATTGTCAAATTAAGTCAGGATGTTTGTGCTGAGAAAGAGAAAGGAATATATTCTCAAAGCATCCTGGGTGGAGTGTGGTGAGCTTGGGCAGGAGAACACGGATTTCCACTTCTGTCCCTTCCATCTGGGGACCCTTCACCCAGATGTTCTTCCATCTTGCACCTGAGACCTTCCTGCTGATGCAGTGGGGGTGGCAGCGGCGTCATCATGTCAGCGGGCACTGGCATCCACTGTGGGCTGTAATGGGTACCAGCGAGACGTGCCCCGGGCTCTGAAGTCAGACAACTTGTGTTCGAGTCCCGGCTCAGTCACGTACCAGCTTTTAAGAGAGATTAGTGGGATCTGTTTGATCATAATTGAAAAAATGGTTCAAGAGCCAAAGAAGAAAGCGCTTTCAAATTCTGAGAGCAGGTTAAATGACACAGATTTGTCTCATGGGGGGGAGATGATAGGGTGCGTGAAGAGTCCTCGGGGGGGTTGGGGGGGTGGTCAGAGCCATCAACACCTTCCTCACCATTGTATTTATTGACTTTCACTAGATTCGAGTGGAATTGCGCCAAGACTTGAATCAGCCCCCAAGTCCAGCTCTGCCTTTTGTTAAAGGGGAACCCCTGCTCCCTGGATCTGCTAAAGCAATGATTCAAAGCAGATCTGTCTGGAAGATGGCAGGACAGAAGGAAAGTGGTCTCAGCCAGAGCTCTGGGGAGAGCAAGCACAGTGTGAGTTTCTGGCCCGTGAGAAAGAAGAATGTATGCTCCCTTTTGCCAAGATGACAGGGAAGGGTTAAACAGGAGGAGGCAATTGAGTCAGGCTCATTTGGAGCTCAGGGATGGGGGAAAGTATTGATTTCCTGTGAGCCACTTTGCACTGACCCATTCATTCAGGCTCACTGAGAAGGTAGAAAATATGCACGTTGCACTTGGCTGCATTTTTCCAAGACCCCTCACTAGGGCCTTCCAGTGTGTTTGAAATGAACACGCAGGGAGGGGTTCTGAGCAGAGGGTGCTACGGGAAATGTGCACACGTGAGCTTCTAACAGATGTGACTGTGACATCGCCTCCCCAGCTTTGGTGACACAGAGGATGTGCCCTGGAGGTTGAGCAACTCTTGAACTGAAGGACACCCAGGAAGACAGGGCCAGCAACAATGAGCCAAGTTATAACTGTAGAATTCAACCTTAGACGTGTCCTCTGTTACCCACAAAGGGAATCTGAATTCACCACCCTTTAATGTGGTCTGATGTAGTTTTGCTCATGGCCCCAGTTGTTAGGAGTCACACGCGTGGATGAGAATTGCATTCCCAGCACTAGCGAGTCATTGAGTGCAGGACTCAACCCGCCCAAAATTTGTGTTTCCTACTATCTGAGATGGAGACGATTGCAATACCTTCTGGTTTGGTTTTTTTCTAAAGATTAAAAGCTATCACCCATGCAAAGTAGTTGGCACTGAGCCTGGTGCACAGAGATGCTTAATATACTTTAAAAATGTCATGATTGTTACATAGACGTGTTATCTATATGAAGTTGTGTAACAAGCAGACCTCAGACAGTAAGTATACAGGAGGGGGAAGAAGTGGAGCCATCTTGAAGGACAGTTTTTATATTTGATGAGAATTAAACCAGTATGAGCTGAAGAGACTACGACAAATTTTGATGCATAATACTGGAACCCCAACAGCCACCAACTGGTCCAACCACTATGGAGAGCTGTGTGGAGATTTCTGGACCTACTAAACATAGAGCTTCCATATGATCCAGCAATTCCACTCCTAGGTATTTACCCAAAGGACACAGAAACATCAATTCCAAAGAACACCTGCACCCCTATGTTTATAGCAGCACTATTTACAGTAGCTAAGCTTTGGAAACAGCCCAAATGCCCAAAAATAGATGACTGGATCAAGAAGATGTGGTACATATATACCATGGAATATTACTCAGCATTCAAAAAAGATAAACACATGCAATTTGCAGCAACATGGATGGCGCTGGAAGGGATCATGCTCAGCGAAATAAGCCAAAAAGAAAAAGAAAAATACCGATGGTCTCACTCATAGCAGGAATCTAGAAAACTTAAATAAGGGACCAGGAAAATGAATAATGATAAGAAAGCGAAAATCAAAATCAACAAAAAACTATGAACCAGAGACACTTTTTGGGGGGTGGGGGCCGGGAGGGGAGGGATTGGGGTCAGAATGGGGCATGTGCAGTTGTATGGGGGAATATAAAAATAAAATTTATTATTTAATAAAAATAAAAAAAAAGAATGCAACTCAAAAAAAAAAGAGTAAAAATATCAACAGGGGAATTAAAATGGAATGCCAAAAAGCCTTCACTTAACACAAAAGGTGGTACCAAAGAGCCAGCTCATCCCGGGTGCCCATCCTCACTGGTGGGTTGTATCACCCAGGACAATGGCGGACCACCGGTGGACAATTGCCATTTAAATCATCCCCTGGGGGTGGTGGATCACGTGATCCAACCAGCTGTGGTATAATGTAATCAGTTGGCTCAATCAGCTACAGTTTAGGAATTGCACACTTAAATCAGCTGGTCCAACTCCAAGAGGCCCTGGATCACGGCCCACTTAACCCTGCTGTGGAAGGGTTTCTTCCAGAAGGAACTAGGATGTCAGTATCTGAAGCTATCTGAAGAGGTAGACAAAACCAGCAGTAAATTTCCCCCAGAAAAATGGAAAAAGAGCTCTTGTAAAGACGTTTTTACTGTAAGGGACTCTGGCACAGAACTGGGGAGAGGAAGGGACAGGAAATTGGACCCTGAAAAATTCCTTAAGGAAAAGCAAGTGCCATTTCCAGCTAAGGAGCTGGCTTCTGGATGATTCCAGTGGTAAGGTTCACCTGTGCAGAGGAAGGGAAGCCTGGGGGACCCACAGGGTCTGGGAACTAAGGCTGAGGTTATAAAGCAAATTCTGGGACCCACACAGAAGAAAGGGTCTTGGGGAGTCAATTGGTCTATATGTTGCATGACCACAGCCCCCGCCCCCATCACAAGAGTAGCTCTGCCTTCACTTCTAGTGTCCAACAAACCACACTTTGTACCAAGTTTGATTCCCACTTCATGACTTCTTCATGACTTCTGCTGATTACAAGCCACTTCATGACTTCTGCTGATTAGACCCAGTGGGAGTCCAAGCAGCTATCTTAATTCTGTTACGACTTAAGTGAGGTTGCCCAAGTTGGTGGTCTGAACCTGGGATAAGGCTTCTAAAACCCTTTGCTCACCCCTCTCCCTTATAAACGACCTCTCTTGCCTCTAATTTTGCCTGTGATGCTACCACATTTCTTCCCCTTTATCTGTATGAACACCCCTACTCCCCACAGACATGCTTTTGAGTCTCCAGTGCAATGGAAGGTGATGACACTACCCCAGAAAGGACTGACATGTGATCCCAGTGCTGCCTCTTCTTCTAGGACTCCAGCAAATTAGGTGACCTCACTGGTCCTCAGTCAATTCATCTGTGAGAGTATAACAAAATGAGTGTAGTGATATTTGGATGGGTTATTTTGGGAATGACATTTTTCTAGAACAGAATCTGGAATGGCTTGTGAAACAAAGACAGAATTTAATAGATCACAATTCAGAAGACAATGACAGTGAATAGAGATGAGGATGGAGGTTATAACCTGTCACCTCTTCCAGGAAGCTTTCCCTGATTTGCACAAAGATGTGACACCAGTGTCCCCATGAGCTCCTCTGTGTCCCTCTATCATGACACTCACCCTTGTGTTGTCACTGCTCATTGATGTCTCTTCATCAGTAGACAATAGATTCTTTGTGGGACGCAACTGTGTCCTGTTTACCACTATAGCACCCAGCCTGGAGTTTGACACAAGCTAAATGTTAAGGTGTCCACCAAAGACCCGAAGCCCTTTCTGTCTCTTGGGGAGTCTTCAGAACACGTGTTATGGAATTACATGGACCAGAGTGTGCATGGGGGATTTGCCATGCACACACTGTTCAATCTTGGTCACGTTACTTGACCTCTCTGAACTTGATTCCACTCACCTCTAACATGGGGTTAATAACAGCTTCTGTCTATTGGATGGTTGTGAACATAAGTGATAAAATAAATGTGAAAAGTTCAGTCCACTCATTCATCAACTATTTTTTGAGTACCAACTATGTGAAAAGCAATTCTAGAAGCAGGGACACAACAGAGGAAGTGAGAAGGCAGATTGCAAACAAAGGAAAATCCAAACAAAAAGATGAAGTAAGGGTTAGCGTCTGAAACAGAGTGGGGAATAGCATCCAATAAACATTTATCATTCTCATTGACATCCCATCCTGAGCAGACCCGCCGGGAAACACAGCAAAGCCACGAAGCCCTGGGGCCCTGGAGGCAACATTTGGGTCCAGGATTCCTGTCCCATCATGGGCAGAGGCTCATGTTCTCCCACATCTAGGGGCTGATTCCACTGCCAAAGCCTGCCCCCTCCTCATGGCGAAAGAGCAAAAGCTCACTTTTCCTGACACCTGTAGTAATCCTTGGTGGAATGTATCTGAAAAGATGCAGGAGAAATTCTTAAAATATATGTCCCTCCAACCACAATATATTCCATATGCTTGGAGACTGTCAGGGAGAGAGCCTGGTGTGATCAGTTACCTCTGGTAAATGTTTCTCTCCCACACTGGGGAAATCCTTATCAGGGGCGCTCCTACCTGACAGCTGGAAGGGATTTAGGAGAAAATGCAAAGTGCTGTTGCAAAAGGAATCAAAACCGCAAGAGGACTTGAGAGCTTCTCTCCAACTGAAAGGGTTTAAGGCTTCGGGCTGCTTAGCTGGGAAAAAGCAATCTCTGGGAGGGGGTGTTGCAAGACCCTGCCCTTGAGGACTGATGGTGGGGCCTTGGGAAGTTCTCTGGCCCCGCTGTAAAGTCCCTGTGAGCTCTGTATTGAGCCCTATTAGCTGCACCGGATCCATGGATGAATCTACGGCTCATTCTGGAGGTTCTTTCCGTGGAAGGCAGAGGAAACACCACCCCCCCAAGCTGATGGTGGGTGCAGCACTGAGCAGAGGGGGCGGGGGGGGGGACCCATTGTTCTAGCTAGAAACTCTTGGAACCAGTGGTTTCTGCCCTTAGGGGAATATTGGACTCCCCAGGGTGAAGGGAGGGACATAAAAAGTGCTGTGAGATGGTGACACCCGGGCATTAAGTTAAAAAATATAACAGGTGATTCTGATGCATGAGCAAAGGTACGTTTCAGGGACCAGTGTCATGACCCAGCTCAGCACAGTTCTTTCGCCTTCCCTTTGTGCTTTGGGCTGACAGTCGATCCTCCCTGGGAAAGTCAAGTGCATGATTATCCTTGGAACAGACAGATCTAGGTTCTCGTCCCAGCTCTGCCACTTAATTCTGTGTGACATCTGGTGAGTTAATGTCTCCGCTTCTCATCTGTAAAACAGGAATAAACATCAAAAGGTCCTAGCACCCACTTCGAGGGCTCCCTACCTGGCACATGGTCAGTGGGGACTGATGTTGACAGTAACTGACGATGGTTGGCAATGACTTCTTGCAAACATGTGCCAGCCTTCTGGAACCCTCGCCCTCTTAGAGGCGCTATAGACTCACCAGGAGGGCTCAGGAGAACAGAAATCACTGGACCCCAAGCTCAGCCTTGCTGATTCACAGGCCCTGGGGCGGGGTCAGTTCCCAGGGGATGCCAATCCTGTGGGTGCCAGAACTGCTGTCTCGGAAGGAAATTCAAGGACAAGACGCCTTTCACGGGGTAGGGAACTCTCCTCTTGATAGCGCTCCTACCTCCTGCGGGCACTAAGGCCATGGAGCTACATGGCAAATCCGGACCTGAATTCTGTTGACCAGACAAACTTGAGCAAGATGTCGGGGCCATCCCTGTTGGGCAGGTTCTCTGCTGATTTGGGCAGACGGAAAAGAATCTTGGAGCCCTCGGTAGATTTGACAGGCCTTTAATGCTGAAGCAGGAAACCGGGCACATAGGTAGACCAGCGGGCAGGGAAGCAGGGAGGCAGGGAGGCCAGGAGGCCAGGAGGCCAGGAGGCGGGCAGCAACCGAGCCTCCCAGCCCCTGCCATCTCTGGCCTCTCTCTGGCTTCTCTCACACTCTCCTCCTCCCAGAAAGAAGACATTTGCCCAAGGCCTCACAGCACATCAGTAGGAAGCCCAGGACGAGAAGCAGATCTGTTCCCTGCCTGTTAGGAAGAGGCGTGGGAGAGGAGCTGGGGCAGCTGGGCGCCCTCCGGCTTGGTCTGTCCTGGGCCGTGACCGCAGGGGCTGGGGTTCAGCTTAGCCACCGCATACCTGTTCTCAGGGCCCACCCCCCCAAGACCTTCCCTGTCACAGCATGCAAAATGGCGCATCCTATTGCTAACCCAGAGTTGGAAATTGTAGAAGAGACAGACCAAGATGAAAAGCGATACTGATCTCCCCCAGCATCCCAAAGTAGAATGTTCCTCCTTGATATGACTTGGAGGGGGTTTGGGGGTTTTGCTGTTTTAGGGTCTGGACATGCTCAAAGGTTTTTTCATAAAAATTAATGGTGATATCATTCCCAGACCCACAAGATAACTAACCAAATATTACCAAAAAGAAATATTCTACTTTCAGGTACTGGGGGGAACCTGAAGAAGCATCCAGCATGAGTACAAATTCGGGAAGCTGGTGCTTCCAGGCACGGCTTGGGGTGGGGGTGGGGTGTCAACGGCTAGGGCCTTCCTGGAGACCAAAGTGACAACATGGATTTCAAAAGGGCATAGTTGTTAGCCCAGGTGATCCAGCTGCAGGACTTGGCGGGAGGAAGTAATTAAGAAGACCTGCAGAGATTCGGCTCTATTTTTATTAGCTGTACTCAAAAGAAAAAAATGGAAAATTGTTTTCCAGTGATAGTGAACTGGCCAATAAATACAGCTACGTATTTGATTTCTTATATTGAGATGAAGTAATGATGTGTATGTGTCATTACTGACAAGGAAGAGTTGCAAGATATAGTTAAAATTTAAAAAGCTGTGCACAAGCCTGAGGGTCCCTTACGATAACTCAGTGTTATATTGGTATACAAATATAAATATTAATACACAGATAGAAATAGATAGAAAGGTGGGCCCCCAGCAAGTCTTCACTCTATCTGGGCTCTCTGGCCTTCTCTCGTGTTCTCTCCGCTTCTCGGCTCTCCTGCTTCCGTTCGTTCTTGGCTTCTGCTGGCGTCCCCACGACGCCGCCCTTACAAACTCAGTCTCTCAGCCCAGGTGTACCCACTCCAGGCGCCCGCCATCAGGCATGCGTTCAGGACCACGGGGTTCCCTCTATCCTAATGGCAGGAGGGCATAAAAGCCTGATACTTTTTACCTTACCCTACAGCATCACTGTCTCTGGTATGGGAATTTAGGAAATGCCACCTGTAGGGTGAGGAAAAGTGTCAGGCTTTTCTGCCCTCCCGCCATCAGGATAGATGATGGATCCTTGCGGTCCTGAACGCATGCCTGATGGCGGGCACCTGGAGTAGGGTGTGGGCCTAGGTAGATGGGGTTCACCTGGGCTGAGACTGGGCTTTTAAGGGCGGTGTCACAGGGACACAGCAGAAGCCGAAAGAGAAGCCGAGAAAGAAGCAGCAGAAGCCGAGAGAGAAGCAGAGAAGGCCGGAGAGCCCAAATAGAGTGAAGACTTGCTGGGGGCTGGGAGGCCTGCCAGCCTCCCGGCCCCCCAGCACCCTTGCCTGCCATATGCCTGGATTCCTGGTAAATCCCAATAAAAGACCTGCAGAAGCCACTGAGGACTCTGACTCCTCCTTTACCTGGTCTGCATGGGATCCTAGAAAACCTGCACTGTGTCCTGTCCTGCCCCTTACGACACCCCAGGGAGGTTTTTCCAAACATTGGCTGAGCATGTGAGAGGTTAAGCTACTTGCCTGAAGCCACACAGGTGTGACAGAACCAGGATTTGAACCCAGGAAAAGTGCTTCCCAGTCTCCAGCCTCCCAACACCTTTATTAACTTGTTTTCTCATGAGGGATACCCTCGACCAGAAATGACTCATTAGAATCTGGGGTGCCTTCTCATGAACCAACTCAGCACCACCTCCTGTCCCACCACCCTGGGCACAGGCCTCTGCGGGTGACAATTCTGTCTCTGCTCAGCCTCTGCCAACAGGAACAGTCCCTTGTGGACACTGAGAAAATAGCTCCATTGAACAGCGCCTGGGATGTCTCGGGATTCATGGCCCCGGCTCTTGTGAATTTTCTAGAAGCTTCCAGATTACCCTTGCTGGGATGCAGAGAGGAAGTTGGAGAGACATCCTGGAAGACGCTCAGCCACCCTCTCTCCTGCAGCAATTTAGGGAGGAAGAAGAAGGCTTGGCACAGAGACTCACCCCCTCTGCAGAGCGCCACTTGCTCTTGCTCTGGGTGTGAAACAGCCAGGGGGAATGTTCTGGGCCCTGCTCCCCTGACCAGGGGGTCTCAGAGCTGTGTGCCCCCCACCCCCTGCCCAAGCAAGGCCGGGACTCATGGGCCCGGTGGCCGACCCTTTGGTGGTGGGATTCAACGGGAGTCCAGAAATCTGAGCTTCGTCTCAGGGCAGCTGTACTGGGGCAGGTGGTTCTGCTCGGCCACTTTCCACTAGCGGACCTGGTGGCATAAACCTGTCGCCTCATTCTCAGTCCTCAAAGGACTCCTGGCCGGAGACACTTGGCCTCTGAGACCTCTACAGTGCTCAGCAAACCTGTCACACGCTGATTCCCCTGAGCGCCTCGAGCTGGGATTCCCACTGGGGCAGTGAGGAACCGGAGGCACTGGAAGGTCAGAGATCACACATGCAAGTGGCTGAAGCCTGACTGGCACCCAGGAGTCCCACCCAGAGCCTCCCTGCTTACCCCTCTGTAGGGTGAGGTAAAAGTGTCAGGCTTTCCTGCCCTCCCACCATTAGGATGGATGATGGAGCCTTGCGGTCCTGAACGCATGCCTGACGGCGGGCACCTGGAGCGGGGTGTGGGCGTAGGTAGATGGGATTCACCTGGGCTGAGACTGGGCTTTTAAGGGCGGCGTCACGGGGACGCCAGCAGGAGCAGAGAAGCCAAGTCATGAGAAGCAGAACAAACAGAAGAGCAGAGAAGCAGAGTGAAGGCCGGAGAGCCCAGATAGAGTGAAGACTTGCTGGGGGCTGGGAGGCCTGCCAGCCTCCCGGCCCCCCAGTACCCCTGCCTGCTGTGTACCCAGTAAATCCCAATAAAAGCCTGCAAAAGCCACTGAGGGCTCCAGGACTCTCTCCTCCTTTACCCGGTCTGCTGGATCAGAAAACCTGCTCAGTGTCCTTCCTGCCCCTACACCGTCCCCCTCTGCTTTTCTGACTGTGAGAATCGAGAGCACCCTACTGCCTTCCTCTTTCCTCTCTCACACATTGAATCCAGAGTCTTCTAGGAACAGAATTGAGCTGGGTGTGGACCCCACGTCTCCCACGCACCCTGTTTCTCTTCTGCCCTTGGAACATGCTTTCAAGAAAGGCAACAAGTCAAGAAAACTCAGGGGGCCCCTCAGAGCCTCTTCTGAAGTCATGTGCATGGTGGGGGTGACGTATGATTTTTTTAACTTTTTAATTTTTTTATTTGTATTATTTTTTATAAAAGCATTGCTGCCCTTTCCTTTGACCTCAGCCGCAGGGGAGCTGGCCAGGGCACCGTTGGTGATTTTCTCCCTCTTTAAAATTGTGATATTTTGCTCATCATGGATCTTGCATTCATTTTCATTTTTTTTTTAATTTTTTTTTTTGAGATTTATTTATTTACGCATACCAGAGCTGGGGTTCAGGCCAGAGGAGTGGGGGGTAAGAGGATTCACAGAGACAGAGGGGGAACAGAACAGGCAGACTGACCGAAGTACACTGCTGAGGGGAGCAGCGGGCGAGACAGGAGAGGTCCACTACACCACGTGGGTTGCTCCCTGGCCGGCCGGGTATCAAACTCGTGCTGCAGAGGCTGTGGACCGTTTCATAGGTTGCGTCTTAACAACTTGTGCCACCAGGGAGGCCCCACTTTCATTTTTAAAAATGTTGATCTCGATTCTGAGGTTTGGGGGCGCCTGCTGAGACTTTGCATCTGAGGCCAGTGCCCTGCTCCTCTCACCTTAGACCCCACCCCATGAAATGTCCCCTGAACACAAGTGACGCGGGCATCTGAGAGGAGGGAGCATTTCCAGGGAGTATTGCTACCTAGAACACTCTTTGGGAATCTGCAGTATCATTTGATATGGTTAAAATCGGTGAAATTCCTTGAGTTTTTGTTACGTTTCAGAAAGAAGGACTAGAGTGAGGAGGGGATTAAGTTTTTTATTTTGTCATTGGAGATTAGAGTTTTGGAGCAATATTTATGACAATATGGAATTTTCAGATGGAACCCTAAGGCTCGAGATATCAGATACTTCTCAATTATCTAATGCCAACATAATGCTGTGCCATAAATCACACGCAGCTGCCGTGGCATGTGATAATAAACAGCCTCGGCTGGCGAGTCTGGGCCGAGCCACCAGGCATCTCTGTTAATCTTGCCTGGGGCTGACCGCGTGGTTGAGGTTGGCTGCTGGACTCCGCCTGTCCCTCACCCCCGTGGGGTCCCCTGGACACGTGCTCCTGGTGAGGCCAAGGTAGTGGGAGGGGCGGGGGGAGGCAGGATCTGCACAAGGACCCTTGGGGCCAGGGCACAGGGCGGGCACACAGCGTCTCTGCCGTGGGTTAAGCAGATGGCACGGCCAGCGCAGCGGCCAGGCTGGGGACAGCGCCCACCTCTCTAACAGAATCTGCAGTCCCTGGCCAAGGGCACTGTAGGGTAAAGAAAATGTCAGGCTTTTCTGCCCTTCCGCCATCAGGACAGATGATGGATCCTTGTCCTGAATGCATGCCTGATGGCGGGCACCTGGAGTAGGGTGTGGGCATAGGTAGATGGGATTCAGCTGAGCTAAGACTGTGCTTTTTAAGGGCAGCGTCACGGGGGGATGCCAGCAGCACCAGTAGCAGCAGTAGAAGCCGAAGCAGACGCCGAAAGAGAAGCTGAGAAGCAGCAGAACGAACGCTAGAGAGCCCAGATAGAGTGAAGACTTGCTGGGGGCTGGGAGGCCTGCCAGCCTCCCAGCCCCCCAGCCAGCACCCCTGCCTGCCATATGCCTGGTGAACCCCAATAAAAAACCTGCAAAAACCACTGAGGACTCTGACTCCTCCTTTACCCGGTCTGCATGGGATCAGAAAACCTGCACTGTGGCCAGTCCTGCCTTTACAGGCACGAAGACCAGGAAGGGTGACGGAGTGGGGCTGGTAACGCGCGTCATCACAGACACCAGCCCAGGCTGTGCCACAGAAATTCCAAAGTAGGTGTTGTAGAATGAATTCATGGACTTGCCTACCCCTGCCTCAATCAGGGAGCACAGAGGTGTATGGGGGGACTGTGGGTTCATTGGGGAGGTCCTACCCTATTCTTATGGAAACAATAACGTGAAATAATATTAACTCAATAAAACATATTTAATTTTTAAAAAGGGTATATCAAGGCCCGGGAGAAATAAGGAGGACACAATTAATTGTAGGGACTCACAGTGGAAGTTCCACCGCCCCCGTGGAGTGGGGTGGAGGACACGCTAGGACAATACAAAGGAACGTTAAAGCAGCTACCCAGAGAGCCATAATCCGAGTTCCACAGATAAACGGGGAGCTTGGTCTGGCCCCCCACAAGGAGAGACACAAGGCAGACTGGGCTCTGCGCAGTCCAGAGAAGGGGGTGCCTTCAGACCTTCGCGTCCAGGGCGTGTCGTGGGAAGAAAGGGCTTTGAGCCCGGCTGCGGAGGTGACGAGGGCCGCGTGGGAGAGCTGGTGCCGGTCACCATAAGCCGAAAGGGACACTGGGCAGAGGGAAGACCCAGGTGCCAAAGCCACTGCAGGACCTTGGGGGCCTGGGCAGCCTCAGCAATGAGCCAGGGGTGCACTCTCAGCCCGGGGGGGCGGGGAGAGGCAGGTGGGGGGGTCCTCAGTGATGGGGCGTCTCCCACAGACCCAGAGTGCCACTGAGAGGGGACAGGCCAGTGAAGAGGGTCAGTCAAACAAGGACTTCCACCCTCTCTCCGCCCGTCCTGGTCCTCCTGGCCCTCCTGCGCGACCTCAGTGGCCAAAGTTGGCCGAGTGGGACCGAAAAGTAAAACAGGGACGAGACCGGCCAATGGGCAGGTCCTCTTGAGAAAAGGGAGCGGATTTCATTTCAGTCCAGTTTGAAGCTGGGTCTTACGACAGCACGAGCATCCTAATGTAAGGACTGTGACGACGGAAAATGACAGTGGGAGCTTTTATTACCAAAGACCAGAGAGACAAACAGCAGGAGACTGTCCCAGGCTTCCCCCAGCGACAGGGGAAGAGCACACCTTACGGGCGGTGGGAGACCAGAATGGGGTCGCTGTCGACCCCCCACCTCCTCGGCGCCGCCTGGTCCACTGTCAGTTCCACGCAGAGGGCAGCCGACCGTCCACCAGCTGGAACATGCCTTGAGCTCCTTCCGTGGGCTCTAGCAGGAACTCTGAGTGGAGGACAGAGGAGGAAATGTGATAGAAGTGGGTGCTCTGGGGAGATGCCCCCAGGCCAGGAGACCCCTCTCGGGCAGCTGGTGGATCACCCAGTGATCCAAAGGCGGAATGGGTGGGGCGGTCACAGCGGGGGTTTAGAGATCTGACCTCGGTTTGCTCATCTGCAAATGGGAAAGATGACTCCTTGGGGGTGGGGGGGGCGCTGAGCAAGGGTGAAAGGGGAGTCCGCATACAAATCTCTGCGCCCTGATGCTGATTTCCACACTCCCCCTTCCTCCAGTGGGGCAGGGGCTGCGATGGTGTTTTCAGCAGAACTGTACTCAAATTGCTTCTGATTTAATCCCAAATACGTTGAGGCCACCGTCTGGGCATGAGGATTGAGGCCTTTGAGGATTTGTGGGAGTGTGGGAGAGAAAGGGTTGACCTTTTCCAAGCAAGACTGTGGGTCCGTGTGCCTTGTTCTCCCATTCACGGAGGTCCCCTCTGCTCCCCAAGTCATAGAAGAAACACATGGAGCCAGTTCCAGGTGCATACTTCCTCTGGGGGGGCGGGGGGGAACCAAAAGAAAATACCTTCTGGCTTTGATTTTAAAATGCTTTATTACTTCATTAGCATTGGGAGCAGGGATGCAAATGAATCCAAGTTCATGATGTTTGATGCCCCAGTTTGGATTTTTTTTCTTTTATTATTTTACATATTTTTTACATCATTCTTCATGTTTGTACAGCGCATGCTTTAGAGTCCCCGTGAAATTCCCACCCCCCATTCACCCGCGTCCCATCACCTCAGGCCCTGTGCTCTCCCCACCTGTTTGGATCCTACTCCCCTCTCCCCGCCCCGGCTGAGTGTCTCTGGTTTATAGTTGCCTGTTGATTTTGATTTTCACTTTATTATAATAACTTTTTTCCCTGATCCCTTATTTGGATTTTAAACAGAATATGACCGAACTGTGACCTCTACAGCAATCAGCATGATCATCTTCCATCATGTGTGAACGCACCCCGGCGTTCTTCTAAGATCCCTGTTCATTGGTAACCTCCCCTTTCCTGCCACCCTACAGTTAGAAAGTGGCTTCTTGAATGTGCCATGCTCTCTCCCACCCCAACCCCCATTTGGCTGCTCCCTCTGCATAAGACCTCTTGCCCCTCCAAACCCCATCCCCACCCCCTCAGCCTTCAGGCCATCCTGCGCAATCATCACCGCTTCTCACTGACCCCTAAATGACATTAAAATCACCCTATGCCATGCAATTTGCAGCAACATGGATGGCGCTGGAAGGGATCATGCTCAGCGAAATAAGTCAGAAAGAAAAAGAAAAATACCGGATGTCTCCCTCATAGCAGGAATCTAGAAAACTTAAATAAGGGACCAGGAAAATGAATAACTATAAGAAAGTGAAAATCAAAATCAACAAACAACTATGAACCAGAGACACTCTATGGGGGGTGAGGGGCAGGGAGGGGAGGGATTGGGGTCAAAATAAGGGGGTCGCAATTGTATGGGGAATATAAAAATAAAATTTATTTTAAAAAAAATAAAGCTACAAAAAAAATCACCCTGTGCCCCCATACTACCCTGTATATCTCCCCAAAAGCTACCCTCCTGTGTGTGCCTGCACACACCTGTGTACCTGGAGAGCCGGCCCCAGCTCGCCAGCGCCTGTGTGTCCACAGCCGAGTCACGACCTCTACCTCGATGAATAGACACTCAGGCCCACCTGAACAGGTCTACTGGAATGTAAACAAAACCTCACAGGCAGTCTTGAGTGTTCCAAGTCTCTAAAAAAAAAAAAGAAGAAAGTTTCTAAAAATGAGCAAAGAAGGAAAAGCATTTTTACCAAGGAATGTTTTGACAGGTACCTCTGAAGTCTGCCTTTTCCAAACCCTCGTTCCCTTGCCTGGATCACCTTTCACTGCTTCCCCGATTCCTGCTCTAATACCCCAACCAGGGCAAGGTCATAATTCACGGAGCGATGTTTGCAGATTAAAATAAAAACAGCCACATTCTGCAAGTCACACTGACATTTGGCAAAGCGTCTGGGCCAGAAAAGTATGTGAATGTCGGATGCTTCGCAGGACATGGCCAGATTCCTTTTATTCTCCCAGAAATAGAACAGGGCAGTGCACATTCTGGTTTGGATGGGTTCCCACTCTCTGGAGTACGGGGGAATACAATGAAAACCTGGAAGATGATCTCCTGGACCCCTCGATTTGTCAAAATGCATCTCTTGTAAGTGATTTTTTAATTTTCTTTTTTTTAAGACTTGAGATGCTTCCAAAATATTTATAAAAAGCAGCAGGGCTCTTCAAAGTTGAGAGGTGATCCCAGACCCCCAAGAAAGGGAGGGAGGGGCGTGGAGGCTTTGTAACTCCAGGATGGGGTAGAGAGGGGGAGGGGGTAGGAGGAGGGGGGTGGGGGAGGGAGGGGAGATGAGCAGATCTGAGCCATGGAGGGAAATTGGGAAGCTCAGAAGCCATGGCTCCTGGTGCTACCAAGTATTCCTTCGAATCACATTCTACCAATACTCACATTTGCTTTGGAACTTGACTAACCTAACTGCTAATGAGGGCTGAAGTGTGCGGAGGACTAGCAAATGATACCTGACACGTTGTGCCTACACCCTTTCCTTGTCTAACGTTTTTCCCTCTTTGTTACACGTATTCAAGAGACTATGTGTTTTATGAACCCAAATAACCTCTGTGACCATTTTAAATGTCTCCCTGCCACATCTAATTGTGCACATACACACACATTGATACTTATTTTTACAAAAATTAGATATTATCATATGTACTGATTTGCCTACTGACTTGTTTGTTCTATTTGTTTGTTTTTTCACACCAATAGAAAGGCCTGTGTTCTGAATCTGCCTCTTGCCACCTATGTAAATTTGGAGACCTCACGTAAAATAAACACTCTGAGCCTTAAGTTCTCACCTCTAGAAGGAGCTAAAAATAACCAAAGGCTATTTGAGGATGAACTAACACTCCATCTGGCCTATCTGTGTGTGAGCTTCCATATAATTAAGGAGTCTTTTCAACGTCTTTAAAAATTTCTACAGAAAATCTCATTGTTAAGTGAATGATTTAATAAACCTCCCTTTCAGTCCAGCCTTGGCTTCATTTGAAAAATATTCAAAGTTGTTCAACATATTTATCCTCATCTTATTCATCGAGGTATAATTTTTTCATTGAGATGTAATTGACCTGTAACGTGTGGATTTGATCCATTAATATACTGCAATGTGATTGTCGTTGTAGGATAGCATTAACTAACACCTCTGTCATATGATTATCATATGATAATTATTACTTTTTTATAGTAGGAATAAAGAAGATCTGGCCTCCTAGCACGTTTGAAGTTTATAATACAGTATTGTTGTCTATAATCCCCATGCTGTGCATTAGACTCCAGGACTTTTGTTTACTGATTACAAGTGTGTACCCTTAAATAGCTCCTCAGTTCCCCATATTCCGATCCCTGGTAATCACCACTCTGCTCTCTGTTTTAACAACTTTAGCCTTTTTTAGATTCTATATGTGAGATCACACAGCAGTTGTCTGTGTCTGATTTATCTCATTTAACACAATGTCTTCAAGGTCCATCCTTGTTGTTGATAATGCCATGACTTCTCTCTTTTTTGGGGTTGAATAATATTCCATTGGGTATATAACATGGTATTGTACATACTATTGGGAGATATATATATATATATATATATGTATATAATATCTCACATCTTTATCCACTCACCCATTGACAGATACTTAGGTCATTTTCAGATCTAGGCTATTTTGAATCACACGACCACGAACTTGGAGTGCCACTATGTCTACCATTTTTTGTTTTCATTTCTGTTGGGAAACCCCCAGAAGTAGAATGGTTGGGTCCAATGGTGGGTCTATGTTTAATTTTTTGAGGAACCTCTATATGGCTTTCTATAGTATCTTAACCAATTTATATTTCCTCGTTTATTTTTATTATATTCCCCCTGGGATAGGTATTAGCAACATAAAGAACAGGTAACATTCTTGACTAAGGATTGACTGACAAACGTTGTCCATAAAGGGCCAGATGGCAAATACATTTTACTGTACGCCATACCAGATCTCTGTCTCAACTATTCATTTCCACCCTGATCATACAAACATGGCCCTTACGACAATATGTGAGGAAACAGACAGGGCTGTGTTCCAATAATATGTCCTAACCACAGGTGGCAGCAAATGTGGCCTGGGAGTCATAGTTTGCTAACCCCAGGCCAGCACATGCCAGGTCCTTATCTAAGAGCAGTGCCTGGTTAACCTGATTTTATTCTCTCTAGAGGGTCCCTGATGAGTACTGGTCCCATTTGCTGATGGGTTCATTACAAAGTAAGTATAAGTTCGGATGAGAGGTCTCACTGCCCTCTCCCAACCCCTAAGTCCTGCCTGTTCGTTTTTCGTCTTCTCACTGCCTCTTAAACCCTTTCTCCAAACCAAATCCCACCATTGGTTCTTCAACAACTAGCAGCTCACGTACTTGGTTTAAAAGGACGCAGCAGTCACAGCCCAGCCTCCGGTCCCTGCTTCCCAGCAGTTGCACAAGGTTTAGAAGAGCCCCAGGAGGGGTGCTGGGGATCAGAGGGTGTCAAGGATTGTAAGGCCTGTTTCTATGTTTTCAGCCTCTTCATTATCCACTCCAGTCATAAATTCCTGCCGCTCCAGACCCAATCATGTCAATTTTTTTTGTTGTTCTTTTCTGCAAAGCTCTGGTCTTAGAGATCAAAGTTAGAGGCCCAGCCCCTGGGAATCCAACAGAGAACTTCCAGAAAGATTCACTCACTTCCAGTAGGAACTTGCAGCGACTCCAACCCACACATGCGCCTTTTACTCTCCCCAACAACCACCGAGCCGTCCTCTCCAGCCCCAGCCAGCAGGAAGACACCTCAGGCCATCTTAATTTATTGCCCAGAGAGCAGTTAGAAGAACGGAGTGAGTGAGGTTTTGCACTGAGTTCATTGTAGAGTTTCAAGGTTCTGAGGAAGGTCAAGTAGCAGCTTTCGCCTCCAGGACATTTTGCAAAATGCAGCCCGCATGTGTCTTTGGCGCCTTCAGATGGCTGCTTCTCTCTAGACAGTTTGTCCAAGTGATGACAGGGAGGGACCTCACAGTGGCACATGTCACAATTAAATCCTGTTCAGATGAGGGAACAGTAGGTCCAGCCTTTGGACTTCTAACTGCTCAATTAGGTGGGCCCTTAAGAGCAAGGCATAAGTCTTCGGCCCAAACGCCTCTGCAGAACTTCCTGAGCTTTCTTTCCTAGTGCTCTAAGTTTCCACGGTGAAAAACAGCTTTGACTTTGTTATGTGATAATATCAAAATATCTCCGTGCATGCGTGATGCACACACACATCAAAAGGGCATCATCAAACCATGAAAACTCAAGGATATTTCCAAAGTGATGCCATATTT
The DNA here is from genome assembly GCF_014898055.3 of Talpa occidentalis. Taxonomy (NCBI): domain Eukaryota; kingdom Metazoa; phylum Chordata; class Mammalia; order Eulipotyphla; family Talpidae; genus Talpa; species Talpa occidentalis. Next base: position 83,384,308 of record NW_023601433.1, on the reverse strand, counting down.
TGCAAAGAAAGGAGAAAGAAAAAGGAAAAACGTGCAGTGGTGAAATGAGTTTGAGAAACGCTGCTTTGTCCTTTACCCTGGCGACTCACAAAGCTCATTGGTGTAAGTACCGAACAGCTGTCCAAGTCACCCCTGACTTAATCCAGCACTTTCCATGGGATAGGCACTTGGCAGATATTCGCATCCCACAAGACCAGCTCAGCGGAACAGCCTCTAGGAAAGGTCTGCTGCGCCACGTGGGTAGCTCCCCGGCCAGGGATCAAACTCATGCTGCAGTGGCTGTGGAGAGCTTCATAGTGCTGAGACTGAACCCCTTGCACCACCAGGGAGGCCCTCCAACCTCATTTACCTGGAACCATACTCTGGCTATTGTTCTCCCCTGCAACCTCAACTATCTAGAACAAGCCAGGAAGCCACAAGTTGGTCACATTCACACTGATGGAGGGCACTGCCACTTCTTCCCAGACTCTAGAAGACGAGGAGAACCGAAGTCCTTTCTGAGCCTTATTTACTATGGAATTCCAGTGGCACACAAAGGAGACAAAGCGTGGCATTTTTTGAAGGAAAGATGTGCCCTTCCTGTCAGGGTGTCTGCCTTATTTATACATTCAAGAGGGACATAAAAGTCCCTGCAAACACTGGGACTTTGTAATGCACAGATGGAAGAGCTTGAGCAGTAAGGAAACAGCACCGGAATTCGTGCCTCAGGCCGGCCAGTGTCGGGGCAGGTGGTCCCCCAGCCCCCCATTTTGAGTGCTCGTCATCTTTATTCCCGAGTGCGAACCACCAATAGGGTCTTAAGGTCTTGCATTCAAGAAACCACCATGCTTTCCATAGATGATCTGTGCCACTCATCTGCTCTGCAATGCCAGCGAGAGAGCCTGATTCCTGTCATCTGCATCAAAGATGTCACAATTGCTCCGTTGAGGCGTTAGCACACACCTGCCGGAGGCCATCGAAGCTGCTCACCTTAAAATGGACAATGGGTGAGAGCCAAGGTGGGTGAGGCACTGTACGCCCAGAGGGCTCCGGGGCCCAGTCCTGGGGTAGTGATCTCTCTCTGGAGGGACCTTTGGAAGCAGTCAACCGGAAATTGATTCGTAATGAGGGCCTACTATGTGCCTATCACTGAGAGTGCATTTTTTGAGAAAGGTAAGCCATGTCAGATGTGATTCCAACACTTGGGAGCTCACTCTTGACTAAAGGGCTGGAGCAGGCTGGCTGTTAACAAGTGGTGATAGAGACAGATTCACAGATAGACAGATGCAAGCATGCATGTGTCATTCATTCAAAAATACATTCTATATTTTAAAAAAAAATCAAACTCACCAACAATCAAGGTCCCCAAAGTAAAATAACTATAATTAGCGATCGTTCTTTGAAGAGGTAGCATTAAGGCTGGTGACACTGTAAAGGAAGGCCACGAGAGTTTTCTGCAGGTGGGTACAGAAGACAACAGGGTATCTGGAGTGTAATTACGCAATGAGTTTCAGCAGCAGAGAGGGCCAGCGGCCAGCAGTGTTGATTTCGGAACTGGTGGTTCAACTACAAATGGAGTTGGATGGTTGCCTCTCCACTCCTCTGTCCACACCACATTTTACCCTCTGACTAGTCATTTCTTTTAAAATCAAAAGAAAAAACAGTGTACGTGTAGCCAGATGGCCGGTGGGTGAGTTCTCAACCATTCACCCCAGGACTCACTGAACGGAAACAGCCTGAAGTCCAAAGGCGAACTTACACGTAAAAAGGTTTGTCCCTGAGCCACTTATCACACAATTTAAAACCCCATGCACATCCATGCAATGGGACAGCATTGGGTGATTTAGAAAGACAACGTCAGAGTTTTTAATGACATGGAAAACAAATGTAATATGATGCCAGAGTGAAAGTCACAGTGCAGAATTTTGTATTTTTTCTCAATTACGTGGCAAATGATGAGTCTGTGGAGGAAAAAAATAAGGCGCTATGGAATAGTATTAACTGAAATTATCTCAAATTAATTGGATTATGATTACATGCTTTTCGTTATATTTTAGATGTTCCACAGTAAGCATAAATTTAGGGGGGGAATTTCATTTTGCAATTGACAGTTTCAGATAACAGGGAGGGGGAATATATTTGTATGCCAGGTAGCATTTTTTGTGCTAGTATTATTTTGTTGTGTTATATCAGTTTTCTCATCAACATTACATTGTGATAAAAAGGAAGCTTGTAGGTGGGAGTAGACTATGGATGGATTTTTTTAAATATCAGTTCAAAGTCTTTCTGATTCATCCAGGGTCGAGTTTCTAGCTATAGCAAGTAAAAATATAGGATCCCCAGTTATATATGAATTTCAAATAAACAATGATTTTTTTGGTATAAGTATGCCCCATGCACTATTTGGGATATACTTATACTAAAAAAATTATGTTGCTTATTTAAAATTCAAATTTAACTGTGCTTTCTGTTTCTTACAGAAACTGTGAGAGTGGGCACGTGGCAACTGCTTTGAGAAAATGTCATCTTAGGTGGGCACTCATGTTGTGATTCCTTCCTGTTTTTTACATCACAAAGGTGGGTGTAGGCTGGGTTTTATCAGTTGAGTATGCAGCTCCATCTGGCAAAGTAGGATTCCTTTTGTGGTTAAGGCTCTTAATTCAATCAACAAACATTGGGAACCACCTAATCATTGCTGAACACAGTTGGGGGTACAGAGGCAGGACCAGGGAGGTGCCAAATAGAACAACTTTTTTGGGTAAATTTGACCACTTCAGGGTGTAGGGGTTGCATGCAGATGGGGGAAATTTTCCTTTATTCTTCTGAGGTTCCTGGACTGGCCGAGCAAACCAATTAACGTCAAACATACTCGTAGGAGAAAAGGAAAAATGTAATTACGTACATATGTAGAACGTATATGGCTGTAAATTCTTGAGTGAGGCAGACTAAGGGCCTTTATCATTGAGCTAATGAATGAGATAGGAGCCTGGGGCTCTAGGAGAGAGAGGGGGATCCACAAGAGGAGAAGAGGGGGACTCGGATGACAAAACCAAAAGATCACGATGTTTTCCCTGCCATAAGACAGCTTTCTCCAATAGGATTTTACCTACAGCCAGGTAATCTGCATTCTTTAAGATAACGGCAACAGTTTCTCTTGACACCCACAAGGCCTCCGTTGACCTTCGCTCCATAGGCCATGTGACATGTATTGGATAGTGGGGGAAAGCCTGTCTGTCCTTCAAGGGTCTATGTCCTTTCAGTTCATGTTTGTGCCCCATCATATCGGGGGTACCCACTGTTCCATTTTTCCCCATGTACTCAGGAGAGAGACAATGCCAAGGAGTGCTTTTCTCCTACACACACACATGCACAGACATGCATACACATATGCACACACGTTCATTTCCACCATCATTCCTCTGACCTTGCTGTGCCTTGCCCACTGTCTGCCCATCTCTCATCTGACCTATGCTCGTCCTTGTTCACTCAGTCAAGTATCTCGTCTCAATCCCCAAGTCACATAGACACAAGCTCATAAAACATAAGTTCTCATATCGGATTTCTTGAGCATCAGCCCAGCCAGGCCTCTCACTAGATGCTTTACTCCTATTATTTCATGTCTTCAAAGAAGCCCTGTCATTTAGTCCCATTTGGCAGGTGAGAATATTGCACCACCGAGAATTAAAGTGTGGGTCATGGGATGGTGTGGATTGACTAAGAGGATGTCCTGAAAGCATCCAACGATGCTGAGTACACTGTAAGTACTCAGGAAACTTTGGATGGAAGAAGCAGACACCAGGAGATAAAGATATAGAACTAATCAGCACAACAACAATAACAGCACCCGCATGTATGGCGGTGAGGTAGGGAGCACTAATCTAGCTTACATTCACAGACATCATCCCATTTAGTTGCCCGCTAGATCAGTAAGCAGCACTGCCTGCCCATTTTGTAGACAAGGGAATGAATGCAATGGCTGGTAAAGATGAGCCAGCAGTTGATGAGGCTGGAGCAGAAGGGCCAGGTCTCCAGGGACCTCATGGCAATGTCACCCACATCATAATTCAACTCTGAATGTGTCTTGCACAGGGCACGGGTTTCTTCTCTAAGACACCAGGGTCCAGGTACCCGGTGGCTGCATGGTCTGAAGCCAGGGGAACTGGATGCTCAGCAACCTTCTAGCCTCACCAGGCCAGGGGAAGGGACAGGGCATCTTTGTATGACTGCCATGGGGCTCTCGGGCCAGGGCAAGTTCTCAGCTGGCCCACAACCCATCTACAAAGTGAAATGGATTAGCGGCTTGCTTTCAATCAGGCTGAGTTATGAGCTTGGCGATTTGTGGGACGTTTACATGAACCAGAAGATGTGTTATCTGATGAAAATTGCTTCATTTAATATCCTGGCTTGACAGGCCAAGAACTGAACCTCTCTGGGAGAATCTGCTGGGGGGATTTTTTTTTTTTTTAAGTCCCCAGACATGTTTAAGAAAAGCAACTTCTAGCCAATCTTTACCCATCAAGGAACAGAAAAGCTGTCCATGGGGCCAGTGGGCCATCTGCCATTGAATCATGGGCCCAGGGAAACCTCTGAATCTTTAATTTCAGGCATGAGGCAAGGACAGTCGCGCTCCACCTACACCCTGGCCTGCGAGTGGCTGGCTTTTAGGCTGCTGGGGAAAAAGCCACTCAAGCACAGCTCTTCTGGGCTAGAAACCTGATTGGTGATGAATGATGATTCAGTGCAGAGTCACAAACTTTCTAAAGGTATAAAAATAGAGGCTGCCATGCGGGTACTGCCAATCCATCTATGCATAAAATTTCCATTCACTGATTCAACACACATCCAAGTCCCTGGGATGGGGGTGGGGGTGGGGAGAGAGGCAGGGTGGCTGGTAACTTGCAGATTGCCAAGTCCACCTCCAGAATTCCTTACTCAGCGGCCTGGGGGGGCCAGGAATCTGCATTTCTAACATGTGTCTAGGGCTGCAGGAAATGGTGTTGCAGCCACACTTTGAGAAGCGCTGCACCAGGCACACAGAAGGGTCTCCCGTCTTCATAGCTGGTGAAGCTCTGTGGCTTTCATCCCAACTCAATGCTGGGCAGTGTCATCATCTGTATCCTGGAGACAGACAGCAATAGAGATTGGAGGGGAAGGGGGGTGATAAAATGTATTCATCAGGCAGTGCAGGGCACATGAGGTCAGGGACAAACCAGTCACAGGGCAGGCAGGCTCATCGTTGATTTGGGCAAATGGATAAGGAATCTTGGAGCCCTCAATAGATTTGACAGGCCTTTAATGCTGAAGCAGGGAACCGGGTACAGGCAGACCAGCAAGAAGGGGAGCAGGAGGGTAGGCAGAGGCCTGGGGGGCAGCAACCAAGGCTCCCAGCCCTCCTCACCCCAGGTCTCCATGCTCTTTCTGGATTCCCTCTTCTCTCATGATGTCCCACTGGTAATGATCTCTCCTGGGTGCCTGTAATTATAGGCATGCATGCACTGTACTCACGCTCTCAAGTGCTCTTTGCACCAACACAATATTGTGTGTGACCAATGAAAGCATGTGGGAGGAAAGCAAGGCTGCAGGTGGCAGCCATAGAGGCTAGTGCCAGAGGTGAGAAAAGCACCTGAGCCCCTCCATTTTCCCTACACCTCAGAATCACAGGTTCAGGTCCCAGCTCCCCTACCTAGTGTCTGAGCAATCTTGCGTAACAACAGTATGTGCCTCCAGGGGTTTAATAAGGGTTTAATGAGCAGGCTCAAGAGCTGAGAAGTGTGCATGTGGTGCATTACTTTTACTCATCATTATTGCTGAAATTACATGCACAATTTTTACCAATTTTTATACCTCCACACACATGTGCGTTTTTTCCTGGTTAAAAGATTCACGTTTTACCAGATTTTCCAAGGGATTTTTGATGAAAAAAAAATCCTTTCCCTTTTGAGACAGTGGTCCCTGATTTGCACCCACCACAATCACGTGGACGGGACGTGGCCAGTATCCGGCCAGTCACAAGCAAGTCTCGTGGGGTTTGTGGGTTTGTGGGCAGGTAAGGCTCAGGGATTACTTGCAAGCCGCCTCGTAGTGCAGATCTAAGCTCTGGTACAAGCTGTAGGTGCTTCTCAGGGCTGACTGGGCGTCCATTCTCTTCTGTGTTCTTAGATTACTGAGCACAAGACCGGACTGGACGAATCTTCCACAGCATGGCCTAAACAAGAGACTGGCTCCAGACCTCTGAAGAAAGAGCCTCGAGGCATCAATCACTTTGTCAGATTCCTGGGAACGTGAAGCGCCGGCACATACTTTGTGGTCGCCCACATTTGCCATCGGGCTGTGTAGGCCCACAGCTAAACAGGTCTTCAATTTCAATTAGACACCCTGTCCAGATAGGGGGAGGCAGGAGCGCGCCAGCATGAGCTGGGCATGCGGAGGGGGTGGCTAATGGAACCACAGGTCCCTGAAATCTGCACCCCTCTGCCCCTGGTCCTTCCTGCCCTGCCTCCCTGCGGCCCTGAGCTCCCACCACCACCCCCTCCTGCCACGCTATGGGGGGAAGGCTGGAGGAGGGAGAGCCCCCAGTGGAGAGAATGCCAGAGAGACCGGTAGGGAGGGAAGGACAAGCTGAGTCCACTCCACGCCATCTGCTTCTAACGCAGGGCGTGCTCAGAACTTCCAGAAACACCCCGGTGCCTTTGGCCTGTGTGGTGGAGAGGATCGCTGCATCTAATCGCCCACTCTCCCCACGTGAGAACTGTATGCCCTTGGGCCTCCCTGGTTGTGCAAGGGGTTGAGTCTCAGCACTGTGAAGCTCTCGGCAGCCACTGTAGCATGAGTTCTATCCTGGCCAGGGAGCTGACCCAAATGGCGCAGCAGACCTCTCCTGTCTCCTGCTGCTCCCCTCAGCAGTGTATTTCAGTGCATCTGCCTGTTCTGCTCCCCACTCTGTCTCTGGTGAATCCTCTCACCCCCACACCACTGACCTGCACCCCAGTTCCTGTATGCATAAATAAATCTTAAAAAAAAAAAAAAAAAAAGAACTGTATGCCCTTGGCTAGGGGATTCTTGCTGGTCTTTGTTGTCATCCCAGTGCCTAGAACTGGGCCTGGCACACATTAAAGATTAACTGGATGAACACAAGACAGGGCTCCCCTCTGTGAGTGAGGAAATAACATCACTGATTGAGAGTCGAGCAGCTCACATGCATACAGGCCTGTCTGATTGCAAAGCCTATGAGCACCCAACCTGTCCCATGAGATCTTTTTATTTAACCTAAACACTATCAGAGTCCTGGCCCTCAAGCCAGGAGCCCACAAAGTGGGGAGCAGAGCAGGCATGAACCCATGGAATGCAGAAAGGAAAAACCAAAACTTCTAGTTTAGCTCATCTTTTAACATGCCTATGTATCTGTGTTTTACAATGTACAAAAGTTTACTACAGTGAAGCATATACTGTGATATATATGCATAGAGAAAGACAGACAGATGGACAGAGATACAAAGAGAAAGTGCACAGTTAAGATTTCCTAGTGGTAGAGTGCATGATCAAAAAAAGTGTAGACTATAGCTAAGCTTTGGAAACAGCCCAAACGCCCAAAAATAGATGACTGGATCAAGAAGATGTGGTCCATATACACCATGGAATATTACTCAGCATTCAAAAAAGATAAACACATGCAATTTGTTTGTAACACATGGCGCTGGAAGGGATCATGCTCAGCGAAATAAGCCAAAAAGAAAAAGAAAAATACCGGATGGTCTCACTCATAGCAGGAATCTAGAAAACTTAAATAAGGGATCAGGAAAATGAATAACTATAAGAAAGTGAAAATCAAAATCAACAAAAAACTATGAACCAGAGACACTTTTTGGGGGGTGGGGGCCGGGAGGGGAGGGATTGGGGTCAGAATGGGGGGGGTTGCAATTGTATGGGGAATATAAAAATAAAATTTATTATTTAAAAATAAATAAAGTGTAGATTCCCATTAATAATAAAACATAAATGGTGACATAGTCAAAGAATGGAAGACCATGAAAATGAACAAATATTGCCACACTCAGCAGCATGGAGGGTCTCCAACATAAGGTAAAACTAATGAGACACAAGTAGCTCATGCCCTGTGATTCCATGTATGTAAAGTACAACAGCAGGGCCAGGAGACTTCTGGTGCTAGAAGTTGGGATAATGGTCACCTTTGGGCAGGAAGGTGAGTCGGGAGGAGGGGGGTGGTGCAGGGGAAGTGCTGGAGGAGCTGCTGGGGAGCTGGCGCATTTCTTCATCTCCATGGTGCCTACGTGGGTGCGTGCACGCTGTGATAGTTCACAGAGCTGACCACGGGTGCCGTCTGGGCCTTTATACATGCACGTCATGTGTTCTGTGTCTACATGTGCATGTTATGCCCTGACTGTCCAGGTGGGTGGGGACGGCTGTGCATGCGTGGCATCCTCCCGCTGAAGGTTGGGGTCTGCTTCTCCCTCCACCTGGGCTTGTGGTGGTCTCTTGAGAGGCAGCGTGAATGGAGGTATGCGTGTAAGAGGTCTACTGGGTGTAACAAAACAGCCCCGACACGTGCGGGAAGGAGGCGGGAGTGGCCGGGGCGGCCTCGCCGCACCGGGCAGCTCTGCGGCCCTCGCCGGTGTCCCCGCGTGACAGCCCGGGGCGCAGCCAGCCCCGCCGGGCGGCGGCATTGGGAGGATGGGGAGACTCCAGCGCCACCCCCACTTATGTGCAGTCACAGCTGGAGGCCCCCGAAATACCCGGGGACTCTGCTCCAGCAGAAGGACCGATGCTTTCTGGAGGGGAGACACGGGGGTCCCTCCAGGGCTGCCAAACTAGGGGCCCCGTCGGAACTGGGGGCTTGTGGAGCTAAGTCATGCAAGCCCTGCGGCGGCTGCCGGGCACTCTCGGGGACCCGAGTGTCTACACACGGAGTCGGGCTGCCCAGGGACGCCCACGTGTGCCAGGGGGAGGCCACGCGGAGCGAGCTGTGCGCGTGGGTGGCCCCTGCAGCCCTGGCGAGCGGCCTGGACGCGCGCGGGGGTGGCCATTTTGGATTGTCCGTCCTGGAGGCGTGAGGGGCGGCCATCTTGGATTGTTGGGCCTAGACAGGTGAGGGGGAGGCCATCTTGGATTGTTGGGCCTAGATGGGTGAGGGGGAGGCCATCTTGGATTGTTGGGCCTAGATGGGTGAGGGGGAGGCCATCTTGGATTGTTGGGCCTAGACAGGTGAGGGGGAGGCCATCTTGGATTGTTGGGCCTAGATGGGTGAGGGGGTGGCCATCTTGGATTTTTGGGCCTAGATGGGTGAGGGGGAGGCCATCTTGGATTGTTGGGCCTAGACGGGTGAAGGGCGGCCATCTTGGATTGTTGGGCCTAGAAGGGTGAGGGGTGGCCATTTTGGATTGTTGGGCCTGGACACGTGAGGGGGAGGCCATCTTGGATAGTTGGGCCTGGACGGGTGAGGGGGTGGCCATCTTGGATTGTTGGGCCTAGACAGGTGAGTGGGTGGCCATCTTGGATTGTTGGGCCTAGACAGGTGAGGGGGAGGCCATCTTGGATTGTCGGGCCCCAGTTGACGCCACATGGAAAAGAAATAATGAAGTTGGCCCACGGCCGGGCCCCGGCCCGGTCGGCTAACCGACCAAGTCCGTGTCCGGCCACCTCAGCGGAGGCCTCGGCCCCCCTGGAACGCGCTGCAGGCGGCCTTGCTCCGCCGTGAGGAAGCTCCGGCCTGCAAAGCCTGCGTGAGGAAATAGCTGTTTCACTTGATACATTTGGGGATCGTTTTTTAAGCAGCCATAGATAACTGGAACCATTTATTTAAACGCAAAAAGTCTGGAGACTTCGCTTGGCGAGTCTCGCGGTGTGTAATTGGGGCGGGCGGCGTTCTCCTCGGTGCGGCAGGACCTGGTCCCGAGTCTGAGGCGAGCTCCTGAGGGTGAGTAATCGCGCAGCGCCGCTGTGCTGGCTGCCAGCTGTGTGGCCTTGCCCATGTGGCTTCACTTCTCTGGGCTTCGTGGGCTCATTAGCAAAATGGAAACCTGATTGCGCTGGCATGAGACAGCACCGGGCGCCCCGCGGGGTGCCTGCGGTGGAGGAGACACTCAGCAAACATCAGTCACCTCCGCAGTTGCCAGGATCTTCGTCTTCCCATCTGACGAAAGGAAATAATATTACCTGCCCCGCCCACCTGTCAGGGGAGAGGATTAACTGGGGCGCGGAGCACAGCAGCCGCCAGCCACGAAGCCTGGGCTTCCCGTGCAGAAGGCCAAATGGGTCCCACCAACCGCCCTTCCCACCTGGGCCCTGTTCCAGAAGATCGCAGAGAACAAACTTGGGGGGCATCTGGAATTGGGGGGTAGGGTCATCAGAGCCTGGTGAAATCCACCTGGGGTTCCCCCCTAGTCCCACGGCCGCGCTAGCAGCCTGTCCAGAGCTGCATGCTTGATCCAGGCTGGGCTGTTGATCTGAACCTTATCCCCAGTGCAGAGCCCGTGGCGGGGCTGGACAGCCTCCAGGCATGAGCCTCGGGAGCCAGAGCCCCCTCACTTTAATCCTGAGCAAAGCTTCCAGTGTGACTCGGGGTACCTTACGACCCCTGAAGTGGCTGGCTGGCTGATCTGCATGGGGGGCTGGGGACTGGCTGAAGAAGTGGTTGTAGGTGAGCCCCTCCATCTCCCCAAACTGCTCTCTGATCCTTCTTGCAGGCCTCGCCTCTCCAGGGCACTGTGAGGTTAAATACTGTGCTCGGTTATTATTTATTTTGTCTTGTTTCTCTGGCTTCAAGAAGGGAAGTGTCTTAGCTTATCCTCCCAGCAGGAGGAAGTGGGATTTGAAACGATTGTCCAGAGCTCATCACATGGATTACGGGTTGTGATCCATCACTCTCGCAACTTGCTTCTGTGATGTGCAGAGCAGAGAAGGAAAAGATAGTTCCCTTTGTCAGTCGTGGGGGAAAAATAATAATGATAGGAGTTAATAAAGTCTGCACTGTGGAGCCAGGGCCTGGTCCCAGGCCGGGGCCATCACACCTGTTCAGTCCTCACACCCCTTGCATCCTTACAGCAGCCCTGTGGCGTCTGAACTATTACAAGTCCCATTTTACAGATGAGGAAACTGAGGTTCAGCAAAGGAAGTGGCTCACCTGCTGCTATACAGCAAGTAAATGGGACGGGTTAGGTTTGAACTCAGGTCTCAGACTGAAAGTTGCAAGTTCAATACTCGTTTGGTTGGGGTCACATCAACTGAAAGAGTTTTGTTTTGCTGCACAGTACCAGAGAGAGACAGGTAAAGTTGAATGCCAGTCGATTGCTATTTCTAGAACATGTCAGTGTTTTATGGTAAGAGTGGAAAGTGTATTTGAAACTGGGACCAGCCCCTAAGGAAGCTCTACAGTAACTGGAGCCTTTGCGAACACAGGTGTGTTGATCCCTCCTGGCGGTGTAGCTTCTCAGGGCCTTCCTTGGGAAGACAGTGTCCTCAGGCCCTTGAGTAGGAGCCGGTACAACCTGCTGTGACTAATAATGGCAGTTTCTTCTTTTCCTCTGAGAACCGTCCAGCCACTCAGAGATCAAGCCCTGGGTGGTGGTGGGGGTTGGGGGAGCAGCCAGCCAGAGGAGAGACAGTGGGGAGCAAAGAGGAGCAGACAGAGCCAGCCCATCACAAGCGCCCAGTCAGCCCACAGTTCTCTCAGCCCAGAGCTTCGCCGGCTGAGCCTGCCTTGATTTACCACAGGGACAATCCCTTCGAGTCCCTATATGTGACATCGATGCAGACTCTTCTGTCCTGGGTCAAAGGATACCAGCGGTCAAAGGTCACAGATTGGCCCCATTCTACAGAGGAAGAAACTGAAGTTCAGGAGTGAGTTATCCTCAAGGATTCAGTCTAGTGTTCTGCTTCCAAAGACTTAACTGAGTGACTTGGCTGCCCCAGCACATTGCTTCCAGAAGACCCACTTACCAGGAGCTATGCAGAGGAGAATCTGGGGGAAATGAGGCTGGAAAAAGGCAGTGTGGTTGAGTGGCGAAGTACGCTGTGCTGGTGCAATGCAGTCTGAGATCAAGTCCCATCTCTGCGCCACAAAAGCTATGTGACGTTGGCCTGTCTGAGCCTGTCTCAAGTGGGGGGGCAGGTGATGGTAGTTCCTGCCTCAAATTAGTGTTGTGAGGGTTAAGTCGTTCATAGGTAGTGCTCACGCAATGCCTGGTATGTAGGAACGTTCTGTACATATTGAATGCCATCGTTGGAGGGTCAGTGCTCTGATGGGATGCTGACTATGGGATGCAGTGCTCTGATGGGATGCTGACTATAAACTGACTGCAACTGACTTGTTACTGGGTGCTTTGAAAGGTTAGTAAATAGTATATGTGAAGAATCTTGTGCAAAATGGATGTTCAGTAGAGAGTGTAGTGAGTGGAGTCTTTGGTGCCCCACCAAGTCTTAGAAGGCACCAGTACTGACCTTCCACTCTTATTCTGTATTTCCAGTGGATGCACAAAACCATTTATCTACAGTGGTTTTTCCCCGATTAACAAAAATGTGTTTATTTCACTTTGGGTCATAAAGTTAACAAGTCGTCATGGAAACGTTGATTAACCTGTAACGAGTATGACCCTTAGATCTGAGCAAGAAGGGACCCCGACCCAGACCCCAAGCTTTGGACTCCTGCCTTGAAATGTTCTGAGCTCCCCCACCCCTCTGATGCCCAAGACCCAACAGAGATGGTTTCCTTGTCAGAGCAAAGGACTCTTGAGTCTAGACGGCACCAACTTAGGTCCTGGTCCCTGGCCAAAAGGCATATGAAAAAATGCTCAACATCACTTATAATCAGGGAAACGCAAATCAAAGCCACAATGAGGGGCCTTCCCTGGTGGCACAAGGGGTTAAGCACAACACTCTGAAGTTATCCACAGCCTCTGCAGCATGAGTTTGCTCCCTGGCCAGCCAGGGAGCAACCCACATGGCGCACCCACTACTCCCCTCAGCAGTGTATTTCAGTCCGTCTGCCTGTTCTGCTCCCCACTCTGTCTCTGGTGAATCCTCTCACCCCCCTGCACCTCTGGCCTGTACCCCAGCTCTTGTATGCATAAATAAATAAATCTTTAAAAAAAAAAAAAACACAGCGAGATACCACCTCACACCTGTAAGGACGGCCCACATTAAGAAAACTGACAACAATTAATGCTGGGAGGTTGTGGAGGAAAAGGACTCTGTTACACTGCTGGTGGGAATGCAAACTGGTCCAACCACTATAGAAAGCTGCATGGAGGCCCCTCAAGTTATTAAAAGCGGATCTGCAATATGACCCAGTGATTCCACTCCTACGAATCTACCCAGAGAACACAAAAACACTAATTTGAAAGGACACCTGCATCCCCTATGTTTATTGCAGCACTATTCACAATCACTAAGATACAGAAACAACCTAAATGCTCCCAGAAGATGACTGGATCAAGAAGGTATGGTACATATACACAATGGAATATTACTCAGTGATCAAAAAAGATAAACTCATGCCATTCACAGCGACGCGGATGGAGCTGGAAGGGATTGTGCTTGGTGAAGTGAGTCAGAAGAAAAAGGAAAAATATCGGATAATTTCACTTATAGGAGGAACAAAGGTTCAGGAAAAAGGCAAAATTTTTGGGAAAACTCTAGATCTGAGGCATCCAGCAGGGGAGGGGGAGAGAGGGGGTCAACACGGGAGGGCAGAGCACAAGGCACTAGGGTAATGGTTTGCGGGTGATGTGGTGGGAGAATTATAGGGACTACACCTGAGGGGAGAAATCAAATATTGTACAAAAATAAACAACATTGTAAGAAAATTTAAAAGTTCAGTCAGAAAAACTGAAGAAAAACATAACTAAAGCTAATTGTCTTTCATCACATGATTGGGGATGAGAAATAGATTCTTCGGGAATACTGATTGCTGGAGAAATCATTTCAAAACCTGAATTAAAAAAAGACAATAAAACAAAGGAAATAGATGCTGATCCCGTGCAATCCCTGACTGTACGGACGGGGAAACTGAGGCCTGCAGTGTAGGGCTGAGTTGCCTGGTGTGGCCCATGGTTATCTGGCCAGATTCTATGCTTATAGGATGCTTGAGACTTGCTGACAAGCACGAGTAATTGATTGATAATAAAACCAGTCACCCATGGCCTGAGACTGAGTTTACAAGCCTGATGCTAATGGACCCCAGAGAGGCAAAGGGTGCTGGTAACCACTTTCCCCTCATCTCTCGGAGTTAATAGCTTTATGGAGGTCATAAACTACTGAGTACCCCAATGATGAGAGTGACCTCCCTTGGCCAAATGACCCATGCTGCCTTGAGTGACAGGTGGGCCTGGCATTCCTGAGCAAGGCAAAAAACCAGCCCTTCACTGGGCCTGTGGTCTGAGCCACAAGACTCCTACCCCCATGCTGCCCATCCTGACTCAAGGCAGGAATAGTTTGGACTGGCAGCTCCTGTAGCGAACATGCCACCTAGCCCAGCCTCAGTTCTCAGGGAATTATCCCAGCCCTCCACAGAACCCCTGGGAAGGCACAGGAAACAGCCTTAACCTCATCTGAGTCCCCGGCCATCATCCATTCACTGAGCCATTTATTGATCTCATTTTAATAGATGTGGTGGCCAGCCTCCGGGGTGGCCCCCCACAAGCCCACCCTCTGGAGTGAATGAGTCAAGGCCCCCCCCACACTGTGTTGGGCTAACCCAGTGAATACTGTGGGGATAACAGTGACTTCTGAAGCTGTGCTAAAAAAAGATACTACTATGGTGTCCGACTCGGCCTCTCCCATGGACCACTTTCGGCTGGCGGGCGGGGTGTGGAAACAGATCCCTCATCCCCATCCAGGATCCCGCAGCCCTGGACATCTCCTCACTGCCATCCCAGGTGAGTCCTCAGCCAGGTAACACAGCAAAGCCACCCCCAGACTCCTGACCCACAGAAGCTGTGGGAGACACATGTGGTTTGTTGCTTTAAACCCTAACCTTGGGGCTAACGTCTCACACCACAGCCGAGAACTAATACGGCAAACTTCCGCATGTGCCAGGCCTTGAACTAGGTTCTCCCATGCAAAGCGGAATGAGGCACATGCAGCCTCTGCCCTCCCAGAACTTAGAGTCCAGCCTCAAATCCCATGAAGAGGGTGGAGTAAATCTGGCAGGATCCAGAGTAAATGGGAATTGGGATCTGACATCAATGCAGAAAAATCTAATCTTTTCTAGGAAGAAAAAGCAAAGCAACAGCTTTCACTTTGTATTTCCTTATGGCTTGATTGCCTTTTACAAGCATCTATTGCTTTTTAAAAATCCATTCTGCAGAAGTATCATCTCAAAAATACTTCTCATGAGCATTTAATCGATGGGCCTTTTAGAAAGGACACTTGGTGACCTCGATCAAAAGATCATCAAAATGTGCATCGCCTTGGAGCCAGAAGTTCCACTTGAGTTAATTGATTATAAAGAAAAATGCAGAAGGGCCTCCCCTGGTGGCGCAGCGGTTGAGCGCTGGCCTGCGAAGCTTCCCGCAGCCTCTACAGCACCAGTTCAATCCCCGCTGGCGGCAAGGGTCCCACATGGCACACAGACCTCTCCTGCCACGCCCGCTACTCCCCTTAGCAGTGTATTTTGTCCGTCTGCCTGTTCTGCTCCCCGCTCTGGCTCTGGTGAATTCTCTCACCCTCCCACGCTTCTGACACAGTGCTTGTATGAATAAATAAGTAAATCTTTTTAAAAAAAGAAAAAAAATGCAGAAATGACAAGAAGAGTCTCCCAGGATGCCCACTGTGCTGTAACTCACCAGTGCAAAAGGTTGGAAATGACCTAAATGTGGACAATAGTGAGTTGTCGAAAGCATTTCTTAACCACAGGCCAGCCACACGTTGGAATCTCAGGTAACAATCAATAGTGATGATCTAGCTTTACATCTATCTTCAAGGAAATTTGTCCCGACATAGTTCTTAAGTGAAAGAGACAGCTCACACTGCAGTATATACTGCATGGCTATTTTAATAAAAAGCATATATATCTGTGCATCAAATGATGGAGAAACTAAGCTCTAATATGTTAATGATGTTATGTCTAGGTAGCGGGATTATACGAATATACGCTTTTGTTTCTTTTGGCTTGTCTGTGTTCTTTCATTTTTGTGTTAAAAACATGGCTTATTTCAGGAATACAGTTCCAGATGTATTTTCATTAAGACCCTAGAATACTCATTAATTATACCCACCTTTCCTGTTCTTCAGCTGTCTTTCCCCAACTTGCCAGGCCAGACCAGATCCCACCTCCTGACCTGCCCCTCCTTCCTCCCTGGACCCACTGCTGGAGGTTGGAGATACCCCAGGGTTCTGGAGCCAAATAGAGGACACAGGTCTCCCCAGGGTGCCCCCAGCCACCTCCACCAGCTGCAGGGAAGATCCAGCTCTACAGGCAGCCCTGGGCCCGTGGACTAACTGGCTCGCAGGACTGAGCCAACAGAGGAGACTGATTTACTGCTCAGCCAAGTCACTTGCAGGAAGCAGACCAATGGCGTTCCCACTCGGGATGGCGGTGAAGGATTTGTAGCTCTGGCAGAGAAACCTTGAAAAGACCGTAAGCCGAGTTAAGTGATTGGGAATTTTATCCTATTGAAATGAAAGTCGGGGGTGGGGGGTGGGGGAAGAGGCTATACTTGGCCAGGGGTCCCCTCGTAGTAGGAAGGATGACCAGCGGAATCGTGTCCACTGCTGACCTCAAGCAAGAGATGTCCGCTCGGTCATTTCCATTTCATCAGTTCACCTGCACAGCCCCAGGCTCCGCTGAGATGGTCTTCTGCCTGTTCCCGTGACTTCTCTGACCCCAACCAATATCTCCGTGGATATTCCCACCCTCCATGTCACTCCCCTGCTAAATGGATCCATTCGTCCATAAGCCAGTAAGAGGTGTGCACGGGGGGTTATTCTGAAGACAGGAAGGCGATCATTCATGCCTCTCAGAGCGCTGGCCACCTCCCCCAGCATGGAGATGGGATTTCTCTGGACCAGGTCTGGGCATGGACCCATGGACAAAGCCCCTTTGTCTCGCAGTTGTGGAGTTCACCTTGAGGGAGGGCAGAGGTGCCAAACAAGTAAGTAAGGAAGGAAGGCAAGTTCTAAAGTCAGAAGTGGGAGGAAAGAGACTCCTTAAATTAGAGAATAATTGGGACTTTGGTCCAAAGTCAGGGAAGCCCTTTCTGAAGAGAGAGATTTGAGCCAAGACCTAAATAAAGCCAGAAGCTCCTAGACTAGTGCAGTCTTTTCCAACTGTCCAAGCTCAGTGGAGACAGGATGGTTCTAATCGGCCCAACCTTAGGATATATGGGGCTTTCTGGTCCTCTGGGCCACTGCCCATCACATTGGTATTCGGGTCCCCACCCTGAATCTCCATCACCTTCCGTCTCATGAGCGGAACACCAGAAGGAGAGGTTGTTCAGAAGGGAAAGTCACGGTGCCACCCAATAAAGTCTTCAGCCGCCTGTACCAGATGTCCACCACGTGGCCTGCTGGTCGTGGCTGAAGGGAGGCCACCAGGGAGAACAGCTGGTATGGCCCCCGGCTCTCAGTGGAGCAGAGACCAGACAATTTCATGTTGCTCAGATCCTATCTAGCGTGTGGATGCACCTTCAGGAGGAGGCTGATCCAGCCTCTCGTGTGTCTTAAGCCTCTTCAGGGTAGGTCTCTTCCCCATCCCCCTTCCTAGCTTAGCCCCCTTCTCTTGTCCCCTCAAATATTCTTCATCTTTTCCCTTCCAAAGTTTGGACATCCTTTCCAAATTCAAGGAATGAAATCTCACTCCTGTTCATAATAAATAACAAAAGCACCGTCTACACCCAAGTTCCCCGGTAAAGGGTATAGAATTTTGAATTTCAAAAACCAGGATGAGACTCCATTTTCCTTCATTTTCTGTTGTCTCAACTTTTCCCTGAACCAATGGGTCAAAGAACTTTGCTCGAATCAAAGGGAGAGGTTAGATATGGGTCATGGACCCAATCTGAACCATACCAGTAAATATCAAAATGTTGAAAAAAGTTCACTTAGCCTTTAAAAATGTTACCCCACCATTAATACAGGGCACCTGCCCAACACAGAGTTCAGGACTAGCAAGACTTCAGTCTTATGGGCCTGGCCCTCACCCTCACTGGCCAGGGATAAGGACACGGAGCAAACGGGGTGACCAGGACAACCTCCAACGAGGTACAATCCAAACTAGTCTCGGTCAGCACAAGGGCACCCCAGGAGGAGTCCAGTGGACAAACTTGGCCAAACCCCAGCACCTCTATCACACTCAACCACTGGCTGTGGCTGCCTTGGCTGGAAGCCCAAATGGGTCTGGGGTCGGAACAGCCAGCAATTCGTATTATGTTTAAATTATGTTTATTGCACTTGTGTTGGTTTACAACAGGTATGTGATTTAGGGGTATAGATTCACACCTCTACGAATGTGTATTACCCCAGCGCATCCACCACCAAAGCACCCACAATCTTCTACAGTAGTTTATTGGGCTTCCTACCCACTCCCTGCCCTTCTAGCAGCTTCCATTCTGCAGCCAGATTTCAAGGGTTTGTTTTCATTTAATTTTGCCTGCTCCTTTGCTTTGTCTTTTTAATTTTCCACTTATGAGTGAACTCCTCCAGGTTTTTTCTTTCCTCCTCTAACTTATTTCACTTAGCATCATTCCCAAAGTTCTACCCGTGTATGGCAAGATCTCAAATTTAATAGCTGAGTAGTATTCCGTTGTGTGTATAGACCACATCTTTGACGGCTCATCTGCCATTGGGCACTTAGATCGTTTCCATAACTTGACTATTGTAAATAGTGCTGCAGTGAACATAAGAGTGCAGATGTCCCTTTGAATTAGGAGATACCTAGGAGAAGGTTTGTTGGATCATGGAGTAGATCTATTTTCAATGTCTTGAGAAAGTTCCATACTGTTTTTCATAGGGGCTGGACAGTGTACATCCCCACCAATAGCGTAGGAGGGAAAAAGCAAGCCATTCAATGGGGGTAATGAGACCTGCAGAGCACCAAGACTCTTGGCTTTCAAGGCTGAGTAGGACCTAAGATGCCTTAAGAACCAGGGAAGCCTGTAGCGTAGTGGTTATGTGCAGAGACCTGAAGGTGGAGCCGGTTTGAATCCAGAGAGCAGGGTTCAAGTCCCAGCTCAGCTTCTCCTAGGCGAGTGGTGTGGGTGGGTCACTTTAACTTCCCCTTTACAATAACCAGGGATGACAATCAACCAATAACAGCACCAACCTATAGCTTTTTGGGGAAGGATTTGAGCCAATGTTTTAGAAGGAATTTAATATTTTAGAAAATGCCTGGCCAGGAAACAGCATTAGGTAAGTGTTAGTCAATTTCCAGGTTAAAAATGAAGAGAAACAGCACTCCCGGCAGAGGGCACAGCCTGAAGAACGGCTGGGGGCGGCGAGGGAGCCCCACGTCAGCCGCATGGTGGGCTGAACCGGGCCCAAGGGCTGGCTGATCAAATCCAGCTCAAGCTGTTTATAATTTATTATTCAGGCACCGATTTTCAGGAAAATCACATCTTTCAGTCTTGCCAAACAGCCCACCAAGAGGTACTGTGAGATGGCGCTCTAAAAACCATCCCCTCGAAGCCCGGACAGACTCAACACGGAAAGCAAGAGGTGCCCACCCCGCTGGCCTCTCGACTTAGAGCTGCAGGGTCTTTCTCGGCGACAGACGTTGGCACGTGCTGGCTGCCACCCAGAAGGAAAGACCGGATGGGAAACAGCAGTGCACCCCTCCTCAGCCAGGTTCGCACCTCTGGCGAGCCCCCTTCCCCACAACCTCCCAAATGGGGGCCAGTCTGCCTGTCCCAGCCCAGCAGGTCATTCATCAGCCCCCAGGCCTTGCCCAGCTGGGGACGAGGCCGCCCGCTCCGCTGCCCCCTCCAGGCCCATATGGGACAAGTTGCTCTGCCTCCTCTCCTTATCAGAGAACGGAAATATCTCCCAGCATCTTTGTGGACTTTTTCTGCACCGCCGAGCTGGACGGATGCTTAACTCTTATAGTTCCCAAGCTCTGCTGGGTTTCTGGCTCCCTGACCTACGTCACAGAATTCAGATGCCAAATCACAAGAGAGGGAGGGAGGGGAGTCTGGGGGTGGGGGTCGGAAGGACCCTCAGAGTGCAAACCGTTCCTGCAGAGAGGAGTCCAGTGACATCGGAAAGGGGTGCCCGAAGGAGCCCTCCCCTCTTTGTTAACCTTGAACCTGCACCCCTGGGTGACCCTGGCAATAACCAGCCCACTCTGGGCGCTCACCACGGACACATGGAATCCTTCCAGCAACGCCCCAAAATACATGTTGTCATGATCATCTCCGTTTTACAGATGAAGCTCCGAGCTGGGGCCGGGGGTGGGGGTGTCAAGGAACTTGTCCAAGTCACCCGGCCAGTAAGTGGCCAGGCTGACCCCCTGTCTGCAGGGAGGTCCTCCATCATGCTGTGAGCCTGCGGGGAAACAGACATGAGCGCGCCCTGTAATCTGGAACCTTCCCCTCACCCCAGCCTACCAAGGCTTTCAGGCATCCTCCACCGAAGACGGGGGGAAGCTGAGTCCTTTCCCCACAGGCTCAGAGTGAGTGAGAGAGCTCAGAGAAACAGACCCAGGGATTCAGCAGCCCCCCACACACCCCCACTTTCTTCTGTAAGAAAGATGGGATTGAGTCCTGGTTATCCACGAAGGAGGACAAATAAAATCTTGCAGCTAAGCCCCTGGGTTCTGGAGTCACGCAGAGCCGGGGTTGGCTCCTGACCTGCCCTTTATGAGCTGCATGATCGGAAGTTGCCCCGCCTCTCTGAGCCTCAGTTTCCCCAGCTGTGAAATAGGGTCACAAAAAAGTCGACCTTGAAGGGTCACGGTAGGGGTGACTTGAGACTCTAAAGGTGAAACGCCCCACCAGGCGCCTCCCATGGGATATTGGTCCTTAGCAAATATTAACTATCATTGTATTGCTATTAATCATAAATGTTTTGGGTTAATTTAATGCTCAAGGCAGCCAACAAATATTTGTGGCATGACCACTGCAGGCAGAGCTCTGGACCAAAAGCTGCCAGGGATGCAAAGAAGAAGCATTTCTCAAGGAGCCATGTGCAGGAGACAGAGCTCGGTGTGTGACAAGGTCAATAGCAATTCCAGTTACGAACTAGGTCTGTGAGAAGCTTTCTAGGATATTGTATTATCTGTTTATGTATCTGTCTCCCGCATGGGATTCCGAGCTGCTGGAGGACAGGGAGGGAGCCCATATATCTTGGTAGCATGTTATGAGTTAGTCCTCTGAAGTATATCTGTTATTCATCCATTTCTCTGCATTTCTTTTTTTTTTTTTTTAAGATTTATTTATTTATTTATACATGCACTAGGTACAGTCAGAAGCGCGGGAGGGTGAGAGGATTCACCAGAGCCAGAGCGGGGAGCAGAACAGGCAGAAGGACCGAAGAACACTGCTGAGGGGAGCAGCGGGCACGACAGGAGAGGTCTGCACGCCATGTGGGGCCCTCACCTAGCGGCCGGGGATCGAAGCAGCGCTGCAGAGGCTGCGGGCAGCTTCTCAGCCCAGTGCTCAACCGCTGCGCCACTGGGGAGGCCCTATTTCTCTGCATTTCTATTACCCACACGACCCTTGTCCCTTGCCTGGATGATGACAACAGGCTCCTAAGTGGTTTCCCGACCCCCCTTTTGTCCCCTATGCAGTTGAATGTACAAATCACATCATTTCATTCCCTGTTTGCATGCCCCATCGGTTCTTTCTGCATTAAGAATAAAATCTAAACTCCTTCCTCTGGCTACAAGGCCCCCCAGGAGCAGACCCTGCCCACCTTGCCAACATCACCTCCTACCCGCTGGGCCTTGCTCACTGCCTCCAGCCCACTGCCATTCTTGCCATTACTCAAAGCGCACCAAGTCCATTCCTACCTCAGGGCTTTTGCACTTGCTGTTCCCAGGCTTCTCCCTAGATCTCCCCCAGAATGTTCCTCCCATCATCGATGTCTTAGCTCAGATGTCAGCTCCTCAGTGAGGTCTCGCCCAACAGTCATTTCCAGACTAGCTCTCCCCCCCACACTGTGTCATATCACTCTATCGTGCAGTGACCTTGACCTGCATTTGCTTGTCAACCAGGACACTTGTCCCAAGGGGGCGGGGACCTTCTCTATTCTGTCCCACAGAATCCCTAGAGCATTGCCCAGGGCCTGGCACATAGTAGGACCTTAAAGTATTTGCTGGATGGAATCCTGGATGAAGAACTGAGAGAGCTCCTGACAAACAGGAACCACATGTTCTCCCTTGGATCTAGAGAGATCCAAACTGTCAGCGCTATCCATTGTCAGCCACTGCAGCCGTTTGATCCCAGCCAGGACCCACATGGCGCAGCAGACCTCTCCTGTCAAGGGAACAAAATGAAAATTACAAATTACTCACTCATTCCCTCTTAACCCGGACTTAGTTACATGGTCACATTTAACTGCAAGAGTCTGGGAAATGTAGTTTTTTGTTTTGTTTTGTTTTTTTCTTTTTACGTTTTAAAATGGCAGTTTTATTAGGAAAAGGAGAAGCAGAGAGGCCCCCGCACAGCCGGGCAGGAGAGCTGCTTGGGAAATGCAGCTTTTTATGCTAGGTGGCCCTGTGCCTAGTGGAAGATTCTGTTACTATTGTGAAATGGGCACATCAAATAACTAAGACTCTGCTCCAACTAGCAATCATTTTATTTATTTTTTAAAAATTTATTTTATTTATCTATGCATATAAGAACTGGTGTATAGGCCAGAGGTGCAGGTAGGTGAGAGAATTCACCAAAGACAGAGTGGGGAGCAGAACAGGCGGATCTACTGACATACACTGCTGAGGGGAGCAGCGGGGAGACAGGAGAGGTCTGCTGCGCCATGTGGGTCAGCTCCCTGGCTGGGGATCAAACCCAGGCTGCAGTGGCTGACAATAGCTTGATAGCGCTGAGACTTTAACCCCTGTGCCACCAGGGAGGCCCCCAGCTAGCAATCATTTCAAAAATAATTGTAATAATAACAGCAGTTGCTGAGGCTCAGCACAGTTGCCTTAACCCTCCCAATAGCCCATGGTAGATGATCAATCTCCCCATTTTACAGGAGAGGAAACTGAGGGTCAAGTTGCACCTGACTTACCGACAGTCCCGCTGCAGGTAAGGGAGAGTCTGGGTTGGGCTGGTGTGCTGGAGAAGAAAAGCCTGCCTGTTTGCAGCCCAGGGAGAGGGAACCCTCGAAGCACTGGGCGCCACTGGCCGTTCAGAGTAAGGTCATCAGCTCCTAAGATTGGTGTCTCAAGGGTGGGCTTCCCTATGCCCATCTGGTCTCCACCTCAGGGCGGTCCATAGCCCTGTTGGGGCCCGATCTGTTTTGTCTGCTGCTTCAGTCCAGCGCTGGCCCGAGCTCCCGGCTATTGACCATATCGTGACAAATAAATGGCCGTTGACCTGATCATTACCAATACCGGGGAAAGCGTGCTGGAAAACATTTGCAATGAAATTACATTATGTGTCATGCTTGTTTAACGTCTATCTCCTTCACCAGACTGCAAATTCCATTTAGGAATGCCATTTGGGGCAGGGCGTGAGTCACCCCCCTCCCCCGCCCCCCAACACGGTTTCCCCAGCCCAGCTCCGTGCCTGGAACACAGTAAGCGCCCATGAAACGCCTGTGGAATGAATGAGCGATCCCGCCTGTCACAGAGAATGGGGAGGCTGAGAAGAACCTCTCAAAAATGCTGTCCAGGGACCAATCCTTTCCTCGCATTGGAAACAAAATTAAAAAAAAAAAAAAAAAAAAGGAGCAGGCTGCCAGCGATTGGCAAGGCTCCCGACTGCCGGGCCGGACTCCTCCGGATCCTGCGCGGGGCAGGCGGGCTCCCCTGGCTGGTGAGGCTGCAGAGATCGTGAGGCTTCTTGGGGATCGAGCGACAGTGCGTGGATTTGGAGACCAAGCAAATCCGTTTTGATGAGTTGGGTGCTAATGAAGCGGAATCACACGAATTAAAACCCTCTGGAACACAGACGTGGCTTGGAGGAAGGACGCGGCCGGAATATGTGCTGGATCCTAGAAACAAATCGTTCTTTAAACCACTCTCGGGCGTGTTTCCCAGCTCCCCCAGGGCCTGCGCTGGCCTGGACAGCAGGCGCTTTCGGTAAGCACTGGGGCTGGGTTTTGGCAAACTAGAACAGGCTGTAGGACAGCACCCCGTTCCATCCAAGAAAGACTCCTTGATAACTGGCCCCCCCAGAGCAGTAGCAGCTAAGCAAACAATCTAGCCTTTGGGGCTACCCCGGGGACAAAACACATCCCAATGCAGAGAAGTCAAATCATTTGGCCACAAAGAAAGTCTGGCAAAATAAAGTGTTCAGTGAGTCTCATGACTTTGTGAGGATGGTAGTTGTTCCTTCTTAATGAAAATACTAAAAACTGGAATAGTCATCAATGGTCAGTCACTCCCTCCAACATTATTCTGGATGCAAGATGGAAGTATTTGCATTAAGATGCCCCAGAAGCTCTGTGCTCCTGCCTGTGCATCCTTCTCTGCTTTTCCTCCAGTCGATGGGACGTAAAGTTCAGGACCTTGGCGGTGACCTCTTTTGCAGTCTCTTCCCACCCTCATGCATTTCCTTGAATCCAGAAAGGTCTTTCTTGCCTTGGACTCTTAACATCCACTGTTCCCTCTGCCACCGATGCTCTTCCCTCCAATTTTGCACAAAATCTGGGGATCCTTTAGGTCTCCACCCAAATGTCTCTCCCTACCTCTCCCCCCCTATCCTAAACCCCCACTGGTTTATTCCATCATAACTTTCATCAAGCTCTATAATGATTTATTTTTCCTTTTTACTTGTTTGTAGCATCTCACTCTTCCACTTGTCTATAAGCTCCTTGGTGGGGGCGGGGGGGTGGGGTGCTTTATTCATACCTCACCCACTCACCTTCCATTTAGAAATCCAGACTGCCAGCCAGAACCTTCAGAGGAAGCTACAGAGACCCAGCCAGTGCTAACCGAGTCAAGAGCCATCCATCACTCCACCTCCTGTGACAGCTGGATGGATTAATAACCCTGGTTGGCCTGAAATTAACTGGTAGACCCGTCTGGACCAAGCTTCCCCTCTGCTTTTGAGTTCCTGTGGTGGCTTGGACTGGAGCTTGTCCACCTCATCCTTCAAGCCCTGCGTAAATCCCACTTCCTTCATGACTCCTTCCTGCTCTCCCTGGGATGCAGGGTTTGCTCCCCCTTCAGATCTTCCGGGCAAATCCTCTAGATTGACATTTGCCAAGGAACCATGCAAGGACTCAGAGCGACCCTTCCAATTGCATCGCAAATATTTTTGGTTTAACTTTCAATATCCATTCTTTCACCTTCTAATGTTCACTGTTCTCTGGCTGCTTTGTGAACAATAGACTGTTTCCCTGATAGCTCTCAGGG
This sequence comes from Talpa occidentalis, assembly GCF_014898055.3. Classification (NCBI taxonomy): domain Eukaryota; kingdom Metazoa; phylum Chordata; class Mammalia; order Eulipotyphla; family Talpidae; genus Talpa; species Talpa occidentalis. Next base: position 83,358,864 of record NW_023601433.1, on the reverse strand, counting down.
ATCTGATCTAAAACATATCTGATCCCAGCCTCCTTCTACCCAAAACTGCTCCCAGCTCAGTCAAATCCAGAGTCCTAATCATGATCCTCAGCCTCCCCAGGAACTGCTTCAAGCTGATTTCTTTATCTTTCTCATATGCCTCACTCCATTCCAGGAATACTGGCCTCTGCTGTTTTGCCAGCCTGCTAATGGTGCTCTGACCGCAGGGCCTTTGCACATGTTCATTCTGCCTGGTATGTCTTCTCCAGGTATCTAGAGTGAGCAGGGCCCGCTCACTTACTTCATTCAGGTCTTTGCAAATTCCTTTTGAGAGAGGCTTTCCTTGACAGCACCTTGTCACCCTCTCTTTCCTTACCCTGCCCTTCTTTCCTTTCTATTCTTTAGAACTACAGATTTCTTGGCGGGGGGAGGGGGGTTATTTTATATATATTTTTACATCATTCTTCATTTTTGTACAATGTACGCTTTCTCATCTCTCTTATAGTCCCCATGAAATTCCCACCACCCATTCACTCATATACCAACACCTTCGTCTCTGGTGTTCTTTCCTCCCCTGTTTTGATCCTACTCCCCTCTCCCTCACTGCAGAGTGTCTCTGGCTTATAGTTGCCTGTTGATTTTCATATTTCCTTTATTACAGTAACTTTTTTTTCCTGATCCCTTCTTTGGATCCCCTACATTTCTCCTAAAAGTGAAACCATCTGGCATTTTTCTTTTTCTTTCTGGCTTATTTCACTGAGCATGATCCCTTCCAGCTCCATCCATGTTGCTGCAAATGGCATGAGTTTTTCTTTTTTGATTGCTGAGTAATATTCCATTGTGTATGTGTACCACATCTTCTTGATCCAGCCGTCTACTTTTGGGCATTTGGGTTGTTTCCAGAGCTTACTTACAGATTTCTTATGGACTTGTTTCCTTCCTGTGGAAAGAGGAGAGAACAGACAGTAAAGGTAAACCAGTAGTCCAATGGCAGACACTATTTAAAGAAAAGTGGAGGTGCTTCTTCGTGAAGAAGAGAGCAGGCACCCAAATCAGCACAGTCAGAGCACCTACTCTGTCCAAGGTGCTCTGGGCTTGCAGCCTCACATAGGAAACGCTCATTATTAAAGTGATGACTAAGAGAGCTGAGGAAATTCAGGGAAGGGATGTGAGAAAAACAGGCTGATGACCAGCACTAAGGGGTCTACGTCTCTCTATGACTCATCTCCCTTTGGTTTCCAACATGGTGGCCAAAGGGGCCAAAGGGGATGGGGAAAGAAACAGGTCCAGCCGGCCATTGTCCCGCCCAGCGCAATCCTGCTCCCACCAGAGGGGCTCATGTGGCCCCTTCCATGGCACCAATGGCCTGGCACCTCTTGTCCCTTCCACTGCCATAAAGCCCACCAGGCCTGCCGGCATCCAAAACCCTGACTTTGGCTGTGTCCCAGATAACTGGAGATGACTCCACTCAGCTCTGAGCTCAGGCAGTGCCAGGGCAGCAGAAACGAAGCCCTTTTCCTGTCTAGAGTTTGATGAATTATCTAACAGTTGTTTCTACCCTCAGAATTAAAAAAATGTTTGTGCAGCCCAGCCCGTGAGCAGGCCTCCCCGGTGACGGAGCCGCGCCGCCCCTCTGCCGCAGCCGCCCGCCCCAGCCCCGCCGAGCTCCTGCTAACATGCTCTCTCAGAGTCATTTTTGGACCCAAAACGAGGAAGTGGGGCCAAAGCTCACTTTGTGGAAAGATTTTATTTCCATCTGAGTCCACTTCAAGGAACAGCGAGGGATTAGTTTTGTTAGCTTTTCTACCTCCAAAAAAATTGCCAGGCCTTTCCGAAGCAGATTTATGGAATTGCTCGGCAATCACGTTTCAAACGATGGAGCAGGAGCCCTTTCATGGGGGATGTCTCCAAATTGGCTGGCACCACTAAATATAGGCTAAATGAGAAACACGCCGCAAGCTTGGCCCGGGGCCATCTGTTCCAAGACAGGTTTCCAGAACCTGGTGCAGCGCCACCGGGGCCAGCCCTGCCCCGCTGCCGGTGGGGCTGAAGACAACGAGCGGAAAAGGTACAAGACAGCTAAGGAAACAAAATTAAGGGGTTTCCACTAACCCCCAACTCTGTGGCTGAGACCAGTGGGCACTCAACCCCAGGGGGGTTTTGTGAAAATGCGAATTCCTTTCCGGGGGGTCTGGGCGGCAGCCTGGGACTCTGCATTTCTAACGAGCTCCCAGATGCAGCCGATCCCGCAGGTGCAGGGGCCACACATTCAATGGCAAGGACGGAGGCTGTGGCAGGTGAAGGGGGCCTAGAATTACTTTTGGGATCTGCAGAAAATATCAGAACTTCTACTTATATTCATTTTGTTGTTCACCCCTCGCATTTTCTGATTTTTGAGTGTAGTTGTAGCATTTAGAAAATATTAACCTATAGCACATGAGCACATGCATATGGACATAGGTGGGGATATGTGTACATATGGTGCACGTGTGTGTGCATGTGTGTCTATGTGCATGTGTGTGAGTGTGTACACATAATCCATCTGCAAAAAAACAGGCCAGGCACATGTTCTCTAAGTTTGGAGACCTCTGACCAAGTCCACAAAGAGTGTCCTTCTTGGGACGTTCGGAAGAACCTTTCATAATGTGGAAACACCTCCTCCAAACTGACCATTAGCTTTTTCTAAAATCCAGAACCACCGTATCTGGATGAGAATTATCTCTGAGATTCCACCTGAGGCATTTTACTCTGTGAAGCGTATAGTACTGTGCCCATTTTACAGGTGAAGAAACTGAGCTCGATCCAGGGAAAGCGCCTCACCTGTTTTCTCCACTAACCACAAGTAGATTATCCCATTTGAGTTGAATTCAAGCGAAGGGACGACACTGTGAGCCCCAAGTTGGTGTTGCCAGGAAGGGTGCGGACAGATCCTGGGCAGTGGTGTCCGAGCTTTTACCTGCTTACCTGTATCATTCTGTTCTGGCCTGTCCTTTACACACCTGCAGCAGCTTCTCAGAAGCAAATTCACAGATGTCAGGGATCCACGGTGCATGGAGATTTGCACACTTTCCACTTGGCATCTCGAGCCCCGGGAAAAGGAAAAGCACTCAGGCAACATGTGCACAAGAATTTGAGTTCTTCTCCTTGTCTACTTCCTCTTAAAACTAAGCTCCCCCCCCTTCCCTAAGAACATCCTCCGTGGGAGTCGCTGGGCTCAATATTTTGTGTGTATTATCTCAACTAAATTTCACAGAAGCCAGAATCTACTATCACTATTCTCACGAACTGATCAGGAACTTGAAGCTGGGGCAGGAAAGGCAACATGGCCAGGCTACCTGGCACTGGTGCCAGAGCTGACTCCAGGAGGGGCTGTTTCCAAACCGCAGGTGTTTTTTTAACTGAAGTAACATTACATGATAACATTATAAAAGTTGCAGGTGTTCATAGTTGAGATCCAACACATGTGTCTGCTGCGTCATAGTCACCACAGGAGTCCAGTGCTGTCCTTCATCATACAAATTGTCCTCTGTCCTGACTTACCTACCTTCCTCTCTTCCTTCCCTCTGGTAACCACTAAGTTGCCTTATAGTCCAAAAGTTTATTTTTATTTTATTTAGTTCATCTTCCTGTTTGTTTTCTCTATATACCACATTTGAGTGAATCATACAGTGTTTGTGTTTTACTTATTTCACCAGGCACAATTCCCTTTAGGCCCATCCGTGTTGCAAATGTCAGTGTTTTGTTTTACTTTTCAGGGCTGAATAGTATTCCACTGTGGATATACACCACATCTTTGTTGTCCCTTCATCAGTGGATGGACACTTGGGTTGTTCCTTGTTCTTGGCTATTGTGAACCACACAGCAATAAACATGAGGCGCAGACGCCAAAGTGGAGGTTCTAAAGTGACCTGTATTCTCTTGCCCATTGGACTCTCATTCCTTTCTTCACCTCGAGCCTTGCTGTGAACTGGCTCAGCACTCTGACACCCAGCCAGCATGGACAGAAAGAACCTGTCACCCCTCGACTCTGCTTTTGTGGCACCAGGCAGGTGCCAGCCAAGACCCTCAGACACAACAGTTCCGGCGAGACCCTCGATAGTCCCCATCGGCCCCACAATTGACAAGGCAGATGTTGAGGCTGGTGGCCGGCTCTCAGTCCTGCCTGGTAAGGTTTTCTTTGGAACCCATCAGGGCAAAAAATTGGGGAAGCTGGCAGAGCTGAGGTGCCTGAAGCTGGCGGCGTTATTTTTAAGTCATCAGTCAAAATGAGCCTTGAGCAGAAATGTTCTCACCTGCCACCTGCTTGGGCGCCTGCCTTCCTTTGCCAAGGGTGCCCGGGAGGCTCCTGGGACCTCTCAGACATGGAGAGATGTATGTGGTGTGTGTGGATGTGAATGCGTGTGAGTGAGCGTGAACATATCTGAGTGGGGATGTGGGAGTTGTGATTGCGTGTATGAGAGTTGGTGCTTAAATGTGAATGTGCTGGGGTTAGCGTTCACAACTCGGGATGAAAGAGATGACAGCTTTCTTAAGCATACTTCGGAGATGCTACGGATCCCCCATGCACAGCTGCGTGGCGATGCCCTCTTCTGGGAATGTCCTAACGCACGCAGAGCTGGCCGTGACCTCAACGAGCATGGTTACGTTTATACCCGAGCCAGAAACAAGACAGCATCGTGCTTGACACTTCACCAGCATTAGAGTTGGGCCACGTGGCTCACACCCCTTGCGCTGAGTGTCCTTCCTTGGGTGAGTCACTGGGCCTGGGGCACTTGCTGTCCACATCTGTAGAATGGGCGTAAGACCAACTTCAGTGGACATTAAACATATCGTGTACATCAAGCGCCCCTCCATCATGCCTGGCACAGAGCAAATGCTCACTGCCTGGTGGTTTTTAGTAATAACAATGAATCTGGGCAATGGAGAGGAAATAAAAATGTTCAAAGACAGGAGGGAAGAGCTCAGACTCAAACATGCCTGAAGAGAGAATGCAAAAGGGGAGTCCTTGCCAGGTTGGCTGGCAAAATGACCGGTGGCTTTCCCCAGCTGGAAACTGTGGCCACTCAATGGGGGTAGGAGAGAGAGTTTAATAAAGGTGCTATCGATAGAGAAATGGGGGGAGGGTGGGAATCAGCAAGGGGTGAGAAGCACCAGGGGCTGAGGACATTCAGGGGCTGTTCCTATCTCCAGGCCTGAAGGAACAGAGAGGGGTGCCATCAGAACCCAGAGAGGAGAGGAGAGATGTGGAGGCTGCCTGGCACAAGCTGAGACTTTTGGTCAAAACACTGCCAGCCCTAGAAGACCCAGCAGGGAAGGAGCCAGGGAAATAAAGAACCAAGCATCACTCTCCTCCATCCCTTGCTTCACCTCCTGGTGTCTCCCGTGATACGGATCTAGCTGGAAACTAGAAACAAGGAGTCCACTGATGAGGTCTAGACGAATCAGCTACGTGGGTGGAAAAGGGAGGAGAGTGGACCTGGAGGAAGACAGGATGACAGCTGGCACTTGAACCTAGTGGGAAAACGTAATATCCAGATTATACTCAGCTGCTAGTCAAAGAAACAGAATTATCAAGCTACTTCTCTCCTCTCGTGTACAAAAGAAAATGCAGCAATGGCCAGGACCATCATGCTGCAGAACTCCAGGTGCCACCAGTCATAGAAGAAACATTGGCTTTCATTCTCGATGCTGCCTCCTGGTCACAGATGGCTGCTGGAGCACCAGCCATCATACTGGAATGAAAGCTTTCCAGAAGCCGTACCCACTAACTTCTGCTCACAACTCTGTCTTATACCACTCCTCTCTGCAAGGAGTACTCCAAACTAATGTTTCTTTTTAACACAGCATAAAGCTGCTTCCACAGGAAATTTTCATTAAAGAACAAAGAGGAATGGTTGTGACTCTGCCTCAAATAAGTACTGAGTTGGGAGTGAGAAATCTCACGTTCTAATCTCTGCTTTGGCCCCACATGGTTAGGTGACCTTGGGCAAAGCATCTCAGACAAACTCTTGCTTCTCCAGCTCTTCGTGACTTCTTCATGCTGATCTACTCACACCAGGTTACTCCTGGTCCTTGTACATACCTGGAAAGTGAACAACCTGGGTGCGGCAGGGACGCAAGAAAGGAAAGTCGGTTTACTGAGTGCTGAATCACGTGTTGGATTTCACATCATGCAACAGCCAGCTGTTACTGTGATAATACTGTGTGAGGAGCATCCCCCCAATCACAAAGGGTTTCCATCACTGATGTTCTTTGTCATTCCGTGGCCTGTGATTGGCTGGTGTGCCTCTGCTTCAGACTGGGGGTTGAATCCAGTTCTGCTCTGTGTGTCTCTAAGTCTGGAATCCTAATTAAAGTTTCTTCCACGACTCAAGGCCTTCATTTTTCATGGCTAAAGGCAGGAGCACAGAGGGCAAACCAAACCTTCCATGCACACTGAAAGTCTCTACCTCAATGGAGCATGCCTGACGTCGGCTCATATCCATTGGCCAAAGTGAACCACGTGCCAAGCCTGAAGTCACCGGGGCAAGGAAGTCAACCACCTTGGATGCAGCTGACCATGGCAAGGGTGGAGAAGGAAGAGAATACTACATAAATAATATGCTCCACAACCTTTGTCTAGATGCACAACCTCATTTCTTCAGCCAACACGTTAGACTAAGCCAAACACCCCCCCACCCCCACCCAGCCATTCCCAGGCAGCTGAACAGGATAAGAAGACCTACCATTTGACAGGTTAAGAAACAAAATAAAGACAAAATTCAAGCTCAGAGGTGAAGAGACTGGCTGGAGGCCCCACAGTCCTGGGCCTTGCACTGTTTAAATCCTGAAGCCAGGCGCTGAACATTTAGGATAGTTGTCACGCTCTCATTTGTTTTTAACGTGCCTTCATCTTGCATTTGCTACAGCTCTTCTGCCACTGTTGCACGTATTTCTTTGCAGTGCAATGAAATGTTTTATGAGGCTTCAGCCCAGAAGCTCACCTAGAAACCCGTAGCATTTATGTAAATACTTACAGCATTAATGTTCGATGAGCCCTGTTCCTAATTTACTACAGGATCCGAGGTTGTCATCTTCAGAACTGTATCTTCCTCAAGCAGGAATCGCACTCAGCGATGAAACAAGTAAATGTGAATTTATGGATGAGGCAGATCCCATGGGGAATTCACCCATATGCTCTCAGCCCACACCCTTCCTCTGCCTGCCAATGGCTTCCTCCTGCAGTAGCTGGCGACCCTCCACCTGAGGGCTTCCCCGCCCTGAGCTCCCGGGGTCGACCAGGAGTCCCGGGGGTCATCCCCCTCCAGAAACAGCCCCCAGAAAGTGACAGGCCAGAGTGGGGGATGCACACTCCAGCTTCTTGTCCCTCCAGCCTGTCCACTCCAGGGTATGTTCTGGGCCATCCCAGCAGGACGGAGCCTCAGTTTACCACAAATCAGTAATATCGTCTGTGCTGGCTTCTTACTTACAACTTTCTCTATTCCCTTACTGGTGCTTACTGGGATCACCTCCAAAAGCCAAAACAGAATGATAAAAATTACTGGAGGGCCTCCCTGGTGGCCTAGGGGTTCAGTGGCAGTGCTATCACCACTACAACCTGAGTTCAATCCCCGGCAAGGGAGATACCCACATGGCGCGGCAGACCTCTCCTGTCTTTCCCGCTGCTCCCCTCAACAGTGTGTTTCGGTCCTTCTGCCTGTTCTGTTCCCCACTCTGTCTCTGGTGAGTGCTCACATCCCCTGCACTTCTGGCCTACACCCCAGTTCTTGTATGCAAAAAAAAAAATTACTGGAGCTCAGATCCCTGTCTCGGGGGGAACCCTACCCAGGACAATGGAGGACTGCTATTAACAACAAAAATCACTGGTGTTCTCTACCATGCATTTTATTCATCCATTTATTCCAAAAATGTTTACTTCTCTCAGGGAGGGGTTGCAGAGGCTCTGGTCGAAGTCATGGTTACTCTTAACATTAAAGTTCATATTCACATTTGCTCAAAATGCACCTTCCAGGATCCAGGGGGCGGGGGGCCCTTTGGCTTGATTTATTCAATATGGAGACAGAGGAAGCCCTGGGCCGGCCAGCCGGTGGGGCCCAGCCTGGAGCCCTGGCTGTGGGGAAAGCTCACGGACAACAACTGAACTCACATTCCCTTTCATTTCTGGCTTAGCTGGGTCTGAGAACATCATCCTTCATAGCACTAAAAACTAGACTAAGCAAAACCCAGGCGAGGACCCACGGTCGGAAATTCCTCCTTCTGCACGACTGGGAAAGCTTGTTTAGGTTGCTTATCTGCTGGCCCCGGGTTCACCTCTCCCCAGCCCCTGCCGCCTTCGCCTTCCCCAGCGTCACCCCTGACTTCAAAGGCTTCTCCACCCTTGGAAGTGATTCGTGGGTGTGTGGGTGGTGGAAGGAGGGTGCAAGCAGCAAGCCAGGCTCTTGGCAAGGAAGAAGGGCTCTTGCAGGGGCCAGGATCTCTCCAGCAGGCCAGAGGGTCTGCACATCGGCATCAACCAACCTGCACCCCCTCCCCCGTGCTGCCCCCACTGATAGCTACCTGCCCCCGCCAGGGAAGACGGCCCCAGTCCACATTTATCCTCCCAGCTGGGCAAGTCGCTAGCAGCAGGGAGTTGGGCTCTGAACACAGCCAGCCAGGCTGGAGTTGGAGTCCGGGGCTCCACAGACGAGGTCTCCCCTCTCCAGGCCTCACTTTGCTCGTCTGCAAAATAGGACACCAGTATCGTTCTTGCCAGGATATTTTAAGGACCCAAAGGGAGAAGTGGAAGCAGGTGCTGATGAGCGCGGTACACAGTGGGTGCTCCATAATTGCCCGCCATTGTTGCTGGAACTGTTCCTGCTCTCTCCCCCGAGGCCCTCGCTGGTTGCCCTCTCTCACCTTTATTTCATTTTTATGTTTCCCTCTCTTTCCGGCAAAGCCGAGTGGGTCATTCATCTTGCTCCCTCCCAAATCCTTGCTCGTTTGGAACATTCTCCTGGGACTTTCTCAGAGCCAGGCTATCACCTGAGCTTATCCCAGCGGCTCCTCTGTGAGGCAACCAGATCTCTCTTTATGGAAAAGACAGCCCAGCAAACAAGCAGAGGAAGCGTTTTAGAGGTGCCCTCTCACCCGCCCAGAACAATATCCTCTCTATTGAGCGGCGGCCTCGTAAATATCTTACTTGCTTATCCCGGACGAGGAAGTCGTCTCCAGGGTCAGAGATTGCTTTCCTCCCATTTATTTATGGGAAGATTTTTTTTTTTTTTTTGAGGTTGCACTGGTTTACAACACTGGATGCGATGCAGAGGCAGAGGGTCTCACCTCCTCTGCTGCGGGTCACCCCCGCACCCCCACCCCTGCACCAGAGTCCGCCCCCACTGTCCAGGGGGGCCGCCTCCTTGCTCTCCACCTCCCTCTGCCCCTCTGGCAGCCTCCTTCTGGCTCCCTCTTTGGGCCTGAAAAGCTCATTGACATGGAAGGTTTGATAAGAGCAAGTTACCTTGTGGCTCAGTCAGCGCCTCAGTTTCCTCATGTGGAAAGACGGGGTGACCTGCCGGTACTATTCATGGGCACAAAGGATAAGCCCCTTCATAAAAAGAGTAAGTGCCGCAACAACTCCTGGTTACCAGGTTTCCCAGGTGCTAGGCACGCGCCCCCGCCCCGCAGCCACCTGCAGACGCCCTGGCATCTGTGCAATGCGGGTCATCGTCCCCGTTTGTCAGATGAGGACACTGAGGCTCAGGCAGGTGAACCCAGTGCAGGCTCAGGGACACTGTCAGATGAGGAAGCTCTGTGGGCCCAGGGCCGACGCTGAGACCCCAGTTAACGCTGGCGAGTGGCGTCCACAAGCTGGCAGGGCCGAGCCCCTGAGTGCTCCTCACAAGAAAAACATCTTTTTCCTGTTTTGTGCTTCTTTGTAGTGTGTCTGTCACCACGTGGTATCCACGGAAAGGGGAGGTGCCAGGTGCCCTGCCCCAGCCCAGGAAGGGTGGAGCCGAGCAGGGAGGGGAGGCTGGAAGGAACTTGGGAAAGCAAGAAAGAGAAAACCAGGAGGGGGGTCGCAAGCAGAGACATGGGAAGAAGCTGCGCTTGCTTCTGGGGCTTGGCTGGTACCTGGGACGTGGGACAGGGAAGGAGACCCCTGGGGGAGGCGACTATGCAGCCTTTGTCTTGACTTGGGTTGTGCTTTTGTCGGCACCTTCTGCCCCTTTCCTGCGGGTCCCCCCAGGAGGCGCCTCAGCCTTGTGGCAGCTTTCAGGCCTCAGCTGCCCTGCTTTGGGCCACCCCTTTTTGGCTGGGGATGGGTAACTTTGGGGGCTTCATTGGCAACTATTTTGAACTCTGTTCTTTCTCTTCTCATCTATTACACACTAATTCTTCACTGCACACAAATTGTATTAAAGTTCCTTTTATTGAAGGTCTTAGGCACGAAGAGGGTGCTTTGTCTTTATGCAGTGGGTGACAGAACCCATTTAGAGCAGGCGGCTTGGGGGTTCCGGGATGCCCCTCAGCTTCCCAGTAACATATCCCGATGGCATGATGGCGGCTCAGTAAACTTATCACCTCCTTTCGCAATGTGTCTGAGTTAAACCATGAAGCCGCACACATTAAGCTTATCCGGGGCCATGTGTCGATATATCTCAATAAAGCCAGAGAGAGAAAAATAAAACTAGTCGATGGTATATGGTAGTAAAAAGGGGAGCCGGATCTGAGTCTAAGTCAATGAAACCCAAAGCCTTAATCAGCCCCAACAAACCCTTGGCTGTCTCCATGGTGACAAAGGAGCCAATGAGAAAAGCCCACAGAGCATATGAGCGCCACTGGGTGGGAGGGTTGTCTTTTCCTTCTATTATTGTGATTAGAAGATCAGATCACCCTGGTAACTCCCAGCACACCCACAGCCCCACGGGTGGTGACCACAACTCTGTGTGTGATGGTCAGCCTCACCCCAGACTAGTAATGCAGCCTCCACACCTCCCTTCCCCCGGGGGCTCAGCCCCCGAGCTGAGTAAGCTCATTGCCCTATAAAAGCAGAAACTCAAATTGGTTTTAAAGTGACTGTCTTCATTACCCAGAGGCAAGGAAATGCTTGCAGGAGGCGCTTGGCTGCCCCTCTATAAAAGACCCCGGGGGACTGACGGGTGAGTTCATTCTCTTAGCCCCAGTGGAGAATGGGCACAGGCTGCCAGCCTGGACCCTACAGCTGACGGGTCCCCAGGGTCCCCAGGGAAGCTCCAGCTGATCTCTAGAAGAACCTGCGGACAGATTCTCGAATGCCCAGCCTGGAAGTGCTCCCAGGACTCCAACAGGGAGACTCACATCCCTTTGTCCTTGGGTTGGCCAGTGAATGCTCGACCTCTCATTGCTTGCCCGGAGGCCAGGAGCCTGATTCCTTCATCTTCCTCCCCTACAAGGAAGACATGGCAAATGGGTGTCCTCCAGCCAGAAGGCTCCATTGTGACTTCCCATCAGTGCCTCCTTCTCAATCAACTCTCAACCCAGGTGTCACCTCCTGTGAGCAGCCTTCCAACTGGGTATGCTCTATTATTACATCACCCAGTTTAGTTTGTTTTCACTATGAGAAATTACCTTTTTTGTTACCCTTCTTGCCAAGGTCCCCCCACCAAAATATAAGCCACAAGAGGGCAGGTTCCTGGTCTTCTTGCTCACTCTCTCCAAAGTCTGAAGCAACATCTATCTTGTAAACAAGATTTGTGGAATAAATGAATTTGACAAATAAATAACTGACTGAACAGAAGATGAAAGATGAGTAACCTGTTTCCAATTAGTTGTTTGAGGAGAGGGAAATCTGGTGAAAGTAAAATAGACAGTCAGCCATCCTGTGAGCTTCTGGAACTTTCTCTGCTTCATCGCACACCCTTTTCTCTAGGTGGACTGTAGACTCTGAGCTCTGGAAAAGAAGATCTTCGTGTTGTTTAGCTTTTATCCTCACTACCAGCACAGGGGTGAGAAGAGAGTAGCAATGTCGGGCATTCTGGGCTTAAATCCTGTTCATTTGTGTGCGTGATTTTTAACAAGTTACGTGTGCTCTTCAAAGCTCAGCTTCCTTATCAGTAAATGAGAATCATAATAGAACTTCCTCATAAAATCAATGTGAGGGTTAAACAAGACAGCTGTGTAGAGTCTAAGCCAAGTGCAATAATTGTAATAATAATCATTATCACTGATGTCTTAAATGTATTAGTACTAAGCGTTTAACATGTGTAAATGTTATATAAATGGCTTAAATATATTATTATGAAATGTTTTAAATGTATTATTAGTAGGAGATATTTTAATGTTTTAAATGTATCATTATGAAATGTTTTAAAGCTTAAAATGAATGGTTATTAAATATTGTCACTTAAAATGTATTTTTTTTAATGTTTGCTTAATCTATTCTTTTAAAGGAATTCTTTTGTCTCTCCCTGGCTTTTTCCTGCCTCACCCCCTTTTCCTCTGAAAACTGAGAACTTAGTCTGAGCATTTCTGTTTGTGGTTTCAGATCCTTCTTCTCAATCACACGCTCCTGTCCTGGCAGAAAAGTCTAGGACAAGAGTTCACAAATACTGAGCAGCAAAGACAAGACCTTCCGAGGTTAAACAAACAGGGGTTCAAATCCCGAAGCCACACCTATCTTTTTAAGCTTCTCTTTCATTCTCTACAGAAAAATTAAAAAAAAAAAATCTGTGCAGGTCCATTATGAGAGCTAAATGCCACAACAAGGCGGGAGGAGGGGCGGGGGGTTAGTCAAAGTTACATGTGTTTCTTGAGCATCTACTATGTGCCAGGGACTAGGAGCATCCAGGGGACAGGAAATCCCAGTCCTGCCCTCATGGGGCCTCAGAGCAGCAAACTGGTATCTTTCTTTCTAAGCATTTGACTCCTTCTTCCCTGGCTGCCAGTTAATGGCTCTTAGGGACAGTGTCTTCAGGGGTTGCCCTTGGCTGAGGGGAGCCCTTTCTCCAAGGTCACACCCCTCCCTGGAGCAGCGCACATCCAACATCTGGTCCATGCCACTCCTGTCCCATCTCAGGACACCTGGGAATGACCTTCTGATTCCAACCCCCTGTGGGGTCAGCTTCAGCCTTGTTGCAAGTACATCACTGCTCAATTTCTCCTCCTACCTGATAACGTTTCTGTCCCTCTCTTGCCACAGCTGTTGGTCTCAACAGTTGATAAACACCCTGCATCCTTATTCCATCTCAGAGTCAGCCTCCCAGTGAACTTGACCTGCATCATCATGGTATCCCCAGTGCCAGGCATGTCTTGGGGGTTAGTTGATATTTGCGGCATAAATAGTGCATGATTTAGGTTTGCTGTGATCGCAAGCAACAGAGATGCAATTCAAAAGGCCTATGCAACAGGAAGAAGTGTGACTCAAGCACCTGAGAGACCAAGCACATTCATGCCCTCAGAACTTGGCCTCTCTCTCCTTTTCTCAGCTCTGTTCTCTTCCTGAGCATCTTTACCCCAGCCCCAAGAACTCTAGACTTACATCCACCCAGCTTCAAGACCAATACCAGCAAAAGCAGCAAGACTGAATCTCATTGGCCTGGTTTGAAGTCACATGACCACTCCACCTAAGCCACCCAGGATAGAGGGTGGGTGGTTCTCCAGAGGAAAAATGGGCAATTCTGGCCTCCCCGGTGGCACAGCAGGCTAAGTGCTATACTGTGAAGCTGTCCACAGCTTCTGCAGCGCGGGTTCGATTCTCATGTGGGAGCTACCCACATGGCGCGGCAGACCTCTCCTGCCCCACCCTCTGCTCCCCTCAGCAGTGTCTTCTGTCCTTCTGCCTGTAATGCTCCCCGCTCTGTCTCTGGTGAATTCTCTCACCCTCCCATGCCTCTGACTATACCCCAGTTCTTGTATAAATAAATAAATCTTTTTTTTTAAAAAAAAAGGGCAATTCTGCCAGGAAAAGGAAATGGATATGGGACAATAAAAATCTTAAGTTGGCCACTATAGTTTGTGCAAAATTGTCAAACTTGCACCTTTAGTTACCCCACCTTCTTTCCATCACCCACAGTTCCCAGCACTTAGTCTTCCCTGAAATAGATAAATGATGCTCTCAGCCAAGAAACTTTAAGGACATCTAGCCATCTATTGCTGGAAATATTCCAGTAAGTGGGAAATTTCTAAAGTGATTGCCAGACTCCTAGTAACTTTGCAACCAGCTTTGATGTCACAATCTTCTAAAGTTCTTCCCTGGATCATTCCAGAAAATGATTCTCTGCTCACTCTTTTCAGAGTCACCACCACCCTCCACTGTACAGACTCCATGAGGTGCCCTAATCAGACTGCCTCTCCATTCATTTGTCTATTTAAATATCCCTTCTGGGGGATCTATACCCCAGGGCTGGGGCTTCAAGTTAACTTTTCATCTGCTAAACCCAATTGTGACTATCAGTTCGTTATAGAGAGTTGTCAGTCCATTTTTTCTGTCCTCATTTTGGACACATTAGTGGGTATAATAGTCCCCCCCTTACCTGGGTTTTCCACAGTCAAAAATTATTGTGAAATAAGGTATTTTTTGGGGGGAACCACATTCACATAAGTTTTTTCATAGTATATAGTTACATGGTTCTATGTTGTCAGTAGTTATTGTTGTAGATCTCATACTGTGCCTCATTTATAAATCAAAATTTATCATGGGTGTAAAGACAGGAAAAAACAGATTCTATAGGATTTGGTACTCTCTGTGGTTTTAGGCATCCACTGGGGGTCTTGGAATGCACCCCCTCTGGATAATGGGGGCCCACACTACAATGGAGCTTTTCAGAGGGTGATTCTCCAGAAAATAGAAACTATTATTTAGTAGTTTGGATTTATTCATGCTCAGGTCTCCAGCTGGCTGATAGGAGTTTGGTCAGAATCTGTGAGATCTGTGATCTCACTCCAGGGTCTTCCACAGTTTGTAGGACTCTGGGCTTCTTTCTTGGCCAGAGCGGGGCATGAACCCTGAGCGATTAATCAATTGGAAACAATTGCTTATGCTTGCAGACACATTCCTATGCATGCTCTTTATCCATCCTTAATATTAGCATTGTTATTATTAACGACATTTAGCAAGCTATCATCACGTTATACTAAGTATCCCAGGCAACTTGCTTGATGCCACTCAGCTGGCAGGGAGTGGGACCAGGGCTCCAGCCTGCACCTGGCTGACTTCAAAACCCAGCTCTTAAGCCTGAAACTAGTTCTGTGCCTGCATTCTTGCAAGCAAGTAAGACCAACTTATCCCCACTTCATAGACAGGGATCTGACATATAGACAGGTCACAGGAAACTCACAAGAACTCACCAGAATGTCCAAAAGGGCACAAGGATCTGCAGAGCTCCTGGAAGAGAATAACCTTACTAATTCTGAGAAAGAGCATGAGGCTCAAAGAGCAGCAGGTCTGAAGGACACTCATCTCCCAGGGGTGTCTGCTCGCACAGCCGGGAATGAATGAAGCACTTGGCACTGGGTTGGCCTAGGTGGACATGAGCTAAAGCCGAAGCCCTGGCCACCAGCAAGGTGGAGGCTCCTGACAGTTATGATACCTCACGCGGGACATTCCACCCACATGATGAACATGAGGCAGCTGCGCCAAGCCCTGGGTCCTGCAGAAACCAGCCTCCATGGGAAAGAGGCCCCCTACCGCAGCCCCTCCCTGCTTGGCTCTGGAGCCAGCTCTCCCCACACCAGCTGTCTAGCCCTCCCCCTCTTCCCTCCCCTTGGAACCTTATCAAGTGTTTCCTGACCCAGCAGTAAGCACCTAACATCGCCTGTACTGCCCCCTCCCCGCCCCGCACACCTTGGCTACAATATCTCCTGCTCATAAATCACGCCACCATATTAACTGTCTCTCAATCAATCTCTTCCAGGTGTTGGCTCAGACAGTCTCTCAAGGAGAAAGCCTCTCCCCTGGAGGCTTAGGCGCTAAGAGCTCCCTCGTCTGGGAACAGTTTAAAGATAGCCTCTCTTCCTTTGCTGGGTCTCTTGCTTCAGACTTGAGACCCCAGGATTCCCCAGGCTGCAGAGAGCTTCAATAAACCCAGGAGAGGCAGAGATGATGGTCTTTATCAACACCCAAAAGGCGTAGAAAATAAAGACTGCTTGGTTTTTCCATCCGTAAATATCCCTCCTGGGGGATCTATCTCCCAAGGCTGGGGCTTCAAGTTAACTTTTCGTCTGCTAAACCCAATTGTGACTATCAGTTCGTTATAGAGAGTTGTCAGTCCACATTTTCTGTCCTCATTTTGGACACATTAGTGGGTGTAATAGAGGTAATGCTACACGATCATAGAATTCTATTTTAATCTTGTATTTCCTAGAATCCGACTTCTGGTAGGTCAAAGGCATGTGGGCCCTGGCCAGCGGACTGAGATAGAAGTAAAGCCACAACTTCCAGGTTCTGCCAGGAGAGTCCCTGCATGAGCTCTGTAAGTTTCTGCTCTTTCCTCCGTGCCCTAGAAGGGTATGTGTTCAGGTGAAAGGAACCTAGATCCCTGAATCACCACCTGGAGGAGAATAACCAAAGGTGGCTGCCGAATCGTATGAGACAATGATGAAAATGAGTGTCAAGCACTAAGTATTGGGGATCTGTTACTGCCGCATCACCTGGCTTACTCTGACTAATACAATTAGCTGCAGAAAAGTCAATCTGCTTGCAAGATGTAACTGCAGCCCACTCACCTACCACCATCCATAACCTCACTTGTAAATGCCACCACAGGTGATTAGCGGGACACATCTGCTATTAGGAATAGAGCTGGCTTACCGCAGATCAGGCTGTCAGGCCGACCCACAACAAGACTTTAAATTCCATCAGGGAATCATAAAGCAGTGGTTACGCATGTGGGCTCACAGTCCACAGACTTGGGTCAGAACCTGCTTTAACTACATACTAATGTGTGGGCTCGGGCAAGGCTGAGATTTCACTTCCTCTTCTGGAAACAGGGATAATATGTGTAGCAGAGCCTGTTGGCGCTGTGCTGTGGTGGTCGCTGTGGCTTCTAGATCCTCCCCTTCAACATGAAGGATTGACTCCCCACTGGAAAGATAATCAGCTGATAGCCCTCAGCGGTCCAACATTGCCTCCATAGCAGAAAGCCACGCCATCCAAGGTCACAGCCCTCTGCAGGGACAGCCCACAGTCAGTGATGGGTCAGTCATAAAGGCCTGACCCCCTGGGCCCAACTCAGGACAACACTAAGGACACCCAGCTCTTGAGCATGTGCAGGACAGGCTGTATGATGACCCCCAACTCCCCTCTCCCCCGAATCTCCTCCCTGTATAGTCCCCTCCCCATGAGTGTAGGTTGCATCTGACACTAGACTGTGGCAGAAGTGACAGAATGTCACTTGTGTGATTACATCACATCAGATTGTAATGTCCCTTCCTGCTAGCGGACTCTCACCCCACTACTCCCCGCCCCCCCCCTGGCTTTGATGGAGCAGGTGACCATGTTGGGGAAAACTGTGGGGAAAGAATTTCCCAACAGACACCAAGAAACAGGGCCCTCAGTCCTACAACCTGCAAGAGGTTGAATTCCGCCAACCGCCACATGGGCTTAGAAACAGCCTTGATGTGAGACCCCAGCCCTGGATCCCAGCTGTGTGAGCTCCTGCACTGGAGGCCACTCACCGCTGAGCTCCCGACCCGCAGAAATGGTGTGGTGCTAAATGATTGCTGTTTTAAGCCACAAAGTTTGTGAGTAGCACAAGACTGTGAGGTTTGCTAGCACCTTATAGGGGCAGGACTGGACGCAGTGCGGGTTTTCTGATCCCATGCAGACCGGGTAAAGGAGTCAGAGGCCTCAGTGGTTTTTGCAGGTTTTTTATTGGGGTTCACCAGGCACATGGCAGGCAGGGGTGCTGGGGGGCCAGGAGGCTGGCAGACCTCCCAGCCCCCAGAAAGTCTTCACTCTATTGCTCTCCGGCCTTCTCTCGGCTTCTGCTTCTCTCGCTTCTCTCTCGGCTTCTCTTTCGGCTTCTCCTCGGCTTCTGCTGGCTTCCCCGTGACGCCGACCTTAAAAGCCCAGTCTCAGCCCAGGTGAATCCCATCTACCTAGGCCCACACCCTACTCCAGGTGCCCGCCATCAGGCATGCGTTCAGGACCGCAAGGACCCATCATCTGTCCTGATGGCGGGAGGGCAGAAAAGCCTGACATTTTTCCTTACCCGATACACCTCCACGAAGACTGTGTCTCAGCCCAGGTCTTCCCTCTGCCCCCTGCTGCTTCCTCTCCTGCCCTCCACGATGGCCCATCCCCAGAGCACGCCCCCAAGCCTCCTTGCACACTCAACTCCATCTCAGGCAGCTTCGTGAGGAGCCGCGTCTGTGCCTCCTGTCCCATCCCCACCTGCTCCCTTTTCCAGCTGCTGACAAAGCCGTGCCATCCTGAGGTGGCTTCTGGGCAAGGACTGAGCAGGCAGGAGGGCCAAGGCAGGGAGTGCCTGGATGGCAGGGGAGGCCTCTGACAGGCGACTTTCCTTTCAAGATGCCCCGTGGCCCTCACTGAACATTCCTGAGAACTGCATTGCAGGCCACGGCTTTTCCTTCTGCCTCCTAACTTTCTCCTTCTCCCTTCATTCCTCCTATTCTTCCCTCCTTGCCGCCATCCCTCCGCGCCTGCCTCCATGTTCGCAGGGGACACACCTGCATCGGACACAGTGACCCTCCCAGGTTCTTCTCATTCCCACCCTATGTGTCCTCCTAAGTATTTTTCTCAACAAACCTCTTGAAGGTCGTCTTTCATCTTCATGTCTTTTCCCAAAGGATCCAAACCAACACAGCGAGGACTAGCGCAGAATCCAAACTCAGCAAGTGACCCTAAGTGACTGTACCGTCTCACTCACCGCCTATCTCCAGGGCCTAGCACAGCGCCTGATGCAAAGGGGCGCTCGGTAAATATTCTTTTGAATAAATACTTGATGGGTGAATGGACAGATGGACAGACAGATGAGCAGATGGGTAGATGAATGGATGACAATCTTCCTTCCTTGCTGCCTGGTATCTTTATACCCAGTTGTGACATTTCTCAAACCCTGGACCACAGACCTGAGCTAATGTCTTATGTCAATAGTAAAGATGGGACTTCTCTCCCTGTGACTGGCATCTTGGTACACAGGAAATTGAGTGAGAATGTAGATTTCCTGAATGCTCCTGTCATTCACTGTGACCCATGGAATCACAAACCAGAATCCCAGGCTGGACTATCCTAGAATTCTTTTTAAACCAGTGTAGGGTGAGGAAAAATGTCAGGCTTTTCTGCCCTCCCGCCATCAGGATAGATGATGGATCCTTGAGGTCCTGAATGCATGCCTGATGGCGGGCACCTGGAGTAGGGTGTGGGCCTAGGTAGATGGGGTTCACCTGGGCTGAGACTGGGCTTTTAAGGGCGGCGTCATGGGGACGCCAGCAGCAGCAGCAGCCGAAGCCGAAAGAGAAGCCAAGAAGCAGCAGAACGAACGCCAGAGAGCCCAGATAGAGTAAAGACTTGCTGGGGGCTGGGAGGCCTGCCAGCCTCCGAGTCCCCCAGCCAGCACCCCTGCCTGCCATATGCCTGGTGAACCCCAATAAAAGACCTGCAAAAAACCACTGAGGACTCTGACTCCTCCTTTACCCGGTCTGTGTGGGATCGGAGAACCTGCACTGTGTCCTGTCCTGCCTTTACAACCAGCAAGACAGAAGTTCTTGCCCTCGGCGCTGCCAGGACTTGCTGTGTGACCTTGTATCTGTCCCCTTCCCTCTCCTAGCCTTAATTTCCTTCTCAGCCCAATAAGGGGATGGAAAGAGACAGCTTTGGGGTGTCCTATCTTCTCTGTAATGCTCTGTCATTCAGGATGTGTCCAGCTACAAATAATAGACAAATAAGCCACACCAATATTAAAATGTATGTTAAAATGTTGTTTAACAAGAAGTCTTCAGTTTAACAAAAATTTCAAAAGCTGTTGCAGCTGTTCAAAATTTTGTCAAAGGCACAGACTGTTCAATCTTCTTTCTTCACCATATTTACTATGTTGGCTTCTATTCTTATCTGCATTGTCTCATGATCACATCATGGCTGCCAGATCACCAAACATCACACTTCACTCCAATGTTCAAATCAGGGAGGAAGGAACAACAGAACGTTGTTTCCCTTAGACAATAGGGAAAACTTTTCCTAGAAGCACCCCAGTAGGGTTCCTCCATGTTTCCTTGGCCTGAACTTCATCATGTGTCTGCTTCTTGCTGCAAGGGAAATGGGAAAAATAATTACTCGACGAATAAAAAAAAAGGAATTGCCATGGGCATATTGCTGCCTTGATCAGGACAAGGAAAAAAGGGAAGGAAGCAATAGTGTCTGCCCTGAGAAGCCTCAAAGTGGGGTGGCCAGTCATCTGTACCCCAATCTACTAGGAGATTCAAGGCAGCCGGGCACAAAACAATTTGAGGTCACAGGTGTGCATAGATCAGAAAACAGAACACCCGGGCCTCCCCAGTGGCGCAGCAGGTTGAGCGCCATGCTGTGAAGCTGTCCGCAGCCTCTGCAGCACCGGTTCGATCCCGGGCCTGCTGGTGAGGGACCCACATGGCGTAGCAGACCTCTCCTGCCACGCCCGCTGCTCCCCTCAGCAGTGTACTTCGTCAGTCTGCCTGTTCTGCTCCCCGCTCTGTCTCTGGTGAATCCTCTCACCCTCCCGTGCCTCTGACTGTACCCCAGTACTTGCATAAATAAATAAATCTTTAAAAAAAAGAAAAGAAAAGAAAAAGAAAACAGAACACCTGAGTGGGTGTGGACACCCAGGCTCGGGAGGGGGATGTGGGAGGAGAGGAAGCAGAGGTGCTGATGAGAAGGGAATGGACATGAAGACAAGGAGACCCTCACCCCTGGCTCTCCCTGCGTGAGTGAAGAGTCCGCTCTTTCGGTTCCCACTTTTGCTCCTGCTCCACTGAAGAGTGTCTCCCAAGGCTCCCTTGCTGAAAACCCTGCCGCACTCTCCATGTTCGGATGAGGAAGGATCAAATTCCTTGTCCCTGTCTCCACAGTCTTATGGTCTGGCCCCTGCCAGCCTCCTCTCCTATGCCCAGGCCTCCTGTGCTGCAGCCACACTGTAAGGTAAGGTAAAAAATCAGGCTTTTCTGCCCTCCCGCCATCAGGATAGATGAGGGAACCCTGTGATCCTGAATGCATGCCTGATGGCGGCACCTGAAGTGGATACACCTGGGCTAAGACTGCGCTTTTAAGGGCGGCGTCACGGGGACGCCAGCAGAAGCTGAAAGAAGAAGCCCGGAGCAGAGAAGGCCAGAGAGCCTAGATAGAGTGAAGATTTGCTGGGGGCTGGGAGGACTGCCAGCCTCCCAGCCCCCCAGCATCCCTGCCTGCCACGTACCCACTGAACCCCAATAAAAACCTGCAAAACCACTGAAGACTCTGACTACTCCTCTACCCGGTCTGCATGGGATCAGAAAACCTGCTCTGTGTCCTGTCCTGTCCTTACACACACTGATTTCTCTCCATTCCAAGAATTGGCTAAGCTTAGCCACTACCTCAGGACCTTTGCACATCCTATTCCCGCTGCCCTGAGAACTCTGCTCCTTATTTTTTTTAAAGATGTATTTATTTATGCATACAAGAACTGGGGTACAGGCCGGAGATACAGGGGGTAAGAGGATCCACCAGAGACAGAGTAGGGAACAGAACAGGCAGACTGACTGACATACACTGCTGAGGGGAGCAGCAGGAGAGACAGGAGAGGTCTGCTGCGTCATGTGGGTTGCTCCCTGGCTGGCCGGGGATCGAACTCGTGCTGCAGAGGCTGCGGATTGCTTCATAGTGCGGTGCTTAACCCCTTGCACCACCAGAGAGGCCCCTCTGCTCCTTACTTTTGCTAATTAACTCCTCTCCTTATCTTTCAAATCACAACTTAATATTTTCTCTGCGCAGCCTTCACTACGTCCCCACAACATGACCTAAATCACGCATGTTTAGAGGTAATTAACCTGAGTCTAACTTCTCCAGTCCCCACCCCCTGCCTTTTAGTTCCAAGAGGACAGGGACAGAGCCCATGTTCCTCACCAAAGGCGTAACAGAGTAAGTAAGAGCAGACTCTTGAGCCAGGCTGCAGGGGCTTCAAACTCAGCTCTGCCACCTCCCAGCTGTGAGGCCTTGCGCAACTTCCTTAACCTCGGTAAGCGCCTTAGTGTTCTCACGTGTGCCAGGAGAAGAGCAAAATCAACTTCATAAGCTGGTTTTAAAGGTTAAATAAGCTTAGCCCAGTGCCTGCCTAGTATGTGTTATGCATGTGTTTGATATGCTGCTACTGCTAGTAATCCCTGGCATCACTCCTGTTACCTCCCCTCTCCTCCTGCAGGGCAAGGTAAAACTATCAGCCTTGTCTGCCCTCTGGCCATTGGGATAGATGACAGAACCCTGAGGTCCTGAACGCATGCCTGATGGCGGGCACCTGGAATGGGGTGTGGGCGTAGGTAGATGGGATTCACCTGGGCTGAGACTGGGCTTTTAAGGGCGGCGTCACGGGGACGCCAGCAGAAGCAGAAACAGAGAAGCAGAGAAGAGAAGCAGAAAACCAGGAGAGAAGCAGAGAGAAGGCCGGAGAGTCCAGATAGAGTGAAGACTTGCTGGGGGCTGGGAGGCCTGCCAGCCTCCCGGCCCCCCAGCACCCCTGCCTGCCGTGTGCCTGGTAAATCCCAACAAAAGCCTGCAACAGCCACTGAGGGCTCCAGGACTCTCTCCTTTACCCGGTCTGCTGGATCAGAAAATCTGCTCAGTGGCCCATTCCCGCCTCTTACACTCCTCTGGCCAATGCTGGCACATAGTAGGTGTCCAACAGATTCTTGTTGAATGGAGAAACTAATGTTTATTTGTCTCACGGAAGACAGAGACCATTGTAGCTGACTCTTGAACATTATGGGTTGGAACTGTGTGGGTCCAGTTCTTCCTGGATGCTTTTCTGCTAGCAAGTTCTGCATTCACAGTCAACCAATCCTAGATGTCTTCTGCCTGAATCCGCAGCTTCTGGGCCTGCAAGTGGGAAGGGAGGACTCTAACTGCTGGAGCATCCCCAGATTTTAGTCCAGGGGGATAGAGGGGGACCCTGATCTTAAACCCCACATGGATGCCAAGGGACGGCTATCATTACGTTCTTGGCTGGAGCCCAATGTCGTGCACAAATTTCCAACGGTCTGGGGATAGGTGCCTCTATCCCCCTAGGCTTCCAAGGGTCAGTCATCACCTGGGCACAGGCCCTGGCACATAGTAGGTGTGCAGTCAACGGGAAATGCCTGAATGCGTGAAGGCGAGAAGACGCCCTAGAGAGCCTCCTCCCACGGGGGTGGCCTCCTGACTCCCAGCCTTGGGCCTGCTTCACTCCTTCGCCTCTCCCCTCTCCAGTCCAGGTGGGGATCTTCAGCGCCTGGCGGTGGGGACAGCCTCCGGCCCCCTCTGCTCTCCCCCACCCCACCTAGAAACACAGAACAGCTTTGATCATTGACAGGAGCCTTCTTGGAAGGGAGGGAGAGAGATCTGGCAATGTAAGCTCCCTGGACGTGACACTTATTAATAAAATGAGCTGCTGTCAGCCTCTGCTCCAATCAGCTGTGCCTTGCTCGGGCAGACGTGGCAGCTTTGGGAGGCTGCAGCACTGGGGGGGCATGCGGGGCCCCGGGTGATATTAAATACATAAATAAGCCCAGGCCTCAGCTGCTCTTGCCTGGTGTCCCCGGCACTGTCTGACCTCACTGGAGTCTGACCGCCTTAAGTAAATCTATCCCCAGCTTTCCAATGTTTTCTGTTTTCCTGTTTAATTAACTTAAACAGTCATGAATACATTCTCTTTGCTTAAAAAAATTAACCTTTCACATGAGGTCACATGGCTCCTTCCCCCCAGCTTGGTCCCCGCAAGGTCTCCCAAGAAGCAAGCACTGAGAGCATTTTTGGAGGGTATGCACCTTTGCAGACCCCATTTTATGTCTGACTCACCTACCCTGCTCCTCATACAATAGCTTGTCTTATGTGGTATGCGCATGTATTGGTATGTGAACTTTTCCAGTAGGTGAGTTGGTTTGTTTTGTGTAGTGCATGGCACCATCTTGAAAATATGATTCTGCAGCTGGCTTCTTTCGCTGAACAATATGTCTGGGAATCTGGCCATATAATTGCAGGCACATTGACCTTATCCTTTTGCGGTGCTGCATAGTATTCCCAAAGCTAGCTATAGTTACATGCCTCTTACGGATGGAGACATTCTGAAAAGTGAATCATTCGGTGCTTTCACTGTTGTCCAAATGTCACAGAGGGTGATCACACACACTTGCATGGCAGAGCCTCCTGCACTCCCAGGCTGTTGGGCACAGTGGAGACCAGGGTCACGCACAGACTCTGATGTTGACATGAACATCATCAAGTGACACATGACTGTAGAAGCTGGTTTACTCAACTCTGGATGTAAAAACACCAAGGGGTGTGTGTGTGTGTTTCCTTTATGAAACATAGATGCCTAGACCACTCCCCAGACAAACTGATTGAAAACTTTGAGGCCAGGGCTTAGCTATCAGAATGTTATCATTCCCAGTGATTAGGTAATTCAGCTGAGAAATACTCCCCTCCTCCTGCCCCACCTCAAATTTCCCAGAATCGACTCCCGGTCCCCTAAGATGCAATCTGTGTGCACTCTGTGTCCTGGCTGCATCCTTGGTCTTCCAAGTGATGAGGCTAGGAGCCGAGACGGGGAGGATGAGGTGAGCTGAACTGAGAAACAGAAAGAAGCCTCCCGGGTCTGGGTGCAAGTGTCCTTGTGTGTGTGTGTGCACATGTGTGTGCGCATGTGTGTGCGCATGTGTGTGTGTGTCTGGAAGAAAACTGAATTCACAGCCTGAGAAGGAAAAGGAGCAGGGGAGGCAGCAGGCCAGCCGGCCGTGTCTCTTTAAGCGAGATAAGGTGCCTGTCCCATCCATCTCTCCTGACACTATCGGCCTGTTGTCTAAAGTACTTACAGTTCCCTCCTCGGGAGAAGGCCTGACATGGGGTGGGGGAGGGGAGGAGGCGGGGCCTCCAGGACAGGGCACCCTGGCTGATCTGCTTCCCCAAAGGGCAGCCTGAGGCGGTCGCCCCCTCCCCCAGCCCCGCCTGGCCTGTTTTTAGCTCTGCCCTGAGTGCTGGAGAGAGGGTCCTCCCCACTGCCTACCTGAGCCCCATTCCCAGGGGAACCACTTGAAACCGAAACTTGTCTTTCTCAAGTGGCTGGGGGAGAGTGTGAACCAGTGGTGGGGGGTACAGCAAAGGAGAAGCCCTGTGACTCCTCACAGGGGCCTCAGCTCTCCCACCCCGAGCCTTTAAAACTCACCCTGGCTCCGACTCCAGGGCCACAGCCCCGCCATTATCCTCCCTGGCTCAGCCCTCAGGAAACAGACCAGAGGCCTTAAGTAACTCACCTAGGGGCTAGGGCTAAGCCAAGGGCTGGGTGGGATTTGAACCTGGATCTATCCTGTTTCCAAAGCTGATTTCTTGCCTTTTTAACCAGGGTATTTTTGCACTCTTCGGTTACGAGAAATCTTTTGATGACCGCTGATTGATGTACAACCATTTATTCTGTCTTCATTCAACAAATGCTTCCGAGTGTCACCTCTGTGTGGCGATTCACTGGCACTAAAGGCCTGGCTTCAGCTGCATTCTGATTTCTCCAAAATCACCGCCTAGATTAAGCCAGACCTGAGAAGACCTTGGGAACCAGATTGGATCATTTCAGCCTCTGGACCACTGGATTGTGCAAGCTGTGGCTTGGAGTTTTACAGCACATCGGGGAAGCCCTGTAGAAACAGCCCTATAATATCCATCCTGGGTTTAACATGATGGTATAAGAACATCACCAAAAAATTACACAGCACTACGTCATCTTTACAAGAACCCCAGGGGAAACTCCCTCCCGGTTTTCAGCAAATGTCTCGCTGTGTTCATCTTGTTCCCACTCTCGGCCTCTGGTAACTAACTATAATTCTCTCCTTGTTTTGGCAGCGAGGAAGCTCAGAGCCAAATTTGTTTCTATTAACTACACAGGATGTTCCAGTTCCAATGGCTGAGGAGCCAAATACCCTAAAATTTAGTGTGAATGAGCCATTTCTTATGCTCCTAGATTTTGTGGGTCAGTAGTTGGGGTGGGACTTGGCCTGGACAAGGGTCTTGGCACCATGAAGTCCAGAGCTGGGGGAGGAATGACCTGAAGGCCAGACCTGGGTGTGGGGGGACTGGCTTTGGGCTGAGGACTTCCTCTCCCTCCAGGTGCCTCTCTCCCCCAGTTTCATTGGGCTTCCTCCCAGCATGGCCGCTGAACTGCAAAAGTGAGTGTCCCAACATCAGGGCAAGTTAGGCAGAAGTTGTATCTTTCATGACCTAACCTTGGGCGGCTTCCAGCTGGGGAGGTCACCCCTGCACCCTCCCACCCCTGTTTTTAGTTTCAGGGAGCACTGCTCCTCCCCTGGTCATATTCTATTGACCAGAACGAAGCCACTAGGTCCAGCCCACAATCAGGGGAGAATGAGACACTCCCATTGGATGAGGGAGAAGCATCACCATTCCAGAAGAGACAGAGGGACAACAATGCTCCTGTGGCCACTTGGGAAAACCGCCACCTGCTGCAGCAGAACAAATGGAACTCACTGACGTGTGCTAATCACAGTTGGCTTTATTGTTTTACGAGCGGCTGTGTGTGAATTGCACTTAGTTTTGCAAGAGTCGAAGATTCTTTATGAAAATAGACAGGAGCTAGACAGTAAGCACAGCCAGTGCTAATCGCTCCTTCTTGTGCAAGTGAAGGCTTATTTCACCCACAAACAACCCTCTTATGCTGAAAAGTAAATTACACACTTAAAAGATTTGGCATCTCTGAGAAGTGGCAGCGTTGGGATCCCCTTCCAGGCTGCCTGGTTCTGCTCTGCCACCCCCCAGGCCTCCATCCGTGGCCCCGGTGCCTCGGTCCACACCATGAGGCCGAAGCTCTATGGAAACGCAAAGGCTGTGGGTTTCTCCCGCCCCTCCCGCAAACGTCTCTGACCACAGAGCGTTCTTGAGTGCAATTCTCCCTGAGAAATCGCGTCTCCACTGACCTCTGCATGTATATATATCAGGATTAACATTCTCTCCAACTTAGATCAGTCGGTCTGTCAGGAATTCGGGAATTTGGCAGAAAGTCCCTGAGCGCCCACTTCCTGCCAGGCGCTGAGCTAACTCTCAGGAATCCAGACACGAGATACTCAGTGTCACACGGGACCGAGAACTATTCAAAGGCAGGGACCGTGTCATTGTTCTGGCTTTGCAGTTGCTTGCTCGGCGAGTGCCCAGCATGACGGGCGGAGAAAGTGAAAGTGTTTGTCCAGCCCGGCAAGGAGCCCCGGGGCCAGTGACCACCCCCAGCCTCCCTTTGCTCACTTGTGAAATGGTCATCGGAGCGGCCCCTACATACCTCCTGGGGAAACCTGTGGCAGAACAGCTCTCTGTTTTAGCACCAATGTCTAAAAAGCTCAAAGGCAAGTCTGAGGCCAGTGCGTGCTGATGTATCCAATGTTTAGCAGACACTCAGCCCTTGAAACACAGACTCTGGAGGTGCGCTGGGCTTTGAACTCCAAACTCAACTCAAGGGTTGGCACAGAGGCGGAAGAGGGAATGAATACCTTGTCTTCTCATCCTCTCCCTGGCCCACTTTAAGCTCGGTGGGCATGGAGGGGCCTGGAGTCTCCAGCGCTAATGGAAATCTAAGCCTTTTGTAAACTCTTGATCCTCCAAGACAACATTTTGGGCCAAATGTCAGTCTCAGTAGATCTAACAAACGCAGTCAACAGCCCTCAGATTTGCAACTCCATTGGTATGAGCCAGACTCGGGAGGCCAGGGGGTTTCATGCGTGGGTAGAGGAGAGTCTATTTGAAGAATACAAGAAATTAGCTCAACTGCCCGGGTGTGTTTTTATCTCTTTGCCCAAACAGCACCAAAACCTCTATTTTTATGTTCAATGTAGGCTGTGGCCAGTGAGTCAGGAGAGACGGAGGGCTTCATTATTTGTTCCTTGCTAGCTCTTGGAAACATCAAGAATACTTGGCCCTCAAGACAAACCCCAGCTCTGGGCCTAAAAGTTAAATCCAGATATGTTATATATTTATTCAAGGCAGCAATTGGCCAGGAAACGACTATAAAACACACATTTTGAATAAAGGAGGGAGATTTATGGTGCTTTTGTGAATCTGAGTCATATCTCTCTGCCTCCCCCAGGCCAGGATCCCTTAATCACTAACATACCCCCAGCTTGTACACTCGGTGGGCACAGAATTGCTTCCTTCTGGCCTCGTCCCAGTTAAAGATGTGACGGGGATTGCGCTGCTTTATCTGACAGTAAGTAAATGAATTGCCGATTCATTCCGAGCTGAGATGGGGGCTGTTTTTTTCCTGGGGAAGAAAAAATGTGGGGTCCTTTCATATGTATCTTTGATCAGTCAGAACTTGACAAATTATTTTCCTAGGAATTTCTCTATCCTTAATGCCACAGGGAAAAAATGGATTTACTCTAAAAGAATAGCTTTTATGTTTCAGAAATTAGAGCAAGGTAGAAGCTTTCCTCAGGTCTCTCGGTGTGTGTGTGTGTCTCTCTTTCTCTCTGGCTGCTTCTCTCCTTCCAACTGCATTGTTCTCCAGAGAAACGAATTGGGGAGGACACAGGAAGGGAAAAGCCACCGGTACTCGACTTCTGGCTGGTACGGTGATGTGAACTGTGTGAAACAACAGGAAGGCAGGGTTTCCCTGCCTATGCCACGGGTAGTGAGAGAGCAAAATGAAAGCTTCTGCCCCGTATTCCCTTGTGATCACTGGATTTTTCTTCTTCGGATGCTTATTTTTAAGGGCAAACTTGTTAACCTGAAGAATACCTGACTTGTGACTCAGCAGAGTTCAATAGCACCCCCTTCCTCTTGGCCACGTCACTTACCTGAAGGCCAGCAGATCTCCAAGTGGTTTCATAGCAAAGTTCTTATCAGCTTTAGTGCAGCCTTAAAGAAAATAGTTGACAGTATCCATGGCTCAGGGCTGCCAAGTACAGTTGGGCAGGCTGAGCACTGCACAATGCTGAGAGGCACCATCAGATGGACCAGCCGTGTGGATGATGTGCTTGAGGGCTATGCCGTGAGCAACCTGCACACCTATGGATGGTGGCAGCTTTGAAAGGGGTAAGGGGAAGCCTGAAGATTCGTGATTAAAATAAAGAGACAATCTTGGGACCCCAGATGTAAGGCACTAAATTTTGTTAAAGGCTAGACTGAATGAGCACTAGCAGTTTCTGTCTGTTTCACCACTCAACATGAATATAAATTGGTGTTGTCTCTATGGAAAATGGAGCAGAGACTCCTTAAAAAATTAAAGCTAAAATATCCTGCGATCCAACCATTCCACTGCTAGACACCAGCCCAAAGGCTATGAAAAGGCTAATATGAAAAAATATATGCCCCCTCTCTTCACAGCAGTGTTATTCTCAATGGCCAAGATGCGGAACCAACCTAAATGCCCATCGACAGATGAGTGGATAAAGGAATCGTGGTACGTGTACTCAGTGGAATACTACTCAGCTGTGAAAAATGAAACCATGCCCTTTGGGACAATATAGATGGATCTTGAGGTGATGATGCTAAGCAGAATAAATCAGAAATTGAAAATTACTGGATGGTTCGCTTATTTGTGGAATATACATCTCTAAGGAACACAAACTGGCAAAGCCCAACAAAAATAACTCTTAGACTCTGTGAAGAACATGGTGGTGACCAGTGGGGACGGAGAAGGGGGTGACAGGTAGAGGAGGGGGCAGTGGCCCTGGAGCTGTGGTGGAGAACAAGTAAAGCTATATGCACACACTGAGGTGTGAAACTGTTCTCCCCAAATTAAAGTTTTGTCAATGAATGGCAAACCAATAAAAGTTGATTAAAAAAAGAAGAAATGCCACCGGTAGCAGCAGTCTCAGGCAGGTCTGAGAGTTCCAACCTATCTGAGTCCAACTGAATTATGCCCTGACCCCAAATTCCTATATAGAAACCCTAACCCCCAGTACAACTGTATGGGGGGGGGCCTTTAAGGCGACAACAAGGGTTAAATAAGGTCATAATGGTGGGCCTGATCCTGTTGGGCTGGTGTCCATACAAGAAGAGACAGGAGATCAGTGTGCCCCTCCATCCTGGGACCCCATGCCGGCCCCTCTCTGCCTCCCTCCATGTGCACAGAGGAAAGGCCCCTTTGGGCAAGGATGCAGAGCAAAGGGGGCAGGTCCCCTGCCAGCCAGGACCCCACGCCGAAGACCCCTTAATCTTACACCTCCAGCCTCCAGAGCTGCGAGGAAAGCACCTGCTGTTGAAGCCTCAATGATCTTTCTAATGCTCTGCCCGTGGGGGTCAGACTTACCCGCCAGCCCCCACGGAGCCTCAAGCCACTTCCTCGCCTAAGTCCCTCACTGCGTACCTGAGTGTCCGTCACTGCATCTCCGGTGGACCGACCCCTGGCTGACACAGCGACTTGTATGACTTACACACACGGGTGCATGTCCTGCCTTTGAAGGTAAATGGGTGCCCGGACCCCAGGGGATGAGAAGTCACGCAGAGCAGCCCCAACCCCCCGAAAGCCTGTTAGCTGATGCCAGACTCCCGAGCCAAGACCAGCAGAACCTGGTCCCCTGCAGGCTGCTCGGTTGACTTACAGGCTCCTGAGCAGAAACAAAGGTTTCTGGAGCCTGCGCTGTGGTCCTGTGGCTGGCGGCTGTGCACTGTGAAGGTGGCTACGTCGGGGTGGATGCCCGAGGTGGCCTGTCACGAGCAGGCTCTGAACTGCCCCCTTCACTCTGTGGTTAGAGGTGGGGGAGGAATAGAGCAGACAGGGGTGAGCTGCCGGCCCAGGGCCTGCAGGCAGACGCCAACGGGCTGCTGAGTCATCTATTAGTTCATTCGGGACCTAGCTGGGGTGAAAATACAAGCAAACAAGCCCACGGTGTTCCTGCCCTCACACACCTCCCCCATCCCGAGAGAAGACCCACAGTCAGAGAAGCAAGAAGGCAGGTATGGTGGACGATAAGGGGGTAGGGAAATAAGGGGGCTCTCCTGCCTTGTCTTGGGGACACACAGTCTCCCAAGGGAGACATGGAGGCACTGACACCCGTTGGTACCTGCAGAGGGGACTGGGGCCCTGCTGAATACATTCCATAGACGACTCAGCCCAGGCCTGCAGGGAGATCCTGTCACCCCGACTTTACAAAGGTGAGCACCAGGGCCTTGGCGGGGTGACCCAGACCGAGGAGCCAACAGGCCTTGCCCTCTTGAGTCGGCCAGCCGCCACCCAGTCACAACATCCACTTTCCAGAGACTGGAGCAACCAGGACACGCCACCTGCAGGCGCTGAACACTGGCCTGCACACCCTGCGCCCAAATGTGCGCCCTGTCGGCTCCCACGTTCTGCTCTATCCCCGGGCCGCAGGCTTGGATCTGCCCTTCACACACACAGAGAGCTCAGCAGTGGTCAAGCCACTCACAAGCGGGGTGACCTTGGACATATCACCTAACTCTCTGCTTCCCCATCTATAGAACGGGGCTCAGATTATGCCCCCACCCCAGGGGTGGGGCCATATAATCACGCTGCTTGATCTGAGGACTGGCAACCGCCTGTGGTCAAAATGTGAACACCTCACGACTGTGCCTGCTACTGCCTGAAGTGTGGGGGACACCAGGCATCACCTCCGCCTGCACACCAGGCTGTCCCCCCAACACCGTTCTGAAAGCGGGGACCAAGTGTGCTGCTTTAACACACCTGGCTGGTTAAGTGATTGTAAATGTGTGTGTGCAGTGTGTGTGCTGAAGTGTTTGCACATGCGTTCGTGTTTGATGCACGTGTGCGCACACGTGGACATTGCGATTGTTACCGAGAGACGGATCCTCCAGCCCAGGACGGCCGCCTGACCCACAAAGGAGTAACTGACAAGCTGTACTCCCCAATGGGGGGATCAGAGCAAAGCGTCCAGGCACCCCTGTTTCTGCCATTAGCTGACAACTGACATTGCACCCAGTTCTGTCACTGACCAGGGAGGTCACCCCAGCGGACCCCGGCCCGTCCCTCCATCCTCGAGGTAGACAAGGCTGCCCCCTTCCTCACAAACTCCAGCAGCAAACTAGATTTTCCGTTACTAACTCGATCCCTAATGACAAGGAATCTTCATCACACAAAAAATGGAGCTCTCGCACCCTCTCCTGATTTATGAAATGTACTGTGACCATTTTTAGCGACTCCCCAGGATGGGAGCTGTTTGCCTGCTGGGGCCAGGGGTGTTGACCCAGACAGAATTCGTGAGATGTTCTTGTGAAAGAGTGAGACAGACTGTCTCGTGTCTCTGGGAAACTAGTTCAGAAGGTAGCTTTTTCCAAGTCAGCCTTTATTTTTCAAAACCCCACAAGAACGAACACCTATCTAGAGCGCTCAGAGTTCATTCAGCAAAACTTCACTGATCCAGTCTCCGCCGGGACAAGGAGGCGTTGACCTAGTTTCTCTCTGGTGCTTGAAGGCAGCATGGTCATTTCTTTATAATGGTCATTTCTTTATAATTAATTCACACTTCTCAGGAGTTCTTTGCTTGGGAAAGGTCATGGGGGGCCTGATTAAATGAATCATTTGTAATCAAGCTAACTGATCCTGTTTCCAGGGATTTGACCTATTTGATGGTTCTTGGAGGCATGAAAATGGTAAACACAGAGAAAAATCCCCGGCGTGCATTTACTCACCACTTCATGCCCACCCCACCCGTGCCCCCGTCTGAGTTGTATCGGACAAACGGGCAAATCCTGAATGCCTGGGGTTTTAAAAAATATCTGCTCCTTTGATGGTCCACGAGGTGGCTGCCACCAGGACCTCCCAAACACTTGCTTCCAGGAGTTAATTCAAAGAAAGAGACACCGAGGCTCGGGTGTTCACACAGCAGGACCCACGTCGGGTTTTGGCCAGTGAGGACGCCTGACGACGTCTCCATCCCAATGATGACACAAATTCAATTAAAGCAAATAACTCCATTCCAGGGACATGAGTGGTGCATAAACATTCACGTGTCACTTAACCCCAAGAGCATCTCCCATCCGAGCGTGGTCCCCATTAGCTCAGCTGGCCCGGCCTGGGGCGGGCCGCACACCAATGCGTGTGTGTAGTGACACGCTACGATGTTCGCACAAAGACGAACACGTTCCTCAGAATGCGTCCCCCTCGCTAAACAGCACGAGACTGTTTTCGGCTCCAAATCCGGCTGGCACAATGGGTCCCAAAGGCCCCTGAGGCCCGCGGGAGAAAGAAGACTGGGTGAAAAAGTCTCAGATGCAAGACATCTCCTTCCTACATGCCGCGCTAATTGCCCCTTGATGCAATCAGGAGAAAACACAGGGCGAGGAAAAAAGGGTATTCAAGCCCCTTGTACTTTTTAAAGCAGATGGTATTTATTAGGCATTAATTGGCACACAAATACACAGAACGAGTACTTAATTCTCACCCTCCCCCCCTTAGCAACATAAAAAGACATAATCGCATAAAGACACACACACACCAGCACACTCACACACGCTCACGTAATTGGACGTACTCAGCCTCACATATTACCCTGTTCTCTTTATTAGGGTCAGTTAAAAAAACATTTTTTTTAATCAAGAAAGCAAAGCACATTGAAAGAAAAAAAAAAAAAACAATGCAAACTTGGTTTTGAGTATCAATAAAATTAAAAGCTCTTGGCCAGCTCCCCTGCTGGATTCATTTCATGTCATTACTTAATTAGAATTCCTATTTATAAATAAATAGTACCAGTAAAATATTACATCTGAAGAACCCTGCAATAACATTTTACTTACACACTTTTTTTTAATACTGTTTTCTGCTTTCAATAACCACAGTTTGGGGGCGACGTTTGGCACTGGCGCGGTTTCTTGGGAGAGGACATCCCGCCTCTTCTGGAGAAACCGTGGACTTGGCTTTGCATCCAGATTGGGTCGTCCGCGCTGGAGGCTGGGAAGCTTGGGGCTGGCTTTGTGTTTTATCTGGAAGAATATTTATGTTGGCTTTTCCACAACTCTTGTCAGCACAGAGCTTGCTCCTTGCTTATCACAGTTCGGCCCGCGTGTAAACCAGGCTTTTTTAAGTTTTCAAAGCAAGCTTTCCGGTCGGGAAGCTATAGGCCACGTTTTAGCGACAGGCGGCTGGGGAGACACAGATCTGGGCCGACGGGAGGGCCGAGATAGGACGCCAGATGGGGTCCTGCCTTCTCCCGACTCCACTGCTCAGCGGGAGGCCCGGCGGAGCTGGGGACGGGGCTGGGAGGACAAGGTCCAAGACAGGCTGGGGCCCGACTCTTTTCCATAACATCACATGGTAGAGGTAGGTCATTTCTTCGTCAAGGGGAGGGTGGCAACTTTAGCTTCGGGGGTGTTGTCTTTGAGGGGGACCCCACAAGTACATGTTTGGAGACATACCTGCCTTAGGCCTCCCCCAAAATAAGGGACTGGGTCCCGTCAAGAAAATGAAAGGAAAAAAATATATTATTATTTATTATATAACAATGTCAACATTAACACCCAGACAGAGGAGACGGCAGCGACGCGTCAGGACAGGATACTCGACGGGGCGAGACTTGGTGGAGACAGACAGGAGTTGCTGGGGGGCTCTGGCGGAGGCGTGGACGCGGCCGGCCGGGGCGTGTGTGCAGCCGCGGGTGGGCGGCGCGCATCTTTTTCTGCTTTTTTCAGTTTTGAGACAAATCGGCAAAGTCACATTTTTCGAATTGTGATTTCAAGCTACTGATCAGATCAGTGTCGGGCACGAGCGTCTCGTCCGTGGGGCTCTCGGCTGCTGTCTCTCTCCCTCTCGCTCGCGCGTGAATGTCTGTGAGGAAGCAGCCCTGGCTTTAGCTGTTTTCGCTCCACTCTGGCACCATGCCGACGCCGTGCACCGGGTGGTACTGGTGCGGGGACAGGGTCCTTGGCACGCCGTGAGAGTACAGGAACTCCGAGGGCTGAAGGCCACCAGGCGACTGGAGGCCAGTCTGGGGCCCGCACTGCCTGACCACAGGCTGGTGGGCCACGGAGGTCTGGTGCTGGAACATCCCCTCTCCGAGCTGCGGGGAGCCGTGGTTCGCCATGCCGGCCAGCCGGGGCACCAGGGGCCCCGAGGTGAAGTGGGCGGAGAAGTGCTGGTAGGGCAGCCTGTCCATGGGCTGCACGGTGGTGACGGTGCAGCTGCCGTAGGAGGGCATGGCCGGCCACGTGTTGCAGCTGATGTCCTCCAGGCTGGGCACCGGCTCGCTGGGCGGCGGCGCGGAGCTGGCGTACATGCACGCCTGCCGCTGGGCCGACTCTGTCCTGTAGGAGGCGCTCAGGCCCTGCTGCGGCGGGTAGCTGGGGCGGTAGAAGGGGTCGTCTTCGCTGGGCGATGTCTCCATGTAGGGCTTCTTGTAGGGATGGTCTGTGGTGGAACATTCTTCATCTGCGGAGACAGGAGAGAGAACCGTGAGGCCCAGAGCAGAAAGCCCACAGGGGAAGGCCGAGACAGTCACGGTGGCCACAGAACTGCAGAAGGAAGCCTGGGAGGGTGTTAGTGCCAACCGCCATTCTGCTAAGAAGGGGTGGACTGTCTCGGGCAAGACGACGGGCCATGGGCGTCTAGGCCATGACCTTCAGTTGCTTCGTCTGTGAAGTGGAAAGGCAGTAGTGAGAGCACTTTCCTTTCGACAAAGAAAAGTGTTGACAATGACGTGGGAAAACAAAGAGGAAGCCCTTGGCCCAGAATCGGTACCAGGAAACAATCCTTATCTTCCCGCCTCCCCGGCATGTGAACTCCTTGAAGGCAAGACATTGTCTGACTGACCCATCCCCACGTTCCCAGGATGAGGTATGTACCTATCGATGAAAACAACAATAGCATCAATGATGTCAATAGAAGCAAACACAGAGAGTGCTTAATCCGCCTCCGGCTCTTCTAGCATTCTCCAGAAGGGAACCCTTTACGTCTTCACAACAACATTTTGAAGTGGGTTCTATGATGAAGCCCATTTTACAGAGCAGAGAAAGGAGACGCAGAGGAGTTAACACAGCTGCCCAAGGGCTGAACAGTGGAGCTGGGCTCGGAATCTAAGGGACTCCTACAAAGTCCCTGCTCTTCCACACCATGCTCGACAGAGAAGACGTGTAATAAACACTTGTGCAACCGTGGAAGGATGAACGGGCAAAGGACAAACACAAATGAGAGCTCAAACAAATCCCCAAATCCTCTCCTGCTGCCTTAGTGATGCCGGTTGACCCCTGCGGAGTCAGCACAAATTAACACGCCATTCCCCCCCCCCCGCTGAACAAGCCAATCCCATCTGTAGGCGCTAGTTATTCCCCCGTCTCTGACAAAGAGTCTTCCTGCACCGCTTGGGAGTCACTGATTCCTTTGGGAACGAACGGAAGTGCTAGACTCTAGAAAAAATACAAGGGCACCCTAAAATCCAGACCCCCGGTTTAAGAAGGCTAACCTTGTCTGGGTTTGTATCTGCCTCGTCCAGCGAACATCTGTGTGACGCCAGTGGGGCTGCCACCCTCGCATTTCACCACTTCTGAATCCGAGATGGTAATTCGTAGCTCACTAGGCAGCTACGAGGGAAAGGCACTCGAGGGGGCCGCTCTCCCCGCAGCCCTCAGCACGGGAGACGCCACCTGTCATCTCACAGCAGACCTGACCCAGGGTCACCACCTCCAGGGGTGCAGTCCTTGGGAATTCCTACCAAGGGGTCAACCTCAACACAGATCCTTGCCTTGGCTGTGATTTCACCCCCTAAACTAGAGCTGTTTTTCTCCTCATCTTCCAATCTCTTTCTAATCCATAAATGTTAAAAAAAAAAAAATATCTTTGTCTTTGGGTGGGTGAAGAATAATGAAACTCGGGACATTCTCGCAACCCACTGTGATGGCCAGTGGTGGGAGGGCAGCACGAGGGTCTAGCCAGCGAGGAAATGTAACTAGCACTGAATCCTCCTCTGCGACCTTACTCTGACTCACAGTAACTCCTCAAGGAGGTTGATTTCATGCCTGACTCACAGAGACCGAGGCTTGGAGAAGTGACCTTCCTGAAGTCGCACAGCTAGGAGAAGCAGCGGCTGGAATCCAGACAAGGAGACAAGGTCTCCTTACTTTGCCTGCACACCTTCCGACTGTCCAGGCTTCTGGCATCAGAAGTCCTCACTTAACGCAATCCACTGCTGCTTGGAAACAGCTGCTTTCAGTGAGACAACAACGTATACTAAAACCAATCTGACCATTGGCTAGACGACATAAACAAGAGTTAAAGTCCTTTGGCATATTTCTGGTCACGAAGATATCATCAAACTTCTCAAT
Organism: Talpa occidentalis; assembly: GCF_014898055.3. NCBI lineage: Eukaryota > Metazoa > Chordata > Mammalia > Eulipotyphla > Talpidae > Talpa > Talpa occidentalis. The sequence goes on along the minus strand of NW_023601433.1, from coordinate 83,321,495 downwards.
AAAGACCCAAAACAATTCTAATATCAAACAATCATTTTCAGTCAGTTTTTCTCCAACCCGCTATCCAGCTCAGGGTCACCGGCTGCCGGGGCTCAGGGTGCATGTTGGACTCAACCGTGGAGAGGACACGCTTCCAACACGGGCGTATCACATCCACCCCACCCCAGGAGGGAGGGAGGTAGCACTTTATGATTCAGAGGCGGTGCTCGTCTATAAAACCTCAAGTCAGTCATTCACCCCCCAATAAATCCTTGTCTTTGGGCTGGATTATCAAACAGCTCCCCGACTGGGGTAGGGCAGGTTGGGTTTGGATTCCCCCAAACACCTCCACTGGCATCAACGTCCAAGTGACACCCACAGGTAAGTCAAAAATCTCCCCAAACAAAATGCCTCTACGCTAGGCATTCACCACTTAACAGCAGGCACATTTAACATTCGCTGGAGTCTTTCTGGGACACATCTGGGCCCCATAGGACATCCAAACATTGATCCCAAAAACAAAAGTGAAAGAGTCATTCTTCCAGGTGTTCTGCCTCCATCATGCCAACCATGCAGATGTTTGAAGACGTCCAGATGAGCCGGTGGCCACATTCCTTTACCTTTCAGCTGGTGCCTTTCTGGCATCTTGAAAACATTGCCACACTCTTCGATTTTCGCCCGCGCCAGCCACCTCCTCCCTAAATGCCTGCCCTCCACACTTCCCTCCAGCCCCCAGATCCATAAATCTGAATGTTTCCATTGTTGCTGGAATTGTAACCTTTGGGTTTTCCATTTAACCAGGGCGTTCCCCTTTTCAATAATAGAAAGCACAGCCGCAGGGTACCCTTGGCAAGAGAAAAAAAACAAAGCAAACGAACCCTTCCCGACTTTCTGATCCCCTTCCAGATTTGTTACAGTGAAAAAGGAAGAATAATATGAAAAAGGCCGGAGCCCATTTTGGAAAATCGTAAAATTACACATTCCAGTCTTTAATACCCCAAAGATCTGATGCAAAGTCCTCAGAAAGTCCGAAGTTGGCTTATTGATGAAAGCAAGTCCTTGCATTCTCACATTCCTCCCAGGCCTCATCACGTTGTAAAGAAATTCCAAAGCCAGAATCCAAATTTCAGGTCAGTCGTGATAAATGCCTTGGACGTAATCTCGGTGTTTATTTTGGTTTTGGTGGGGTTTCTTTCTTTTTATTGGGAACCCGATAACTGATCAACAGCAGAGACCTCCCGGCCAAGTCACGTTCACCTCCTGTGCCTGGGTAGGGCAACAGTCAAATGTCAAGTCTTCCATGAGATGCGTCCACGACTTCCTCTTGGGATGCCGCACGTTTAGCAGGGGTCTCCATCCCCACTGGCGTGAGCCCGGCTGAGTCTCCTGGACAATAGTGATGCGCTTCCTGATTCTGACCACTGATGACAGCAGAACCCTGGTCTCCAGCATTGTTCTAGATGCTGTGGGTTCTGGACCACACGGCCTGAATGAGGAATCCAGAACCCAGATTTTAGGGCCTCTACCTGTCACGGGTATGATTCTGAGCAAACCACTGGCCCATTCCAGTCTCAGGTCTTTACTACCTGGGGGTGACACTTGAATTCCTTGTAGGAATAAGATCACGACACGTGGCTCTAGCTTCTGTCTAGCCTCCTTGCACGCTGAAGGACTATGAGAGTCCTCCAATTATTGAAGGTGTTTTGGCGGAGTTGCTTTCAAATCACTAATGCCATTGAGCAAAGAGCATCACCAGTCCCAAATGGCTTATTTCCCTTAGTGACTGAGTTCCCGTTGAAAGACCGATGTGAAGTCTTCTGGGACAGACACCCCTGAGGCACTACAGTGAGTGGCCACTCCCCATTTAGTGACTCTCAGGAAGCCGGAAGTGGAAGTGTAACTCTAGGTCTTCTGACTCACAAAACAGTGCTCCTTCTGACGGCTGACCCCAGCCTTTCAGCTTTCATGAAATCCATTGTGTTCAAATATAAAAAGGTGGTCACCTTGACCCAGATGGATGGATGGGTGGGTGGGTGGATGGATGGATGGAAAGACAGATGGACTGATGGATGCATAACTGCATGGATAGATGGGTGGGTGGGTGGATGGTGGGTGGATGGATGGATGGATGGATGTATGGATGGATGGATGGATGGAAGAATGGATGGATTTTTTGGATATAGGGATTTTTTTAGTGTACCCAGGTTGTTAGTTCTTAGTGATACTGTGGGGAAGATCCTTGACTGGGAACCAAGACTTCCACTCACATCTCTCAGCTGCTCTCTGAAATCATTCAATTTATTCAATTGTTCATCACCTGTCTCCCCCAGTGAGAACCCAAGTTGCAGGGGTGCAGGGACCTTGGCCATTCTGCTGCCCCTGCTCCCAAGCACCCACACAGTGCAGCACATGGGAAGTGCGCTAGCAGGCACTGGGTGAGGACACCCCAATCTGCCCACCACCACCACACAGTCCTGGGGTGCTAACCCAACCTCCTCAGCGTCTGTTGGCAAAATGGCGGCAGGCATCTCCCCAGGTGCAACAACTGTGGAGGATCCCGAGGAGAAAGGGTGCAGCTTCAAGGCAAGATCCCTGCAAAGTCCTCTCTGATATCCAAATGCCCTTCCCCTCCCACCACTGACTTCCCTCCGAATATCAAGTCAGCAGTGGCTTCACTGCAGTCTTGACTTGGACTGCCTGTGGTTTCTAACGTCGGGGGCTGGGGGGTGGTGAGGTCTGTCAGGGCAGGAGGGAAAAGAAAGACAGACAAGTGGTCTCCCAGGCCCCGAGTCCTGGATTTGATTGAATGGCGTTGATAAAAGACCTTCCCGGCTTTTCGGCTCAATCCATCGGGAGAGATAGTTTGGAGACAGCTGGGTCCAAACACAAGGGAGCCCTCTGGCCTGCTGGCCCTTTGACATTTCTTTGCGCCTGCCTGCTGGGCTTGTTGGAAAGGAGACAGACAATGAGGGGAAGTTAGATAGCGAGGCCGCAGGGGCCGGGGGCAAGCCACCCAAGGACTTATCACTTCACGGGAATCCCAAACTGGAAGGAAACCTTGCTGATTCCTTATCACTCTACAATGGAGGCTGGTGATGAATTGCTTTCTGTTGTCTCTGAAGCAGGCAAGACAGACGGAGCACAGCTAGAAGGTTCCCTGTCACTGGGAGCTCCCTTTTGGGGGTAAAGGGAGGAGAGAAGGCCAGAGCTTTCTGGGACGATGGAAGGAGTCCCACGGGGTGTCCACTTCATGCACCTCGAGAGCACAGACTCACGGTGAGCTGGGGGCGGGCCTGCTGACTGGCTGAGTGACTTTGGGCAAGTGACTCAGCTTCTCTGAGCCTTGGTGTCCACATGCATAAAAAGACGATTCTGAGTTTGTTATCTCTAACCAGCCATTAAGTCCTGATCCCCCCACATTTCAGTTCCTCCCCCTACATCTGGCCTGAACCTCCATCATCTCACATGGGCAACAGGCGCTCCACAGAGCACTGAGGGTGCACCCAGTCCCCCGTTATCACAGCACAGCAGTGGCTTCAAAACAACCGCCTCCTCTGTCACCACAGGTTAAGCCCACTCTAGCAGAGGTCCTCACTGCGACTTGCCCGGCCGACACTGGGCAAGCTGAGGCCTCATCTCCCACCCCTCTGCCCTCCATCTGGGCTGCAGTCACCCCAGCTTTTGCACCCTCCCGGTGGGAACAGGTTCCCCATCTTCTGAAGGGCCTCACACCTGCTTGTCTCTTCCCACGGACACCCACTCCTCACCTGCTCTCCACAGAGCTCTGCTTTGCTTCTTCCCTGACACCCACCTTCTTCCACCCAATGCCCCACCTCGACGCACTTCACCTGGCTGAGAAGCGTCCCATCATGAGCCTAATCAGTGATGTATGAGTCAAGAGACCCAGTCTGCTTGCAACCCGGGGCCAGGTCGCTTGGGACCAGGACAGAGGCTCTAAAACTTTCCTTGAGCACATTTCTGTACCAGGCACTATTTTAGGGGTGCCTGATGTCATTGCATCCCATTTCCTCTTATAACAACCCTGCAAAATCCCTACTGGCAGAAAAGGCAGTTGAGGCCGAGAACGCTAAGTCACATGCTCAGGGCTGCAGAGCCGGAAAGCGTCCCAGCTGCAGTGACGAGCCACGGGCCAGCCGACGCCTCCAGCTCTCCAGCGGCGGCCACCTCAAGTTGACCCTGCGCTCCCTGGAGGACCCCGCCCCGCAGCCCGGAGCGCGATGCTCACGTCACGTAAAGAGCATCATCAGAGCATCATCAGCCCAATTCCCAGCGGCCGGCCCGGCCACCAGGAGCTCCCGTGCCAGATGCTGCCGTAAATAGTCAACCCCCCCAAAAAAAGCGCCTTGATTCTCTGTGACTTCTTCCTCCCCTTCTTTTGGTCTGGCCTTAATTTAATCGACAGAGCAGCCTAACTCAAACCCGGTGCACGTCCCATCAGCACTCCAGGCGCAGACCCCGTTTCAGGAGCAGACCCCAGCGGAGACGGCTGTGGAGTTTATAGCTGAGAAGCAAAGGTTATGGAGGCGGAACAGCGAGGTGGCTCAGGCAGGCAGAGTCTGCAGACTAGACTGGGTTCAAATTCCACCTTCAAGAACCACTTCAGTCTACCTTTGGGGCCTCAGTTTCCCCATTTGGGAAGTGGGTTAATAATAGTACCCACCGACTCGTGCTCCTGCCTGCACTGTGGTGTGGACGCTGGGCAGCAGGCCCTTAAATAGAATATGCAACAGACTCCCCGAGCTGGGGCCTGTGCTCCAGGGGACTCTCTGAACCCTGTGCTGGGGCCCGGAGAGGCAGGCGTGCCTGCAGGCATCTGGTCGCCAGCCCATCTGGCAGCAGACGTGCCGGGAGTCGGGCCAGGGGGCCTGCGGGATGATACTGTTCAGGTCTTCGAGATCCAGGAGCTCGGATGGGCTTCAGGTAAGTGTGGAATCTCAGCCTCACCCCGCCCAGCCCCCAGCCTGGACCTATGGCAGCTGCTCTCCCCTCAAAACACAAGGCTGGTGAGTGCGTTACTCTCCTTACGTAACCCAGCTCCAGACAGCTGCCTGGCATCATTTGCACTGTTCTTGTGAGTGAGGATTTTTGTTTTTTAAGACGATCCAGGCACTGGGCGCTGGACTTCCTAAGGCATGCTGGCTACTGCGGCTGCAAGTTCCAGCAGCTACTCTGAAGATCGACTTGGGGGCTCTGGAGCCAAACAGGGGCTGCTTACTGAGGGAGCCCAGTGCTGTGCTCCACCCAGGACCAGCAGATCTTTATGACAGCTTCACGTCAAACCCATGAAACAGGTTCCACCAGGAACCCAGAACTACAGATTTTTTTCTTAATGAGGCTTAAGAGGTTTAAGTCACTCACCCTAATCACAAAACTTTGCCAAAAGCAAAGGTAGGATTCGTCCCAATGGTCTGATTCTGACCACTGGTGTCCACATGTGGCTACATGGTCCCAATCCGTCTTCTCGAGCCTTCACTCAGATGAGCAACCTTCTCTTCAATCCCTCCAGGAACTTGCTTTCTTAAGTAACACCAGCCCCACCGGCCAGCATCACTGCCATTCCCCAGGCACTCTAGGGAACTCGGCCACATTTACAAAGTGGGAAACTGAGGCACAGAGAGGCTAGGACACCTGCCCGAGGTCACACAAGAAGCTGGTGGCAGAGTTGAGACTCGAACCTGTGTTTCTCCAGCCCCAGTGTGCCCATCTGCAGCTCCACCAAGTGACTATTCCAGCAAGCTGAACCAACTACAGTGCCCATGCCAACTACACCAGCCACGCCAGCCACGCCAACCACGCCAATTCTGCCTTAGGAAACAACCCAGCAGAGTGGGGAACAGAACAGGCAGATTGAAATCCACTGCTGAGGGGAGCAGCAGGAGAGACAGGAGAGGTCTGCTGCGCCGTGTGGGTCAGCCCTTAACCCTCACCTCTTTGGGCTCAGATGACTCAGGAAAAAAAATCACCCATTTCACATTTGGCAAAGGAAACTACAGAACCAAGAAGTGTGGATGCAAAGGAGAGAAAATCAGTTGTGATTTTTTGTTTTGTGAGTGTGTTGATCTGAAAAGGGAAAAGGAGGTTCCCTGCAGCGTGGCTTGTAATACTCCCGGGGACGCTGGGAGCAGCCTTGCCGAGGGTGACCAAGAGGGTGAGCTCCACGTCACCCTCTTCAGCAGCTACAAAGAAAGAGGCAGCTTTGGTTCAAGGAAAGATCTCTAAAATGTGTTCTAACATTAAAAAAAATGGAAGAGGGCCTCCCGGGTGGTGCAAAGGGTTAAGTCTCAGTGCTATGAAACTATCGCCAGCCACCGCAGCCTGAGTTCGAGCCCCAGCCAGGGGGCTAACCCATATAGTGCAGCAGCAGACATTTCCTGTCTCCCCGCTGCTCCCCTCAGCAGTCTATTTCAGTAGATCTGTCTGATTTGCCCCCCACTCTGTCTCTGGTGAATCCTCCCTCACACACCACTGCACCTCTGGCCTACACCCCAGCTCTTGGGGTGCACCCCAAGAGCTATTTTATTTTAATAAATAAAATAAATCTTTTAAAAAATGCAAGTTGCAAAATGCATTCAGCATATCAACTGTTCAAAGTACCAAGAAGACTATTTGTATATACACGTGTGTGTGTGTGTACATGTGTGCAGATGAATAATATAGGTCTGGACTGCATTTCAAATAAGTTTTCCCCAAAGAAAGGGCTAGAATAAGGCAAAGACACGTCAAAGGAGCCTTTAGTTGCACCAGCATGGTTTGAATGGCTCAGAATCTCTATGTGGTTTGGTTTTGCTTACTTTTCTAAAATAACTAAATATAAGGTGCATGGGTTTTGTTTGTTTGTTTTTGGTTTTTGTTTTTGTTTTTGTTTTTGTTTTTTTTTTGCGAAGAAGGAAGAAGCGGAGAGGAGAACCAGGCAGATGGTCCACTCACCTTTCCTCTTGGTGCAATGGTAGATCTGGCCGTGCTCCTGGGGCAGCGGGTACGGGTTGGGCGGGGGCAGGAGGTCCTGGGAGGGACCGGACACGCCGTTCTCACACTGGTACTGGGAGCCCAAGTTGGATGATGTGGACAGAGCCCGGGGCTCGCTGCTGAAAGGACTGTGGTTGGAGGCCACTTTTTGTCTCACTGTGCTCCTGGGCACCACAGGATATTCTTTACTGAAAGAGACAAGATGGGAAAGAACTTTGGCCAGTGCCCCGGTATTCTCCCTGGTCCAAGCATCCCCCAAGAAAGTCACAGAGTGAGAAAGGAAGGGGTCTCTGATGAACAAGGCAATCCAGCTATGCTCAAGGAGATTGTAAGCCACAGAGACATATTTAGGCACTAACTTTTCACGCCTTATACATCAGGTGAGTAGCTATGGGCGTGTGTAGGAAGGTAAATCAACACTCCCAGTAAAGAACCCCTCTTAACGATCAATAACCCCATATGCATTTTGAAATATTTCGGCTCATTCTACATGTCTTTAAATTTCTTAATTCAAAACGTAGAAGAGGGCCTCCCTGGTGGCACAGCGGTTGAGTGCTGTGTTGCAAAGCTGCCCGCAGCCTCTGCAGCGCCGGTTCCATCTCCAGCCGCCGGGCGAGGGTCCCACATGGCGCACAGACCTCTCCTGCCGCCCGCTGCTCCCCTCAGCAGTGTACTTCGTCAGTCTGCCTGTTCTGTTCCCCACTCTGGCTCTGGTGAATTCTCTCACCCTCCCATGCTTCTGACTATACCCAGTGCTTGTATAAATAAATAAATAAATAAATAAATAAATAAATAAATAAATAAAAATGTAGAAGAACTGAGCTATCACTGAGGCTTAACTTCTAGGTCACCATCTTTAATAAGTGGCTCAAGCCCTTGCCTGAGACTAGCCACGCATGGTAGCTGACCACCTAAGAGAGCTAGGTGTGCTCCTAGGTTAACTGGTTAGTTTGCTGCTGGTGCCTTAGAATTTCCTTTTGAGCTTCTACACTTGTCACGCTGACATAAAACTTCTCCAAGCCTTGGTTTGCCCAACTGTAAAATGGGAATAATAGAAGTCCAAAGGGTTGTTGAGAGAAGAAATGAGGTCATAGATGTGAAAGACTCAGAACACACTTGGTACATGGTAAGTGTTCAAAAAATGGCAACTCTTGGCCTCTTGTCATTGTTTTTGGGGGACAGTGTAGAGAGTGAGAGAAGGGGACGAGAGAAAGGGATAGAAGGAAGAGCAAGGACAAAGGAAATAGGGATCTGGCCACGGGCTCTAAGCAGGTCCCTTCTTATCACTCAGTCACTGGTGACTGAGCGTCAGCCTTCCTGAGGCTGGGCTGTCACACAGGGAAACTGGATGTAACAAAATTCAATGGCACCATATGCACGGCCGCCCCCAAAGTGCCCAAAATCTGGCCCCTCACGCTTGTGATCGTTGCCTCCACATTGCACACCACGGATGCTTATCTCCTCCCTCACAAGAGCTGGGAAACACCAACAGCAGCCTCTCCTGAGAAGGAGCCCCAGGGAAGGAGCCCCAGGTGGGTGGGAGACAGACAACCCTGAGGGTTCACAAAGAGGCTGAGAGGAAGGGGCTCAAAGATAAAAGGGAGGCTTGGGAGAAACATCGAGTGTGTAAGAAGAGAAGGGTCTGACCCATAGCATTCCCACATCCATTAAGGTAAGGGGGCTGCCAACATTTGGGATGGGGAGAGGAAATCTTGGACAGGAGGGTAGCTGCTGCGGTGTGAGCTGATGGGAGGTGATCTGGCACATTCTCTCCGGAAGGCAATTTGAGCGCTATCATTTTTTTTTAATACAATCATACGTCCTCATATGTCCTCCTTGAGGGTTAAATCAACTTGATAGAGCTAAACAATGAAGTATTCTGTATCTTTAAAAAGGAACATGGAGGCTGTAAATGCAGAAATCTGTGGAAGATCAATTAACAGGAGCTGAATTGTGAAATGGTTATTAGTGGGTCTCACCAGGAGTTGCAATTATGGGAAAACTTTTAGGTCAAATAGTAATAACAACAAAAACGACAACGAAGATGATGATGGTGATGCATCAGAGCCCGAGGAGTTTGGAGGGCTAGACCATAAACAAAGGAAATGTTTCCAGCCTCCTGGAGTGACACGTGACCTCTCTGGGGTCTCCACCCTCCCACATGGTACAGAAGGAAACAGAGCTGAGGGCCACGGGGGAAGGCCTGCTGGGATGAACAGCAAATCAAATGGAAGATTCTGAAAGCTCCCCCCAACCTGCATTTCCCCCGACAGGGGTCCATGCAGGTGAAAGGGAGAGAAGAGCATTTGAATCTGAGGCCAAGTCATCTCTGCATCCAGGGAAAAGCGAATACTTGCGGAGAAACGTCCATCCTTCACCCAGCTCCCAGCAGCGCGCCTTCCGCCCTGCTACACACCCAGCCCAGCACCCCGTGAGCTCAGGGAAGGCAGGTCACCCAGCCAAGTCTGAGCATCCTCATCTGTAAATTGGGGGGACTATGGAGAAACCACAGCTGTCTGCCCTGCATCCCCCAGATACCTTCCCTTTCCTACATCACCCCCAGACACTGATGTCTTCCAAGGGACCTAAGGAGCATTGTGTAATGGAAACAACGAAGGTGTCAGATTCAGGAGCGTGTGCTCTCTGCCAAAGCTGCCATCCCCGTGCTGTGTGATCTCGGACATGGCACTCAACTTCTCTGAGCCTCAGGCGCCTCACATGATCGTTGAAAATACCCACTGACCTGCTCTAGAAAATTCCTGGCACTGAGTCAAAACCTTTACAAAATGTTTTTTCTGCCTTTACAAAGTGATCTGTGCTTCCAGCCCTTTCAGCTTCCCGGGAGGAAGCAGTTTCATGAGCCTGTCTCCTTAACTTGAAGGGTTTAACTTTGGGGGCAACTTAGGGACATAAACTTAGACTTCTAAAATGACACCTTGGTTTTGACTATCTTGCAATGAAATGCAGTATTTCTGTGGTGGGTGCATAGTGGAGCGCAGTTATATTATCGGCTCTCGTGGCATCTGTGCAAAGAGGACCTCAGCGCCATTCTGGAGGCGGGCCAGTCCCGAGATGCCAGTCATGCCTGTCAATGCCCCCACGACTTCACAGTCAATGTAGTGGGAGATCTGCCCATAGATCTTGTCCCCAGGGCCTGTATAAAGTGCACAGACACGATGTCACCACTTTAAAAAGACTCAGATATCGGGCCTCCCCTGGTGGCGCAGCGGTTGAGCTCTGGGCTGCGAGGCTGCCCGCAGCCTCTGCAGTGCCAGTTCATTTCCAGGCCACCGGCGAGGGTCCCACAAAATAAAAAAGGCTCAGACATCTCTGTTATATTATAACCACTTTCCTTTGCAATTGATGCACTTTTGAGCTGCTACACTTGACTTTCCGCATTTAATCATATTATTCTGAGACGTACTCCATTGGCTTTCCCAGGCTGCCACAGAACCACGGGCACCGAGCAGGTTAAGAATCCCTCCTCAGGGCCTCCCTGGTGGCTGAAGGAGCTAAGCACAACACTGTGAAGCTATACACAGCCACTGCAGCACAAGTTCAATCCCCGGATCAGGGAGCTGACCACGTGGTGCAGCAGACCTCTCCTGTTTCACCCACTGCTCCCCTCAGCAGTGTATTTCAGTCAGTCTGCCTGTTCTGCTCCCCACTCTGTCTCTGGTGAATCCTCTCACTCACCCCCCACACCTCTGGCCTGTACCCCAGCATGCATAAATAAATAAATCCTAAAAAAAAAAAAAAAGAATCCCTCCCGATAAGAACTCACAGCAGCAAACTTAGCTGTGATTTTCACCAGGACCCAGAAGCAACGATTACTAAATGACTTTACCTCGTTACGTTTTTGTAAAGTTTTTAGCCACACATGTTAAATCTCACTCTGAGCAGTGATGACTGTGCAATGACGTACCTGTGGGCCTAACGAGGTTCCTCTAACCCACGTAGAATAAACACTTACCTGTTCCAGGGTCCACCTGACATCACCGCACAGAAGAGCAGGCTGCACCTCACGTGTTTTGAAGGGGCCTGTGTGGACCCACCTCTTCCTTCTGTGGCCCTGGGAAGTAGGGATCGGTCTTGCCCCCATTTTCCAGATTAGGAAACTGAGGCCCAGGCAGAGGGAGCCACTTGGGGGTCACAGACCCCCCAACACCCAAGCCTCTTCTAGATAGCCCCTAATTCCGTCTTTCAATCTCAACAACACAGCAGGCTTTTTCAGGGAGCACAGAGTTGGGAGACTCATCTCCCACCCTCGGGGATGCGAGAACCTGGGGCCCTGCCTTTGTCTGTCATGCAAAAGGACATCGGGGTGGCCAGGCAGGGGACCGGGGCATGTGCCAAGATTCCATGAGGCAGCAGAGCCCCCCCCCTCCAGACAAGGGTCCCCTCGCCCAGCCCCGTGGTGGCGAGTGCCATCCCTGGCCAGCGCGGGGGCCGCCACTCCGCTCTCCCCCTGGGGCCGGGAGGCCGAACAGAATGAAATTAGCTTTAAAGCTCCCATTTTGTGGGTCAAGCTACGTAATGGAAAGAAAAGAAGGAGCAAAAGCATGAGCATAATAAAACACCATGAAAGCTGCCACGGCTTGCTGTCAGCTCTCTAGGCGGCGCGGCTCGCCCACGGGGCTGTCAGCTCCGATAGGGAAGGTCAAAGCTTTTCGTTTTATATTCTTCACGGGGAGGGTTATTTTTTTTTTTTAATTAAAGAAAATAACTCCCAAAAAATGTTGGCGGAGGGAATTTACGAGAGAATGTATCGATGGACTCCACGGAATTCTCCCGCCCGGCCCTGCCAAGTTGCAAAATGACTCTTTGGAAAGGCCAAATCCTGTTTTTGATTACGAACCCTCACAGAAGTGGGAAAGTCCTATTATCCCAATAACCACTTGTCCCGCACAGCTGGTTCCTCTCCGAGGAGCTGGAGGCCTCGCGCCCACTGTCAGTCCCGCCTGGATCACTCCTGCCGCTGGGGGGACCCGGCCCCCCCATCACACAGGTGTGAAAACAGGCACGCGGGGGTCTGAAGGGACTTCGCCGGCGCGCGGTGGGGAAGGGAAGAAAATGCCCCGGTCTCGATGGGGGGGTTCACTGGGCGCGTGGACACGCTCAAGACACGCCCGCGCCGCGAGCAGGTCGGCCGTTCCCCGGCTCACCTGGAGAGCTGGAGAGCACCCTGAGGAACCCAGGCACCGGGGAATCAATCAGTGGGAGTGAAAAGGCCCTGGTGCCTCTGGGAGGGGCACGATCCCCTGTCCCAGCACCATCCTCAGCCTCCTCCTCCTCCTCATCTCCCTCCCTGTCCCCGCCCCCCTGTCCCTACCCACCCTCCTCCTGCCCCCGCTCTGCACACATCTCCTGGCGCCGCACCCGCTGGCCTGGGGGGCTTCCATGCTGTCCCTCACCTGATGCTCACGGGCCCCTCACTTCCTGTGGTGACAGTCACTGCAGAGATCCAGAAATGGAGGCTCAGCGAGGCTGAGCATCTCGCCCCAGATCACACAGCTCTGGGCGGGCAGACTTGGGAACAGGAGCGGGTGCAGCATCCCGCGACAGGGGAGCTGGCGCTGGCGACGCCGGGCAGCAGCGAGATGGCCCTTTCCGTCTGCCCACCCCACTGCCGGGCACGTCGGGGGCCCCAGGCCCGAGGCCCACGCTCCGCTCACGGCTGCTCGGGGGTGCGCTCAGACGCCAGGGCAGGGGTCCCCGGGACCTCAGCAAACCCGGGGTGGGGGAGCCCCAGACCCGCCCGCCTCCCCGCCGGGCCCCTCTCACACTCTGTTCCACGTGAGGAGGCCGTGAATGACGCCATTGTCGCCAGGTCTGGGTCGTAAAAACCTTACAAGGGAATATTGAAACCCGCGGCCAAACTGCACGCAGCCCGCGCCAGCTAACGAACCCCAGCACCCCCGGCCAGGTTTCCACCGCAGCCCCTGAATCGGCCTTTTCACGGGAGCAGGTGGCAGGGTGCTGGGGCGGGGGCTGGCCTCGCTGTCCCCTGGCGATGCTCCTCCACTTCTGGCCGGTTCTTTCAAACCACCAAAGCGGGGCTCTGGGGCAAGGCGGGGTGGGGGGGGCGGCAGCGTAAAATCCCGGCTCTGGGGGAGCAAAGGCCTCCTCCGGCTTGCACTTTCATCTGTGATGAAAATTTTCAGAGGGGTGCCAAAGCCTCCACAGAGCACAGGCAATTTATTTCGAATACACGAAATAAATTAAATAAATTTAATTCAACTTGTGCATGCGCAGGGCTGGGGCCCGCTCCGCATAGGTGGGATCCGCTCAGGGCGGTTCATAAATAACCATCCTCGCCTTCATGTCTACCCAGTGCTTTGCAATCATTTTATTTGCTGCACACACCACACCAGCCAGCCCGAGAAGAGCCCAGTGGTGCTGGCAGGCCCACCCAGCCGCGAGGACAGGGTCCAAGAAGAAGTTACACGCATACCCCACCGCTGATTGAACCCGACTGCATGGGTTTAGCGGGTGTGGGGAGAACCAAGAAACAAAGCTACCTTCCTCTCCACCCTGAGCACCCACCTGCATGCCAGCTGTGGCTTGAGATCTTGGGGCTTGCTCCTAAATCTCTAGGTAATTTACCATCAGACGAGTCATTTGGAATTGAGGTGTGTGCTTGCCCCCTGCTCCAGCACCCAGCCGCCCCTGCTCCAGCACCCAGCTGTCCCGGCTCCAGCACCCAGCCACCACTGCTCCAGCACCCAGCCGCCCTAGCTCCAGCAGCACCCAGCCATCCTTGCTCCAGCAGCACCCAGCCACCCCTGCTCCACCACCAGACACCCCAGCTCCAGCACCCAGCCACCCCTGCTCCAGCACCCAGCCACCCACCCCTGCGTGGTGCTGGCAGGCGTCTTCCTGTCTCCCAGTCTCCATCGCCTCTCCCTGCCGCTTGGTGCCACAAAATAACACGAGGACCGAAAGGTTTGCCCAATATTTGGGAACTGATCTTTCTCAATAAAAACCAACTTATATGTGACTTTACACTTTGAAGCAGAAGGTTTGATCTTGCAAAGATTTCAAGTGGCCGATCACTGCCCCCCCATCCCATCCAGCAAATATTAACTATTTAGAGTCTGCCCATTTTTCTAGGCAGAGATTCATCCTGTATTTGCTACTCGAAACAGGTCTGTGACTTAACAAAAAGGTTTTGAGCAGCACTACAGAGGCGGCCCTGGAATCCTGGGGAGAAGTCCTGGGCCAGCTGAGTGACTGATTCAGGACGCTGCCCTTTGCCTCAGTTTCTCCATTTTCAGAATGGGAATAAGCAGCGCCAGGTCACAGCACAGCTGGGCGCCTCCATGCATGCACTGATGGGAAGCTGTCGCTCAAAAAGCACATGCAAACTCAGTCTCTGGTGGTCTCCTGGAAACAGCGCCTCAAATGTGCTGCCAGGCACCTATTCTGAATTGCAGAGCTTAAGATTTCAGGTCAGTCCAATGAAACTTACATTCAGCACGTCTTTTGTTTTAGCAGCGTGGGGTGTTTTTATATAGGGGGTGGAAGGGGGAGGTGGCAAGAAGCACTCTGAGTTAGGGTCCCAGGCCTTCCGGAAGCTGGGAGGCTAGAAGGACTGGGACTAACTGATCTTTCTCCAACTGCTTCCAGTACTCAAGGGACATCGGGGGGGCGGGGGGGGCTTGGTCAAGCAGAAGGAAGTCAAGGACCTCCCAAGTCACCCCATGGCAAAGTCACCCCGACTAACCACTTCTGCATGAACAATAAATGTTCTCTGTATAAGGGTCCGCCTCTCCCACTCAAAACAAAACCCACCAAACTATGGGGGAGCTGGTCTTCAGGGGAACACATTTCTGATGGGAGAATATTACTGGGATGGAGAAGCTGAGAGGATGGGATTCAAAGTTGCCTGTGAAGGTATTTTTATAAAATATCACCTGGGATATTTTATAAAATACTGACCCCAGAATCTGGTATCAGTGTTTTGCAATGCTGCCTGGACACTGGACGTCTACAATGCTCCCCAGGAGAAAGAAGTCTTACTACACAGAGTAGGACACGCGCTATGATCCCAGCCATACGAGATCCTGTAAAAGACAAAACTAACGCAAAGTAAAAATAAAAAAATCAGAACACTGACTGCTTCTGGTGGGACGGTGGAAGGGGCCCAAGGGAACTTTCTGGGGAGAGGATGTTGCAAAATAGGACAGGGACTTGGGTTTCGCAGGTATGTGCCATTTGTCAGAAAGTGAAAGCTGCACCTAAGATGTGTGCATTTTCACTGTAGGCAAATTTTACCTAAAATAAGGAATGATGAACAAAAATTGAATATTAGTTCATGATATGCACGCTGAAGTACACAGAAGTGGAATGTAATTGTGGCTGTGATTTAGTTTGAAATGTATCCTAAAAAATATGTAAGATGGATGGACAGATGGACAGACGGCTGGATGGTGGGTGGGTGGGTGGATGATGGATGATGACTGCAAGGAGGGTGGAAGAGGCTGGATGGACCGATGGATGTGTCACATGGCCAAACATTAAATATCGAACCTAAGCAGCGGGCATATAGGTGTCCACTGCACAATTCCCCCATGCTTTCTCTATGTCTTACATGTTTCATAATGAAACATTGGAGAGCACGCCAGCTACTTCCTACGTTCAGCCAAAGTCAAGCACTAAGTGGAAAATTGGGTCCCTTTTTTATAAAGCAGTCAAGCATAAAGGTTCTATTCCGCCCCCCCCCAAAAAAAAAAAAAAAAGCTCACAGATTTTCCTGCTCATTCTGTGGGGCCAAGGGATTTCCCAGGTGTGGCCAGGAAACCCCGCCATCAGAGAACATGGGAAAGGGTATTTTGTGACCCCCACTTCAAGGTTCTGATTCAGAGCCTCTGAGGGTGAGACCTAGAAATCCAATATTTCCACCCCTACTCTCACCCCCAGTTAATACTAAAGTCTCCCAAAAGCTTGAGAAATGCTGCTCAAAGGTAGAGGAGTCATTTTTACCCTCACACGCTGCCCCTGAGGAGGAGGTACACTAGGGGGATGGGAGGGGACAAGTGGGGACCATGTCGCAGGTGAGTGGGGAAAGTGGGGGGGTCACAGTTCTGAGCATCCATACCATCCACAGACAACCCGGACCCAAGAGGAGACCCCTTGGGATGAACCCAAATTTCACAGCTTCGGCCGGTTGGGCTTCCCAGCACCACCCCCTCTTGTCTGACATGAGTTCACACTTGGCGGCAGAGGAGACCCCGTGTGCGGCCAACTGCAAGTGGGGACCCCGTGCCCCTCCAGAATGCTCAGAATGCTGCTTTGGAACTCACACCCCACTGACTGGGCGCTGTGATCACCTCTAACCTTGGCACGAGACTAGCGAGCGCTGTGCCTTCTGTTTGAAAAACACCCACTCGAGGTTAAGAAGACTGAAGATTCATTAAATTCAAGCAACCGGCTGGAGAAGGAGGGAAGGCTGAGGCACAGGATTTCAGGGGCCCCAGACCCCACAAATGCCTTGAAAGGGTTTGAAATATTTTTCTATTTATATATATATATATTTTTTAAGATTTTTTTTTTTAAAGATCTATTCATTTATACAAAAACTGGGGTAGAGGCCAGAGGCATGGGAGGGCGAGAGGATTCACCAGAGACAGAGTGGGGAGCAGAACAGGCAGATGGACCAAAAACACTGCTGAGGGGAGCAGCGGACGAGCCAAGAGAGGTCTGCCGTGCCATGTGGATTTTTCCCCACCCAGCTGGAATCAAACCCGTATTGCAGAGGCTGCAGACAGCTTCACAGTGCTGCACTCAACCCCCTGAGCCACCAGGGAGGCCCTCTATTTATCTATCGTGAGCCCCTAGTTTTGCCAAACCTTCCAAAGGCGTCTTAGACCCAGATTAAACCCTGTCCCCCGGGGAGATGGAAGTGCAGAGAGGAACTTCTCCGTGGGCTAGAGGGGCACCATGGTCTGGGCCTGACAAGACCGACCCATCTGGTCCAGCTGGGACATTCTGGCCTCCAAACTTTCCTATACAGACTCTGGTTGGAGACCTCAAAATCCAGGTCGGCCAAAGTGGAACTCTCGGGGTTCCCCAGCTCCAGACAAGGGTCCCCAATGCCTGGCAGCCCACTGCAAGGAGAACGCGTAGCAGCCTCAGTCCTCCCCCTGGAGACTCTGAAGCCACCAGTTCCCCAGGGCGACACGGCCACGACCTGCCAGCCCTCTGTGACACTCCACAGATGCCCTCCATGCTGCCAGACCAGGCGCTACCACCTATGCCAGGTGAAGCCGGAAGTGCGGGGAGCCCTTTGCTGTGCAGCCGTTGATAAGGCCTTGCTCGCCACTGGCGTGCGGGCAGCTAGAAATCCGGGGGAGCGTTTGCTTTGTTCGTGACCTTGCAGGTTGAGAATGTGGTGAGGGCTCTGCTGGGCAGCTCCTGCAGATGGTGCTGTCTGGGGCGGCAGGTACTGAAGGCCCCACCAGAGTGGCCTTTGGCTGGGAGCCCAGCTGGACTGTCCCCTGGAGGCTGGGCACCATTAGCAGTATGTGTGGAGGTGACTGAGGCCTGGTAGCCTGCAGCTGCATGAAGCCCGGGGCTCTCTGCAGGCCCCCAAGCTCCTCAAGGGGGCACTGAGGTTGCCTGTGCTTCCTGGTCCCTTTGGAGAGTAGAGGGTGCACTGGGTGGCAGAGGGTGGGGGGTGTCTCTGAAGCTGGGGTACCCTGAGGCCCGGTTTCAACCAACCTGGATTCAGAGTCACACGCAGAGAGCAGATGGCACAGCCTGGAGCCCAGGGCTTCCTGGCTCGTCCAGATCAGGTCTGGGAGGACACATTCTGCAGCAGCGGCAGCCGGGACACATGCATTTCATCTGTTTGTTTCCTTATTTCCTCCACACACCTGGAGGTAGGGTCTATAATCTCCCCCATTTTACAGATGAGGAAACAGAGGCTCAGTGGAGTAGGGGAGCCTGGACCCCAACTCCAGTGGGCCTCATTCTCCTGGGTGTGGATCCACCGTTGTGCCCTAACAGCCCAGCATAGAGGAAATGACTCAAATGAGTCTCCAAGACTCGGTTTCCCCTTCTGCAACTAGGGGCCTGCTGGCCCAGAAGCTGTCCCTCCGGCCTCCACAATCCCACTTCTAGGAGCAGCCCTGCAGCCTCATCTGTCATGGCGTCACTCCCATCACCTTCGGAGATTTTGAGAATTACTTCCACTCTAAGCCCCAAAATTTCTGGGCTTTGGTCTCTTTTCCCAGCTCAAACCCAGAAGGCCCGTCCCCCCAGCAGATTCAGATCCCTGCTTCCTACAAGGCCTCGCTCCCATCCTCTCAACAAAGGTGATTCCCTGCCCTGGACCCCACCCTGCTGGCCCTGGCCTTGACCCTGGCACCTCTGACTCCTAAAGGTTCAGAAGTTGTCTGAACACACGTTTAAGACCGAAGCGAAGGTCAAAGAAAGCAATGTTGTTTGAAAAGCCAGGGCCGAGAACCTCTCCAACAGTGGTGAGTGCTCATGAATTTCTCCCTAGGACGTGTGTCCAAGCAGGTCCTGCCCTCACATCTTGACGATGCTCACCCGATCTTGACACCAGCTCTAACGCCATTTAGCTGACATTTTCCCCTAAATACTCAGCCTTAAGCGAGGTCTCCTCTCTCCCTTCCTGCCACTCTTCTCTCCTTCCCTCGTCGCTCACTCTCATTCTAAGCAATAGTGTGCCCGTGTGCCTGTGCACCCTCTAAATTCATCTCACGTGTCACCAGGATAAGGTACTGCATTCGGGAATACTGGTTTTAGGATGAGATGTTTTTTAAGCACAGTTTGACCTTGGCACATGTCTGCTAAAGACAGGATTTTAGAATGATTTCATTCCTTTGTGCTGTTCCACAGCTCTCCCATTTTGACAAGAAGCAGTTACTGCTTCTGTAACCAGAAACCATAAATGAATGTTGGAAAGTGGCTAAGGCTCCATCTGCATTTTCCAAGCCTGGAGAGCTGAGGGAGGAGAGATAGTAGGGTGAGTGCCCAGACATTTGCCAAGCGAATCCCAGAGACACTTATGTGGGATAACTGTGAGTTAGTGCCCAGCCCTCCACCACCCCGCCCCTCTCCCTTCTTCCAATTGTTGGGATTAAAGGAAATTTCATCCCTCCTGCTTTGCTCTCCAGCCAGCTGTCACTGGGTGTGTGGGGGACAGGAAACAGGATTACAAGATTAACAGCAAGTCCACTGTTCCTGCCTGATTGTCATCACCCCGACTCCAGAGAGCCACTGTCCCCCACGGCACTACCTCCTGCAACCTGTGGTTTGGGATCACAGCCCAGAATACATCTGACAAGGCAAAACTTGGAGTAATGGGGAGGCGTCCCCCAAATCATGCCTTTTGTTGCACATGGACTAGGAGCCGAGCATTGATATGACTCACCCAATGGGAGGATGTATTTATTCACGCCCGTTTTACAAATACGACTAAGGCTCCATCTGATAAAATCTCTTGCCCAAAGTCACATACTGATAAATGCAAAGCAAGGATTAAGTCAGGCTGGTCTGAGGCCAGAACTTTCTACTGGAGTCACTCTGCTTCGCTTCACCTCCTGCCCAGAGGTCACGTCTAGGGACCTGGACAGGTGACCCTTCCACTCTCCCAACATGGTGGGGGTTAGTTCAGCCCTCTGGTTCCCCAAGGCCACTCCTAATGTGGCCACAATGACACATGTGGCTCTTAGGCTGAGTTTCCATTCAACATGCCAATTACGGAGCACCTACTATTACCAGCCTCCCTCCCACATGCAAGTTCCAACCCAGAAATGAGACAGAGCTGGACCCCCAGTCAACCTTAGATAACTGAAGGGGGCCAGGGTGGGGGAAGCCAGTTCAGATCAAAGCAGAGTCATCAGCCTGAATACCTGTGTTCTCAGAGCTCAGCAGACTCCCCAGAGCCCCTGATGTGTGAGCTCTCACTCCCTGCACCCCCCACCTGCCTCCCTGGCAGTGTCCAGCATCTGTCCAGCCAGATTCCAGAGAAAATGGCCCTGGCCTGACCTGGGAGAGCAGGAAGGTCCTGGGAACTGATGTGCCCAACTACGACTTTGCAGCTTGTGACCAGGGGCGGCTTCTTGGAAGAGGCAACAGCTAGACAGAGACTTAGTGATGGGCAGGAAATGGCCAAGGGAGAAGACCAGGCAGGCCAAACCTTCTGTTTAAAACTAATGGAAGGAATACAGGCTTGGGCCTCTCTTCAGCCTGATTGAGAGAGGGAAACTGGCCAGGGATAAAGCTGGAGGATGGCTGGGCAACCGCACAAAGGGGTCTGGACCTTTCTACAGGAACGACCTTGGATGTGGAATAAACTCGTCTGATAAGTCTTTGGTCACTGCTTGAGGAATGTTCTGGAGAAGCACAGGACTGAAGTCAGGTCTATGCAAGCTTGGAGGCCATGGCAGGAGAGAAAGGAGGTGGCTGGAAGGGGCAGCCGGAAGGGCAGCAGGGGTGAATTCTGACACACGTTAGGAAGGCAGAATCCACAGAACCTAGGTGACTGGTGAAGTTCGAGGGGTGATTCATAGCACTTCGACTCTGTGATCCCAACTACTCTTGACCTGCTGGGAAGGAGGGAGCTGTTGGACTAAGCCCTTCGGGTATAGCTTGAGTGGGGTGGCCCTTCTCTGCACAGCCTAGACCCTCACCTGCACGCTGATCCCCGACCACACCTGGGGTGACCCCTCAGCTCACGTGTGAAGCGTGTTGTCCACTTTTCTATTGCCCAGAGAAGAAAGCCACGTCCAATTTCAAGAATGCAGATCCTTCCGGCCAAAAACATTTTAAAATGATCTTTTAAGAACTTGGTTGTTTTAGCCACGAAAAGCACCTTACTCATGGGTGATCTTGAATGTAGGGTGACAGGAGAGGCTGCATCCCTAGGATGAGGCAGGTTTATTTTGAAGGCGCAGGCAAAATTAGAGCTGCTCAGTCCTGTATCTGAAAACTATTTCCATGGCACCTATTTCTGAACCCAACGTTAAAACCACAAAGTCGCTGCCTCCCATTTCCTTAGGCCTTTTGTCTCCTCGGGGTGAGTCTGCCGGCCCATCTGTTGATATTCCCTTCTTGTGTCTTCCAGAAAGGATAAGGAAAAGCTTCCTAAATGACCTCATTTTATTTTGAAACACTAAACCCAACCAAAGGCGGGGGGTGGGGGGGCGGCAGGGGGAACACTTCTTAGTCAAAGGAATCAAGATGTATTTCTAATTCTCCTGCCATATGGTAAGTTATTTTGGAAGTCTATCAGGAGGTAGAGAGAATGTTGGACAAAACTGGCAGTGCTAATACAATCCTTCCAAATCGCAGCGAATTCCCACCGTGTGCATTTTGCTACGGCTCCTTCTATTCATCAAATCAGCAACCGTGACCACAGGACACATAAAAACACTGAGCCATTTTTAGCACCAGCTTCCAATCCCCCCACTGGACAGCACACGGTGTCAAGTGCGTCTGGGCTTCACCCCCAGGAAATCGAGTCGTTCACATGCCCTTTCATTTACCAAGCGCTGTTGCCAAAAAGACGATCATTCATCGCCCAGGACTTCTGGGAAGAGAGAGAGAGGAGCCCCTGGAGGGACAGAGGCGGCAAAGATCAGGCCGCGGTGGGAGGTTTTGCTCCCTGGGCAGATGGGGAACACTGAGGACCTGTGCCTTCCGGCATCCTGAGCTGCGGACCACACACAGCTGACCCCTCGGCACAACACCTCGAGATGCGTGGGAGAGGAACCCTCTGTGAGCTCATTCTCCTTCTCCTTGAGGCTTCACAGGGCCTCATCTCTCTGCGCCTGGGGGTCTCGGGCAGGAAGGCTGGTGGAGCGGGGAGCCAGACAGTTGGGGTGCAGAGGAGGGAGTCAAGGGGTCCCCTTGCTTACCTTTGTAATCTGGACATTCTGTGCAGCTCCATGTCATCACTGCCCCGGAATCCTTTGGCAAAGGGATTGTTCTCGATCTTTAATTGGGTGATCTGGAGGGAAGAAGAGAGACTGGTTTTCTCTTGATTGCTACAAGACTACCTCCGGACAGGAGCTAATAAGTGTCGGGGCGACTCAGCCTCTGGCAACCGCGAGCGGTCAAGGAAGCCAGTCAGGTCAAGGAGACCCACCCCGTCATTCCAGCGGAAGCTCAGAAGAATGTTCTAGATCAGACTGCTTTTAACAGAGGAAAAAACCTGGTTTCGGTTTGCCCGTTAATTGGAGTCATGCTCTGCCTACCAGCCGGGTTTTCTTTTTTAATCTAGCGTTTTGTGTTCCCAGCCCAATCTAGACCTCCGTACCCGGTCCCGCCTCCCCCTGGCACGCGGGGCTGTTGACACGGTGTGGCACATCTGGCCGCGTGGCGTGCACCACGGGAAGGGCGGGTCCAGGCCTGTGTGTCTGGACAAAACACGACTTGATGGCTGCTTTCAAAAGCCCTACTGGGCCTCGTTTCATGTCGGTTTCATAGTTCCTCAGAGTTTACTAACTCATGGAAAGTGGTGTCTAATTAAGCAAACACCCACCTATAAGATAGCACGTACGAGAGCTACCCAGCACTCCACCCGCTTTAATTATCTACGTAAGGAAGAAAGACCCTCTTCTTTTTTGAAAAGTTTTGTTGCCAAGAACAGTAATAAAACAGAGTCTTTGATTCCAGGCCCAGAAGTTCCATAAACCATCAACATATATTCATTCTATCGGTGTGTGTGCTCGGTAACAGGTCGAGGTGAAGGCGGTGGCCCTAAGGAGTTTGCTAGAAGCCATTCCTGAAAGCTGCGTGTACGTCTTAATATACCAAGTCACCTTCACCGTCGTCATCCCATCGGCCTAACACCAGCGTGCAGGTCTGCTTAGTACTTCTATTTAAATCAAACCACTTTTGATTAAAATGCATTCCATGAAAAGACGTCATCTCACATCTCTAGATGTCAAGCTAGAAGCACTTGCATTCGATGGAAATTCTCTCTTCTGGTACCCACCAGAAGACCAAAATGGCAGCCTGCCTTCTCTTTGTTGCAAGGGGAGACCAGACTTCGAAAAGTGTTTTGCACAAACCGGTACTTAACTATGACTATCTCCCTGAAAGATGGTCGGGAGAAAGACCATCCCAATGAGAACCACTTTCTATGATTCCATCATGTTCAAGTAGCCACAAAAATCATCTCATGTACTTCCAGAAAACGCGTTTCTTTGATACACTAAGGGTGATGAGTGGTGCACCCCCTCATTTGTCCATTTGGGGGCAGGCATTCTGGCACGTCCTGTTTTCTGGCAGGATGGTCGGATGGGGTTTCCTTCTAACTCCAAGACCCCATAGTGAACGTAAAATTACTATAGATAGAGACAGATAGCGTTCTTAGATAATGTGTGTTCACAATAAAAATACACGTAAAATAAACATTTTTTAAGCTATATTTAATGATTCCAAACATATGACATCCTAGAAAAGGAAAACCCAGGGAGATAACAGAAATATGAGTGGCTGCCAGGGACTAGGGGGGAGAGTGAGGTGAACAGGAGAGTACAGAGGACTCCGGGACTCAACAGACAACTCGAGACGAATGACAATGGCGGTGCCTGTCATCACCCGCGCCCGAAGCCCACAGGCCTCACAACGCCCTGAGAGTGATCCCAAACTTGAACTTGGACTTCGGAAGGCAGCTCTGCCCTCTGCTCTACCACCAGCACTAAACTGCAGACTTGGGGTGATAATGATGTATAACAAATGTACCATCTGGTGGAGGATGATATGGGGGAGTTTGGGGGGACAGAGGGTATTTGGGAATGCTCTGTACTTTCCACTCGACTTTTCTGTGAACCCAAAACCGTTCCAAGAAATCTGGTTTTAAAACACTTTTAAATCCACAGATTTTTTAAAATGGTATTAATCTATTAGTTCATGTGAGTATTTGTGGGGACACACATTTCCTCCTCCCTGTTTTTTTTTAACTGTCCCCTTTCCTGTGGCTTTCTGATTTTAACCTGACTCTTCAGAATGAGTAGAAAAGTCTGTAAAATCCTTCTGGAAAACAGCACTGTGAGTGCTGCCTATTCATCCTTCTCTCCCCAGCCCCCCACGAATGTGTTTTCCGGGCTCCATTCTAGTTTGAGTCCTCTCACCTGCTGGACCTCGTTCCCGCTCAGATCTTGCCACGATACAAGGCGACCCAATGGACCATTAATTATTTTTTTAAAGGGGGTGCAGCCTCAATGGCTAAGTAGAGCTGACACCATTTAAAAAGAGCTGGAGGGCACCCGACCACCCTCTCCCCAGACCCTGAAGCATCCCGAAAACATAGACGGCAGAGAGGGTGTGGCGTCCAGCTGAATGCCGTGGCCGCCGCGGTGTCACCGCTCTGCCAAGAGCTGGCAACACGACATTACCCCAGAAAAAAAGAAAGGGTGGCTTTTGATGTTTTATCAGCAAAAAGCTTTTGCTCACATCCATTCCCTGCACCTCACATGGGTTCCCTGCTACCTAATTCTTGCACTTACCACCACAGCTTCCAGAAATAGGAGTGCCCAAGACCAGCTCAGTGTGCAAGATACAGATTTCCTCAACCTACAACGGGGTTACATCCCCATAAACTCATCCTCCGATAATAAGTCAAAAACGCATTTACCATACACCCACCCTCTCAAGCCTCACAGCTTCCTCGAGTACCCTACCCATGCTCAGAACATTTTGTTAGCCGACAGCCGGGTAAAACCATCGAACACAGCCATTTCATAACAAAGTAGAATATCTCATGTGACTTTAAATGCTGGGCTGAAAATGAAAATTGGGACGGTCGCCGCCTGGGGAATGGCGTGGCTGCCACTATTGAGGATCACATGAGGATCGTACCCCATGTTGCGAGCCCAGGAAAAGAGTGGAACCCCAAATCTGGCATGCAGTGTCTACTGAATTGATACTGCCTTCCAAACATCATCAAGTCGAAAGCATTTCCACGGTAAGGCACGGAAAGCGGGGGATCGTTAAGACGGACGTCATAAGCACCTGGACGTGCTGATCTTACATGGCTTGTAAACTGAGGCTCTCGTCCTGAGCCTACAGGACATGAGAACTGCCCCTGAGAAATGTTCACCTGCCAACTTTAAGGCAGTGAACGTGTCTGCCTTGTGTGCTGCGCGTCCACTCACATACGACAACCGTATCTCTGAAATTCCCTTCCCAGCACGCCGGCTCGCTCCCTCCTGGGCACGCGGGCTTGGACGTCCGATGTGCACCAAAAGCCTCCACTGAAACTGACTTCTCTGCGTCACATAAATGTACTCCCTCTAAAATCAGCATAAAACCGGATATCCGGGGGGAGCGCCGGGGGTGGGGGAAAAACAAATATAAATGCCAGCTCCAACCAGTGAGACAGAGGTTGTAAAAATTAATGAGAATAATTGTCGTGAATTCTTGCTTTTGAAAAAAAAAAATGCCCTCATGAGGGCCAAAAATCTTAATTATGTCTCTCTATTAGGGGTTCATTTCCTGGTTCCAACCAGAAAGCTCATACCTCATAAATACAGACTCCTTCCACGGTGATTTAGGCAGGAGGAAAAGGCCTTTTAATGGCAGAGTAAGGTAATATCGGGGGATGGACACGCGAACACAGAGCCATTGTCGCGGGGACAGGGAACGGAGATGTCCACGTGACCTTTTTTTAACACCTGAACATTTCTAGGGACGGCCGTGGAGCTGCTGACAACCGCAGTGAAAACCTTACAAAAACGCGTTTCACAGAGCGAACGTCGCTGGGGAAGATTCGAGTTTTTAAATATCATTTTCAGGCTGTCAACCATCTGGGGAAATAACTCCCAAATCCAGCTTGGGATCACAGCTGGCCTGAGGAAATAGGCCCTGTTGTTAGGAGCAAAAATGAGCTCTGCCACGTACCTGCCTCCACCTGGTACCTGCATCCAAGGGGAGAAAGCCTTCTGAAGACTCTGAGCCCTTCTGGACCAAAAAAAAATAATAAATAACTGGTGCCTCGCACTTTCCTAAATTGTCCCGGCCATTTAATCAGCGGGCTTGCTTTTCTTTCCCTGCTCACTTATCCAAAGCATGATGCTGGGCAAAGAGTCCTTGAATTGATGACATGATCGGGGAATGAACTTATAACTAAAACCACAAAGACTAACATTTGTAGTTGTTTTTCAACCACAGTAATAAGAACTTATTGAAAAATCTCAGGCTTTCGGGTTCTGAAACACTCAGGGCGGCAGAGAGGACCCAGGGCCCACATTTTGCACCAAGCGGCCTGTCCATCAGCCCGTGGTGAATGCTCAGGCCCCAGGATCACGCCCCACGGGGTGCAGGCTCCACGCACACCCCGCATCGCACACCTGGCGTGGAGGATCTCGCTCTGGCCTTGCAACCACAACCATAAATCATTCTCTGATTAGCCCCAGCGCGCAGATGGGTACAAACGAGTTAAGCAATTTTCCCAAAGTCAAATGGATTTGAGCCCAGACAGTCGCCTCCAGAGCCCTACCTGAGCCCTACACGTGGTGACTTGCACCCACGAGTCTCAACACTCGGGCCAGGTGGGACAATAAAAGAACAAGGCCGGGTCCACAAATCACACTCCACCTGGCACTTTTATTTAAGTCACACGTCCTGTGTCCTCATGGGGAACTGGGCATATTCGCGGGGACCTGATGAGGAAGGGGCTTTCGGACTAGCCCCTGACAAAGAGCAACAGTTTTCAAAGTGGGGAAACCTCCTAGGATGGAGAGGGACAGAAAGCTGCACCCCGTGAGACCCCTCCTCTGGACACCGGGCTGGCTGAAAAGAGCGATGCACAGCTGGCCCCGCTCCCCGGGGTGTGTGCCTTCGGGGTGCTCGCATGCACACGTCCAGATGCAAATTTGCAGACACATTTTTATGCTCGTGAGCATTTAGACACAGCGTCTCACATGGATGCTCAAAATTCACACAAACACACCCCACAGGGCGGTCGTACAATCTGTTCCACGCACAGATCACTAAGTGTGTTCTTTAGGGAAGACTTTTTTTTTTTTTAAATAGAAATCTGAGGAGTGAGTGGTAGTCATGGTAACGGACTTGGGAGTAAATAGATTCGTATGTCGAACGAATAATGCTTCAATATTTGCGATTTATTGTACGACAATTATGCCTCAATAAAGCTGTAAAGAGAGCTCCCCCAGATCGACCTTGATGTACCCTAAGATCACAAACGCACAGAGCTTAAGAATTTCCCTAAAATGAACAGAGCGCCCTCACATTTCTCCAGCAGGTCACTTTCTTGTGTACCCCTCTTTCTGTCTTTCCTGTATGGACCTGATTCTCTTGGCAAAAGAAAAAAAAATCCAACATATTTTTGGACCCTCAGTCAGATCCGGGAGCCTCCAAGCATATATATGGGGATCTGTGCTCCTTAACTCCTTGCTGCTATTTTTTCTCATTTTTTCCCCGTGACCCTCACCACAAAGTTAAACATAGGTTTACTGCAGCCTTACAGGAAACAGGTTTGTTTGGCGCAGTCAAACTCAAATTAGCCTGCAATAGTTTTGCAACTTACAAGGCAATTGACCTCAGTGCTTTTTGCTCTTGCTGGTTCAAGGGGGACCAGGGGGGGCTCAAAAAATCCTTGTTCCCCCTTAAAACATCCTGCCAGGCCCGGCACTACACACTTTGAGTGGAGGGTCTCATTTCATCCGCATGATAAAAAATCATTCTCTCGGTATCGCCATTTTACAGATGGGAAAAAATGAGTAAGGAATTTGCCCAAAGTCAAATGGATTTGAACCCAGGCAGATTTTCTTCTAAGGGAAGTTCTCTCCAGACGGGGCTCCAGACAGCCCGTGTCCTGGCAGGAATGATCCGTGACCTGCTGTGGCCTGCTTGCTGACGATCTGAATTTGTAGGGTCCTGCAGCATTTTGTACCTGCCCTGGCTTCATTGGGCGGTGGGTGGGGGTGGGGGGCCTTGTCTGATACCCAGCCTGCACTGGGATACCGGGACAGGCGGAGGCTTTAGGGCACTCTGCCCACCCGCTCCCTGGCCTGGTCTCTGCAGCCTGGCTTCAGAGCCCCGTGCCCTCACTGTGCAGGGGGCACAGGAGTTGTGGATGGGGACAGGTGTCCCCACATAAGTTGTCCACACAACCAGACCATACTGATCTCAGATAGAACCCCTACTGTCCTTCCCACAACCCTCAAGCCCCAAATCACTGCTAATACCCCAATAATCTACCAGCCCAATGGGGGGACAGAGCACACCCCACACACACACACACACACACACACACACACACACACGTCCTCCCTTTCCCAATTCCAGATCTCTTCATAGGGAGGCTCAGGAAACATTGCATCTTGCCCCTCCCCACCCCTGAATAAAATGCAATTCAGGTTTCTACAAAACAGAAGTGAATCCTGACAAATCAAAATAAATCCTTTCTCCTCAGGAAAAGTAGGAGCAACTTCCCCAACCTGGGGTCATGGAACAGGGGTTCCAATCTGTCAGACTTTGGAATTCCAAAACAGGGTGTGGGTTTTGAATAGCACGGGGTCTGCCCCATCCTATCTCTGCACCAAACTGCAGCACCTTCTCCCAAACCACCCACTGGCTGCCAGCCTGCCTCCCCTCACCAACCCAGGGGGTTCATGGGGTTGTGTCTAAGTTTTGGGGACTGAGGTCCAGGCTGCTGAGGGCATACCTTGCTCCGTTTTTGCCTTTGTTTCAATAATGCTAACATGGCTTTAGTGCCGTCATCACTGATTAGGGAAGTATCTGGAAAATCCAAGCCCAAACTTTCCAACCCCTTTGCCACCTGCCCATATTTGAGTTAAATGCATCCAGCAGGCAGGGGGAGAGGAGACAGACCCCACTGGGAAAGATGCCCCTCACCCCGGAAGGAAGGTTATAGGCCCCCACCCGTGCTAGAGCCGTGCTTCTGGCTGGCCATTTTGAGTGTAGCAGGATGCCTTCTCGGTGCATTTGAGTGCAAACCAAATCTTTGCTTTGACAGGTTCGAGTCTAACTGAGGGGTGTGTGTGTGCGTGTGTGTGGACGTGCACCAAGCCTGTGAATATAG
Source organism: Talpa occidentalis (assembly GCF_014898055.3). Classification (NCBI taxonomy): domain Eukaryota; kingdom Metazoa; phylum Chordata; class Mammalia; order Eulipotyphla; family Talpidae; genus Talpa; species Talpa occidentalis. The sequence goes on along the minus strand of NW_023601433.1, from coordinate 83,292,481 downwards.
TACAAAGAGCGGCTATAGCTAGTGCCCACCCCAGCCCCACGAGGCAGAGGTAGGTGCCTGCTGTGGGAGGCCCCTCTCAAAGCACAAAGTTCCGGGGAAGACCCTGGAGACTCCTGCCGAAGAGCTTGCACCCAGCACGCTGCTTCCTGGCCAGTGGGCTTACCTTGTGGTTCTGGTAGGAAGTCACGGCGATAAACGCTGTCTCAGGAAAGACGTGAGTGCAGAACGCAGTATTTTTTGAGCCAAATCCATTATTTTCGTCCGCTTTCACAATGTGTAATCTGGGCTGGTATTTGTGCATGGAATTTAGAATAATCTAAAAATAATAAAGAAAATGAGATTGGGGGAAAAAATCAAAACCCTTTTGTTTCCAGATAAAACCCCGCTCTCCACCCTTCCAAATAAGCCTCCTTACACAAGTTCACACACACCCAAAAAAAAAAAAAAAAAGTTCGTTTTATTCTCCTGTTTTGAAAAGGGGCCAGAGATTTCATTAAAAAGAAACATTTCAAAAATGACAATTTCCAACCGAAAAAGCCAGGGTAATATTCCAGGAATCTACCCAAAGCACACAGGGCAGTAAATCAGGATTCTTAATAAAGTTTGTTTAATAAATTAACTCCCTGCATCGGGCACTTCCCGCCCCCAACCGGAGTCCACAAGTCTGGAGCAAGAATCTGGACCTGCAGGGAGTGGAGCAACGATTTCGAAGGAAAGGGGAGAAGAAACAAACAAACACGTACACACAAGAAATTCCCCCCACCCCAGCTACCCCACCCCCCAAAAAAACCTGCAAAACTCTAAGAGGTGCAAAGGAAGAGACCCAGCATTTGCAGGACTGGATTAAAACCACCCTTTGGGGCTTTTGTTTAGAGAATATGCAAAGTAGAAACAAGGAAAACAAGAGCATAGTGAGGAGGTGGCCTCTGAGGTGGAGAGGTGCTGGGGAGCAGCAGCCCCCCGGTTGCATGGTTGCACCCCCACCGCGGGGATGCCTCTGAGGTTCTCTTTCTCCAACTGGACCAACTTTTCAGAGAGAACTGGGGCATCTGGTGCGCGGGGAATGTTCTCTTTCTTCTTCCTTCCTCTCTGCAGCATGTTTCGGGTGCTCCGAGGACCAGGGGTCCTCACTACCGCAGCGGACGGCTGGCATTCCCACCCGCTGCAAATGTTGGGGGGACGCACCCAGGACCTCGGGCTCGCGGGTTCCAGCATCAGCGCATCCTTCCAGTAAAACCGCTTTTGTTGCTCAGATGCCGCCTGGGCGCTGATGCTCCCGGGGGGCTGCTGATGCTGATATTCATCAGGACGCTCGGCCTTGTACCCACGAGGTGGGCGAATGGCCGCGTCTCGGGGGCGAAAGCCCGGCTCGCCTTTTCTTCCCCAGGACCGCAAGCCGCAGCGGGAGGATGTCTGGGCGTCTTTGATTACTCGCAGCGATGACCCTGGGGCCGGGTTCTTGGGCCAACCCTCGGGGCCCGCCTGGGGGAGGGGCGAGGCCGGCGGACCCGCGCCCCCGACCCGGGGCGCGCGGCGCTAATCTCCGGCCGCCTCCCCGGCCCGGCCCCTGCCCGGCCGATAGCGACGCCGCCGGGGCCCTGGCGACAGAGAGACGCAGCGGGGCCCCGGGGTCGCCGCAGCCCCCGGCCGGCGCGGCCATCGTCCCGGCTTAGCCAAATTGCTTTGACGGGCTGGGGCCGAGTGGAGACATCAGCGCGAGGACGATCTCATGGCTCCTAATTTCATGCAGGGGGGCGGCTCTGCACAAAGTCCGGGGCGTGGGGTGGGGCTGCGCGGCTGCGGGGGACCCCGGGCAGCCCCGGGCACCGGTCCCTTCTTCCCGGGCGCGCAGGGCCTGAAATTGCAGGGAACGCGCTTGCGCGCGACCCCAAAAAGGCGCAGAGGGAAGCTAGCTGTGCCCCCGGCTTCCAGGGACACCCCCACGTAAGGGTCCCGGCTCTGGAAGGAGCCAGCCAGGGGGAGTCGCGGGGGGATCCTCCACAAAAGAGCCCCGTTCTCTTTTTGCTCTTGAAAGGGGCACAAAGCGGACCAGACAGGGCCTCCCGGGTGGTGCAGGGGGTTAAGCACCGCACTGTGAAGCAGTCCGCAGCCTCTGCAGCACGAGTTCGATCCCCCCAGCCGGCCAGGGAGCTGGCCAGGGAGCTCCCCACAGTGCACAGCAGACTTCCCCTGTCCTGCCTGCTGCTCCCCTCAGCAGTGTATTTCAGTAGATCTGCCTGTTCTGCTCCCCACGCTGTCTATGTGAGAGGTGAATCCTCTCACCTGCACCTCTGGCCTGTGCCCCATCTCTTGTATGCATAAATAAATAAATCTTTTTTTAAAAAAAAGAATAAAAAAAAAAAAAGATCAGACAGCCTCCCCACAAACTCCAGGTCCCATCTGCAGTCTGCATGCGTGAAAGAAAGAGCCACAGGGCCAGCTCCGCCGTTTACAGGAAGAGTGGAGGTATTTTACCCAGAAACTCCCAGCTGCAAAAGGGTAAACAGCCTCCTGCTGACCCCACCCCTGAGGGCTTCTCCACCACAGCCCCCTCCGGTGGTTTCCAGGCTTCCACCTGAAGGCTCCACAAGAGCAAATTCCTCATTAGGACCTTTGCAAACCACCCCTTCCTCCCAGTTAAATCCATTCCCACTCCATTTCCTCCAGCTGGGGACAAGGGGCCTGCTCAGGGGCCGTAAAGAGAGGACCGGCAGGGCAGGGACCAGTTCCGGAGGCGAGACCAAGGCACCAACCCCTGTTCCGAAAACAAGCTGTGTGACCTTGGGCGAGTCCCCTCCCTCCACTCCCATCACTGGGGCTGAGGCTTTCAGCCTCCTGTGCAGGCCAAGGGTGGACGCCAGGGAGCAGCGTGCGAGGCGGAGCCCCCCCAACCCTCCAGCCGAGGGTCTAACACTGATCCGCATGGCTCTGTCCTGCGGGTTAGTTATTTCCAATGATGTAATGTTTCCAAGAGCCAGTGTCTTGTTCTTCATTTGTTTTCTTTTGGGGACAAAGGGTGATAGCCCGTGGGGAATCCGATAAAGGCCACACATTCTCCAGGAGGGTGGGAGATTGCACACTGACTACTCTGCAGGCAGTTTCAGGGGGTCTGTCCTCTCCTGGGGTCCCTCAGGACCCAGGTCCAGGTTTGCCTGCTCTGGACATGGCAAAGAGAAGGAGAAAGTTGCAAGTTGTAACCCAGATCATCCAAGAGGATAGAGAGAAAGGGAGCAGGGTCCCAGAGCTGGCTCTGGTGCGTTGGTCTCCCCATCTGTAAAAGAAGGGCCAGGTGGCCTGGGGTGTCCCTCTCAGCTCAAGCACCCCCATAATAAGGCAGGTTCTGGAAGGAATAGGAAAGCTGTGTTGATTCAGCTTCACTCAGTCTGTGCTGGGTACCCACCTGGGGAGGGGGACCCTGTTTTCTGCAGGATGGAAGGAAACACAGCCCCCTGCCCCTAATCACGGACAGGGCTGGGTCAAGGACCTGGCTCCCTGGCCCAGCACGCAGACCAGAACGAGCAGCTTAGTCACCCCACCTCCCGGCCCCTCAGCAGAGGCAGAGGGCTGGGTGCGGCTGCAGGGATGCGGTGTGGGGGTCTGGGCCAGGAGAAGCGGCCCCATCCCTGCCACCAGAGAGACACAGACCTGAGCACGGCAGAGAAGGCCAGGGAGGACGTTCAGGCCCAAACCGAGTGGGGAGACAGAGACAAGAGGAAACAGAAGGTAAGAGAAGTAAGAGAGGAGAGGCGGGAAAGAAGAAAGAAGCGAAATGGAGGCCAGCTCCAGAAGCAAAGGGCCTGAGAAAAAGACCTGCACAAAGGGTGGCCGGGAGGCCGAATGGAGGGTGGGTGGCTCCAGGAGCCCCCGAGTGAAAACCTTTAAGGAGGGAGAGGAGAAAGGGGGTGGCAGAAGTGGGGGGCGGGGAGAGAGAAGAGGCCTGGGACAGAGACCAGGGCTGGGAGGCACACAGGACTTACATGCCCGAAAGGGTCCAGGTGGTTGTTGGTGAGCTTGAGCTTCTGGAAGGACACGAGCTGCCTCATCCAATGCGCCCCGGTGGCCGGCGAGTCCGGGTGCACGTAGAGACGACCTGGCATGGCAGGCTCCGCTTTCCCGGTCACGGACCTAGGAGAGACAGAACCCCCGGTTAGCGCGAGTGTACAGGGGTCCCCCAGAGCCCGCACCGGCAAGAGCTGCTGGAGGTGGGAATGATCTGGAAATAGTCCCACCCTGAGATCTTGCTTGGGCGTGTGCAACCCCAGATGCCCAGAACACCTGGCACAGGTGTCGCGGTGACCCTACTTCTCCCACCTCATTGGTCTCCCCCACCAGGAGCTCCGAGGGGCCCCTTGTTCTCTTGCTGCCCGTGAAGATTCTGTGGGCTCTAGAGGCCCCGACTCTTTCCAAGGGGGTTCCCTCACGCTCTCAGGGCCAACCCACCCAGGAATGGGCCTCTCTCTCGCCTGTTTCACTCAAATACCATGGGCAGATTTTGCAATTTCATTAAAAAGCCATGTTCAAAGCAGGTAACTCATAAAAAATAACTGTAAATGGCTTTATACCCCCCAGAAATACCTCCAGCACTTGGGAACAATGCTCTTTTTTAAATGCAAGCCTCTGGGTGCAGCCAGATAGAAACACACTTCACGTTCTCCAAGCCTCCGTTTTCTGGTCTATAAAATGGAGGCTGAGAGGCCGTGCCTCTCTCTCTGGGGCTGGGGCTCCTCTCCAGCCCACAGAAGGGCCTCAAGCACATCCACTGGTTCAGCTTCTGGGGGACGGGATTCCCGCCCACCCACGCCCCCCTGCTGCCTACCATTTATTATCTGCAAACTTGTATCTGTGGTCATCCGCAGGAACGATGTCCATGAGGAGAATGTACTTGGTCTTGGGGTTAAGGCCGGTCACCTTCACTTTGTAACTGGGAAACATCCGCCTAGGAGGGGATGGGGGGGGGGAGAGAGACAGACGATGTCAATATTCTGTAAATCGCACCCACAAATTCTAACACAAGTGATTTCTTGAGAAACGTGGAAGAGAAAATCGGCCCCTGCTCCGACTTGCCGAGATCCAGCCCGGGTTTTCCTGGAGGTACTGGGGGAAGGAGCCGGGGACTGGTATCCAGGAGGAAAACAGGACCAGATCTTCCAGAGAAGTGGTTTGAAGAGGGCCCGAAAAGGGTCCCCCAATTCAACTCTTGCTAAATGCTCTTTTCACAGCCACCTGTTTTTTTGTTGGGAGGTGGGGGGCAAGAGGAGACTTCTTAGGTGAAAAGCCGGCCCCCCCAGCCTAACCAGGTGCTCCCAAGGGGTGTGAGCTGCTGTTGTCACGTGGGTACCCTAGGGACTGCACCCTCGTGGGGGCCCATCTGCCTCCCGCCCCCGGTTCATCCTCCACCCCTCCCCTGTGGGTGACCTCTGACACGAGTGTGTGGCATGAACCTCCTCCCCAAGGCCCCCTGCAACTCCCCCAGGGCGCCTGGGGCTCCTGCCTGGAGAAGCTAAACTCTGGCCCTAGGCAAAGAAACTCAAAACCCAACCAGATCCGGTGCTGCAAGAGCCGGGGCCTGACCCAGGACTGGTGGCTGGGGAGCCGGTGCCGGAGCTGCGGAGCTGGGAGCCTGCTGCCTGCGCCCTCCCGCTTTCAGCACCCAGGCGCCTCCAAATTCCCGGCGCGTCTCCGGGGAGCACGCCTGGGACAGCTAGCCTTCCCCAGGCTGTCTTGGGTGCAAAGACAAGTTCCTGCATCCCAGCTCGCTCTGGCGTGGAAGGGAAGGGGTGAGTGGAACAGGCCTCTCCCTTCAAACCCAGCAGCCTTGCCTCCTGGTGTTTATCTGCCCCAGCGAGTGGGCCTGGAGGCGGAGGCTCGGGAGGGAAGCTTAGCAGGCCTTTTATAGTTAAATCCTGTGCGCTCAGGCTGGGGGGAACGGAGGCCCCAGTCCCGTCTTTCCTCCCTTGGCAGAATGGGAAGAAGACCTTAGTTCTTTGCTATAAACAGAACGCGCCTCCTAGTTCACCCAGGCCAAGCTGGGGAGCAGACATTGTTTAATTTCAAATAATAATAAATGTCACTGTTGTCAGTTTATTGAGGGAGGCTTCGGCTGGAGACCCCAGGAAGTCTGGTGAAGCCACTCCACCCTCCCCCCTTCACACACTCGGTGGCTTGGGCCTACTGGGCCTCCCGGGCTTCTCGGCCTCTCCGGCCTGCCGGGAGCCCAGTGGGGCTTTCTGCCCTTGGTGGCCGGGCAGGTCTGGTCCAGCACAAGTAAGGCTGTGGCAAGGATGTCCCCAGGGCTGCCGGAACATTGAGATAAGGAGCTTCAGGGTTCTCCCATGCCTTCCCCCAGAAGTCCAGCGTTGCTAGCTAAAACCCTCGCGAGCTTTTAAGAGGATCTCCAGGGTGAGTGTCTCCGCGAAACTGCCATGTTTATCGGTGTCTGTATATAGAGCCTGGCCGAGCCCCGGTTCAGTGGTTCGGTTTCAAAGGCTTCGCCTGGCTTCTATAAACAATGGAAGAGGTAGCGAATACATGCAGGGGCTAGGACCTTGGCAATCGGGTGGGACTCTGGGACCGCTAGCTCCAGAGCGGGAAGGCGGATGGAGGCAAGGAATCACACCTGAGACCCAAAGGCCTGGGCTCAGCGAATCAGAACCTCTCTGCTCCTTTTCCTGCTAACGAATGCATCCAGGCTCGTGGCTCTAGTACAAGAGGTGGAAGAAATGCCCAGTTTCTCTGAGTCCCTCACCCTGATGGAGATCCCTGTGCCCAGTTAACCTCTCTCTCCCCTCTCTATTCTCTTCTCGCCTTTTCTCTGCCCCTCTCCCTTTTTCCTTCTCTCTTCTCTCCCAAGCCACCGTTTCTTCTTTGCCTCACCCACAGCGCCCCTGAACCCCTGCGCAGAGGTGACTGGCTCACCTTCCAGCCTTGGTTATGATCATTTCCGTGCCCACTTCGTGGAATTTCAGCCAGAGCTCTCTTTCATGGAGAAACACCTTGATCCCTTCCATGCCCTACAGGAAGGAGAGAAAGGTCACACAGGCAAGCCCCAGTCACCGTGGGCCTTTCTCCCCCAAACTTGACAACAACACAGGCTCCTCACCCCTTGCTCTAAAGCCTCTGTGCTCAGAGGTTCATAAGCGCCCGGAGCTGTCTGGACAATGGAGCCTGGCGCCTTTGCCCGCAGACCCCGGCCTACGCTCAGTGGCATTTTAACCCCGGCACTGCAGTGCTAGCTCCTTCGAGTCACCAAGATGAAACTAGAGAAAACTCCCCAACCATCCGGGTGTTCTAGATGCACGTGGGGAGGTCAGAGTCGAGAAGAAACCTGGACCAACCTCAGCCTCCGTTAGCCAAGACACAGGTAAAGAAGGGAAAAAACTCAATCTTGAAAACCCCACTTAGGATATGTGGACAGCCAGACGGACACATGCAGGCACACAGATGTGCAAACACGGTATATATTCATGCTGCTTCTCGCCAAGGCAGGTACAAAATGGACACACATACAACATAAACCTCAAAAAAGTCTCTATGCCATTATGTGTCTCCACCACCCCAAACGAAAATTCATTCTCAATGTACTTGTCAATAAGCCTTCCAGGAGCGCCCACCTCCAGCCTCATTCACCTCCAGCTCTTTCGATTATGGGCACAGCCATTACCCATTTCTGTTTTCCACTAAAATTTCTTTTAAAGACCAATGCAAAAAAAAAAAAAGAATAGACAAAACTTTCTTTCCTCTTGCAATCACATATAACTAAGACTAGATTTGCTTTTCAGCAAAAGATTTTTAAAAAAATCTTTTGCTGAAAAGGCAGCGCACGCTCTCTGCTTTCCTGTAAATAGATCCACATTTTCCAGGAAAGGGAAGTCGATGGAAAGTAAAAAGGCAAAGGCATCAAAACCCCAGCGTTTTAGTTCTGTCCAGGATCTTTCTGGCGCGTCAGCCGGCATGGATCTATCTGACACTATTTGAAATCTTCAAGGTCTACAAGGCCAGCTCTCCACGTCCAGCGCGCCCGGGGTGCTGCACCGAGCGCCCCGCCGGGGCTGCAGGCTCTGCCCCGGCCCAGCTCCCCACCAGGCGAGCCCGCGGTGCCCTGCGCGCACCCCACTTTCGGCGGGGCGAGCCAGCCGGCCAGGCCGAGGTCGCTAGACAAATGGTGCGCTGCGCGGGTGCGCGCCGCGGCGCGGAGGAGGCGAGCGGAGGCCAAGGCTCGGAAAGATCTGAAGAGGGGTCAGGCCATCGCTCATGCCCGCCTGAAGCAGCCGCTGACCCGGCCCTTAATGAGGCGCTCAGGGCCGAGTCTACACCTAGGGCGGCCGAAAGCAAAGACCTGGGCCATTGTTGGCCGGCCTTAAAGGGGGATCATCAAAACTCCAACGACTTTAATATATTTCTAATATCCTCTGGCCATCAGGAGACTCGGCAGGACCCTACGCATTGGAATATACTGGTAATTGGAGAGGCAGGGCCTGGAAAGGTGGGGATAAAAAGGGAAGGAGCCGGTGCAGGCAGTGGCTGCCCCATACCCCTCCGGACAAGACTCTGTGCGCCCCGGGGAAGCCTGCACCGAGGGCTTCTTACCTGCTGGGTGAAAGCGGCCTGCGGGGAAGCTGGCGACTTGCTGGGGGCCCCTAGTGCGCTCTCGGGTTTGGAGTCGCAAGGCAGATCCTTGGATTCCGGTTCCAGGGGTGTGTGGGCCAGGCCGAAGCCCTCGTCTGCGTCGGCCATGGTGTGCCCGGGGCCCTGTGCCCACACGGGGTCCTGCTCTGAGGAAGAGGAGAGGAGAGGCGGGGAGAGGAGAGGAGAGGTTAGGAGAGCAGAGGAGAGAGAGAGAGAAAGGAGAAGGTCGGAACCCCAATTCGGAAACCCAGTTCCAGTGACAGGAGGCAGCAATCCGGGCTGCGTGCAGCCACCAGGCACCCCGGCTGGCAGCTGAGGGAGGCTGCAGAAGCGCCGGCTGTTATTCGCGTTACTATTACTTTATGACCACGCACAACCTCTTGCGAAAGACCCGCGTCAGCCCGGAGGAGGGGAGGCCCGCATCTCCCCTGCGCAGGCTCCCGGCGATAAGCGAGCTGCCCGTCAAATCTGTCTGGACTTCTGGAAGAGCCAATAAAGATAAGGCCTGGGTATTTTTGGAAGCTATTGGGTACGAACCAAAAACAAAACAAAACAAAAAAACTAGTGTCCTTTTGAGAGTTTTTTTCTTCTTCCTGCAATTACAAGAGCCCGCCAGAACTCTCCCGATCGGAACCAGCCACAGGAGGCCCGTCCTGCAGCAGGCGCAACGCCTGGAATAACCCGGCTCTTGCAAAACCAAAACCCTGGGAGGGGGAATCTGCGGGTGGCGAGGGCCGGCCGGGACGCAGTATTCCTGTCCATCCTTTATCAGTCACGGGCCTTAAAATTAGCAGTCCTAGAGCATTACAAGTCCTCCCCTGCGCCCCACCGTGAGCAACGTTAAAAAAAGGTAGCGGATCCGGCCGCGCGGGCAGGAGCGGGTCCCCCAGCAGCTCGCTGGGAGGCGCGCCAGGGGGAGCCGCCGCCTGCGCCCCGCCGCCCCCGGGGGTGCGCCTTCCCCGGGCGCCCTCGCCTCCCCGGGCCGGGACCGGCATTTTGTGGAGCGGCCGGGCCGAGGGCAGCGCCGCCGAGCTTCAGCCGGGCCTGGCTCGCTGGAGCTGCAGGCCTAGCTCGGGTTGACAGGACAAAACGGGTCTGAGATACATCCCGAGCTTCGGCGTGGAATCGGCCGCCTGGATCCGCCGCGACGCGCAGAAGGGCCCGGCTTTGCGGGCGTCCGAGGCTGGAGCGCGCCGGGCAGCGGCTGCAGAGCTGCTCCTGCCCCTGCCGGAGGAGCCTGCGTCCAGCTGCGCTCTCCTTGCAGCCTCCTCTGCGTCCCCGCGCAGGGGCTTCCTCGCTCCAAAGCCGGCGAGACCCGGCAGGGGTGCACGGGATGCCCCCCGAAATCTTAGCGACTGCTGAAGCCGAAGGCCGGATCCCGCCCTGGTGTGCAGCGACCGGAGACCCAGCAAAGGGGCCCGGCTCCCAAGCGGCTTCTCTCACCACGCCCTTGGGGTTTGGGGGAGGCGGTGGTGGGAGTCGAGCAGTTTTCTCACAACAAAAGAAAGTGAAGCTGGCGTCCCCCACGTGCGCTCCCATTCGCCGCCGGCCTGGGGGACTCTCCCACCCCGAGACCTCCCAGGGTTCCGGGGAGCTCGCGGGCCGCGGGGGCGAACGAGATGCGGTTTGACAGAACCAGGCCGCGCGTCCTGCAAACCTCCACGCTGCTGCCACCGCGCCGGGACCCCGCGCCGGGAGCTCGGAGCGCGCGAGGTCTCTGCACGCCGAGGCCCGCAGAACCCAAGGCAAGCCCCGCCATCCGCGCGCCCCGGAGCTGACTCGGCCAGCCGGCGCCCTCCCGAGCCTCCCGGGCCGTCTGCAGAGCTGTTACCTCGCTCGGTGAAGCCGGTGCATTCACCACTTCCCCCCGTGCTCCTAGCAGGGAAGTCGGCGGCCAGGCGGGGGAGCGGGCATGGCGGCTCCGGGGTGCAGGCGAGGGACGGCTCGCCCGGACCAGCGGCTACTTCTGCCTACAAAGGCGCACCCACCGCTGAAGCCTCTGCAGCGACTGCCCACTTCCGACACACACCTCCTCTGCCTTGCAGCCGCTCTCCCTAAAGGCTTCCAAGCTGCCAGGCGCCAGAAAGGCTCCAAGGAACGCGAAAGGGCAGCCTCCGGGGCACCCTCAATAGTGTAACCTCAGCACCCCGCTCCTCCGCCCTTGCACAAGAGGGAGACTTGGAACTTGGAACTGTTCAAGTCCTCCCTGAGAGCCCCTTTCAGGGTTAAAGTTCCGGAATCAGAGGTAAGAGTCAGAGTCTCTCTCTCTCTCTCTCTCTCAGAAACACAAGTCGACTCAGCTGAGCTCTGTGACGTTGGGCTGCCTGGATGCTTACAAAGTACTGAAATTGCCTATCCCACGAGCTGCCACAGCTCGCAGCCTGCCTCTGCCTCTCTCCCTCCCTCCCTCCCTGCTCCCTCCCCCAACCACCTTTTCCATTAGATTTCCCCAACACTCAAATCACAACCCTGCTCTCAAACCCAGGCCTGGAGATCACCCCCTCCTCTCCACCCCCTTCCCAGCCTCCATCCATCTCTGCTTCTCGGAGCGGGGCTCGGCGGCTACAAAAAATCCTGCACAAATCATCGCAAACCGGGTTGGCTTCTGCCCGGGGAAGCAGACTCGGGGACCGGGCGAGCGAGCACCGAGCGGAGAGGCTTTAAGCGAGCACGCGGGCTGAGCACCTCCTCGGCAGCTCCCTCCCCGGCGCTGACCTCAAGACAGAGCGGCGTGACCCTGCCTGGGCCAGCCCGCCCCTAGCCGCCCTGACATCTCTCCCCCCCCCCACTCATCACCCCGACTCTCGGTGACTCCGGGGTGAAGGGAGGGTGAAGGTGTGTTTGGCTGAGGCCTGAGATCAAAGATGCCAAGAAATCACTGTTGGCCCCATCCCCCAGGGCCACCAGACCTCCCTGGCTGGAGGTGTATACAAGGCAGTGCCCAGTCGTATTAAAATAATCAAACAGTCTTTGGGAGCTGGCTGGGGTTTTCATCCTCTTGCTGCAGTTCCCCCCTCGCTGAAATGTATTATTTTGAGGGGCCAGCTGAAGAGGCCAGCAGAGGTGCCCACACAGTCATGGGGTCTTTGCCTGAGCAGACCCAGATCAGCCTACCAAGTGTTGGGGTGTGGGGATAAATGTCAGGGTTTCTGCCCCATTGACCCCCCCCCATCCCCTCATCTCCTGTCCGCCTCAATCTGTTATTTTCTGGAAGTCCGGTTAGAGATTGAGGCCTGTAGGCCAAGTTCTGGGGAGAGGGGCAGAAGGAGAACTGCCCTGGAGGTCGGCAGCCACCTGGTAAGACCCGCTGCGGCTGCTGGAACGAAAACCCCAGGCCAGGCCTCAGGGCTGCGGGGTTCCACGGCGCACGTCCAGCCTGAAAATCCCAGCGAACGGGCGGAAAACTAACCTGTGCCGTTGCTGCAGTTCTCAAGCCACTTCCCAGATTTGTTTTCAAACAGCCTTTTACTAAGACAGTTTATTTATTTGTGAAAACACCCTCACCCTTCCAAAATGTCAGCTCAGAGGATTTGGGGCTTGCTAAGGAGGAGACAGCCCACCCCCAAAGATGGAGAACAAACATGGCTTCAGGGTGCGCCTGGATCGCAGCATCTCTGGCAAAAAGAAGGGGAAATCCAGAAAGACCTCTCCAATCCCTTTAAGTTCTTAGAGATTTGCGGAGAAAATAAATTCCCATAAATAATCTGCCGGGCCCTTCCGAGACGAAAAATCAGAACTCTCCCAAGTAACTGACCAGCCAGCTTCGCTTCGTTTCTGGACAGGAGCGCGCGCGCGGGCCACCAAGCAAAAATTGGGATTTTGAAATGTCTCGGGGTAATATCCCTTCTTGCCAGGTAACCTTCGAAGGCCAAATGCAAGGGTGCAATTGTATTTCGAGGGTGAAAAATAAGTAGGCTTGAAGGGGGGATTCAGCAGGACCCCAGCTGAGGTGCCAAGCAAGGAGGCCATGGGCAGGCCAGGTGCACGGAGAAGACCCTGTGCTCCCACCCCCAGCTCCCCAGGGCGACACTCACCTCCAAAATCCCACCTCTTCTTTCCAGCGAAGAAGCCAGGAGTGGAGCCTTGCTGGGGAGGGGGGTTCAGGTGAAGAGTTAGAAAGGACCCCCCCAAAGAGACCTCTTTCGGGCCTTCTTCCAGGCTCTGTCAAGGGTAGTAAGTGCCTCCCAGCTCGAAGTTGCTTTGTGGTCGTCGACAAATTAAATATTACTGTTTATTACCAGGCATACCCCAATAAAATAAAGAGGCAACCCGGCGATACCGACTATCTCACCAGCTGCTGCACCTATAGGACTTGGAGACGTCACGAGTCACGCAACCGGCCCGCGCGCTGTCACGCTCGACTGGGGGGCAGCGCGGGAGGCTAATTTCGCTCCATCTTTGCCTATCAGTCCCGGGTCTGCTCAGCCACAAGTCCCAGACGCCTGGGCCACGGGAATAAATAAAGAAATAAACAAACCCAGTGCTCTCTGGGGAATTGGGGGTGGAGAGCATCGGACAGAAATAGAGCCAAGATCGATTTTCTTAGGGCGGGAGAGAGGGGGCTTCCCCGCGAGGGGAGGTGGGGGTCCACCCCCCGCCCAGGATTGGAAAGAAAGCAATTTGTTCTGGGCGGAATTTGTTTTTGCAGGAAGCAAGGGTGTCTCTTTATTATTTAAAAATTACATTTTCCTAGGAGGAGCTCTCGAAAGCGACTATGGAGGCGCCTCTCTAGCTGGTTGGTTTGGGTCGCCACAGCGCTGCCCTCCTGCAGACCCACGTAGCAGTAATTACCAGGTTATCGCGGAGGGAAAATGAGTCAGAGACGCTGGCTGGAAGAAAGAGGCGCGTCCTCAGTGTTTCTTGCAGAGAAAACGTCCCTTCTGCAAAGGCTTCCTGAGCTAGGCCCGGGATGGGGCTCGTCCCAGCGTGACCCTGCGGGGGCGGGGTGCCCTGAGCCGTGGGGTGGGGGTGGGCGATTTCTTCCGCGAAAAATTATAGCGCCGGGGCCTGCAGGGGGTCGAAGCACTTAATTTTGTTTTGTAATAACGGCTATTGTTATTCCGAGTTTCATCCATGGGCCTAATGCCGAAGCCGTCTTGTGGCTGATGCGCGCAAGCTTTTGCGCGCAGCTGGAAACGCGCTCGATTCAGTTGCGAAACGCGCTGCGTAGACGCCCCCCGGCGCGGCGGGAGGACGAGCTGGGCCTGCCCAGCGCCGAGGGAGCCAGCACCGGGCCTTCGGGAGTGGTAAGTTCCCCGGCGAGGGACCCCCGGGAGCCGGCCGTCTCCATCAGACTTGCCCTCCGCTTCAGGGTTCGATCCCAGGTTTCGCGCGCCCCAAGCCCCCAGGGCTTTCCAAAGCACGGCCTGGCTCCAGGCCCGGCCGTCTGTGGCGGGAGCCGCGGCGAAAGTGCAGGAGCTCAGCCGGCCGAGCCGCCCCTGGAGCGAAGGTCAGGCCCGCGGGGAGAGCGGGCAGCGGGGTCCAGCGCCGGACGCGGACGCGCGGGCCCGCCGGGCGGCAGATCTGCTGCTTCCAGCAGACGGGAAACGCGTCGTCCTGTCCGGCAGGCCGCGGTGGCTTCCCCGAGCTTCCCTCTCGCTTCCCTAATTACTAGCAACTCTTTTCCCCAAATCCGAGCCCCGATGGGTGCCGGGTTTACTGCTAAATGGCGAGCGAGCAGCCTGGAATCCGGCTCCACGCCCGGAGGGGAGCTCCGCGCTGACCCGGGGCCGCGGTGGGCGCGAGCCGGGCCGGGCCGCGCCGGGGCGGGCAGGGGAAGGCGAAACTCCGAGCCGGGAGCGCTCAGCCTGCAGCTCGCTCGTCCCCGCGCGCGCCCCGCAGACGCGGGGTTCGCGCTCCCAGACGCGCCAGAGGCCGCACCACGGACACAACAAACAAAAGACCTGGCCGGGCGTGGAGAACCGCATCCTTCCCCACCCGGTCGCTGCCAAGTGAACTCGGAAGAGGCGGCGACACGCCACTTCGCTTCCTTTCCGAAGACAGAGACGTGTCCCGACCCGCTCCCGACTCGGTGTCTCCACCCGTGTATTTTTCCTCGTGCTGCAAAAATGCCTGATTTAATGCAGCCGAGGATTGGGGAGCACGAGGATCTCAAAACAAAAGCCAAGGGCCCCCCGCTGCGGAGTTCTTTAATTCGCTTTTGCGGTCTCCTTTTCAGCAAGTCACACCCAAACTACCTTCTTTCTTTCGTCTCAAAGAGAGACCTAAGAGGCCACCCCCGGGGCCTGGTGTCTCCGGACGCGTCCCCCCTGGCGAGGGTCTCTCCTGGAGGCCAAAAGTCCAAGTGCAGAAGGATCTGGCAAATGAGAATTGTAACAATGCTTTGAAAGGACAAGACTAAACTTTGACCAACTCATTTTGCACATGGGAGGGTCAGCCGGAGGGTGGGAAATTCTCTGGTTTCTCAGGGGTCACTTTCCCTCTTGGCCTAGTTAAATCTGGCTCTATTAATTTTTTCCAGGACGGCCGGCAGCATCTCCCTTCTCGCTGTTTTATTCCGTGGCTAGTTCCCCCCTACTGACCGGAAGCATCTGGGAGGAACGCTGGCTCTTATTGTTATTTTAGTACCCGGTATTCTCCTCGGATATTTCCACCAAAAATGATGATGGCTACTCATTTTGCTTATGATAATCCATGTCGGTGGGGTTTCCTGTGCTTTGGGACGATCCCCCCCCCCACTCTCCCACATTTAGCAGATGAGACACCCCCCTCAGAGAAATGAAATGAGAAATGGAGGTGGGGACTTTGCTTTTGAAGCCCCCTGAGATAGGTCCGAGGAGGTAGAGAAGCGTCTGAGCCCCGCTTGGGATGCAGTGGAGAGGCTGATCTTGCCCCTCCAGTATGGGGAGCGCCCAGTGGGTCCTGAGCTCAGAGAACCCACAGCCGCCTCCTCTCCCTGGGTTGCTTCGGGAACACCACCCCGTATCTGCGGCCTGGACCTGCCAAGAGGCCCCTGGGTACAGTTGCGGGGTCTCGGAGGTTCGTGTGTCCTCCTGGTCCCAAAAGATGGGGGGAGGGAGGAGCCCGAATTCTAGGGCTCTGTCCTGGTAAGAGCAACTCCGGCTAACACTTGCAGGCCTGGGGTGCGCGGGGAGGGGCTGTCTAGAGACCCTCAGCCTCGAATGGAGGGTGCGGTGGAAACTTGGGAGCGCGCTGTTCTCCGGGGCTCTGGAAAGACAAATTTTCTTTGGCAGAGGGAACGGTGTCGCGCTGTCGACACGGTAGACTATTTTTCTTGTTCTCTCACGAGGGAGGGGGGGCAGAAAAGAAAGCAAAAAAGAAAGGGAAATTAAATCCACACGTGTTAAGCTCGCTCAAAGGGCCGGATTCAAAATCAGAGATGAAACTTGGACTCGGGTTTTGGCTGCCGCGGTCTCTTTCCAGCCAGCCCAGCGCGGCGCGAGGGTCCCCACCCGGGAGAATTCCATCTGAAGTTTCCTAAAGCGCTTTCCTTAAGCGGGGAGGGACACGGTTCCTCGATGTCTACACTGCCCAGAGACAGAACCCACAGAAAACAAAGGAGATGACAATGGCCAGAATAGGTCCCCCCTCGGAGAACGCGCCCTGTGTTACCGTCCAGATCACACAGCGCTTCGGTGACTTTCACCCTGTGGCCCAAAGGAGCCAGGTCAGAGGTTCTGGAAATTTCCAAGATCCGACCTGGCTTTTGAACTCGGGCCCCTCCGGGTCAGTAGAACCTAACAGGCAGCGTGCGGGGCTCTGGGAAGCCAGCTTGCTCTCGGGGCCTGTGCCCCGCTCCCTTCCTCCTGCCCGGGAGGGAGCCTTGCCTCGAGGCGCTGCAGGCCCCGGCCCAGAGCTGTGCACGCATTTTCCAGAGCCGCCTGGAGCTGCGTGCGAGTGAAAACTCTGGTAATGATCTTGAGGAGTTGAAGGGAGGCGGGTGGGGGTGCGGGTGATGAGGGAGGCCAAACCCCAAACTGGAAGGATCCGTCACCGAAACGATTGCTTGGTCGAGACCTGCAATTTTTCTTCCCCTCCCGCGCGGGCCTGAACACCGCAGCGTCTGCGCTGGCCTCTGCTGCCGGTGTCTGACCTTCGGGGTGCCCTGAAGGAAGGGTCCGGAAGCGGGGACCCCCGACGCCTCCCTGGCCTGCCACAATCACACCCGGAAAACACTAGGGTGCAACTGACAGAGTGGAAAAGCTGCCGGGGATTGTTTCCTGCAGGGCCTGGGGGTGGGGGGGGTGGGTTCGTGGTCACCATGGCAACCCCGGAGTCCCCTCGAAGGGAACGACCTGGCGCCCAGAGGACGAGCACGGTCTCCGGCCTGCCCTGCGCCCCTCGGCGGAGTCCACGGGACCGAAAAACTCTCCTTTTCAAGCAGCTGAAAGGCGAAGTTCAGTGGAATCGCGCCCAGCAGGTTCAGGTCATAAGTAAAAGCCCCTCTTAAGACACCCCCCCCCCACGCTGACCACCGAGAGCTGCCATCGCCGCAGCCTGCACGCCAGCAACTGGGGTACTCCCCGCGAAGGCCGCCACTCAAACAGCTCCGCCAGGGACCTGGTACTTGATCAGTCTGCTGCCCACCCTGGTCTTCCCGTGAGGCTCCCCAAATCCTTCAAGCAACCCTTTGCTTGTCTGGGATGACTTCTAAAGGGAAGAAGAAATGTCGGAAGCTAGAAGTTTCCACAGGAGTGTGCAAGGGTCTTGAGGGGAAGCACCGAGTCTACTTTCCCTTGTAAGGGAAAAAAATGTTCCTGTTCGATTGTGGGTGTAATATAAATAACATGAAAAGAATAGTTTGGGGTGCATTTTTTTCTTGAACCCCCCATGCCTCTTTCTTTTGGGGGTGGGAGTGGACACGACAGCCCAAATGGAAACAGTCACAGCTCCCCACTTCCAGGGCAGCCAGCGCTGGGCAGCACCCAGGCACTCAGCATCGGGGTCCTGGCAGGGAGGGAGGGAGCAGGGGTGGGGATGGGGGACAAGGGGTGCAGGCCTGAGCACCCTAACAGGTCTTGGGCCCAGGGATGGAAGCCACTCCCCACCCCATGTTCACCCTCTGCTGTGGCCCCCGTCCATCTCCCTACTGGTCAGGAAAGACAAAGCAGTTTCTCCCCCCACTACTTCCCATTTAATGTCCCCAAGGCTCTGCCCTGGCTTTCCTAGCACCCCTACACGGGCTGCCCTTCCCCCACGGAAACCCCTTCTCTCCTCCCCTGCACTGTGAGTTCACATTTTCACAGGAGCCCTGCTCATGTCTACACAGGCACGGAGAGCCGCGTGGACATGGAGGCTCATCAGCTGGCTTGATGAAGAGGGGCTGCCGTTGGAGGCCAGCGCGGAGCTGCTGGAACTCGGTTCCTTGCTTCGTTGTGCTCTGAATAACCCCATGAGAAGGTGGCCAGTCCCCACTTTACAGAAGGGGCTGGGGGCTGGCCAGCCAGACTCTGTTGGGATTGGAACCCAGGCTGTGGGCTCCAGACCTCAGAAGCCCCTACAGGGCAAGGCCAGGGCAGCGAGACCATGGCAAAGGTGCATTCGGTGGGGGGAGGCGCGCTTCACTCTGTGAAATGGAGGCACTTTGAGCCCTGAGGGTAAAGTCTCAGATCTCCTGGTCTCCATCCCCTCCCCCTCCCACGCAGGTCGCAGAGGGACCCAGAAGAGGGCCTGTGGGCAGCAGCCCCAGATTCTGAGCACTTTGCAGGACGGCAGGGTGGACAGGGGCTCGCTGGCTCCTCCTTCCCCATCCTGCTCTAATCCCAAACCTGGCCCGAACTCACCCTGGCCTCAAGCCAGTACACACTGTCCTCTGGAGGGAGGCAGTGGGTGCGCGAGATAGACTGAGTGAGGAGATGGGGCTCGCTCCATTTTTCAAAACAAATAATCAGGCTCAGAGAGGGTAAGCACTTGCTGGAGTCACACACGGCCTCTGCTGGCTGCAAAATGCAGCAGCCACTCTCTGGGCTTTGCTCCTTCAAGTAGAGCCTGAAAGGGCACCCCAAAGGCTCCCCCCCCCCCATGCCATGAACAGGCAACAGGGACTCCGTTGCTAAAAAACGGCCTCCACTGGGTGCAACTGCCCACATTGCTCTCCCACTGCCCTTCTCTGCCTGCCCCAAGGCTGCAGTCTGGTCAGGAGAAAGTCCCAGACCTCTGAAGGCTTCCAGACCCTGAAGGACCCTTGCCTGGCACCATCTTCCACCTCTGCTTCTAGAATGTCTTCCCCTGCCAATTTTCTTCAGGACCCAGCTCTCCCACACTGGCTCCCTGTGGAGTGCCAGCTGCCACAGCTCCAGTTAGAAAGCATGAACTTCTTCAGACTGTGGACTCAGAGCTGCAGACCCAGAGCTGCAGACCCAGGAGGAGGGCCGGAAGGAAGCTGGAGAGGTCCCCATTCTCCAGCGTGCTCCCTGCACCTGGCTGCCCCATGGCTTCCTGAGCATTCACGCTCCGGCCTCCCAGCACAGTGCCCCTCTCTCTACGGCCACCACATCCCCAGGAACCCCAGGGAACTCCCTCCTCCCGGGACACTGGCAGACAGACCCCAGCTCCCTGTTTGGTTTCTTTGAGACCAGCTGCTCCCCAACACCTCTTGCCCCAGTCTCCCTGGGCCATTATCCTGCTGATAGCCCAGCACCCAGGGGTGAGCCCGGGCCGGGTGTCTCCTGCTGCCTCCCCGCCCACCCTCCCTGCCTCTCTCCTGTGACAAAAGTAGAGGGGCCTTGAGTCTCCTTCAGTGTGACTGAAATGACAGTGTCCTTGAGTCTCTGGATGACAGTGTTATTTGAAGAGGGGCTTTGCATGTCTGCTGGGGTGGGGGGGGGTGTGTGAGAGAGAGAGAGAGAGAGAGGGTATTCATCGATATATATATTTCTGACTGCGCACCCCCTTATGTGAGCTGGGGAGGGGGCCCTGGTCTGTGTGGGTGAGCCTGTGCGGGTTTGGGGGTCTGCGTGTGGCGGTGGATGCCCTGGGAGCGCACTGAGGACATAGGCCTGCAGGGCAGCCCCTCGAACTTCACATGGGTCAAATGTGGATCGGGGCTCATAACCCGCTGTTCAGCTCCCCTCCCTTTTTATTAGCAATTTTATGATTATTATTTTTACCGACAGCACGACGCAGCGCTCCACGACCTGGGCCCCCTGGAAATCAGTGTCGATCCTGCCAGGGAGGCCAGAGGGGCTGCATGCAGGCCTCCTGGGCCACCAGAGTCTATATTTGGAAGCAAATTCCACAGTCACTTCCTGGGAACTGGGCAGAAGGTGCCTGGGAGTGGAGGGGACCTTGTCACTTACCCTTCCCCGCCCCCAGTGTTCAGGGGAAACCCCCACACCCACCAGGTTGGAAAAGTCAGGTGCAGGGAAAATGCACACCCACCCACCCTCTGGCCCAGAGCATCCCACTGTGCACACTCCTTCTCCTGCTCCCCCCACCCTGCCTCCCATCCCCCCCTGTTTGTCCCAGAAGGATAGAGATGTTAACCCTAAATCCGAACCATGTTTGCTTCTTGGAAGTTGGTTCCAAGGGATCAGCACTTCCCCAAGGGCATCACCCAGGCCTCCTTCCTTCAGAGGTTCCTCCAGGGCAGATCTGCTCCAGGGGGGCATGGCAGCTTGCAGCCAACCCTTCTGGAACCTGGGATGAGGGAGGGCAAGACTCACTGGCCTGCTGAACCTCCACCTCTGTCCCAAAGGGGTCAAGCAACAAGGAGCCCGGGACTCAGCACTTGGGAATTGCTTAGAAACACACAGCCACACCCAGGGCAGCAGTTCTGTCTGTCTCTCTGTCTGTCTGTTTCCCTCTTATGCACGGTGACATCACAGCCCTCCTTCCGTAGCTCAGACTCAGCTGCCACATTCCCAGTGGCATGGCCCCCATCTCTCCCCTCCTGCAACCTCACACGTGCAGCACCAGGCTGCCCAGCCAGCCCGGCCCAAGGGATGGGTGGGCACAACCAGGCGTCATTCCCAAGAGTCAGGGGGACGTTCTTCTGGAGGGAATCCCTGGATTCCACAGCCTCATCGGGGCTGTGACCCATGCGAGAGAAGAAAGGATCCTAGAATTTGCAGCCTGTCTCCAAATATACCCTCAACCCAGCGCTACCTGGCATCCGCCCATGGAGGCCCATACTGGAGAATGGAACCCACATGGGCCCTTACCAATAACTGGGCCGATTATCTTATTTTACATGTAGAGAAACTGAGGCCTAGAGGCACAGAGGTAGGAAAGGAAATTTCCAGAGTTACCAGAACTTGAGAGCAGATGGGCTGGGTCTTCTGCCCAGTGCAGACCATCCTGCAGGCTGCTGAGCACACATGCCCCATCACCACCCTTCTACCCTGCTGCCCAGTCCAGCTCCCAGGGCTGCCTAATCTGCCACCACTAAGTGAAAGGGAGGCATCAGGTCATGCCCATCCCTGTGCACAACCCTCCAAAGCACTCCTCAGAAGCGAGGATAAATATCCCAGTTCCTTCCCACATCATTAAGGCCTTGGGCAGGCTGTCCCTGCTGTCCCCCTCACCTCATTACCTGCCCCCTCTCTGCCCCCACATGCCTTCCACCTCCTCCTCTATTCGGCTCAAGCACCAACCCTTGTCCCCACCCCAGGGCCTTTGCACAAGCCATGCCTGCGGCTCCCAGTCTCCTCATGGCCACCGCCTATCAGTCTGTCATATGCTTATTTGTTCTCTGTCTCCCTCTCACACTACGATCCCTGAGGACAGAGGTCCTGCGTGTCTCATTTCCCGTGTCATCTGCCCCTCTCCATTGTCAGCACGAATAACATCTGCTGGATAAACTATGTACGTGCCACAACCACTGGACTCAGACCCAAGGATGGGGAGGCGCAGACAATATCCACGGACCAATAAAGCGCTAAGGCAGTAGGGGTTCCCTGCTGCCCCCACAAAGCAGGACTAGAAGGCTGACCAGTGGTGGGTCTGGAAGGAAAATCTCTGGTCACATTTGGCTTTTCTGAGCCTCAAAGCCCTGAGTTGCTTCTCCCTGCCCCCCCCCCCAGTCCCAAGTGTCCTCCTTCCCGCCTCCAAACATCCCCGCCTTGTGCGCGGGCCCTCTTCTGGCCCCCCTTCCATCTGTTCCCAGGAGCCTGGAGACACAGCCGGCTGATAAGTGAAAGTGGTATTTTTATAGGCTGATAAAAACCGCGCTTATCTAGGACGCTCTGGCCCATCTTCCCAAGTATCCCTAATTGGTCATTCGCCCAGTGTCCTCTCCACAGGGCCGCAGACGCCCTCCCCGGCCTCTGGGCTCTGTCCTTCTCCTCAGTGAGGAAACCTTCGCTGGAGGACTCGCTCCGCCGGGGGGAGGGGGGCAGAGCAGGACACGGGACGGGGTGGCGGTGACGGAGGGGTCCGGACTTCCCCAAGTGGATTTGCTGTGCCACTATTTAATGATGCCAACTATATTAAATTCTACACTCTGGCAGCCTCTTAAATCCGTTTATGGCCCATGCTAGAGCCTGAACTGTAATAATAAAAAATAAATAAAAGAAAGGATTTATGCACCCAGAGTGTGGGCCCGGCACTGGCAAAAAGAAAGAGCTGTTTTTCACTGATCTGGCTGGCCTGCGGCCACCCCTGGACCCCCTGTTTTCCCTGGGCGGATGCTCCTGGGCTCAGGGAGGAAGACGGGGCTCCGGGTGGGAGGGGAGCTCCAGGGAGCTCAAGAAAAAGCAGCTCTGAGGGGGCATTTTTGCTGGGCTTTTTGCAAATTGATTTTTTGTGACATGTCCCTCCATTTTCTCTCCCGGGCCCAGGGAGCAGGGCTTTCTGGTGGTGTATGTCTAATGACATTCCTTAGAGACGAGAGCGCGTCCAAGCCTGCATTGTGACGGGACACTGAGCAGAGGGAATAAGAGCGGATAATGGGCAGAGCGGTGCAGTCCCCAGGCTTCACATTCCCACCAGGTTCAAATCCTGACCCATCACTTCCCAGAAGTGTCTCTTCACTGCCCCCTCGTTGTCCATCTGTACCCTGGGCGTCATCGGAATCTGGCGGGAGGGAAGGAGGTGCTGTCATGCAGCTGCATGGGCTTGGAGGGGCTCGGAGCACACTTTTGAGAAGGATGCTGGTCTTCCCAGCAGCAGAGGTGGGCCTCACGGAAGGCGCAGCGGACGGTGGGAGGAGAGGAACTGGACTCAGTCCCCACACGTGTGGCTGCTTCCCTGGAAGGGAGCAGTTGGGCCTCTTCCCACTAAATATTTTAGAGAAGGGGATACTGGGTGTAGGGTAAGGTAAAAGTATCAGGCTTTTCTGCCCTCCCGCCATCAGGATAGATGAGGGAATCCTGTGATCCTGAATGCATGCCTGATGGCGGGCACCTGGAGTAGGGTGTGGGCATAGGTAGATGGGAGTCACCTGGGCTGAGACTGTGCTTTTAAGGGCGGCGTCACGGGGATGCCAGCAGAAGCTGAAAGAGAAGCCAAGAAGCAGCAGAGTGAACAGAAGAGCAGAGAAGCAGAGGAGGCCAGAGAGAGCCCAGAGAGAGTGCGGATTTGCTGGGGGCTGGGAAGACTGCAGCCTCCCGGCCCCCCAGCACCCCTGCCTGCCATATGCCTGGTGAGCCCCAATAAAAGACCTGCAAAAGCCACTGAGGACTCTGACTCCTCCTTGACCCGGTCTGCATGGGATCAGAAAACCTGCACCGTGTCCATTCTTGCCTTTACACTGGGCAAGGACTGAGAAGAAATGCCTGAGACCTGGTCTGCAGGGTCCAGAGACCCCTGGCTGAGTCCGGGGTGTGGAGACAAGAGGGACAGTCCTTTATAATTTCATTGTTCCGGGGGAGGGGTCCGCCAGGCTATTATGGAAATTCCCCCACTCCTTCCCTCTATATCTGCCAAGAACCAACGTTGCACTCACGGGCTTCCAAGCCTGGTCACCATCAGAAACAGCCCTCTGGGGGGCAGGAAGAATGGCCTGATCACCCCACCCCACCCCCATCCATCCCCAGACCGCAGAATAATGCTCATCAAGTGAATGGCTGAGAGAATGAATGAGAAGAGGGAATTCCTGCCTTGGTAGAGCCGGCATTGGGCACCCCCAAGCCAGGGGCCAGTAGTGAGAGTGTCCCCTCTTCCCGCTAACCGTAGTTCTCACTTCCGGGCTACCCCTTACCAGGAACTGAAAGAATAAATTTGGAGAACTGATTGCATTTAATGACCCTGTTTTGCACACTACCTTATATTCCACACCCTGGAATAGACACCCCGACTCTGTGCTGGTCCCTGTGACTTGCTTTGGCCAAGAGAACAGTAACAAATGTCACCTTTTGTGCATGTCTTCCTGGTCCCTCTACTTCCTCCATGGGAAGCCAGAGCCAGCCTGCTGGAGCACGAGACACAAGCTGAATCCATCCTGGTGTCTCGTCAAGGCCCCAGAGAAGAAAGCCTTTGGGTCCTTGACACTCCAAGTCCAGGAGAGAGAGGACAGCTCCACCCCATGTTTCAGGCAAAAGTCCCACACCGACATCTGATTGGCTAGAACCTGGACATGTGTCTGTTGTTGAACTAATCACTGTGGCCGTGTGATGAATATGCAAATTGCTTCTCCATTGGGTAATGAGAGTGAGTGAGTGTTGCCTTCAGCCAAGGCCAACAAAGTCTTCTCCCTGATGGCAGCTGACCCCCGCTGACCATGAAGATGGGAGGAAGCCCCAGGGGGCAGCCATCCAGTTGCCTCACAGGTTCAGGAGAAAAACAAACGCCATTGTTACAAGCTGCAGGTTTGGTGGTCACGTGTCACAAAGCATTGTAGCAGGAGACAGCCGGTAGAACCCCTCAGCTGTACCGTTCAGTTCTTGCCAACGAAAGGCATTTCAAGGTTCCAGTTGCAAAATTTCAAAGGTTTTATTTAATTTCATGGGCTGGTTATTTAAAGCATCAGAAATAGACTGGTACTGCTGGCTTCCGACCATGGAAACTGGCGCAGGCTGGGAGTGAGAGGGTTCCTGTGAGGCCAGGTCTACACTGAAGCAATTTCCCGGCTAACCTAAAACACACAGACCTGGGTTTAGCGAGGCGGGATGAGTAAGAGCCTTCTGGGGAAAATCACAAATGATCCAACACTGGGCCAACATCCTTCCCCTCCCGCCCAAGCAAAAACCCTGAAACAACACTCGTTCACTCTCATTACCCAGGAGAGGAACAATTTGCATATTCATCACACAGCCCCAGTGTCCAAGTTCTATCCAATCAAAGGACGGTGTGGGACTTTTGTCGGAAACATGGGGAGGAGTTGTCCACTCTCTTCAAGGACCAAAAGGCTGTGTCTGTCACCATCTTGTCCCTCCAGGGGAAAGCCTGCCCAAATGGACAAGGACTCCATTTTCTCACATGCTATAAAAGACGATAATAACAGCACTCGGTGAGGGGATCAATGAGATAATAAGTGAAAAGTACCAGGCAGGTCATTCAGAAATAGATCTTGTGAGATACTGTGATTAATTTAGTGTAACCATTGGCCAGATGTTGGTCTGATACTGAACCTGTAACTAAAAAACGACAGACCACTTAAGCATCTCTAAATGCTTGCATGGACACACATCGCGTGGCACCTACACCCTCAGATGGAAAAACCCAAACAGACTTTCCAAGCACAGAAGCCTGACCCTCATCACTGAGAGGAGGGAAGTTTGAGATGAGCCGTCCTGTGAACCCCCCTGTTCTCCAAAGGCACCAATGTGGTCACTGCAGAAGTAGCTGCCTGAGCTTGGACTATGATTCTTCTCAAGGTCGTTGCTGGGTCTCCCTGCCCTCCAGGGCTGTGCTATATGCCTAAGGCTGCCCTAACAGTGGGCAGAGCGGTTTAAAAGGCTGTTCTGAAGGCTAGTCTGAAACCGTCTAGGGGCTGTGTGTTCTGAGGGCTGTGACATCTATTCCATGTTCTCTCCCAGCTTCAAGTCAGCGGCTGGCCATCTTGGGTGCTCCTTGGCTTGTGGATCCATCATTCCACCTCTGCCTTCATCTTCACCTGGTGTTCCCCATGTGTATGTCTCTAAATGCCTCCTTTTCACAGGGATGCCAGTCATAGCACCCTCATGACCTCATTTTAATTTAATTACTACTATAAAGATCTATCTCCAAATAAGGTCACATCCTGAAGGAGGGAGTTAGGAGTTCAACATATGAATTTTGGGGACACAATTCAACCCATAGCAAGGGGGTGCTTTCCACAGAGTATGTCTAGATCTGCGGGCACAGTCTGAGGAGCCGCTAGCTAAGCTCTACTGCAATGCCAATAAGGCAGGTGGGTATTCTGAAAAAGGAAGAAAAACACCAAGAAAACTGATGATTTCAATCTAGATCTGCCTCTCTCTGCGTCACCCTGGATGGAGGGCTTAGACTGAGCTGCCACTTCCTTGGCTGTGACATGAGCTCGAAGGGAGAGGAAAGGTATTAGGACAGAGAGACAAAATTGCTCAGGGAAAAAAAAGGTTCCTGAAGTTGCTGGAGAACAACGTGGTTTGGAATCTACAGATCTGGGGTCCCATCCCAAATGGAGAGTTAGGAGGGGGTGACCTCAGGAGGTTAGCAATTCTGAGCCCCATTTTCTTCACATCTAAAGTCCGGATAATTTCAGGACCGAACTCTGCATGTCGGGGAGACAGTTAAATGGCAGTGACACGTGTCAGGCTCAGTCATGGCTCGTCTTCCCTTAGAAACTTGCCTCCCCCCCCCAGTTTTGAAGACTGGAAGGGGACACGTGCTCGAAGCCAAGACTTGTCATCGACCAAATCACCCAGAATTCCTGAGGCAGGTAGCTCAACTCAAGTCTCCAAGGAGAGGCTGGGCAGGTTTCTTTGGAAAAAAGAAACTCCAGGGTAAGACATCAGCCTGAGCTGCACCCCAAGGAAGCATCTGTCCGGTGGCACGAGCCAAGCTGTGGTTGTCAAATGTCTGCAGTAGCTCCAAGTCCAAGGACAAGAAAGGGTGTTGGTTCAACACCTGGTGATGTTGCAAGCACTGTTTTGTGACAGCACAGCAGGAGGGGGGGCCCAGACTGGTTGTTCCACCACCTGCCTCCTGTGTCCCCATTGTTCACAAGGTAACCATGCCTCCATTTCTAGGAAGGGACAAGAGCGAAGGTGTATCTACCCACCTCCTAACACAGCGATTGCAGTAATTTACAGGGAACAACTTACATTTTTTTTAAAAAAGATTTTGTTTATTTATACAAGAGCTGGGGTACAGGCCAGAGGCGTGGGAGGGTGAGAGGACTCACCAGAGACAGAGCGGGGAGCAGAACAGGCAGACAACCAAAATACACTGCTGAGGGGAGCAGCGGGCGAGACAGGAGAGGTCTGCTGTGCCATGTGGGTATCTCCCTGGCCGGCCAGGAATCGAACCGGCACTGCAGAGGCTGCGGACAGCTTCACAGCGCTGTGCTCAATCCGCTGGGCCACCGGGGAGGCCCACAACTTACATTTTTAAAGATTTATTTATTCGTTTATGCATACAAGAACTGGGATGTAGGCCAGAGGTATGCAGGAGTGAGAGGATTCACCAGAGACAGAGTGGGGAACAGAACAGGCTGAAGTACACTGCTGAGGGGAGCAGCGGGTGAGACAAGAGAGGTCTGCTGCTCCGTGTGGGTCAGCTCCCTCGCCGGGGGATCAAACTCAGGACACAGTTCCATTCCCTATGAAGCTGAGGATAACTTCATAGCGCTGAGACTTTAACCCCTGCATCACCAGGGAGGCCTGGGAGCAACTTACATTTTAATGAGATGTTTTGCCAGATCCTGAGCACCACATCCTCTTTCCCCAGGAATATTAGTCCCAGCTTATTTGTATCAAAGTCTTAGCAACCCTTCCATGCCCTGAGTCGACCACGGTGTCTCTCCTGTGGGGTTAGGAAGGCAGTTCAGAGAGAAAGTCACGGTGGCTGGCTTCAGGGTTGGGCAATCTGCAATCAAACCTTTTACCTATCTGCGTATCCACTTTCCAACGGAGAGTCATTGCCGGCTCCGGGAGCTGGTGGTCACTCGCACCAGTGACAGCCCAAGCCCCACCTCCCAGAATCCCGGGGCTGCAGTCACGTGCCACTGGAGCCTGGGACTATTTCTTTAGACCCCCAAATTGTAACACCTCTTAGACCTGCATTGACGTCTCATTTCATTGACATGGAGCAGAAGGGATGGTGATGCTTTTAGCGGGTTCCAGCATGATGTGGAAACCCCCCAGTTCCTTTAGGCCAAGGGCTTGCTGCAGGAGTGTGGCAGGATGGGGGCCAGGGCAGGAAAGAGACTCTCAATGCCAAAGCACATTTTCAGAGGAGCTCAGTAGCTGGACCCCCAGGCAAGGGTATTAGCGTGTCATGGTTTGGGGCATCGACAGACTTGGGTCTCCAACACATAAGCTACTCAACTTCTCAGCCTGTTTCCTCTTCTGCAAAATGACGTACTGCCGGTCCCGAGCTGCTAGCGTTTCCCAGGGGGTTAAGCGGGGTGCACGCGCGTGTGTATATACACCTAGCACACCCCTGCCAGCAGGCGGCCAGATGCAGTGAAATCACTTTTCTCCCTCTCTGGGGTCCATGTGTCGAACTGAGAAAACTTGCTGCCCTTAATCCACAACAAAGCATTCAGACCTTTTAATGGGAAATAAAGTCAAGTCTGAATCGGTTGTCTCAGCCTCAGTAACTTTATCTGAAAAGATGAAACTGTGAACACAGACACTGCGGGGGACAGTGAGGATGAGGCTGGCCCCCGAGCGCCCGGCATGGTGCGAGACGAATTGGATGGAGGAGCCCCCGGCACTGAGTTGACCAGGCTTTAGTTCATGGCGGTTCCCCCAACTCCCTCTTCAGCTCAGCTGTCGGCACTTAGTTATTGCCCCCCCTGGTCTGAGCTGAGCTTCTTTTCCACTCGTTTCAACTGCAAGCAATTTAACAGACGTCGATCTGAGCTGGACCTGGAATTCATTTAATGTTGTCACTCCATCTTAGTCCAAGATCAACCTTCAGGGCTACCAGGCAGGGGCTTGTAATTCAAATAAATATTGGCTGAGCATCTACTATGGGGCCAGGACTATTATTGGCGCTGAGGTTACAGCCATGACTGAAATAAATATCCTTGTGCTCGAGAAGCACATGTGCTGATGTCACATGCTCAGCCACCTATCACATATGTGTATATCCACATACGTGCATCCACGTATGCACACATGCATGAAGGTTCAAGACACTTGCACAACCCAGCATCAACTGCATCCTCCCTAACCTCTGCTATTCTGGAAAGACCCAGGTGGGTTTTTATTTGCAAAGCAAAAGGTGGTATCTACCTGTATGGGGAGGTTAATAGACACACACACACACACACACACACACAGCTCAACACACAGAAGAGGATCCGGTCACTCATACTGCATTGGGCATTTTACTAAACATACCACTTACTTTTTTTAAAAAAAGATTTATTTATTTATGCATACAAGAACTGGGGTGTAGGCTAGAGGTGGGGGGGTGAGAGGATTCACCAGAGACAGAGTGGGGAGCAGAATAGGCAGATGCACTGAAATACACTGCTGAGGGGAGCAACAGGAGAGATAGGAGAGGTCTGCTGCGCCATGTGGGTCAGCATCCTGGCTGGCCGGGGATCGAACTTGGTGCTACAGTGGCTGCCAATAGCTTGATAGTGCTGTGTGTTTAACCCCCGCGCCACCACGGAGGCCCCATACTGCTTACTTTAACTCACATTTAATCCACACAGCAGCCCATGAACGGGTACTAGTATTATCTCCTGTACATGGATGAGAACAATGAGAATAAAAGTGGTTTCATTGAATTTATAAAGAATTTTTCAGAATTCCACCCCAATAATCCTAAGTACAGCCTATGAGTAAAACCTCCACTCCTGGAATGAATTAGAGGGAGTGAAATAATTTGAGACAATGAGAATGGTTTGTGAGTAAATGGTTAAGTAAAAGAAACCAAAGACATTTATGTCTTTATAGGAAGGTTGCCTTTCTGGACAAATCTGAGGAGCGAATCCAGTCTGTAAGCAAGTTATAGACACATGCCTAATTAGAAATGACCTAAAATGGCTCGTGGGCACCAGGTAGCTCCAAAAAGTCACACGGTCTCTGAAAATCCAGCACCCTCAAAGGCTTAGCCAGTGAGCCTCGGGAAACCACGAGCCAGTGGACACAGGAAACTTGGATGGGCTTCCTCCAAGGCCCACCCCCATGGAGTTCACAGAGCCAGAGACCGGTCTATGCCATATGAGGTGTGTGGTGAAAAAGCCATCTCCTGCCAAGGCCTGAAACATTATGCACGTGGTAACATCAGACAAACCCCAGATGGACATCTGTCAAAACAACTATTGCTCTCTAAAAATGTCCAGAAATTCGGGCCACCCTGGTGGTACAGGGGTTAAAGACACAGCACTATGAAGCTGTCCACGGCCACTGCAGCATGAGTTCAATCCCCAGCCAGAGAGCTACCCACATGGTGCAGCAGACCTCTCCTTTCTTGCCTGCTGCTCCCCTCAGCAGTGTATTTCAGTGCATCTGCCTGTTCTGCTCCCCACTCTGTCTCTGGTGAATCCTCTCACCCCCTGCACTCTGACTTACACCCTAGTTCTTATATGCATAAATAAATAAATATTTTTAAAAAGACACAAGCTTAGAATGAATAGTAAACCAGTCCTGGAGATGCACAGCACTATGATTACAGACCAAAATCATCTATAACCATCAAACCTGCTAAAAAACTAGAACTTGATCATTGCAACTCCTAACAGGAAAGGATGCTGCTATAACGTGACAGAGGAGCTGGTGCTGGCTGTGATGGCAATCACATCACATGTACATGTATCCGATGCCTACACTCTACAACTGAAATGTACACAATGTTGTATGTCAAATATAATATATATATATATATATTTTTTTTTTTTCCCAAAAATGGCCTATTCTTTGTTCTCCACCTATCCATATTCTCATCCTTCCCGGGAGAGCCCAAGAGGCCCCTCCTTCCTGAGCCTTCACTGACACCGTGTCTATTGGGGTGAAATCACCAAACATCCCCCGAGCCAGGAAGAGTGTATTGCATGTTCTGCCTTGTCAACTACATCCAGAGCTTGTTGTGAATGAAGGCACTGGTGCATAATAATGACGATAGAATGTATTGGAATTCATTGGATTGCATGGATAGTCTAGTTGGTGATTGGAATGGCGTGCCATCATGAAGTAGAGAGTTATTGACATTGGCTGAGAGAGTAGCTAAAAACAGATCCTTCGACAAACATTCATCTCTGGGGCCTAAGACAGCATCATGGACATCTGACATTAGCTCCATCTTGATTCACGACACTCGGCCAGAAACTCTGTAGAACATCTCAGCCTGATTAAAAATTATGTGCATTGCACAGAATCCTAGAATCCTTAGCTCAATCCTAGAATCCTTGGGATGGGGATTAGTCACGCTTCCCTTGTGATGACCGCATTCCTGGATGACATTTCTGTGAATGTGTCAAGAAAGTTCTTCTTCAATCTTGACTCCACTATTAATTTTTGTGGTTTGTATCATCTTTTTGGATACAAATGGAGCTGAGTCCATGTGGCTTATGACTCATCCCCAGGGCTCTGCTGGTCTCCCCTGGATCTACACTCTGCATGTGTTTATATTCTTCTGATTGAGCCGCCATAACCAGATTGCACCTACAGGGGGACTTCCCCCAAATGGCAGGATTCGATGACAGAAATGTATTCTTTCCCTGTTCGGGAGACTGAAGCCCAATCAGCAGGGCTGACTGCTTCTGAGGACACTCTCCCGGGGGACTCATGTGGATCTGTCCTCTGTGTTTTTGTCTGTGTCTTGGTCACCTCTTCTGGAAGGACACCGGTCATTATCAGATGAGGACCTACTGCTACGACCTCATTTTACCTTAATTACCGCCTTAAAAAGGCTGTCCCCAAATGCAATTACATTCTGGGGTACCTGAAGTTAGAAGTTCAGCGTATGAATTGGAAGACATAATTCAGTCAATAGCCTGCTTTCACTTACTCGCAGAAGTGCCTACCACATGCCAGGTGCTGTGCAGGACACTTGACATACCTGATCTCACTTAATTCTCCCAGCAACTCCAAAGAGAGATGGCACAATTGTCCCATTTTATTGATGGGGGACCTGAGGCACAATGGAGCTAATTTAAACAAAGTTGCACAGCTGCTAAATGTGAAAGCTGAGATTTTAATCAAGTTTGACTAACACTTAGCCTATGTTCTTAGCCATCACCCTAAAGCATTCTAGACTCTGACCATCCTGGAGATGATTCTAGCTGTAACCAGATGAATTTTACAAAGCCAGGTTAATAAGTATATATTCATGGGGCCTCCCTGGTGGCGCACAGGGTTAAGCCTCAGCACTATGAAACTATCGGCAGCCACTGCAGCATGAGTTGGATCCCTGGTCTGGGAGCTGACCCACATGGCGCAGCAGACCTCTCCTTTCTCACCTGCTGCTCCCCTCAGCAGCATATTTCAGTAGACCCGCCTATTCTGCTCCCCACTCTGTCTCTGAATCCTCTCACCCCCCACCCCCGCTCCTGGCCTACACCCCTGCTCTTACATGCATCAATAAATAAATCTTTTTAAAAATAAGTGTATACTCATGATAATAGTTATTCCATTAAAGAAGACTAACCCAGCCAGCTCGTGATTATTTAGGATGAGCCCAAAGTGGATATTTAGGTTTAGAAAAGTGAATCAAAAGGAAAGTAGAGCCAACAGTGCTTGGATATGATGAAAATCAGGAGGTGAGCTGGACAATAACTACAATCTGGGAAGCAATGACTTCTGTAATACAAATGTTCATACAACATGTCACCAAGCCACCTCAGTCCACCCCTTGGCAGCTGGACACCTGCACACATCTCCTTAACTTATTTAATCCCCAGATCATGAAAATAACAAAGTGATCGTACTTCTGTCTAATGTGATACAACGACCCCACACACAACTGACAACCTGCTAATCCTTTCCCCACCAAAGGATACAAGCTCCCTCTCTTGTTTTTGAATAATGCCCATTCTCCATTCTTCTCCTTGCTGATTTATACAGAGGGAAAAAAAATCGATTTAATCTCTCTCCTGGTTTTTTGTGCTCTGTCTTTCCCTCTCCCCCTAGCCCTATATTCCCACACCATCAGCCTCGAGGATAGTCAGGGAGTCATTATCCCATTAGGATTTGGCTGAAGGAACAGCTTTGGGCCACTGTTAAGTTTAATTCTGATGCTCTCCCTACCCCTTGGAGATGTTGTCTTGTTTCCCCTCACAGCTAGCGGACGCCAGCATCTTTCATCAGTTCTTCACCGTGGATTCTGGGGCTTTATTAGCAAATGAAAATGGCCCAACTCCAAGGGACATCAATGTGGTCTCAGCTAGGAGCAGGGCCGGAGCATTTCCTGTGGCCCCAAACCTCAGACAAACCAGTTTGAAGAGAAGCCAGTTGGCTTCACTCAAGCTACCAGTGAGCTATTTTTGACATAAAAAGAAGTTGAATTTAGCGATAACTGATAGAAGCAATTTTAAACACTACTAGTTAAAGCTTTAACATCTTGGCCACGGCACAGATAGACAAAGATACGGATTTGGTCCAGCAGATGTTTTGAAAACAACTCATTGGATCTCATCAAGTAACCAATTGTTTGCAAAACCACTGCTTGTTGGAGTTGTGTCTGTGTATTTTCCTCTCCCTCCCTTTCTTTCTACAACTTAAGTCAGTTTATGTAGGCAAACAAAGCGATTTTAAATATTTCCATGAAGTTGGCACAGCAATGAGAAAAATTCCATAACACATTAATAGACTGTGTTCCCTTTAATCTCCCAAGGAAAACCAATTTCAAAAGTGAAGATAAAGTTTTCTGAAATGTTTTGAAAGTGTTTGCAACAACAGCAACAAAAATGGTTGTTGGATGTTTAGCCAAATCTAAGGTACAGAAACTCATGTGAAATATACATCAGTTTGTTTATTTTCAATAAATTCAAAAAGGATTCCCCCAGTCGACCTCACTACCTCTCTGTTGATAGCACTTTGATGTTGCAAGGCAGGAAAGTATAATTATTTTTTCCTGAGACCTGGAGAACTCCATGACCAGGAAGGTCACATAATCACCTAGGGTCACACAGCCATCAGCAGCTGGCTCAGAACTGCTGGGTATTCCAAATTTCTGCTTCATTTTGCCCTTTTGGATTGTTGGGTGTGGTCTGACATAAAAATTAAACAGAAGTTCCTGTTGCTTATTTTCAAACCTATAAAATGAGACGATGAAGAAGAGCTGTTTGGTTGTTGGGTCCCGGGGATCGTTTTTCAGCTTGAGCGTGTGTATCCTTGATGAGTCTGGCCGACGCTGCCTAAAGTCGCGGGGACACTATTCCTAACCCGAGCAGCCCTGGTTCCTGGGTATTCACCGCACCCCCGGCCTTTACAAGCTCACCCTGACGTCCACATTTAAAAAAAAAAACTAAAACAAAAACCAGCCCAATCATGTGAAGGCTGCCCAACATCACATTTGAAAGCGTGACATTGAAAAGGTCTAGTAAAGTCTGGCACGTACACACTCTAAATATCAGCGATTCTCTTGAATATTTCCTCAGTAGAAACTCTCTTACATGTAGAAAAATTACTGGCATAGTGTAGCAAGTTCAAAGATGTCTCGTTGCTTATTGTGGTGGAAAAAAGGAAACAACCTAAATATCCATCAACAGAGAAAGTGACCCTGAGTTAGTCACTTAACACTACACACCTCTATTTTCTCATTTGGAGAAAAGGGTAACCATGGCAACAATCCATGGTGTGAGGGTTAAGTGTGTAATCAGCACTGTGCTTGCCTTGGAGAAAGGACTATGCCTGCATTAGCTACTATACTATATATATATATATATATATATATATATATATAACAACTATATATATTATATATAGCAAATATAATATATATAGTTGTATATATAATTATATATAATATATATAGCAAATATAATATATATAGTTGTTATATAACACAATAAATTGCTATAGTGATTTAAGTGTAGCAACTAAAACAAACTGAGTATATTTATATAACATTTGCAATGCTATTTCCATTTACTGATACACACTCAACCCAGAAACATAATGTCCAGTGAAAACAGCAAATTCTAGGACTGTATACATAGTACAAAATTCAACGCCCATTAAAAAATGCAAAACAAATCTTGTATTTCTTAAGGAGAAGTACAAGTTGTATAAAAGCATAAGGATATGGACTGCAGATATTTAGCAAAATGATGACAGTGGTCGCCTCTGAGGAGAGACACCAGGAGGAGGTCGAGAAAGGGAAAAACTTCAACGTTACGATATTTTGTTTCTGTTATTAAAAGAAAAAATTCAAAGTAAAGACTGTTTTATTTTATTTTTTCTGGGTGTGAGTCCACAACATTAGATACATTAACCTATGTACATTTCTGTATTTAAACAATTTTTTCCAAGGGTAAAGAGAAAGCCCACAAAGTTTTTGTTTCTGTTGCTATGAGAAGCTCATACTGAGCCTCTTTGTGAGCTCACTATCCTATTTTTTTGGCTTCTTTCCTGGCAGGGAGGAGGATAGTTTTCCTTGCTAATGACCCGAAAGAAAAGCATCACTTTCATCCAAGTGCACAATGACCTTTGCAAGGAACTATGAAACTGTTTTCAGAACACACCTCCAGGGAAGAACCTCGAATCCTTAGTGAAGTCTCCAAAAGGTACAGAAACCTTCAACTATGCCCTAAACACAGACCCTGCCTTTGAGAAAGCCTTCCCTGACCCCCCCATCCTGCAAACTCTCTCAAAAGAATGTAGAGAAACTCTGTCTCCCGATGGCCACACAAATAGTTTATGCAAAGATAGGATTTAATTTCAACAAACAATGCCCAAACACATTTATAAAAGCATTTGCGTTTTTATCCAGAAGAAATCATTTCCAAAGTCAACAGACAGTTTATAGACTTCGAAGCAGCCTTAAATTTATAAATACCATCCTACTTTTTAATATGACCACAGACATTTTCAAGTTTAATGCAAATTTCCTTCCTTCTGGAGGTCTACCCGCATTCCAAGTGGCCAGTTTCTGGGCTCAGACGTTCACTTCTGTTGCTGATACCACGCGCACGCACCCGTAAAACATGAATAAGAAAAATATCAGTTCGTTTCACACAGCAGCACTGCCATCTTATCTCTCTATTTGGAAGAAGCCAAAATAGAGAATTTTAGCATCTTCACTCCTTTTTCTGAAGGTTGCAAGTTGTAAGATACTTCCTCTGATGGTGAAAACAATTTCTCAGTCATTGTTCTAGCACTGATCTATGACATGTAACCAAGAAGGGCCCCAGTGCAGGAATGGAGAAGCAACACACAATCATTATTTACTATTTCTTATTCATTTTAATATCAAAAGCTACTGCTCCCTGCCTGTTTTCCGTGTGCCAGGCATAATTCTAGGTGCCTTTCGTGTTTGTCACATTTAATCCTCATTGGAAACTTTTAAGGCAAGTAGACGTTTTGACCCATTTTACAGATGAGAAAACCAAGGCAGTGAACTTGAACTTGCCCAAGGTCACAGAGCTAAAACATCATGAACCAGCATGTGCATCCTGGCGCCAGGGCGCTGTTACACCAGGCCACAGGCTATGTATTACCATTCAGATAAGAAGTAATTAACTAGGGGCCTCCCCGGTGGCGCAGCGGTTGAGCGCTGGGTTGCGAAGCTGCCCGCGGCCTCTGCGGCGCTGGTTCGATCCCCGGCTGCTCCCCGGCCACCGGAGGAAGATCCCACATGGTGCGCAGACCTCTCCTGCCACCCGCTGCTCCCCTCAGCAGTGTACCTCAGCCCCTCTGCCTGCTCTGCTCCCCGCTCTGGCTCTGGTGAATTCTCTCACCCTCCCGCGCTTCTGACTGTACCCAGTGCATGTATAAACAAAACAAACAAATATAATAAATAAATAAAAAAAAAAATGCCTCTACAAAAAAAAAAAAAAAAAAAGAAGTAATTAACTAGGCATCGATTATATCCAAGAAATATACAAGAAAGAGACGACAGTTCGAACTGCCCAGGGAGAGGAAAACTGGAGAATCGGGGAGAGGAGCTAAGATGGAGACTTATTTTCACTGTGCAACTTTTTAAAACACGGTTTGAATCTAATTTTACACTAGACAAGTTTATATGAAACTAACACACATTCAGTGCCGTGGGTGTGCCGGGCCTTGGAGATCCTAGATGCTGGAGGGCTATTTGAGATTTGCTGACATGGCTAAGAGTTAATCCCATTTGCCAAAAAAATCCCGATGCCTGGCATCTTCCTGGGGTTCTCTGGTGGTGAAGGAATGCATTTGAAGTCTGAGGCATCACGTGCAGAAGCCCAATCCCAGATAAGAGGAAATTGGGTAATAGCCCCAGCTCCTATGCTTAAGGGCTCCGCTCAGGAATCTCAGCCCTACATCCGGATCTTATCCGAGAACTTTTCCGAGCCATATTCTCACACCCCATTACCTTTCGAGGCTTAGTGCTGACTCTGGGAATGGAGACCCACTAGGATTTATGGGAACTGCCCTAGGAGTTGGAGAAAGGGACAGGACTCGGGACCAAATTCCTCTTGAAGCTTACAGTCCAGTCTGCGGTGGGTTCCCTGGGAACAGCCAAGGGGTGCCCGCCTCGCCTCTGTCCGCATCTCCAGCCCACCTCTCAATGCCGCCTGCTGCCATGCCTTCTGGCAAGTTGTCTCTGGCTTTACATTAGAACCAGCTGACCTGCTTCAGTCCAGGCTTAGCGGTTCTCTCTCTAGTATTTTCATTTCATTTATCCAGTAGTGACTGGGCGGTATG
This sequence comes from Talpa occidentalis, assembly GCF_014898055.3. Taxonomy (NCBI): domain Eukaryota; kingdom Metazoa; phylum Chordata; class Mammalia; order Eulipotyphla; family Talpidae; genus Talpa; species Talpa occidentalis. Next base: position 83,255,012 of record NW_023601433.1, on the reverse strand, counting down.
AGCACAGATGACTGGGTGGGACTGAGACTAGGAGAGTTGAAAATAGAATAAAGCAAAAGAGGAGAAGGATGGTGAAGTAGGGCCAGCGAAATTGTAGTTTCTTGGCTTAGAAAACCCACGATCTGGATTTGAAAGGCAAGAGATTTACCTCTGGGAGGCTCAGTTTGCATACCTGTAAAGGGGGATGCAGATGATCTTTGGCAGAACTGACATGAGGGCGAAGTGAGATGTTTTAAAGTGCTCGGGCCAGTCTTTCCAGAGGGTGATCTTTCCAAAAGGGAGCAGAGAGGGTGACATGGGAGGTGCTGAGAAAAGGACACTGAGGGCCTCCCTGGTGGCGCAGGGGTTAAGTCTCAGCACTATCAAGCTGTTCACCAGCCGCTGCTGCCTGAGTTCAATCCCCAGCCAAGGAGTTGACCCAAGTGGCTCAGCAGACCTCTCCTCTCTCACCCACTGCTGCCCTCAGCAGGGTATTTCAGTAGATCTGCATGTTCTGTTCCCCACTCTGATTCTGGTGAATCCTCTCACACACACCACTGCACCTCTGGCCTGCACCCCAGCTCTTGTATGCATAAATAAATCTTTTTTTAAAAAAAGGACACTGAGAGGGCCTCCCCGGTGGCGCAGCGGTTGGGCGCTGGGTTGCGGGGCTGCCCGCGGCCTCTGCGGCGCCGGTTCGATCCCCGGCTGCTCACCGGCCACCGGAGGAGGATCCCACATGGTGCGCAGACCTCTCCTGCCGCCCGCTGCTCCCCTCAGCAGCGTGCTTCGGTCCTTCTGCCTGCTCTGCTCCCCACTCTGGCTCTGGTGAGTTCTCTCACCCTCCCGCGCTTCTGACTGTGCCCAGTGCATGTATAAACAAAACAAACAAATATAATAAATAAATAAATAAATAAATAAATAAATAAAAACATGCCTCTAAAAAAAAAAAAAAAAGTTCATTTAAAAAAAAAAAAAAAAAAAAAAAAAGGACACTGAGAACTACAACCAAATTACGTCCGTTTTTCAATTCATTCAAAAATGTTTACTGCCTCAAGTGTGACAGGTGAAAGACCAAACGCTGAAAAAGTACTAAAGAGTATACAACAAAAAATAAATTGTCCTCAACCATTCAATTAGTCTTCTGGAAATGGAACTATAGATATCATGTCCCTTTACCACGGGGACAGGATCTGAAAAATGTATCCTTAGGTGAATTCACAGTCTTGGGAAGGTCCTCGCATGTAACGACACTCACCTAGATGATTCACCTGCTATACGCCTGGACCAGATATAGGGACTCCCACTGGGGATGCGATCTGTCATTGTCCAAAGTGCAGGATGACATGACTGCAGGATGACAAGGTGAGTATATACATATACCCTTTTGAGAGTCTGTACATTAACACACACACACACACACACACTATACTTCCCCTCACAGGTGGGAGCCTGCTATACAAACTGCTCTGCCCCTTCCTTTAATTTTCTTGCCTTTCCTTCCATATCAAAGATCTTTTCCCTATGTCCCTCCAACTTTTTCCACTGTTGCATAATATTTCCTGGCTTTTTTAAAAGCACAGTTTTTCAAACAAATAATTAGTCCAATCAGATTCCCACTCATATCGAACAAGCCACATTCAGCTTTTGCACTGAAAACCTTTACACCCATCCTTTTGCATTCGCGTGATCACATCTGGGGGATTAACATTTGGAGGGAAACTGCTGAGTTGTAGGGTTGCACGCTCACGCTTTGGGTGGATATGCCCAGGCATCCTCCCTCCAGGTTGAAGCACCCAAGGTTGAGACTGCCTGCCTTCCACCCCCTCGGCACACGGCGGGGCAGGCAATATGTCCATGCTCATCAATCCTTACACTGGTTTCGAAGCTTTGAGAGAGTTAGGCCTGCAATTGCAACAAAAGAATAGAGCCAGGAGCTAGCCCGTCATTCCAGCAAGTCCACAGAAGGAGCCTGTGCTCAGGAAAATGAGCTGTGATGTGGCTACCAGGATTTCTTGCCTGGAGTCACCCCCTTGATCTCCGCAGAGGGCCAGCTTCTCCCTCCTCTGCAAGCACAAGTCGCCAGCAAGGCCCCCCGGGGAAGCTCTCCCGGCAGGGAGGCTATGATCGCCTCTGGCTCAGAGAAGGCCTGTCTGGTCTGAACTGCAGGCTGAGCTTAAGGCCTGGGAGGAAATGACCTCTTATTAATGAGGAAGCTTTGGAAAGGTAGAGGAGGTGGAGGCTACTTCTGGGGGCCGAGTGGTCAGATGTTAATATTCTCATCACTCAGGAAAAGGGGCAAGAGTGTAGAATTCCCACACTCTTTGTCAAACCCAAGAAGTGAGCGGGTCGGAAGATGAATGTTGGTGACGCAGAACAGCATATTATGGGACATGAAGCTTTTCATTCAGGTGTATTTATGGGATTTATATTTACCTAATAAATAAAATAATGGATGAACAGCTGTTGAGAAGGGGGAGACCTGGGTTCAGAAGGTGGGGTGGGGGGAATCTGTCATCCAGGGAGGGAGCTAGGTGGGCTCAGGGTTTTCACTTGGGGTGGTTGGTTGGTTTGTCTTCTTGAAATGCCTGCTAACTCTTGGCCAGGTTTTCTCTGGGGCACTCAGCACAGACAAAGATGGGGCTAAGGAGCAGGTGACATGCGCCCACGCTGGTATGCATGACCGTGCATGATAATGAGCTGATAAGGAGATCTTTCACCCCATCCGAAAGGACAGTCCCGTCAACTCTGCAAAGCCCAAGTTCTTATTACTCTACCAGCCCCTGTCCCCTCGGGGAGGCTGGAGCTAAGCAAATGCAGGACTTGTCGATGCTGTGATTAGAGTTCTCCTCCCTGTTCTGCTTTTCTCCAGGCACAGGAGACCTGGTTTGAGCTGGATTTTTCCACACTAGAGAAAGTTTAAGTTCAAGGACAGCCCAAAGAGTGGAGAACTCATCACAGAAAGGAAACCGGTGTAAATACAGAAAGAAAAAGACACCAGGAAGGTGGGGAGATTGTGAAATATTGCAAAAGCGAGGAGATAAACGAGGGAAAGCGAAAAGTAAGTGAGCGAGCGTGGGAGGGAGGAGCCAGGGAGAGCAGTGGAAAAGAAGTGGGGGCTTGGGGGGTGATAAGAGGAAAGGATTGAAGCAGGAAAGGAAACCGAGGAAAGAAAAGATGATTGGGGGGTGCGGAAAGAGAAGCTAAGCTGCTGCAATCCCCCGCGCGCTCCCGTCCCACTTAGCCACAGCGCAGACTTTTAACCTCTTTAACGAGCTTTCGCTCCTGGCTAGGCATTTAAAGGCATTTTCGATTAAAACTAATTAGCGAGCCAGAGCTCCAGGGCCGCCACCGCCGGGGCTGCAGGAGTGAGGCAGCCGCCCCGACTCCCGAGGTCTTCCGGCCTCAGGCGCGCCCGCACCTCGCGGGGTCCCCTGCCCTGCGCCAGGTGAGGCCACCGGCCCGGCCCGGCCTGGACTCCCGGCCTGCGTGGCGCGCTCCCAGCTCCCGGGCCGCCGCGCGCGGGGATGGAGCCCGCAGACTCCCGGGGCGCTGGGGCTCGGGGCGCTGGGCTTCCAGTCAGTTCGCGACCGGCAACCCGCCTTTCTCCAGCGGCCAGGTTTAGGCCTCTTTACAACATAAACCTATAATTTACACATTTTGATTCCGCCTGTAATTTCGCCCTCCGAGCTCGATTCCATAAAACTCGTGGGGCCTGGCAAAGGGACCCCCACGACACTCCCCAAGGCCCCAGCTGTCCCTGAAGTTCCCCATGCTGCTACAAATAATCTCCTGGAAGGCGGCCAAGAATAACTAGAAAATAAACACAACTCCCCCGACGCTCAGAGAGCAGGCCAGGGTCCGTCCCTCCTGGCCTCACCTGGCTCTCCGGCCCTGGGGGAGGTGGGGAGCGGACTGAACCCCACAACTGTTCCTGCACCCCTACTCAAAGCTGGTGACCCGCTGGTTGGCCTTTGTCCCCTCAGCTGTCTTTCCTAGAAGGAAAATTTTCTGCTTTCCGACCTCTGTCCAAAAAGTAAAACAAACAAACAAGCGCGGACTTTGGAGAGTTTTCTGCTTTACATTCTGGGACTTTCTCTGGGAAGATGAGGAGTCCCAACCTCTCTTGTCTCCTTACACCCTGAGCTCTGCTAGTGTGGGAGCGAGCCAAGGGCTGTGCAGAAATGCAAGGCCCACGGGTGTGTCCTAATGTGTGTTTATAAGGAGGCATATTTCGCTAGCGTGCGTGCAAATAATTGTGCGTGATGATTCTGTCTGCAGATTATTATTCGTCATTATCCACGGCTCAGAAAGTGCAAACAACATATGCGAACGATTATCGATGCGCAAATAATTCCGGGTCCACATGTTCATGATTTGGGGGGTACACGAGTACCTCGAAGCGCATGTAATTCCTTCGGCAAAATGTTCTGTACGCGAGCGATGCGCTGTTCGCGCCAATGCGTCTAGGGCTGCAACCATTTGTGGCTGTGGGATAGCCTGACAGGGTCAAAGACTGGGCTCTCAGAACCGGGTTCCTGAGCGCGGGCCGCGCGTGCATGTGTGGGGCTGGCTAAATCCAGAGAAGCGGCGCGTAAAAGAAAAATTGCTTTGCTTCCAGCCGTGCTGTTTTCTTTCGGGCTCTGCCCGCGCCCCGCTTCGAAGGGAAAGCAGAAGGCGTGGAAAGAGCAAGTGAGTCTTTGGGGTCATTTCTTCGTCTCCCCCAAGATTCCTTATCCGAGCCGGGGCGTGCTGGCGGCTGCCTCCCGCAGAGCGCCGCGCCGCGCCGCGCGCACAGAAAATTCCCACCACCGCCTGGTCTCCCGGTACCCGTGGGCTAGTGGCCGGCGCAACAAAGCACGCAGACCCTGGCAAGATTGTCCCGTGTCCCGGAGCCTCCTTTACTCGTCCCTGGTCGGGTATAAGCGGCCCAGACAGCGGCACCAGGAGAAAACGAAAGTTCTTGCCTTTAGCCAAGCGCTCGCTGCGCGCTCGGAAACCCCGGCCGCAATCGCTGCGGAAAAGGTGGAACCGAAGGCCCGCGTGTCCTGCAGGGGCACTGCAGCGGCGAGGCAGGTCCTGGCTGAGGCAGGCAGTCCCTCCCAGTGCGCACACGTGTGCCCGGGATTATAATACAATATAACACATCGTAATATCGAATATTATACCGCGTTTACCTTCTATTAGGATGTGTATATTGTGTTAGACTGTGCTTATGTGTTTGTTACGACGGGCTGTGATATTGTATCTCTCAATCTCTCTGCCATGTGCCACACACCTACTGGCTTATTTCGCCCACACAAGAACCCTTCCAGGTGAGACTCATTTCTCCCACGGCACCCAGCAGGCACAGAGCCGGGAAAGCACTTGCCCAAAGTTACCCAAAGGCTAGAAAGGGGCAGGGCTTGGGTTGGAGCTCACCGCCTGGGGCAGGCAGCACGGGTGAGAAGCAAACATCCACCCACAGCTCCCACTAGGAAGATATTCAACACACCACTGTTGTTTCTGGAACAGTCCAACAATATACATTTATTTTATTAGTTCGCTCCATCTGGTTGGGATGCAGGGCCCTAGCCTGCACTCCGCAACCCTCAGGCTGAGAACTCTGCAGGGAGGGACAGGCCTCCAGCTCCCGGAAGGGCTCAGACCTGGCTTTGGTCTGGCCATCCCCCATTCTGCCCCCTGCTTGGGCTAGCTTCTCCAAACAACTCTGGGGAGGGGGTAGTATTGTCAGTTGCTTGAAGGTGAGCACCACTAGGCCAGAGAGGTTCAAAGCTTGAGGGTGTCACACAACCAGTGAGGGCAGACGCACCTACATCCCCAGCCCCACCCAAGAAGTTCGAAGGTAGTTGGGGGACCGCTGGTGTCCCCTCTAAAACAGGTTCTAGTGAGGTTATGCTTAACATTCGGGGGTTAGGAGCACTTTGGGATGCAATGAAAACCGAAATAAAAATAGGGAGGGCCAGGAAAGTATTTTGGAACCGCAATTGTGACCCAGGATCTTGCAGCTTCTTGGGAGACAGTAAAACAATGGGTGAGCCCTCCAGATGCCCCAACCCTCCCTGCTCCCTGTTCACTGCACCCACTTGGCCTCCACGGCATCCCCTCTTGCAGTTGTAAATGTCAAGGGATCACTATGCCCTCAAGAAAGTCCCCAACAACTGGAGGGCAACCACCCACCCCAATCCCCAAGGATCCCAGGGGAGAGCACTTCCTGCCTGGGTTTCACACGTTCCCACATCCACGCCATCGTCTACACGGGGGGAATGAAGAGCCAGGGCAGGCACTCAAGACCCAGCTCCCTGGGTGATTCTGCCCCCCCCCCCGCCCCCGCCGGCCAGCCGTTTCCTTCCCAAATGCCTGAGCACCCAACGGGGAAAGTGCCTGCAGGAAGGCACTAGGGCCAGGCGCGTCCTGGAGCGCGTTCCTGGGAGAAGACCCTGGAGAAGCCCTCGCCCCTGCACGGGTCCTCCAGGAAACCAACGGGTCAGAAATTGGCGCCTCGGCGGCAAAAAACGATATCCGGACACCGGGTGAGATCTGACAGGCATTTCCGAAGCTGCAAAAGTCCACAAAATCGCCCCAACCCCCGGCCCGTCTCTCCCGCTGCGCCGCCCTAGTCTCCCCGGGTCCGAAGGCACGTGGCGGGGAGGGAGTTGTTTAAAACAAACAAAAACAGGTTTGTTTTGGTTTTTTGCCTTTCCCGATAAAACACGCGGGAGCTGCACCTTCTAGGAGACACTGGAGGTGAAAGATTAGAGAATTAGCCGGAAATGCTGGCCTGGCGTGCCCTCCCCGTGCACTTCATTAACTGGGTCTGGGGGAAGCTTTCCAGATCTAGAGTCTGATGTTCGCAGGGGGTGCTCTGCCTTTTTATTTCTCCGTGTAAATTTGGGGGTTGTATGGGTGGGGGTGCAGCACCCCCATTTGGGAAACTGGTGCAGCTTTTGGAGTTCTTTCCTAGTGCCTGGGAAGTGCTTTGGAAGCGGTTCCGAGAAGAGGAAGGTCCTTACCCTCTGCTCTCCCTCCCTCCCAGCCTCGGGGCATCGGAAATTCCGCCAAGGAAAAAGCTCCAGAAGTATCTGGAAAACTCAGGAGACAGTGTCTCCTTGCAGTGACAGTCTGAGCCCCACGGAGCATTTCCCCCCTGCTAATTATCCAGACAGTTGTCCCCACAAGAGCAGATTTTGACCACCTCGCAGGCAAATCCAGCACATTCTGGATTATTCCCTTTAACGTCTGGATGACTGTCGATTTGCCAGGGTAATTCGAGTGACAAATGATAGGGAATTTTGTGCCTAGTCGGGGACTTCCAGTCCCGGTTAAAAATTGATGTTGAAGTTTTCGTTTTGGTTTGATTCAAAATTCGCAGTTTGGGCTGGAATTTCTGCCTCGGTCACACTCAGGAGGCGCCGAGGACAGCAATCGCGGTGGTCACTTTTCTGGCCAAGCCCATGGCTGGCCAGGCCCAGTGGGGACCACTCAGAGGGGAGGGTCCCCGCCTGCGTGGAGCAAATTTGCCAGCACGTACCCAGAAAAGATGACATAAGTGACGCTGACGAGCACTACCCGGCCGAATCGCGCCTAAATAAAGGGTCCGCCGGCAGCTTGGGCCGCAGGGATTGCCTCACACTCCGGCATCGAGCGAGCCCAGACACGTTTAGCAATGTTTTGCTGGACGCCTGCCCCACGAGAGCAGGACAGAGGCAGCCGAAGGCCTGGGGGTTGCGTCGCGGGTCACCGGCTGGCACAGAAGTGTGGCCCCAGACCCCTCGGTGGAAGAGGCCATCTCCTTCTTTTGCCGTGTGTGTGTGTGTGTGTGTGTGTGTGTGTGTGTGTGTGTGTGTGTGTGTGTCCCCTCCACCTTTGGGGTCTGGACTCTGGCTGTGACCAGAGAGGCGTTCAGGAAGTGCATTTGCAGGAGTTTGGCATCCAAGGAGCACTCTTAGTTTCAACCTCGGGGTTCCCAGTGATCAGTAGGCTGGGGAGGGGTGCTGGGCCTCCTGTGCCCAGAATAGAGCCTGAAAGTCACCGAATGTTTTTTCGCCCCATGAATGAATCCAGAAGGAGACTTTCAGTCTTTATCATAATCCCTTCTGGGCTCCTGAATATCTCAGGCCCCCACCCCTTTGTAGAATAAAAGCACATTCTGGGGGGCTCTGCCAGGCTCCTCTCCATCATAGTAAGTAACAGCCACAACGGCATTTGCCTCTCACCTACCACCTTCGTTTTTCATGGCCATGTACATTGGTTTAACCCCAACAATGATCAGGAGTAGGTGCCCTCACACCCCCATTTTACAGATGAGCAAACTGAAGCCAAATAGGCTAACTCGGATCGCCTGGGTCGGGCGGGGACTGGGTGCCCGGGAGTCGTGCGCTCTGGCTGCCGGCGCTGGCCCAAGGCGACCCTCATTTCTCCAGACCTCTGACCACCTTCCCAAGTCCTCTCAACGACGGGGAAAGCCTGCTGAGCCGAGCTGTGTGTCTGCACCACGCAGTCCTGTCACGGCACGCTCGGGCGCTGGCAGGAAACAGCCAGCTCTGCCCTGGCAGCCAGGACCGGACCCGCAGCCGTCAGAGCCCTTCCTCCCCAGGCGAGCCAAGGGTTTGCCCGCAACCCTGCCCAAGGTCGCCCTGAAAATGCGCCCTCGAAGTCCTAAGCCCCCAAGAGCCTAGGAAGCGCGCAGGCGGGGGCAGAAAGGGTCCTGAGAAGGGTCCTGAGAAAGGTCCTTGCGGAGACCGCGCGGCGCATCGCAGCCCCCCGCAGTCGCCACGCGCGCCCCACCCGCGTCCGCGCGCAGAGGCGCAACCGAAGCCGGGGTCCTGCGGGGCTCGGTCCCCCCCTGGGCTTCGGCCGCGGCGCACGAGTCAGCGTAATGAATGGAGAGAGAAACCAAGGGGCGGGGAGGGAGGAGACGCTGGAAAGGGGGTGAAATATCTTGGAAATAATACACCCAGAGAAGGAAATATGGACAACAGTTTATCAGCACCCCCACCCCCATGGCCTGCATGTTTAAAACCCCTAAGTAATTTTAGATTGTGTCTTCAGTTAATATATCTCTCTCCCTTTCCCGCGGGCTGACAGGGAAGCGCCGTCGCTGCAAGATGTCTGCAGAAAAGGGGCTTTAAGAGTTTCCACATTGTTTAGCTACACAAACGTGTTTGTGGTTCCCGAGGCCCTCCCCTCCCCCACCCGCCTCCGAATCTCATTTTATTTTATGACTCCAATTGTTTGAGGATGCCCGCGCCACATAAATCCTGCCTCGAGATTAATCTCTCTGCTCGCTGTGCTGGGCGCAGTGATTTTTTAAATTTTTTTTTATTTTTTTTTTATTTTTATTTTTTTTAGTTCTTTAAAAGAGGGCGCCGGGCCGAGATTTATTAAGAAGGAAAAATAGTTTATTTTTACAGTCGACCTCGGAAAGGTGGGGGTGGGAGTGGGGAGTGGGCCGGGGAAGGGGAGTCGTTCAGATGGATAAACAATGAGGCTGCTGGGCCCGGGCGTTGAGGAGTCCTTCAGCTGGGAATGGGCTGGCGACTTGAACTTTTCTCCCGACAACCTGGGGCTCAGTCTTAGAGGCTTTGAGGCTGCGGGACCCAGCCAGTAACTGGGAGGTGTGCCTTTGAGTGTGTGTGTGTGGTGCATGTGTGTGTGTGTGAAGATGCCACACACTCCAGGAGATCAGCCTCTGGGCATAGCCGGTGCCCAGAGGGCATCCCCCAAAAAGATCTGTCCAGGGGCCTGCAATCTTGGCCTCGGTTACAGTGAAGGTTGTTAACAGGACTGCATGGCCAGCAAAGGTCTGCAGAGATTGGATGCTATTTGCAAAGGTGTATCTACTCTGCTGTGTTTTGCTGGAGAAAATGCCCTTTTCATCAGCTCCTCTGTGTTGCCTTATCTTGGAAAAGGTTAAAACTCTGCTAATTAAGGAGAAAGGGAAGCCATGTGCTGGCAGCCTGCACCATTTGCCCGATGTCTAGTCCTTCCACCCAGTTTAGCATGTGCCTTAAAGAGTAACAAAAACCAGGGGAAAGCCAGCCCTCTCATCTACAGCATTTGCGGGGATGGTATTGGACACAGTTTGGACCATGATGCTCTCAGGATCCCCGAAGGGGCATGAGATTAAGAGCCAAGGGGACCGAGCTCTGCTTTCAGCTTTGCTTTTCAGCTTTGAGCAACTGGTAATTCCTCTCTGGGCCTCAGTTTCCTTTTACACTTTTGGACAGGAAGCGCAGGTCTGGGTGTGAGTGCTGCCACTCTTTTTCAGTCAGCGGCTGGGAGGACGCATGTAGGAGAAAAGCACAAATCTGGAATGTTCTGCCATACACCAAGAATAAGTCTTGAACTCCTGGTGGGGAACCCTGGCTCTTAACCTTTGAAGGAATGTGGGTCCCACAGAGAAGGTGATAAAAAAGATGGACCATCTCTGTGCACCCCCCCAAAAAAAAACACTTTAAATAGGCGATTTTGCCTATTTTTCCAAGGACCCTGAACAGGTGAGGGTCCTGCTTGAAAGGAGAAGCGGCGGGAAACCATGCCCAGTGCCTTCAGAGGGGCCCTAACATTCCCGGGGCTCGGGGTCACTTGAGCTGACCGGCCCCAGCCGGGATCAGTGCTGCCTGGAGAGCAGAGTTGGGTGAGAGGTGAGAGGCGGACGCCCCTCGTTTGATTCGCACACCCGGGAGCAGTCAGAGACCTCCAGGCACCGAGGCGTCTGTCTGTCTGCACGTCTGTGCGCGCCCCCGCCCCCGCGCGGTCTGGCGTGAACTCCAAGCGCACTGCGGTGCCCTGGACCGGTGGAGAGAGCTGCTGGGGAAAACTGCCCTGGGCGCCAGGCTCTGTCCACCCTCTCCCAGGGGGGCACAGCCCCCAGCTGCTTGTTTGGGGCGCTGCAGTTAAAGGCCTCCAGAGGCCTTTAGCTGATCTCGGCTGCCCTTGTCGCGGAACCACCAGCCACTGTCCTTCCCAAAGGTCTGTGCCCCAGTCTGGGCACACCTGCTCAGGGCAGAACCTGCTCATGGTTAGACCTGCTTAATCCACCTGGGCCCCTTCTGGGGAACACATCCCAGCCAGCTAGGCTCCCGGACAGTGCCAAAACATTTTGATAATAACAGACCACCAAAACAAAGCCAACAACAACAAAAGAGGCTCTCCCTATTTTATGGTGACCTTTCAAATCATCATCATCCTAAACCCCAGCTGCTATGAGAATTGCTCCCTCCCAGCAGAGGAGGCTGAGCTCAGAGAGGTTAAGCAGCTGGTCCAAGCGTGCACAGGAAACAGCGGCGAGCCTGGACTCAAAGGCAGGGCTTGGCAGTCCAAATCCTTCTGTTTTCGAATGCACTAGCACAGTCAGCACCACCCCAACACACAGGCACCCCACATGCATGCCGGTGGGGTGGTGGTACAGCGTGCCCACTGCGGGGAAAGTGACAAGTTCAGACACACCTTGCAGGCGCCCCCGTGACAACTTGGGGGTGCACAGCCTGCCTTCCAGCACCCCCAGTCCTGTCTCTGCCCTCATGAGGTTGTGCTGACCCCTGACATCTTTGCTTTGGCTTCCACTACCCCCACCCTTACCCCCAAGGAAAAATACCTGCCTTTTACTGGCCCTTGGTGAACAGTTCCCCGAGGGTGGAGGCCCAGTCGGTCACTTCCCGCCCACCTGATGCCTTACCTGGTCGCCGGTGGCTGCAAGGAAGCCGTGCCGGGAGGCTAGGCGCTGGCTGGCACTCGGGGGGACCGCATCTGCTCCATCAGGCACCCCTGGCCCCCAGCCGCGTTTCCGGTTGTAGCCCTGGGCGTCCCGGCTGGGCCCGATAAGCTATCGGCGGCTGGCCCTGGAGGGGCGGTCAGCGGCGAGCCAGGCACCTCGGGCCGGCTCCGGCTCCGGGCCCGGCTGCCTGCCAGCGACCGAGCACTCCGGACAGCAGCGAGATGCCTGCCGAGGTGTTTCTGGTTACAATCACCTCACACACAGGCCCGCATTCCGCCCCCCCTTACCATTATGTCTGAAGTCACACCTTCCCCGGGGCCGGGGCCGGGAGCTCTGCCCGGGTGGGGGATAGCGCGCCGAGCTGTTAATCTAGAGAGCTCGGCAGGTCCACCGAAAGGAGTATTTTCGGTGTTCAGAAAATCAACGTGGGGTAGATATATACCTCCTCCTCTTATCCACTGGGAGCTAATTTTCCACCAATTTAGCCGGGCCTGCTTATTTTCTGCAGGATCTGAGGCTTGCAATTTAATGGATTAATTTATTCTTTCCTTCAGAAGATGGCGGGCTTAGGAGGTAGGAAAGATTTCTCAGGGAAAGTGGATCTTGGCTGTTATGGAACCAGAAAAATCATAGTTCCCACCACTACCCCCCACACCTCCCCAGCGCGGTGGTCATCTACTAGACCACTCACTGAGCTCTTCTGTGTTTCCATTCCCCAAAGAAAGTCCAGGAGATGGGAATTACCCACCCTTCTTTTGCAGATGGCTAACTGGACCCTTTGCAAAGTGATGTGGCAGCCTCAGACCGCTGCAGGGAGGTCAGCAGAGAGGGTGAGACCTGGCTCTGCCTCAGCCGGCGCACAGTAGGTCTGTGGTAAAGGTTGGTGGAAAATCTGAAGCTTGATGATGGACGGAGACGCTGCCCTGGCCAGCTTGCTGGGGCAGAGCCTGACACCCACAGGCAGAGTTCAGCTCCCACAGGCCCCATACCATTCCTACCCCCACGACTTCATTGTGCTGGAGAATTCTGAGCACAGGGGCCCTTTCTGGTCCTGGCTGTAGCCCACTGCCTGGCGCTGGGCTGGACGAAGCCCACTGCTCTCCCAGCTTTGGGAAACTGCAGCGCCATTCAGGTCTTGCTGCCAAGCCAGCGTGGGATGAAAGCTCAGGTGCCCCCACCCTCTCTAGAGCGGGAGTGGTGTTTCTCCGGTCAGCTTCGCCATGCCTCTGGGCTCTCTCAGGCCCTGCTGAACCTCCCCCATCTGGAGAACAGGGCCGCCCAGGATCCATGGAGCAATTAACCTCACCCACCCTCACCCTACCAGTTTCCTTAAAATAAATGTGACAAACGTGAGCCTAATGATCTTCGGGGGAAGATCTATATGCTTCAGGACCCTAACACATGGCTCCCTCCTTGCCAGGTCCACAGGCTGCCCTACTTCAAAGCACAGCCGGTCGGTGACATTACAGGGGAAGTTCCCAGGCTGTGAGGAAACAATCAAGCAGGTCCTTTGGGGCAGAAGAACAGCCAGTCACTAACACTAAGTGATGATGATAATGATGATGATGATGATGATGATGATGATGATGATGATGATGACACGGTAGTGATGATGATGGTAATAGGGGCAACATCTATTAGCCACACTTGCCAGGTTTGCTGCTAAGACCTCTTAGCTTTTCTGTTCTCTGCAACATCCCTGTGAGACAGACAATATGATAGATCGCCCCATTTTACAGCCAAGGATCAATGAGGTCACGTGTCCACACTCCCACAGCCAGCAGCTGGAAGAGCAGGATTTGAACCAGATCTATCAGGCTTTAAGCAAATATGGATCTTCAGAAATATTACATGCACATGACAAACAGTTACACAGAGCACGCTGCGCCACGGCCCCACCAACACCCAGGTTCTCCTCTCCCTTTCAACCACTGAGGTCAGAGTCTGTTTCCTTCATCTCTTTCCACTCTGCCCTCTTTTAATGTGCAAATGGCGCTCCCTCTATAAACTGCTCTGCTCTTTGCATTTCCATCTTTTCCTTAATTTGCTGATGCTTTTTTAAACATAGGGGCTTTTAATTGCTAATCACTGTATAAAAAAAGATTTTGCAAACCACAAAAATGGGGGTGTAGGGCGGGCTGCTTTCCTGGGGAGCGGTGCTGGTCAAGTGTGGCTCTAGGTCGGGTAGCCCGTGGGGACAGAAGTGGAGGGTGGGAGGGAGGAAGAGAGGAGAGGGCAGCTGAGCGCTCAGACATCCCCTGCATTCCACCCTGAGATAGCAGATGTCCTAGGACAAAGCATGCTCATCCCTCTTGGCACGAGGGTGTCACCGCATTTCCCAGCGATTTCACAGCCTTAAATGGTCTCCAGGAGCTGGGCAGAGCCACGTCGGCTCCCTGGTGCGTAGAGGGCAGGTTTCCAGGGTGGAAGGCTCCAGGCGGGGCTTGCCCATTTGGGCCTCCACTTTCCACGTGGTCTTCCCGGTCAGGGTGCAGTCAAGTTTAGGGAATCATCCAGTTCATTCCATTCCTCACCCCACCCCCAAAAAACATTTGCCGCTGAATTTCTAAAGGTGTCTCTTTTATGCATGTTGGCTCAGATCACTCATGCAAAGATTTTTCCCAAAGAGCATTTGCATTTTTATTCATGAAGTTTTTATTTTTAAAAAAGATTTATTTATTTATGCATCCAAGAGCTGGGGTACAGGCCAGAGATGCGGAGGGAATGAGAGGATTCACCAGAGACAGAGTGGGGAGCAGAACAAGCAGACTAACTGATATACACTGCTGAGGGGCGCAGTGGGTGAGTCAGGAGAGGTCTGTAGTGCCATGTGGGCTGCTCCCTGGCCAGGATCGAACTCGGTGCTGCAGAGGCTGCAGATGGCTTCATAGCGTGGTGCTTTAACCCCTTGCGCCACCAGGCAGGCCCTTCGTGGAGTTTTTAAACACAAAGTGTCTGCTTGGCAAACCCAAGAAGGTCCACGTGAAGGCTTCTAGTTTATGCCCAAAATGTCAGGTGGGAAGGGCAGGGCTGGGCCTTGGGGCCTGCTCAGGGGCGCTGCTGGGGTAGCTCCTGAGGGGTCCTGGCCCCTCTGCTGTCCATTGTCTAGCAAAGGATAAACACACTCCCTTTCCTCTTGGTCTCTTCCATTTCACACCTTCTCTCACTCCCTTTCTCTCTTCCTCTCTTCCTAGATGTGCCTCCTCCCTTTCTCTTTCCCAGCTCCCTCCCTGCCCCTCCCTTCCTTCCTCTCTCCTTCCTTTCTTCACCTCCCACCATAGCTGCCTCCCCTCTCTCTCATCCCTTCTTTCCCTCTTTCCCCAAAGCTCTCCTCTGGGGAGGGAGAATTAAAATGAGAAAGGTGTGGGCCTCCCTGGTGGCTCAATGGTTGAGCTAGAGCTTTGGGCTGCGAAGCTGCCCGCAGCCTCTGCAGTGCTGGTTCGATCCCACATGGCGCGCAGACCTCTCCTGCTGAGCCCGCTGCTCCCTCAGCAGTGTACTTCGGTCCTTCTACCTGCTCTGCTCCCGGCTCTGGCTCTGATGAATTCTCTCACCCTCCCGCGCTTCTGACTGTATCCAGTGTTTGTATAAAAAATAAATAAATCTTAAAAAAATAAAAAATAAAATGAGAAAGGCGTGGCCAGCCTCCAGCCCAATGCAGGGGCTTGGCTTTGAGAAACTATCTAACCTGGAGCAACCCAACTGGAGACCCAGGTGTGTCATGGTTTATATTTAAGGTGCATCCATAACTGTTGTACATCTAGGAAAGTTTCTAAAGAAAAAAGAAGATCTGTGGACGAACATTCATTTATAAGAATGTCCATAGCAGTGAAATATAGAACCAAAAAAGTTAGGAACTTCTATGTGGAAAAATAGGAGATGGTTGAACTATGTCTCATTGGGAGGTGGAATACTACGCAGCCACTAAAAGTCCAATTTAAAGTGAGAAAAGTAGATTGAAAGTCAATGCATGTCAATATTCCATTTTTTGGTGTGTGTGTCTGCATGCGCAGTCATTACTATCCACATTAAGAGATGGTCCAGGCACATCCAGATGTGAGCCCTGGGGGGTAGTTAGTGAGGGAGGATTAGTGCTTTTCTCTCTCCCTCCTCCAGATGCCTGCATTGAAGATGGCGATGAACTCTGCTGGCTCACTATACTGTCCTCGTGACTTGTGTGAGCGGAAGCAGCTCTGTAAGGACATTTTTTCAGTGGTGGTGACGATGCACAGTTCTTTGTAAGGGGGGGCCAAAGAAAAAGTCACAGTTCAAGTGCGTTTCCCTGCAGCTTCCCCACAGCCTCATTTGCCCTTGCCATTGGGGCTGGATTCTGGGGGTTCAAAAACCCAGTGTACATGCTGCTCACCTGAGTGGGGCCACATGGAAGGCAGGGGTGCTGCCTGCTCAGATGCCCCTGGTGACCCAGCCAGGACCCAGCCAGGACGGGAAAGGGGTGAAGTCTGTGGAAGTCAATTAGGTGGGTTTGCAGTAAGGGGTTATTCTGAGAGGCGGGCTTTAGCCTCGAGGGGCTCTTAGCCAAGGAGAGCAGGAGGGAGGACTTTTTAGGGGACATTTGGTTGCTATTATGAATGAACAGGCCCAGAAGAGCTAAAGCAGGGAATGGCCAAGTAGGACTCTTCCGTGGGCTGGAGAGAGGCCGATGACCCTGGGGCTAAGTAATTCCAAATGGCCTTTGAAACCTGACAGTGGAGCCACTGGGACCAGGACAATGGGGAGCTGGGCAGAGGCCCCCTTACAGAGAAGTCGAGGTTCTAGGCCATTTTGGAAAGGTCAGCTATTACCCTCCCTTGCTGAGGACCTTCCAAGACCTGCAGAGGTAGGCGCGCGGGCGCCCCGTGGGCTGCAGAAAGCCTGCACGCTGGCTGCTCAGAGGAAGGAGTGGAAAGTTTTCACAGCTAGAAACAGGGCCTGGGGGCTGGGTCAGCAGAAGGGCCTCCTTTCAGTGGCAGCTTCTGGCTGTGCCTGGAACGCCTTGGGCACCAGTAACCACCCCAGGCACCCATAAATTGATCAATCTGTTAATTAACATTTCTGGGCTTCCTGTAAAACAGTCCCGCCTTTATGACCTTACTGTTCAGTGTGTCGGGGTCACCTGTGACCTGTCTCCCGGTGCACTGATTCCCGGGCACACCCCATCTTAATGAATCAGGATCTGCATTTCTCATACTCACCCCAGGTCCTTCCTATGCCCCACCCCATGCCCCCACTGAGAGCCTGCTGCAGGCATCACTGCCGCTTGCTTCCAGGACAAACAGACACGGAGGAGGGCCATCCTGGCCTCCAGGCTGTCGCTTTCAACAAACATCTTAGCACGAGTTTCAGCTTTCCCAGGTGGCAGACACTGTGTGGAGAATTGCGTGTATGTTATACTGTTAAATATATACACAGGGAGCATTTTATTTATCTTCAAATGTTAGTCTATTTTTTTTTTGCTTGCATACAAGAACTGGGGTGCAGGCCAGAGGTGTGGGGTGGTGAGAGGATTCACCAGAGACAGAGTAGGGAGCAGAAGATGCAGATCTACGGAAATACACTGCTGAGGGTCGCTGCAGGGGAGACAGGAGAGGTCTGCTGTGCTGTGTGGGCCAGCTCCCTGGCTGGGGATCAAACTCAGCCCACAGGGGTGTTGGTGCTGAGATGTAACCCCTAAGCCACCAAGGAGGCCCCAAGGGCATGATTTTTAATTCTGCCCTGAGAGGATATGGCATAAACATTAAGTATTCTGGATGTTAGACCTGAATTTCTATGGGGTCATCTCTTACTCAGTTTATTCACCCTTGAAATGGGGGAGGTGGGCCTCCAAGAGTGGTCCAGCAAGGGTTAAATCGGATACGAGTCAAGGAGTAATTAAGGGAAGGGCGGGTGGGTCCTGATCCCAAAGCCAAAGCCGACCCCAACCCATCATGCACCTGGCAAGGTCACCTTTCCTGCCGCAGCGCCCAGGGCTGGGTGTCCCCATCCCCTGAGACCCGTGTCCCTGACCCTGGTGTCCGTGGCCGTCCAGTCCAGATGTCTACGAGCCCTTCTGGCCGGCTCAGAAGCTCAAGTCTTATCAGAAAGTAAGTAAATAAATAAATTTTTTAAAAACGTGTAAAATTCTGGGGGCAAAAATGTCCCCAAAGTGCAAGCGGGCTTGGGGCTTCCCCCCCTCCCCAGTCTTTAAAAAGGGAAAATCATCCTCCCTAAGAAAACAAATTCTCCTCTCACTGTAAGTACAGGTTATCAGTGGGAATTCTTATGACTTTGGGGCTGACCATTTTAACAACCACTTAAGTCTCACCCTGTGCCTTTTATCTGAGTGCTAGACAAACAGTGTTTAACACACAAGCGGAGGCCGGGGAAATGGTATCATCTTGGAGGGGAGAAGACCCGGGGAACCCAGGAGCCCCCAGGAGACTCCCGCCCCCTCCTCCCTCAACAGAGCTAATCAATGGCCTGGCTAGGCTTAGAATTAATAAGTCTGGACTCTTGCACTTTTGACCTAGCTGTTAGATAACAATTCCTTTAGCGAGGCTGTGGGTTATTAGACATGAAGAGTCCGTTTGATAAATAGATGGCATTTTATTTATCTAAATTTCTGGAGGAATGGTGTTTATTTGAAAAGAGAGGAATGTAATTTATAAATAATTTATTTGCACTGTAGGAATTAAAATACTGAGTCCTTACTAGAGGGAAAAAAAAAAATACCTAGAATGGATCTCTTGTACTTTGTTGGTTAAAAAAAAAATAACAAAATAAAAACCAGATTCTTCATACTTGGGTTTTTCTAATCCATTTCAGTCTCCTGAAGGCCTAATTTATTGGCATTTTGATTCATTGTTCTCATATTTCATATTGAAACTCATGGCTGAAAATGGCTTTCTCGTTTGCCACAAAGCAGTGCATGATTTTTAATTTTGGCCTGGTGGAAACAGCCATTTCCAAATTGAGGATGGGTTAATAAACGACGCATCTATAAAACGGAGTAAATTCTGACATTCCTGATGTTGTAGCACTCCCTCTCTCACACGCACACACACATCATCATCATCATCAAGTTTAACAAATGGTCACAGAGTAGTTTGATGGTATGCTCTAAAAAATATCCAAATGTTCTATAAAAATACCATCGTACCCGCCCTCTAACCCGGCAATTCCATTTCCAGATATACTTGCAAATGTGCACAATGAGGTGTCTACAAGGCTAATCACAGCAACATTGTTTGGAGTAACATAAGATTGGAAAGATTTTAAATGTCCAACAGGAGGGGCCTGGGAATCTGGATTTAAGCTGTCGTGCGGAATACTATACAGCTACCAAAAGAGGAAAAGTCCAATCATCTCTGAGATCTGCTGGTACAGAAAAAAAGTAAGACCCATACGGTGGGTCTCCTATGTGCCCGTATGTGTCAAAGGGAGACAGATACCCCAGGAAATGATAACTGTGGTTGTTCTGTACTAGGGAACAGAGTCACAGGGGACAAAGTCATGAGAGATTTTTCACTTGATGCTTTTGAAGCTTTGGAAATGGGAGCCATGTGAATGCTTCCTTACTAAAAACAAATGAATGTATAAATCATCAAAAAATACCCCTGCATCTCAATGGGTAGAAGAATGCTTAAAAAGACAGATGGACAATGATTTGGGCATCTATCCCTCAGTACCTGGTCTGTGGATGCTTTTACACTTTTCCTCTTTTGCTTGTCCACATTTTCTGGTATTTCTGAAATGCACGTAAGAGCTCTTTTGTAGATTTAAAAGAAAAGGAAGGAAGGAAATGAGTTTTCCTTCTTCACTCTCAATGGCATGAATTCCTTTATATGTGTATTAAATATCTCTGAAATTGTCATTGTAAGTGACTGGAGGTAGAGGGAGACAAAGAAAAGACTTATAAAAGGTTTATGGGCATTTGGGTGGGGTGAGAAAGACTTCCAGATGCATGAAAGCCAAGGTTTGAGAAGAGGGAGAGGGGACTTATCCCAGGATGGAGGGGGATGAACTTCTGAAGTCTATAGTCCCCCTGGGTCTCCCTGCTAAGGAATCCCAAGTGCCCAGTGGGAAAATGAAGAGAGGGGAGAAGCATTCAGGATCCCCTTTCAAGATTGAGGCGAGGGCCCTTTCCTCTGCAGTTATAATGATGACAAGAAGAATGTGTAATTGCGATTAAGACTCCATGCCAGGGCTGGTGGCACAAGACGCAGCCTATGAAGCTGTCCACAGTCTCTGCAGCACAAGTTCCATCCCCGGCCAGGGAGCTACCCACATGGTGCAGCAGACCTCTCCTGTCTTGCCCGCTGCTCCCCTCAGTAGTGTACTTCGTCAATCTGCCTGTTCTGTTCCCCACTCTGTCTCTGGTGAATGCTCTCACCCCCCACACTTCTGGCCTGTCTCCCTGCTCTTGTATGCATAAATAAATAAATCTTAAAAAAAAAAAAAAGACTCCATGCCAGACACTGGGCAAACACTATGCACATTATCTTCTCTAACCTCCTAAGTTATGCGCATTGAAGAAGATAATACCCCTTGGGCAGTAGAAATCCCTCGCAACCAACCATGGCCACACTCACTCTACTGTCTTGTCAGTGGTCAGCTCTAAGAGCATCAAACAGGTCCTTGTTAGAGAGGAACCCTTAGTATCTGCTCGCATCTGTTCACATTTTCATTTTTAGCATGCTGGTTGAACTTCCGACTGCCAGCACCGGAAATTTTTAGTCTGAGGACTTTCTCTAGCCAACAGTGGCTCCTCTCCTTGTTCAGGGGCGAGTTGGCCTGTGTCCACGCCCCAGAGGGGCCTTAATCAGTGATCAGCGGAACAGAGTATATGGACACTGCAGCTTCCTTCCCCTGGGATAACTCTGGGCTGGAGTGTCTACACTGTGCCACAATTCCCCAGTGGGATTAAGCCCTAGTAGCCCACAAGATTAACTAGCCTGACTCTGTACCCTGTGCAGACTCCCTCCCCCTCCCTGCCCCCACCCCTGAAGCATTTCCTGGGACCACCCTCCAAATCTGCCACTTTTTCTTTTCTTTCTTTTTTTTTCCCCAGATGTATTTATTTATACAAGAACCGGGGTACAGGCCAGATGTGTGGGAGGGTGAGAGGATTCACCAGAAACAGAGTGGGGAACAGAACAGGCAGGCTGACGAAATACACTGCTGAGGGGAGCAGCGGGCGAGACAGGAGAGGTCTGCCATGCCATGTGGGTTGCTCTGCGGCTGGCAGGGATTGAACCCGCACTGCAGAGGCTGCAGACAGCTTCCCAGCGCTGCACTCATCTGTCTGCATCACCGGGGAGGCCCCTTGACTACTTTTTCTTAAAACCTTGTCTGAGGTTTTCCTTCCAGGGATCCACCTCAATACATCAGCTGGTTATAATCACATTCTACGCACTTAAAAAACCTGCTTCTCTTTTGCTTCTTCACTCATAGGACTCTATCCATAGAGCATTTGATGGCTTTTAATCTCATTCACATCTTATCTCAATTGAACTTCCCCCAACTCCAGACAGATTTGCAGCATTACCACCCACCCTGCCCGCTCAGAGATAAGGAGACTGGGAATTGGAGAGCTGGTGTCATTTCCCCAAGAACACACACAGCTAGGAAGGGGCAGGGCCCGCAGACCCGGCTTCTGAATCCACACCTCACCCCCAGTCCATTACATTATCCTGCTGCCCCTTCTTCCATAGGCATACCTTGTGTTTATCGCTGTATCTCCCCCCACCCCTGGGGAAATCTCTCATTTGGCGTCCTCAACAATTCCATAGTTCATGATGATGGTGGTGGTGATGATTGTTATTATCATTTATGGGTAAAGAATCTGAGACTCACAAAGGTAAGGCTGTCTGCCTCAGATCACCAGGTTGATCAGAAGTCTTTTGACTTCTCGTGGGTTCTATGACCCCAGGACATGTCTTGCCTCCTCTCTTATGGTCTGGCAAAGGCTAGATCCCAGCTAGAAGGTGGTAGAACAGAGGGTTACACTGAATTTCTATATGGGCCTGCTAGTTCCTAGCTACATGGCTCGGCAAGCCACTTAGCCTCCCCCATGAGCCTCGGCTTCCTCATCTAGAAGGTCAGGAGGATAGTTCTGCCTACCTCCTAGGATCGCTGTGCGTGGAAATGACTCCCAAAGGAGTGACCCACAGCCGGCACGGCTTCTAGGTGCTGTGACTGTAGTCACAGTACCCGCAGTACCTTAAAACAGGTGCCTCCTGGGACATCCTCCTCAGAAAGGAAGTAGCTTGGGACCAGCCCAGGACACCAGATGAAAGTTCTCCCCAGAACATGATGTATTCCCATCATTGTCCCAGCCTTTCCAGGAGTGTAGGGTCCCCCACAGCACATCAGGACCCCAGATGCGGCCCCTTTACACACCTGGTTCTTCATCAGCTGTTGGGGAGGGGAGACACTTCCTTTGAAGTTGATCTGTCATACCACCTGCTGCAAATTGGTTGGGAACTGAAGTTTGAAACCAAATTAAAGTTTCCTCTTCTCTCTGTTCTACTTACTGCCCCTCCATAAACAGAAGCTCATGTCTGTTCAGAGGGCAGAGGGATGGGGTGTTGGGGGGAGACTCGGAGGTATGGGGGAGAGTTGGGGGGCTTGGAGGGTTGAGTTAGCACCAGGATTCCTTTCATCAGCACCAACGACACTTGCCCACGTGCACAGTGTCCTAGATGCATTAAGAAGGCGGACAGGGCATCCTTACCCAGGTGGAGACGATGCAGTGGCAGCTCCTCTCTCTTTTTTTTTTTTCCTTTTTGGGGGATGGAAAAACAAATAATCATTTGAGAATGTCTCAGGTGTTTCCTGTTTGAAAGCAGGTACTCCAGATGCAACTGGATCCTAGGTTTTAAAAACAGTGAGCAGAAGAGGGGGAAACCAGGGTCAACTATGAAACTGGGCATGTGCCATTTCCATTGTATCTATTTTTATGGCCAGAATCTGGACTCATTGATGTCTGCTGTATCTTCTTCTAAATTGTTTAAAATTGCCTGTGGGTAAAGCTCTTTTAACAGTCATAAAAGATTTTTAATCTTTAGAAATGGAGACTTTGGGTCAACTTGGTCTTTGGGGGAGTCACGAAAGAGAGGCAGTTTGCTCTCATTGGGGGTGAGAAAATACATACTGTTGAGTGTGATTGAGCGGGAGCTGCCCTTTGAAGGCTGCTAACTTCTGTGCTAATAGAGACGAGTTCATCTGACAAAGGAAACGGGTCTGTCCCTAGCTGTCATGGGACAGCTATATAGGAGAGAGGCATGTGATGAGGAGTTGCTTGCAAAGGATGAGGAGAGAGGATGGACAATGGAGGGGGTTACTAGAGGAAGGTGGGTTAGTCTGGGACCCAGAAGCATTGTTTTGGACCCAGGAAACAAAACATGGAATACTGGGGAGAAGGTTGTCCTCTCTACCTAGCCCAACTACCATGTGAACTTGGGAAAGAGAAAAAATAAGGCTATCTTGGCTTGGTCACTTTCCCTGGAGCCCTTTCACCAGAGCAATGGGGGTGCCACCTCGGGACAGAGGACATCAACCAAGGGAAGAGAGTTGTGCAAAGCTTGGTGTCCACAATAGGTTTACTGGCTTGTGAACTTATTTTGAATTTCTTCTGTTGGTACTCTGAGACATACTTGTATTCACCAAGGACTTGTGAAGTTGCAAGCAACAGAAATTAAATTCTAAAAGGCTTCACCAGCGCCTCCCCTGGTGGCGCAGCAGTTGAGCACTGGGCTGCGAAGCTGCCTGCAGCCTCTGCAGTGCAGCCTCTGCAGTGCCGGTTCGATCCCCTGCTGCTGGCGAGGGTCCCACTTGGTGCTACAGACCTCTCCTGCTGTGCCCGGTGCTCCCCTCAGCAGTGTATTTCGTCAGTCTGCATGTTCTGTTCCCTGCTCTGGTTTTGGTGAATTCTTTCACCCTCCCGCGCTTCTGACTGTACCCAGTGCTTGTATAAATAAATAAATAAATCTTTAAAAAAATAAATAAATAAAGGGCTTCACCAAAACATCAGGAAATCCAGGAACAGAAACAGCTTCAGGCATGGCTTGACCCAGGGGCTGAAAACATATTGCCAGTTTTCTCTCCTTTTCTGTCTCCTGAAACATGAACAGTAAGTGAGGTAGATCCAGGACATGATCCGGGGATGAGATTATTGGGTGAAAACCTGGTGAAGGAACTTGTGTAGGAGCAATCAGTTTGTCATCTCCTGAATTCCCTGCTTAATCTTAGCATTCAAGCAGAAGAGGGACTGCTAGATATTGTGAGACTTCTATGAAGAATTTTTAGGAAAATGTTGACTCTACTATAAACTAAGCCTTCTCTTAGTTGGGGCTTCTCTAAAGCAGCCCTAAGATAAGAATTCAAAGGCACGGGTATATTTTGCAAGTGTTCCCAGGACATGCTGGTAGTGGAATGAGAAAGTGAGACAGGGGAGGGCAGGCAGGGAGTAAGGAGAGACTTATCAAGCAAGTTCCCACTGTGAGGTTAGAGCATAGCCTGCCCGGGAGCTCTGGGAGTCAGTGTAAATTGTGCCCACAGAGTCCTATCACCATGGCCAGAGCATGAGCCAAGAGAGGTGGGTGGGGTGGGGCAGGGTAGAATATTTATGTAGCAATTCTTTTTTTTTTTTAAAGATTTATTTATTTATGCATACAAGAGCCAGGGTGTAGGCCAGAGGTGATGGGGGTGAGATGATTCACCAGAGACAGAGTGGGGAGCAGAACAGGAGGAAAGACTGAAATACACAGCTGAGGGGAGAAGTGGGGAGACAGGAGAGGTCTGCTGTGCTGTGTGGGTCAGCTCCCTGGCCAGGGATCGAACTTATGCTGCAGTGGCTGCAGATAGCTTCATAGTGCTGAGGCTTAACCCTTGTACTACCAGGGAGGCCCCTTATGTAGCAATTCCATGAGTCATTGGCTAAGGGCTGTTCCTGGAAGGGGAGACTTGAATCTCTAGCACTTCTGACCACTGGACCCTGGTCCCCAAGAAAGACTCCAGGCAGATATGCTGGTTCTGCCAGTGCACGCTGAAGTAGCAAGGACAAGAGGACAGGTGTGGGGCCCAGGTCATGTCCACTAAACTCTCTAGAGCTCATTGGTATTCACTGGGAATACAAGGGATTGAGGAACAAGTTAAATGACACCACGGAGTCTTTATATAAGGATAAAGGGGTCAATTGCCCAAGAAGATAACAATTTTCCCGTGTGTACCTAAAAACAGGGACTCAAAATACATGATGCAAAAAAGTAATAGCCCTGCAAGGAGAAATAGACAAACCCACTATTACATTTGGAGATTTCAGTTTTACTCTATCAGTAAGAAAAGCAGTAAGTGTTAGGGGGAAAGGATGTCCTGAGCAAACTCCATACAGGCTTTGTGGATGCCACCCCCACTCCATCAAGACAGTGGGAACTACAAATCCCATGATCCCCAAAGGGAGGTTGCGAGGACCTGAGGGTGGAGTTAAGCAGCCATTTTCTCTATTTAGGTATTTAACTGGTCATGTGAGTGGGGGAAGCCCTCTTGGCTGGTGCTCTTGGTAGGCAGCATTTGGCTGGGGGTTATTTGGAATTCCAGGTCAGAGGAAGGGGTAGGATGCATTTAAGAATTTATCTCCCTCTTTATCTCCCTGAGTTGTTCATTTCCTCATTTCCCTTTCCCTTGTAAAAAAAACCTTTTGTTAACCTTTTGTGTGTGCCTGCAATTTAAGTCCCCTTTAAGCGTGAGGGTGAGGACCCACAATCAGTCAACCTGTTTTACATTGGGGTTGCCCTGCAACATAAGGACATGGCTGAATTCAACACCACTACCAATCAACTGAATATGATCAACATTTATAGATGAATTCACCTAAAAACAGCAAAATATACATTTTTCGCAAGTTCACGTGTCGCACCAAGGCAGATCATATTCCAGACCATAAAAAAGACCTTAACGTACATCCAAACAATAGAAACCATTCACTATATGTTGTCATTTAATCCCATAATTGAATTAAACTGGAAATGAGGAACAGAAAGACTGTGAGAAAGTCCCCAAATACTTGGAGATTCAATAGCATATCTTAAATGGCACATTAATAGTTTAGACTAAGCTAATAATGGATCAAACAAGACTTCTAAATAACACATGGGTTGAAGAAGTTTCAAGAGAAATTAAGAAGTATTTTGACTAAGTAAAAATTAAAATACAACTTGATCAAATTTGGGGGGATGCAGTGAAAGCAGCACTTAGAGGGCCTTGAATAACCTGTATCAAAAAAAGAAGAACAATCTTATAAGCATTATTCCAAGCTTCCACCCCAGGAAACTGGAAATAGAAGAGCAAAATAAATCCAAGGTAAGCAGAAAAAAAAAAGAAGCAAAAAATATATCAAAGCAGAAATCATTAAAATTGAAAACGGGAAGTAAGTAGAGAAAATAAATGAAAATAAATGACACGCAGGAAGCAAGCAGACAAATCTAGAAGGTGGGGTGTTATTTATGACTTGTTTCTGCAACAAGCTGATGGTATGAAAAGATACCTAAGGGGCACATCAACCACAAGGAATGTATGCATTTTGCCTGGACCCTAATTAGGACAAAGCAACATTTAAAGAGTTTCATTAGACAATCAGGAGAATTTGATTCTCTGCTGAGTATTAGATGATAGCAAGAATTATTGTTAAATTTGTTAATGTGATTATGGCCTTGAGGGGAGGTGAGCATGTCTGTGATAGTGAGAGTGTCTTTTCAAGTTCTTGGGCAGTGGCTTTAAGTGAAAAGGGGTCTGGGCCTCCCTGGTGGTGCAGGGGTTAATTCTCAGCACTGTGAAGCTATGCACAGTCACAGCAGCCTGAGTTCGACCCCAGCCAGGGAGCTACCCACATGGCGCAGCAGACCTCTCCTGTCTCTCCTGCTGCTCCCCTCAGCAGTGGATTTCAGTAGATCTGCCTGTTCTGCTCCCCACTCTGTCTCTGTCATCACCCCCCATGCCTCTAGCCTGTACCCCAGTTCTTATATGCATAAAAATATTTAAAAAAAACTGAAAAGAGGTCTGCCCTACTCTTCCTTCTCTGCACCTTAACCTAGACCTGTATGAACACTTTTATTTAAAATCATAGATTATTTTGTCTTCATTTTGATTTAAAAAATATATTGCATGGAAAGACCCTTTATCTTGATTACTGAGGTTTTGGGTGCCCCCTTACATTCCGCAGCACTGTGTCTGACTCCGGTTCCTTATTCCTTGCCTTGTGGGGTGCTTAACCTCGGGGTAACTAGAGCTGTCACTGTTTCCCAGGTAATAACCCAGTGAAGGCTTAACCGCCATCCAGGCTCACGGGACCTACATATTTAACACCCTCTTCCCCACTCCTAGGAGCAAAGATGGAAGACACAGTCCAAATTTAGGACATGGTGGCTTGTGGTTAATTAGGAGTCTCGCCAACTGCAAACACACTATTTAGCAGCCCTGTCTTGATTGGCAGGTCCGCACTCCCAAGCTGCTGGAGTTCTCTTAGTGCTTTTATTTTTTCCTTTAAAGATTTATTTTTATTTATTTATGCATACAAGAACTGGGTTTATTTTAAAGCCCTAAAATCCCCATAGCTATTCCAAACGCTCATCTCCACTCTACCTCTGGAGCGCTGACCTTCCCCGCTTTCTAACCTGATCGACGCCAGGGTATCCCCACACCCCCATCCCCAGGTGGGGAATTTATGGATTATCTGGGTTTTACTCTGCCCAGTTTCCAGCAGGGAACAGAGATCAGAATTGAGCTTTTTTCTCACTGCATGCACTCGTGTTGTTTCCTCGCTCTTAAGTTCAAGAGTCTTATAGATGCTTAGGGCTACCTTTCACCTGTTCCTGAAACACTCTTGGAAAATAATAAAATATCACACTTGGAAGGACCTGAAAGAATAACTGAATTCTATGCTTTTTAAGTCCTAGTGTGAGGTTATGATGATTAAAACCCTCTGGGAGATAGATGGAGCTGGGTTCAAATTCTAGCTCTGCTGCTGTGGGTCTTTGGATGAGTGACTTAACCTCTCTGTGCTTTCTTTATCTGTAAGATAAGGAATAAAAATAGCACCAACATCGCAGAGTTGTTCGGACAGTGAGACGGTGCTTGCAATGTGTAAAGGGGACAGTGTAAAGATGCCATGTAGTTCTTGGAACAAAGTAAAGGCCTCATCCATACTGGTTGTATGGATAATGGTTATTTGGGGGCAGGGGAATGTGCCACCAACTCTTCTTTGAAATCTACGAAAAGGTATGAGGGCCTCCCTGATGGCGCGGGGGTTAAGGACACAGCATTATCAAGGTATTGCCAGCCACTGCAACATGAGTTCAATTGTATGCATCAATAAATAAATCTTTTTAAAAAAGTTATGAAACACCCGTCAGAAAAATACACATAAGATGTTTGTATTCTTTTACAGTAAAAAGATATTTAAGAATTAATCTGCATAGGCATTTTATTATTATAACCATTTTAATTTATGAAAACAATAAAAGTAATACCTGATATCCTTAAACAATTTAACAGGATGTCAAATGGAGGGAAGCCCGTGTTTCCTCCACACAGAAAGGCAGGTCAGTCCCCTTGTTTCTTGTCTCCGTGGGCAGACCTCTGTCCAGGGCTTCCATTCTTGCAAACCCAAGAGGAAACTTGGTAGATGCAGTTGGTAGCCTGCCTTCCTCAGGTCCTAGAACAGGGTGAATTCTTTCTCATATCACTACACAGGCTTTCTATATGTGACTTTTAAAAAAGATTTATTTTTATATATTTATGCATGCAAGGACTGAGGTGAAGGCCAGAGGTGTGGGAGTGAGAGGATTCACCAGAGACAGAGTGGGGAACAGAACAGGCAGATCTACTGAAATACACTGCTGAGGGGAGCAGCGGGAGAGACAGGAGAGGTCTGCTGCGCCATGTGGGTCAGCTTCCTGGCCAGCTGGAGATTGAACTGCAGAGTCTGTGGATAGCTTGATAGTGCTGAGACTTTAACCTCTGCGCCACCAGGGAGGGCCCCCTATATGTGATTCTTTTGAAAAAAGATCAGTTTTGTTCTGATTATGGAAACGATGCATGCTCCCCGTGTGAATAAAGTGAAAAATTGTCTCCTCTAATCCCAGCTTATATATAAGCATGTATAGTATATACTTCCAGAATTCTCTCGATGCACTCTCTATGGGTAAACACCTCCAGCCCCCCCCCACCCCAACTTGGTGGGGTACCTACAGAGAGGCAGTTTGGAACCTTGGGGCTGAGGAAGTATTGCACATGCTAAATCAGTGGATGCCTGTTGAGTCTATAGCAAAGGGCATCTAGGTTGGCACAACTGACATTTGGGGCCAGGTAATTCTTGAGTGTGGGAGCCAGTCCTTTGCCTTGTGGGATGCTTAGCCTCGTCCTCAATCTCTATCCACTGGATGCTGGCAGCACCCCTCTCTCTACTGCCCCACAGCCCCAGTTGTGATAACCAATGTCTCCAGACACTGTCAGCTGTCACCTGCAGGGGGAAAACAATCACATCCTCCCCCAACGAGACCCACTGCGACCCACTGCCTTACCAGAAAGCCTGGGACATAGCAAGTGCTCACTAAACCCCTACGGTCATCACTGATCTAACAGGAGAGCGCTTTGACCAAACATAAAACTGTTAAAGACACAGTGAGTACAAATCCACAGGTATTTTAACTCAATCTCTTTTTCCACTTAAAGGTCCTTCGAAACAACTACTCGGTTTAACTTCAGATGCAAACTTCTCCCAATTAGAACTTTCATCTGTAGGATATTAAAATACCAGAGCAAAGCTACAGATGATAGGAGTCCACTGTTTCATTGGCTCTGCGCCCTCTGAATCTCCCCCCAGCCCCCTTCCTGACGCAGGTAAGAGACAAGACTGAGCTGCAATTAACCAGCTGCCTTCCCCACCATATACACCTCATTTCTCGTCCCTCGTCTTGCAAGGAGGTGTTTTTCCACGGAGCCCTAGGAAGATGGGGTTACGTGTGTGCGTGCACGCATTCATAGCTAGTGAGGACCAAAATCCCCGGGGAAAAACCTGGAAAACGACCGAATTAATCACTTATGATCCGCATTCGGTGCACATTATCATAATATTGACATCATGCACACACACTGCTCTTTGCTTATTTCTATATTGAGTGAAACCCTGCAGCAATTTTGAGGAAATTTGAGACTCCTGCACCTGGCTAAACGCTCTCTCTCTCTCTCTCTCTCTCTCTAAATAACCTGAGGTCTCCTAGTCTGTGAGGATTGGTCTAAAATGAGTTACAGTTGCCAGAAGGTTTTTAAGTAGGGAAATAAATTAGAGAGGTAATAATCATAACAATTATATAATAAATGTTAAAAATGCTAAGTTTCCTAGCGTCCTGGATAACTTAATTTCAGTAGGGGGAGGGTGTGGAAATTCCATCGGCTGCGTCTGGTGACATCATCAGGCCAAAATGAGGGGACGGGTTTCTAGATCCCAAATGCCACCAAGGTGCCGATGAGGTGCATTTGGCCTCTCTCAGCCAAGTGTGCTGGGCTCGAATGATTAAAATCATCATTTGCAAAATAAATTTAGAACTTCATGAAAGTTTCTGGATTGATCATCTCCCTCTTCCACCTTCTCTTTCTTCTCTCCTCTTCTTTCTCCACCCCCTCCCCCCCAAGACAGCCACAGCTGCACAAATCATCTCCATGCCCCCAATAATTCCTCCATCTCCAGCTGCAGACTGAAGAAAAATAGGACTGAAAAATGAGATGACAGTGGTCCCCCCAAGCGACCCTTCTAGGAAGCCCCCATGAGCAGAAAGTCCAACGTGTCGAAGCCTGTGTGCTGGCCTACATACAGAGTTTGGTCTGAGAAAGCAAAGGCTTCAACCATGGGCGAAGCAGACACAGCAATGACAGCTCATGTGTGTACTCTGCTAGCGTCTGCTCAGGTCTCCTGTGGTAGGAACTACTAGTACGCCCATCCTACAGATGTGGAAACTGAGGCTCAAGGGCACTGAGCCCATGCAACAACTTTAAGCAGGAGGTCAGATCTTGGGGCGGGGGGTGTTCTCCAAAACTCAACTTCTTCGCCCCCACTGGTGCACACTGGGGTAAGCTGCATCCCTGAAGATGAAAATATTCTCAAATCCTAAAGGCTGGTATGCAATCTGGCCCAGCAATGCATGAAGTGATGCATTCCGGCATGGTGAGTAGAGGCTTGGGATAGAATTTAGCCCAAAGCATCTAAGTGAGTTTTCTCCGGGACGCTCTTAGCTTTGAAAGCAGACGTCCCCTCTAACCAGCTCGGAGGCTCTGAACCAGAAACTCCACCCCACTGAACCTCAGTGTGCCCACCTGTGAATAGGCAGGATGGTCATAGTTAGGGTCACTGCTTGGTCCTATCATGTCCTTACAAAATAAGAAAAGGCGCCCCTTCCTCAAGACACCTTACTTCCAGGTCACAAATTTGTCATAATACACTGATTTCTTGCAACCAAAACGCGTGGCTGCCATCTGCTGGAAAGCCGCTGTAATACCTGTATTATTTAATGTGCAAAAGCAAGGTTGTGCAGTGCACCGCCTGCACCACCGTTCATGGCTGCCCGGTGCCATCACACTCAGCTTCACAACGGCGTGTGTTCTGCAAAAATGCACCAGTAGGCGATCTAGCCACGGTGTCCACATCATAGCAGGGACTTACATACCTGGACGGTAGAGCCCACTACACACTTAGGCTGTAGGTATAGTTT
The DNA here is from genome assembly GCF_014898055.3 of Talpa occidentalis. Taxonomy (NCBI): domain Eukaryota; kingdom Metazoa; phylum Chordata; class Mammalia; order Eulipotyphla; family Talpidae; genus Talpa; species Talpa occidentalis. The sequence continues at coordinate 83,223,575 of NW_023601433.1, read as the reverse complement.
ATTGTCCCTCAGCAGAAACCAAAAATATTGTAACATCATGTTACTGTACTGAACACTGTAGGCTGTTGTAACAGGGTGGTATTTGTGTCTCTAAACAGATCTAGATATAGAAAATTACAGTAAAAATACTGCAACATCAGCCCTGGATCCTGTATGCTTAGGGGCCACAAGGAAGGGAATGATACAAGAGCAAATCCAGCACAAGAGAAGAAGATGCCATCCCCATGTACACAGTAGGCACCAGACTGGGAGGCTGCTGTAGCATCACGAAACAGGAATCCGGGGAGCATTGTCGTACATGTGGTCTGTCGCTTGGGAACTTCCCCAGGCGGCACGTAACTGTAATTCCTCGCTGTGTTGTTGGGAAGAGAAAATGGATCATATAGCTTGCCAAGAATTTTCTGGGTGCTTTGGTGGATACAGCCCCAGGGTCTTGGTGAATGTCGGTGCCCTGGTCAGCTCTGGCTCAAATCGGCTGGCGGATGGTGTCTCTCTGGCCACATAATTGGCTCTGGGAAATCTCCTGTAGCATCTGGCTTGGGGTTGGTGTGTCTCAGTCAATGCCAGCCTGTCTCTCAGGCGTCTCTTGCCCTCCACGCTTTGGAGGAGCTCCGGCGTCCTGAATAGCAACTCTCAGCTCATGAAGCTGCCTCCTCTCTTTCCTCCTGGCCAGGAGAAGGAGCGCAGGAGACTTTGATGCACTGAATCTGTGAGGCTCCCCAGATTGCCTAGCAGAGGGTTTGGGATGCTTCACCTACTTTGTTCGACTGCTAGGCTCTGGGGCAGGTGAAGAACTTGGTGTCTGGGGTGCAACAAAAACTGGGCTGGAATCCTAGCTTTTCCATTTCCTAGCTGTGTGATCTCGGGGAAGTAGCTTCACCTCGCTGTGCTTCCGTTCCTTCACACGGGAAAAGGAAAGGTGTGCTCATCTGTCCACCACATCGAGGGGTAGGCAGGAGACCAAAGGAGAAAATGTGTCCAAGGCATTTCAGCGGAAGCATTTTGTGAATGGAATGGAAGCTATTATTATCATTAGCAATGGGGAAAATATTTTACATTTTTCATAGGTCATCCATTTCCAGCTGCCCATCTGATCTCTGATGACCTTGGCTTTTGAACCAAAAATGAAAACCCGAATCTCACAGACCTTCCAAACAATGCTTTCCTGAGTGGTTTATAGGAAAAGCTAAAAGCCTCATTCCTTTCACTCTGAATGTAAGGCATCACACAGACTCAGATGCACCCCAGCTTCTGTGGGATCCAGAGTTGCTTCACTCAGGAAGTCTTTTTAACCTCACAGCTGTTTCTTCTTCAACAACAAATACTCTAGAGGTCCCGATGGCTACTAATGGCAGAGTTACTCCTACCAGTATCATCTCTCCTTGGGGTACCATTTCTACGGGTACCATTTCTACATGTGCCAGGAAAAGGCACCCCCATTCTTGCAGGTACCATTTGTCTCTCGGGTGCCCCCTTTTCCTGGAATTTCAGGCAGGCCCAGCTCACTGTTTCCCAGATTTTCCTCTCCTGTTTTCTGTCCGCTCCATCCCCCATCCCGGCTGCAGACTTCCAGAGACTTCTCTCTCAGCCTGAGGCTCTGTGGCTCATTGAACCATTTCGGGGACACAGAGTACACGCCTAGGTTGTTACTGGCTAAAACACAGCTGTTTTTGGATGATGGTGTGGTTCATTCTGGGGGACATGGGCAGGGCGAGGAAGAATCTGCACTGAAGGCCAGTCTGCATGGAGGTGGTCCAGAAATGCAAAGCAAGGCCAGGCGGCTCCCTGGGCAACCTGGGCTGTGTGACTTTAGGCAACTGTATTCACCTCTCTGATCCATCCACACTGCCCTTGTCCTTGAATGTCCTTAAATGCAAGTGGAGCAGAATCTTCCCAATCACGGAGTGCTTACGAATGGGTCTTTGGAGGAAACCCACCTGTTCTCCGAAGTCCGCCATGTAGCTGCTCTGTGACCCTGAATAAATGACTTTCCCTCTCTGGGCCTCAGTCTCTTTGGTTATAAAATGGGGATAAGAGATAGTTCCTATCTCTGGGGCTTGTTGTGAGGATTAAAAGAGATAATGCTTTAAAGACCTTGGCAAAGTGTCTGACCTGGGGTGAACACTCCATAAATCTTGGGCATTATTATAAGCTTTTTAATAAAATAGAGGCTTTCTGGGGATTTAAAAAAAACACTCATGAGCCAAAAGGCATTTTGGAAACTGCTTTATTTAACATGTTCTGGATGTATCTGGCGGGTCTTTTCCATTAAAAAAAAAAAATTCCCCAAAGGAGGCCACACTCTGGGCACTGCAGGGCCTGCCCCAGGCCACACAGGAAGTTTGATTTGGGCTCCCAGGAACGAAATCCAGGTCTCTGACCCCGCGTCAGATGGTCCAGGCCCCCTGCTCTCAATCACAGCCAGAGATGTCACAAGGGATAGTGCCACAGCTAGCCCAGGAAAATGCGATTTTCCTCTCGCGTTGCTCTGGCCAGGGGCTCCAGGCCCCAGACACCCTCAGCACCCTCCAGATCGCCCCTCTCTTTCCCCTGCCTAAGCACCTATGCCTCTCTGCTATGCTGCACCCCCAGATGTTCTCCTGCCAGCCTGGCATTGAAGGCAGGACCTCAAAACCTGGCATCAAGATAAATATTTTAACGCAGTACATTTAAAATATCCCAAGGAGCCCATGATAAACAAAAGGTCAACGTTGGAAATAAAGGTTCCAGAACCAGGTTAGCACCCCCCCCACACCCCCCCCCCCCCGCCCACTAAGTGGGCGCCGGGAGCCCTATTAAAGCCAGCTCCGCGCCCCTGCGCACCCCTTCCGCAGGGAGGTGATCTGGGGTGAACAGCACGGAAGCTGCTTGGGCAGCTGAAGGCCAGCGAAGGAGGGGACAGTCCAACTTTCCATCTTGTTTTTCAACCCCGTTGAGGCGCCCCTTCTTAATCAATAAAACAGGAATTAGGTCCCCGTTCCAAGAGTCGCTTCCTGCCTTCCAGTTTATGACCTTGGCCACCTCGCAGCCTTTGAAAGTGGCGGGACTGGCTTCCTCCTATACCTGAGGTCTCGGAAACAGGTAGTAAACAGATTGGGGGGGGCTTCCTGCGGCGAGGAGGGCGGGGCCGGCCCTACAGCCCGCTCCCCGCGGCTCCCCGGGGGGGGGGGGCTTTGCCCTGGCGCGCCGAGAACCTACAGCCATTTTCTTTGCTCCCCCTCTTTTTTCGGGGCCGGGGAAGAAGCTGGGAGCTGGGAGAGGCCGCGAGGAAAACGAGGTGCCTGAAGCAAAGTCTTCGCGCTCTCCAGCCTCGGCTCCAGCTCCTCCCTCGCGCACGGGGGAGGACTTTGAATTCCAGACCCGCAATCCTTTCCTTTTTGAAATTGATCGATTTTATCCGGGAGCTTCAAATCGAAACCAGGAGAGGGGGCTTTGAAATGTCAAAGAAAAGTTGCAAAAGAAAAAAGGGGTTGGGGTGACGGGGGGTGGGGGGTGGAGATAAAAAATAAGGGCGGTGGACAGGGGTTTTCTTTCGAGCTGAAAAAGCGGCTCTGGCTACCTTTGTCAGGATTCTTAACCTTTTCACCTTTCTGGCGGCGGCGGTGGGCGCCTTGCGGCTCTGAAAATTGGTGGGGAGCTTTGGACCCACTTCTCCAGGCAGGAAAAAAGCCCTTGAGGGACGTGCAAAAGTTTGCATTCAATTCCAGGAGGCTCGGGGAGCCGCGAGTGGAACCGGCTTTGCGCAACGCGCGGGAGTTTGCAAAATCGCTCTGCCCGGCCTTTTGCATTGCACTCAGACCCTCCCCGGCTGAAATTTTGGACGAGCCTTCTTTTGCCGGGAATAATCTCCACCTATTTTTGTAAACTATGATTTGGAATGAAAGGAAAAGTCCAGCCACACTCCGAAGAAAGCACGAGCTGCCAGGCACGACTTCCAGCGCGTGGCCCCAGCCTCGGAGCAGCGAACCTGGCGCTGGGCTGCTGCGCCCCGAGCGCGCGCGCTTCCAGCCTGTCCTCCGCCTCGCTGCAGCGCCAGCCCAGTCCTTGCCTCCTGGGCCCCGAGACCACTTCCGCAGCGGGCTGCTGGGGGGCCCTAAGCACCCTTTAGGATAAATATGGTATCTAATCGCGAAGACCCCTCGCTGGTGCCCAAACGTGCCTTTTTAGTGAGTGGCACCGCAGGAGGCCCCAAGTTGCAGATTCTGTCCATCTCAGCGGGCTGCTGGTCTTCAGCTGGCACCCGCCTCACCAAAAGCACTGAAATACCTATTTAGGAGTCACAGAAAACCCCAGTGGAGTATTGTGATTTGAAGCCCTCCTGCTGGCAGGGTGCCCCAGAAGGTGCTTGTCCCAGGAAGGGGATGTCTTGTCCAACAGACGTGGGCCAGGCCTTCCCTGCTCCCTGGGGTGGTGCTGTGGAGAGACAGAGTGGGCAGGGTAGGGCTTGAGGTCACTGAGGGCAGCTGTGCCAAGGGTGCTTGTTTGGGGGCGAAGCATTGAGAAGTTTATCAACTTCCCGACTTGTATCGGGAAGAGATGTAGTGAGGGAAGCAAGGAAATGGTCAGGAAGGAGAAGGAAAAGAGGCGCAGAAAAGACAGACTCAATGAAACCTTGAAGCAGAAGCTGAGAAGCAGAAGGAAGGCAATAGAGTCACAGAAATGCAGAGAGAAAGAGATACAGGATGAAAGCTTGCACCACCCCCAGCTGGAGATAGGGGGCCAGGCTGCCCAGGGGTGGCCCCAGAGCACCACGACAGCCCCTGGCGCTCCTGGGCCCCAGTCCAAGAGCATACACACCCAGAGCTTTGAGTGTGCACCCCACATGAGGGGCCTGGGCGAGCTGCCCCGGACTCCAGGGGCTCCTGGCTCCCAGGTCTGAGCAGGTGGGGGTTTTGACCACGGCTGCTGGCTGTTGGCATCTGCATGGCTGACAAAACATGAAAAGAAGCTGTTAACTGCTAAACGCCTGGACAACACCCACACAGCTGCCAAGCAGCTACCCCCCATGTCGGCTACTGTCAAGAGCTTGCCAACCCAGACCAACTGAGACCTCCTGCTTCTATCCTGCTCAGCCAGCCAGGGAGAGAACGAAGCCTCCCTCCTCTAGAAATAGGGCGAATGGGTCTCCCACAGGGATGTAAGGACAATGAGGGATACTAAGGGCTTCTCACTGCCAGGTGGAGCCCAGCGGGCATCGGGGATGTTGGGGGATGCCCTGTGAATGTCTGTGGAAGAATAAGGGCTATTTACCTGCCATGTGCTGGGTGCCAGGCACTGGGCTCAGGGCCTATTTATCTCTGGCAGCAACTCTTTAGGGACACAGTATGACTGTCCCGTCTGTCCCCAAAAGAGCATTGAAGGTCACAGGAGCTGAGCCACTTAAACACATCACCAGGAAAAAAAAAAATCAAGATTTTTGTTCTCCAGTCTGCATATGAAATCTCTGACCATCCCTCTGCTCAGCCAGAGGGATGTGGGAAATCCTGTTTCCCGGGTAGCTCCCGTAGGTGGCATTCCCAGCGGAGGGGACAGCAGGCTTGGGACCATCCACGCATGCCCCTCCCCACTCTGGCTTCCTGTGGGTCTCAGGGATCCATGCTTGGGTTCTAGTACATTCTGAGCTCATCCCGTTTCCCCACCCCTTCTCCCCTGGGCTCAGGTTCTAAAAATAAAATACGCAACCATACTTTTTTAGGAGCTCTTAGGAGATAGGAGACTACATCCAGTCTGCTCATTAGCCCTGCAAGGTTTTGTTACCTCCACTTTACAGATGAAGAAATCAAGGTTCCAGAAAATCAAAGTCACCCACCCATAAAAAGAGAATACTAAGACCCCATAACACACACTTCAGCTTGACCAGTCCCCTGCCATCCTCAAGCCAGACAGATGGGGGCGCCAGGGAGCATAGCTGCTTCTGGACGGGGTCTCTGGACACATGCACTCTTCCAGGATGAGACCTAAGGTCCAGTGGAGGAAGGAGAGATTAATGGCAGCTACCTCTGTTTCATGGAAGAGGAAACTCACTCACTCAGCAGTTGTCCGTCAAGCCCTCATTCTTTACCCGCTGCCTCCAAGCAGAGGTCTGTACTATTTTGGAATTTACTATCAAGTGTCCTGATGGGGTGGGAACCAATGTTACTAAATCCCAAAGCGCAAAGCTGCAGCCGGGAGGGTCAAGAATGACAAACAAGGGCCCAGGAGGCTCTCAAAGAACCTGGCCCTACTCTGGGGGTAGGGGGAGCGAGGGTGGGTGAGGACCCTAACAGACTGCTTGCCCGTGGGCCCTGGGAGAGTTCATCCTGCAGATGTTATTTTGGAGCCCCCCACCTGACCCCCTGGAGAGTGTCCCGCTCCCTTTGTCCCCTAACACCACAGCATGCAGTGGGTGCCCAAAGAGGCTAGCTACCCCTCCTCCTGTGGTTTACTGTGGGTCAATAGGAGCTGCTTCATGCAGATCATACCACCTCCCTGCCACAGCCCCCTGTGGGGCTGGCTGTCCCCTCCCCTCAGCAGGACAAATCCATGGGGTGTTCTGTGTTCCAGCTCCCCAGGGGACCTGGTCTTTGCCGGAGACCCAACCTTACAGCTTTTCTTTTTTATAATTAAAAAAAAAGCTTTTTATTTAAAGATTTGTTTTATTTATGCATTATTTATGCAAGAACTGAGGTGTGGGCCAGCGGTGTGGGGAGGGGGTGAGAGGATTCACCAGAGGCAGCGTGGGGAGCAGAACAGGTGGATCTACTGAAACACACTGCTGAGGGGAGCAGCAGGCGAGACAGGAGAGGCTGTGCCATACGTGGGTCATCTCCCTGGCCTGGGATCGAACTCAGCCCATAGGGGTGATAGCACTAGGACTTAGCCCTTAGGCCACCAGGGAGACCCCTTACAGCTTTTCTTAATCATTTCCTTATTCCTTCCTATATTAGCTTCCCCAGAGAGCACCTCTCCGCAAACACACACCCACAAACTCTAGTCTCTGCTCTGCCTCTCCTGACATAGACCTCATAGGTGACTAGTACGGCACTAAAATTGGATCCCCAGCAGGGAAACCCACCAAGTCCTTTCCAGGTCTCTGGAGGCAGGAGAGCTGAGTTTCCCCCTCCCCACCCCACCCTACCTCCGTGGGTGACAGGAAGCACACGGTGGGGTCTAGAGGATCGCTTGTTCCCTGGGGACTGCTCCAGACAGTGGACTACTGCCTTCGAGCTCCTGGCCCCAAATATCCACCCCCTCTCCACAGTGGCCCTCCCAGGCTGGGAATAGCCCCTGCAGACCTGCTTTAGCCAGGGCGAGGCTGCAAACAAGAGGTCCTCGTGTTGTGTGGGGACACTTGCCAGGTAGAAAGCCCGCTGGCCACGTATTTGGTAAGGTGTGTCCTATCATCCAACAAGGTGCCGAGTATGCCGTTTTGATAACCTGCAAGGCCATTGCCAAGTGCGTCTTTCTAATAACCTGCAAGGTCAGGGTGGACTGGAGGATTCCCTGTTGCTTAGGTTTCTGCCCCAGAATCTGCTGACTTAGGAGAAGCTGCCACCCAGCCTCCCCGTTGCACCCCACCCCAATCTGCCTTTACCAAGGGGCTTTGTGGACATGTGGGGACAACCCAGCCTGCAAGCCCCGGCCCATATCCTGGCGGCAAACCTCGACTCTCACCACCCCCACGACAGGGGTGAGCAGGAAGGTGGGAGCTTGACCTCCAGGGTGGATCCAGGGACTAGAACCAAGCAGGCTCTGGGCACAGACTGGCGCCCATTGGGGAGAGTTTCTGGGTCCCCGAACATGGGGGCACCAATGACAGGGGAATGTGGCCTGAGCTCTGTAACCCCCCTGCCATTCCGGGGGCACCATGCAGCAGACAGCAGAGAGACTCTCATCCAGCACTAGGAGTAGCACGGGGCTGGCATGGCCAGAGCCCACTGTGGATGCCCCCCAGAACCTCTCACGCTGCAGACCCTGCCCTGCTTTCTCATACATACACACACACACACACACACACACACACACACACACACACAGCTTACCCATGCTCTGAGGCCCAGCCCCGCTCAACTCCTGCAGTCGCTGATGTTTCCTCTGGGAGCGAAGTCTGAAAGAAACTCAATCTGCTGTGTGCAGAATTATGGGTTGTTCTTGGCTCCGGCCTTGCCCTCACCCTCAGTGCAAACACAGACACCCACACACGGCTCCTGCAGGCTCTGCAGGAGCACCTTGGGGTCTGGGCTTATGCCGGGGAAGCTGACTTCTTGTTTCTGCCTCTCTGGGGTTGGAACCCAACCAGCACCAAGGAGGAAAAAACAAAAACCTTCAGGAGCAGACTTGGAGGGAAATCCACCTTCCCTTCTCTGGTTTTCCCGGCATGGCTAAGAGGGCCTCTCAGCTTCTCTTCCAGAGCTGAGCAAAGCTGGGCTTCTTGAGCTGGTGCCTGCATGCACTTGAACCTCCTTGAGACTTCTCCATGATGATGTGCGATACTGTCTGTCTATACCTCTGCCTCTCTCCATCTCTGTGTGTCTGTCTGGCTTTGTGTACCTGTGCACGGGCAAGTGCATGTGTGTGCATGCATTGTGGGCAAGGGACCCAGCTTTCATTAGATCATCCAAGATGTCCGTGACCCCTGGGCTAGGAAGTTAAGGATTTTCAAAGATAAATGGTGCCCAAGTTCACCAGCATGTGATTAAGAACCTCCAAGACAAGGTGGTGGCTAAGTGTCCTACAACGGAAACAATCTAAATATCAACCGACAGTAGAACAGACAAGTCAGTGTGACTGATTCATGGAGTGGAATACTATGCTGCAGTGAAAAGGAACCAACTGCTACCTCCTGGGGAAATGTGGGTGAATCTCAAGCATGACACTGAGTGGAAGAAGCAGCTAGTTTACACTGGAGGGACCCTGCTAAATTTGAATCACAATTTGTCTCATCCTTGAAAACTCCTTAGACCCAAGACTCTTTAAATGATAGGAAGTCCTCATTTAGCATCTTGGATGGGTTCTTGGAACCTCAACTTTAAGTGAAATAAGGTATAATGAAAGTGAATCCTTGAATAACATTGTTTTGCTCAATGTGGCTGGCATTCTTTTCCTTTTCATCAATGTGTAACAAAATGATGTTATTCCAGGACCTACTATACCCTGTTAGCAGCTTCTTGGAATGATTCCCAAGTGTTTATAATGGAGAACCCGCCCCCTTTGTAATGCAGCAGGGGCTGAGAACAGAGTTAATGGGTTAATATGCCCTGTGGCATGGGTGTGCGCTTGGGGGTGGTGGTGGGGGGACTTAACTAGTTGGGACAGAGGGGGGAGGCTCTGGAGCTTGGAAAATAATTATTTTCCAGCCTGTGTTATGGTCCCTCGGAGCACATTAAGGTTTGAAACTCAATTCCAACCATTCCAAGAAGGATATTTAAAAGTTTGGCTCCACTATCACTGTGCTCTTCCTTTGAAAACTAATTTAAAAAAAACAAAAACAAAAATCTTACAATCCCCCACTCGGCCCCAAATCCTTTACAGGATGCCGATCTGGGCAGCAATGCTGATCGCAGCTAGCCCAGAGAGGTTACCCCAATAATCCTTTGAAGTAAGATTTTGCTTACAACCTTTCCAAATATACCAAACAGCTATGCATATATTTCCCTCTGTTTTCTCCCTCGTTAAATTCCTCAGATGCAGGAGCCAAAGGAAGCCTCGTGCAGGACCAAATTATCTGTGTTCCACATGTTTGGTTTTTAATAACAAAATAAAACGAAATGAACTCCAAAGGGCGCAAGCCTCTGACCACGCTTTTATTACCTGCTCAGAACACATGTCAAGGCCACGGTGGGGGGGGGGGTTGGGAGGGGTAGGATTCTGAGCCATGAAGGGGGAAGGGAGCTCCCTTCTCCAAATGGAGCTGTGGGGGCAGGGGACAGGGGAGAGGTATCTTGTCCCCTGACCCAGGCCCCTCTGGAGTGCTCAGGGCTCACCGACCCCGCTGAACACTTCTGAAAGGGCTGAAGGTTCCAGCATAGGGTGAACTCTGGCTAAGAAGTGGTTTGAATCCAGAAGCAGCTCAGTTCAGACAAAAAGGGTTTTCTTACTGCTTCTGGTGATTGCATCTATTTGCCCAACCGCCTTTCTTGTTTGGTCAATTAACTCAAGAAATATTTCTTCTGTGTGTCCAGTAGGTGCACTCAGTCTCTCCAGTTAGGAATAAAATAGTGAACATGATCGTCTCGCCCCATCTTGAGGTCATATCATGCCTCCCCTCTAGTGGAAGGGACAGAGAATAAGCAAGCAAAAACTGTTTTCAAAATTGTGTGTGTATAAAGCTTTTTGCAGAGTTCTTAATGATGCCTAAAATGTATAAAATATATAAAATTTATGTGTATATGTTACTTTGCAGATATCATTTTTAAAATCATTAAGTCCCGTGCAGATAGTAAAATGAAATAGAGACAGGGAATTAGGGTGGATGGGGATGTCCTTTAGATAAAATGAGATTGGAGAGATCTTCCCTACAGAGGGATTTTTTAAAAGACAGGTATATTGAGTTAAATTTACACCACAGAATCCACCCTTGATAACTGCAGTCAATGAGCTTTGACAAATATGTGCGGCTATGTCACTGCCCCCACAACCAGGTAGAAAACAACTCCCTCACCCCCAAACTTTCCTTTGAGCCCATTTACAGTCAGTCTTTCTCCCTTCCTCAGTCTCTGGCAACCATTGTTCTGTTTTCTCTCCTGCAGTTTCAGTTTTTCTGGAAGGTCATATAAATGGAATCACGTAGTATGAAGTCTCTTGTGCCTGACTTTTTTGCTCACTGACTCCACACTCTTGAAATTCATCCCTGTGTTGTCAGCATCATCAATCTGTCCCTTTTCACTGCTGTATAGTATTCCATGGCATAGAGGTAAGAGTTCATTTGTCCATCCTGCAGTTGATGGCCACAGGCTGCTTCCAGGTTTTGTCTATGGTGAATAAAACTGCTATGGACATTCCCACACATGTCTTTGTGTGGATGTAGGTTTTCATTTCTCTTGGGTAAACACTCAAGAGCACAATTGCTGGCTCACATGGTAACTCTCTGTGTAAGAAACTGCCAGCCTGTTTTCCAAAGGGGCACTGCCATTTTGCCTTCCCTCTGAAAAGGTGTGAGCATTCTAGCTGCTCCGTGTCCTTATCAATACTGGACATTTTGCCAGCTTTTTGCAGTTTAACTATTTTGGGGTGTGTATAGTACATTTCCTTGATGACAGACGATGCTTAGCATCTTCACAAGCTTGTTGGCCAGGGTTACGTGAACATTTAATTTTTCATATTAAATTTTTGTCATATTAAAATTTTTGTCATATTTTCATATTAAATTTTTGTTATAATTACAGGTTCTTGAATTATAGCTTCTATATTATAGTTATGTAATTATAATCTATTGATTATATTTTATTGACTAATATAATTATATATGCTATAAAATATACTTGAATTAAAGTTTGATCATGAGAAGAAGGCAGCTATGAAAAGAGGTGGGAAAGTCTGTTGCAACAGCAAAAGCCTAGGGTGGGAGCCAGGTGAGGGCCTCTGAGGTGCATGGCAGTGAGGACAATGGTGCACGCACTAGATGCGGGGCCATGTACCTCACACAGGAAAAATAGAGCCCTTCAGGTACTATTGCTGCATAACAGATCATACGGAGACTTCATGACTCAAACTAACCACTCTTTTATCAAGCCTATGGGTCCTACACTCCACAAGGTATCAATCTGAGCTGGGAAGATTCAAGTGGCTGGAAGTGACTCAGTGGCTAGGGCTGGAATCTTCTGGAAACTTCTCTACAGGTATATCTGGTGCCTGGATAGGGACCGCTCAGGCACAGGCTGCAGCTGGCACTGCCGACAGAGCACCTGTACCTGGTCTCCTCGTACAACCTGACTTCCAATATCAACGTGGTGGTCACAGGTGACCTGGTGGTCTTCCAGGCAGATGTGCCCGGAACAAAGCTGAAGTGACATCAACTTTTATGTACCAGCCTTGGAGTCACACGGCATCCCTTCTGCCTCACCCCACTGGCAGAAGCAGTCACAAGCCTGCCCAGGTTCAATACACTAGACCCTGGGTCAGCTCTGAAGGTGCCAAGGAGAAGAAGGAAGACAGATGAGATTGTGTCCAGCCTTTGGAAAACAGAGTCTGCCAGAGTACAGCCTGGTAGTGATACAGCTTGTTCTGCTCACCAAATGCTTCTAAGGGGTGATGAATAAGTGGTTGGACAAGTAAGACCCAGTTCTTAAGTCTGAGGAATTCCCCAGGCAAATGGACGAGGTGGATGTGTGGATAAAAGCCACATGGTAGCGACACACAGCGTGTATCACATCAGGCTAGTGAGGCCCCAGGAAGCAACGCACGTGCCTGGGAAGAGGATGGAGGCTTGGGCTCTGGGGGATGCGCAGGAGTTTACCGGGTAAGCGAGGGCGGGAGAACACTGGAAAAAGGAGCATGATCACACAGCAGATGTGCAGGCAAGAGAGGAGGCTGGAGATGTGGTTATTAAGGCGCCTGGGCCTGGGCTCTCATGAAGGCTGGGGCACTTGGCGCAATTCTATGGTAATGGAAAGTCGCTGGAAATTAATCACTGTGACCACATGCAATGGAAAAGCACGTGTGTGCTCGCATGTGCATTATGGGGTAGGTAGAATTGACAAGGGAAGCTGGTAGCGGGGTGTAGAGTTCGCTCCAAGTGAAAAGTGATGAGCAAGCAGATTGGGGCCAAGGATGGGGAGGGTGGGAGCAGAGTCAGGCTGTCTGAGTAGCGGTTCAACAGAGCTCCCCAGGGATGGGCCGAGAGTCAGGGGAGGACCTCAAGGGAAACCTGCCTTCCGTGCTGGGCAGCTGTGGTCCTCATTGGTCTTCAACCCTGACCATGCTCTTGAGTCATCTGGGAGCTTCTCTCAGGTGGAATTGCTTGAGCTCCACAGCAAAGAAATTCGACCACAACCTTGGGAGTGGGGCACTGGTGCTCTTTAAAAGCTCCCCAGCAGATTGGGGGCTGTTGCATTTCAAGAACATTGGTTTGGGTAGAGGGAGGAGAGAGAGACATGACTTTGACTTTGGACACCGCATTGGGTTGACTGCAACAAGAATTTGAATGCTTCTCTGGGAGGAGTAACAGAGTTGAATACCAGTTGATTAATCCATAACTTTGCAGACTCTTACGGAGCCATGCACCATGCTTGGAAGTCACAGAAAACATTGATTTAGTCCTAACCCTCCAGGTCCAATGCTACGGGCTTCATGCCCATTTTGCAGAGGATGAAACTGGGCCTCAGAGAGGCCAACGAACTAGCCTCAGGCTGCACAGAAGCAGAGAAATAGGAGGCAGACTGATCTCAGAGGTAGTCGAGAGACCCTGCGCGACAGTTCGCCCTTGGCAACAGCCCCACTGGGCTTGCGCAGCCTGGGTGCTGCTAAAATCTCTGCTCTCCTTAGGCTCAGCCCCACGAGACCCATCACCGCTGGGTCGCCACCACTCCCAGCCTGGAGCCTCTGACCCTCGCTACCGCCTTTTCACCCCCACGGTCCTAGAGACCCAAAGGCCTCTGAGAATTCAACAGAGTCTCCGTGGCATATCATAAAACAAAACCAAATGCTTTCTCCTCCCCCTCCCCGGCCTTTCCCTGAGTATCTGTCAAAGCCAGCTGAGAAATAAAAACCAGAATCTTCAAACAATACACTTCCCCACAGATAATAAATAAAACCTCCAAAAAGGGGAAAAAGAGCAAGGAGTCGCACAAAGCCGGGGGGCTCGGGCCCGGCAGTCCACGTTGTGCACGGGGCCAGGCAGCTACCCGCGGGTCCGGGGTAAGGAACCAATTGAGATAAAAAATGGACGTGCACATCACCCGTGCCGGGCAGGGACGTGTGCAGACGCCGGCGAGGGAACGCGGGCCTCACCAGCCCTTCTTGCTCTTTTGCGCACAAATAAATACACATGTTGCTTCACGTGGAGCGGACGCCCCATAAATTCTCGAGCAACGCAGCGAAGCACCAATATTCATTTGTGAATTTTCCAAGTACACATGTTTATGGGCAATTCCTTCTCTCCCCTCCCGACGGTGGGGCCGGCAGCAATTAAAAAATAAAATAAGAGCTCTTGTATTTATTGCACGCGTTCCGTTCAGCTTTCCTATATAGCGTGCAAGGAGAGAGGGTTAGAAAGTTAACCACCCAAAGTAGACAGGCTGGGCCCCTCTGGGGAATGGCAGGCGAAAGCGGAGCCGGTGAGTTTTAGTTTCTGAACCACGGTTTTTTAAACAGAGAACATTCCGCTAACCGGCTTGTGGTGACTTTTTTTTTTTCTCATCTAAAGAAATTATTTTTCTAATGATGGCTCAAGATTTTAATAGCATTAATAAAGTCATTGTAGAAGATGAAAAAGCCCAAAGCGTATTTCTGATGGTGTGCCGTGGCACCATCAGACGAGAAAGAGAAAGAGGACTCTGTTTTCCACGGTGACTGATGAAAAATTCAAATTCTTCCAGCTTCTGGTGATTTTTCACGCGGAAGCAGAGTGCGGACGACCCCTGAGAAGTGTCTCTGAGCTCTGTGGACGAGCGTTACGACAGCTTGCTGTCCAAAGAGGCAATACTCACTAAACTGGGTGTGTGTTTGATCCAAAGTCTCGGGGAAGACTTTCTGCTCCCTGGAAGGTGCCCTCGGTCCCTTCTCCAGCCACATTTTTCTTATGTTTGAGGAACCAGCCCACCCAGACCACTGTCCTCTGCTGGATCTTTTAGTTGGCACCTACTGAATGCTCTGTAGATGCATATTTGGTGGGAGGCATAGACAGCTGGGGTGCATGTCAAAGTCCACTGTGAGATCTTTGGAATGAAATCTCCCTGAAACAGCACCTCTGTTCCTCCTCTAGCCCATGGATAAGGCGGATCTTGTTTTCTGGTTGAGAGGATTATAGTTGTTCATTTTCTGAACTGGGTTCTTTCTTTTACATGGCCCAGCCCATAGGCATGGCTCAGGGGTGTGTCTTGATGTGTGTGCAGAGGTAGGAGGCCGGAGAGATCTCTTCCCCTGTGAAGCTCAAGGAGTGCAGCAGGTGGGTGAGGTCACTATGAAGGCAGAACATTCCAGGAGTTACGGCCCACCCGTGATCCATGTTCTGAGACACCAGGCCTGTCTTGCCAGATGCTGCTGGGAGATCTGCACGGGGTCCTCACTCAGGATGTTCTCTCCAGATCTGGATTTCTCCTGGCACCTCATCTCAGCAATTCACTGAATCTTCCAGACCAAAAGCTGGACACCATTCACGTCTCTTCCTTCTCCGTCACACCAATGACAGACAACAGAAACAGGGCGCTGCCCTTAGCTGGGCACCTGCTCAGCACTTTCCATAGACTCACTTCCTTCTCCCCTACCTGTGAAGTGGGTGCACACGAGGAAACTGAGGCCCAGGGAGATGACAGAGCCAGGCGAGGACATGCTGGCAAAACCTAGTTTCCAGCCCAGTCACTCAGGGTCTCCTCTACCCTTTGTGGCCCTGCCTAGCCAGCCCAGCTCCTCCCAGGATGCCCAGTAGTTCAGGAAAGATGTGCTGGTTGAATTGAACTGACCTTCCAGAGAGCATTCTGCTCTGTGTCTCCGCCCTGTCTGGTTGGAGGCCGTGGCCGACACGAGATCCTCCTTGGAGAGGAAGGGAGCCGGCTCCGAGTGGGAGAGAATGGATGGGGAGACTTCAAAGGGAAGGAAAACGATTACTGGAAATCTGTTTAGAGAGCCAGTGAGTGATGGTGAGCGGGAGCCATGGGATGTGGGAGGTGGGGAGCCCGGCCAGAATCCATCACTGACCCTTTGCAACTCCTGGCCAAATTAGGTGCCCCTTTGAAGGTCTCCTCATCCCCTGAGCCGGGCAGCCAGCACCCGATGACCACCCAACCCTGCTCGGTAGCTGGAAGGTGACCTGGGCCTGGCTGCCAGGGGTCTGAGCAGCGTGGCTCAGCGTAATCAGAAACCGTATGAGCAGTGCTTGGGTGGTGCGATGGTGCGGCAGGCGCAATTCTGAGCTCTTCAGAATCTTTTAGCCCTCATGACAACCACGAGGCAGTGACTGTAATCAACCCCATTTTACAGGTAAAGAAACCGAGACCGAGCGAGTGAGCCTGCCTGAAGCCACCACAAAGCTGGGAAGAGGCAGAGATGGGCGTTCCCCCAGCTGCTCCCTGGGGGAAGCTCTGGGTCCTGATTTGCACCCTGTGGCCCCAGCACTCAGACTGCTCACCGCGGCAAGCCACCCCCTGGAGCCTCAGTTGCTGCACCTATGAAATGGGATAGTGTCTTGACTGCCTGTCAGCGCTGATGCCATGACACGGTGACAGCGCACGTAACGCTCGCCAGGCCATCACTGGCTGTGCCGTGTTAGCAACGCACAGCCCACGAGGGCCCCTGTGTGCCGTCCAGCCGGGCACGTGGGGGCCGCGCCATCTAGGGTTGGTTGTTCACACTCTGGTGTTCACACGACCTTGACATGCGCAGCGACGTCTTCCTCCGAACGTGCCCTCACCGTGAAGCCCCAGATGTCGGAACCTCTCTACCCAGGCGCCAAATTGCAGAGAGGGTTGGAGAAATGAGGAGGAGGTGGTTAGGCTTTCCTGATTTCCCGCCGTGGTTTCAGGAGAGCGAAGGATGCAGGCATGGCTGGAACTGCATTTTCTAGTTGCATCTTGACCCAAAAAAGTAGAGGAAAATAGAATAAATGTGTGTGTGCAATACTCAACCTAAGCGCCCCGTGATCTACATAAAATCTGCCAGGTTCCGCTTCTCCTAAGTCTCACGCCCTGATTGCATGTCTTCTCCTGCTCCCAGGAGCCACCCCCGGTCGCTGGGGTCTGTCATTCGTGCACAAATCTGTTGCATTAGGGGGACGCCCCAACTTTTAAACCACAGCCTGCGTCATGTGACATGGGGTGAGGGTTCACGCATGTGTCAAACTTCGTAGGAACAGGGTCCTACTGCCCACATCCTCGCGCAAGTTCCACCCTCCATTCATTGTACTTCGGGTTGTTCTCTGCCCAGTAACCAGAACGAGATGCAAATAAAAATGCATGAGCCACTCACACTGTGTCCTCAGCCCCTGCCACACAGGCGGCCCAGCGCTCCTGGCCCTTCCACAGGGAAGCTGAGCAGCGTTCTGGTCTCTGTCTCCTCGGGCCTTTCTCCCTGGTTCTCTGTCAATGTCGCAGTGCACCCCCTGCATGAAGGCACCTCCAGATTTCCCCGTGCCCTTGTCCATGACCCCGCCGGCAGCGTCCAGGTTTTATTGTCACGAGTGGTGCTGCAGGGATCGTGCTTGGGCCTGGCCCCGTGCACACGCGTCAGGCTTTCTCTGGAGACCACGGCAGGTGTGGGCTGGCTGGGCTAAGATGTTTGTGCGTCTTAGAGCTCTGGCTCATTTGCTCTCTGACGCGGTTGTACCATTTTATTCCGCCATAAACAGTGGCTGGGTGGTCCCGTTGCCGCACATCCTCGCCGGCGCTGGGGCTGGCAGCTGGAAGCAGCTCCTCTCGGAGGCATCAGCATCAGGAGCGCCCATGATCTAAGTGGAAGGCGGGGAGCTCGAGGTGTTGACAATTGAGTCCAGTAGGTGATTTGAAGTTTCTCCCTAAAACGAGTCTTCAAGAGACCTCAGTTTCTGTCATAGGAAGCCTTTCGTGACCGTTCAAAATCTGAACCTGCAACCCCTTGTCTGGGCTCCTCTGGAGTCTGTTCCCCACCACGTGGTGGACTCGTGGTGAAGCTGAAATTTCCTGCTCCTGTTCCCTCCCGACCCAAATGGACCCAGGGAAATCAGGGACCCGCTTTCGTATTTTAGCTCTAGAGTCAAACCCAGAAGCTGCACACAGTAGGCCTCCTGGGATGAATAATGGACTGGGTACTCGCTGCTGCAAGCTGTGTCGCTTCATGGCAGGGGTCCCTGAGCTTCCTTGAATGAGTGAATGAATGAATGAGTAAAACACCCAGGTTAAATAGGAGCTAGAAGGAGCCCTTGAGGGGGCTGTATTCATTCACTCATGTGTTCGTCTTTATATAAAACCATCAAGTACCTGGTGTGTGCTCGGGCCAGCACCCCCCGTTGCTAACCCCCCAGTATATTGCTCTGTGGTTGACAGACACTGTGTCGGAGGTCAGCCCAGGGATAGGAAACTGCCCCCACCGGGGACGGAAGCAGCCAGAACTTCAAAGAGGAGATGCTACTTGCTGGGGTCCCGCTCGCGGCCCCATCTCCCGACCACCTCCTGAGAACCCCACCCCACCTTCCCCAAACCGCCCAAGAGGTCAGATTCAGTCACTAGATTCATGTCTCTGTTACCTTCAGTTTTCCCCAAACCAAGAGCCAAAGGTCAGCGAAGTGGAGGTGTGAGCTGAAGGTCTTTTGAATCTGATCCAGGGGGGAATCGATGAAGTAAGTTTGCTTCTCTTTGTCTATTAGTCAAGAGAGAAGAGCTGGGAGGAGGGGACTTGGCCGACACGGAGGACAGGGGTGGGAGCAAAGAGCAGGCAGCATCCTGGAAGAGACAAAACAGGCTCCACGGGATGCGGGTTTGGGGATCCAGGGCCCGGCTCTCAGAAAGTCACACCTAGGTATCTGCCAAGCAGGCCTGCACGCACACCTCCCAGCTCCGGCACGGCCGTAAACCACTCACCCGGCACTCGCCGGCTGCCCAGGGACGGCCCCTTGATGTATTTACCCAAAGAGAAGAAGTGAAAGGTAGCTGTGGGCACGAAGCCATAAATCCATCCCAGTGTTCTGGAACATCAGCCTGAGCTCGCGGCATCCTGCTCTATGGCTTATGAAGTCACCCACCAGGGACGTCTCCTGGGCGGGCGCTGGGCCGCTCCAAAGTGCTTTGACTGAATTCACTGTTGACTCTCCATTTATTTCACTTTAGGGGCAGGGAGTGGGGTGACTTCTCCTATTTGCTTGGAGAGTATACCTGCCTCCTTGACTCGCTTTCTTCTGGGGATTCTGGACTGAGAGCGGTGGAACTTTGGAAACAAGTGGGCAGAAATAGATTCACATAGATGGCAAAGGGGCTGCTCCCTGCTTTCTGGGAACTAGGGCTATGCTTGACCATGGTGAGCTCACAGAGGAGCCGCCCTCTCAAAGCTGGCTTCTTCTTTGACCTTAGATAGACAAGGAGCAGATTTCTGCTTCCTCTGCTCTGGGCTGTGCACCCAGGCCCTGACATCTGTTCACCCAGTAAACGTCTGTTGAATGAATGAGCCATCGACATGAACGAATGAACCATCGACACACATGAATGAGCCATCGACAGGAATGAATGAGCCATTTGATGAAGCCACCGATGAACTATCGATTTTGATGAACTTGACGGTAAGTGAAATCATCAATGACTGAAGTTCTTTAATTTTGTAAAACCCAAGAAATGACTCTTAAAAACGAAGACTAGGAGGACACATTGATCAACAATTTAGAAGATACTCAAAGGACCTTGAAGCGAGTAACTGCACAGCTGGGAAGTGATCCTAAAGCTATCAGAAGTCAGCACCAATATTGAGATGCAAGATGCTCACTGCAGTGTGATTGATGATGGAAGGAAATTTGCCATGGATGGAAATAACCCAAGTGTTCGGCTCTAGAAAACTGGCTGATTTGATTATGTCAGCGTATTTAATGTCTTAGAAACCATCACTAAGAGTCAATATGCATATCCTGTTTGTGAGTGAGAGTGTGGGTGGTTATCCAAACAACATGCACCGCAGACTCCCAATTTTGTTAGGAAAAATATGTATAGAGATGGTGTTACACATATAAGCTTACAGAGACTAGCTCTGGGAGGTGGGATGAGGTCATTAAAAAGTTTTAGTTGTTTCATTTTATTCCCCAAATTTCTACAATAAACATGACTCAACTGAACAATAAGGGGGTCTTAGGGTGAGGGGCTACAATGCCTGGAGAAAGGGTCCATTTACAAATTTGCCCCCCATGGAAGGGGTTCCTGTCAAGCAGGGTGTCTTGTTTTAAAGGTCTTGTCCCTGACCTCATAGCTCAGTCCATCATCCTCATGGAAAATAGACACTGGTTATCCCTACCCACAGGGATTTTGTCTGCTACACTGAACTGTCACTTTCTATGTTTGAATTCCCTCACATGGAGATCAAGGCATTTTAGTAGATCCCAAGTTTTTCTAAGTCAGTCTCTAAGTGAGTTACATGGTGTATCAGTCAGCTACTGCATCAGGGAGGCTGCAGAACAAGTCCTCCCAACATTCAATCATTTAAACAAGCATAAGAATCTATGAGTTGGTCCACTATGGA
This sequence comes from Talpa occidentalis, assembly GCF_014898055.3. Taxonomy (NCBI): domain Eukaryota; kingdom Metazoa; phylum Chordata; class Mammalia; order Eulipotyphla; family Talpidae; genus Talpa; species Talpa occidentalis. The sequence continues at coordinate 83,203,256 of NW_023601433.1, read as the reverse complement.
GAGCAGTGTGGAGATTTCTGGACCTACTAAACATAGAGCTTCCATATGACCCAGCAATTCCACTCCTAGGTATTTACCCAAAGGACACAGAAACATCAATTCCAAAGAGCACCTGCACCCCCATGTTTATAGCAGCACTGTTTACAATAGCTAAGCTTTGGAAACAACCCAAATGCCCAAAAATAGATGACTGGATCAAGAAGATGTGGTGCATATACACCATGGAATATTACTCAGCCTTCAAAAAAGATAAACACATGCAATTTGCAGCAACATGGATGGCGCTGGAAGGGATCATGCTCAGCGAAATAAGCCAAAAAGAAAAAGAAAAATACCAGATGGTCTCACTCATAGCAGGAATCTAGAAAACCTAAATAAGGGACCAGGAAAAAGAATAACTATAAGAAAGAAAATATCAAAATCAACAAACAACTAGGAACCAGAGACACTCTATGGGGGATGGGGGGCGGGAAAAGGAGGGATTGGGGTCAAAATAAGGGGGTTGTAATTGTATGGGGAATATAAAAATAAAATTTAAATAAAAAAAAAAGAATCTATGAGTTGGCTATAGAACTGCTCCTCCTGATAATTCAGATGATGAGTCATTGATGGCTATGGATTGGGATCAGGTTTATTATCTCTCATTCTTCTGGGACTGGCAGCTACACAGCAGCTGAATGGAAATGACGCCAAGTCACACATCTATTCTGTTCACCTTGTGCTAATGTTGCACTGGCCAGAGCAAGACCAAGGTCAGTGTATATAATCTGTCGGCACCAGCCGGAGGTCATGCAAGTAAGTCTTGCAGACTTACTTAAGACCTTAAGTCTCTTAAGGTCCCTTAAGAGAGGGAGGTTGTGACTCTGCAAACCGTGTCTCTCACACATGGGAAGGTCAGTCTCTCTCTGCCCACTGCCAACTCTCAACTCTTACTGTGTCCAAGATCATAAGCTTTGGAGAAGTTAGAATTCCCTCCACCTCAGAGGGCAGGGGCAGGGCTGCATTCACCTGACTGGATTTCATTCTGCATCTGTGAGTTCTCTTAAGGGTTCATGAGTCTTGCTTCTGTGCAAGGCTGCAGATAAAGACATCCACAGTGCTTTGTGTCTTCCTCCCTTTCTCGGCATCAGGCATGATGGTTCTCAGTTGACGGATGCATATGTGGGCTATGGAGAGTATCAACCTGGTTACAGGGGAACTGTGTTTCAAAGAGTCCTCACAGTGTTTGCATCCAGATGTTGTTCCTAAGCAGCTTTTGTGTGAGAGGACCCTTGGCGGGTCATTTGGGTTAGGCTTCTTCAAAATCAGAGCACTTTCTCGCTCTGCCTCCAGTTTTGCTTCCTAAATGCTGAGCAGCAACAGTCCTGAGCTCCTCAGCAGGTGTTTGGAGCTGGACTCAGACACTCGGAAGTGGGGCTTCCAGCTGACCCTCCCCCGTTGGCTGCTGGTTAGTCCTTCTAGGCTTCGCTCTTGGCCTTCTGTTCTCAGCTCCTCCCACACTTGCTGGTTAGTAAACCCCTGTCCTAGACCTCCCTGCAGTTCTGCTTTGCAGAGTGATCCCTGACTGGGGCAGGGATCCCAAGCAAGAGGAAATTTCGGGTAACAGCTAGTGGGACATACTCCTTCTCTTATAAACTGTGCCACCTCGGTGTGTGTGATGGCGTCATTTCAAGAAGGAACTGAGTCCTTGTGCTACAGAGCTGCTCCCAGTGGCCAGCATGGCTGACTATTGGCCCTGACTTTCTAACCTGCTTCTCTATCCAAAGGCGTGTCTCCCTCTTCAGATGATACACACTTCATTTTCAAACTGCCCAGGTCCCAGAGATCATTCTGGCTAGGCTTTGCTTTGCCTGACCCTCTTAGAAAGAAAGCTCAGTTGGGAAACAATTGACATCATCACTGGACCTGACTGTGGAGTAGTTATAAAATAATTTTTCCCTGATCATCACATCCGGTTTCTCAATTCCTCCCACAGGAGGGGCAGGTGTGGGAATGTGATTTCCATTGACTGATGAGGAACCGGGGCTGACAGGCAAGGCTGGGCAATGCAGGAAGCGCCTCCAGGCATTCCGATCCCAGGGCCAGAAGCGCTGCAGCAGCAAAGTTGCTGAGCCTGCATTGAGTGAGGGTAGCTGAGGTACACTGTCTCTCTATTGCTCCCACGTGCAAATTAGATATTGTCATTACCCATTTTTAGTGGGGAAACTGAGGCATAGGGAAGTTAAGTCATTTGTTCAATGTCGTATAACTTGTCTCCGAAGAGAGACAAAAGACTCTGCAGAGAGGCACTGCTGGCACAAATATCAACCATGAAGCCACCTGGGAATAGGGTATTGGTAGAGAGAGGGCCACTGACATCCCAAGCCAGGTGAGGTCTGAAGCCATTGGTTATTGGGTGCCATGATCCCTGCACATCTGCTCATTTCTCTAAATGCAGCAGATTAACTTCTCCATCCCATGAGTAAAAGGGGGCTCCCGAGGTAGTATCACACATCTGTACTTGGGGGGAGGGGGAGCTCCCATAGGCAGGGAATGCTTCCAGTAGGCAGGGAGTGCTCCCATAGGCAGGGAGTGCTCTGGCTAGGCTGGCCAGGTGACTCATCTTGACCCCAGGGATGCTGGCAGATGTGATGGGCCGATCCTAGAACGTGCTTGCATTGTTGACCTTGCTGCCAGCTGCTTTGAACTTTTGCGCTCTGGGGTCTGCCGCAGCATGGGACCCACTGAGCAGACCACTGGTCCTGGATGGTCACACAAACCAGACCTGGACTCAGTCTGGAGCCTGAAATCTTGCCTGGCTGAAGTGTCGCTGACTCGTGGATTTTGAGATTGAGAATGAGTAGGTATTCTAAGCCACAGAACTTTGGGGTGGTTTTGTTACGCAGCTTCAAGATGGCCAGAGCTTACCCACAGTAAAGATACCCTGTTGGGTGGGGCAGGGAGGGGGTGGTTGCTAAGCAGTGAGCCCTTGTTTCCATGTGCACATGGCTGCAGAAAGTCCGTAAATAAATGTGAATGGTGGTTTTAAAGGACGGAGGATGCCCAGGAACATCGCTGTATACATCACAAGTAGCTGTAATGTTTGATTTCTTATGCCAAAATGCATACAGTGCTTTTGTAATCACACAAGATAGGTTGGTTTTCTTGATAAGACTTAATACAGCCTGGTCACTAATGGATCTGTCAGCAGGAAGTGAAAAACAAATATTTCCTTAGGGGGACTTTTCTCCGGGCTAACCGATTCTACCGGTCACATGAGGTGAACGAGTTCCCCACAAGCACTGAGATGAGAGATGGGAAAAAGCAAGCAAGGAGCAGGCTTCTCCACCGCAGCACATCTCAGCTGGGACTGGAGTGCCTTCCCAGGGAATGCTGACAGTGTCTGGGCACATTTAGTTGTCACCACAGGAAGAGGACTAAAGGGCGTGAATGATACCACGTGTCGCGGGCACAGACCGGGGATCCTATAACTCACAACATCCTACAATGCACAGGACATTCCCTAAGCTTCCAAGGAAGAATCACCCAGTCCTGAAGTTGAGAAACACTGATTTAGAGGTGTTTGTGAAACCCTCCCCGGCCCCAAATCTGTGACAGGCTGGAAACACCCAGGTGAGGGCAGAGGAACCCAGCTGGGTGCATGTAAAGTTACCCTGAAGCGTGTCCAATGTTAATAACACACCAGGAGCTCATCCTGATCTTTGGGGAAAAAGAGTGAGCCAGGTGAATGAGTGTGTGTGAGACACTACACACACACATATCATATGTCATGTATATGATTCTGTATGGTGTGTACATATGCACTCTAGAATAAAATCTAGATGTCTATCCATTCAGCTATGAGTAAATTAGTTGGAGAAAAAGCTATAGAAAAAAGTGACTTTCATTTGACACTTCTATATAGCCTGGGATTTTTAAAATAGCACCCATCATTAGTGTTATAATATTTTATAAGAAGAAATTAATGAAAATACATAATATAATTAGTTCTTTAAAGAAACACTGCTGATATGAACTTAGAAATACCAATCAGAGGCATAAGGAGCAGTACTTGAACTTCAATGTCTTTTTTAAAATGCTTGTTAATGGGAGGTTAAGTATTGGCGCTATCACTGCTGCGGCATGAGTTGGATCCCTGGCCAGGGAACTGACCCACGTATGGCACAGCAGACCTCTCCAGTCTCGCCCGCTGCTCCCCTCAGCAGTGTATTTCGTCAGTCTGCCTGTTCTGCTCCCCACTCTGTCTCTGGTGAATCCTCTCACCATCCCACCCCTGCACCTCTGGCCTACACCCCAGTTCTTCTATGCATACATACATAAATCTTTTTAAAAAAGTAAATAAAATTCATGTTAAGTGTTCAGTTCAGTAGTATTTAGTAAGTTTACAGAGCTGGGCAACCCTCACTACAATCCAACCTTAGAACATCTCCATCACCCCAAAAGATCCCTTGAGCTATTTGCAGCCATTTTCTATTCTGAACCCAGACACAGACAAAAACTCATTGGTTTTCTATGGATTTTCTTTTTCTAGACAGTGCATGTGAATTGAAACACCTATGCATAGTCTGCTGATACTGGCTTCTTTTACTCAGCCTAAAATCTTGGAGATTCATCCCTGTCACAGCATGGATCAGTGCTGCTCTGTTGTTTTTAATTGCTGAGTAGTATTCCACTGCAGAGACTGACCACATTTTATGCATCCATTCACCAGCTAGTGGACATTTGGAATGCTTTCCCTTGGGAGCTCCATTGTATGCTGCCGAATATGTTTTACAATATATTAATATTTATAGTGATACATTGACAAACACCAGTATTTTCTTGAAAACATATGCAACCCAGAATAACAATTCCTTTAAAAATGTAAATGATGCAAAACATAGTCTATATCTGTCTGTCCATCTGCCCATCTATCCACCCATCCATTTGATGTCTCCCATTCTCAGAACAATCTCAGCAGTTCAAAATCCTTTACATAGAAGCCATAGAGTTAGAATCATGTGTCACTTAACATTTTGTTCACAGCAGACCATATATTTAATGGTGAATCCAATAGACTCTTCGTGCAGCCTGGGTGTGCTGTAGGTCAGACCCTCTACGTTTGCGTAATTTCACCCTGTGACATTTGTACAAGGACAAAATTGCCTAACAATGCATTTCTCAGAACATATCCCCAGCACTGAGGGCTGCATGACAGTGTTAAATTAAAAGGACAAAACGCAGAATAAACGAGATACGTGTGTGGCTCATACTTATTGCATTTATCTTGTGCTCAGAAACGATTAAAGTGCTTGACAAAGTGTTCGTTTCTTTTAGCCACTTGACCACCCTTTGAGCAAGATAATGTTCTAATCCTTATTTTACATGAGAAAATGGAGGTGCAAACAGATTAATGATGTACCCCAGAGCCAGGAAGGGTTAGGAAACAGAAGGGTTCGAAGCCAGGCACTCTGATTCTGCTAGAACCGCTGTGCATGCATGGGTTGTTTTCAAAGAGTATAAGCTACTTTACTTTCTACAATCTGTTTATTCCTTGGCTTAAAGCATCTGTGCCAACCTAAGCTGATTATTTCATTTCCCTCCCAGTAGGCTACAGTTTGGGCTTTTCGGTCATGTGCCTTGTGTGGAACACCCGCCGGCAGGTCTGGGCATCCTGCCACTCAGGGCCGCACTCAGCAGCCCCCAGCAGACCCCCAGCCAAGCCTCGGTCTTCCCGTCTGCCTAGTGGGAGAGTCCACCTGGTCGGGGTGCTGTAGCAGGAAACGGGCCTCCAGATACCTCCCACGTCAAAAGCCCTGACTAGCGTACACAGGTATGAATTTTGTTCTCAGTGTGTCTTGCTTCCACTCTCACACCCGCTGTGACTGTCCGTCCATACAGAGCTCAGTGGCTGCTTTTGCACAAATCCACACTACATTGACGCGTCGCGAGGCCCTCGCTTACAAGGGGGACATAAATCTCAGGACAGCAGGGGCGGCCTCCAGCCTGCACGCTCTCTCAGAGGAGAGCAGGGAACATCTCCGCTCAGGCCTCTGCACGCAGACCCCAGATGCACAGCCAGCCGGCCCTTCCCTACCCCACCCCTGGCCCACCCATCCCCCCTCCTGCAGCATTCCAAGCTGCAGAGGCTGACCCTGTCTCTCTTGATGATTTAAGCTTTGGAGAAGGACCGGAGAAGGATTTGTTTTGACGTTTAAAGGCAATCCAGGTAATGAATGGCAGGGGCGGCGTCCACTTCCCTGCCCATACATCTACACAACAGTATCTATTTTTGACGTAGCTGACACGCCATTTCCTTTGGCAGCGCAAGGGGGGCTCGTCTTTAAATTAAATTCGTCTCCGACCCCTCCGCTCTGCAGCCTGTTAGGCAGGCGCTGGCCAGGGGAGCCGGAGGGCCAGGCGGGCCTGTTGCCTGTTAGTGGTGTTTTGCTGCCAGTGGCCGGAGCTGGAGCGGGGCCCTTTCTAAAGCATTAACTAATGACAGAGGATGTTCCCAAGTCTTCTAATCACCTTTAACAAGCACATTTAGAGGCTAACTTTAAAGCACACAAGATAAGCAGGTCAGCCACACAAAGAAAACAAATCAAATCATAGCATGAGTCTCCAGGAGACGGGTTGGGAAGAGAGGGCGGAGATGCAACTGATTAAGAATGAACTGGCCAAAGAGATTGTCAGGTTCCCGTTGAGTCTTTGTCTCAGTAACTAGCTGATCTCCCAAACCGCCGGCCCGTTCCAGGACTCTGTGCCCAGGAGCTGACTCGGGGCAGCCCAGAGAAAATGCTAGTCTCAGAGCCAGCGAAACTGGTTCTGCTCTTTGCTAGCTGCGTGTGTGTCTTCCTTTTCTATGACTCAGTTTCTTCATTGGTAAAGTGTCCCCCATGTCCTTTGAAAGGTTATGGGGGTGTCTAAATGCAGGGAAAGAGAGAGCAAGAGAGGGGAGAGAGAGAGGGAGGGAGAGAGAGGAGAGAAAGAGAAGGAGAAGAGGAGAGAATGTATACGTGCAAGCGACGTATAAACCGTTGCAAGGGACTCTCCGATATGTGCAATTATTGGAGCGCCAGGAGGAGACATTTGAAGTCTACGATGGGACAAAACAGTAAAAAAAAAGGACGTAAGTCGACCCGCCTCCTAGTCACGTGGAGTTTCCCTCCATGCTCTGCCATTAGTCTTCCCTTCAACCCTTCCCCCGAGGTCCTGAATCTTTGATCTTTTACTTTAAGAAAATCATTTAAGAAGATAGTCAGGGGGTCTGAGAGTCTGTGTGATCCTTTCTGACTTAAACTTTCAATAAAACAAAGACCTACTGGAGAAAATCACCGCCAAGTTGGCTTCTCCATGAGGGCCAATTTTCTTTTTGTCACAGCAAGGCAAAAGGGAGGGTGACTGTGGTGTGGGTGAAGGAGGACACACACACACGCACATGCACGCACACACACATCCTATCTATTTACTAGTCAAGAATTCACACAAGGTGGGACTTGGGTAGGAAGTGAATCTCGCTGGGCCATCTCTCCTTGACGCTGGCTCCTGGGGATGATGGAAGAGGTGTCCCAAGAACCAGACAGAGAAACGATGAGGAACGTCTTTCCAGAAGTTTCTCTCTAAACAAGGCAGAAGCTGAAACTGTGCCCCTGGGAGAAGGAGACTGTGAAGTCTCCAGACCTGGCCCTGGTGCAGATCTCCAGCTGGCGTCCCGTGTCCCCATCCCCCTGCACCCACAGAACCTCAGGTTGTTTTGGTCCCTTGATAGAAGGGGTGTTAGGATGTGAAACGGTTGGCCCTTTTTCTCATGAAGTCAATTACTATCTTATGGAATTAATCTCTGAGGGAACTTGCTTCGGGAAAACATGGTTTTTGTGCTCAGCTTTGTCTGTGGACACTCTCTATCCATTTTACTACTAGTAATGACCTTGAAGACAACGCTATTGCAGATGACATCAAATTGGAAAAGATATCTAAAATTTGGAATGATCTTTAAAGAACCTAACCTCTAAATATTGCAAGATAGTTGTCCAGTGATGGATTTTTAACTCACCTTTCTAAAAATCTGATGATAAAACACAGGGTGGAAAGGTGATTTCGCCATAATTTTGGTGATTTTGACTTGGGAGCTTGGGTTGAGGTCAAAATAACTTGGAAGTACAACTGAAATGTCCACTAGCTAGCAGATGGATAAACAAAATGAGGTCCAGTGATCGGTGGAATATTACACAGCCCTAAAAATGAGACACCTTGAAAATACAATGCTAAGCAAAAGAAACTAGACACAAAAGACTGCATGTTATATGACTCATTCATATCAAATGTCCAGAACATGAAATCCATAGAGATAGAAGTTTAGTGGTTGACAAGGGTTGAGAGGGACAGAGGATAGGGAACTATGTCTTAGGGCCAAGGTTCAGTCATGCATTGCATAACTTCAGGTATAAGTTCTGAGAGTTGCAGCCTTGAGCAATTTCACATTGTGTGAATCCCAGAATGTAATCACACAAACCTAGATGGGGTAGCCTACTACATACCTGGCTAATGTGGGACCCTAGCTACTGGGTCCCCTGTCACAGTTGTGGCCCATCATTGACCAAAATGTCATTAAGCGGCACATGAACAATTTCTTTTTGAGGTGATTAAAATGTTCCAAAATTGATGGGATGATAGTTGCCTATTCTTGTCAATATGCTGAAAGCCACTAAATTGCTCATTCTAAACAGGTAAGTTATATGGTATGTGACTATCTCAATAAACCTATTCAAAATAACTTGGACATTTGTATGTGTTATTTGGAGAAGTATCTATTTAGTTCTTGTGTCCATTTATGATTGTGTTATTTGTAGGGTTTTTTGTTGTCTCATTGTATGAGTTCTTTCTAGATCTTGGATAATAGCCCCTTGTCAGATCTCTATTAAGCAAGTATTTATTTCCCATCCATAGGGTGTCATTAATGTTGGAATGATAGCTTCTTTCACTGTGCAGAAGTCTTTTAGTTTGCTGTAATCCCACTTGTTTATTTTTGCTTTTGTTGCCCTTGCTGTTGGGATCGAGTCCCCAAAGACATCACTGAAGTCAATGTCGTGGAGTGTTTTGTTTATGTTTTCTTTGATGCATTTTATGGTTTGGGGTCTTACCTGCAAGTCTTTAATGCATTTTGGGTTAATTTTTGTGTAGGGTGTGAGAGAGTGGTCAAAGTTGATTTGTTTGCATGTGGCTGTTCAGTCTTCCCAATACCATTTGTTGAAGAGACTTTTCTTTCCCTGTTTTATACTCTTTGCTCCTTTGTGATAAATTAACTGTCCTGACAAGTGTGTGTTTCTATCTCCATAAAAAAGTGCAATTTTTAAAAAAATAAGATAAAGTTTGGCGGTCTATTGGTCTGTATTGACAGAATAGCATCTGAACAAAGGTACTGGGATTTGGGTCTAGGGCTCCATTGTTTATGAAGGACCATGAATATCAAGACCTTGGGCCTCAAGGCAGATAAATGAGGTTGTTTATGACTGTTAATCCTGGGGACAGAAGATTGCAGCCCATAAATATTGAGAAACTTGTGTTGTTGAAGAAAAATGAACCTTATTCTGTAGAATTGATGAGAGCTACGTGGGGATCAATGTAATTGGAACACTCAGCAGAGACTTAAAAAGCTAGAGTTTTTGTGTTTATTTTTTTAATGTAAATAGGAGGAGCGGCCTATGAGAGTAAGAGCTCCATGGCATGGTGAGATTCAAGAACCATGTGGGATGTTCAGAAGGGATTCTTGCAGGAAGGAGAGATTTTGGAGTAGACATTTTCCCAGAACATGTCCAATTCTTTTTTATTCGTTTTTTAAAAAGATTTATTTATTTATACGAGAACCAGGGTGTAGGCCAGATTCGCGGGAGAGTAAAAGGATTCACCAGAGACAGAGCGGGGAACAGAACAGGCAGACTGACGAAAAACACTGCTGAGGGGAGCAGCGGGTGAGACAGGAGAGGTCTCCTGCGCCATGTGGGACCCTCATGGGTCGGCTGGGATCAAACTGGCGCTGCAGAGGCTGCGGACAGCTTCACAGCTCGGCGCTCAACCTCCTGCGCCACCAGGGCAGGCCCACGTGTCCAATTCTTAAGCAGCTCTGGTTCTGGAAGGCGGGCTCCCAGGTTCACTAGATCCTGACAAAACAATGTCTGCTTTGGACAAAAACTCAAGATGACAGGGCCTGCCTTACTAAAAGAACCAGAGGACCAGTTTTCTGACGGTTTCTTGAGGCATCATCCTTGGGACAGTATTTCCACGATGAGCCTAAGGGTCGGCCACAGGAGACGGCATCCTATGTTGGGGGCGAGCATAGCTCTGGAGACAGAAAGACCTGGATTAAAATGCAGACCCTGTCACTTATTTCCTGTAGGATATTGGGGCACGTTCTATAGATTCTGTTTTCTCATCCATAATAGCCGAGTGATTCCACATATACATCAGAGGGCTATTAAAGCCTTTACTATTTTGTATTCCTACTCCCTTCTCCACACCCCCCCACCCCCATAGTGCATAGTGTGTCTCTGGTTTATAGTTGCTTGTTGATTTTTTTAATTTATTTTTCATTATTATTTTTTAAATTTTATATATTTTACATCATTTTTCATTTTTGCACAATGTATGCATTTTCATGTTGGTTATAGTCCCCATACGATTCCCACCCCCCTTGCTTTGATCCCACTCCCCGCCACCCACCCCCTCCTCAGTGCATCTCTGGTTTATAGTTGCTTGTTGATTTTGATTTTTACTTTATTAAAATTAGTCTTTTTCCTGGTCCCTTACTTAGGTTTTCTAAATTCCTGCTATGAGTTAGACCATCGGGCATTTTTCTTTTTCTTTCTGGCTTATTTTGCTGAGCATGATCCCTTCTAGTTCCATCCATGTTGCTGCAAACTGCATGACTTTATCTTTTTTGATTGCTGAGTAATATTCCATTGAGTATATGTACCACATCTTCTCGATCCAGTCATCTATTTTTGGGCATTTGGGTTGTTTCCACAGCTTAACAATTGTAAATAGTGCTGCTATAAACATAAGGGTGCAGGTGCCCTTTTGAATTAATGTTTCTATTAAAGACTTTAAAGGAGAGATTTATTGACCTAAATTCTCTTCCCCATTATGGCAAAGATAAAAATCAACACATAGTAAAAAAGCTTCATACAAAACTTGAATATTAAGAACCAGATGCAATTATGTCCTGAATTCTCACTTCCCTGATATACTTTCTACTTCTGCTTTACACGTTGATATAATTTTCATATTTGCTTAAATAAGAATTTATTATTTTCATCAAGAGACAAATACAATAAATTTGGTATATTGAATATTAAAGCTTGAGACCTCCCACAACATTTTACGTGTGCTTTGCTATAAGCCAAATTTCACCTCCAACATCTTTTGCTAAAACATAAGCTGAGTTAGGTGCTAGAACATGTCAGCCTTGTGATTGAGTCCCCATCTGCCATCACAATCACTGTCCTCACTATCATCACCACCACCACTCCACCATAACCTGTCACCCCTTATCATTATCATCCCCACTACAAATACCACATCACAATTATCATCCCCACCGTTGGCCACCAGCATTCCTTCTCTTGCCACAATCATCACCACCAGCCCTCACCACTACCAATACCATCCTCACCACATCCCACCACCATGACTGCCACAACTACATTTCTACCATGTCAGCACCACCACCATCACTATCATGAGGTACATATCCACCACCACTTTCAGCAACACCATCATCACCACTAGTGCCACCAACACCATCATTACCACTACCATATCCATCACCATCACCACCACCATCCTCATGTGTCCATCACTATCATCACTACCATCCCCATGTCTCCATCACTATCATCACCACCTTCCCCATGTCCATCACCACTACCATATCCATCACCATCATTACTGCCATCACATTACCATCTATCTCCACCATCATCACTATCGTTACCACCACCACCATCAACATCAGCACCACCACCACCATCACCACCACCATCAACATCACCACCACCACCACCATCACCATTATCATCAGCAATTATGAAATGTCCTTGGACAACTCACTTCAGCTCTCTAAATTCTGTACTTGTATCCCTGCCTTGTTTTCATATGTTTAATTAAACACCTGCTTGACCCGCTAAAGAATTTTAATCATCTTATGTTATTCTTACCAGCAGCCCAGTGGACTCATGTGCATACAGCTGAATGTGCATTCAATGGTCTGTTTTAAAAATCCCTGTACTTCATAGCTGGGGAACTTCTCTGTAGAAAGTTCTTACTATCAGGTCCTGATTGTCTAAGACCAGTTTTCCTGGAAGATTTCGCCACACAAATGTGTCCAAAAGGCATGGGACAGAAGCCAGCGCTGCGGAGATGACTTCCTCTGCCCTGTGCTTAGGAGCCAGGCTTAGGAGCAAAGTTTCCTCCAAAGAATTTGGGTTGTCTTTTATTTCTCTGGACTCCATCCTTGACCTGTTGCCTCATAGTGGAGCTTGTTTCTGAGAGAAGCGATCAAGACATTCCATTGAGTTACTCGACATCTAAATATCAGACGATGCCTTTGAACCCGCCGACACACCACCAACTTAGGAACCGACATTGACACGACACTCAGCAGATTCCAAACACTGGGCAGGAAGGAGGGGTGCACCAGGCAAAGGCCCTTTGATTACATGCTTTTCTTTCTCTCCGGGCTTTAATGGGGTCTGAGGTACTGCCTGGTCACTTCGAAGTTCACGTGCTTGTTTTCGGAAGAAAGTTTCTAGCAAGTTCTCTCTCAGAAGTTTCCAGCCAAGAGCAATTTCAGAGATTTGTTATTGGTTTAAATAACCAAACATCTCAGCGGATAAACATTCAAGCAAGAAAAGGAAGACACAGAAATGTCTCTTAAGAAAGAACGGGATGTGAAGAAAGGCAAGATATCAGTCCAAACATCTCGTTCTCCAAAGAATCAGGCTTATCTTTGAACAGACTTTGCTCTGCAGAACGGCTGTCTAACCTCTGTGCCACATTTTTAATCCCTCTAAACTGGTTTTAGTTTTTGCCAAGATGGATGTCGGGTCCGAATTAAAACCAGAGTCATTCATCTCTGCCAAAGCATTTTCTTCCTCCACGACAGCAAGTTATGAAGCGAGGTGCCTCCTTTTCGGAATGTACCCCTTCCAAGTTATCAGGCCCCTGCGGTTTGCTGATAACCAAAGAGACTCACCCTCAGAGGAGCAGAAGCTCCTGGAGGATAAATGAGGAGACCATTAAAAAGAAGACATATGGCTTTGCAGCTCACGGGGAGAGAAAGAAGCCGTTTTCAGGATGTGGCGCTATTTTGTCTGCTAGTGCCAGGGGCTTTTAACAGACGGTGCACCCCAATTTTCCAGATCTTGGCTCAGCCTCCTTTATTTGCAGGTTTCATGTCTTCTTTAGGCTGAACTGTAGAATGTCAGGTCCTTATTCGATTAAGAAAAAAAATAAATAAAAGGAAATACTGTCCTTAGAAACAACACGATGGGCCTTGAGGGCATTAGGCTAAGTAAGATCAGTCAGACTGAGAAAGACAAGTACTGGCTGATCTCATATGTGGAGTGTGGGAAAAAACAACAACACACCAAAAAGCCAAACTCATGGACACAGAGAAGGCTGGTGGTCAGCAGAGGCGGGGGCTGGGCATGGGCGAGATGGACAAAGAGGGGGGCTCAAAGGTGCAAACTTGCAGTTGTAAGATAAATAAGTCTGGGGAGGTCATGTGCAACAGGGGGGTGATGGTAACAATACTGCACGCGTGTCTGAAAGTTGCCGAGAGAGTAGATGTAAAAAGGTCCCATCATAAGAAAAAGAACTTTGTGACTGTGTGTGCTGGTGGGTGTTGAGTTGGCTATTTGGGGGATCATTTCGAGATCTTTTCATACACCAAATCAGTAGGTCGCTCATAAAGATGCATCCATCGCTCTAACTAGATCTCAATGAAGAGTGTCTTGTAAACTGAGAAAAAGAATATGTAAAAAAAAAAAAAAAAAAAGGAAAGTCAGGAAGCAGTTTAAAGCCAGTGACTGATTCTTCCCCTGCCCGCTGCGGAGCAGGAAGATGGATGCTCTTGGAAACCGGCCTCTGATGAGAAACTGGCAGTGGGGAGACCCAGGTTCTGCCCAGAGAGACTCTCCTGGTTTGAGGAGGAGGGAATACGCAGGATGCCTACCCTCCTGGGGGAGCAGAGTGCCTTGGGGGGAGCTGCACAGGACCAGGCTCTTAGGCATCGCCATTAGCAAACCCAGCTTTGGAAACTGAACACGTTTGATTCCTCAAATCCACTAACTCACACCCGCCCCCAGCTCTCAGCAACTGTAGCTGGGGACCCAGAATTGCTTTGGGGAGGCTAAGACTCCAAGCACCTTCTGCAGGGGCTGCCTCGTTAATATGAATTAGGAGGAATGATGGACACCACCAGCTCCGAGTGTTATGCTATTTAGTTTCGCATTAGCTGTCCATGTTATTAAACGCCTCCAACATGAGGGAGGTACAAGCCAAGAGTAGATCTTATCGAAACACAGAGAGGAAATGACTCAATGCACATCACCCAGCAATGAATCTGATTCAGCAGAAGGAGAAAAAGTCATCAAGAACTTTGAAAAACTGCCTGGATGAAGGCAGTCCATGGCCATAGACTTTCTCTTGTGGCTAAAGCTACTCGCTGCGCCACAGAATGTTAAAGTTCTTGGAATTTGGAGGCTAGAGGGCCAGCCTCTGCAAGAATGCTGGACACTCAGGGCTACTGCTCCCCTCTCATTCTCTGGAAGATGAAATGGAAAAGTCTAGCTGAGCCGGACTCCTGCTGCTGGCTGGAAATATGTGTTGTTAGTGCCCTCTAGTGGCCAAAGGTTGGCCGGGCTTCAAAAGGGATTTTTCTGCAAGAGCTGGGCGTCCCTTGCTGTTGAAAAGCTGTTTTTTTTGCAACTGTGTATCGCCATGGTGTTCTCCTAGGGAGGACTTTTGATCCACGATTCTGGATCTTTCATTGGAAAGCTGTCTCCTGTCCTCTTGGGGAAGCAGGTGAGTTTGAACTGAACAACAATTGTTGAAAATAGCAAATTGCAACTTTTCTGAGGAAAGCTTTCAGCCTCCAAAGCAGACTTTGCCTGAGTGGTTTCCTCTTGGCTGCCTATCCCAAATGCAACATCTTCATTTTATGAGTTTTTTTAACTGGCCAGTTTGCTTTGTAATAATCATTTTCTATTTCACACCAAGCATGTGTCTTGTACAGACTCTAAAAATCGAGCTACTCCCTTTGACCTGGAAATTCCACTTCCAGAAATTTTTGCTGTGGAATCACTGTGGATCTGAGCAAGACTGCAGACAAGCTGTTGTTAAAGGATAGTTCATAACAAAGGAAATAGTGCAACTCCCCTAATGGCCAGCCATCCAGAATTTGATAAATTGTAGTTCAACCAATTGATAAAATTAAATGTTAAAATTAGAAATGCTATCTTACAGTTGAAAGGATCCCTTTATGGAGCCTCCCTGGTGGCCTTAGGGTTCAGACCTCCCCTGTCTCACCCGCTGCTCCCCTCAGCAGTGTATTTCAGTAGATCTCCCTGTTCTGCTCCCCACTCTGTCTCTGGTGACCAACCTCTGGCTTACACCCAACTCTTCTACATAAAAAAGGGAGGGGGAAATCATCATTTTTGGCTACTGGATGGGGACACTGAGGTCTAGAAAGGGTAGGAGACAGCACCCCCCAACTCCCCATGTCAAACCAAACCACGTTACTTTCTGCTAATTCATTGAGTGATTGATACATATATTGAGTGTATATGTGGTACAAATATTGAAAGATTTTTTTTTTAAACCAGGCATCCTAACTTCAGTTTAAGTCTTTCTGACACCGTTCTGTCCTTTGAGAGAAAGGTCGAGCAAAGAACAAGTGCAAAATGGAATCCTGACCTTTGATAATGAGATTTTAAAAGTGCATTTAGAGCTGCTGCTGCTGCTCTTGCCTCCCGCGCAGGTCTCCTGGAATTTTTGCAATCCAGCTGGCATATCTCAGGCTGAGTTTGACAAAGCTCCTGAGGAAGTTAAGAACCTCAAGACCAAGCCAACAGATGAAGAGATGCTGTTCATCTATAGCCACTACAAACAAGCAACCGTGCGCGATATAAATACAGAACGGCCTGGAATGATGGACTTCAAAGGCAAAGCCTAGTGGGATGCCTGTAATGGACTGAAAGGGACATCCAAGGACAATGCCATGAAAGCTTACATCGCCAAAGTAGAAGAACTGAAGGGAAAATATGGACTATAAGGGACTGGATTGGGCTGCCAGCCACACATTTCACCTAAACTTTTATAATGCCTTGCTTTTCTAATACTGTGGATAAAGTGAAATAATGAAAATAACCTGTTAACACAGTTCCTCAAGATTGGCCAGGATACAGCTCTAGCAGATTAGGGACTGAAGTGGTCACTGACTTTTAAGCAGTTTTTATCTGTAAGTCAATTAAAAGTGCATTTGTTACTTTAAAAAATAATAAATTAAATAAAATTGCATTTAGAACATTCACGGGTGAGTTGGTGGAAATTGTATGGGGAATACACGTGAGAAGAGAAAGCAAACATTGTTTAAAAATGAACAATGATGTAAAATACATATAAATAAATTGTTTTAAAAAGAAACTTGAGAAAAATAGAACATTCAATTGATGAGATTAGATTTGCTTGCAAATAGTTTTCTTTGTTGAATGGAAGAGAATTTAAAACGACATTCAGCAAAGTCTGCAGCTGGTGGGCAGGTCTGGGACGCAGTGCACTTGAAGTTCTTGGCTCCCTGGAGGTGGGCGATGCTCAATGAATCTCCCTAATCCATTTGCAAGTCTTGCCACAATAGAGAGATGTCATATCTTTTCTATTTTTTAAAGAAAAATAGGATATTTCAAGAACAACAGTTTACCCAAATGCCCAAGGTCATTAAAACTCTTGCATCTTGTCTTGTTGGAAGCAAAAAAATGGTAAGTGAATGTTGCGTTCCATTTAATAAACTTATTTTGTGTCTGTCACCCTAAAACTATAGTGAAAAACAACTCAGTCCCAGACTTAAGGTGCGCTCCCTCTGCCTGGAAGAAAGTTTTATCTCCATGAAAGAGAAAGCCAAATGCCAATGCCTAGCGTACAGTCTAAGTGTTTTAACGTTTTATGGAATAAAAATCAAGAGTGAAAAACGGTGAGTCAGAGTGACACGAATATGTCTGTAAAGACAAGTGAATTTGAACTCTGTAGCTCAGTTTTCCTGTCTGTAGAATGCGGTGATGTTGCTACCTATGCTGGGAAGACCGAATTTTTAAAATGCACATTCTACAGCACTAAATGCTCAGACACATCATAGAATATTCTTACCATTAAAGAGCATCATTGAGTCTGGCCAACTCGACAGGCCACGTGGAAAGGCTCAGGGGTGCCTCCCGGGGCAGGGGTGGAGGGTGGGGTGTGTTGCAGCCTCTAACTTTGGAAAATGGTTCCTCAAACTGAGACAGAACGAAGCAGCCTGAAAAATCACGTTTCCACAGCCTTTGCCTGCTTCTCCCAGTAGATGGTGCCCTTGAGACCTCGCCGGGGGCGACCGTTTGTAAAAAATTTCAAGGTAAAAGAATGAATTTCTAAACCAAGTGCAAGCTCAGAGGACCACATCTCCAATTTGACCAATTCCTACGGATCTTAATATCCAAACACTATTACCACAGAGCGCCTAAGAAATGGGGCGCCCAGTAAATATACTGGGAAGGGAGCGTTGCTCTGTGGTGTGGAGGGACAGCACCCCCATCCCATGGTGGGGTGTAGAGAGGGCAGCGGATGAGGAGCCACCTTCCACAGGTTGGCGCGAGCTGGAGACAACACACAGGTCCCAGCACCTGCAGATTCGGCTTGGAATCTGGCTCTGACTCCTGCTTGCTCATTCCTTTTTCACGAGCTGGTCTCTTGCCTCCTGTTTAAAAGGGTGAGAGAAATCCAGGCACTTAACCCCTTTGATGGCAAAATTAAAAGCTATTATTTAAGGGCTTTATTCGTGTTCTCACTTTTAATCTTATACAGCCTTACGAGGTGGGGCCAATTCGTGCTGCTAGTTCAGAGAGAGGGAAATTAAGGCATTTGTTCAGGACCACACTGTGTTGTAAACAACAGTCAACCTTTGACCCAGCCACCCCCCCCAAAATTGTACTCTCCAACACCCCATTTGTGAAATTACACCATTCAAGGCTCTTGTCCGCAGGCTGAGTCTGGAGTGGGCATGGAATAAACAGAACAAGAAGAAGAGATATGTGTGAGCATTCATCACTTGAGTCTGAAAAAGTTAGTGACTGATTTGACAGAATGAATTAAATATCTCATAAAAATACAGGCTAGTTGCAGACAGGATGGAAAACAGTAAGGAGGTTCTTCAAAAAATTATAATCTGAACTACCATGTGATCTAGGAATCCCACTTCTGGGCAGTTACCCACAGAATACGAAGGGGCACCCCTCTGTTCACTGCAGCACTAGTCACAACAGCCAAGATATGGAGACAACCCCAGTTGGAGATATGGAGACAACCCAAGTGCCTGCTGAGGGCTGACTAGGTAAAGACGGTGTATGCACACAACAAAATACTACTCGGCCATAAAGAAGGTGAAATCTTGCCATTTATGACAACATGGATGGGTCTTGGTGGAGCTATGGTAAGTGAAATGAGTCAGAAGGAGAAAGGCAAATACCACATAACGTCACTCATTTTGAAATATGAAGAATAAAGGAAATAAACAAAATGAAAACACATCCTTAGATCCAGACAACAGAATGGTGGCTGGCAGAGGGCGGGGGGGGGGGGGGGGGAGGGAAGGATTGGGGGGTGTCCATTGTTGGGTGGTGGGTGGTGGGCTTGGTGAGACATGCCAATCATGGGGCCTACACAGAGCTCTAAACAATGTCACCCCAAAAAACGAAAGCAGTCGTGGGAGCATAACAGTGTGATTTCACTTAAAAACAAATATATGGAAAAATGTGGGGCAGGAAACTCACCAAGACTTAACCGTGTTAAACTTGAGTTAGTGAAATGACAATTGATTTTACTTTTTCCTCTTTTTTATCTCTCTTTTTTTAAATCTCAGATTCCATGGCATAAATAGTCTCCAATATCTTGAAACCTTAGAGAGAAAACTGAAATGGCACAGCAAGTTGGGGGAGCGTGCTGAGATGACGTCGGGTCCCAGCCTCTCTCTTTGCGGGACCAGCTCCTAGCTCCCTGAGCAGTTGTGTTTCAAGCAATAAAATACTTCCATTGAAAACATTCTTTTGAGGGATATAATACACTGTATTTATTGGTATCTGTGTCTGGGGTAGAATGTTAACTAGTTTATCCTGGTGATACTTACAGCGGATACAATTCAGAATCATAGTATTACGTACCTGAGACCAATATAAACTTCCATGTCAATCATGCCTAGATTAAAGGAATTTTTAATAAATGGTCTCACAGTATCAGCCCACAGATGACTCATTGATGAAAGGAAAAGCATTCTTTTTTTTAAAATAAATTTTATTTTTATATTCTCCATACAATTGCAACCCCCTTATTTTGACCCCAATCCCTCCCCTCCCGGCCCCCACCCCCCAAAAAGTGTCTCTGGTTCATAGTTTTTTGTTGATTTTGATTTTCACTTTCTTATAGTTATTCTTTTTCCTGGTCCCTTATTTAAGTTTTCTAGATTCCTGCTATGAGTGAGACCATCCGGTATTTTTCTTTTTCTTTTTGGCTTATTTCGCTGAGCATGATCCCTTCCAGCGCCATCCATGTTGCTGCAAATTGCATGTGTTTATCTTTTTTGAATGCTGAGTAATATTCCATGGTGTCTATGTACCACATCTTCTTGATCCAGTCATCTATTTTTTGGCATTTGGGTTGTTTCCAAAGCTTAGCTATTGTAAACAGTGCTGCTATCAACATAGGGGTGCAGGTGCTCTTTGGAATTGATGTTTCTGTGTCCTTTGGGTAAATACCTAGGAGTGGAATTGCTGGATCCTATGGAAGCTCTATGTTTAGTCGGTCCAGAAATCTCCACACAGCTCTCCATAGTGGTTGGACCAAGGAAAAGCATTCTTTAAGAGCAAAAGAATTGACATTGACCTTACTCTCCTAGTGATAGGACTTAGCAGCCCATGACTGTTCCTCTCTCTGAGATGCCTGTGGACACACACTGCATGGTCTAGATTGAATTCCTGCCCAAAACACCAACCCAAAAATACTTTCAGAGCAATCAGAAAAAATCATGGAAGCAGGCATCACTCTTGAGGACTCTACAACTGCTTTCCAATTTCTTCTGGGACTTTCGAAGGAAGCAGGGAGGAGAGGACAGAGTGTGTTCCAGACACGTGGAAGCCAGGGGTGAATCTGGGGGACAACAGAGGAAAGACCCGTGAGCAGAAACCAGACACCTGGCTCCCTCACCAGGTTCACCCCAAAATTTATGTCCCAACTAGCTGATCCTAAAAGTTGGCAAGAAATACGCTGGAGCAAGGTGCTAGGGAGTGAGTACTAATTACCTTGACCTCCAGGACACTCTTCCCCTGTCCTGTCTAAGTATCTAAATTCCAGTGATTGCACAAATGCTCAGCTCTCTTCCGAGGAGACTTAACACAGGACCGCAGCACAAGAGGAGCCCGGATTCGTAAACACTTAATGGGATTGTCTTTTTATTTTTTATAATTTGCTTGGCAGTTTTCTCAAATGATTAACAAGAAGCCCCGGTTATCTATGAAATGAAAATATCTTTATATTTCTCCATCCAAAATAGATAGCGTTCTTTACTCTCACTGGGAAAGCAAGAATCGACAGGCATCTGTCTTTTTGTTTTTCTTTAAGTGTTTTTGATTTGCCCCTAGGTAACGTAACTGCATAATTTGGGGAGAACCGTCTCACACCTCCATATATGAATGTGCTACACAGATCCTCCACCAAAGAATTACCTTTCCGTTGAGGAATAAGATAAGGAAAGAGAACTGGGCAATAGAAAGAAAGCAGAAGGGAAATCAAAGACAAGTTATCCTTCCAGATGAGTTGAATGCTTGTAAAATGATTCTTTGGAGGCTGAGAAAAGCTGTTTAATGAAATTTCACAAGCAGGACCAATGTGCGTAGCAGTTAAAGGAAGAGCTGCAGCTGGAATACTACTCAGCAACGAAAAGGAACGAACCATTGCTAGACCCCTAGAGGGCACTCAAGGGAACTATGCTGAGTTTAAAAAAAAAAAAAGCCAATCTTTAACGGTTCCCTACTGCATGAGTTCACTTCTTTAACATTCCTGAAAAGACAAAGTTGTAGAGCTGGAGAACATCAGTGGTTGTCTAGGATTAGAGAGGGTGGGAGGGAGGTTGTGCAGGCTCTTAAAGGTGTGCGGTGGATCCTTGAAATGAATATTCTGTATCTGTCCCTAAGTAGTGGCCACCCAAATCAACATGGGGCAACCTTGCATAGAACTAAATCTATGCCTATACAAATGAGTAAACGTAAGTGGTAAAATCTGAATAAGGTCGCAGATTGTATCAGTCAATCTCTTCTCTGATCAGATACAGCTGTTCCACCAGATGTAACCATCAGGAGAAGCTGGGTGAAGGGGATATGGATCTCCTTGTATTATTTCTTGCAACTGCATATGAATTTATGACCATGACCGTAAACGATTTTTCGTAAATGGAGCTGCTTTAGACTTTAGATACAGATCCCTTCCTCCCTGCTCTCTGTCCTCCTGGAACGGGGACCTCAGAATCCAGGGAGAAAACCCAGAGGTGCTATGTGACTTTCTCATGGCCTCACGGAGGGGGTAGGAGGGTGTAAGGGCCAGGACTGGACCACAGTGCAGGTTTTCTGATCCCATGCAGACCGGGTAAAGGAGGAGTCAGAGTCCTCAGTAGTTTTGCAGGTCCTTTATTTGGGGTTCACCAGGCATATGGCAGGCAGAGGTACTGGCTGGAGCCTCCCTGGTGGCGCAAGTGGTTCACTCTTTCTGGACTCTCTGGCGTTCGTTCTGCTGCTTCTCAGCTTCTGCTTCGGCTTCTCCTTCGAATTCTACTGCTGCTTTCTCTGCTTCGGCTTCGGCTGCTGCAGCTGCTGCTGCTGCTGCTGCTGCTGCTGCTGCTGCTGCTGCTGCTGCTGCTGCTGCTGCTGCTGCTGCTGCTGCTGCTGCTGCTGCTGCTGCTGGCGTCCCCGAGACGCCGCCCTTAAAAAGCACAGTCTTAGCTCAGCTGAATCCCATCTACCTATGCCCACACCCTAATCCAGGTGCCCGCCATCAGGCATGCATTCAGGACAAGGATCCATCATCTATCCTGATGGCGGAAGGGCAGAAAAGCCTGATATTTTCTTTACCCTACAGAGGGTTAATGCCTCAGCCTCTTCTCACACCTCCACATTTTCAGCCTAAGGCTGTTGCTCCCAGCTCTCAATGATTTCTCCCTTGCTAAGGCTTTGTGGTTCAGATCAACTGAGCTGCATGTATGGATGCAACTGAAAAAAATAAACATGGTTGGCTCACAAGCTCTGGTAAAACCCTATGGGGGGGCCTCCCCGGTGGTGCAGCTGTTGAGTGCTGGGCTTCGAAACTGCCCGCAACCTCTGCAGCGCCGGTTCAATCCCCACCCCGGAGAGGGTCCCACAGGGCGCGCATACCTCTCCTGCCACCTGCTGCTCCCCTCAGCAGTGTATTTCATCAGTCTGTCTGTTCTGCTCCCTGCTCTGGCCCTGGTGAATTCTCTCACCCTCCCGCACCTCTGACTGTACCCAGTGCTTGTATCAATAAATAAATAAATATTAAAAAAAAAAGATTATGGAAAGTCTTTTAAAAAAAAATACCCTATGGGGAAGCTAATTCTATTGTCCTCATTTCACAACTAAGAAAACCAGAACAGAGAGAGGTTAAGCAATTTGCACATGGGTGTAACCAGCAAGTGGCCCTGGCAGGAGTGGCCCACAGCGCTCAGGCAAATGTAAGTGTGTATATGTGTGTAAGTGTGTGCATGTGTGCTTGTAAGAGTGTGTGTATGTGTGCACACACATGTGCCAGATCCATCAATATTTACGCTAGGTATTTACGCAATGAATGTGAAAAAACTCTCTCCTGTGTTCAAAGAAGCAGCACTGTCCACAACTGCCAAGTCATGGGCCCCATCTGTGTAGCCATTGACAGGTGACTAAAGAGGTGGTTGAATACATACTCCATGGAGTACTGTACAGCTATTTTTTTAAAGATTTATTTATTTATGCATACAAGAACTGGGGTACAGGCCAGAGGTCCGGGGATGAGAGGATTCACCAGAGACAGAGTGGGGAGCAGAACAGGCAGATCTACTGAAATACACTACTGACAGGAGCAGTGGGCCAGACAGGAGAGGTCTGCTGCACCATGTGGGTAGCTCCCTGGCTGGCAGGGGATCAGAATTGTGCTGCAGGCCGCAGACAGCTTCACAGTGCTGTGCTTAACCACTTGCGCCACCAGGGAGGCTCCATAGACAGCTATTTTAAAAAGATGAAGTGGTGCCTTTTGGGACAAGATGGGTGAACCATAAGGTGATGATAAGTGAAATAAGAAAGTGAAAGACAGGGCATCTGATGGCTTCCCTCATCTGTGGAATATAAAAAACCTAAAAACAGACTGGCAAAGCACGGCAAACAATGCTTAGACTTTTTGGAAAATATATTGGTTACCAGAGGGGATGGGGGAGCGAGGAGGGGCTAGAGGGAGGTTGGGGACAGGACATGGCAGGAGCGGGTGTGTAGGGTAGTAAAGCATCAGGCTTTTCTGCCCTCCCGCCATTAGGATTGATGACGGAACCCTGCGGTCCTGAATGCATGCCTGATGGCGGGCACCTGGAGTGGGGTGTGGGCATGCGTAAGTGGGTGCACCTGGGCTGAGAGACTGGGCTTTTAGGGGCGGCATCACCAGGACGCCAGCAGAGCAAGAGAACTTGAATGAAACAGCAGAGCCAAGGAAACAACAGAGCAAAAGAGAATGGCAGAGAGCCCAGGAAGAATGAAGACTTGCGGGGGGCTTAGAGGCCTCCCAGCCTCCCGGCCCCCCAGCACCCCTGCCTGCCGTGTACCTGGTAAATCCCAATAAAAGCCTGCAAAAGCCACCAAGGGCTCCAGGACTCTCTCCTCCTTTGCTCCGTCTGCTCGGTCAGAGAGGACCTGCGCTGTGGCCTCCCTGCCGCTGTAGGGTGGTTGGTGGGGGTTGAGTGAAGCCTGGGCACAGATGGAGGAATAAAAATGTAACCCCAAAGCCACATAAAGGCTGACGAATGAATTTTAAAAATTAAATGAAAAATGAAGAAAAAAAACAAAATCAAGAAAAATAAAAAAACCACCCCGGAAGTCAGCGGGTGTTTGCTGAGCCCCCAAGGCCGCCAGGCCCTGAGCATGACCCCTCCCCAGGCCGGAGGGGTTTCATCTGCCCAGGAATCTCCCCTTTCGCCACTGGGGAACCACAAAGTGACAGAACCTTGGCAGCTCCAAACAAAGCCTCTGGATTCTGCAGCGCAGCTCAGCCTGACACAGCAAAGGGGCGGGGGAGCCCCAACACCAGGCCTCGCAGCCCCCCGCCGCTGGCCTTCAGCTCTGGCCAGGCCAGTTCCTCCTGCTCCTCCTAAGTGTTCCAGAGGTACTCGCAGCTCCTCGGCCCATCCAGCTTGGCTGCTGTCAACACCCCTGTGACCCTTCCTGCCTCTCCTTGTCCTTAGAAGTTGTGCACGGCTGTGTCTCTGAACGCACCACCCTTCCCCACCAGAACCAAGACTTTGCAGTAAAGGCCGTGATGAAGGCTCTAGATGAACAGCCAGATGAAGGAGTACCCACGGCCGGGCCTGGAAGGGTCCATGGAGTTGGGGTGCATCATCTTCCCGGCCCATGGATGTGTTCACCAACCCCAAAGCTCCAGAACCTCGAACATTGGGGTCGTTTATGGGACGCTCATCACACAGGCACCATCAGCCACGAGTTCAGCCTCCAACCCCCTCCCCTGGCATGTCCTGGGGGGCTGAGAGTCCCAGACTTCTCATCCGCCTTGGTCTTTCTGACGCCCAGTCTCCAGAGCCTGCCTGGAGCCACCGCAGTGAAACAAAAGACACTCCAGGAAACTCGGAGGTAAATATTTAGGAGCCCAACGTAAGGCACTGAGGTCAAAGAGCACAGAGTGTAACAAAGATGCTCTGAGTACCTTTTTCACTAAGGAAACCACCAGTGTTTGGGGAGCTGTGTGCCAGGGGCAGGGGGCAGAGACCTATGCGTGTTGTTTTCTACAATTTCACAGCAGATGAAATTGGAGAAGATGGAGAAGATGCCTCTTTACATGGCCAGGAGAGACGCTTCTGGAGAAACCAGCGCTCCTGACCTGTTGCTCTTGGATCTCCAGCCTCCAGAATGGTGAGAAAATACATTTCTGTCGACACCTCCAGTCTGTACTTCTTCATTCTGACAACCCTCACAGATTAATCTAGTTAGAATCAGAAATGAAATATGCGTAGCTAGCCATCACGCCTCACCCCGCATGCCTCTCACCTCATCCCAGCTCCTGGCTGTTTAAGCTGCACACTTCAGCTGGCAAAGGGGGGCCCCCTTGGACGAGGGGGACAATGTTAGATCCTGGAATCAGAGATCTGAATTTAAATCCCAGCTTTGCTGTGTGCGCACAGGCAGGCGTCTTTACCTCTCTGAGCTCCATTGTCTCCTTAGGGTGAGACTCACATGACGCAGAGATCCAGGCCCACCACACATGACAGGCCCCCAGGACACACCCGCCACTCCATGGGCTGGCGTCCTATCTTCTGCACCTGCAAACATGACTGCATTTGGAGACAGACTCTTCCAAGAGGCGACAAAGTTAAAACGAGGCTGTTAGGGTGGCCCCTAGTCTCATCGGGTGGTGTGCTGATGAGAAGAGGAAATCTGGACAAGCAAAGAGAGACCCCAGGGTGCACGTACAGGGAGGAAGACCTCAGGTCCCTGTGCAAGTGAGGACGCAGGAAAAGGGAGGTCACCAGGGAAGAGCAACCTTAGAGGAAACCAGCCCTGCTGAGCCCCTTGACCTTGGACTTCCAGCCCCACAACTTCAAGGAAATATGTTCCTGCATCACCATCTGTCTGTTGGTTAAGCCCTGCGTCTGTGGTGCAGACGGTGCCCCAGATCAGCAGGTCCCACCTGCACAGATCCAGCCAACTGCAGGTGGGAATATGCCCTGCAGAGCTAGACCTGGAACGGCTGAGACTGTGCTGAACAGGGACAGACTTTTCTCCTTGTCATTATTCCCTGAGCAATGCAGTAGAGCCACTATCTGCACAGCATTTATGCTGTATTCCATGTTCTAAGGCATCTAGAGATGGTTTAGGTAGACAGGAGGGTATGGTAGGTTATATACAAATATTGCACCATTTTAAGGAACTGAAACATCTGTGGATTCGGGCATGGGGGAGACCAATGCCCCACCGACACTGAGGGATACTATATGTGTTTATGGCACCTGAGCAGAGGAACACAACTCCATGATGAGAATCAGGTAGAGCTTGATCAAGGAAGCAGGTCTCTGTGAGTGATGGGGGATAAGGAGCCTATGATGGTGTGTGGGGGTCTTAGGTGGCCACAGGTCCTCAGGGCTAAAGGTCAGGTCCTGCAGAGCAAATTGAGTCTGAGAATCAAGACACAGTGAAATCCACACCTACCACATATAGGCCGCAGCCCCGACAATAGTGCGACCTTCAGAAGACTCTGGCTCCTTCCTTTGAAGAGCTGCACATGTCTCTGGCCCAGGATTTTGGGGAGCTGAAGGAAATGTGTTGGGAGCCAGCTGCTGCCCCCCTGCCCCCTGCAACAAGGAAGGCCAGGAGGTCCCTATGAGTGTGTGCGAGCTGTGATGGCCCCTGATGCCCTATACAAGGTTCCGACATATCCTTTGGGCCCCCCATCCCAGAACCATAGGGGAAGGGGCTTGAGGTCTAGGAGGCAAGGTACCAGCTCACGAAGCTGCCACAGTATAACACCACCCGAAGCTCATGATGCTCATTGTCTTTCTGCCCAGAAAAAAAAAAAAAAGCACAGCAACTGGTCACTAACCAGGTGCATCTGCTCAGGTCTAGAGGCTCATACCCTACTAAGCAAGGCTTTGCATTTGTGGGATGAGCTATCACTTTGGATCTCATGATTATTAGCCATGCTAAGCCATGCTTTCTGCATGACTGTCCTAAGGAGCGTTTTACCCCCTCTTCTTATCTTCATCAGAGCTGAGCTTTCGTGATTAGGAAAAGGCAGCAAGAACAACTTTCTGTCTGGACACCTTGTGGCGCATCTTTCACGGGCTCCTAGGTAAGTAAATCTTGAGCGTGTCCCCTAGAGGGGTCATTATCCTCATGTCACAGGTAAGGCCACTGGCTCAGGGAGGCGGAAGCAGCTCCTCCAAAGCCACCGGACAGGGGACGTGCATGAATTCCAGCACAATTGTGGTGTTTTAAAGTTTGATTGTATTTTGTTAGCTGGACCTCAGCTGCCTGAAGTTGAGTTCATCACTTTCTTCAGATCATCACACACTCATTAGACCTTGGCCATTTTTATTTCCTATTATTAATTTCCCTCTTTTATCCTCTAATCCCCACATCCATTTCTCTGGTATGGCCCATTCCAAAGGGTTACCTGTAAGTTCAGATGTGTAAGAGAATCCTTGATAGAAAGACAGAGGGAAGAAAGGGAAGGAGGAAAGAGAGGCGGGAAGGGGAGAGAAGTGGAGGGCCCTGGAGGGGAGGGAAAGAGAAGATCCATAAATAGAAACATAGAAACAGGGCCTCCCTGGTGGCGCAGCGGTTGAGCGCTGGGCTGCAAAGCTGCCCACAGCCTCTGCAGCGCTGGTTCAATCCCCGGCCGACGGGCGAGGGTCCTACATGGCGTGCAGACCTCTCCTGCCGCCCGCTGCTCCCTCAGCAGTGTACCTCGGTCCTTCTGCCTGTTCTGCTCCCTGCTCTGACTGGTGAATTCTCTCACCCTCCCGCGCTTCTGACTGTACCCAGTGCTTGTATAAATAAATAAATCTTTAAAAAAAAAAAAAGAAACATAGAAACAGAAATAAAGATACAGGTAGGTAGATGATAGATCAAAAAGTAGATGAAGACATATATAGAGAAAACAGCTTTGCATATCACACTGTGGGTGTAGAGTGTACACAGTAACGACTGAGCAGCATCTGGCAGTATTGGCAGTATTTCGGTTTTAAGAGTTTGTCTCTTGATTCTCCTGGGTTTTCTCTGAAGATGAACATACCCTGTTTCCTCCTTCCTTGCTGATGAACAGCAGTGAGAGGGAGCCTCTCACCTTCCTAGCTTTGAAGGGAATCAGCTGAAGCGTCACAGTTCACCACCGGCCGGTGTGATCTTGAATTAAAACCCAGCTAGTGTGCTGGGCTGTGCGTGAAAGCACAGATTTCAAAGACTTTGTATGAAAGATGTAATAAAATAGCCCATGGCTAATTTTTATATTGACTATAGGTTGAATTACCACTCTTTTGGCTATGTTGGCCTGAATAAAAGTCAGAAACTTCTGTCCCCAGAAAGGAACTATAATGGGACTCAACATGCATGGCAAAGGCTAAAACACTTCCCACAACCCAGTAACATTAAACTTATAAAGAAATGAGCACAGTCAAGCACCAGTGGGTGTGCACACGGAGATAACTCTCTTAAAAGACAATTCAGTGACGTCTCTTCTAGCAAATTACCCCAAGGAGGTAAGTTAGCAAGTTGAAGGAAATGTTATAGACAAAAATGTTCATCCTTGCATTTTTTGGATGACAGAACTATTAGAAATCATCTAAATATTCAACAGAGGGAGATGATTAAATTAATGATGTCCTCCACTCTCTGCAATGAAATACTGCGTGGCCATTAGAATTTGCATGCCAGGGGGGGAAGAGAGAACAGAAAGGGTGGGGATAGAAGATAGAGAAAACAGAATTCTGGAAGAATATTCACTAATAATATGTCCATAGAAGTTCTCTCTTTTAGGGCCTCCCTGGTGGCACAAGGGATTAACTTTCAGCATTATGAAGCTATTGGCAGCCACTGCAGCACGAGTTCAATCCCTGGCGAGGAAGCTACCCACATGACGCAGCAGACCTCTCCTTTCTCATCCGCTGCTCCCCTCAGCAGTGTGTTTCAGTCAATCTCCCTGTTCTGTTCCCTGCTCTGTCTCTGGTGAATCCTCTCACCCCCCTCCCAACCTCTGGACTACATCCCAGTTCTTGTATGCATAAATAAAAATAAATTATTTTTTGAAGTGGGGTACAGGCAGAGTCGCAGGGCATGAGATAATTCACCAGAGAGAGCGGGGGGCAGAACAGAGAGATTGACCGAAATACACTGCTAAGGGGAACAGCGGGAGAGACAGGAGAGGTTTGCTGCATCATGTGGGTAGCTCCCCAGCCAACCAGGATTGAACTCATGCCACAAAGGCCATGGACAGCCTCACAGCGCTGCACTCAACCCCCTACACCACCAGGGAGGCCCTAATGATAAATTATAAAAAAAATTTTTCTCTCTTTGGGATGGATTTTCTGATATTGAGATTTTTATGTGTTTGCCTGCCTTTCTCTTGTACATTTTTCTGTACAAGGTTTGGATTTTTCTTTTTAACCTCTGTCCCACATCAGGATTACAGAAGACTGTTCTAGCAGAAGCAGACACCTGGCCCCCTGTGTTTGCCAAGGATTGTAATCTCAGCAGAAGGGTCATAAATAACCATCAGGATGGGAGATGGTACCATGCAACTTGGCTTTCCCAAGGACCTCAGCTCCAAGAACATCAAAGCCCTGTCCCACCTGGATTTGCTCATCCCTACACCTTTGGGCTAGAAACTGTCTTGCAGTTAGTTGCAGAAGCAGCCAGGGTCACATTGTTCCCAGGGAAATTCTTGTCCTTTTTCTACTCTGCTTCTGTTTTCTCAATGTGCTCCCTTCCTAAGTGGGTGCTCCTCCACTTCTCCAGGCAAGCCAAATCAACAATGGTTATGTTGTTTCCCAGACACCGACATCTCTAAGCTATGGCCAGGTGTGGGATTCTGGTCCCAGGTGTCGAGTCATCCCCGGGTTTACTACGGGGTAGCCAGCTCATCCTAATTTACCAGGGATTCTTTGGTCTTTAGCATTGAAAGTTGAGCATGCGGGAAAATTGGTCTCAGGCAAACCAGAATGACTGGTCACCCTGTTTGATTTATGAACACCCCAGGTATTTTTCATTTAGGAACAAGTTTCACTTGTCCAAGTCTTCTCAGTCTTAAAAAGGATATTACTTTTCTGGGCCTTAGGGGGTAGCAGGACCTTAACAGACCCGACCCCTCGCCTCCTTGGGTCTTCCATCAAAACTCAAAGCAGACATTATGCTAACAACTATAGATGCAGGATACTGGTGGGGGATAAAATCAGGATTGGGGTGGACAGAGACATCAGGGAAATGATATGTGTGATGATCCTGAAGGACAGACATCATCACGAACATTCCCTGAAACCCCCCATGTGTCCATCCCTTGTTGAGCATTTTGCCACGTTATTCACTGAAATCTCACCATGAACCTTTTCAGAGAGAAACTTACTTACCCCATCTTCAAGACTAAGAGAACGTGGTATAGGGAAGATGTAGTCCATCTTTCAAGATCAGAGCCAGAAAGCGACAGAGAGGCTTGAAAGCAGGTAGTCTGTCCTAGAGCCTGTAATTTTTTGGTTAATTTAGTAAAGTAATATAAGGTCAAAAAGTTAGAGGCGAAGTCACAAGCTTTGAGATGGAAGAGAGAAAAGGTCACCCCCTCCCCACGCTCTCCCAACTCTCTTATTTCTCTGGGCAACCGCCTCCCAAATGGGTAGCTGCTTTCCAAGTGGTTAAAGAGCACTGCTTGGCTAGGAAGAAGGCCAAAGTGAATTTAGCAGTGAGTTGCTGCTGCGAGTTTGAAATCTACTGACACTGAGATGGGTTTGACTTGCCTTTTTCCTTGTTGTTATATTTTTAGTACATAGAACAGTATCTGGAATGATAGGCAATCTACATACTTACTGCATGATTACAGAGTGCATTTACCAAAAGTAGGCATTTTTTTTTTAAGATCTGTTTGTTTATTTATTTATTTTTTATTTATTTATGCAAGCACTGGGTACAGTCCGAAGCGCGGGAGGGTGAGAGAATTCACAGAGCCAGAGCGGGGAGCAGAGCAGGCAGAAGGACCGAGGTACACTGCTGAGGGGAGCAGCGGGCGGCAGGAGAGGTCTGCGCACCATGTGGGACCCTCCTCCAGTGGCCGGGGAGCAGCCGGGGATCGAACCAGCCCTGCAGAGGCCGCGGGCAGCGTCGCAACCCAGCGCTCAACCGCTGCGCTACCGGGGAGGCCCAAAAGCAGGCATTTTTTAAAAGGAATATATCTGACATAAAAAAAAATATTTTCATATAGAAATACCCAATTATTTCTCAAACTTGCATTTCTAACTCTGGAGAAAATACATCTCAAGCTTTCAATGTCAGACATTGTCTTGCATCAGGAGTCAGCTCTGTTATCTGTGGTCTCTATCTCCCTGTACACACACATGGAGCCACACACCCCACAAATGCACACCACACACAGGCACACCACACACACTTTCTCCTCCTCGTGATGGTGTCGGCATCATTCTTGTTATTAATCCATTTTCAGTGACTATGTTTTCCTGATAATATATTCTTTCAAGGTGAACCATGTAAGCGCTGCAATGACCTGTCCTCTCTGTGTGCTGTTTTGTCCTCCTGCAGTTAGCACTTGCCTTGGTTTTAGTTGCTGCTCAACTCACTGTGTGGAGCAAGGATTCGTTCCTCACACTTCTTCATAGGAATGAACTATCTTCCTATAAATCCCATTTTTCCCCTCTCCTTGCAAAAATCATGTTTAAAAAGCAAGTATCTGTGTTTATCTTTTTTGAATGCTGAGTAATATTCCATGGTGTCTATGGACCACATCTTCTTGATCCAGTCATCTATTTTTGGGCATTTGGGCTGTTTCCAAAGCTTAGCTAGTGTAAATAGTGCTGCTATCAACATAGGGGTGCAGGTGTTCTTTGGCATTGATGTTTCTGTGTCCAGAATGGGGGGGTTGCAATTGTATGGGGAATATAAAAATAAAATTTATTATTTAAAAAAAAAGCAAGTATCTGAATGATGGGCATAAAATGATTCCTGACATCATGAAAATATTATACCCATAATCCCTGTCCCAATGATGGCAAGAATAACAAAATAAGACACTAACCCCCCGATGTTTACCTGCAAGTGCTAAGAAAAAGTAGAAGTAAATTATTAAGAATGGTTTTCTCCAAAGGGTGATGAGTGATTTGTTCTTTTTTTTTTTTTTTAAAGATTTATTTATTTATTTATTTATACAAGCACTGGGTGCAGTCAGAAGCGCGGGAGGGCGAGAGAATTCACCAGAGCCAGAGCGGGGAGCAGAGCAGGCAGAAGGACCGAAGTACACTGCTGAGGGGAGCAGCGGGCGGCAGGAGAGGTCTGCGCGCCATGTGGGACCCTCCTCCGGTGGCCGGGGAGCAGCCGGGGATGGAACCGGTGCTGCAGAAGCTGCTGGCAGCTTCACAACCCAGCACTCAACCGCTGCGCCACCAGGGAGGCCCCTGATTTCTTAGTTTTACTATTGATTCAGATTTGCCTATTGTTCAAATCTTTTTTATGAAGGATATATTCACATGGCATCTATAAATTTTCAAAGATAAAAGAGGATTGGATCAGGTAGGGATCAGGTGGATGTTGTGTGGTG
The DNA here is from genome assembly GCF_014898055.3 of Talpa occidentalis. Classification (NCBI taxonomy): domain Eukaryota; kingdom Metazoa; phylum Chordata; class Mammalia; order Eulipotyphla; family Talpidae; genus Talpa; species Talpa occidentalis. The sequence goes on along the minus strand of NW_023601433.1, from coordinate 83,170,415 downwards.
CTTAGGGCAGTGTCTCTGGGGGCAGACAACACTGTGAGCTTGGCTGGGAGACCCAACCTCTCTGAACCTCAGGAAAATGGAGTTAGAAAAACATGAAACTCCTGTGAGTTACTGATTACATGACCTGTTAAATGAGCTGATATGTGTCACACACTTGCCGCCACCACACAAGGCGGTATATGTCTCAAGAATTGGCACTAGATGGGTATCAGCGTTGTATTAAATCTTGGAGCACCCGGGTGGTGCCCCCGGGGACTGGAGAATCGCTGAGTGAGGAAACCCACACATGGGCATCAGCGATGTTTTTTCCCTCGGTCAGCAATGCCCTAGGGTTCAACGTCATCAATTATTTAAGACTTGGAGGAATCAACAAAAGAGTCCAAAAGAGTGGAGCCTCTTGGAACCCAGGAAAAGTCCAGGGGTCCTGATCTGCTGGATTATGTTGTGAAACACCAGCACCCCCTCCCTCCAGGCCGGCCACTACCTGCCTCTGAACCCTCCTGCCCGCACGGCTGGCAGCCACCAAACAGTAAAACTTCAAGAAGGGAAATACCAGTAGCTGTAAGAGGGTGGCAGCTTGGTTTTATGTGGCAATAACAACCCTCCAGCCAATCTAGAGGTTTGGCTGTCAGGCTATTGCACACCTTGTTTTAAAGAACCCCGTAGAACTTCTGTGTGCGTTCATCGTAAGGCAATTGTAAGTCGTGAGGCCACGGGCCACAGAGCAGGGAGGCTGGGTTTTATTTATTTGTTTTTCATTATTTCACTTTTCGATTTAATTTTTTTTTTTTACTTTTTTGTTTTCTTAAATTGTTGTTCATTTTTGTATAGTATTTGATTTCTCCCCTCAGGTGTAGTCCCCATAAATCTCCCACCACCACAGCACCCGTGAACCATCACCACAGTCCCTTGTGCTCTTCCCGCCCTTGTTTTGATCCTTCTCTTTCCCTCTCCCCTGCTGGATGCCTCAGATCTACAGTTTGCCCTCTAGTTTTGTCTTTTTCCTGACCCTTTGTTCCGTTTTTCTATATCCCTCCGATAGTGAAGCCATCCAGTATTTTTCTTTTTCCTTCTGACTTGTTTCACTGAGCACGATCCCTTCCAGTTCCATCCATGTTGCTGCAAAGAGTATGAGTTTATCTTTTTTGATCGCTGAGTAATACTCCATTGTGTAGAGACCACATCTTCTTAATCCAGTCATCTGTTTGGGGGCATTTAGCTTGTTTCTGCATCTTAGCTATTGTGAATAGTGCTGCAGTAAACATAGGCGTGCAGGTTTCCTTTCAAATTAGTGGTTTTGTCTCTTTGGGTAGAGTCCTAGGAGTGGGATCACTGGGTCATATGGTAGATCTGTTTACAGTAATTCAAGGAGTCTCCGCGCAGTTTCCCACCGTGGCTGGACCATTTTCCATTCCTACCAGCAGTGTCAGAGGCTTCATTTTTCTCCACATCCTTTCCAGAGGCTGGGATCTTAAAAGTGTCAATAAGAGACAGGCTTCTGATACACCCAATGGTTATCCCTGCTTAGGTCAAAAGGCGGCTGCAGGCTAAGGGGCTCTGGGGTGGAGAGTGGGACAGGAAGCAGGATGCTATTTCCTAAAACACTGAGATGCTCAAAGCCTTGTTTCATCCTGGCTTTTTTCCGACTCACGTGTGATCCAGGACAAGTTGCTTGTTCCCTTTGAGCCTTTGTTTTCCCTTCTGTGCAACGGAGCTAAAAAGTAAAATGGCCACTGCAGTGGGCTCCTGTGAGGTCTGAATGAGATGGTGTAGGTCAAGTACTTCTTGATCAGCAGCTAAAATGATCACTTATCCGTGTCTGATGTGTGCCTTGCACCGTGGGGGGATTTCTTTTTAAAAAAAAAAAAGGTTTATTTATGCATACAAGAACTGGGGTACAGGCCAGAGGTGTGGGGGGTGAGAGGATTCACCAGAAACAGAGTGGGGAGCAGAACGGGAGGATCTACTGAAATACACTGCTGAGGGGAGCAGCAGGCAAGACAGGAGAGGTCTGCTGCACCATGTGGGTAGCTCCCTGGCCTGTTGGAGATCGAACTCTTGATGCAGTGGCTGCTATAGCTTCAAAGTGCAGTGACTTAACCAGGGAGGCCCCCCTGTGTGGGGGACTTGCATGCAGATTTACCAATTCATCCTGGGGGCGGAGGGGGGTGGCGGGGGGCAACTCTAGGAGGCAAGGGATTAACTCCACCCTACCTGAGGAAACTGCCTTCAGCAAAGATAGTTCACCTATCTGAGGTCACACAGCCAGAGCTGGTGCACCTAGGATTTGACTCCTAAAGGAGGAGTTGGAGAATTTGGAGGGTCAACACCAATTTTCTGTTCCTTTAGCTGGCTTTTTAAATGCTAGAGCCAATTCAGCAAGTCTAGGCAAATGTTTATCATGCCTGACCTCCCTGCCACTGTATGATTAGGTGGGTGCCATATGATTTCATGTTCAGCTGCTAGAAGATTCAGTGATGTGCGATTAAATTTTTTTTTAAAAAGAAAGAGCATCTAAATGCGAAAAAGGCTGAGGGATACCTCAACTTATTTCCATAGTCCAAGCAGCATATGAAGAGGCTTCTAGAATGTTCTGGAAAAGGAGAGTCAGGTGTTCCCTACCACCTACCTGCGCTCTACGGACAGACGAAAGAACAACTCTCCAGGCTGGTGGAGAGACTTGTAAGTCTTATTAGTTCACTTTTATAGAGTGTGTTTTAGCGTTTCCTCAACCCAAGTGGGGCTGCCCGCCGTGTGGGGGTGCAGGCCCAGGCAACGGCCAGCCATTAAGGGAGCCAGCCCTGCCCCGCGCAGGGGCTAAACCAGGCGGAGACTCAGGGGCTAATTCTCCTATCTGCCCCTCCCCCCAACCTACTTCTCGCACCTGCAAAATTATGACTCAGAAACAACCAACTCTTTAGTTGGGGGAACCACCCACAGATGGAAAACAGCTTCTCACGCCTAGAACTGCATAGTCCTCCCACCCCCGAGGAAGAGAAAATGATGGAAAGAAGCAAATGGCCATGTCGCTAGTAACCCAGGCCCCCTGCCGGGGGCAGAGATGACGTCTTTAAGTAACTAGGGCCAAGGGCTCTCTCTGGCACCATCTAAGAGAGGGCAAGAAAAGCAGGTATTTCCCTTAAGTCTTCATAATGGGTCCAGGCATTAAGGGAAAGAAACCCAACACACGTGAGCGCAAAGGCTGGAAAGGTGGCAGCAGGGGCGAGTTCCAGACGGCAGATCCAGGGACCCAGCAGACCTGTGAGGACCTCACTCCCCTTTCAGCTCTGCTAGTACAGGGGTGTGGGGGGGGGTCTGGGGAGAGACTCATCCTCAGCTTCTTCAGGTGTCTCCCCTGTGGTGAGGGAGGAGGGGTAAGCATGGCTGCAGGCAGCTCCAGTGTGACATCCTGTACACCCAACCACAAAGTTAAAGGATTCCTCCTGGTTCCTGGCATCTATATGGGATCCCCAGGAGTCCCTGACTCTGCTGGGCCATGTGTCCATTCCTTGGGCCCATCACTGCAGTCAGCAGATGGGTTATTACGATTGGTCAGCCTGGGTTCTGAGGACGGACTGACTGCCATTAGGATCACAAGGATGGGTGAGGACCGCAGAAATGGGGAGGATCATAGAATAAAGGAAGACCACAGGGATGGGGGAGGATCACAGGATGGGAGAGGACCACAGGGGTGGGGAAGACTATAACAATGGATGAAGATGGCAACAATGGGGTAGAGCACAAGGATGAAAGAGGATCACGAAGATGGGGGAGGACTATAAAGATGGGGAGGACCACAATGAATGGGAGGACCACAAAAATGGGGTAGAATCACAGGGTGGGCGAGGATCACAGGATGGGCTAATTAGATGGGTACAAGCAGGAGAGAAGGGAATGTGTGGGTCAGGAGGCAGCAGATGGACAGTGTCTGCTGTTCTAGAGCATTAAGTGTGCCTAGGGAACACAGCTAGGTAAGAGACGGTGTCAGGATGACCTTGGGTTCTCACTCCCTGCGGACAGTGCATGGAGGAGCCCAGGGGAGGTGGAAGCAGAGAGAGCATCTGTAGCCACAGATCCAAGGGATCCAGGTCATGATCCAGAAAAGCTGCAGGGGTCAGTCGGAAAGTGGGACTACTCCACTTACCTGCACACGTTTCATGCACCCAGGAATAGGTGTGCGCCGGTGGTGCCATGGATAACGCGTCTGACTACAGATCAGAAGATTCTAGAGTGCCCAGGAAGGGACCTTAGTGAGTATAGCAGACACTATCACTGACTTTCCTATCCGCTAACCACTCACTTCGACTCACTGAAGGCCACCTGGTGTAGACAGGCAGAACTTCCTGCCCAAACGCTTTTTTATTTGTACTCAGCCTGTGAAAAAACCAAGTCAGAATGTGGGCCAGTCAGGGGCTTGACGCCTCCAGAATCAGTCTCCAAGCAGGGTTGGTGGGGAGTCCAGGGCACCTCCCAACTTTCTCGATGAGAGCTGCCTTGTCTACCAGTCTCCAGAGTGCCCTAGGATGCACCCAGGTATTCATGGGGCAGATGACATTGGCTGGCTTCTCTCCCTGCTGGATTTCCTAGGATGCCTGCCCATCTGAATGCTCGTCTCTGAGTCTGCTTCTGTAAGGATACAAGCTCTGAGGGTTCATGAACTGGGGGGGATGAGATAGATTGGAGGTCACACTTCAGCATTTCCAAGGATGTTTTTGTTTTTTTTTTTTGTTTTTTTTTTTTTTAATTTTTTTTTTTTAAATTTTTTTTTTTTTTTTAATAGAGGCTTGTTTATTTATTTATTTATTTGTTTGTTTGTTTTGTTTATACAAGCACTGGGTACAGTCAGAAGCGCGGGAGGGTGAGAGAATTCACCAGAGCCAGAGCGGGGAGCAGAGCAGGCAGAAGGACCGAAGTACACTGCTGAGGGGAGCAGCGGGCGGCTGGAGAGGTCTGCGCGCCATGCGGGACCCTCCTCCGGTGGCCGGGGAGCAGCCGGGGATCGAACCGGCGTCGCAGAGGCTGCGGGCAGGTTCGCAACCCAGCGCTCAACCGCTGCGCCACCGGGGAGGCCCTCCAAGGATGTTTTTGAATACTGAGCACATCGGGTTTAACACTAGGGTTTGGAAGGATTAGAGGGAGAGACAGAAGGAAGAAAGGATGGATGGAGAGAGGAAGGAAGGGCACTAGACACATGAATGATGACCCCACTGCTTGATAATGAAAACCACACCATAGACATGCAAAAGAATTAATAAATAAACGAGGGCAGAAGTTAAAGGTTCCTTCCTTTCAGCTTTGTAAGAGATAAAACCCCGTTCTTCTCTGAACATGTTATTTTATTTTATTTTAAAGATTTATTTATTTATTTATACAAGAACCAGGGGGACAGGCCAGATGTGCAGGAGGGTGAGAGGATTCACCAGAGCCAGAGCGGGGAACAGAACAGGCAGACTGACGAAGTACACTGCTGAGGGGAGCAGCGGGCGGCAGGAGAGGTCTGCGCGCCATGTGGGATTCTCACCAGCGGGCCGGGATGGAACCTGCACTGCAGAGGCTGCAGACAGCTTCACAGCATGGCGCTCAACCGCCTGCGCCACCAGGGAGGCCCTTCTCTGAATGTTTTAATACCAACAGTTCAAAACAGGTGCTAACTAAAGTCATACTGATTCTTAACATAGAAGCACTGTCATTTTTCTCCCCTGCAAAATGGCGGTACCATGGTGATAACCTGAGGGAGGGCATTGGGGGGGATCAGGTGCAGCTGCGCTTTGCATAAGAGAAAGACCACGTCCAGTGGGAGTCTTTATGGGTAACAAGGATGACACGAGGTGACTAGATAGTTATAGAGGGCATGAAGAAGGCCTCTGCAAATTTCCAGTGGGATTGTACCAGTGGGGTTGGGCCCACCAATATCTACCTCATCAGAGAGGCTCAGTGAGTGATGGGCAAATGAATGAATGACATCGGCAGGTGGTGCTTATCTCATTCATGGCTTTTATTGCCCAATAATTTAACACCCACTTAAGGGGTCACTAAACAGACTGCCTGTCCTACTAGAAATGTTGACATACACCCACCTTCCTCTTCAACTTCTCCTTTCACGTTGCAACAAGGCTTGACTTTGGAATTTATCCACGAGGGTAAATCCCTGCTTTCGTGTGAAGCCATTAATATGGCCTCCACATGCTTACGTTTCTCTTCTCCCCTAGGTACTTGGGATACGTGATTGAAGAACAGTTGGTTGCCGAGGGTCTCGGAGAAAACTGGAAGGTGGCAGCCGCTTACTGGAAGTTTCTGAGCATATTAATGGGTAAGCCTCATTCCTAGGCAGGCAAGGGGATGGCGTAAATGTTTGTTTTATGGGGGGAGTCATTTACTTTTCAGGCTGAACGTTTAGACAGCTTGAGAGAATTATTTGAAAGGAAATGAAGCCCAGGGTATACGATGCTTGTGGGCCTCCTCCACCTCCCTCTGCTCTGCCCAGCTCTGAACATGAGACGGTCAACCCCCTTCCTCTGTGGCCCCGAGCCCCAGGTCTCCCCCAGCACTAGCCTGACACAGGGTGGCTGTTGTTGGAAGGCCTCCATGTTGCAGACTCAATGGTCCCCACTGAAGGGAAAGCTAAGACCCCTTTCTTGGATGTAGCGACGCTGGTTCTTGAAGGGAGGACTCTGCAGATGTGCCTGGGAAGTTGAGCTGAAGACTTCCAAGACAGACAGTCTAGCCTGGACCGTGTCACCATCTGTGAGGTAACACTGGGCCTCAGTTTACCCACTTTATTATTTTTTTAATTAATTTTTTTTGTGTGTATAGAAGAACTGGGGTCTAGGCCAGAGGTGCAGGTGGTGAGAGGATTCACCAGAGACAGAGGGGGGACCAGAACAGGCAGACTGACTGAAATACACTGCTGAGGGGAGCAGTGGGCGAGACAGGAGAGGTCTGCTGTGCCATATGCGTTAGCTCCCTGGCTGGGGATCAAACTCAAGCCGCCGTGGTGATAGCACTGAGACCACCAAGGAGGACCCCTTCCCCACTTTTAAATATGTGGTGCATTAAATGCTTCCCAGAGTCCTTTGCAGCTCGGCATGCTGTTTTGGGAAAGAGCCCTGCCTGGATTTACTCACAGCTCTGCCTGGGAAAAGCCCTGTGTGTGTCCCCTATTCTTCCCCAGAGCCCCTTCGTCTCTGATTCCTCTCCCAGCTCTCCTGCCTTTACCCACTCATTCAAATTACTCACAGCCCTGGCAAGGCAGTGGCTTGCAACACTGCAGCCGACAAGACAAAGGCTCTCCAGTGTGGACTTTCTGCGCTAACAGGAAATCACAGAATAACCAAGCAATGTCATTATAAAGCAATACAGCCTTGTCCTGCATGGGTGTGAATCCTCAGGCTGTGTGACCTGAGGGAAGTTACTGAACCTCTCTGGGCCTCAGTTTCCTCATGCAAATGGAGATTATAGCAGTGAATTAACATAAGAAGCTCTCAGAACAGTGTCCATATAAGCCTTGGCTATGATTACCATCTCCTCACCACCATCATCCTACAGATCCAGCGCTATTTCGCCAACTCCTTTTCCTCTGCTTTCTCTCTTCTTGGGCCTCTGGAGTCAGGCAGATCCAGGTTCAGACCCCTACCCACCAGCTGTGTGATTTTAGATAACTTACCTTACCACTCTGATCTTTAATTCCCTGCGTGTAACGGGCTGTGACCGTAATAATGATAATGACAGTGATTTCTTCGTCTATGAAAGGAGGTTGTGAAGGTTAAATCATAGTGTGTAGGAAGTGCTGGCACTTAGTAGGTGCTAATCCAAATTTGCTCTTCTCTCTCTCTCTCTCTCACACACACACATACACACACACATATCCCTATTCACAAAGTTTCTTTTAATTTTGGTGACTTCTAAATTTAAAAAAAAAATTTAACACAACTGTTTTCCTTCCTATGTGTTTTACACATTGAAAAATATTATTCTGAAGCGGGATCTGGCCTTCCAGGTCTGCCAAGGACTCCACAGCAGTCACTGGAAATATCTCAGGCTTGGCCAGTCCAGCACTTTCTGATGGTAGCTGATGACTTGTTACATCTGCTTGAAATCCTTCAGCCCTGAAAACCCTTCATCCAAACTGGGGAGAAAAACGCTTTAAGATGTCTATTTCTCTGACAGTCTGTGCCTACTTCTCCCAAATCTCTGGTTTTGTTTTGTTTTTATTTTTCTTTATTGTTGTTGTTGTTTTTAATTTTGATCTCTTTGAGTTTGTCTACACAGCTCGAAAACATATGCCTCATTGCCCCATGAATTCCATTTCTTTCTTTCTTTTTTTAAGAGTTATTTTATTTATTTATGCATACTGGGGTCTAGACCAGAGATACAGGGGCTGAGAGGATTCACCAGAGACAGAGTGGGGAGCAGAACAGGCGGATCTACTGAAATCCACTGCTGAGGGGAGCAGCAGGGAGACAGGAGAGGTCTGCCTCACCATGTGGGTCAGCTCCCTCGCCAGGGATCGAACTCATGCTGCTGGCCATAGCTTGATAGCACTGAGACTTTAACCCCTGTGCCACAGGGAGGCCAGAATTCCATTTCTTTTAATGGTGAACTACATATCACATGAAGTTTTACCACATTTTAAGTGTCCAGTTCAGAGGAATTAAGCACATTTACCTTGCTGTGCCAGCATCACCACCTCCATCCCTTGACAAGAACTCTCTTGTCCTATAAAACTCAAGTTCAACACCCATTAATCAATAACCCCCCACCTCCAGCTCCCACAACTACCCTTCCAATTTCTGTCTCTAGGAATTGGACTTCTCAAGGTACCTCCTACAGATAAACTCATATATATCTGTTTGATTACTGGCTTGTTTCAATTAGCATGATGTCCTCAAGGACATCATGGATCAAGGATCGATCCATGGATTGATCCAAGTTCGATCAAGGATTGAACTCCTGCTGCAATGTCCTCAAGGGGTATCCAAATTCTCTGCCTTTTTAGGGCTGTATAATATTCCACTGGTGGCTAGATCACACTTTGTGTGTATCCAGTCATCTGTCTTGGTCTCTGGGTTATTTCCACCTTTGGCTTTTACAAATACTGCTGCTCTGATTCTGGGTGTGCAAATGTCTCTGTGAGCCCGTTTTTTCCATTCTTTCTAGCATATACCCAAAAGTGAAATTGTAGGATCATTTCACAACAGCTGCACCATTTTACTTTCCCACAACAATGTACAAGGGTTCCAATTTCTCCATACTTTTGCCAACTCTTGTCATTGTTATTTTCTGTGTTGTTTTTTTTTTAATGGCAACTATCCTAGTAAGAGTAGGTGGTATCTCATGTGGTTTGACTTAGCATGTCCTGATCATGCACCATGGCTTCCCTTTTCTCAGTTAATAACAATGCCCTCTCCTGATCATACAGACTTAGGTCAGGGGTAAGGAGAGGTGGGCTTGCATGGTCTTCCCTAAGCCTCCATGTTCCTGGAAGTAACATGGAGTGAAAACACATCAGTAGACAGGAGAAGAGACATTTGAGAACCCAGACCCTGAACCAAAGTTTCCTTCCTGGAGGCATTTCATTGGCTGTGTGACCTTAATCCAGTCTCTTTCACTCTCTGAGCTTTCGTGTCCTCATCTAAAAGCAATAACAATAATAACTCTGACCCCTGGCTATTGGGGGGGTTGGGGGAATTAATTATTGCAATAAAGAGTTTAGGGAAACATATGACAGAGGGCAAACGTTCAGCCCATGTTGTTATAATCTCTCTTAATTTCATAACGAGAATTATTTTTAACCTTTACAGATTGTCAGATGTATTAAAGAGTTGAAAAATTGATAGCGAATTCCTTTCCCATTCCTGACAGAGGAGGTTAATTACTCATCAAGTTACCCTAACTGGAGAACAACTATGTTCTCCCACTTCAGCCTTCTGTCAACTTGAAATATTTGTAAGCTGTTTTCCTTTTCTGTCCATTTTATATTTGCTTTTATTATTTTAATTGCACAAGAAATACAAGTTTGTGGTAGGTGAAAGAGAAAATACAGATAGTCAGCTAGAAAAAGGAGGCATTGTGTCCCCACACCCAGAGATGACCACGATTAATATTCCAGCCTATAGTCTTGTAGACATGCATGCATATAATTTTTTGAGTCTTATTTATTTATACATATAAGAACTGGGGTACAGGCCAGAGGTGCTGGGGTGAGAGGATTCACCAGAGACAGGGTAGGGAGCAGAATAGGCAGATCTACTGAAATACACTGCTGAGGAGAGCAACTGCACCATGTGGGTAGCTCCCTGGCCGGGGATCAAACTCCTGCTGCAGTGGCTGCCAATAGCTTCACAGTGCTGAGACTTAACCCCTTGCGCCACCAGGGAGGCCCTACAATTTTTTATGATAATATTAAATGTATCCATTGAAAGCCAGTTTTTTTTCTGTAAAAAATACTACAGCTCTCCCTCCCCGGCTCCCTAAAGCAGGCCCATGCCAGGGCTTTCACCACCAGCGTGGTACCTGTACCATCTCACGTCCCCAGTGGGGGAGTCGCTCTTGCGTTCAGTCATTCCTTCAGGCTGTTCCCCAGTGATTCCAGGAGGTCAGGAGGAGTTGCGGGGCTCCTGCCTCAGTGGAAATATTGATATTTAAGACTCAGGGATTCAGTCCCGTGAGGAAGCCTCTGCTGTCAGTTTGGAAAGAGTCAGCCTCATCCCCTCCACCCTCAGCTCATCATCATCATAAATATTGGAGGTCATGGAGAGGTCACGGGAGGCATGAATGATAACACTGGGAGGACCTGTTGACTTCTTACAGAAAGAGAAGGGATCATTATTTACCTGTAACCTACCATTTCCCGGCAATTCCCAGCATGCTGCTGTCCAGCTGGGGTTCAACGCCCCCTGAGATTTAATATAATGAAGAGTCTTTGGGCCCCTGAGGTTGCCTCACGCAGGAAGAAAACAAACACGTGCACCAGCAGGAAGACTGTATTTTCTCACCAAGAAGGCCCATTTCCTCTTGTGGTCTGCAGAAAGCGACCTACCCCCTGACCCCAATAAGGGTAGAGAGGAGGCAGCGGCCCCCGGAGCCCTTGGTGGGATTTCACAAGCCGTGATCATCCTGGGCCATCCTGCCTCCACCCGGCCCCCCGCGTCCCACCTGGAAAACACTGCGGCCCAGTTCCCACCAAGCATGCAGGCTGTTAATGTCTATCACGCGCTTCACTCAGTGAATGTTTTTCACGTACCGTCTTGTCTGACGTGCAAAATTCCCCAGAGGAGAGTATCACTATTTCCATTTTCCAAAAAATAGGGAATAAGGGCTCAGATAGTCAGGATGCACTTACAAAGTGGGGAGCAGGCTTTTAACCCTCAAACTGTCAGCTCCTGGGATTCCAAGTCTGATATTACACTGCCTGCCTGAAGGGGAATTTGACTGTGAAGGGGGTGGGAACACATTTCAGGGCCCCAGGGACATCTTCTAGACATTTCAAAGAGTCTCTTTAACCTCGCCTTTCCATCAACACGATTGCCAGGTGTCACATTTAAAAGGACAATTATGTAATTACAGATGTACATTTGCTAAATACACATGTATACATATATGTATACATATCCATGAAAAGCATAACTGCTGACCTGATTCTGCACATCAGTATATGAGTTTACATGCATACACATGTGATATTCTTCATATATGCATACACATAGACGCACCTGTATGTGCACATGTATATATCTTCACACACATGTATAGACAGGTTAAAATCAGATCAAAATGTAAAACTATATATGTGTTTACATGCAATTATGTGTACAAATTCACATCTAGGTACATATATATACACACACACATATATGAACCAGAGCAGAAACTAGTCATTTTCTCTTTCATATTGGAGCTCTGATGTGTCTCTGTCATTCCAATGAAAATTCTGACTGCTTCACACCTGAAATCTTTCAGTTTGTTGCAAATTTTCTTCTCAAAACAATACTATGGAAGTTAAAGGAACAACATAAATTTTAAAAAAGAATTTGATCTGTCTGATATCACTTAAGTTAAGTTAAATGTGGTTCCTGTTAGTGAAATGTGAGTGAATCAGAGTTTGGAGAGGCTTAAGGATAGATTCGTAGGCAGCCATTTTAGTCAATATTTCCAGAATGCCTGCCCAGGCTGTATCGTGAGCCTGCCTGTGGGGGTTCTGTGCCAGCAAGGGCTTTGGTGACTTGCTTGGATCAAAGCCCTGGGCAGAGGTGTCCCAATGGTGCCACAGTAAATGCCTCCACCCAGAAGCTAACCTTTCTGCCCTCCTGGTGCTCTGCAACCACGCAGTGCGGGCTGGGTCACATGGTAACTGGGCTTTAATGGGTTACAGCAGGAATTTCTCTTCCCTGGAAAGTCTTGAACTTTATTTCAAGTATGGCACCTCTTTTCTCTTCTCCACCTTTTCAAATGATGCAAAGATTTTATTCTCTCTTGACTTTCAGGTTTAATTTCCTTCCAGTGATTGACAAACTCTCAAGTCAAACAGTAGGGAGATGAAGAAAGCCTGAAGCAAAAATTACCTTGGAGGTTGTGAAAACCATGTAGTTACAATCTTACTGTTGTGCTTTAGACCACACTATTTCTAAATTTCATTTCACTTACCTCCCCCTCCTTGGTCAGGGTATATAAGATTAAAAAGATGATCAATATCAGAGTCCAGTGAGGTTGTAGGGCAACTGGAACTCTCACACACTGCTTTGGGAGTGGAAATTTAATACCAACACTTTGAAAAGCTGTTTGGCACAGTATTAAATTCAACATATGTATGTCTCCATGGCCCAGAAATTCAAAGAATACTCCCCTGCAAATACATGCAAATACATCAAAATACATGCAAAGAGGGCCTCCCCAGTGGCGCAGCGGTTGAGCGCTGGGTTGCAAAGGTACCCGCAGCCTCTGCGGCGCCGGTTCGATCCCCGGCTGCTCCCCGGCCACCAGAGGAGGGTCCCGCATGGCGCGCAGACCTCTCCTGCCGCCCGCTGCTCCCCTCAGCAGTGTACTTCGGTCCTTCTGCCTGCTCTGCTCCCCGCTCTGGCTCTGATGAATTCTCTCACCCTCCCGCGCTTCTGACTGTACCCAGTGCTTGTATAAACAAAACAAACAAACAAACAAATAAATAAATAAAACATGCCTCTATTAAAAAAAAAAAAAACTACATGCAAAGAATATTTACAGACTTACTTGCCATAGTCCCAAACTGGAAATCAACTAAATGTCCATTATGAACAGAAGAGAGAAATTGTGGGACATAGTCATAGTCTTCAGTCTGATGGAGATATGTTCTGAAAAATACATTTCTGGGAAATTTCATTGGTCATTAAGTGAACATTACCACCTTCCAAACACAAATCTAGATGCCACAGGGCACTACACACCTGGTTATGTAGTACAGTCACCTGTGGGCCATCATTCACTGAAATGTTAAGTCCCACGTGAGTGAATTACTCGACAATCATATGAACACTATGGATTAATCCACAGCCACATTGATTGAAAGAAACCTGACATGAAAGAGAACATACTGTGCGCTTCTATTTATATGAAATTCAAATATGGGTAAAATAATTGGTGGTGAGAGGAATCAGAATAGTGCTTATCTAAATGGGCAGAGAATGACCGGAAGTGGGTACATGGGAGCCAGCAGGATGAGGGTGCTGAGCTTGGTAGTGGTTATAAGGGGTGTAGACATCTGAGAAAGTCATCAAGATGCACACTCAATATTTGCACACTTTATTGCACTTAAGTTCGCCTTCAATAAAAAGAAAGACGTGCACATTCACCATGTGACAGTGTCATGTGTGTTAGTGAGGACTTGCCGAGAAAAAATTAGGAAGGGGTTATTTTCCAGGTGGATCCAAGATCCTGCATGCAAATAAAAATATTATTCTCCCTCATAAAGTCCAGTGATACCCCCCCATGCTCCAGTTCTGATGAGGCCAGAGGGAAATACTGACCCGCCCATGGCCCCAGCGTCCTCTGCCTGCTGCCCCTTCGGGTAAGAGCAGACATTCCGGACACTTCCGCTAGAACGCGACACGCTGTCTCCTCCAGCCACAGGCCCCTCGGCCAGGGAGCTCTGCTGGTCACTCTGTGGAAGGTTAATTGCTGGTCCCCTGGCAATAATTACACCCACGGCTGGAACACGGAGCAAAGCAACAAATTTCAACATCACGGGGCGGCGAGGCCAAGGGAACCACAAGGCCATCCAAACGAAGTCCTCAGCTCTTGCGATCTATGGCCCAGGACTGCCCGGCGACTTCTGTGAGGCGAGAAGGGGCAGAGGCACCAAAGACCCCGACAGCAGTCGTTTCTGCTCAACTCTAGGGTCACGGCTCCCAAAGATCTATCTGCTGCCCATTCTGGAAACTCCGCAGTTCTGCTCCCTGGAGGCTATTCGAGTTCTCACATGATTTGGGGTGTCCCAGGGATTGTGGTTGAGAAAAGTTGCAGACTCTCCTCCTCTCTGCCAGCTGCTGGAGAAGAATCCTTCCTCAGTGATGGTGCTGGAGGTAGCAGGAGTAATAGCAGTAGTGGTGATAGTAGCAGTGGTGGTGCAGAAGTTGTAGTGAAATGGGCCTCCCTGGTGGCTCAGGGGGTTAAACGTCAGCACTATGAAGCTGTTGGCAGCCACTGCAGCATGAGTTCGATCCCCAGCCAGGGAGCTGACCCACATGGTGCAGCAGACCTCTCCTGTCTCACCTGCTGCTCCCCTTAGCAGTGTATTTCAGTCAATCTGCCTGTTCCACTCTCCACTGTCTCTGGTGAATCCTCTCACCCCCTGCACCTCTGGCCTGCACCCCAGCTTATATGCATAAATAAATCTTTAATAAATAAATAAATTGGGGCACGGTCTTATTATGAAACACCTGTAGGGAATTAAATGGGCTGGCAGAGAAAGATAGTGTGTCTATATTCTGTTAGAGAAAGATGGTGTCCCGTGATGCATTGTTAAATTTAAAAAGGAGGTTGTAAGGATCAGGGTTTGCATTATCCAATGTTTTCTTAAGCACAAACATGGAAAAGATGAGGAAAGCTGCCAAGGAAGGTTTCTTTTTCTGGGGAGGGAGATTATAAAGTAGGGGTTAGAGGAAGCTTTTACTTCTTCTGTAGATACTTTCTTTGCATTTTACCTTTATCACCTTCATAATAAAAGCAAGGCAAGATGATATATACAGGAAAAGCCCAGCCCTCCTGGGAAGGATACCAGGATACTAGGAAGAGATGGCTTCAAGGACAAGTTGGGTTGACCAAGGGGTGACCAGACCTCATTCATTTCTATTTACTCAGCCAGTGCAGGGAGCCTTGGGATGGATGTCCTGCCAAGGAGTGGGGGGTGACTACTTCCCCCAAGCAGATGGAACAAATTCTCCTGCCAGGTCATTGGCATGTAGGAGATTTCTGGGACGTTCAGGTAGTTGCCTGCTTTTCCCTGATCTTTGTTTGATTTATTCTTTTATCTGTATTCAGGAAGTACTTCCCAAGCATCTACTATTGCCAGATCTGATTTACAAACTGGGATTATCAAGGGAGCAAAGCAAACATACTGCCCTCAGGGAGCTTCCTTCTAAAACAAGAAGAGGACAACACATAGGCATTTGAATAAATAATTGTTTTAATTGATGTGTGTTAAGTCCTATAAAGTAGAAATGCAGGGAGCCAGAAGGATCCATTATAGGGAGATTTTTCTTGTGAAACATGGAGAGGACAAACCCTCTTCCACATGAGTATTTTAGTTGTTCTCTCAAGAACAAAACAAACTTTATAAACATAACAAACTGAAGTTCTAAATGAAATCAATTTCAGTGAGCCTGTGGGCTGATAGGTATATGCTAGCTTGCTTTCCACAGTAGAACCCCCTTTAATCCCAGCCCCCTTCCTAAGTGGTCACTAAAAGCCTGAACGGGAGGGGTGGGCTCCTTTTTCTGGACTATTCATCTGAATCTATCAAGCCCTTGGACTTTTCCTTCCTTGGAGGGGAAAAAAAATCTTAGACCCACCTTGGAAGAAGCCTCTCTTCCAGTATAGACTTCACCTTGACAAAGTAAGGTGGTAACACCACATGATTCACAAGTCCTTGAATGCTTCCAGTGATGGGAAGCTCAACATCTACCATTGGAAGTCAACTTTCAGTTCATGAGGATCTAATAGTTGGGAAGTTCTTTCTCCTTTGGTTTGCTTAGCTTTCACATAGTTCTAGCCTCTGCTAGAAACAAAATGTCTCTATCACTTCAAAATAGTCACTATCACTTATCCAATTATTTTTTTAAAAAAACTTATTAATTATGCATACAAGAACTGGGGTGTAGGCCAGACTTGCTGGGCACCGGTGCCAGGAAGGTGGAAGCTGAGGTCTAATTGTGACCTCACAGCTATGATATGTCTGCAAATGACATCCTGACCTGCCAACCATCCCTCCTGCAAAATAGAATTAAGAATAAGATAGGTTGGGGCCTCCCTGGTGGTACAGGGGTTAAGTCTCAGTGCTATCAAGCTATCCCCAGCCACTGCAGGATGAGTTCAATCCCCGGCCGGCTGGGGAGCTACCCACATGGCACAGCAGACCTCTCCTGTCTCGCCCGCTGCTCCCCTCAGCAATGTTTTCGGTCATTTGCCTGTTCTGTTCCCCACTCTGTCTCTGGTGAATCCTCTCACACACACACATCCCACACACACACACACACACACACACACACAAACCTCTGGCCTGTGCCCCAGTTCTTGTATGCATAAATAAATAAATCTTTAAAAATTATGTAATAATTCACCAACATTTTAGGGATATTGTGAAGATTAAATGAAACAAAGCACAAAGAAGTGCTCTGAAGGCAGTGCCTGGTCCCTGGCAATGACTCAAGAAATAGGAGTTGCTGTTATAATTACCCACTTGTTTAGCATTTACTATATACCAGGAACCTTTCATATACTATTTTTTCAACTTCTCCACTAAGTGGGTATTATTCCCACACTATGATTAGAAAAATTGTGTAAGGCTCAGAGAGAGTGATTTTTAGACTTGGTCTTTCTCTAGCACTTATCAGATGAGGAAACTTGTATTTTCCCCAAAAGGCACAGCAATATTTCAGCTTCCACAATCCCTTCCAGAACCTTGGCACCCCCCTATCAAGACATGGATCTATTTCCTCTTCCCTGAGTGACTTTTGTGACTGACTCAATGAACTGAAGCTGCCAAAGAAATACTGTGTGACTTCTGACACTGGCTCATTAAAGATGAGATGGCTTCCACTGGGCTCTCCCTCTTGAGTCACTCACCCTTAAAACCCAGTGGCCTTGTTGTATAGAAGCCCAAGCCACACAAAGAGGCCAAAGGTAGGTGTTTTGACTGAAGGTCTCAGGTAAAGCACCAGCCAACCCCCAAGCATCAACAGTCACGCAGGTGAATGAGTGAGTCATCTAGTAATCCCTGTCACCCCTCAAGTCACCCCAACTAATGTTGAGTGAGGCAAATGATCAGTAGGTCCCACAAACAACACTCTGACCATCCAACCACCCTTTCTGCAAATGAACGTACTGTCAAACTCTTGAAATCAAGGAACTGGCTTAGAGATGGTGACTTGTTTTGAAGGGATATAAGCTCTGTCTTCCAGCAAGCGATGCCCCTGTCGTATATCTGCGAGCAAAACAAATGTTGTGGTTGTCTTAAGGCATTAAGCTTTAAGGTGGTTTGCCCCAAAGCTATAAATACCTGGAACACAAAGTGTCAAAACTCTTGACAAAGACCTTGTCTAACTTAACCTTTAAATGACAACCATGCAAGCTAAGTACTCTGTGCTATAGATGCAGACGTAGGCCTTGGGGTAAGATGACTGGACCAAGATCATGTTGCAAATGAGTGGAGAGGCTAAAATTCCTATCCAGGTGTGTTAGAACCTCTGCAGAACACACATGCTTGTAATGAAGACCACCCACCCACAATGAGGCTGGGAGGAATCAAAATTATTTCATACTCTAAGGGCCTCGGCACTCAAGGAAGTGTCCTCAAAACTGATAAAACAAGACTTTTTCCCAAGTAAGAACCCACATGGAATATCTTACAAAATGTCCTTCCACAATGGGACTCACTCATGTCCTGCCTTCCACTGCTGTATTCCTTGGAGAGGCCCAAGATTGTGGGAATGGGACATGTTGAGTGTGGGAAGATGTTTGCTTGGAAGGCTAAGGTTTTATGGGAATTGCTTCATCTCTGGGGATACATGGGGTCTTACGCTGAACCCCTGACATACGTGCCAATTAACCTAGATTGTGGTTGACGGTGGGAAAATTCAAGCAGTATTTCCTCCAACCCACCCCCCTCCATTGGGCCTTGACCGTAATGCCCCAAACCACCAAGAAGCAGTCCCACTAGATAAAGTATTATTGAAGGATTCTCTGACAATTATTGAAAACTTGACACATGCCATTGTTGAATCTGATCACTTCAATCCTGGACAAATTGCACCGTTATTGTGCCCAATTTATGGATGAGAAGATGGGGCCTCAGAGAAGTGAATGATTTGATCGAGCTCAAAGAGTTAGGAAGCGAAAGAGGTGGAATAAGAATCTGTCTGATTCCGAAACTGCTGCTCTTAGACCTGCAACACTGATATATGTCCCTGTAGATGGGGAAGAGAGGGAAAACCAGGTAGAAGTGACTGTGTGAGCAAAGATGGGCAGGCATGATGCCAGAGCACATCTGAGTCTACAATTCTGTAGAATCAGAGTCCATGATGATGACTTAATTATCAAATGACCCTTCACCAGGGAGGAAGCCAAGAAATGCTCACAGGGAGGATGGTGTTTGAGTCTTGAAGACTGTCTTTGTCAGGTCAGGCTGCTGGAACAAATACCATAGGTCAGATGGCTTAAACAACAGTCAGTTCTTGTGGTTCTGGGGGCTGGGAAGTTCAAGGTCAAGGTGCAAGATGCACCAAGAGTCACTTCTTGGTGAGAGCTCACTTTCTGGATTGCAGATGTTCTCTCTGGGTGCATGGTGTGTGTGGAGAGAGATCACTCTGTCTTTTTTTAGAGCATCTATCCCATCCTGAGGGTGCCACCATCACAACTTCATCTAATTACTCCCCAAAACCCCACCTCCAAATACGATCACATTGGGTGTTCAGGGTCCAAAGAATAACTTAGAGGTGGGGAGGGCGGGAGATTCAAACATTCAGCCCATCACAAAGAACATGTTAAATGTGTCCACATAAGAAGCCATACAGTCAATATCATTATATAGGTCACCACAGTTACTAATATTATTATTTCTATATGTGCACACCCTTTTGGTAGTAAATGACAGCATCCAACAAACTAGGTTAAGAAAAAAATGAGGGCCTCCCCAGTGGTGCAGCGGGTTGAGCGCAGTGCTGTGAAGCTGTCCACAATCTCTGTAGTGCAGGTTCAATTCCTGGCAGGCCAGGGAGAATCCCCCATGGCGCAGCAGACCTCTCCTGTCGTGCCCGCTGCTCCCCTCAGCAGTGTATGTCTGTCAGTCTGCCTGTTCTGTTCCCCACTCTGGCTCTAATGAATCCTCTCACCCTCCCATGCCTCTGGCCTGTACCCCAGTTCTTGTATAAATAAAATAAATCTTTTTTTAAAAAATGAGATTCATAGGCTCACAGAATAGCAAGGGAAAGAGAGGACACAGAGTCAACAATATTCCGTGGTTTCCATTCAACTCTCCTTAACTTTCTAGCGTGTCTCTCCTCTCTGCAGTGGCCCAATTCTCATACAGCCTATCTGGCTTAGTCTGGGGAACAGCTCGGTCCCACACAGCTTCAGGCCTTATTAACCCAGCTTTCTAAAACTAAGAGAAGAAACACTTGTCTTCAGCATCTAGACACCAATGCCAGGAAAGAATGTGACTGGTTAGGTTTGGGTTTTACCACCCTCTCTGAGCCGATCAAGGAGGCCAGGATAGGGGCAGCTGTGATTGGCCAGATCGGGGTCACACACTCCCTCCTCACCCATATCACCCAATAAAGTGGTCTCCCTCATAAAACTGATGTGAACACTGAATGAGTTGGTATTTGAGAGCCTTTAGAAGAGTGCTTGGCAAAATTTTTTTAAGATTTATTTATTTATGCATACAAGAACTGGGGTGTAAGCCAGAGGTGGGGGTGGTGGTGGTGAAGGATTCACCAGAGTCAGAGTGGGGAGCAGAACAGGCAGATTGACCAAAGTACACTGCTGAGGGGAGCAGCAGGTGAGACAGGAAAGGTCTACTGCGCCGTGTGGGCTCTCCCTGGCCGGCTGGGAATCGAACTCGTGCTGCATGCTTGTGATAGCCTGATAGCACTGTGTTTAACCCCTGCACCACCAGGGAGGCCCCTGCTTGGCAAATATTAATTGTCCAACAAATGCCATCAGGATTGGGAGAAAGTATGGGGCTCACTTAAGCTCCCAAAACTGAAAGTGAATTCCAGTTTTGCCACTTAGTGAGCCACATGATCTTGGGGTTAACCTCCCCGGGTCCTACTTTCCTATTTATGGCATGGGGAAAATTGTCACACTGCAAGTCTTAGATTGAGGCAGAGTCCTTGAAAATATTTAGATAAAGGCTCTTTTACTGCTTGTTTAAAAAAAATTTTTTAACCTCGATTCTCTCATTTTTAATGTAAGAATGTAGGAACTCATAAAGTTACAAAGGTGCAGGGGTTGAGAGGAGTCACCAGAGACATAGTGGGGAGAAGAACAGGCAGATCTACTGAAATACACTGCTGAGGGGAGCAGCTGGAAAGGCAGGCCAGGTCTGCTGCCTCCTGTGGGTCATCTCCCTGGCGGGGGATCGAACTCATGCCACAGTGGATGGCCCTAGCTTGTAGCTTGATAGCGCTGAGACAACCCGCCCCCACCAGGGAGGACCCCGCTCCTGTTCTTTTTCCCTAGAGTGAATTGAACTGTGACAGGTGGCAGGGGACTGACCTTCTAAGCAATGAAAGAGCATCGCCACCAGGGGGCAGCAGAGCTCCAGCAGCAGCCGCTGGCCCGACCAACTCAGCCACGCCCCTTTGGGCCAACCTCCACCTGATGCGTTTGGCCTTTGCTTGCTCTGAATGGAGCAGGGACCTGGGTTCCTGCAGAACCATTGTTGACGCTGGAATTAGGGAAAGCTGGCTGTGTGGCTTTGGGCAAGTCATTAACCTTGTTAATTCTTGCCACAGTCTCTTCATCTTTAAAATGTAAATAATGACAACACCCACCTCATGGCACTGTTGTAGAAATTAGACAAAATAATGGCAAGTAAAATATATCAGGCAGAGAGTAAGACTCCAAAACAATACCATTAAAAAGCATTAAGCTCACAATGAAGAATCTGATTTAAAGCTTAATAGCCCTTGTATGTACTGGGGAACTTACAGGGAGGTAGACGCAAAGGGCTTTGTCCCGGATGTTCACGTCAGTGTTGTTTACAATAGTGGCAAAATCTGAAAACCTAAAAAATTAACGCTTACCTGACAACAGGATAAAAACAGCCAAGGTTAAAATGATGTAAGAATTACATAAAATAAAATGATTCATAAAAAACAAAATAAATAAAAAATAAACAAAAAAATGTGTAGAAAAGTCAAAAAATGGACTTGAAGAACAGAAATTATAGAAAGTATAAATAAAAAGGTATATTTAGTATTACAGAAACTTCAGTTGTAACCAAATATGTGAGGAAAATTTGTTGGCTTCCTTGAAAGAATAAAAGTAAATTCAAGTATTCTAAAAAAAAAAAAAAAAAAAAAAACACAGCCAAGGATAACTGGTTATGTAAATGAAGAAATATTCATGTCAAGGAACAGTAAACAGCCTTTGTGCTTGGTGGGGGTGGCTTTGACCTTGACACTGACAGGAAGAGAGCACAACATTATATTATTGACCAAAAGAGCAGTTGTTCCAAGCTAGCAAGTGTCCAATCTCATGAATGCAAAATTGCGTGTGTCTACACATGTGAAGCCTTAGAGTCATGTAGGAAATTCATCAGATAAAAACAGTGATTGCTTTTGGCTAGTAGGATCTTGGGGTCACTTTTATCTTTTCATTTTGGAAAAAAAACTCAAGACAACCTACAGAGTAGAACAAAATATTTGCAAACCATCTATCTTATAAGGGGTTAACACCCAAAATATATAAAGAACTCATACGACTCAATAATAGACATCTTACTAAAGAAGACATGGTACAGGTATGTGGCCAACAGGTATATGAAAAGATGCTCAACATCACTAGTCACCAGGGAAATGCAAATCCACGGTAAACTACCACCTCCCACCTGTGAGAATGGCTATGCCAAAGAAGGGTGCCCTTGAGCACTGCTGGTGGGGATGTGAGCTGGCGCAGCCACTATGGAAACAGTATGCAGGTTGACTGGAAAGTGAAAAAGAAGTGCATCCAGCAAATCCACTTCTGGGTTTATAGCCAAAGGAGATGAAATCATATCCCGGGGCCTCCCTAGGGATTGAGTCTCAGTGCTAGCACCTCTAAGGCCTGGGTTCTATGCCCAGCCAGGGAGCTAACTAACGACCCACCTGGTGCAGCAGACCTCCCCTGCCTCACCTGCGGCTCACCTCAGCATTGTATTTCAGTAGATCGGCCTATCTGCTCCCCACTCTGTCTTTGGTGAATCCTCTCATCCCCCCTCCCCACACCTCTGGCCTGTACCCCAGTTCTTCTACACATAAATACATCTTTTTTAAAAAATCAGTACCCCAAGAGATATCTGCACTTCACATTCACTGCAGCACTATTCACAGTAGCCAAGACATGGAAACCACCTAAGTGTCCATCCACAGATGAGTGGATGAAGAAAACATAATTTTTCCATACACTAGAACAACACTCAGCCATATCACAAAGATGTTGCTATTTGCAACAGCACAGATGGCCCTTGAGGCTGCTATGCTAAGTGAAACAGGTAAGACAGAGAAAGACAAATACTGTCCCATCTGATTCCTGTGCAGAATCTACAAGAAGCCAAACTCATAAAAACAGGGGCTGAGGTTGGGGGAAAAGTGGAGATATTGATCAAAGGGGATGACCTTCAGGTCAGGAGATGAGTCTGTCTGGACATCTAACACACAACACGGTGACGATACTTGATAATCCCTAAGAGACTAGATCTTAAATGTTGTCACAACACACACCAAATATAATTATATGAAATGATGGGTGTGTTAATTGACCTTATCATGGCAATCAATTGCAATCTACACATGTATCAAATTATCACAGTGTACTCCTTAAACTTACTCAACTGTTATATGTCAGTCACATTGCAATAAAGCTGAAAAGCATTCCAATTTGCAGAGAAGTTGTAGGTATGACACAATGAATGCCCAAAGTCTTTTAGACCAGTTTCATTCGTATTGCGGATCCTTTGCCCCATTTACTCTGTTATCAATAACTCTGCCTACACTGATGCCTAAGTCCATACCTCCATCTACCTATATACATGCTGACTTTCATTTTTGTGCAACCATTGGAAAATAAGTTGCCAACATCAGAACATCAGGATCCGTATCACCTAAGGCAAGGACATTCTCTTACATAATCACAGCTCAGTTATTTCCATTACCCAGTGTACCATCCACATGCCCCATCTGCCAACCCGCCATATGCACAGACGTGGTTGTTTATGTGTGTAGTTATGTACACCCACAGCGTCAATTTCTAACAGTTGTTAATCTTTGTTTTTATACTTTTTAGAATTCTATGTATTTCTCTCTGAGAGGTGGGGGATCTTGGCTGGGAGATTCTTTCTGGCTGAGTCACAGAAAGTCACGCAGTCTCACCCAGATAGGCATCAAGGACAGGAGACCCATTCCATTCCTGCTCCCCTTCATCTCGGCTCGGCTTGCTTCAGCAGGTCCATGGAAAGGCCCTCTGGCAATTTGAGATTATGGACTAGATGTCTTCTTCCCTTTCTCCTCTTTGTTGTTTTTCCCCACAATCAACCTTTGGAGAGATTGAGATAAGTTGTAGAAGAAAACTCCTGATATGTCTGTTTCCTACCCAGGAGACCAAGAAGGAAGGCCTATGACTCTATGACCACTTTAGAGGATGGTGTGTTGAATAAATATGAACCCTGTGTCCCAACAATTCTACTCCTGGAGCTATTCCCTAGAGACACTGGGGTGGGGTGGGGTACATACAGCTGGAGACAACCAAGAATGTTCACACATCATTCACATGACAGCTCCCAACTTGAAATGGTCCAAACACCCACCAACAGTGGAATGAAAAAATGGTGGTATATCCATTTGATGAAATACTATGCAGTACTGAAAAGGGATGGCACACTACCACCTGCAACAACAGATGAATCTCAGAGATGAAAAGCTGAGGGTGAGACATCAGATCCAAGAAACTCATAGAACATGATTTTGTTTAAGTAAAGTTCAAAAGCAAAAGAGGCTAAATTAAACTGTATGAATCAAGGGGATGAAAACTTTAAGGAAAAGCAAGAAAATGATTATCCCAAAAGCCAAAGGAGTGGTAACTTGCAGAGGGAGCATGGGGTACTTGGGGAGATTTGGGGTGCTGTGTTTTCCATGCTGCTAACACTGATGTTGATGTTATAAGTTATGTTCTGAGAATTGTGTAGCTAGGTGATTTCCTGGCTGTGCAGATATCACAAACCTTGCTGGTACGGCCTACCACACATCTAGGCTGTATGGCACAGTCCACTGGGGCCATCTTCTTGTGCGTGGTCCATTATTGACCAAAATGTCATTCAATGACTCCTGACTATATTGGTTAAACATGTCTTATGTTCTACCAAAACAACCACAAAACAAAACATATGTTAAAAAATAATACATAAAAATCTAAAGCATGCCATGACTGATGGGTCTTGTAGCATTGAGCTTTTACCCAATTCCTGGCTCTAAGAGAAAAAACCTTTATTCTTTTAAGTTAATCCTATCAAGCACATGGAGAGCAAGTTCCCCTTCCCTACTGGCCATTCCAGCTCCAGTGCTCTGTGCTGAAACCACATGGGTGAGGAAGACACTGTTTTTGTCCTCATCCCTTCATGTCCAAGATGCACAGGAGGACTCGTTAACAGGCAGGCACCGAATCTCAGTGCCAGGTGATGATACCCACGATGGGCAAACTCAAAAGTCCTGGACACTTCCTTGACAAAAGCAGCACCCTGGGCCTCCCTGGTGGCACAGGGGTTCAGTCTCAGCACTATGAAGCTATCATGCACTTGTAGCACAAGTTCAATCCTTGGCCAGGGAGCTACCCACATGGTGCAGCAGACAGCTCCTGTCTCGCCCGCTGCTCCCCTCAGCAGTGTATTTTAGTCTTTCCTCCTGTTCTGCTCCCCACTCTGTCTCTGGTGAATCCTCTCACCACCCCCGCACCTCTGGCCTGCACCCCAGTTCTTCTATGCATAAGTATTCTAGGCAGTAAGAAGAGGATGCATGCAGTCCTGAGGGCAGGGTGAGGCCAGGCCCTGGAGAGGCTGGACAGCAGAGTGTGGTGGTAGCGAAGCCGTATGATGGTGGATGAGGCCACAAGGCCGGGCCTGGCACAGGAAGTGCTAATGCACAGGCAACGGGGAGCCATTGAAGGATCAAGGGGTGTCAGTTTGGTTTAGAAGGAATGAGAGGGAGTTGGTTAAACAGTGTTGGGACAGTTCGGAGGAGAAATGGCAGGACCACGGAAGTGGACCAGGGGCACAGGGAACAGCAAAAGAAGCCAGTTCTGAGCTAATTCTGATTCCACAGGGGAGGCAGATTGAGAACTCACACATTCTCAGACACGGGGGGCTGGCTGGGGACCACACTTTGGTTCTCAAGGTCACCAGGCCAGGCTGTGCCTAATTATTGTAAAGGCGACCTGATCAGAGGCAGATTCGTTCTGGCTTCAGTTTGTAGCCTGGCCACGGCATTTGCCAGCGGGCAGCCTTGGTTAAGCATCCTCACCGCATTCACCCTCCGATTCCACACCTGAGACAGGTGGGGTCGCACAAACCCAGGTAGGGCTGCCCAGAGGTTAGGCAAGACCATCAGAACTTGGGCCTCCCTGGTGGCGCAGGAGGTTAAGCGCAGCTCTGTGAAGATGTCCGCAGCCTCTGCAGTGCAGGTTTGTTTTATTTTTTAAAGATTTATTTATTTATTTATTTATTTATTTATTTATACAAGCACTGGGTACAGTCAGAAGCGCGGGAGGGTGAGAGAATTCACCAGAGCCAGAGCGGGGAGCAGAGCAGGCAGAAGGACCGAAGTACACTGCTGAGGGGAGCAGCGGGCGGCAGGAGAGGTCTGCGCACCATGTGGGACCCTCCTCTGGTGGCCGGGGAGCAGCCGGGGATCGAACCAGCCCTGCAGAGGCTGCGGGCAGCTTCGCAACCCAGCGCTCAACCGCTGCGCCACCGGGGAGGCCCTGCAGTGCAGATTTGATCCCAGTCGGCCAGGCCAGCAAGAATCCCACATGGCGCAGCAGACCTCTCCTGTCTCGCCCGCTGCTCCCCTCAGCAGTGTACTTCAGTAGATCTGCCTGTTCTGTTCCCCGCTCTGTCTCTGGTGAATCCTCTCACCCTCCCGCGCATCTGGCCTGTACCCTGGTTCTTGTATAAATAAATAAATCTTAAAAAAAAAAAAAGCCCATCAGAACTTGACCAATGAGAGCTCTGAGTTTGTTTTCATCTGCTTTAAATGGCCAGTCCTGGCTGCTTCGCCATTACCCAAGTGGCTCTGCCCGGCTTGACCAGTGGGAGCCACGGATTCCTTACCAGCCTGGGTCAGATATCTAGGGAGACAAATTAGCACTGAGTTGAGCTCCAAGATGAAGAAGAAAAAGAGGCGGGGGGGAGGGGAAGAGGGGACGGAGAGGAGCATCTCTTTGGGGTTTTGGCATCTTGGGACATTTCTGCAGCCTGGATTCCCTCCATGGGTGCAGCCGTATTTCTAGAACATCTCGGGATTTAGTAGAGTCGCTCTGGGCCAGGGGCCATGCCAGCTCCTCTGCCTTGACCCCTGGGGCTTCTCAGGGGCCCCTGAGCACTGAGTGGCTCAGCCCTGGAAAGGACGGTGTGTGGGGGGGGTGCTGATAACCCCCCCCCCTTGGGATTTTTTAAAATAACATTCATTGGCTTTGATCCCCTTTTCACATTAAAGGGAACGGTGGTGGCTGCCATTACTGTGCCCTCACAGTAGCTCTGCCCTGCACCCCGTCTCTCCGCCACTCCCAGCCTACAGGATGAGTCCCTGCTGTCATCAGCTCATTTTGCAAAGGAAAAACCAGTAGCTCAGAAGCGACCTCGCTGCCCCAAGGTTGCGCAGAGTGGGTCACAGGGCCGACATGGGGTTCCCTTCCACATGGTGCAGACCCCTCTAACACAGCCCGGGGACCCCTGGGGGCCTGACAGAAGAATGGACCCTTCCCAGGATGACAGCTGGCCGGATCTTCCCCTGGGTCTTTGTGTAGGTGCTTTTAAATAATTCATCCGGGAGCGCACTGCGTTTGGTCTTAATGAACATTCTATCTTTCTTATGTCACCAAAGTAGCTCACACTTCGGCTGTTTTCTCTTTTCTATTCAAAGGCCATACAAACGTATGCAGAGGAAAGAGACAACTCACTTTGCTCCCCCCCCCCAGCTCCCAAGGCCCCCTCCTCCTGCCCACACACGTTCCCTGGTCACCAGACAGGTATTTGCACCTGCTCCGTGCCAGGCCCTGCACTTGGCTTTGGCAGAGAGTTGGGTAAGAAAGACGACACAGGCAGAGCCTGGCCAGGAGGCCTTCGCTGCTGCAAGCGAGGCAGGGAGGGGTAAGGGGAGCGCACGGCATGACCTTAAACCCAGAAAGGCGGATAAAAATAAAACAAGGCCTTCTGCCCTCAGGAGGAAGAGGGAACCCATCGTGGATCCAGATCTGCTGGAGCAGGTGAAAGGGGAGTAAGGTTTTGACAGGAGAAGTCGGTCGATCAGTCGTTGCTCCATCCCAGCAGAGAACATTCGGGTCACAGGCTGCAGCTCGGCAAGGAGATGTCACCCAGCAGCGGGCTGGCAGCTTCTCTTGTGGGGGAGGATTTTGCCCCTTTCTCCCCCCACCCCCATATTTGTCAACGTCTGCAGTCCATGTGGGTTTGGCACAGATTGAAGGGGAGAGGGTGTTGCGAGAGGTTAGAGGCTCCCCTGCTAAACTCCCTACAGTGCACAGGTCAGCACCCCCAAATGAAGAATTATCTAACGCCAAATCCAGCGATGCTGAGCCAGAGAGAAACTGGCCTGGGCAGGTAAGTCAGAAGGCAAAGTGCTCCCCAGATTCATGGAATCAGGTCCTAGATCAGCTACTTCGCTTAAGGCACCTGGAGAAGATCCCTTCACCTCCGCAGCCTTGGTCGCTTCCTTCTCTGCACAAAGGGACATAATGGCGTGGAGACACACTCGCTAGCACCGGGCACACTCACCACCACTGTGCACACTCACCACCGCCCTGCACACTCACCGCTGCCATGCACTCTCACCACCACTAGGCATACTCACCGCTGCCATGCACACTCACCACCACTGTGCACACTCACTGCCACCAAATCTGACACAGGAGTTAATAATATTAGGAGTTAAAAAAACGTGGGGTGAGGGGGATACAGAGAGAGTGTCTTCGAATGCTCCAGAGAGACCGCAGGTGTCCACGCATACACCTGAGGCTCGGGGGTGCTGAACATTTGCAAAATTTGATTTTCCAGATAATTCACCTGATTTTACAAAGTCTCCTTAAACACACACAAAGCTATTACTCCCAGAAGTTGGAGGTGGGGAGTATTTACATTTTTCATGAGACATATTTTCTTTCTCAGTGAAAGAATCCAATTTGAAGTGTCCATTTGGAGGAAAATCATCTTCAAATGGCAAAACCAAAAAAAAAAAAAAAAAAAGAAAGAAACCATTATAAATAAAATACAAAAATAGACTAACTCCTTCATTAAAGGTGATTTACATATTTTTTAAAGTCTTCTGGCCACAGCTAAAGAAACCAACCCTTGAATAATTCAGTGACACATGTTAACTTTAATGACCATTTGGAAGTTATTTCCAAGGAAAACATGGAGTTGGATATTTCTGCGGATTTCTGCAGTGGGCACTGAATCCATGGTTCCTTCATTCAAGTCTTGGCAAAAAGAACTGCCATTGAAGTGTGATGGCCACTTAACGAAAAATCTAGAGGGTCCTGTTGGTGACACCCACGTGTCCATACGCCCCAAGCACAAAGTGGATTGCGTCTGTCCAAGGCAGGCCTACCACCAACGCCTTGTCCCTCAGACCCTGTCTCTCCGAGTCTTGGTTCCCTGTGACACCGTAGCGGTCTGCTGAGCAGCAGCCCCAGCCCCTGGCTCTCTGCGTCTCCACAAACAGCTCAGGACCTGCTTACTTCAGACCGCGCAAAAGGTGAGTGGGTCAATCTTCCAGCAGGAGATTTCATTTTATTTTTTTTATAATTTAGAAATTTATTTATTTAGTTATTTCTGTGTGTGTAGAAGAGCTGGGGTGCAGGCCAGAGGCGCGGGGGTAAGAGGATTCACCAGAGACAGAGTGGGGAGCAGAACAGGCAGATCTACTGAGATACACTGCTGAGGGGAGCAGTGGGGAGACAGGAGAGGTCTGCTGTGCCATGTGGGTCAGCTCCCTGGCTGGGGATCATACTTAGGCCTCACCGGTGATAGCTCTGAGACTTAACCCCTAGGCCACCAGGGAAGCCTCCAGCAGCAGATTTTAGACATAGAGGGGGTGGGGGCGGGTCATGTAGAGGACCAGGGACCAGCAGGCAGGGACCATCTGGCCTGTGGAAAGTTCTGAGTTTGCACCCTGACTCACCACTGAGGTGACCTGGAGTGTGTTACTCTGAACCTCGGTATCTCCCTCTATTCAAAAGGGTCTGCTGCCTGTCAGTCTGGGTGGGCGGGAAGGTGGAGAAAGTCAAAGGAACCTGGAGGGTTCTGGAAAATGCCTGGGAAGGTTCCTCTGAGAGGGATCCAGGTCACACCTTCCACCCACTTTGCCCCCTAGGCAGGCTGCTTAGGCCTCTCAGAGGCTACCCTTTATCAGCTGGAATGCTGGAAACACCCGAAATAAAGCGGGTTGGGGCTTGTCTTAAACCCGCTTTTGAGGCTCGAGATGAGGAGGAGATTCTTGGAGTCTATCTTGATTTTGTCTTTGAAAGGGCCAGCGAGGGGCCAGATTAGCTATCTGGAGACCTCTCTCTGCGTCTGCACACACGAGAGGCCTGGAAAGCCACTCAAAATCAGATGGAGACAGACACAGCGCCCTGAGAATGCGTGTTCAGGGAGGAGCACCGGGGACAACGTGGTTCTGGCACTTTTCCCAGGAGACCCTTGGCCTGAAGGACAGAGCTGCTGAGTGCTAGGGAGACCCAGGCAGGTGTTGGTGAAGGACACAGAGGCTATCTCCCAGGAGGGCCTCTCGGGGCGGGGGGGGGGGTCTCCTTTAGAACCCTGACTTTCACTGTGCTGCCCCCCTTTGTTCCTGCTCAGCAGGACAGGAGGTTCCCCGGAATCCAAGACGGACTTGGATATAAATGTCATGGGACACCAAAGCCAAAGCACTTCGGAAAGTACCAGAAAGAGAGCTGACAGGCCAGAGACCTGGTTAGTGAGGTAGTGCTGGTTCTCTCTCTAACTAGTTCAGACAGGTCTACCCTTCCAACAACAACAGAAATAATGAAGAGTAATAATACTTCTCTCCTGAGTCGGGTCTATGGACAACAGGGGGGATTTTAATCTATGTTACCACTTGATCCTCAGAAGAACTGTTCCAGGGAGCTGGCATCCTCAGGGTAGAGAGGAGGAAGGACCAAGGAGGTTACTTAGGAATGGAAGGAAGGACAAAGGGAGATGCTGGGAGGTGCCTTTGGACGTGAGCTGCTGATACGGGAGGGGTCCAGGATCTGTAGAGCATCCTGTCAGGCCCCTGCTGCCCCCCCCATCCATTCTAGAGATGAGGAAACTGAGGCCTAAACTGAAAGTTTAAATGCATGGCCTGAGGTCATGAAACCACTTGGGAGAGCAGGACCAAGTCTTGACCTTGGGAGTCACTTATCTAACCCAGCTGTACAATTAAGTAGCTAATCTCTATAATCTCAAAAGGCCTTTTGGAGTCTGAAACAACCTAAATAAATCCAAGTATCCCCCTTCTGATCTCCAAGCAAACAGATGGAATTAGCACATCAAAGGCCAGGTTCTTTGTCCTCTAAGTGGCCCTGCCCCAAGGTGGGAGGTGGGCCTCAGGGAAGAGGCAGGAGTTCAGAAATTTTTAACTCACTGACCTCTGTGTGACGCAGAATTGGTTACCTAACCTCTCTGTGCCTGCCTCATTTGTAAAATGACGGCAACAATACCTACCTCACAAACTTGTGAGGATGAAATTAAAATACTCTTAACACTTACTGAGGCACCGGTGTGTGTGCCAAGCATTGTTCCGTGCTCGTTTTTCATATGAACTCGATTCTCGCAACAACTCATGGATTAAATGAGTTGTTAGGACGAGAGCGGACAACCGCATGTGGGTCAGAAACATGATGGGAATCTCTCGC
Organism: Talpa occidentalis; assembly: GCF_014898055.3. Taxonomy (NCBI): domain Eukaryota; kingdom Metazoa; phylum Chordata; class Mammalia; order Eulipotyphla; family Talpidae; genus Talpa; species Talpa occidentalis. Next base: position 83,138,831 of record NW_023601433.1, on the reverse strand, counting down.
AGCAAGAGAAACACGTCATATTGAGCAATAACAATAAAACAAGTAGATAACACGTAGTACTTACGAATACAAGAATTAGTGCATTTCAAAATGCTACTCCAGGTCAACGGCTGTTCAAACTCCCACATGCAAGACAGGAAAAGAAAGCGGAAAAGTGAACCCCCAGTTTTTGGTAGAAATGTGTGTGGTTCAATGTCCTTAGTTGCTGATAGGGAATTGCTCTTGCAAGAAGTGAAATTTTTATATAGAGATTGCTTGTATTTCTTATATACAAATATTTATATGTAATACACATATACAAGAATATCTGATATAATTTATATCTATGTAAGAAGAGCTGAAAGGGGTTCGAGAAACGACTGTAGATGTAATTAAATAGCTGTATGTATGTGTGTACCTCTTCATTGGTCTATATGTTGTTATATATAATACACAAAGAATTTATATTGTATATAAAATGTATACATACATATACTACACTAGTATTGTACGTATACATTGTACATATACTACATATATTGTCTAGACACATGTATTGCATATACTTATATAAATGTGTGTTGCATATATGCACCCACATCAGGTAATACGTGTATAGATACAGAATCTTGGGTATACACATATCATATACACATATACCACATACAAACATGAATCACATATACAAATGCGTGTGCATGTCAGGTGAAAAATAGAAATCTTTGTTTCTCATACCCTGCTCACCATGCACTTTGAGGAAACTCTGTGGAAACTGCCAGGAGGCAGATTCTGTGGGCAAATGCTGCTGGCAGGGCTTCACCCCACTTTTGGGGGAGCCCAGGGCCTCTGAAGGCCTGTTGTTCTCCCTCCAGGAAAAGGCAGGGGGCCACCCCTTCATGGATATTCACAGCCACCCCTCATCCCACCCACTTACCCCTGGGGGGAGCAGGCTAGGGACCCGGGTTTTCATTTAGAATGCATTCTCCGGCCTTCCTGGTGGCGCAGCAGGTTGAACGCAGCACTGTGAAGCTGTCCGCAGCCTCTGCAGCACAGGTTCGATTCCCGGCCAGCCAGGGAGCTACCCACATGGCACAGCAGACCTCACCTGTCTGGCCCACTGCTCCCCTCAGCAGTGTTTTTGGTCATCTGCCTGTTCTGCTCCCCACTCTGTCTCTGGTGAATCCTCTCACCCTCCTGCGCCTCTGGCCTGTACCCCAGTTCTTGTATAAATAAATAAATCTAAAAAAAAAGTATATTCCTTATTTAAAAAAATAGAATGCATTCTCCCCTCACCCTGGCTCCAGTAAATATTTACTGATCACCTACTAGGTGCCAGTGTTAGGACCTAACAGCAGATGTTAAATGTCACCCACTGGCATCTTGTCTAATCTATTTCTGGCCTTCTTTTGTGAAGATACAATAGAGATAGAAGAACACCCGGCAGAGACAGCGCTGCTGATTACAAAGGATTTTCTCCCACTTTACCTAAGGAAGCCTGAAGCCAGGGTAAGTAGATGTTACTATTATCTTGGTTTAACTAAACGGAAGGCGAAGCAGAGAAAGTGCGATGATGACAGTCTTATCTATGAGTAGAGACAAAATCCTGAACCCAGGGGTTGGGTTTGACTGGTGAGATCACTGGGAGCTTATCGATTGGTAAGTAGATAAACCAGTTTGAATTCGGGTGCCTGTTGGTGCTGGGTGACCTCAGGGGAGCTATTTGAACTCTGAGCCTGTGCTTCGTTGAGAAAATGAGTAACAGGAATAACGTTGGCTCATTAATGAAAACAACAGAAACTATTGTAATAATATCTGCCGACACAGGATTGTCAACCCCATTAAAAAAATGTTGACTCAAGGTGTTAGCACCTTCCCTGCCTCCCCATCCCCAGGGGCGCTGGAGATAGGACAGCAGAAATAAAGGGAAAAACAAATCTCAGTAGGGCTGAACCCTTGACAATCCTGCTTCCAGGCCCCCTGGACCTCATGTCCTAAGAGATTTTTAATTGGTGGAATTGCTCTTTTTATTGATCCAGGTGTCATTTTGTGTAGCTAAAATGGGGGCTGGTCTAACCTTGGGGGGCAATGAACACCTTTCCTCCAGCGACCCCTGGAAAAGGAGGGGGCACTTGCCAATTTAAACTTAATAAATGCTTACATGTGGACAAAATTCAACTCATTTGGCTATATAAATTGTACTTTTACGTAATGTAGATGCATTTTAAGATGTGGGATGAAAGTTCCCCAAAAGAATGCTAAGAAGGCCCTTGTCCAAGGTGATGAAGATGGTTAAAACTGCCTGCTGGGTGCGTGCAGATCATTTCTTTGGAGGTGACCCAATGTTTTTGAAACACCTATTTTAAAAGACCCTCGGCCCCTGAATTCTATCCCCTCCATTGGTCCCTCTAAAACACCTTCAGCTTCCTGGAGTTTGAACGGAGTTTCTCTGAGCGCTCAGATCATGGCTGACTAGACTGGCCTGCAAGGTGGTTTGAGATCTCAGGAGACAACCAGAAGACTGAACAGATAAATGTTTGTTTTCTCCTCTTTTCAAATTCCTGAAGGCACGAGGCAGTAAATGAATAAAAGCGCAGCTCTAGGCCAGGCTGGCTCCAGCTGCAGCCTCTGGCTCCAGCGGCCTCCTTTGTTTTTCTAATACCCCGGAGCTGCAGTCCACCCCCTTCGGGTGAAAAGTCACCCCGCCCTTGTTTCCCAAGAGAAGTGGTTGCATTTCAATGTCCCCTCCCTGGGCTGCAGTTCCCGACCTGGTGGCGTCTGGCAGTTCCCATAAGGACCAGAGATCATTAGTCCTCATTAAGACCTCCCCAGCCGCCCCAGGGGTCACCCAGGAAAGGCTTCCTTCCTTGGTAGCTCCTTAGTAGGAAAAAGTGGAGGAGAGAGACCTTCTCGGACCTTCAGGTTGGTGGGGGTGAGAATTCGTGTGTGGAGGTCAGTTTGTTGAAATTAATCATAAACCTTAAAATAAGATCTGCCCTCGTGGCCTCTACCTCTTAGACCTGCGCTGGGAGAATCTACAAGATGGAACGGTACAGGGTTTAAAGAACAAAAAAGAACAAATTAAATACCTGCATGTGGGGTTCTAATGGTGACAGAACCATAAATGGTGGATTTTGCCAGACTTTGCCAGGATTAAAATGACGCAGAGGGAGAGCGGGGTGAGGGTGGGGGGACATGGTCTTGATGAAAAGGTTCTTACTGGTAGAAAGGAATAGATTTAATTGTAAAGCGATAACATTTTTACTAAAATAAAATCAGGTACCAAAGCTAGTAGTAAGTACTCTCAGGCGCATCCTTGAATGAATGAATGAATAAATAGGCATTCCCAGATTGTATTTTAATGACAAGCAGCAAAGTTATTGGGAAGGGGTGAGAAAGAGTTGATTCGAGCCCTTCCATGCCCTTCATCCCAGAAGTCACCTCTGGGAGACCCTTCTCACCCCCCAGATCTCCTCCGCAGCTCCCTGCCACCCGCTGACATCAAACTGTTGTGTTTTCACCGCACTTATCACAGTCGGTATTTATGGAGTGCATTTTTCTCTAGATTTTTACTGTCCTGCCTTCTCTGGCATGTGCACATGACCTTGGCCATCTTGCTTATGCCTGAGGGTCTCAAGTAACTATGTCGTGCAGACCAGTTTATTGACGCATGGAATAAATAACTGGATGAGTATTTGAAAGACAGAACGTGTGAGTGAGGAGTAAGTGAGGGAAGGAGAGAGCAAGCGATGAGGGGTCAGGAAATGAATGAGTGAATGATTAATGAGACAGAAAGGGATGGCAGTGAAAGAATGAATGAGTTGGTGAATAAGGGAGTTGGTGAATAAGGGAATGCATGAGGAAATCAGTGCGTGAATGAGTAAATGATTGAGTGCATTAGTGAATTAGTGAAGGATCCATGATCAAATGAGGGAATGAGAAAATAAGGGACTTAGTGAGTGAATGAATGAATGAACGAGAGCAATTTTACTTCAGTGGGAGGGACTTTTCTCTGTGCAGGACTCGGCGATGTTGGACTCACCCAGACCTGGGCATCAGGCACAGAGGTGGCCAGAACATGGGACAGTTTTCCCAGGAGTCCTCACTGAGGCCTGGCCTGCGTCAGGTCAGACGGGGGAAGGGACAGCATTTCAGGCCCTTAGCTCATCGGAATCTCACAGTAGGAATTTCAATTTCCAACCCTCCTGGGGGAAATACCAGCCAGGAGCCGAGAAAGAAGATGCTCAAAGAAGGAACCATGGGAAGAGACCTCAGCCATCACATTTAAAAAAAAACTAGATTTGCTTAAATGGAAATGAATGAATAAACATATAAATGAATGACTGAGACCTGGTAAAGTGGATAGAAGCAGGCCCATGGCTTCAAACACCATCTTTCCGTCTCCCTTATTTTGTGATTATAGGCAAACGACTTTAATTTGGCTGAGCCTCAGTTTCTCCATCCAAAAAATGGGAGTGAGAGAGTTGCCATGAGAAATACTACAATGCCCTTATGCTCAGCATAATATCTGGCACAAAATAATGTCTGAAGACTAGGGGGTGTCTGAAGTGGTGATCACGAGGCTCCTCTGGATCCTATAGTAGGTCCCTGCTGACTAAAAAGTGAGTTATTTCTTTTTCATTATTATTAAATTCTTTTTATTGAGGTAACATTGGTTTACAGCACTAAGTTTTATAGGTTTGTACCTCTTCAAATATATGTTATCCCACTATGTCCCCCCAAAGCAACATAATTCTCCACCGGAGTCCATTGGGACCTCTCCCTTCTGCTCCCTCCCCCACCCTTCCTCATTCCCTTCTGGTAACCTCAGTTCTGCGGTCAACTGTCTAGGTTTGTTTTGGTTCAGTTTTGTTTTTTCCTTTGATTTGTTTTTTGATAGTCCATGTGAGTGAAATCATCCAGTGTTTGTCTTTCTCCCTCTGGTTTATTTCACTTATCCCCTTCTGATTCTGTATGTGGTATCACAAATGACAAGGTTTCATCATTTTTCATAGCTGAGTAGTATTCCTTTGTGTATACATACCAACTTTTTTTTACTGCACACATCTGCCATTGGGGAAAAATAAGTGAGTCACTTCTATTTTGGTTATTCTAGGTAGTTTGGAGCCTGTCTAGGGCACACAGCATTGCGTAAAGCTTTGGAAACAGGGGAATCCGGGTCCAAATCTCATTTTGCTGCAATGAGCAGTGTGACCATAGGGATGTCACATGACTTCTGCAAGCCCATGTCTACATCTACAAAGTAGAGATTTTGCCTGACAGAAAGTGGTGATGTTTCCATGGAACATATCCAAAGGACTAAGCACATCATTGGGCCCCCATAAAAGGAAAGGCTCTGTAAGAGCTTCATTACAACTGAGGGTGACCCCAGAGCTCTGCCAGAATATGGGTGAAAAATGTGGGGTCATTCTAAGAATGATGATAGTAAATTGATTGATAACAGAACTATATGTTTCCAGTATGGACTTTCCCAGACCTCATTTTCAACAGGCATGAAGGAAATGTGATCGGTCAGAATAGTAGCCTGTGGGGCCCTGGGGTACAGGCACTGCCTTCCTAATTTCCTGGGGCCCTAGAATCCAACACACCTGATATTAAAACCTGAATTAGGCAGTTGTCTAATGCATCTCTTAGCTGACAGCTGAGATTTAAGCTCCTGGGACGACAACATAGGATTCAAGTTTACCAAATCTAACCAGCAAAAACTTGCATGCAAAATCCTGGAAGACAGACAAGGAAGAAGGAGATTCTATGAATTCCTGCTATAAAAGTAACAACTGGTGAACCAAACCCTTGCTGGATGCCAGATGCCAGCCACTTGGGATATGTTAAAGCTTTCAATCCACAGATGTGCTAATAGCACAGTGTCCGATTTGCAGTCAAAAACACTGAGCTCGGAAGTTATGTAAGTGACCTAGGGACACACAGCTAGAAAGCTGGGAATCTGGGTCTTGAAAGCAGATCCTCGGCTGCTCTCTAAGCTCCCAACCTTTTCATTATTGCTCCCTCAAAGGAACATTTTTAAACATTTCTCCCCAATGGCTCCAGTCCACAAGATGCCAATGACACAGCTAGACCAGTCCTCCGTGCACCACTCGCAGACCTGCAGTTCCATGTGAACAGGGGGAGACGTTGCCCCACCCTGTCCCGTCAAGCATCACCCCCACTGAGGCTGGATGCTCTGTCTCCCTCAGCCAGGGTCTGACTGCTTTACTCATGGAGTGGGCTGATTTGAGAGGAGTTGGGGAGGATTGTGGGTGCCATGCCCCCCCCAAACATACAGATGTCTAAGGGAACCAACATGACTAGCATGCTAAACCGCTTCTGTTCAGAAAAATGGAATTTGTCCCTAACCCCAGCCTTGGATTATTGTCTGTTCCTTGACCTCAACACCTCCTGTCTTGCCATTTCAGAGGGAGGAGACAGTGTCTTTTTTTTTTTTTATTTAAGATTTTTATTTATTTAATTTTGCGTAGAAGAGCTGGGATGTAGGCCAGAGGTGGTGGCGATGGGGTGGTGTTGAGAGGATTCACCAGAGACAGTGTGGGGAGCAGAACAGGCAGATTTACTAAAATACGCTGCTGAGGGGAGCTGTGGGCAAAGCAGGAGAGGTCTGCTGTGCCATGTGGGTAGCTCCCTGCCCAGGATGGATCTCAGGCCTTAGAACTAAGGCCATGGCAGTGATAGCGCTGAGACTTAACCCCTGTGCCACCATGGAAGCCCCCCCAGGGGGTGTCTTCCAAAAACAAAGCAGACTTTTTTTTTTTAACAACATTTGCTTCCCCCCACCCCTTCCAGTTGAGTCCCCATAGAATTTCCTTCCCTAAGGCACCCGTGCACCATCACCACAGTCCCCTGAGCCCCTCCGTCCCTCCCTCTCACCCTCTCCCTGCTCCTCCCTGCAGGATGTCTCTGGTTAATAATTGTCTGTTTTTGCTTTGTCGTGTTTTGTACTGTTATTATTTTTTTTACACTGATGTCTTAGTTGGTTCCCCTATATTCCTGTTATAAGTGAGACCATCCAATATTTTTCTTTTTCCTTCTGGCTTATTTCACTGAGCATAAATCCTTCTAGCTCCATCCATGCTGCTGCAAATGGCATGTGTTTATCTTTTTTGATTGCTGAGTAATATTCCATGGTGTGTATGGACCACATCTTCTTGATCCAGTCATCTATTTTTGGGCATTTGGGTTGTTTCCAGGTTTCACCTATTGTAAATAGTGCTAAAGCAGACCTTTTTTAAAAAAGCCAACTGTGTGGATGCTTCTTGATTCTTAGTTGAATCTTCCCCTCCTGAGACCTCCGGAGCACCCTGTGGAGCTTGCTGGCCATCACCCCACTTCCTACTTGCCTTCCACAAACCCCTGAATACTAGGGGTCTGTCTGAAGTGGTCTTCAAGAGCCTCCAGTGGGGCCTAACCCGGGCCCACGTGAGCCTCCCGGGCCGGCCAATGGCCCCCAATTCCTAACCGTTTCCGACCAGCCCACGCTCTCTCCTGACCCCCAGCAAAGGCGCAGCAAGTCACATTCTCATTAGGTGGCACCGCCAGCCCGTGGGCGCCCCACCCTGAATCAGCCGGATGCACCCCCACCCCTGGCACCCGGCTCTTCCTCTGCTCCCGTCAACCCGGGATTGTTCTCAGGCCACCTGCAGGGGCGCCCACAGTCACCCCAGGCTGGGAGAGAGGGCGTGGGGTCAAGAAGCACCCACCACCCCCCAGATGGAAAGCTCATTAAACCTCCTGCCAGAGACGCCCCGCTCCTGCGGGCACCCGGCCCGCTGTCCACAACAAAGCTGCCCGGCATTCCTGACCTGGGAGGGGCTGTGTAGGCCCTTCTGAGCTCGTAAAATGGATCCGCCGCTGGAAGGAAATGGCAGGGGGTGTTTTGAAGCCGGGAGGAAAGAGCAGATGCGGTGATGGGGTTCCTTGCTTATAAATGTTGCCTTTCTTCTTCCTCAGCAGCCTCGTGGCCTCCAACGTTTGAACACCGTAATCCCATTGGCGAGACAAGAGTTGGGCACGAAGCATGAGGAATCTTCTAGAAGGAGAAACTAACCGAGGCAGGCAAGATACTCGGCTTGGAATCTTAGGCCATACAGTTGTCCAGGGCCTTGGGCAGGCCTTGGGCAGGCCTGGGTGCAATGGACCCCCCTCATGGTGACACAAATGGTGATTCCAGGGAAGGCAGGCCGAGTCCCCTCCCCCGGGTAGACGCTGGGTGCCTGCTGTGGCACTTCTGCTTCCAACCACGGGGCTCTTCTGCTCAAAGGTCTCCATTGTATGTCACACATTTTGTGATAAACAAAGAGGAGAGACTCAGTTTCAGTTCTAGGGTGACTTAGGGGATACAGAGTAGAGCAACACGTCTGGAATGTTCATCCTTGCCTCCAGTGCGCGCGCTTGGACAGTCCTGATTATCTGCCTTCCCATCAGCGCTGCTGACCTCCCTTGCTGGACCCTTTGGAAGCGTCCTTGGATGATTAAGAAGGACCCAACACAGCATTTCAGTTTGATGTGGTTGTCATAACAACCACCACAGATGTGGGCTCAGACAACAGAATTTCATTGTCTCCATCCTGGAGGTGAGATGGCCAAGGTCAAGGGTTGACAGGTTGGTTTCCTCGGGGGCCTGTCCCCGTGGCTGGACGATGCATCTCCTCCCTGTGCCCTCGCGTGGTCTTCTCTGCGTGTGTCTGAGTCCTCTTGTTAGAGGTTGCTGTCATATTGGATTAGGATTCCCCCGAGTGACCTCATTTTCACTGAATTCCCTTTTCACAGGCCCTGTCTCCGAGTGCAGTCACATCTCAGCGAGGCCTTCAATGTGAGCAGCCCATAACATCTAGAAATCTTGAGATACCCCCTAACTACCTTCACACAGAGCTGCTTTTCAGAGGTATGTCCACACTTTCAGAACATTATCAGAAAAGGGTTCATCCCCTCCTCAAAATGTGGATTCTTGGGCCTCCCTGGTGGCACAAGGGGTTAAGTCTCAGCACTGTGAAGCCAGCCACAGCCTCTGCAGCATGAGTTTGATTCCCCGCTGGCCAGGAGTAACCCACATGACACAGCAGACCTCTCCTGTCTCGTCCGCTGCTCCCCTCAGCAGTGGATTTCAGTCGATCCGCCTGTTCTGTTCCCCACTCTGTCTCTGGTGAATCCTCTCACCCCCCACACCTCTGGCCTACACCCCAGCTCTTGTATGTGTAAATAAATAAATCTTTAAGGGGGGAGAAAAACCAAAACGTGGATTCCTCTAGAATCAAGATTGGCAAACTCCAGGCCAAGTGCAGCCTGCCAGCTATTTCTCCGTGACCTGTGAGTTGAGAATGGTTGTTAATATTGTTAATGATTGCAAAGAGTCAGAAGAAAGATACCATTTCATGACCTGTTAAAAAATATATGAAATTTAAATGTTAGCACCTATAAACAAAATTCTGTCAGAACATGGCCTGTGTCTGCCTCTTGGCCGTGGCTGCTGTTGCAACAGCAGAGTTGAGTCATTGTACTGCAGAATGTGCCATTTATAAAGTCTAGAATATTCACCATCTGGACCGTTAAAGAAAAAGCCTGCAGACCCAACTTAGAGAATCACCAAGGCATGATTTTAAAGATCCCTATGAAAAAATCCTGATTCAGGGCCTCCCTAGTGGGGCCAGAGGTTAAGATGCAACCTGTGAAGCTATCCGCAGCCACTGCAGCACGAGTTTGATCCCTGGCCAGGGAGGTGACCCACGTGGTGCAGCAGAACTTTCCTATCCACCCGCTGCTCTCCTCAGCAGTGTATTTCAATCAGTCTGCCTGTTCTGTTCCCCACTCTGTCTCTGGTGAATCCTCTCACCACCACACCCCCCCCCACCCACACACACATACACACAAACCTCTGGCCTGCACCCAGGCTCTTGTATGCATAAATAAATAAAACTTTAGAGAAAAAAATAAAGAAAGAGAAATTACCAACATGTTGCGTAGAGAGTCCTGAGAACAGGAGAATGTGTACACCGGGAAGGAAAGAGGACCGAGGATGGAAATTGAGAGGCTGAATCCTACATAGGACTGGCGAGCACACGGAGTAGGAAGATGGCCAGTGACGAGGGACTTTCAAACTCTTGAGGAGAAGGGCGTCACTCTCTAATCTGCTTTACTGTAAGACAGTGGTAGAATCCACCCCCTTCTTCCTAGAAAAAGGCCCAGTTGACACATCCTGAGCAACCTTTGCACAGTGTCAGGTACCACAGCCCCAGCCGGTCCCAGCAAGCAACTTAACACCCCAAAATTCAGGGCTAGGAGTCTCACGCCTTCTTTCTTTTTCTTCTCAAAGCCTCTTTTGACTCAACAAGTAGAAAACAATAATATTCTTTTTCTCTTCCTGAACATAACTTACGCCTGAGACTGTGGGTCTCCTGGAAGGGATATCAGTAGCTTCAAACCACCTAGATATTCTTTGGAATCACTTGAGAAGCTTTAAAAAATTGCTAAGTCCAGGGCCTGTCCCCCAACCAGTCTGGGGGAGGATCCCCAGTACTGGGATCTTTTCAAAACTCCCCAGATGCTTTTGGGGTGAGCCTGGCTTGCAATGGAAGGTGAGAATGTCCACCAAGAGACTGGAGACTGTGCCTGGTTTGATGTTGAGGGGTCTCTGCAAATACACTCCACATTTTTATAATCTTTCCTCTGTGCGCCCCCCTCCCCCTGGGCCCTTGCTGCATTGGCCTTGTTTTTACTGAACGCTCAGTTCTCTGACCTTGAAACAGCTTGGGGTCCTGACATCAAGCCTTGACTCTTCTGGACCTTCACTTCCTTATCTCTGGCCGTGAGGAAGCCGGCCACCCCCTGAGGAAGCCTGGCGGGAGCGGGAGTAGCGAGCAGTAATAAACAAAGAGACGCAGGGGTGAGAAGCTTACAGGCTGCGACTCCTGCTTCAACTTGACATGCTGGCCACCGGCTTTTCTCGGAGGCCCGTTCCTTTTGAACTAGGCTGCCACAGTCTATAAAACTTTAATGCCTGGATTTCCCATTGTTTGAGTGTCCGTGGGGCACCAGCCTTCCTGCACCACCAGGGTGTGTGAGCCGGAAAGGCTCCGGCTGGGAGGTCTGGACTTGCTGCTTTGTTCCTGGAAATCCTGGTCACCATGTTCAGGGTGGCACGTGACTCAAACCTCTGGGATAATAACCACCAGCACACAAGAGACTTTTGGGGGCCAGGCCCCGGCTTGGGCAGGATCCACATTCTCTACCAACCGCCTGGTAAAGCAAGGCTCTTGACCAGTTCTGTTTTAGGAGCAAGGAAGTGACAACTCCGGGCACCTTCTCCAGGATTACACAGCTCATGCAAAAATTAGAAGAATCGGGGGTGAAGGGCAGGTGTATCTGACCCCAAAATACACTTGCTTGGGTTAAGTCTCAGCACTATGAAGGTATCGGCAGCCACTGCAGCACAAGTTCAATCCCCGGCCAGGGAGCTACCCACCTGGCGCAGCAGACCTCTCCTGTCCCACCCGCTGCTCCGCTCAGCAGTGTATTTCAGTAGATCGGCCTGTTCTGCTCCCCACTCTGTCTCTGGTGAATCCTCTCATCACCTACCCCCACACCTCTGGCCTACACCCTAGTTCTGGTATGCATAAATAAATAAAATAAACCTTAAAAAAATACACTTGCTTTTTTTAAGAAGTGATACGAGACTTATTTTCAGCTTTGAAACGGTTCTTTATTTGCTTCATTTTCATGTTGAATGCACTTGCACGCACGCCCAAGCACGCCCACCGTGTGTGAGCACACACACCACCACTGCTTCCGCCCCCGTGCTGGGAGCCTTTGCACCGAATAGAGTTGCTAGGGCTCGAGTGTGCCTCCTGGATGGGTCTTTATGGAAACACAAAGGTTATTGACCTCACACACAAATTGGCTCAGCCCTCCAGCCTTTGCTCGCTGGGCCTCTCTCCCTGCGGTTTTGTTCTTCTCCTCTCTTCTTAGCTCCCCCGCCTTGCTGGGCCCTGACAAAACAAACAGGGGCTGTCAGGGGACAAAGGCCTCTTCACCAGCACAATGAGCCCAGGAGAGGAAACAATTGCTCCCATAATTCAGACATGGATGTTAAAACACTCACAACACGAACCCCAAGGTTTACCTAAATTATCTGGGTAATTGCCTCCATTTTCAGCTCGGATTTGGGTTCTGTAAATCCTGGGGCTTCAAAATGATAAATAATGAGAGTCTCATTTAGGCCAAAGCTGAGAGAGCGGCAAAGATTCCTCGTGAGCTGGCGGGAGAGGGGGCAGGCCCTGGGCTTCGGATTCAGGCCCCGCTGGACGGAGAACCCTCCACCTGTCTCTTCAATTCTGCAAACCTCAGTTTCCGAGGAGGCTGTAATCTGGACAAGGAAGGACGGAGGGAGGGAGAGAGGCAAGGTGAGCGGGAAGGGAAGGGAAGGAGGGAGGGCTGCCTTCTCTTTGGTGAGGACTGCGTGGCTACAAGCTTTACAAAGCGCTCAGAAGACTCTGTCTCCTCCATGGGACCTAAAATAAAGCAAGTCACACACAAAACAACAGTCATGCAGGGCAGGCCTCGACTTCTGTGTTTCAGCTTGGCTTTCTGCCTTGACTTCACCAAGAACGGGGTTTCACCTTGAGATCGCAGGCGCCACCTCCACACACTCTTTTATTCCCACAATCTGTTATTTTTAACCTGTGGCTGAGTCATTTCAAATCGAAACTCCCCTCCTTGGTCTTGTCTGTCTGCACCGGCTCTTTCTCCCTGGGCCTGTCCTCCAAGGTGACCTTCTGGAATGGCGGCTGTTTTATTGAGGACCTACTATGGGCTGCGTGTCTTCATAGGCTGTAGCTCATTTCCACTCCAAACCATTGTCATTCGTTTAACACATCCGGGTCCGGTCTCAAGCAGCTGGGCCACTAATCTGGGGTTTTTGGTTCCCACCAGGATCTCAGACTTTCTCGGGATATGAGCACAGTCTTCCGAGTTGAGTGAAGTAGCTGTGGCTTTGGCAAACTCTGCAAAAAGCCAGCCAGCGATATTTCAAGTCCTGCAAGTGCTACAGTATGCATGGAGACAACTGGGCCTTATGGCCAGAAGGCACTATCCTTGGCGCTAGAATGAATGGGCGTGGCCATGAAACTTCCTTTTGAACAAGAAAATTTGCATATCAAGTCATATTCACGTGTTGTTCTTTTGACTTTTTCCCAATTATAGGAACATGTAAAAACCCATCCTCGCTTGGAGGGAGGTGGCAGGCTGGCCTTGGAACCCGGTGGCAGGCTGGCCTTGGCCTGTAGGGGGTCGTTGGCACACACGGTGAGCCTGCTGTAGGCCAGGAAGCCTGAAAGAACTGCAAAGAAAGAGGAAAAGCCCCAGCTGAGCTAGCAGTTTCCAGCAGGTGGAACTCAGTGGGAGCAGATGTGAGGCATCCAGCAGGGCAGGAGAAGCCAGTGTGGGCGGCCTGCTGTTTGCAAGGCCTCCTTCTGGGCAGGTGGCTTGTGAGATGCACCAGGCCCTGCCTCAGTAGCTTCCCTTCTCTAAAGGGAAACTGTAGGGTAAAGAAAATGTCAGGCTTTTCTGCCCTTCCGCCATCAGGATAGATGATGGATCCTTGTCCTGAATGCATGCCTGATGGCGGGCACCTGGAATAGGGTGTGGGCATAGGTAGATGGGATTCAGCTGAGCTAAGACTGTGCTTTTAAGGGCGGCGTCACGGGGGGACGCGAGCAGCACCAGCACCAGCAGCAGCCGCCGCAGCCGAAGCCGAGAAGCAGCAGAACGAACGCTAGAGAGCCCAGATAGAGTGAGGACTTGCTGGGGGCTGGGAGGCCTGCCAGCCTCCCAGCCCCCCAGCCAGCACCCCTGCCTGCCATATGCCTGGTGAACCCCAAATAAAAAACCTGCAAAACTACTGAGGACTCTGACTCCTCCTTTACCCGGTCTGCATGGGATCAGAAAACCTGCACTGTATCCAGTCCTGCCCCTTACAGAAACAAACGCTAAATATCTCATCACCCATTTTGTAATCTAATCACCACTGTTTTGTGGTCCAGGAAGGAGGGAGTAGGGTCCCTGAGACCCCACAATGAGGAGACCTAAGCAAGTCTGGGAGCCCAGACACTAGGGATGAAGTAGTGTAGGGGCCTACCTGGTGGGGCAGGGCCTAAAGACACAGCGCTATCAAGCAGTCGCCAGCCACTGCGACATGAGTTCGATCCCCAGCCAGACCAGGGAGCTGACCCACATGGCACAGCAGACCCCCCCTGTCTGCCCCTGCTCCCCTCAGCAGTGTATTTCAGTAGATCTGCCTGTTCTGCTCCCCACTCTGTCTCTGGTAAATCCTCTCACCCTCCCGCACCTCTGGCCTGCACCCCAGCTCTTGTATGCATAAATAAATAAATATTTTTTAAAAAAGAAGTAAGAGAAGTGGTGTCGGGTAGGAGATGAAACCAAGGAGAAATGAGCCAAAAACACTCTGGCGAAGGCTGCGGTTCCCAACCAGGGATCACAGCACCTGCTGCCTGAGCCCCAAGACACTTAGTCATGTCTGGAGATGCTTCTGACTGCCACAACTGGAGGAGGGGTCGTTAACTAGCCCCTTGTCAGTAGAGGCCACAGATGCTGCTAAGCAACTTAGAATTCCTAGGACAGCCCGGCCCCGCACAGCAGAGAATAATTCCATCCTAAATGTCAGTAGTTTGAAAAACCTGGGGCTGAGGAACAGCACAGGCCAAGTCCTTGAACTGCGTGGAAGGAGGATGGTGAGTTAGCTCGTTGAGCTGGGCTTGACAAAACAGGGCAGGTGACGCTGAAGTAGGGACAAGGTCAGCCAGGCCTGTGGGTCCATGGCAGGACTAGACTTGCTGCTACCGGCCAGCCCATCTCTTTACCCTGGCGTCTTCAAAACCCATGCCCAGAGTCCCTGCTCCACAAATGTGGGGTGAAATTGATTGCTGGAGATGGATGCCATCGAGGTTTGGAAGCAATGTTCCAGAACACTCCGGAGGAAAGCAAAGCTGCCTAAATAAACTCTGCTTTTTTGGGGTTTAAACCACGGCATGCCAGGCAGGGAAAGTCGTGGGAACTCCGGCTGGATGGAGCAAGCACTTTGCAAGTCATAAGGGTTATTTGTCCTGGACCCTGCACAGCATACCTGCCCAGAGAAATTATTATTCCAGTTTGACTTTATCAGGAATTGAGATCAGAAAGATGAAGTTACTTGGCCCAAAGATACTCAGTGTGTAGGTGACCAAGCCAGATTCCCCGTTTCATCTCTCTGCCTTAGAAATTCCAGTTCTTTCCTTTGACACCGTGTCCCTCTATAGCTTACTTTCAGGGAATGGCCATAAAGCCTTTCACTGGAATGCAGATCTCATGAAAACAGAGGCTGGGGCTCAGCGATGATTATTTGCTAAATGAATGAAGGAGTAGGATGGATGGATGGATGGATGGATGGACGGATGGATGGACGGGTGGATGATGGACGGATGAATAGATGGGTGAATGGGTGGATGGCGTGTGGTGGGTGGGTGTAGGGATTGGATGGGTGGATGAATGTGCTAGTGTCAGATTCCCAGAAGGCTTGAAAAAGGCCCTTGCACTCCCACCTGGCACCAGCAGATGGCAGCAAAGGAACGGCCAAGCACAGGCGCTGGGGCAAGGTTGGCTCCAGCTGCTTTTATTTGTGCAAAACAGGTAGCTGGTTTTTCTTTTTTTTTTTTTTTTTTTTTTTTTTGAGGGTGGTGGGGGGAGCCAAGGGAGGGAGGGAGGAACCAAGAGTTCCTTTTTGAGCTATCTCACCTTAGATCTTTGCTCCAACTCAGACACCAGGGTGCATCAAGTAATTGGAGCTGGAAGGCCGGGGAGGGCTGGTTTGCCAAATGAAACCCGCGCAGACATGGCCTGTTTTTCAACAAACAGAGAAAAAGCACCAAGTCCTCAGCTCCCTGAGGCAGACACAGGCTGTGGCAAAACACCAGCCTCACCTCCCACACTTGCCTTGGAGAGGGCCGCTGCCGAGGGAGGTTTAGCGTGAAGCAGAGGTTGGTGGATTTGGGGGGCTGAAATGCTGGTGGTGGAGCCTCTGCTTTTATCATCTTGCTTGAGTTCCTTCTTGACTTCACTTCGAGAAGGCATCTGTCCCTAGGTGGCCAAGGCCGTCCCAAAGGGGTTTATCAGGATAGGAGTTGGGGTGGTGAGGTGCTGCCCCAGATCCTGTTTTATCAGAGGGGCCGGAAGAGGACCCGTTTGCTCCCCCTTGGACCTTCTGCAACGTTGGCCTGTTTCTTTCCACGTCTGTGAACTCTCACGGGCTGTCGGGATGTTCGTTCGCCTGAATAAAAAGTGAAAGGAACAGAAGCAGGAGGAGCATGGCAGAGAAATGTGGGTGACTTGCACGAATGTATATGCTGTAGCTCCCACCTTCCCTGAGCATGTTGAAATGGTTCCCAGCACTCTTGGGGTGGGTGCCTACTCCCCCTGGGCCGCTGGGCAGTGGAGAGGGAGGCAGTGGTCTCCAGGGAGTGCCTTGTTAGTTCCTATGCTGAGTCAAAGCTCACATGAGCCTCAGACCCCAACATATCCCCCTCTGACATTCACACCTGTCTTGCCCAACATTCAAGCCCCAGATCACCAGGTGTGGCTTGAACAAAGAAAGCGGAGTTCCTTGGAAGACCTGAATGAAGCTGAAACTTGCCCGTCTCCCCACGTGGTCATCACCCATGTGCAGGTGGCTAGCGAGGGGTATTGCAGGGGAAGCCTCCACAAAGGGGGCTCCCCAGATCTTGAGTTGGTCAGAATGGAGTAAAAAGTAATTCTGTTTTCTGCAGACTGGCTGCCTCTCGTTGCCTGCCATGGCCTAGTGGGGTGACACTAGCCGAGGGGAAACTAACACAGAACTCACGGGGAGTGAGTTCCAACCTGGGCACAGAGCTGCAGGGAGGCTACCGGGATAGAGGGTGAGGGAGTGGGTGCCGAGAACGGGGTGCCTATCACCCGAACCAACACCCAGCCTTGCCTCTGAGCCCACCCCAAGGCAAGCAGCACCACCTAACCACTGGTGGAGAAGTTAATATCATTAATTCATTAGCTAATTACAGAATACCTGGGGCTTAGATTCAAATCTAGGGGGCCTGGAGGTTTAGATTCAAATAGGCAGGGAAGGTGAAAATGGAGCTGGGCCCTTCAATGGATCTCCAGGGACCTGCCCCTTAATCCCCCTCTTTTTTTTTGTCCCCAGAGTCTAAATTTGCTTGGGCTCACACATCTCTGAGAAGCTGAGAAAATCCCAGGGATATCCATCCCCTCATTGACCCAGATGCACCCCACCAAACTTCTGTATATGATTTCAGGGGCTCCAGCAAAAGCCCCGCCCTAGCTAAGTGCTGCTGGCCTTGGGGTGGGCTCAGAGGCAAGGCTGGGTGTTGGTTCGGGTGATAGGCACCCCGTTCTCGGCACCCACTCCCTCACCCTCTATCCCGGTAGCCTCCCTGCAGCTCTGTGCCCAGGTTGGAAGGACCAGGGACTAGTGGGGACACAAGCAAAGACCCAAGACAGCTGGTGCTTCTGAGAATTTGAGGAGAGCCTGGTCCCCATGAGAAGGAGAGGCCGGTCGGGACGCCACTGGGGACCGGATGGTCAGAGCCGAGCAGCAGAGGCAGGCGGGAAGCTCAGAGGCAGGCGGGAAGCTTAGAGGCAGGCGGGAAGCTCACCACCAGGGCCAGGTCGGTGCGTGCCATGTCCTGGGCACTTTGGGACCTCAGAGGGGCTGAGGGCGCACCCCCGGGGACAGCCGCCGCCATACCTGCAGGAACGGGGCTGAGAGGAGGGTGGGCGGGCATGGGCCCGGGGAAGCAAACCTGTGGGTGTCATTCCCCAACCCGAAACCAGAGCCCCAGTGATTAACCCGAGCTGGAAGTGCTGAGGTGTGGGGATCGCGTTTCAAAAGCTCCACTAGACGGGCTGACCCGGCTCTGGGAACTGGGGTGAGAGAGGACAGGGAGCGGCTCCAATAGTGCCCATGCCCCCTCCCCAGCCACCCCACCCCCCAGCGCGTCCAAGCTGCACACAGTTCCACCCCAGCAGGATGGAAAGCACCTGGCGATTCCGCTGCAGGAAACTGGAGTTGCTGCCCCTACCCTGGGCGTGTGTGGCTTCCCTCCCGCCCGGCCTGCAGCCAGACCCGCCTTGGCTCTCTAGGTGTGTGGGGCCTACAGTGACCCTGGCCCTGGGAGCCTGGCTCCCCCCATTCACCAGGCACCCCTTTTACGGTGGGCCCCTTCTCCTCTGCCTTAGAAACTCTCTCTTCATTAGCCCAAGCCTCTGCTCCCAGCTGTGGCTGCGTTGGGAGTAAGAGGGCAGGACAAAACCAGATCTGTCTGGGTGCCTGGAAGCTGGGCAGAGGCTAACAGGAACGTGCAAAAGGTCCGTGGGCGGGAGGAGTCCCCACTTGCGGTCCCTGCCTCCCGCCTGGGCCGCTGTGGCTGCGCAAAGCTGAGGGAGGCAGCGACCGGTGGGTGGGGGAATCGTGGGGGGGACCCAGAGACGCCAATGCCCCACGCTGCGCTCCGAGACCCCTGGGACAGGGACCTCAGAGGCGCAGCGGTGCCCTGCGCCCTGGCGCTGTTGTGATTCCCTCTCCCGGGACACCTTTCCCCACGGGAACAGGCATCTGCTCCTGGGGGTTTCCGTGCCCCAGTTCACCTCTCTCTTTCTCAGCCTGTGGACAAAAGGCCCCAGCTGGCGGTCTTGGCCCCCGCCGGGTCCTGCGCGGGGCAGGGGAGGGTGGGCCGCCCAAAGAGAGCCGCGCTTTCCCGCTCACCACCGACGCCTGCAGAAAGTGCCATGTCCCCATAGGAAAAGCACGTGAGACACCCTCCACCCTCCGAAGCACACCGGCGGGTTCTCTGCACCTCTGCACCCACCTCAGCGCCCGAGTCCGGGCGCTGCAGGGTTCGCACACCGCCAAGGAATCAGGGAGCGCGTTTGGAGGGGACTCTGGAGCCCACTTCCCCTCGAAACCGCGAGCCACAGTTGCCGGGGTGAGCGCGGGTAAGTGGCCTCACTGTCCTGGCCGCAGTCTCCTCCTCGGTACACCCGCGGTGGCACCCTGACAGGGTTCATTGCGAGGATCAAAGGCGATCGCTTTTGTGGGGTGTTTCAGCCGGTGCCTGGCGCGGGCACGTGCCCCGGCTCTGCCAGCTATTTTTATTACAGTTGTTCTGTGGACTTTGAACGCCCACATCTGCAACATATACATCTTGATTATACGCATCTTGATTATAAAACAACCCAAAGCATCTACATCCGGAACTCTCTCGCGCAGGAACGTCTGATTCCAAATTGAAAGAGGCATCCACGGGCGCAGCGCGCGCGAGCGCAACGCATCCCCTGCGCGCACCTGCGGGGGCGTCCCGGGGGCGCGAGCAGCCCCGAGCCACCCTGGGGAGAGCCGTTCCCGCTCGGCAGATCAGAGCCTGGGGCGCGGCTCCCGGCTTCGCAGCTACACCCCAATAGCCTCCCTCCTGGCTGGTTGCGGTGGGGTCAGAGATTTGGAAACCAGCGAGGCAGAAAGCGCGCGGATGCGAAGCGTTTCAAGCCTCGCCGCGCCCGCCCGAAGGCGGCTGCCTGTCTGCTGGCTTAGGGGAAAGGTCAGAAGCAGGATTTTCCTTCTTGGGTGAGATTTTTTTTAAGGGCCTAAGCGCCGGGAACTTGCCCCACAAGTGAAGGGTGGGTTCCCAGACAGCGCAGATCCAGAGGGAGGCTGGTCTCTCTCTCTCTTTTTCTCTCTCTCTCCCCCCCCCCCCCACACACGCACACACACACTCGCCCGCGTGCACACACCGCGCTCCCTTGGGGTTGCGGGGGGAGGGAGCCAGGTCGTGACCCCGGCCGCTGCCAGAGCGCGCCCTTCGGCCCGGGCAATTAGCGCCGCGGGGTCAGCAGGAACGCGGACGCCGCTGGCCGCCGCTCAAAGCCCAGCACCAGGCGACCCCACCCCCGGCCCCTCGGCGGAGCGCAGACGCCGGGGCGCAGCCGGGCTCCGACCCGCCTTCCCGAGGGGCGAGGGCCCGAGGACTCAGGCCCGCGCGCGCCGCCCGGACTCTACACACCACCGCGGCGCTCGGCCTGGCCCGGCAGGGCCCTCGCTGCTCCCGCGAGCCGCGGCCTTTGTCCCTGTAGACGGGACAGTATAAAACCCGAAAATCCCTGAGTTATAAAACGAGAAAAAGAGCGTCCCGGCGAAGGGCACTGCAGCCCGGGCCGGCTTGGAGCGGTGTGTGCTGCGCGCAGCTGGGGATCCTTCCCCTGTGTCTACCCATCTACCCAGCCCGGGCGGCTCCTGCCGAGGGTCGGGGGCTCCTGCCGAGGGTCGGGGGAGCTGCTGGAGGCTCCCGAGGCGAGCAGCGAGGGACTTGGAGAGAACACTTTGAGCGAGGGTCCCCTGGCTGAATTTCTGAACGCGCTTTGGAAACCCCGAGGCGGGAAGGGCTGTTTTTCTCATCTGGGGCCCAAAGGGGAGTGAAAGTGATATCCAGGAAAGAGACCAGGGGCGCCTCTTCCGACGGGGGCGGGGGGCTGGGGGGGCAGGTCGGGGGCGCCGACCAGGGGCCGCCAGAGAAGGGGGCAAAGGTGCGGCGCCCAGGTTCCCGGGCCCGGGAGGCGCTGGGGTGCCCAAGCGGCGGCGGCCCGGGCGCATTCGTGGGCCAGACAGATAGGTGGCACTCGAAGCCCGGAAAAAAGGCGAAGGCGCCGGCCCGGAGTGGCCTCCGCGGCGGCCGCCACCATAAAGCCCGCGGCGGGATTGCGCCCGGCGCCAGGTGAGTAATAGGCAGCGAAATCCAGAGAGATTGCGAGCGGTTCACCCCCGTCCATCAGCGCCACAAGAGTTACTCATTAACATCACTATATACAAACAAGATACGCAGGAGATTAAAAAAAGGGCCAGCCGTGGGAGAGGCTGGACGCACATCAGAACACGGTCCGAGCGCTGGGGGTGGGGTGGGGGCCGCGAGCCAAGCGGGCTGCAAAAGCAATGCATTCCTTCCCTCTGGGGGGCCGAGGTCCCCGCGTGGGGAGGCCCCACCAGCCAACTCCCTTCCCGGGGCGCCCGAACCGCGCGTCCCGGGCACGGCCCGGCCGGGGACCCGCCCCGCTGCAGCTCCCGCTGGGCCCAGGGCGCGCGCCTTGGAAATCCCCAGGCCCTCCTGGGGCGCTCCCGCCGCTGAGGTCCCCAATTCCTCTCGCCCTCCTCGCCCCCACACCCTGGATGACTCCCCTCCCACTCCCCGAGGCTGCGCAGGGGAGGCCGCGGGGTCCCCCACGTGCCTGGCGGGAGAAGGCAGGGCTTTTGCCCGGCTCTCCAAAAGGTCTCGACCTCGATCCCCTTGCAAGGACAGCGTGAGGGAGGGGAGGGTCCTCCACGCCGGCCATTCAAGAGGCCCGAAGGTGACAGGGACTTGGGGCCGGGCTGGCGGGCTCCAGGGAGGGGGCGGGGGGCCGGCAGCCGCCAGGCAGGCTCCGGCTGTGTCCTCACGTCTTGGCCCCCAGGGCAAGAAAAGGCCGGTGGACTCACCCTCGAGAACCTTCTCGCCCCGCCCGACCCCCCCCTCTCCAACACACACACACACCCCTCCGAGGCAAGGCTGGGGGTGGGGAGACCTGGAGACAAAAAAAAAAAAAACCCGACTGTCACGGCCTCACCATTTTTTATTGAATGTTTCAAAGATAAATTGAACTTCAAAAGGCAGCTCCCCAAACAGCCTGGAGGCTGGTTGCAGGGGAGCGAGAAGGAGGGTGTCAGCCTCCTGGGTGACTTTTCCCTTTGCAGGGGGTCAACTCAGCGCCCCGGATTTGCCTTTCCCTTAGGAGAAAACTTCCCTCCAGCTCGCGTGACACGGCCAGGGGCGCGCGGGCTGCGGCGCTTCCCACGCTCGCTCGGGATGGGGCCTCGTGGGGCGCCCTGGGCTCGCCAGGTCCCACGGGAGACACCAGGGACTTTGGGGGAGCTCCGAGCGCGCCCACTTCTACAATCTAGACTGTTGCTCCTGGCCTGGTCCGGCCCCGCAGCGAGGAGAATCTGCCAGTTTTTTTTGTTTTGTTTTTGGTTTTTCTTACACCCTGGTGGGTGCAAGCAGTTATTTTTGATTTGGATTTCCCAGATCCACGTGAAAAGGGAGAGCCAGCCCGAAACGAAAATGCTGGCAGTCTTCAAACTTATTTTTGGTGGGTTTGGTGTGGGAAAAAACCGACTTCAGGCGCGGAGCATTCTTTTTCCATTAAAATTTAAGTATCCGAAATTGCTGTTCTATTTTGCTCCCTAATTTAAAGGAAAAGCAATTTCAGATTGAAGCGGCTGCCTTGGCCCGCTGGAGTCAGGGACTTTTGTTTTTAGCTTTGTAACTTGAGTGACATCTCATTTTGCTTCAGGGGGGGCGGTCTCAGTTATTTAAAGGCAAAGGGGAGTGGGTGCAGGAGCAAAAGGAAGAGCCGGCATCTGCAGGTTTCCTAAAGGAAGCACTGAACACGAGGCCCAAAGAATTTCAATAAAAATTTATTGAAATTTCAATCTTTTAAAGAGAGGGGGGGAAATACAGAAAACCAAAAAACTTATCAACAATTATAACACAAAATATACCTTCATGAATTGTCTTTAAACCATCTCTCAGCACCTGACTTTTGAACTGTGAATATCTCTCTATAGGCACCAATTCAAAACACCATCAATAGTGAAGACAGTAGTAAATTCCACTTCGTTTTGAAGAAATCAGACTAGCAAGTACAAATACAAAAGAAAAATTAGAAAGTCAAACCACAGCCTCTGCATTGCCCACCCCCACCCCAGCCCCACCCCCACCCCAAGCAATCACAGAACCACTCCTAGGGTGTTACATTTTAAGGAATTTAACGTTGAGCTGGGAGGTGACATCACCTCCCCCCCAATTTTGGGTAACATAGATACCATGGCACTTTCCCCCACTCTTGGACATTAAAAAAGAAAACGAAAAGGTTTTTTTTTTTTTGCAGACGACTCATTTGAGTGTGTTGGTGTTGGTGCATTAAATGTGTTTTCTAGTTTTAAAAGCAATCCTGTGACCTTGCAATAAAACCTACTAAAAGGAAAACAAAAATGCAGAACCCGACAAGCTGCGATCCTATTTACATAGAGCTATGTACAATGTCAATAAATTAAAGTTTAATTTTCTGAGCATTCATATTCCACCTATTTACAAGAGTTATCAAATAATTACATAAATACTTTGTCTAATAGTCTCGCTTCTTCTTTATTATTTTTTTAAAACCTTGTTATTGCATATACAGGAAAGAGAAAGAACTGCCAGAAAGGGCGACGTGAATCTGCTACAGAGCTCAGATAAAATAAATTCATTTTTTTGGTGTTTTTCCCCATCCCTTTTTTAATCCCCCTCCCCCCAGCTGGGGGTGGTCTATTTGAGGGTAGAGAATTGGGGAAAGGGGTGGGGTCATGTTCTTTTCTCTCTAAAAGCAAGCATTCAAAATAAAAACCACAAATACATTACTGTGGAACATGCAAGAAGAGACCTATAGCGGCTCTTAAAACATCACAAGAATATTAAAAAGACACAGATTTCCTTAATAGAGATTAAACAAGGATGGCAGCGGCTTCCCTCCCCCAAACAATGCTGCTTGGTAATTTCCTTCCAACTGATAGGCAAGTCACCATAAAGTTTTCAATCTTCACGCACAGAATCGTGTTCATTGTATTCGTTTGTCCCCAGGATTTTTTTTTTTAATTTTGTTTCTGTTTCCACTTGACACGGTGAAGGAAAAAAAAAAAAATATATATATATATATATAAATCTGCACTGGGGGAGAAGCCTTCAACACCTCCCCTCCCCAGGGGCCTGGCTACTTTTTCCTTCGGTCGCAGCTCCCAGGCCAGTCTGGCTGGAAGGCGCTCTGGACACCACCGCCTAACTCCCACCCCCACGAAATCCATGCCCCGGGGAGCATCTGAGCCCCCAGAATCTGAGCCAGATTCCCCAAAGATAAACCGCACCAAGGAGAGGAGCCTTTTTTCTAGCACATTCTCTCGAGGGAGTCCGGCGCCCCTCCCCAGACAGGACTGCGCGCCTGTGGTTCATTTCACATCCGACAAAGTGCACTGCAGACTGGGCTGGGCTGGAATGAAGAGACTTTTCTGGGGAGGGGCTTAGGGGGACGCGCTGCGGGACCTGTCCGGCTTGGCTTCCAGGCCGCTGACCAGCCGCTGGATGCTCTGCAGTTCGCTGGTGGCCGCCTCTTTCTCTGGGCAGAGTTTGGGCGACAAGGACACGGAGCTGGAGGAGAGCGTGGACGAGCGGCTGTTGAGTTCCGAGCCCGAGTCCACCGCCACCGAGGCCGGGCTGGCGGCCAGGGCTGCGGCTTTGCCGTCCAGGGGCCCGGCGGCCGTGGCCATGGCGGGCAGGGCGGTGGTGAGCAGGCTGCTGCTGTCGGGGACCGGCACGGGGATGGAGTAGGGGCTGTAGCGCAGC
Source organism: Talpa occidentalis (assembly GCF_014898055.3). NCBI lineage: Eukaryota > Metazoa > Chordata > Mammalia > Eulipotyphla > Talpidae > Talpa > Talpa occidentalis. Next base: position 83,114,331 of record NW_023601433.1, on the reverse strand, counting down.
CGCGGGCGCATGGTGTTCAGGTTGAGGAACGGGTGGCGATGCACGGAGCTGGACGCCGCGGCCGACGAGGCGGCCGCCGCCGCGGCCATATAGGTGTAGGGGTACGGGAACAGGCTCCCGAAGGGCGACATGGCCAGGCCCTGGGGAAAGAAGAGAAGCGCAGGAGGGTGAGCCGGGGAGGGAAGGCAGGTGGGGAGGAGCCACCCCGAGGGGGCCTGCCAGCAGGTCGCTATCTCACGCCTGGGGGGAGGGGAGGGGCACCGAGGGGGGGGCACGCAGACTTCCTTCTCTGGGACCAAATCCTGACGGTGTGACCCCTAGCCCAGGCTCTGCACTTCCTGCCGCTCACTTTCTTATATGAAAAAAGCAGGGAAATATTGCATCACCCACATACTTGTTGGGGTGTTGGGGCTGTTAAGGGCAGGCATGCCTGCACTATGCTTGCTACAGGGGCACCTGGCCCTGGACTGCTAGAAGCTCCCCAGCCGGATCAGCTGCCACATCTGTGAAGTGGGGCTCCAGGCTCAGGCTACCCCAGAGGTAGCTGCAAGCAAACCAGAGGTGTAGATTATTACACATACAGTTTGTGCCCTCAACCCTCCCACTTCTAGAAGTTTCTCAAGTGAAATAAAAAAAAAAAAATCTAGGGATGACCCTTAAGCAAAAGGAGAGGGGTGGGAGATGAAATAAAGAGGTACTGGCAGAGACTGATCACCTAGCCTGATACACTGTGTCACAGGTGGAGAGCTGGAGGTAGGTCCTCTGAGCACGGGAAGTCACCCGGCTAGTAAGCAGCAGAAGCAGAATTTAAATCCAGGGACCCTGACCTGGGCCAGTTCTCTATGCACCTTTCTTGGGTATCCTTAGGACTAATTTTCCCGCCTCTCTATCACCTGCCTGCCCATGTCAGGGTGTCCAGCAGAGGGGATGGGAGGGAAGGGCAGAAGCTAACCCTTGCTCAGTCCCCTCCTCCATGAAGGGGGGAGGCCACCCCAGCCTCTTGGCTCAGGCAAGGGAGACGAGACGAATGTGCTCAGCCAAAACAAAAGGCCTGCAGAAAAACCCACAGAACCTTCTCGCTGGGTTCAGTGTTTTCGGGGTCTGAGACAGCTCCCCAGCTGCCCTGGGCCCCAGCACAGCTGTCTGAACCACACAAGAGCCTCCAGGCCTGCCACGGCCCTGGCCAGTCCCTGGGCGCTGACATTTTGCACTTGTGCATCAACCATTAACCCTTGCAGCAGCAACTGGCTGGGAGGAAAGCCTGGAAGATGTAAGATTGCGCTCCCACCCAGGAACCACTCCCCCACCCCTGAAGCCAAGGTCTCCACCTTGTCTAATCCCTGGGGGAGAGATGGCTCCAAGACAGTTCAGAGCTATTTCATCCAGAGGCCCTGGAGGCGGAGCGTCTGGAATAGGGTCTGCTCCACTGCTTCCCAGCTGTGTGACCTGGGAAAAGTTACTCAACATCTCTGAGCCTCCGCCTTTCCTCTACAGAGTGGAGGTGACCACTGCAGCACTGAAGTCAGAACAGACCAAGTAATCAGAAGAGCCCCTGGCATAAAGTGCCCTGTGAGGTTATTATCCTTATTACTCTGCTAGACACAGCTCTTAGGAGAAGAAATGTTTTTTATAAGGTTTTTTTTTTTTGGGGGGGGGCGGGGAGGGGCTGTGAGGTTATAAGCGTGGAAGCACAAGCCTTGCACCTAGAAATACATTTTCCTCATCACCATGGTCATCATCGCTTAAAGCTACCAGGGGGAGCGTCGGGGAAACCGAGCGCGCGGGAGCGCGGGGGGGGGGGCGGGGGGCGGGGGGGGGGCGCGCGTACCTGCGAGGCCAGGACGTGCTGCTGGAGGTGGAAGGGCAGCGTGGCCGCCGACGCCCCCGACAGTCCCTGCGCCGCGGCGGCCGAGGCCATGGCGGTGGAATCCAGGCCGGAGACCCCGGTGGAGGCCCCGGACACGGTGGCCAGCAGGGGCCCCATGCCCGCCGCCATGCTGGAGAAGGCGCCCCCCATGGCGAACTGGCCGGGGTGCAGGAAGAGCGGGTGCCCGTTGAAGAACTGCTGGCCGGCCAGGCCGGGCGCGAAGCCGAGGCCCGGCAGGGGGCCCTGGCCCAGGTGCGCGGCGGCCGCGTCGGTCTGCACCGAGAGCGGCGCGAAGGCCTCCTTGGCCGGCAGCGCGCGCGCCTCCTCCGCCTTGGCCGCGGCGGCGCCCTCCCGGCCCGGGCTCCGGCGCTCGTCGGCGCCCAGGCCGCGCGTGCTGGACGAGATGGTGGCCGGGCTGTGGCGCGAGTCGGGCGACGCCTTGTCCAGCCGCGCGCCGTCCCGGGGCCGGCCGCCGGGCTCGGCCGCGAAGAGGTGCGCCTTGGCCGCGGGGCTGCCCTTGTCGCGGCTCGGGTCCTCCGACGTGGTGGTGGAGATCTTGGCCGCCTCGCAGGCCTCGGGGCCGGGCTCCTCCTTGCTGTCGGCCTCCGCGTCGCTCTCCCCCTCGCTGGGGCACAGATCTGCCGCGGGCGGGAGACACAAGCGGGGCGCACGGGCGTGAGCGTCCATGCCGCCCGCCCCGCTCCAGGCCCCCCGGCTGGAACCCCAGCTCCGGGACTGAGTGGCTGTGTGGCCCCGGGGAAGCCCCTCACCCTCTCTGTGCCTCAGTTTTCTCATCCGCAAAATGGGAGGAGTGGTGGCCCTCCCAGCTTTAGTGGAAGGATTCCACCAGCTAGGCATGAATTTAAAGTATGTAGATGGAGCCGAGCCCCTCCCCTCCAGGCTCCCCGGCGCAGCTTTTCGTTCTAATGAATTTTACGGTGTTTTGCAAGCCTGCATTCAACTTCTGGGGCTGCCAAAGCCTTGACTCGCCTTTTCCCATTCAATTGCAAATGCGCTCTTTTAAAGATTTAAAATTGACTCTGAAAATCACCTTCCCGTTACTCGGAGTCTTTGTTTAGGGAGGGATGGAGCTCCGCACCTTCCAATTTGTGAATTCTTTCAGGAAGGATTTGTTTGCAGAGAACTCCCGGGGCTGAATGGGTCAGGGCAGAGAGGAACACCCTGCCCCGCACACACTCACCCAGCCTGCCTGCGCCTGCCCAGCAGCCCAGACCCGAGAGGGGCAGCCTGCCCACTGCCCGGGCCATCCCACTGTCTTGCTGTCACCACAACCTCTGTGTGTGTCCTCCCAGAAAAAAAAAAAAATAAAAGGGGGTCCTATTTTACGTTTAAAGCTTAAATGGACGGAAGACATAAAGGGCTTTCATTTTATTTCACTTACAAAACAGGTTTCTTCCCGTTAGTGTGTCTTTCCAAATAAATAGTTCTTGCTCTTTAAACACAGGAAACCGACTGGGGATTTGAACCAGCTAGTCCCCTCCCCTCCCCCCACCCCCCCAAGATCCCCGGGGGCTGCCTCTGCTCCCACAGGTCAGTGGATGTTCTATAGCTGGATGTTTTATGGGCCACCTTCCCTGTTCCAGGTGGCAGAGAGTCCCTGGCCTGCCCCAGCCTAACACATTTCAACCTAGAAGGCAAAGATGGTGAGAAGTTTGGTTGTAGAGGAAGAGGAAAGGCATTTTTCAAAGCTGCTCCACACACACACACAGAGAGGGAAAACACAGACACCCCTCCCTACCCTCCAGCCAAATGCAGGTTTGTGGGGAGCAGGTCTGAGCTCTCCAAAACAGCTTAGGGAGGGGGTCACAACTGCTCATCCTTTTGAACGCTGACTCCTGTTTACAGACTTCTAGAAAAGTCTGTGGCTTTGGAAGGCCAAGTTCCCTGGTGGGTCTCCCCCCACTGCCCCCAACTCTTCCAGGTCTCCAAGACAGGGAGTGCAGAACTCCAGGGCCCCAGGCTCACCTTTGAGGTTGGACGTCCCCACAGTGGAGACAGCTGGGGACGAGGACTGGGCGAAGCAGTTGAAGGCGGCCTGTTCGCTGGAGGACTCATCTGAGGTGCCATTCTCCTTTTTATGTCTGTCATCGAACACCCTCATGGACTGCAGGGTGAGCTGCTTTCTGTGGCAGAAGCCCACACCCGGCGTTACAGAAAGGACATCTCTCCACGTCGCCCGCCTGCCTCGCCCTCTCCAGAGAGGCTCACACCTCATCCTGCCTGCCACCCACGGGCAGCACACATTCTCTGGAACCTGCCTGCCCCGTGGCAGCCACACACAGACCCAGGCATTGTTCTCGAACCCCTAACTGGGTTGCAGATTGGGGGTGGAGGGAGACGTGGATTGCATTTATTCAAGATCAGGGTTTCATTAGGGAAAGGCATGGGCTGGAGCTGTGAAGAAATCTTGCTGAAGAGCGAGAACCAACAGGAAAGGCTGGAGCTGGCCAGAGACAGCTGAACAGCCAGCCTGACAGCGGGAGGGGAACTGGGTACCCAAAGGGTGAACACAGACAGCCTACAGACTCCTGACTGGTTGTTAAGGTTGGGAGGAAGTGCTTATTTCATGGTGCACTTTACAGTAATCGTTTCATCAACACATTAATCAGAGTCAAAAAAAAATCTATTTAGATGTTAGGAATGATTTTTAATGCCCATCCCTTCCCCAAGGGGATGGGTTAGAAATTTGGGGGTGATTTTCTGGATTTTAGAAATTCTTTGAAGGCGGGTGGGGGAGGGGGGGCTTCTTTCATATACTATCCAGCTGTCTGCTTAATGCAAAATGATACATGTACCCATGTATGGAGGGAGCCATCGATTTCTCAAGGGGCCTCAGTTCTGTCTGTTGGTATTTGCAAGACAAGATTGCAAAAATTCCAAAGCATTTTGTGAATGGTTCGGTCCCTTCCTGGACTTGCCCAGGATGAGCCTAAATTAATTAGGAATTAATAGGAGCCTGTATATAATGTTGTCCTTGATGCTTTTCTTGCAAAGAGGCCTATGATGAGGCCTAGTTAATATCCTTTAAGGTCACATGCAGGAAGGAGAAAACAGTTCAGTGGGCTGAAAATCCAAGTGTGAGGCAGGGTGGGGGGGATTATTTTCCACCCTCTCCATCCCCTTTCTCAATGGAAGGACCTAGGGCAGTGTTCTCTAAATTGTCTAGGAAAGAAACAACCATCTCAGCTCACCTCTTTTCTCTCCTGCCATTTCCAGTGTCCCGGAAACCTTTTGCAAATGGGTTGTTGTCTATTTTTAACTGAGTTATCTAGGGGAGAAAACACAAGCAAGAAAACATTGGCCTCATATTCTAGGATGTTTTAGGGGCGTCTCCCCCCCCCACACTCCACAGTTCATCAGAAATTTGCATATGCTAAGTTAGGGCCTAAGAAACAGGGTAGCAGCAGAAGTTTGGAAGGGACCTAGAAGAATCCAAGGAAGCTGAACTGTCTTGCGTCTCCCACCGGAGGCCACACCAGGGATTCTAGGTTGAAATAATCCCACCTGGGAAATGTCTTTTTCTCCAGGCAGCTGACAGCTTGGGCTTAGAAATGGAAAAGTTGTCAAAGGGAAGACCTATAGTATTTTTTTTATTGGAGTATAATTGACACACAACTTTATATTAGTTTCAGGTATACAGTGTAGAGCTTAGAATTATGCTTTCATTTTGATTTTTTATAAAGTGCAATTAATCATAAAATATGTTATAGCATATTTCCTGCCCCCAAACACACACACACTGCACACACTCCAACCTTTTCTGTGAATCTAATAAAATGATTTATGGGATTTCACTACCCTGATGCTGGAGTGGGTTTGATTTTTTTTTTTTTTTTTGCTTGGGGGTGGGGGGTGTTTGAGGAATTACAATATTGACAATTACAGATTTAAAAGGACTGACTGACCACTGGGAACATTTGTTTTCATTTATATGCTCTGCCACTGCCACGAGGTGGAGAAGGCCCTTGACCTCTTTGTCTGATCAAAAATGCTACATTTTATTATTACATTAACAACTTAGAGTCATGGGATTCTGGGTCCAGCGGGAGCATGCATGGAGCATGCTGAGGGAAAAAAAAAATGCCGCAGTATATAATTTTTCAAATCCCTTGGGGTGGGGTGATATACACAATTGCTCTGAGTTGGAGAGAGGGCCACTTGGTTGGATTCTTGTTTTTGGAGTAAATTCCTTTATGGAAACTTGCAAAGAGACCACGACCTCAGGTCTTGGTCTCCAGACTAAGGTGACAGGCTTGGAACCTGCCCATCGGCTGGACACAGAGGATCCACCCATAGGGATAATGAATTCAGAAAACAAGGTGTTGTCCCGTGAACTGGACTCTAACAGAGGGCCAGAGTTCAGAAGTTAAAGAACAGGGGTCCTCCTTGCTCCCCTACCCCATAACTGCTGCTAAGATCCAGGGACTGGAGAGTCAGCAGCAAGAGTCACTTTCTCTGTTTCTGTGCTCAGTGCCCATGACCTTCCTTCGGGCCATGGTGATAACTTTACATATCAGGTGCTGCCTGCTGTGTCATTTGGGGGTGTTCCTAATCCCCAGCCTCAGCCCCAAGGGAGAATAAAAACTTCAAATAAAGTGGCGACTTGGGTCACCGCATCTCAGAAGCCTCAGACAACTCGATCAGCATGACCCTGTGATCAGAGTACGTTTTTCAAACACACACACACACACACACCACACACACACACACACACCACACACACACACACACACACACACACACCCCATAAAAAACACAGCAGCATAAAAGGTAATAAAAACCAGACCAGCTATTCGGGATTTCTGGCTAGGGGAGAAAAGCTGGTCTCCACTGGGATTCTCCTCCCAGGATCCCGGATGGTTTTTGCCTTTAATTTTTAGCTAGTTCTGTTGGAACTTGGTTCTTGGTTCTCCTTCCTGAACGGGAGGATAATGAATAAGTAGGAGAAAACTAGGGGTGCGTGGCACTGGGTTAGAGAGCTGTCTCCCAGGCAGAGGACGGTCACCCTTTCTTCACTCTGCAATGGAGTCTTAACAGGTCAAGTCCTCCCCCCCACCATGTGCCAGCACCCCTTTTCCCCCAGAAACCCCACTTAAGTCAGATCCCCAAAACAACTCAGATTCTCAGCCTAATCCACTGGTAACTTTCTTATCCTCACCCAAATCAGCGTAGCACCGCGGGGAAAAGAGCGCCTCTGGTTACCTTATCATTTTGGTATGCCGTCACAGCGATGAATTCGGTTTCGGGGAACAAGTATGTCCGAAATGTACTATAAGGAAGTTTCAAGATGTCATTGGCCCGCACGATGTGGAACCGGGGCTGGTATTTGTGCATGGAGTTCAGTATGGTCTGCAGGGGCGGGGAGGAGCAGAGACACAGAAAGCAAAGGCTTCAGCAAGACAAACGCGCTCTCGGGACCCCTGCCGGGCTGCCATCTACCCCACCACAAGGGACCTCACTCGGACAGGCCCACCTCCGCAGGGCACCGCTTAGGGGCCATTCTGCTCCACAGCCGTTCTGTTCCGGAGAGTCCAAATTGCTCCTCAGTTTCCACAGGGTCCCCCCACCCTCACCATCTAAGGTTCATTCGTACCTTGAACCCTAGCCTACCTGAGTACCAAAACTATAATTCCCCTGCCACGTTGCGTGATCACTTGGGAAGGCCAAAGTCTTAAAAGATAGAGAAAAACATGCATTTTAATTTACAAAATGATTCAGTCCTTTAAGCGCCCACTAATTGACGAGCCCAATCCACTTAAAGCCCTGAGAGGCTGAACTCTAGAGAGGAATATTTATGCCTTAATCAAATCAAGGCTTCACATGCAATCCCTGCCCGCTGAAGATATTTCCAAGCCATTCGCGTCTTCCTGGGCCTAATCTTTCTGCTTATTCCTCGCTTATCACTCTGTTTATTTTATTGAAATGTTGGGGAGGGGTAGAGGCAGGGGCAAAAGGTCCCTTGCGTGACTTTTACAAGTGAGCCAAGTCTTCTCAAAGTTTGTGAGCTGGCGCCCACTGGATCCACGTATACTCCCAACACACGCGCGCGCACACACAGATTTTCGCACCCCATATCTACATCTCGTCCGCTAGTAAACCTGACTGGTTCCCGTCCCCAATCTGCTTAAGTAAAAGGAAAAAACTACATTCCCCAAACAAAAGTATCCGCACCCTTTAACCCGGGTGAAGTCAAGAGTTCGCACCGTCAGCTCTCCCGGGAAATTATATGGCAGGTTTCAAAATAGAGATATGAGATCCTAAAACAAAGCCAATCCTTTAGGAGCAAATAACTCTGAAAACTGATTTTCTCTCCCCACGATTGGCTTTTAACTTCACTGTCACCTGGGGCATTAACCAGGGGCCTTGGGATTGCCACAGAGCAGGAGCTGGGGAAGTTTCTTGTCCCCGTGGCTTTCAGAAGGCCAGGCCTTCCATTACCCGAAGAAAATCCTCTCTGGCTCTGTGGCTGATTGAACAAGTTTGCTACGCTTGGCCACAGAGGGAGAGGCGAAGGCTGAGCAAGAAACTCACAATTTTACGTGAAATGGGGCAGCGGTGCCTTTGCTAACATGGAGAAAGGAGATTTTACTTGAGAGGAATGAAACTTACAAATCCGTGTTTGTCCGAAATGTTGTTGGTGAGTTTCAGTTTGTGGAAAGTGACAACTTTGGACATCCACTGTTCCCCGGTAGCAGGGCTGTCCGGGTGAATGTACATTCTCTTTGGCATTTCAGGATCAGCCTTACCCGCCACCATCCACCGAGAATTGTGAAATTTATATCGACAGTCATCAGCAGCTATAATGTCCATCAACAAAATATATTTGGCTTTTTTATCAAGCCCAGAACATCTTACTTTAAATGGAGGGAACATTCGCCTACAAGAGGAGAGAAAAGGAAAACAGAAAATCACTCGGAATGTTGGGTTGGAGTCCCTACTTATCCGAAAACGTTGAGCTCAATTTTAAACTTTCTATTGTGATGGATGAGCTGATAGATTTCAGAGGAGGGCAACTGGCTACAACATTGGTTCCTTTCACCAGAGAAGTTTCTATCTGCTCCATATCTCCACCTTTAAGTGTCTCCAATGTCAAAACAACCACGGCGATACATTTCTCTCTACGGTTTAATAATTTCTTTCAATATGCTTTTCCTCTTGTCCTACTCGACAGATTGTCCTCTTTCTAGAGAAATTCTCGCCTAGGTCTTTTTCTGCGGGTGCCCAGTTCTATACAGTTTGAGGGAGGATTTTAGTCAACTGTGGTCAGTCAAGGCTAGAATTTTCCACCACCCAGCAGCCCCCTTCCACGCTGTGGACCCGCAATCCCGCTGCCGGCGAAATGAAACTGGACTTGGGTGACTTCTCCAAGTGAATTCTGCAGACTAGGGTGGACTCCGGGGCCTGATAACCTATTTGTCTGGCATGCTGCTAACCACATCCCCTCCACTCCTCAGGCCAGAGCCGAACTGCCAGCCTGTGCACCCCATGGCTGTTTATTTTCCAGCAATGTTGTCCTTCTATCCCCGACTTAAGAAGGAAACTGACTAGGTGTCTTCTGGGTGTGGGGATTTTGTGGCCTCCTTCGCTCGGAAATAAACAGAAAGCTAAAGGCACCGGGGAGGATTGTTTCATTTTAATTCTCCCAACTTTATGCCTTGAGAGACTTCAATGCCAGAAACCTAAAACTTAGCGACTTTCAATGACAGGCAGGTTTTGATCAGGCAGGGACCTCGGAGCATTCTGTAAAATACGCTTATTAAGATCCGCGCGTTCCAAAGCAGCGTGGGTCTCCCCAGTGGTTCCTTGGATCTGTGACCATAATCTGAATTATCCAAAATTGCCCCTGAACTGCCCCTGGGATCACAGGCACGTGAAGTGGTGTGGGCAAACAAACCCAAATGCCCTTCCGTTTCTCTCTGACCCTGGCCCTGGGCAGGCAGGGGCCCCTCCAGACCCAGAGGCTAAGGCTGAAGGGCAGAGAGGGCAGGGGAGTTTGTCAGCTCTCCCACCAGCAAGCCCAAGAGCAGGCTTGAAGTTTCTCTCTCCGAGACCGAAATGAAACAGACAAAAACACAACAACAAAGAAATAAGGTTGTCCCAGAAAGGTTGGAACAGTGAGCTTCCTGCGGTGGGGTGCTTTGCTTTCCTCTGCAGAGACACTAAAAAATTCTACCTCCCCTGTAGGCAGCCCAGGATGCCGACCTAGGCAGGAAAAGCTGCCGCCTCTAGATGCCCAGGTGAGCTGAAATTTCCTGCCACCCGGGCAGGGCCAGACAGTCCCTACACACAGTTCCAGGGGAGCTAAGTTTTCCTGCGAGCCGAAATTACTGACAAACCACAGTCCTGGAGGTGGGGGGTTGGGGAGAGAGACCACAGGGGGGGCACACACCTCAGCGAGCTTGGGGAGCGGCCCTCTCGCCGCTGGCTTACCTTCCCGACTTGGTAATGACCATCTCTGTGCCCCGTTTGTGGAACTGATCCCAAAGTTCTTTGGCCTCGAGGTGCACCTTGGGGTCGTCCTCGACTTCTTCCTCGGGCTCCATGGTCTTCAGAGGCCTCAGATGCGCCTGGGGTCCCAGCGACGAGAAGGGGATGCCCGTCTCGGCGGCTCCCACCAATTGATCCATGATCGGCTTGGCCAGGGCGCCGGGCAGCGAGAGCGCCGCCGCGCCGTTGGGAGGCAGCGTCAGCGCGGGGAAAAAGGGCGGCTGGTGACCCAGCACCGCGCTCATGGCGAAGTCCGGCGCCCGGTGAGGTAGGAACGGGTGGTAGGCCATGCTCGTCCCAGGAATGACCGGATCTCTCATGGAGAGGCTCATCCACTCCGGGCGGGGCGCTGGGCTCCGGCCGGGGACGAGTCCGCAGCTGCTGTTTGGTTTTGTTGTTGTGGTTTGCTTTTCAACAGCAGCACATACTTTTTTTTCAAAAAAGGAAAAAAAAGGAAAAAATTCACCACCACGGCACCCTCAAGGAAGGCGCGGAGTGTCTCTGGGGAACGGGAAATTCCGCTCCTAGAGAGGGCCAGGCGGGCAGTCGGCAGACATAGTCGGGGGGTGCCTGTCCTGGCGCCTGGCGGTTTTAAAAAGCCGCTCCTGGAAGTCGGTTTCCGAAGCGGGAGGCGCCGGCGGGGTCTCGGCTCGCGCCGGAGCCCCGCGCTTCGCTCCAAACAGACACTCCAGCAGTCCGGGCCCCGGGACTCGCCCCCCGGCCCCCAGCTCTCTGCAGCAAAAGCGCGCGGCTCTCCTAGGACACTTTCCCCCTAGTCTTCTCGGGCCCCCCGCCCCCCTATCTCTCTCCTCGCCCCCTGGCTCGCCAGAGGCGTCTGCAGTTGCGCTAGACTCGGCTCCAGCAGCAGCGAGCCGGGGAGCGGAAAAGTCTCTCCGGGAGCACAAAAAAAAAAAAAAAAGGGCTGTGCTCCAAGCCCTCTTCCAGCAGCGCTATCAAAACTTGAGCTGCGCCCTGGCTTCCGTCCGCCCTGCGCCTCCTTCCTCTGCTCCGAGCTCCGGAGGGTGCCTGGGGTCCAATCCGAATCCGGCTGCGCTCTTCTCCTGCGCCTCTTCCTTGTCCTAAAACGTGAGCGAATTCGCCTCCTAAATCTGCGTCCCGACGCGCAGGGCAGGGAGGGCCGAGGAGGGCAACGCAAAGGAGGGAGCGAGGAGCCGGGGCGGGAGAGGGAGGGCGCGCGAGGAAGCGAGCGAGCTGCTCGCCAGCCTCCTCCGCCTCTAGAATTCCCCGGGCGTCTGCTCGGCGGCTCTAGAAGGTAGGGCTCTGCTGTGGGCTGCGGGGAGCCGGAGGCCTCTTGATTGGCTCTTTGACGCTTTCGGACCAATTGTGTTGCTCATAGGCGTGGTTTTCACAGGTCGAGCGCTGGGGGATAGAGCCGAGTTATAAAAAGAAGGTGTCGGAAACTGTAACGTCGCAGCGCCGCATCGGTACTACTGCCTGTCCTGTGAATATGTCAACATGATCAGAGGGCGGGCGGGGAGCCACTGGGGAGCGCGCGCAGCGAGTCGCCTCTAGGTGGCTTATCGAGAGATCGCCGCAGCCCCTGCGCTCGCTCGCTCTGGCTCTGCCCACGTCTGAAATGCCTCAGTCATCCAGCCCCGGATCGAGGGAGGAGGCAGGGCCGGGAGGAAGGGGGAGGAGGGAGCCAGCCAGCCAGCCAGCCGGGCGCGCAGGGCGGAGAGCACACCCGGCGCCGGGCAGGGGCGCTCGCCTCTCGCGCGCTCCGCTCGCCTCTCCGGCCGCCCTGGCCGAGCCACTGTGCCGCTCACCCTCTCGCCCCGGCCCGGGGCGAGCCAGGCGGACGGCGGAGGCTCCCGCGAGCTGCCATTCGGCCTCTGGGCGCCACAAAAGCCGGCCGCGGCGAGCGCCCCGGCTCCAGGCGTGCGCGCTCTGCGGCCCCACGTGGAGCCAGGCTCCGCCCGGCCGCCGCCAAAGGCTCCCGAGCTCGGGGCTCGGCGCCGGCTCCCCCGCACCTGGGCTCGCGCGCTCACGGATGCCACCCGATCGGGGTCCACGCGCGCGTGCGCCGCGCCCCGCGCCCCGCGCCCCGGGGCCGCGTGCCGAGGCCCAAACGCCCCTCGCCACGACTGGACGCCGGCACGCGCCAGCACCCCGGGATCCAGCCACCCACGGAAACACACGTACACGCAAACACGCACACTGCCTGCGCGCGCCACCCTGCCCGCAGCGCGGGGGGGCTTTCTGGAAGGCGATCACTCGCCCTTTTGATCCCTATGAATTCGGGCTCCGGGTCGTCCACCTGAAAGCGCGTGTGAGTGCAGAGGGAAGAGAGGAAATCAAAAGTGAGCTAGGTCGGAGAGGCGCAGGGTCTGGGCCTGCCCCGCCACGCCGCTGCCCTCACCTAGCCGGGCCGCGCTGCGCGTCAGGGGTGGGCGAGCTGGTGGGGGGAGGCGCGCCAGCCCGGTATCTTCTCCAGGCATCGCACTTATCTCTCGCTGCCTCAGTTCTTTCTCCACCCCGGGACTTATCTCGCCAGAAGCCGGGGGTGAATTTGTAAAACAAACCGTGTAACGCCCCCAGCCCCGGGGCGAGGTGACCGGTTCCAGCTCAGGTAGGGTGGGGGCCTCTGAGAGGGCGAAGGGGCGGGAAGGCCACCGGATCTGACCCTTCAGACCTGACGCCGAAGTGGTGGCTGTTACCGCAGATCTGGGTCTGAGGAGTCCCCAAGCCCGCGTGTCTGGCTTTCGGGGTGGGGGAGACAGGACGCACGCGTTGGGCCTGCCCTGCTTGGATGCAGGGAGCTCTCAACCCCACCTGAGTGGAGAGCTTCCCCCCTGCAGAGGGAAGGGAGAAGCAGGACTGACGTGGGGGGCTGGGGGGGCAGGAACCCAAGGCTGGGCGCGCGGGTGCACGTCTCCTCGCCGGGACCGCACGGCCCTCTCTTGCACTTTGTCCTGCGGACCCCTCAGCCCCACACTCCGGAGTGGGAGAGTGTGGAGGTGCCAACGCAGTCCATGGTGGGCCTACTGCGCCCAGAGAGGGGCGGAACTGGCGAGGCGACGAGCTTTTCCAGCCTCGCATTTTTGACGCACATGCTTAAGAGCGCCTGGCGCCAGCGCCGCGAATTCCCTGGAATCACCGGAGAGCAGAGTGGCTCTGCGCGCTCAGCCTGGCTCGCCATCTCGCCCCCTTTCTCTCCCTTTCGGGCTTTCTCTGGCGTCCTCTAGGCCTCTCCCTGCCACTCGTTAAGAAGAGAGGAAAGCCAGGGGTCGCGGGCGCCCTGGGCGCGCGCTCCACTGCCCCCTCCCGCGTCCCCGGAGGCCCGAGCCCGAAGGGTGCCGGCGGCCGGGCCTGCCCCTCCCTCCACGGACCACCGAGGTCACTGCAGGGTTTCTGCCGTCTCCGGCTGCAAGCCCCTCCCCTCCCCCACAGGGCTGGCCGCCGGGGCCCGGGCAGCTTCTGCGGCGCTTTCAGAGGCGGCCCCGGAGCCGGAGCAGCCTTCGCCGTGGCTCGCGGGCAGCCTCTGCCAGGTCGCTCGCTGCAGGGGGAAAGTGACTCTGTGGCCGCGGCGCGAAGGACCCCCTCCGCACCCACTGGCTGCCCCCGCGCGTCCAGATGCCTGGAGAGGGACAGTCGCCCGGGCCTCCACATCCCGCCCGCCCTTCTGTTTGGGCCGCGGGAGGGCGGCTCGCTGATTGCACTTGGAAATCTCCCCACTCGCTGTGGCCCCACCGTGGACGCAGCGGGATTTCTGCCCCCGCCCTCGATTGCCTATTTTCGTCTGTTGCTCCAACATACCCCTGGGGTCACCCCCGTGGCCACTCCTGACCCCCTACTCCCACTCTAGCGCGCGAGGTGGGGAGCGAGGAAAGTTTGCGGGGTTCTGAATCGAAAATGTCCACGTCTTGCTAATGGTCTGCAAACTTCCGCCAATTATGCCTGACCTCCCAGGCTCGGCCCCGGGAGGCTCGTATTCTGCAGCGAGGCCGCGGGAACTGGGGATCAAAAGCGGGAAGGTGCGAACTTCTCTTTGTCTCTGCGAGGCCGTCGCGCCCCCCTCCCGGTGGGTGATAAACCCACTCTGGCGCCGGCCATGCGCTGGGTGATTAATTTGCGAACAAACAAAAGCGGCCTGGTGGCCACCGCTTTCGAGTTAAACATTGGCTCGCGCGTTCTGCCGACCTGGGCCGGGCCTGGCCGCCAGGAGAACCCTCGAGGCCCGCGCGCCCTGGGTGGGAGCTTCAGGCTGCACAGGCGAACTCTGCATGATCTCCTGCCCCCCCCACACACCCCTTTTGTAGACCCCCTCGATTTTCTCTCCCCCCTCCCCTTGCTCAACAAAAGGCGCCCAGGAAACCTTGCATGTGCCTGTCTTTCTGCAGCAAGAAAAGCAAAGCTTAAGAGAGGGAAAAGCGGGGGCCCCATTTTGGATAGAGAAGACCCCAACCTTCTCTCTTGTCCCCCAAATATTTTTCCGGTTTTCGCAAAAGGAATTTTCACTTCATTATAGGCCTGAATTTTTATTTTTAAAAAACCTCTCCATCTCCGTGGTGCCTGCAGCGTTTAAGGCACAGGAGTGGAGCGTGTGCTGATGTTCAATGAGGGAGAAGCAGGAGTCTCTCCAGAAATTTCGTGTGGCGCACACAGGCACGTGCAAAACCAAAAAACTGCCAGCAGCCCAGGCCCCAGATGAGCTGAGACACTCGCGCTCTTCAAGCCTGGCGGGGCCGCCCGGCCAGGTCCTCGCCTTCCCCATGGCACCGCCTGCCTCACACTGTAAAGGGGCAAAGCGACCCTTTTGTGACCGAATGGTGTTTATCTGAAGTTTACAAAAAAGGGGGGAGGTGAGGGAAGGAATGGCGGGTAGGCGGGGTCGTTTACTTTGGCAACTTTGCTGTAAATATTCCCCTCTGGTATGTGTGAGGTCTGGTGAGGGACTATTACACGCTTATTCCCTCTTAAACTTTCACCCCGTTTGCCACGGAGCCTTTTTCGGGCGGAGGTGTTGCTCAGCTGGGAACTCTGTTGACACAAGGACATCCGTGTTTCTCCAGGGGTCTGAGGCCTCATTAAGACGTTTCCTAGGGGATCGGTCAATACATGGACCTTTACCCTGGAGGGACTGTCTGGTCGCCTGGCTGTGTAGAAATGGCCGTTCTTGACCCATGAGGGGGATGGGGGCGCGCGCAGGATCCCGGCTTTTTTAAAAACTTGACAAGCTTTGAAACTGACTAGGTGTCCCCTAGGGCTCCAATTCCCTTTTGTGGACTGGGTACTTGACTTCCTTGTGGGGATCCCAAGGTAGCAGCACTGTGGGGAGTCTCTAGGTGCCCGGTTCCTCCCGCAAGTGGCAGCTTCCACGCCCTCACCCCACATGAACACTCCGTGCTACCCCAAACTCTGATCCTGAACCCCAGTGGGACTTCTGCCCACATGGGGGTGCTTTATCCCCCTTCCACTCCCCCATCCCCAGCTCTGCGGCCTCTCTCCCTCAGCCCCCCACTGCCAGCTTGCTTAAGAGTTTACAGTTCCTCTGGGTCTGGAGGTGGCAGGCTCAGCCCCTTTGAGAGAGGACCCCCCCTCCCCAACTTTCCTCCTCCAGGGGCAGACACAAGCCTCTTGGATGGACCAGGCTGGGCACCCACTTTCTTTTTCTTTTTCTCTCCTTTTCCCCCTGTGACCCCACTTTTAGTCCCCCTGTCTCTGCCCATCTTCTCTCCCATCTCTCCCTTGCATCTATGCAGCTCTTGGTTTCTCTTTCTCCTCCTCGTCTGTCTCCATCCCCCAGCCTCTAGCTTCTCTGATTCTTTCTGTGTTTGAGTTTCTCTTTTCTCCTCATTCTCCCTCTCCCCTTCTATTTTATCCGGCTTTCTTGGTGCTCCCTGAATGCTCTCCCACCCTCTCCCACGTTTCTGTGTGCCTCCCCCTCCCTCTCTCGTCTGTTCCAGATTTCAATTTCTTCCTGGCATTCAAGCAGACATCTTCCCCTACCCCCTTGGCTGGGAAGACAAGGTGTCCTGAGAATAGAAAGTGCTTGGCCCCATTTGTCAAGGTGGGAAGTGCGATCTTCCCCAAGGTGGGAAGTGCTCACTCATCATCACCCTTTCCCCCAGATTTGGTGCTCACCAATGCTCCAGTCATCTCCACCCCCCCACCTCTGCAGCCTCCCCCGCAAGAGCCCGGGGTGCAGAAGCTTCGTGAGGACCCCAAAGCCCCAGCTTGCAGCCACGTAGCTCAGGGCTTTCCTGTAAGGCACGCTTCTCTGTCCTCTGACAGCCCTCTAAATTATTGATTAGGGCGATTCAGGGCAAGAATCTGAAGCGTGTGTGAGAGAAGATTGTCAAAGTTGTCTAGCTTGGGGAAGCAGTATTTTTAGTGCAGAGGCTCACTCTGGCGCCAGTTGGTTTCTGCTGTTTCTAGAGCATCATTCGTTATACACTTAATCCATGCTTATCATACCTCCTTTTAATGTAAATATGCTTTTGGCAGAGGCAAAATGAAAAGATTTCACCCTCTGCATTATTCTTATTAGCACCTACCTTTCATCAAAGCTGATCGTCCTGCAACATGGCAAATTTGTACACGGTTAGTGATTTAGATAAGTTGGAAGGGAAATGAGGGAGAGAAGAATAAAGGAAGCGTGTGTGTGTGTGTGTGTGTGTGTGTGTGTGTGTCTGGGGAGGGTGCCTTTTCTACATCTGTGACAGTTTTTTCCCCCTCTCTCTCAGGAAAAGGAACTAATTGTGGTTTCCTAATTTTAAGCAATCTACATTTTCAATGCTCTCTTTGTGTGTTTTACCCAATTACTTAAAAGAGAGAGATAATGCAATGGACATTTTTTAGACCTGGAGAAGTGAATCCATGAGGAAAGACGGGGTTTTCTCCCCATCTTATCTGGCCCAGAATCGGCAAGACACAGGCCACGGCTGACTTTGGCCCCAGACTCTCTTGACCACCCAACACTTCCTTCAACATCTACTTTCCAGATTTTCAGTAAAGACAACAGGTAAGGGTGTCGATGACCCTCTCAGCAATTTGAGCCAGGAATCTGGCTTGTGGGGTGGGTGCTAAGGGACAGAACACTTTAAAGAGTGGCAGCAAAATAGGACCATCTACTCTCTAGTCCCCTCTCCAGGGTGTCATTTAGAAGGAGCCCTTACTGGCGTGGCTTCCAGCTTTCGCTTCTTCGCACTACACCTAGCATTCTTGTTAGGTGCCGGGGCCTGGGGGCCGTGGGGTGTCCCAGAAGGGGCAGAGGGAACAGGAGATCTGTAAGCGAGAGAGCATGGCAAATTAAATGGCCACTACTGTCAGGAAGGCTGACAGGCCAAAGAAAGATCGGCTTCTCCAAATCTGCTGAACTAACTGTCCCCTCCTAGCCACAGACACGTTTTCTCAATTTCAGCACAATATCCATTACTATTTCCCGTACTGGGTTTCAATTAAAGAGGGTGAGAGCAGAGAATGGAGGCAGGAGATAAATGAAAGGGGGCACGGGCACAGAAGTGTGTGTGTTTCTTCTCTTTCCAGTTCCTCCTTGTCACCCGCCACCGCCCTGCCAGTCAGCCTGCCTGTGTTTCCAAAGATAATGCTTTCATGTCTCCCAACTCCAGCTAGGGCAGGGAGCGAAGGAAGAAGATACATGCTCAGAGACTGATTCTTTCCTAATCAGTGATGTGCCCCCCCCCCCCCGCCCCCCAGAAGAGGTAGCGGTGCCCCCCCCCAACTCCCATTACGGCTGAGGGGAGGGATCTGTCTTCTCTCTGTGGGCCTGGGGTTTTGAGTCTCCCAGGAATGTAGTGTTCGAAGGTTCCAGGTCGTTCAGTCCTACTGAAAACTGAAAGTTCCCTTCTCCGCTAGCCCCTTGGACAACATAACCTCCCACCCTTCCTGGCAGGGGAGGGGGAAGGGATTCCAGCTGGTTCTCTGCTGCCTGGCAGGTAGAGGACGGAAGCCCCGCAGCCCAGGCCAGCCTGAGGGTTCTGGATTCAGGATCCTGATTTCAGCCTGTCTTGCCATTGAGCAACTGCCCTGAGGACCAGGCAAACCCCCATTTCACAATTTGGAAGCCAGCCCCAGTGTCCACCCCTCCACCGTCTGCGACCTGTGATGGCTGATAGGTGCCGGCGCCAGTCAGAGAACTGGGTGTGGGTCCTGCACCCCTGAACCAGTCTTAATTACCTGACAGTCTGGGCAGCCTCCTCCTGCGAGTCAGCAAAAGAAACCCCGGCAGGACAATGTCACTGTATTTTTTTTCTTTCATTATTTTTTTTTAAAAGTTGGGAGATACTTGCTGGAAGCCCAGTCCCCACTTCCCAATAACACACAACAAGTTCTGCTCTTTATAAATGTCCCAAGTCTTGGAGGAACCGTGGGTGGGGGCGGGGGTCTGCTCTTCTCCCAAACTTGAGCCAAAGGCTTGGGTGTTGGGGGCTTTGGGGCTTCCAGGACCACCAGCAGTCTCTAGCTTTGGGGTGGAAAACAAGAGAACTAGAGATGATTCTTTCTTTTTTTTTTTTTTTTTTAATTTATGTTTTAGGGCAAGAAAGAGAGGGACACACACACACGCACAGAGAGAATCCTGTGGAATTGTGAGCGCGCTTCTAAGGGCTCTCTCGCTGATGCCCAGGCCTCAGTTCTTTTCATCCACTATCCCGAAGTTCCAAATCCTGGGGCGCGCCGGCGGGGAGCAGGGAGCCGCCTTCAGGATCCGGGAACCTGCCCCTGCCTTCCTGCGCTGTGGCCTGCCCGCCGCCCTCCGGGGAGAGGAAAACTTCGCGCCCCAGGAAAGAGTGGGAGAGCGCCACAGTCCGGGACGCCCCCTGCGCGCCTCGCGGGCCGCGGTTCCGCCCCGAGGGGCTCGCTGGCCCAATACCGCCCCACCCCCACCCCACCCCTTACCGGGGCTCCAAATACGGAAGCTGGACTTGCCTCGGGGCGGCTCCAGGCCTCGCCGGGCGCGCGGAACCGGAGACGCCGCTCGCAGCCTCGGATTACAGCGCACCCGGGGTGCAGGGGGCCTGGCTCGGATCTGGCCCCACAGGTCGCCCCGGGCCGCGGGGACGCGAAGGGGTCTCGGCCAGGGTGACCGCCCCGGGCGTCGCTGGCGACGAGGTCCGGAGCCCGCGGACCCGGACCCCGGCCGCCGCGCGCGGTACCTGCCCTCCCCGCTGCGCAGCGCCGGGCCGGCCGCGGGCTCCCGGGTGGGACAGCAGCGCGCGGCCCGCCCCGCCGGCCGAGCTGGCAGAACCCAGCCCGAGATGCCCGGGTTCAGTGAGGAGGCCCTCGCCGTCCCCCGGTCCCCCCCAGAGCATTCGATTTGTCTTTTTGCAGTTTTGGTTCGTGCCTCCCCTTCCACGCTGGTTGCAAAGGACAAATTGGGGAGTCGGGGCGGCAATAAGTCTTCAAGTTGGGGAAGGAGGGGTGAGCAAAAATGCAAGGAAGTGTAGCATTCTCCCTCACAGTGATGGGGAAGCAACTGCGAGGAGCTCGCCGCCTGCCAGAAAAACCAGGGTTCAGAGGAGCCCGGCTGAGCGCGGGGAGAGGGTGGGGTGCAGGGAGCGTCTCCTCGCGCACCGCTGGGGTGTGTTTTTACATGTTTTCTTAGCAGCAAGTTCTATAAACAGGTCGTCCCTGCACTGCCTGCCGAGGGGCTCGAGGCTGTCTCTGGCTCAGAGCGGAGACGCCTCTTTCCTGCTCGGCCCAGCCAGCGAACCCCGCGGGGGGCAGTCAGTAGGGAGGGGGCGACTTGGAGGGTGCTTTGGCCTTTGGAGTCCCTCCTCTCGTCTTCAGACGGTAAAATCCGAGGGCTCCAAAGGTCCGACTCCGAGAGCCAGGTCTCCTGGTACCTCCAGCGTGGTTTGGGTAGCTGGGGGGGTGGGTTGCAGTTCTGGTGACCTCGGGGCTGAGTAGGGGTGGGCGGGGATTCTCTCTCTTTTCAGCCCGACCCTGCTGGGGTGCCGGGCGCATTATTAAACCCAGACGCTCGGTCCAGGAGTCGGCACCATGCGGAAAAGATTTACAATTAAGCCAATTGGGGCCGAATACAGTCATGCAAAGTTTGCAGGTGTAAATAATGCCTTGCTCCCCCCACCCCTTCCAAGCGACTTCATTTCAATCCCCCGCGCCCCCTCCAAGGCTCTAGTCCTGCTGAGAGCAGGGTGGGGGTGGGGGGTGCGGGGGGGGGTGATGGTGGCGGGGAAGGAAGGACGGTTCGGCCGAGTTAAGATTTTTTTTATTACACAAGTTAAATACGATGTGGCTCCCACGTCTATGTTCGGGTGGGTGCTCCTGCCGGGAGTCACCAGGACAGGCACTTCTGTTTCATTTCTTCGTCTAGAATTCCAGAATTCCTGGAGTTCGTGAAAGGCCTTTTGAAAGGGAGTTTGCTGGTTTTTTTTTTTTTTTAAGGGACCGGGGCAGATTTCTATATAAGAGGGATACTGGGGTTGGATGAATATACAGTTTTTGAGCTGTAGTGTTTGGGTGAGGGAGAAGTTGTGGGAAAGGAAATTCCCTTTAGTTGGGGTATTTATCAAAAGATCGCCCCAGGCTCAATCTGCAGAAGAGGTGGGTCTGGCTCCTTGAGAGCAGAGCCACGATCCTCGCTCGAGCTTCCATTTAGACCTGCCCAATGTTTGGAGAGCTTGCTGAGCCGTGCATGGGTCCAACTTTATGGCTCTCTTCCATTGCATTATTTAACCGTAATAGAATCTGCATGTGTGTTTCTAAAATGCTCTATGTGGGTACAAGTGTGTACATATGGACATTCCAAGTAGCCCAAAAATATGAAATTAAATCTCAGATTAAAAAATGCATTGCAATCACACCCCACGGGCAGGCTCCCATTTGATCAATATAGACAGAGTTAAATTTGTTTTGCAGCTACACAGTTACTCCTTTTCTCTTGCAGCAATAAAGTCTGTCTGTTACAAATTACCAGGGAATTGGAGAATATGCCCCCCTCCCACTGTTGTTCGGTGTTTTCAGTTTTGCACTAACCCGCTCAATAATATATGTAATATGTGTGTACGCAGGCACTCTTCCAAGAAATTAGCGATAACATTGCGGGTGTATGAAGAGTGCTGTTTTCTCCCTCTGCCTTTAGGATTCATGCGCTAAATTGTCACTCTGGAGATCCTTGGGGTTTGGGGGAGCGGGGATTGACACCCCCGGGATCTCGGAGGAGATCTGCAGCCTGGTTGCATGCGATGGCAGGGAGTCAAGGCGCCTGCCTGCACCAGGATAAGGTCATAGGTGTAGAGTCAGGAAGGCAGGACTTAACATGTTCGCAGCACAGGGAGAGCCAGCCTCGCGGCCCAGCCGGGATAAAACCTTTGAGTTGCCACGGGGAAGTTTCCAGGCGAAAGTGCCGCAAACACCATTTCCCCTTCCCTTTTATTTCCCTCTTAAAAAAAAAAAAATTCCCTGTCCAGTGCAGATGTTGGGCATAAATAAAAGGGGGGGGCGCGTTGAACGTTGGGTGAACCCGAATCGGCTTTAAGCAACGCGGGGAGCAGGTGGGAAAAGCGTAGGAGACCGAGGGGACCCGACGTGGGGGTGGGGGCGCGGGGGCAGGACTGCGCCCCACTTGGAAGCCTCCGCACCTCGCTTCTGGAAAGGCTCGCGGGTAACCGCCGCGAAGGTGGCCCGGGCGTCTCGCCGCTGGATGGCGCTCGGGGGAGACGTGGCTGGCGGCCTGTCTCCTCTCTATGCCCCACGGGGGTCTGAGCGAACCGCCGCCGGCCCGCGGGGTTGGGACCTCCGGCTTGGCCGCTCCGGGCACCCCTGGAGGCTGGGGCCGGAGATGGTCACCACAGTCCGCCAGATTTGGAAGGGAGCCCAAGAGAGGCTGGGCATCCACCAGGGCGTGCTTGGGTTCGGGGGCAAAACTAGGGGCCACCTGCGCTAGTTCCTGTTTGCCAGGAGGTGTGCGCGCGCGCGCGCGCCTCGGTGGTGAGCGGTCTGGGAAGGAGGTCAGGCAGGTGGGAGAGGAACGTCACATTCTCTGTGCTTGTTTTGGCAAAGGCCAGTCTGACCCAAGAATGTGGTTGAAGTCCAAGTGGCTGGCCTACCAGTCTGATCGTACCTGGACTCAGGAATCTCAGGACTGGGTGTACTGCGTAGGATCTCATGGGTGCCTAAGGCCCCCGGGGAACTAGGCGGTACGTTGTCAGACCCTGGGAAACTCCTCTGTAAAGGCACTTAAGGTCTCAGACCAGCTGTTCTGCAGCCCAAAGAGGAGCTGTGGGCTGTAATATTGAGAAGAATAAACGCTCCCAACACTTACTGAGCACTTACTATATACCAGGCACCGTGTTAGACTTTGCAATTTTATCTGGAGCTGCTTAAAGAGGTAGAAGGGGTGGGGGTGGGGGGCGAGGTGGGGAATAACCATAAAAAATGAATTGGCTGCTTCCCCTAGGTAGGAATGTCCAAAATTAGGTCTCTGTTTTGCAAACTCCTAGAGGGATGGGACTCATCAGCCAGGCTGACCCATCCCAGTGCCTCATCATTGACAGGTGCTCCTCAAATAATTTTTCCATACAGGAAAGAACGTTGAGGAAGAAAGGGAGCCAAGGAGACGGAAGGAGAATCTGTCTGCATTTGAGAACCAGAAGACCATTTCCAAAGTTATTGAAACAACATCAAACAGATTCTAAGGGGCAAAAGGAGACAGTGGAAAGATAATGATGACAAGAGAAGTGTGGTCTACTGGACAGAAACATTTCTCCAGGTTATTCCACAAATGTTGCAGGGCGTCTTCCCTGGCCAGGTAATCTGCTAAGTGCTGGAGACACAGGGTCAAAAAAGATAGCCCATCGGGGCTTGAGGTGTACTGCCCTGAGTTTTGTTCACTGCAGTTAAAAAAAAAAAAAGAAGAAGAAAATCTGTCTAAAATTCCCATTTTAAGGTTGAGGACTATCAAGGCCCAGGAAGGATGGGGTGAGCGGGCTTAAGTTCACGGCCTCAGGCAGGAAGGCTAAATGCATTTTGGCCCCAGCTCTTCTGCACCCTGGGGGGAGGTAGACACCTAGGGCTGGGAGGTTTTTGCTCTGGAGAAGGATGGGCTTCTGGGAGTCCTGGAAATCGCTCTGAGCAGCTACTGAGCCCACCTGCAAGGTCCAGACTGGCAGCCCCCGTCGACACCAGGTAGAGATTGGGCAAAGCGCCTCCCCGGATCTGCCTGCCTCAGCTCCATGCTTGGGGCTGTGATGACCTGCACTCCCCCGCCATTTCTTCTGTTCAGCGCGGACTAAGCAGCAAGGCTGCTCTTCAGAGATAGGAAAGTAGGGGAGATAGTTTGAGATTCGCTGCCTACCCGGCGTGCCTCGCAGGTGACAGCAATGGTGACTGCAGACCCCTCCCCCACCAGGGATTTTTGTTTCTGTACAGACATCTCACCTTTTTGGTACCCCATGCCCTAGTCTGACATGTGCTGAATGCTCATTAAATGTTTGTTGACTGAATACACTAATTCTTGTGTATTTGTTTTAAAAATAGAGCAGAACTAAAACAAATGAATCAGTGATTGAATAAAGGGGAGTGGGGTGAGAGGCTGGTTTTCCCCACAGACTGTAGGGATGGGACGGACCAGGTGACCCAGGAGTCCTCTGGCTGGGGCAGGGTCACTTCCTACCAGCTCTACAAAGCCGGCTGTGAATTCCTTCTGTCTGTACTTTTGCCCTAGACTTCGTTGGGTTGATCGATGAGGGGAATAGCTGACCCACTGGGAGGTGAATTCAATCGATGACATCCTCAGCCACCCCAGAAATCACTCTCTGCTGCGCGTTGGGTTTCACCCAAACAGCTTCGGGATTTCAGGTTTCTGGATCGCGCTGTCGTTGCTAAACTGGACTGAAAGGGGAACAGGTAGGGGAAAGTCTCCAGTCTCCGGAGGGGAGCCTTTGGGTCCACCAGCTGAGACGCGCTCTCCAACCGTGCTAGGAGATTTCGTTCTGGAACTTCTCAGCCTTCGAACCCACACAACCTTCCACAGCAGCGGGAGCACTGTCCTCAACCCTGCATCCCTGGTCCTCTACATGGGTTTGATAGGAAATGCTGCTTACTGGAGAGAACACACCCCAAGTGCTCAGGAGGAGAATAATATTCTCAGGGCTTCCCCCCACCTCAGCTCACAAGAGCCTTCTTGTGATTCCCACTTCCCAGGGGGGAGAGAAACCAAGTCTGGCGGACAGATGCAAAGACTTGCCCAAGGTCTCCCAGCTACCCAGTCTCGGGAGGGGCTGAGGTTGGGCCTGGGGTTGCCTCATTCACCGTCTGACTTTCAAACAAGGCAGCAGGCGCCGGCTGCGCACACTGTGGGCGCGACTTGCCGATCGGTCTCCTCCATGCTTCGCCCTTCGGAGGGAAGGGATTTTTTTAATTCCCTTTAACTCTCCCAGGTAGATCTGGGTTCGGCCTCGGTCGCTTCTCTTCCCCAGCAAAGACAGTCGGGCAGTCTGGCAAACCTTCTTAAACTCCTGAAATCTGGAATTTCCCCCTTTTTTTTTTGTACGGAGGAAGGCGGGGGGCGTGTGTGCAGAATCAATACGGTCCAGACAGCCTTCCACAAAGGGGCTCCAGCCGGGCGCCTGGGTCGCACGGCCCCACCCCGCCGCCCGCGGCGAATTAATTGAGCCCTGGAGAAGGGGCTACGCCGTTTCCAGTTAATTAGTGAAGAAATGAATCAAGCCCCAGCGGCCTGGCCAAGGCACCTGGGGCGCGGGCTTTGTGCAAGCCAAAGGGGCTGCTGGGGCGCCCGCTGGGCCGGGTGCGCCGCGGCGGCGGGAGGCGGCTCGGGCGTCTCTGCGGTCCTGCGCCCGGCGCCGGGCGTCCCGAGCGGGCTGGCGCGCTCCCGTGCGCCCACGCCGTCCTCGTTGGCTCCCCTTTTCGCTTCCCTCTCTTGCTCCGTTTTCCCTTTCCTGTCCCGGCCCTGGCTCTCTCTCCCGGAGCCTCTCCTGCTCCCAGAACGGTGCTGGAGTGCCACCCGCGACGCCTCTGCCTCGCCCTGGCCCCACCGTCTCCAAGCTTTCCGCGCGGGCTGTCTCGCTCCAGAGTCCCGGACTCGGCCCGGCAAAGCTTGAGGCTGGGCGGCTGGGGCATGTCGCTGGGGGTGCGGGGAGCCCTGACTTGGGAAGACCGTGGAAATGCGCCCTGGTCGTGGATGGGAGGCCTGGGTGCAGGACTTCACTCCGAGGCCCCCCGGGATCCAGCCTCTTGACGGGGCGCATCGGAGGTTTTGGTAACCGGTGACCCACACGTCGCGTCGCAAGGGGGGTTTAAATTAAGGACAACTGCGACGCAAGAGCAATTCTGGGGCTCCAGCTGTGTGCCGGCCTGACTTCTTCCTCCAGCATCGCCCTCAGCCTTGCAGCTCTCCCCAGGCGGCGAATGGGGTGCGCTTCATTAAAAGCAGCTCTGCTGGGAAGGAGGGAGCACGATTCGTGATCCCAACTGTTTCAAGGCCTTTTGGTGCCACACTTGCCAGTGCTTTTCCCTGCACTAAGGGGATGGAATTCAGGGTTCAGAAAAGTGTGTGTGTGTGTGTGTGTGTGGGGGGGGGGTCCTGGAGTTGCACTGCAAAGGGAGGGGAGGCAGAGCCTTCCCTTCACTAACAAAGCCTTGGGAGCACCGTTGCTGGGAGGACCTCAGAGGATCACGTGTCCTCTTGAGCTGGCCTGGAACGCAGTGTTTATGGACAGGACAGGGTCCCGGGAACCACCTTGCTTCTTTCAGTTTATGCTAAGCCCCCAAACTTCTCTATTTCCCCCCCTTTTTCTTTGTCTTTCTAGCTCCCTCCCGCCCACTCCCACCACCACTCTCTGTCCACTCCCATCCGCGTAGGATTTGGACATGGCAGTGGAGGTGACAACTCCTAGAACGGGGTGGCTGCTAGGGTCATCTGGCAGCTTGGACTGGGTAGACGTCCATCTGCCCCATGCGCCAGGGTGCCAGCTGCAGAAGTGAAAGATTCCCCTCCACGCCCGCCATGCCCTGCAGATCGGGGTCCATGGAGTCCTAGCAGCCCCGATGGCCCAGGGGGAAGGCGTGCGCTCCAAACAGCAGCCGGCAACCGCGTTTTTTCTTTCTTCCTTTGCCCGCTTGACCGACTTTGGCTTCGCTCAAGGCCCCAAGGTGCCTGCGCCGAGCTTGGCTTCGCTTCCCGCCTCTCGGAGGAGGCCCCGGACTGTGGTTTCCGCTCGCCACATCCCTGCCTGGCGTGCACGCCAGCGCCTGGCGAGGTGCCCGCTTGCGCTGGGAGCCAGCGGCGCTGGGCCTCAATTTCCCCCACTTCTTTTGCACGGAGAAGCAAGAAGCGGTGACGAAAAGGTGGGGCAAGGAGGAAGGGGGCATGGATTGGTTGGTGGAGGACCCCAGCGCCTGTGTGTGGGGGGGCTCAGGACTCCTAGACGCACAGTCCTGGCTCACCTGGCTTGGCTTGAGGGGACTCCTTCCCACCAACTGCGCTCAGAAGAGAGGAAACCCAGACCCAGATCAGAGCCCACCCACCTCCAGGACCCCAGTCTGGAGATGGGGGGCCGGTGGGCAGCAGCGTGGGCGTGCCCAGCTGCCATAGCAACACAGGTCAGGTCGGTGTCAGGCAGCAGGTGCAACCAGGGGGCAGGCAGAGCTGCTTCCTTGGGCCACTGGCCTCCGTATATTTGCAAAATCCTACATACTGGCTTCCAGTAAAGTGCTGGCACACCTCCTACTGAGCTCTAGGGGATGGGGCCCTGAACCCCTCTAAGACTCAGGTGCCTCCTCTGAAAAGCGGCGGTCACAAGTCCTGCCACAGAGCAAAGAGGGAGTGAGTACACGCTGCTCAGCCCACCCCCTGGCACATGCTTCCCGTCTACAGTCTGTCCTGTACATGTGAATATGCACCTGGAGAGCTCGCATTAAGTGGGCCGGCACCCATGCAGCCCTCTGTATTATTGGCGCTCTCTTGCCCTGTTCGTGCCCAGTTGCTTCTGAAGCTCCTTGCTTGACCGCCTCCCAAGGTGATGCTACAATGAGATCCCACAAAGTCCTTTCCCTGGGGACCCCAGATCCCAGGATCTCAGAGCAGCCACTCCAGAGATAAAGTGCTCCCTTCCTCCCCGGGCAGGGGAGCTGGCGTCATGGCCCAGGGGGGAAGAAGCCAGGCCCTGCCTTTGAGTCCGTGCCCTGTCCACACTCTCCTCCACGCCCCCCCAGGTCTCTCCATCTCCTGCTGCCAGGGGAGAGGCTCCTCAGTCTCCGGTGGCAGTGGCAGATGAAGGAGACTTACTGGCTGCCTGGAGTGGTCCTGCCAGAGCCCAGGCGGGACAAAGCCCAGGAGTGAAGAGGGGCCGCAGGGGGCCTGTGGGGAGGGAGGCGGACATCACGGTCCCTGCCCGGGGGGAGGCTGCCCAGCACTTTGTGGCCAACGGGAGTCCTCACCCTTGGGGCCACCCCTCCTCCTCGTCTGAGATTGGGGAGGCGAGAGAGAGAGGAAGGTGGAGGGAGAGGCAAGAGGAGAAAGGCGCGCAGGAGGGGCGAAGGGACAGTGGCGGGGAGTGCGGGAGGGCACATGGGGCAAGACAGGGAGGAGGGAGGGGAGCGGACAGAGGCCCGTCCACGGACTGCCTGGAGAGAAGCGATGAGGACAGTCCGGCCACACCCCAGCCGCCCTCCCGATGTGCCACTTCACATGCCTGGAAGACTGTCTAGCGCCGCCTAAATGCCTCCATTAAATCACCGTTGAGATCCTCCCGCCCACCGATGCCCAGAGCAGCCTCCAGCCTTCAGGGAATATGGTTTTCAAAACCATACACAGCGTCAGCAACTTAGGAGATAAGTTGTCATTCATTAGGGGTTTCCCGGGGCCCCTGCAGGGCCAGGGGCTGGAAGGGGAGCGTGTAGCCGGGGCTTGCCAGTCAGGAGAGGACAAGACGCTGTTTCTCTCTCGCCATGGGCGCCTCCACAGCGCACAGCGGGCCCAGAAGCGCAAGGAAAGTTTGCTGGCTTGGGGGAAGCTGGTCGAGAAGGGGAAACCGCCTTCCTCTGCCACCCCCCAGGTCCCCAGATTCCCCAAGTGCATTGGGCCAGAGGGAGCCCGCCTGAGCCGTCTCCCACATGCGCCCTCTGGACAGTGCTGGGGTGGGGACCGGGGAGCAGCCCCCTTCCTCGTGGGGAAAAAAGGCACCGGCTCAGGTGCCTTTCCCCAGCTCATCACTCCAACGAGTTCACACCAGCCGCTCCATCCTCTCTTTCCTCTGCCTCCTCTGCCCAGAAAGGTATTTTAAAAGGATGTTTTCATGCTAGCAAATAAGAGGATTTTCTTTTCCTTTTTTCCTTTTCTTTCTTTCCCTTTGGTTGCAAAGGCTTCTGTTTGCTTTGCTTTAACAAACAGCTGATAGAGTTTGTTTTAAGGGAACATAAAAAAATGTACCCACAGGGCAGACCAAGTGTTTCACTGTGTGCACACACGTGAGTGTGTGAGTGTGTGTGTGTGTGAGTGTGTGTGTGCTGAGGCCTCCTGAGCAGGCTTGTGGTAATAAATAGGCCCTGCTTCAGGTGCAGAAAGCTGGGAGGGGTCTGGGAGGAATGCATGGACAGATTTACACCTGTCCCTACAGCTGCCATCGGCAACACTTACAGCCTCCAGAAATGACCCTTGGTGCCGACTTGTCTGGAAGCCATCAGGGTTAGTTTTGAAGCAGGAATCTTCAAGTGGACCAGAGGGCGGGCTTTCCCCACCCCCACCCCCGCTGCTGTCCTCAAGGGCTGCCCAGTGGGGCAGGCTGGCCGCCTCCTCCCGCCTCTCCTTCCCTCCCGCAGACAAATATCTTCATTGACTTGCAACCCCCTTTGGTGCAGCCTAAGGAGGGCTGGGCAGGGACAGGGTGTGCAGCCAGCTCATCCTGGCCCCCCGCCCCCCCCCCTGCCCCTGCCGCCTCCCAGCTGGGTCTGGCCCCAGGAATCTGTGTGGGATTCTTAACTCTGCCCTCCAGCCAGTTTCTGCCCCTGCCACCGGCCCCACTTCACCCCACTGGCCAGACAGTTGAGTGACTGATAATATCCAGATGCCTCTGGAATCTCTCCTCCAGTCCTCCCAGCGCTGGGCCTGGTCTGGCGGGGAGGGGGCGGGGGGCAGGGGGCAGTGGTTAGCAGGCGTCCTTCCCTGAAGCTTGTTGCCACCTCTCAGAGGCTGATGAAAGCCCCACTCAGCTGGGCCCTTCAGGGCTGGGGACCCTGGAGCCAGGACACTCAGGAGGCATGTTTGACACCGTGCTGGGAACACCGAGTCTCTGACTCTCTACCCCCGGCCCCATGGAGGTCTAGGGGGCTGAGAGGGGCCGGGGGGCCAGGCCACCAGCCGCCAGGGATGCCACGGGGAAAGGCCCTGCGCTTTGCCTGGGAGCTGGCAGGCCCGGGGCACGCACCAGCTGTCAATAAGCAACTGCCTTTTCAGAGCAACTAACTTGTTGAAAACGAAGTATTTAGGTTCTGGTGATCCAACTTTCGTCTCCCGTCCCAGACATACAAGCAGATGCACAGGGCAAGGAGAACAAAGCTAGGGGGCATGACCCCAAGGCCGGGTCCACGGCTCAGGTGGATGGCGGCGCCTGCATCTGCTAGAGGGGCGTTACAGGCAGGCCAGTGCCACCCTGAGACGGGGCTGCATGGCGCAGACCCAGGGCCAGGTGAAAGGAGACTCGCGTTCTCCCTGCAGGACTCGGCACCGCAGCGACCGTGTTCAGCTCCAACCGTGTGCCCCGCGATATTTGGGGGAGCAGCGCTCCGCGGCCTGAAGGAGGGTGTGTTCGGATGTCGGGTGTCTTGGCTTTGCTGCTCTTAGTCTCAGAATCGGGGCTGGGGCCTTGGGCTGCGTTCTGTCCACCCCCCAGGAAGGACCTCACCACACTCGGGGGCTGTGGACCCAAGCCTTGGGCCACCTTGAGGGGACGCTTCTCAGAATCATCTCTCCGAGACTAGGATGGCAATCTTAAGTTAAAGCAACGTTCAAGATGGAAAATCGTGCTCACGCGTACCCCCAGAACGCACGCGCTCCGGGCCGCAGTGCAACGGGGCTGCTGCTCTGATATTTGACTTTTGAGTCAAGAGGCCAAAGCAGTGTTTGGGGATCTCAGCCGCACCCATCTGAGGAGGTGGAAATACCCACAATTCTCTGGCCGACCGAGCGCAACAGGTGAAATCCTGCTTCACCTAGGTTAGTGAAAACAGAAGGGTGATTTTCATGGGTTGCCACACCCCTGGGAGAGCCCATGGCGCAGATGCCAGGGCAGGACCACTGGCATGGACAGGGGTCTCTGTGGGGACAGATGCAGGTTTTCTTGGGGAAAGGCACACGTTGCAGAGCTGGGGCAACCGCTGTCTCGGAGGCAGAGCGGAGAGGAAGCTGCCAGCAGGGACGTCTCCGGAACCCAGGAGGAGGTGTGGCTGGGGCCACTTTGGGTTCAGGGGAGGGTCTGGGGGGAAGCCATCTCTTAAAATTGCCCATTAGTACCCACGCTCCCCCACTGGGGTGATGCTCTGGACATACAGCACCTTTGAAAGAGCTCCTTGGTGGGCAAAAGAGGCCCCCCAGGGTCCGTGGACAAATTCTACCTTAGCATTGGGCGATTCCCTCCCCAGAGATTAGGTCGGGGAGAAGGAGCTTGTTCTGCCAAGCCCTTAATCAACCGCTCCAGCTCAGGGAAGGGAAATTGCAAATGGCCCCAGGACACGAGCATCAGCATAGATTAAATCTGTGGGCTCTCAATCACCAAAAAGCGTAGAGGGGGAGGGCAGCACATGCACATGAGGAGGTGTGAAAATGTACCCCAAAGTTATAGAGCCATGTCAACCACTGGCAAATTTAATAAAAGAAAGAAAGAAAGGAAGGAAGGAAAAGCACAAAGGAACGCTGAGTTCCTGGTTCAGGCGCTTGGAGGCTGATATGAGGCATAGTTAAGAATAAGAAACCTGGCAACTATCAGGACACCCACAGGGAGATCAAGGGTAACTTAAGGGTGGATGGGATGCAGGGATGCAGGGATCCCAGGGAAACAAGAACAAAGGCACTCTGGGCCAGCCGCTCTGTGGAAGACCCAGGCCCTGTTCTGTGCTTGCGTTAGCCAGAGGTATCAGTACGAGGTCTAATAGTCATTCACATACCGACTTTGTCATTCATTCAGTCAACAAATGTTTACCATGAGCCTACTATGTGGCTTGCGTTAGAGATGCAGCAACCAATCAACACACTAGAATGTTCCCAAAGACATTCTTGTGTGTGTATGGGCAGGGGGGAATGATGAGAAATAAAAGAAACAGATAAACTCTATGGTTTGTTGGTGACAAGTGGTTTGAGGAAAGTCAATCAGGGAAGGGAGTCACGAGTGGGGCGTGACATTTAAGTCAAGATATGCAGGTGGGGGCCTCCCTGGGGGCCCAGGGGTTAAGTCTCAGTGCTACCAGTGCTGCGGCCTGAGTTTGATCCCCGGCCAGGGAGGTGACCCACATGGCACAGCAGACCTCTCCTGTGTCCTGCTGCTCCCCTCAGCAGGGTATGTCAGTGGATCTGCCTGTTCTGCTCCCCACTCTGTCTCTGGTGAATCCTCTCACCCCCCGCACCTCTGGCCTGCACCCAGTTCTTGCATGCTTAAATAAAAATAAATCCTTAAAAAAAGGACATGAGGATGGTGGGAGGAAGCCATGGGACCATTATGGAGTGTGAGAGAGAAGGCAGGTGCAGAGACCCACATTTGTTTGAGCGCCTGCTGTACCCTGGGCTCCGAGCTAGCCATTGTCTTAATCCTTCCAGTAGCACTAAAAGGTAGTTATGGTGCCCTCCCCTGTTTTATTATTGGAAAAGGTGAGGCCCAGAGAGGTTACGTGACTTGCTCAAGGTCACTCAGGTAGCGCAGGTAACACAAGGCAGAGCTAGAACTAGAAGCGAGGACTTAATTGTTCGTTCTCCCACATCAGCTCTCTCTACACATTTCTAGGAGACAGGAGAAAGGTAGAAAAGGGAAGTAATGGGGAGTGGCAGAAGAAGGAGCCAAGTATAAAACCTGCTCTTAGGAACAATGAGCTCAGTCTCCGGCTAGGGAAACTGAGGCCCAAAGTGGAAATACAACTGTCCAATGTCACAAAGAAAAAAATGCAATGGCTGGGTGCCTCAGCTCATGGGCGCCTCTTGTCTGGTGCCAGATGGCAAATCACTCCAACTCCCTTGGTCTCAGGTCCCTTATCTGTAAAATGGGGCTCATGATATCAGTTTCCTAGAGTTGCTGAGCAGGAAAGACAAGATCACTGGGAGAGAGAACTCATTGCAAAGCTTGGCACAGAATTGGTGCCAGTTCATAGATTTCTGCAGCTCTTTGGCAGCATTAGGTCCAGGGTTGGGGTGAAGTGCCTGCTGACTTCTGTGGTCTATGCTGATGGTCTCCAAGCTTTCTTGCTTGCTTTTTTTTTTTTTTTTTTTTTTTAATTTTCTTGCATCATTGTTCCCCCACCTGCCCAGGTATAGTCCCTGTAGTTCTCCCACCACCACAGCCCCATGAGCTGTCACCACAGTCCCTGTGCTCTTCCCTCCTGTCTTTGAACCGCTTGCCCTCCTATCCCCCTCCCCTGCTGGATGCCACAGATCTGGGTCTGCCCGCAAGTTTTGTCTTTTTCCTGATCCTTTGTTTGGTTTCCTTATCTGTAAAATGGGGCTCCCTGTACTCCCCCCTCCTCTGATATTTTTCTTTTTCCCTCTGACTTATTTTGCTGAGCCTGTTCCCTTCCAGCGCCATCCAGGTTGCTGCAAATGGCATGAGTTGATCTTTTTTGATTGCTGAGTAGTATTCCATTGTGTATAGAGACCACATCTCACAATTTCTTCTTCTTTTTTTAAAGATTTATTTATTTAGGGCCTCCCTGGTGGCGCAGGTGGTTGGGTGAAGCGCTGTGAGTCTGTCCGCGGCCTCTGCCGTGCCGGTTCGATCCCCACCGGTCTCGGAGCAACCCACATGGCGAGTAGACCTCTCCTGTGTCGCCCGCCGCTCCCCTCAGCAGTGTATTTCATCACTGCCTGTTCTGTTCCCCACTCTGTCTCTGGTGAATCCTCTCACCCTCCCGCACATCTGGCCTGTACCCCAGTTCTTGTATAAATAAAATAAATCTTAAAAAAAAAGATTTATTTATTTATGCATACAAGAGCTGGGGTGCAGGACAGAAATGCAGGGGGTGAGAGGATTCACCAGAGACAGAGTGGGGAGCAGAACAGGCCGATCTACTGAAATCCACTGCTGAGGGGAGCAGCAGGTGAGACAGGGGAGGTCTGCTACGTCTTGTGGGTCACCTCCCTGGATGGGGATCGAATTCATGCTACAGTGGCTGTGGATAGCTTCATAGTGCTGCGTCTTACCCCTTCTGCCACCAGGGAGGCCCCTCTTTTTCTTTCTTAATGGAATTTTTCCAACATGTGAAAGAAGAGACAGGTTAGAATTAACTCCCAGGTATTTCCCCCCACCCCCACAGCTCCAGCTATCATCAACCCCCCATCATACCCCCAGTGGACTTGTTTTAGTGCAAATCCAGGCACCATATTGTTTCAGTGGCAGATGATTCAGTGTGTACATCCTC
The DNA here is from genome assembly GCF_014898055.3 of Talpa occidentalis. Lineage (NCBI taxonomy): Eukaryota > Metazoa > Chordata > Mammalia > Eulipotyphla > Talpidae > Talpa > Talpa occidentalis. Next base: position 83,080,379 of record NW_023601433.1, on the reverse strand, counting down.
GAGATGAGAATGAGTTTTTCAAAAACACAGCCAGTGTGCTTATCATACACATCCCCCAAAGGCAATACCTGCATAATCCTCTAAAATATGTAGTCACTACTCAGTACTCCCTAGTGGCCTCTGTTTTTGTGATTTTATTACAGTTGGTTTGTGCCAACAGGATGAAATCATGTTTGATTATGCATCTCTTACATCCACCTGCCATTATTTTGTTTTTCTTAATAAAATGTAAAAATAGAAATAATGAAATCGCTCTAGCTTTTGCAATTTGCAACCCAGTGGTGTCACTCGTTATGTTTCTGTCTCCTGTAAATGTGTGGTTAGGAGGAAATGTCTGATGAGACTGGGTGTTCTCTTGCCAGCCCGCTTTATAGCTGGCAGCATGTACTTCTAGGGGGTGACCTGAAATACCACTGTTCCTTCTTCTTGATTGTTATCAACTGCTGAGGATCAATATCTGAATGAATCCATTATTTCATTAGGGGTTGAGAAAATGGGGCTATTCACCATTTCATTTCTTCTTCATTTATTAGGTAGATCGCCCACAAATGCATTAGGAGGATACCTCATCACTAAAAACTAACGTCTGAATAGACACTGTCCAATATTTCCATATTTTTGCATTTCTAAATTAGATATCACTTCTGAAATGACCTAGTATATGATCTTGAACTGCACTAAGCTGGAGATTAAAAAGGATCACCTTTAAAAACAGATATGTGGGCCTCCCTGGTGGTGCAAGGGGTTAAGTTTCAGCACTATGAAGCTGTCTGCAGTCACTGCAGCAGGAGTTCAATCCATGGCCAGTGAGCTGACCCACATGGCGCAGCAGACCTCTCCTGTCTCTCCCACTGCTCCCCTCTGCAGTGTATTTCAGAAGATCCGCCTGTTCTGTTCCCCACTCTGTCTCTGGTGAATCCTCTCACCCCCTGCACCTCTGGCCTGTACCCCAGTTCTTGTATGCATAAATAAATGAATCTTTAAAAAAATAAAAACAAATGTGCTCTAGTGGCCAGGTATACACTCATGGGGGTCATTTTTTGACTCTGGAGACCCTTCAGGATGCATCTTGCAAACCAAATGAGAATTGGGGATGAAGCTGTTCATGCATCTGATTCCCCCCACTATTCCGAGAAGAGCTGGGCAAATGAAAGGAAGATTCTAGCCCAAGGATGGGGGAGGTATGTGCAGGGAATGGAGGAGTCCTGCACCCTGAGGTTTATGAACTGGAAACCACTTTGAGGAAATAGAGAAAGGTGTGTGCTCTTTTTTTTCTTTCCATTTTTAATTTTGAAGTGCTCACTCCCTTTGAGCAAATGGGAGGCAGGTCAATCGCTCAGCAGAGACTTTAAACAAACCACATTGCCCGCAGGTCTGCTTCATGAAGGAGGGGATTTACTCTTCACCCCTCCGCCTGAGGAGTGTTAACAGCAGAATTAAGGCTGGGGAATCTGGCAGGGGCTGGCTGGCTGCGGGGGAGGTGTGTCTGTGCCTTTTTGCAAGGCATTAATCACTTGTTTATAGAGGGGAAAGACAAAAAATCAAACACACACACACACACACACACATGCAGAAGGAAGATCTTGTGGGTTTAGGTTCCTTTCAAGGTGGAGCCCCCACCCCCCCACCCCCATCACACTGAGATCTAGTGCTGGGTTCTGGAGTTATGTGGGGTGGCCCTGGAGAGGTGAGGAGCTGGGAGGTTCCACGCCTGTAGAGTCAGGCAAGGGGCTCTGTTGGTGGTGAGGGCAGGACTATCTCCGGGCCTGGAGGCCTGAAGCACGATGCATACCTGACCCCCTGCATACCACGTATTCCTGTCTGACCACTGCACCTGCCAATGCCACACTCCGGACCCTTGTTCTGAAAAAATAAAACAAAAACAAAAACAAAAAAACTGGGCCTCCCTGGTGGTGCAAGGGGTTAAGCACAGCTCTGTGAAGCTGTCTGCCGCCACTGCAGCATGAGTTCGTTCCCTGGCCAGGGAGCTACCCACATGGCGCAACGGACCTGTCCTGTCTTGTCCTCTGCTCCCTCGTCAGTGTATTTCAGTAGATCTGCCTGTTCTATTCCCCGCTCTGTCCCTGGTGAGTCCTTTCACCACCCCCACCTCTAGCCTATTCCCAGCTCTTGTATGCGTAAATAAATAAATCTTAAAACAAAACTATCATTTTCAAGTTTATTTATTTATTTTTAAATTTATTTATTTTTATTATTTTTAATTTTTAATTTCATTTTTTATTTTAAAACTATCATTTTCAAATGAATATTTATCCAGAGACATTGGTTTGCTATGAGGAGCTAAACTTGGAAACCAGACCTGGATGTGGCACTGCTTTTAACTGCAAACTCTCCAGGATCCTGTAAGATGGGGAGGCAGAGCCCGCCACCAAGGAAGCAAGCAGCCCCCCACCTTTTTTTGGATAGAATAAAATGAAATCTGTTCACAGCATAAGTCTGAAATCTATAGGCTCAGTCACAATTCTGAGAATAATCATTTCTTCCCTTTTTCACACATAGTTTAAAAATATTTCTTTTTGAAATTATACATGTACAAAATGATGGAGTGAAAAATAATCCTCTCCCACTTTCTTGAGAAGTGACTACAGCAGTTGTCATGTTCCCTTCTAGTTATATTAATCTAGATTAATACGTGTGTGCTGATATAGGTGTATTTACATATCTATATGCACATGCATAAACAGTTTTACTGAGGCATTTCTTTCTTTTATTTTCTGGAGATGTGTTTTTCTTGCCAGTATGTATTTTTTAAATATAAAGGATTACTTTTTGCTGGGCGGTTTTTCATTTGACATTGAAAAGATCATCTTTATTAAAAAAGAGATACTCTGGGGCCTCCCTGGTGGTACAGGGGTTAAAGTCTCAGCACTATCAAGTTATCACCAGACACTGTGGCATGAGTTCGATACCCAGCCAGGGAGCTGACCCACAAGGCGCAGCAGACCTCTCCTGTCTCCCCGCTGCTCCCCTCAGCAGTGTATTTCAGTAGATCTGCCTGTTCTGTTCCCCACTCTGTCTCTGGTGAATCCTCTCACTCCCTGCACCCCTGGCCTGCACCCCGGCTCTTATATGCATAAATAAATAAAATAAATCTTTTTAAAAAAGAGAGACTCAGTCAGACTCAACGCACTCTGGCAGCGCCGTGCTGTGCTGGCCGGGCAGCCAGCGGTAAATCACCGACATCTGCTCCAGGAGCAGTAAGTCTGTTGGGCCAGGTGTTACCCAGACCAGGCTATTCTCCCTTCGCCTTTATCAATAATAAATGCAGCGCCCCATCAACCTGACCTCAAGACTTTTGCCTACACTGCAAGCAGCTCTTGCTAAATGGACACAAAGTGCCAGTCGACGCAAGTGTGCTGAAATCACTCACAGCTTGAAACCCTCAGCAATTTGGCCATGCGCTTAAGAGCCTCGCCCGAAGCTTCCGACTGAATCCTTCTGCCCTTCTCCGTCGGGGTGCCCGTGACATTGGTGAGACTTAAAGTGACCCTGGCAGGGTCTCTCTGTGGTCAGCGCAGCCTGTGACCCGCCATCCTAAGTCCATTTGCAGTGGCTGTAAAAGGTATCAGCCCCCATGAGCAGTAAATCTTCCCCTTCCATTCAAGAGCTGAGAAGGGAAGCGGTTTGTGTCCAGCCTGGCCTCCCCAGCGGGCCGTCCTGCCGGCCCACCTCGTCTCTGGCTTCCCTGGGAGGTTCTCCCTCCCTGCCCGGCTTCTCTCCTCCGTGGCCTGCTGCAGAGGTGGGCCCTGAGCCCCATGCTCCCTGTGGCGGCGACGGAGGGATGAGGCTCACTTGGCCTGCCTCGCGCTCAGGCCGGAGGCTACGCAAGCCACACCACCCTTCTTGCCAGGCTGCGCAAGCCACACCACCCTTCTTGCCGAGGCTCTGTGAAACATGGTGAAATTTTGCTGGCAAACAGGTTTTTCTGGCTGATTACCCTTAAGATGGATGTTTCCCTTGACTGAGGGAAGTCAGGGACTTTCAGGAATGTTTACAGGCCAAGGGGGTTCAGTGGTGTTTGGAGGACTTGGGTATAGACCCGTGTCTGCTCCTACCTCTTAGGGCTGACACTGCCCAACTGGTCAAACAGGCCTAGAAAAACAGAACGGCTTCTTGATTAGGTCTTCATGGTCCAGCCAGACAGGCTGCTTGGGTTTTATTTATTTTGAAGATTTATCTTTTTATGCATACAAGAGCTGGGGTATAGGCCAGAGGTGCGGGGGGTTAGGGGATTCACCAGAGACAGAGCAGGGAGCAGAACAGGCAGACTGACTGAAATACACTGCTGAGGGGAGCAGCGGGTGAGACAGGAGGGGTCTGCTGAGCTATGTGGGTAGCTCCCTGGCAGGCCAGGGATAGGGGATCGAACTCATGTGGTGCTGCAGTGGCTGCAGATAGCTTCAGAGTGCTGAGATTTAACCCCTTGCACCACCAGGGAGGCCCCATCAAGCCGTCCTTGATGTGGTCATTCTGTTGTGATCTGTCTTCCTCCCCAAACCTAGATGTTGGGTTTGGCTCACGCCTGTATCCCTAGTCTCCCACTCAGAGCCTTTCTAGGCCCGTAATAGATACGGAATGCCTTTTGTTAAATGAATCAGTGAATGAAGGGGTTGAACACGATATCTATATCTCCAGATCAGAAATAGTCTAAGTCGAAGATGAAGCTTATAGGGTCCAGAAGGCCAGTATACAGAGAGAGCAAAATTGTTCATCCATTCAAGTGCATGCCAGGCGCTTGGGGTCTGCCACACACCGCAGTCAGGAAGGTGGGGGTGGGTGGGGCATGGTTCTTGGGTTGTCTGGAAGATTCGAATGTCAGGGAGTGAGAAGGACAATCACCAGTCACGGCTGTGGGGACGGGGCAGGGGCAAAGGTTAATGCTGGGGGTATTCAGGAGTGATGGGGTGGATTCACCAGGAGGTTTTGGGCTTTTCAAACTGGAGGCAGTAACCCACAGAGAGAGCATGTATACCAGGGATCATGAGGGCATAAGAGTGCCAGGCTTGTTGGCAAACAACTAGGGCTGGGACCTACTGAGCACTTGCCCTGTGCTGTGTTAGCTGCTTGAGACCTATTGTGAGTGGAACCCTGACTTCACCACCGCTGCTATCAAGGAAGGTGGCACCCATTTTGCAGATCAGGAAACCAAGGGCAGAGAGGTGAAGTCTTCTACCCGACATCACAGGCCAGGAAGGGACAGGGTCAGGATTTGAACTCAGCCAGCCTGCCTGCAGCCCAGGGTGTTCGCCATGAGACCTTCTGGCCAGGAGCCGGTGGGACGCTGGGCTTTGGGTCAAGATGTGTTTCGGCGAGGGCAGTTCATGGAAGGCTTGGCACCAGAGCTCCAAGGTCAACGTGGAACCCAGGGGAGCTCTGTCAGGGGCAGCAGCCTGGTGCATGCATTGGCTAAACTGATGCCAAGAAAGGGGCTCCCTGGGGTAATGAGTCAACCGAGGCAGAGGTCAGTTTAAGCAGCAGTGGTGACTCTGCTGAGAAGTTCTCAGAAGTGGGAGGAGGAGAAACTGGCAGCTTGTGGGGGAAAATGAGAGAGGCAGCGAGATGCTCAGGGGGAGATAAGGAGGATCTACGCAAATATTTCGACCCGGGGGTGGGGGCGGGGAGGAGGGGAGCCCAGTGGTGTTTATGCCCAGACCTCAGCGCAGGAGCTAATGGGAAAATACGTCACCCTGGGCTGTGGGGCGCGGGTGGGGAGGAGTCAGATGGAAAAGATAGGGCTATCAGAAGGCAGGGCTAATGGAACCACACGGGAGACATTAAAAGGCAATAAATCTGGCAGCCTGGATGGTATTTAGCCAGGAATTCTGCCAGCGTGGTTAACTCTTGGCGGCCTGCTCACCTGGGCTGAGCCTGGGTGGGGTCCCAAGGGCTTGCCACGCGGGTGCGGGGCCATCCCGAGCTGAGCCTTAGGCGGAGCTCGGGGGAGACGTGTATGGAGCCTGGGAGCGCCCAGGGCGTCTGCAAGACAGAAGGGAGCCCCAAATGGAGGCAGGTGGGGGGGCAGAGGACTCCATCCCCTCAGTCGCTGGGGAGCATTCTCTGGAAGAGTTAACCAGCCCGTGGGGAAAGGAGAACCACAGGATATAATTTATTTACCTCCTCCCTGACAAAATCCTTCCCAGAAGGCTGTGGATGGTAATTCTCTGTAATTATATCTCATGCGAGGTCCTGCAGGCGCTCAGGTTAACTCGTTGGTGCGCGACACCTGGGGGAAGGTGGGGACAGGCGGGAGGGGATGACCAGCTCCACCGGCCAGGTGGGAACAGGCGCCTCCGATGGGTGGAGGAGGGTCGCACCTGTGATTTCCTGACCATTGAGTGTTTTGGTTTTTTTTTGAAGATTTATTTATTTATGCATCTAGGAACTGGGGTACAAGCCAGAGGTGCAGGGGGTGAGAGGATTCACCAGAGACAGAGTGGGGAACAGAACAGTTGGATTTTACTAAAATACACTGCTGAGGGGAGCAGCGGGGAGACAGGAGGGGTCTGCTTTGTCATGTGGGTAGCTCCCTGGCTGGGGTCAAACTCGTGCTGCAGTGGCTGCAGATAGCTTCACAGTGCTGTACTTAACCCCTTGCGTTAAGGGAGGCTCAGCATTGAGTGTTTAAAGAGAGGACAGCAAGATACCAGATGTTGGGGGCCGGGGTCTGGGTTCCGTCTTTGGTCTTCCTGTGCTCATTGTGTGACCTCAAGAGGGTCACTCAGCCTCTCTGAGCTATGGTTCCCTGAGCTACCAAGGCAGAGAACTGGTGCACTGGGTGGTGTGGCTCCTGGCTCAAGAACCTGTTTGGAAATTTTATGTTACAGAGAAACGTGACACTCTGTTGTGTTGTGATGAGGGTAGATTCAGGTTAGACTGTGAGATGACCGTGTCACGTGAGGCCTCAGATGCGTGCCTCATGACCTGTGGGGGTGGAGAAGCTGGGGTTAGACTCCAGAGAATAAAAGCTGGCCACGAGGGTCATGTAGCCATATACCAGCCTTGGCAGCAGAGCACCTGCTGGTTGGAGGACAGGAAGTTAAAGAGGTGGATTTGGGGGTTGCTGCAGACCCCTTAGGTGTGCCCCGCATCGTGTTTGTGACGCCCCCATCAAGGGCTGGGGTCTAGAGCATCCCTGGTAGTGCAAGGGGTTAAGATGGATTGCAGTTAAGCAATCTGCTGCCATTGCAGTATGAGTTCAATCCCCCGGCCAGGGAGCTGACCCACAGGGCGCAACAGGCCTCTCCTGACTCGCCTGCTGCTCCCCTCAGCAGTGTATTTCAGTAGATCTGCCTGTTCTGCTCCCCACTCTGTCTCTGGTGAATCCTCTCACCCTCCACACCTCTGGCCCACACCCTGGCTCTTGTATGCAAAAATAAATCTTAAAAAAAAGGGCTGGGGTCTGTTCCCCTCCTCTGGAACCCGAGCTGATCCCGGACTTGCTGTGATGCTGAGGCTGGACCTGGGGGCTCGCGAGTCTGACCCCACCTGCCGCGACCCGGGAGCCGTGGAGAGGAGCTCCCACGTGATGCCTCCCTCTTGAGAGACGTGTGAAGAGACAGGTCCCAGCCCTTGGCCTCGCTGTCAAGCCCCAGACCTGGAGGGAGGGGCGGCTGTCTCGGGGAACCTCACCCCTCAGCCAGGCCCTCCAGCGCAGGCCCACACCAGAAATACCTCCCCGCGGAGGTTTGGAGCTGTCGCATTTGGGGCAGTTTGTTCAAAACTGACAATGGATAATTGAGGCTTCTGCTTTCTTTATTTTTTAAGATTATTTATTTATGTATACAAGAGCTGGGGGACAGGCCAGAAATGCAGGGGGGTAGTGTGAGAGGATTCACCAGAGAGAGAGTGGGGAACAGAACAGGCAGATGCACTGAAATACACTGCTGAGGGGAGCAGCGGGGAGACAGGAGAGGTCTGCTGTGCCATGTGGGTAGCTCCCTGGCCGGGGATGGAACTCATGCTGCAGTGGCTGCAGATAGATTCATAGGTTGCGTCTTAATCCCTGCACCACCAGGGAGGCCCAGAGGTTCTGCTTTCTGAGAACCCTGATTTAGCGTGGTTTTGACCCAGATGCTGACGCCTTGGGCACCTGATGGGTTGGCAGGTGACAGTTGTAACTCAGGTCCTTTCACCCCTAGGGGTACCCTCTTCCCTCTTGGGGAGCCGTGGAGCCACCCTGCCCTGTCTGTGTGACAACTGCCACTTGCTTCTCTGGTCTCCCCTTCGGGTTAAGGGCGGGTGCGCAGGCGAAGGGAGGAGGACGGAGACGCACTGAGGCCCTGCAGGGGACCCCGCGTCCCGTGGTGGCCGCCCCCAACTTGGGTCGCCTTGCCCTTGACCCTCCTGCACGTCCTTCCATGGACAGATGAGCTCCCTGAAGTTCAGGAACATGAAACGGCATCCCGGAGGCCTCTGCGGGCTTGAGACAGAGTCGGGACTTAAACCAAGGCCTCCTGGGTGCAGGGGCAAGGCGTGGCCCAAGCCTGTGGACAGCAGTGGCCTCTGGGGTCATGTCAGACCTTCGGTTTCTTTGTTTAACCTTACTCGGAAACTGGTTTCGAGAGAGTTAGAAACCGGATCCTTTCTTTCTAGTTCTATGTCTGCCTTCAGATCAAGCTAGATTCTGGTGGGAGATGGACCACCCCCGACGCCTGAGCCCGGAGGAGTGCGCCGTTGGGGCTGCTGAGAGCACCAGCATGAAGGCAGCCCCAGGGAGGCTGGCAAGCAAGGGACCAGCACCCACGGAGCGTCAGGCAGCCCTCAGGACGGCAGGGGTCTGGAGCGGGGTGCGTGGAGCCTGTGAGTACAGGGACCATGCAGATGGGCCGCCCAATGTCAGGCCAGTCACGGAGGGTGACTTGCAGGAGAGGCAGGGAATAGATGCCCTGACGTGACCTCCCACGCCTGCCCCCTCCTCTGCGCCAGGGCCTCCCACATGGAGCCCAAGCAGGAGCCAGAGGGCTAGGGGCTGGGATGGGCAGCAGAGGTGGCCCCCTCCCTCCCCCCAGCGCCGGGCAGGAAAGGTGGGGTCTGGGTGCAGTGGGGGTGGAAAACAAAAGGCGCTTAACCCCCTGGCCTGTCCCCTGTCCTCTGAGCCTCTGGCTGGGAACGCATCCAGTGACCTTGAGACTGTTTTCTTCAAAGGAAGGAGACACTGGGTGCCTCTCAGTAGATGCACTGGGAGTTTCCTGGAACCGTGGCGGGTTCACCAAGCCCGGCCCTGCACCTAACACTCCCCGCCTGTCAGCGCCCAGATAGTCTCGAGTGCGCCCTGTCGCACTTGGAGAGGAATGTGACGTGTGTCTCCTGTCCACTCCCGGCCCCTTCCCTGGGCAGTCTGGTTTTCGAGGTAGTGTTTGTTCGCTCAAGTAGTCGACTCGACTGTTCGCCAGCTCCGTGACTTGGGAGCTGGGATGTGGCTGCTCTGGGTCTGTGTCTCCTCTGTGATGCAGAGGGGTTTTGGGAGATAGTGTGGGGAGCGCTGCTGCATCCTTTCAGCCATGTCCTGCTCCCCTTCTTCTCCTTCTGTCATGGGGGAAGACCCTGTGCATCTGAGAAAGCAGCAAGAAGAGCCGGCTGGATGGAGATGCTTTCACCAGGTTGGAAATCCACAAAACAAAAAGTCGCGGGATGTGTCCTCTGTGAGGGCCTCTCTCTCATCCACAGAGCCCAGGAGGCAGGTGTCCACGCCCTGCATTGCTGGTGAAGTGGAGGCTCTGAGAGGTCACTGTCCAAGGCCACCCACCCACGGAATGGTAGGGCCAAGCCTGGCCATGCCCAGTGCCCCTGCCCTGGCTGCCTCCCATGGGCCCGGAAGGAAGGCCAGGCGAGGGAGGTCAGGACCTGCTCTCTGGATTTGAACTTGTCTGGCCTGACAGTCGCCACAGCACGCTCTGTGGACCACAGAGGGGTCCATGTCCTCACCCCCGGGACACGGGCCAGGACCCCACGTCACTGCTGCAAGGGGTGGCGTGACAGGAGGCGTCAGGAGTGGGCGCCAGAGGGAGCCGACCCGGGGTGCCGGGCAGAGGACGCGGCCCTGGGACTCCTCCTTGGTCTGAAACCATCTTTTGGAAACAGCGTCCTTCTTCTTCATGTATTCATTTCAAGATAGTGCTTGTTCGCTCAAGTAGCCGACATGACTGTTCACCAGCTGCGGGACTTGGGAGCTGGGATGTGACTTGGGAGCTCAGTTTGCTGGGAACGCAGTCAGCTCGTGACGAGCATCGTTTGAATTCTACTTTTTTTGGTTCCAAAAATGATATAACACTGAACCTTATGAAATAGCTGAGATGCAACTTAGAAGTTTGTAAGGTTTCGACGTACTAAATACGGCAGCTCCTTCCCAGTCAGTCCGGGTTCCCTGTGGAGGACACAGGACAGGCATCTACCGGGGGGTCACAGTGTCGCTGCCTGAGCCCCGGCGGCAAGTGCGCCAGAACAGTGGCCTGGGCGCAGGGAGAGGCCCCGCAGGGACCTCTGTCGGGTTTACAGCGGGCTCTCTCTGCTGCCCCACACAACCTTTCTCTCCTCCGCTCTCACACACAAGTGTTCAGTCTGGGTCCACCCTCCTGTTCCTTTCTTCCTTCCCTCGACCCCCAGGAAGCTGCCTCCCAAGCAGGCCAGCTCCTGCTTGCGTAGCCGTGGCCGCCTGGTCTACCTGTCTTATAGGTATGAACATCTCCACTCCGAGGGCAACCTTATAAGGGAGGCGTGGTCATGAGCCCATTTTACAGACGGGGAAAGTGAGGCCGTGGGAGCTCATGTCATTTCCCTGGAGTCATCCATGCTAGTCGGTGGCCGAGCTGGCTGTTGAGCCCTGTGCTCTTGGCCACTCTGCGGCCCTTGGCCAGACTGATGAGTCTGGCGGGGACCTCAGCATGAGGATCCGTGGGCTCCAGCTCGTAGACTTGCGTATCTCAGACCAGGGCTTCCTCCCGTTCTTGCTGTCTCTTGGGTAACCTCCATATCTGCAGCCTCTTTCCTCGGGGCTGAAGTGACAGCTGAGACCTGCCTTGTGACATCACAGGAATCTGAGTGCTCGGGCTCTGCGGTCGGCGTGGTGACAGTGATTACTGGGCTCCTCGCCTGACGGGGAGGATGAAGACAGTGATGGGGAAGACTGGGCTCAGTGGTGGGCTCAGTGGCCTGGAGCTCAGTGGCGTGAAGGTTACGGGGGACCTCAGGCATTGCTCCGTCGTGTTGTGTGGCTAGGACTCCCATACAAGCCCTAGGATTTAGGGGTACCTGGTGGGACTTTGCAGGTGGGGGACAGATGGAGGAGCTGAGATTTCAGAGCACCGGGCACCCTGGCGGTGCATCCACCCATTTCACAGATGAGGAGACTGAGGCCCAGAGAAGGTCACTGGCTCAAGGTCACTGGGTCAGTTAGAGGTGGAACTGGGCTCAACCCTTCTCTGAGGCAGAGCTCATTTCTTCCTCTCTGTAGTATCACTTTCCTGGATATGCAAATGTGTTGTCATAGTTCTAGAATGTTCCTTTTTGAAGAATAATTTATGGATCATAAAATTTAGTTTTCTTAGTGTACAACTTGATGAGTCTGACCAAAGCACGTAGTCAGGTCTCCACTGCTTGGGTCAAGATCTGGAACATTTCTGCCAGTTCCCCAAATTCCCTAGGGCTTCATTTAAGTCAGTTTCTACCTACCTTGGACTTCCCCCCAACCCCCAGAAGTTACCGTAACATCATAAATGGAATCATACCCTATGTAAACTTGTGAGTCTGTCTTCCTCCCCACGGCCTCAGATGCCTTTGAGTATCTCCAGTCTAAAAGAAAACAAAATAACATATGAATTATTTCCTGTCTGCCCACACCCCCTTTTCGCTAGCACCTTGTTATTTTGCTCCTCTTCAGGCTGGCATTTCTTAAGTTTTCTGGACACGCTGTCTTTACTGCCTTAGTCTCCTTCCCTCCTCCACATTCTGGAACTTCGTCCCTGGTCCCATCCAGCCTCTGACATGGATATCTGGGGTCTCCACGACATGCTTGGAGCCGAGGGGGCACCTTCCAGCCCTGTGATTGGTCACCTTGGATTCTTCACTCTGGGCTCATTGCCATCACAGGCTCATTGTCCTCCTAGATTTCCCAACAGTGGCCTTTCCTGATCTGCTCACTCTTCTGTTCTTTGTGTCCATAGTAGATGCTCCCTGCAGTTGTACAATTTCTAAGGACAGCTGTTGCTGAATTCACCTTTCCTGACTCATCTCCTGAGCTTTGAAATTAAGTCAACTGCCCACTATCTGCTCCACATGAGATTTCAGATATCCAGAGTAAAACCTAAGTTCTTCCCTTTGGAGACTTTCAAAGAAGACCACATTCCATGCACAGCCCGGCCCCAATCCTGGCTCCTCCCGCTCTCCTGCCATTACACTGGAATCCCAACCCAACCCTAAATCCCACTTTCCTTCAGACTGTCCCCTCCACACCTCTGCTCTCCAGCGTCACAGCCACCCCGTCACTCCGCTGGAGACAGTCGTGGCTTCCTTGTGGTTTCCTGGTCTCTCCCTTTCTTCCATCCATTCTCACGACCCCCACCCCCTAGAAATCTGGAGACCGAAAAGTCCAGGCATGACTTTTCCCTTTTTCCCTATACAAACCTCCTTGCTACCTTCCCAGTCCACTTCAAGGACAATCCAAAACCCACGACCTGCCGGGACCTGCAGCGTTTTCCAAATGGCCTTTCCCAAGTCCTTAGTCTGACTTATCTGCTTCTCTTTCCCACAGGTGACTGTGTTAGCCACGCTGGTGTTTTAATGCTGGCCTTGTATCAGTCAGCTCCTGCTGCGTAACCAGTTATCCCAAATACAAGGCTCTGGGGTACCACCATAGCCACAATAACCCTTTCTTATCTCACACAGTCCTGTGGGTCAGTCACTGGGGGCAGTGGGGGGGGCAGCTTAGCTGCACAGATCGGGCTCCATGTCCCATGAGGTGCAGCCGCCATGGGGTGGGGCTGCTGGCAGGCAGCTACAGGCTTGACTAGGCTGGAGGTCCAGGCCATTGCAAGATGGCAGGGTTCTCAAGGGTGTTGGTGTGGCCGGAGGCTTCCGTGTCCTCTCTGGGATCTCTCTGGGCTTGCTTGGGTGTCTTCACCAGAGTGTGCTGTGTGAACCAGAAAGCACATGGGACGGATACCAGGAGCACCACCCCGGTGCCCTCTTTGTCTCTTCCCTGTCCCTTAAACCTCAGCCTTAGAGCTCATCTTCTGAAACAGACCTCCCAAAACGCTCAAGTCTTTCTTCTTCTTCTTTTTTTTAAAGATTTATTTATTTATTTATACAAGCACTGGGTACAGTCAGAAGCGCGGGAGGGTGAGAGAATCAACCAGAGCCAGAGCGGGGAGCAGAGCAGGCACACTGACGAAGTACACTGCTGAGGGGAGCAGCAGGCAGCAGGAGAGGTCTGCGCGCCATGTGGGACCCTCGCCGGTGGCCGGGGATCGAACCGGTGCTGCAGAGGCTGCTAGCAGCTTCACAGCCCAGCGCTCAACAGCTGCGCCACTGGAGAGGCCCTCAAGTCTTTCTTCTGACAACAATTTACTGAACAGCTGTCAGGGGTAGGTTCCATCAGCTATTCTTTGTCTGGCCACTTCTTCCCACATCTGCCTTGGCCACTGTGGTTTAAGTCGCTGTTATCCTCACCCGGGGCTGCGGCAGTCACCTCTGAGCTGGCGTCCCCAACACCTGCCGTTCTGAACAGCAGCGCAGGGCCCCCCTGACAGCCCGAGCAAGATGGTATCCGCCTGCTCCCCACCCATGGCTCCCACCTCATTTAGATTGAGTACCAGTGTCCGAGCACTGGTCTGATGGGGTCTTGTGCCCTCTGACCTCCTTGTCTGCACCTCTCCCGCCTCGCTCCCTGCGCTTCCGCCACACTGGCCTTCCCACTAGTCCAGGAACCCGCAGGCATGTTTCCACCTCTGCCCTCTGACCCGCTTCCTCCAGGGGCTGTGTGAGTGGTTCCCGCACATCCTCCAGGCCTGGATCCCTGCACACGGAGACTGCTAGGCAGCCCCCCACCCTGCCTGCCTCCCTCTTGCTCCTCATCAGAGTGCTTCTCGCCTTTTAATGAGTCATTTAATTTCCTTTCTTAGGAGTTTAATTTTTTAAAAATTGTATTTCTCTTTACATTAAAATGCAAGCTGGGGGGCCAGCTTTGTGGATTTTGTGCCACCTCAGTGGCAAAGGCAGATGTGGGAAGAAGTGGTCAGGAGGAGCTGCTGGACGCCTGCCCCTGGGGTGGCTCAGTAAATAGTTGTCAGAAGAAAGACTTGAGCCAATTTGGAAGGTCTGTTTGAGGAGCTGAACTCTAAAGCTGAGGTTTAAGGGCAAGTGGGCTTTTCAACCTAGACGGGGAAGAAAGGAACATGTCGACTCCTCTCCCTGCAGTTCGGGGCTCTTACCATCACACCCCACACTTGTCTGAGCGCTGCTTCCTGTGTCTGCTCAGCGGGGATGGAGCCCCTCACCTCCACACGCCCCCTCAGCTCCATGTCAGAGGGTTTTCCCGAAGGCCACATGCAATCCTGGCTGGAAGCACAAGTGTAATGCCAGAGACAAGGAGAAGGCTGGCTGGGATTCCCCCCTTCATCTTCAACCCCGCCCCCCCCCTTCCTCAGCTTGGGGGGCACCTCCCTTTGCTTCCCTTTTGTGCTTCTCAGTTTTTCCTCCTGGCTGGTTTTCATCTCCTTGGCCAAAGCTTCCCCCTTCCCACCCAGGGATACTGTGTGGCTGCTTCATCATTTATAGTGGCAGCCGAATAATTGAATTGTTATTGGTTTGGAAGGGGTAAGGAAAGGGGGGGGTGATTTTTGCTAAATTGTTTCTCTTTGGATAATGTTCATCTCCTGCTGGGTTGTGATTTATTTCTGCTGTTGGCAGTCTTGCTTTCTGGAAATTAATTCTTTGATTGGAATGGAAGGGGGAGTTGATAGTGGCAGGGAGTGTGTCATGTGGGGCTCCTTCTGGACATGAGATCCAGATGGAGCGTGGGTTGGACTTTCTCAAGGTGTGGCTGGAAGGAGCAAGTGATCTGGTCTCTGAGAATTTCAGGCTGCCCGGAGCATCCCCACTCCGGCCTCGAGTCCAGTGGATCTGAGTGCCTGGTCATCTGCTGCTGGCATGAGCATGTTTGCTCAAGTGGCATCACTTGCTGGGTGTATGGTCTATCCACATTGTGCAGACAGGGAAACTGAAGCTCAGAACAGTCAGTCTGTTGCCCCTAACAAGCAGCTGCAAACTTAGAGACCTAAAGACAAGTAGGATACTATGTTCACGAATCCCATGGGCCAGGACTATGAACAGGGCAACAGCAGGGGTGGCCTGTGTCTGTTCTGTCTCTGAGGCCTCCTTTTAGAAGATTTGAATGGCCTGGAGTGAGTGGGGACAGTTGGGGTTTGGAGGCTGGTTCACTCCCATGTCAGGCACTGGATCTGGATGACTCAAAGGCTCAGCAGAGCCGGGACAGCTGATTAGAACAACATCCCACACACTCTGCCTTCAGCTGGAGCTTCCTCACATCATGGCAGCTGGGTTCCAAGGAGATCAACATTGGAGAACAAGTAGAATCACATGAAAGAGAATCACATGAAAGCTGAAAGTTCTCTTCTGACCTAGGCTTGGAGTCAGGCAGCATCACTTGCTGGAATAGAATCCAAGGATAAAATCTTTCCAGTGGGGGAAGAGCTAGAAAACTTCTGAAGGAAAGCCCCCTCCACTCCCACAAACCCTACCAAAGATATTTATTGAAGAGACTGCCCCAGGGTGTTCCAGTCAAGGTCACTCTGTGGGACAGAACAGGTATATTCATTATAATTTAAAAAATTTTTGGAAGCAAGGAGTAAATGCTAAATCAATGACTTCAAGTTATAGACAATTTTCCCCATATAAAGAGTTCAGAAGGAAGGAGAGTTATTTAAGATCATGACTCAAAAAAAGTCATCTGTGATACTGGTTCATTCTGTCTTTTCCTTCCCCCAGCCCCAGCACATCCAAACAATTCTTAGGTTACCTTTCCTCACAGTCACAATATGGCTGCTGCAGCTCCAGTCATCACATCCTGATACAACAAAATGTAGCAGGAAAAAAGGGATATTTTCTTCCTTTTGGGCTATTTATTTATTATATATTTTACATCATTTTTCCTTTTTTTTTTTTTTTAAACAATGCATGCTTTCTCCTCTCGGGTGTATTCCCCATGAAATTCCCACCACCCATTCACCCCTGCACTGTCACCATAGTCCCTTGTGCCCTTCTCTCCCCTGTTTTGATCCTTCTCCTGCCCTACTTTTGGGCTTTTTTAATGACAAGGAAATCTCTAAAACTTGCCCCCCTATTCCCTTTTCTCCCTGTTGAACAGTTCTGACATTGGCTGTTTCCTAAGGAGACCATAGCAAGGGGAATGGATTCCCACGAGAAGAACAAGGCCTTTACTGGCAAGGAAAATGAGAAGCCAAGCACAGCAGGAAACCCATGAGATAGAGGGTAACACTTGACTAGAGAGCGCTCCAGATGGAGAAGCTGACAGTTTCAGGTCAGCCTCTAGCCTTTCCGGCCAGAAGTCTACATCATGGGCCTAAGTACATTTCCCTGGCTATGAAATAATAGCAGGACTCATTGTGTCCCAGGTGCTGTTATGAGCCTGAATTCACTCACTTGATCTGCAGCGATCCTGTGCAATGGGGGCTATCATTACCCCCATTTTATAGATGAGGAAACTGAGACCTGGAGAATTAAGTCACCAAGCTCAGCTAGTTGGTGGCAGCGCCAGTGATGGTAAGGGTTGGGATCATGTGCTGATGGCGCATGGAATTCTTCAGCCTGATGATGATGTGGTTTCATGCCAGGGCTGAGCGTGTTCTGTGACTGGCCGAGACCTGAGACGTCCTAGCAAGGGGTGTGGGTCTCAGGCAGGGCCAGCCTCTCTTGAGGGTGCAGAGCTGGTCCCTGGGAGGGGAGAATGAAGGGGTGAGGCTGTTTTTCTCTTCCAGTTCCCTCCCCTAATGCCCAAGCAGAGCAAAGGGCTGAGGGGTGGTTTCCTGCCCTGCGTCATCCCCAGGCAGGGACATCTCGTGTCCTGGTTGGCCAAGAGGGCCACACACAGACACAGACAGACAGAAGTCTCCTGGAGCGGATGGTTAATTGTCTCCAGGCCAGGGAGACCTGCAGAATTAGGGCTTTCCGGACTGAAGCAGGGCACCTGGGAGGCAGAGACCCTGCCTCCAGCCACCCCCCTCACCCCTCAGCCACTCTCATTTCCTTGCCAGTTCTCCAGAAATCCAGGTCACTTTCAAAGCCTGGGGCTGCAGGCAGCTCGAGCATGGGGTCGCTTCCGGGGTCACTGGCTGGACAAGCAGGTCAATTTTAGCAGGAAACCTCGATAAGTGGTGCTGGCGGAGGCAGGAATCTGAATAGGGGGCGGCAGGAGCCCAATCCTTCCACTGGATTTTATACCTGGGGAGGCTGGTCCTCCAGAAAGGAATATTTATTAAACACACACTTGCTAAAGAAACGCAGATCCCTGCCAGGCGCGGGGGAGGCACACCCGAGGAGCTCTCCCTTGCAGTCCTCATGGCCCCAAGAAGGCAGGTTTTTTTTTTTTTTTAAACCAATTCCCACTTCATCGATCCTATTTATAGATGAGAACGCTGGGCTCAGGCTGGCAGAGAGGTTGTTCATTCGGGACCTCTCAGCTGCCATTGGCAAGTGGGACTTGAACTCTTTTCTGGCCCCCATGTCCAGCCCTCCTGACCCTTTAACCTTGAACCCCGGAGCCCAGAGGGCTGCCAGGTCCCCCTCTCACCTGGCTTCCGGGTCAGGAGAGGAGGCAGCACGGCCCTCCCCTCGACCCACCCACACAAGGTGCCATTAAACTTAATTGTTTTTACTGCCAGTTTAACGCAGTCTTGTAAATCTTTTTACGACGTGGCCCAGGAACACCTAGCCGTGTGGAGGACTCTGGGGTGTGAACACTGGAGCCGGGGGCCCCACAATTACCTGGAGGGTGAGGGATGGGGATGCCCTTGGCCCCTCCCTCCCTCAGCCTTGTCCCCTTGGGTGAGTTTTCTGCCAGGTGAGGCAAGACCCCCATCCCCTGGCCACCCACCCCTCATGACCCTAAATTCCAGACTCTCCAGGAGTCTGAGACCCCTGAGTACTGGTGCAGGCTTCTAGAACATTCAGAAGGAGCAGCAGCAGTGCTGGCCCTCCCAGCTCAGGCACATGGAGGTGCTGGGCACTGTGCCATGAGGCGGGCATGTGGAGTTTGAGGGGTGCACTTTCTGGGGTACAGGGACACTGGAAGTGCGGGTCTTCCCTTGCTGGTTATGCCACCCCATTTCTACCCTCTCCTGCCTGGAGAGCCACGTCTTGCCTGCCTGTCCCTTCAAGGTGCTTTGCCCCTGTGGTTGCTGAGGCTGGGGCAGACCTTGGCTTCTGCTAGGAAGACTTTACCTGAGTGTCTTCTCTTTTTATCTCAGCACCTGGCAATCCCTTTCAGAGGCTGCACGTTGGCATCAGGAAAATGGGGGTATTGTCTTGCCATTCCAGGCTGGGGCGTGTTGCGAATGTTGCGAATGGACCGCTGCTCCTACTGCATCCAGAAGAGCCCCAGATGCACCTGAAACATTTGGAAATGGTGGTATCTTTGGCATTCACGACTAAGCCCAAACAGTCTTGAGGTATTTGCATTTCTGAGCCTCGTGGTAGGGCTGGGGATTATGAGGAAGACTGGCACCCTCGCCTCCAGGGGCTTTGGTCTGCGAAGAGGCACCCGGCTCTGGCTTGGGTGTTAGGAACAGAAGGATTTAGCACCGCTGCTAAGCTGCGCTGCTCAAAATGTATCCCAGAACCAGCAGACCCCCAGCCTGTTAGAAATGCAAATTCTCTGGCCTCAAGACAGACCGACTGCTTCAGGAGCTGAGGGTGAGCGCTGGCAAATCTGCTTTTAACAAGCCCTCCAGGTCTTCCCACTGCTTGTCCAAGTTCAGAACAACTGGTGGAAGGACACAGCGCAGACTGTGGGGCGGGACCTTGTAGTCTGAAGCCCCTTGCTGCGAGTGAGGCTTTGACCAGCCCTTGCTCAGTGGGGAGGGGCCGAGGGAGGGGGACATGTTGAATCTGGGACAGGGGCCTTGAGCAGGTGAGGAGGGCATGGGGATTCACCAGCCCCTTCCCAACAGGGCATCCTGGGGCAGAGGCTGAATTTCTCAGCCGGTGGACCAGGGGGCTCCACCCAGATTTTAAAGATGTAAATCTGGAACTTTCTGTCACCCTAAACTTTGGGCGCCCCAGTGTCCATGATCTCGAGTAATCAGAGGCTAAAGAGGCTACGAAGCCACAGAGTCCAGAGCAGGACGAACTCCCTGCCGTGCTCCGGCCTGTGGTTCTATAACAACCCCCTGCACAGGAGGGCCCAATTCTGCTGGGGCGCAGCCGCGGGGTCGCGGGGACTCGGGGCTGGCAGGTTGGGCTTTTTGGAGAAGGCTCCACGTGCGCGGGGTTCATGTCTAGGCTGTTCTCTAAAGCGTCCGGGAAACACCTGCAGAAACCGGGTGTCTGTGAAGCCCATGGATCCCAGAGGAGGCTGCTCGGGGGCCCTGGCGCGGGGTGGGGCGGGGGGGAGCCGCTGCCTCGCGCGCTCCCAGGTGCGCAGGGTTTTCCCGGCAGAGGCGCACAGAGCCCCTCGGTGGGGTTGAGTTGACCTCAGTCTTCCAGGTGGAGGGAAATAGCGATGGAGGGAGAATGGGGGAGTAGGAGGGGGGCTGGAGAGGGAGGGTCCTGATGCGGCCTGGAGCGCGGTAGCTTTCCACGAGTTCTTGGAGCGAGACCCAAACTCTCCCCGCGCTGGAGGAAGAAGCCACAGAGCCAGGGGTGGCCCTGCCGGCCTTTCAGGGCTAGGGCCGAGTCCCGCCTGCAAGACACCCCGCTGGCAAACACCTTCCCAAGCCCCCCTCCATCCCCACCCGACCCTGCCACAATTGGAGTGGGGGCCACGCTCCGCAGCCCTGTCCTGTGCCCTGAGGAGCTGGGAAGGGACTGGTCGGAGGAGGGGAGAGAAGGGACCACGCGCTCCTGTCGGGTTGGGGAGACTGGGGTCGGGCCGCTTTGCCGCCTGCAGACCCCGAAGGGGAGCAGCCCCGAGGGGGGCTGGGGGCGGTGGCCTGGCCCTGGGTCACCCCTCCCTCGCCCTCCCCCGGCCGGGCTTTGAAGAGCAGGTTTACGAACTTTTCCATTTTCCTTCTGGAGGCGTGTTTGTTCTTCTCAGTCACCTCGCTTTTTTTTATGAGTTTCAGAGCCGATCTGCACGTTCTTCCCTCCGTGTAATTTCAATTTGAACTCTCCCCGGAGCGGCCTTTTCCCTCTTGTTCCCTGCCAAGTCGTTTGAAGGCTGCGCAAACATTCTTCCTCCTGTCCCCACGAATCTCGTCTAGACCCGCGCGGAGAGGCGGAGGCGGTTATGCGGGGAGTTCCGGGGGACGGGGGCCTGTGCGCGAACAAGGAGCCCCCCAAGGCCCCTCTCCGTGGGGATCTGAGGTGTGTGTGTGTGTGCGCGCGCACACACACACACACACACACACACAAGATAAAGGCAGAAACATTAGGAATGTTCAACACGGTTCTTGCAACTGATTGCCTTGTTCAACTTCATTCTGTTTCCAGCTAGGAGGTGTTACCCCCGGCTATGGATGAGGGAAATTGAGGTCAGTGTCTCAGTTGGGGTTCTTTTTATTACTATTATTATTATTATTAATTTTTTTTTTTTTTTTTTTTTTTTTTTTGCGTAGAAGAACTGGTGTTGGGCCTCCTTGGTGGCGCAAGGGGTTAAGACACAAACCACGAAGCTACCCGCAGCCACTGCAGCACAAGCTCGATACCCGGCCAGGGAACTACCCACATAGCACAGCAGACCTCTCCTGTCTCGCCCGCTGCTCCCCTCAGCAGTGTATTTCAGTCAGTCTGCCTGTTCTGTTCCCTGCTCTGTCTCTGGTGAATCCTCTCACCCCTGCACCTCTGGCCTGTGCTCAGTTCTTGTATGCATAAATAAATAAACTTAATAAAAAGAACTGGGGTGTGTTCAGAGGTGAGAGGATTCATCAGCGACAGAGTGGGCTGGAACTCTGGCAGTGATAGTGCTGAGACGTGCCTGCTAGGCCGCCAGGGAGGCCCCCTCAGTTGGGGTTCAAATCCAATTCTGAGTTAATGCTCTGAACACCATCCTCACCGTTATTACAGCTTAGCAGAAGAGTATTAAATACCCACAACTACCCTTTACTAGGCACCTACTATGTGCCAAGCACTGTTCTAAACCATCTCATTTATTTCTCACAAATATTTCTCATCAAATGAGATCCTAACCTACTTTCCACTGGACAGTCAAGACTCAGAGAAGTTGCCGCCTGCCCGAAGTTGCACAGCGCAGAAGAGTGGGGATTTGCACAGCCAGGTACCAGCACACGCAGCCGTGGTGTCTGTGCCCCTGAGAGAACTTCCCCAGCTCTCTCCTGAGTCACATGATGGTCACTGACCCTGGACTTCATTTTCCTCCCAGAGGTCATTCTGGAGACAAACGAATGAAGGTGGGAATGAGGGGTTACATAAGGCGGTGATTTCAAAGGCGGACACCACAGGGGTGCATAGCCTTGGGCCTGGGCAGCTGGCCAGGGGCATCAGTGTGAAAGCTGAGGGCTGTTCACCCTCCACCTCCAACCCTACCTCCTCTTTGTCCAAGGGCAGAGAAGAGCGAGGCCAGGCTGGGATGGCAGGTGTTGAGATGCAAGACAGGGAAACAGATCAGGTGTGGATAATAAGAATAAAAGTGATAGCAGCCAGCACTTATTGAGCACTTACTGTATGCTTTGCCTGGTACCTAGTTCTTTTCTAATGTTGATAGCCCCATAGGTAGGGATCTCTGATGACTCCTTTGAAAGGCACAGAGAAGTCCAGTCATAGTAAGGAAGAGGACCCAGCTCTCCAGGAGGGAAGAGGCCCTCAGAGCAAGCTTGATTCCTGTAAATTTGACACTTGCCGGTGGAAGTGGGTTTCATTTTCTCAGACACAAGCTGCAAAAGAGAATGTGAGGCTCTCTGGATAGTAGGTCCAGCCACCATCCAGATGGAGTCCCATGTCAAATCAGGAGGGGAAATAAACGTGGAACTCAAGCTCAGATCTCCCTCCCAGGCCTGAGTGCTTCCAGAGTTCCTGGGAAGAAGCAGGGAAGTGGCCCGAGAGAGCCTGAGATAGAACTGGGTTTTCCTGCTGTCTTCAACTTACTGTGTGACTTTGTGCAAGCTGATTAACCTCTCTGGGCCTCGACTTCTCCAACTGCAAAATGATGGTGGTACAGGGGGTGAGATGATTTACTTGCTAAGGCTCTTGGTGATCACAATGTTCTGAGACATTCATGAGGTCACAGCCAAAAGACAGATTTGGTGCTGAGCAGGGACTGGAGCTGAGCAGGACCAGTCCCCACCCCAAGTTTTGTGGAGTCAGGGTCTCCAGACAGCTTGGGGGTGAGTGACAGTGGCGGGCTCACAGGGATGGCTGATATGCACTTGTACATGATAAGTGGGTTATAACCTCATCACTGGGATTCCTCTGACACCTCTTTTTCTTGGGGCCACTGAACCTAAGGTGGGGGGGTGGAGAATAAAGGACTTGATTGGGGTGATTAAGCTTGACCTGGGGATATCTGTATCCCAGAAGCTTTGCATGCTGATGTCTGCATGTGTATGGCATAAGCAGCCTATCTGAATGTAAATTTTACATTGTGCACCCCGATTTAGCCCACCCCCAGTGTATCATCACTGTTCTTAGCTATGGACTATACCTTTTCTCCCACTACTCTGATCCAGCTGTGTCACAATATCTAGTTTAAAGCCTGGGAGTCCAAAAGGTGAACATTTGCCCAAGCTGCTCAGTCAGCCTGGAGACAGAAAGAATCAGAGGGCTGAGAGCAGAAGGAAGGGGGGGACAGGTGTGAGGTGAGGCAGAGAAGAAAATGCCCCTCTCCCGCCCTGACTGTGCCACTGAGCTGGCCCGTCCTTTATGTGATCTCAGCGCCCAAAGCCAGAGTCCCAGGAGGGCTGGTTCCTGCAACAACTAGCATCATCTGTTTTGGGGTCAGTGGCTGTGCAAATGAGCCCGTGGATGCTTTGGGGCTGGTTTATTGAGATAGTTCCATTCCTGGGAACTCTGGGGTGGGGGAGGGCCACAGAAACCATCTTCCGCTGCAGGAACTTCAGACTTTCCTTCTCCACCCTGGGAGACAGGAGGGCAAAGGATGCCAAGGAGGAAGCTAGTGCCCAGGTGATACCTGCTGTGATGCTAGTCAATACATCCATGGCTATGGGTGCTGGAGGTCTGGGGCAGACAGCAGTGGGCAAACTGCCACCCCCCAGAGGTTGTGTGGAGCCACGGGCATTGTTTTATTGACCACAGAGGGCCTCTGCTAGGCCAAGGCCACTCCTGGGGCATGGATGTGGTCCAGGCCTCCGGTAGCCTCCAGTGCCTTGCCCTGACCAGACACTGTGGGCTGCCTAGGGAGTTTTGAGCCCCAAGGGGGGTGGAGAAGTGGCTGTGGGGGTGCCTCCTTTTGGCCCCGGGGATCTTGTGAGGGGTCGGCCCACTCTGACTCCGATCCTGTGCCTGCCCAGGAAGATGTATATTTTTCTGCATTGTGAGCTAGAGAGATGGTGGCCCAGCTTGCGAGCGCTGGAAATTTGGAAGGGGGAGACGGCAGGGTCTGGAGGGCCAATCAGGGTGGGGCAGGGGAGAGAGGGAGCCAGAGGGGGACCAGAGGGCAAAGGGGCCAGAGGGGGACCAGCACCCCTGAGTGACAATGAGCAGGCCCCCAGCTGGCTTTGGGCGACTGCCTGGAGGGGGCTGCACCCGGAGATCCAGAAAAACCAATTCTCAGCAAAGAGGGACCGACCTGAGCGCTGGAGGTGGAGTGAGGTGCAGAGACAAACACAGAAAAGAAATGGAAGCAGGTGAGGGTGGAGATACAGGGAGAAACGGGAGAGAAGGATAAGAGAGAGAGAGAGAGACCGCAGAGGAGAGAAAATAAAGACTCGGAATGACATTATAAGGGTGGGGGAGGCAGGAGGCAGATGGGGGGCTCCGAGCCACTGTGATCTGTGGTTCACCCTGCACAGAAACCAAATCTGTAACTTCATTCGGGCTGCAGGGTGCCCAGGCAGAGGACCCACCTTCGCCGTCCCAGTTGGTCCCCAAGTGGAGGGACAGATGCGCCTTCGTCCCAGCATAACGGGCTTTGGTCACAAAATGGGTTAGTTTCCAAACAAAGTGGTTTTTATGTTTTTTTAAAAAAGATGTATTTATTTATGCATACAAGAACTGGGGTACAGGCCAGAGGTGTGGGGGTGAGAGGATTCACCAGAGGCAGAGTGGGGAGCAGGACAGGCAGAGCTACTGAAATACACTGCTGAGGGGAGCAGCGGGCAAGACAGGAGAGGTCTGCTGCGCCATGTGGGTAGCTCCTTGGCTGGGGATTGAACTCGTGCTGCAGTGGCTGTGGATTGCTTCATAGTGCTGTGTCTTAACCCCTTGAGCCAGCAGGGAGGCCCTCTATAAGTGATTTTTAATGGCCTCCCCGCCCCAGTGTTCCCCATTTTCTTCAGCTTTCAAATTCCATCTTGCCTGCTCTGGGGTGCATGGCCCCCACTGCCTGTGTCCAGATTGGGGCTCTGACAGACACACTGGGTGCCAAAGAACACGGGGACACCCTTGTGCAAGTGCAGCGGACACACAGGTGTGCGCACACGTGGACACTCGCACTCCATGCTGGTTGAGCACCTACCCCTTTGCTGACTGCTGCTGGACCTTGAAGATAGAAAAACATGTGTAGAGGCCTCAGTCTCCCCCTAGAGGTGGGCCCACCTGGACAGGGTTGCCCAGAGGGAGGCTGGATGGCCCTGGGCACTGGGCATTGCCACTGTCCCTCAGGATCCAGGGCACAGGGATGGCCCCTCTGCTCCCAGGGACATCCACAGATAGGGCCTGTGACCCAGTGGACGTCCAGTCCCCTGCTGAGGTCAGGGCCATGGCACCCAACTCGGTGCAGGTGAGTATAGATTCCTGAGTATAGATTCCAAGAGTATAGATTCCTGCCTTTCTCCTCCCAGGCCCTCCCACTGACCTGAGAAATCAGAGGACTTGGGGTTGCGTCCCTCCATCAAGTTTCAGACTTGCTCCCCCATACCTGTTGTTTTGGGAGTTGGGCCTGGGAGCCTGTCTGTCTCCAACCCCGTGCTGGGGACCTCATCTTTACTCTGGAGGGAGTCACGGGGGGAATGGAGAAGCAGGGTCCATGTCTGGATTTGCCCTGGCATCCTGTGTGTGTGTGTATGTGTGTGTGTGTGTGTGTGTGTGTGTTTGTGTTTGCACGCATGCATTTCTTTCAAGCAGGGGGAGGGTTGCTTCCTCCCATGGCCAGCTGGTCAACCCCCTAATGCTGGAAATAACAGTTCATGTTTACTAAATGCCTCCCCTGCCACGGGGCGCTTTGCAGCCTTGGCCTCCTGGAAGGCTCACGACAGGCCCGTGACATGTCCGGAATTCCCAGGAATCTCATTGTACAGGTGAAGAAACCGAGACCTGGGGAGGTAGAGGCATTTGCTTGAACTTATATGGCAAGAATTTACACCCAGGCAGGCTGACTCCAGAATTCAGACTTTAAACTAGCACCCATCTTGGCACAAATAGCTCTGATCCACTGCGGCCGCCTCCAGAGCTGGGCAAGAAGTGCTATGTGCATGTGTGTGTGCGTGCATGCTTGCGAGTCTGTGGTGTGCGTGTGCATGGTGTGAGTGTGCATGTTAGGGGTGTCGTAGATTCCAGGGTCAGCCAGGACCTGCCCCAGGGGTCAGGCAGCAAAGGCTCAGGCCTGGAGAACTTTCCAGAGAGCAGCTTGCCCTGGCCCACCAGCTCATTTCAGCTCTGCCTGCTCCGGCTGCAGGATTGCAGACGGCCCGGCTCCGCGCCCAGCCTGCCTGCCGTGTAACAAGATAGTTTATATTATACCGCCGAGCAGAAATAAAACTACCGAGTCAAACATTGCAAACAGATGCCGCCAGCCAGATCCCGGGGTCCTGGGCCAGATGCTCTTGTGAGCACCCTGGGAGGGTAAGGAGGCTGGAGCCCCCAGATCCTGCAGGTTGGGGGTGGCGGGGGGTGGGGTGGTGCCTCTGGAATTGGCAATGTGTGCTAAGGGGCTTTCGGAAATGGAGGGGGGGCAGGAAATAACTGAAGGTAGGGAGGTAACTTTCCTTCTTCTCCCACCGACTTGCCCCACACATCCCACCTTCCTTCCCTGAAGAGGGGAAACCCAGGAGGCGGTGGGCTTAGCCTCTTTGAAATCCCCGTTTGTTCTCCAAAAATACCCCAAATAAACAGCTCTAAGTCCCTTAAGCCCCCTTCTAATAAGATTCTGCCTCTAAACTCAGAAGAGAGTTCTGGAACGTCTGTCCTCATGCTGTCTCCTTACTCAGGTCTCCCACCCACCCCCAGGCCCTCCACTGCATCTTCCAGACTGCGGCTGATGGAAGCCCTGTGCGGACCAAGGCACACTCTCACCCCCAGACCGTCAGTGGTTCCCCTTGGGCCACGGCGAGCTTCTCACATGGCCTGAGAGTTCATGCATGAGTCCCCTGGGCCGGCAGACCCCAGGGTCACCCCTGAGCTACCGGACCCAGCTCTGGGGGCCTGGACTCTTCACTGTAAACAGTCTGAAAACCTTCGGGAGGAAGGTAAGGTGTGAGGATTATTATTTTTTAAATGAGCACTTTTTAAAGTCATCTGAGTGACGTCAAACTTCGTTCAGCCATTTCACAGAAGCTTGGACCCCCTTCCCCAGGTGATGGTTGGGGTGCCTGGGAAGGCTCGGGCCTCAGTGTGGGCACCTCTGGTGGTCTTGCCCGGCCAGTGACTGCAGAGGGGGACGAGGAGTCAGTGGCGGCCAATGTCAAGAGGACCTCGTGGGGAGGCCGCTTGGGGCTGGCCAGTGGGGTGTGGATTATCTACAAGGGTGCAGGTGGCTACTCCAGGGGGCAGACTGGGGCCTGAGGCTGGGGATGGGTGCTCTGCTGCACCTGACAGGCCACAGGCAGCATCTTTGGGAGCAGGTGAGAAAGGTGAGGAGCTGGGAGGCCTGCTCTCTCCTGGAGTGCAGAGACCTCATCTTCTTCCTGGAAGAAGCCCCCAGAGGAGCTTGCGGCGCCCCGGAAGTGTTTGTTGAGTGAATAAAAGAAAGGTGGGTAGGTGGATAAGGGGGGAGGAAAGACACAGAAGAAAAGAGGGAAAGAGGAATGAATGAGGTCAAAGAAGGAAAGAGACACGTGAGTGCGTCGAGGAGTTCAGAAACAGCAGCTTCTGTGCAGGGGTAAGAGGGTGTGTGTGTGTGTGTGTGTGTGTGTGTGTGTGTGTTTAGGGTCTGTCTGCAGAACCCAAAGCATTCTAGGATTCAGAAGTGGCTCCAGCCCCACCTTCCATTCTCTCCCTGGGGAGGAGAAAGTCAAGGGAGACTGATTTTAAAAAGAGGGGTAAAAAAAATAAATAAATAAAAAGTGGGGTGAAAATAAAGGATCAGGGGAAAAATAATAACAATTAAAAAAGCACCACACAACAAAATAAAAACAGACAACTATCAATCAGAGGCGTTCTGTGGGGAGGAGGAGGGAGAGGGATCTAGCTGGGGGTGGGAGGAGCACAAGGGATGCAGGTGATGGTGCTCGGGGGTGGGGTGGGGTGGAAATTCAGGTGGGGGACAACACCTGAGAAAAGAAAGCAAACACCATAAAAAACAAAAAAAGAAAAATGAAAAATGATGAACACTGATATAAATATATATATATATATAAAATAAATAAAAAGGATTTATACATTGAAAAAAAGTTGGGTGACAGTGGGGAGCTGACCTGGTAGGAGGTGATATTAGGGTGGACAGTCAGAGGAGGCCAAAGCAAAGGCAGAGGAATGTGTGCACACACGTGTGTGCTTCTGTGTGTATGTGTGTGCATGTGTGCATGTGCGCGTGTGTGCGAAAGCACACAGACTTTGAAAACAATCAAAACAGCTCTGGCTAACACTGCTCCTGCCCCCCGCCCCCCAGGCCCAGCTCTTCCAGCCAAGACCCAGGGCTGACACGCCCGACTGTAACCCTAAGAGGCCGGGGAAGCGGGAGCGATTATTTTCACACTACAAAAAACTAAAAGCCTGGAAGATGCAGGCGAGCTGAGGGCCCCAGCCCCGCACTCGGAGGCTCGGCGGAGCCCCGGCGGAGCCCCCCACCGCCCCATCCCTGGGTCTCGGAGGGCTCCCTTCTCCCAGCCCCCATATGGTCTGGCCTCTATCTTCTGCCCGCCTGTGACAGACAGGCCAGGCCCAGCACCCCCAGAGACCACCCCCTCCCCAGCCGGGGGCCTGTCCCTTCTGAAACTGATCCCGGGCCTTTGGATCTAATTTGTTTCTCTGTCTGCCGGGTTTGGGGGGGTCTTGCCTGGAGACGTGGTGGTCACAGGTGCCATCAATCATGTCTGCATCTTCCGAGGGATGGGGATAGGATATCAGAGAGGTGACCAAGCATTTGCCACATGATTCAAATCATCTCAGCATTGATTAATTGGGTTCATCCTGAGTTTCTGAATCATAACAACTGTTTTTCCCCTTCACCTAACATCAACAGGCCCTTAAAGGGGAAGGATCCATTTACCCAGCGCATGTGGTGCATTAAGTTGATCAGCTCCTATTAAATGTTAAATGCTGGATGCGTTTTAGACAAACTCGATTTGCTCAAGATACTTTTCAAAGGTTCTGTGATGATTAAACATTGCTCTCCCTGCCTCGCCCCTTCCTGCAGCTTTTCCTGGGACGTGTTTTGGCTTCGGCCTCTGACAGATGGGATGAGGGAACGTGTGGGCTGATCCGGAGGGTCCCTGGGAGGGGGCTGGGGGTGGGGGGAGAGCCCCCCACAGGCTGTTTAAAAGAGATACAGTTTCTGAAAAGTTTAATAAGGCAGAAAACAATCCCGGATGCCAAATTTGCCTTCCCAGAGCGAAATATCCGGAATGTCTCCTGCCCCTGAGTGGAGGGGAAACAGCCTTTCCCAAGCCAAAGAAAGCAGTTTTCTAGAGAAAAGCAATTCTGTTTCTGCACTGGCATGGGTTCTGGAAGCTCAGTGACTGAAGATGCTTGGCGTGGAAACAAAACCCGGCGCTGCGGCCCATCAGTGAGAGGAAGCTCCAGACATAGGGAAATTCAAAGCCCAGGTCAGGACTAGTGCTGCGTGACTGTCTCTCTGCAAAGAGATGGCCGCCAGCACCACTGGCCATGTGGCCTTGGGCCAGTCCCTGTATTTCAGCTAAACTTCAGTTTTCTGGTTTCAGATAAAAGGACAAGTAAGACGGACTGGCCCAGGGAGACGGATAAACAGAAAGGAGGCTGGTGAAACGACTGGGCCAGGCCCGGGGAGCCACCAGGTATGTCTGTGTGTGTTGCAAGGTGGAGGCGGCGCTGTCCGAGGGGCGCCCTCATTCTCCCTGTGTGCGGGTTCATTTGGTCTGTCAAGTTTCACAATGTAGATAAGCTCCACGATCTAGCCAAAGGGACATTTTTCCCCCAGGGATCCCTGGGGGAAAACACAATTCAGAGGCCATGCAAGTGTGGGCTTGGTTGCCCCCACGATGTTGGAATAGCGAGCTGGAAGTTAGTTGGAGTGTCAGTTCTTGAGGGGAGTAGAGGCTGCTCCCCCAGGAAAGGAAACCCCCCAGGAATCCCCAACAGCCCTGATCTCTCCCGGCACTCTCAGGTCCTTGACATGACCTTGGTCCTCTGTGATCCCAGACTTGTTCTTGGGGATGGGAGGTGACCGAGAGGGCTCAGCATTGGGGTGATTCCATCTCCTGGCCCCACTTCCATGGCTACAGCTTTGGCCTCTGCTGAGCGGTTCTGTGGGAGAAATGGACTTTCCTGGGGGCCAGAGACAGAGAACGGGAGGATCACATGGGGGGCCAGGAGGCGAGGCCAAGTCTGGGACCCCAAAGAGAGTCAGAGAGATACCTGTGCACACAAATAGGGAGGAAGGAGGCCACGGAGGAGGATGGAACCCCAGAGCTCAAAGAGGAACAAGTGCAAAGACACTGTCACACAAGAGGGGTGGGACAGAGGGAGAAGCTGGGAGCAAGGCACACAGGAGGGCCAGGGACTGTCCTGGACATGGGCGCTCTGATCCGGGGACCCTGCCCCCTGCTTCTCCCTTGAACATGGAATTCCCTATCAGCATCAGCAGGCCTTCAAAGTCCCCGCTGTCCTGGCGCCCTGGGGACGCTGCTGGGATATCACAAATTAGACATCAGGCCTTTGAGGCAGGATTACATCGGGGAGGGATGGACTGCGGAGCATCAAAGGGAGCCAGGCCCTGGATGCATTGGCAGGACTCCCAGCGGGGCCCACAGGCCTGAATTCCTGGCCGAACCCCCGGGAAACATTCTGATGGGCAGATAGAGGCTCTCCAACCACAGGCCGCTTCCTCCCTCTCGTCCTCCTGTCCCAGCCTCTGTGTGTTCCTTGGAGTCAGAATGGAGGGCGGGTGAATGCTTCATTGAACTCCAGACGGTAGGCCGCCCTCCAAGGCCCTGGTCTGGAGTCCGGGCGCCCTACTATGAGAAGTAAGCACTTCACCTGCCACCGCAGGGAGGGAGGAGGGCCAATGTCTCGAAACTTGTCCCCAGACCCCAAGCGAAGGGTATTAAGTGCTCAGGGGTCCGAGGAACTTGCTGGTTTGGCAGGAGACACCTGGGCATGCAACCGAGCTGGTCTCTGAACTTAGCCTGCTCGTGTGCAAAATGGACATGCTGTTGGAGCCCCCTCGAGGGTGTGAGGGGCGGGTGGGGTCCCCGGGGCTCCGCTGAGCCGGCGGGTGCCTAGTCAGCAGGGGACACATGGCGGCTCTCAAGGGCCGAGGAGACAGAAGCCAGATTGCTGCCCCAGACAGGGGGTAATATATGGCGTCGAGCTCTGGCTGAGAATTGAATTCAACCTCAGCTGGAGAATTAGAACATCGTGATTAGAAACAAGAAGAGAGAAGGGACAAAACAGCCTGTCTTCAAGTGCATAATGACAGAGCGCAGACTCGCCTGCAGCCCGGGGGGCTGGGAAGGACAGGGCAGATCATATTAATAACAATAAATTATATCTGCGCCGTGATTTATGGGTCCTGATGCACTTCCCATTATGTTATCTTCCAGAACTGTAGGACGGGCACGCTCTCCCGATTACCGTCAAACAAGTGTGCGAGTTTTCCTCTCTCTCTCAAATCTCACTGATTTACCAATCCCTTCCCTAACCAAATAATTGGGGGGGCCCCATGTCGCCCCTCCCTGGGTGCCTAGCTTCCATCTCCTTCCCCCAGAGTTCCAGCGCCCCTGCCCCATCCCCTGCCCTCTCGCCCCACCCCCTTCCCTGGCGCCTTCTTCCCTCCACCGATCAGTGGATTTTTCATTCTGAGAGGTATCTTTGCTCCATCTTGCCAGTTTATTTTCTTGGGTTCTTTACATTTCACAAATGGGTTAAACCATCTAAAAGTATTTTTCACTTTTTTTTTTTAAAGATTTATTTATGCATACAAGAATTGGGGTACAGGCCAGAGGCATGGGGGGTGAGAGGATTCATCAGAGACAGAGTGGGGAGCAGAACAGGCAGATTGACTGAAATACACTGCTGAGGGGAGCAGAGGGTGAGCCAGGAGAGGTCTGCTGTGCCATGTGGGTATCTCCCTGGCTGGGGATCGAACTCGTGCTGCAGAGGCTGTGGATTGCTTCGTAGGTTACGTCTCAACCCCTTGCGCCACCAGGGAGGCCCTGTTTTTCACTTTCTAACTCACTTCATTGAACATCGTCACCTCAAGCTCTGTCCATTCCCAAAAGTCACCATTTCAGCTCTTTAGTGGCTGAGTGACGTTCCACGCAGCGTGTGTGTCCCTGACTCAAGTGTCTCTCCCTGGGTGTTTAGTTTGCTTCCACATCTAGGCCTCTGTGCATAAGGCTGCTGTGAACGTGGGCTGCACAATCTTTCTGTGCTGGTGTTTCCATGTTTTCTGAGTAAACACCCAGAAGAGGGGTCGCTGGATCACTTGGTATTTCTATTTTTTTTTTCTGAGGATTCTCCACTCAGTCTTCCATAGAAGGGTCATAGCAGTTTCAAAATGATCACTGCTAGTAGTAAAGACAGGTTGTGGTGTTTGGGTGTCATTTCTCCTGACTTCCAAAGGAGAAACTGAGGCTCAGCGAGAACAAACGACTTGCCCAAGGAAAGCGTGGACCCAGGATAGAGCCCGGAGCTCAGACCTGGGTCTTTCCCAGCTGCTGGATACTGCAACACCCCAATGCCCTGGGGCGGCTTGAGTCCTCCCTTCCCCTGGAAGGGCCGCTGGATTTCTCATCCTGTCAGCCTCGGGGCCTCCTGTCTGACCTCAGGCCTGCCATCTGCCTGACACACCTGCGCTCCATCCCCGCCTCTGACACCCATGGGCGCTCGAAGTGACAAAAGGGTCCCCACCAGCAACTGCCTGACTGGCGTGCAGGGTGGCCCCGAGCTGGGCCTGCACTCCCAAGCCTCCCCTCCTCTGCTGACTCTGCCCGTGAACCCGCAGCGGCCTGGCTGGCATGGCCCATGCCCTCTCCCTTCCTTCAGGAAACCCAAAACCCACTGAAGACGGAGCCGGTTGGGGGACCAGGTTCATTTAGCATTTGCAGAATGAGCTATTTAGAGAATGTGCAGATTCAGTCCTGGAAACGGCCTAGAAGGAGACTGGCTTGACTTCTGAGCAGGGGAACAAATGAGCCCCCTCTCCTCCCCCCAGTTCTGTGATTTCCTTTGTCTCAGTCCAAAAATCCCCCTTTACATGATCCCGGAGGCTTCCTAATAAAACAGAACTGTAACTTTATCTAAGACGAGTGCAGCACATGTAGAATGGATAAGGTGTAATTAATAACAGAAAATAATGTTTCCCCCCTCCTGACCTTTCACCCCCATATAAGTGTCTTAAGTTTTATGACAGTTAAGCACAAAATGAGTGCGTGCATGTGTGTGCCTGTGCGTGTGTGTGTGTGCGTGCGCGTGTTCGACGGAGCCTACATGGGGCCAGTACGTCTGTCTGTGAGTGTTCACCTAACCCTGGCTGGAAGTGGTTTACGTTTCTGGGTAGACTGGCCTCTTGCTGAACCCAGGCACTGCCTGAAACCGATCTGATTTCTTGAAGTGAGGATTCCGTCGAGATCTCAAAATACCCGGTATCTGTTTCCATGGAAAACTTCGGTTAATGCAGAAGCCGAAGATAAAAAAACAGACCCAAAAGGTGGCATGTGTGCCTGCATGCTCACACGTGCATGCACACACACACACACACACACACACATACACTGCTTTGAGTTGTCTATTATATTTCAGAACCCCATGGGTGCCCGGGAGGGGGTATGGATAGCTACTTGTGTTCGTGCCAGTGGGCAGGAAACCAAGATGAACGTTTCACGGGTGTGATGCTGTACCTCCTTGGGCACCCCGAGATCTCGCTCCGGAAAATGCTCTCTGAAGCAATGATAGCGTCGGCTGCTAACTGGCACCAGCCTTTCTGTTGATGGAGGACGGAAGGACAGAAGGAAGGAAGCGTGCCTGGCGCAGAAAGGTAGGGGCTGAAAGAATCCAGGGGTGTGGGAGAGGGGACCCACATCCAAGTCTCGGCAGACTCCCGTCAGCAGTGGGCATCAGAAGTCCAGATCAACGCTGTTTAAATGGTTCCACGACTCCACGCCCCAAGTAATACTATCTCGCCCTGGAGGTCAGCGGGCTGGCCCGGGCTATGGTTCCTCGTGATTCATTGCGTCCAATGCGCCACTTTTGGAGGCGTCTGCAGGGCCAGCCCCTCTGGGTTAATGGAAGCCACACCAGTTACGAAGCCAGTAGCTTTGAATCCTCCCCGGACGGGAGGCCTGGGTAGGGCGCAGCGAGCTGCTGTCTTTTGATCAGGAGCCGGTGTGAACCCGAGGTCATGCAAGTTGGGGGCCTGTGTGTTAGCCCTACTCGACAGCAGCAACTGGACCCTCACGCTCCTCCCAAGCCCGGGGACTTTTATTTTCCATGGTTGTCTCTCTTTGGGCTGACTTTTCCAGGACCCCGAGGGCACCAGGGGGACTTTTTTTTTTTTTTAAGATCCAGAGCCCTAAATCATGGGAGAAGACCCTTCTGTCTGCTCCCCTGGCTTCCTCCTACCATCCCCGGCTCCCACAGACGCCGGTAAACCCACTCCTGCTCCCCTGGGGCGTTCCTGCTCACCGGCGTTAGGTGACAGGCTGGATTTGGAGGGAGATCTCTTTCTCCCGTGGGAGTAATTGGGTTGTTGAGTTCTTTTTATGGGCATGCTTGAACTCTGGAGGGCCCCCAAACTGACAGCCGCCCCTGCTAAATTGATCGTATATTTCCCTGCCATTATGTCGTCTCGTCAGCCTTCCACAAATGCTCTGGCCTGCCATGTTTTTATGGCTCTTCCAAGAAGGCTTCCATGGAGGTGGGTCAGCATGATTCATCTTACAGGAGAAGGGAAGGGGGATTTCTTCTCGCTGGTGTCAGAGGTGGGGGCGGCCCTCTTTTTGCTTTGGGGTTGAAAGGCGATACCCACCGGTTGGATTAAGCAGTTTAGTGAGTCCTTCAATCCGCCACGTTCATAAAGTTGACAATGACCAGAAATTGGGGGCTCCACTGTTTCCTAATGTCACATCCTCCTAAATAGTTAAAAGCTTGTCCGGGAGTGTGTCGCTAGGACAGAAGATCTTGAATGGATTAAAACATTTCCCATTGGAGGTCAGAGGTTTTGGCAAGCAGGCGAAGATGAACTCTTCAAAAACAGGACTTGAAAAAGTAAACAAGTCATACATATTCATTACAGAAAAGGAGTAGGAGAGGCAGACAAGGAAAAAGAAGCAAAAAAAATCACTTGGAATCCTATGACCTGGGCTAATTTCTATTGTAGCATCTCTCTTCCTGCCCTTTGGTGTGTGGGCTATGTATTTCAAACGGAAATCAGGTCATGTTGCCTACGCTGATGAGGACTTTTTGTTTGCAAAAATGATATTACATATTGTTCAAGTCTTTAAATATTATGCAAAACAAGAAGTCTAATAGCAACGACAAAAACCCAAATGATAGCTATCATGTACCTTCAGGTGAACGTCTTTCTAGCTAATTCCTTCCATATTATTTGATAACCTGCTTTAAACAATCATAAATGCACAGAATGGGCTTCTCCGTGCCAACACATTTACTGCTGCCCATCCAGTGCCGTGAGTGTATTGGCCTCTGCTACCTTTGCTGCGATCCATTTAGAAGCTTGTATGTGATTCAGCTGATACAGGCCCTGCAGCTGGGTCATGAGACTATTTCCACTGGCTCGTCTCATGATGCAGTTGATGTGTCAGCAACACTTTATGGGGTGGGATCTGTATCCCAGCCCATCAGACAAAGGAGTGCAACAACTCTGTATAGCAAGAGAGAAATAGGGGTCCTTCTAAGAAGGCTGACTGATAGTGGTTTGAACAATGAAGGGTTTATTTTTCTCACGTGATGAGTAGGCCAGAGTGGGCTGCTGCCAACATTGACCCAGTTTCCTGAGGATCCTGGCTAGCCCTTTGGCCACCCCACCGTCTTTAACCTTTTGACATTTCAATTCTGTGCTTGTCTTCCTCATGGTCAAAGGTGGCTGCCGCTGTTCCACGCATCACGTCTGCATTAGGGCAGGAAGGGAAAGAGATGACAGCAGCAGCCTTTCCTCTTGAGCCTTTCTCCTTGACAAGGAACTGACCCGCCTCCCCAGCTCCCCCATCCTCCCAACAACCTTTACTTGCATCTTATTGGCCCAAACCACCACATGGTCTGCCCTAGCTACCAAGAGGCCAGCGAAGTGAATCTTTTCCTTTGAAGACCATATTCTAAAAGATAGGAAGGAAGGAGGATGTTGTAAATGGTTGTTGCATCAGCTGACCAATGGCTTAGCCACAGCATCTAAAACATTTTCCCCAATAGCTGGTCAGTGCCCTTACCCGACACCATGTACTCTGATGTCATCTCTCTCTAGTTCTCACCATCTCCCACCCCTGCAACCTGCTCTTATCATTTTGGTTTGGTGCTTTGCTTTGAGGGACACATTTAGATGCCCTCAAACTGAACTTGACTTTCCACTCAGCTCTCCTCTTCACTGGCAAGTTGCTTTCTGGTCTGTGAAGTGATGGGTGGTCGGAAGGACTTGCCCATGTGGACATGGGTTCAGAGCTGGCTTTGCAGAGCAGAGGTCAGGAATTTCTTCTCTGGGTGCCCAGGATCTGGCAGAGAACATGGCACAGTCATGCCCATTCTGTCCAAGCAGAGGGACAGCAGCGGAGCGTGTTTTTCCATCCTAGTTATTCCACAGGTCAAATGGAGACAGGACTGGCGGAGTGTCCTGAGTGACATTTTTCCAGGGGACTTTCTTCATGGTCTGTGGCTAAATCTTGGCTTGGAAAAGATTTCCTAGGCAGAGACATCCTGTTGCTCAAGATCCTTGCAGACTCTGCGTGTGACCAGACAGACATCACGGGATACCATTGAGCCGAACCACACTGTATTTTCTTTGCCTTGCAGCTCCACAGGTGGTGATCAAGCTGTGTGGGGTCCATCACCTGGCTTGCTGTGACTCGGCAGCTTAGAGCCTCTAGACCCTTGAGGATTGTTTTGTGTGCTTAGATGACTCCATGGCCAACACAGGTGGAAAGAGCTAGAAAAACCTATTCTCCCAGTATTTGTAAAATCACACTGGTGGGGAGGGGGAGAAGTAAGTGATCATAAGAGGAGAAAGCAGGCAAAAAAGGGGAAGGAACAGATTTAATGTTATTTGTACCATGATCCTGAGGGAGGACATGGATGAATATCAGCTAATTTAATCCTGACAACTGTCATTTGAGATAGTGTTCTGGGCACTCGGGCTGTTACACATGACTCCCACACTTAGCAACTTAAAATAACACATGGATTCTGTTCATGAGGAATTTGGCCAAGATTCTGCAGGAATAACTTGTCTTGGGCCCATGAGGTTGTGGGGTTCAGTTAGAAAGACTCTAACCCTGGTGATGACTTGGTGCTTGGGGACTAGAATCATCTGAAGACTCTTTTACTTCATCTGAAGGATGGAGGTAGGATGGCTTGAAGATTCAGGGCAGATCAGAGCATCTACCTGGACCTTGCTGAGACTGGGCTTCCTCACAACATGGCTGCCTCATGGCAGGTCATCTGTGGCCACTCAGGACCATTCACATGACAAGGCAGAGGCCACACCACATGTTGGTATTTACTTTTATTTGTATTTATTTTAGGCTGAATTTATCCTGGGGTCATAAGTCTTTGTTTTCTTCAGATTCTCTGGGATATCTTTTTCTTCTTTTCAACCTCCTCTTCTGGAATCATCTGTCAGCCAGAGTCATCTCAGTGTGGCAGGGAGAGCTCAGGTAGGGGGCTTATCTGGTCACAAGCTCTGTAAGATCTGTGAGCATCTTGGGGGCTGGTTTCAGTTGGAGGTGCTTGGTGACTAGAAAATCTACATCCAAACCCTTAAGCTCGGTGCTCCTCTCTGCACATGCAGTAAAAACCCAGTACTCTTTTTGGGCCACCGACCTCCATCCAGTCTCACTCTTTGGCTGGGGGCACACCGCCAGCTTCACATTTGCAGCAACTATATGCCCTCAGTGCTTCTGTAGAGTCACGCCCTGCAGACGCCTGGTGGCTTTCGGGACATGCATGCCTTCATGGCCTGGGTGGCTTCACGAGTGTTTCTAAAATGAACACAATGGTTTATGCCTCTTGGCTTGCAGATGTAGGGCCCTCAGGGTCAAGTGAACATTGAACTGTTTTCGGAGCTCACCCGAGGCCACTGATGCAAGAGGCAGAGCCGCATCAGTTACGTGAATCATCTTGGCCACATACACCTTATCTTTTCACCACGCGTGTCCTGCACAGAGGATATTTGGGGCTGACCACTCCTTCTAATGGGGGACAACCCAGGGCACAGTGGGGTATCTGAAAGCATCCCTCTAGATGCCAGTGGCACCCTCATCCTGGTTGTGACAACTCAAAGTAACCCCAGACATTGCCTGATGCCCCTGGGGCCCCAGCTGCCCTGGTTGAGAACCCCCGTGGGCCAAGGCTTGGTTTTCAGTCCCATCTCTGCTACTTTCAAATCCTGTCCTGTGAGCCAAGTCACTTCACTGTAATTCAGCTTCCATTCCTCATTTTATGTTGGGAGTAATAACATGGCCCACCCAGGGGGTTATTTAAGGATTCATTGAGTGAATATTTACAAAATAGAAAACAGTGCCTGACACTTAAAAACTGCTCAGTGAGCTGTTATTCTTTCCCTTGCTGCTTGAAGGCAAGACACAGATCTTTTATCGCTGCAACCTCAGTACAGAGAAAAATTCAGAAAATGTTTGCTGAATGAATGTTAACCTTTAAGTACTGACTGCCACATGCCAATAGTAGATACCTCTATTAGGGCATTCTAATTCTGCACCCCAAAGAATATGTGGGGGATGCAGGGGGTATTGGGGTATCCCCACATAAAGAACACTCAGACACCAGCTGGTGGTCCTGCAATTCAACTTCATCCTGACACTGTCTACATGGAGACAGCACTGACCTCACAGGTGAAGGGTCCAGTCTTACAAGAATGCTCAGCCCCTCTTCAGATGCCAGTCATGGGCCAGTGCTTCCGAGAGATTGCTGGTTCCAATGACTCCCCTTCCTTGGAACTCAAGTCCAGCTCCCCACCAGTTCTTCTGACCAATTGGCTCTAAATAAGAGCTTCAGTATCCCCTCCTTGGGTTCTACTAATTTGCTAGAGCAACTCATGGACTCAGAGGACTATTTTACGTACTCTATTACTGGCTGATTATGAAAGTGTTTCACTCGGGAGCAATCAGATGGGAGAGGTGCAGAGAGCTGGTGTGGGGAGGGTCTGGAGCCTCCCTGCCTCACTGGGTGTGCCACTTGCCTCAAACATCCACCTGTTAACGGACCCAGGAGTTCTAGGAACCCCGGTCTTTTTGGAGGGATTTTATGGAGGCATCATCACGAAGGCATGATTGAGCAAATCATTCATGGAGGGAGACTGAACTCAACCTCCAGCTCCTCCCCATCTCCTGAGGTCCAGGGTGGGGCAGAGAATTCCAGCCCTTTCCTCTGAGGTCCCAAAGTCACCATTAACATGACAAAAGTCGACTTATCTCCCACTTTGGAAATTCCAAGGGTTTTGGGAGCGGTGAGCCAGAAACCCTGGAGGAAGACCAAATATCTCTCGGAAATATTTTCAAATTCTAGCTGGTCATTTGAGTGTCCAAATACATATTTCGAGTGCATCCCAGTCTTGCCACACCTACGCCTCCACTGACTCTGCCCCAGTCCTGCTTCCCAGCCTGTCCACACACCTGCAGGTCCTCGGAGGTTCAGGATGGAAAAGGAGCCTCAGTTTGGCTAATGTGTGGATGATTCCATAGACACACTTTCTGGTTCCCGTGGTATCTCCCTGCGCCTGCTAGCTGGAGCACCACAGAGAGGCCTGGGCCATGAAATCCAGCTTGTGTGAGGAGCATAGTGTTCTAAACACAATGGCAGCCCAACTGGGGGCCAGAAAAGTGCATTAATATTCTACAGTTCAGTACAGAGCACAGACAGCATTGGGGGGGACCTTCTTCAGGGGTTGTTGTGATAGTGTTGTAGAGCAACCCCGATACAAAACGGGGTGCATCACTTCCCCCTAACAATAGCAGTGCTGCCCCCAACCATGTGGAACCTCTCGCTGAGACCCAAAAGACCCGCAGCAGGGAGTCCAGGCTGGCTCTGTTGGAGTTTTCAGTTCTTGGTATATGTGGATGAAGAAGAGGAGGTATGAGATGTTCATGTATTTTCAGGAAAGAAGCTGAGTTATTTTCTCATTCAATAAACACGTATTTCATCTGGAGGCTGCTTCGAGGCACCCAGCCAGAAACCATGGAGGAAGACCCAGGTTCTAAACGGGCCAGTGTCCTCAGGGTCATTGGGCAATATCTAGAGATGACTCTGGTTGTCACAAGTAGGGTTTGTAGAGGCCAGAGATGTTGCTAAATTTCCTGCAATGCCCAGAACAGCCCCTGCGACCAGCAAGGACGTGGTTCCAAATAGCAGCAGCCCTGAGGTTGAGTAACCCGGCCCGGAGATGTATACGGCAGCGGAGGAGACAGATGTGGTCCTCCCTGGCTGGCTGCCCTTGAACTGAGTCATCTGAACGCTTTCTTTATGCAGCTGGACTTGCAGAGGGGTCTCTGCAAGAACAACATTGCTTTCTTTTTTCCCTATCCAGGTGTGGGCCTGGGGAGGGTGTGTGCGTGTGAGTGTGCGTGCGTGTGTGTCCAGGGCCATGGGGATTGTGTGTTTGGGCTTGTGCGGTTGTCTGTTTATGTCTGTGTCCGTCGGGGGAGCTCTGTTCTTAAGATGTCTTCTGTCACTTCCTTCCCCTGCTTGCCAGAGATGCATGGGTGGCTTGCTCGGCTGGCCGAGGTTGAATTCCTCCCCAGACAAGATGAAGAAATCCTTAGGAACGACCCTTCTTTGCTCCCTGCCTTCTGCCTCGTCTCCCTGCCCCCCTCCCTTCACTCGTCTCCCTGCCCCCAGCCTGGCGATAAAACCAGAGGTCAATAAACTTGCCTCTAAGTCCAAGCTTTGAACTTGTGGTTTGGTTTAGGCTAGGTTAGCCGGGTCTGCGTGAGTATCCAGGAAGCATTAAAAATGGTGTTTCAGAGAAATCCAAGAGCAGGGAGGAGAGTGACTGATCTGCATGAGGGTTTCCAACTGGGCACTGAGGGCACCGGTGGTCCCATTGTTTTGGGGTGTGGTGGTGGGGTGCTATGCCATATGTTGTGGGATGTTGGGCAGCACCCCTGGCCTGGACCCAGTCGATGCAGCCTGACTGTAACACTCCTCATGTCTCCAGATATTGCTCAGAGCCTCCTGGACCCATCACATCGCACCCCGCACCCCACCCCTGGGTGAGACCATGGATCTGCAAATACAGAGAGCAACCTGCGGGAATCTCACAGAGTTCATCTGAAAGGCAGGAAGCCAGCTGCTCAAGTGCGGCCCTGGGTACAAACCCCGGCAGAGCCAAACAGAAGAATGGATTCGCTTCTGGGAAGTGGGGGGCAGGTGGGGCCCTCTGAGGAAGTCTGTTCTTTCTCTGTAGATGCTGCACACAAGGATGACTGTATGTGCTTTTCTCTCCTTTACACCTGAGTCAAAAGTTGTGTGTGTGAAGCAGGAAAACACCTAGTTAAATGAACACAGTTGGAGAATCAGGGGAGATAATCTTAAAAATATACCCAAAAAGCACAGGTTTCCTTTTCCCCTCAGAGCCAGTGGTGGATGGTTTATGAGTCACCTTATTGAAAAGACTCTGCCAGCTGCTTCTAAAGCTGCAGGAACAAGTCTACTAAGCAATGATCTGCCGGAGACAAGAGATGTCACCCGGCCTGTGTTGAACTGAATTTCCTGCCTTTGTGCTCCCTCAGCTGCCCTCCAAAGGGGTTCACTGCCGGCTGGCCGTGACATGGACCAAGGCTCCAGGTTGCGATTTCTGAAAACAAACGGCCCTTTCAATGGCAAGGAGGGGAAAAAACAACGTCCAGTGCAGACATGATTGTGTCTCCTCTTCCTCACTGCAAGGAAAGCCTCTGTCTCACACCCCTTGCCGGGCTCAGCCCTCACCCGGGGGCTCTCTGAGTCCAGGGGCTCAGGATTATCACCTTTGTGGTGTTTCAGATCTTTTGGGGGTCCATGCAGTGCTCTGGGCCAAAGCTGTAGGCTTTCTGGCTTTTCTTTCATCCTCCCCTTTCAGGGCAGCCCAAGGAAGTTTCTGGAAGCAAGCAGGCCACAAGATGTGTCTGAGAGACCCCCAGTCTCCATCCCAGAGGCCTTCTCAGGCATCCGCAGTTGGGAAAAGCTGTGTGGACGGCTGCAGCCTCCCCAGCTGGTCAGCATTTATAAAGTGGGGCGCATCTGGTCTTGACTGTTAGCATGGAGAAGGGGAGGGTTCGCAAGAGGGGAAAACCCCAAACAGCAGGCTGGATCCCAACCTAGTGCCAAGGTGAAAATTGTGTCTAAGGTGGAGTCAGGGAGACCCACAGATGAGTGGCGACTCTTGATCCAAATAGACTCTTGATCCAAATGCCCAAATGCCCTGTTGAGGCAATGGCCGCCCCATAACCCCTTTCCTCTGTCTTTTGAAAAATCTGCAGGTTCTAGCCAGTCTCGAGATTTATGACGTGTTTCACTTTGCGAACACCCTAAGATCGTATATGGGTGATAAAGAGCTGAGAAGTCTGCAGATACCCGGGCGCTTGGAAAAGAGAGCATTGTGTAATGAATACCGTCCATGCACAGACATAAAGTTATAAATGCCCACGCCCCTGTAGCGCGCCCCTCGGAGCCTCTGAAAAACACCCAGCAGAGCACCCCAGAGGGCCACTCAGAGGGGCCTGGTGCCTGCAAACACAGGCAAGCGCCCCCAGGCCTGCGGAGCAGCCTATCCGGCCCCAGACGGGCAAAGCCACGGCCAACGTCAGACCCACCTGGGGACCTGCACCCCACTGCACGTGCACCTCCTGCAGACAAGTTTCCGTGAAGAGACTTGAGGGGACCCCTTGAATTCCCTCTTCTGCATTCAGGTTTTCCTTGCAAGGCAAATGTCTTCCTCTACGCCGCCGTGGGGCTCACAAACCTTCCCCTGCTCTGCTTTCTTAATAAGACCTGCAGGCCCACGACCAAGCAGCAGCCCTCTGCAAGGACTCGCACCTACTTCTAAGCACCGCCTGGCCCAAAAGCACTAGGGGGATGCCTCAGCCTTCCCAGCCGCTCCTGCCGTGAGGGGCTCTTGGTAGGGCCAGCGCCTTCCTGGAGACCCCGGGCAGAAAGTGAATGCTAAGATGGTGACCCCCACGGCTCGGGGCAGATAAGGCCCTTGACCTCCAGGACAGAGAATTACAGAGGGACTCCTCCAGAGACAAAATAAAAACTGGCCCCAGCTTTCTTCAGCCCTTCCCTCCAAGATCTAATTACAATGTCTTGACATTCCTTCTGCTGAGAGTTTCCTTAAAAGATTTGCCAAGAAGAAACATTTGGAAACTGTGTTTTAGGTATAATCCCGTCTGGGAGTCACTGCTGCTTCCCCTCCGTAGATGACAGCAGGCTTAATTACAATGAGTGCTGTGTACACCGCATTAGGAAAGCGGGATTCTTGACCCACATAATATATTCCATGCTGACAATGGCCTTTTGGCAAAACTTGCTCCTCTGATCTCACATTAATTACTACACAAATATACTCATTGTGGGTACTGAGTTTATGTGACAGAGTCCTCTTGACACATGTTCACAATAAAAACACATTTTTTTCCCTTCCCCTGACCCTACGAAGAAAAAAAAAAGATTAACATTTTTCAAGATGCTGTTTTAATGGCATGAAAACTGTCTGCTAAGTGTTCACTGTGCTTTTGTTCTTTTTTTCTCTTCTCCTTTTATTAAAAAGCCTTTTAAACCAGGCATTCCTCGTTTGTAATTCCTCTCTTTACTTTTGCTTTTATGCCGAGGGAGAGACAGATTAGATTAGATTAAAGAGCAGGAGACACCTCGTGAAATCCGTTCCATCTAGAGGCAATTTGGTTGATAGGGTCAATTTGTGCGTGCGTGTGTTTGTGTGTGTGTGTGTGTGTGTCTTCTTGCAACTCACTGATGGTCTTTTGACAAACTTAGGGTTCTGGTTTCTAGCTGTTGCTTTAGTTTCTTCCCCTTCCGAAGTCTGCAGCCTTTGATGGTGATCTGACTTTTGGGGGTCTGAAACAGTTGGGGGGGATCGTAAATCTTATTAACTCACCCCTTTAGCTTCTCACAATTTCTCAAAACTTTTTCCAAAAAGCAGCGGTCATTTCCTTACAGGCCGGGGATAAAAGAGATTGTGTGTTTCTAAGACCCGCTTCCACCCCCACCCCAACCAGGCTCCCGGATTTACCTGATGATGTCACATCAGTAACCAAGGCAACACACAGTGACATCACAACCCTAAGGCTACTGACCTTGGCCTGGAATTCAAAGGCAAAGCAGCCCATAAACTTCTAAAGCAGGCAGGAGATAAATATCCTTAGTCATAAAAGAACAAACGAAGTTTGGGGTGGGGGACTAGGGAAAAAAAGAACTTTTCTTTCTTTTTTTAAGAAATACAGTAAAAAGCTCAGCCAAGTTTTCCAGGAAGTGCCAGTGGCCATTTTGATGATGTGAATTAGACTTTAAAACAGAAAGAGGAGAAATGAACGTGGTGAAGAAGGGTCTCGTACAGTATTAGAAATAATCAGGTCAAGCTTTTTCTCAACGTGTAATTTGTAAAATGGAGGGCAAAGGTAATTCAAAACAGAATAGAACAACAAAGTAAACCAACCCGTTTCTGAGTGAGAGGGGGAATTAGCTGCCAGGAGAAAAGGACAGATGCAAGGAACGTACTCAGGGCAAGTGGTATCCGGGACGATCTGGGAACAGAAAAA
Source organism: Talpa occidentalis (assembly GCF_014898055.3). Taxonomy (NCBI): domain Eukaryota; kingdom Metazoa; phylum Chordata; class Mammalia; order Eulipotyphla; family Talpidae; genus Talpa; species Talpa occidentalis. The sequence continues at coordinate 83,035,689 of NW_023601433.1, read as the reverse complement.
TGGGTGGAATGGCAATCATCTCTGGAGATTGGTTCATTCTGGAGATTGGTGCTGCTGTTGGCGTCTTAATTTGGAGCAGTGCGGGTAGTAATGCAAGAGGACGACACCAGGGAAACTGGGTGAAGGGTACAGGGGATTCTTGAACATTCTTTGCACTTTTCTGCCAATCTAAAATTATTCCAAAAGAAAATATTCATTTTTGGAGAAAAAAAGGAGAAAGTGGAGTATAGAGTGCTTCAGTTGCCTCTTGAGAAGTCTTTTATTTCTGGCCTGGAATTTCTGCTCCTCTCTGAAGGGTCTGCAGCCCAAGAATCCATGTACTGGGTTACCGAGGTTGTTGAGAAATGCATGGAAGCCAGGGACTGGCTAGATTCACAGGCTAGATTCACAGGGACTGGCTAGGAAAGAGATGGAGGCCCAGAGTGGCTGCCAGGTGACACGGAAGACAAGAAGAGACAGCTCTCTGGGCCGAGTTGTTTTTTTGGTCCTTGGAGACTTTCAGGAGTCACCTGGCCCTAATTTCACAAGAATACTTCTTTCCCTAAATGTCCTGAAGGTAGGGTGACCACACAGCATGAGGAGCTGAGTTGCTGGTCTCCAGAGGCCAGGAGGGGCAAGGGAACAGCACTGCACTGGGAGAGGAGAAATCCTGTCCCTTTCACACGAAGCTGCAAGTGATATGGGGACAGTCAGAGCCTTCGCTGAGCCTCGTTTACCTTGCCTGCCAAATGGGGCTGTTGGACAACAGATCACATGTGTTCAGAGGGCATGTCAGGTGTAGGCGTGTGTGGTTTGGTAGAGACTGGCCTGGCCCTTTGCTGAGCCTGGGATCAGGAGGAGTGCTGGAATCCATTGGTAATGTCTGCCGTGGGCTTGGGAGGGGAAAGTAGAGACATTTGCCACTCCAGAGCCCTACGCTCTTGGGTCTAACCTCTCTGGGGCCTACTAGGTCACATGGACTCTTGGGCCTCCACTCACATGCATGTGGAACAGGTAGGAGAACACAGTCCCTGGAGTCAGCCAGCAGTAGCTTCTGATCCTGGCTTTCCTCCAGGTACTGGTGGCAGTGTGGCATTTGATATTTGACATTTGATAAATAAGAACCATGGTGTACCAAGCCTTGTGCATCACCCCATCACCTGAAGGTAGACAAAAACAAAACACACTGTGCGGAGGGGAATGATGACAGAAGAGTGCTCTTTGGGCACTGAGGAGGACGACCTGACTCACACCTGATTGCCCTTTCTGCCTTAAGAAAGTCTTGCTCTTGGGATGGGGCAAGACCAGGGGCGAGCTTTAGAATCCAAGAAAGAAATGATGACAACATATTAGAAAATGGACCAGAGGGAGGCAGAGCATTGAGAGATATTCAGGGACTGATTGGATGTGGAGACTCCAGTTATTTAACTCCCTGAGCCTCAAGTTCCTCATCCATATAAAGTCATTTTGCCCCTATGGTCATTTGAGGTTTAAATGGGATTTTACAATGCTTAGCAACTGTCGTTGCTCAGTAAATGCTGATCACAGCCATGACTTCCCAAGTGCCCAGTGATCCAGGCAGGGATTAATGGATCCATTTTAAAAATGGTAAAACAGAGTCCCAGAGAGAGGTTATAACTGACCAGCATCTAAACTAAAATCGAAATCCTGTGAAATGCTCCTGCAGGCTCTGACCTCACCTTGCATTCCTCTCCCCCATGGTCACTCCACACCGATCGACCTTTTGTCCTTGAAGCACAGCAAGCTCCTTTGCTGTTTCCTCTGCTTGGATGTTCTTTGTATAATTCTTCAAATGGGGGTCTGCATAATCAAGTCTGCCCTCAAATGTCCCCTCCTTAGAAAGATCTTTGCTGATACGGTGATATCAAAAGGTGTTTCCCCACCACTTCTTATCCTTTTACTTTGTGTTATTTATCTCAGAAAATCTCACATACATTTGTTCTTTATCAACCTCCCTTCTCCCCACTCTTCCAGCCAAAAAGAACATTCCAGGATGGCAAAGACCTTGTTTCTCTGTTCAACACTGAGGTCTGAAGCACAGTTCCTGACACATAGTAGGACAAGCATAAATGTTGAATCCATATATGCCTTCCAAAGGGACAAGGAAAAGGCAGTGATTTCATGGCAGAACTAGGAGTTGAACTCAGCTCCCTCTGACTCTAAGAGGGGTTTAACCCTTTCTCAAAGTTCACAGTCAAGATGGGGCTAAATTCCTGGAGGCATGACTCATTCCAACCTAAGGACCTCCCTAGCCAAATGAGGGAACACTCCAGGCAAACAAAGGCCCAGATAGGCTCCCAGAAGGAGAGGTGCCTGAGGGGGAGTCCAGGGTGAGTTTTTTTGGGGGGGCAAAAGGAGCCCAGTTTCACACATTTTCTCCTTCCCCTTCAAAGTCAGCAAGAGAAACAGGATGAACTTGGCAAAGCCTTTACCCACATACTACTCGAAGAGAGAAGCTTCCCAGGGAGGATGCAGGGCTGGCAGGGGTGGGGACAAGGGCCCATTGCTCCTGTCTCATGTTGCGGTTTTCAGAATTTGAGCGAGGAACTCACTTATTCCAGTTCCCCATGGGTGGGGAAACTGAGGCGGGGGTTAGGCGAGATGGAAAACAAGATGCAAGGCTGGGATGGGCCTCAGGGTTGGGCAGAGAGGAATTTTGCTGCAGTCTTTCTGAGCAAAGACCTTAGTCCAAATGTGGACATGGAAGAGCAGGCAGCATGTGGGTGGCTGAGACGGGGCAGCCTGAGGAATTTCAGATTTTGTGCTGTTATTCACTCGCAGTGACCTTGGATGAAGACTTTTCTTTCTCTGAGCCTTGGTTTCCTCATCTGTGAAGTGGGGATGATGACACTAATAGCCATTTCAAAGGGCTCTTAAAGCCATCCTCTGCAGAAATACAGATGGCTTAGCTCAGTGGCTGGCACTTAGCAAGTGCTTAATAAATAGGGCCTATTATGACGATGATGACTGCCATTAGACCTTCTAGAACTACAGTGAGGTTAGCAGAGGAGTTGGGGGTTAGAAAAGCACTAGAATGAAAGAAGATGGCAATTAACTGCTGGTAGGCAGCTTGAGAGTCTCCAGAAATCCAAATTCAGCATTCAAAGCCAGGACCTCCCCCACCCCAGGGAGCTCCCCTCTGACCTCGGCATTCCCGGAGGGTTTCGGGGCCCAGGGAATGGAATTTTGGGCCGGAAGGAGGAGCTCTAAAGACGCATCAAGACCCCATCGTAAAGAGCGTGTGCACCCTGGACCGGGAGCTCTGGCTTTCCATTTCACCACTGAACATCACGGTCCATCAGATCTGTAGACCTTGGACCTCGGACATGAGGGAATGAAGGGCCGTTGGAAGGACACAAGGCGTGGCACCCAGGCGCTGAGGGGCCCGGGGACGGCGCTGCTGCCTGAGCCCTGGCGGTGTCCGAAGCTGCCCACTTGGCTCCAGAAGAGAGAGATTCCAAGACTTATTTTTTTTAAGTGCTCTGGACATGCCCAGACTTGCAGGTTCCATTTTGAATCTGAGACACTCTTGACTTAAGCAGTGTGTTCAGGGTAAATGCATTTCTGCAGGTGGCAATGCACGAGACCCATGCGGTCTCCCAGCCGTGGGGGGTGGAGGGTCGTATGTGAAGAAGTCTGTTTTTTTACAGAACCTCTGAAGACCTCACCCGGCCTTTATCTCACCTGCTTTTTCCCAATAGAGATAGTCCAGGAGATGCTGGTGTCCCCAGGATCCCAGGAGGGCTCAGCGGCTGACTTCAAAGGGGCTCCATCTGGCTTCAGGGATGGAGGCGGAGGGATTACAACAACCTCTGAAGCAGTCCCCTGGCCAGGGGGCATGAGGAATTGACAGATCTTGGGCATGCTTTCAAGTGAGCAGGAGAGCAGAGATGGTGATGGGGATTTTTGGCTTTCCTGCAAGTCTCCCAAGATGCTGAATGTAGCAAGGAAAGTCATCACAGGTAATTGGGAAGGAAGAAGCTGACATTGGGTTCCAACGTGAGCCATGTGGCCCCGAGATGGGACTAATGGCACCCACTGGACAGACTAGGAAGTGGAAGCTTACAGTGGTGAATTCTTTTGCTGGGGTCCAGCCAGCTGTTGAGATAAGAAAACAGGGATTTGGGAGCCTCCTGCTCTACATCTATGCTTCATCCTTCCACTTCTATTTTCATTCGTGTGCATGTGGCACCTGCCGTGTGGCTATTACTGGGGGTACCCCCACCACTCTGACCCCCTGTTTACATCTCTAGCTATTCTCACACCTGTGCTCTGGGTCCCAACCACCCCAATTCCTTTCTTTGAGAAACAAGCGCTCTCCTCTATCCGAGTCCCCCCAGCCCCTGCTTTTCTTTCAGATTTGCACTTCTAAGGAAGCCCTCTCTGACCCTAAGAAAAATTCACATTCCTGCTCCCTTGCCTATTACATGCCCTGCACTGGTCCTTTCTGAAATTTACCACCTTGGAAACATACTTGTGGGATCCTTTGATTAGTGTCTGTGAACCGCAAGGAAAGACTTTAAGCCCCATGAAAGTACACGGCTCATCTCTCTTATCCATGATGTATCCTGCGGGGTGAGAGGATACAGAGTGGGGAGCTGAACAGGTGAAATACACTGCCGAGGGGAGCAGAGGACGAGACAAGAGAGGTCTGCTGCGCCATGTGGGTATCTCCCTGGCCGGGGATCGAACTCAGGCCGCAGTGGCTGGAGATAGCTTCATAGCGCTGAGACTTTAACCCCTGTGCCACCATGGCGGCCCCCCCATTCCCAAATCTTTAGCCTCATCTCCTGTCACAGGTGTGTCCTTTTCAAGGGTGATTGAACCCTCTCAACCACTTTACTTCCAGCCACAGAGGCTCTTCCTCTTCCTCAAACATCTCCACCAGGGGCAGGTTCTAGCAGCCCATGGCTAGGAAGAAGTCAGAAGAACCCAGAGGGCCTAATAGCCTCCAAGATGCCCTGCAAAGAGCCCTTTCCTGTCTCCCGTCCCCGCGACTTCGATTCCAGGCAAAGGTGAAGGGCCAGACGCTCTCCAGCCTCCCATTATGAAGCCAATATGTATTTTGTATGCCACATGTTTACGTTACTCCCTTTGAAGACTGCCTGGGAAAGGCTAGCAGTCATGGAAGTAACAAACACTTCGTCTTCTCTTCTCTTGCCAAAAGCAATCTTTAATCACCCCACCAAGTAATGGGCTCAGAATAGCATAATGGAAACAAAGTACTTAAAATACTTTCTTGGGTGGATAAACACAGCCGAGGGGGAAAAAAAAAATCTTACGCGCCCAGCTCCATCCTTTCACCGTATACACAGCTCGGAGACGTGGAAGGAAGAGAAGAAATCCTTTCCAAACAAACAGGTAATTGTAAACAGGCAGCACACACATGGTAGCTTGGGTCATCCGTCCTGAGGATGATGTCTTAGTGTTTGCTGGGTTTCTACTCCCTCCTTGCCTCCCTCCTTTTAACCCTGTCACCGATTGACAAAAAGTAGGTCTCACCAAGCCAGCCCCTGGGAAAGACTCCTGGAGGCTTCCTTCCTCAAGTCTCTTTAGAGGTGAGAATATCAGGGCGTGAGGAGGGGTGGTAGGGGTACAGGTCCTTAAGCGTCTGAATGTTTTGCAAGATTCAGGAGAGGGGCCTCTTTGTAGATGTCCACTTTGGTGAAAGACAAAGCAGGAAAGAAGGCGACAGACTCCTAGTGGGTGGGGTGCGGTGTTTGGTAGTAGAGAAAACAAGTTTTTGCTGAAAAGATACACTCTTTGAAATGACTGTCTTCTCCAAGCAGCCCTCTTGGATTTCCTCCGTTGGAATCCATCTCTATCATGAGACAAACAAGAACTGGAAAACTTCTAAAACTTAAAACCGGTATTACCCTGACCAAACCACTTGTCTCTGAATTTGAGTTTTCCCACCTGTAAGGTGGGGAGAAAAAGATCTCCTTTGTGGGTATCCCAAGGCAGAGAATCAAACAGCCTCTGGTCACTTTCTCACTCCAAGCACATAGCCCAGTCTGCCTAGAAGTCAGAATTAGCTCACAAGGCCCAGGGCCTCCTACAAGGGTGAGGAACAGGGGAGGGGCATGGGCCATGGAATTTGGGGCTTTGTCCTGGGCCCTGCGTCCTGACCACACTCTGCTAAACCCTTTCACACTCACATGGCCTCCTGTGTTCTAGACGGTATGAGTGTTTGCAAGGAAGTGCAGTTACCTCCACTTCTCAGAGGGGGCACCTGAGGTTCAGTGTTCTAGGAACTTGACCCAGGTCTCACAGTAAGGGGCTGAGGTCCACGGGCACCTCGTTGTCCCCCAGTGCCTGGTGCGGTGCCTGACACAGGAGGTGCTCGTACCTGTGTAGCAACAACTACAGCGCCCTCCTGTTCCCAGTTGCTCACTCTCCCGCCCATCATCTATGAATAACTGCGAAAATTGTTGGCTTTTTGTTTTCATCTGTTAAACCTGATGGTTGGCCGTGGACTAGTTAATTGTGGAGAAAACTAACATTTGTGGGCTCTGATGTGAGGATTGTGTGCTGGTCATCCATGTCCTGAGGGAGAAAGGTGATGTGAAAGGACCCTCTGTGCTCACTCCAAGCCAGTGGGCCCGCCTGCGTGCAAGGGGAAACGCCCTGGAAAGGCATTTGATAAAGGTCTGAAGGTCATCTTTGCCATTGAAAGGCAATTTATTAACCTGGGTCACCATGTGGAAGAGCCCGTTAGTTGGATACCCTGTAGTGCTGGTTGTGCATTGGCCCTGTGTTGATTGGGGTTAAAGGTCACTGGAGGTTGTTGATTTCAAGTCTGGGGTCCCCACACCTGCGGGCCCCTGGTCTTCCCATCGGCTTCAGGGCCAGCCTGCAGAGCACCGGTGCGGTGGGTCTTCCCCATTTATCTCCTCACCTCGACGTTCCCTGCCCTGTGAAAGGGGGAAAGATGTTGGCTTTGGGAACCGGAAGGGCCGGGTTGAGCGCGCTCAGCCCTAACACGTGTCTTGAATAAAGCACTTAACGCTCTCCAAGCTACAGTTTTCCTCAATTGTAATCACAGCGGTAGGCTCGTGAGCGTTAGGGGACTGTGGAAGGAAGTGGCCAGTGTGGCGCCCAGCACCGGTGCCCGTCTGGCTGAGCTCTGGCCTCTGGCAGTGACAGCCCATTCAGTCACGCGTTTGTCAAGCAAGCATTGAGCGCCAGGTCTTCTAGGTACTGGCAGAACACAGAGTACCTGCACCACTGCAAGGGGGGAGAGACCAGAAACATGTGAATTGCGTCTCAGCAGGTGATAAAGCCAAGCAGGTAAGAGAACGGTTGGGAAGCAAATGCTATTTGTATAGAGCAGTCAGGAGGTGACATTGGGGCGCAGGCCCAAAGAAATCAGGGAATCAGGTTTGTGAGATTTGGAGAAACAGTGTTCCAGGTAGAGCGAACAGAAAGTGCAAAGACGCAGAGGCCAGAACAAGGTGGAGATGTTTGAGGAAGAGTCTCTGTGGCTGGAAGTAAAGTGGTTGAGAGGGTTCAATCACCCTTGAAAAGGACACCCCTGTGACAGGAGATGAGGCTAAAGATTTGGGAATGGGGGGGCCGCCATGGTGGCGCAGGGGTAAAGTCTCAGCGCTATGAAGCTATCTCCAGCCACTGCGGCCTGAGTTCGTTCCCCGGCCCGGGAGATACCCACATGGCGCAGCAGAGCTCTCTTGTCTCGTCCTCTGCTCCCCTAGGCAGTGTATTTCAGTAGATCCACCTGTTCTGCTCCCCGCTCTGTCTGGTGAATCCCACCCCCCTCACCCCCACACCTCTGACCTACACCCCAGTTCTTGTATGCATAAATAAATAAAAAATAAATCTTAAAAAAAAAAAAAAAAGTTGGGAATGGGGCAGAGCCCAGGTCCTGCAGAGCTTGGAAGAGTGTTGGCTGTGCATCTGCATAAAAGGAGAAGTTATTTTAAATAGGCTATGTGCCTCCCCCCTCAATTTTAATATAAAAAATTTCTGACATGTAGAAAAGTTGAGAAATGATCTAGAACACCAATTCCATCTAGAGGAGTCCACATCTAACATTTTGCTTGTTTGCTTGATGGCATAGCTACTCATTGACTTCCCCCTTTATTCGCCTAATCAGTTCATCTTATTGTCTTGCTGGAATGCAAAGTGAGTCGCAGATTTCAGATCCTTCATCCCCCATGCATGCATATCACTCAGTGACGCTCAGTCTTTGTTTATGGCTTTTTTTAAGAGAAAATTTACACACAGTGAAACGCACAAATCTTAATCATTCTTTGAATTTTTACAAATTTTGACATACCTGTGTAATCCAAACCCTCAGCAAGATAGATGATAGCAACATCACGCCCGCCCCCTTTTGGCTCATATCCAGGTCACCTCTGTTCTGATGATCCCAACATATGCTCGTTTTGCCTATTCCAGAACTTTATATAAATGGGACCATCCAGGAGGCAGTCTTGTCTAAGGCTTCCTTTGCTCAGTACGATGCTTTTGAGACTTCTCCATGCTAGAACTTGTATCAGTAATCTCTTTTCTAAATTGCTGTGTAGTATTTCTTTGTATGGATAGGCACAGTTTATTATTTTTCCTGTTGGACACCAGCATAGTTTCTGGTGTTGGGTTGCTTTATTTTTATTTACTTTAAAGATTTATTTATTTATGCATACAAGAACTGGGGTATAGGCCATAGGTGTGGGGCGGGGTGGAGGCGGGTGAGAGGTTTCACCAGAGACAGAGTGGGGAGCAGAACAGGTGGATCTACTGAAATACACTGCTGAGGGGAGCAGCGGGGAGACAGGAGAGGTCTGCTGTGCCATGTGGGTCTCCTCCCTGGCCAGGGATCGAACTCGTGCTGCAGTGCTGCAGATAGCTTCACAGTGTTGCGCTCAACCCCTTGTGCCACCAGGGATGCCCTGCTTTAATTTCAAAAGGACCCCTCTGGTTGAAGGGTGGAAGATGGCCTGGGAGGCATAAGGCAGAAGACGCAGGTTGGGAGGCTACTGCATTCATTCAGGGACAGAAAATAAGGTGGTAGCTTTGTTTTGAACAGGGTGCTGAGCTTTTTATATATACATTATCTCAGTTAACAAACATCTTCAGAGCTTAGAAAACTCCCTTCCCCTGGGAGATAACCCATTCCTTCTTAAGGGAAGAAGTGTTTGTTAACTTTTTATTTCATATTCAATTAACTTAGTCACTTTGTTAGTCAAAGGTTTGCCAATCTTCTCAGTTACAAATTTGCAAAGAGGAACCTGCCCAATGGACTCTATCAGTGAAGGCATCCAAAGGAGGGCGGAAAACAGAAGCTCCTTAAAGCACTATGTCCAAGGGCTATGCCCAGGGAGATTAACAGCTCTAAATAGCCTGTGATCAAGGGGTTGGGTGGGGTTGGCTGGAAGGTTCTAATAATAACAACAACTCCTGGTTTTGAATACTTACTGCAAGCCAGGCGCTTGTAGTGTCTGGCACTTTCCATTTTATCTTCCTATATGAGACATGGATTATGAACATTGCCACTTTATAGAGGGAAGCTGGGATTTAAATCCATTGCACGTGACTTCAGAATCTGGTCTTCTGTGTCGATTTCCTTTCCTCTGGACAGGTGGATGGAGTCACAGTTGAACAAACTCATCTTCTTTCCCTCCCAGCAAAGTTGACTTCAGATCAGTCAATATGTTTTCTAAAATCACTATCGGGCACATTCAAAATGGTGACATGAGTGCAAACTGGGGTTCACGGGTAGGGTGGCCAATTCATCCTGTTGACCTGGAGCTGTGTCTGTCTTAGCACTGAAAGTCCCAGGCAAACTGGAGTGTTGTGTCATCTTACTCACTCATCCTGTCTGCAAGGAATGTTTCCACTGGTTGGCTAGTTTGGTGGTGAGCTTTTATTGACTCCAGGATGGTGAACTTACTCTCCACCAGCTCTCCTTTAGCTGCTGTTCAGCTCAGCCTTAGGACAATCTGTTTGGATAAGAACCTTAGCAACTTGTACCATCGGTCAGCAGGTCAGTCGACATTTGAGGACAGGGCGACAAATGAATGCACCTTTCACTAGAGGGCAGGAGGCCTTTCAGTGGCTGTTCTTGAATAGTGATGATAAGCTTTGGGGTCCTGAAAGCCAGTTTTCTCTCTGCAAAGAACACTGTCTCTCCCACACAGCTTTGCTTTCCTGCCTTGGCCTTCATTTCAATCTTGTCCTTTCTCATTTGGCCCAGGATGTTGTCTCGTCTTGCTAACTGCTCTGGAGACGTCTACATCTCATCCACTTAATTCTTCTCACCCGCTAAGAGTAGCATCCATGCCAACCACTAAACACATTCAGCCTTTACCTGCTTGGAAAGACCCTAAGTGATAGAACCACACCTAGGCAGTCTGGTTTCAGAACCTGCCAGGTCAACTCCCGAGCACAAGGTAGTGACGATGTAGACATAGGTCCAAGAGCACCCTGGGGGAAGAAAGTCCATCATGCCACTATAGGTAGACTCCCTATAGTGGAGTCTTCAGATGCTCACCCCTTGTTGCCCTGCCTGCATTTCTAATCTGAGTTCTGAGTAGCTTTTGGAGCTGTTGTCTGGTCTCCATTTGCTGCCCAATTTCTTGCTCAGGTCACATCCCTCTCTTACCTGGATTCCCAAGGGAGCCTCTACAAGTTTCCGCTCTTACCCCCACTCCCTGCATTCTCCACCGCCCCAGCCTGGGTGATCTCCTGGAATCCTCACTGACTGGGTCTAAGTCCTCTAGTGGCCTCCATGCGTGACCAGGGTCATGTCCACATCCTTCCAGACCTGGCCCGTGTCTCCCTCTCCAGCTGCATCTTCTGTCACTGGCTTGACAAATGGCATAAGGAATTCCTCAGCTGTCTCTTCCTTGAGTTTAGTCAACTCAATCCCTCTATGGTCTGTGCACTCAAGGAGGTGAGGTTCTAGGGTGTTAGTGATGCTGCTCTCCTCTCTGGGCTGCTGCTGCAGTGTTGCCTGGGAAGGCAGGAAGGGGAGCCCTGCCTGGAGGTATGTGGGCAGGTGAACTGGGAGTCCCTCCATAAAAGCAACCAAGAACCCACTAGTGGGGCCCAATGGAGAGCAGTGGAAATTCCAGGAGCCAACTCACAACTGAAAGTCATCCTAGCTTGGATTTCCACATTAGCCTTGGAAGTTGAGGCTTAAGGAAGTGTCCAGATAGATCCCTGAAACCGCAGTGTTTTCTCACCCGCTGGCCCTGGATTTCATCTGATCAGAGCCAATGGCAGCTCAGCCACCTCTGGCTGAGGCACCGAATCCCAGCCTACCCACCCCCACCCCGCCTGCCCCATCGTGGCCTCTGGCATCAGTCACTTGAAAAGGGAGCGGAGAGGGGTCAGCCGGGGTGGAACCAATCAGGTGGGTCCCCTGAGGCCTGATCCGTAATAGACTTGCCCTGCCCCTGGGGGTCCTGGGGAGCACTACCCAGGACTTACCTGGTATATGCAGGCTAAGATACCACCCATCAAAAGGCGGAAACAGGAGCAAGAACAAATCCCACAAAAACACGGTAACAAAAACAAAATGCCTTGGAGCGAAAAAGGAAAGGAAAAAAAAAAATTGGAACAGAGCCGACAGCAACCTCAGCCCACGCTGTCACTGAACAGAAACTCAATTTATTTGGTTTTTGCTTGGAGATGGAGCAGGGTTTTTGACAGATGTGTTATGCATCCTGTCATGAGGCCTGAGAGAGATGTCTCGATATGATTGGAAAAATTACAATTTTAATATCCTTTTCCCTCCTTCAAGCCATTTTGCATATTTTCCACTCCACGAGTCTCTAGTTGCTCACAGTAAAATATAAATGAATTCCACACATCTTCGCCTCCTCCTCTTCCTTATGCGAGTGCCATTATTTGGGCTGGACTCTGTGTGTGTGCTTAATCTATGCAAGGAGGAAGGGACAAAGCTCCCAAAGTAAAGATGAGGAAGAAAGACCTGGGAAATACAAGAGAATCCTTTCCAGAATCCAGGAGTTAGCATTTTTATGGGTGTGGAGACTTTTCAAAGTGATAATACCTGCTTTGCTTATCAGGGACCCTATTATGTTTGTAATCTGTGAGCTGATGCTTGTTTTCTACCTACTTTACAGGAAGCTGATGCTCAGCGACATTACCATCCGGGAAGGTCTGGAAAGCGATGGGGGCAGGCTTCAAGCACAGGTACGGTGACGGGGTCTGGCCTTGAATGGTGGGGCTGGGCCGCAGTGGCCCAGTAGGACACGCGTGGGCCCTTGTGCCTTCCTGCTCTTGGTCTCCCTTTCATGTAACTCGTCCCATAGTCCCCTTTGGAAACTACTTCTCTCTGTTCTGTTGAGACTGACCCTTACCAAGGTCCAGGGTGGACACATGACCCTGGCCTGGCCATTCAGAGCATTCTGACTCCTGGCCACCATGTTGGGTCCGCGACCTTGTGACCCACTCATCATGCCGTGAGACTCATCCTGGGACATTTTCTGGGATGGTGAGGCCCGGAGAGCACCTTCTCAGCCAGGGCTGCTGTGTGGTAGGGTGTTAGTTTGGACCTTCGAGGGGCTTCCCCAGGTTGAGCCTGTGTGGCAGACGTCAGCTAAATGAATTGGGGAACGAAGAGGTGAAGAGGAAGTAGGACCTTCCTACGTGGTAGAGTATGATTATGCGGATTCCGCTCTGTGGGAGGCAAGGTCCATCCCCAGATGGTGTTATATTCCCAAAGTTCTGAGGAAGATCTCAGAGAGGGGGGTCGCATGCTGCCGGGAAGAACCGGGGCCCGGGGAGCAAAATGTGGGGGGTGACATTTCACAGCCTGGTGGCAAGTGGCTAGAAGGAGCTTCCCAGCGTGGGTGGGTGGTGACTCATGCCGAACCAGCTCTTGTGATTTGTGGTCAGCCTGGGGCATTTATATATGAGGCCTAAGGTAGGTCAAGGCTTCTGAACTATGACTGAGGTACAGTTAAGATGAACTTAAGCAACAGACATGATTCATTGGCTTAGAAAATCCAAATGTTTAAGACTCTAGAAATGGTTTAGGGACTCTAGGAACTTAAAAGCTGTCCTCAGGGTTCCCCCCACCAACACACACACAAAACTCTGTCTCCCTGACACTCCCTTCAGGACCAAGACCCTCATTCTCCCAGCTGCTGGGAGCTGGCCACTGAGGGGTCCCAGCTGGGCCACTCTAGAACTATCACCCATCTAAGAGAGTACCCTCACCCTACACTCTCCATCCTTCCTTGGAAGCAGCACCGCCCAGTGACTAGTGGACAAGGCGGACAGAGGCTGTCCCCTCCCCAGGACCACTCAGCTCCAGCTGTCCCTGCAGGAGCCACCAGCCCCGGGCAGGTGTGCTGCTGTCCCTCCCCCTCTGCCCAAGCCTGTTCTCTCCTGCTAATCCCCAGGACCGTCCTACCAGCCTGCCTGCATCTCAATCTCAGCCCCAGGGCCTGTTTCTAGGGCCTCTGGCTTAGACATTCAAAGACTTCACAGGGGAAGAGGGCATTGCTTTCTCCAGATTCGGCACAGATCACAGGAAGGAATCTGGCCCATCTCGGCTTGTAAGTCCTTTCCAGGCCCAGCCCCATGGACTGGGGAAAGGGTTGTAGTTTGCAGAGGAGTTACCTAGAGTCCATTCTCTGGCTTCTGAGACTCCGTGCCCCTTGTGGATCCTCGTTCTTGTTGTTCTTCAGCCCTGGATCCAAACGCTGGAGCGTCCCACTTGATCGGGTGCTGCCTGAGGGTGCCCGCCATGTGCTGCCATCTTGAAGTGCCCAAAGCAGAGGGCTTTGGCACAGATTGGGGCTCAGGCTGGTTGTCAAACAGATGTGTCAAACAGAGCTGTCTCTGCTCTGCCCTTAATGCATTATCAGGCAGTTCTCTTCTTTAGGTTTCAGTTTCCCCAACTGTCAAAAGGGTTGACCTCGTCAGTGGACAACAAAGTTGGTTATGGAGCAGGCGGGAGAACTGTTCCATCGGCTACAGAGCTGTATGAACATGTCCAAAGCCAAGAGGACCTCCAGGTGCCCCCATCCAGTTAACCTGTTATCAGTCGCGGTCAATCTTGCTCCAGTTATATCTCTACCATTTTTTTCTCCCTTGGTTAGGTTCTTCTGAAGCAAGTTCCAGACATTCATAAATACTTCAGTATGTAGATCTTAACATAAAGACTTTTAAAACATAATTATATTACCATGATCACATTTAAAATTAATAATATTTTCATTAAATCATCAAATATCTATTCACTATTCATAAGTTCCCTGATTGTGCTCACAGACACACATACACACACACACACATATACACACACAGAGCTTGTTTAATTCAGGACCAACAGAAGTTTTATACATTGCCTTTCGCTGGGTCTCTTAAGTTTCCTTTAGTCTCTTTCTATCTCTGTTTTCTCTCTCTATTCCCTTTTTTTTTCCCCAACTTACTTGTTCCAGAAATTGGCTTACTTACCCTAGGGAATTTTGTGGTGGGGGATTAAGAAATCCATGTTCGGGCCTCCCCGGTGGCGCAGCGGTTGAGCGCTGGGTTGCGAAGCTGCCCGCGGCCTCTGCGGCACCAGTTCGATCCCCGGCTGCTCCCCGGCCACCGGAGGAGGGTCCCGCATGGCGCGCAGACCTCTCCTGCCGCCCGCTGCTCCCCTCAGCAGTGTACTTCGGTCCTTCTGCCTGCTCTGCTCCCCGCTCTGGCTCTGGTGAATTCTCTCACCCTCCCGCGCTTCTGACTGTACCCAGTGCTTGTATAAACAAATAAATAAATAAATAAAAACATGCCTCTATTAAAAAAAATCTATAAAAAAAAAAAAAAGAAATCCATGTTCCTGGGCCCTAACACAGAGCTATTGAATCAGACTTTTTAGAGCAGAGGCCCAAGAATCTGTATTTTCCCACATGTAACTGTGTCCCCCAGGACTCCCCACAAGTTGGTAGGTCCCCATTTTGCTTCTCTCTTAGCCCGTTGTCTTTGGGATGTGTTCAGTGGCATCTCACTTTATTAAATATTATTTCAGTAATCATAGTTTTATCCACCACATGCTGAGTGCTTATGGTCTACCAGTCATGGCTTGTATGTGCACACATCCTAAACAATTCCTTTTATTTTAATTTTGGGGTTACATTTTCACTCTTCACATATGTACATGCTCTACTCACCCTCCAGCAATCCTCCCCAGCCCAAGCCAAAACCTGATCTGCTCCCTCCCACCCCCATAACAAGTACATTTTTTCACTAAGTCCAAGATATTTTTTGCTGTATTTTGCCCGTATATGCTTTTTTGCTTATTTATATTCCACAGGTGAGTGAAACCATCTGATATCTGTCTTTCACTTTCTGATGTATTTCATTTCACATCATCACCTTGAGGTCCATCTATTTTGCCCCAAAAGGCACTATGTCATCCTTTTAAATAGCTGTGTCACATTCCACGGAGTATGTTCCACAGTTTCTTTATCCTGTTGTCTGTCGATGGGCGCTAAGATTGGGTCCACGACTTCGCAGTCGTGAACAGTGCGCCTGTGAATATAGGTATGCATGAATCTTTTTGTATTAGAGTTTTCATATTTTTGGTTAACACCTAGCAGAGGTATTGCTGGTTCATATGGGATTTCCATTTGACTTTCTTAAGAAATCTCCGTACCGTTATCTGTAGCGGCTGCCCCAACTTGTCTTCCTACCAATAGCAGATCAGGATTCTACACCTTCTCCAACATTTATTGTTTCCATTCATTCTGATATGGGCCATTCTCACAGGGGTAAGGTGATACTTCATAGTGGTTTTGATTTGCATTTCTCTTATAACAAATGTGCTAAACATTTTTTAAGTGCCTGTAGGCCATCTGAATGTCTTCTTTAGAAAAATATCTCTTTAGGTTTTTGCCCACGTTTTGATTGGGTTGTCAGTTTTTCTTGTCATATTGCATAAGTAATTTGTATATTTTGAAATTAGTCCCTTGTCAGATGTGTGATGTGGCATGTATATTTTTTAAAGTCTCCCAAGAGACTTGGGATGTTGGTTCTATTAATAGGCAGTACTATAGGACAGTGCTCATGTATTTGTTTATATTTTGACCTATAAAACTTGCAATTTCATAGTGTTTGACCAAATATCCACATTTTTTCAGAAATGGAAACTGAGGCTTTGAGCTATTAAACAATACAGAGGATGAAAGCTCTGAGTCCTTCTAAGTCCTTCAGCCTGGGACTCAGAAGGGTTGCCAGTCTCCCTTGACCATGCTGAGGGAGCTGGGCTGGTCCATCTTCCCAACCTCTCCAAGTTCTCTGATTATAAGCAACAGAAAGTAACTTACTAATTTATGAAAAGAAGTAATCAACAGGAAGTATATAAGGAAGCCGGTAGAGACAGGAGTCAGGGAGCAGGGATTCCCTGGGGAATCCCTGGGGAGCAGGGATTCAGACTCAGCTGAAGACTTGAATGAACCCCAAACCTCAGTCTTTGCTTCAGATGCCAGTTTCTGAAAGGGAACATCTGACTGACCGAGCTTGGATCATAGGCCCGCCCTTTGGTTGTGACATCATGATTGGCAGCTCTGCTATGAATCTCTCCAAGGAGACTTTCCAAAGCAACATTGATGAGGAGCTGCTACCTTGATGAGGAATATGGATGCAGGGGAGGTAAAACGAACACGCGCATCACCTTTTCCCTGAGGCAGCTTGCCTAGGGCCTAGAACACGAGTGATCAGCTCATTGGACCCTTTGTGAATCCTTTCAGATCTAATACAGGGGATCCTCCTATAAAATTGCGTTATTCAAGGTCATTTTATTATAACAATGATGCGAAATCCCGCCTACAGAGTTAAGTAAGGGAGGACCTGCTTTTGTTACACATTTTGTTAAAGATGCATGTAATAAATACATTCAAACTGAGAGATTCTGCCTTAACCAGGCCTGAAAGATGTTAGGGAAAAACACATTTCCCAAACCAGGATTTTGTATCACTCTGTGAAAGGGGCAAACTGATGCAATGTAGTTTCTCCAACCAGCCGCCTGCCTCCTGGCTGTCAGGGAGTGGCCGGGAGTCACTGGCTCTGGCATTTAGGGGCCGCACTTAGGCTGGGGCTGCTCCCCTCTGCGTTTCATTTTCCTCATTTGCAAAAGGAGGATATCCACCCTGGCACGTGAGGACGGTGGTTAAAGAAGAAACACATGTACCAGGTGCTGTGTGGAGGGCCAGAGCGGCTCACAGCCTCTAGATAACATCTCCCCGGGGACAGGGGTGCCCAGCACACAGCAGGGGCTCAATAAATGCTCCTTCCCTCCTCCTTGCCTCTGGGCCATGGCCTGAGGCCCCAGCCACCCCTTCCCTTCCTGCACCATCGCCCCATCCTTGCTTGCCCATCGGCTCTGATGAAGTTCCAAGACCTACAGCAGTTTAAGGCTGAAAGTAGGTCCCTGTTGTCTTCTCCCCACCCCACCCCTGCAGCCGGCCTGCATACGAGGGTGAAGGGAGCAGGGGTGAGTTCCAGGGTGGAGCGGGAAATTCAAACTGCGGTGTGGAGGGTCCTGGCATCTCTCAGATAATATGGTGTGGGGGGGAGCTCCTCCCTTTCTGTTCGAAAGCGCAGAGATTATGTGGCTACCATGGATGCGTTTGAAGCCCACCAGCTGTGGCGGCCCAGCTGACAGAGGCCACAGCTGGAGCAGAAGCAGAGGCTGTGTTTCTTTCAGCTGCAAACAAAAGGGTCAGCACCTTGCTGGGAGACAGGGCGCCCTGGCGCCAGGGTGGGCCTGGTCTCGGCTCCCAGTAATGGGCAGGCAGACTGGGGGTGCTGTTTTCATCGGCAGCTGTCTTGGAGCCTTTCTAAGCGTTTGGAGAGTGTAACCAGGGCGGGTGTGAGTGTGAGTGTATGTGAATGAGTGTGAGTGTGTGTGTGTATGCACTTGTGCAGGAGGACAGTGGGCGAGCACGACGTGTGGGTGAGTGTGAGAATGGAGGTGACTGGGAAGAGGACGGTGAGAGGTCGCGGCGGCTTCTGTCCTGCTGGGCTCCACAGAGCAAGCAGAATGGAGAGAATGGAGGGCGGGCGCAGCAGACCGCAGGGAAGAGGGGCTGGCTCTTTCTAGAGTGTGTGCACATGTAGGAAAATGGAAAATGAAAGAGCAGGAAAGGAACTGCAGTGTGAGCCAGTGGGAGGAAGCCACGCGTGGGGCCTCGGATGGCAGGAGACAGGCCCAGCCAGCCGGGACGGAGCCTGGGCACCCACAGCGCCCTCCTGCCCGGCTAGAAATAGTTTCCGGGAACCCGGGTACTTTCCCCGCCCCGGCTCTGGGGCCAGTGGGGAGATAAAGCCGCCCGTGTGGCTTGTCTTGGCTGCCTCTCAGCTGATAGTGCTGGCCGGCCGCTTTGATCTCGGGTTATCAGGGCCTAACCCTGTGCCCCGGACCTGTAGTGCCAGCTCCCGCCCGCGGCTCACCTCTGCCGAAAGGGCACTCGTAAGGTCAGTGCCGGGAGGGGCAGCCCTGTCCTCGAGCCCGGCTAGCCTTGGAACCCGGGTGCTGGAGGCAAGGAGGAGACTTTTATCCACCGATCAGGGCCCCAGGGGAAAATGAGCTTTTGAAGTGGAGCCAGGCAAGACGGGGCCTGCCAGGAAGAACCCCCCTAAATGGCGTGGTTTCATAGCCTCCTGCTGGCTGTGTCTTCACCCCAAAAGAGGAGTAGCGCAAGACAGAATACAGGGAAGGCAGTCAGAGAACCTGCTTTCTTGTCTTAAGAGGGCTGCTGAGTCATGGGGTGACTTGGGCAAACCCTGCTTCCCTTTGGGCCTCTGTTTTCATCCCGTGTACAAGGAAAGTGCTTTATAAGTATGGACATCTCTTTTCAAATCAGCCCGTGCAGAAATCCCCAATGTGAGCAGATGAAAGAGACCCAGACTGGTTGGAGACCCTCCCCCGATGCTCATCCTGGTCCTTGGCCTGGGTTCTAGTTGCTGTGTAGACACTAGTGCTACCCTAACGAAGCGCCGCCAGCCCAGTGGCTTCAAACAGCAGACGGTTGTTGTCGTTTGGTTCTGGAGGCCAGAAGCCCAAGATCAGGGCGTTGGTGGGGCCATGCACCCTCGGAAACTGTAGGGGAAAATACCCTTCCTCAGCTTTCTCTTCGCTTCTGGTGGTTTGCCTCAGTTTCGGTCATTCCTTGGCTTCCAGATGCTTTATTCCGATGCTGTGTCTTTACAGACAGAGCTGTGTCTCCTCCCATCATTTTCCCTCTGTGCCCAAATTTCCTCATTTCATCAGAACCCCAGTCATTAGATCAGGGCCCAACTTGAGGGCCCTTAAACCTGGTTAGTGCTTAGAGACACCATTTCCAAATCAGGACACTGTCCAAGATATGGGGTGTTAGGACCTCAAAATTTCATTTTTTCCTTGGAGGGGGTGGCACCATTTAACGCTGCCTTTGCTGAATTCCCGACTCATGCAATCTGTGAATAAAAGGATTCTTGTTTTACATCACACGTTTTGGGTCGATTGGTTACACGACAGTGGTCACTGTAACAGGTGGTGTCATGGGAAGAACACAGAGGCTGGCACCGGACCTGTTAGGGGTCAAGCCCCGCTCCTCTATGTACCATCTCCATCCTTCTGTTTACTTCGGAAAAAAGAAGCCCCTGGCATGGTAGCAAGTTCTGGATGAAGGTC
Source organism: Talpa occidentalis (assembly GCF_014898055.3). Classification (NCBI taxonomy): domain Eukaryota; kingdom Metazoa; phylum Chordata; class Mammalia; order Eulipotyphla; family Talpidae; genus Talpa; species Talpa occidentalis. The sequence goes on along the minus strand of NW_023601433.1, from coordinate 83,016,038 downwards.
TCTTGTCTCTTCCAAGTTCCTCCATGCCACAGACTGCTGAGATGCTGCAGAACAAGCCTGGGGTTTGGAATACTCTGGGCAAGCCCTGGGTCCCAGGAACCAGACCCCTTGTTTCATGCCTACTTGGAGGCGGGAATGCAGTCCCCTGGCAAGCTCCATGTTGGAGCCCCTTCTCCGCTTCAGCCTTTCAAGACAATTTAGTCTGAGCTAACCTTGGTTTCTGGTTACCAAAGAGAAACGAGGCTTATGCACAGGCCTTGCAGAAGGCCTCCAACATCAAACAGCAACTTCCCTACTGCGTTCTGAGGAGCTGAGCATAAATAAATTAAAACCATACCCGCTCCCTTTCCCTGTAAGCACACACACGTAATTGCATTATGGCCGGAATGAAGTGCTGCAGGCGAAACGTGTTTGGGGCTTGGCTGAACCCAGAGTGCTCTTGCAAGATGTGGGTCTGGTGGTCCCTCCGAGGAGGGGGTCCTCTGACTCTATTGAGCCCCTCTCCATAGTGGGTGATTCTTGGTGCATGGGTCTCCGTGTCCAGACAATTCCAGGTACAGGTATTTTCTTTTCATTTTGAAGTAATTGGGGTACAATATACAAAACATAAAATTTGCCATGTTAATTATTTTTCTGGGTATAGCTTAGTGATGTCAAGTACATTCACATCATTGTGAAGCCACCACCATCATTTCCAGGACATTAAAATCACCCCAAATGGAAAGTCTGCTCGCATTCAACACAGACTCCTCATCCCACCCGCCCCCCCGCCCCAGGCCCCACACCCCAGTCACCATCCTTTTTGTCTCTCTGAAGAGACCCTTCGGTCCCTCATGTAGGTGGGCTTGTGCAGTAGCTGTCCTGTTATGACTGGCTGAATTCATTTATCACAATGTCTTCAAGGCCCATCCCTGTTGTATCAGGTGCCAGACATCCTTTCTTTGTACCCCTAGATGGTCATGAGTGTTCCATGGTGTGTGGGGACCACCCTTCGTTAGCCGTTCATCTGCCCATGGATGGTCGTTCCCACCTTTTGGCTATTGAGAACTGCTGCTGCGAATGTGGGTGGTCAGCTACCTGCTTTCTGTTCTTTTGGACGTATCCCCAGAAATGAAACTTCTGGATCGTATCTGATGTACAAATGTTTTCAGAGGCACTAGCAACTTTGAAGATGCTTCAGATCTTGGATGGCCTTTGGGATTTGGATAAGAGCTCTGTGAGACCCCCTCCTCCTCGACTTCATATGCACACTCTCCAAATTTAATGCCATATTGCTGGCTCAGAGGCTCCCTGAAGCTCACATTAAGCTCTTATGAACTGAAAGAACTAGAATATTTTTGAAATGATTAAAAATCATAGATGAATAATAATACTAATAAAATCTAATGTGCATCAAGCACATGGTGTAAGACACTGTCCAGAATACTTTGCATTTATCAAGTAATTTTATTGTCACAATGATCTTAGGGGTTAGGTAGTGTTGAGGGGTCCATTTTAAAGATGAGGAAGTTGAAGCTCGGAGACGTGACATCACTTACCCAATGCCTGGGAGCTGTGGTTCAAACCTATGTCTGCCTGACTCTAGAGTGCTTTCTGTGAAGTCCTGAATTTCACAGCGTCCGTTAGGAGTCAAGGATGATTTCATGACAGCTATGAGATGCCTGGCACCCTGCGTCTTTGAGGGTCCCCATGACTCCAAAAATATCATCCAGTTTTAATTGGTGTATCCTAGGTGCTAGGCTGGGGATGGGGTGATGAACAGGACTTGGGTCCTGTCTTGAAGTCCATTGGAGAGACTGAGGTGTACAAGATTGTTATTTTAGGTGTAAGTAATCCATAGAAACACAACCCACTTAAGTCTCCCCAAAAGATCTAACTGTTTACATCTGTTGAAAGGAGAGTAGAGCACCTTATATAGTAGGAGGAAGACGGTCTGAATCTGGACTGGGACTGAAATCAGGATTCGTTGTTCCTTTTCCCACTGCTTTCTCCTCCTCTTCCTCGCCTCCGGTTGCCTGGCCGCGCTATCATCTCAGGCTCCCACCGTGGTTAGAGAAATGGATTCAGCCTCTTCAGACAGAAATTTGATCCACATGGGAAGACAGTCCTCTTCCCAGCATCAGTACGTGAGCCCCAGGAACAGGTTCTGAGGGGCCCCTTTTTGGCCACACAACCTTGTTGTTCAATGACTACTGCAGTGCAGAGTTCTGCTAGTCCAGTTCTAGGGAATGTGTCCAATGTATGGCCAAGGGGCCAAAAGAAAAGGGATGGAGAAGATGCCTGAGCAGACAGAAGTAAAAGTAAAGACAGTCTCCTTGAGAAGTAGTTAGTAATGCCTCACTCAGGGTTCCTTGTAAGGAAAAACCTCCCTACAACCTGTTAAGTTTGCAGCAAGCGCTGGCGGTCATGAGAAGGCGTCGGAACCAGAACTGGAAGCCCAGGATAAGCGTTAATTTCGCTGTCCATGTGACCCCTTTGCCTCCCTCTGTCCATCTGTTCCATGTTCCATTTTTTTGAAGACTAGTGTTCTCTTGCTCAGCACCCAGTGAACAGAAACAGCTACTCTAGCCCAGTTGCTTTCAGCTCCAGTATCTGATACAGATTGCCCAGCAGTTCTCATTTCTGTTTCTGGGAGAAAGGAGGGATAGATCTAGCTTGGATCACAAGTGTTTTTCTATTCTGAATAGTTAAGGGCTGATGAATTGGCTGATGAATTATCAATACATGATACTAACTCACTAACTGAGTAACCTTTGACAAGGTTGTCAGTGGTGAGTGTGCAGGCAGGTTAGGACTCTTAAGAGAGGTGTGTGACGTATGATGAAAGTAACAATAGCACGTAGAATACAGAAGGAAGAGAGAATGATTTTTTTCTGGAGCGTTAAAAACAGAACATTTCTCTTGGAAGACAACTTCTGAGTTAGGTTTTGAAGGTTGAAGGAGAGTTTTTCCAAGGTATGTGTATTACTCAGGATAGTCTAGGTTATGGTGTGGTAACAAAGAAACCTCAAAATCTAGGCAGATGACACAAGTTAGCCTCTTGCCAGCCCTTATGTCTGTCACAGGTTGGTGAGGACTCTGCTCCATGCAGATACTCAGGGATTCAGGCTGAGGGAAGTGCTGCCATTTTGTAGATTTGCATATGGAAGACTTGACTTCCTTGGTCACTGTCATGGGAGAAAGGAGACTGGGGGATCTAGTGTGGCTTTTCATTACCTCCCCCTGGAATGAAGCACTTCATTGACTAGAACTTGCCAGATGGCCTCAACCAACTGTAAAGGACTGGGAAATATAAGAGAGCTAATGGATTACTGGACAGCATGACTGTGTTTGCCGTAACAGGTAAGCAGTAAGATAATTTTCTGTCAAGGTAGTGGTTCTCAACCAGGGGATATTTTGCCCTAAACACCACTTGGCAATTTCTGGAGACATTTTTTGCTGTCACAGTTGGGAAGATATTGGACATCTAGTGAGTCGAGGCAGGGATAATGTGGTCAAAGGCCAGAACTTGGGCCCAGGATGGGGCATTTATCGAGTATTATGTTTATGAGCTAACTTTCTTGAAATTGAAGTGAACTCCACATAACAGACAATGAACTGTTTTAAAAGCCTACGATTCTGTGACATCTGGCTGATTTACAATGTTGTGCAAATACAACCTTTCTAGTTTTCATGAGCTCAGAAATCCCATGCTTATTTTTTTTTTAATAATAAATTTTATTTTTATATTCCCCCATACAATTGCAAACCTCCCATTCTGACCCCAAACCCTCCCCTCCTGCCCACCACCCCCCAAAAAGTGTCTCTGGTTCATAGTTTTTTGTTGATTTTGATTTTCACTTTCTTATAGTTATTCATTTTCCTGGTCCCTTATTTAAGTTTTCTAGATTCCTGCTATGAGTGAGACCATCCGGTATTTTTCTTTTTCTTTTTGGCTTATTTCACTGAGCATGATCCCTTCCAGCGCCATCCATGTTGCTGCAAATTGCATGTGTTTATCTTTTTTGAATGCTGAGTAATATTCCATGGCATATATGTACCACATCTTCTTGATCCAGTCATCTATTTTTGGGCATTTGGGTATTGTAAACAGTGCTGCTATAAACATAGGGGTGCAGGTGCTCTTTGGAATGGATGTTTCTGTGTCCTTCGGGTAAATACCTAGGAGTGGAATTGCTGGATCATATGGAAGCTCTATGTTTAGTAGGTCCAGAAATCTCCACACAGCTCTCCATAGTGGTTGGACCAGTTTGCACTCGCACCAACAATGTAGAAGAGTTCCTTTTTCTCCACACCCTCACCAACATTTGCTGTTGCTAGTTTTTTTAATATGTGCCATTCTCACTGGTGTAAGATGGTATCTCATGGTAGTTTTGATTTGCATTTCCCTGATTACAAGTGATGTTGAACATTTTTTCATATGTCTGTTGGCCATTTGCAAGAAATCCCATGCTTATTAAGTAATGCGCCCCATCCCCATCAACTCCCCCGGCAACCACTAAGTGCTTTCTGTTTCTATAGACGTGTCTGTTTTAAACATTTAATGTAAATGAACTCGTGGAACATAGCACCTTTTGTGACTGTCTTCTTTCATTTAGTGTAATGTTTCCAAGGTTCCTCTGTGCTATAATGTGAGTCAATTTTTCATTCTTTTTAACAAATGTATAATATTCCATTGCATGGGAGCCACCCTGATGGCACAAGGGGTTAAGTCTCAGCACTATGAAGCTATTGACAACCAGTGCAGCATGGGTTCGATCCCCACTGGGGAGCTGACCCACGTGGCACAGCAGACCTCTCCTGTCTCGCCTACTGCTCCCCTCAGCAGTGTATTTTAGTATATCCTCCTGTTCAGCTCCCTACTCTGTCTCTGGTGAATCCTCTCACCCCGCACTTCTGGCCTGCACCCCAGCTCTTGTATGCATAAATAAAAAAAAATCTTTAAAGAAAATATTCCATTGTATGGAATTGTGTTTATCATCCACTGACAGGCATGGGGACTGCAGAGTACTCATGTCCATTGTAAGCCTATCTTTTCATGACTTTTAGGTATTTACTGAGAATAGAATTGCTGAATCATGATAATTCTCTGCTCAACTTTGGACCCATCAAACTTTCCCCCATTTTTGAATGTTATTCTGTGCACTGTGTTAAGTGTTTTACATGTAGCGTGTCATTCCATGCTCACAATCTCATGAGATGGGTTTCTATTATTATCTTTATATCCTAGTTCAGGAAACTGAGGCACACAGAGAGGTGAAGCAACTCACCCAAGGCCATACAGCTAGTAAGGGACAAAGGGTTTTGAGCTGCAAAACAAGACAGATTTAATTTCTTCCCTCTCACCTCACTTTCTCCGGGAGTATTTTCAAGCACTGGCTCTGGGGTGGGTGGAGTTAGATTGCTCGGAATTCAGGGATAGAAAAGATGCCTTGCCCTTCTCCTGGAAGAGTTTTGTTTCTTCTGTGTGTTTGGATGTGGACACGCGGGAGTTAGCCGACAAACATGGCGAGAACCTGCTTTCTTGCTAAATCACTGGGCTGCTTGACAGGCTGAGAAAGAGCTTGGGACAGAGCAGCCTGGTCCGGGCGGGCTCTGTCAGGGCAGGAGTGACGTCACCAACACCCCATTTTCTTCTGCCTGTTTATAGCTTTCCCCTGAGGAGCCCCCGGGGTGTTGGGACACTCCTCAGCTGTGGGAATTTTAGATGCAGATTTGCGTGCAGATGCAGCACACACTGGGCCTGGATTCTGTCTAGTTCCCCTGGGGCTGGCCGGTGCAAGAGAAGGGGAACTGGCAGGGGAGTTTCTTCTGTTGAACATTTGTGCTTTGACCTCCCTGCAGATAGAGCCAGAGCCTGCGATGAACTCACAGCCCAGTGTTGTCAGTCTTCACTGTGCACCTACTGTGTGCCTGCGTTGTTCTCAGCACTGGGGAGTGGGCACTGTGTGGGAGTCCAGGTCCCCGCCTTGGCTCTTACCTCTGGATTCTCTGCTCTGGAGAGAATTGGGAGTAAACAGCTGGGCAGAGAGCCACAGGAGGTGTCTGATGCTCTGGGGATAATGGCAGCGAAGGATCACAGAGAGTGGGGCTGGGCATAAGGGACCGTGATCCCCAGAACCCGGGAGGTGGCTACCTTCTGTGGCAAAAGCGACTTTGCGGATATGATTGAGCTCAGAATTTGAAGGGAGGATTATTTGGGAACCGGTTGAATCGCAAGGGCCTTATGAGAAGGGCTGGAAGGTGTGAATCAGAGAAGGGGTGAAGACAGAGGCAGAGGTGGGAGTGGTGGAGGGAGGGGGCTGTGCCCCCCAGGAATGGGGGCTGCTCTGGAATCCTCAGAAGACAAGGAAGCAGATCTCCCTTGGAGCCTCTGGAGGAAATGCAGCCCGGGCTCCCCACCTCCCAACCTGTACCAGCCGCACATTCGTTTGGTTTTACCCTCCATGTTTGTAGTAGTTAGAGCCGTCTGAGGAGCAGGATGGGGTGAAGGAAGACCTGCATCTTGGGCGGATGAGCATTTGGGCAGAGGAACAGCAAATGCAAAGGCGCTGAGGTGTGCAGCGAGCTAGGGCAGCTGTGCCGTGCCGGGCTGGCACACAGCATGCCCAGAGCATGAGGTAGGACCGTGAGCATGAGAGCAGGAGACACTGCAAGAGCTCCTGAGAGGAGGGGGTGCAGGAAGGAACCCTCCAGACCTGGAAGCACTGAGTCCAGAATCCTAAAAAGACCAGGATTCAAATCCTGCCTTTTAGAACTCTTGGCCCTGGGGAAGCCACTTTTCTCCTGAGTCTTCACCACGGGACCTGGCCCCACCTCATCTAACAACAAACAGAGTGAATCGTGTCAAATCTGAGCCTCGCGGTGGCAATTTCGGTGCTCAGTCTGAGTTGGTGTGATGAGGAGGAGGAGGATGAAGAAAAGGGAAGGTGTGTTGGGGGCAGGACCAGCGCAGGAGCCGCCAGGAGCTGTGACTTGGCACTGCCCATGTGATGCGGCTCTTTTCCCACGGTTAGAGACATGTAGATGCTTTGGCTGATTTTTTTCTCTGCTTTTTCAGCAGTGTCTGAGGCCACCCTCAAACTCCGTGCCCAGGAGAGGGGTTTCTGGTCGGAGTGAGTGGAAGACCAGCTGTTGGCTGCCCACCCGGCTTGCAAGCTGGTCCCTAGAGAAGGGGCTAAAGTGTGGGAAGGCATCGCTGCGAGCCCGCCCCGCCTCTGAGCGAAGGGCGTTGGGAGCAGGAAGGGGTTAGTTGAATAGACACTGCATTCACCTCCTGCCCCCATGCCAGGCCCCCCAGCCTCTGGGTGAGTCATAATCGTGGCCCTGCTCACTGGGAGGCACTTTGGGGCCTGGTAGGAAGGACCTGTCCACTGTATGCAAACATATTTGCCCGAGTCTCCCTCCCAGCCCTTGCACAGCCTTGGGGCTTCTCGAGGCAAATGCTGCTCTCATACCCATTTTCTCTGCAGGCTATGGAAATGCCCCTTTGGGGATGTGCCCACTTGGTGGGCAGTCCCAGTGTTTTGGGATTTCTGATAAGGGAGAAGGATAAAGGGGCACTGGGGCACAGGAGAGGATGATGGTGTTTGGGGAGCGTAGAGGGGTTTATCGGGCTCCCCAAAGTGTGGTCCTCAGGGCAGCGGCCTCAACCCCTTGGGAACCTACATCTGCATTTTAACAAGCTCCTGGGAGTTGTGGGTCCAGGTTAAAGTCTGGTGTAGGCCGGTGGATCTCAGACTTCACTGCCCCTTGGAAATCCCCAAGGAGACATAAAAATACCCATACTCAGCTCCTGTCCCTGACGTTCTGACTTCATCAGGCTGAGGGGGACCCTAACAGCAGCATGTTTTTAAAAGCTCCCCGGATGATTCCTGGGAGATCTGCTGATTTTTACTTGTAGCTCTGCTCTGACACATCCTAGTGCTCCAGAACCCCCTGGAGGACATCTTACAGTGCAAACCCCTGGGCCCCATCAGGTGGCTCTCTGGGGTCGGGGGAGAGGCCCCGATTTGCAGCCACTTTCCGTGGTGTGAGTGCTCCCACGGCGGTGCTTGTGACCCCACGTGAGCTGACTCCACTGGCCACACCCTGGGTTCCTGACTTAGCAGCCCTGGGGTGGGGCCTGAGGATCCCCACTTCTAACAAGTGTCCAGGTGAGGCTGCCGCTGCCTCCCCAGCACCCAACTTGGAGAACCACTCAGGTGAGAGGTTGGGAACAGGTGGTCCCTGGACAGCCGACGCTGCTTTGCGGCAGCTCCTTGGAGGACTGTTGAGCCGGGTCCTGAGGGAGCATGAGGCTGAATGAGAAAGTCACCGCCACTAGCCACGTCCACCACGGGCAGCCCTGGAGGTGGGGCTCTGCCGGGGCTTCTGACTTCTTGATGCCTTTGCAAAAGCCGTGCAAAGGCGAGAGCGTTAGATGGACGTCCATTTCCCGAGGACACAGGTAGGTAGAAGGGACACTGCCAGTGACAGTCACCCCAGCTCTCAGGGAGGCATCTGTGGCCGTCAGAACTGGAGATGGATTTTAGTGCAGCCCCCTCACTGCAGAGAAACAGAGTCTCAAAACAGGGACAGGTTCCCCCCTAAGCATACCAGCTCATGCTCCCCACTCACTCTCGCTGAAGCTCTCAGGTCTCAAAAAGAAAATACATCGGGGAAGAAATGTTCCAAGAAAATGACTCTGATCTTCCAATGTTCCAGCCCAGGACGGGAGAGGATGAGGCAAAAATGATAAAGGAAGGTTCCCCCACCCCAACGGTGGGCGATCCTTTAATTCTGAGGCTTTCCAGAAGCAGGGAGCTGGAAAAGGGGACAGGAGGGACCCCGAAGGTGGGGTGATGGCAGATAAGAAATTCTGATTTCAATCTCCTTGTTTCCTGGCTTCCTTGGAGCCCGGCTGTGTAGAGACGGTATGCAAATGTGTTTACTTTACATTTTATTTCAATCGGAGTCCCTCAGCTGTCAGGAGCTGTATCAACATGTCAGTGGGATTGAAGAAACAAGCGTTTTGAGTGGAAATATTTCAGATAAACAGACACAATGTTATGACATATCAAAACTCCCAAACATGGCAGGGGGGGTGGGGAGAGCGGAGCAGGAGAGGGGGTGAAGCCGCAGAAAGCCGATCTATTTACCCTGGCACATGCACTGTGTGGTCAGCTGAAAACAAAATAGGTTTTTTATTACTCCTGTTGCGTGGGGCGTGGGGGGATCAGTTCCCTCATCTGTGGCGTTAATGCATTTTGTCAGCTGAAGAGGAGGCCTGCCTGGCGGCTTACCATGCGTGCTTCTCCCAGGGGGTCCCCGCTGATTCCGAAGGAGGAAATCGGGCAAGAAAAGAAAAGACAAACCCACTGGATTAACGTAATGAGCGCTGGGGAGCCCGGTTGCTGGGCGAGGTCTAACAGCCTGTTTGAAAGTCGCCCTCTTTGCTTTCCACTTGGGCTCTTGGAGGTACAAAGACATGTTCTTGTTTGGGGCTGGGCTTGGGGGTGGGGATGCCTGGGGGAGAAGCGGCCTGGGCATCAGGATAGTCTCCCACATGATAGTTTTTAATATAATTTAATGTAGTTTCTTAAATTAAATTTTTGGAGTAAGCCATAGCGTTGCCTGCTTTAATAACCCCAAACCCAACAAAGTCTTTGGAGAGATGTTTTCTTCTTCTCTTTCCTAATCCATCCATTTTCCTGTCTCTCAGGGCTATACCCCCGCCCCCTCCCCCCAATACACACCCCCAACACACACATGCACACACACACTCTCACTCCACTTGATCGGGCCATGTCAGTTTTAGTTCCCAAGTTACAGGTCGATGGGCTGCATCTGAAAGGGAACTAACATTTTCCTTAAGGTAATGGTGATTTGCTTAAGCACCCCCTGGGTGCCACCCACAATGGGCTCCCCTCAAGACCACCCCATCCATAACCCTACCATTTATCCCATAGTAGAGGTGAGGTACCCCAGGCTGCAGAAGACTGGGGGCACCCCCCCATCCCCCCGCTAGTAAGGAAGAGAGCCCAAAGCAGACTCAGGCCCCTGGCTCCAAATACTGTGCTTTGCAGCTCTGGTGAACCCCTGAAATATCAGGGGATGTGGTGGGATTGGGGGGGGCGGTGATAAGGTAACTGTGGGAGGAGCCGGAGCTGAGCTGGCCCACCCCGGGTTGAATTTGCCCAGGAAAAGAACCACGTGTTTGTCCAAATGTAGGACAAGCCGCAGCTGCCTGGGGGTGTGCTTGGAAGATGTTGGCAAGTCCCCCCACCGCTGAAACATGTCTCCCTGCCACCTGTCACGCGGCCTCAAATTCCACCCTCGGAGAGGTAGGGCTTCGATGAAAGACTTTTTTGGGCATGGGTGAAGCGTGGACACTTCCCCCCGAGAGGATGCACCTACGCCCTTTCCTAAAGCTGCCTCCAGCGGGGCAGCAAGCCCGGGCAGGGGGAGAGGTGGGGGGCGCTGGGCAGGGCAGCCATGGACCCCAGGCCGCTGATCCCGCCTCATGGGGAGCGTGGAGTGTTTGCCAGGGAGAGGCCCTCTCAAGCCCCCACCTGTCCCACTGCCAATCCCGCCTGGTGTCTTTAGGCTGGAACCCTAAATAGCCGCGCCGGGAGCAGGGAAGCCGCGCTTGTCATGGGGTCGGAGAATGTCACAGCTGCTCGCGAGCATGTCTTGAACTCCAGTTAGTCACGTTCTTTCTTAGCCCCCTTTTTCCATGATTACACCACCTGTAGGATTATTCGCTTAATATTTTCCTCTAAACTGACTCACTTGAAAAAAATAAACATCTATTTTAAGGTTAGCACACATGGGTTCCCTTTCCAATAAAGGGGACAGACAAGTTCTAGTCCTCTGGCTGATGTGCAGCCAGCGCAAGAATTTTTTTTTATAGGAAAACAGGCATGAATGAAAAAGTTTAAGACAAAAACACATCTGCACGCTTCTTTATTTTTTTAGTGCATGTTTAAATAACGACTCTTAGAATGAAGATGGATGGTCACCCAGTGGACAGCAGAAATTGGAGAGTGTCTGGCCCAAGTCTCCAGTTCTACATGCAGAGAAACTGAGGCTCAGGGAGAGAGTGTGTGGGTTCAGGGCACAGCTGGGAGCAGGGCGAGGTCCGAGAAACAAGGTAAAAGGAGCACTGGATGGGGAGTCGGAGTTACTTGCCGGCGTTAGCGCCAGATCTATGGGCAGATGCAACTTCCGTGTCCTCGCTGGGTCTGACTTCCCCCAACTCTGCCCTTACTCTGAGTTCTTCCTATGGGGGTCAAGGGATAAACTTGAAGTCTCTGGAATTAAAAAAATAGATTGAGATAAGATTTACTTAACATGAAATTGACCGTCTTAGCATATCCACAATGTTGTTGCAACCATCACTATCAAGTTCCAGAACATTTCCTCACCCACAAAGGAGTCTCCGTGAAGCTGTCGCGCCCCAGACTCCCCGCCTCCCAGCCCGGGGCAGCCATGAACCTGCTGCCTATCTCTACAGACCGACCTGTCCTGGGCATTTCATATAAATAGAATCCCACTCTGTGCGCCCTTGCGTGGCTGCCCCCTTTCACGTGGCATCCTGTTTTCATGCTCCATATATCGCGCACATCAGAACTTTATTTCTGGAGACTGTTGCATTGTAGGGATAGACCCCACTGGTTTGTCCAGTCGGTCATCTGTTGAGGGACATTCAGGCTGTTTCCACGCTTGGCTGTTATGAGTAACCGCAGCCAGGACCTTCCCGCACTGGCTTTGGGAAGCCATCTGCTTCCCTTTCTCTTGGGCTTGTTGCTCGGAGTGGAATTGCTGGGTCTGCCGGTGAGGTCAGCCCCTGAGAAATTTGTATGTGTGTTTGAGTGCGTACATTTAAGGAGATCGTCTTTACAGCAGGTTCTCAGGAAGGGGTAGACAGCACAGGCAACGAAGACTCTCCTCGGTCCCTTGAAGATCTTCCAACTTTAAGATCCTCTTGACCCCCACCTTGACCCCCAGCCGCGTGACTGCACATGGCTTGTTTAGCTTTCGTGAGCCTTGTCTCTGCCAGGAAGTGTGTGGGGAAGGGGCATAGGATTGGAGGGATGCCAGCTGAATCTTGGAAGTTGCCTGAGAGTCGGAGGGGAGGAAGTGGGAGGGGATGGGGGAAGGGCGTTCTTGGGTTAGGAGATGGTGCTGTTTGGCCCCTGCCAGGCCCGGGAAGCTGCCCCAGCTGCCTCTCCTGTCCGGGCAGCTCAGTGAAGCTGGAAGTGCAGGTGCCGCCCCAACCCTCCGGCTTACCAGAGTGGCAGATGTGGCCGGCCGTGACTCTGATTGCTGCAGAAAGTTGTGGCAGGGGCCCAGGGCACGTCTCAGGATCACTTTGGGTCCCAGGAAAGCGGGGGCCCCACACACCCCAGAAGCAGGTGTTCCACAGGCTTCCCACCCCGGCCTGCCAACTTGTCCTCCCACTATGTGGCACGCACGCAGGCCTGCTATTTTACCCCTGCCTCTCTCCAGGAGCAGCTGGCAGGGCCAGCATCTGTGAGAAGCAAATGGGAAGGGGTCTGGAGCCCCTGGTGAATGCGCAGCCTTGGGCCAATGCTGCTTCTCTGCTGTGTGCCAGATCGGAGATTTTCAGGGCACCTTCTTGTAGAGATGGGGCAGGATCTGGTTTCGCAGTGAACGGGAGGCTCAAAGCAGTTCAGGCTTTGCTGGATGCCTGGCCCAGCGGAGAGACATGTCGTTAACATGTTATTTATGGTGCCCTCCTGACTCGGGCTCATATTAGGCCTCTGGGCTGGGTACCCGGCCTCTCCCAATCAATCAGCCAACCAACCGGCCTTACCAGAGTCAGCTGGAGTTAACCAGCTTCTGTGACATCCACTTACAGGATGGGGGCCAGGTCTTGTTCTGCAGGAAATGGGCCTGTCGGCATCTTTGGGAACCCGTGGTTGTTGCTTTATCAATGTCACTTGTCACCTGCTACATTGGTTTGTTACTGTGGATCTTTTCTTAAAAAAAAAAAAAGTAATGGTAATAAAACATGTAACATAAATGTACACTTTGGCAGCTTTCGGTATTTTTACCATGCTATATAATATATCTCTAAAACTTTTCACCTAGGAAGCCCGAAGCTCTGTCTGCATTAAGCCAGAGTAACTCCCCACTGCTCCCTCCCCCAGTCTCTGCCACACCATTCCACCTGCTGTCTCTGGATCTCACTGTGCCAGTTTCCTCAATAAGTGGAATCACACTGCCTTCGCCTTTTCTCCACTGGATTTTTTCACAGGGGCTCATCCAGGTTGTAGCACGTGATACAATTTCTTCCTTTATCAAAGCTGAATAGTATTCCCTGGCAGGGACACCACATTTGGCAATTTGGATTTTGTTTGCACATTAATCCATCAGCAAATATGGGGGTGGCTTTTACCTGTTGGCTATTATGAACAGTGTTGCTGTGAACATGGGTATTGCATTTAAATATTTAATTAACAAATTTAAATGAATTTCATTAACATTTAGTTCCACAATTATTAATCAAACGAGTAACACTTCTTGTAAAAAATCAAACCTAGACAGATAAGACTGAAGTCCCATCAGCCACCACCTCTAACCCCTCCCCCCAAATCTGATGATAAATGAACTGCTATCGGTTCATCAGCTTTGAATTTGTGTATCCATGCATGTGTGTGTGCGCGCACATATATGTATCTTTAGAAATACTCTGTGTATGGTCACTTCTCTTATAACACAATGTGTGGATTCCTAAAATCACCTCTGTATGCAAAGCCATGCAGTAAAGACAGGGCTTGTGAGAAAAATAGGGCTAAGGGGCAAATGCAGAAACTGTGTCTGTGACACAAGAAAAAAATGGGAACCTAATAAAAAAAATGATAGCACAATTTTACACATGACTGGGTTATGAAATTTATAAATGCCTTAATAAAATTGGCACTTTCCTTCTGCGAAGCCCTGAACTCCCCCTGGGGCAGCAGCATCAGAAGGACTGTAGGTTGTGCTTTGTTGTAAAGAGCTGGAAAGAGGCGGTCGCAACACCAGGTGGGCTTGGTGTAACACTCAATGCACACTCTGGGCAGCTGTTACACGTTTTAGGGGTGTTTGTTCCATGTGTTCCTGTGTGGTCAGTTCAGCTGGGTGCAATTTTCTGCATTGACCGGGTGTTTCTGGTGAATGAAATCATGCACAAGCAAACACAAAATTTGGTTATGCTCAGATGTTCCTAAATATATTAATCATGTTGGAACAAATCTGTGTTTTCCAAACAAGCAGAACTGACTACACAGATAGAGAGCACAAGTGGTACTTTTTGGTGTGTGTGTTAGTGTGTTTATGTAAATGGATTCTTACTGTCTGTATAAGCCTGCAACCATTTTTTTCCTCTTAACAATGTTCCCAGAAGACCTTCCTGTATTAGGACTATAGACTATCTCATTTTCTCTGCTGCGTATTGTTCCACTGGATGAAAACACCTCACTTAACTCTTCCCCTATACATGGTTCTGCTGTTCCCTCTCCTTCATGATTGCATCTAAAAGTGGGTGCACTGGGTCTCAAGGGAGTGCATGCTTCACACATTTTTTTTTTCCCATTGAAAATGATGTTTTTCAAATAATCAACTCTGTCTGGTAAAATATACATAACAAAATTTACCACTTTAATAATTTTGAGGGGCACACTTCAGTGGCATAAGTGCTTGCATGTTGTCACGTGGTCATTACCACCATTATCTCTGGAACATTCTCATCATCCCCTCTGAAGAGGTGTCTGCACTAATAAATTCTGAGTTCAAATCATGCCTCATTACTTACTGCTGTGTGACTTTAGGCCATTTCTATGCCTCTCAGAGCCTCAGTTTCCTCATCTGTCAATTGAAGGTAAGAGTCCATAGTGGCTGGATTTGGGCTGATTACAAAGCACAGAGGAGATGCATGAGATGGCACAGGCAATGAGAGCACATCCCTGGTTGGCACACTGTAGGTTCTTAATCAACAGCTTTTATTACTGGTGAAATTGACCATTGGCCTCCTTCAACTGCTCTCACTTATATGATATCCAGTTCCGGTTGATGGTGTGATCTGCTGGGCTTCAGAGCTGAGGATGGTAGAGAATCTGAAAAAATTCCTAGTGAAAAACCCTTCACCTAATTACTCTTCCAGCAAATATTTTAGATGGAAAGTTTCCAGACCCTTCCCTATTCTCCCCCTTCCCCCCCAGCCCAGCACCCAGGCCAAGCTTTGGGGCTCTTGAGAGTGACCCATTTTCAGCCATGGTCAGTGGCAGCCTGTCCGCTGGGGCTGCCATTGCCATGTGCATGGTAGAGAATGGATTAAGGTCATGGAGCAGGTGGCCGTAACTTTCAGTTGAGATCTGCCAGGCTGCGTTGGAGCCAGTGACCCGGAGGTAAATGCATGTGCACCACCCTCTCTCTGCTTCAGTCCTTAATTCTGGGACCTTGTCCCTTTCCAATGCCTGTTCAGGTGTCACACTACGGGACCAGAGTGTCCTTTCAGGTAGGGGTCCTGGGGGGGAGGCGGAGGGCCTTATCTTAGGCAGCGTTTCCATCTCGGCCCCCACAGCTCAGGCCTCACCCTTTTTCAGGGAATTCAAAGCACGTTGGTCGCTTCAGCTCATGAATCTGATGCTATCCTTGGGGGTTATCATTAATCCCATTTTATAGATCAGGAAGTGGAGGCCAGAGGAGGATGACCCAGGGATCCATAACGCGGCGGATCAGAAGGAATTTATGTGGCTATGTCTAGACATCCTGGTAAGCACGCAGGAACTCCTAGCTGGATTAGGGCAAATAAAAACAAAAAATAACTCCACTCTAAAAAGCTCCACTCTAAAAATGTATGCCAAGATGTGGACTTTTTTTCCACCTTGTAACATATTAACTTTTTGGTTCACAGAACTCTTGGAGGATCTGAAGGAAGCTAGGAACTCTCCAGCACAAATACACAAATGTCTCACTCTTGACTTTATCTTCAGAGCCTAAAACAGAACCAAGTACAATGCAGGAGACCAAAAAATATTTGTTGAATGAATGGCTAAAACCCTGGCTGAGTAACCTCTGGCTGATGCAATTAAAAAGGGATAATTAGAAGAGAAAAAGGCATTTTCTCATGCTTTTAATCTTAAGGATCTTAGCTGTTCCTTCTCTACAGATGGGGAAGCTGAGTTACAGTCCTCAAGATGTGGGAGGTCTTAAATAAAACCCCAGGTAGCACATAGCATGCTCCCAGTAGGTCTGGCAGCCTCAAGCAGTGCATGAATTTGTGGTTGAGGAAACTCGAAGCTGGAAGAAAATCCCCAACATTTCCTGAATCTGTTCAGAGACCTTCCTGTTCAATCCTCACCCGCTCTAAGATGCTGCCTCTCTGAGAGGAGGTAAAATCCTACTGACAGGTGAACTGGAGAAAGCCATGCAGTGTCTGCATGGCCAATAGATGCTCTTGGCAAAGCAAAGGAGGTGAATTCATTAGTGAGAGCAAACAGGGAAGACAGAAAATACATCGGAGGCCAGACTCCTGAGCTGTGTTCTTTTTTTTTTTTTTTTTTTTTTAAAGATTTATTTATGCTTACAAGAACAGGGGTACAGGCCAGAGGTGCAGGGGGTGAGATGATTCACCAGAGACAGAGTGGGGAGCAGAACAGGCAGACTGACTGAAATACACTGCTGAGGGGAGCAGCAGGTGAGTCAGGAGAGGTCTGCTGCACCATGTGGGTAGCTCCCTGGCCGAAGATCGAACTCGTGCTGCAGTGGCTGCGGGTAGCTTCATAGTGCTGTGCTTACCCCCTTGCGCCACCAGGGAGGCCCCCCAGCTGAGTTCTTTTCTCTCTTGACCTCAGCTGCTGAGAATGTTCACTGGTTGGGAGAAAGGGCTGGACAGGGGTGGGGCGTGGTGGAAGAGTCCACCCCTGACAGCGGAGGGTCTGGGAGCGAATTCTGGCTTTGTTACATCCCGGCCACCACCCTGCCACCCTGGGCCTCACTTTCTCCACCTACAGGCCAAGAATGGGGCAGTAGCCCTCCTCTTTCAGGGCTGATGCTTTAGCAGTGTGTGGGGTGTGCTTGGCAGCATGGGTCACGCTCCTGCGGGCCCAGTGGAATCGGAGTGGGCTGGCGCCGGGGCCGTTTTCAGTTACGACCATGGCGTTGTCTCTGGGTGCAGTGGAGGCTGCTTTTACGAGCAGGCCTCCTGGTAAAGGCCCAGCCGGCAGAGAGGGGTGGACTAATGACAGTGCTGATTAATCACAGCTTGTCTCTGCGGGACACTTTCATGTGACGGGCTCCCCAGGCCTACTCCAGCCACTGGCTAAAGGGCCTGACCCACCTCCGCCCTCATAGCGCTGCCCCTTTTATAGGCTGCCTTTCATCCGACATCAGGCAGAACTTAATAATCATGATCTTTGGCCCGGCCCCACCCCAGTTCGTGGTTTAGCGGCCACGTTATTAACCTTGATATTTTCTGCCCTGGGGGAGGGACAGGCCCAGAGGAGCTAGCATTGCCCGAGGCGCTGTCATAAGCCGGACCCAGAGTGTAGCCCCCAACTCAGCAACTCCTGGTGCCCAGCCTGCTGCTCCCTCAGGTGCCTCCTTGGAGGCAGAGAAGTGGTGAGGTGGCCTCTGCATTGTGCCTTTAGACAGACTGCATGGCTGATGAGACCTCCCCCCAAAGATTGAAAGAGCTTCTTTAATTGATTACCTCTTGATTGACTTCCTTTCAGTAGATTTAAGATTCAGTGAGGCTAGGGACCTGGTTTTCATCTCTGTATCCCTAACATCTGGCACGCTGGCCAACACCCAGCTGGTCTTTGATGAGTGAATGATCGTAACATGGACCGCATTATGGGTCAACCCCTTGACCATGGGGAGACTTACAGGAGGAGAAACCCTCTGAGATGGGGTTTGTAAGGTGAGGTGTTCTTCCAGTGAAGACAGAAGCCCCATTCCAGGCAGAGCATAAAGCAAACACAAAGGTGTGGAGGGACCCAACTGTGGACGAGGTTTGGAGACACGAGACCGTCTGGGGTCAGGTAGGAGACGATAAGGGGTGGGGATGTGGCTTGAACTCTATGAGGCGCATATTCTTCAGTGAGGAATGTGGTGACGTGTGCTTTAGAGGGAATGTGAAGTGACATGGCACGCTTGAACTTTAGCCACACCTGTTGGGCAGGGATGGTGTTGATGACTTGGGGTCAGTGGCAGTGACTCAGGGAAGATACACTGTAGCTCTGAGTGAAGACAGTGGCCTGGGGAGGGGGTGCTCGCGGGCAGGGCATAGGGGTAAATGTGCAGAGGTCCCTAACCTCCATAAAACTCGAATCATTTTATTTAGCTGGGGAATCCATTGCTGTGTAACCTCAAAAGCCACTTGCCTACACCATTTCTTTTTTCCCTTCTAGAATGGATTTTAAGCATTGGTTAGAAACTTTTCCAAATTCCATTATCTTTCAAAATATTTTTTTTAAATACACTGTCAGGAACTCACAAAAGCATTTAATGAAAAATAAAAGATGGCTTCTTTACCTTTCACCTAGTGGACTTGAGCTCCATGGCCTTGTGGCAATGGCCTCCTTCCCATGTAGCATGGTGGATAGGAATGGGATCCCCAAGTTCTGGTCTCCTTTCTGTTTCATGTATGACTTTATGCAGGTTCACCTTCCCTCCCTGGGTCTCAGTTTTCCCCTTTGCACAAGTTGGGATTGGGTTTTCTAAAGAGGATCTTGTGGATTGCCTATTCTGGTAAATTATTAAGAAAGGCAGGAGGATGTAGGGCTAATATATTGGGGCAAGAGTCCATCTTCTATTCCTTCACTGAAGATTGACAAAATCATTTGTGAATTAAAGGCTATGAGAAATCCTATAATCAAGAAATTCTGTTTAATTTGTTGAAGTCAACTGTTTAGCATATAATGGGATGGATAAGCCTCAGTGAGGATGGGACTCTGCAATCCTACAGGACTCTGGTGTTGGGAAGCTCTGGATTTTTCTAGAATGTCCTTTCAGGTTGGGCATGCTGAGACCCCATGAGCAGTTGGACTGAACTGCTGTAACCTGCATTATCGATCAGGGAGCACTTTCCTTTCTCAAAGTTTCACAGGCTGTAGTTTAATTAATGTCCATTTTTGGAAACTCCACTTTACCAGGTTTATTAAAATCCCTAATGCCTATTTCTCAGGTCTATTCTTTCTCATTCACTAGTAAGAAAACCTGCTGAGGGAAGATACCAGTATTATAATCTTATTGCCTCTTCTTCAAAGCCTATTATTTGTTCACAAAACCACTTATTAGTGGGCCGCATTTTGGACTAGTTATTTTTTCCCTACATCATATATATTTATTGCTTTTTATGACTTAACTTATAAATATGCTTTATATTCAGGGGAAATTCCAAAACAGGAGGGCGGCAATCCTTATCTTCCGCTACACAAGCTAAGGGGTACAGATCCTCTCACTCTCCCCCTTCCCATAGAAGCTGGGGTGTGTCCAGCCCTCATTGCTGGGCCAACTCGAGGTTCTTGCCCAGGACACACTTAAACTATTTAGTATTTATCCCAGGGGCAGTGGGAAGTGTGGTGATGGTGAGAGCTGGCGTGCCCTAACTTGGGCATTGCTGTGCTGAAGTGTTGCTTGGGATTTTGGCCTCCTAGGCACCATTTTTTCTTGCCCACTATCCTCCTTGCAGATTCTGTAAGTGATTCACTTGGTGAATCAGTTGGAGTTGGAACCAAGAATTCTGAACTCTCTCTGTTAAATCCCTCTGTCTGTCCGTCTGTCCACCCATCCTTCCTCTAACATACCAGGCACAGATCTAAGAACTAGGCAAAGGTGAATAAATCAACAGAGCAGAAAACAGCAAGAAACAGATGCCATCTTCAAGTCTGGAAATTTGCAGGTGTTCACAAAGTATCTTTTAACGAAAGTGTGGGTTGTGTTTAGCAAAAGGAATGGTGCAGTACCCCAGGACAGGGTACACTGCTCTAGCTCTGAAGGGATGAAGGGATGGGGCAGTTTTCAGAATCCAGAAAGAATGTGTGGAGAGGTCTCCTGACAGCAGCATGGCCTTGGGTGGAAGGACAGAGTTGGCCTGCGGTGACCTGGCAGAGAGGGTACCCGAGGATAAATAACTTGTCAACACTTTCCTCCCTCTCTCTGATCTCCTGCCAGAGCAAGAGAAAATATTGAGTTAGGCTGTACAGGTCAGCCTCCCGCGCACAGAGCAGGAGGAAGAAGGGTGGAGAATGGATGTGGAGGACCAAACAGAAGACACCCAGCACAACAGTGTAAGGGGGTTCATGCAACATTTCTGCTCAGCAATTTCTTGTAGATTCTGTAAGTTACCTAGTGTCACAAATTTCCATTTTTCTGCCTCAATTAGGGTAAACTATTTGCAATCAAGAATCTTGACTGCTCTGGCAAAGCCATCCACCCACCCACCCATGCACCCACATATCCATCTATCCACCCACCCACCCATTCACCCACCCACCCACCTCTCTCCAGTATGTTTATACTATACTCAGAAAAGAACCAAAATATTAATGACATACCAAGTCTGCCACCACTTGCCCATCCCTACCTCATTACCCAATAGTCTTCATCTCCCCCATACTCTTCTAGTTTCCTCCACTCCAGCCACACTGCCCTCTGTGACCCATTCTCCACTCTGGACACTCTACCCTTACTTCTATCCCTGGCTCCTTCCCTCCCTCCCTTCCTGTTTCTCTCCCTCTCTTCAAGTTTTTACTCCACTGTCCTCTTCTCGGTTTGCCTTTCACTATATGGCAACTCCTCCCCACCACTGTCACGTTTCTACTCCCTGGGCTGACTTATTGTTCTCCTTAGCATATTCACCATCTCACGAATATTACATGCTGGTTAGGTTGATTGTGTGTCTCTACCTCTCCCTCCTCCAACCTTCTGGTTGGAATTGCAATTTGAGAATGAAGGGATTCTTGCTGTTCTGTTTATTGCTGTATTCCCAGTGCCCCAAAGGATCCCTGGCATATAAAATGTGCTCGATAAATATTTGTTGGACAGATAAGGGAAGATAAGGAAACAGCTTTGTGGAAGTTTCTGACCTGCCAGTGGAGAGAGGTATTTGGTCAGGACTTTTATGTGAGAGTTTCTGTGAACTCATTTCATCCCCAGAGCTGCCCGCACTGAAACTGAAGCAAGAGTTAATATGCTCCTTGGGCCTTAGGAAATGTCCTGGACTTTCCATGCCAGCTGTGCACTTGGCTTTTAGTGACTTCTCGTCCTGCTTAGGAAAACCTGAGGGCAAATAAGGGAAAAAGAGAACACTTCACACATTTAATCTTCAAAGCACTTAATAAACGCTAAGTAATTAATTCCCCTGGCTCTCTGGGAAGTGGATTTTATTGTCTCTGTTCTGGCAGCAGGGAAATGAGTGTGCCGAAGAGTTCCGTCATTTTCCCAGGACCAAGGAACGCGCTGCGAGTGGTGCCAGATTGTATTGGCACCTTCTGAGCTTCTGGCTGGGTGGTGTCCTGTTTCCCTGTTGGTGGGCAGAGGCGTGGAGTCAGATGGGGAATGGCATCAGCAGTTGGGGGAGGGCTTTCCTCCTCACACTTTGGGAGGCGGTGACTTGGAAGCTGGGAAGAAATGGCAACTCCCCCGAACCCTTCCTTTACTCAGTGCTCAAGGGCTACCTTGAGGCTTAAGTGTCAACTTTATGAAGTCAGGGCAAAGGAGCTCTTTTGCCATGCAGGCCATGGAGAAAGAGGAACAGTCTGGCTAATCAGAGTCTGTCCAATGCCCCAACTTCCATGGTCTAGACTTTTCCTTTATTTCCTCTCTGGCAACACGTAGCTATCTGATTTCACATACTCTCAGAGAAAGGCCGTCAAAGAGGTTAACTGTGCTATATTAATAATATTGATGCAGGGAATTAACATTCTTACAGTTTTTATCCCCATGGTGATATTTTTCTCTCTGCCTTACACTGAATGTTGGGAGACCTGAGTTTGTGGTTCTACCACTTGCCATGCAAGTTGGGTCAGGTTGGGCCCTGGTTTTCCCATCCTTTAATAAATAATAATAATAAAAACACTTAAGTAAATACCGTATATTTGATGATGTTCTAAGTGCTTTAAATTTATTACCTTCACAACTCTATGTAACAGGTACTATTTTTTCTTCTGATTTGATAGAGGGGGAAACTGAGGCACAGCCTGGTTAACTGGTTAACCTCAGACACAGAGCTAGAAGGTGTCAGAGCTGGGATTGACATCTGGGCATCCTGGATCTGAGTCTGGGCTCATAATCCCGTCAGTGTATGGATGGGTTGGAACCCAAATCAGTTCCAGTGTCATTTGTAAAATAACCTTCCCTCCCAAAACAAAGAAGAGCTTGAGAAACACACAAGGAACAACTGCTTATAAGAATTAGGAAATGCCTTCACAGAATTTGTGGGCCCATTATGCTCAGGAGAGTGGAAGTGTGTTGAGATCTTCAAATTTATTCCAGCTTTTTCTCTAAAAAATATGGGTAAATTCATGCTGTGCAGGGAACAGACCATGAGCCTAAAGTGGCCGTCTTTCTGGGATAGGAGGTAGAGGTTGGCATTTGGGGCTTCTGAAGCGGCTGGGACTTGAGAGGCATATTGTGGAGAGGAGTACACCCCAGAGATGTGAATCCTAAACTACCGGACAGTTTCTCCCTGATACCTGTTAAGTCCAAGTGGCGCACATGTGGAACAGCCTTCCAGAAATGCAAAGGATAGAAGCATCTGGGAGGCTGAAGAATGGTGCATAGAGAAATCAGGAACCATTGTGTTTTGGGGAGACAGATGTTGGGGTTCAGTCCTTGCTGAGGTACCGGAGACTTTGAGAACAATCTAATGAGGCATCAGAGTATTTTTCTTTGACTCCTGGAGTTTCTGCCGAGTGTATCACACATCTCAGAGAGAGAGACAAATATAGGACAGCATCATTGTTCAGTGAGATGCAGGTGGCTTGTTCTCAGGTTCCTCCTCTGGGGACACATTGTGTCAGGTCAGCAGGAGACACATGTGTCCTGACCTCTGCCATCAAGAATGTACCAGTGGCTCTTTCAGGATCCAGAAGAGAATTGTCCATACCCTGAAATCCTTCACTTTTACCCCAAGATAGTTTCAGTTCCTCCCTAACCCCCATCTATGTCACACCCAAGTCACCCACTTGAGCCATGGCCACTGTCCATTTCGTCCTCTGCCTTCCAGGTGTCAATATTGAGCAAAGGGATAGAAGCAGGACACTGTTCCCCAGAGGTCTTGTTATGTCATTGCATTTGACAAAGGTTTTGGTGATGTTCTCAGAGAAGGCTGTGAAAATGCCCATAGTTGCTTATAGAAAGAGTTGCCTAGAGGGACAGGAGGTGACTTTGGATCAGATCCTGGTTCTGCTAATGGCCGAGTGACATTTGGAAAAGTCAGCATGCTGGGGGGTTTGTCGCCTTGCCCGGTCTTTGAAATTGGCTGAATGATGTTGTGTTATTGTGAAAGATCCCAGAGCTCTATGTTGAGTGCTCAGAGAATGCAGGGCCAGGCTTTTGTTATTAGTCAGCTTCACAAACTCAGGGGATCTGGAAATCCCTGCTTCTAGAATGATTCTCCATCCCCCCCCCGACCCCCCATCCCCAGTGCTCTCACCAAAACACCAATTCATTCCCAGCCTTGTAGGGACTTGACATAAACCCACCCACTTCCCTGTGTGCGAAAGTGCTAACACAAGGTTTTGGCCCTGAGAGCTGGTTCTGTCAAGAGTAGTAAAATAGTTGTGGTTATGCCCCTGAAGTTGTTTGGGAGAACTGAGTGGTCTTGGTAGTGGTGGGGGAGCAACAGGAAGTGGCCAGCAGACTGAGGATGCAGTAATGGGAAAGTTATGCTAGCAATTTGCAGCATCTAGCTGAATCTGGGTGAACTCAGCTTCTGGGGGATCAGGAAGTTAGGAGGAATGGCCGTTCCTCTGCCCTTCTGGGGCTGGGGTCAACATCTGTGCTTGTAACTGTTAGATAAGGTTTGGCATGGTAGAGGTGGCTGGGGCCTAATACAAGTTTGACCTCTCACTGTTTTCTTAGTGAAGAGATGCCACTGGAGGGGGTTGTGAAGGCAGAGACAAGGGTTTCTGGTTGACCCCTGCAACCAGGTAAGGCCATGTGACCTGCTCCCATCCATAGGGTGTGGGCAAATGTGTATTATTCTAGGTTCAGAGACTTTAAAAAGCAGTGGACGTCTTCATGCTCTCCCTGTGTACTGATTGGCTGCAGAGGAAGCCAAGGACCTGAGGGCTGGTTGACTCACAGGATGTAACTTGTTGGGATTTCTGAATCATCTTGTGGAAGAATACACACACTGGACCTTTGTGTGAGCATAAAAAATAAACTTCCATTGTATTAAGTATTAAAATATTTTTGGGGCTTATTTGTTATAGCAACTAGTGTTGCCTAATACAAGTTAGGTATCACTAAATTCAATAATACCTTAGCCCTCCTGGTCACTAGGCCCTTGGGGTGAGGATTCTAGGACCTCTCTCCCCCCTTCATCAGCTGTATCTTAACTCTTCACATTTGAGTGAATAAAATATACTTAACTAAACCAAGAGTTGGTGAGGATGTGGGGGAATTGGGGTGCTCATTTGCTAATAGGGGGAATGTAAAATGGGGCAACCACTTTGAAAAACTGGCTAGTGGTTCTTAAAGCATTGAGCATCCACCTACCTTGTGATCCAGTCGTTGTACTCTTAGATGTTGACCCAAGAGAGAAGACAGCATATGTCCAAGCAAAGATTGGTACACACATGTACCAATTGATTTTATTAGCCAACAACTGATCACTGGTCCCCAAGCATTGTTCAAAACCTTACTGAATGTCTTGCCATTATTTCCATGAGCTTCTCTGGGAAGCTGCCCTCTTTAGGTCTCACTATCTACATTGAATTCTTAAGAAAATCTTGAATCTGATTGTGTCTCTCCATCTCTGCCACTACTACATCCTGCCAGTATTTCACAGATCCCTAAGATCTTCCTTCTTTCCTCCTTTTTGGTCTTTTTTCCCCAATGCAGTGGCCAGAGAATCCCTTTAAAAATAAATGAAATCGCATCTTTTCAATTGCTTCCCAATAGGCTCTGCATAAAGTCCGGTATCCTTACTGTGAACCACAGGTGTTGGGAACTCTGACTCCTGGCTCCGTGGTTTCTTTTTCTTTGACTACCAGCTCCAGACACACTTGTTTCCTTCTTTCTCTCAAATATGCCAGAGTCCTCTCTTCATGAAACCACATGCATGCCCTTCCCTTACCTTCTAACACGGTTTCCTCAGAATATCCATGTAACTTTTCTCATGGTCTCTGCTCAGATGTTACCTAATCAGAGAGGCTGTCTCTGAACACTTCCCCAGTGTGTTCACTTTGGCATGGACACTGTAAGAGCTGGCATGTGTGATGACACTCTCTATTGCCCCTTGCTAGAGTGACCTGCACTGTTTTTGACAGCAACTTCTTATTTCTTACTTCCTGGTTCAGCCAGGGTCTCTAAATGTGGGTGCTGATAAACAAAGTTCCAGTTGATTCCAAAAGAAAACACAACTAAAACAAGAAATAAAACTTTGTTGATTTAATTCACAGATTTTTTGGGGGGCCAGATTGTTTGTTACAGCAGCATGACCTGGCCCATCCTGACAGATACAATAACCAATCTTCCCTAGATCAGCAGCCCCCTGGTTGCTTTTCATCCTAGAACACACCAAATTAAGTTGCTCACATGACTTAAAAAAACTCCATGCCCGTCTTTGTGACTGTGAAGTTGCTTTGTTCAAGAAATCTTGACATGTGTGGGATCTTAACATGGCCTCAAATGTGCATTGGTTTTATTATTCTGAAGAATGACTTCATGTCTCTTTAAGGTCTTGCCCTATCGCCCTCCTAATTGTAGGCATCTTCAGATTGGCCATATTAACCAACTTCCTTCCAACCCTAGAGCCTACTACTGGAGAATTACATATGCCAAGGAGCCCCACTGAATTTCAGTGCTCGAAGCAGTTCTGAAGGTCACCTTACATCCACCTAACTGAATTTCTCAAACATCAACTAGTATTTTAAGACCATTCCAGACATATCACCATTTTTCAGATGAAGCTCCAGCTGTCCAACAAATGGAACATAATATTATTTGAACAGAATGATGGTCTGGGAGAGCAGACCCTGGAAACCTCAGTTAACTACCATCGTCCTTTATCCCAGACAGGTGTTACCTATAGCAAAAGACTCACAAAAATGATTTTATTTTATTTGCAACTTCATAGCCCAACCTTTTCCTCCCACTAACCCTTTTCTCTCACCTCATGCTAACTCCTGTCCAAATGAAACCATGCACCCAACCAGTTCTCTTATAAAATGCAATTTTCCAGAAAACCTGGGCTTCAGGCAAGTAAGAGCTTCCATGAGAAGCTGCTGGCAGCAGTGTGTTCTATTTTTGCATGCATCTGTTCTGTAACACTAGAGAAAACTAGTCAGTATTTAGCCTAGTTGGGTTTTAGAGGAAGGAAAAGAGGTTGTGTGTGTGTGAGAGCATTCCCTCACTCAGCATTTGGCCTTGGTTGGGCTAAGTCAACCCCAGAGTCATCCAAAAGCTCATCACGGGGGTAAGAATGGCCCTTTTTCACTGTGTTTTTTGTGATGAATACACCAGATTCATACACACGCCTATGCGTTATCCACACATCCATTTTTATATCAATAGAAAATGTTTTCCAGATGTGGGTTCGAGGTGATAGGCTTTGTACTGCTGACTTTTTATTTTCTGTTAGGTCTCAGCCCAGCCTAGCACACAGCCTATTGTTTTTATATCAAAAAGCCCGGTCGTACCTGCTTAATAAGCCAGAGGAATTTGCAGCAACCTGGGGGAACTGAAGGAATGTGGCTTTCAGATCCGATTAGAGAGATGTGGCCAGGTCCCCAGGGTTCTCAGATTCAGCTCTTTCAGCCTACAATGTCATCATTGTCCTCCGGGGCAGTGTGCTAAATGATTCAGGTTTCTGCACCCCCTCTTCTAGAGCCTGTGTGCGTGGCCCCAATGCAAACCCAGATGGGAGTTGACCCTTAAGTTTTTTCTGTTGGCTTTCTGGTCTTCCACTGTCTCTGCAAATGCACTTTGTGCTGGCCTTTGCAGGGTCATAGAGAAAGGATCTGCAGGCTGGGGTCTCTCTCTGGGAAGTCTGAGTGTCCCCAACTTTGAAGAATCTTTGCACTTTGAATTGTGCATGGCAGAGCTTGAGATTTCAGTAAGAATCCTAGTCTGGCTGTGTGACCATGGGCAAGACCCTTGACTTCTCTGAGTCTCAAATGGTTCATCTATGTACTGTCCATCTCAACGTTTCCCATTTTGGCACTATCGTGAAGATAAAATAAGATGATGCATGGAAATTTCTTTGCACATAGAAAACCCTTAAAAAACAGTAGCTAATGTTATTGTCACAATTGCTACTGTTATGATGTAAGAGAAGCCTGGACCCTCGTGGGTTTCCCACGGAGATCCACTGGTTTAGAAGTGGCTGTGAGTAACGTGACTTGTGGAAAGGCTTGCTGGCCCTGCCTTAAAGTGTCTCTTAAGATGTCTCCTTTGGCCTATCTCCCAGAGCCCTGGAAGCAAATATGGTGCCTGAGTATTCTGGAGCTACAACTGTGACTTTGAATGCTAGGAATATTTCCCCCCACGGGAAGGACCTGTATGGATGTGGGCCAGCTCCAGCTCAGAGGCAGAAAGTGAAAACCTGGCGGCCCTGGGGTCAAAGCCAGCTCAAGTTTTCCCTTTGCTGTGAGCCTTCTTTGCTCAGGGAGGAATCCAAATACGTGAGCAGGCTGCAGGAGATGGGGCTGAGTGAATAGACACCTAGAGGACATCATGATAGGATGGGTAATGTTGATGACGTCATCTCGATCATTTCCGGGCATTATGTATTCTTTGCCAGGGAGCAGGCTAGGTGCTGTCGAGGCTCTGATGCCCTCTCCAGAGAGCAGGACGCTGAGGCTTAGCCTGTGACCCCACAATAGTAAACCCGCTGGATCTGGGTTCAGGGTGCCTCATCTAGGAGCTCTTGCTTCAGCACCCCCATGCGAGAGGGCTTCCTGACTCGGTGGGCCAGATGGTGAAGCTTTGAGTTGACTTTTTGCTGAAATCCCCAGGAAGCTCCCTTGTTCCCTTTCAGCTTAGGATGACATGGTAGAAGATTACATCACAACAGCAATATTTCAACCCCCTTTTCAAGGAAAGATACTATATTAAATAGTTTATGTGTGGCAATAGATTAAGAAGACCGTGATCTCAAGGAATTGCACAACACCTCTCAAAAGGATGACTTGGGTCTTCATTATTTCCTCCAATAATTTCATTGTGAGAATGGTTATAAACACCACAGATCTGTATTTCCACGCACAAAGAGGAAAGTAGCTGTCAGAGACATCACCAAATAGTTGGTTACTTTTGTGTGTCTGTTATTTTAATTTTTGAATATTACACTTTTATTTATTATTCCTATTTAAAGTTTATTTTCTAATTAAATAAATCAACAACAAAAGACATACCATGAAGACTCACCCCCCCTCTTGTCCACAGCCACCCAGTTCTCCTTTGAGGGGCAACTGAGGTTTTCAATTTCTCGCACATCTTAGAGTCAGTGATCAGAATTTGAGGAGGAGAAAGGGAATTTTCCTTTTAATGCATATTTGTTTGATAGCTACTGTTGGAGTTTTTGACAATAAGCTTAGTGTAAGGAAAATTAAAGGTCATAAAAAAGATCATTAAAGTGCCCTACGCCCACCTCCCCAAACCCTACCTTCTCAGCCCAGGGACCGCATCTTTTGTCCCAGGTTCAGAAGCAGAAGCCACAAAAGCACCCCCTCTAACGGGTACTGCGTTCGCTCGGTCTCAGTAGCTCCAACGCTTGATACTTCAACTGGAATGGAGGAGAAAATTATGGGGAGGCCTTTGATCTTTGGACCCATCCTCTTGATTGATCTCCATGGCAACCCTCAGGCCCCCAAGGGGTGGAGAATGCACCCCATTGTTCTGTCTCCCCCACCTTCATTCCATCTTAATTACCTGTGCTGATTCAGGCTGGTTCCATCCCAGGCTTCCCTTTGCACTGGAGGGTCCGGGAGATGTGCAGGAAGATAAAACACACCTTGTTGTCCCCCCCCAGTTCCTGCTTCTCTGTTCCTTTCTCTCCCTGCCTCTCGGGCGGTCAGATGCTGCCCCTGCCAGCCTGGGCTTGGATTCCAGTCTAGTGACCCGAGTCCATGACGGAGTCCCATAAATCCTGCGTGGGAAGTCATTCAGCACCTTAGCGCTTTCTCGTGTGTACAAAGGGATAAAAGTGGTCCTCATCTTAGGACTGAAAATGAAACACCTTCAAAGCACAGCGACGGTCACATTGTAGTGATTCACAAAGGTGATGTGGCTTTATTTATAAGAGACTTCCTGGG
Organism: Talpa occidentalis; assembly: GCF_014898055.3. Classification (NCBI taxonomy): domain Eukaryota; kingdom Metazoa; phylum Chordata; class Mammalia; order Eulipotyphla; family Talpidae; genus Talpa; species Talpa occidentalis. The sequence continues at coordinate 82,986,561 of NW_023601433.1, read as the reverse complement.
GATCTGGATAACTTCTCTAGATTTAATAGTGATTGAACTTTTATTGTCAATATTGGTCCATCCACACCCCCCAGCCCCCACCCACCCACCCACTCACCCATCTATATCTATTATGTGTCTACCTATCTGTCTGTCTGTCTCTCTCTCCATTCATTCACATCTAGTTTTCCTTCCTGTCTCCCTCTACTGCTTTCCCCCCCCCCACCCCCGCCTATATCTGTCTGTCACCTGTTTTCCATGTCTGGCTTGATGATGTCCTCTCTGTCATACCCACACCCACGCACTATCTGTTCACCTCATCCTGTCAGAGCTGCTCGCCTACCCCACCCCAGCTTTTGCATGTGTTGTTCCCATTGCTGTGAGCGTCCATTTCTGTCCCTCATCCCTGGCTAGCTCTGCCCATCAGGTCTCGGCTGAGAAGTCACTTTCTGCTGGACCATCCTCCATTCACCAAGACACGCACTGCAGCGGCTCCTCCCACATCTTAGCATTTATCAGTCTGCGTCGAAATCGTCCATTTCCTTCCCTGAAACCCCTTCTTCAGTTTGCTAGCCCCTGGGTAGCTGGGTCTGTGTCCTGTCCCTAGCAGAGTGTCTATCTAGAACATTCTCAGTAAATCATTGGATGCGTTCATTTGACGGATATTAATCGAGCAGCTGCTATGTGTCAGGCTGCATAGTTGTGAACACTCCTCAGGAGGTTTCTGTTCCTGTGCGGGTGGATGAATGGGCATTGGACCCTAGCATGGCTGCCCATCAGTCAGATGGAACGTCCTGTTGCCTGTGTATCCCGGGATTCCCATCTCTGTGCCTGCTTAACCCCGTGCCAGAGCTGGGGGAGTACACCGCTGTCTGTGTGATGCTCTAGTGCTTTGAAATTTCAAAGTTGGGTGATAAGTGTGTGGGTGCCATCTGGACATGGGCCCAGAAGGCTCAGCAGACTGTACCTCATGCCCTCTGCAGCCCCAGGACCCAGCTCAGGGCTTGGCCCTGAATGGGGCCCCCAGTTAACGTGAGCTGGAGCTGAGTGAAGTCAGGGTCTCGCTCCTCCTTCTGGCTGAGGAAGGATCTTTGGTCCAGGGGGCCTCTTGCACAAATATGATCTCATCCGCCGCTTGATGGTGTGTTTAATTTTTTTAAAAAGATTTATTTTATTTATTTATGCATGCAAGATCTGGGGTGCAGGCCAGAGGTTTGGGGGAGGGGTGAGAGGATTCACCAGAGACAGAGTGGGGAGCAGAACAGGCAGACTGACGAAATACACTGCTGAGGGGAGCAGCAGGTGAGACAGGGGAGATCTGCTGCACCATGTGGGATTCTCGCTGGCCAGCCAGAATTGAACCTGCACTGCAGAGGCAGTGGACAGCTTCACAGGGCTGAGGTGCTGAACCGCCTGTGCCACCGGGGAGGCCCTGGCCAGATTGTTCAAATGAATGAAGCTGATCAAAGATGTATTAGACAGGATCCCGGCAGGAAACGGGTGATAACCCCAGATCAGGCCATGGATGGGAGTTTACTGATGTGGGAACAGATGTCTGGGAAGGATGTAGAGGAACTTAAAGGTGGAGGGAAACAAGAGGAATGGTGTGGTCCCCTGAGGCTGGGAGCTTGTGGGTACTCTCACCTCCGTTAGGCTGAAGGAAAAGTTATTGATGAGGATAACTCTATGGAGATAGAGGAGCCCTGGTGCAGTCAACCAGCAGAGACTCAGGGAACCCACAGAGAGGGAGCTGGGGACCAGTTTCCGTACTTCACTCCTGCTTATATTCCTCCCAGTTCTCCTGTTGGCCAAGTCCAACTTGAATCATATGGAGCCATAGAGAACACTCTCCAGGGCAGAGATGTGGGTGGAGAGCGACTTCAGGGACCTGGAAGATGGATGTAGGATAGCTTTCACTTCCACAAGAACATATGCTATGTTCTCTGAAAAACATGCTCTTCTTTGTCTGCCTTAAATTCTCAGTGTCTTAGTTTCCCATTCTTTAAAGTGGGAACAACAACAGCAACAATAAAATAGCACCTACTTACCAGCCCTTAGTGAACTGTTGTGAGGATTAAATGAATTAGTTCACATAATGAACATAAACTGTCCCAAGTAGGCATTTTCATTTTGTCATCGTCACCATGATCTTTTGTTTCTCTACTTTTGAAAGAGACATGGGTACAAGTTGTATTTTACTATGCCTTTACACAGTGAAACAACAGTGAGAGCCTAATGAGAGAGTGAGACACAATGAAACACAGTGTAAGGAGACAATAGGGAATGGTGGGGATTGTGGCAAAAGGCAGAGTCCTCAAGGGACCACCCACCACTGAGCCCTAGCTGGTTATGACCTTGTAGGAATGTGAACTGAGCGTTGCTATAACTTTCAAGTATTTAAGAAATGCTGAAAACTGGAATTTCTATTTGAAAGCTTCTGATTTTTCAGTGTTGCCAAATGACTCAAATATTAACAAGTTTATCATCTAAGCCAGCACTCAGTGAGCCAAATAAAACAGGTCTGGGCGGCTGGATTCAGCTCACATGGAGCTAGTTGTGAGCTTTGGTTAAGCTTATGCCTGTGGACCGGAGGAAGCTGTTGGCTTTTCAAGGGAGAGAGGGTATGACCTTGGCCCCATGCAGAAGCCTGAAGAAGTGAGGCCTGAGCTAAAAGACCAGAGAGATAAGATAAAGCATCCTTGACCTAAAACATAAGAGCAGGGAGAATGCTTGGGGGAGGGACGTTAGGGGACAGTAGGGGTGAACTGTCTCATTAAAGGGGCCTGGGTGGGTTTTCCAGAAAGGGGAGAGTGGTCTGAACACATTCAGAAGCGCCATGTGGCCAGAAGCCCGATTTCCGCTGGATGACTGTAGACAGTGCGCTTTTCTCTGTCCAGAGTTGTCCACTGTTCTTTTGGGGGCTGGAGAGCCAGAAGCCAGTTCTAAGAGAATCATGGCAGTTGGAGGAATCACCATCGGCGCCTTCTGTGCTTCTCGGGAGAGACCAGGCGGCAGGCAACGCTGCCCTGTGCTTCGGGGTTGCCCAGCTTCCTACCCCCCTGGGTTGGGGTCCAGCTCTCCTGCCTCCTTTCCTTAAGCGACATAAAAATGTGGATTTGAATTCCACATCTTGGGCGAGCAGCCGGGATGCAGAGCCGGTACAGACGGCCTCTCCCCGCACACATCTGTTAGATGCATCGCCCGGCGATCTCGGCTTGTTCCACAGTGAGCAGAATTACTTCCTCTCATTACTCCCCACGTCGCTTCAAAACCACACTCAGAAAAAGAAAACCACGGAAGGGGACTTGGCCAAGCATACCGCCCTCGCTGACCAACTTTCCGAGCTTAGGAGCCTGGGCGGAGGCGAGGGGATGGCGCAGGGGTGAGGCGCAAGGGTGAAGGGGGTGCAGGACGGCTGTGTGGAAGGCAGCGGGCCACTCTGGTGATATTTTCCTCTGGCTTCTGCCGCGCCTTTCTGCATGTCTCTGACTGGGTTCCGGCCTCATGTCCATACAAATGTCTGTGTGTCTGTGGGTCTCTGTGTCTGTCTGTCTCCACCTGCTTCTCTGTGTGTATGGGTCAATCGGTGTGCTGTGCGTCGATTTTATTCATGACCTTTCCAGCTTTCTCGAGACACCGGCCTAGAACATGTAAGTTTCAGGTGGATAATGTAATGATGGACATGCCTGTGTGTTGCGGAATGTTTGCCACCATCAGTGTGGCCAACCTCTCCACCCCTCACATACGGGCACTGAGCCACAGTTGGGTCCAGGGGGACCAGGGCCTGGCATAAGGGACTCGGGGTCTCCGTGGGCTGGGTGTGTCTCGGGGATGCCATGTAGTGTGATTACACGTTCACGTTTGCATCATGGTATCACCTAACAAGGCAACTCTTAGAACGTGTCCTCGTTAGTGAAGCTTGAGTGTAATGATCGTTTTTGCAGGAGGTGGGTGATAACTTGGAGGTCTGCTCTCTGGGCAGCTTTCAAGTTTGCACACAGGCTTGTTCCCTGTAGTCCCCACGAGGGGTCCTGGAGCCCAGAATGTATTCACTCCCTCCTGGGAGGCTTGGCCTTGCACCGCCGCCTCTCCCCGTCCCATCACGGTCCACTGCCCTTCCACTCTCTAGTTCTGTTCCTGTGAGTTTGGCTTTGGAAAATTTTACATGTAAATGAGGTTCTATGGGGTTTGTCTTTCTCCTTCTGACTTACTTCGTTTGGTATAATGCTCTCCAGGCCCACCCGTGTTGTCACAAGGGGCAGGGTTTCCTTCTTCATGGCTGAACGTTATCCCACTGGGCACAGACACCCCAACTTTTTGACACCCGCTCATCTGCTGGGTGTGTCTATTTTAGATAGTGCCCATTTTGCAGTTGCACACACAGGCATTCCTATTTATCTTACCAGCAGCCGATGAGCTTAACACTACAGATGCCTAAGTTTGACTTGCCCATTCATTCCTGTATCTACTCAGCACCCCCGTGTGCCGGGCACTGTCTCCAGCTGGGGGAAGCGGCCACGAAGGAGGCACACACATTTCTGGTGGCTGCGAGCTCCTGTGCACGTGGAGAGCGGTGTGCCGCTGACTAGGACATAGAGAGGCTGCTTTTCTGGCTAAGTGATGGACCTACATACAGAGTGTCCAGAGGATGGTCGTCAACTTGAGCCCTGGCTTAGAATGCAAGTGCCCTGGGCAGGCCCTGAGGTTGGCCTCCCCCTCTTACAGGTCACATCTGTGCCACCTGAAAACGGGGCTCTGTGCTGGATATGTCACGTGACAGTTGCCTTTGTTATTTACCTGTCGGAAATAATGTACCCTCCAGAGTTCAGGGTCTTGCAAACATTCCCCTGCTTCACATGGCCAGGGACAGTAAACCAGGTGAGCCCCCCTTGTGTATCCTTCTGCAGGGGCAGGGGGTGCAAATGCCGATATGCAGCTCCCTCTTTTTGTCCTGGATCCATCAGGAAGCCGCTGTGGGCAGGTGGGGGTCTGATACCACAGTCTTGGGTTGGGACATTGACTCCGCCCCTAATGGCCTGGGTGTGCTTGAGTGAATGGTCTCAGGCTGGGCTTGGGTGGATACCAACCTTGAGGGTGAAGTGGGGAGGCTGGCAAGGAAAGAAGGGAGGGTTGTTTTCAGTCTTCCAATCGGAGCTCTTGCCCTCCGGGGGCTGGTTCATACATAGATTTCTCTTGCTAACGCAGAAAACAATGGTATGTTTCAAGAGCCGGCAGCAAGAACTTAATGAGCCTGTTTTACATGCCGGGGACTTGACATACATCCCTTTGTAGGTGCGGTCTCCCTCTGGGGTAGGTAGTGCTGAGCCCATGTCACAGATGGAGAAACTGAGGCTCAGGACGGCTATGATGTTTGTGCAAGCTAATAAGTCATGGATGTGGGATAAAACACAGACCTCTTTGGCTTCAAGGACAGTCCCTGCCACTTCTATAGTTTCATGGTTGTGAGTGCACGGGGACAGATGGAGGTTTGGAGGGGCTGGATGTGGGCAGAAGTAAAGTAGGGTGGGTTGGAAATGAAGACATTGATGCATGGCATTTGGGAGGAAGCCCATGGAACATCCTGGTGTCCAGAGAAATAGAGTTACTTGTGTCGAGTTATGGAAAGAAGACCGAGGGAGAGGAAGACCAAGGGAGAGGAAGGTGCTTAGAGGACCCCGAGGTATTTTCTTAGGATACTGGAGATGTTCTTTCTTCCTCCCAGAATGCACCAGATTCACTGCTCTCTTGTCCTGCCTTTGTAGATTTGGGGATCACAGAGCTGGGAGTGGGATATGGAGATCTGGGCTGGCAGGGAGGCCTCTGAATACCAGTATCAGCGCATCTCTTTGGGGGACAAACCAAGCAGAGTGTTCACTCAGGTGGGTGGAATCTGTTTGTTCTGAAGCTCTGGGACTCAGGTACTGTTTCTCGGTGAGATCTAAAGGTGAGAAGAGGATAACCCTTTGGACCAGTCAAGGCACTTGAGGTAGTGAGCCTCCCATTCCTGGGGGTATGTAAGCAGAGCTGCAAAGTTCCAGGATGGGACTCTTATTTGGGGTAAGAGGTTGAACTCCATCATCTCTGAAGTTCTTTTCAATGCCCAGTCCCATGTTTCTGTGCCATTAAGAGGTTGGTTCTCTTCAGGGTCAAAGAGTTGGGATATATATATAGCATCTACCATTTTCGCTGAGGCTCAGCCACTCAAGAATCACTGGCAAGGTTTTCTTCCTTTTGAGTTTCAATAATTCCTTCCCTTTTGTCTAAACCAGGCACAAAGGTAGACATGCAATCCAGGAGACATTTGATGTTGGGAGGTAACAGGGTGTTTCTGAACTGGGTTAGAATCCTGCTCAAACACTCACCAACTGGGTGACTTGAGCAGGTAAGCGAAACTTCATTTTCTCCATCTGTAAACTAGGACTAGGAATAGATCCTCCCCCTACCCCCACCCGCTGTTTTATGAGATACTCCATGGAAAACTGTCATAATATTATCACTTCCTAAATATCAGCTCTTACCATTACTTATTCCACAGATATTAATGGAAGGCAATTAAGTGGCAAACCTGGGGAATCGTGGGTGATATGTAAAAAGAAATAAGATCCTTCCATTGCTCCAGAAAGCCCTTGTCTTCCTCCTCGTAGGGTCATCCGTGCGGACAGAGGAAAGCCAAGAACACACCCTCCTCTCGATTTTCACCACATTTCCCCACGAGGTCCTGTTTGGATGAAATCCAAGGCTTGGGTGATGGTTGGGCCTTGATTTTATCAGAATCGGCTTTTCCCAAGAAGACTGCACATGCTATTGATATTTAATATAGTGTTATTTATTACTTGTTGAATACCCAGAGTCTGTTCAGCCCCTTACAAGAGATAAGGGAGATAAGTCCTGGGCCCCCGGGGGGTTGCCATTAAAGCAGCTCAGCCTCCAAGTGCACCGGCGAAGAGGCAGCTCAGCTGCCCACAGCTCGTTGACTAACTCGCTTATTTTCCCCAAAGAGAAGGAGACTGAGAGGTTGACCCTGGCTCTTTGCAGAGTTTTCCCTAACATAGGACGGACAATAACAGCAGATGCTGCTAACACTCACTAAAACATAGCTCTTCCTGAGCCCAAAGCTGGGAGCAGTAAGTCATCAGAGTCCATAACCTGAGTTTGGATTTCTTGTCCTCCTTTATAAGTTTCCTACTTTAAAACTTTGTGTTCGGAATTATTTACCACATGGGGATAGGCAGATGAGGAAGTTGTCTTTTTTTTTTTAAGATTTATTTTTATTTATTTATGCATACAAGAGCTGGGGTGCAGGCCAGAGGTGCAGGGGGTAGGGGTAGGGGGTGAGAGGATTCGCCAGAGACAGTGGGGTGCAGAATAGGCACAGTGACTGAAATCCACTGCTGAGGGGAGCAGTGGGTGAGTCAGGAGAGGTCTGCTGCACCATGTGGGTCAGCAACCTGCCCGGGGATTGAACTCGTGCTGCAGTGTGGCTGCGGATAGCTTGAGACCGGTGAGACTTAACCCCTGCGCCACCAGGGAGGCCCAAGGAGGTTGTCTTTTTAATGATGGAGAAAGAAATACAGACGGGTGCCATTCTGCCTGTGTTCAGGACCTCTTGCTGGGCTGCTATCATGCCCCAGACCATCACGGCCTCCTTAGCAGAGACACCGTGAAGACACATTCGTAAGAGCACATTACTGCGCCACTGTTCTGCTTCCAGAAAGGAGACAGGCCCCAGAGATCCATGAAAGAACTTTCTGGGTGTTTCTTAGTGATGTAGTCCTATGGGTCCCACGAGGGTCTGTTTTGTCCAAAGTGACAGGAAAACAGGATGGAAATGAAACACGAAGGGGGGTTTGTAAAGTCCAGGTGGGGACTTGCCTTCCTGGGGTCAGGCCAGTCCCTCACCCCAGAGACAGCCTTGGGAGTAACCCTGGACTCTTAATTTCTGTTCTCCTCATGCCTGTTAAATCAGGGCATCTCGAAGCCTCTGCCTACACCCCAGTCCAGGCGACCACCCTCTTTTCTATCGATAGAAGAAGAGAACAACTTCCTAGTAGGTCTTTTTGTCTTTCATTATTGCCATCACCACTGCCATCATCATTATTTTAATCAAATTTTATTGATCTGCCAATCATTTACATAACTACTGAAGCACAGAATTACAACCTCATGCTCCACATGCACATGTGGCTCACTTACCTTCCACCAGAGCTCCAGGGCCACTGCTGTATCCCTTCCTTCTCTGTGCTCTTCTCACTTCCCATTGGTCACCACCACAGTTTTCAGTCTAAGAGTTATCTTTGTGGGTTGTTTCTGTTCCACAAATGAGCGAAGCCATCTGGTAACTGTCTTTCATTTTCTGACTTACTTCACCAAGCATCAGCAACTCAAGGCCCTTCCATTTCATTTTTACTAGCTGAGTAGTATTCCATTGTGTATATGCACCAAAATTCCTTTATCCACTCATCCATTGATGGGCATTTAGGTTGGTTCCACGTCTTGGCCCTTGTGAATAATGCTGTTGTGAATGTGGGGGTGCATAAATCTTTTCATGTTAGTTTCATATTCTTTGGATAAATAGTCAGCAGTGGGATCACTGGATCAGATGATATTTCTATCTTCCACCTTTCCAGGAGTCTCTCTACTTTTCCCATAGTGGCTGCACCAATTTGCTTTCCCACCAACGGTGAAAGAGAGCTCCTGTTTCTCCACACCAGTGCCAATGCTCTCTGTTTCCAGTCTTTTTGATAGAGGCCACTGTCTTCTTATTGCCTGGTTCTGCCTCGAGGAACCCCATGCTCTGCCCTTAGGACGCCCCATCCACCAGCCAGCTCCAGACTCATCCAAGGCGCCATGTTTATTGTATCCTTACGCGTTCCATCACCCAACATGTGCACAATAGTGCTACCATTTTTATTAGTTTCCTATATTTTTAATGTGCCCCCAACAAAGTTTTTGAGTGTTGCCCCCAGCCCCCTCTATGCATGTCCCCCACAAGCCCTGTGGTTCTGAGATTTTCAGGTCTGTGTCTACCACATCCCTGCAGAACTGTGCTCCCTGCGTCTGGCTTCTTTCTTTCAGCATGTCTCCTGTTTGTGAAATTCATCTACGTTACTGCACCAGGCTGCGGCCTCATCGTCCCCCACGCCACATTTGACAGCAGCATGTAAGGATAACCCTATTTATTTATCCACCCTGCTCTGACTGGGCGTTTGGGTTATTTCTAGTCGGTGACTATTTCAAACACGGTGTCTTTTGGCATTTCTCTTGTGCATCCACCTGGGAGTTAAGTGTGGCTCTCAGGCGGGAGTGTCTGCAGCTCTAGTGGAAATGGCCAGTTTCCAAGGTGTGATACACACTTACTCTCCCTCCAGGAATTTATGAGATGGCCTAGGTTGTCTATTGATTTACCAACTGTGATATAAAAATAAATACTTGATCTTTGTCCCAGGTTTTTGGCTCACAGCTTCCAAAATCCTTGCAATGTCTGGAGCTAGGATTGTCTGTTGCATACTAATGAGATGACTGATAGTGAGGGGCCCCTAGGTAGCTTCAGAATGGGGGTGGCAGCCAGAAGGGACCCAGGCGTCACTAGCTGCTTGGAACTTTCTGTCTCTTCCCACTTCACCTTTGGGAACTAGCTGATCGCCAATGACTAATGATTCAATCAACTGTGACTTCATAATGAACCTCCCCAAAATACTTCAACAATGGGGTTTGGATTGCTTTTGGGTTGGTGTGGACATTGAAGAGGGAGACTGGCACCCCTTGAGAGGGCATGGGGTATGAGAACCCCCATCCCAAACCTTGTCTTATGCATCTCTTCCATGTGGGTGCTACTGAGTTGCATCTTTTATCAAAGCAGGTACTATAACTACATTGCTTCTGTAAGGTCTGGAGCAAACTGACTGAATGGGGGTGGCAGGGGATATGGGCACATGAGATTTCCTGATTTGTAGCCCAGTTGGGCAGTGTGGATACTCTGGGGACCCGACAAGTAAGGATAGTTTTGGGTACCGAGCCCCTAAGCCTGGGGAAAATGACACCAAGTCCAGGTAATTAGTGTTGAAATTGAAATGAATGAATTATAAGGTGCTGACTTGGTGTCCTGGAGATTTGGAGAAGTGGTCAGTGTCAGGACAGATGTCATCCATTTTTTGTAAAAGGTGTGGTGAGAAACCAGCTCTTTTTTTTTTTTTTTTTCATTTAGCCACTGGCAAATGTCTCACTCTGTCCTTGAACTTGTCCATAATTTCACCCTATCCAACAGCCAGAATGAACTTAAAATATGAAGCTCTAATCATGTTACTTATTAAAAGCTCAGTCACTATTGCCTTTTTGATAAGCTCTGGCTTCAATCTCCCAACTCATCCTTTATCACTCTTCCTCTTGCTTTTTTTGTTCCATCCGGGGATTAGGGGTAGGGTTCGGTTCTTTTAAATTCCTTGAGTGAGCTTTGCTCTGTCTTGTACTAGGTCTTTGAAATGAGCCACCCTTTGCCCAGAACATTCCTTATCAGTCCTGCTCCTTTCTTTAAAATAAATTTCTGATCACCTTTCATGTCTCATTTTAACAAAGCATTCCTTCAGCAGAAATCCAACTTCTCACATGAACTTAGATCAGGGGTCACCAAATTATCATCTGTGGGCCAAATCTGGCCCACCCTCTGCTTTATAAATAAAGTTTTATTGCAATAGAATATGCTTGTCCATTTACAAGTTCCCTGTGGTTGCTCATGCTAGGACAGAGTTCAGTAGTTGAGACAGACACCAAATGGCACACAAGGCTTAAAAAATGTTATCTAGCCCTGTGAAGACAAAGTTTGTCCACCCTGGACTAGGTCACCCAGTTACACGCTCCAGTGGTATCCTGTTCTTTTGAGAGCTTCATTACACACGATTCTATGTCATGTCTCTCTTCTCTGCTGGAACGTAGGCTTCATGAGAAAGATGACTTGTTTTCTGCTCTAACCCTGTCTGGCAAGTATGACAACCCTATAATGTATGGATCAGTGAATTAATTAAACGGCTAGTCATTGCTAAGACAGATATGGCTACTTCCCCTGACAATATCTTTTCCATTTCCTTAGAAATAGCCCTGATTTGATGTGGACAGCAATGCAGCAACTAAAAAGTTGTTTCTGAACTTCCCTTGCAGTTGAGGATATTCAAATGACTGCGTTTTGATCATTAATGGGTAAGTGGAAATGTGCATGAAGCCTTGGGAAGATGGATTAAGAAAACTGACTCATCTACCCACCTCCTCATTTCTGCACCTGCAACCTGGAGTGTTTATGTGATGGTGGAGCTCCAGCAGCTACCTTAAACAATAAGACAATTCAGGTGTAGGAAAAAGATAGAAGGTGCCTGTCTCTTCCTCTCTGCAAACTTCATGGACTTGCCATATAGTCCTTGATTATCCACGTTAGGAATACTTTTATGAGTGGAGAAGTAAAATCCAAAGAGTTGAAGCCACTGTAATTGGGCTTCAGTTCCTAACCACTCTAATTGGGGGTTTTATTCCCTTAGAAATACTGCTCTTTCTCCCCCTCCCCCGATCTTGGATGGCTTCTTTATTTCTAAGACCAATCCAAACACGTCCTTCCTTTGTGATAATTTTTCAGACTTTCATCTTGGGCTGGTGCTGCATCAGAGCTCTGATGTTGCAATACACCCTGTCTGACAAACCACCAGCAATTCACCTTCATTGTCTTAATCTCACTTAATCTTTCTGTTTTTGACACCTGGCCTCTTCCTGTCTTCTGGTTTGGAGACAGAGTGTTGCTAAAACTTGAGATGGAAACCACATTCCCCTCTCCTTTGACCTTTATTTGATTATTTACCTCATAGGCATGTAATAACCTTCACACCACTTGCGGGTACAATGGTAAACCTGCCCTGTAAGGTGCTTACCTTCTAATACCCCAAATGGAGAACAGCCATTTCTTTTGCTTAAAAACAAACTTAATTATCTGTCACCTATCAATCATCAATTTTCTATGGTGTATCTATCTGTCTACCTGTTCTGATATTGCATGTGGTAAGAGGGAGGTTTCCAAATAGAAATATGGTGATTATAAAAAGGCATGAATGAAGTAACAAGATGATTTAGTGCAGAGATTGGTTAATTAGAGCCATGAGCCAAATCCAAGTCTGCCGCTTCTTTTGACTTGATCAGAATGGGTTTTACCTTTTCTAGTGGTTGAAAAACAAAACAAAAACAGATTAATAATTAGTGACATATAACATTTACATGAAGCTCAAACCTCAGCATCATTAAAAAGGTTTCATTAGAACATGGTCACGTTCATTCATATATGTACTCTATGAATGTGACAGAGACTGACCGCAGGCGCCACAGAGCCTGACATATTGCTTTCCTACCCTTTATAGGAAACATTTTTCTGGTCTCTAACTTAACTGAATCCCTCTCCACCCCCGTCCCATACGAAGATAGAAACTAATCACCAGGTTTGGCAAAGTCACGACAATGCCCACGGGTTCATCGTGAGAAACTTCCACTGTGAGTTGGCATTTTTCTGGTGGTTTTCCACGTCCACCTCAAAACTACTAAGAAATAGTTCAATGCGATCACCACTCCTAGCACCTTCACCTGGAGAAATTCAGCAGGCCCCCGAGAGTGAGACAGAATTCTCTCCCTCAGGAGGAAGAGTGGCCCCAGGGAAAGATGGTGATGCCGGGACTTACTCGCTTCCCAGTGACTCAAGGTAGTTCAGCCAGGTCTCACTGTTCCCCTCCAGGAGTGGGGGCCCTCAGGACAGCCAGGCTCGCGGTCAGCCCGTGCTGCATGTGTTTCTCCGGCGACAGAGACCTAGTGTTGCAAGCACATCAGATATTTGCGAAGTCAAAGTCCCGGATCACAGTCTCATTCCAAAGGAACTCAGTGTTTTTCACTGTAATTGAAGTTGATTTGTTTTATATTTACCCTCTAAGGTCAGGGAAACCTGGATCAGACATCAATCTACCTGCTCTCCCCCTGAGCATTTCGAATCCCTTCTCCACGACATAAATGGTCCCAAGCTTCTCCATCCTCTGCTCGTCCTTACTTTGTTCTTGTCACTGGGCCGACTCAGAGAAAAACCTTCCTAAGCCTATGAAGCGCTTCATCATTGGGCCTGCACTCAAGTGCAGTCAGCCAATTTCTTTTACTCTTAGGACCCTTGCTGTTATTATTTGGGTGACATCTTGTACTAGTAGAACCTGGCATTAAAAGAAAAAAAGAATTTATTTGCTTCACATCTGCTGAACTAAATGAATGCTTTGTACCCATCGCAACAAATTAATTTTCTGGGAACAATCAATGCATTGATCACAGAAAAAAGACCAGACTATTCAAGAGGATCCCCCAATTTGTGAAATTGGGGGTTCTGGCCCCAGGGTTTAAAAAAATATTGTATGACTTGTGAATTCATTCTTGGTACAAAAGACTCAATAATATAGAAAGATATGGAGTCAAATGTACAGACTTTCCCTTTAACCCCCCAACCCCTGCCTCCACTTGTGCTCCTCGAAGGTAATGGTATCAGCAGTTGGGGACCCATCTTTGAGCTTCTGTTTCTTTTTCTTTTCTTTTCTTAAAGATTTATTTATTTACACATACAAGAGCTGGGGTACAGGCCATAGGTGTGGTGGGTGAGAGGATTCACCAGAGACAGAGCAAGGAGCAGAACAGGCAGACTGACGAAGTACACTGCTGAGGGGGAGCAGCGGGTGAGACAGGAGAGGTCTGCTGCAACATGTGGGTAGCTTTCCTGGCTGGGGATCGAACTCATGCTACAGTGGCTACAGGTTGCTTCATATGTTGCGTCTTAACCCCTTGTGCCACCAGGGAGGCCCCGAGCTTCTGTTTCTGGGAGGGATTTTCCTCATGAGTTGCTTTTAATTTTTGGCCATGATAAACATATTTGTACACATCTGAGTAGTTTTGCAGGATGTATTCTCAGAGGTGGCAATGCTGGGATAAAAGATAGGACTAGTGTATATTTTGCTAGACAACTGCCAATTTGCTTTCAAGACTTTCCTAACTTAAACTTCCAATAGGAGTGCATGGAAGTAATTGTTTTCTTGCATCTTCACTGATGTTAGATGTTAATTTAAAATGTTTTGCCCTTTAGGCAAAGAAGAGTAGCTCATTATTATTTTTTTAACATTTATTGCAATATAATTAATGCCTAGTGGTTTGTTGTAAATTTACCCTACTGAGGATGCAGTCAGATGAATGTGATGTGTAACCATCCCTGTGATGAAGAAATAGGACATTTTCTTCACCCAGAAGTGTTCCCTCATGTCCCTTAGTGATTCATTCCCTTATCCCCTCTTTAGTCCCTGGAAACCACTGATTTGTTTCTGCTTGCTTAGATTTAACTTTTCCAGGATGTCACAGAAATGCAGATCATATCATGTGATCCTTGGTGTCCGACTCCTTTCACTTAATACAACAAATACTTTTGTGCTCTATCCACACAGTTGTGTGCACCCATGATTTTCTCCTTTTCATGGCTGTGTAGTATTCCATTGTTTACCCCCCATTTGTTTATTTATTTATTTTTTTAAGGAGATTTATTTGTTTATTTATACAAGCACCGGATACAGTCAGAAGTGAGGGAGGGTGAGAGAATTCACCAGAGCCAGAACAGGGAGCAGAACAGGCAGACTGACAAAGAAGTACACTGCTGAGGGGAGCAGCGGGTGGCAGGAGAGGTCTGCACGCCATGTGGGACCCTCACCCAGCAGCCCGGGAATGAACCGGTGCTGCAGAGGCCATGGGCAGCTTTGCAGCCCAATGCTCAACCTCTGCGCCACCAGGGGAGGCCCCCCATTTGTTTATTAATCCACCATTCAATGGACATTTGGGCTCAGTAGTTTGGGCTATCATAAAGAATTATGCCATACATATTCATTTTTAGTTCTTCATGTAGACATGTTTTAATTTCTTCTGTATAAATACCTAGGATTGGCATTTCTGGGTTATGTTGTTAATATATGGTTACTTGATAAAAAATGGCAAACTGTTTTCTAAAGGGGTTGGACTCTTTTGCATCCCCATTACATTAGTTTGCTAGGACTGTTGTAACAACACAACACAGACTGGGGGGGTACTTAAAGTACAGAAATTTACTGCTTCATAGTTCTGGAGGCTTGACATCTGAGATCAGATTTCAACAGGATTGGCTTCATCTGAGGTCTCTCTCCATGGCTTGTAGGTAGCCATCATCTCCTGTGGCTTGGCAAGATCTTCCCTCTGCATATGTGTGCATCCTAGTCTCTTCTTATCAGGGGGCACCAGTCCTGTTGGATTTAGACCCACCCCCAATGATCTCATTTTGACTCAATCATCTCTTAAAAACCCTACCTCCAAATATAGTCATATTCTGAGTTGCTGGGAGTTAGGACTTCAGGATAGAAATTGGGGCGGGGCTACAACTGAGCCAATAACATCTATCCACAGGTATGAGGGCTTTGGTCACCCTGTATCCTCACCATTACTTGATATTGTCACTTTTTATTTTTTGTCATTATGGTAGGGCGTAGAACTCAGTGTTTTAATGTGCCCCTTTTTTTCTTTTTGAATAAAGAAGAGCACCCGTCTCTGTGAGCTACCTCAGTCCTGTTGCTAAGAAGGTCAAGGCCATCATGGTATCCCCATAGTGACCCATCAATGTGCCAGCCATTCCCAAACACTATTTCATTGTTTGGAGGCCACAGAAGTGTGGTGACTGGTTCCATGTGAAACTTTTACCACTCCTTGCAAAATGACCTTTGTCTTACTGATGTGATGTCTTCACACATTCTTGCAATTAAAGAGGAATTGTGAAAGCATTTGAGATGAGATGCTGCCAACACTTGGCAGTGGCTGATGGTTTTGGCTTTCTTAAGATAATGCTACAGAGGGCAGTTGGACCAATGGGAGATTCTAGAAAAAGAGAATGAGGTAAAATGAGGGAAAGATGTATGACATGGTTGAGTGTTGATTTTTTTTTGGCGGGGGGCGGTCAGGGTAACTCATCAATTTATAGAATTGATTATGATCAAGGTTGCTTAACCCAACACAAGTACCCTGGTACAAGATAAAGTTGGACATTATCCTGGGACACTGGGCTTCAGCTGAGCAAGGTGAACTGACAAGTGACATGCTTCTTAATCATTATCTTCCCAAGTGGGAAGAGATGCAGATACAGATTCTAAAGCTCTCTTTTCCAATCGCTTCTTTTCGGTTCACAAAGATGGTTCCATTTCACATTCCATGCACAAGAATTTTCATCCACTTCTTCTTCCCATTTCCACCTCTCCCGCCCTCCCCCAAACCCAAACCCATAAAAGTGACTCTGATAGATGTAGAGTGATATTACGATTGATTGGCCTGCCACTGATGGTGCGTACGTGTTTTGTTGTTAGTGGGGAGGCTGAAAGGGGGCCGAGTAATAGAATGATTTGGCCTACAAGACAGCTCCTTCTTGATGAACAATCAGACACAAATGTCAATAACAATTAGATTGTCTGTAAGCTACAGTCACTTAGGGCTCCCAGCGCCTGTCCACAGGGTCTGTATTGAAACCCTCAGCCTTGTGAACTCCAAATCAGGTTTGGCATTGGGAATGAAAAGCCATCAGCAGTAATAGTATTACCAGGCTGTTGGTCGAAGAAGTGCAAAAGGCTCCAAGTCACGCCTGGGCTCTCATGAGTCACACGCAGAGAAAAACTGCATGGGAGTGAGATGATGAGAGGGAAAGCAAAAGAGGGACTGGGGAGCTTTCTGGGGGGGCACATGGCGATGGGCTAGGAGTGATACTACTTATACTACTTCCAAACATGGAGTCTGGGGCTAAGGAGTCCTGGCCTTTAGTCTGCGCTCTGCCATTCATAAGTTATATGACCTTAACCCAACGCAGTCAGTGCCTCAGTTTCCCCATTTTGTAATGGGACCAAAAAGAGGGTGGCGTTATCTTCTAAGGTGGTTTTGCTAAGTAATCATCATTAGGAATCACTCTGACCGGCAGAGCAGCAGGTGGTCAATAAAGTTAGCTTTTGTGCATGTGGATGAGAGTTTTATGTGTTGTAACTCACTGAATCTCCACTATGGCCCATTTCAAAGATACAATCACATCTGCCCACCTCTTAACTTCATACGTGGCATTTAATATATCACGATGATCTATGCAACACATCTCCTTAGGGTGATTCGGGGGACACTAGGAAGAGTGAAAGCCAGAAAACCACATTGCTGAGAACACCCCAAACCTCCCACTTTGCACAGTCCCACCTTTCAGGCCAAAGGGAGATGGAAATAGTGTGTAACTGGAAGGAATACGCTCTGGTGCAGTGTTTGCTTCCTGGCTTCTCATATGTGAACCAGGCTCTGCCTGTGTGAAGAAAGAACCCTGAGGGCAGGGGAGGGCAGGAGGAACCAGGACTCGAAGACAAGACCGCCTTCCCTATGGAAGGAAGAGACAGTCTGGATAAGATGAAGGAGTTTCCAGGTCTTCTGGCCTGGCTGGAGCGCCGAGCAATGGATTTCCCCATGACCTGCCTGTGGAGTACAGAACAGTGGATTCTCCCCTGGTATTTGCATAGCAGGGAACACCCCTAACTCATTCAGCTGAAGAGTTTGGCCTTGAAGGAACTTAATCCCAGTGGCGACCCTGCTTATTTCTTTGAATTCCTAGCTATTTTTCTCAGCTCATTCCTTGGTCTATCCTGCTGCATTTCCTGTTTTTTCTCAACTCAAACTATATCCTCCAGAGTGACCAGCAACCAAGAAGTAGATGCTGAGGTTGGCCAGACTTAGGCTCACACTGCCTGTGTTGCTTGTTGTACATTTCTGGTGGGGTGAGGAGCTTTCATGGACCCATGTCAGGCATATGGATTGCTATGTAACTGACCACCCTCAACCTTAGTGGGCCAAGATAGTGCCTTACCTTTACTTTGCTCATAAATTTGCAAGGTTGGTAGGATTCGGGGGACCCTTTCTCTTTGCTCTACTTGATCATCTGAAGGTTCACCGCACTCACCACTCATGTGTCTGTGCTGGTGAGGCTGCCACTGGGTCAGGTGGCCAGGACACCTACACATGGCTTCACACTGGCCATGTGACTTCCTTACAAAATGGTGGCTGGGTTCCCAGGATCAGCTGCTCCTGAGGGAGAAGGCCAGGGAGGAGACAATTTCATTGCCATCATGCCCTCACCTGGAGGTCACAAGAGACTCTTCTGCTGCTTTCTGCTTATGGGGGAAGTCACACAATTCTGGCCAGGTTCAAAGGGAGCAGAAAGACCCCATTGGTTGATGGGATGTGGCCAAGTTCCAGAAGGGCATGGGGGACTGGCTGTGGACCTTTTGGGGAAATCCAATGTGCCACTGTCAATATGCACACAGTTCTTTGTTTAGGAGCTGGCACACGGGAAGTTGATGTTATCTCAAGTTCAAGTTCTTGCAACCAGGAATTGCAGGCTCCCATAAGGCAATCATTCTCTTTGAGATCTTGTAATTCTCTGTTACTCTGAACTGTGCAGGACCCAGAGGGGATACTCGGCAAGACTCTGTCGAATGATTAATGAGTGATTTTCAATACTTTAACCCAGTGGTGCTCAAATCTGGCCGCTGATCAAAATCAGTGAGGAGGCTGGTTGAAAAAGATCCTCAGGTTTTACCCTTGACCTGCTGAATGAGAATCTCCAAAGCTGGGGTCTGAGGACAAGCATTTTTATGACTACCCCGCCACCCTCCCCCAGTGGTTCAGATGTGGCCAGTGTGAAGAGCAGCATTTCCATACTATTGGTTTAACTCAAGAGGGGCCAAGATTCTTAGGATGAAAGTACTTCCCCCTTTTCACTGCACCAACCTGAGTTTGATCCCCAGCCAGGGAGCTGACCACATGGTGCAGCAGACCTCTCCTGCCTCACCCGCCACACCCCTTGGCAGTGTATTTCAGTAGATCTGCCTGTTCTGCTCCCCACTCTGTCTCTGGTGAATCCTCTCACCTCCTGCACCTCTGTCCTACACCCCAGTTCTTCTATGCAAAAAAAAAAAAAAAAAAAAGAAACTGATTCTCTCTTTTATAGGTGGACAAACTGAATCTCAGAGATGAAGAACTTGCCTCGAGGCACACATATTTTTTTATTTTAAAGATTTATTCCATTTATGTATGCATATCAGAGGTAGGGTGCAGGCCAGAGGTAGGGGTGGTGGGGTGGTGAGAGGATTCACCAGAGACAGAGTGGGGAGCAGAACAGGCAGATTGACTGAAGTATGCTGCTGAGGGGAGCAGTGGGCTAGACAGGAGAGGTCTGCTGCGCCATGTGGGTCAACTCCCTGGTTGGGGATCGAAATCATGCTGCAGTGGCTGCAGAGAGCCTGATAGTGCTGACACTTAACCCTTTGGGAGGCCCAAAGCGCACATATTTTTGAGTGCCTCATGAGAGGCCTGTGGCCTGCACTGAAGCCAGTCTGTGGGGGTGATATTTTTGCATCAGGACTTTGGTGGTAGTGGGGGGAGAGCCTGAGGGGGGGCATGTCTTATGTTTGGCAATCCTCAACTTTGATTTATTCATGTACTTTCCTTCCTTGTATTCTTTTGCCATTCTTGAGTAGCATCTGCAATTAATTCATCTACTTTTCTTTAAATGGACTCACTTTTTTTTCCATAAGCAAATGTCACTCCTTCCCAAGTAATAATAACCACAAAAGCCTGGGCGTGTTGACCTGGTTCTACGTGTGCTTGGACACGTATAGAAAAGGATATGTAACTACTAAATTAAGGAAAGGTTTGGCTGTGCAGCACCGAACACTGTCTGCCGTGCGGCAGTAAGAGTGGGACTGACGGTGTCCCTTCAGGCCCGTGCAGAGTGGAAAATGGGGGGCCCCTGCTTCGAAAATCATTAAGAAATTCACCACAGCAACGGCATGACATGGAGCCAGAGGCAGCGTCCCTGAGCGCAGGGCCATCGTGTGCCCAAGAGACCGCCTTCATCTCTGGCTCTGCCCTTGGGAACCCCCGTTTTGAAGAGGTCTGACCAGCTGTTGGGTCCAGGTTCCTGGAGCAAAGGACACAGACGCCACGTTCCCCAGCAGTGTTTGAGGGGCATCCAGGAATCGAAAGGCTGAGTATGTGAATTGTGGGGTTTCTGTGCAGCCAGAAACTTGGCCTCACTGAGCCTCTAGCTCAGGAATTCTGATCCCCTCTGAGTGGTCGTTTTCTCAGCGAAGCCAGGAGGGACCTAAAAGGTGGTTGCAGGGGGTATGCTCTCCAACGGGGACAGGGGAGGAGCGTGTTCCTTGGCCTGTGCATTTGGTGCTGAGATTTGGTGTGGTTAATACTCCTAAGCGGGGATGAATATTTTCCTTCCCCTGTCATGGAGCAGGGAGGGATGGAGAGAACTGGAGAACAGAAGGGGATCAGAGAAGCAGCCGGGGAAGGACAGATCCCAAAAGAAGAAAACGTTTGGATATGGATTTATAGATCCCTCAGCATAAGTTTCAACATCCTTTTTGGCCGAGCTGTTGCTGTTACCTTCAGGGGGTTGCCAATATCTGTGAAAAACTTGGGATGGTGTCTTCATGCATCAAAATATGGGGCGCTTGCGCGCTTAGAGCAGTGTGTCAGGAGACCCCGGATGTTCTTTGGGCTTTGTGTTCTTGGACGTCACCAGCGATTTTAGGAACTTGCTATTTCAACAGGGTTGGTATTTCACACTCATGTTTAGAGACAGCAGAACCCACAGCACCCAGACACCCCTGCACCCCTCGCAGGGCTGGCTGTCCCTCAGAAATGCCGTGAGGTCAGCTCAGTCATTTCTGCCACTTGGAATGAAACCAGTTAAAGCCGTTGGCAATTCATCTTGGAGATTGTGTCGGAAAATCATGCTTTGTGGTAACGGACCTTAGCTCTTACAAAAACCTCTGTCTTGATTCTTGTTATTGTCATTGCTGGAGCAAGTAAAAATGCACAGTTGCTATTTAATGAGGATTCAGGCTGCATGACCCAATGAGAAGGAAGTGGGACATTTGGAAAGAAAGTGTCATTTGTCCCTGCCACCAATGGGACATCATGGTGTCTCTGCCCCATCCCAGGGGCTTTGGTGAGGCTATTTCATTCATTTTTTTTTTTTTAATAGAGGCATGTTTTATTTATTTATTTGTTTGTTTGTTTTGTTTATACAAGCACTGGGTACAGTCAGAAGCGCGGGAGGGTGAGAGAATTCACCAGAGCCAGAGTGGGGAGCAGAGCAGGCAGAAGGACCGAAGTACACTGCTGAGGGGAGCAGCGGGCGGCAGGAGAGGTCTGCGCGCCATGCGGGACCCTCTTCCGGTGGCTGGGGAGCAGCCGGGGATCGAACCGGCGCCGCAGAGGCTGCGGGCAGCTTCGCAACCCAGCGCTCAACCGCTGCGCCACCGGGGAGGCCCTATTTCATTCATTCTTGACAGCAGGAGGAAGGTATGTTATTCCCCATCTTGAGAGGCCCAAACTGAAGTTTCCATGCATAGCATCACTCACCCAGATCACACGATTTGTAGGTGCTGGTCCTGATCTTTTAATCTGTGTGTGTCTGACTCTCCAGACCCCCAATGAAGCAGGGATTCTTTCATCTCATTAGCCACAGCACAGTGCTCTCTCTCATTTACTAACTGAATCCTTCTACAAATATTTATTGAGCACCTACTATGTGCCAGGCACTGTCTTAGGCACTGTTGACATACCGGTGAGCAAAACCCTATACCCTCTGTCTTCACTGCCCTGTAGACACCCCCTAACCCCCACTTTGCGTGTGCCCCTTCTTACAAACACCACTCTGCAGATTTACATGGAAATCCTTTTTTGTTTTCTTTTGTGGGTGTAGTTATACACTGGACTTGAATTGTATGTTGATTTATTTCTCTTTTCCATCAAATGGTGAACCCCGGGAGAACCAGGGGCTGTACCCCAGCCTGAACCTAAGACCCATATCGTGACCCATGTCATGTTTGGGCTTAAAACACATACCCAAGGGGCTGTTTCATCTCAGTCCCATGTTCCTGAAAGGTTGTAGATTTAGAACTGTCCCTGTACTAGTAACATCTCCCCCCCTACTCCAATGTGGGGCTCTAGCAGGAACTGCCGATCCCAGAATTCCCCCTGGCTGCAGTGATTGGTCCAGACATGAGCATGTAACTTGGGCTTGGCCAATTGAATGGCTTCTCTAGGATATTTTTGATGGAGCTGGAAGGGAAGAACTTTTTGTCATTGTTCATTTAAATGTAGCTAGAGTGCCGGCTCCCTGGTGGCAGCTGACCTGGAAGAAAGGGAGGATGGCTGTGTCTGAGCCGCTGATTCTGAGCATCCCTGAGGCCGTTTCACCCTTGCCCTGTCTGTGGTTTGATGGAGGAATCGCTCTTCCTCCTCTTCTCCTCTTTGATTAATTTCAGCTTGAGCTGACTTTCTGTCGCTTACACTCAAGGAACCCTGAGGAGCATCTATTGGGTCCATCACGACAGATGCATGGAAGAGAACTGGCAATCACAGGCCAAAGCCATTTATGTCAGCAGCCATGAGGGATCAGAGCCCAGACTTAGATGAGCGTGGGGGTGGGGTGCCAGCATGGGCAGGAGTGGTGGCAGAGACCCTGCTAGGGAATTGGACATCACAGTCACTAAATGCTTAGGCATCTGGAGTCTTAAAGGTCTCGGGCGGGTTCAAATCCCATCTCCCATCTCAGACTAGCTGTGTGATTTGGGGCTGATGGCTTAACTTCTCTAGGCCCCTTACTGCTAGTACTTAGGGAAGTGGAAAGAGAGCCTCAGGATGATGTTTATGGGCCCAAGTTCCTGGAGTTGAAAAGTGTCTAAAAGATCCTGCGTTATTCTTTGTGTCGTGTAACTTGCCCATCACTTGCCTTTGACATTCGCTCAGCAGCACCGATGGAGAGGAGTCATCGAGCATCATGGGGGATATGGCACTGAACAAAATAGACATCCTCCTTGCTCGTTGGAGCTGCGGTTCTAGTGGGCAGATACATCAATGAATAATTACAAAACTGTCCTAAGAAGGCAGCCATGCAGGGCATTGCGGGCACGTTTGTCAGGGGAGCTGATCCAGACTGGGTGCTCTGGGAGGACGGCCTGGAAAAGCCAGCTGTGCATTAAGGCATGGACAAAGCATAGCAACCGACCAGGTGCAAAGGGGGCTGTGAGGAGAGGGAGCGCCAGGTAGAGAGCTCAGCACTGGCAAAGGTTCAGACTCTTTAGGAAAGTGGTGACACATTTAGCACAGCTGGAGTAGGAGGCAGAAATGGCCAGAAACGGGCCTGGAGAAATCAGTGGGGAAGGCTGTGCTGGGGCCTCATATTAAGACTAAGATTTTATCTTTACAGCTCTAGGGTCCCTTGCAGACTTTACGCAAGTCCATTCTGGGTGTCCTCTGGGGGCTGGAGAAATCAGACTAGAATCCTGAATCCAAGATGGAAAATTCTCGAAGACCCCAACCTCCCATTTCCTAGATGGGAAAACTGAGTCCTTGGGAAGAGAAGTGACTTGCCTGAGGTCACCGAGCTGGTGGGGGAAGAGGCTGGACCCAGAGCCCAGGTCTCAGGACTTCCAACCCATGTGTTTTTGTGTCCCCAGACTTCTCCCACCCCAAGTCCCCACCTGGGCCAAATCCGGCCCCTCACAGCTCCTCTGAACTCGGAAAAGCTCCTATTCCTCACGTACACATAGCCACGCTGTCTCAGGAAGCTCGCAATAAATTTTTTTTTTTCAGGCAACGCCTCACTCCCATCCCTGCAAAACAATGTATTTATTATTGCTAAGCCTTTTCCATCTTTGAGGAGAAAATGCATACCACATGACTCCCCAAAGCCGAGCGGTCCCGGTTTACAAATACAGTACGTTAATAGCTTTGTAAACATTTATTCAGGATGACAGCTGAGGGGAACATGTGGCATTAATTAGAAGACTCAGCAACACGGCCTATTAAGAGGGAGGTTAAATCTGAATTAGTTGGCTTTGCTGAGACAAGAGGCTCTGGGGAGCAAAACTTCGCTTTAATCTGTTCTGACTCTATTGACGTGGGGTGTGTTGGGGTGCACGGGGGTCTCGGTTCTCAGGGAGGAAGCCTGTGTCTTGGCAACATGGCACTGAGTCATCGGACTGCAGAATTGTTGGTCTGGCCTCCCCAAAACTCTGTCCCTGTTGGGACTCATCATGGCTTCAGAGGGTGGGGGTGTCAAATCCCAGGGTGCTGTGTGAGCTTGCACCCATGCAGGGAGCAGGATCAGTTCCCAGGACTGCTGGGTCGGGGGGCAAGGGGTGATTGCCGCTTTCTGGCCTGGAGTCGCTCTTCCTTTGATTTGCTTTGTCTTCTTTTTGCCCAGCACAGGGGTGCCCCATCACAGTGCTGAGCCATCAGGTTTTCTGGGCTGCCCATGCCTGCTGGTACCATCCATCTCTCCAGTAGCCTTGTGAACCCACAATCCCGTTCCCATTCCCCACTTTCTCTTATCCAGTCATGTCTGGGCTTAAAGCTCGTTCCCAAGGGGCTATTTCATTTAGTGCCATGTTCCCGAAAGGTTGCACATTTAGACCTTTGAGGTTGTCCCCAAACAGCCAGCACGTCCACCAGCAGAACTATCCCAAGGGCATGGAAAGGAGGTGACGTGTCACACGACTCTGAGCTCTGACCTGCACTTGGAGCGCACCCCTTGGCCAGAGCTCTGCACGCACGTCCTTTGGTCTTTCACAAACGCTTCTGTGACCTTGTGACGAGCACCATGAGCTTTGCTGCTCCCAGGATGCTGTGTAATGGGTTAATCTGCTCCATGGAAATGTCACTTTGCCCCTGGACTGTGTGTGATCCTGTTTTGGCCTTTTTTCGTCTGTGAATATCCCCAACAGTGCCTGGGTGATCCGGGTCCCCTGTGAACCCGGATATGTGTTGACTGCTAATATATGTTGACTGGATGCATGTGAGAATGGGTGACCTTGGGAAGCCAGGTTGGGCTTAGTCTTATCATCTGTAAAATGGGGTGGTGTGCAGGGAAGGAGGGCTAGCTGGGGGAGGATCTGAGAGCCAACTAGCACCATTGAGATGTGGTTTCTGCTCTGAGGGTTCTGCCTACAGGTCCTCTGCCCCCCCTTCACCCCCTGGTTAGCTGTACTCCCATCTTTTCATTTCTCCAAATAAAAGCTCCTTGTTGTTTGACGTGGATGAATGGCCGAGACACAGACCCGAGCCTCCACCCTTTTGTCACATTCTCCAAACTTTCCTTCCTCTCCCTTCTCTGCTCACTGCAGGGGCACTGGACACTCTAAGATATGTTCTCTTTAGAGATTTCGAGGCACTGTTCTTTCCTCCAGAAAAACAAGATGGGTGGTGCAAGGCCTAAGCTGAGACTGGGAAGTGAACACAGGTAACTCTTGGTGAGCTCAGGGGGTGGAGTTTGACTTGAATGAGGATCTACAGAGGAGTCCTCCAACTCGTGTCCAGAGGCTTGTGGGCAACTGTTAATACTCCGGGGCGGGGGGAAATCTAGCCAGTGGATAAAGAGGAGGTTGGTTAAAAGAAGTGTCAATGAGATTATGACCCTGATTTTGCAGATGAGGAAACCAAGATGCGGAGACGGGAAGTAGCTTGCTCAAGCCAAGTAACATAGGCAGTAGGTGGAGGGAGTCTTGTAGTCCCTCCTGGGAATTTAGAAGTTACATTAGATATTAAAGACCCTGTGGTCCTGCAGGAATGGCTTTCATTTGATTCTGTTAAACTTGAACTTGGTCAAGCTTCTTTAATTGTGACTCTCCATAACACTCACCCAACCTTTAAGAAAATATGGAACCTTATAACACACGATACTGGTGGAAATCACTTGGTGAAAACACCGGAGATGTGCAATGCTTCTCACACTTCTATATGCACATGAATTTATTGGAGGTCTTGTTAAAATGCAAATTCTGCTTCAGTAGGTCTCAGGTGGAGCCTGAGAGCCTGCTTCTCAAAAGTTTCTAGGTGACTCCACTGCTGCTGGTATATGGGCCAACCCTTGAGTAGCAAGAGTTTAGAACAGTGCGGTTCCATGAAACCATGTGAGCCGTGAATGCAACTGAACATTTTCTAGTGGTCACACTAAAAAGGTAAAACTGAAGAAGGTGACTTTCATTTCAATTTATTTTATTTTACCCATAATAACAAAAATATCATTCCAACTCAATAGAAAACTATAAAGCCAGTACAAAAAGATAAGACAGATAAAAAATGTCGAAAAGATATTTTACTTTCTTTTTTAATGCACTAAGCCTTGAAAAATCTGGTGTGTGTTTTACACTTAAGAATATCTCAGTTTGGAACAGCTGTATCCCATGCTCAGGAGTAGCCATTGGGTGGCCATTGGTTGCCATATTGGATCTTGTGTTGTTCTGGTTTCAGACAGGCCTGGCTTGAATTTCTGACTCTGTCTCTTGTTTGCTGTGAAATTTGGGCAAGCCACTTAGTTTTCCTAAGACTCAATTTCTTCATCTGTAAAATGAGACTAAAATTGAGGTCAGGACTGGCTCATTACTTCCAGTAAACTGACATGGCACCCAAATCAGAGACACAGCGTACAACAGCTCTCTTAGGGAAGCTGGAGAGTTCTTCAAAAATTCTTCAGGCATTTTCTGAGGTTTCATTGTACACTTGCTCCCTTCTGGGGTCTAAGTAAAGAGGGTGCGCCCACAACCTTCATGGTGTGGATCTTGGGTGGTGTTTTTCTTGGTTCCTGGACTGTGCAGTTTCCCGTTGGTTGACTGACAGCAAAAATGGCAAGCCTGCGGTTTGGGGAGGGAAGAGCTGGAGAAAAAGGCAACCCAGCCTCTTCAGTTCCTTGCATTGAATAACAGAGGCCCACATGCTGGTCCATGCCTGGCCTTTTAGGTGTAGATAATAAACATTAGGTAAATGCCTGGGCCAATTAGTCAATTAATGAGGGGCAAAGCCCACCAAGAGCAGGAAAATAACTGAGACTAATGGGCCACTGGGTCTCAAGAACCTAATGGGCCTTTGTCAACCTACCTGAGCAAGTAGCCTTTGCTTTTGTTTCTTCCCCCACTTTTTTTAATGTAAGAAGGAGGTTGCTTTTATTTTCTGAGTGTTTAGGCATTTCTGTGGGTCCTCCTTGTAGGCCCTTCACAATCTTGAGGCTCTGTCCCCGCTCCTTACTCCCTCTTCCCTCCAGCATTCCATAGAACCTACAGATCAGGTTTAAGATTGAGAAGTTCCTCTCCCATCCCCAAAGAAACTGGGGGGCTTAGAGAGTTATGTTTAAGGGAACATGGAAGTGCAGCCTTCTAGAAGAGCAGACTCTTCCATTGGACATGAACCGTACACCATAAGTTCTCACTCCAGTTCTTATAATGCTCCTGACCTTAGAGTGACCAGGGACAAAGACATCCCTTCACCCCACTCTGGACTTCCATTTCCTCCTTTTTAAGCTGGGTTAGATAGTATTTCTCTTACATGGAAAGATTTGAAAGGACACTCACAACCAAGTCCACGTCTTTATTAGTGTTATTGAACCCCAATGTCTTTGTAAGTGGGGCACATCTGCCTCTGTTTTCTACTATAATTTGGGAACTTTGAGGTTTTCCTCCAGGAGGATAGAGAAGCAAAAGGAATGGCCACAGAAGGAGGCATGGTGAAAGATGGTCAGGATGTGTGAAGTATTCTTAACAATCCTAACTCAGGCCAGGTTCATAGCTGGAGCCATAGTCAGGTTCATGGCCAGGTTCATAACCGGGTTCATGGCCAGGTTCATGGCCAAGTTCACGGCCACATTCTGAATTTGGCCTCCAAGTCCTGTGCTTTAAAAAAAGAAATCATTATCTGAGCTGCCAAACCAATATTAAAACCAGTGGCTTATGAAAGGCCTGGCAGTCGGCGCTGGGAATCTTTTTGCACCTCTTAATTTTGCAGAGAGAAGGAAACATCTCATCAGGGGCAGGTCTTTCAATAACGACAAAACCAGAAATGGAAAAGATTTTCCCCAGTTCACTGGCCTCATTTCTTAAAAGACTGAGCTGGTTCACTTTGGAAATAACCCAAGAAGCAGGGAGGTTATGAGAGTGAGCTCCCCAGCTTTCAGGTAGGAAAAGCTGCCCACATGACAGAGAACAAGATGACCCTTTCAAAACCCAGCTTTGTGCAGCAAACGGATCCCAAATGCCTCTGTTGTATGTTTTTTGTTTTTTGTGTGTTTTAAGGTATATTTATACAAGAACTGGGGTACAGGCCAGATGCGTGGGAGGTTGAGAGGATTCACTAGAGACAGAGTGGGGAACAGAACAGGCAGACAGAGGAAATACACTGCTGAGGGGAGCAGTGGGCACGACAGGAGAGGTCTGCCCCGCCATGTGGGACTCTCGCCAACCGGCCGGGATAGAACTGGCGCTGCAGTGGCTGTGAACAGCTTCACAGTGCTGCGCTCAACCGCCTGCACCACTAGGGGAGGCCCTGTATGTTTTTTTTTTTTTTTTTTAAATAGAGGCATGTTTTATTTATTTGTTTGTTTGTTTGTTTGTTTATACAAGCACTGGGTACAGTCAGAAGCGCGGGAGGGTGAGAGAATTCACCAGAGCCAGAGCGGGGAGCAGAGCAGGCAGAAGGACCGAAGGACACTGCTGAGGGGAGCAGTGGGCGGCAGGAGAGGTCTGCGCGCCATGTGGGACCCTCCTCCAGTGGCTGGGGAGCAGCCGGGGATCGAACCGGCGCTGCAGAGGCCGTGGGCAGCTTCGCAACCCAGCGCTCAACTGCTGCGCCACCGGGGAGGCCCTGTTTGTTTTTTTTTTTTTTTTTTTTTTTAAGTGATGTTTTACTCTTGTCCGGGAGAGAAACCCGGGACCCCCATCCTTAACTCCTCACCCCCAGTGTTCGGTGAACACTAATTTGCTCTTTGTTTCTATGGCTATAGCTCTCTCTCTCTCTTTCTCTCTCTCTCTCTCTCTTGCTCGCTAGCTCTCTCTTTTTCTTGCTCTCTTTCTGTCTCTCTCTTGCTCTCTCTTGTTCACTCTCTCATCCATCCAAATATCCATTTCTCTCTCTCCTATTCTGTATATTGCATATTAATGAAATCACACACTATGTGGCCACTTATGTCTGACTTCTTTCCCATAGCATAATGATTTTGAGTTTCTCCTGTGTTCTTGCAAGTATCAGGACTTTATTCCTGTTTACAAAGAATACTTTTTTACTGTCTGGCCACAACACATTCCACTTATCCTCACCATTCGTCTGTTGAGGGACACTTGGGTTGCTTCCTCCTTTTGGCCAGTGTGAATTTTGCTGCTATGAACATCCAAGATTGGTTTGAGCACCTATTTTCAAGTCTTCGGGGTTGATGCCTGAGAGTAGAATTGGTGGATCGTCTGGTGACTGTATGGTTAGCTTGTTGGGAAGCTGTCAAACTGTGCTCCAGGAAGATTGCACCATTTTGCATTCCTCCCAGCCAAGTGTAAGGGTTCTGATTTCTCCACAACCTCACCAACATTTGTTATTTTTCATTTCTTGATGATAGCCATCCTAGTGGCTATGAAGTGGTCTCTTGCTGTGTTTTGATTTGCATTTGCTTTTTTCTCTAATGGCTCAAGGGATCGGGCATCTTTTCATGTGATTGTAGCTCATTTGCAGACCTTCCTGGGAGAAATATCTTTTCACATCTCTTACCCACTTGTTAATTGGGTTATTTGTCTTCTTATTGCTGGACTCCAGACTTTCTTGACCTCATCAACAATTTCACTGTGGGATGCATTTCTGAAGGAGGCGGATGCAAAGACCTGCCCGGACTATCCCTGGACAAAACAGAGTCAGAAAATGAAGGGAGGCTGCCCAAGAGGCTTGGGCTAACTTTTTGACTTTGGCCAAATTTGCAAAGGAGTTTAGAAGTCTTCCCTTCCCAGAATACTAGAAATCTGTTACTCTTGCTCAAAAAACACTCCAATTCTAGGACCCAAGCAGTTCTTCTCATTACGAGAACATTCCACACCCTTAAGTCCCTTTAATCACTTATAACACTCTCTCTTTATCTCTCATATGGAAACAATATGTACTATTTTCCATATGCTGTAATTATCCTCTTTGATAAAACCATGTGCAAAAACATACACAACACGCCAAGTATTATCCACCTGGCCAATTTACATAGACTCGAGTTTTTTCCTGCTTTATATTTTGCTTCATGTATTTTCATAGCCATATTATACAGCGTCAGTCAGAGAGACAGTGAACGGAAAATGTAGCGTGATTCCAAATTTCCCTCCTTCCTTTCATCTTCGACTTCTTCCCTGTAATTCCATTAACCCGTCACACCAAGAAAACAAAGCGCTGGAGCCAGGGAGATCTCTCAACACCTCTGATGGAGGGCGTGGGGCTAGATCAGTCTTGGCACCGGGGAGTCCTTGAGAGTCCTGGAGAGTGGCCCATCTCAGCTCACCTCCACGCCACGGGGCTGGGCTGGAGTGAGGCTCCCGACACCTTCCTGGGAAATCCATTCCCTGTCCCTGTCTATTTCTGCGAGTCTCTGAAGTCCCTGGGGGAAAGTAGTCAAGTGTGGCAACAAGTCCCTTGGCTGTGGAATCATAAGATTGTCAAAGTCATGGATCTACTGCTCCAACAGATTTGGGAGCTGGAATGGGTCTTTAAATCATTCTTGGTCTCTGTTCTTGGACTTGAACATGGGAATGACAATTGTGCCTGTGTGCAGAAGCTGCGTGACTTTATGATGGGTGATCTTGACTGCATCCTGGATGACATGTCTTATGACAATTTAAAAATGTTACCCTTGCCACAATTCTAGCTAAATGTCTATTTTACAAATGGGGAAACTGAGGCTTGGGAATATTAGCTTGGCCAGGATCACAGAGCTTGGCCTTGGGGAGCTGGATTAGCTCTTGTCTCTGGGGTGTCCCCACCATCCTCTGGACCCTCTTGTCTCCTGGGTGACAGAGTTCAACCCCTTCCTCGATGGTAGCTGGGAAGTGCAGAGGTCTGTGTGCAGGAAATGTGTAATTTAGCCCCTTCCCTACCTTTATTACTTAGAATGAATCCTCCTTTCTTGCAGACTGAAAGTTCAGGAGGGCAACATGGAGTTCTGTCCAGGAGTCTCCTAAGGAATCCTTTCAAAGGTTTCGGGGGTCTGCAAAGCCCCTGAACAATTTGGCTTTGAGCAGTTTCTAAATCCACAAGCAGATTAGACGAAATGGAATCCGTATGTTTCTGATTCATTTACACTTAACTCATCAAAATGTTCCTTTTTATGAGCTATTTGATGTCCAGAAAGCCTTTTGAGTAGATTTTATAAGCCTTTTAAAGACTTTTCTCTTAGAAACAGGCAGTTGCATTTTGCCAAGAATAAACAAACTTGAACCTCAAAAGTGCACGGCTTGCCAACGATCCTGATGCTAGAGGGCAACTCTGCAATGTCACCCCTTTCTCACTCCTGACACCTTCTTCCATTTCTTCTCCCCCCACCCCTTCTCCACCCCGCCCTCCAATCTTGGCCCCTCTGGTTTCCTCGCAGGACTTTCTACCCCCATCCCAAACATTGGCGTCTGCTCCCAGCATGTTTCTGTTCAGCCTTGGCTCCTGGACCTTTCCCCTCTGGCTGCCTCTTCACCTGCTTGGGTGTAATCACTGAAAAGGTTCAAGGAATTCCCAGTATCACTGAAATCAGCACCCACCTGTGGTCTCCCTCACCTGGCAGTTCACTGAGAACTCTTGTCCCTTCCATGTGATGTTTTGGACAAGGACAGGCAGGATGGCCTTTAAGATTCCCATTTTCCAGTCATGGAATTGGAGGCTCAAAGGGCCTAAGCTGTCTAGATTGGCTCAAAGGAGGCAAAGTCATGTCTTAGTCTGTGGGTTTGCTCTAACAGAACCCTGTTGTTTAGGTGGCTTATGAACACCACACATTTATTTGACATAGTTCTGGAAGCTAAGAAAGCCCAAGATCAAAGCACTGGTAGATTCAATGTCTGGGGAGAGCACACTTCCTGGCTCATGGATGGCTGTCCTCTATAGGGTCCTCGCATGGGAGAATGAGCCAGATAGCTCTGTGGGGGGGGGTCTCTTTTATAGGGCACTAATCCCATTCAGGAGGGCCCCACCCTTATGATCTAATCACCCCCCAAAGACCCCACCTTCAAATTTTAAGAACTAGGTTTCAAAATAGGAATTTTGGAGGTGGGGGTGGGGGGCAGTGGACACAGACATTCAGTCCAGAACAATCCCAAAGGCCTTTTATGGAGTTTTGTTTTGCTAGGTCATCTCCTAAGCCTGATTCAAAAGACTATGGAGAAACTTGTATTTTTTTCCTGGGATGTTAAGTCTAAAGTAGAACCTTAGTCAGATGTAACTGTTAGCAGCTCAAAACAGCCTGAAGAGCTGCTGTGATATTTTTCTTCTATAGATGAGAAAACTGAGGATTGAAATGAGCAAGTCATTTACATGAGGTTTGGAATGAGCAAGTCATTTACATGAGGCCACCCGGCTAGCCCAAGGGAACAAGACATCATGAACTGGACTGGCACAGGGAGCTGGGTGTTTCCCAAGGTGGTATGCATGCCACCAACTGGCCCCAGCACGTGACTGTAAGTGATTGTGAATCACACAGTGAGGGTAACCCCTCTGCAGACCTCTTGCAATTTTCACAGGCACAGAGAAAATCCAGGCCCAGCCGGACCCATCGCTAACACCTCGCTCATACTTTCTTTTCTTCACTTTGTTATATGGAAAAACATCACACATAGATCCTCCTGCCAACAGCACTGTAGAGCTGAAACTGAATAGCTTTGTTTGGAGTTCACTGTGTTTCTTTTTGAAGGTTACCTTTTGTTTTTGCACATGACACTGGCTCACGTGTATATAATGATTTATAATTTCCTTATGAGATTAAATAAATACAAAACTGATTTAAGAAAAACCATAGCAAGTAAATGATTATCCCAATGGTGAGTATGGCGGAAGTTTTGAAGGTAGCACTCTAAGGACTGATGTTTGGGAAATACACATCAAGTCCATTTTTTACAGGGGATGAAATGATTCCTTGAGAGGAAGCCACTAACACGAGAGATAGTACAAGACCAAGGTAAGACCTCAGCATTCTGAGCACATCCTGGGTGATATTTCACATCTTTGAAGTGCCCAGTGGTTTTCCCCAGGGCACCCTCAAGCCCTACCACTTCATCAATACTTGCTGAACCAGGGAGTCAGTTGGTGAGGGAGTGAATGAATGAATGAATGAATGAAACACTTGATTTCCTTCCTAATCTCTTGAATTACTAATTCCCTTGAAGGAAGGAAAGTTATCTTAGAGGGGATCTGGCCAGCTTGGACTGTTTCTAAGTTGACCTTAACTTCTTCAAAATATAGGGGTGCTTTTAGTCTGAGACCAATGAATCTCAGCTGCCTGGTGTGGGATTTTGTCCTCTTTCCTAAGGAACATTTCTCGATGTCCAAATAGTGACTTTATTGCTTGTCCTCATTGGAGGGTGTGATACTGATGTCTAGTGATACCAGTCACGGATGTTTCTAGATGTTTTCCAATGCACAGAACAGCCTGGCAACAAAGAATTATCTGGTCCAGAATGTTAGTAGCATCCAGGTTGAGAAACTGTTTTTAAACTATTGTACAGTTATGGAGACTAGCAGGTAGAGAAGTTCTGTCTGAGGCTGTCTTGAAGAGAGCAGTCTTGCTGAGTACTTAAAAATACCTTTTTCTTACTGGCTGACCATCATTTATCAAGCCTTTATACATCTCAGTTTTGCTGATTGATGCATAGACATGTAGGTACATATTTATAAAAAAAGATATTGATCAACAGAAGCAGTAATTGGTTGATGTGATAATTTTTTCCCTCTTCAATTGATATTTTTATTTTTTTTAATTTTTGTATTTTATATATTTTTTACATCAATC
The DNA here is from genome assembly GCF_014898055.3 of Talpa occidentalis. Taxonomy (NCBI): domain Eukaryota; kingdom Metazoa; phylum Chordata; class Mammalia; order Eulipotyphla; family Talpidae; genus Talpa; species Talpa occidentalis. The sequence goes on along the minus strand of NW_023601433.1, from coordinate 82,952,663 downwards.
TTCATTTTTGTACAATGCATGATTTCTCATCTCAGTTATAGTCCCCGTGAAATTCCCACCACCCATTCACCCGTATCCTATCACTATAGTCCCTTGTGCTCTTCCCACCCCTGTTTTGATGTGACACTCTTTGATCACTGTTATTGTAATAAGTATATTTGATGCTTATATCATATTTGATACATTAAATTGCCTGATCCAAGCCCTGTGGATTTCTACAAGTTTTTTGTTTTGTTGGTGAGTATTTGTGATCAACTATTTCTAGATAACATTATTCTTTTGCCTGTGAGTGCTTTGCTGGCTGATCAGAATCTTAAAGACGACAATAGAGTACTAAGATCAAAACCCAGTCAACTGTATACATTGGTCTATATCGTGTGTCTCACTCTGGGCCCAGAGCCAGGAGGGTGAGGGTCTACCACTTACCTGCTGCTCCTCAGTACCTAGACGATTGCCAGCCACCTGAGAAGGGACCAGTGAATATTATTTAAGAGACTGGATCATATTTCTCAAGTTCATGTTCTGTGCCAGTAATATTAAGCGATGATGTTTCCTCTTTATGGATAAGAAAACTGATGTTCAAGGGTGGGGTGTGTTACTAAATGAATGTCACATTGCCAGGTGCATGGAAGAAGACACCAAGAGAAGTATTACTGATGGGAGTTAATTACCTCTCCAAAAAGCATGTGCCTTATTAAAGAGTCTGTGAGATTGAAGCCTGCCTCACCCATCAGAATATTTATCTACCACGAGCAGTGAGACAAGGGTTGGAAAAGCCAAAGAGCATTGTTGGGATCATGGACTTTGAGGGATCTGAGTCCTGGGCCATACCGAGTGGCTTTAGGGGACGAATCTCAAAATTGCTTCATCCTCAAAGGGTCACAGAGAAGCTGCTTCAAGTTTTTTGCGAAGGTGAATTGGATGACTATGTACAAAGACCACCCTTGGTAGGGGACCCTGAGAAACACGAACTATTAGTACCATGTGCGTGTGTGTGGCATTTCCCTTTCAAGAAAAAGAATGACATTTTGTCTTGGTGGGGACTAATAAAAAAAATAAAAAATATAGCAATCTAGTGTTAGAAAGATGGAAAGCCAAATTCTCACACTGTGAAAAATTAGCTCTTTTGCTTCAGAGCATACAGACCCTTGAGAAAAGCAAGACACAAAACATAGGCAGAGAGTAGACACTGGGAAAATGCCATCTTTTTATTGGCACTATTAGAGGAAAATATATGAAGTGTATAATAACATCATAAATACAGTTATTTGTAATGTCAGAGTAACAATGCCAGCCATAGCGTCGTCTCTTTCGCTCTCTCTCCTTGAAAAGCTTCATAATCAAGCATAAAATCACAGGAAAATGTGAGTAATATTTGCATGCATTAGGGCTTCCTAATGATCTATTAGCCATGTCATGTGCATCCTCAGTTTGAGATTCTCTGCCTCTCTGCGAGAATATTAGTTCCTCTTTGTGTCTGAGTGGCCAAGCTTTTCCATTTAAAAACATTTTTAAAAGAATGAGGTGCTGCAGTGCATATCTTGACAAACCATCAAATGACTCTCATTCCGACCCCCTGCCCCCCATCCCAGTTGGCATGGGAACCTACTGTTCCCATCAAGGAAGCAGCTTGGGAGGAAAACATAATTTATTGGAGCAGAATTATCAAAGTTACTTTGAAAAGAAAAAAGTTGTTAGTATACTTTGTTCTTTTATTTTCTCTTTCAGTGCCTGTTGTACGCATGCGTGTTCGTGCATACACGCACACACACAGAGTTCAGACATCTGGTCAGCGCAACTGATTGACTGTTTGGGTACCTCAGAGTCTCTGGTCAACCCTAGAGAGAGAGAAAAACAGACACAGACACAGACACACACACACACACACACACACACACACACACACACACACACACACAGCTCAGACATCTGGTCAACTCAACTGAGTGACCATTTGGGTACCTCAAAGCATCTGGTCAACCCGAGAGAGAGAAACACACACACACAGACACACACACACAGACACATACACACAGCTCAGACATCTGGTCAACTCAACTGAGGGGCCATTTGGTTACCTCAGAGCATCTGGTCGGCCCTAGAGAAAGAGAAACACACAGACACACAGACACACACATACACAAAAACACAACTTAGACATCTGGTCAACTCAACTGAGGGGGCCATTTAGTTACCTCAGAGCATCTGGTCAGCTCTAGAGAGAAAGAAACACACACACACACACACACACATACACACACACACACAGAGACACAGAACCAATATCCCACCATTCTCGCTGAACAACACATTAAGGAATATCTGGGCTCCTGAGAGGTGCAGTGTGTTGAGCAGCTAATAATTCCTAAGAAATAGGGACAGCACTCCAAGATTCTAGGATTAAAGTGACTTTGTTTGTCTCCATTTTTTTTTCTGTAAATTTCATGTGTGTTTGCTCCCTGTGACTGAATCTGTTTTGGATTTTATTCTAAAGTGGAGCAGATTGTAACTTTTTCTTCGAATTTCACATTTCTTTTATCCTAGGATAGGAGCCTAGCAAATTAATTTAGCTTGTGGAGGGGAATTTGGTTTTTAAGTTTTTAGTTAAATTGTTTAAGACCAGAAGTGAAAATATTGTTTTTATGGACAAAGGCGGTGGGGGGCTGGGGGCGGGTAGGAAATGGTGGCAGTTGTATGTATGTGGGTTGGGGGTAGGGGAGTGAGTTTGGATGAAATTAACTTTTAATACCAGAGCATTTAAATTTGAAACCAAAAAAGGAGGCAAGTTTCTCTTTTTCTCTCTTTCTTTCTTTCCTCCCCCATTATGAGGGGGAGACTCGCTGACTCTATACATTTTAGAAAATAGGCAAAGTGTAAAGAGAAAACATCACCTCTAACCTAATAGTACAGAGATAACCACTGTTACACGTTTTGATTTATTTCCTTCTGGCTGAGATAATGCTGTATATACAATATGGGTTCATTTTTCATGTACGGTCATATGGCGAGCAATTTTTCCTGTCATTAAATATTCATTAGAGTTATAATTTAAAATGATAGTGAAATATTCGGTTATACCATGATTTTACTTAACCATTTTTAATTGATGGATATTTAGCTTTGAAAAAAACGTTATTCTAAGGCTCAGTGCAATGACCATCTTTCAGCAGAAATCATTGTCTGTATGTTGAATCCAAAGACCACAGAAGTTTGGAATGGCTGGTACCCAGGATGTAGGCGATGAGACAAGGGATAGATCAGTTAGGTAGGCAAGACATAGATCCTGCCAGCCCCCGTAATCCATGCTAAAGGTTTGGGACTTTACTGAAATAATAACAAGAGTCATGAAGATGAGGATGATAAAATATGTAATATGGGTTGGAGCCTTCACTTTTTGCCAGACACCTTTCCACGGAGTTTTTCGCTAACTCATTTAATCTTTGCAACAATCTTGAGGTGTAGGTATGGATTACAAAACTGAAGCATGGAGAAGTTGAGCCATCTGGCTAAGATCATAAGGCTGGTGGAAATCCAGAGAGAAGAGTTGACCTGGTTCACCATTTTAGCCTATTTGTAGCCATAGGAAGCCACTGAACAAAGGTGGATGGAGGTTGGGAGGCACAGGAAGGGATTTGCAATTTTAAGACTTTGCTGTGAAGAGAAGGGAGAGAGGGGGCAGGAGTGGAAGCTGTGAAACCAAATCCAGGAGAAAGTTGAAGGTAGGGTGAGCTGGTGACTATGAGAATGGAGGGAAGTGAATGGATCTGAGGAGGCTGCATGGCTGGGACTTGGGTCCAGAGGGAGACACACAGGACAATGTGCAAATCGCCTGTTGACTTGGGCAGCTGAGTGGAGGGTGGAGTCGTGTATTCAGATGACGGGCCGGTTGGATGAACTGCCCAAGATCACGAAGCTACTAAGTGCAGGAGGTGGCATTTCGAGCACCAAAGACAGGAATCTGTGGTTCTGGAGACAACTCACACTAAATAGAGGAGAGGACCCAAGAACCAGAGGCTAGAGATCAAAGAGCTCAAGCTGGAGCTCTACTGCTTCATGTCCCTTGTCTCGAAGGATTAGATACATCAATAGATACAGCAGGAAGCCCCCATGTCAGCATGTGGGGAACTGCTTTGTGTGAGGAGTTGGGAGGCAGGAGGAGATGGAGGCCCAGCAGCGGGTCACCTCATCCTCTGCCTAACCCTGGAAGCCCCACACAGAGGCAACTAACTCCACTTAGGGGCTTCTGTAAATGAAGTGACTGAGGCCTAGGGAGGCCTGTTTATTTTGAGGAGCCAAGAACCGAAGACAGGTTAGGGTCTTGAATGTAAATCCTTTTAAGTACTTTGGGCAAAAGAGGTGAAAATAGGGATCTTGGGAGTAGACATTCTAATTTTGGGTCTCAATGTTTCCATTTTCTTTTCTTTTTTTTAAAGATTCATTTATTTATGCATACAAGAGCTGAGGTGTAGGCCAGAGGTGTGGGGGATGAGAGGATTCACCGGTGACAGAGTGGGGAACAGAACAGGCAGATCTACTGAAATACACTGCTGAGGGGAGCAGCGGGCGAGACAGGAGAGGTCTGCTGCGCCATGTGGGTAGCTCTCTGGCCTGGAATCGAACTCGTGCTGCAGAGGCTGTGGATTTCTTCATAGTGTGGTGCTTAACCCCTTGCACCACCAGGGAGACCCTGTTTCCATTTTCATGTCTGGTGACCACAGAAATACTGGTTTAACCTCTTGAAAAATCTGTTTTTTTTTTTTTTTTCAGCCATCAAAGGAGGGATGACAAGTTTACCTAGAATGAAATTTTATATACATGCCAAACACAGGGCTTGAGATGTATAAAATACATCGACACAGACTCCATTTTCTTTCCCCTCCCCTACTAGATCTTCTCCTCTTAGAAGGCCTGATTCTCATCTGGGGGTTCCTGGGTGTGCACTTTTGTGGCTCCCCAAATGTGGGCTGGTCCCTGCCAGGCTGCTGGGTATGTAATACTGGTGTAGCTCTTAATGTTACACGAAGTCCGTCCAGTAAATAGTCTCACTTAAAATCCCGATCACAGCCGTGACACTCAGGGACGAAGAACATTTCCATTTAAAGAAACTGAGACACACACTGATTGGTTCAGGTGTCATGAGGATTTGGACCCTGGTCCCCCTGGCTTGGAGAACTTGGTCTTTATAGAATCCATCCTTCTGTAGTCACTGGAGGGAGAGGAAGTCCTGACCTTCTATGTCAACTATCCATCGTTTGAAAACCAAATACTACATTTTCTAGAACAACAGCCCTCTCTGGCCTGGGAATAGGCTGTGTCAGCCAGGATTTTACCTTTATTCCATCTCACGTGCTGGCAATGACCCTGGCAGCTGAGAGAGGGGCCAGCTGTCTACTCAAGCAGGCTGTGGTCCTCTCTCTGTTCCTCCTCTCCTTCTGCACCCCCAAATCCTTCCACCAGCATCTCAGCACTGGAGCCTACAGAGGCTGTACACTGTTGCTTATATTTGCAACTAATGGGCTACCACCGAGTAAGAGACATCCACTCCAGAGTCACTGATACGAAAACTCAAAACAAAACTCAGAAGACCCCGGCCCGTCCATGCCTCCAGGGAAGCCAAATTTGTGACTTTTTTTAAAAAGTAGGAGCTAGAGTTGTTCGTGGCTTAGGGCCAGGCAATTCTGGAGTCCAGGCTTTCCTGTTCATAGCCCTGTGGCATCGTGCAACAGTCTTCACTTCTCTGAGACTCAGTTTCCCCATCCCCTAGAATGGAGACCGCAGGTTAATGATTTTCATCTCCTTTCTTTGCTGCTGTGTCCTGAGTGCTTAGGACCGTGCCTGGAGCTTGGTTGCTGTTTTGAGAATAATCGATGAAGGAATCCATTGGCCAAAGCAGACAGTGCTTCCTCTCTGTGTTGTTATGAGGATGAGACGAAGGCATGTGCAGTGTCAGGCCCTTGATGGGCCCGTGGTGCATTTGCCGGGAATGGCAGCTGCTACTCTTGTGTCGGTTGCTATCTTCTTCTGAGGTGGGCTGCCTTGTTTCCATCATAAGAGCTATGTTGGAACATTCGATTCCTGCAGAGTAAGGTGCTTTGCTGAGAGCTACTTTGGGCAACAGAGGAGCTTTGCCTGCCGATGTGCAGAGAACAATGTGCTTGTGAAAGAAGGTGTTTTGTCATCTCTAGCTCTGGTGGCTGGACTGCCTCTGCTTCAAGGTCTAGAAAGTTTAAAATATGTTTTTGAAGCACACAAGGGAAGAGGCAGGACTTGAGATTTGGCTGGAAGCTCTGTGTAGTCAGAGGGGAGGCTGTTGCAATGAGGGAAACCAGGGAATGTGGTAATTAAAGACCCTATTGCACTTTGCAGGAGAATCCAGGGATTTGGACTTGGTGTCCGGCCAATCGTCAATTTGGGTAATTGTGCTTTGATGACCTCAAAGTCTCCCTTGGGATTTCAGGAGACATAGTTCTGTCTCATGTCTCCTGAAAGCCCCCGGCTTCTGTGTGGAGGGGCCACGTGGCAGTGGCGGGAGGAGGCTGGGTTCTGTTATTTGGGGAGTCAGTTCCCTTGGTGAACAAATCCCAGACTTGATGGTCTCACTGCCCGAATTTCCCTGCTCCGATGGTACATGGCAGTCTGACTCAACGACACCCCTAGAGAAACACAACATTGCACCCCACTCTGTCTCCTGAAGTAATACCACGGCTCGGGCATCAGGCATAGAAATAACGCTGTGACAATACAAGCTTACACACCGCTATTCCGCTTTGCGGCTGCATGCAAAGCTGGCCATGTTTTTAGCACCACGCAACGCAACACATGTCTCACATGAAGAACAGCTAGTAGATCGCTCTTCCACCCAGCACGACTCCCCAAGAATGATGGGCCCACCAACCCCCAAACCACCCAACGCCAATTCAGCAGTGTTACATTGGCCCCGTGACATGGAAAGAGAACAACCAGAGCCTTGCCTTTGGAAAACCCAGTCTTTCTCCTAACCAAAGCCTGTGGCCTTGTGTGCCTGGGGTTTTCCCAGCCCTGGGGGATGAAGAAACCAAACCCACTCCCTTGAATTTGCCAACAGGCGACGTTTCCTCTGACCTGGACTGCTGTCTCCCCTCTCTTATTTCCTCGACCACCGTTAGCCTTGGCTGATCACGGCCGGGATGTCGGTGCCAGTTTGGGCCTTGGAAGCAGCTCCAAGACAGAGCCGGCGGGAAGGTGCCAGGCCCGGGGCGAGCTGTGGATGGGAATTCTTAGTATCGCTGGAAAGGGGGCGGGGGGGGGGCTGTCCGCTGGCAGCTCTGTGTGGTCTGCTCGTCCATCCAAGACAAACCTCAACCCCAACACTTGATTTGGCAGACGGGAAAAAATAGAAGAAAGTTTGCTCCCTTTTTCGAGAAGTGGACCCGGGATGCAGGCTCCGCTTTACTCTTGGTCTTTTTCCTTTTTAAACAAACCGCCTGGCTTTTAAGATCTTCAAAATCCCATTAAAGGCTTTTACCCCTTCATATATTGGAGGCGTTTGATGAAAGGGGGTAAAGGGGAGGGAAAAGATAATGGGGCCTCAGAGAACAGAGACCAGAGGCCTTAATTTCGCCTGTCTCCCCTGCCGGTAATGGCGTTGGATGTAAACACTGCCCCGGTGAACGCTGGAGCGTGATTACAGGACGGCTGGGGAAAGAGGAAGCGTTTGCAAACCGCAAGGAGGAATGTCGCCCTTTGAAGGAGCTTGGCATTTATTTTGTGCCCCCTCCGCTGCCCCCCCCCCCCCCCCCCCAATCCCAACCCTAGTACTTTTCTCCACGGCTTTTTTCTCTGGGTTCCTTGTACTGTAAACACAGTGACAGAAATTAGATGTGGGCAAATCTGTTAAACATTTTAAGTCGAAGTGGGGTTGGCTGTTGTCTCACTCCACGGGATATGCGAGACGGAGCTAATAACTTGTAACTGGTCTTTTGTTTTTGTCTGGGGCGGGTGGGAGGGAGGGAAGTGGAGGGCAGGGCAGGGCCAGGCTGGGGAGGGGGCTGCGGGCTGGAAAGCAGGGCCCTGCTGCCGGGACGGGACCCTCTGAGGCTTCCAGGGTCATGGGCCCCAGTGGGCAGAGCCAGCCTGGACTCTGTGTGCGCCCTGGACAGCAGTGACCACACCGTGGGCCAGCCCCTGGCCGCTTCCTGGGCAGGGACACACTCTGGTCTCCTGGTTGCAAAGCACCTCTTCTTGACAGCTTCATGCTGCAGGCGTCCACTGCCGCCTCTTCGTTTGTTCCATCCGTGAAATTCCCAGTGACGTCAATGGGGTGCCATGTGCAAAACACGTGGCCTCCCGGGGACCAGGAAGGACAGCAGCAGCAGAGCTCCGTGGGGTTTTCGCCTACATGTTATGCTGTCTGGAAACCTCTGCCTGGGATCAAGTTCATGTTCTTAATTCTGGTCAGATGGTTGGGGTGGGAACCCAGAAATCCACAGCTGGAAGCACCATCAAGTGATCATTTAATTAATTCAACAAATACGGATTGAGGGCATGCTATGTGGCCATGGGAGAGATGTTGGGGAGCTGATGGGGAACCAGACAAGCTTGGCCTCTGCCTTCATGGGGAACTCTCAGCCTCCTGTGTGCGGTATATTAAATAAGTCATTTCACAAATTATAATTTAATCATAGCCTGCTAGAAGTTACAAGGAAGGCAGCAGCTATGTGGTATAAAACGGGGTACCTAATCTAGTCTGGGAGAGGGGGGAGGCCCCAGGGTCCATGCTTTATCTTTCATAGGATGACAGTTTAATCCAGGGATTTGTAAGCTGGGCTCTGGCAACACTTCGTTTTCAGTAGTTACGTGAGCTTCCATGAATCCACTGGCCTTCAAGCTACCCAGCCTGGATATTTTCTGTTTTTTTTTTTTTTTCCTGGAATTTTCCAAGGATGGAAATATCATCGTCTTTTACCAAAGCCCGTTTTGGTGTTCTAATGCTCCTGGCTGTGTGCCAACCTCCTGTGGGGCTTTATTAATTCTAAATGATTAACAACAGTAAAGGCATGCTTTTGGCCTCTCCTTTAAGTAAGGTGCTGTGCTAAGTAGGCATGTTGCTGTGCATGGTTTGATTTCATGTTAACTGAAGCTTTTCATGGAGGAACTGCAGTTCAGAGCGGTTAAGTCAATTCCTCGAGATTTCACAGCTACTCAGGGAGGAGCCAGGTTTCCAATCCAGGCTCTCAGACTCATAGCACATCCCTCTTCCCCAGCAACGCCCCATCTTTCATAGCCTTTCAGTCCATGGACATTGTGTTTTTCATTGGATTGTAAATTTCCCAAGGGCCAAGAAAATACTCTTTAACTTCTTTGTAATCAGCATCTACAAAAATATTCCTAGAATTTACTATATGAATGGCCCTGTGTTGTCACTGGGGATATTTACTATTTCTTATATCCAATGATAATCTTTCCTCTATTTCTGTTTACTGTAATTCCCTTTATTTTAATTTGAGAAACAACTAGATTACTGCTTGCACAAAATGGGGCAAGGTAACTAAGAAGGAGCTGTTGTAGAAGTTTCCAGAGAGACCTCATCAAAAGCAGAGAGTCTTAGCAGAAGTGCAGTGGAAGCTGTCCATGGACTTTAAGGGCTCATAGGTCTCTAGCTTCATCAGGTCACCTGGAGAAGATGTGGTAGATGAATAATTGCCTCAAATTCTTTGCTCTTTCCACTCTTACAAGTGGCATTGAATTCCCCTCTGCATGAGCCTGGCCTGACTTTAGACACTTGCTTGACCCATGGAGTGTGATAGGTGCTATTTTGTAACTTGCAAGTGTAGTTCACAAGAATCTTATTGTTTCCCCTGGTCCCCAGCTTCTGTACAGAGGGGAACACGCTTGTGCTTGGAACCAGCAGCCATGCTGTGAGGAAGCTCAAGCAGCGCTGGAGAGGTCAGTAGCAAGAAGGAACCAAGGCCCCAGGCTGACATGGCAGCTGTGCATGGGTATGAGTCTATAGTCAGTGAATTCTCTGTTCTGAGCTCTTCCATCTGACTGATGCTTCACATGACAGACAAGACATTTCTGCTCAGTCCTGTATTGCAGATTTTTTGAGCAAAATAATGACTGTTGTCATTTTAAAGATTTTTATACAGCAGGATAACTGGAATAGAAGTTTCTCCTTCTGCAAGCTTGGTTGTCTGTCTTACTGAAGCAGGGTCAGGATAGATAAGCAATGGGAAGCCTTGGGTGAGCATGAATAATTTAAAAATACCCCTTCACAGAAAGTTACTTTTTCAGAACAGCTTTATCTGTAGGAGTTTTTTAGGAAATTGTTGTGGAAGATGCTGGGAGAGAGCTTTGGATTCCCTTCTTTCCTTTTCTTTATCTCTTTTCTATATTGGGATCCTACTAATAGTCAATGGTCAGTCATATGGTACATACTTCTTATGTGAAATGCACTCCCGTAAGATTGTGCCATAAATTTATTCCTCACGACACGCATTTATTCCTCATCACAACCCTTGCGGTAAGCGTTATCATTGTCCCCATTTTACAGAATGAGAAAACTGAGGCATTCAGAGATTAAAATTCTTTCCCAAACTTACATACTAATAAGCAGCAGAATCAAGAATCGAACCCAGGTACTCTAGCTCCAGAATCGATGCTCTCAAAAACAATTCTCTCTACTGTTTTTATGTAAGTTTTCATTTGCACCAAAAGATTTTCTGCTAAAATTAATGGCCAAAATAATTATACTTAGCATATTAAGTATTAAAGTTCTATGTAATATTTACAAGTACCATTTATGCTTATTTGTGTAAGTCTTAATATTTGTTTAATATTAAGTATTTCCTGGTGGCTTTGCATAGTGCTAGACATGGGAGTTAAAGATAGATTGATAATAACTGCAGCTTGGCATTGTGCTAAATGCTTTGCTCAAATACACAATCTCATTTGATTTTAGCAACAATCACAGAAGTCAAGCACTATTATTATCTCCACTTTATGGATGAGGGAATCACGGTTTCAGATGAGGACTTCAGGAACTTGTTCAGGCCCTTGGGTGGCCTAACCACAGTCTGCTCTTAACTGCATGGGGCTCTTAACTGCCTCCCCTCCTTTTTCAGTCTAGTGGGGGAGACAGACTAACAAGCAGATGTCATATGACCGTGCAAATACTTGAAGGTGCTGGGTGGGAGGGGATTCTACTCTACTTTGTTGTAGGAGGTAGGGGAAGGGTTTTTTGTTTTGTTTTGTTTTGTTCATTTGTTTGGTTTAGGTGGTGACAATTCAAGCACTCTTTGAGTAATTAGACTTCACTGGTCACAGAAAGGAGTCATACCTGGTGGAGGTGAGGTGGGGAGAGGGTAAAAAGGGGAAGAAACTAGAAAGAAATGGTACATGAGGGGAACTAGCAGCAGACCTGAATTGCTGCAGAAATCATGGATAAGGATGCTGGAGAAATACGCAGGGCAGACTGAGAAGGGAGTGTGTCCGCCATCAAATGCTCTGCGCTCATCTCTCCACCGCTGCTTTCAGGGGAATTGAAACAGACTCAAAACCAAGGGGATGTCTACAACAGCCTGTCTCTTATCCAGCCATTTTGGTTGCAGCCCTTACCCACCGTTTTGGAGCAGTGTTTGCAGAAAGCAGTGGTTTCTGCAATTCATATAAGCCTGTCTCGTGCCCCAGGAACACATCATTTATTTCCTATAAGTGCCTGTCTCCCTCTTCCTCAAATATGCTCAGGGTTACAACTTTCTCTGCTTCCTGGGGGAGTTGCCCACTCCACACAGTAATTACTCACTCCATAAAGGCTGTCTGCAAACCCTCTCTCAGCCCTTTTCTCCTGACCCTTTGCAACTGACCAGTTAAAGGGAAAGTGTGCCACCTCTCTACTTGTTAAAAACAGCCACCATTTTGGATCTCATCCGGGAATGATGCCCCTGGGGGCAAACATCCTTTTTCTGCTCCCTCCTTTCCTTAGTTTGAAGTCAGTGTAATTTATTTTGCACCTTCCCATATCTTTTCTACACATTCAACCAGGAAAACGGAGATTTATTTTTTTATAATTTCATTATAAAATTGACCACATGCCCAAGTCTCATGACGTTGAGATGGATTAAGGGTGATGAACACGAGCTTCCAAGTCATGACTAAGAATATGACTTCATTTAACCTTTTTGGGTGTCATTCTTTTCACTGGTGAAATGAAGACATGATTCCTGTTCAGCTCATCTCTGTCACATCCAGTGAACATAAACCGTGACACAAACAACAGCTATAAAGTATCAATAGTCATACGAGCAGTAGCCAAGTCAATAATAATAATGGTTCTTGGAAATGAAAAATTATCATTAGATAAGAGCCAGATTGCATGGATTTGATGTCTACTTCTTCTTTTCTTATCTTTTTAATAGAAGAAATGGAGTGTAGGTCAGAGGTGTGGGGGGTAGCAGGATTCATCAGAGACAGATTGGGGAGCAGAACAGGCATATCTATTGAAATATACTGCTGAGGGGAGCAGCAGCGGGCGAGACAGGAGACATCTGCTGCACCATATGTGGGTCAGCTCCCTGGCCGGGGATTGAACTCAGGCTGTAGTGGTGATAGTGCTGAGAATTAACCCTTAAGCCACCCGGGAGGCCCTACCTCCTCTATTTGATAGCTGTATAATGTTGGGGAGGTTCCTTACTCTCTCTGTGCCTCAGTTTCCTGAGTTGTTTGAAGGTGATGGTGTCTTCCTCAAGGGTTGTCATAAGAATTAGATCAATTAACACAGAACTGCTTAGAATACAGAAGTGCTCAGCACATTGTGAGCAGACACACACATTAACATTGTTATTAATATTTACAACTTGTCTTTACATTTGCATGTGGAAATCTTGACTTCCTCCTCTGCTAAAAATGTCCTTTTAGTTTCAGGAAGCTTGTATTTTGTGATTTATTCTAGCTAACCATAAAAACTAGTAATGTCAAGGAGTTGGTAGTAACTGGATCCCTCTATCCTCAGAAATGACCATTTACAAAAAAAAAAAAGAGCTTTGCAATCAAGCTCTTAATTCCACCAGGCTCTTCTAGAACGTTTTTTGCACAATTTTAAGACCCAAGGCAGTGGAAATTGAAACAATTCATTATAATACAGTTTGATGATTTGCTCTTAGTAGGTAGTTGAGAAGTACTTGTTCACACATTTATGGTGAGAAGTTCCTCTCATGCTTTTTATTCAGGGTGAATTTTTATTCATTGTTAGTGCTAATAAAATGATCTGATGAGATTCAGACTTGGCCTTACGATGAGCCAAAACTAACACTTTGGGGACTCTGGCAATTTTTTTTTTGATGGGGGGTGGTAGAGGGCATGCTATTCATAGCTATCACCTTGTACTTACTCAGGGGATGGTAAAACTTAAAAAAAAAAAAAAAACAGGCAAAAATGTATGAAAGAGATTAGGGCTTGGTATGAAAACTATTTTTATAGGCAGTTTGGCCTCAGCTTTGAAGTTCAATAGGGAGTGATGTATTGCTATCAACTTGGATTTCACACCTATTCAATTCTGTAGCCAGGTAAAGATGGACAACCTCCTTCGGGTATAGAAGAATGAAACAAAATTAAGGCAAGCTGTGAAATGGTCCCCTTGCTGCAATTTCTTCTCTGAGATTTGCTGGAGTTGAGTTTAAAATTTTGAGTCCCTTTTAAATTAGAGAGATGGTATGATAATATTAAAATATATTTTGAAAAAGGAAAGAAAAATAGTCATTGGTAATCTGAACACTCAAAGACAAAAACATTTTCATTTCCACACTTTGCCTGCTAGTCTGGGTCCACGAGGAATTTACTTTTAAGTGAGTTTTACTTTTAACAAGGCATTTCATCAAGCTTCCCACCTTACTTTTCCCGTGTGAACAAATGAACAACCTTAGGATCCCGACATCATTTTCTTGCTGGGAAAACTAAATTGCCACACCACGCTTCCTAAGAGGGCGCTCTCAAATACAGGTATCCCCCAGTTTTCGAAAGTTCACATTGCACTCCTTTGCTTTTATGAAAGATATATGTTTGCACCTGTTTTTGCTAACTGAAAGAAACCCAAAGAGGATTTTTGCTTTTATGGCAAAAGGTAAAAAGTGCAAATAGCATTGGTTTTGCAGCGTTGGCTCTAGAGGCACCAAGTTCCTTCCTCTGAACCACTTCATACAGGCCATGTAGTTATCATCTCATTCCTGTTTTTACTATAGGGCAGCGCTATTTGAGATTTTATGTGTTATTTGGAATTTTTCAGCAGTCTATTTTTGATTGTAGAATGCTCAATTTTTTTTTCTATATAAATCAACACTTCTTTGTAATCACTTCCTTTATGTCATTTTGGGTCACAGGAACATGCTACTTTTGGATGGTGGGGAAAACCTATCATGCCCAGTTCTTGGGATAGAGCTTTACGTTTTTGTCATTACAGATTTTAAAATGGAGCAAGTGGCAAGTGGCATTTCTGCAACAATAGGTGTTAATTTGGACCTTTTGCCCATATGGAAAACCACTGTGTCCTAGATTGGAAACAGAGTTACTGACTGACTTTAGGGTTCTCACAATGAAACCCCATCCATCCTCCCAGATGCAGCTCTTGCTACCTTACACCTGTCAAGGTACCCAGGTTGCTCTGTTGGGGTTGCCATGGGAACAAGATGGCTGCTACCAGCTGCTGACTCAGAAATGAGGACTCCCCTCTCCTCATCCCACATGGCCTTTGGACCTGCCAAACTTGTTCTGGGTTATTCTAGGATGTTTGTATCTGTTCTCCCCACTGTCTGAAACCCTCTTCCAGCCTCTTGCAAAGCTTCTTTTATCACTTAGATCTCAGCTCCAATTTCCTCTCTTCAATGTCACACTGTCACCTCCTTGGCAACCCTAGCACCCGACTTGGTCACACTTTCTGCCCCATAGCCCTAGTATCTTCCGCACAGCACTTGCCACTCTCTGAAATTAACCCACCTATTTATTTGCACATGTGTGAGCCTCTGCCTGCCCTGAACCCCCCGCTGGCTTACTTATATACATTCAAACCCTAACAGACAGGTTTCCAATGAGTAAATGTCTGATGAATGAATGAGCATGTAGCTTGCTTACTCCGAGTCTGCCTGCTCAATTTCAACCTCCCCTTTAAAAAATCAGTAAACTTTAATTTTCAGAGACATTTCAGGTGCACAGTAAAATTGGAAGTATAGACACTGCCCACGTACTCCCTGCCACGCCTTCCCCATGCACAGCCTTCTCTACTGTCATCTCTCGCTGCAGTAGATTTTGCAATCGATGAACCTATGTAGACACATCACTATCACTCAAAGTCCACAGCTTACTTCTAAAATAAGACCTTCTGGTCTTGGTCTTGGTGTTGGACCTTCCGTAGGTTCTGGCTCTTGTAGAATGCATATGCCTATCACCTATTATACAGAGGCATTTCACTGCCCTAAAAGTCCTGTGTGTGTTCTACCTGTTCACCCTCAACAACCCCCCTCCTTTTTTAAAGATTTATTTTTATTTATTTATGCATACAAGAACTGGGGTGTAGGCCAGAGGTGTGGGGGGTGAGAGGATTCACCAGAGACAGAGTGGGGAGCAGAACAGGCAGATCTACTGAAATACACTGCTGAGGGGAGCGGCAGGCAAGAAGTGTGCTGTGCCATGTGGGTCAGCTCCCTGGCTAGGGATCGAACTCGTGCTGCAGTGGCTGCCAATAGCTTGATAGTGCTGAGACTTTAACCTCTGCACCACCAGGGAGGTCCTTCCTCGGGAAACTTTTCAACCGCACCCTATTGGCCTCCCCTTGGGGCACCATTCTTCCCAGAGTCTCCCCTGTCAAGGCTAGACGCCCGACCATTGCTCATCCCCAAACTCTGTCCCTCATGTTTACCTCTTGGTTCCCCACACTCTGTGTCCTGTCCCCTGCCCCTCAGCTGTTCTCTTTAGGATCAGGCGACGCCCCCAACGTGGCATTCCGTAGGCAGCTCGGCTCCTTTGCTCCCCAGCTGGCTATACCTTGCTGGCTTCCAGATCTTCCCCAGTGCTCTGTGAGGTCATTTCTTGTCTCCATTCCACATTTGGGGAAACAGAGGCATACAGCTGTTAGGCAGCTCCAGCTCCCCCAGAGTCACACAGCAAGTGAACAGTGAAGCCATAGACACAGACCCCAGTGCTGTCTGATGCCAAAGCCACTTTGTTCCCCTGGGACCTATGTAAGATTCTCCAGATGGCCAGGGAGCGAGGGACCAGGCTTCTGATTACTGAGTGCCCAGCTACCGCCATCGTGGACTCAGCTCCCACTCCCAGAGCCTGCCATTGCCTTGCGGACGGAGCTGCCAACTGATTACTCAATTGGCATAGCTTCATGTTTGTTTCTTCATCTGTAAAATGGGCTTAATAATACCAGGGGTGTTATGGGCCAGATTAATTAACGTTTGGACATGTTCTTTGAGATTCCCTGGATGAAAGGTGCGAGGGAAGTGCCAAGAGTTATTAACGAGAGGCATTTGCAATGCCTAATTTAGGAGTCCCCATGTTTCCCACTTGGCAGCCTCTGTGGTGATCGCTGACTCAGGAAATATTTACCAGGCCAGGCGATACCTCCGCATCAGGCCTGACTTCTGACAGCACAGGAAATGGGTCGTGCTGGCATTGATGGGGATGTCACCTCATTCCTTGCCGGTGGTCTGTCCTGCCATGTTGAGAGCTATTATTCCACCAGGGCACAAGGCTGGGCTGCGACTCAGGTTTAATTGGAGGGGAGTAGCAGAATGGGCTCAGGGCCCCTAGAATGACTTCACAGTAATATGACTTTAGCCTCGGAATGATGATGAGAATCAATGCCTTCGGTAGCTCAAGAATCTGGACATCAGACAAGCACAAAACAGAAAAACTCCATAGCTCCCTATAGTGGAACTACTAGATAAAATCTAGAATGACTAAATATTATGCAATAAGTCCCACTTAATCCCAGAAAGGAACACTTGCATGGGATTGTAACTAAACAGGCTGAAAAGAAAGTCCCTTTTTGTTATGCTTCTTTTTTCGTCGCATTGTTCAATCAAACAATGGATTGTATTTTCAATAAACTTTTGATTTTAGAATTGTTGTGGGTTCACAGAAAACTCAAGAAGTCAGGACAGGTAGTTCTCATATACCCAGTTTTCCCTACCGTTAGCATCTTACATAAGTATGCCTTTATTGCAATCAAGGAACCGATATTGTCATATTATTGCTAAGAACCACGCTTTATTCAAACCTACTAAGTCTTGATCAGTGTCCTGTTTTCTGCCTCAGTGTGTAAAGACAACTGCATGTCATTGCCATGACTCCTTACACTCCTTGTGGTGGTGACAATTTCCCAGCCTTTCCTTGCTTTGGTGCCCTGGACCGTTTTGAGGAGTGCTGTTCAGGTGTTTTGTAGACTGTCTCTCCATTAAGGTCTTTTGCTGTGTTTTCACGGTTAGACTAAGGTTGTGGTTTTGGGGGAGAAAGGCCACGCAACAGGTGAATTGCTGTTCTCATCACAGTCTATCAACATTATCATTGTTCTTGTTAACATGTGAATTCGGTAGTGTTGTCAGTAGCTGATTATTGTTTACATTTATTTTTATATCATGAGCCATTTCAAGCCGATAGCAAAGAGTATGGTTTGATTACTCCATCCATGAGGACTTGTTCAGGATGTCCATAGCTCTGTATTCACTAAACACCTACATGAAGCTATTTCACACCACTCTCCCATGTTTGCCAAGAAATGGAAAGGACATGAGCCTTGGCTTAAATAAAAAACAACAACTTAAAAGAAGATGGATTATCCGTGTTGAACTTGGAAAATATGGTCTCAGAGAAAGAACATATCAATGTTTGATGCACGGGTGGATGTATGCATTAATATCTTCAGAATGTCTAGAGAAGAATGACAACCCAACTGGCTGGGGCAATCAGACCCATGTGCAGTGTTTCTTCCCATAGTGGAGGGAATGGACAAGAACCATTATTACCTTGCCAGCACTACCTCATTTTGATCTTTTCGTACCAAGCTCTCCTTGATTCACATCTCTCAAGGGAAGAGAGTGGGTTGATTGGTTGAAACAATGAGGTCATTGACTGGTAGATTCATTCCTCTTTCCCCAGTGAATTTGGACTTTGCCTGCATGGTCCACCTTTCATTGATTTCTTCATTCCACTCACTGGTGGAGTGCCCCCTGTGTGTCAGGCATTGTAATAGACCTTAGTTTTGTTTAACAAGACAAACATGGCTCCATTCCCAAGGAGCTCAAATCTAGTAGAGAAGTTTGATGTGGCCATCTTTTGGTAACTGGTTTATTAGACAGTTATAATCTTTTTAAAAATATTTTTTTCTTTTTTAAAGAATTTTTTAAAATTTATTTTTTGCACAGAAGAACTGGGTGCAGGCCAGAGGTGTTGGGGGTGAGAGGATTCACCAGAGACAGACTGGCAAGCAGAATAGGTGGATTACTGAAATGTACTGCTAAGGGGAGCAGCGAGTGAGACAGGAAAGGTCTGCTGTGCCATGTGGGTCAGCTCCCTGGCTGGAGATCAAACTAATGTCGCAGTGGTGATAGCACAGAGACTTAAACCCCTAGGCCCCTGGACAGTTATAATCTTATCAAGAGATGCCTTCCTTGCTATTAAATGTTGGAATGACCAGGAAGCTTCTTGGCTCACTTACTATCTCCATGTTCTTTAGCTGCAACAAATGAAAACAGGTCACCCTGTGGGAAGACCCAGTCCCTTGAGAGGAAGGCACCATCACCGCTGACCCATATCAGGACAGAAGTGATATTAGAAACAAAACAAAGTGCCAGATCAGCTGATGACCTCATAGGTCTTCCAGCCTTACTTGATGGTGTAAGTCACACATCTGAATGACCTGATTGTTTTCACTGGACTTGCAGTTCTTCTAGTATATCTCACATTTTATTTTCATGCTTCCATGAAAGTCCCCTCCCGAATCTTCATCAGCTTACCTGTTTGACTGGCCAACTCAAAGTTTATTGGTGAGTTGCTCTTCTGTTGGAGAAGGATTTGAAAAGACCTTCACCAAATCAAGAAGATTTTTCCAGGAACTGGGCAGAGCAGCTCAGTAAGGATGCTGTAGTGTACAGAAGGGTCCAGGTGTATGGGGCCCAGATCTTATCTCTGTGAAGTTGGCTGGCCTGTCTAAGTCTTAGTTGTTTATCTATGAAATAGACATAAACACCTATTTCACTGAATCTATAAAAGATATTGCATTTGTAAATTGAAAAGTTCTGTAGTAGTGGAAAAAATATTTGGAGACTCACTAGATGGTAGCAAGGACTTTTTAAATCCCCAGCATTTTGCACAGTGCCTGGCACATAGCAGAATGTCAACCGATGCTTACCAAATGACTGAATAAAAGAATGAATGAACACATTGAGATAGATGATGGAATACATGAATGAAAAGATGGATGGGTAAGTGAATTAATGGATAGAAGGAAGGAATAATGGATAGATGGGTGAATGGGTAGACAGATGGATAGACGAATGGATGGAGAGTAGACTTAGAGCAGCAATCAGTTCATTCCAACAGATCTTTTTCTCTAGTCCCTTGTGGTTCTTTGTGATCAGAGGAAGGCACTCATCCCAAATTTGGCTTCTGCCTTACAACTGTTTTGTGGCTTTGAGCCAGCCAACTAACCTCTCGGTTTCCTTGCTCATAAAAGAATGATAATGACACCTTCTTTGGGGGCTGGTGGTGTAGTGGGTGTTGAGAAAATTAATTGGGTGGTGGTAAACGGCTTTGAGATCTCCAGATGAAAGGTGCCGCGGAGGTGAGCTGTTATTATCCTTGTTACCTTGGGTTTCCTCTCACTGCTTCTGCCTCCCACACGGGTGGTTCCTCTCAGCCTCCTGGGACTCCTGGTGCCCTCGAAGCAAACTTTACACGGAGAGGGAGCTTGTCTTTCATTGCACTGACTCTTCCCTGGAGTCATTTGGCAGAAGGCTTCCAGGTGACAGGGATATAATCCTAGGAACTTGGCTGCCCTGCCTCATTTCCTTCCAAAAGGTTTGATTTTCTCAAATGCCAACCAGGCCCCACAGTGCATGGCAGCCTGAGAATAGACTCTTTTTCCTGTTTCTGGCATGATCAAAGAGGGAGTCCCTCTAGATCTTATTTTGGGGGCCCCCACCTGTTGGCAAGACCAGGACTTAGAACTGGAGACCAGGTGTCTACCATCTTGTATCCAGAGAGACCTGGGATTTATTTCCATCCACTCCCAGATCACAATCACCCTCCTCCCCAGATGTGACTCTCCAGGTTGAAGGTATGGGCTCCATATATCTTTCAGGTTGTGCATTTCTGATAGAGGAAAAAGGTCACAGGCTTTGATCCTAGGAAGATGGGTTGAATCCATCACCAGGTGCCCTTGTGCTTAACTGACCTGATATGCACTTTTTCCACACCTGTGAAATGGGGCTGTGATTCTGACCACACAGGATGCTTGACAAGATTTAATGAGATGGTGCATCTCATAAATTGCCTTGCATTTGGCTTCTTTCCTCTTCTCCTCTCTCCTTCTCCACTTCCAAGACTGCTCCTGGGATTTTTTGTCCTCCTGTTGGAGGAAAGGCTTTCTCGTGCTCCCTCGAGTGTGTCCCTTCTGTCGTCATCTGCCCCACCCAAGGCTGAGGCAGTAAGAGCGGCCTCTTCGCTGCGCTCATTTGCAACCTTCTGCTTTCTTCTCTGTAGAGACCAGAAATCTTTTTCTGCTGTAAAATGAATCACAACACGTGCCCACTTAAAGCCCTCCAGTGATTGCCAGCGGGAGCAGGCATCTCTGGTCACACCAGACCTCTCCATCCAGCTTGACCTTTCTCTCCCTCCTTCCTCTTCCTACTCTTCTGTGCTCATCTCTTTGTCTATTCTCTCCCTTCTCCTCAACCTCTTTCTCTGTCTCCTTAACTCCCTCTCTTTACTCCTTGCATATCCTTCACCTGGAAACTTATTCCCTGGTGTGACATGAAAAGGAATCTTATTTGTGCCACCACTTCTAAATGTGATTGGAAGGACATTAGGAGAAGAGGCTCACAGAGTTAGTGTCATGTCAACATGGCCATGCTTTGGAGAAGCCATTGCAGCTTCCAAAGGCTGTTTGTCCATGTAGTTCTGATTGGAGAGTGACCTGGGACTGTCCCTCATTTTCCATCAGCCATCTTTAGTCTCTTCTCCAGGAACATGGCACCTCAAATAGTATCTTCTCTCTTGAGAAAGTTTAGTAACTTCTTTTTCTTTATCACTTAGTATCTTATGCCCTAAGAAAAGAAGGGATCGTATTGTTCCTTGACTGTAAATTCTTAATGGTATAGCCTCCATCTCATACACTGTTACATCTTTGACAGATCTGCCCTGTACCTGGGCAGAATGGTTGACATTTGTTGCGTTGGATGGAATGGGGAAATAATGGCCTCCATGTTGGTTTTTTTTTTTTTTCAGACAAAATCTTTTTGGTTCCTACTCTTCCTAAAATAGATCCAGTTATTCTACAACCATTAGGAAGCTTGAAACTGTCTTTGTTCAGGGTAGGACAATATCCACCTAGTCAATTTGGTTGATTTTCCTGCTCTAGAGGTGAAGTCTTCACAGATTTACTCAGTTGTGCTTTTGAATACTTTATCTTTGGCCCTGAGTGTGTTCTTCCCAATGTCTAGGCATGCCTGCCCCCTCCCCCCACCGCACCTCTGCTTAACTTTAAACTTACTGTTTCTTAGTTTTGTTGTAGAGAATGACTGCTTAGTTTTCCCTTAAAATTATTCCTAGAGATGGAGAAAGTGGTTGAGATATTTTCTCCTCTCATTTTTCACACTACCAGCCTCTCCACCTAGAAAGGAGAACTGGCTTCTTGTTCTGGGCCTCCCTAATTCACCCTGAGCAAATCTCTTCCTTGCCTGGGGTAGTTTCCTCCTGTATTTTTTATTATTTATTTATTTATTTATAAAGATTTATTTCTTTATACAAGAACTGGGGTACAGGCCAGATGCGCAGGAGGACGAGAGGATTCACCAGAGACAGAGCAGGGAACAGAACAGGCAGACTGACGAAATACACTGCTGAGGGGAGCAGCGGGCGAGACAGGAGAGGTCTGCCTCACATGTGGGCATCTCTGCAGCCGGCAGGGATCGAACTGGCACTGCAAAGGCTGCAGACAGCTGCACAGCACTTCGCTCAACCGCCTGTGCCACCAGGGAGGCCCTCCTCCTTTATTTTAAGTTAGAGCTGGATTAGATTAGGGATCTACCAGCTGTGGCCCACAATTTGTTTGTATAAATAAAGTTTTATTGGCACACAGTCATGTCCATTGTTTACATATTGCCTATGCCTCTTTTTGTATTAAAAGGGCAGTGCTGATAATTGTGAGAGAGGGTAGGCTTGGAAAGTCTAAAACATTTACTCTCTAGTCCTTTACAGAAAGTTTGTCTTCCTCTGGAATAGGTTTTTTTTTTTTTATAATCCAAAGAGCACAAAAACATGAATTCAAAAGGAGACTTATCCTCCGATGTTTATAGCAGCACTATTCTTTTGTTTTTTTTTTTTAATTTTATTTTATATATTTTTTTTTACACCATTCTTCATTTTTGTACAGTGCATGCTTTCTCATCTTGGTTATAGTCCCCCGTGAAATTCCCACCACCAATTCACCCGTGTCCCATCACCCTAGTCCCTTGCGCTCTTCCCACCCCTGTTTTGATCCTACTCTCTTCTCCCCCTCTGCAGAATGTCTCTGGGTAATAGTTGCCAGTTGATTTTAATATTTGCTTTATTATAATTACTTTTTTCCCTGGTTCCCTATTTGGATCCTCTACATTCCACCTAAAAGTGAAACCATACAGTATTTTTCTTTTCCTTTCTGGCTTATTTCCCTGAGCATAATCCCTTCTCGCTCCATTCATGTTGGTGCGAATGGCATGGATTTATCTTTTTTGATTGCTGAGTAATAGTCCATTGTGTATATGTACCACATTGCAACAAATGTTTTTATAAGGATCTTTTAGTTTGAACATTCACACCATATTTAGCTAATGTTACCAAATTTTCCTTATAGACACGCCTTGCCCTGTCATATATGGTAACGGCTCCCTGGATGTGTCCAAGGGGATCTCTGCCTGGCATCAAACAACATGGGAATCTGCCCTCAGCAAATGCTTGTCCTTTTGTTTCTCTTCAAAACATTTCCCATTGGCATCTAGGGGGGATACTCAGGTTGGTGCTAGAATATCAAGAACACTCATTTCCTTGGGCCCTCCACCATAGCCAGCCAGGATTCCATCAGGCCTCCTTGTACCGGTTCATCATCCCTTATGCAAAATACCCAAATCCACCTTTCTCTGAAAATGGATCCTCTCTCCTCCTGCTCGACATAGATCACGGGGTAATGATATCGGGCCAGAGCAGGCAAAGGATTATTGATGGACTTTCCAAAAGCTGACAGCATCCCTGTAGATTTGTTGTGTGTAGAATATGAATGTGTCTAATCTGGGGTGCAGTCCAGGGTGTGTATGTCCCACATTTTCCCTTTCTGGAAAAAAAAAAAAAAGAACTTTCTGGAAAGTTCTGAGTTCTGAACTACATCTGGTGCTGGTGTTGGAGACTGTGGTCCTGTATTTCTGTTTATGCTTTCTTCCTCTTTATGGCAAGCATTGAAAGGTGTATAAAGGGAGTTAATTTAAACAAACAAACAAACACCTCCCCCCTCTCCCATAAAGTGTGTAAAGATAAGGACAGGACTCGGCTCTGGCTTAAATTGTTACATGGCTCAGAAGTGACTGAAGTTTAGAAAGCCTGTCTGGAGGGGCACTTCCCATTCCCTTAATAACCCCCAGTTCTTTTTTTTGTGTTCCCTAACTCTGCTCTGTGATCACCCAGACGCCCTCTTTTTGCTCCAGACCCAGAGAATCTCTGCATGATGGTTAGTTAATGAACAATCCCGTCTTCCCCATAAAATCAGATGTGGCGCCAAGAGCTCGTTTGACATTCCCGACACGTTCGAAGACCAGCTTCGTGGTTGCTGAGGACCCTCCCAGGAACGAGCCTCCCTGGCAATCCGGATGGGGGAGGGATCAGGGATCCGGGTTTTGGGATCCTGGGGCTGGTTTGGGGGGAAGGCTGTGACTTTGAGGCCACACCAGCCTGTGTGCTGTGTTCAGAAAGGGACTTTTCCCACCCTTTCAAAGGGCAATCTCCCTGGCCTTAAGTAGTTCTTAAAACACCAAACAACATTAGCTCCCACAAATGAGGGAGGTTTAAACCTAAACCCGATTACAGCCAAGAGTGGCTAGGCGGCCAAGGTGCTATAAAGAAATGATGTTATTATGTCCAAGGGATGCCATTAAAACTCTGTTTACAAACCAAATGTGCCAGGGAATGGGTCAGGGAAAGAATTATTAGCAACCAAGCTATTTGATCTCTTTTATGATCCGTGAGTCATATCGCTCCATGCTCTAGAAGGTGAATAATGAAAACCTCAAGCCTGTTGATTTATAAACAGGCCCAGAATTCCCTGTTCTTTAACCTCAGATGCCCTCTTAAGTGTGACTTGCCCTAAATCAAATGTGACATCAGATGCCACTGGGCCTCTCCCTCCTCCCGAGAGGTAATTGAAGAGGTGATTGGCATATAAGGCGCATAAAATGTTCGAGGTGATGGATCACCAAGAGAAGGGTCAATGGCCAGGACTCAGAGACACGGCTCTGTTTGTACATGCCCCTTATCTGCAGGGCGTGAGCCTCCAAAGTTGTCTTTGTCCAAGCTCTGCATTCTCAGCCCATGGAGGACAGGGAGTCTTGGGGGCGGACATACTACTTGGGCCTAACAGCCATGATCTGTCCCCCATACAGAGGTTATGAGTTTCAGGACCGATCTGCTCCTCCCCCCATTACTGATTGCATCCTGGGAAAAGTGACCTCTCTGAGCCTCTGTTGCTGAACCTGTCAAATGACACAGGCATGGTTAAGTGCTGCCCTACTGTGTGACAGTGGTTCTATGTGCCATCCGCCTGCTTATTGGAATCCTCCCCAGGATCAGATTGGCTTGATCATAAGCTGACTAGGTGGTGCTGCACCTGTTCAGCCAGGTGTCCTCCTAGAACTCTGTGAGGCCATACCAAGATTGAGGGGCAGACCCCAGGGCAGGATGTGGGTGTGAGAGGTTCATTCAGGAGCTCTCCCCAGCAGCCGGGGAAGCAAAGAAGTAAGACCTTACATGGAAGAAGCAGGTCAAGACTCAGTCCTCACCCGCATAATACTGGCACCCCTACTGTGGACAATGGGGGTGAAGTCCCATAGGAAGCTTTAGGAAGCATGCACAGAAGGCCCCGTGTTGCTCACCAGAGGGTGAAGAGCAGTGATAGCGCATGTCAGCTCCAGCAAGCAGGATGGGATGCCCCTCCAGGCACCTCAGCCATGGCCGGCCTTCCCCATGGCCTGCTAGTGGGTGCCAGGGGCCAAAGGGTCTCCTCCGGCAAAGAATAGTAGGTGTTGCATTGGAAGCCATTGGGTCAGCCTGCACAAGGGGTGGGGGGGTTGTGGTGTGGAGGGTATGGGCGGATCCCCATGAGCCCATGCCAGGAACGAGAAACTTGAACCACAGGAGTCTAGAGTCTTCCCAAAGGTCTGCAGCTGGCAGGTGGTGGGGCTGGGGGTGAGAGGCAGGATCTGTATCCATGGGTTGTCTGATTTTAGGGCCAGCGAGGAGCCCATCTGGGCTACAAGTTACAACCCTTCATGGGAGGCAATGCTCTGCCATTTTACAAAGAATCTGAAGTTCAGAGGGGTGAAGTTCAGAGGGGTGAACTGACTTTATCCCACAGCGAATTAGCCACTGAGCCGAGATTGAAACTTGGCTCCCCTTGACTTCAAAGTCAGGGTCAGCCTCACCATGCAAAATGTATGCTTGCCAGACCACCCCAGGGGGTGTCCTGAATGGGAGCAGTGCCCCGTCTTCTCAGACCACAGCCGCAGGCTACAAGGACAGGCATAAGGTTTTCATGGTCTCATTCCCTGAAGGTCAACACCATGGTGGAGGTGAGGGAGGCCAGCATGGGTGCAGTGGCCCCTTGTGCCCACAGCCCAGGCTCTCTGCAAGGGGCTGACTTGTGGCTCAGCCCCCATCTGGGCAGACTGCAGTGCTGCTGAGCAGCTCTTTATCTGCAACATTCCCCTCGGCCCTGGGTCATCCTTCATGCTCTTTGGGCTTGTCAAAAATCAGGCATCTTGGCACCAGCACTGGCATACAAAGCTCTAATTATGTGTCCTACAATGGACACTTGAGGCAGAAACTCTGCTTCCCCTTCAAGGAATGGAACAGAGGCTTAGAAAGTACCAGTGCGCTCACAAGCACCAGGGCAAAAGGGCAGAGCACTGTATTAAGCAACTTAGGGTGCTGGCTGGCACCGCACGTGCTGTGGTTTTCTGGCCCACTTCTGACTTTAGGCTGGGGTGCAGGGGTGCTGTCTTGCAGGTTATTAAAACATCAGGAGACCTACACACTGCCCTGGGGTGTTCCTGTCCATGAGCCTCACTGTCCCTTAACTCCCATGTGACAAGATGATTTGTTCAGCAGTTTTTCACTATAAGAGTTTCTGACTGGTTTTGGTTAATATGCCTGGCAACAGAGGGGTCCACTGTGATCCATTTCACCCTCCATGAGAGCTGAGGTTGACTGAGTGAGCCCCATCCTGCCCCCACACTAGCCATTCAATAAATCAGAGACTCTGTTAGGGTAGGGCTATTTGTCTTGCCCACTGATGTATTTCCAGTGCCTGACTCAGGGGATTAGGGATTCGAGCACATAATAGATGCTCAATAAATACTTGTTGAATAGTTACATCAAATCACTGACAAAATTGTTAACCAACATCAGCAAAGGAACCCTCAAGACAGAATCTGCCTGCCCCAAAGTATTCTTTGAAATGCTCATAGCTTCTTAATTTCCTATTCATGCATTCACAAAATAGCTGTATCACAACTTGGGATGTGTTCAACACTTACATCCTTGTGGTCACTAACATTGACCCCATCTTCCAACTGAAGCTAATGGTACTAAAAAGCTCAATTCTCACTGAAAAACACACAGGAAATAAGAGGCAGAAAATGGAACTCTGGCCATGCCTTTCTCGCATGGCTGGGCCTTTTTTCTGTCCCATGTTTAAGATAATTATGTCATTTATCTCCTAGCCTCAAGTAAAACCACATATCTGTGTGTGTGTATGTGTGTGATCATATACATAGCTCCTGTCACTCCATGAATCTGTTCAGAAGCCAGAAACTGTGGTACAGAGCAGGTACTTGTGTAGGGAGTCTTTCAAAATGGCCTTCAATGATCCTTGCTTATCAGTGTTCGTGCCCTTGTGTAATGCCCTCCCTTGTTGGATAGGCCTGGCCTGTGTATCCAAGAGGGCATTAAGAAAATCACAGTGAGCCACATAAAAGATGTTGCAACTCTGTCTTGGGTCTCTTGCTCTGGGGAAGCTAACGTTCATGTTATGAGGAATCTCAAACAACCCAGTGGAAAGGTCTATGCTGTGAAGAACTGAGGCCTCCTATCAATCAACAGACAACAAGGAACTAAGACTTCCTACTAATAGTTTTTTTTAATGCCTTTTTAAACTTTTTTTTTTAATTTATTTATACAAGAGCTGGGTGTAGGCATTACACCCAGAGGTGAGGGGAGGTGAGAGGATTCACCAGAGGTAGAGTGGGGAGCAGAACAGGTGAATCTACTGAAATCCACTGCTGAGGGGAGCAGCAGGGAGACAGGAGAGGTCTGCTGCACCATGTGGGTAGCTCCCTGGCCAGGATGGAACTCATGCTGCAGTGGCTGCCTATAGCTTCATAGTGCTGAGACTTAACTCCTTGTGCTACCAGGGAGGCCCCCATTCCTACTATTAGCTACATGAGGGTGCCATCTTAGAGGTGGATCAAGCTCAGTCAAGCCCCAGCTGACATCTTGACTTCAGCCTCATGAGGGGCCCAGAACCAGAACCACTCAGCCAAGCTTCTTCCAAATTACTGATCCACAAAATGAACTCATGAATATTTGTTTATATTTTAAGCCTCTAAGTTTTGAGGTAAATTGTTGAGCAGTCACAGATAATGAATAGTAAGTTTGGTATGTATTTCTTGAGTGAGTGAAGAAACCGATGAATAACTAAATGTATGAATGAATGCATTCTTTTTCAGGTTGCTTGTAGTGGCCTAGAAACTAGCTCTATCCACATGGACAAAGCGAATGACTTCAGGATACTATGACCTTGTCTCTCTGGGCCTCAGTGTCTGCATCTGCATCTGTAAAGTGGGGCTGGCAGCAGTAGCCACTCAAAGAATTTCTATAACACTTCAGTCAGAAAAGACAGGCAGGGGCCCTTAGCATAGTGATTTGCAGGGTCATATTAAAAATATTTAACATCCAGCAAAGGATGGGCTTAAATAATCAGAATGGGCATCAGCATAATCAAGCTTGGGGAATGGCACCTGGAGAGCCTGGGGTGAGAGGCTGCACCATGTGGGTCAGCTCTGTGGCCGGGGATCGAACTCATGCTGCGGTGGCTGGAAGTTACCCTCATACGCATTGCCACCAGGCCACAAACTAATAGCCTTGGTGCCTCCTTCCAGGAGCTCGCAGCCTAGAGTGGGAGTAGATAAGCAAGCATTTATACTATAGTGTGAAAGACATATATGTGTGCAAAATGGGGATCAAATCTGCTATGGGAGAGAAAGGACCATGTAAATGATGAGCCTTTGACATCCTCTGCCTCTGTCCCAGCCTCAGCCACTCTTCAGGGCTGATGTTTTTTTCTTCTTCCCTTCCCCTCCCCCCTCTGCACCCCCTCCTTGGGGAGCTGCCTCTCTCCTCCTGCATTCCTGGACTTCTCACATCCATTGTCTTCCCCCAGAATTGCCTTCTGTCTTCCTTCTGCTCTGGGCGGCTGTCCCCTGGGGAAGTACTTTGATAAGTTCATCTGGGTGTTCACCATTGCACATTTAAAAAAGTCTTCCTCGCAGAGCACAGAATTAGCCCAACTAGCGAGGCCACTGGGAGGCTGACTCAAACGCCCACAAAAGATGAAATTTGCCGGACCGTTGAGCTGGAGGGAACTCCCAGGTGGAGGCATTTCTTTTATTTGGCATGACTATTGGATTTGCTGGGTACCCCCTTGCCACCTTGTTTCCCCCATTGCCCCCCTCTACAGGCTGGCAGGCCCCACCCGCAACCCACCTGAAGTATGCTCTCTCCATGGCTGCCCGGGTCTTTCAGAATTTTGCCGTGTGCCCTCTGTCCTCACGTGGGGAGGAGCAGGGCAGAAAGCCGTGGATCCTGGTAGCACAGATGGGGCTGAGAGAGGGGTGTGGTTCTAGTGGACGCTGCCAACTCTCCCTGCGCTGCCCTTGCGTGTTTGAATGTCCAGCGCTTTTTGAAAGGTCGGGCCCTTGTGTTTTGTGTGTTGGCTGCTGTGCCTCTAAGGCCTGGCTGTGCCTGGAGCAGGTGGAGTGACCGCATCCCAACACCGGCAGCTACAGGGCATGCACCCCCTTCCCACCATGGCAGGAGAGTGGGGTGCGGCTCCAGGCGTGCCATTCATGTCTGGCACCTCTGTCTTCTTCGGAGTGCAGAAAATTCTAGGAGAAACAAGTCTTTGCCTCTTGCTTGGCCAAGAAACCCACTCTTGTCTGATTTTCAGAACTGAGAAATTAGTCCTGAGCCAAACTAACTTGACCACTCACCTGCCTGGTGACCTTGGGCAAGTCTCTTAGCTTCGCTGAGCCTCAGTTTCCCCATCTGTGAAAAAGGAGCCATTACAGTTCTTACTTTTATTAGTGCCACTAATAATAAATGCTTTGTAAATATCATGTTGGTTGCTGGTGCTATTATTTTCATGATCTGAAGTGCCCCATTCTGTCTCTTCTTCCCCCTCTTCAGTTCTCATGGAAAAGATGGCTGCATGCAAGATGAATGTCAGTTTTCCTTGCAACACATCCATACACAGTGCTCCGCTCCCTTGAACTTCAAAGAGAAGCCCCCTCCGGGAAACTTGACTTGTCGTAAGTAAGTGCAGCAGGAGAGAGATGGGAGCACCGCGAGGCCTCTGAGCAGCTGTTTGATGTCACACTGGGGTGGCCAAGACTCCGGGGTTGGGCCTGTTTACTCCTTGCCGATAATATCTCCCATCGACTGCCAGGAAGGGGGGAGGCCGGGTGGGTGAACAGCACCTTTGTCGGTGTTTAAATATCCATGATAATGCCTCTGAGGCCGGTGTGGGTGATGTGTGGGAAGATCCTCCATACACCCATTTAGAAAATTCATATTGAGACTCTAAATCTCTTAAAAAAAATAAAACAGTGACCCTTAACCGTTATTTTTCCAGTTAAGAGTGTTGAGCTTCTCCTCATCAATAATTCTCATTGCTGGAGACTAGGACTCTGGAGGTCTCCATCTTAATGAAACTTGTCAGTGAGTAGTATTATGGGGTCGAGCTTTCTCGCCGTTTGGAATGGGATGGGATGCTAATTGGATTTCAGGAAATAAGGATTCCACGGGCAGAAATATTTGGGAAACAACTTGCTTTAACAACACGCACTGGTATTCTTAACTGCATAGCTTCCCAGAATGTATCAACACTCATGTCCATGCTGATTTTTTCCCCCCCTGAGGATCAGGGAGGCCACATTTCTGCAAACTCTTTTGGACCATGGAATCCTTAGCTTGTGGAGTATATTGTGAGATGAACGTTTTGGGAAATGGTTTGGTCAAAGGGTTACCATATGAAATAAAATGGTGCAAAAGGCACATAGTAAATGCTTGGTGAACAGTCAGTATAGTCACTGCTGTTACAGAAGGAGTTGAACGTCAAAGTCACCGCCAAATTTAAAGATCTATGATTGTAGAGCAAGGTCACAAAAAAGTGATGTGGGTTTGTTGGATTTGAGGAAATGAAAAGAAAAACGAAACCACACGTTGACAATACTGTTTCCTTAGTCACTGAAATTCAGTCCCTAACAAGTAGCAAAACTGACCTGCATGTGCCTTTCCTTGCTGCTTTCTCTTGAGATCGCCACAAGCAGTGGGATTCTTGGAGGCAAATACCCTCCAAGAAAACTGCAGGGCACACGTGTCAGCATTTGGAGGAGAGTTACCATCTTGGAAAGGAGCCCTGGCTGGAGCCTGGGTTGGCCCCATGTCCTACCGTGGACATGCATTGGCTACGACCACATGGGGAATACCACTCTGCCTGGCCTGGGGTGCCTGACTGTCAAACACCAGCAAGATGGGAACACATCACCTTGCTGCTTGCAGTGAAGGCTGCAGGTCAGTTGCGTTGACATCACCTGGGGGCCGCCTTGTTCTTGGAGAGAGTTAGGTCTCTTCCCACCTACTTGCCAATTCCAGGTTTTGTCTGGTTTCATGGTAAAGTGGCTGCCTGCTTCAAATGATGTGCCCAAAGGGCCTGCATCTCCAGGTGAAGAGAGTTCTCTTGTTTGGGGGCAGAGCTGAGGCTGATTCTGACTTCTCTGTAGTTCTGATACCTTATGACAAAAGATCATCAACCTGAAGACTCAGTTTCCTGCTTTCTACCCTGAGTCTGTCCTTCCTGACCCCTTACACTCTCTCTCTCTTCTTTTCCATAATAAAACCGCGATGTAATCAGGCCCCGGAATGTGTCTTGGCTTGGGGAATAAACTCAGGCAGCTTGGTTTATTAGCTGTTTCTATGGGAGAGAACTCTTGGGCCAAACAGATATTTACAAACATTGAAAGCACAAGTGTCTTCACTGGAGATAACTGGCCTCTCAGAGAAGTCTCACTTTTCACTACACCCTCCCCTTGTCTACACTCCTCCTTTATCCTGCATCTGCCTGGCTAACCTATCATGAGAAAGTGTCCCAAAGAAATTCTTCACTGCTTTTGGGAGTTCAGGACCTGAAGGCTTGGTCCTTGGGGGACTAGACTAGAAATGGGGCCTTGAAAAGTGAATGTTTTGGTATGGTGGGTTGGCCAGCTTTTGTGAACCAAGGTCAGTACCCAGAGGGGGTGTTTGTAGCCTCATAGTTCCTCTAGTGGTTGGAAGCACAAGTTCATATATTAACATCTTCCTGCTCCAAGTATTCATTCATGCAACAAATATGGCCCTCACACCTACATGCAATGTATTTGGCACTGGCATTACCGTGTTGTAACTGTCAGAGTCTGGAAGAAAACATGCATCATTAAAGGTTCTTCAAGTGGAGAGAATTTAATACAGGGCATTTGATGCCTGGGTAGTGGAAATGCTGAAGAGGCAAATAGGAGAGAATAAGGCAACTCACAGATTACCAGTAGCAGGAAGTCACCAATACCTCTGAGAAGAAGTGTCAAAAAGAAGCAGCTTGTATTACCAAAGCCCAGGTGCCAGGACTTCCAAGTAGAGCCAAGGTCATGGAGTAGCCATCGCTGCTGCCAAACTGGGATGGGTAGGTGGAGTGAGAAGTCATCTAGCAGGATCCTCTGCCCTCCAGACTTTCACCAGTCCCATTGACTGAGAGGACCAGGATGCCAGAAGGCAAAGGAGCCTGAGAAATGTAGGTCCCTCTGTTTTAGAGCAGGTGCCTGTCTGGCACCCACTGTGAAAGGGTCCAGCAGTGTCCCTGCTGTCTCAGAAAGATGTAGGTATCCACTCTCACCTGGCTTTCCACATACTCTTGACATCCATCTTCCAAACCAAAACCGAATCTAAAGAGTGAGACACCATGGTCTTTTGATGTTTTTTTCACTGAGAATTTGGGACATCGCCAAGGGCAAAACAAGTTCACCTTTCAGAAGAAAATCCATTTAAAGGGTGAACAAAACATGGATGAAGAAATACCCCTCCCCGACTCCCTGCAATGAGCCTAGTCTTGGGACTTCCTCCAAGCCCTGAAAACACCTTTCCCTATAATAATAACTAACATTTGAGCGGTTGGTTTGTCATTGTGTTAGGTGTTTTCTGTGCATAATCTTATTAAAACTTATTCCAACCTTATTATTATGCCACTCTTATTATTCCCAATTTATAATTTGCCACCCAAAGTTTAGATAGGTTAAATCCCTTTCACTTATCATGTTGTCAGGAAGGAGTAGAACTGGATTTGGAGGAAGTTAATCTGATTTCATGTTTCGAGCCACTCGTCAATAATGACTCCAATTTGTTGGTCTTGCATGTGGGGGTTGCGTAATGAAGGTGTATTTAATTGTGTGGCCAATAAAAGAGGCATGACAGGAAGGTGGGTAGAATACAGTGCAGCTGCTGGTAGGGCAGCTCTGAGTAACCATGTACTCAAGTAACCACTTGAGTAACCACCAAGTGAGGTGGACACTTATTCCTCTTGCACATCAGATTTTGTGCCAGCTGGAATGGTAGCTCTGATCCTCAGAGTTCTTAAGGGTGTGGATTTCTTCTATTTTTATCCTTCATCATCCTTAGGGTATTTTCATGATGGACACTTATCTAGGTATTCCACCACCAAGTGCAGCTGGTGCAAAGAGGAAAATGAAGGCAGGAAAAAAAAATTACCTCCATTCTGTGGGCATTTCTCTTGTCTTCTTGTCACTATTCCCATGTAGCTGCAAGGGAGGCTGGAAACAGACTGTCCCACTAAAACCAATTGTTCTATCAGTATAGGATAAAGGAAAAGTGACATTGAAGGACACGGTGGAGTTCTGCTCGCAGGTACCTTGCTTTTCAGTTTACTGATTGAAAGTTTTTTTCCATGTTTCATCTTAACTATTGGAAATCTTCATTTTGGGCTAATTTTGTTTTCAATTTACACATGAGGCAATTGAGGACAAGAGGGGTGAAAGGATTTGCTCCAGGTCACTAGATGAGTCAATTAGGTGGGGAGTGAGGTTTGAATGGGAATTAATTTTGTAAGTGGCCATTCACTTATGAATTCTTTTTATATTATAAATGGCTTTTTGCTTCTAGATAAAACCTCATTACTCTCTTAGAGATGGATAATAAATTCTTATGTAGTGAAGACCCATTCATATAATCACTCTTTGTTTCATGCTTAGTGCTATTCAACTATTAGGAATTATTACAGAGACTATTACCAAACCCAGATTTTTTGACATTTGCACAATTCCTGCAAGTCTGAACTAAATAATTCATATGAAACAATAAAAAAAATGAGAGCTCAAGTGTCTGGAGGGTTGAGTCAAGAAATATTTGTTTTTGTGGACAGAAACTTAGTCTAATTTAAGCCAAGAACTTTAGCTGTTACCCACAGCAGATGACATCTCTGTGCACTCAGGGGCTAGAAACAAGGTCAGAAGATCCCATTATTTTAGAATTTACTGTTTGAGCCCATCTTGTACCAAGTTGCTAGGGAAGCAAATATCATGTTGCAGATGATGACCAATAAACTCATTTAATTATCAATAAACTCATAGGCATATTCTCTACCCCAACACCCTATCCTGCATTACACATGCTCAGCCACCTACCAGCACCTCCATACTTTGAATGGATATGCCCTCGTAGCTGCCCAGATGCTGCGGGCATCTGACAGTTTGACACCAACGTGATGCAAATGCATTGCAAAGTGGAATTGCAAATCTTGCAAAAGATGCAGGATTTCATAAAGTGGATGAAAATTTTTCTGGAGAGCAGCTCTAATTACAAGCCAAGCATTTGATGGATGAGAATGCGGTAGCATCAGGCCAGGTGACACGACAGGTGCTTCAAACGAGACTGATTTGTGTATCAAAGGCTAAACAGAGGCCCTTAGGAAAATTGATGAAGCCCTCTAGTATTTCTGAAAAATTACCCTCTCTATGATCCTGCTGCAAAAAGTAAAATGTGAAGGTAATGTGTCATATTAGCATCACATTATCTATCTATCCACCGATCTATCTATCTATCTATCTATCTATCTATCTATCTATCTATCTATCTATCTATCTATCTGGTCTTGGAAAACTTGCCAAAACTTGATGCAAGCTTTGTTCATTCTAAGAATGAGCATGTGGTTGACATCTAGTGAGATGGTTGTTAGCTATGATAAAAATAACTTGTTTTTATAATTTTGAGTTTGAAGAGTTTCAACCCCCTAGGGTCCCTTGAATGTTTTATTAGATTGTGAAATTTATTGAACAGTCCTGCATCCAAGGTGGGGATGGAGATCTTGACTTGCCTGTCAGCCGTTTCGCTTTAGCTGATGGAAAGGATTGCTGTGCAGGGGAGTGTGCGATAGTAGGACATTAATTCTTGGCAGCCTTTCTGGGCACTAGAGTAATAGGGATGCTGCTGATGATAACAAAACAATCACAACAAGCATTAATTGGACTTTTATTATGTTCCAGGCACCATGCCAAACACTTTGCCTGGGTGATGTCATAGAATCCTTAGATAACCCTCTAAGGTAACTGATTTTATCCCCATTTAACAGTTGAAGGTATAAAGGTTTAGTGAAGTTAGATATTTTGCCCCTGAGGTTCAACATTGAGTCCTTCGGAAGACTGAATCTTCCCTACTTTCCCCCATCCCCATCTCTTTTTATTGTAGCAAGAATATTTGACATGTCATTTAGCACACTTTAAAGTATTGTTAGCTATAGGCACATACTGTAAACAGCTCTCTAGAACTGACTCATCTGGCAGAACTGAAACTTCATACCCATGGAACAACTCCTTATCTCTACCCTCCCCCCAGGCATGGGGACCTCCATTCTACTCTGTGTCTGTGAGTTTTGGCTATATTTTAAAATTTTATTTTAATTTTCATAGAAGAATTGGAGTATATTCCAGATGTGGTAGGGGTAGGGTGGGTGGTGAGAGAATTCATCAGAGATAGAGTGGGGAGCAGAACAGGCAGATTTACTGAAAAAAAAAAATACACTGCTAAGGGGAGCAGCAGGTGAGATGGGAGAGGTCTGCTGTGCCATATATGGGTCAACACCCTGTCTGGGGATCAAACTCAGACCGTAGTGGTGGTAGTGCTGAGACTTAACCCCTAGGCCACCAGGGAGGCCCAGTTTTGGTTATATTAAATACACCTCATAAATGATGTCATAAGTGTCCTTCTGTGACTGGTTTATTTCACTTAACATCCTGGGCTCCAGGTTATCCATGTTGGCCCATACGGCAGGGCTTCCTTTTATATTATACTTAAACATTTTTTTTTTTTAATGTAACAGGGCTTCCTTTTTTTTTTTTTAAAGGGTGAGTAATCTTCCTTTGTCTTTATAGGCTGCATTTTCTTTATGCTAAATCCCCTTTTGATTCTTGCAAGTTGAGCAAACCTAGAAAAGGAGTTGGGTGCCTACTATGTTCCAGGCATGTGGGAAGAGCTTTCCATGTACTATCTCATTTACCCCTTACACAGGACCCATCTACAGATGAGAAACTGAGGATTAACATAATCAAGCCATGTACCCAAAGTCAGAGATAAACTACTGCATGGCGGACCCAGGATTCTAACAAAGATATGCGGTGTAGCTGACTCTAATGTTCAATCATACATCTCCCTTAGAATTCTTGTTTCCCTTATATCTTTGCCAAAAAAGTGCATTGCATTATCAATTTTATTTTAAACCCTTGATCATGAGTGATGGTTAAGAAACACATGTATTTTTTATTTATAAACTCTGTTCATATTCTTTTCTCACTTTTTTTTGAATATGCTCAAAGAACGAGCATATTCTTTGCTCATTTTTTTCTATTAAGTGGTTGGTGTTTTTTATTTCTAGGAGCTCTTTACATATGATGAAGTTTGCCATTTTGTTTGTGACATAAGCTCAAATTTCTCTAGTTTGTCTTTTGCCTTTGCTTATGAGATGTGTGTGTGTGTGTGTGTGCGCGCGCGCACGTGCACACGCGCATGCTATCTTGCATAAGTAGTCAAAATGATCTAGTTTTTTATTTCATAATTTCTAGATTTTAAGTGATGGTGAGGTAGACTTTTCTGCCCCGCAGGTTATAAAGTAATCTTAAATGTAAAGTAGTTCTATGTGTGTTCCTTTTGGTTCAGTAGGTATGTTGGAGAGAAGGTGTACTGAGGTGTAAACCACTCCCGATGATGCATATGTTCAAGTTGCATTGTTCTGTACTTTAGGAAGATGGAGATAATTATCTCCATCCACTTCTACTTCTCCAGATGCCTATCTTGCCCATCCTTCCTGGCTTTATCCCTGTAATCCACACTACCAGGGCACTATAGCAGGAGGTGCTAGGAAATATTTCAGCAGAATATTAAACCTTGACCACATGATCCTGAAGTCTCTTCTCTTATTTGTATCATTGCTGCTTCAGGCTGACTAGACTTTCCTTCCCCAGCATCAGAGAAGAAAGAGTAGCTGTTTGATCTGAAGAGAAAGATTTCTACTAGACACAGACAGAATACCATGGGCTTTGTAGTGATAAAGAACATAAAAGCTGTTTTGGATTCAGTATGCAGCAACTGGAAGGAAATTTTGAGTAAGCTGCATTGTATCTTTTATATTGCATGCAACCCCCATGAGAAGGCTTTCACCCATATTTAAGAAAATGGTTTTCTAGGCTGAGCTGAGAACATATCTGGGGTATGTCTCCTAGAAAGGCCAGGGAGGGGGTTAGGGAAGGGAAGTCTGTTGAGGTTAGTCAGAGCTTGGACTCTGGCTTCATACAGATCTGGGTTGAAGTTCTGGTTTTGCCAGCTCTTATGCTGGGACCTTGGGCAAGGGAATTAGCAATCCAGAGTCTTAATTTCTTCATCTATAAAATAGGGAATGGGTGGAGCAGAGGAAGGCCAGAAATAGCATAATATTCATCCATATGCCTTTTCAGTATTTATCTCAGAGTTATCAATTGAACTGGGTTCTGATCTTGCTTCTTTCACTCTTGGATGTCAGACCTCATTACCCCACTCATTACCCCATTACTCACCTCATTACCCCACTCACGTGACATATAGGTGGTGCATCTCCAACATGCAGGACCATGCTCCTGCTGGTGCTCTGACTACATCCTCTGCAAACCCTCATGTTTGCCTTTATTCATATTCTTCTTAGTCTCCTCCATTGTAATATAAGTTCCTTGAGTGCATCAAAAGTGCCCCACTCCATGGCAGCATCCC
This sequence comes from Talpa occidentalis, assembly GCF_014898055.3. Lineage (NCBI taxonomy): Eukaryota > Metazoa > Chordata > Mammalia > Eulipotyphla > Talpidae > Talpa > Talpa occidentalis. The sequence continues at coordinate 82,914,563 of NW_023601433.1, read as the reverse complement.
TGTGTGGTAGATAGCTTCTACTATTGCCCTCAGTGACCCCCTTATGTTGCTACTGAATATTCTTTATTTTATGATATGGAGTAATCTTATAGAAACGCTTCCCTTTGAGTACTGAGTTGGCTTACTCATCCTACTGCAGGGACATGACTGACATGCTAGGATATTACTTTCAAAATGAGATTGCAAAGAGATGGTTGCTTCTATCTTGTGAATCTTCTCTAGTTTTCTTGCTCACTCTCCTTTGTGGACATCTATCATGAACAGCCCTAAAGAGAGGCCCACATGGCAATGTGAAACTAGCAAAGACCTGAGACCCTCAATCCTACAACTTGTGAGATGTTGAATCATCCCCCCTGTTGAGCCTTCAGATGAGACTGCAGCCCTAGTAGTTACCTTGGTTGCAGTGCATGAAAGACCTCGAAGCAGAAGACACAGCAAAGCCATATCCAGTTTTCTGACCCACAAAATCTATGCGATAACACATGCTTGTGTTTATTTTAAACCACTAAGTTTTGGGGTGATTTGTTCTCTAGTAATAGGTAAGTAGCACTGGAAACTATTACCTGAACTATAAAAGGCACTTAAATAATTTTTGTTAAATAAATGCATAACCTCAGGATCCATAATGACTTATTGAGTGACTATTATGTGCCAGGTCTATAAGAGACATCACCTCAATCCAGGCCTGGTAGAATAGTAGGTACAACATAATTTCCATCTTAAAGATAAGAAAACCGAGACCTGAAGTGGTTAACTGAGTTGATTTGGGATTCAAATCCATGTCTGTTATTGAATGATATTCAAAGCATTCATGTTTGGAAATATGAATTCAGATATCTGTCCTCTTTGTGTACCTTGGAGTTTAAATTTCATTCCATTTTATAGAAGGGAAACTGAGTCATGGCAAAGGGAAGTAATGACTTAAACCATGTGCCATGATGACAGATTTTCAGATAGAGCCAGAACTAGAACCCTGACCTCCCAATTGCTCTCAGAGTATTTCTGTCCTCCAGCCCCACCTGACTTGGAGATACCACACTGTCGGGAAAGGCTGGCCATGTCTCTGAAAACTCAGCCACTGTACTATTGATGGTTTCCTTATGTATCACCCAGACATGGCAAATGCAGTTACCGAATGACATCCGTGCCCAAAGTTGACCTTATTTACGGTGACTACACCTGCTTCTCCAGTAAGGAGCTTCTGTGTAATTGAGTGGACCAGGCAGGAATTAGATCTGGGTCCATGATCTATATAGCCTGTCCATATCTTAATCTATGTCAGTTCTTTCCACTGATCACTGTTCTGCAGCAAAATGTAACCACGTGGCCTTTGAAAGCCAACAGAGGGGCAGCAGCAGATACCTTCAGAAGCAGGGCATCAGGATGGCTGACTTGCCAGTCCTAACACTAGAATAGCTTTGGGGTGGGCTGGGTTATTTTTCACATGAACTCCAACAACTCGCCTTCTCTTTTTTTGACAGCCCGGACATAATCTTCCCCCGGGAGCTTTCTCTTCCCTTCCTAGCAGTACGCACTCTGTATTGTGATATCTCTATTTATCCAAGTCTCCGACTAGAGTTTCCTGGACACAAGGATTATGTCTTGATTATTTCTGGACTGCTGGTGTGTCCTTCAGTGCCTGGCACATGGTGGACACAGAGGGCCTGCTGCTGCTATGTTGTATTAGAAGTAACTGAGAGAAGAGGGGAAGTAGAATCTCCCCCCGCCCCCAGGGCCCTGTGCTGTCTCTCCCCCATTAACCTGCCCCGAATATCAGTAACATCAAGTTACAAATCTCACTACTGTCAGCTTAGTGTGTGATTTCATTTGTTATAAGCAATGAACTGGTGTGCCAGAATTGAGGTAGGAGGTGAAAATTTCCCTGAACTGGCCTGGAAACAAGTTCTTGGTCAACCTGTCAAAACTCTTTTTAAAATTAGGAACGTGAAGATTTTATTTCTCTCTTGGGGCGTCCAGTTGTAAAACTCACCAATGGAAGGCTGTGAGAAGCACTGTCATAATAAAGAACCTAAAATTATTTTCTTTAGCTCAGTGTTTTACTAATTATTTTGACCATGGGACCATTGCTTCCCATTACCGCCTTAACGGTCCCTTTAAAGTCCCACTGGAAGTGTTATTTCACACCCTTCTCATTTTATGGTGGAGGGCGTGTGGCGGGCTTGGCAGCGGCTAGGACTGATCTCTTTTAGAACCTTTGTTGTTCTCTTAGTAAGAATATTCTTTATTTTTTAAGATTTATTTTATTGATTTATGCATCCAAGAGCTGGGGTGTAGGCCAGAGATACAGGGGTGAGAGGATTCAGCAGAACAGGCAGATCTATTGAAATACACTGCTGAGGGGAGCAGCGGGAGAGACAGGAGAGGTCTGCTGCGCCATGTGGGTAGCTCCCTGGCCGGGGATGGAACTCATTGCTGATGGCTTGCTAGTGCTGAGACTTAACCCCTGCACCACGAGGGAGGCCCCACGTAGGCTTAGTTTTGGTGAAGGCCTTAAGACCATACATTTCAAGGAGACTCCACAGTTCAGAGCAAGAAGCTACAGCACTTAGGCCGATTTTCAAAGGAAGTCATGATAGACCTGGCGGTTTTCCCCATGGCTTTAACCTAAGAGGCAGTTTAAGGAAGGCATGTGCCGGGGACGGCGCAGGGCAAGGCCCTGTCACCCCCACTAAGAGCCCAAGCCGGGACTGCTTCCCTGAAGTCTTCTTGCCATTTCTTCTTGGCCTGTCCGGGAAGGGGATGGCAGTGTTCACGGCCCCCTCATTTGTCATTTTAGTCATTTTGTTTTTCACTCCATAAGCTACTCGGTGCCTATCTAATCAGGGGGCTGCTTCCTGTTTTTGTTCGTGGCCCTTGGTCCCACTGGAGCGATTTTTATCATCAAACAGTATGAAAATAGAATGTTAGGAATTGGCACCCCTCTCCTGTTGCGAGGCCACGGGGCTGGCCAGTTGGCTTGGGCAGAAGACACGGAAACAGCCTGAGACCCGGGCACGTATTGTCTGCAGCACAAACACCAAAGCTTGCCTCTTGTTCCCTTCACATGGCCTCCCCTCACAAAATAAAAATAATGATGCAGTTTGTTTAAACCTACAGACATGTATTTACAAGCGCCTCATGATGGTTCTTCCTGGAGAACGGGGCAGTTTTCCCAGTTTGATGAATGGGTTCCTTCTGCCATCTGGAATGTGCACGGAAGTGGGCATTCCCTTCCCTGGGTGGCTCTGGACTTCCTCCCTGGCCAACGTCTGCAGCCCAGAAGGGGCCATGGTTCTCCATGGGGCAGGAGAAGGTGGCGTGTGGGTGAGGAGACACAGACTTCACATCTCTGGGAGAGCAGGAAAAGTCAATGACGTGGATACACAGAAAGACTTTTGCTATAGATCCACCAGCCGTGCATCGAACTACTGCCTGCAGGTTGCGAGCAAAAGGGTATGAAGGGTCAAGATCCATTTCCCTGCTAAAAATGGAGCTTCCATATGAGCCAGCAATTGCACTCCTAGGGATCTACCCAAAGGACACAAAAACATTAATTCAAAAGGGCACCTGCACCCCTGATTATTGCAGCACTATTTACAATAGCTAAGCTATGGAAACAACCCGAAAGCCCCAAAATAAGATGAGTGGATCAAGAAGATGTGGTACATATACACCATGGAGTATTACTCAGCAATCAAAAAAGATAAACTCATGCCATTCGCAGCAACATGGATGGAGCTGGAAGGGATCATGCTCAGTGAAATAAACCAGAAAGAAAAAGAAAAATACCGGATGGTTTCATTTATAGGAGGAATGTAGAGGATCCAAATAAAGGATCGGGGGAAAAAAGTAATTATAATGAAGTGAAAATCAAAATCAACAAGCAACTATAAACCAGAGACATTCTGCAGGGGGGATGAAGGGAGTAGGGTCAAAGAAACGTTCCCAATATTTTCAGACTCAGCTGTATTTCTATTTCTTTTGCACCTTCGCTGACACACTCTGCTTCTCCACCTCTTCTTTATTACAAAAAAAATATACGCCCCTGAGTTCAACACCTCGGTGGGGCCACACACTACACGTGGCTCCGAGTCGGATCCGTGGCCGTGAGTAGGTGTCTGGCACATCCTCATTCGACGGCCAGAAGCCACGGCAGATGCTGTGGACCACTGTGACACACTTGCCCTCCCATTGCTGCTGTGGCTTGAGTCTTTCTCAGAAGAGCGTTCCGGAGTCAAAAATGTTACCTCCTGTCTCGTGAAAGCGCCCTTCTTGGAGAAACTATGCTACGCCAAGAGCAAACCAGTCGAGTTCACTTACACCAACGTGCCAACAACTCTCAGCCTTTTCTGCCAACTTTAGAGTTGCCAGATAAAATACAGGGTGTCCAGTTAAATTTGGATTTCCGATGAATGAGTGGATTTTTTTTTTAGTCAAAGTATGCCCCAAATACTTCATGAGACATTCTTAGACTAAAAAATGATCCGTCGTTCATCTGTAATTCCAATGTAGCTGGGGTCCTGTATTTTCACTTGTGAAATCTGGCCCCACCACCTAACATCTACTTTTAAAAGCAGGGTCGACAGGCTCTAACCTATATAAACCTGTCACGTTGCTATTTCAGGCCTGGGTGACAAAGAGGTGAGACTTTTACTAGTAGATCTTGGGAGGGGAGTTGTTTGGTGCCTGCTGTGCTGCGGGGAAGAGAGCCTCTCTTTGTCTTGAAATTACACCCCATCTTCCTTCTCAGCCTGTAGGGCAAGTGGCGGGTGTGGAGACACATGGGGCTCACGCAGCTCAACAGCGTTTGGATAAATAACTCTTTCAGCCTTGCTTTTGGGACGGCAGCTGGCAAGACATCCGGTCACAGCCGACCGAGTCTCCAGGCATCAGAAATATCTTTCAGGATGTGGAGTTTTGGTTCAAGAGCCTGGTGCTAAGAATCAGAGAGAAGGAAGGAGAACAGAGCCTCCAGAGATCTTAAATCATCTGGGCATGATTTAAGGTGCTGGCTGGCTGTGTCCACGCCGCTTGCTCACACGTCTTCGTCTGGCAGGTATGTGGTCCAGGCTACAGCTGTGGCCATCCTGGACATTGGCAGCAGGCACGTGTTCTGAGGATGGCACCAGGTACCCCAGAAGTGAGATCTGCTGTGTGCCATCCCTGATTTGACCTGAGGGGGCAGGTGGACAAGGATGTTGGAAGATGTGGACTGCGTCTCGGCCTGTGGTCCTCGCACTTTCCTGCGCTTTCCAGACACGGGGGAGGTTTTACAAATCCCACTGCTTGGGTTGCTCGCCAGACCCATCAAAGCAGAACGTTGGGGGTGGGGGCCGGGGGCGTTTGCAAGCTCTCTGGGTGAAGCCCATGTGCATCAAGTTTAGGAAGCCCAGGTCTCATCAGGCGCTTTCTTCTGCTCCAGCAAACGTGTTCTCAGCTAGACATCCAGGGATGTGACGGGAACGTTGCTCTTCCCTGTCCAGCCAGGGGAGGAAGACGGAGGAGGAGGGGTCCCCTCAGGATAGAGTGGCATTGTTTTGTATCAGTTTCTGGCTTTCTAGCTTGGCTGGGCTGGCGGAACAAAGAAGGCTTCATGCAGGACAAAAGCGCACTGTTTCACCTAATGAGGAACAGTTGAGAGGTCTGGAGACAGCACCCCATCAGCGAGGGGCAGAGGGCGGCAGAAGAGAGGGTTGTCGGGCTGCCTAATGAAGACCAGTTGAGAGGTGCCGGCCAGACACCAGACTCGCCTTTCTTTGTGAGCCCCCAACACCACCCCCTCCCACCTCCCTTGTCTCAAGAGGCTTCGTCCCGCTTCCCGGGAGAGGGGAGACAGGCCGAGATTCATCTGTCATCGAGACGGGTCCCGACCCCGTGGCCTCTTGAGCCGTGCCCTCCGGGCCCTGGATTTGACCTTTCCAAAGAGCCCCCGGTCCTTGGCCAGAAGGTCCCTATTGACTACCTGCCCGTGACCACCTGCTGAAGCAGCCCCTGAGAAATGAGAGCCGGCAAATGGTTCACCGGGGACTCTCTGAGGCTGGGCTGGAGAGCTGAGTCCGGGCGCTTGAACCAATCTCTCTAATTATCTGCCACGGGGCGCCTTTCCGCCTCTCCATAGGACCTGGAGCTTCACTGAACTTGGGAGCTTGTAAAAAGCAGTGGGACAGAGACAGGGGAGTTGCTGGAGGGCCTCCGAAGGCCCCGGCCACACGGGAAGAGGAGAGCGAGGTAGCCAGGGGTCTGGAGACGTTCCCTCCCAGGGCTACTCTCGCTCCCAGAAACACAGCCGGTTCCTGCTGAAGCACCTACTCTTGGGTCTTCCTGGAGACAAAGTGTCCATCACCCCTTGCACCGGCCTGCATTATCCAGACCTTCGAGTCCCTCCCTAAGTCAGTGTAGAAACTGTCCTGCAGGTAGTTGCCATTTTTGTGGGTTAAAAATGGCCAAATATCAGCACCTTCATATAAGCTAATAACTGTATTGGGATAAATCATATCTTCTCTAAAACAGAAGGGGAGGTATGTCCCCTTATTATCTTTGCTGTGGAACAGATAATCCCCAAAGTCAGAGGCTTTCAACAGCAAACACAAATCCTCTCAGTTTCTGTCAGTCAGGGATTTGGGGTCTGCCTCCTGCTCCCTCGAGGGTGTGGTAACAACTTCAGGGCTGCAGTTTCACTTGAAGGCTTGACCAAGGTTGGAGGCTCCTCTTTCCAGATGATTCACTCATGTGGCTGTTGGCAGGAGGCCTCAGCTCCTGGACCAGTGGGCCTCTCACAGGTCTGCCCGGGGTGGGGGGTGGGTGGGCCTTCATACCACTGCAGCTGGTTTCCCTCTGAAGGAACAATCCCAGAGGGAGCAAGGAAGAATCTGCATTCTCTTAGGACTGACCTTGGAAGTCATGCTCCGACATTTCTACAACATTCTACTGGCTATGCAGGCCAGCCTCATTCAGCTCAGGATTAGCAAGTAGGAGAAGCAAGGATGGCAGGTCTCATCTCGGAGGCTGGCTGCCACAGAGGGCTTGCTTCCTCTGCAGTGTGATGGTTTGCTGCTTCCTCCATCATTTCCTTGCCACACTACCTGATGCACCTTGATGTCATCGGAAGGCTGGGTCTCTTGCTCACCCCTTTCTCCCTGCCTGCACTCTGGTAGCCAGGAGCCCTTAAAACATGCAAACAGGGAGGAGCAGGGATAGACCATGTCAGCAAGCACTGAGGTCCTTTGCTGTTCAGCCTCCAGGATTTAGCTGCTGTGACAAGAGGAATATGATGTTTATTAACTGATTAATTTATTAGCTTGCTTCCTAAGAGAACCAAGTTCCTCCTTTCTCCCACCGACAGTCACCTCGTGAGCACAGGATAGTGAAAGTTGCCGATAACTGTTGTATGTGTGAGCTGAGTGAGCCCCTGACGCAGGGGTGTCTTCCTTATGTCATTTAATTATCATCATCATCCTGGGCTGAAGGCACTATTATTATTTTAGTTTCCAGAGAACAAGATTCAGAAAGGTTGAAGCCTGTCTGTGCCCACTGTTAAGAGTTAGGATTTGGAAGCAAACATGTAACTTTGGGGTCTGAGCGTATAACCATGATGATGAACCAGTTTGAATAAAGAGGCGTAGGACTAGACTAGATGACTCGCCATATTGGTTCCAGACTTGCTTCTTCCCAGCCTGCAGATTAGGCTGTCTGGAAGTTCACTGGAGGTGGAGATGATCATGCAGGATGTTTATTAGGGGAAGCTTTGCAACCAAGGCCTGTGTGAGGATGGGGAAGAAACCAGGATTCACTGGAGAAAGAAGTTGAGGTGCAATGCAATTCCATGGATGGCTGCAGCCAAGCCCAGGGGTCACTCTGGAGCAGAATGGCCGGGGTGGACGTGCCAAGTTGGGTAAGGAGTCGGGCTCTTATACCCTCTGCTGATCACTGACCGAGTGGACACTCCATCCATCTTGGTCCCATCTAGGAATTCCCCACAGGGCTGACTCCTGAGAGCCCCATTTTAGTAGCACTCCCAGAAAGGATGAGAATAATTCATTTGTGGACGGGGATCTGAGAGACACATCACAGCCCGCTGTATCTGTTTCTGTTCTATTTGAGAAAGCCATCCTCTCTCTCTCTCTCTCCCGCTCTCTCTCCCTCCGTCTGTCTGTCTGTCTGTCTGTCTGTCTCTTTCTCACTCTCTCCTCTCTCACATACACACACACACATACACACCTGTACTCATAACTGGCCTTCCAGGCAGTGCTGGTCAGCCCTACAAATTCACTTGAGTGTTCAGAGGAAGGGATACCTCCATTTGAGAGTTTCACAGGATTTTCTTTCCTGTAAGCTGCCCACCCCCATTATCAGTGTTAAATGCCGCTACCTCTACCCTTTGCACAGATATGCTTGGCTAATAATCAGAACACCTTCGCAGCCGGTACACATGTAATACATAACAGACTCACAACAGAGCACACAGCATACTGCACATCTGCACACACACACACACACACACACACACCCTAACGGGAATATTCAATATCCACACATGTGCATGCACATATTCACAACACACACATGCCCCTTCAACACAACACAACTGCAACTACACACACACACAACACACCTTCCTGCATACATGAACGTGTGGATGGTAGATCAGGAAATCTCTTAAAGGTGGAATTATCTTTGAAAATCTATTTTACTTTATGATACACACATGGGGAATGAGACAAGCTTGGGAGCAACAGAGGCACAGCTGGCAGCCTCTGCCCTCTCCTTTCTCCCCAGATGCTCATGGAGTAGAAGGGTGGGCAGTTTCTCCTGAGGTGATTTACTCTTTTTGTCTTCCCCCACCCTTCTCATCCTCTCTCCCTTTTTTTTTTTTTTAAAAAAAAGATTTATTTATTTATTTATGCATACAAGAGCTGGGGTACAGGCCAGAGGTGCAGGGGTTGAGAGGATTCACCAGAGACAGATGGTGAACAGAACAGGTAGACTTACTGAAATCCACTGCTGAGGGAAGCAGCAGGCGAGTCAGGAGAGGTCTGCTGCTCCATGTGGGTAGCTCCCTGGCTGGGGATTGAACTCAGGTTGTCTTGGTTCAGTGCTGAGACTTAACCCCTAGGCCACCAGGGAGGCCCCTTCTCATCATCTTTCAATAGTTGAATTAATGTCAGATAAATAGAAATGTTTCTCCACTATATCATATAACCTACACACACACACACACACACACACACACACAGAGGCACATGCACACACACATACCCCCCAATGGCAGAGAATCCCAGCAAAGATGGAAGTCAATAAATCCCACCTTTCCTCTCTGGCATCTCTTCATCTGAGCCCAAGTCACTGTATCCATGGAGAGGAACCCACAGCCCCAGGCGCAGAGTCCACCAGCCAAGCTGTCGGCACGAGGAGCATGTGGAAGGCCCAGGCCCGGCAAAGGCCTCCATAGTTGTTGCTCCTTGGCCTAAAGGGGCCAAGTCTAAATTCCAAGTCTAGATTCCAAGTCTAAAGGGGCCAAATCTGATCCAATAAAGCTGCTGCCTCCTCAGTGTCACCTGTCACAGGAAGGGCACTTTCTTTCCCCTTCTGTTCTTGTCCTGAAGCCATTTTCCTTTCTGGTCCCCACTCCTCTGAACAGCTCTCCGCCTGGGCAGCATGGTTGTCTGGGTAGGTCACTCCTGCCTCAGCAACTCCCAGATCACCCTCTTCTCTCTGGAAGATCCACCCCGACTGCAGACTTCCCAGCTGCGAGTTCACCCTTCATTTGTCATCAAGGGCTTCCTTCTATCCCCAAGTCCCACTTCCTCATTCTCCTTCTGCCTCCTGCAGCCCATAACTCTCAGGCCAGGGATTAACATGGTGATTTATCTGCAAAATTCCTTGAGTGAGGGATGAGGCGGGAGAGACCCCAGAGAGACCCTTGTCCCTGAATATTGAGTGTTTATTCTGTACATTTAGCAAATGATAAAACAAGCTCCAGGGCCCTAGGATAGGGGGAGGTGACTCAATGGTTGGGGTTCAGTTAGGGGATATTGTCATTCAGGAAAGTTCCAAGGTTTCCTCTCCTGTGCCCAGCCCAGATGAATGGCCTGGTCCATTTTTGGTAGCAAATTAAGTCAGATGCCCCCAATGTTACTCCAGCTCGCCCTCTTCTTTCAAGACCCCTTTAACCAACATGACAGTATTGGTTGGTTCTGTTGCAAGCACTTGACCAAACCTAGGGACAACACCGGACAGAAGACTAAAGATGGGCTTCCCATGTCACTGAACAATAGGAAGAAAATAGAAGAGATGGAAGACAAGAGCCTGACCAGAATCTCTTTCTTGGCTGACACTGGCCTTGAGAGTTGTGATTTGAGAGGAAACCTAAATTAGATCTCCATGAGGATAACTTTCCATTCATTACCCCCCTTTTAAAATATTTATTTATGCATACAAGAACTAGGGTGTAGGCCGGAGGGGTGTGTGTGTGGGGGGTGGGGTGAGAGGATTCACCAGAGACGGAGTGGGGAGCAGAACAGGCAGATCTACTGAAATACACTGCTGAGGGGAGCAGCGGTTGTGTGTTTTGGTTGTCTTTTTAACTAGTTGAGAATTGTTAATCCACCACTCTCACTCACCCTGGATAGTTTAGTTCCCCAGGTTGCTGTAAGTCAGCCAGGCTAAACTGAAGGCACTGTTTGTTGATGTATCATAACAAGGGAGCCAAGACATGTTTTCCCCCTTCTTTCTAGCCCCCCACTTAGTATTGGTATTTCAAGGACTCGAGAACTTCAGGGAGGGAGGTGGCAATGCTTCTTGGACAGAAATTGGGCACACTGAGAAATAAATTAGAGACCGAAAAAAGGGCAAAGTGTGTTGTATGGGGGGTGGGCACAGAGAATCTATGGGACCTGCATTGATGTATCCAGAGGCTGGGGGAGCTGGGGCAGCTGAGATAGTGAAAGAAAAAAAAAACCTGAAAATTAAGAACTTGGTGATCAGGTAGTGGCAGAGACAAAGCCCCTCCCCTCTTCCCCTCCCTCCATTCTGTCAGCTCTAAGGAATTGAGGGTGACATTCTAAAATGAGGCTTAGAGTTTACCCAAGAGTCCTTGTCCCAGATTTTTTGATCCCCCATGACTTGACCCTCTTCACTTAAAGCTCTCCCCCAATGCCCCTTATTGTCTCTGTTTCAAAAGGGTGTCAACAAGCCTTTGGAGATCAATGCACATTAGCCCATCTGCTTTCACTTTGAGGTGCTACATTCAGCATATGTCTCCTGAGCCTTCTGATCGATTGCTCTGAGCCCTGCCATTTTGATTTTGAGTTGGAGTTCTCTTGGCTTATCTGAGGTTTTCATTTTCCTTGCAACCAACCAAGTTTTCCATAACAGCTCCACAGGGATAGTGCTTTTCCCCAGCTTGGGCTAAGCCAGAGATGAAGGTAGTGGGCTCAGATCCTGAAGGGTCAAACCAGGAATATGGTTTCAGGTTCCCTGACTTGGTTCATTTTGGGGCCCCATAGTGACCTGAGATCCAGCCCAGGCAAATCCATGTAGTCATTTGAGGTTCCACAGAACCCCTTTATGTTCTCAAGCCAGATGCTGGGCAACTGAACGAATGTGGAAGATGAACTGAGGCAGAAAGAAAGCAGGACAAGAGTGGAGTGGACACCCCAAATGCTATGTTAGCTGAAGATGCCCAGGCAGAGCTGGGGGGCACTGGCGCTGAGCTCTGATAAACAGCACTTTATGAGGAAATTATAATGGCATTTTGTAATGGGGATGGTCTCTCAGTGCTTATTAACTCCAGTCTAAGACATTGGGTCAGATGCCTGGGATCTGGGATATTGCAATGGTTTAGTTTTTGGGTGCGAAAGTACGGATGACTGTAGGCTCACCAAAACCCAACCATGAAACCCCAGTGACCCCTGTCCTCTGAGAGGCAGTTAAGCAGAGATAATACAAAAAGGAAGACCCTAGGGTCATTTAGCTTTGATTTGGGATTATGTGCTGTGACTGTTGCTTTTTGCATTAGATTTTCCACATTTAATATTATTAGCATTATCGTTATTTTTATGTAAATTGCAAAATTACAGAGCTAGAAGGGATTTGGGGTTTTGTCCCTCTCATGATCTTCAGTCTGTGTTTAGTGAAGCCCAAGGTTCTGGAGAAGAGTCCCGGGGCGGAAAGCAGGACAGCGGGGTGAAGGATTTGCATTGTATAGATTATAAAACTGAACCCCCAGGAGGGGGTAGGACCTTCCCTGCCTGTTAGCTCTAGAGCGGGACCCAGACTCTGGTCTTCTGTTCTTAGAGAAAACAAATATTTATAACTCTGAGATTTAAGAGAATGTTGCAAAACTCAAACCAGTCTTCAAAGCTGACTAATAAAACTGTGTTCCAAGATTCACCCTGTAGTGATCGCTGATACTGAATGTTGAATGGGAATTTTGGAAATTTTAGTTATCTCTTTTACTTTCTCTGGGTCAATCTATAAGACAGGGGTATCAATATACAGAGAACAAATGCACCAGCTGGTCACTCTGTATATGTGTGTGTGTGTGCAGCACATGTGTGTATGTGGTTTGTGTATGGTGGGTGTTGGTTTGTGCGTGTGTGGTTCCTGTGTGGAGGATGTGGATGGTGGTGTGTGTGTGTGTGTGTGTGTGTGTGTATGTATGTTGTGTTTGTGGGTAAGGTATTTATACGGGGTGTGAGTGTGTTTGCGTGGGGTATGCATGTCTCTGTGGAGTGTGTATGTAGTTGATGGTGCTGTGTGGATGTGTGTTGGATATAGATCTGCACGATGTGTGGGTGTGTTGAGTCTGAGCATGAAGAGTGGCAGATGCACGTGTGAGTGTGTTTGTGTGTCTGTGTGTGGATAATGTTACATGCATGTGCATGTGTTTGCATATGTGGTGTGGGGGTCTTGGAGTGTGTGTGTATGAGAGAGACACACACACTTGAGAGACACAGAAATAGATTCGCAGAATAAGACAGAGAAATTTGCAATAGAAGTTCCAAAAGGGGAAAGATAAAGATAGTCTCCTGGGGAATCTGAAACCCCCCAGGAAAATTGCCCAGACTCCAGAGTAAGCAGGACCTGGATTTTTACCCACTGCTTGTCACTACCTGACTTAGGGGGCCATGCTAGTTCTTTAAGGTATACCCTCTTTTACTGTGAAATGCTTCACGACGATACTTTCTCGGAGGTTTGCTTTGAGAATTATAGGGGATAATATACAAAAAGAATGCCCAGTGCAGAATTAGTATTTAAGAAATGACCATTACATTATTATTACTATTTCTATTCTCTTTTTATTACTATCAACGCCATACACCAGTTATACGAAACTTCTAATCTCTCATAAGGTAAAAATCCCCATTTCTGTCCCTGTTTTAGCCCTTTACAATTTGTTTCCAGAATTAGACTTTCTATAAAAATCTCCAGCTATTTCAGGAATGATTTGTAGTTTTTCCGTGTGGGATATCATTGCTGGTATTACTTTGATTATTGTGAAAAAAAGAAAATATGCCCCAAAGAATCCAAGAGTGGTTATTATATTCTGAGTTCTCAGACCTCTGACCTCTAAGGCAAGGAGAGACGGTCTTTTGTCTCTCAGATATGGCCCATGGAGATAACTTTCACTCATTATCCCTGGCAGTTAATAAGGAGAACTTGGATCTAGGGAGCAAATAGGGGAAAAGAACAGGAAATGTGCCTCCTTCTCTCAGGCCCTTTTACTTAATCAGTTTCCTAAAACCTTTAAAATAATCTAGTGATCTTTGCAGTGTCACGTCCACGTTACAGATGGGGACACTGGGACTTTAAGAACTGACAGAGTTTCTTGGTTGATGAGGCACAGCCAGAAGTGATCAGGCTGGGTGCTTGCTGCGTGTGCCAACCCAGTGCAATCCTTCCAGGAAGGAACAGTAAGAAAAATAACAAGCAAAATAGGTGTTCCATTCCATCCAGGAAAGATGGCGTCACCCAAGAGTCAGGGTGGATTTTCAGGGTGTGGCTTCCATGAGCACTAGTAAAGGAACACCATCATCCCCCGGGGTGATCTGCTGACTTACTCTCCTTGTCTTCTCCACAGACCAACAGAGCACCCCAGCTGAGGAATAGCTCAACTACCCGGACCCCAAAGACCCTTGTCCAGGGACCATTCAAGGCCAGTATCTGTTTGTTTCCCAGTTTTGCTGGAAATCTTTTTCCTTTGGTATCACCCTGTTTTTCCTGCACTTTTTCTTTCTCTCACGTGTCATCCTTGGCATGCTTCCATGCCACTGAGCTCCTGCGATGGAAGGGAGATGAGATTTTCCCCTAAAGCCAAATTCCTTGGGTGTTAAAGTTGTTTCCAAAAGGCTGATGGTGGCTTAGGCGCAGAAGAATGAAGCTGATGCTTTTGCTGAGTGCTGGGGAGGCGGCTGCGGGATGGTGTCACCTAACTGGGAGACAAAGAAGGTCGTGTCCCGGCCCTATGAATGGCAGCTCTGTTGGAGAGCCTGACCTTGTTTGCTCAAATCCCGCCTCTTGTCTGACAGGATCCAGGCTTTTTGTAGGCTTATTTCCAGATTTCCTTGGGGGAACACCATTCTCATGATGGAGACTTGGAGTTTTAGGATATCTCTTTCTAGTAGCTTCCGTGACTTTTTCTTTCTGCCTGTTGCTCCTGGAAAATGGGGTTCACACAGTGGGGAGCTAGATCTCCACCCAGCAGCTTTTACAGAAAGAACAGAGTGAATGAATAGACATCTTTTCTCTTTTCACCTGTGGTAGAATTTTGGGGCTTCTGCCCTTCTTGTTTATCTGCCTCCCTCCAGGAACTCTCCAATAAATGAAAACTAGTTTTATTCAAAGCTAGCAAACAATAGCAACAATGAGAACATGATAAAGTTTTAAAAAGCTAATGATTAACAAAAGGCCAATGTTAAAATTGTGGAGATGTCCTCTGAGGTACCCTTTATTTATATGTAATTCTAAGTATTGGTATTGCAACTCTGCAAATCTTTATTGAGTACCCACTTGCATTGTGATAGGCAGTAGATTTGCATGCCAGTCTGTCCTGCACTGGGGAGGAGAGATGTCCAGATTGCATTTAATAAATTTTAGTGCAATGAGGAAGGGTGGATAGTGGGAAGGAAGCTGATCCAGAGAGGGCCCAACTTCAGGGGTCAGAGAAAATGCACCGTGTCCTTTTTCTTCCTTCTGTTAGACCCAAGTTTAAATGGTATAATCTAACAGCCTAAATCACTAACCCAGAAGATTCCATGACCGTGGCAGGGAGGGTAGATCCTGCTGACTCTGGACCATCCAACACATCTTGACACGAGAAGCGATATCCAATCTTTGACAGCAAATATTTCTTGAAGTTTGATTTCCATCCATGGCTATTGGATCTGTGCTTCTATTTTATATATGAGTATTTTGTGGTGGGGGAAGGGGTGGTGTTCATTGGAGTCTGTTTCTCACATCTTCATTACAAAATGGTAACTATAACTTAGGGTTTTGAGAACTATTGGAGCTATTCAATTCTCTCGCATTTCTAGACTTCTGAGGAAAGACTGGAGACTTTAACTAGTACTGTGATCACAACAAAAAAATAAAAAGAGTTACTTTAGATCCTCATTATCTAAAACATTTAAGAATTTGAATAGTCATGTGTGTGCTTGTGTGTGCATGTTAATTAGTATTACAAAGTATAACCCAAGTATCATATGTGCAGCTGCTTGTATCAGACACCCATATGCTTTCTCGAAATGGTGTCTCTCTTAAAGTTCGTTTTTACTCCTAAATTTTAATTTGATACCTTCAACCTTAAAGCATTTCATGACCTTAAGATATTCTAAGCCCTAACTCATGGGGACTTCCAAATGGTCTTTGACATACAATATCAGTGAGAGCCCCTGGATGAACTTCAAAATAGGAATTGAAGAGACAACTCTTAAACAGTTCCATCTCTGAGGCACCATTTTGTTTTGGAAGACTAAGGTAGTCTCCTATAATCTGGGGTGTGAAAATGTTCTGGGGGCAAGTTTTAGAGACAGGCAAGAAATGTAGAGAAGCGTGGATGAGGCCCCTGATGAGTGTACAATGATTACCTGATTGTGTGGGTATGTGGATGGGTGGATGGAAGGATGGATAGATGGATGGATGGACGGATGGATGGACGGATGGACGGACGGATGGACGGACAGATATGCAGATGGGCGGATGGATGGATGAAGTCTTCATTTCTGAGCATCCCCATCTAAGAGGGCCTCAATAAGCATCTCTACCTCTGTTAAGACAGAAGTAATGCTAGAGGTGGTTTCAAAGCTCTAGATTCAATTCCTGCCCCCACTTGCCATATACAATTACTTGCTACTGATATGTGGCCTTGATTGGCTGAAGTAGCTGCTGGGATTATTTTGGATTATTCAGTTGGTGAAACTTTTTTTTTTTTTTTTTTTTTTAATAAATTTTATTGTTATATTCCCCATACAATTGCACCCCCCCCCATTCTGACCCCAATCCCTCCCCTCCCACCCCCGCCCCCCTAAAAGTGTCTCTGGTTCATAGTTTTTTGTTGATTTTGATTTTCACTTTCTTATAGTTATTCATTTTCCTGGTCCCTTATTTAAGTTTTCTAGATTCCTGCTATGAGTGAGACCATCCGGTATTTTTCTTTTTCTTTTTGGCTTATTTCGCTGAGCATGATCCCTTCCAGCGCCATCCATGTTGCTGCAAATTGCATGTGTTTATCTTTTTTGAATGCTGAGTAATATTCCATGGTATATATGTACCACATCTTCTTGATCCAGTCATCTACTTTTGGGCATTTGGGTTGTTTCCAAAGCTTAGCTATTGTAAACAGTGCTGCTATAAACATAGGGGTGCAGGTGTTCTTTGGAATTGATGTTTCTGTGTCCTTTGGGTAAATACCTAGGAGTGGAATTGCTGGATCATATGGAAGCTCTATGTTTAGTAGGCAGTTGGTGAAACTTTTTCATGACGAGGTAATGAGCTCATATGTGTAAAAGTTACTGGCTCATGGTGGCTGCTCACTAAAAATTGTTGACTATGATTAGGACAATGATTTTTTCCTCCACCTCCTTGAGAGGCTGCTGGCCAATTTAATAGTAGAAGTAACCAGGAGTGGGAGTGACCTCCAGTTCAGCTTTGGTGCAGAGAGTCTTCAGAGAGAAATCTTTTCCCTTCCCTTACATCTGTGTCTTGTCTTCTCATTTCCTCTGATCTACACTTTGTCTTTCTTTCTTTCTTTCTTTCTTTCTTTCTTTCTTTCTTTCTTTCTTTCTTTCTTTCTTTCTTTCTTTCTTTCTTTCTTTCTTTCTTTCTTTCTTTCTTTCTTGCTTGCTTGCTTGCTTGCTTGCTTGCTTGCTTGCTTGCTTGCTTAGAAGAACTGGGGTACAGGCCAGAGGTGTGGGGGTGAGAGGATTCACCAGAGACAGAGTAGGAAGCAGAACAGGCGGATCTACTGACATACATAGCTAAGAGGAGCAGCGGACGAGACAGGAGAGGTCTGCTGCCCCACGTGGGTCACCTCCCTGACTGGAGATGGAACTCAGGCCATAGAGATGATAGCGCTGAGACTTAATCCCTAGGCTACCAGGGGGGCCCCAACTAGTCTTTCTTTAGACCTTTTGCACATGCTATTCCCTTCACCCAAGATCTGCTTCCTTCACTTGGCTTAGCTAGCTCTTTTGTTCTCCAGGCCTGTTCTGATGCCTCCATCTTCTCCAGGCTTCTCTCTTGCCCCACAAGGCCTGGCTACTTCTTTACCATGGGCTCCTGTGTGCTGTGCTCACCCCACCCGGAATGCTGGTCTTGTCCATACCTCTTTCCCACCAGACCTCGACATCCAGAAGGACAGGACCTGGGATTCTTCATTGCTGAATGCCCAACACCCAGCCCAGTGTTGGAACAGCTGCCTCTCAGCACACATTTGCTGGTTGAGTAGAGGGCTCAGGGATGGATAGAAGCCCTGAGCACCCTAGTAAGAGTTTAGGGAAGTGATTACAAAATGGCAATCACAGAGGAGTAAAACAGGAACTAAGAATCCTGGTTAGTTAGTAACATCTGTCTTCTCTCCAGCGCGCCCTCCAAGATGGCTCCATTTCAGGTCCCTGTGGCATCAGACATCAGTGACCGAGGCTCCCATACTGGACGTGGAGAAAGCCCCCTCTGTTGCCCACAGGAGGCCCACCACTCCCAGGGAACCTGACGCACTCCCCCATCTGGGGCCTTCCTTCCATGTCCAGTCCGGGGCCCTGTCTGCTGTCCAAGTCAGACGGGGACTGTGCGGGATGTGACGTCTGGCTCTGACGCCACCCCGAGCGTCACTGGCTTTGGCTCAGGATCAAAGACTCTGTGCCATTTTTAACCTTCATCGGGCCCCACCTCCCCCTGATAGAGTGTTCCCAACATTTCATTGTGTGCCAGGGGATAAACAAAACCCACCAGGGCCTAGGGAAGGATACTTCAGGGGAGCGCCAAGTGCTGAGGCAGTAAGTGCTTCTCTCACCCAGCCATCAATGAACCTCCTTGAGACCATGTGAGGGAGATGGATGGTTCATTTTTGTGCAGAAGAAATCTGCAGATGGTCATCTCTGACCCCTCCCCCCAAAATAATGTGGGAGGCGGGAAGGAAGAGGCAGGGTGTCCGACCTTGTCTGTCCTTCCTCTGTCTCTGTGGTGTCTCCTAAGTCTCCTCTTCTGTTGGGTCACTAGTGAATGACACCCAAACCCCTGTTGTGGTTATTGGGGGGAACTGATAGGAGGTCATTTTATTTTCAAGTTCACTGTTCATCAAGAGACAAGTAATACATGCTTCTAAAGCTTTCGGGCACTTCAAAATATGTATGAGTTAGAGAGGTGGCGTCTGGTATAAGCAGAAGCTCAGTGAATATTTGTGCAAGAAGCAAAATCTCTCCCAAAGTCTCATTCCTGTTTAGGCTTATATCCATCTCTGTGTTCATGCTTAGTCAAGCTACATACGCAAGCAGGATATGCGTAAAAAATACAGTTTCTGTGTACGCATTATACAGACTCCATATGACTAGATACGCAGTCTATCCACACTGTGAGTATACACATCTACATTTTATATATAATCTACTATACTTCACTGCACTATGAATTCAATAAAAGCACAGTATTATGTTCATGGCATACCTGCCAACAGGTACTGTTTAAGGTATTTGACAACCTGCTTTTGTCCACCACATCTTTCCCTGCACATCTTTTATGTTGATGAATATCGGACAGATTCATCCCATATCACAGCTTCCACAGAGACACTTGTGCAGCTGTGCGCTCACTTACTCATGCCAAGAGAGCTGGTATTGAAATCCCCACCTGAAAGTAGAATTGCCCTTCATTTTTCTCCTGTGATTTCCTCCCTCTGCTGTCTTCAGGCCACTTTGAGTCAAGGTCACAGTTTCTTACTTGGTCAGTTGCAACCTTGCTGGCTTTGGGACTGTGGCTATGCAGGCTCAGAGGCCCATCTGGATTTCTCTGTTAAGCTTCATCTTGACCAAAAGAGTTCTCTCCCCTTCACCTTTATCCATCTAATACGTTTACACATTCTTTGTGGGCCAAACACTGCCTCAGACTTTCAATTTATGGCCTCTGGAGATGTAGAGTTTCTATAAAGTTCTTTGTGTGTTCGATGTATGACCAGAACCAAGGACCATGAAGGACATGGGATGAAATGGTCTCAGAGGCCCCAAAGGGCCAGGATATCATTCTGTGTTTGATCTTGGAGAAGCACCTTCCCTTGTAGAAAGCACAGTTTCCTCATCTGCCTAACTGGGGAAATTATCACAGAGAAATCCTTGTAGGGTCATGAAGACTAAAGAAAGGGAGAGCCTGGCATATAGTAGCTGCCTAATAATGGCAGCTTGTCCTGTTTCCTGAGAGGTGTTGTGTGTAGGAGGTGATAGGTTCTGGAAGGAGTCATTTCTGGGCTGGAATCTGAGCTCAACCTTTTCTTAGATGAGTGACTTAAGGGTCCATTTTCTCATCTATAAATTGGACTTAAAATATTCATCAAAAATTATTGTCACAAGCTTCCAGATAATGGAAGGGCCAGGGCCAGGCCACTCAAAAGACAGCTGCTCTGGGGATTGACGAAATTCCAGACTTCTGTCTCCATGCCCTACAAAAGACTTGAATTGTCTACCATTCCCACGCCTTGGCCCTGTTCTCAGGTCTTCTTGCTCTTAGAAGATGCCCTTGTGTATGTAGGAAGCATGGAGTCAGAAGTCAGAAACTTCATTCTCACCCTGCCTGTGTACTTCTCTTGACCTTGGACATGGCACTCAGCTGCTCCCTTTCCTTGTTTCTAAATTGCCGACACTATTTGTAATAAAATATATATATATATCTCCTTGGTACTTAGCAGTTTACAAAGCACTTTTAATAGTCACTGTTCTACACAAACTACCCAGCCGATGGGTTGAAGCTGATAAATACACATTTAATCCATCGACATTCTATCAAATTCAGAGTCCTGTGAGAAGAGTTTTCTTTCTTTTTGTTAGGAAGAAAGTGTGGGCAGAGGGGGTGGAAAGCAGTGTTAATACTCACCGGCTTTTAAGAGTGCTCACTTACTAGTTCATTCAACAAGCATTGTGTGATCACTTGTAATGTTCTAGTAGCTTTGTGGCCATATGAGGGTAAAATAAGGCATTATCATTCTCAGAGTCTCTTTGTCTAGTGGGGAGGATGGACATGGGAGTACCCAGTGTGTGGGGGTGACAGCAGGTATTTGTGTGTGGGGCACAGGGAGAAGCAGATACTTACAGCCCTGCAGGTTGGGTGTGGGATGGTGTTCAGAAGAGGAAATCCATCCACACTAAGAGTTCACTAGGTCACCGTGGGCTGATGGAGTCAGGAAGGGAGCTCTTGACAGATGGTCTGTGTGTTTAAAGACTTAGAGATTGGACCCTTCACCGCATGTGCCAGGTACTCTAAGTGCCTGTGCAGCTGAATATGTGGGAGAGCAGAGGTGATGTCAGCATGCCCAAGGGGCTGGAACTGGAGGGCCCAGTTCTTCTTATTGAGGATCTGCCTCAATTTGGTTGATAGAGGAAATGAAGGATCCCAAATGGTGTCTTAGAATGACTGCATGTATGGGGGTGACTGGGTCTGAGCTCCCCCAAATCTGACTCAGGGATGAGGATTTCAGTTGCAATAATTTATTTGGGATGTACTCCCAGGAAGCACTGGGAGGATGCACTGGGCAGTGCATCAGGAAAGCAGAGAAAGTCAATGAAGTGCACAACAGGGAAGGAGGTTCCATTCCTCCAGACCTCCAGGTGACATTGTGGACATCTCAGGCTTTTTCCAAAGTGTGTTAGGAGGCTGGGGTATTTCTCCATCTCTGGTTGAAGGAGGCTCCTGAGACATTCACTCCCTGACACCTTCTGCATGTCCCGCCTGGGGACTGAACACCCTCAGACAGAAAAAAGTGGGTGAGGTAGGAAACCAGGTATAGGGATAATTGCCAAAGGCTCATGTGTGCACTGGGGTGGACTATGGGGATATAGGGAGGGCACTGATAGGGCTGATATGGGCATGCGCAAGAGCGGAGGCAAGGTGAACAGTGAAGACAATATGCAGGCCTGAATTAGGACAGTTATAGCAGAGATGAAGGGGAGAGGGTGACTGATTTGACTGAGGGGTGCTTGTAATGGTCCCAAGGCTGACAACTGCCATTTAGTGTCCCTGAGATGACATTGGGGTGACTCAGCCTGGGAAGGCAGCTGGCATCTGCCACATACCTGCTCTCGAATTGCACTTAGTTTATTTTTCCTGCCTCCTCTATTCTTTCTGCCTTCTGGTTCCCCAGACATCGTATGTTTTGACTGTACTATTGACTCTTACCCTGTCCTAAAAAATATATACCTCTGCAATGCTCAGCTTCACGTGTCAGCTTGGCCAAGACTACGGTTCCCGGAGAATCACTCAAGCACTCATCTGAGGGCTGCTGTGAAGGTGTTTTCTAGGTGTGATTAAAGTCCAAAATGAACTAACTTTAAGGAAGGGAGAGTATCTCAGGTAATCTGGACAACCTGATTTAACCAGATAGAGAACCTTAAGATTTCAGCCCTGCCCACCTGGCTCCCACAACCATGCGAATTATTTCCTTGCCATAAATCTCTTAACATCTACCTCCTACTGATTCTGTTGCTCTAGTTAACACTGATCAACCAGTCTCCTTCTGAAAATGAACATGATGGTCAGTTTTGTGTGTCCAGATATTTGGTCAAACATCATTCAGAGTATTCTGTGAGGGTGTTGGTGGATGATGATATGGATGATGACAGTATTTCTGTGAGATGTGTTTGTGGAGGGTGTTTAAATTGGCCTACCCAGATTGCCTTCCCAAAAGTAGGTGGGCCTCACCCAATCAGTTGAAGGTCTGACTATAATAAAGGGTTGATCCCCCACCCAGTAAGAATGAACTTCTCCTCCTTGACAACCCTTGAACTGGGATATCACCTTTTTCTTTCACTTTGGACTTAAAAATATTGACTCTCCCTGAGTCTTAAGCCCACCAGTCTTTGGATGAGAACCACATCATCAACTTTTGAGCTTCAGGTTTTTGGACTTAGCTTGGAACTAAACTGCTACTTCTCCTTGGTGTCCAGCTTGCCAGCTCACCCTATGTATTTTGGGGCTCATCCATCTCATAGTGTGTGAGTCACTTTCTTGAAATAAATCCCTTTGTTAATCTCCTTATCAATGTATTCCATCAGTTCCGCTTCTCTGGAGAACCCTGCCTAATATAGAAAGCTAACATTCTTTGCTTGTGCGTACCTCAGGCGTAGCACATCACCAAAGTCTGGCCAGTGAGAACCCGACTCTAGCTCAGCGTTTCTCCTTGGTTCCTGTAGTCTTGTCTACAATGCCATTACCATTCTCTCTAACTCTGATGTGGCTGAGGACTTGGATTTGACTAACCTGACCAAAACACTGCATTTGCACCTGCTCCCTAGATTCTGGAAGTGCCAGTGTGTTTGGGTAAGAGCTGAGACACCTACCTGGATTCTCTGCAGAAGGTTTTACCCTTGTTTTTGTTTCCTCAAAATCTAGTCTCCCTTTGCCAAAAATACCTTGATATCTGTTCCAGAACTCTCTTTCCCTGACTCTTAACTCACGTGATTTCAGGTATAGGCTCAATAATCAGGCCCATGACCCAGCCTAGCCAATGGGTGCTCCACTTGCCTTTGGCCTGGTGATGGTACAAAGCTGAGCACAAGCTCCAGGCTGCTGCAGTCAGAACCCATGAGGGAAGGCCCCTGGGTTTTCATCGGAACTTTTGGGCCACCGGGGTTCTTATTCTGCTGGGCCTGCCAGATTGGCAGGGTAGAAGAGTGAAGTTGCCATCTTGAGAGAAAATTTAATCTAGAAGAAAATAAAGGCAAGAGAAGGGGACAGAGACTAAATCTTGATGACATCATTTGAGAACCTGACTCTAATCTTGCCTGAAAGCAGACAGGTCTATGCTTAGACTTTTAAATAATGTGAAATTGTTTTTTCCCTTTAAGCCCATTTGAGCTGGGTTTCTCTCTCTGGCAAACATAAAAGTCCTAATGAAAATATTAATCAAAACAGGGGCAGGAAGAGCACAAGGGACTATGAATTGGTGGTGGGAACTTTACACCTGAGAGGAGAAAGTAAACATTATACGAAAATGAACAATGATGTGAAATATATACAAATAAATAATTTTTTTAAAAAGAAAATATTGATAAAGCTTTTGGGGTATAGCCCTAGCTCACAGCACTCCATAGTCCTTCTTTTTAGGGGAGAGGATTTTGTCATTGAAGTTGTAGTGATTATTATTTGGGGTCTTGAGCCACCCAAATAATAATCACTACAACTTCAATGACAATTACCTTTCAGTGGCTGATACCTGATTGTACTCTATCTCTGGGCACTATTAATAATCTCATTTCATAGATGGGAAAAACAAGGCTCAGAGAAGTTAAGCAACTTGCCTGAGGCCACTCACCTGTGGAGGAACTAACTAACGGCTGAACTCAGGGCCCTCTGTCTTCTGGTCCACATGGCTTTCCTCTGCTTCCTGCCTTAGGAATTCCAAGTTCCCCACTGGACAAAGATAGGAGTCGAACTTTGCTAAACACCCACTGAACAACGATCGTGTAACTTCATTACCAAGATGTTAGCGAAGGTCAACAAACAGACAAGAGAAAGGTCACGCCCTCACTCTGAGCTTTTAGCTATTATTCCCTCCCAGACAATCTGCGAGAGTGCCAGCCTTACTTAGAGAATGGCTGTCACCAGATACCTCCCCACCTCGGGGTTTCTGTATACAAGCTTATTTCCTGTCGTGATTGCAGCCGCCATTGTGAGGGCCATCGCGTAAAGTACAGGCACGTAAACTGTCTCCCCAGCTCCCAGGATCCAGGCGATCACGGCCACTCACCCAGAGAGCTTCTGAAGCTTTGAAACATTAATCCCATTTGCTCCTAAGTGCTGGGTAACCTCATGCAAAAAAGAGGGCAAAGAGCCTGTCTTGTGACTTTTGAAAGCATTGAGAGATGCCAGCTGGGGGTGTGGGGGGGGGGAGCTAAAAGTCATTTAACTGAGCTGTTGTACCAGCAGTTGCAGAGTGAAATTCCAAGGTGGTGTCCTAAATCGGGAGCATTAAAAGAAAAACAGTTTCCAACCAAGTCAGTGTTAATGATCTGCTAATAGTTTCTGAAAAAAAGCCTCTGTTCCTCAGTTTGGATTTAGCCGTCTTCTGAAGTCTTCTTGGGTGAGGTGAAGTCTTCTTGGGTGAGAGTGGCAGAGGTAGCGCTGAGAAAAATGGGCAAGTGTTGCTGCACTGAGGCTCAGCTGTTCTCTCAGGGCGCTCTCTGTCACATGGCTTTTAGTGGCCTGGAGATTGAAGAAAAGGGGCTAGGATTTCATCCTTATTTGTGCAAAAGACAGAACCAAACTAGATATATAAGGCAGAATGCACAGGATTTGCAGGTCGGGGCTAGAGTCCCATATATGTCACTGGTTGGCCTTCGACAAGCCATTTTCTTTCCCTGAGCCTCAATTTTCTTATTTATTGCAACTGAGCTGTGGCCCCTAAGATCATTCTAAAGCATATTGAAAGCACCTGGGGTAGATGAGGTTAAATGCAGATTCCCAGGCCCAGGTCTTACTGAAGGAGAATAATCCTCTAAGTGCCTGTGAATCGGTATTTTTATTAGGCACCCTAGTTTGGAAATCACCAAACTAGCTCAGCCCCTGGGCCCTCTTATCCTTAGCATTCCGTGAGAATGGTTTGGGGACAGATTTCTGGGTTCTCTGTTCTCTATTGGAAGAAATAGTTCCCTCTTCGACTTCTTGGCTCTGTCTCAGATCCTCCTGAGAACTGCTCCCGATTTCCCCCCACCGCCCCGCCTCTTCCAACAGAAAACATTATGGGTGTCCCCAGGGGAAGGCAAGACTAGGAAATTCAATGGTTTTGGCTTCAAGACAGAAATTTACCTTCGATTTTTACACAGTGGCTGTTTGGGGGCCCTCAGCAACAGCCGGGGTCGGCTTTCTCAAACCCAGCGACATGCACCTACGTTGGAAAATCTATAAACTGGGGTTTACAGTTTACAGGAGTGACCCCATTTCTGGGGCAAGTCCACGTGGCTCTGTAGCCATAGCGTTTACTGAGCACTGTTTACTCGGGCTGGCACTGTACACGGTGATTCTTTCCAACCTCCCCGTCTGAGAAGGTAGATACTGTTACTACCAAATGCTTTGTACATGGGAGGAAATCGAGGCAGCTGGATTTCTCCGAAGATTGCTATCTAGTGAGGGTAATGGCTACAGTTATAACCCCAAGCTCTGGCTCCTGATGCTTAGCATCTCAAACTCATGCTCTCTCATCTCTCTGGATGCCGTGACAAGCTATGGTTTATTTAGCATCTACTATGTGCCGGGAATCCAGTAAAATCTTGGTCCTTTTGGATTCTTCATGAAAATCCCATAGATTCTTTTTTTCCATTTTGGGGATTAAGAAGTCAAAGCGGATGCTTTTTATACGTTATCCAAAAATTCCATGGTAGCTGGATTTAAACATATGTCCTTGATGGAGACATGACATCCAGAAAACAGACTTCTGAGGTTGGGGGGTGGGGAACCCACTATGCAACATCCCTTTGTGTGAAAAGGGGTGGACCATGCATTGTCCAGAAGAGTTTACAGGGTGCAGACTCTGATCTCCAGTCCCCGTTTTGTAAAAAGTGTTGTCCATTTAAATAAAATAAACAGGACTCCCGGTGGCTCTTTGTGCTGCTGGCCTCAGCCGTCTTGCGCGTCCGGTGTCCTGTTATCCCAGCTGGCAGCTGCTCCCTTCACTAACAGGGGCCGGGGACATTAGCAATGGATTTTTTTTTTTTTTAATTATAGAAAAGGATTGTTTAGACTGGTCTTCGGGCCATAATGTGGCATAGTAGAGTGACAGGTTGAGAACATATGCCAGACAAAGAAAAGGCTGATTTCACGACGATTTTTGGTTATTCTGCTTCCTCGCCACTTTGACTGTGATACGGAGATTTAGGGAGTGACGGGACCGGATGGGGTTAAATCACTCTCGGCTTCCGTTGACCTCATCCAGAGCGTGTCATTTTGGTGCAAAGTCTGAAATGGTGAGAGGAACGTGGGCTGGACAGAGAATCCAGCTCTTTGTTCTCTGCAGGAAGGGGGACACCTGCCTTCCTCCAAGGAACCTGTTTGTCTGTCTGTATGGTAGGATCATCGGCTCAGAAGTTCCCCAAACTCCTTTCTACCCTACCCTTTGAGTCACTCGTTGCTCACTACCTGGCATTTTGCTAGGGATCTGGGGACACAGCAAGGAGCACAAAGCACCTCTGGTTTGCAGGCAGGCCTTGTTGGATATGAGCCCAAGACCCGTCTCTGCCGCTGTCCAGCTAGGTGACCTTGGGCAAGTCACTTCACCTCATGCCATGAGGCTTTCAAGAATGAAAGTTTTCAGAGTGTGATCACATGACTTTTTGAATCGGCAAGCCCCAGGGCGCTTGTTAATAAGTCAGATCCCTGGATTCTAGCCCAGATCTGCTGAATCAGAATCTCTTTGGGGACAGAAGAAGATGGGGGTGCGTATTTTCAGCAAGGACCCCCAGGTGATTCTTAAACATATTGACATGTGTTTAAGCACATTGGGTCATGTGTTAAAGCACTTCATGATTTTTTTTAAAGATTTATTTATTTATGCATACAAAAGATCTGGGGTGTAGGCTAGAGTTCCGGTGGGGTGGGGGGGCGGTGAGAGGATTCATCAGAGACAGAGTGGGGAGCATAACAGGCAGATTGACCAAAGTACATTGCTGAGGGGAGCAGCGGGTGAGACAGGAGAGGTCTGCTGGGCCATGTGGGTTGCTCCCTGGCCAGGATTGAACTCATGCTGCAGTGGCTGCCAATAGCTTCATAGTGCTGAGATTTAATCCCTGTGCCACCAGGGAGGCCCCAGTACTTCATGATTTTTGACTGAGGGCTGCAGGTGTGCTGACCTTTATGAACTTATGCATTGGGACACTTTTGGTTTCAAATATACTTGACCCCACACAGTGGCATCATTTATTGCTCTTTGTTTCTGAATACTTGTGTGCACACACACACACACAACATACACACACGGTATATATTAAAGCTCTAATAATTGAAGACTTCATATATGCCAGAATTTACATATAGAACCTCATTTAATCTTCACAAGCACCCTTGGAGCCAAGCACTGTGTAAAATGAGGAGCTTCAGAGAGGTTTCAGTTTAAACTTAACATCATGCTGTTGGTAAGCGAAGTGGCTGGGATGGAACCCAGGTCCCTCTGACTCCTACCTCCTGTTCTTTCTTACCCAAGGCCACCATGATGAGCATCTTGGGGAGTGGGGGGGCACCTCCCATGGAATCCAACATCAACCATATCCCCTGGAGTGATGTACTGAGCTTGTCCAGTTACCATGTATGACCACGCTCCTATTCCCTGTGTCCACCCTGACACTGTAACAATGTCTCTGTTAAGCTCAAATTTTAGCCAAATCTCCTTACTTCTGGGTAGAATAATCCAGCACTGAGCACCACTGTCTTTACTTTCTACTCTTTAGTTTCGGGTATAGCAACTTCAGTGCTTGCAGGAAATGGGCTGAGAGTTATTCTCCCCATTTTTTCTTTTGTTCCAATCTCTTTGTTCCAAATATCTATTACTGCATAATAAACTGCCACAAGCTTACTGCCTTAAAACAGAACATTATGTTTTTACTTTTTAACAATTTTTCAGGTTAGAAATTTGGGCAGGTCTCAGCCAGGTGATTCTTCTATTTCATGTAGCGTAGGTTACTCAACAGAGGTCACTGGGGTTGGTTCAAAGCAGGGGGCTGAAAATGCTGCCTGGGGACCAGAGCAAGCCCGCAACCTGCTTTATAAATAAAGTTTTATTGGAACACAGTCATGCCAATTTTTCTTCTACATTCTCTCTATGGCTACTTTCATGCTGTAATAGCAGGGTGTATTCACTGAGACAGAGAGTGTATGATCTGCTAAGCCTCAAGTATTTACTATCTGGTGTTTTAGAAAGAGAATGTTCTGACCTTTGGCCTCTGGGTTCCAAAATGGCTTCTATCACTTTTCTGCTCCCCTGGGAGGCTGACTCAGCTAAGGCTGTTAACTGGTCTGCCTACAGGTGGCCTTTTGCCAATATAGAGACCCCATGGACTTGATTCTTCCATGGAAGCTGAGGACTCATAAAAGATTGTTCCAAGAGGCCATGTGGAACTCAAAAGACTTCTTGTGACCTAGCTTCAGAAGTTTGAGAACTCCCTTTTGCTATTTCCTGATAGTCAATAAATTCCCTAGAATTAGTGCAGATTCCGAGGAAAGGAATTAAGTTGCAATGGGATTGCAACAAAGAATTTATGACCATCTTTTATCTACCACACCTCATTTTTGAAAATCTTCCTGAAATTAGTTGCAACTTATTTCTTGCCTTGGCCAATGATAACCACAATTGAAATCTTCCTTTGATGGTTAGCTATCTAAGAGACATTATGGGCGGGGGGGAACTAGCATTTATTCAATAAATATTTGCTGCAGTCCTACTACATGCTATGCCTTCTGTTAGATATCAAGGATGCAACCATGAACAGAGTATGGCCTCTGTCCTCATGGATGTAATGAATTAATGAATATAGAGGAAAGATGTAGAAGGTATTAGAAATTAAGTGGAAAATGCTCTGAGCATAACTTTGGACTAAATTTCTGAGTCCAGCTTCATTTATTTTTCTACCTAGCCTTCTTTCATGAAAAGAAAATAGGAGACTGAAATTCCTGTTAATCAAAGGTTCTGGATTATAAGAACTTTGGTTAAATGTTTTAATTGCTTGCAGTGTTTATGTGTAGAGGATGTTTTGTCACTCACGGACTTCACAGTTTGATATCATTTCACTCTTGTTTCTAACTCTGCCTAGTGGATTCTAAGTCATTTTCATTTTTATGCTAATTTCCATGGGGATAATGACCACATCCTGTTTCCCACAGCCCTGGTGTTGGGTCTCTGAAATCAGAGTAGCTCAGAAAAGGTGTTGCATCTACAAGGCTACAAGTGAAAATGCTTTCTGGAGTAAGAAGGGATCATTTCCAAATCTCAACTCCAAGCGTCTAATTGCCGCTGTGCAGGTGTTCATTGTCACTGTCCCTAACATGGAAGGTTCTCCACGTATCTGTTAGCTTGACCCCCAGGTATTTCCTGACAGTCTTGACCTGTTGGCCCACTGGGAGCTGATGTTCCCATGTCACATCCTGGTGCCTCAGTGACCAGGGTCTCAGGAAGAATAGAGGCTTTATTCATCTTTTCCCACATCTATCACATTTCCATCAAATCTCTTTCCCCCTCGGACCTTTCAATGTTTGGTATCAATGGTTTCATTGTAGTGGTAAGCTCTCATTATCTGCAAAATTCCTTCCTGCTCACCTTCCTTTTTTCCCTTAACTCTGGAGGTGGAAGTGTGTTTATGTGTGTGTGCACCTGTGTGTTTGTGCTTGTGTGCCTTTTAATGGATCCACCTATTTATCTTCTGATCTGCTTTAATTTAGTACATCATGCCTAGGAGCTAGTTCTTCTATCTAGAGTATAAGTAGCCAGAATCTTTTTTTTTTCCTTCTTCTTTTTTTAAGGTTTATTTATTTATTTATGCATAGAAGAACTGGGGTGTAGGCCTGAGGTGTGGAGGCTGGTGAGAGGATTCACCAGAGACAGAGTGGGGAGCAGAACAGGTGGAGCCACTGAAATACACTGCTGAGGCAGTGGGCGAGACAGGAGAGGTCTGCTGCACCATGTGGGTAGCTCCCTGGCCAGGGATTGAACTCATGCCGCAGTAGCTGGTGATAGCTTGATAGCGCTGAGACTTTAACCCCTGTGCCACCAGGGAGGCCCTACCTTTCCATTTTGTTGATTGTTTCTTTTCTGGAGCTAAAGCCTTTTGGTTTGATATAGTCCCACTTTTGCCATTGTGCTTTTGGTGGATAATTCCGTTGGGAGTAGCACTTGGCTTCAAGCTCCTCACTGAATTCTCACCCACCCGTTGTGTCAATACATGTCCAGGAACTTGCTGTCCACACCAGGCCGCATAGGAGTCCTTTCCCACTTCTGACATCTACCCTGTGATTTTAGCAAATTGTTTAATCGCTGAGCCTTGGTTTTCTGGAAAAAATATCATCTGGGATGATATGATCGAGCTCCAAGATTTGTTGTGAGAATTAAGTGAGCTCATAGCACATCGTTAACATTCATCAGACATCACCTGCAGTTATCATCGGCCACTCTTTCCTCAGTTTTCAAAAAAAGGCCACAGAAAATCAGGAAGGTGATGTAACTCACTCCAGGTCACACGGCTAACAAGAGCAGAGCCAGGATTTTAGCACTACTCAGTCGGATCTTAGCTTGCACTCCCTGCCGTGTTCCACCCGCTCCTATCTGCGTCCTGCACACGTGGCCTCTGGCAGCGAACCGAGCTGTTCACTGGAGAAGCAGCATTTAACTATCGTCTTTTTTTCCCTCTCTCTCTTTTCCTCCCCTCATTTCCTGCCAGGAGAGCTTCTCTTCCCTCTAGATGACCTTTATTCTCTTTGGTGAGTCTTCTAGATGGAGCAAAACATGCACAAGCAAACTAAACAGGGTCCATATTTGCAATCAAGAAAACACTTCACAGATGTCCTCTACTTGGAAAGAGTGCAAAAATCAAAACAGATAAACAACTCTTGCTAATATTGCCTAAGACTTGGAAAGGCGAAATGCTTCTTGGAGAACCAGGTTGGACAGGCCCCGCACCATTTCTGTCCACACGTGTCACCCTGCATGAGAGGGCTCAGCCGTGCCCGGACACCCTCTTTGAAATCTCCACATATGTGTGTCTGTGGGTGGGAACTGGGAAGCTCTCAGCTCACAAAATTTGGAAGTTGTATTTTTTTTTTTGACATATGCATGGTTAACAGAACTAATTGTGAATAACTGGGGGCCACCAACCTCCTGGAGGCTGTAACAGTATGGAAAGCATTGTGTTGTACAGCCTTGGGTTCCCTTTTGAAATGGAGTCTGTCCCTTCTTAGAATTCAAACCAAATGCAAATTGAAAGAACTAGCTCAGATTAAAAAAAAAAAAAAAATCAA
Source organism: Talpa occidentalis (assembly GCF_014898055.3). NCBI lineage: Eukaryota > Metazoa > Chordata > Mammalia > Eulipotyphla > Talpidae > Talpa > Talpa occidentalis. The sequence continues at coordinate 82,882,877 of NW_023601433.1, read as the reverse complement.
ATCCCTTTAGCTGGGAATCCTACCCCATGGTTCTGCACCCTTCTTATCGTCATTCATCCTCGTTACATGGAGGATGAATGGCTTCATTCATCCTCACTATAAACTGTTGCATTCAACACCCAATTTTAAGGATGGCGAGAGCAAGGTCCAAGGATATGTTGCCTTAAAACAACTTCGCAAATGCTTTACCCATGGAGGTGGTCGTTAAGGAGGAAGAGCTACATTATCTGGTTTTACAGTAGCTAAACATTAACTCACAGCATGGTGTGTTAAGTTTGTGACCCTGAGTGTCTGGCATACTTGGGTTTGACCCATGTTGTCTCAAAACAACCCTTTGAAATCAGTACTCTCATTTTACAATGAGAAAAGCACCTAAGGGAGGTTACGTAATTTTCCCTAGGATACAATGAGAAAGCAATGGAGAAAAAATTTGATTTCCTCTTGATTTTGTAAAGTAAATGAACCCAAAAATCATACTCTTAATGACATATTAGGTCCTTTTGTAATCCAGCACCTAACACCAGGCTCTTCTTTTCCGTCTTTACCTTACTATTTGCTTAGCAGACTCTTATTCACCCATCAAGACCCATCATAAATGTTCCCTTTTCTATGGTGTTTTCTTTAAGTCCCCCAGCCTCTCTGTAATTGTACTGTCATTCACTCATTCTTTCAACAACTGCTTGCTGACATCTCTCATGTATTAATCATTGCTCTAGGGGGTACAACAGAAACTTACCTGCTAAATTTCCTTCCTCAGGATCCCCTAGTTCTTTGCCCCCAAGACCATGTTTTTATTTGTTTTTACCTGTGCCCTCCCATACAAGATTCCGGAGGGCTATAGAAGAGATGTGTGATAAAGTTCTCATTGTCACAGGACAGGCTTCTGGGGGAACCCAGGAGAGGAAGCTGCAAGCCAGCCACCAGAATCAGACCATCCACCCAGCACTGAGAGATTTCTCTCTCTCCAGTTCTTGACAGATAATCAAGATTAGTCAGTAAGAGACTTGCGGTGGCTCTTTAAAGTAGCATATAATTATAACGCGTGATGTCTTTTATTTCAAACTCTTTCAGCACATAATGAGTGCTGACTCCAGAATCTTGGCAGTTTTTCACTACATGATTATTTTTTGATTAAATTGTAAAATGACCTACTCGAACATTTTTAAAAAGGCTTTTTATTAAAATAAATGCTCTACTCATTCTTCTTCTCTGTCCCTTCTGCTACAGTTTGCTAAAATTTTATGACCCTACTGTGTGCCACTGAAAGTCAGGACATGTCACATTTCCATGGTGCCATAAAGTGCTCCCCTCCCCGCCTCTGGTTTAAGAGATAAGATTGTTCCATTCTTCTGCCTACTCGCTGCTCTAGCCATAATGTGCTGACTTAGTTAAGAAATCTTTAGTTGTTGGAAGCCATTGTTTACCATATATTATAACAACAAAAAATGGAATATGTTGGAGGCCTCTGGGCTATGTTGTAGAAATTAGGGGCAATCACATAGGCTTGACCTCATATGTGGCTGAAACCAGGAATCCCTCCCCTGCCCAACTCAGAACCCAAGACAAATTAGTCTCTCTCTCTTGTGGCTTCTCATCTCAGTTTTCTTATTGTGTATCAACTCCTTCTTTTCTCTGTGATCTGTTTTCTTGTGTTCCTTTGCACATGGACCATACATGCCATTCCAGTGCACATGTACTGCAGAGACAAACATGCCCCATTGTGTTCAGTACCAAGAGCTTGGGAAGGCAGCACTAGTCTGTCCAGTTTGGGTCATGTGCTCCCATTTGCTCCCATTTGGTCATGTGCTCCCTTTAGCTGTGGGCAAAGATGAAGATTCATGCATTTCATGAATTCTTTAAGAAAAGTGGTTGATGGTTCAGCCATTTTGGAAAATACTTTGGATGTTTCTCGAAAATATAAATATAGACTTACCATATGACCCATCAATTCCACTCTTCAGTTTTTACCCAAGAAAAATGAACCATACATCCACATAAAATTTGTACAATAATGCTTGTAGTAGTCAATAAGCAACAACAACTCAAATGTCCATCAACTAGTGAGCAGATCAACAAAATGTAGCCCAAAATGCAGGTGGCCCAAAATGTGGGTAATAATGGAGGGAAGTCCAGAGAGAGACTACAATATTGATGAGGAAACTCAGAAGCATTAAGTTAAGTGCAAAATATCACATGTTCCCTGGTTCCATTTGTAGGAATTTCCAGAAAAAGAGAATGTAGAGAGACAGATAGTAGATCAAAGGCTCCTTGAGACTGGAAGAGAGAAAGGGGGGTACTTTACTTAGATACAAGGTTTCTTTTGAGGGTGATGGGAAAGTTGTAAAATAAGACTGTAGCAAATATACTAAACACATTTAGTTTACATTAAAGGGGGAGATTTTATCATACACACATTATTTATTGATAAAGTTGGTTAAGAAAATAAAAAAGGAGTTTGGGGAAGTGGATGGCATCCTCAGTAGATGGGCCTCCTTGCAGTTGCCCCAACCTGCAGAGTGGATTCCTGCTGCTCTGTCAATGTTTTATCCTTCCTTCTGACTGCAAAATCCTTCCCTGCACACATTTAAGGGCAGCCTCTTCAGTTATCGGAAACTTTCTCTTTTCTGGGAACTTCTTATTCTTCAGACCCAGCAAAGCTTTGACCTAAGCTGCCCTCACTTCCTGGTACTCTTACCCCCTCATGCTTTCTCACCACTGACCTCCTTTCCTTGACTGAGTCAGGCCCTGCTCCTCTCTCTTGGCGTCCTTGCATCTGCTGTTCTCTTTTCCTGAAACCCTCACAGTCCCACACACTTGAGCATCTTTTCTGCATCCTCATCTCAGTATGTGACCCGCAGAGTCCTGCTGCCCAGGGAAAAGGGACTGGAGAGTGAGGTGGGGTGTCTTTAAATGCCTGGCCTGTTCCGCCTCCATCCCCTTGGAGCAGAATCCTCTTGTGTGACTCGAACCTAATTTTTAGGGCCACTGGAAATGTCAGGGAGCACAGGGAGATCTGTTGAGCCCATTGTCTCTGCCTGCCCCTCTTTTGGAATGCAGCTCCTTGAGCTGGAGGAGTCTTCCTACTCCTCCCCCCCCCCCAGTGCCTGTCACGTGCTCAGCAGGCAGTAGTCTCGAATGCATGAATGAATGAAAACATGATTGGGTGGGGCCTTCTGACTGTCTAGAGCTGTCATTGAGTTCTCAGCAATGCACTATGCTGCAAAATTAGTTGTGAGGTGAGAACTCTGCCTGCTAATTCCACATTCAGTCTTATTAGGGGAGGGACTATACCTGACATTCTCTGCACGCACCCTTTGCTACCATCCCAAGTCCCTTGTAGATGTCCTTTCCTCTGTGCCTTGAGGATAGTGACCACTGTATTTACCCTAGCTCTCCTGAAGGAAAACTAATTACGAGACTCAGTTTTATTCTAATTTCTTCTATAGTTTTCTTTCATTACTTTGATGAATTTACACTCTTTTTCTTAACACCGTTACCATGTCCTAGGAATTCCTTCTTCCCTGCTATGCTTCCTTTACCTCTTCTACTTCTTCAGTTTTCTGAAACCTTCGGAGCCTGGAGCAGTGAGCCTGATGGCCTTAGCATCTAGATCTAATAGCTTCCAGGTACATCTGTGAAAATCCCACAAGCTATTTTTTCCAGGAGGGTTTATGGGGAGTCTGTAAGACTAAGTCTTCATAAACCAAAATCTGGTTTCTTGGTCATAGACTCTGTCTGCTGGAGTTGGCCTTGGTCCCAAGAGTATTTGGAGATAGAATATGGATGTCCCCCAAAGGGCTCAGTACATGGACAGCTCAAGCCACAGATCCTAGGGCCTCATGTTCCAAATTGTGTTCAGCGTAAGTTCTAGAAGGGGTCGAAAAGTGTTCTAACAGAAGGGTTTCCTAGGTAAAGAAATTTGGAAGGGACTGCTTAAATTCTCCTTTTGGAAATTCACAACAGAGAGGATGTTATTAAAGACCCAGAAATAAATAAACAAACAAGCAAACCGAAAAGCAAACAAACATTTAATTTTGCTTCACTTAGTTTATCCCAAACCTGTTTAACTATGGCTTCTCGTTTCATGCAATATGTGTTAACATCTTATGGACTTAAAATCCTTCAGAGCATAGTTCTGGAAACTATGTCTTTCCCTATGTGATTTCCAATTCTGTGTCCATCCTGCAAACTTTTCCATATGTCAGAATTAAGACTCCGAAGTGAAGTAGCGTATGCACAGTAACTTAAACTCATGAGTTACATTGCTGGAATTTGAGCCCATGCCAGATGGATTGAAAGCCATATATATATATATATATATTTTTTTGGACTATTCTGCACTATTCTCAAGGTAGAGTGAATTGCCTGGGATTCATTTTAATTATTTGATAAAAATAATTTGTAATTAATCATTGATTGCTTGTCAGTGAATGCTATTTTGAAGAACTTGAAGACAGTTCATTCTCAGCTCCAATAGTCTGCTTTGCATTATCAATTTGTTAAGAAACTCTCATTTTTGTAGAGCCATGCAAAAGGAAACTTCCATCCAGACTGTCTGAATTATCCAAAAATTCTGAACTGATGGTATCCAAATGAATAAGACTTTACAGAACTGCATTTGGAAAGTTGATTGGATTTGTCAGTTTTCCTGTGGATGTGAAGTCCTGGGTGGCTGGAGAGAAAGCACACTAGGACATAAATAATCGCCAAGTTTTCAGGTGAATTCCACAGAGTCTGTGGGAAAAGAAAACTGCCTGTTTGGGAGTCCCTGGCTATCTCAGAAAACCTTACACAGAGCCCCAGAGCTTGACGATGAGGGTGTTTGGAAAAAGAGATCACTTTTTTTTTTTTTTTTTTTTTGGAAGCCAAAGTACTTTCCAGCAACCAGTGTCAAGATTTAACAGCCAAGAAGGTCAGGGTGATGAACTTGCGAATGTTCAAGGACGGTAGGCTCTCAGTCAGCTCTCCCAGCTCTGAAATGCTAAAAGGTCAGGAAGTCAGGAAAAGAGATTTTTAAAACTAAAATTATGATGCCTTGGAGCGATTTATTTATTTATTTGTCTCCCACAAAGGGGTGTTTTAGAATCTTCTGCCTCTTGGCTTCCTGATCCTCTTGGTCTGTTTCAGGGAGGGTGAGATATGGGGCAAGACCTTGCAAAACTAGACTTGGACCTTTCTCACTTACGTTTTCCAGAGGCTCCGGCCTGGTGATGAAAGGTCTGACCCGGGAATTTGCAGTTCATGAGCGGGGTGCGGTGAGGAGCAGAGAGGCCTTCCAAGCCCGGCTTCTGTCTGCCCCCATTGGACAACAGCCACCATCCTGGCTTGGGTCAGGGCTGCAATTCCCTAGGGGGTCCATCTCCCTTACAAGGAAATGGCTTTTGCTTCTTTCTGGGATTTGGGGTGTATGAGGTGTTTATGGTTTATTCTCAGCAGAGCTTCAGATGGTGTCGGTATCTACTCCTTCACTTAATGAGCTCTAATCGAGCATCTGTGTCTGGCATCCTACTAAGCACTGAGGATACCAAGATTAGACAACACCATCGCTGTCCTCTTGGGGACTTCTGTATTTCCTTGAATTCTGTGGCACCAGCTTCTACTATAGGTAGCTTGGACTTAGAGGGAGGAATCGTATTAGAAATCATCTCTCCTCATCCTCTCGTTTACAGATGGGAAGACAGAGATCCAGAGAGAAGGAAGGGGCTTGTTCAAGGTCACCTAGAGGGTTTGTTACAAAACCTGGCAGAGTCCAGCTTTCTCACCATGCCACCTTCGTAGTTCATCCAGCTAGGCTCTGTTGAGTCCCCGCTAGGCATCAGGCAAGATGTTACTCAAGAAACTGAAGGTTCAACCTGGAGGTGATGGACCCTTCAGTGAGTGTAGATGTTTGTTACCTTCCTCTTGGTGCAACAGTGGTGGGAGTGGGGCAGGACGAGGGAAAGAAGACCCCAAGTCCAGGAGGAACAATGAGAAGCCCAGAGGGGCTGCCCCGGGCAGTCATGAGCGGGCCCCATCCAAAGGCAGCCTCGTGCTTCTTGGAATCAAGTACAGAGGCGGGGCAGGCACTAGGCACCTGCTTGGGGGATGCGTAATGTAGATGGAAGTTGGGGGCAGTGACCAGGGGCTACTGCCTGGGGGGCTCCATTGTTCCTGCTTGTCAAAGCATGTTATCGTATCTGCCTCCTGTTTTCAGCAGATACTGTTTTGTCAGAATGTGCCTCATACCAAGACTTTTGTCTTTGGTGAGAGGCCCCTGCCTGGCTGTATGCCTAGCTGACCAGCAAGAACTCTGGGCACCAAGACAATAGCCCCAAGAACAAGGAGGGCCCGGGATCCCATAGACGTGGGCATCAGATGAACTTGGATTCAAATTTGGTGTTTCATTTACTCATCATGAACCTTTCCACACCTCAGTTTCCTAATCGTTAAGTGGGAAAGGCAACAGTACCTGCTGCCCACAGTGTTGGGAAATGGAGCCGTCATACCCAGAAAGTATTTTGCAAAGTGCCTGCCACAAGCCAGGGAGCGTCGCATGGATGAATCCTAACTTCTGTCATACATGCTAACGACAGTTATGTGCACAGTGATCTGGAAATGACTCGGAAGGAGCAGCTAATCATGTCCTCCAGCAGGGAGGAGAGAAAGGGGCCCTTGGTTTTGATTGGCCTTTTCTTCTTGATTTATATGTGTGTGGTGATGGCGTATTTTTCATGGCTGAGACATTACAACAGACATTTCTGCTCTAAGAAGTTAATTTTCCTAGAAGATATGACTACAAAGACAGAACCCCGGACTTATCTAAATGTAGACTAGGACTGTCCTAGAACTGACCAGCCAGAGAATGGGTTCTTTTAATAACTAAGTTCACATGCCCCAAGTTTAAGCAAAGCCCATATCCAGGGGTTTCCCTGGTGACCTAGGGTTACGTCTCAGCACTATCACCACTAGGGCCTGAGTTCAATCCTCAGACAGGGAGCAAACCACATGGCGCAGCAGACCTCTCCTGACTCACCCGCTGCTCCCCTCAGCAGTGTATTTCAGTCGATCTGTCTGTTCTGCTCCCCAGTCTATCTCTGGTGGATCCCCTCACCACCCACACCTCTGGCCTGCACCCCAGTTCTACAATCAGTGATCCAAGGTACGAACACCCTGTGAATCATCAGCGATCAGATGGGTAGAGTCATCCAGGGCTACATACTTTTTTTTTGCATGTTGGAATGCTTTGAAAAGTGGTGATTGTGTTGTGTTCACTCTCTCATGATGCTAACAGAGGGTGGTCTTGACAAGTGTTTCTCAAAGCCTGCTTTGTGGAACACTAGATCCATGACATGCTGAGTCACTTTGGGTGAAACATATGCCCAGACATTCCTAGTGTATATTAGAGTTAATTCTTTGCATGACCCATGAAGAAAGAATCCTGTTACATTCTTTAATCCAGTAGAAATTTCTTCAATCCTTAGGTTATGAGTCCACAAGGGCAGGGATTGTCCTTGTCTTGCTCTCTAGTGCCTCGCAGCCACTGGTACAATTTCTAGGATGTAGTGAACACTTAAATCAGATTTATAGAAAATAATAATACATATCCTAAACTTACTTGACCACTGAAGCTCCCGTTTATCCACAGCATACCTACAAACATCCTGCAGAGCTAAAAACATTTCCTCCAAACCCAAACAGCAAAATTTGTTCCAGGTGGCGCTTCAAAGATGGCTTTGGGTGGATGGAGGAGCGGGAAACGGTGGGGACTCCAGACCCCCAATTCTTGTCTCTACCAGAGCATGCTTGCCTTCATGGTAACTGCTTTATATATTAGGCCTTGCTTGGACTTAAGAGTTATGTGCTTATAACACATTTTAAACACACTGTTCTAGAAGGAATTGCATCCCTAGGGATGTCAATATAAATTGAAGGGAACAATCAAGTTTATGCTTGACAGACTTGGCTAAATGTGTTTTAGGAAAAAATATAAGTCTAAACCTCATTTGATTTGGGCTCCATCCATTCTTTCATTTATTTTTACAGAATGTTTCTCTCTGCCAGGTGCTCTTCTATACCTTGAAGATCCAGCACGTTTGATAGACAAGGTCTCTGACCTCAAGGCGTTTACAGTTTCATGGTAGAAGGGCACTGGTGGATAAACCAGTAAACAATCACCTAACAAGCTGATTTCTTTTTTTTTTTAAGATTTATTTTTATTTATTTATGCATACAAGAATTGGGGTGCTGGCCAGAGGTGCAGGGGGTGAGAGGACCCACTAGAGACAGAGTGGGGAGCAGAACAGGCAGATTGCTGAGGGGAGCAGCGGGTGAGACAGGAGAGGTCTGCTGTGCCATGTGGGTCACCAATCTGGCCGGGGATCGAACTCGTGCTGCAGTGGCTGCGGATAGCTTCACAGTGCTGCGACTTACCCCCTTGCACCACCAGGGAGACCCTCAAGCTGATTTCTGGTAGAGACACACTGTGAAGATGACAAAACAGCAAGATGAATGTGAATGTGTCAAGAGATGAGATGGTCTAGGAAGTTCTCTACTTAGAAGAAGACATTTGAGTTGAGATCCAAAATCACCTGAAGAATGGACAGGAGACATCCTGGGTGGGGGCAGGGCAGCAAGTGCAAGGACACTGAGGCAGGAACAAAATGGGCAGGTTCAAAGAACATGGAGCAGCGAGCGTGGCCCACATGCTAACGCTAGGGAGTGAGATCGAATTGAAAATGTCGGCAGAGAGCTGTATCTATCTCCTCTGTCCTCTCTGGGCCAAGCACCATGGATCGTTGTTGAATGATCAGATGAAGACCACGCATTCCTTCACTTCCCTTGGCTCCTGTTCCCCAGGATCTTTGGTGCCACTGTTTAAGCATACTTTACAAAACAAAGCTAATAATAATAATAATAATAATAATAATAATAATAATAATAATATTAAAACAACCTAGGTATTTTGGTAACTGACCACATCCATGGAGTCAGTTTAAGAGGTGACTGGACAGTGGCTGCCCTCTCAAAGATTAGACCTAAGTATTGCCCAATTAACTTCCTAGAGATGGTTATTGCCACCTACTTGGGATCCCTTGGAGCAAAAAAGCCAAAGCAGGGTCAGTGCTGTGCCCCGTGTTACACAAGGTGCTTGTTGAATACCAGGGTTGGGAACCCACCTTCTATTCTACCCTGGGCTGAGCTCGGGGCTGCCAGGATTAGCTGATCCATTTAACTCCATTTGCTCTGACATGCTCGCACTTGAAGCTTCCCCAGTGCAATGTGCTCAGTTCCCAAAATATGGGATTTTAAGTGAAACCCTGACATTTAGCTCTAGGGCTAAACTGCAATACTTAAACCCCCCAATTAGAAGCAGAGATGGAGATGAAATGGTCCCAAGGAATCTGGAGACACAACAGTTTCAAAAGGCAGCAACAGGCTGGGGCAGAGAGAGAGAAGTTTTAGATCTCACACCAGGAATGCGAAGCTAAATGAGAACCATTCGAAAGCTCTGGGGGTTATAAAGTGGAATTCCCTCTTGTACAGTACACAAGAGTTATTAAGTGTGTATATGAGACTCCTGTTTTACTTCATGTACATGATTATTTTATACAGGCGAGTTTGGAAAGAATTATAGGCTGAGAGCAGGCCAAGATGCAAGATGAACAGCAGGGAATGGCGAGGTTGTTCGTGTCACCGATGGGAGCTGGGGCTGCTGGGGCTGCAGCAGGGTCTGCCCGGGCCAAGGGTCGCCGAGAAGTGGGGCGTGGCCTTAGATTACGTGTCGGCTCATCTCCAAAAAGCCATCCTGGGCCTGATCGTCATGGGAAAGCGCCAGGTCTGAGAAGCAGAGGAGCAGAACCTGGAAATGAGCCCAGCTGGGTTGGGTCACTGATGCCGAGAGACCAGGAAGATAAAGAGTTTGGATTTGACTCGCCTGACTTTAAGACACGCAAGAGACCACGGGCCATTCTCAGAACACCTAGTGATTTCAAATGTGAGAAATCTCTTATCTCTGAAAGAAGTAGAGGGGCCAGGAGCTGGGGAGAAAGGGCTGCTTTTAGGGGGAACCAGTGACTTCCAGCCTGGGCTGATTGCCTCTCTCCTGAAAGTGGCCTGAAGCCATGGCATGGTTCTATCCAAGGCAGGCAGGGCTCAGGAATCAGTGTAGATGGGCTCCCCAGTTTTCCTTCTAAGTCTGTGCCTGTGAGAATGTACATTAGTCTCTGTGAGCCTCAATCTCGCCAGCTGTAAATTGGGGATTGAAACAGCTACTTATACTGAACATTTAATATGACAGAGGCTATAGTAAGTCAAGTCTAGGCATCGTGTCAATAATGATTGTATTCATAATAATTTTAGTGAAGGATGATTGATTGCTGCGGTGTTGGGGGACAGTGCTGGTCTGCTATCTCTTGTTTGATGAGTGGTGTCTCTTGCTGTCTACTCTTTGTGGCCTGGACCCAGAGTGAGTGCAGCTGCAAAAGCCTTACAAAACTTCATTGAGTCGTCAAAGTGTTTTTATTACTCAAAAGAGGCTGTCTTCATGGTGACTGACTTCTGACTCCTGGTGACTGAGATTCTGTGGATGCTGGTCTGGCTAAATGCCAACCATATTAGAGCCCAAAGCCCTCCTCTTGGGTGCCCCCAAGATTCACTTGAAGTCTTAATTCCTTGAAGTTACAACTCACCTAAAGGAAAAAAAAAAAGTGTTTGTAACTTTGTGTTACTGGGACATTAAATCCACTTCTTTTCAGGACTTAAAGAAGAAGTAGACATTTAACAAGGTAGACGTTTCTCTCTATCTCACGCCATGCAATTTCCACTCTGTCATATCATGCTGGGGCACAAGCTCCTCCTAGCTTGTTGCTCTGTCAGTTCTAAGATAACATTTAAGCCCTCCTTTCCCCCCTTCCATATGCCAGGTAGTAAAAAGAGAACAAGAGGTGGAGGAGACCTTGCCTTTTAAGGGTATAGCTATTGGTCACATGGGAGACATGTGACAGGTGCAGCTGCAAGGGAGTCTGGGTAATGTGGTTTTTATTCTCAGTGTCTATGTGCCTAGCTAAGAGTCAGGTATTCAGGCATTGAGAAGAAAGGGAGAATAGATATTGGCAGGCAGCTAACCACCTAGGCCTTCATTGCCTTCTTGACTTTAAGCAACCCAGGTTCAGGTCTCCTGCAAGACTTGAATCTGAACCCCTGTTCTCCTGCCTGCTAGCAGAGTCAATGCAGACAAGCCTCATACTTTGTTTTCTCAGTTGTAAAGTCAAGGTACTATCATAGTAGTTCCTGCTTCACAGGCTGCCATGAAGGGCCTCACAGCACAGCCCTCGCACGGCCCACAGTTGCCAGCAGAACCTTGGCTGCCTCCCCGCTTGCCTTCTGAGCTCACTGTGCTCCACCCAGACACTTGTAGCTCCCGGAACATTTCTTGCCTTTCCCATGCTCCATGCCTGCTCCTCGGCGACTGCTAGGCCTTAGGAACAGAGACCATGCTCGTTTCCATCTTGGCCTGAGCAGGTTGCTAAGTGCCTGCAAAGGCGAGATTCTTGATCATACTCACTCTCATGAATACATGAGCAGGAGAACTGTAGCCAGGCCTAGCCACAAAGGCCCATATGCTGGCCCAAGATGGCGCCCTGCATATCAGGTTTGCACTAAATATCTCCCTGGCACACTTAGTATCCTCAGTAGATACGTTGTTGCTGCCATGGCTTTCAGGGAAGGTACTTGGGATACAGAGATGTTGCTTCATTTGCCCAAACCCACACAGATGTTAGATGGAAGAGCTGGACTGAACCCAGGTGGCCTGATCATAGGGTCTATGCTCTTGATCACCCTGCTGCCCTCATTCTGCTTTGGGGTACAGCAGAGAGACCTCAGTTTAAAGGTAGCTTAAGTTGGAAGTTTGCATATTTGATTTCCAAGAAAAATAGCATCTCCACATTCTCAGCTATTGGAAATTGCTTCATCTAGGCTAGCAGCCTCCCTACCCCTCCCTATCTCTTTCCCTTTTTTATTCACAGAACAACACTCTAATAAAGCTTTGTAACATATTAAACAGGACGCAGAAAAGCACTGCTGGGTGAAAGGGCAGCCCCAGGTCTTCTCTGTTAGGCAACTGCAAGGGCCCCTGAGCAAGTCCAAGGTCCTATGCAGCTTGCTTGGTCAACATCCATTAATTGTACCCCTTGTACAGAGGGGATCACCGAAGCCAGTGCAGGAAGTTTGCCATCTTGATTGGAGATGTAGAAAGTGTCCAGTGTGGGGCCTCCCTGGTGGTTCAAGGGGTTAAGACTCAGTGCCACGAAGCTATCTGCAGCCACTGCAGCATGAGTTCCATCCCCGGCCAGGCAGCTGACCCACATGGTGCAGCAGACCTCTCCTGACTGGACCGCTGCTCCCCTCAGCAGTGTATTTCAGTAGATCTGCCTGTTGTGCTCCTCACTCTGTGACTCCTCTCACCCCACCCCCGCATCTCTGGGCTGCACCCCAGCTCTTGTACGCATAAATAAATAAATCTTATAAAAAATTAAAAAAAAAAAAAGAAAGTAGCCGGTGTCCAGTTCAGAAACACACGCTCTCAATGGCCAAGAAGGCCATCAGACACTTGTGGCCAAACACCCATCTCAAGCCTCGGAGGCCACAGTTCAGCTGTTGGGAATGACACCTTCAGACAACCAAGAAGGGCACATCCACTTTTTTTTTTTTTTTAAAGATTTATTTATTTATTTATACAAGCACTGGGTACAGTCAGAAGTGCGGGAGGGCGAGAGAATTCACCAGAGCCAGAGCGGGGAACAGAACAGGCAGATTGAGGAAACACACTGCTGAGGGGAGCAGCGGGCAAGACAGGAGAGGTCTGTTGCGCCATGTGGGATACTCGCCGGCGGCCGGGGATCGAACCAGCGCTGCAGAGGCTGCGGGCAGCTTTGCAGCTCAGCGCTCAACCGCTGCGACACCAGGGGAGGGCCCGGGCACATCCACCTTTGAAGACTGTTGTTCAGCTGGAATGTAGGTGGCCAGCATTTGAAGTTACAACATTTGTTGCCACTTGTGCTGGAGAGACAAATTTTTGTTTATTCCAAGAGTTTGCAAAGTGCCAACTCCCTGGCAGTAAATAATGACTCAAATGTAAACCCCAAACTGGCACAGGAGGGGTGGCGATGATGCAAAATCCTGCTTTTCCTGCAAATCCCAGGGAGCTGACCACCCCTGTGCTGGAAAACAGACCTCAGAGCAGGAGAGGAACAGCAGTGTCCAGAGAGGAAATGGAAAACGCAGCCCAGAAATGAGCTGAGCCCAAGAAATACCGCGTGTGGGCTGAGTTGGGGGTCATTTTCCTGGGTAGTTTCTCCCGTGTCTGGGGTGAGGCTGCGAAGTGAAGACGAACACTGTCTGCTTTAAAAGGCCCCAGAGAACTGGGGTCCTGAAGCCTTTGGCTATTGTCTTAGATCTGCGATTGCAAAGTACATGTCCACTTAGCCCGGCAGGAAATGCAAGTTGGTCTAAGTGAGCTGAGTGCAAGATGATAAAAGGCTGCTGACGCCCAGTCTGTGCGGGGAGACCACGGGGAGCTGTGGGGAGTTGGGGACATGAGCAAATTCGCCTCAATTAAAAGAGCAGCTGTGGCCTAGCCAGGTGCTGTGGCATGGAAATGTGGGCCCAGCACCAGTAGATGTTCTGATCTGTCAAAAGAACCAGAAAAAAAACTTTGATTTTCTTGAATAATTTGCTTTTTTTGAAGATTTTCAACTAATGCAATGCTTTAAAAATGGTCTGGGAGCATTTTTCTCCCTCCACAATCATATGACTATGAATAGCGACCAGGAACTATCTGTTGGGGGCTCCCCTGTAAGGCCCTGTGAGTAGAGAGAGGACCTCAGTTCTACCCTTTCATTCCAGAGCTGTGAGAAATGGAGCTTAGGATGATTCATCAGGAGAAGTGTTGCACAGAGCTGGGACGAGACCGGGTCTAGTTCCACCTTCCTTTCCTTTGGATCCAGATGCCAGAAGGGGGTTAATTTTCTAGAGCTGAACAGCTGTGTGTACAAGGAGAAGCTAAGGCTTTTGCTTTCCGTAGAGGAAAACGAATCCCACCCGGGTCCTTCATAGGATGTTACAAGGATTGGCGACAGTGATCATAAATGTCAGGCAGAGGGCTTTGGGCAGCAAGAAAGAGAAAACCCTGATTAAACTGACTGAAATAGTCTCTGGATTTCTTCTCTTTCAGGCCTTGGTGATTGCAGGGATGTCAGGCACCACGTGGGGATATGGGGCTTGGCTGCTTCTGCTCCTGGGAGTCCTTCCTCTCTTTCTCTCTCCTCCCTCCTCCCCTCGCACCCTCCCTTCCCCCCTCATTTCCTTGCTTCCATTTTCCTCCTCCTCTCCCTCTTCCCTGTTGCCCTTCCCCGCCCCCCTTGGTTATAACAAGGTGCTTCACTGTTGCATCTTGAAGGAGGGAATGAACAATCTTGAAGCTGCCCCCTCTCCCCAGGTCTGGATTTTATTGATAGATCCTTCTCTTCCCTTTAGTTGAGACTGGTGTCCACTTCCAAACCAACATGGGAGGCAGGGCAGGCGTGTGACTGGCTGAGCTGTGTAGTCTCCAGGGACCGAGATGAGGCCCCAGGGGAGGATTGGCACATGAGCCTCCTGCTCCCCTGGACACCTGGCTCTGCACAGAGGCCACTGAGTAGCTCAGGGATCTGCAGAAGATCCTCAAGGGGGGCTGGGTCCTGGGCTTTCCCACAAATATCCAGAAGCCTAGTTCTCTGTTCTCCTAGCAAACCTGGCTTAAAGCTGAGCTCCTCAACATTTATCCAGGAGCCTAGGGGCATTTCCAGACCCCACTCCCCAGAAAAGTCTATTCAGAAGGAGAATCTGTGTATTCTACACACTTCCCAGGTGATCTGGACTCGGGTGGTGAGGTGTGGTTCTTTAGATGGTCCCTCTAGAAGGTGGAAGCTGGGTGACCCACGATGCAGGAATATTCGAGAAGTGGCCACCAGTCATCAGGGAAATGCTTAGGCTCCTGGGGGTTGGAGGTTTCATAGGTTAAGACGCAACAGGAATCTCTTTTTTGTGACTATCTTTGAATTCTTGGAATGAGAACATTTCATCTGAGTTTCTGATTGTGGTTTTCTGGAGTTCATCAAAGGACCCTTTGGCCTGGTGAAAAGGAACTAAAAGGAATGCCATTTGTTTCCTTATCTTCTACCCACATCCCAGCCATCCTTAGTTCCAAGGTCACCAGCTTTTAGATGGGGGGAGTTATAACCTGATGGCAATTAACCAGTGTAATCCTATTTGTGGGAATTAGTTGCTGTATAGTTTAGGTTGTACTTATGTGAAATAAAGTTGAATCCCAAGTGAGAAAATGATTTCCTTTCCGTTCTCAATTATTCTGATAACTCGAGGGAGTTTGGTGCTAGTGTTTAACTCCTCTCTATAATTTGCTGTATCCTTTTTTGATGAAGAGAGAGCAGAGCTTGAGTTCAGAGACTTGAAATTAATATCGATATAATTATATTAACTTTAATATAATTAAAAGCATCTAGAGATCATTTAATTATCTTGTTTTGCTTTTATCGTGTGTCAGACAAGATGCATACTAGATTGCGCTGACCTAAAAATTAAATCCCAGTGGCTTCAAACATCTCAGTCTTGATACTCACACTACCTGCGTATCATGGACTTCCTGGAGGGTCTTCTTGGAATGACTCGGGAACCCAGGCTGATGGAGTGGCCACCATCACAAGCAAATTTTGAAAACTCTGGTGGTAGTGGTTGATTACTGTGGTCTGCACTTGACACATTGAGCCCATTGGCTTGAACTATCCCCATGGCTACAGCCACTTGACCACAAGGCCCCGGGAGGTGAGAACCTCTCATGCAATTGGAAGGGGGGAGTGGAAATATTTGGTCAATTGCACAGATGCTCACTGTTCTTGGTGTTAGTTGTCTTTTTCCCAGCCAACGTTCTTCCATGGCTGCTTTCTTCCAGACCCCGAGGGTAGCCACCTTCCCTAGAGATGGCTTACCAAAGAGAGGTTGTCCCCACAGAACTGTCCCAGGACAGCCTGGCCTTGCTCCTAGGTCCAGCCCCTTCCTGTCTGTGTGACTCTGAGTGGGTCTCTCCACCTCATTGGCCCTCCAATTCCTCTCTGTGCATTAAGATAACAACAACAGTGCCAACAGCAGAGGGTCCTCTAGAGACCCAATGAGCTCTGTCTGCAAAGAACAATGGAGGTGGCACACGGTGTGGCTCAGTGAGTGCCAGTGATGGCTTTTATGGCCCTCAAGCCAATTAGTTGCATAAGCAATTACAATTAAGTATAATGAGGGTTCTCATAGGGAAGCACAGGACGTGAGGTTTCCTAGCAGTGGGAGGGAACCCCGTCTAGGGTTTTATGAGAAAAAGTTCTCTGTGAAGAAGGAGGGTCTACAGAAGGAAGGCAGTTAACCAGAAGAAGAAAATGGCAATCTACATTCTAGGCAGGAGGGATGGCAAGGGTGTGGGCTGTGATCAGCTTTAATGGACTTTCACAAGGAATTCTGGGTTGCATACTCCTTTGCCCAAATACTTTGATGCCTTTTTTAAAAAAAAAAAAGATTTATTTATTTATGCATTCAAGAGCTGGGGCACGCCAGAGGTGCTGGGGGTGAGAATATTCACCAGAGACAGAGTAGGGAACAGAACAGGCAGATTGACCGAAGTACACTGCTGAGGGGAGCAGTGGGCGAGACAGGAGAGGTCTGTTGCGCCATGTGGGTTGCTCCCTGGCTGGCCAGGAATTGAACTTGTGCTGCAGCGGCTGTGATAGCTTCATAGGTTGTGTCTTAACCCTTGTGCCACCAGGGAGGCCCCACACTTTGATGTCTTGGATCTGGTAAGCACTGTTGGGATGCTGATACTAGCCCAAGACCTGGCTCTCTGAAGGGGGCTCAGCCTGCCAGACTGCCTCAGCATTGCCCATTGGATGGTAACTCCTAAGGGTCCGAGACTGATTCTTTGAGAACTGGGAGCTGCTCACTGTCAGGGTGACCTGAAGCCATGGGGAGGGACTTTTCTTAGAGGACTTTTGGAAATAGTGAAGTGAGGGTTTGGATTACTTCAGCATCAGAGGGATTTTTCAGAACTAGAAAGCTGGGTGTTTGTATGTATTTTCTGGTGGAGGAGTAGAGGAGCTGGCGAGGAAGGCAGGAAGAAGTTCACAAAGAATTCTTATAAAAGCCAGAAAGTTGCTTCATCCTGGTTCTGAATTGCTGTGTCACCACCTTGTTCACTTCCTACCAGTTTACCTTCCCCTGTCACTCTGCTTTGGATTTGCTCACCATGAGCCCTTAACCAGGTGTGTGGGTTGAAGAAAACAGCTTTGACCTCTTGTCTTCAGCTCTGCAGCCACCAGGCTGAACCTGTGATGAGGCTGCGGGGTTGGTGTTCTTTGCCTGACACCATGGCCAGAATGCCACTCACTGACCAAACCTGTCTTTCTGGAAAGAACTTCACCTTGACCTCCAGGCAGTAGCAAAGCACACGGAGTGGGACACAGTGGGTGGCCCCCCGACCCCGCCTTCCAGATTTGTTGCTCAGACAAACATGAAACTGATTAACTGACAGAGCAGCCAGCATGGCGGCCATCTTGACCAGCACGACTTGCTCCCTACTTAGAGCCAAGCACTGTGTAAGTTCTCTCTGGAGATGATCTTGTTTCCTTCCCACGACAACCCTGAAAAGAAAGCACTGTTTGAAGTAGGATTCCCTGGTCTGTCTGATTTGTCACAACTTATATGGGGGAACAGCCAAGTGCAAAACCCTGACTTGTCCCTAGGAAACGTGTGCCGTGCAGGCTCCAGTCCTTTACCCTCCTCCTGGCTCTGCCCCCATCTCCTGACTTAAGAGGTTTAGGGTGGGCTATCTTACTGCATTAGCCATGTCCTCTGAAAGAAAAGGTTCTTTATGCTGGTACTGAAATCCACATTTTTAGAGGAGAAAATTGAGGCTCAGAGAAGTCAAGTCAGAATTCCAAATGGCGGCACTGAGGTAAATTTTCCTCTTTAACTTTTTCTTTTGACACCACTTCTGACTAACATAGAAGTTGCAAAGAGCCCCTGTGCACTCTTTTTTTTTTTTTAAAGATTTATTTATGCATGCAAGAGCTGGGGTACAGGCCAGAGATGCGGGGGTGAGAGGACTCACCAGAGACAGAGTGGGGAGCAGAACAGGCAGACTGACTGAAATACACTGCTGAGGGGAGCAGCAGGCAAGGCCAGAGAGGTCTGCTGTATCATGTGGGTTGTTCCCTGGCCGGCTGGGGATTGAACTCGTGCTGCAGAGCTTCATGCCGCAGACAGCTTCATAGTGCGGTGCTTAACCCCTTGCACCACTAGGGAGGCCTGGCCCCATGCACGCCTTATCTAATCCCCCAAATGTGAGAATCTCAGCACATTTGCCTAAATCTCCCCTTCTTTTTTCCTAGACCATTTGAGATTCAACTGCACACTTAATTCCCCCTTACCTCTAAATAATTTAGTGTTTATTTCCTAAAAGCAAGGAGACAGTCTCTTACATCATCACAGGAAAACTAGTGAAATTGGAGAGTTGTATTGGTACAGATGCAAGATAATTATTTAGTTGACAGACCTAGTTCATATCTCACCAATTGGCAAATTTTCCCAGTAATGTCCTTTATAGTAAGGCAGTACAAACGAAGGAGGGGGGAGGGGCAGGGGAAGGCGGAATGGGAGGAGCAGGAGGACTTACTTTGCTTAGCATTATCCTTTCCAGTTCCATCCATGGTGTCAGAAATGGCAAATGTGCACCTTTTTTATGGCTGAGTAGTATTCCATTGTATATATACACCACATCTTCGCAATCCACCCAACTGTCTCTGGGCACTTATGTTGTTTCCATAACTTGGCTATTGTAAATCGTGCTGCAGTGAACATAGGAACGTATTTGAATGAGTGTTTTGCATTCTTTGGCTAGATACCCAGCAGTGGAATCGAGTGGCGAGATAGTTTAAAGCCACATGCATTTCAGTGTGAGGACTGCGAATCCAGCTGTCCCCTCCCTCCAGAACTCAGTCATTTCCCAGTCTTGCTGTTTCCCTCAAGACCTGCTCTTAGTTCAGATTCACCAGGCACTGAGCTAAATGAGTTGAACACATTATTTCTTTTAATGCTCCCTCTAATCTATATCTTACAATATATTCAGGATCTAGGTATGGACTCACCTCTGGATAGAAGAGTTCTGAGAAGGGTGAGCTCCAGTTCTTTCTTCTGCCTCTAGAATCCAAACTGGGAGCCGAAAGCTCTCACAGATCTCCAAGAAGCAGATTATCCCAGGGACATATTATCCAAACAAAACCCCTGCCAGAGATGTGAGCTCACAGGAGGACATCCATGCGCGTGTGGCTCCAAAAGGACCTGTATCCATGGCCGTTAGGCTTTGTCTGAGAGGTAATGTCCTCCCCCAACCCCCCGAGACACATTACTATCAAATAATAAACAGCAGAGTCTATGGTGTTGATCTTTAAAGTAAATCCTATTGCTATTAGCTTATCTACCCACCTATTAAAACTAATAAAATAATAAACTTTATGACACAGACACTTACCTCAATACAATTCCCCTTCAAACTGCAATTTTCTCCTTCTAAGACTGTTGGTTTTTCCAGCAATTTCCTGCTTATCACTAAACTATCTGGAACATTTTCATATGTTTGGATGACAGTTTTTAGTTGCCCTGGGATATTTTTATTCCTCTCTTTCTCAATTGAACATTATGGTCTCTTCTTACTTCAGTCTGCATTTAACTCACAGCCTGTCATTCCAGCAGGCAAGACTGTCTTTCCCGATCAGGTTCAAAATCACCTGCCTCTTGGGGTCCATTGTGAACTTGTGAAAGAAAAGGAGAAAAAGCACCCCAAGTTTACCAGGGAGTGCAATACTCTTTCAGGTTGTGGTCTCTGAATGCTTGCTTAAAGTCACACTACAAGTTTGGGACAGATCAGAAGATAGGCAGAGAGGGACTCTTCTTACATGGGGTGATCCCCATGGCGAGTGAAAGTTTCAGGCAATGTGTTTTTTCTCTTCTTGCAGAACTGGGGTATAGGTCAGAGGTGCAGGTCGGGGAGAAGATTCACCAGAGACAGTGGGGAGCAGAACAGGCGGATCTATTGAAATACACTGCTGAGGGGAGCAGAGGGTGAGACAGGAGAGGTCTGCGGTGCCATGTGGGTCAGCTCCCTGGCAGGGGATGGAACTTGGGCCATCACAGTAATAGTGCTGAGACTTAACCCCTAGGCTACCAGGGAGGCCTTTAGGAAACATGTCAATGGAATTAAAAAAATACCCTCAAGTCTTCTTTCAGATGTTGCTTTATTGTCTTTCCATAAGCCCATCTGATCCTGTCTGGATTCCACCATGAAGGATCTATTTTGGAATTTGAGAACCAATAGTCGTGGTTTCCAGTGGTGACTGTTTAAGGGGAAGGTTATATGAAAAGGTATATATTTTAGCTGCAGCACAAGACCCAGCTCAGCAGGTGCTCCTGCATTAGCAGGACATGGAGTTCAATGGTATGAGGGGCATTTGCCCTGATGGCTCAGCTCACTTTGGGGCATGTGCTCCTGACCCTAATTCTCTCTCTCCCTCCCTAGTCTCAGAGTTGGAGTTTCTTCTATTGACTATGTAGTTAGATCTCCTCATTATATTTAGTTCTCCAACACCCAGCTCTCAGCAGGACATGGATTTTATAGCCTCGTTCTATTGATCTTCTTCTGGCCTCGCTCTTAAGAGCATCCCAAAGAGACAGGATGACACCAGAGTGAGCGATGGTGTCTCGGGCATCTCACGCTCTCTTTCCAGCCTTACTTCTGCCAACAGTCAGACAAGCATCATCTCGAATAACAATCGACTGAATAGTCATTTGACTCACTGCACTGAGCTACAGGTCTTGACACCAACCCCCTCCTTTTTAACTGAGTGGATTTGTATATGTCTGTGTCTGAATGAGGTGAGAAATATGTTATTCAGGCAAGAAGAAAGATGTGCTGAGGAGGATTTTTAATTTAGCCTGAATACTTTTGTACTTTAAAAATGACTTCTCTTCACACCCTGCCCCCACCCACATATAAAAGAAAAGAATATTCATTTCAGAAAATCTGGAAAAAGCCATGTATCGGTCCGGGACATGACTGTTAAGAAACATAAGCCAACTGTGACTGGCTTCAGCAAATTTAAATGTATTCTATGCATAGTCTGGAGCTCTCAGAATTGCCAGGAGGTTTTGCAAACTAGATTTGCAAAGTGGGAATGACTTAGAGGGGGCGTGGGAGGCAGGAGCCTGGGCCAGCACACCTCCACTGTGGTGAGTGACCTGTGACTGCTGTCTCTGTTGCTTCACTCACGGGATGTTCTGGATTGACTGTGTCCCCCACAAATCCACATGTTGAAGCCTTCACCCCCAACACCAAGGAACATGATTGTATTGGGAGGGACAGTAATTAAGTTAAAATGAGGTCACTTGGCTGGGCATTCATCCAAGTTGGTGTCCTTATAAGAGGAAATTTAGACACACAGAGAAACACCGGGGGTACAGGACAACATTGGGAGAAGGCAGCCATTTGTAGGCCAAGGATAGAGAAACCAGCCCTGTGGCTCCTTGTAAGTCTGGCTCCTGGATTTCCAGCCCCCAGAGGTGTGAGAAGATAAGTTTCTGTTGTAGGAGACAACCCAGCCTGTGGTACTTTGTTCTGGTAGCCCTAGTGGATGGATGCACTGAGGATATAAAGCCTCAGAAGAGGACATGGATTGGTTGGACTGAGGTCATGTATTTCCACGGTTGTACCTTCAACTTCTGCAGTGAAAGGTGAACACCAGAATTACTTGGAGGCCAGTATACAACCGGGCAGAGATAACCCCTCAAAATAAAACTTGGATATAGAGCAGACACTGTTGATGAGCTGAGCTCTTTGATTGCTACTAATGGCCCATGACCTTCACTCCCAGGGTTCACACCTTGTGTAGGCCCCATCCACCTTGAATCAGATCAGGTCTGTGTGGCCAATTGATTATGTCAGAGGAAACTGTGTTTGGCTTCTGCATTAGGTCATGTAAGGCTTGTTTTTCCCTTGGTTTCTTGGCTTGCTTACTTGCTTCTGGAGAAGTAGCTGTCATGTCATGAAAACACTCAAGCCGCAGCATGTGGAGAGAAACCCAGACTTCCTGCCAACAGCCAGCATCATCTTGCCTCTCAGGTGACTGATCTACGTTGGAGGTAGATCCTCCAGCCTCAGTCTAGTCTTCAGATGAGACTGCAGCCCACTTCAACATCAAAACTGCAGCCTCATGGATGACTCAGTCAGAGCCACCCATCTGAACTGCTATCAAATGCTGACCCACAGGATCTGTGATCTGTGCAGCATCAATACTGTTTTAGGTAGCTGAGTTTTGGAATAAGTTGCTATATAACACTATAAAAGTATCTCGTCCATCTGGCTATTGTAAGTGCTATCAACTGCTATCATGGTGCCTGCAATTATGTCCTTCCCTATCCCATCACCCCCACTATGACCCTGCTGTCAACTTTTGACTGCTTCATGGGTACAAAGCTCCTTCCTCCTTATCTCAAAGAGGAGCTGACTCGGGTCCAATTTAGACCCCAGAGCTTCCGCCAGGAGCAGGCTATGTCTCCACTGTATCAGAAAACACATCTTTATGGCATTTCTCTTTCCTATCCTGCTTCTCTCATCCCCCTACAGGTTGAGGACACTCCCTCAATAAACAACTTGCACAAGACTTCTTATCCTGGGTTTTGTTTCTACGAAAGCTGACCTCAGACAGGTAGATTCTAAGCTGTCAAAAACATATGTAACCAATACAGTCCATCCCTTCACTTCTCAGCTTCAGTTCTTTCCATTCACACTTTGAAATATGTTCTACCTAAACATCCACACCTCCTTGTATGGGTGGATTTACCTTCTCCCAGAGGGGAAATAACTCATAGCTTGTCAGTGAATACTTTGAGTCAGAAGACATGCTTTCTGGATAACTTCAGTCTTTTTTATTCTTTAGTGACTCTTTCAGTATCTTGCAACCTACAAAATGGTAAATTTAACCACTATTATCTACCATAATGGGTGAAGAGGAGGAGAGAGAGAAGCAAAGTTATTTAAAATGTAAAAATATGTATCTGACACAGAGAAACAAAGCACAACTGGTTTCTGTAACTACTGATAAAGTTATGGGTAATATCTGTTACTCTGTTACTACCTATTCCTCATCCCCTTGCTGAGGTGATTTGTCCGGTGAGATGACCTACACTTTCATTTCTCAGGGTACTGAATCCCTGGTATCCTGGCATGTAATAAGTCACCTTTGTTTTCCATTGACTTTGACCACTGGGTGTGGTTGTGGGAGATGTTCAGGATGTCCAGAGTTCCATTCGTGTCCCCGTGGCACATGCTGTGAATCAGAATTTCTATTTTCCTTTGAGTGGAAGGGTCACCAACCCCAGGCAGCCAATACCACAAATCTCTCTTTTTTTAAAGATTTATTTATACATACAAGAACCGGGGTACAGGTCAGAGTTTTTGGGGGTGAGAGGATTCACCAGAGACAGAGTGGGGAACAGAACAGGCAGATCTACTAAAATACGCTGCTGAGGGGAGCAGTGGGTGATCTGGGAGAGGTCTGCTGCACCATGTGGGTCACTTCCCTGGCTGGGGATCAAACTTGTGCTGTAGTGGCTTCAGTGAGCTTCATAGGTTGCATCTTAACCCCTTGCGCCACCAGGGAGGCCCCATAAATCTTTTTTATTGGGACAGAATAAGTCTCAAAAGCCAACAGGCAGTATCACCTCACAATTCAGTGGAACGACGATTGGAAGCATCACAGTGCTATTAGATCTATAGATGCTAAAATCAGTGGGCCAATATCACCCAATGATGGAGTTCAGACCTGAACCCGTCTGTCAGATCCCAAAGTCAGAGCTGCCTCAGCCATTTCAGTGGATGCACCGACTTTTGCATTTGATGCAACTCTGGTAGGAGACAAGCATGGGGGGAGGGTCTTGGTAGAACAATGGTGTCCAGGCGGGGCCCTGTGGTGCAATGGAACAGTCCAGGGCTTGAATCCCAGCTCTTGTATTTACTCAAGGCATTTAAGTTATCAAAGTACTTCTATTTACTCAAGTAATTATTAAAATGTAGTGATTTCAGTTACTGTATTTAGTTGCTAAAAACTACTTAGCGAGTCTCTCTAAATGCTGGTGCTGTGCTAGGTCCTGCTAATGGAGCAGCACCCCAATCAGAGTCCTTCTTGAATGTCCCCTTGCTTAGTTACATGTGCCCTGGAAGTTTCTTTTACTTCACTGAGCCTTGCTTTCCTGACCTGTAAAGTGGGGCCATGAGTACCTATGAGATGAAAGCGTTCAATTAGTTTTGTCACTAGCAGGGCCAATTTTGTCACAAAGAAAATAGAGGGCAATAATTCCTGATCTTCCTGGGAGAATTAAGTCAGGCAAATGCACATAGACTCTTCTTCCCACATATGGTTGCTGAGATCCACTAAGTGCCAGTGGCTGAGCTGAGTGCCGAGAACATAGTGGAAAGGAAGAAAGTTTAGTTCCTGTCTCTCGGACCTTGCACTGGGTGAAATAAGTTATTACAAAAATTAAAAATTACAATTGTGATTAGGGTTTCTAATAATATTGCCATTTCAGTGATGGTGGGCATTGTTCCTTTCCACTGTCCTCCTGGCCTTCAATAGCTTCTTGCTTCAAGCTTTCCAGAATGCAACGAGTTCACCATGGCTTTCTGACTTGTTCACTGAGTCTGCAAGTGGTAGCATTTTGGTTCTGAGCAGCAAAGACAGGGAAGAGTTAAACATGAAAATCCCTCAAGGAACAGCAACCGACACATCTGCCGCCATGTTGGCCAAGTCTCGCTCTTGCTTTGCCATGACTTTAGGTTTATGGAAAAAAAATCAGCCTTACAGAGAGGAAGAGAGGAAGTCGTTTTTCCTACAGCACAGCTGAAAATCCCATTGCTCCCTGCATCTTTTCTCCCTTTCAATATGCACATTTTTAGGACAGATTCTGCTCCTCCAACCACTTTTTGTAGACGTTCTCTTGTAAGGTGCACTAATGACCTGTGAGACCAGATACAAGCGGCTGAGCACTAATCCTGTGGTTCTTCAGTCCTAACAGAATGTGCCCACGGTGGTGGCTGGTGGGTAGCAGATCAGTGACAATTGTTTGCCTGATGAATCGTTCCCTGAAGACTTCACATCAATCAAAACTTCCTAGAGTCTCTGTCCTGTTGACTCATTTTACTTACAGAAGAAGAAGGTGTCCGTCTTTTTGCATCAGCCAGTCTGTTTTTGATCTGTCAGGGCAGAAACACTTTGGGGGTCTTAGGTTGTTAATGCTGAGGAGCAGCTGTTAGATGTAAGTCATGGATTGGTGTATTTTACATGTCAGGTCCTTGAGAGATGTAAGAAACAAGGAGGTGAGGTCTTCAAGTGCATTGCCCCTCCCAGGAGAAGCAGCTATGAACTTATTCCACTTCGACCCCTAATTCATTTCCACGGGGTGGTCATGCTTCTAGTTGTTGCAAGGCTCTCATATCCGCTGAGATGTGTCTGTCTTCTTGTTGGCTAATGGTTTTGTCATTAGTCTGATGAATAGACTTGATCTAACATTCTTCAGCTCCACAGTAGCAAGGGATTCCCATAGCCCCCAGCTGACCCTGTCACGTTGTAACACAGAAATCTTCCAGAATGTTGGGTTTTCACAAGGAGACAGAGAAATGGGCAAACTGCTTCTTTCTCGTTCTCTGGCCAAGTCATTTTGGATTGAGAGAGAACAAAGGTTGCGTTCTAGTTTGAGTGCTGCCCAGGGAAATAAATTTGCTTTCTGGTGCAATGATTAGAATTGTTTTGCTAGAAGAAAATCGTGAGTAACGAGCTACTGACTAGCTTGTCTTGCCCATCGTTGTAATCCAAGTGTGCTTAAAGTAGGGGTATTGATTGAATAACTAGCTGTTGAATGAATGGCAAAAAATACTAAGTGAAAGTGAGAAAACAAATGGTGATAGACAGAGTAGATATCCTGAAATATTGGTGCATAAATAAGGATAGGAATAAAGAAGTAGAATGAATGAATGAATGAATGAATGAATGAATTAAAAGCAGTTCCCAGGATGGAGTTGACTCTAAATTCTGCTTCTGAATATGCAGGAGCTTCGAGGGCTGTCTGTTCATGGATAAAGCCTCCTCCCTGGCCTTCCCGTGACTGGCAAGGATGATTTCACTGCACCCGCCTCTGTCAGTGCTACCCATCCCTGCTGGGCACGATCGCCCGGACTGTGAATGGCATCTGGCCCAAGGGGACCCATCAACACATCTTCTCTAGGAAGAGAGCTAAGACCCAGACTCCCTGCCTGCGTTGCATGGACTGTAATGTGCTCATGAGACTTAGAGGGGAGCCAGAGAGACCAGAGATGCAGAAAGAAAATTCCCCCAGATTCTCCTAGTTCCCAGCTAAAACCCCGAAACTTTATAAATTCCGCAACATTTTCCCCCAAGTTGGCACAGATTGCCTCGGATCATTGCCGCCCAAGCAGTCTTCACACACACACACACACACACACACACACACGCGCGCGGGGATGAGTCTCTGGACCTCAGGCTCTGTCTGCGCCAGAGCAGAGCCCGCGACTCTCTGCCACCCCGTTCCGCTCAAGGTTCTCTGCCCACTTTTTCGCCCCTTGGAATTAGGAAATGAAAAAACAAACAGAAGGAGAAGAAGGAACAAATGAAACACCTCGGCCCTCATCCCTTGAAGCCGGCGGTGGTAGGGGAGGGGAGTTGGTATTTGATTTGGTTTCCGTTCAGCGCTGAGGTTTGTCCTCCCTGCCTCTAGCCTGGGTTTCTGTTGCTTTTTCTTGGCCTCCGGTCGCTTCAGAGGACCGAAGGGTGTCCAGGGCAGGGCTGCGGTATTTGCATTGGCTGTGGGAGCTCCTGGGGAGGTAGAAGGGCCTGACCTTCGCCTCCAGTGCCCTGGGAGTCTCCTCTCCCGGGTCCCGGCTCCCAGGGGTCGGGACAAAAAACGCCTCCACGACTGAGTCGCGGTTAAACCTGCTCTGCGCCTCCTGGAAGTGTTTTGTTTTGTGGGGAAACCGGCAGGGAACATGAGAACGAGCTGCTCTCCTCTCCTCGCGCCTCTTCTCCTCTCCAGCAAGGGAGGCTGGTGGTTTTGGCTGCTTCGGTGGAAAAACAAATACCCTTCCACAAATAAGTTCTTCTCACAGCCTTGAATTAGTGTTGGCAAAAATACCTCCGTGTGGGGATTCCACAAAGGTGCAAGCCAACCACACCTTCGGGGAGAGGAGACTCAGAGAAAGAGTCGGGCGGATGGGGCGAGTGGAGCAGCTCGGGGGGGCAGAGGGGACGGTCAGTGTCCCCCCGCTGGAAATGTGGAACCCGAGAGCCGGGAAGGCTGAGGCGTCCTGACACCTCTCTCGGCCTGGGGCCTGATCCTTTCATTTCCAACAGCTTCCTAGGTGTTGGCAAAGGCCCCCGCGCCTCCCCACAGCCAGCACACTCGCGGCTGGCCGGGAAAAGCACACGGCACCAGAAAGAAGCAGCAAGAAACTTGCTTTGCAAATGAACTTGCAGGCCCTGGAAATTGCACATCAGGGAAAGTTTAAAATAATGGCACTTGGGTGGAATTTCTCTCTCCCACCTCAAACAAGCCTCTTTGCTGGCCTGGCTGAAAAATGGCCCTTTCCTGGCATCCCTTCCACCCTTTGCCACCCTGACCCCCCGGGCTGGCCTTTTCCTCCTCTTGCCCTCACCAATCAGCTGGACCTGCCAGCCCAGAGAGGAGGGCATGACATATTTGCACCGAGCGTAAACACCGCCTGCCATTAAGAGCTCCTTCTAATGAGAAACAGAGCCACGGAGGGGAAGCTTCAAAGTGGTTAACGGAAGGAAGTGCCTGGAACGAAATCCGACTTGATGTCCCAATTAATACGTCCCCTAATTCTATTTCCTGCCCTTGCGGGCTCACAGCCGCCTCCCTCTAATTTCTGTGGGAGACGGAGACTCGGCTGATGGGGAGGAAGGAAGCTGGAAGTGGGGCGGCTTCACGGATGACTTGATACGCAGGCAATGGGCATATTAGGACAAATTAGAGAATTAAGGAGGAGGAAAAAAAAGAGACAACGACAGTCAGAGGAAATGTCATCCCAAGTAATAGTATTAATAGGGCTGGGGCTGGCCGGGCGCGGGCGGCTGCAGAAACTGAGCTGAGCAGGCCAGCCGCGGTCTTTTGTGTCAGCCCTGGCGAGAGGGACTCTTCTCGACCCTTTCCTTGCTGCTCGTGGAGCTTGGGGGAAACTGGGAGCTTGACGGCAGGTCCAGATCTCAGCCCAAAGCCTGTTGAATGGACAGGAGGGCTTGGGATGCAAATAGAGTTAACCCTGAAGACATTTGCCTCGGGGTCCAATGTGGCCTCTTTCAAATAACTGCGCTGAGGTTCCACCACTCGATCATTCTTTTCGGTCAACAGGACCCTCTTCCTGGTGGCTGGAAAAGTTGCATCACACACACCTTGGACGCCCCCAAAGAAGTGGTGTTTCCAGCTCTGCACCTACTTCTCCAGGACAATTGGAGCCATCCCTGGTTTCCCCAACTCCCGTCTCTCCCCACTCAAGTCTGCCCTCAGTCCAGCCTATCCACAGCGGCCTGGCCATCGCTCTCAGATACAGAGCCCATGTGTCCCATGCACCCACAAATACCTGCTGGGAGTCCCTAGTGCCTCTGTGCTCCAGTCTGACCCCCATGGCCTGTTGCACAAGGCCTGGCCTTCACCCAACAGACTTTCTCTGGATCTTGCCACCCTGTATTCTCCACCCAGGCTTCCCCAACCCGCTGTTTCCCTGCCCACCAAGCTCCTTCCCTCTGCGCAGCCTTGCACGTGCTTGGCCTCCCCCAGCCCTGCCTTGACTCCTTCACTCCCTGCATATTCATTGAATCCAAGTTTAAATAGCTTCTCCTTACTGATTTCTTTCCAGGCATCTGAAGGCACGCTCTGCGTTCCTGCGGGCCTTGGGGAGCATCTCCAAGTCACCGCGTGTCCCACTGACTTCAATAATTTGCTTTTGTGTCCGAACTTCCTGAGAGAGTGTCTCTCCCGAGATCCAGAACACAGGACCGAGGGTATCAGTTTCCCTCCATGTGCAGCGTCTGACATGACGTAGGGGCTCCCTAAATGGGAGAAAGAGAGGAGGGAAGAAAGGACAGGAGGGAGCAGAAGAGAGGGGGACTAGGCCCAGAAAACCTGGGAGATGTCTGGAGCGGCGGCGTCCACACCGCTTTATCATCTCGTGGCACAGCACCCCCATCCTAAGATCACTTGAAACTCCTTCAGGAATTGGCCGGGCGACACAGGTAGCTGGTGACTAAGAGCCTATGCTTTGGAGACCTGGGTTTGAGTCTTTTTATGGTGGGGGTGATGCTTCCCCTCTGAGCATCAGTTCCCTCATCATGAGAAAAGGTGGCCCAGCGCATCAGCCAAGCTGAAACTCTTAAAGGGCTTTTCCCAGTGCCCTGTGCCCAGCAAGTGACAGATCCCGTGTAACAGACGCCCGAGCTGAACCGGGCACGCTGCCATCTCTCAGGCCATCTCCCTCCTCTTCCTTGTCTCATCCGCCCAGGTCATGCCGCACAGTCTGAACTGTTCATTCTCCTTGATGCCAGGAGAGACAAGGCAGGGAGTGGCCCAGCTTTGTGCCAGCAGCCACTGGCATCTCCGTTTCAGGGGAACAGGGTCTCTGCTGTGGCTCGGTCCCTTAGAGTTCCTGGTGCCTGCCTCCGAAGACCCCAAACGAGAACCTCCCGGTACATCACTTGCTTAGGAGGAAAAGCGACAGCAACAATCTGTTGGACTGAGATCTGATGCCTCAGTTCTGTCCACGTAATTTGTCAGCCCGTGGGGATCCTGGAGGAATGGCTGAGGCCACATGGAGGGGGTGTGTGTGTCTTTTCCATCAATATAAACCTCTATACTCTCCAGATTCCTTTCTGTGCATCCCGAGGGCCTGACGTTCTTCCTGGAGCAGGCGTCAGCATCCCTTTCATGCAAATATCACAGTGCTCGGATTTCTCCCTAGGAAATCACTTAAGACAAGGAGAATGACCCTGGCATTCATGACAGATGGCTTGAGGATTGGCCAGTGTTTCATCTAGATCATTCTCCAAAGGGCTGAACTGGGTGCCCTGGCATTGAGAACTCACTTAAGATAATCCCTTTCCATTGGAATAGTCCTTGGGTGCGTTTGGATCCCATAAGCTTCACTGCTGACGAACCTGGAGCAAGGACCAGAGTGTCTTGCTATTGCATGGCCTTAGCAGAGCTCTCCTTCCTCCTCTTCCTTCTATTCTCTTAACCTTTTTGAAGGAGTTCTAGATCGCTTATCTATTTTAAGACCTTCCTTCAAGTTTGAGGAGAGGGTGTCATCATCCCCATTTGATGGATGGAAAAAGGAGGCACAGAAAGGTTAAGGTCAGCTGTCATGGACTTGCTATGCTGCTCAAATCCATCTCAGGACTGAAAGCCTCACTCCCCTCAACTTCTAGGATGGTGACCTCATGAATGTTTTTAGCCCCCAGCCCTCTCTGGGCTCTGCCCTCTGCTGAATGAATCTGCCTTACGCAAGATTACATCCCCCTCCAAGGGCAGTCAATGCAGGGGAATAAAGTCCTGGCCCCTTGGCCCCAAGAGAAAGGTCATCCTGTCCTGTGGGGTCAGCTGAGGCCTTTGTGAGACTGCATTACACTCACCTGCTCCTTCCACTCAACCCTGCTTCCGTTCCTTCCCTTACACCCCCACAGAAGTTCTGCACATTCATCTCCATCCCAGCATCTGCTTCCCAGAAAACTGTAACATCAAGGTCACCAGCGTGAAAGGGCACCGGAACCCAAGCGGAGGGGAACAGCTTGTTCGAAGAGCTAGATATGGGGGCTGCATGCTTGGTGGTGGAGCTCCAGAGCTCTGGGCAGGATGGCATGAAAGGAGTTGGGTGCATGGGCAGTGGCTTGGACCACTGGATAATCAAGAAAGTTCTGGACTCCCTGTGGCATGGTCTCCAGCAATGGTACCCATTGAGGACTGCATCTTTGATTACACCCTCTGCTTGACCCAAACTTTGAATCTCACCTGGGCTTATGACTGGCCTTGGCCCACAGATGGAGCAGAGGAGATGTTGTGCCAGTTCTGGGTCTTGGTCTTCAGAGACCTGATGGTTCTCACCTTCACTCTGGAAGCCCATCATCAGGCAGTGAAGAAGCTCGTACAATTACTGAACAATGAGAGGCCACATGGAGCTGAGAGGTCGCGTGGAAAAGTGCTGAGGCACCAGACGTGGGAACAAGTCTTTCTGGATCTTTCAGTTTAGCCTGGCCATCAGCTCTGTCACATCAGCAAAGCACCAAACGCGTTAGATACTTTTGTAAATCATCTCACGCTTGTAACTTAACAAAAAACTTTTTCCAACACTGTTAAATTTGTTAACATGCCGATTACATATCTTTAAAAATACATTTGAAAACAAATGTGTAATGTGCTGCTGTAGGTGCTACTGGTGTAGCAGTCGGTGCTGCTGGTGTAGGTGCTACTTCGGGGGCCTGGGGTTGCTAGTGCAGGTGGGCACATTGCTTTTGGTGAGGACTAAGGCCTGGGCAAGGGAGTGGGGTTCAGGCTTGGGTCCCACTATCATCTTAACTGTCCACTTTACCTTGTAAACCAAGCTGCTCCAAAGTGCTCACCTGGACCCACCTGCGTGGGGGTGGAAGCTGGGGCTTCTCATGCCATCACCCTAGCTCCTTCCAAACAGGAAATTTCAGGTCTGTTTGAAATTCAGACAGGGAGGCTGAAAACTGAAGAGAGTTCAGTGTCTCCCAGCACTGTTTCCTCCTCTTGGTGTTTCACGTGTCTCTGGGCTCCCCGACAAGAACAGAGAGGAGGCAGAGAAGGAGGAACTGTTGGTGGGAATGTCAGTGGTGCCGCCATTTTGGATTCAGTGGTCTGAATTTACCTTGAAAAAGCTAGAAAGGGAATCCACAGGACCCGGCCATGTCATCATCGGGTATCTATGTGAAGAATATGAAACAAACGACTCAAAAAGTTATATGCTTTTTAATGTTTATTGCAGCACTATTTATAATAGCTTGGACACAGAAATGACCTAAGTGTCCACTGACAGAGTGCCGGACTGAGAGATACGTGGGAGGTCTACACCAGGGGCTACTAGCAGTCATAAGACCAAATGTTGCCATTTACAGCAAAACCGAGGGAGTGAGTTCAAGGTAATTATGAGCAGCGGAGCAAGTCAGAGTGACGAAGACAAATATTGGGTATTTACATAGCAGACATTTGACAAAGCAACACTTATAAAAAACCAGCGGAGAGGGATCTCCCTGGCAGCTCGGGGGTTAGGCTCAGCACTCTCACTGCCGTGGCCTGAGTTCGATCCCCGGCCAGGGAGGAGACCCCCATGGCACAGCAGACCTCTCCTGCCTCCCTGCTGCTCCCCTCAGCTGCTGCTCCCCTCAGTGTATTTAAGTAGATCTGCCTTTTCTGCTCCCCACTCGGTCTCTGGTGAATCCTCTCACCCCCTTCACCTCTGGCCTGTACTCCAGTTGTATGCATAAATAAAAATAAATCTTTTTTTTTAAATAAATCTTTTTTTTTTTTAAAAGATTTATTTATTTATGCATACAAGAGCTGGAGTACAGGCCAGAGGTGTGGGGGGTGAGAGGATTCACCAGAGACAGAGTGGGGAACAGAACAGGCAGATTGACCGAAGTACACTGCTGAGGGGAGCAGCGGGTGAGTCAGGAGAGGTCTGCTGTGCCATGTGGGTTGCTCCCTGGTTGGCTGGGGATCGAACTCGTGCTGCAGAGGCTGCGGACAGCTTCACAGGTTGCATCTCAACTTCTTGTGCCACCAGGGAAGCCTATGTAAAAATAAATATTAAAAAAAAAAGCAGAGAAATGAATAGGCAAAGTGATGCTTCTGAGGTGAAGAGGAGGGTTGAGGGAGAAAGAGTCTAAGGGACTAAGGGATGGTGATGGGACAAAATAACCATAAAAACAATAAAAAATTAAGTGTCTCTGCTCTGAGGCTTGGCTGCTCATAGATGGAGAAGATTTAACTTGAGATTGGTCTGCTGTTAAAGGAGGCTTGAGTTTCATTTCTTCAACCTCAGGCTGAGGCACTGGTGTGTTCTATTAAATTCCAAAGCCAGTACTGGATTGAGGAGCATTTTAATGCCTGGTGATGGTGGGGATGACATTAACTGCAACCGTATCAGGGGCCACGTGCGTTGACTGCCTCCTCTCCTGACCCACCTGGTGCATACCTGCTACCTCCCCAGATGGGATGCTCATTTTTTTTTTTTTAAATAAGGTGATTTTTCAAAAGAAGATTTTTATTTATTTTTTGCATAGAAGAACTGGGGTGCAGCCCAGAGGAGCCGGTGGTGAGAGGATTCACCAGAGATAGAGTGGGGAGCAGAACAGGCAGATCTACTGAAATATACTCCTAAGGGGAGCAGCGGGCAAGCCAGGAGAGGTCTGCTGCGCCATGTGGGTCAGCTCCCTGGCCGGGGATCGAACTCATGCTGCAGTGGCTGCGAATAGCTTCATAGTGCTGAGACTTAAACCCTTGTGCCACCAGGGAGGCCCCAAGGAAGGCTTTTCAGGCAGAAGGAGCTCTGCAAGGCTGCAGCAGTTGGAGACATGAGGACTGCGTTATGTGACTGCAGAGGCAGTCGGGACAGGGAGTGGGCAGTGGACAGTTGTCTGTTTTGTGACCTCACCTGCCCCTTGCCCCAATGTTCTCTCTACACTGTCTTGGGCGTGGAAAAGGGTACAGAGGTGGGAGGTCCATGTTTGACAGCCCCTCGGCCAGCGTAGTTGAATATACTGCAAGAAGCCTCAAATAATTCACCATTCCCAAGTCTCCACTCTTGCCCTCTTAATAAAAACCAAGAAACAGGAAACTGCTACCCACACTCACAGCAACCTGGACATTTTTAGATGGCGGAAACAAGATGAGGTGACAGGAGGAGGGGTGGCAGGAAAGCCTGGTGGGTTTCATTACTGTAAAGAGCAGCTTTATGGGGGAAACTGGCCCAAAGTCCTCAAACCTGTTCTTGCTCATTTGTCTTCCCAGGTGTCAAATTCTTTCTGCCGCCTCCTTGACTTACAGTTTCACAAAGTGGTCTTCTTGTATTCCCCTCCCTGGTGACTCATCATTACTGAAAAAGAGGTCTTGAAGCTCAGAGTAGGGCACCAGAAAAGCAAAGGGTACAAGAAAACAGTTGCCCAAATGCCTCGTAAAAATCTATGCATGAAGCTTGAGTCTAGAGCCTGGCTTGCCGGACCCCCAAGGGTCTGACCTGGGGGTGGCCACAGAGACCTGGACAGGTGTGTGCACAGCCAGACCCCATGTCAGGGTGTCACAAGGAGCCAGTTTGCCAAAATTGCTTACTTTCCAAAATCTCCATTTTGTCTGAGATTCTTATTACAGCATTAGTTTTCTCTGGGTTAGTATGTGCTAAGAATACTAATTCTCTTTTCTAATCTTTAATTTTCAACTTTTCTGTTTATTTATGCCTGTCTTGGAAATAGCACATAGTTGGTTTTTAAAAAAACAATCCATTCCCAAGGTCTCTGTCTTTTAAGTGAAGAGTTTAATCCCTTCACAATTAATGTGATTATAGATTAGTTTGGACTTACTTCTATTTTCAATTCTAAGATCTCTACTTATTTTCATATTTTTTTCTTTTGGTCTTTGCTACTTTCTTTTTTGCATTAGATTGATAGGGTTTTTGTTTTTTTTTTTAACATCCTCTTCCTTACCCATCTTTTCTCCACTCTTTGTTCAGACATTTCATGTTTTATTTCTTTTTTTTTAAAGATTTATTTGTTTATGCATACAAGAACTGGGGAACAAGCCAGAGGTGGGGGGCAGGGTGAGAGGATTCAGCAGAGACTGACAAAATACACTGCTGAGGGGAGCAGCGGGCAAAACAGGAGAGGTCTGCTGCGCCATGTGGGAATCTCCCTGGCCGGCCGGGAATTGAACCCGCACTGCAGAGGCTGTGGACAGCTTCACAGAGCTGTGCTCAACCTGCTGCGCCACCAGGGAGGCCCGTGTTTTATCTCTATTGTTTAAATGTGCACGTTAAATTCTTGCTATGGACATGATTAATCACTATAATCAATATAATAATTCATTTTGCCTCCTGAAAAAAACGAGGCCCTCAGGACAATTAGCTTCCATTCTTTCTTCTTTCCAACATTCGTTTTATTCTTGTGAGGACCAGACTGGAGACCCATCCTTACTCTTTTCTCTCTGTGTTATCATAAGTAATCCCCCTGCCCTGATTCTCAGATCTTCAACTGAAAAATATCCGGGTCTTTTTGGAGTGTTGCTGGATGACCAAAAACAAGCCACAGGGGTTGAAATGTTCCATATATGTGTTGATGCTGAAATTTCTAGAAGTTGGAGGCATCAGGGAGATATCCCCATGACCCTGATGGACATGGGGCTCTTGCATTCTCCTATCCTGTCCATTACTTCTTTGACTGGTTTTGGATCTGATCTTTATTTTATAATCAATGCTTCTATTTATTTCATAGTCCATGCCGATTGGGTGCTTACTGTGGAGTCTCCTTGGGAACTGACTCTCCCTCTGCACAGAGGCGCTGTCTTCTTTCTCCACTGCTTTTGCTTTGCCTCGCTATCCCTTTCTGTTCCTCTGCCTCAGGCTCTTCTGCACACTCCACAGCGTCTCTGCCTCTGCCCTTACTGGGTCCCTCCTTCTTCGCTTCCTTCTTAGCAGCCGGGAGCTCTGTGTCTCCACATTTTTCTGTCCCTCCACCTCCCTCTCTCTTCGCTCCCTCTTCTGCAGCTCTCAGCCTCATTTCAGCACCTTCCACTTCTGTCTCCCACCCCCCTCTTTGAACCTAACCAAGACCCCATCCTGCCTACCTCCTCTCCCGGGTGGGCCTCCGTCCTTTGCTGTCTGTCTCTGCATCTGCCATTGCTTTTAGCATCTTCTCTCCATCCAGCTTCCTCCCTCCGGTATCTTCCTCATCCCGGTCCATGCCTCTGTGCCCGGCTCCCTCCTGGCTCTTGCTCTCTGATCCCCTGCTCCCTTCTCTGCCTTCCCACCTCCAGCTCTGTCTCCTTGTCACTCTCTCCCAGTCTCGCTGCCGGCTCTTTGCAAGGCAGGGCCGACCCCAGCACAGGGTCTCGGGGCTGCAGGAAGCCAGCCAGAGACGGTGCAGGCCGTGCCATAACTCAAGAACTCGGCCGGCAATCATTTCATTAAGGAGGAATGGCGTCCCCATTACCAGACAGCAGGCCTGCTTCTTCCGCACCTCGCCCCTGCTGCAAAGCCCCTGCTACTTCCTGCTCGGGCAGCCACACAAGGCCTCATTCTAATCCTCCAACTTGTCTGTTTAGTGTCTTTGGAAGGGGAAAGGAGCAGAGAAGTAGCTTGTCTTTTATTTTTATTTGCTCTCTTGTTCCCCTTCCTCCAGATATCCCCCTGGGGCACCGGCCCAGAACAGAGCAACAAATATTTACTAATTCCATTAACAGAAGAGGGTTTTTTTTTTTCCAAATGAATATCTGAGGCCCCAAGTTCATGGTGAGCCTCCTCCCCCGAGTGGCCCCCTCCCCCTGCTCCCTCCTCGCCAGGACTTATATATAGTTCACTCAGTGCGTTTCCCCAATTTTTTCTGAAGTTCAAAACAAGTTGAAGGGTCAAAAAGGCAAAGGGTGTTTTGGAAGTTTAGCAGACAGCTTTTGGTACAAGGGAAAGAAAGAAAAGGGGAGCAGCAGCGAGGGAGAGAGAGCGAGGAGGAGGAATCTGGCTCACATTAAGCTGGAAAGTTCCAGCCATTGATTTGCCCTGGAATTATAGCTTTTTTTTTTTTTTTTAAATCACAGAATATGGTTTATTCATGAGGGTTTTTTGTTTTGTTTTGTTTTGTTTAATAGCAAACAAAAGTCACACTTGGTTCATCAAAATGAAACCTGGCGCTTCCTTTCTTGGTTGGAGAGAAGTCCTAGGCGGCCTGGGAGGCAGGGGATGGGAGCAGGAGATGATGCATTTCCAAGGCGGGGAGAGAGATGGAAAAGGCAGGCTGGTCCTCCAGCCGGGCCTTCCCACCCCCGCCTTGTAAGAGAGATCCCGCAGAGGCAAGCGAGCCCTTCCTGAAATGGCGATTTGGCTGCTGGTAAAAGAGCCAGCGGAGCAAAGCGTCATTAGATCATGCGCTGACGTCACCTGGGGCACGGCTTAGTGGCTGTGTGGTTCCCAGGGTTGCTACCAGCCGTCACCACCAACCAAGGGCTAACAACAACAGGGATCTGTTCCCCAACATGCTGGAGGCCCAGGCCGTGATGCTCTGGGCAAGGCAGCTCCCTCCAGAGGCCCTGGGGCTGTGTGTCTGTTTTGGGGGGCGCTCCTCAGCCCCCCCAGGATCGGGTGGCCCTGGTGTTCCTTTGCTGGGGGCTGCATGCTTGCACACCCCGGCTGCATCTTATGTGTGTCAGATCTTCTCCTTTCTCTTTAAGGACACTGTCAGGAGATTCAGGGTTCACCCACCATCCGGGGGTCTCCCCAAGATCCTATTTCACACTCACAGAAGGTCAGTTCCCAGGGATGGAGGGTTCAGACTTGGACACATCTTAGGGTGGGGGGCGGGGGCCATGAAACCCTCCATGATGACCATAGGGCATTGCTGAACCCGGCGGGGGGCCAAAGGAGCTGCAAGGACAGGCTGCTCTAGGTCCTCCCTGGGCTTCTCTTTCTGACCCAAGGCGGATACGGTCTTGATATTCCTTTTGCATTGAATTGAAATTGAAGCCAATAATAGGTGGCTGCATGGAGGAAAGATTAGGTAGACAGATAAGGCCAGTGGTGCACAGACTAGCCAAGGCTGTGGGCTCTGCAGAGACCAAGCACAGCTGGGCACACTGGTGTCCAGCACCTGGCAGCTTCAGCAGCAAGAGGGCAGGTGAAAAAAGTCGCTAGTCCCCTGAGCTTGCTGTCTCTCCTTGAACCTGAGCTGCTGTTTTTAACTGTTGTGTATGTGTGTTGGGTTTCCTTGTGAGATTGTGTGTGTGTGTGTGTGTGTGTGTGTGTTGCGAGGCAGGGAATGCAACACTTCTCCATGAAAAGAAAGCTTAAAGAGTCACTGTCCTCTCCCACTCCACTTTCACTTCATGGATGAAGAAATTAAGGTTCAGAAAGGACAATAAAGGGTCATCTAGACTGTCCTGTGCAAATTGCTCCTGTTTGCAGCGCAGCAGCACCGGGTGACCTCTTCAGTCTGCGAGCCACTCTATGCATCCAGCAGTGCTTGAAATGGCTGGATATCATGGCGGGGGGGAAACTGAGGCTCAGAGAGCATCTTTGGAGCTTGTCCAAAATGACAAAGCTGGTGGGGGTTGGGGCCGGCGTTCCCACCCACGTGTGGCTGACTCCCCGTCTGGCGCTTTTACTGTAGCAGCCCACTGCTTTCCCCACGCACAGATGTCTGCATGCTCTCGGCCAACACACACACACACACACACACACACACACAGGCACGCACACCATTATTCGAATGAGGACATTCTGCGTTTGGCTGTTTCTGCAGGCTCTGCGTTCACACACCTCATTCAAATGACATTTCCCTGCTGGATCCACCTGGAAATCCTCGCGGGTGACAACATGTTTCTGGCTTCCTCTGGAGGGGGTGAGTGCAAGAAAGCTACTCCTCCTTGGGGAAGGAAGAGACCCACATGCAGAGTGAGCCAGCGCCTCTGGTGCCAGGTTGTTTCTCTCTATTCTGGAAGTTCCCAGACCCAGGAAGCCAAAGGAATGAAGTCAGTTTTTTCCCTTTTGGTTTTTTTGCCTCCTAACAATCATGTGTTGGACACCTCGAGGACCCCAACACCAAGCCCATAGGCATGATCTGCCTCAGATTTGTTAGCTGTTGAGTTTGTCATTGATGGCATATACTAGATTCTAGATGACACTGTATTCTGGATTCTAGGTTCTAGATGTCATACTATTCTAGAATCTAGGTTCTAGATGGCACTACATTCTAAATTCTAGGTTCTAAATGGCACAGCATTCTAGATTGTAGGTTCTAGATGTCATGGTATTGTAGAGTCTAGGTTCTAGATGGCACCATCTTTTAGATTCTAGATGGTACAGTATTCTGAAGTGTAGATTCTAGACGCAAAGTGTTCTAAAGTCTAGGTGCTATATTCTAGATTCCCAGCAGGTCCCTTTCAGGAAACTGATGTGGACTCTGAACCACTTACCATGAATGGAATGCCCATTCAGTTTTTTTGAATGTACATACACTTGGAAGCTCTTCTGAGCCCTTGCTTGAAATTCCCCCACCCACTAGTGAGAATTGGAACATCACTGGGTCCTTCCACAGGGGATTCCTTCAGCTCACAAATGGGGAAACTGAGACCCAAGACCCAAGAATAGGGCCAAAAAGTCCGGGAAGGTTTAGAGCCAGAGCTGGGGCTTGGATGTTGTGACTTCTCAGACATAGCACCCCTTTTCACTGTGCCTCCCTCCCCTCCCCCGCCTCCCCATTTTAAAGCATGAGGCACTGCTGATCAGACCTAAGTGATCCTGGGGGAGCAGATCACTGGGGACCCTAGAGGTAAGGCCAAGACACCCTAGACAAAACCCCTAGGTTCCCACCCAGCTCCACCACTGTAGGCATGGAAGCCTCAGGGGAGAAAACCAGCACCACTGCACAGAGTGATAGTGAGGATTAGAATAAAACACAGGGGGCATCTGAAATGGTGTTTGGCACACACTACACATTCAATGACTAGTTACTACTATTGACCTTAATGTTGAGATTCTTACCAGCCATAGAGGAAGAGCCTCCTTGGTGTGTTCCAGACACCGCAGATAGGGCCCCCATCTCAGCCGGAGTCAGAAGACATTCTGGGTACAAAGTAATTTTGGTGCAGGGGTGATGGGACTGAGAGCTGCTAGGAGCATATGTGGCTTGGTTCTGTCATTTTAGGCAGAGAAACTAACAAGAAAAGAAATGAAGGGATTTTACTAATTTTCCCCGAGCTGCTGAGAGCCTCAACCAGGTCCCTGGGACCGGCAGTTGTATCATCTTCCCACTGCTTGGGGTACCTCACCCTCAGGACGCAATTCTGCACAGCAGATGCTGGCTCCCTGGACATGGAAGGGGTTAACTCGGAGCCCTGCAGCTGGCTACAGCAAGCTTCCTACACTCTGATTTTCATTTGCAAAACAAACAAACAAGCGGCTCTCTAATAACTCCCAGGCCTCCCTTCTTGTGGAAGGCTAGGCTGGGATTGAAGCACTAAAGACTGTTTCATGGCTGCAGATTCTTTAGATGCTCATTCATTCGAGTGACTTCTAAAGATCTACTTCAAGCATTGGAGGCAGACACATGCCTTCCCAGCTCTCAAGAAATGGACGATATTTTTTGTAGAATTCCCAGAGTTGCCCCGACAGGGCAATCAGCGCTAATATCTTCAGACAGGAAAAAGGAGGCCTTCAGGAATAAAGGCTGGTCCACCAGGAGCACAGGAAGCTTGGCACAATGGAAGCCCAACATTCCAGGTGGAATCTGACTTACTGTCTGGTTCGAAACCACACCAGCATCCCTGATGCTTTTCTCCCATCATTTCCTTCACCTCCTCTTCCTTCACCTTCTCGTTGTGTTCTGCCCTCTTCTTCATTCAGGATCCCACAGCTGAAACTTTACCACATGCTGAGTTATGCATTTTTTAATTATCTCATTCATCCTTGCAACAAAGCAATGTGCTGTTCTGACTTACTTCTTTTCCCAGCAAGCAATGGAGGACAGGAAGATAAGACCCCGGGTCAAAGACTCACCACTAATAAAGGGTTGGGGGAGACAGGATTTGAACTCAGGATCAAGGGTCTCTTGGCTTATTCTAGTTTATTTGTGTCATTTCCTCTCACTCAGCACATCAAAAATGGACTAGAGGAAGATTTCATACCTACCGTGCATTTCTACAACAACTAGTTTTGGTTGTAAGTCTAAGTCGCAGGTGGATATCCTTCAGAAATATTTTTGGCGTGTTGGGAGAAGGGGCTGGAGCAAAGCTAAGATGCTCATTGACCTGAAGCAAGAGAGGCATCTGTTCATGGGGCTGACCCGGAGAATTGCCCAGACACCATCTATTTTCCTGATTTTGCATCAGCTCATTCAAGTAACCAAACCAAAATGGACATGCACTGGGAGAAAGAAATCTTTTTGTGATATTTTCAGCTCCTGAGATTTGGAATTTGTTTGTTATAGCAGCAGAACCCAGCCTCTCCTGATGGAAACACAAAATTTCCTTCGGTTTGATTGCAGAGTTGGGGATGGACTCTGTATACAGTCCCAAGAATCACACAGTTGCTTCTCTTCTCCTCTTGCCTCCTGCTTGCAGGGAAAACAAACGAGGAGACACAGGCACCTCTGTGTCTCACCCTCACTTGCTCACCCCAGCTCTGCCTTTTGGTCTCCTAAGGGCTTCATTCTGGCTTCTCATGTTGGACACTGATGTGGAAGGTTGAGTTTCTCAGGGAGAGAGGGGAGATTTGCTTGCCTTCTGGGGCACATGGAATTGAAAGCATCCTCTACAGAAGTTCTGAGGCAACCACATTACAACTTCTTGAATTCTCATCTGGTGAGAACGCTCTGAGAGGTCAGGAGGCAGGAGAAATTTCCAGATGCAGTTGGAGCCCAAAGCACTTCCCCCTACTCACCTAAGCATGGGGTTGAGTCTAGGACAACTACCCTGAGGCCCTTCCCTAGGACAAGTCCTCCTTTGGACCCTGTTGTACTTTCCTGCCCCTTGACCTTGTTAGAGTCCCCTCCAGCCTGCTAAAACATACTTTTACTACCTTTGAAACTTACTAGGGGAGGGCAGCATGTTTATATCAATTAGGTGTTGTGAGATGCAAATAGAAAAATTCAGTGAGAACTGGTTTAAACACTAAGGAAATGCACTGGCAAGCGTACCAGGAAATCAGAAGCAGGGTGAGTTTCAGTGTCACTTCATTTAATATCTCTGGTTCTGCTTTTCTGAGCTGCTTCCATCTTGCTCTCCTCGATGAGTCACCATTTTCATCAGGCACCAGGAAAGTGACTGCCCCAGGTCTGTTGCCTGCACATGATCTTACTCAGGGAAATGAAAACAACAGTGAGCTGCTTCTGGAAGTTGCCAGAAGATCAAAGAACTTCCATGGAAACCCCCATAGCAAAGCTCTTCTTGTGTCCCATTGTGCAAAA
This sequence comes from Talpa occidentalis, assembly GCF_014898055.3. Lineage (NCBI taxonomy): Eukaryota > Metazoa > Chordata > Mammalia > Eulipotyphla > Talpidae > Talpa > Talpa occidentalis. Next base: position 82,840,500 of record NW_023601433.1, on the reverse strand, counting down.
TGGATCAAATGACCATTTCTAACCATCGCTGAGAGTAGAACCAAGTAACACAGATAAATTAGATTAAGCCCGGGAGCTAGAAATGGTGTTCCCATCCCTTGAGGAACACAGACTATGTGAAGGAGGGATGGACACATGGACACAATTGAGATTTTATTAGGAAGAAGGATGAGGGAAAGGATTCAGAGTGGACCACCAGTAGTGATTGTAACAGACCTTACTTCCTCTTTTCCCAGGGGTCCTCTCTGTCCAATATAATTTTATAGATGTGAGTAGATGCTGAGGGGGCAGCGCAGTATCAATGTCAACACCCCAAACCTAACACAGACGGATATTTTAGGAGACATGTGACATCTAACCCTACCCCCCAGCAGTATAAACCCCAGGTCTGGACAAGGCAAAGTCATCTGATTATTCTTCTTTTTCAACCAATGTTCTATCTCCCCAAATAGACATATCCTTCCATGTTCAACTTCAATTTGATGAGCACCCCTCTGTGCAGCCGAGTCTTATGAGAAGCAGATGCTAAGATGGAATAAGAAATGCATGCGATTTCTTGGGGCAGGGGGAGAATGCCTGTGAAAGATAAAGGGGGGAAGAAGCAGAATTGGGTAGGAAGAACCTCAGACCACAAGAAAGATCAGAGAAAAGTCTCAGTCAACTCAACTAGGCGGTCTGGAGCAAAGATTGCCCATTAGCAGAGTCCTGCACTTGGGCAGGAATGGCCAGGCCCTGCGCAATGTTTGGCTGGGGGGCTTCCCGACGAGTATGTGGCTATAACTTCAATGCTGAAATGGACCCCAAAAGTGCTGCAATTAAAGGGTGTCCACTTCTGTGTTCTAATAGCTGAGTGGCTAATTCTTCTTGCAGGAAGATGTGGGAGTGGTGTGTGGCTACCACAAGCTTCTGTGTGCCATGTATTGTGTCTACTGTACTAGGCATGTTCTAGGTCCTGGAAGAGGGCACAGGAAGATATTACTCAATTCCTCCCTTAAGTCATCTACATGACTTGATGATTCCTTGATAGATGAACAAAATTGGATCTAAAATGTTCTTTTGCAGATAAAAACATCCTTCGAAGTAGCCATTAATTCCCATTACAACTAATGGGATCCACAGCGTCATTGTTAATGGAGGAGTAAGTTCAGGCAATAAGCTGGTGATACATAATATGGGCCACAGTTAGATGCCACAGACAACTGGAAAAATCTGTTATTCTACTGATAATTTGTAAGAAACCCTGCAAGAACTTGTCGGCAGCTGCAGTACCAGTGCTTACCATTTTACTTTATCAGTTGTTTGCATGCTCTGCAAATGTATGAATGTTGATAAAGAAATGCTTGATATTTTCTTGAATTTTAGGTTAGGTACTGTCTGGTGGTACACTTTTGGGATGCAAGAAAGCATCAAATGAATAACCCTACCAAATGGTGCCCAGAACAAAAAGCCATGATGATGATGATGATGATGTTGGTGAATATTCCAGTTATCACGCTGCTTAATACCACACTGCAAACCCAGTGACCAAAGATAAGAACCATTTTGTCCTGCCCATGGATTCTGTAGGTCAGGAAATAGATAGGGCAGAGGTTGTTTTTTTTGAAAGATTATTTGAAAGATTATTTTTTTTGAAAGATTTTTTTTTATTTATACAAGAACTGGGGTACAGGCCAGAGGCACAGGAGGGTAGGAGAATTCACCAGAGACAGAGGGGAGCAGCGGGTGAGACAGGAGAGGTCCCTGGCCATCCGGAAATTGAACCGGCACTGCAGAGGCTGTGGACAGCTTCATAGCATTGCGCTCAACCCACTGCACCACTGGGGAGGCCCAGCTAGGAAGATTCTTAAAGGCTGAGAAGCATCTAGAGGCTCCTTTGCTCATAGGGCTGATCCTGGACTCAGCTGGGCTTTCCTTAGTGAGCTTACACATGGCCCTGAATGTAGCTTGGACTTCCTCACAGCATGGTGGCCTTAAGGGAATCCTTCTCTTTCATGGTCCAGGGCTCCTGCGTTTGAACAAACAAGGCAGAAGCCACATGGCCTTTTATGACCCAACCTTGGGAGCCAGACAGCAAACTTGCACCATTTTGCTTTGATCAAGGAAATCACAAATTCTTTGATCAAAGAACCCAGATTCAAGTGGGGAAGGTATAGACCCTACCTCTTGATGGGAGAATAGGGCCAAAAAAAGTGATGACTAGTTTTTTTTAAAACTAGTTTAAAGAACTACCATCATTGGTAGTAGAAACCTAGCAAGGAGATAATGCAGTTTGGTTCCAGACCACTGCAATAAGGAGAATATCCTAAAGCAAGTCACATGAATTTTTGTGCTCTGCAGTACATCTAATAGTTATGTTTAAAAACAAAGGAGGGCCTTCCTGGTGGCCTAGGGGTTCTCAGCAATATCAGCACTATAGTCTGAGTTCGATCCCTGGCCAGGGAGTTAACCCACATATATCACAGCAGACCTCTCCTGTCTCCCTGCTGCTCCCCTCAGCAGTGTACTTCAGTCAGTCTGCCTGTTCTGTTCCCCACTCTGTCTCTGGTGAATCCTCTCACCACACTTCCCCACACACACAACTCTGGCCTATACCCCAGTATTTAATATGCAAAAATAAATAAGATCTTAAAACCAATGGAGCAGATACAACCAAACCAAAATAAACCCTAGAACTCTGACTTAGAATTGAGGCTACCAGAGGGGGCCAGTTGGGATGGGGAATTCAAGGGGGAGGGACCCAATGGACTCTGCTGGAGGATTATGGGTGCGTTGGTGGTAGGCGTGGAGTGGTGACAAACATCCTGTACCTCTGAATTATATACAATGTTGTAAACCGACATTGCCTCAGTCAAAAGAAATACAAAAACATTTCTCTCTACAAAAAAATTTGTAACTCATATGGTGTTGCATTAACTAGACTCATGGTGGTGATCATTTCACAAAATATGCAAATATCAAATCATGATATTTATACCTGGGACTAATATAATGTTCAATGTCAGTTATGTTTCACTTGGAAAAAAAAAAGAATCAAGAAAAAAAATGCATTTAAGGGTTATCTTTTTAGGTGTATGTTCCTGAAAGACAGTAATAAATTATTGTAATAATAACTTATTGACAATAATAAAAAAAGCAAAAGTGGAAAAAAAGTTATATTTACACTATAGCCTGATGTGCATTTTCCCTTTTTGTTAAAAATGTATGTCATTGTTAAAATATGAAAAGTGAGGTGAGCACTAGCTGTTGACAAAATGGCGGCCATGGACTTGTCCCATGCAGGCGGAACAATATCTGCAAGGAAGTCCACCTGCGTGGCTGTTCTTACCACCCAGGCATCACGCCTGGTGTGGAGCCAGTGCCCTTTTGTCCTTCACGATAACCTTCCACTTTATTGGGGGTCAGGTCAGCATCCAGAGTCACACAGCTGCAAGCAGACACATCCATGTTGGATTCCCACAGATTCTAAAACACGTCTCCTTAGCCTTGTCTTTATTCCTCAATGTTATCTCATCCCTGCACCCCATTTGGATATATAGAGAGAGCAGGCAATTGAAGGACGATTTCAGTCTTCATCTCAGTCCTATCCAAATTCCTGAGTGGAAAATATTATATGGAAGTGACCAGGTCAGAGTTCCATCGCTTCTCAGTCAGCGAAGCAGCCTCGTCTTCCTGGCCTATCTCTCAATGAATGGATGGCAGTGCCCGCGGGGAGATACCAGAACTCTCCATGCATGTTCTGGGTCAGGGTGGGCCCGGGTAAGAAGAGGCGTCGACTGAGACAATGTGAGGTTCAGTCGCCAGTTTGCTGTGTGTGTCCTTCTGCCCTGGGTTGGCTGAGAGTGCGGCAGGCAGGGCCACAGACCCTCAGGGCTTGCGCGGAAGGGGGTTCCATCCAGGGGAGATGACTACCTCCCAGAGAACAGAGTAGATGCCCTGGCTTGGACGGGTGGCCTGAGTAAGCCTGGGAATCAGTAGGATCAGCTCTGAGGGATGCAGGAATGTCCCTTGGGCCAATCAGCCTGTCCCCCGGGGGTCCAGGCTGGGCTTAGACACTTCACATGGAGATGGGAGGTTGCGTTCCTGCCGCGGTCCTGGAGTTCAGGAGACTTTGGCTAGCACTGCCAAGGTCAGGGGGCCTCCCAAGACCCTCGCCTAGTTTCCCCCATCCTTACCATACTCTCACCTAGTAGGTGTGTGGCACACAGTAGGTGACCCATCAGTATTGAGAGCATGCGCTCTGCTTTTCACCGTTTTCAAATCATGGATAATCAGTCTCCCTCAGACATATTTCTGTTTCTGTCTTTGCCCATATTTTCCTCCTTGTCTTGAATTGTCTCCTCTCTCCCAGCCGCCCCTTTCCTTCCCACTTCTAGGCTTACTTCATGGCTGAACTCAGTTCTCCTGCCAGATGCTTTCCCATAGCTCAGCTCCCCGGTCTGGGTGAAAGCCCCCTGAAAACCCTCTGCGTACTCAGATGGGGGGCCCACCGCGGTCACTGAGTCAGCTCTGGTGTAAGAGGGGCCGGCGTGCCATGTTTCTGTGCCCAGAAGAACCGAATACATAAAACATAGCTTTCCTCATGTTCTAGAAGTGATTTCATTTTGTCCTTGAGTCTCCATTTCCATTAGTGTCAGAAAAAATTACATTTGCCAATTAGAGGCAATGATCTCTTTAGCAAATATTCAGCCAATTCAGAATTCAAACTCCTGGCAAGGCCTGTGTCTCCTTCCTTGAGATGTCTCTGCTCCTCGGCCTCACTTTGAAGGTGCTGGGGGTGCAGGGGAGCCAGCCTGCTCTTTCGGTGATAGGGTGCCCGACTTCTATGGAGTCTTTGCCTGGGTACCAGGCTGCCTCCCGCCCCAGGCCCTTGTCTTCACCTGCTCCTGATCCCAGGCTCTTTCTGGTTTTCTGGCCTCTCTGCTCTCTCCACCAGATACCTGCTCTGAGCAAGTTGCAGCTTCTCTCCCAGTGATGAGGCTCCTGCCTGTGGTTAGATTCCCCCAGCCCTTCTGGATGTTTCTACCTCCCCTGACTTCTGCAGGGCTCAGAGTGCTGCTGGGCCTCACCACAGGCCCTACCATTCCTGATGACTCAGTGCAGAGCAAAGTTTCTTCTCTCTCGTCTTGTCGAAGAACAGCTCCCCTTATGGCCTCTTCTCCTTTGCTCCTATTCTGTTGAGTCCCTTATTCTAGGTGGCAGCCACGGACCCTGGGTCTGGGGCTATGGCTCTGTGGGTCTGAGTTAATGGCAGAAGGGATGTAGGAGAGACAGAGGGAGAAAGAGGGAAAAAGAAAGGGAGCGGGAGAGAGAGAGACACTGGTCTCTCCTCCCCACCACAGGACCCTGCAGCCTCAGGACCTTGACTGGGTCTTGATGCAAAGGATACACTTAAGAAATGTCTCTTGAAAGGACCTTGATTTTCTAGATGCTACTCTTCACTCCTTCACTTTTGGAGACTTCCATATCAGAGAGCTCTGTTCTGACTTTATGTCCTGGGGGGGAAATAAATGTCCTCATAAGGATAAGTACTGGATTTGGGGCATCTCATAAATAGATCAGCTATTGTCCCAGTCACAGCAAAGAGATTTTCTATCATTTCATGCAACCCGATGGCTTGGGTGTAATCATTTGCCTCTTGCAGATACAGAAACTGATGCTCAGAGAGGCTAAAGCTCTTGATATACTTTACGAGGAAGTGGAAGAGCAAGGATTTGATCCCAGGATGGCCAGGGCTCCAAAGCCCGGGGTCTTTTCACCAGGCCACCCTAGAAGCAAGAGGCTGCTTGTGAGTGTCCCTTCAGAGCTGAGGCAAAAATCCTGGTGGCTTCCTGGGGTTGGAGTTGAACCCTCGCGGATCATCTCCAGTTGGGCAGGCCTTCAACGGCAGGTTAGAGTTAGGATTCATTGATGCCAAATCTCTGTTCTATGGGATGCACCATATGGAGCCTAGAATTCATCACAGCCCTTGGCAGGCAGCCTGGCCTGGAAATAACCCCAGAAGGCTACATTTTGATCAGGAAGCTTGCAGCTGTTTTTCAAAGTCATCATCGGAATTTTTAATTTAATTTTATTTTTAGTAAACTCATGTGCCCCTTGTTTTTCATCCAGTCTTCCAATTTCCTTGGTGCCTTGGACTATCGCTGTGGGTGCACGGCAGACACCCGAGAGGTATTGGGAAATTTGGAGAGGTTAGCATACCTCATTGGGCCAAACAAGGGATGGGGCCTCAGGAAAAAAAATCCAAAGTAAAGTTAAGCACATAAACAGCTGTAGCCTCGTCTCAAGGTTGCAGTGGGGAAAGGGAAGGAGTACAAAGTAGCTCTGAGCTCTCCAAAGAATGGGCATCTGGAAGGGCAAGCAGATACCCCCAGGATGGCGCGTCCAGCAGTCAGACCCATGTGCCACAAGGCCTGGGTGGGATGCATGAGCCCCCACCATGCTCAGTTTTTGATTTTCCAACTGATTCACTGGATCCCCATCGGGCAGGGGCCGGATTCTTGAAAGTAAAGCCACATCTTTATTCTCCAAAGTGAAGCCCTGTTTTTGACTTTGGCTGCAAGGAGCTTGGAAGCCAGCCACCCTGGGACTTATAAGAACAGTGACTCCATTTTTGAGGTTTGAAGAATCCTAGAGTTCAGAGGGCAGGCCCAGCTTGGGAGGGAAGCTGATTTCAATCTGATTGACCCCCCTCACTTCCATCACCCAGCCCAGGTTTCTAGAATAGCATGACTCATAGCACATTCTTATTTGTATGAACTGTGTTGTGAATCCATACGGTGTTAGGCTTTTGCTTACTGGTGGGAAACTTCTAGCTCATATGAACACTCCAATGGAAATGTTGTGTATGTGTGTGCAGGCGTGTGTGTGTGTGTGTGTGTGTGTGTGTGTGTCTGTGTATTCTTTCCCCGCCAGGATGGCAATTCTTCTGTGGTTGTGTCTACACAACTGATTGCGAGTGGAAAGAGGGAGAGAAAAAAGAAGCCACATGTAAAATTCAGGGTTTTGTTATTTTCTTTTGCTGGCGCAGTACCACACAAACTGTGTGGTTGGCTTATTTTTAACTGGTGTTTGTATGAAGGAACCAAACTGGTCAGTTGTTTGGGCAATATGGAGATCAGAAGCCAGCTGATCAAAGAAAGCAAAAGCAACCACTAATTTGACAAAAAAAACCCAAAACCCACAATAGCTAGACAAAGACATATCAGTTTGGACTGTGTACAGACATGGCCTGCCTTGAAGTCTACTGATCAGCATAGAGTTCCAGCAAAATGAGCCATACTTCTGACCATCAAAATAACTGACCCTATCCATTTAGGCTGCCAGCTGAGCTGGTCTAAGCCGGTTTTTAATGAAGATTGTAGAAAATTGTGTGTGTGTGTGTGTGTGTGTGTGTGTGTGTGTGTGTACATGTTGGGGAGTGGAGATATGAAAAGAAGGAATCACTGGAAGTGTCATAATGACTGTTGACTTCAATGATCAATCACCTACTTGGTTTCACAATGGCTAATCAGTGGTATAATTTTTTATTCCTCATTTCTTTGGGGATGGGAAACCAACTTCATCTTGCTCTTTATCCCTCTGGAGATGTGGGCTGAATATGGGTTAAATATGTTATGGGCTGTAATTAATCCTCACCACCCCCAAATAAAAAATAGATACATTTCTGTTGTTTTAAGTTATTCAGTTTGTGGCCCTTGGTGATGGCAGTCCTAGGAAACTAAGACAATGTCTCCATAAAATGAAAAAAGTCAAAGGATGAAGCAGAATCAGAACATTTAAAAATATTCAAGTTGAAGGATGTGTCGCAATTCATCTTTGTCCCATTTTTGGACATAGATTCTATATTACTTTAATTCCCCAAGAAGCACATTAGGAAAATACACCATCATCCTGGGGGCAAAAAAGGTGACTTTAGCTCATTAAAAGCACTGACAAGTCCTGCAGTGGTGGGGGAACCCCCTTTCTCTTGAACATAATAGCCTTTTCCAAATTTCTTTGCTGATGAAATACTTCTGTACAAAATGCCTATCTACTTCCCATGAGAAGAGTCTCTCATGGATAATTCTTAAAGACATATGTGGCGATTAATTTTATGTGTCAATTTGACTGGCCTAAGCGATGTCAAGATTGCTGGTAGAGCCTTCTTTCTGGATGTGTCTGTGAAGTTGTTTCAGGCAGAGATAATCACTTGAATTGGGGAACTGAGGGAAGCAAATGGCCCTGTTCAGTGTGGGTGGACACGAGCAGGTCTCTCGAGGGTCCAACTAGAAAAAAGGTAGAGAAAGGGTGAGCCGTTCTCTCTCTGCTTGAGCTGAGACATCCATTTCTCCTGCCCTTGGACACTGACTGTCCTGGCTTTTGAGATTTTGAACTCAGGCTGAGACACCATCTCCCCTCCCCCATTTATAAGTCTTCAAACTTGGACTGAATTACACCTCCAGCTCCCTGTTTCTCCAACTTGCAGATGGCAGACTGTGGGACTTGTTGACATTCATAATTGTGGGAGCCAATTCTTATATTTTCTTTATCTATCCATCCATCCATTTCTCTGATTCTACATCTATCTGTCAGTCTGTCTATGTATTATGTGTCCATCCATCCTTCCATCCTTCCATCCTTTTGATTCTTTTTCTCTGGAGAACCCTGACTAACATAGACATTCAAATGAAAAGGTTGTTTCCTACACTGTGGGCCTCCTGGCTGAGTGGGGAACGCCCTTCTCAACCAGCCAACTCTGTCCTTAATGGACTTTGTGATATTAGAAGAGTCTCTTTTTTTGGGACCTCAGTTTCCTCAGCTGGAAATTCAGAGGACCTGAACTAGGTCATCATCATGTTCTCCCCTTCCCCCATGTCTCAAGTTCAAATATTGAAGTCCAAATCCCTAATGTGATGGTATTTGGAAGCTAATTAGGTTTCAATGAGATCAAGAGAGAGGGGCGTGGTGATGGGGTTAGAAGGGACTGGATCTCTTATTTATTTTCTCTTTTCTCTTCCTCTCTCCATACAGCAGGAAGGTGGCTGTCTGCAAGGCACGAAGAGTCTCACCAGAGCCTGACCCTGCTGGCACCCTGATCTCAGACCTGCAGCCTCCAGAACTGTGAGAAATCAATTTCTGGTGTGTAAGCCCCCACCTCTGGTATTCCGTTACGGCAGCCTGGACGGGCTGAGACAGTCATCTCTGAGATCCTTCCAGTATGAAGATTATATGACTATTGATCTTGCCTGTATGTGGCTAAAAGATGTAATTTATCCTTGGATGGAAACCTCTATCTAAAGGGCCAAATTATTATTTTGGTCAATGATGTATTACGCTTCCCTTGTCCATTTCTCATCTTGGCCCTGTCAGCGAATTCAGTGCTGATGAGTTAATGTATATGAAAGTGCTTTGTAAATGGCAAGGCATTGCCCAAATACAGGGACTTATTTTTATGCTCTTTAGGCTGAGAGCATTGCAGCCAGACTGAAGGCCAAGTGCATCTGATATCCTGTGTCGGCAGAGAGGTCACGGGCCTGTGGCATGTGGGTCGATGCATGCTGGGTGGAGTGCGCGTGCCTTTTGGTTTCAGTTTAGGTGAAAATTTCCGAAACAGCAGGGCAATGTGTTTCTTAAGCATGTGATCTTAAGAAGGCTGTTCAAAGCCACCAGCAGGGCTTCCCTGGTGGCCTAGGGGTTAGGTCTCTGCACTGTTACCACTATGGTCTGAGTTCCATCCCCAGCCAGGAAGCTACCCACATGGTGCAGCAGACCTCTCCTGTTTCACCCGCTGCTCCCCTCAGCAGTGTATTTCAGTCAATCTGCCTGTTCTGCTCCCCACACTGTCTCTGGTGAATCCGCTCACACTCTGTACTTCTGGCCTACACCCGAGTTCTTCTACTAAATAAATAAATATTCAAAGCCACCAGCAGATCCTAATATTGATCATCTGTGGTTTTGGGTGCATAACATCCTGTGAGTTGGTTTTCCTTCTTCTGAAGAATGGGTATACTGTTACTGGTTCCTTTATAGGGCTGGTGAGAGGGTGGGGCAAGGCGAGGCCCATGCGCCAGCTCTTCTAGGCCTCTCTAGTGTGTGTTTTATGTAGGAAGTAGGAAGCACATGCAAATGCCCCATGCCTGGTTGTCAGGCACTCAGGCAAACCCTGGGGTTGGGTGTGTTTCCCAGGTAAGGCATCAGAAATGAGAACTAGAAGATGGGGTGAGAGAAGCATATCTGGGCAACCTGGGTTCAGGACGACCCCTGAGGACTTGTTTTTCTCAGCCTGTCAGTGCCTGCTTCCACCTCTTTGACATCTTGAAGTCATGCATTTGACACAAACACTTGGCATCTTCCAGCATTGCCCGCAATGGCCTGGATGGTGCATGTTAGCCAATGCCCCCCAATGACCTCACCTTGAGGAGGGTTAATGCTTCCTCTGCAGGAGGGCAGAGTTAGGAGGTGAAGGAACAATTGTACCTCAGTCACTCTTACCTCTGTCTTGGGCTCTGTCCTTGGCACGCGGTAGGGAAACTTTGGAGTCCATTATTTTAAAAGCAACAGAAAATAAACTCTGTGAAAAAAATATTGTACCCTGACCACAGGAACTTAATGGGCCATTTTGATCTCTGTCTCCTGCCTGGCTGAGGGTGTCAGGAGTCATGCTCTCAGCTTGCAAAAAAAAATGTCATAATGAAGTGCTCGAGTAATGGAGAGTTAATGGAACTGGGAGCTGGAGTTATAACAAAAGGGCCTTAAAAGAGGGGTAGGGTATAATTTATTAACAGCAATATATGGAGCAGGGAGCCTGCAACATTTATGAGAAAAGAAAAGGGACCTTTCACAAGATCCGAGGTTTCTGGTCTCCACAGGATGGAGTGACTCATGCCTCCCCTTTCTCTGTGAGCACCCCAACCCTCTTCATTAGGAAGAGTGTGGCATCTTTGCTGAGGAATGTGGGTCAAAGGCAGCTGCTCTGCTTCTCCCATCAGTGGAGAAGTTTCTACTTATGATAAAGCTGCAAAGGTTCTGATCCGCAGGATGTGGTTCCAGTGACTTCAAGTGCCTGGAGGCATGGCTCTCATCCCCTGGCACATTAGTCAAGGCTTTATTGGGGGTGAGATGCTGAAATCTAGTCCATACATGCTTAAGTCTTAAAAAAATAGGTAGGTAGGTCTTATTTTGAACTCCCCCTGAAACAGATCTTGAGACAAGGTGAGGCATATAAATAGTTTATTGGGAGATGATTCTAGGAAGCCCATGGTTACATAGTAGAAATGAGGCAGGAAAGAGGAGAAGTCAATAAAAGGAATTTTCTATCAAGCTAGTTGTAGTGTCAGCAAGTGGAGCTTATCCCATTTGTTCTAAATGCTGGGTGTGAGTTCTGGGTAGAAGGAGAACATCTTTTTGGGTTATGTCATTTGAAGGGTAAAGGATCTGGGGAAGCTGTGCATTCAATCCCTGCAGATATTGGTTGAGGCTTGCAGCTGGGTTTTTAACTCTGACACTCTAGCTTTTCCTGTATGACGCTGTGGGTACTCCCATGGCCGGGGTAGGAGGTGGGTCCTTCAGGTAGAAAGTCACAGATGTTTTCTCTAAAGAACTGCAAAGGTAATCGTCAAGAAGGTATGGATGCATCATCTGCAGCACCTGCCAAGGAGGAGCATCTATGAATTGACTTAACCAATTGAAAAGTTCACGGTGGGCCTAGCTTCAGGCATAGCTGGATCCAGGGGCCAAAGGGGTATTGTCAGGACTTGATCTGTAATATTTCCCAATTGCTTTTCTTTTCTCATTATCAGCTCAATTCTTAGGTGACACTGCCCTTGATGTGATACACTGATTACCAGTAAATTTTATCCAATTCAGCAACCCCAGGTAAAAAGAATATTCTTCCCACAGCCCCCTAAAAAACTCCACAGAAGTCCTGGAATGTATTCTTGTTGACTTGGCTTTGTTAGCTAATTGTAAGATATTAGAAATTAATTTAATCTAACTGTACAAGGATGCCACAGCACTACCTTCAGCTTGAGTCATTGGGTTCTCAGTGATCCCATCCTACCTCCTCTAAGGAAGCTTCTTTATATTCATGGCAAATGATTCAAGCATCATTTTAGTGCCATCCTTTGATTAATTTAGTTCTTCTTTCTACATTCTCTTCCCCAGTTACTCATGTATTCCTTTGCCTAACTTCCCTTTCTGGACAGAAGCCCTTCTGAATAGAAGCAACCTCTGTGTTGCAACTCTGATAGGGCCTGTTGGGTGAAGCTACTGTATCAGCACTGTTTTGATAACAAGTAACAGAAAATCCAATTAAAATTGTGTCAATGTTTATATACATATACCTCCACGTATATATCCGTTCCTAGAACTAAAAACCCAGGGGCTAGCTCTGGTTTCTGTCTTGGCGTGAGTCCAGGTCTCACACAGTCATCCAGTGATCTACTTGGCCTTCCTTTGGTTTCCTCTGCTCTCAGAGAGCATAGCTCCGCACAGGCCGGCATCCTCCAGTGGCTCCAGACCACATCCTCTCCTCTTCATTCATAGGAAGGAGGCTTTGCCAGGATGCAGTCCCAGCCATTCTGATTGGCCTGACCTGGGTCACAGGCCTATTTCTGGCCAGTCACCGGTCTTAGAAGAAGCTGGTGTTCCAGTGGGTCAGTCTTAGGTCACAGAACTACTCTTGATCCCAAGGTGAGCTTAGTGAGACCAGAATCACGTAGACTACAAGTAGAGGACTATAGCCAGAGACAGGAAGACTGATGCCTTCCTCTCTTTTCCTTGACAGCAGTCTTGCATTTTTATTATTTCCCCCCACACAATCATCTTTACATTGGTGCCACACATTCACTCCACCAAACATATAGTCTCCGGTTAGCTGTCCTCTGATCTGTGACCCAAGATGTTTCACCTTCCCCTCATCTTTCTCACCTCTGCCTTTTATTAGCCTATGCATTTCTTGAAGATGTCTATTCTTTCCCCAATTATTTTTGAGGAGGATACTTGTGTTCTTTTTGATATCCTCACATCTGACACAGGGCTGGCCTATTTTGGGCATGCAAGAAATCATTTTGAGAAAAGCAAAGAGTGAAACAAAGGAAGGAATAAAAGATTCTGAATTAGAAGGCTCCAATGATGTCTGAGCTAGGAATTTGGACTTGCTGGTTACACCAGTGGCATGGGCCATGTTAATGTGGCCCTTTTTCTTGACACATGCTCAGACTGAACTTATTTCCTCAACCACCCCTGGCACATCACATTCCCCATTTACTCTCTGATCTCAGGATACATTACCAGAAGGTTAATCTGGTGGCCCATAAACTTTCTGAAATCATGCAAAGTATTTTATGCATGTATCCCTCTGATATTTGCGCTGTTGGGTCCATAGATTGCATCAAACTCATAGAGGGGTCTTAACTACTAAGACCCTAAAAAGGAGATCATTTTGGTTTCAAGAAATCTAGTATTTGAGAAGAGACAGTGTAGGCCTCTTGCCTTTTCCAGCAGATAGCCAAAGAACGAAATCTCCATGCAAAATTCTGCCTTCCTATTGACTATCACAGGGCTTAGACATTTATCAGAGAAAGAAGAGTAATGAAGAGTCCCTCATTCTACACACAACTGCCTCTTACCTTATCTAACTCCCTTTCCATTTGGAGCGGTCAGTCATAACAATTCATTATATCTGCTTAATAATTTCCAGTGGTTAGAGCCTTTTCCATAAGTTGTTCAATTTTGTCTTAGCACAGAATTTCAATTCTGGAATAAAGATTGACCTAGTAAGAATCCCTTGGCTTCTATATTTAAAAAAAAAAAAGATTTATTTAGTTATGAGTACAAGAACTGGGGTATAGGCCAGAGGTGCAGGTAGGGTGAGAGGATTCACCAGAGACAGAGTGGGGAGCAGAACAGGCAGTCTGACTGAAGTACACTGCTGAGGGGAGCAGCAGGGAGACAGGAGAGGTCTGCTGCGCCATGTGGGCCAGCTTCCTGGCAGGGGATCGAACTTGTGCTGCAGTGGCTGCTGATAGCTTCACAGTGCTGGGACTTAACCCCTTGTGCCACCAGGGAGGCCCTCCCTTGGCTTCTAAATGTCCTACTGGTGGTTAACTCTCTGTGGTCTGATTTTTCTGCTATATGCATAAAGGACGTTTTCAGCTGCAAGTAAGAGAGAACATAATATGTGTCTTAAATGCATATTTTCTTTCCATCACATGCAGTGAGAAAGCAGGTGTTTGTTTATGTTGGTTCAAACTGTTTGGTGATGCCATTGCAGACTCTGCTATTTGTCCTTGCTTTAAGGGATGACTTTTTATTCCAATACGTATTGCCTCATGGTGCAAGATGGATGCTGGAGCACCAGCCATATGCCTGCACTGGAGGAAAGAAGAAGGAGTGTGTCAACTGTGTTTAACCATTTTATTAGGAAAGCAAATGTTTTGCCAGAAATCACCTCTCAGCAGACTTGTGCTTGTATTTTATGAGTCTATACATAGTCATTTTTCCACCACTGCCACAAGGAAAATTGTGCAAGTGGAAGACAAGCTTGTCATGTTTGGTTTTAGTTTAACCATGGGACACAGTCACATCATGTCACGCCTCTGAAATAGCAGGCCATGTCACCCTCTGTCACTTAGGGGCTGGCAGGAGCTCCAAGATCTGGCCCCTGTGGCATTTCTGACCTCAGCCACCTGCTGCTTGCTTCCTCTCTTACTTCAGTCCAACCCTCCCGGCCTCCAAAATCCCACTCTAGTTCCTTAGCACTGGCTGTTTCTTCTACATGGAATGCTTCCCCCCCACCCCGATACCCACACAGCTGACTCTCCTCCCTCATGTCTTTGGTTAAGTGTCACCTGTTCCAATGTCCTCTGAGTGTAGTAGTTTCCTATAGCTGCTGTAACAAAGGACCACAAACAGTGGACTCTGTTGTGTAAAGCAAGAGTCAGGGTGTTGGTCTAGTCTTTCCCTTCTTGGGGTTGTGAGGGAGAAGCTGTTCAGTGCCTCTCTCCTTGGCTTCCAACAGCTCTTGGTTCCCCTTGGCTTGTAGATGCATCTCCCCAACCTCTGCTCCACCTGCACAAGGCCTGTCCCTGTGATCTCTAGCCCCCTGTGACCCCTGTGTCCCTGGGACCCCGTGACCCTGTGTTCCCACCCCCATTTTCTTCCCCTAAAGTGCACTCGTCACCATTGGGCTAGGACCACCTGAAGCCGTATGACCTCATCTCATCTCGGTCCAGCTACAACGAACCTATTTCCAATCAGCTCACATTCTGAGGTTCTGGGTAGGCATGGGTTTGAGGGGATCCTTTTCAAGCTGGTGTACCAGGATTTCCTCTCCCCTCCTTTAAAACAACTAGCGTCTTCTCCACTTCTGTAAGTCCACTAAACTATTGTCCATCGTCTGTGTCCCTGCACGAGGACAAAGGGCACACCCTCTTTGCTGGTGCACCCTTTGAGATGAGGGGCCCAGAGGTGCTTGTTAAATACGTGCTGAGTAAATAGGTTGCGCTCTGAACAAAAGTGGGGTTTCGCTAGCAAGGGGAGAAGAGCAGAATGGAGGGTGGGAGGAAACTGGGCCTGCTGTTGTGTTACATTTTCAGATTCCTGAGGGTTTCCTCTCTCACTGTCACGTGCATCTATTACGGGGTGAACTGGGTGCCCCCAGAGAAGCTTATATTGCAGTCCTCACCCTTAGTAGCTCAGGATGGGACCTTATGAGGAGACAGAGTCTTTGTAATAGTGATCAAGTTAAAACGTCACGAGGGTGGGGCCCCGTGCAATATGGCTATGGCCTTTTAAGAGGGCATATTGGACACACACACACACACACTTGCACACATTCACACATTCACACACATGCGCACACAGAGCACCATGTGAACACAAAGCAGAGATCCGAGTCACACTTCCAGGTCCGGCGACAGTGAGTGTCTGGATGGAAGTCCTCGGCCATGGTCACCTGATACGGCGCCCAGCAGGGGGATGTGGCACCTGACAGAACACACTGGGCTTTAGGCTGGCGAGGGAACGGCTTGCTCTTGCCTCTCCAAGCCCAAAATGGGCTCATGCATCAAAAAGGTGCTTGGAGGGGAGCAGGAGGTCCTGAGAACCAGCTTCGACATTCACTCCACATCTTCTCTAGGTGGCCCCCAGCTAGCCCCCGACCCCAGAACGCCAGCCCCATGAATTCTTACGTTTGTTGTTACTGAATATCCATGAAATGCAAAATGGCACCATGACCTAACGAGGCATTAACCCTGCCTCATTACTGCCCACAGACCGTGAAGGCGGCCCTCTTGGCCAGGACTATTTCAAGGAGATTTAGGGGGCACTGGAGGCTCTGGGGGTGGCTTCAGATGTGGGGCTCTTCCAGCAGACCTCTCCAGG
Source organism: Talpa occidentalis (assembly GCF_014898055.3). NCBI lineage: Eukaryota > Metazoa > Chordata > Mammalia > Eulipotyphla > Talpidae > Talpa > Talpa occidentalis. The sequence goes on along the minus strand of NW_023601433.1, from coordinate 82,824,138 downwards.
CCTGGAGCCCCCCGTACAGCAGCGGGATCGCCGGCAGCTCCACTCCTCCCTGCTCAGCCTGCCTGAAAGGGCAGAACAAGGACTCAGAATCGGCCGACCCAAGTTCACCTCCAGGCTTTGGCCCATGAGACATGACTCAGCCCTTCTGAGGCCCCACGTCCACTTCTGTCACCCGGAGGTGATTGCCACAAGGTGATGGTCGCCAGTAGTCACGCGATTGTTCCTGACATTTCCGTAATGCCATGGAGGGCCGGGCGCAGGAGGGTGGTCCCGGCAGGCCACGCCATCCCACTGGGGCAGGCTGGGCTGGCCCCACCACGATGGTCACCCAACAGAGTCGCTTGAGGACTTGGGTCTCAGAAGACATCCTGGCGGTCCACACAAGGCGCCCTAGTGGCTGTTTGCTAACTGGGGGGCTGCGTTTAGCTGTTGCTTTTCATATTATGGTATTTGGTGAACTGGAAGGAAAACCTGGGTGGAGGAAGCTCATGATGTCAGTCTGATCCCAGTCAGCCCTTTGCTCCTCAGAGACCGGCCCTAGGAAGGGGATCGTTTATTGCCTGCCTTCTGTTAAGCACTTGATACATCTTATCCCAATATTCCTGGCAACAGCCCTCCATGGGGCACAATTAGCCTCATTGAGGAAACAGAGGGTCAGGGAAGTTAAAAACCTTCGCCGACACTCGGCAGCTCCTGGGAAGTCGCGCGGCCGGGACTGAGCTCTCCCTCATCAGAAGCCACGTTTGCCCCGTGACAGCAGCCCCGGAGCCCTGTTCTCCATGTACCTTCGTCTTTATCCGTCCTGGGGCTGAAAGGTCAAGGGTCCCGGTGCCCTAATCCAGCCCCTGCTCTGGTTTTTCCCATGAGGGCTTTTGATCGCCTTGTGTGTCCGCCGAGTCCCAGCTCCAGCCGCTGGGAGGTCACCGTCCCCCACTACCTGGGACTCTGGGGCCAGGAGCTGTGTGGGCTGTGCGTGTAAAGCAGTTTGATGATGTGTTAAGTGTCACTGCTTAATGAGCTGCAGGACCAAACACTCAGGGCAGGGGCGAGGGAGGCCGACACGGCCCCAGACACATGCTTCTGCCCAAGTTCAATCGTAAACGTCACGACCAAGGGTGGGTCTGGAGCCACCCACCCCTAGAACCCCGACTTCCCTTGCCCCATTGGCCTCTGACTAATCCACTGCCCACTCAACAGCTCAGCTGGACTTCCTCCCAGGACCCCCCGCCCCCCGCCCATGCTCGGCTCCCTGGGAGGTCTCTTCTCACAACAGGGCAAAGCAATTAAGGCCAGACGGGGCGAATTAAACCAGAAAGAATGAGTTTCCTCCAGCCCCAGAGAAATATTTGGGACCTCGCTGTGGACAAGGAGCAGGTAGGAGAGGTGGAGGGCGGTTGGGTGGTGAAGGTGGAGGACCGGGGAGCAGGAAGGAGAATAGGGTCCAGGCAAGGACAGAGCTTTCCCTGCACTACCTCTGGTCAGAGATTAACGGGGACGGAAGAAGTGGAGGAGAATGGTAGAGCTACTCATTCGTTCATATGATGAAACTCGACCCAGATGTTTGGAATCCAAGGGCAGCGTGGAGACCAGAGTGAGCTGATCAGGAACCAGGCCTTTGGACCCAAGTGGACCTTCCTGGTTTCGCCATGCATTAGTGGGTGACCTACGGGCAAGACATTTAACCTTCCTAGGCCTCGGTTTCATTTGTCAAATGAAGATAAAACCTTGCCAGGGTTTGAGGGGAGAATTAAGTGGTCCAATTCCTATGAAGTGAATATGGCTTTGCATCGAGCTGATGATCCAGAAAATACATCGCGTATAAGGTCCTCGCTGTGTGCTGTTGGATAATTACCTGCCGGCATTTATTCTTCTAAGCATTTCGTATATATCAGTTTTCTAAACAATGTGAGGAAGTCATTTTTCCATCTTTCTTTCTTTTCAAATGACAATTGAGACACCTCAAGGTTAAGTTAGCCTCCAAAGTTGTGCAGGAATGGGGTTGGAACCCAGGGAGTTCAGCTCCAGCCACTAAGCTTCTAAAAGCCCAGCTGCTCCCCTGCCTTCTGGTAATGCTGGAAAAGACACGTGCTCGCGTGTGCTCAGAAAGGTGCATTGGGCGGGAGGGTCTCGGAGGTCTCTGCAAAGAATTCATTCAGTGACTCCCACTGGGCTTGGACAGGGGAAGGACACACACACGCACACAAATACACGCTTGTGTGTACATGCGCTGGCCTTTGCTGACCTCCAGCTGCTCCCCTCTGGCTGCCCTGCAGCAGGGGCTGTTTCCTGGGAAGGGGTGGATGGAGTTGCTGTGTGGACGCCTAAAGCAAAGGCTGCTGACCCCTGTAACCCTCATTCCCTCCCACACTGCCCTCCCCCTCCCCACAGCCCCTTTCCTTCCCTCCCTCCAGGGCCCGGTGCAAACATGGCATCCAATTTGTTACCTACACAGGAAGGTCAGGGCCCTGCTGGCCCCTGCACTTTTCTCAGTGTGGGTCACTTGGCTGTGGCCTGCTTGTTTTTCTCTCTGTTCTTTGAAAGCCTGCATGGACATGGGGAGGGAACTGGGGCCAGACAGTGACCTCTGACTATAAGAAATTCACTGGGGAGGAGGTTTTTCTGGAGTGTTGGGCAGGTCTCAAATGTGTCTAGAACAGTCTGTGGTGGGGGAATTTTGATGGAGAACTTGGGGTCCATTGTAGACTGTAGGGCAGACAAATTGCTCCTTCTTGGCTAATTGGGGTTCACAGTCAGAGAGGTCTGTGACTGTGTGTGGGTGGTGCATGGATGCCATGTGTACTTGTGTTTGTATGTTCATAGGGGCCTTTCTTGACCAATGGGTTCATAGGTGTCATTGGATTTTCAAATGGATTTGAGTCCCTGTTGGGTTCAGACCTACTGGTTTAAAGTCAGGTGATGGAGGGAGGTTGCAAAGTGACTTGGGAAACTCAAGACAGCAAAGAAAAATGCTAAGGACTCAGAATTCTGAGCACCATACTATTTCATCCAGGACCCCAATTCAAATATCTCTAGTGACCAAAGGGGATGATAAATAAGTGAGTCCTACCAAGTAGAAAAAGAATTCTAGTGTCTGGGGGACACCATAGAAGTAAACCAGATAGAAAGAGCAATGCATGTCCCCAACCAGGAGTTGTATTCATTGTATCCATTGTTGCCATATTGGAAAGTTATCCCAAGTTTGCTGGAATGTCCAGATTTTGGAGCAAATTGAGACATCCGGATTTCTATCTGAACTATCCCAAATTTAAGTTAAAAATAGAATAGTGTGCACGTCAAACGAAAGAAATGTGCAGGCCAGATCGAGCCTGTGAGCCTTTTGTTTTCCACATCCAACATTTTGTCTCCATCATTTTCCAGGGACAGAAATTATAAACCAGGAAAGTGAAGTGGTCTGTCTTCAAGATCACATAGGAAAAATGCAGGGTAGAATCAGGACTCCAAGTTCAGATCTCCAAAGCCACAGTCCATGCCTCTCCTAACCTCACAGGCTGCGTGGATTTTAGCTCTTTCCCCTGCTTTTCTAGTGTTTCACCATCTACATGGAAGACCAGCATTATTCAAGGCTAGATACTAGACAAAGTGACTTCTTATCTGTCCATCACAGGGATTTATGGGAGATATATTGCATTGATGCCCCTAATTCTTATCATCCCATTTAGGGCAAAGGCTTTGGCCTCATGCCCTGATTCTGGGCTTGGGCGTGTAACTTGCTTTGGCCAATTAGACCTTAGCAGATACATTACAAGCCTAGATTTGAAAAGTACCCATTGATTTCTGCTTGATTTGCTCACTCTTGAGTCCCTGCCATCACCTAGTGGACTAGGGTTGGCTAGCCTGCTGGAAGTATGGGAGAAAGCTATTGTCCCAAACAGGGTCATTCTACACCAGCCAGTCCCCAGCCAAGGCCCTAGCTGACTGTATTCACAAAAGCAGGCTGGCCGAAATGATCCATTTAGGTCAAGTAAGCAAAACCATCCAGCCTTCTCATGGACTCATGAGAAAGTAAGGCATGTCATTTTAAGACACTAAGTTTTGAGGGTTTATGTTACACAGCAATAGCTAACTGACACAAATAGAAGGTGTGCTATTTATTTTAGGAATAAATGGAGATACTGAATCTGCTCTCCCTGTCCCTCAATATTTGATTTAAACCTCCCCCCCTTAGTACCTACAAGTCAGTGTACCCTCATTTAATTGTGAGTTCAATGTGTGCACACTGTAGCAAATGTTCCCCCACTAGTTCTGTTAGTACATTTTACCATCCAATTGGTCAGGCTTCTAGCAAGAGTTCTGCAGGACGTCAGACCTGGCTTGAAGGTATGCTTCTGCTTCCTATATTTGTGATCCTAAAGAAGTAGCCAACCTCATTTTCCTTCCTTGAAAATGGGGATAATTGGGCCTCCCCGGTGGTGCAGCGGTTGAGCGCTGGGTTGCAAAGCTGCCCGCGGCCTCTGCGGCGCCGGTTCGATCCCCGGCTGCTCCCCGGCCACCGGAGGAGGGTCCCACATGGCGCGCAGACCTCTCCTGCCGCCCGCTGCTCCCCTCAGCAGTGTACTTCGGTCCTTCTGCCTGCTGTGCTCCCCGCTCTGGCTCTGGTGAATTCTCTCACCCTCCCGCGCTTCTGACTGTACCCAGTGCATGTATAAACAAAAACAAACAAATAAAGAAAGAAAGAAAGAAAACATGCCTCTATATATAAAAAAAAAAGAGTAAAAAAAAAAAAAGAAAATGGGGATAATCATCCTATTATGAGGAATAAACCAGGTGATACAGCTGATAGGAATTCATTTGGCTGCAAGCAACATAAAATTAGTCAGTGGTTTAAGCCATAAAGACATTTGATTATATCACACAACAAGAAACCTGGTGATCACTATCTTCTAGGATAAATTCTTTATCATTCTGTTGGCCTTTCCTTTATGGTCGTAGAATACTTGCTGCAACTTCAGAATCATAGTTACATTCAAGGCACAGGATGGGAGGAATGTCAGACTTTTCAAGAAAATCCAATCTTTCCTGGAAGCTACCAGCAGCTTCCCTTACATCTCATTGGCTGGTGTGTGACTCGTGGTAGATCAAATCAGCAAGGGAGGCTGAGACTGAGAGTTTAGCACTGGCTTTCTCTAGAATTAGAGATATGAACAGGGGATACTGTGTTAGTCAAAAATCTGTGTCCTTCTTCGAGTGTCAAGGGATGTCTTGTGTAGAATGTTCAGAGTCTCCTCCCTTGTAACATGCTTCTTTAACTTGGAACCTCATAGTGACTTCAAAAGAGAAGAATAGGATTATTTCTGCTCTGCATTTTAAGGTGCATTTGATTTTAGAGTATTTTCCCAGGTGTAGAAGAACAAAACTAGGGCAATTTCTGGGCTTGTGATTTCTCCCCAGATCCATGTTTACATTTCATGTAGCCCCTCCACTCATCCCAACTCTGGGGAATCTGTGCCTACCTCACTCCAGTCAGGTAAGTGGGGCTGCATGATACCTACTACCTCCCTACTCCTTCCAGGCCACTCAAAGTCATTTCCTAGCACATGTATGCAAATTTGGCAGTGAATTTCTTGGGAAACATCATAAAAATGCAGATTTCCAGGCCAGACCACCAGACTAGAGCTTTCTGAGAAATTGGGGAGGGACTTGAAAATATGTATATTTAGCTCACACCCAAGATGGCCTTTGGAACACACATTGTGAAACATTGTCTTAGGATCTTGAAGTTGAAAGTGTATGAGGCTATACCACAGGGGGAGGGTGGGGAGTGAGGAGCCCCAACATCTATAGCAGAGGACTATGAGTGCTTTGGGGGTGGGGGTGATGTGGCAACTTACACGTGAAGAGGTGTGAACCTATACTCCAAATCACACACAGTAAACCAATGTTACCTCAATTGAAAAAATACAATTTTTTAAAAAGTGAGTGAGCCCAGGTTATCTGTGGGTGCTTTCTCATTGCATGGAGAGAGACACTTTGCAGGAAGATAGAAACAGAGAGCATGAGAAGAATGGGGTGTAAAGGGAAAGACAAAGATGGCCTGCAGGTCTCTAGACCCACTGATTCTTAGGTCGCTTGCATCCCTTCTCTCTCCAAGGCTTTAGTACTCTAGACCACAGTATTCCTTTTTCTTTTCCAAATCTTGAGCTTCTATAACTTCAGTTTCTGCCACTTGCTTACCCATTTCCTCAGCAGCACCTTCGGCAGCTCTCCACAATATTCCCTCTGTGATTCCCTGATAACCTCATAGCACAATGCCTTGTCTGCAGTCATAAAGCTAATATAGCTAAAGTCAAAACTCTCACTCTCTGATCCTGGACCACATTTTTTTTCGTTCCTTGCCATCCTGGACTACCTTGCTGATTTAGGGAAGTCCTGATATATGGGTGAGCGTAACTGGTTTGTACGCAAGGTTAATTTTTCTGAAAAGATGATCGCTAACATTCTGTAAGTAGACTATATTTAGCAACACCAGGTGTATGAGGCAGTTCAGGGCTATAAGCTGCAATCACAACTCATTTTGAAATCTCAGTGGCTTCCCTGAGTTTGACATAACAAAAGTTTATGCCTTCTTTCATACGACATGTACAATGCATGTTGGCATGGGGGAAGGGGCTTTTCTCCTTGAGGTCTTTTGGAGATCCATTCTGATGTAGGGTATATCTTGACATGTGCTCCCATTGAAAATGGAGCAAACCCAAGTGGAACTGTCTTGACTTGGTTGGTGGAGCCTCACCTACATGCTGAAGAACACAGGCTGTGACCCAAAAGCGGACACATGGAAAGAAACAACAATAACAGGATTTATTTATAGAGGGAATGAGAAAATGGAGAGGAGAGAGACAGAGACTTTACTGGCTGGCACCTGGCCAGATACCATCTGTTCTAGCCCAGATAGCATCCACTGAGCAGAGACCAAGGTCTAAGCCAAAACCTCAAGTGGCAGGTTGGCAGCTTTTCCAGGACACCCTTCCTTAACAGCAGTTTAACTGCCCCAAAGCCCAGAGACTTAACTTCCCCAAAGTCCCAGTTTGGCCCCACCAGACTCCACTCGGGGGGAGGAGTCAGGAAAACTCTGCCTTTGCCATCGAGCTGGCTATGAGCACCACTGACTGACCGGGAGTTACTTCTCACTGTTCCTCTTACTCCATCGTCACCATGGCAATGGGAAATAGACATGGAAAATCACTTATCAGAGCTCCAAAGCTTCTGCATCAAAGTGCAACATGTCCCTTCAGCTCATATTTCATTGGCTGAAGCAAGTCACAAGGTCATGCTGAACTTCAAAAGAGGCAGAGAAGTCTATTCCCAGTGCATAGAAAACAGTGAATTAGAAATAGTTGAAGAGTAGCACTTTTGGCTGCTATATCAAGGGGATTTAGCAAGTTAAAAGAGTCTTTGAATAAAAATTAAGCTAGACTATTTTGATAGCCTAACACAGGCCAGGCACTTTGCTTACATTATCTTACTTAATATGCACTGTGTTAGATTGACATGGTTAATACCATCACACAGAGGGGGAAACTGAAAAAGGTCATAGGAATTCCCCAGATCACCTGGCCAGTAAGTGATGACTCTAACTTTGAATGTGGCTTCTTCTCTCTCCAATGTCCATATCTTAGTCATTACTAAAAAAATGATTCAGCACTTCTTTTCAGAGATTATATATTTTCAAAAACACACAGAGGCTAAAGTATTCTTTACCCTTTCTGTGTCTTAAGGAAGACACAGAGATGATTGTTTGGGAGTTCACTCTCTGGCAATTAAAATACTCATAATCTGTCTTTCATTGCATGAGAATGTCCATATCAGGCTTTCCTTAAAGCAGCAACAAAACCAATGAGCCAGTGTTAGCAAAATACAAAATAGCTTTCTCAAGGATTAAGTGGGGTGCACAGAAGCTTACCAACTTTCCCTAGCAGGAGCATGCTGCAATCTGGCTGTCAAAAAAGTCTTCTGCTGATCCCAACCCTGACTGAAGGGTTTCTTTCTAATTTTAACAGCATTTTTTTTTAAAGAGTTTATATTATTGTTTAGGAAATATCCACTCCCTTCCAGCTCCTGCTCTGGGCTAGGGATCTTTTCTCCATGTCATTGAATTTGGGCTGGTGGCATGTCCTGCTCTGTGGTCAAAGCAGTGTTGGCGGCCATGGTGTGAGCTGAGTCCTTAAGATGCTTGTGTGTCTTGGCCTGACTTTAGTTCTCTTAATCCACCGTGTGAAAAGCACTACTGGGTGGTCACTGCCCTTTTATTTAAGACTCCAGAATAAACACACATAGAGTAGACATGGAGTCAGGCAGCCCAGCCAAGCCTACGGCAGTGGTAGAGCCATGACTGTAAATGGGTTCCTGTTTCTATAAGCCACTGGAGTGTGGACTGGTTTTGTTATGTAGTGTTTGTTACTGTGGCAATTGCAGATAGGTGGGAGATGAAAGTTGACCCAATTGGAGAGGTGGGGTGGATCTCCAGACACCTCAAGGGGCATGAGGGACTCTTGTCATGGGAAGTCATAGGACTAAGAATTCAGAACACTTGAATTCCAGGCTCAGTCCTGACTCAGACATGGCCCTTGAAGTTGGTAGGTCATTTTGTTTTGTTCCATGTAGTTGCTGCAGATCAGAATGGCAAGTGGGTCTAAGTGACACTTAGTGATGGCTGTCTTGAGCATTCTTACAGATTCAGACAATGGATCCTGGCCCAGGACAAATGTTCTGTGATTGGCTATTGATGTCTGCCATGGGCAGATTTTTATGGTTTGTTCTGTTCCATTCCTTGCCCACCGTATACATCTGGGACTCTAGGCATCTACAAAGGCAGTCTGTGTCCTTGCGCCCTGACAAAGATTGAGTCAGAGAGAAATCTGATCTCCTGTGAAAGAACAGGAAAGAACAGGAGGGACTGGAGTTCACAGACTATGTGAGGTTAGGGTCACTATTTTGTAAAATTCCTTACATTTCCTCAGCAGAGTGTCTGTGGAGAGCTGCAGCTGTGATGGTGGAGCTGGCGGCTTGGAGCCCACACTCCATCGCCCACCAAATGGTGGGTATTCTAAACTGTCAAAACCCTGGGACATTAAGAATTAAAGTCGGTTAGGAATATTTAAAGGGGGTGAAAGGAGCTGATGCTTTGGTCCCTTTAAGGGCAGGTGCGAGTCCTCATACTGGGGTGATGGGTGCCATTTGGTCAAGGAAACGAAATTGTTGGACCTGTGGCCAATCATTGTTGAGCAAGAATCAAAGCAGAAGCATCCAGCCCTCCATTTGTCCCACATTGTTATTGGGGAAATTTAATTGGCTGCCCCGAGGGACCAGTTTAAAAATTATGCTTACACCTGGCACCAGAGCTCTTTCTACAGCCCTTGGATTAATCACCAAGCCTCATATTTTTGAGCAGTTAGGAGAACATAGATCGAAAGATTAGTCTGCACACAGAATGGCCTTTGAAAAAGCAAGGGTATCTTCCTGGAAGCCAACAGATCAGCCAGAGGTCGGCTTAGGGTGGAAATATTGTCGGTTCCACTTCCTCAGAGTCCAGGTCAGCCACCTGCTTATTCACGGTGCTTGCTTGTCTGGCCACACTGATCTCTGCCAGGTCATGACCTGCCACCAGCAGGCATTCATTCTGCCTTGTTTTCCCTTGCTGTCTGGATCCTAGCATGATGCCTGGCCCGGGGAAAGACCTCAGTGATCGCCCACAGACTCCTACACATCAAACACTGAGCAGAAAGGAGAAGTAAAAAGTCTACTGTGCAAACTTGGGGACCAAGACTTAACTCTTACCTTGAAAAATAATAATGACAGTTACTGTTCTCTGAGTACTCACTGTGCTCCAGATGCTGGTCTAAAACGCACAGGTGAAAGGTGTCCTTTTCAGTAGTGAAGCAAGACTCCATATGTGGACCTACTACGTTAAGTTCACTGCTAAATGGATGATGTCTTTTGATGCTTACGTGAAAGCCTGTGTCTTAGGTGCTGTTGCTAACCATTCAGCTCTGGCAACATTCGCAGACACTAGGCATTTAAGTAGCATGTCCAAGGTCATATAGGAATCAGGCTGTAAATCAGGCTCTAAATCTCACTCTCAGGCACCATATCATTCAGGGTAGTAGCTCCCAGAATCACTTGGAGGGCTGCATGGTGTACGCCCCCTCTGGAATTTCTGACTTAGTCCATTTAGAATTTGCATTTCTGACAAATTTCCAGGTGATGTTGATGTTCCTGGTCTAGGGAATCACCCACAGGAGCCAGTGTTTAGAGTTTATGCCAAACACAGGCAGCTTAACAGCAAGTTGTCACATTGTTCACACAAAAGGTGTGACTCCCCAGTGGGTGGGTAGTTTTCCTGCAAGTAGTCTTTCAGGAATTCAGCTTTCTTGTATCCTGTGACTTTGCATCTCCCTGGATTCAGCTGGCAGAAGTGAAACCACAGCAAGCACAAGACTTTGAGAAGACCTGGTCTAGAGGTGATATCCATTATGTCTGCCCACGTTTCGTTGGCAAGAACTAGTCACGTGACTGCACTACGGGGAAGAGGTTTTCTGGTAAATGTAGTTGTCTGGTAAATGACACTCTCCACTGTGGCAGACAAAGCATGAATCCTGGTGGAGAGCTGATGTAACATCTGCCAGATGTTACGGGACATCTCGCCGCCATGTCTAAATATGCGGGAACCAGGTCCTGGGAGTTAAGACAGCTGCTTTTCCAGCTCAGAGAAGTGATATGCTTTGGTCATTTGGACCAAAACAATATGCTGGCTATTCCTCACTTGTGCTTTGGCTTCTAGAATTCACAAAGGTAGGGCTTAGTAGAGACTCACGGAAATCTGAGCAGTAGGTATGAGTTCTGGAAGCATGTATCTTTTTCTGGAGAGAAGGTTCATAGAATCCATCAGCTTTTTAAAGGAGGTGATACAGAACCAATACACAGAGACACACAGCTCTAAGGGAGTACGTGTTTTCTTGCCACTCAGTCACATCTCATTGCTGTCTGCTGCATCTGTCTGCCACATTGTTTTCCTCCTGACAGGTACCAGTAGCTGATATTTTCATTTTCTTATTTGCTTCCTATCTGCTTCCCTGACTTGAACATCAGCTTCACTGTCTACTCAGAACACTCCTTTCTACTTTGTTTTAAATGCTCAACAAGCAACTGATGAACAGATGCCAGGACGAACAAAGTTGGATCAAAACATTCTAGCTTTGAGTTGCATGTGTACAAGACATGTTTTCTAAAAAAAGAAAAGTCTTTGTCTAGAATCATAAGCAGAGGAATCAGGGTATATTTGTAGGCCCCACTCTGATGAATATTAACCTCACTTCTCAACAAAAATAACTTTTTCTGAGTAGTTACTATTTGCCAGGCACCATGCTGATGTTGGGCAGGGCCTCTTAACGTAAACAATCCAGCTTCAAAGCAGAAATCTCAGTGGAAACACCTCAACTTATCTTTCCCACAATGAGGTTGTTAAGAAATTTTAGTCCTTGGAAATAAGACAGATCTGGTCTCTGTAGCTTTAAAGCTTGTTCCAATCTGGCTTGTTTTAAGCAGAACGTGGTAAAAGTTTTATGGAAATGTGGGTTGAGTTTGCTGATTATCTTCAATGCTGAGCATAGCACCTTCCTGGGGCTGTTTCCTTCTACAGTCACCTAAGAACCTACCTAGTATCCGGTGGAGGTGGGTAGCAGTGTGAAGTGTTGATGATTTTTGGATGCTAGGAATGAAAATAAAGGATTGTGATAGAATGGGGTATGAAGGGTGACTTCCCCTATCATGAAGTACACATAAAAGATGCTCATTTATTTCTGAACTGTCACTTGTAGGTAAACCCAGCTGACTTATTATTGTTGTCAAGTCATACAGCAGGAGGAGGAACCCCAGGTTCAGAGAACAATGAACAAATACGGCTTTGTTTCCAACTCATTGCATCAACAAGAGAACAAAACAATACACAAATAATGATCAACATGTATTGATTGAACAAGCACTGTTCCAGCCGAAGATTCTAGAAGTGATTAAATTAGAGTCTTGGATCTTAAGAAGTGAATATTTTTTAATGGAAAGCAAGGAAAAATATCATTTATTGTATTATTTTGGACATAGGTGTTATACTAAACACTTCACCAGTCATTATCTGGCTCAATCTTTATAACAATTCCATAAGGTAGATACTGACATTTCCCCCATTTAACAGGTCATAAAATTGAGGTTCATAGAGTTAATTTGCTCAAGGTCACGCCAACCTGAGTCTGGAAATTCCCAAGCTTCTATTTTTTTTTTTTTAACTTCGTGTGTGTTTTCATAGCCAGAGGAGGAGGCCAAATGACTTGAAAAAACAAAAGATAATTTATGCAGCATGTAACACAACTACCTTGCCTTTGGTCTTGTAAACCAGCGTTATAACCTTGCAACATAGGTGTTAATCAAGAAATCAGAACTTTTATCAGCTGTGAAACCAACTCTGAACTACAGTTTAGAGAGACTGGATGAATATTCATTGTTTGACCCACACATTTTATTTCTACCCTTAGGTTTAAGCAACCCACTTCCGAGAAGTGGAAACAAATTAGGGCATAAAGTTGTCCTCTTTTCACACTAGTAAATATAACCTCCGTGTCCAAGAATATAAGAATGATTAAGTTAATTAAGATGCTTTTACAAGATGAGCTATTGCCAATCATTAAAAAGTTCATAACTTAGAAAAATGTTTAACAGTAAGGAAATGAACATGATACAAAGTTGAGTGGAAAAATGTACAAAGAAGTATAAAGGAGGCATCATCTTAATTGGTGAACATGGACACACACAGAGCAAGTGCACACACATGTAACACAGAATAACACATCAAAATAACATGGAGAGGGCCTCCCCGGTGGCGCAGCGGTTGAGCGCTTGGTTGCGAAGCTCCCCGCGGCCTCTGCGGCGCCGGTTCGATCCCCGGCTGCTCCCCGCCCACCGGAGGAGGGTCCCACATGGCGTGCAGACCTCTCCTGCCGCCCGCTGCTCCCCTCAGCAGTGTACTTTGGTCCTTCTGCCTGCTCTGCTCCAGGCTCTGGCTCTGGTGAATTCTCTCACTCTCCCACGCTTCTGACTGTACCCAGTGCATGTATAAACAAACAAACAAACAAATAAATAAATAGAATACGTGCCTCTTTAAAAAAAAATTGTTCAAAAAAAAAAATAACATGGAGATGCTATGGTTGACTTCAATTTTTTCTGTAGTCTATTCTTTCAACTGCCAAATTTCCTCAACTAGATGACTACTATTGTTTATGATCATACCAAACCAGATGTGTTATTTTCAAATAATCTGAGTTTTTGAAAAATATTTTCTAGGGAGAAAGGTAAGGTCTACCTGCAAGAACTTAAGGAATATGAAGAAAAACATGGCATGAGTGGTGTAGTACAAATCAGATTTAAAATAATCAACTCTCCCAATAGCTAAGATATGGAAACAACCCAAAAGCCCAAAAACAGATGACTGGACCAAGAAGATGTGGTACATATGCACAATGGAATATTACTCAGCAATCAAAAAAATAAACACATGCAGTTTGCAGCAACATGGATGGAGCTAGAAGGGATCATGCTCAGAAATAAGCCAGAAAAAGAAAAATACTGGATGGTCTCACTCATAGCAGGCATTTAGAAAACCTAAATAAGAGACCAGGAAGAAGACTAATCAATGCAAAGTAATAATCAAAATCAACCAGTAACTATAAACCAGAGACACACTATGGAGGGTGGTTAGAAGGGGCAGGGAGGGGAACAACTAGAGTCAAAATAAGGGGGGGGGTGCAATTATATGGGGAATATAACCAACATGAAAATGCATACATTGTACAAAGATGAAAAATGATGTGAGAATTATATAAAATAAAAGATAAAAATAAATAAATAAATCCATCAACATTTTTTGAAAACAAAAAAAAAATGAAAAGGAAAAAAATAATCAACTCTCCTATGACACATATAAATAATTTCAGTTTATAATTTTATAAATGTCTGGACATAGACATACATAAATAATTTTGATTACATGGCACAATTATAAATGCAGATTTTGGAAGACTGAAATTGATCAACATTATCTGGATTGACAATAAGCCCATAATGTAGCATAATGGATTTTTAAAATGCGGCATAAATCTGCTTAAAAAAAAAAACAAGGCAGTCCAACATCAAACACATTAAAAACTGCCACCAGTTCCTGGATTCTGTCTTCCATGCCAGCACCTTGCAGACTCAGCAAATGCTGGAATTTACACGCTGAATGCCTGGCTCTGGTGTGGAAGATCGACTTAGGGCTCTTGCTAAATACACTTCTATTCAATTTGAGTGAGCGGGATGATTTTCTCTTTTTAAAACAAGAAAAGGAGATGGAAATAGTCAACCAGACTCTTTCTCCCCAAATGTAGAAATGTTACAAAAGGCACGAATAAAAGCTTTCTTTTTAAGCAAAGGCAGACAGACAGAGCTGCTGATGGACCGACAGACTTTAGATGTATCAATTAGCCAGAGCTATTCATTCTAGCAATTCTAAGCCTTTGTCCACATGGAAAGTAGGACTGCCTTTTGAGGCCAAAGCAAATAAATTGGCTGGATTAATCCCTGAATTGAAGGTTCAAGACATAATGAAGTTAAGGAAGAAGGGCTTGTGGTGTCTCATTATTTAGCTCTCTGCTAACTCTTCCTTAAAGCCAGTTTAGAATTTTGTTGAGTTAATCACTTCCATCGCTATCCCACTGCCAGCATGTGAAAATTGCTGAAAAACAAAAAAATGAATATTAAATCTAAAAGGTGCTTTCACATCCCTCCCTGATGCCCACACACCTATTGTGTTTCTGCCCGGATCAAGGAAATGCAAGTCATGCTTCATGTGCTATTCCGCTTTAAACTTCTCAAGATCTTACTAGAAATGGGACTCACTTTTGTGGATCAAGACTAGATAAAAACATAAATGGAAGAAAAATATCAGCAGAAATACTGAGTTCCTGTACTCATGTGTTAGCACACTCAATTCAATTTATGGAGTGAAAGTTGGCAGAGACCTTCAAGTTAACCAAGCCCAATCTTTAATACAGTCAGTATATGTCAAATAGTCCTACCAAAAAAAATGGTTGACTCTCATATTTGGGGAAGATAGGAGTGGCAGTCAATCATTGTTAGATAATTTTTGAACTGAGTGAATGAATAACTGAAGGAACAAACGCTGTTGATAAAACCAGATCTTCTTGAACAGTCCATCATGGGATAACCATCAATGTGGAAAGGACTTAAAAGTGGCCACGACATTGAGTGGGTGCTCAGTGTTTGCTCAGTGTGGCTCTAAGGCTTTTATGTGAGCCAGTTAACTTCCTTCCCCTCTTATATCTATGACGTATGCACTCTTATATCACCTCCCCAATGGTATCAAAGAAAGTGACACACAGAAGGATAAAGTTTCCTAATGTCACAATATTTAATGTGGCAGCTTTCAGAACCATGCATATTTGTGCCACAGTTCCCAGTCTTAACCACTCTTGTTTTCTCTCACTTATAATTCCAGTTAATTGTTGCAATGACCATATAAAGTAGAGTTTGACAGAACAGAAAGCAAGGCACTGAGAAATGAGTAGTAGGATTTGAATGCAGGACTAAATCAAGGCTTACATCTCTTTTCAGTAAGGTTATCTTACGGAATGTCATCCTTTATGGCACTTTGGGTAGCCAATTGAAATTGTCCATTTAGGACAATTTGTGCAAGTAGTTGGTGTCATCCTGGGCACCTTTTACATTCCTCACTTTTGGAAATCCACAACACACCTCACTTCATCTAGAACCATGGACAGCACCCAAGTTTGGGGAATGTCCTCTCCAGGCTTCAGGAGTGAGTTGGTGGAGATTCTTTCCATCATTAATCAAACTGACAATCACATACCAGGCTTGGTGGTGTGAAAACAAGTTGGTCCATCTGGACATTCATGCTGGATTAACTGCTTTACATCACTATTCTTGGAGCCCCGGATATTGATTTGGTCCATCAATTATATCAGGAGACTGTACCTAGCAAAACTTGAGTTATTTCCAGATAACTGGATATTTTGAATTGTCTAGAATCACACTAAAAGCAAAACTAAGTATATAGTAGTATATAATTCCAGTCTCCCAAATTGATGCCTTAAGTCCAACAAAGGAAAAATCTTTGTCTAGGAAATCTCTTTCAAAATACACAAATGCCTGGTAGAAGCTACATCTATATCAGCAATCTTTTATATTTTATGATTCTTTAGGAAAGGAAATACAGGTCAACACAAATCTATACCCTTCAAATGGATGAGAGTGAAACAGAGGCCTCAAGGGTCACTGTATATTTTTCCTTATGATTTGACACAGAAACAGTCCTGAATAAGCTCTTTGGATTTCTGATCCCATAAAATACTTTGAAATTCTTTAATTTGTTCACTTACCTGATTATTTACTGAAGTTCAGTGAGCTGTCTCTGAGGCTCACCCTCCCCTTTTATTCTTACACTATTGTAAATGCCTTTAGTACAAACTATCTTGTGACACTTTGAATATGAATATTTTCTCATTCTTTGAATATATCTCACAGTTTCTGGCATATGTAAAATGATAATGCATATTTTTTTTCAAGTTCTATTGGATAGATAAGTTATTAGTGTTTTTCTGCCTGGCATTCTTTCAGTCATTGATACATTCATCTCTGTGTGTGTCTGTCTACCTGCCCATAAGTTCAAGTGTGTGTTTATCTATCCACCCATCCTTCTAGACTCATTCTTCCCCTATCTCAAACCATTAACAATGCAGACAAAGCAATCAGATGAATTCACCAGAATATGTGACAATTAATAAAGATTTCCTGTCCATCATCCTTCTTTTATCCTGTCCTCATTTTTCTTCATCTAAGATCTCTCCCCTTTGCTGCCCCACATCTCATCCTTCTCCCTCAGGAGAGTAACAGGAATGAAAATGAGATGGCTTCTGAGGGATAGAGAGGGGAGAAAATTGCTCGGTGACAGCTTGGGTCCAGGGACAGATGAAAACCTTACCCTTAAGCAAAGTTCAGAGAGCCCAAGTTGTGAGCTGATGGACAGTCTGACTTGTCGAGGGTGAAATCAATTAAAGTACATCAAATCCAGAATTCATGCTTTCTCAGAGTGACAAATCTGTGCTGGAAACTGAGAAAGACGAAAGGAGAAAAATGTCTTTGACCTCTTGGAGACCGGCTGTTCTTTCTTTCAGGGGAGCCAGGCTAGAGTGAGATGCGTTCATGATGAATTATAACAGCCAGTCAGCCACCTTGAAAAAGAGCAGGGTGAAAAGGTTACCAAAGAGACCCAAAATGTGAGGAATTCAACAAAACATCAAGATAAATCAACTCGGGGCTGGGAGTCCCGTGCCAGGCCTGCTCAAGACCACTGCAGAGAAGCCCAGTTTGTTAGCCCAGCATCCTGAGGCACAAGATGCCTCACACTCGCCACGCACAACACTGCTTACTTGGACACGCAAGGTCATCAGAAGACGAGAACCATGAGCTGTCAATCTAGCACCAGCAATGTGGAGGTATGACATTTCTGGGCAGTGCTGTGTACTAGAACATTCTGCAGTTTGTGTGTCCTGGAGCTGAGCTTGACATATCTCATGCGTGACGACTGAGCCCTCGAGAGGTGGCTAGTGCCATTAAAGAAATGGATTTTTACTTTCAAAAATATCATGACTTCAAATGTAATAGCCAGATATGATAAGAAGCTGACATGTTAGACTGTATGGCTCCAGGACATGGGGTGGTTTTTGCCAGCAAAGATATCACCAACAAGCAGAGGTGGGTTTCATGTCAGATTGCCTACTGGTGAAGGTAGTTGAAAATTTAAAACACAGCAGTCTGTGAGCTCTGTAGTATTATCTCTGTATATCCAGCATCTACCATAGTGCCTGACACATAGTAGGTGTCTATACATGTGGAACAACTGATTAAACAAATGACAGCTAACTTACCAAAACTTATTAAGCGTCAGAAATTGTACCAGAACCTTACCCACATTCTCTCCTTGGATGAGTGTCCCAAGACCATTGATTGGGAAGCAGTAGCAGAAATTGGTTCTATGTGCCAGGATAGCATCTGAAGGCTTGCATACATGAACACATTTATTATCACAAAGGTTCTGTAATGTAAATACTATGATTACATCACACTACACAGACTTTGTAGCCTGAGAGAGACTGAACCCAAGTAGCCCAAGAGAGCCTGAGCAACATACAGGTAACTCACACAGGCAGGGAGTCTCTTGGCCAAGATTCGAACCCAGGCAATCTGGTTACTGACCTTCACTGTGCCGTGCTGAGTTCCCTGGCCTGTCCCAACTTGCAGAAGAAGAAAGGGAAGCTGCCAAGTGTTTGGATTAGTAAGTGCCAAAGCCAGGACCTGAACTCACTTTTCCCCCCTAGTAACCATTTTTTTATTTTATTTATTTTTCTCCATCACATCCCTTGTGTCTCCTGTGCCTTTTCTCCCTTCCTTTTAATCTCAGAGTCCTCAAGGTGTTTATTGATGTCTGCTGGTTTTTGAAAGAGTTTTTGCATTCTTAGTCACTGCTATGTAAATGCCCAGTATTTGTTTTCATCTTTCTGACTGCTTTACTACAAATAATTCTCTCCAAGTCCTTACATATGTTGAAGATTGCTGCATTTCATCCTTTCTCATGACTGTATAATATTCTATTGTGTGGATGGACCACATCTTCTTGGTCCAGTCATCTATTGATGGGCAGTTAGGCTGCTTCCATGTCCTTGCTATTTTAAATAAGGCTGCTACGAAGATTGTGAAGCATATTTTTTTTTTTTAATTGCCGATTTCATGTTCTTTAGATAGATGACCAAGAATGCGATTGCTGGGTTTTATGGTATTCCATTTTTAAAGGCAAATGCAGATCACTTTCCATAATGGCTGCTCCAATTTCCATTCCCACCAACACTGTAATAGATTCCTCTTCCTGAGCATCCTCTCCAGCACTTGTTGGAGGATTTTAAAAATATGTGCCATTTCCAGGACACTGAGGTGATGGTACATGGGTGCATTGGTGAAGGAAACTCTATGGGGAATACACCCGAGGGGAGGGGAAGCAAATATTGTTTAAAAATGAACAATGATGTAACAAATAAAAAAAATAATTAAAAACAAAAAAAAATGTGCTGTTTCTCATGTGTGAGAGATGGTATCTTATTGTGGTTTTAACCTGCATCTTCCTTATTGGAACTGATAATAATCCTTTTTTCACATGTCTGTTGGTCTTCTGGATAGCCTGTTTGATGAATTATCTGTTCCTACCTGCTGCTTATTTACTAAATGGGTTTTTTATTGTTGAATTGTGTGTTTTTATATATCTTGGATATTAACCCGTTATCAGTTACATACAGTATGACTGCTCTCTTTTTTCTTTTGCTGCATTAAACTTTTTTAACTTAAGGCCATCCCAATTGTTATTCTTGTTTTTATTTCTCTTGTCATAGGGATTGAGTCACCAGAAAACAACTACCTGACTGAAAATGCCAAGCAAGTCAGTGAGTTGCTTCAGAACCACTTGGAATTTTGCAGAGTTCTGGCCAGAAACTCACTGTGTGTGGACTGGCAGTACTCAGTGGTGCATTTTATTTTCTCCTGAGAATGTAGATGCTCAATCTTGGTTGAAATTGCCTCTCTGAGGTCAGTTTTCTCATCTGTCAGATGATCTTACTCTCAACTTTTTGTGAGACTAGGTGATACAATGTACCTAATGTGTGTGACAGACATATGTCCAGCTCTCAAAAACAGGACACTGCCTATTCCAGGCACACACTGAGCCCGCCTGGCCCAGAGACCTGGGAGATGGGGGGCTGGGCAAGCCTGGGAAACCAGGGGCCTGCCCCCACTTCTGGATCCCATACTAAAGACCCCCAAAGAGGAAGAGGTCTGGTGTCGCGTTCCCGGCCAGCAGGGTCACACATCAGCACTGCACTCCAGTCTCTCCTGTCCTTTGTTAACCAATGGTCAGTTTCTTACTGGTTCCTTCTTGGGGTGAACTTTCCAAATAACTGTGCTTTGCATTCTTTAACATCCAAATTAATATTATTATAGTAATTCCTTAACAGGTATGTGGCAACTGTGACTTTAAGCAAAATCACTTGTCATGAAATCAACTTTTCCATTCTTTTCCATATGAATACCCAGTTGTCCCTGAACCATTCATTGCAGATAATGTTTTCCTATTTAATATTCATGACTTCTTGAAAATTAATCAGCCATAGGTGTATGCATTTATTTTCTGTATCTCAATTCTATCCCATTGGTCTAGATGGTTATCCTTTTGCTAGCCCCACCCTGTAGCTTTGTAGTAAGTTTTAAATTCCCAAAATATGAAGTTTTCCATGTTCATTTTGCTTTTACAATATTGTTTTGGCTATTTGGGGCCCCTTGTATTTCCACAAGAATTTGAAGATCAGATTTATCTTTCTGCTGAAAAGGCTATGGGTCTTGATAGGGATTTCACTAAAGCTGTTGACCATTTTATGTAGCATTGCCATCTTAACAAAATTATGTGTTCCTATCCAAGAACATGGGATGTCTTTTCATTTATTTAGATCTTCAATTTCTTTAGCAATATTTTGTCTTCAGATTATGAGTCTTTCATCTACTTGGTTAAATTTATTACTGGGTATTTTATTCTTTTCAAAGCTTTTGTGAGGTGAAATTATTTTCTTAATTGTTTATTGTTTCTGTAGAAGCACAACTGAATTTTTGTGTTAATTTTGTATCCTATAACTTCACTGAAATTTATTAGCGCTAGTAATTTTTTCATGGATTCATTAGGAATTTGTGAATACAGGATTGTGTCATCTGTGAATAGAGTCTTACTCTTCTTTTATAATTTAGCACTTTTTTCTTTCTCCTTATTCCTCCTTGCCTGATTGTTCTTGCTAAAACTTCCAGTACAATACTGAATAGCAGTGGTGCAAACAAGCATCCTAGTCTTGTATATAATGTGGGAAATGATTTTCAGGTTTTATAATTCTTTTATAATTAGCCGTGGGTTTTCCATAAGTTTCCTCTATCAGTTTGAGGATTTTCCCTCCAATTCTTAATTTTATGAGTGCTTTTATTATGAAGCGGTGTTGAATTTTGTTAAATTATTATTTTTTTCGCATCTATTGAGAGAATCTTTGCTTTCTCTTCATTCTATTAAAATGTTGCATTGTATCAGTTAATATTCTTATGTTGAACTGCCCTTGTATTCCTGGAACAAATCCCACTTGGTCATGATGTATAATCCTTTTAATATGCTTGGATTTGTTTTGTTAATATTTTGTTGAGGTTTTGCATCTCTATTCATTGTTCTGTAGTTTTCTTTGTGTCTTTGACTTTAGTGACAGGGTAATTCTGGCTTCATGGAAGAAAATAAGAAGTGTTCTCTTCTCTTCCATTCTTGGGAATAATTTGAAATGCATTGGTGTTAATTATTCTATAAATCTTGGTGTAATTCATCAGTGAAATCATTTGGCCCTATTTTCTTTGATTGGTAGTTGGTTATTTTTTGTTTTGTTTGTTAACTGACTCAGTCTCTTTACTTATTTTATTCTAATTTTCTGTTTTTTCCCCTTAAATCATTTTTGGTGGTTGTGTGTGTCTAGAGATTTATCTATTTCATCTAAGTAATCTGATTTGTTGGGAGATTATTCATCATATTCAGTTATAATCTTTTTTGTTTGTTTGTTTCTGTAATTTGGATAGTAATGTCCCCACTTTCATTTCTCATTACAGTAATTTGCATATTTTCCTTTTTTCCTCCTTGGTCAGTCTAGTTGAAGGTTTGTTAATGAATTTGCACTTTCCAAAAATCCAACTTTTGTGTTTATTCACCTCTATGTTGTTTTTCTAGTTTCTAGTGTTTTTTTTTAAATATCTTTAAAATTTTTAGAAGATTTATTTTATTTATTTATTCATATAAGAGCTGGGGTATAGGCCAGAGGTGCAGGGGTGGGGTGTGTGAGAGGATTCACCAGAAACAGAGTGGGGAGCACAACAGGCAGATGTACTGAAATAGTACACTGCTGAGGTGAGCAGCGGGCAAGTCAGGAGAGGTCTGGTGCACCATGTGGGTCAGCTCCCTGGCTGGGGATCGAATTTGGTGTTGCTGTGGCTGCCGATAGCTTCATCATCTGGGTCTTAACGCCTTGTGCCACCAGGGAGACCCCCTGAATGGATGATTCTAAGTCCAGTAAGTCAGAATGAGAAAGACAAATACTGTATGATTCCACGTGGTGTCCATGTTTTTGAAAGTAGTTTAGGCAACTTCAGGCTCTTGATTGTGTTCCAGACATTTGCGAGGCTTAGCTAAATGGCCCTTCAACATTACTTTAGTGAAATAAATATATAATGAAGACAATAATTTGTATATATCCTTCATAGAAATACAGAAACTAAATTCTTGATTTTCACAGAAATAAATTTCAAATTTAATTTCATCTTCTTTTCCTGAAGATTGTTTATTCACCTATTCTTACCCCAACACCATCAACTCTAGAATTCTTTAGATAAATGAATTGTGACTCTGCTTACTGATTTTGGGGGAGGGAGTGGAGTGGGGAGCAACTTGCCACCAGGAAACCTTAGGCATTTTTGATGGTTGCAGCTGGGGAGAGGGCACTGCTGGCACCCAGTGTGTGAGGCCAGGGATGCTGCTTAACACCCTGGGGAGCAGAGGACAGCCCCCTGACCTCCCACACCATCTCAAAGGGCCATCCAGCCTGAACATCAACGGGGCCAAGGTCAGGAAACCCTGCTTTGGAGGAATGACTCGGAACCTTTGCTAGAAGTAAAGTCAGCAAGATGGTTAGAGCAGACCTTTAAAAATGTCTCTGGAAATATTTTCCCTTATTTTTTACTTTAGCTAGCTTAATACGAGGCAACCTCTCTACTCAAAATATGCTCTGGCCTGCAATAAAAGCTACATTTTTGGACTTTGGAAACTCAAGTCCTAGATACAGTGAAACCCAAACCTCTTGCCACTTCTACTTTTCTCTCTTGCCAGAACATTTTGATGCAACAGAAGAGTGGGAGGCAAACACCGTATGTTTTTCATTCATTTATGCTGAAATGGTCTAAACGTTCCTTTTTTATGAGCCATTTGATGTCCAAAAAGCCTTTTGAGTTGCATTTACAACCCTTTAAAAAGTTCATTCCTCTTCGAAACAGGAAGCCACTTTGTGAACAGAGTAAACACAGCCAAACCTTGGAAGATGGGAGAAGAGCAGGAACTCCCTTTGGGGGCCTCTGCCTGGGCTGAAGCCATCACCGCCCCTGAGTGGACCTGCTTGGGGCATGCTGTCGGAGGGGTGGCATGATGAAATGAGAATGCAGGGACCAAAATGGTCCCTGGGTCCTTGGGATGCTGATGGAACAGCTCTAAAAAGACCCACACCTCTGGTTGCTAATAGTTTTTGTGATCCTCTCACAGTATTGAAGGGTCCTCATCTGATTCTGGACCCGTCTCTGTATTTCCTCAAGGGATTTGCTCCCCTGTGGGTCTCCCCCTCACATGTAAAATAGAGGGATGGGCTAGGTGAGTGCCAAAGGCCTTTCAGCTCTTTGGAGCTGTGCTTCTCTCTGCAGTCAGATGTTACTTAACAACGTTTCAGTCAATTAGAGAGTCCATATAAGACAAGTCCCAAGAGGCTGGACTGGATTGTCTAGCCCCAGTGTGTGACAGGCGACACCACTATTTCTGTGCAATTATATTTTATGACGTTCACACAATTGTGAAATTGCCTAACAGTGATTTCTCAGAAAATGTCAACGTCATTAAGAAGAGACCAAGACTGACAATCTCAGATGGCCACTTCAGGCTCACAAACTCCTGGCACGCTCCATACCCTCCCAGGTTGCACCCATGACAGACATCACTAGCTGATAACTGATAGCCTTTCACTGAACTCAGATATGAAAACAGAATCCCTTTCAGCAGCATTCTCCAGGGCTGCCACTTCCAAATGGTGAGTGTTGGCACACACACAAGAAAATGAACCAACAGGTCAAGTCCTGCCTAGGTAATAACAGAAGGTGTGACATCTATTTCTCAAGAGCAGGACAGCTCACCAAGACCCAACTGTGGAAGGAGGCACAACAACAAAAAAATACATAATAAAATCCAATCACGTCAGATGAAGCAATGCAAGGCAAAACAAAAAAAAAAAAACATATAAATTTGAATAAAATATAATGAAAACTAGAGCTAAGAATCACCTGCTGTGTTACCTAAGTCAGGTGTCTGACTTCTCTGAGCCTTTGTTTCCTGAAAGGGCAGGATGCCTTCCTTCAACCTATTTTAGTTATTTTCTTTGTCCTTGTTTTTTTCTTTGTTTTACCTCTTACAGATAACCAAATGCATTCAGCTCATTGTGATGATAATAATGTCCTCTATCTTCAATGCCTGCCAGACACACTACTTTTCATATTCTATATTTTCAGAAACCAAGTTGTGTCTTACAATAGTTGTACACCAATAAGGTGACCACATCTATTTTCCTGAATACAACAAAAGTAGTCTGTACATCCATGATGTCTTAGATAAAACAAAACGGAGTGATCATGGTTTCCACTTAGCTGACGTATATAGATTCCTGAAGCGTCCTGTGTCACAAGTCTACGAAGCAAGTGTTATTTGTTTTTAAAGATTTATTTATTTATGTATACAAGAACTGGGGAATAGGCCAGAGGTATGGGGGGAGGTGAGAGGATTCACCAGAGACAG
Organism: Talpa occidentalis; assembly: GCF_014898055.3. Lineage (NCBI taxonomy): Eukaryota > Metazoa > Chordata > Mammalia > Eulipotyphla > Talpidae > Talpa > Talpa occidentalis. The sequence continues at coordinate 82,799,348 of NW_023601433.1, read as the reverse complement.
AGTGGGGAACAGAACAGCAGATTGACTGAAGCACACTGAGGGGAGCAGCAGGCGAGACAGGAGAGGTCTGCTGCACCATGTGGGTAGATCCATGGCTGCTGGGGATTGAACTCACGCTGTAGAGACTGCAGACAGCTTCACAGTGCTGTGCTTAACCCCTTGCACCACCAGGGAGGCCCCGAAGCAAGTGTTATTAACATCATACGTATTAACCTCTTAATATTCACTTTATCGACTGGAGACCTGGAGACTCTGGAAGTTTCTCTCGCTCACAGTCAAGGACAGAGTTGGGATTAGAAATCTGGCCTTCTCTGCCAGGCTTCTTCTCTTCATCACCTTTGTCATTTTGGCTTCACATGCCCTGTAAGGTGTGACCCTGCTCCTTTTCACCCCCAAAATGGAGAGCACACCAATGAAGTGCCTTTGCCTTGGGTCATATTGAGAAAACATTATGGATCCTGGGTCTCTAAACTGACTAGGAAAAATCAGCAGAGGATTCAGTAACTTATGGAAGTTAATCTCCCATTGATTGCTGGCTCTGGGACAGAGACTGGGCTCGAGGGCTGCTGCATCCTCCCGAAGTTTTAAGAGGCCCAAGGGAGCTGGGAGGAAAGACGCTTCAACTTGTTAGAAAGTTGAAAAAGATGTATGTTCCCAGGGAGACCTTAGCAGATGGTCGGTGACATTTGTTCATTTGCTCAATCGGCGGTATTGAAACTCTATGTGTCTCGGCGAGTTCCAGACACTTGGGTGAACATGGGGTTGGTGGCTGGGGGTGGCGGGTGCACGGCACATGAACTTCCAAATCAGAGGTCACCTGAGAGGCATGAAGCACATTGTGAGGGCCCCAACTTTGGAGTATGTGATTTCACCTCTCTGAGCCCTGATTTTCTTATTTGCAAAAAATGGGGTTGCTGATAGAAAGCTACTCCTGGGTGCTTGCATGGTTGCTTAAGACCCTGTATGTAAGATACTTGGCACAAAGCGTGGCATATAATAAGCACTTAGTAAATGAAATCTATCACCATTTAGTCATTCAACAGATATTTACTGAGCACCCACAGTCTCCCCAACACAGTTCTTAGCACCGCACGTCATCAATACCCATTGTCATTATTGCCTTCTACTGACATTGGACCTAATCTCCTTGGACTTCACTGAGGTATCACAAGACTTGAGGTTCTCAGTCTGGGGCTGCGTGTGATGGAATTACTGGGACAAGGTGTCTGGGACTTTCGAATCCCCCCAGAGGTACAGAAGACAGTTCTATGGCTGAGTGGATAAATAATAGGTCTTGAGGGTCCCTATAAAAGAGAAAGGAGGTGAGGCACCATTTACTCTCTTTCAAAGGCTGTTCCTCTTTTTATTTTCTCCTTGGGGTCATTTTTGACTGCAGTAAAAGATGTGGCGGTGGGTTATGTGGGGTGAAGACAGCGTAGCGGGGAGAAGGAGGTGTACCGGACACCTCCAGCCATGGTTTCACCTTCCTCTTCTTCCAGGTCTGTACACGGTGCCATCTTAATGAAATGTGTTCTTGGACTTGAACTCAGTCTCTCCTGCACAGTGATAGAGAGGATGGTGCTATTGTAGATGGAGGATGCTGATGGTGATGCTGGTGTAAAGATGTTATAAGCGATGATAATGTTGATGTTGTTTAGCAGATGAATGTAATCATGTTGCTGATTGTCCATCGTTGGCGGGTGCATGCATGTATCTCTCTGACTCTTGTGAGAACCCTGCAGCTTAAGCCTGATTATTGCACATGAGGAAGCAGGAATGTGAGCCTAAGAGAGGGGACATGATAGCTGAAAGTCCACACCACCAGGGAGAGACTGAGTTAGTTACAAACTTAAGACATCAAGTTCAAGCCACTAATTTTGTCAGTTAACTCTGAATATCAAGTGCAGAGAATTTGTCAGACATTGTCAGACACTGTCGTAAGAGCTTTACATGCATTTTCTCCTTGAAACCCCACTGATCCTGTGGGGTGGATACTAACTTCATTTCTAGTTTACAGACTTTGAAAAAAATCACACAAAGTTTATGTAACTGAACCATGGTCGGATGATGGGTTGGTTATAGATCCCAGGGACCAATGTAAGAGTCTGTCTACAGAGGTTGCTTTCTTCTTATTTTTATTTTAAAATTATTATTGTTTTTATTTTTATGTTTCATGGAGATAAAATGTATTCCCAGCAAAGCACACACATGTTAATGAGTTGCAATGAATTCCTTTTTATTTAAAGATGTATTTACTTACGCATCCAAGAACTGGGGTGCAGCCCAGAGGTGGTGGTAGTGGTGAGAGGACTCACCAGAGACAGAGTGGGGAGCAGAATAGGCAGAAGGACTGAAATACACTGCTGAGGGGAGCAGCGGGTGAGACAGGAAAAGTCTGTTGTGCCATGTAGGTCAGCTCCCTGGCCGGGGATCCAACTCACACTGTAGTGGCTAGTGGTAGCTTGATAGTGCTGGGTCTTTAACCCCTGCACCACCAGGGAGGCCCCCTGAATTCTTGCTTGTATGCACCACCACTGGATAAGCCTGGGCTAGTAACCATCTGGCCGTGCTGATCTAATCTCTAGCTTGATATCAGAATAATCTGATGTCTCTTCACACTCGCAGAGTTATCTTCCCCACAAATTCACTGTGTGAACACTCATTTCAAACTCATTTGATATCTATAATGGTCCAGATACTGTTCTAAGCACCTCACACATATTAAGTCATCTTTGCCCTATCAGTTTGGTGCTATTTCCATGACTAACCCCGTTTTCCAGATGTGACCACTGAGGCCCAGAGAAACTTGGTGACTTTTCTGAAGTTGCACACCTGGTGAGGTCCAGTGCTGTGAGTTAAACCTGGACAGTCAGGCTCTGGAGTGCATTTCCATAAATGCATGCCTCTCTCTACCAGGAGAGTGCAATCACCAATCTCAGTGACAGATAAAGGCACTAAGACTCAGCCAGGTTAAAAAAAAAAAAAAAACTGTATAAATACCTCTGCTAGCAAGCCAGAATCAGACCCCACTGATATCCCAATCCATGGACTTTGTCACCACCCTAAGAGATGTCTACACCATCTTTGCTTTAGCTTGGAGTTGTTGACGCATTTGTTTATCCTCCTCCAAGAATTCCCAGTTTATGGTGGGCAGGAGCTCTGTATTATTGGGTTCTTTTTTGGGTCTTTTTTTTTGTCATCTGGAACCCCCTGTCCTGCTCCTACACTCTAGTGGAGCCCATGAAAGGAGGGAAGATTCTGGAAGAAACGTGCTCACTGCCCAGAATGGTAACGTTCCAAGCCCCACCTTGATGAGGCCATGGCCAAATAAATGCTTGACTCTCCCACTCACCTCCCTACCCCGCCTCAAGCTCCGGGGTCCACTTCTTCCTAGCTTCTCCTCGGGGGATAGTAAATCTTGGGTTTCCCATTTTTTCTCCAGCTTGAGAGGATATGAATTCCGTAAATCTTGTCCTGAGTGACCATCGGGATGCATGAAATATGACAGGAAAGAGGCCAGGCAGGCAGAGTTTACACAGAGCGCAGCATCCAGTGGTGGGGATGGGCAGGCTGGGGGTCTCGGGGGGGTGGGGCCTGGGCTGCAAAGAGAAGACTGTGCCATCTCTGGTTGCACTAGATGGTCATGGCCACGGCCTGAGAACATCACCACTGCATGGGCAGAAATCTTCGTGGTCCCTGCCCTGTTCTTCCCTTCTGCCCTTGACTCTAAAGACTTGGGAAGGGAGACGGACCATCCATTAGAGCTGACAGGGCAGCAGGAAGGACTTAGCTATGATGAGAGGAAGAACTTCCTGCAAGGAAAGGTTATTAAGCCCTGGAATGAGTTATTGGGAGAAGTGATGGAACTGACTTCCTGGCTTTGAGACCAAGATGGATAGTTATTGGTCTGCGAGGGCTGGAACCAGCCTGAGCCTTGGATCCCTGACCCCTTGCCTCGGCTGCATCTGCCGCCAAGGTCATTCTCAAAGGCTCAGGGACAATAAAACTCCCCGTTGACGGCATGTTTTGTGTCTTCATTTACAGTGTAAAATTTTAAAAATCCAAATAATCTAGACAAGAATGAAGTCAAATGCAAACTTCTCTCTTACTTTCTCTGTAAACCTCCCCGTTTCTATAGATAAGTGCCATTAACATTTGGGATAAATCTTGATAAACTTTTTTGAATGTCTGCACGCTCTCTCTCTGTCTCTCCCGCACCCCCTCACCCCCCCCACACAGAGCAGGTCTTGTAGGGCTTTTATTTGTAAGCGTGGACGGTACCTACTACACTAGTTGTTCTGATATTTGCGTCTCCCTTGCTCACATCCTGGGTCTCTCTCCATGTCAGAGCACATATTTCATTTTCGCTTTTTTCAGACAGTGACTTCATATTCCATAACATGGATGTGCCTTAATTCATTTAACCAGTCTTCGATTGATTTACTTCCAGCCTGTTTTACAAATTTTGTCTATGCAAAAAATGCTGCAGTAAACCGTGAGACTTATGATCTTCTGTCCATTGAAGGGTATTCGAAACAGATTTCTAGAAGTGAAAAGTCACAGCGAGGGAGAACTTTAAATGTAACTGCTCTTTGGAAAGACATAGCACCCTGACCCCTCACCTAAGGGGGGTGTGCAGAGAATGACCTGAACTTGACCGACAACAGCCATAATTCTTTTTTTTTTAATTTAAATTTTATTTTTATATTCCCATACAATTACAAACCCCTTATTTTGACCCCAATCCCTCTTTTCCCTGCCCCCATTCCCCATAGAGTGTCTCTGGTTCATAGTTGTTTGTTGATTTTGATATTCTTTCTTATAGTTATTCTTTTTCCTGGTCCCTTATTTAAGTTTTCTAGATTTCTGCTATGAGTGAGATCATCTGGTATTTTTCTTTCTCTTTCTGGCTTATTTCGCTCCTGCACTGTTGGTGGGAGTGCAAACTGGCCCAACCACTATGGAGAGCTGTGTGGAGATTTCTGGACCTACTAAACATAGAGCTTCCATAGGATCCAGCAATTCCACTCCTAGGTATTTACCCAAAGGACACAGAAACATCCATTCCAAAGAGCACCTGCACCCCTATGTTTATAGCAGCACTGTTTACAATAGCTAAGCTTTGGAAACAGCCCAAATGCCCCAAAATAGATGACTGGATCAAGAAGATGTGGTACATATACACCATGGAATATTACTCAGCAATCAAAAAAGATAAACACATGCAATTTGCAGCAACATGGATGGAGCTGGAAGGGATCATGCTCACAGCCATAAATCTTAAGAATGTTCATCACTGGGCTACCCCATTTGGGTTCACGTCTTCTGTTTCTGATGAGACTGAGCATCTCTTCATCTTCCTTGACTTTTCGTATCTTTTATTCATTTATTTATAGCAGCTCTTTGTTGTTCTAAATTGATTTGTAAACTATTTTTGACTGTCTTACCTGTCATAGCTATTTTCACCAAATCTAGTTCTTTATTTTTTTTTTGCATCTCTTTGATTTGCCATTTCTTCTGCTTTGAAGATGGATGAAAGTACAGTTTGTTGCAATATGTTAACCAAAGCAATATGTGGAAAAATGTAGGAAATAAAATGTACAAAATGTATATTGTGGATATACTTAACACTAGTGAACTGTGACATGTATTTTACTACAACTAAGAAAGAAATTAGGAAGGAAGGAATGGAGGGAGGGAGGTGAGAGAGAGAGAGAGAGAGAGAGAGAGAGAGAGAGTCACTTGCCCAAAGTTTCCTAGCTGGTTAGAGATGGGAGCTTTACTTGAATTCAGAGCCCAGGTATTTCACTATCCTCATCATTAGTATAAGGACCATGGGGTATCTAACCCATCCTCAATTCTTGGATATTTAGACAACATTCAGTGCTCCATCCACTCTGCCTATTGTAAGTCATCCTTTAAATTCCATCCCTTCTTAGTACCACCTCATCCATCCTATCTTTCTTCTCCAGCTCCCCTTTTCCTGCCTCCCCCAGTACCATAAACACCAAGAGAGGCAGCGTAATGCTGGGGGTAAATACTAAGGAGCGAGACTCCCTAGGCTGAGCCTGGGTTCACTCATTCCTACCTCTGTTAAATGCTCTTTTTTCTCAATATCCCCACTTGTATACTGGAGTTAATAATAGTCTCTATTATAAGACTGCTTGCAAGAACACACACATGTACACACAGGTGCACACACACATTTGCACATACCTATATAATGTATTCTTTTCCCATTGCTGCTATAACAAACTATCATTGTTTTAGTGAGCTAAAATGACAGCATATTCTCTTACAGATCTGGGGGCCAGAAGTCCAAAATGAATAAGATGGGACTAAGATCAACTGTTAGCAGGGCTGGTTTTATCCAGAGATATCAAGGGAGGTGCTTGCTCCTTCCAGCTGCTGGGGGCTGCCGGCATTCCTTGGCTTGTGGCTGCATCACTTGAATCTCTGCCTCACTGGCCATATCACTTTCTCACCTTTGGCAGTCACATATCTCTCTGCCTCCTTATAAGGGCCTTTGGGATTACATTTAAGGTACACCCAGATAGCCCAAGATAATGTCTCTATATCAGGATCCTTAATTTAATTGACAATGGCCCCTTTGGCATAAAAGGTTAATTCGCAGATTCCATGGATAGGAACAGGGTATGTTTAGGACTCTTATATGGTTCAATAAGTGTATATCTTTTGAAATAGTAAACTACTACTATTAGTAGGATTGGGTAGATAGATACCATTTCTGATCTTTCTAACCAAACTAGGAATCTATGATAGGAAAGACCTCAGTGCATTTCTTTTTATACATTTTAGTAGAACAAAATGTATAGTTTTTGAAAGTAGAGATTACTTAATTGTATCAAGTTCCTTCAAAATAAGTTTTTGAAGAGAACTAAAAAATAGGGTTATTCTACTGACATTCTAACATTTCCTTCTCCAGTAGAAAGTGACTCCCCATATTTGACCATCTTTGAGCTTCACTCACTCTGACATAATTTTGGAACTTGGCAGCATCATCTACACCAAATATTCTCAAATTGTTTTCTAGTAAAAAAAAAACTAGCAACCTGTAATATGTCAAAGGTGGCTCCAAGGGGAAATCAATCAATCTATCTATCTATCTATCTATCTATCTATCTATCTATCTATCTATCTATCTATCTATCTATCTATCTATCTATCTATCTATCTATCTATCTATCTATCTATCTGTCTGTCTGTCTGTCTGTCTGTCTGTCTGTCTGTCTGTCTGTCTATCTATCTATCTATCTATCTATGCATTTATCTATCTATCTATCTATCTATCTATCTATCTATCTATCTATCTATCTATCCATCCAACCATCTGTCCAACCATCTGTCCATCCATCCATCCATCCATCCATCCATCCATCCGACACCTACTTAACATCCATCTCTATCTATCTATCTATCTATCTATCTATCTATCTATCTATCTATCTATCTATCTATCTATCATCCATCCATCCATCCATCTTCTATCTTTGTTTCATCTTCTGTAATCAGGCATGTTGGGAGCCAACCTGCTTCCCCATCCTACTACCCTTACAAAATTCCTCACCTTGGCCACTGGGGAAACCCACAGAATGCATCAGCATATTAAAGACGCCATAGAGAACTTCAGTGAAAATTCAACTAACTAAAGTCAGTTTGTTTTTGTCTCACCCAGTATCTCCCAAACTGATTGAAGACGGACACTCTTTTTTGTGTACTTTTTTCTTCACAGAATATCTGAAACCAATGTCCCTGGATCACTTTTTGGGAAGTACACTTCCTGATATCACTTGTCTCCTATGCAGCCTTGTTGAACTCCTGGGGATTCAATTATGATCATAACCTGGGTGTATGTACATGCCAGCCACGTCTTTCCCAGATTACTCTTTATGCAATAGGATGTTGCTATGAAAAAGGGCGAGACTTGGAGATGAAGCAATTTGTCTCTGGCTGGATAAACAGTGAGTGGCAGAGTTGGGGCTTGAACTTAGGTCTTCGTGAATCTAGAATCCATGATCTAACCACTTCATTTGTCTCCTAGAAGCAGAAAAGTCAAAGGCTACATTTCTGTCTTTCACTAAAGAGACCTCACATTCCACTTGATTTCTTTAGAGCATGCCAGTCTGCTAAGAACCTTACCTGTCTCAGATCCTGAAGAGCTAAAGTGTGTTTTAAATCCAGAGGGGAAGACCAAGTCCCTCTACTTTGGTGGCACATTTATAAAAATGTGCGAGACAGGAAATGGGTACCGTCCACCCCTGCCCTGGGTGTCTGCAGACAGAACAAAGAGCAGGGTCCTGTGCCCAGTCAGCCTGCGGAGACTGTCACGAGATTGCTGCCTGATGTGTGAAATGGATTCAAGTCTCAGGTCCATCTGGTTTGTGTATCGTGAACGAGCTGTTAAAGTGTCAGGACTTAACTTCTCTGGATCCGAGGAAGTCTTGTGAGGTTTTATTGAGCAGTTAAGATGGGTGTAAACCTCACTGGTAGGACCAGATTCTCCAAGATGATCTAAATGACATGCAGGGTACACAGGCTGGAGCAGCACAAGGCTAGAGAGGACGGACTCCCCTGAAGTATAGTGCAAGGGCCTTGGAATCAGGCCCCACTGATCATGCACTACAAGGACTGACTCATCCTCTCTCTCAGTCTCTGCCTCAGTGCTGCCCCTGGGACACAGGGTCTCGCCTGACGGCTGTTGGGATGTGAAGGCAGGTGACTGTGGTGAAGGGGGCTGCCTGTGGGAGTGGAGGTCCTAGCTCCTCTTCATTTCCTCTCTCAGAAGGTGCCAGAGAGCAACAGGGACCTCACCTCTCGTTTCAGTGCTTCTCCTTCGTGACCAGAATGAGGCCATATTTCTGCACATGGCACTAAAAGATTCTCCAGAATGACTTGCAGCTGCTTTGGGCTCTCTGCTATGCACAGCTTCTGAAGGCCCCCGGCCTCAGAAGGAATAGAAGAGCCTGGCCCCAGGTAGGGGCTGGCAGTTTTAAAACAAGTTCACAAATTCTTTGACAGGCCTCGAAACACAAGATGGAGTTGAGGTCCCCGCTGCTTGATTACTGGCCCGGCCTAGCGACTGGCGTCCAGGGAGCAGACACAGCAGGAGGAAGCTGGTGACTCTGAAGTGAGGCTGGGAGGCCTGGTGCTCCCACCCGCTCTCCTGCTTGGGCTGGTTGGACTGGGGTTTCTGTTGCATCCACATTAAACGCGGTCTGACCCAAGCCGGCAGGGACGTTTTGCAGGAAAGCCACAGAGAGTTTTAAGAGGGTAGAAGAAGCTCTGATGATCTGGACAGGGATGGGCAGGGTCCCCGAGGAAGCGGCCCCTGGCTGGAATGGGCAAGGAGAGTAATAGCCCCACAGTAGGGTCAGGGTTGACACGAGGGCTTCCAGGTAAAGGCTGTGACCCAGGCTCAGGGCCTGAGGCAGGAGAGAGGCTGCTGGAGGACATAACAAAGGCGAGTGTGCTGGGAGGGGGCACAGGAGGTACTGGTGGTTTTCAGGGAGGCGGGAGAGGAACCAGGGTTGGACCACACTGGATGGGTTTCAGGCCAAGGAGCTCAGATTTGATCTGGACAGCGATGGGGGAGTGGCAGCTAATCAATCCGTTTTATTAACATTGCTTCTTGATATCAGGCGTCATTGCCTGAGGCTTTATGGGGGTGGCACAGAGAGTCACAACACCGGAATCGGAAACGACCTCAAGCTTAGTGTCCCCAGTGTCTGCTTCTTGACAGTTTTCATTCACGTGTTACCCCAGGACAGTCTTGCGAACTGTCTCTCCCTGCTCCCCTGCTTCCGGCCACATTCTTGGGGCTCCTTCTGCATCCTTCTCGCTTCTTACTTTTCAAAGGGTCCTTGCTACCTGGCCTCCCACCTGTGCTCTGCCCAAGGGAGCTACAAACCCCTTCATTGCTTACATGTGGGGGAGGGAGAAGCACTTTTCTGGTGCTTCTCCTTCCAGAGAAGACAGGAAAACACACAGCTGTAGAGCAGAATCCATCTGTATCCTTCTCAGGAGCCTGAGGCCCTCAGGAGGGGTACGGGGGATATGGCGAGCCCCTGGGAACCAGACTGCTTGTGCTTGGCCCCCGCTGAGTTCCTTACCACCGCTGTGCCCTGGACAATGTACTTACTGCTCTTCCTCACCTGCCAGATGGGACAACAGCCCTTCTTCACAGGCTGTTGTAAGCCCAAAGCGTCCCATGCGTGCAGCGTGCTGAGAACTGGCCCACGAGAGGGACTGGGATGGGGAGATCAAAACAGGGGCGTGAGGAGCACGAGGGGCTACAGTGAGGGCTCACGGGTCAATCGGTGGTGGGAGTTTGAGCAAATACACCTGGAAGGAGAAACCATGCAGGCATGCATTGGACAAAAATGAACAACGAGGTAGACGATACATCCATACCAATTTAAAAAAGACCTTGGAGGTGTTGTTGCTGGTATTTACTATATCTTCATTATTATTATTGCTGTCATCATTATTATTAGGAAAGACTCCATGATGCTAGACCGTTCTGTCTCCATGCCACTTTCTCATTTTTTTAAAAGATTTATTTATGTATGTATATAAGAGCTGGGGTGCAGGCCAGAGGTGTGGGGGGGTGAGAGGATTCACCAGAGACAGAGTGGGGAGCAGATCAGGCAGATCTACTGAAATACACTGCTGAGGGGAGCAGCGGGGAGACAGGAGAGGTCTGCTGCTCTATGTGCGTCAGCAACCTGGCCAGGGATCGAACTCGCGCTGCAGATAGCTTCATAGTGCTGAGACTTAACCACTTGCGCCACCGGGGAGGCCCCCACCCCACTTTCTGATCCAGGTGTCTGCACAAAACTGGGCCTTGTCCCGTTCATGACAAATGGATCCCCAGCGTCTCCCCCATCCCACTCCTCTGGATCCAGGACTTCCTACACAGGAGCCCGGCCTGGACGCCACGTGACCCGTGGAGAATGCATCACGCCTGTCAGGGTCCTGTGGCTTCGCGGCTGGGGAGGCGGCATCCTGCTGGGACAGAGAACTTCCCATGAAGATGGATGGCCCCCTCCTCCTTGACAGCCTTCCAGCCGGAGAGATCAGGGCCCTGCCGCAGGGGGAAGGGGTGAGGCATGTGAAATGGCCATTGGCCCAGCGGGAGGGCACCCAGGAGGCACAGGGATCATGTAGCCTTGCGTGCTGACAAGCCTCCTGTCCCGGGGGCATCAACTGCTCAGTGGCCCCAGTGTTTCTTCACATTGGCAAAGCCCAGGGGTTACATGAATGCCTTTGCGGGGTCAACTGGCTTGAGAAAGATTCCTTGCTCTGCCATTACCTTGATCACTAAACATAGACATGGTACTTGACTTCTCCCTCGAGTCTCAGTTTTTTCACCCCCCCCCCACTTCATGATACTATCCCATGAACTCTAAGAGATATGCAAGAGAGGGCCATGGGGGAGACTGTCAAAGTTTCCTGGAAGGGGCCAGCCAGGAGACGTCTTGGAGTCTTTTGGTCCTTGTGTGTTTGTTGCAATTACTCAAGGTCACCACTGCAGTGTGAAGACGACCCCAGACAATTTGTAAATAGATGGGCATGTTCCAGGAAAATTCCAATAAAACTTTATTTACAAAAGCAGGTGACAGAGGGAGTTGGCCCCTGGGCTATAATCTGAGAGCCCTGGTCAGGAGTTTAGATTTCCAGATCACGGGCTCTGGATCCTGGCCATACCTGGGTTTGAACCCCAGCTCTGCTGCTCATGCTCTGTGGGCCCTTCCTTTATCTGATGGGATGTGTAAGAATGTGATGAGTTAAATATTTATAGGCAAAGCAGTTGCCATGGTATCTGGCATTGTATTAGTCATGTAAGTGTTCTAGAGGTATCTGGAAGGCAGAGAAGAAAAATAGAAAGGGTGGGCAGCAGATCCCAGTACCCACTGTTGTTTTACTGACCCCAGATATGGTTTATAAGAGAGGAAACTGAGGCACAGGGAGTTGATATAAAAGGCCAGATCTCTCAATAAGCGACAGTGCTAGAATTCAAATCCAGGTCTGTTTGAATCCAAATCAACTTTGTTCTTGTGGCACTCAGCACTTTTCAGAAGCCATCCTTTAGGGGGGCATATTTGCCTACCCTATTGGGGGGGGCAGCAGGGTAGGTAACTCAGTATGTCATGGAGGGGAGAGAAAACAGATAAGGAAATTGAACCGATCAGAGGATAGATTTACAACTCTTTCAGTCATTGGAATATTTAGCTGGTTAGGAAAGATTATTCTCCCAAAGGAATGATAACATCATCATTTACTTCTTCCTCAGGAATAGCCATGCTTTTTTCCCTTTAAAGAGTAAATGCACAGTGAATAGTGGTTAAGAACATTGACTCCAGAGTTCAAAAGACCTGCTTAGGAAGCTCTGTGCTTTTCCATTCTAGCTGTGTGACAATGGAAAGATTACTTCCCCTCTCTTCATCTACTAAATGAGTGCAATAACTGTATTTCCTTATGCCTGTTGTTGGGAACACATGCGATAGTCTCATTTTTTGTAGTAATAATAGTACTTTAATTATGAGCGTATTCTTATCTGCATAGGCTGTGGAAAGAGAAAGCACTTTAGCTGCATTTAAAATGTTTGCTTGAGCCTCTAAAAATAAAAAAAGATAGACTCTATCATGTCATAAGGCCATTTCTGATAACAGGTGTCAAGTGAGATAGTCTTTCAAGTGCCTGCACATAGTAGATGCTCAATAAAGTTAATTATCATTAGACTCCATAACTCCTAATTCTGCATCTGGATCTTCTGCTCTTCTGGGTAGAGCCTTCAGAAGATTATTCTCAAAGCCAGATCTTTCAATAGGGTAAACAGAGTAGTTATTGCTTTAAGGGATTCCCAGCTGTTTTGATTTTAACAGTATTTATAGAGAGGTAGCATTGTTCTAGCAAGCTAAAAGATGAAACAACAAACCTGCTATTGTGTGCACATTTTCAAGGCATTGAAAATCATAATGAAAAACCAACTTTTGTTCAACACAACCATCTGCTCTCTTTTATGATTTGAATAGTTAGGGACTCACAACCTTAAATCCATTATTTATTATTTTTTATTAAATTTACTTATTTCTTTTTTTAAAGATTTATTTATTTATGCATACAAGAACCGGGGTGTAGGCCAGAGGTGTGTGTGGGGTGAGATGACTCACCAGAGACAGGGTGGGGAGCAGAACAGGAAGATCAACTGAAATACTCTGCTGAGGGGAACAGCGGGTGAGACAGGAGAGGTCTGCTGCGCCATGTGGGTAGCTCCCTGACTGGGGATCAAACTCGTGAAGTAGTGGCTGCGAGTAGCTTCATAGGTTGTGTTTAACCCCTTGTGACACCAGGGAGACCCTCCTTGTCATAACCACCACAAAACATGAAGGTAAAGTGATTAAGAATTTTGAGGTGGGGGCAACAATGTAATAGAGCTTAGGGGAGGTCCTGAGAGGGCAGGCCATGTACAAATGCACGCCCAGGAGAAGGGCCCTGACTGAGGTACAAAGGCTGTTGAGGTGACTGGGCAGAAATCCATCTCTGACCTCCGAGAAGCCGGAAATTACACCATCTTACTCTCCTTACCTCTGGAAAGCTCCCTGCTAGCAGCGGCGGTCAGTTCATGTTCACAGACTTCTTAAGACTTAAATTATGATCCCCAGTTTACAGAGAGGGAAAGTGAGGCAGAAAGAGGTGGCAGGACTTGCCCCAAATCAAGCAGTTGCTGTGTGTTCTCGGCGGAATTCAAACTCCGGCCTCCTGGGTTCCACCCTCCCTGGGGCCCTTCTCACTCCTGAGGCCTGCCCAGTCCGGCTGCCCACCAGCCAGTCTCCAGCCCAGCGCTGAACTTTTCAGACAATAAGCAGCAGAGCGATACATTCAGTTGACTCCAAAAATAAAATGGATGCCTGTGGATACGCCTGTGATTGACACAACATATTGGCTGGTTTCACTGTTAATTAATGCAGAGAGGAATCATTAAATCAGATCAAATTCATTTTTTAAATGTTCAGCTCTGCCCGGCTTTCCTGCCCCACCCCCGTGGTGAGGGCCCCGTGGCTGGAGGGGGCGGGGAGGGAAAAGGGAACAGATACGCGATTTAATTTTTCAAGTAACACTGTTCAAATAAAAATACATTTGTTCGAATGAGATTGCCCTGAAACAGCGTTTGCATTGATGGCTCCGGGAGTAATTCTATTAAGCCGGAGCAGATTTTTCATCGGGAGGCAGGAAAAGAGGGTGAGATGGTGAGGGAGGGAAAGAAGAACTGGAAGCTGAAGGAGAGGCAAAAAAGCAGATCTTTTAACCCATTTTAGCTCGGGTTTCTCTGCTAAAGTTGTTCACCGTTCTAGCTCCCGCTGTGGGACCCAGAGGGTTCTGCCTTCTCAGACTCGTTTGGATTCTGGGGTCCAGCCAGGCCGGCTGCCACTTGTCTGCTAGGGAAGGCAAGATGGAAATCCTACAGGCCTTCGGGATTTATTTCTTCATTGCTCCTGGAAAGAAAGGCAGTCTGAGGAAGGCATCTGTGTGCATATAACAAACATGCACACACCTTTATGTGCACACACAGAGCACACATTTACACACTCATATACACCCGCATCGATACTGTCTCAGTGCACCTACATACACATCAACATGTGCTTATGTGCTCCACACGTGCAAGGAAGGTGACTATCTGCTCACTGGCGTGTTCTGACAGTCCCTGCACAGAGCACCCTTAATAAACAGCGGTTGGTCTCTTTTATGTTCCCTCATGATGCTTCTGTCTCCTCAACTAGGAGGATGGCAAAGCCAGGCCCTCTCTCTTCTCCCTCATTGTCCCTCTCATGTCTGACTGGTGGCTGACAGGTGGAGGCATCCAGGTCAATTGTGTAACATGATAACAAGAATAACCATTCTATTTTCGGAGATCTGTGAGTGCTCCAGACCATATTCTAAGCATTCTCTGGGATGTGTCACCTCAACTTCACAGCAAAACAACATGAGCAGTGTGATCAACTCACCCATTTTATAGATGAAGAAACTGAGGTTCAGAGAGGCCAAGTCACCTGGATGGGTGGTGCTGCATTGTTGTTCAAACCACTCCACAAGTTTCAAATTCTACTTTTAAAAAATTCTCCAAGGTGAGATAAACAAAGTCGGAATTCAGCACCTACCTCCAGTGGGCCATCCAGGACATGTGCATCATTTGTTTACAAAGCTGTCGCTGTCAGTTTTTTCCAGGCCAGTCCCATAAGGCTTTTCTCCAGGGGCTCATCTAGCACATCTGGGGCTGCTTCAGGGCCCCACGGTGGTCCTGTGGGAACATGGAGACACCCAGGAATTGGAGGTCCTGATGCCACTGACTTTTGCAGTCAGTAGCTTCTTGGAAATCTGCCAAAAAATGGTGCCTAGAAAACAGATGGGGGAGGAACAGTTTTGTGGAGAAAAAGAAAGTTACCCACAGACGTGCCAAGATGAGGAAGACCTGGTTGGCACTAACTTGGTTACCTGCTTTGGAGACAGCTGCTCAAGGTCACATCCCATGCACTTTCCATAAAGCAGGTGAAGAGAGATGCAGACAGAGCAGACACCTGAGTATTGCAGAAGAAGGGGAGGTGTTCAGGCTCCACGAAGTCCCTACAGTGTGCCAGCCCTGGCAGAGCTCACTCATCATTTAACAGCATACAGGCTGGTGATATTAGGCACGATGTGAGAGTCATTCAAGGACATAAGATGAAGACACAGGATGTCCAGGACCCAACCCCAGAGGTTCTGAATCAATGGGCCTTGGCTAAGGTGCGGCCAGAAACACAGTGGTGGATTCTAAGAGGAAAACAAGTTAGGAATCACCAGCTTAATCATGACAGCAACTCTCCAAGGTCGACACTATCTCATCTGCATTTTAGGAATGATGAAACTCAGGCTGAGAGTGGTTAAGAAACCAAAGCCAAGGCCATACAACCAGCACGTGATGGAGCTGGGATTCATGCCCAGGGGTGTGGCTCCAAATGCAGTGCTCTTTCTGCTGCCAATGTGGCCAGGAGCCGGCCCCATGGACACCTTCAGTCTCCCTCCCGATGGCCCGCAGTCACGTAGACCTGGTGACGATCAATGCCTTCAGAGTCCAAGGGGCCTCTGTCCAAACTCCTCCCAGAGGCATGAACTTTAGGCACCCTGCTTTGCACAGCTCAGATGGGACTCCTCAAAACTGAGTCTGTGATTTATTCTGGTCTCTCTCCTCTCTGATCTGAGAGCTTGCTCCACCTTCCCCAGTCTCCTCTTTAAGTCCAAGGGGAAGAGAGCCCACAGATTCTTACAAGGGGCTCAGGATCCCAAGGGGGAGGGGGCCACTTAGCCTTCCTGTCTCCTTATTACTTTAATTAGCTGTTTGGTGACCTGACAGTCTCTTTGATACACATCCAACATCAGCCTGTGAAATATGGGGCAATGTCAGCCTGTCGAAGAAGGGTCAGCCAGACTGTTAATACCGTCGTCCATCAGGCTGATTCAGGCCGGGTGCTGGCCTGCAATGAAATGATTGAGCCATTTGTCCCTTCCCCCTGGCCAAAGTGTTGGTGGCGTGTGGAGCACAGCTGGTGGCTGGAGGTGAGGTGACAGTGTCGAGGCCATTGGGCGGCTGACTTCAAACCAGGGACCCAGGGCAACAAACAACAGGGAGAAAACAGAAAAAGCATAGTCCAAGTTAAATAAACCGCAGCAAAGCCAGAGAAAGACCGAAAGTCAACAAGTCAGAACAAGAGGAGGATCTGTAGGACACCCACTGGGTGGTTAGGCCTAGGTTTAACCCTGTCTGCACTCTGAGCTTCTGGGAGAATTGAAATTTTTCCAAATCAATGGTATTTAACACATAAGGAGAAACAAAAATCATTTAGTTTAAGACAACAAAAACATCAGTGTACATTAATAGTATGACATGGCAAAGACAAAATATAGCCAAGTGATCTGTGGATATATTAACAAAGGTTACTGACTGCCATAAGGGAGGTGACTCATTTGTTTCCCAAGCTAAATTGAGATATAGTCCGTACCATGGATTATTTGAAATCTCTGGAGATGTCACAGTAAACAAAAACAAGTCTTTACTCTCAGAGCTTTCAAAGTAATAGAAATGGATTTAAAAGGAATAATAATGAAATTGTATGGTATGGTAAATTATGTAATGAAGAAACACACAAAAAAGGAAGAAGTGAGGCAGCTGGGAAGTGGTTTGCCATTTTAAGTGGGGCTGTGAGAGATGTCTCTGAGAAGTTGATATTTAAGTTAAGTTCACAAAGCAGTGAAAGTTCAAGAGACAAGCACACAGACATCTGCAGGAAGGGTCTTCCAGATGGGGGTGAACAGCCAGTGCAAAGCCCTGAGGTGTAATGTTTGAGGAATTGCAAGGAGCTCGTTCCAAGTGGAGTGAAATGAGGGATAGACCAATGAAAAATGAAGTTGGAGAAATAAGCCAGGTTTTAGAAACCAATATCTATAAATAAGATAGATAGATAGATAGATAGATAGATAGATAGATAGATAGATAAGATAGATAATTCTTACACACATAGAGAAATATCTATACAATGTTTAGTTGGAAATTTGATATATGTTCCTCAAATATAAAATATACATTATATATAATATTTACCTGGCTAACGGATGTGGAAAAAAACCAGAAGTTCCAAGGGGAGGCAAGGAAGCAAAGATAGGGCCAGAAATGCCCATGATAGCCTGTTAAGAGTGTGGGTTTGATCTGCGAGCACAGAGAAGCGATAGGAGCAGTTCGAGTGAGGGACTGCCATGATCAGATTGAGGTCAGGTTCCTCTCTCTGGTCGCAAAGCAGACCGTTACTTGTTGAACACTGAGATGACTCTGGTAGGAATACCAAGCCCAATCTAGAAGGTGGTGGTGAGGATGGAGAGAAGTGAGCAGATTTGAGGGGTAGTCAAAATATAAACTGGGGGAATTGATAGAAGATGCTGCCTGGGATTATTCTTGTAGACACTTAGGCCATAGTCATACTGGGCTCTGTGCACTGCCAGAACCCTCCCGGCTCCTTCCACCTGCTCACAAGTGTCTCTCCACTAAGACGGCCTTTCTTGTTCCATTTCCTCTTATCCTCCCGCCTCTTGCTCCCCTTTCAAGACTCAGCTCTCATTTCTTCCTCCATAAAATTCCTCCCCCCACCGCTCTCCACTGCTTCGCTCCTGATGTGGCTTGCTCCCCAACCCCACCCCACTTGTATGCTGCTGATGTGGCACTCAGGTCTGCCACCCAAGGCTGGGCAGGTTGGGCAATGAACAAATGACCAAGGTGTCAAATGGAGACTAAGATTCACAGATTTGCCAAACCTTGACTACTCAGACTGACAAGCTTTTCCTAATCACACAAAGCATGGTGTGGGCCATTCCTGACTGTTCTCCATGTTCCCCAACTTCCACCATGATGAGTTATTCACTTGTTCATCTCTCTCATTAGACTCAGTTCACTTCTGCAGCCCCAGTACATACCATGGTGTCTGGATGTTTATTTATTGAATTAATAGGTGAATGGATGGATGGACAGATGCATGGCTAGAAGACAGTTCTGCCCAACAAGATGAATCCATCAGTGCAGGAGACTAACAATTAATTAGCTTATGTCAAATGGCTTATTCTCATGTTGGTACCACCATTCCTTATGCCAGGAATGACACACTTTTTCCTCCAGGGTCAGAGAGTACTCAGCTCAGGGCTGTGTCTGAAACAATCACAGACAGTGAGTGGGCATGACAGCATTCCGATAAAACTTTATTTATAAAAACAGGTGGCTGGTTGTTTTGCTTACCCAGCTTTAGATAATCTGTCTCACCGGGAAATTCTCCCCTTGATTCATTTCTTCCCAAGTGCTTGCTTTCTCTGTGTCCAGTTTGTAATGATATATAATGATGACAATGGCCACTGTCCTTGCTGACACTTATCAATTAACTCCCACAACTATAAGGCACTGATGTTATCTCATAGCACAGTGAGGAAACTGAGGCACAAAGAAATGAAGAAATGAATGTCACATAATTTTCCTTGGCAAAACAGATGCCCTGACCACTGGCTCTGGGAGAGCAACAAGTTATAAAAGCAGGTCTAGGAAATTGCTGAGGGCTAACGCCATTCTGTGCCCACCTCCGCTGCTTTCTGATCTCTCCGAACGTTCACAGATACTTTGTAAGGTCAGAGTCTTGCTGTCACACCTACTCAGGTCACATAGTGACAAAGCTAGGTTCATACAAACTGTCTTGACCACCATACCCCGGATGCTTGGAACTTTCTAGAAAGTAGACTGACCCGATGGACCTGCTCTCTGGATGCCACAGTCGGTCCTGCTTTTCTCCCTGCACAGGCTGTGCCTTTGGTGTCCACGGGCGCCTTTATCTTATCGGGCCCATTCCCCCTTCACTTTGCCAGCTGTCACGTTTGTTATTCTAGGATAAACTTTCAGCCTATATAGCACATACTATGGGGTCAATGCCCTGTGTTAGTCCAAGGATAGTTCAAATATTTGTGGCCTTGTCAACCCCCATCTCACTGGATGTGTGGTGGCAGCATGGGGAGGGGGGATAGCCCTGGAGACAGGTGTGGCCCTTTGTGGGAGGCCATGGAGGGAGGCAGGTGGTGGATACACCAGCTCTTGGCTCAAGGTGGTGTGAGGATGACTGTGGAGAAGAAGGAGCTGGCGATGGCTGAAAGCCCCCTCTGAGCCAGGCTCTCATGCATGTGATGTGCTGAGTGGAAGGGATTCTTCATAGGCGGAGAGAGGTTAATGGCTACCAGAGATGTGTATGTGTGTGTGTGTGTATGTGTGCATGTGTGCAAGTGCACACATGCACACATGCACACATGTGCAAACCCCAGATGCAAGCATATGCAGAAGCCTGGGGACCCCTTCTCAGACAGGTGATTTAAAAATCCATAAAATGTTCTCTAAGATTACTAAGGAAACCTTGAAACAGAGTCAGTCATCAGATCCAAAGCAGTGGTTCAGCGATAGGGGTGCTGCTTCACCCTTTCCTGAAATGAGAAATGGCGGCAGGTCTAAGGGCACCCCCTGTGGGGCAGATGATGTGAGCCTGAGGAAGTCCACGTTGTGTGACAGGCCAGGAGCGGTGAGGTCCACCGGTGACAAGCCACAGGACGGCCTGGCCCGCTGTGTGTGGGCAGCGCTCTTAATAGAGACGATTGCTGAAGTTCAGTTTGAGGTTAGGACCACAACAATGTTATTCCCTGCTACATGCCCTGGGTTTTCTCCACCAAGCCCTTGGGCATCTGGGGCCACAGGGCGGGCTCCCCTGAGCTGGTGGGTGGTGGGTTGGGGAAAGTGCAGCTGCCTGTGCCCCATCCAGACACCCCCTGGATGAGATGCCTCCCCAACCTGACCTCCTGGCATCGCAGCCTCCTCTCTGCACCCTGAGAGCCAGCGACAGGGAAGAGGGTCAGTGTGGAGCCAGCCCTTGGAGGCCTGGACCCTCCTGGATCTGCAGATTCTAGCAAGGTCCTCCCTCAAGTTGGGCAAATTTCAGTTCCCCACGTCTCCAATCCTCCCTGAAACGACAGTCCCAAGAGAGTCCAAATACCATTCGCCTGGTTGCTGTTATTGTTGTTGTTGTTGTTGTTATTTTATTGCAGGGTAAACTGGGTGGGTATGAACTCTCAGAAGAGATCGTTTTTCAGGGGTCATTTCCAGACCAGGTTTAAAACATGAGGCAGCCTTATACTGAAGGGAAATACAAGTAATAATAAAATATATCAAAATGTAGCTGCATGCTGGCTCAGCAGCCAGGTCTCTTGAATTGAAGGAGGCTTGGCTTGAAAGTCCTTATTGGAGGAAGTCACTTAAACTTTCTGAAACTCTCTCACATGGAGAAATTGAGACACCAAGTTTGTTCAAGGCCACACAGCTGGGCAGGGAAGCTGGGGTAAGAATGCAGGTCTGTGTCAGTATGGAGGCCACAGAGAGAGCGAGCAAAGAAGCGAGCAAAGAAGGTGACATCTCAGCAGCAGCGACAGCAGTGACAATAACTGCAATGCAGCGGGGCCCGTAGGAGGCATGGACCACGAGCTACATTAGACCTGACGCGTGCTTTCTCAGCTCTTCCCAGCAGCCCTGAGAGGCAGGGAGGATTCCACACTTTCTACCAAGAAGAAACTAAGATCAGAGAGGTGATGTGACGTTTCCAAAGTTGCACAGCCATTGAGGGCAGAACCCAATCAGAGACTATCATGTTTAGATAGATCCCCCAAATGGACCCACCCCGAGTGGCTTCACAGTGGCCACTGGTTCCCTGGAATAAACGTCAGCAATAGCTGCTCTGAAGATCCAGCACTGAGGGAAAGGAACAGAATTTTGGACTGGGCTGGAACAGAAGGAGACAGTGCCCGCCATCCACCAGAAGAAGCTGCTTGGTAACGCAGCAAGCTCCCTGGGATCGGCTGAGTTGCAGAGAAGACACAAAGCTGTGCCTTCTTTTCCATCTGACCCCAGGACTGCAAGGCAAGGTGGCTGTTGCTTGAGACCGTCTCTGACAGCAGGATCCCAGCATCACAGGAGCCTGACAGTACTCCTAGGACCTTCGTGTTTCCACAACTCTTAAACTTGGCCTCAGCACGATGCTTCAGTGGCTTCATGGGACATGGGTTTGGATCCTGACAATTCAGGCAAGGAGATGGGTCCTGCCTATTCTCCCGGCCTCCTTGCAACTCCCAACTCACATCTGCAACCCATCTGGCTGGCTGAGTTACACAGGTCACTGTCAGGGGAAGGAAGTCTCTCTGTGGGTATTTTGGGCCTGGTCTGGCCAACCTAACCTTTCTCCAAGGCCAAAATCAGTGGAAATTCAGTCTAGTGGGCCGCTTGTCAGAGTCTGGCCTTGACTTTCAGATTCCTGAGTCATCTCTCCTTGGGCCCATCTCTGCTGGACTTCCTTGCAGGGCTTTTGATGAGCAGATGAGATAATGGACATGCTTTGAAAAAGATAAAACGATGAACAAAAGGTTGTGCTGGCTACAGCAATGGGTGCGATGAACTGGTTAGACCTTGAACTTCCTTCCTGTCCAAGGGCAAAGACTGCTCTCAATCTCTGCATCTCTAGGATGGCCGGCACGCGCAGAGACCGCCCCCTTCCAGAGTGATGCAACTGGCCAGCCCGCAGAGCCTGTGACATCCATCCACCTGTGGAATCACAGAAACAGTCAAGAGACAGGGATGTGGCATTGCCTGTTTTACAGATGAGGAAACTGAGGCATGGAGAAATTAAAAAACACACCCAAGATCATTTAGCTACATGGCTCAGAACCAGGGTTTGGACCCAAGTCTATTCCTCCCAGGCCCTGGCAGACAAAACACAAGAGCTTTACTTAAGATGTCTTCAGCTAGAAAAAACATACCATAAGACCAGGAAAATGGCCCCCACAGCTCTTCCCAGCCTGTAGAAAAGATGGCTCTTCTTCTTCACTGCAGCTGGGGCTCGTGGTGCGAATTGTATTAAATGCTGGTCGCACTGAGGGAGATGAAAGATCGCAGGAGTCCATCATTGAAAAGGACCTTCCTGACTCTTTTGGGCCCACCTCCCCTCCATAATAGCCATGCCAGAGGTTGTCCAGCCAAGGCTCAGACACTCGAAGAGAAGAAGAGAATCCATTCCCAGGTGGGCCACTGTTACCTAGTGTTCCCTTGGGCAACTTCACAGAATCTACTGAAATCAAAAGCGTGCTGTTCCAGTGATCCAGAGATGCTGGAGGAAGTGTGTACAGGGTACCCACAGCTACACTATAACAGCAAAAAGTGTGAACCGACCACTCATCCCCTGGGAGTGGAGTGGGATCTTGTACATAAAATGGAATGTACAATCTTGCATCACTTAACGATGGGAACACTTTCTGAGAGATGTGTTGAGTGATTATGCAAACATCACAGATTGTAATTTACACAGATGGAATAGCTTATTATACACCTCAGCTATATAATTGAGCTTGCTGGGACCAAGGCCACATACACTGTCCATGGCTGATGAACATCGTTAACAGACATGCGCTGTATTTCTTCAAAGGAATATTATAGAGCCACGAAAAGGAATACATTAAGCTTATACTTTTCTCTAGGGCTGAATCCCATAAACACAATGGGGTCTAAAAAGTGCTTGCTGCTAGGCATTTCATACAGCACAGTGCTATGCAGGTCTTGAAAAATAAGCAGACAGTTGAGTTCTCCATTTTCTATAATACATATAAGAATGCAAATGAATTTGAAAAGGTCTAGAGAGGTAATGAAGAAACTGACAAGAGTGGTAATCTTTCGGGGACAGAGAGAAGGCTCTGGATTGATATGTCATGTTAAATAATATCCTTAAGCTTGGTATGTTACTGTATAGTCCAGGTAATTATTATTATTTTGAAAATGTTTCGTGAGATGTTCCAAAACCTGCCCTACCTCAAACTTCTTCAATTGGTCCAAATCCCTCCCACCCTGAAAACATGTGAAGGGGGGGGGTTTACATTTTTCTTGGAGCAAAAACCTCTGTTCCTGCAACCATTGCTCCTTGGCTCACGTCCAAGCTCCTTATCTCCTGTGTTCTCACTCCTATTCCAGTTTCTCTTCCCTCCCCCACACGCTCTCTCTCTTCCTCTCTCCCTCCCCTGAGCCTCTCTGAGATTAAAGAATTAAAAAGAAAGAGCAGAAAATAAGACCCAATCATCCAGAACAAGCCATTAGGAACATGTTGACTTACTTTTCCAGTGTTCCTCTTGTATATTTATACATTTTTTAAATTTCCCCACCATGTATGAATTCATCATTCCTACATATGCGCGGAACATCTCTGCCCAGTGAGCCTGCCTTTGTCGTCCTGCATCAGTTCTGTGCGCCCCCAACTCTACCCTCTCCCCTCCCCGACTATCACAAATTCAGAATCTACTCCCATCTTAATAGGAGTTTTGCATACTTACATATGAATCCTTAAAAATATCTTGTTTTTAATTTCTTAAGTGGGGTATGAACCATTCCAGGCTCTTCTCTCCCTGCCATGCTTTTGAGAAATCGCCCTGTTGACACATTTAGGTCTGGTTCATCTACTCCGCAGTTTTAAGACGTGTGCAGTCATGGAGTGACATGTATCCCGTCCCCTGTAGGTAGACATGTAAGTCGATTCCAGTTTCTTCCATCACAAATCATTGTGGTTTAGACATACTTGTATATATGTCCTTGCACACAAGTTGGAGAGCCTCTCTGGGGGAGACCTCAAGCCCCACCCAAGAAGCGACATACATTTCTTGCCTTTAATAAACCAGGGAATCCAGACGGAATCCAGTCTTCTACATATGGTGCCATCAGGCAAGTCAGTCAATAAAGATTTATTGGAACAACTGTTTTGTGCCACTGTTCTAGGCATAGAGGGTACAGGTAACCTCATCTACTTAGAGCTGTTAAGTAAACGGAAGTGTACGAAGTGAGGCAGGATGGGAACAATGAGAGCAATGTGTCAGGGGAGACTTCTGGGAGGAAGTGACACTTGACTATGTTCCAAAGGATGGGTGAGTGGAGACCTGGATAGTCAATGACCATTTCTGCAGAGGAAACCCAGAAATGGGTGAGAACAAGATAAGTGTGTGCTTATCGCAGGACCTTTGCACTTGTTCCCACTGGCTGCGACCTTTTCCACCTAGTTCCTGTAAGATGCCTGAAGCTTCGTAGCTCCCCTGTGCCTGTGATCCGTGTGACCTTGGCTGCCTGCTCCATCGATCGGTTCTGGATGAGCAGAGGAACGGAGCCTGCCCTGGTGTGGCTGCTGGACCTGGTTTCGAGAGCCCCTGGGAAAGTGCACACAGGGTCATAGACTCAAGTGCAGACGCCGCAGGCAGAGGGCCTGGGCTCCAACGCCAGGTCTCCTACTTTCCACTTGTGTGACTACAGCCAAATGAATCCCCATTCCGAGCCAAGCTGTGGTGAGGATTAAATGACATGCATAGGACCCTGAGCAGAGTGAAGCTCCATTAGGGCAGCAAGCATCGTGCCAGTAGGAACAAGTGCACGACCACTACCTGACAGAGCAAGGCAGCTACGCTGAGAAAGGAGACGGTCCCAGGTGAACGGTCCAGACGGTCCCCAGGGACAAGGTGGTCAGTTACTGAGTGACTGGTGGCCTCCAGCCCCGGCCATGTTTCCTGGAAGCCTCTGGCCTTGAACCTCACGGTGCCTCTCCAGCTGGACCGTGGGCGTGGAGCTGAGCAAATACGACATCATTGATCAGCCCCTGTGGTCCAGATGCTTCCCCAGAGGCTGGGGTGTGGGGGAATGGGAGGTCCCCTCCAAGCCTTGTCGGCTGTGCCTGCAAAGAGGCCAGAAGAGGGATGCATCTTCCCAGGGCTTCTTGGGGCCTCTGGCTTCTGTTGTCAGGAGGGAACCCTTGCATACTCCTGGCGGGTGCAGTTGGGGAAGAGCGAGGGCGGTAGCCCTTGAGGCCTCTAAATCAATCAGAGCAAGGGTTTCCCATTCATGTGCTTTGAATAAATGTACATGCAGCACCCTAATCATATATTCCCCCGAGCAGCTCTGTGCAATCAATCCCTGCTCTCTAGATTGGGGAAACTGAGGCTCAGAGATGTGAAGTCACTTACCCCCTTTTGTCCTTGCACACCCGGGGTTCTGGTCAATTATGATCCTCTTTGGTCCACCTCCTTCCACCCAGCAGCTGGCATCTGGGGCAAGGAACTGAGCTCCTGCGGGGCTTACTCTTGGACTGCACTGTGACACGAAGCAGGCATCTCTCGGGATTGTCAAAGGGATTAGAAGGACTTTGTGGAAGTCCAGGGCTCCTGGCAGCGTCTGACTCGCCATGCACCGCAGTTGGGGGTTATCCGAATTATGGCTAGAGTTTTCCCTGCGTGTACTGGCTCATTTGTATGTCTCCACTCTGTCAAGTGTCTCTTCTTGGCCTTTTCTCACTGGATTTTTATGGGATAGAAAGTTTGTGTTGCAGCTGGAGAAACTGCTTCCCCAGGGAACTGGGCACTACACGGGTATCAGCACCCAGACCCCCACCCTGCAAGTATGATGGCAAGGGCGAGGTCAGCCAGTCTGGTGTTTAATTTCCACAGTCCTCCAGGGCCAGACGGAGCTTGGGGGGCGGGGGCTGCCGAGAAGGCCGGCAGAGAGACTTCAGGGGAACAGGCCCCAGGAGCCCACACGGAGTTCAAGGCAGTGCCCTTCCCCGGGGACCACCCAGGAACACGCCCGCCTCGTTAAAAAGACCCAAGGTCTTCAAAGAGACCATCTATCTCCCTTCGGTGCCTGAGGAGACCTGAACCCCCACGGGGCCTCTTCCCGGGCTGACTTCCTGCCTGGGGCGTCTCCAAACCTTCTCGCCCTAAACCCCGGCTGCCCAGCTCTCCCTTTCCAATATCCGCCCCGCCATGCCCCCTGCCCTGGGCCCTGCCCCGGATCCTGGCAACATCCTGTTGTTCCCCTGCACTCACTCCCCCTCCAGCTTCCCAGCCGATAGGAATCTTAAATAAATGCTTCCTGTCTCTGACCACCTTATCTCCATTCCTCGCGAATGGCTGCTGCTCAAGAACCACAGGCGGCACTGCGGCCCCTGCTAATTTTAAACCTGCCCCCTAAGCGCTCTCCTCTTCCTTAGAAAGGTTCCGGGAAAGGCCGGGGTGTCAGAGGGCCCAGGGGACCCGCTGAGTCAGCGGAGGGGAAGGTCTGCTTCCCCGGTTCCCAGGGGGGAGTGTGGCGCGCGGGATCCGGGGTGAGGCGGCCGCACAGGGCCCGCCCCGGCGCCATCTTGTTGGCGGGCCAGAGGGTTGTGTCTGTGCTGGAGCCAGTAGCGCGCGCAGGGAGGAGTGGGGCGCACGTGAACCCCAACAAGCAGGGAGTCAGGGAAAAAATTATCCATGGGAACACACACACACACACACAGAATTGTGCTTTGTAGAGTGTGCGGTTCCAATATGCAGCCATTACTCTCCTTCTAGAACCGCCCTTCTTCCCGGAAGTGGTAGCTCTGCCCGTCCTCCCATTCCGGACGAGCCATTTGGTATCAGTGGAGACTCAGTGCTGACCCAACTCTTTTGTAGTCCTGAGAGAAAGTGGGGGGGTGGGGGGAGCTCCTTCTGGTGGATGTTGCTGAGGGTGAGAAGTCAGTGTGGAGTTACAGGAGGCCATTTTGATTTGCCCTCAGAAGGGACTCCATGGGGGAGGGCAGCTGGGATGGACAAAGAGCAAGTGAAAGATTTGACTTCATTTGAATCTATGCACTCAGCTTGCTGTGAAGCCAATTCTAGAATGTTCACTCACCTGAGCCCATAAAATCCCTTGTCTTTGGGGCCTCCCTGGTGGCGCAAGGGGTTAAGCACCGCACTATGAAGCAATCTGCAGCCTCTGCAGCATGAGTTCCATCCCCAGCCGGCCAGGGAGCTACCCACATGGCGCAGGAGACTTCTACTGTCTCGCTGCTGCTGCTGCTGCTGCTGCTGCTGCTGCTGCCCTCAGCAGTGTATTTCAGTCAGTCTGCCTGTTCTGTTCCCCACTCTGTCTCTGGTGAATCCTCTCACCCACCGCATCTCTGGCCTGTGCCCCAGTTCTTGTATGCATAAATAAATAAATCTTTAAAAAAAAATCCCTTTGTCTTTAGTTTTCTGTCCTTGTAACCCTACACACACAACCCCCACTACACATCCAAACATGTACAATGAAGTGGAGAGCAAAAAGAAAAAATATGTATGAAGAATGTATCACAATGCCGAGAGTAGCTTTATGACAGCTTTCTGAACTAAAGGACATGAGTTCCATTTTATGGGTCATAATTCTGAAGTTCAGAGAGGTTAAGAGGCTTACCTGAGTCACACAGCTAGGAAGCTGTAGAGCTAAGATTTATTTTTTTTAAAAAGTGTCATATTGTAGGTCTTTTTGCATATAAAAATTTGGAGGTTCTTTCAGCTTTCTGGAATTTCATAACGTTCTTTCTTTAGGTTTGGGAAGTTCTCAGCTTTTCTGTCTTTGTTTTTTTTTTACTATGTTAAAAAAATTGTAAAATTATTTTTTACATTGTTGTTCATATTTTTATAGTATTTGATTTAAATCCAGGTCTACCTTCAGGTCAGCTGAAGTCCTTGCTTTTTGCAAAAACACTGAGTTGCCTTTAATAGAAGCCCAAGGAGGTCTTCTAGTCCAGATTTGGGGACATGACCTTTGTTGCTGTAATTAACTACAAGGCTCCTGAGGCCTTCCCGTATCATGCCCCATTGTAGACACCCTGTTCAGGCCCTTCTCCCCTTCTTAGTCACTCCATCACTCAGCCACACAGTCAAATCCAGTCTTTCTCTTCCTGCTCAGACTTTCTCACTTGCTTCTCTTCCCCTCTCACCTTTTCAGCATGAGTTTGCCCCGGGTTCATCCTCAGTTCACTCCTCTGCTTTTAACATGCCTCTCCCCTAAGCCTCAGATCCATAAACACCCATACGTGCCTCTTCCCATCTGCTCCTGGATGTCCCCCAGGCACCTCAAGCTTGGAATGTCCAAAACAGAGCTTATCACATCCCCCCGAAACCTGCTCTTGCACCTCTGTTCCTCGACTCATCCATGGCGTGATCAGTCAACCACTCAATCAAACTAGAAAAATCTCGGAGCCCTGTTCAACTTGATCTCATTCTGCACTTGCCCCACCTAATCAATCACCGGGTCCTGTGACTTTGACTTCCCGCATAATCCCCAAGTGCCTGCTTGCTCTCCATTCCAGTGAGCCCTGCACGTGCGAGGGAAGGGAAGAACACGTGACAGGCCGGTCCTGGGCTGCACCTGGATGCCCCTTTACCTGTGTGCAAATTGAGACCTGCCCTCTTTGCCCCCTGAAAAAGCCACATGGTGTTGTTGTGATGCTGTCTTCTAGTGCTACCATATCGTCCAAATCATTATAGACTCATGGGTTTTACACTATTAAATATAAATGAACTCTTTCTTGATCAGACCAGGTTGTGTGAGTGTGTGTATGTGTATGAGTGTGTGTGTGTGTGTGCGCGTTTGCTTACATACCCATGTAAGCTTCCATCTATCCTCATTCCCGAACCATCCAATCTAGAGTCCATACAAAATGGAGAATTCTGAAAGATGTCTCCTCCTCCCAAACCCCAGCCTTCCTTCTTGAACTAGCTCATACTTACTGTGATTTTCACAGTCCATCACCCATTTTCTCAAGACTTCCACTGAAAGTTGAACACCGCCTAGGTATTTACCAGACAGGATTGTTGAGAGGATTAAATAAGGATATGGCTGCCAAACACTTAACTCGTACCTGGCACATAGAAGCATCTAGTATGTTCTATTATTGCTATCATTATTACTGTTGGTAGAGGGAAAAGACATTTTCCTATTATCATGCTCTTTTAGGGGTCATGTCCTTAAATTTTTACTTCTTGATAAATTATTACAGACAGCTAAGACAGAGCAGTTTCCTTTGAATCTTGAAAATGAGCAGCACCTCCTTAATTAGCAGCCATTGGGGAAATCAGAGTGCCTGTCCTCTCGCTGTTTATATTAACAGCTTTCATTAATCACACATAAGATAATAGACATCACCATCCCACCACCCCATGTGTTAAAAAAAGTGCTCTAGTTAATTGTGTCTGAATAGATGTCTGTACCCTGGGAGAAAATGTTCAGAATGGAAACTATTTAAGCATCACTTTCTTTAGGCTCTCATTTGGTTGAACAGTGGCTCATTGAAAAAAAGTTTTGGAGATGGGAACCAAGTTTAATTGCATTTCCATTATGTAATGGCGACTTACCTGGCATCAACATGCTTGCTACACAGCAGCAACAGTCCTTTTTGGCCTCAGTTTGGCCAGTTTTGGAGTTGACAGCTGGTCACTGCCCATCCAAAACCATAGGTGCAATGGTTAACTGGTTGTCATGTGTGGGGATGAAATAAAATAACAGGTAACTTGCTTAAAATAGAATAGATCACTTGGGGTGCCCGGTGAATGGGCCAGTTCTAGTGCCCTGCAAAATCAAACTGTTGTGGACATTTTCATGAGTCTCTTTTAGCAACTGTATAGTATTTGAAGAGAAGGATCAGCAAATTATGATGTATTGGCTAAGTCAGGCCCACCTGCCTGTTTTTATAAATTAAATTTTATTGGCACGTGGCCACATGAGTCATTCACACATCATCTGTGGCTACATTCACAGCACAATGGCAGAGTTTGAAGCTCTGCACTTGGAACAGATAAGGCACATGTCCCCAAAAATCTATACTCTCTATGGTCTAGCCCTTTACAAATATTTTGCTGACCTTTGTTCTGAAAGATAACAGCACCTATTGATAGACACTCGGGCTGAGTCCGCTACTTTTTTTACTCTGACCTCCATGCTGGTGTGTGTTTGTCCTTTAATGCTGACATAGCTACGGAATAAATTCTTAGGTGTTGGGTTGCTGAGACAACAAAGAGTAGGAAGTTTCTGAGAACAAGGGTTAGTTGCTATTCAAAGTGCTGGTCTTGCCACAGTGGACACCTTTGTTGTTTGAAGAAGAGAGTTAGCTGTGAGAGAAACTCAAAACTTTAAAGTTCTTTACTCAAAGCTTCCGTGAGTCAAACACAAAATCACAAATCCAGAGTCCTTCTGACCACATTTCTGTCAAGGATTTCTGCAAGGATGAAGCAACAGACATTTTTCATGGGTCTATGTTGCCCAGGAGCTGTAGACAACGGTGCTATAAAAACTCAAATGATTTCATTTATAGTGTGGTGGAATCTCAACATATTTGAGTCTTGAAGTCCTTTGAAAACCCGTGAAATCCATGGAGCTCCTATCCCCAAGTTGCCCACTTTGCAATGTGTTTCAATAGATTGGCCACTTTTCTGGAAGTTTTTCCATTAACCTTTGGTGCATGAAACTCTTTTGGGTGAAGAAGCTTTTGGGTGAAGAACTTCTCATTTCAAGGGAAAGACTGACCCATAAAGAATCAAATAGTAGAAAGTACTGTAGTTGGGGTATTTGAAATGCATCCAAACTAGAATGTGTACACTGGATGTGATGTCATCAGCAGTGCCTGCTGAGGATCCTGGAGTTGGGAAGGCAGGCAAGTGTTCTCACAGGAATTGGAACTTGAAGGGCGTGTAGGAGTTCTCTGAATGATCTAAAAAGATCAGAGGCGATTTCATGAAGGAAAAATCAATGGGGTAAGAAGAACTCTGAGAAGATCCTCAGGCAGATGCCCAGAAGTCTGGACTATTTCTGCTTTCTCAACCTACTCCAGAAACAAGGACAAGTGTCTTCACCTTGGCCCTACCCTCCCATCTCTCCAGCCTCTGATGGATGCAGCAAAGGAAGTCCAGAACTACGCTCCCCTTCTAGAGTTGTCTGGGGTCCAGAGATAAAAGGCTCCTCCCTTCTTAATAAAATATCATCACGCAGGCTAAAGATTCCAGTTTCCTGGTTTCACATTTCATGACTGAAGTTTTCTTTCCCCACAGCCCACACAATCAGAGTCCCAGTAGCAATTTGGATGTCTTTTTCTCTTCCTTCTTTTCTTGAGAGTTAGTAATCACATCAGGAAATAGCTAAGAAGGCTTCTTGGTCATTCCACAGCTTTGAAGGGTGTGTGTGTCTGCCTCTGTGTGTGAGTGTGTGTGTGTATGTGTGTGTGTATACTCTGGGTCATTGAATTGGGCAACATAATTAAACTGAGCTGATGCATTGGAATGGCCAGCACTAGCACTTACTCATAGGTTATTGGTAAAGAATTTGGGTAGCCATTGGGTTCAAATCCTACCTCAACCACTGTGTTCATTTCCAGAAATTCCATACCAAATTACTGCAGACTGGGTCTCTCGAGACAACAGAAATTCTCTCCCAATTCTAGAGGACAGATGGTGTTGGCAGGACTAGCTCCTTCTGGAACCTTTGAAGGAGAATCTGTTCTGTGCCTCTCTCCTAGCTTCTGGTGGTTGATGGTCATTCTTGGTGTTTCTCAGCCTGTAAAGACACGTCTCCCAATTTCTGCCTCCATTTTTGCACAATGTTCCCTTATGCGTATCTGTGCCGCAAATCTCCCTCTGCCAATCTCTTCATGAGGACATCTGCCCCCCATTAAATTCAAGATAATTCCATTCGACAGCCTTGCAAAGATTATTTCCCAACAAGGTCACATTCACAAGCTCTTGGTGGATGTGTCCTTAGGATCCAGCCTTTAGCCCACTATAGCCACATACTACACAAGAGACTTTGGGTGTGTCCCTTACCTACTGCTGAACCTTAGCAGTGAAATGTGGGCTGCTAATAGAACCTCAATCATGGAAGAAGGGCAGGCACCTAAGCCCCACTGTGTCATGATTCGCCTACTCCGCTCGCACCCCCAGGGCTGTGCTGTCACTGGTAGTAGCAGGAATGCTCACAGGCTGAGAACACTCTCAGTCAGGAGCTCTGACATGCAGAGGGCGGGGCAATGCGACCTCAAACATCTGGATAACAAGAACACGGTGCTTTCCAACCCTGGCTGTTTGGCACCCCATAAGCAGCAGATGAAAGAATGTCAAGTTGATTGACTGTCCCCTTTCCTTCCCCCCAGACGCTGCTTGGCAGGTTGACCGAATCGAAATGTCATGGACACTTGCTTCTGAAGACACACATGCTTGTTTTCCTGAAAGCAATTACCCATAATTCCCATGGACTGTTGGAGGACATGATGCCTCCAAGTGGGGCACACACACAACTGTGGGATGGCATCTCAGCCATGCCATTTGGGACCTGAAAGCCTCTGAGCATATCATTATGTTGCAGAGCAACCCCCAAGGGAAAAAGATGGCCTGCATGTGAGTCCTCACCCACACGCTTTAAAACTCAGGACAAGACTCAGGGAAAAGTGAACAAAAGGTTTATTAACAAAGGAAATGAGAAGATGGGAGCACAGAGAAAGAGCAAAAAAGAGAGATGAGTCAGTCAACACATCCCACCAGTAATGCTGTCTGAGCTGGGACACCAGGTGCATGCTAAAAGCAGGCAAAACCAAGCTCCCCTCCAGGCCCACATGTGCTCCATTTTAGATCAAGCATGGCTGCTTAATGCCACACTTAGTTCCCAGCAATCTCCCTTTCAAGAAGTCAAGAGTCATGGCATGATGGGAGTTGTAGTCCTCAGTGCCTGGCATCTCTTTGGCATGGAGGTGGGAGTGGAGTCCATAAAAATCAGTGGGTGGAGTTCATCCAGGATACAATATGGGGGACACCTCATCTTCCTCATCTTTAAACTGGAACCAATTATACCTCTTGCAAGGTTATTCTGATGATTCATTAAAACTACATATATAATTATACAAGTAGATATTATGTCTGATTTGTAACTACTGCCAGAGCTCAATAAAGTTTATCATTCTTATTGTTCCCACTATCTATAATAAAAAATGCAGTATATGGTGCAGATGATGTATATATTGTCCATTCCAATGGAGCAGTGTTTTGCTTGGCAAGTGAATGGACAGCCCTGAAGTCCTTGTTGCTGGAAAATACTGGTTCAAATCCTGATTCCACTTATTCCCAGTAGGTGACTTCATATCTCAGAGCCTCAGTTACTCCCTCTATCAAAGGGGGATGATGAAACCTGCTCTTTTTATGGAATGGGGATACACTAGAGGCTCAAATAGGAGCCTGCGTGCTGATTTGTTCAATCACCAATAACTTATTGAGTCCTGACCAGGCTTCAGGCATCTGCAAGGCACTGGGGAGATGGTGATGCAAAGGCAGTTAGTTTTTGCTCCAGGGACCTTCTCATTGAGGACAGTGTTGTAACAGTGGAAGAAATGTAGCCACACAGCAGCTGCTTATTCTCATTCATCACTGCTATGCCTTTTCCTCTTAAAGCTGAATACATGTACATGGAATAAATCATGTTGGCACATGTTGGTGGAATAAATTGGACAAAGCTTGTCCAAATTTGGGGAGTCCTTGGGTCCCACTGGGCAGATGAGTAGACAGGAGGCTCAAAGCTTCCTCATCTCCCATCTTTCTGGATGCCTCTTCCCCATCCACTGTTAATTCCCATCCTTCGGGGTTCCAGGGGCATTGACAGATACTCATAAGGAATTTTTGAACCCAGAGCGGTTGCTCTGCAGGAAGCTGGGCTTCTGAGATTCAAGAATCTGAGCTCTCTGTATCATGCCCTTAAAAATGGTTAAAATGGCAAATTTTATGCTCTCTATATTTCATCAGAATAAAAAGAGTTAACAAAAATCTAAGCCTTCAAGTCCCCTGGACATCTTATATTTTCCATAAGCAGAAGGCTGGAAGAGAGCGAGATGATGGAAAATATAGCATGTCTTGCCTCCAAGGAGGTGTTTCTGGGCTGGAGAAGGTGAGGGAGAAAGAGAAGTGAGAGCTGTGATGATGACATGGACTGGGGCATCACTGCTGGAGATTGACTCTCCAGAGGGGTTCAATAAACTAGGAGAAGGGAGGACCTCGCCTCCTGGGCCGAAGCACAGGCAACCGAGGCATCAGGTGAATGAAAAATGAAAGGTAGAAAATTGGAGGTGAAAAATCAAAGGAGATGCTCATTTTCGACTGCTCAGCCTCCACTCTCACCATATTCCTGCAGAATAATGCCTTCTTCACTTTGCCTCTTTATAAGTTTCTTTTATTGTAAAACATATGTATATGTTTTCTTCTAAGAACTGTATGGTGTTAGTTCTTTAAAAAAAGATTTATT
The DNA here is from genome assembly GCF_014898055.3 of Talpa occidentalis. Lineage (NCBI taxonomy): Eukaryota > Metazoa > Chordata > Mammalia > Eulipotyphla > Talpidae > Talpa > Talpa occidentalis. The sequence goes on along the minus strand of NW_023601433.1, from coordinate 82,764,613 downwards.
TTTATGTATTTATGCATACAAGAACTGGTGTGAAGGCCAGAGGAGTGGGGGTGGTGGTGAGACGATTCTCCAGAGACAGAGTGGGGAGCAGAACAGGCAGACTGACTGAAATACACTGCTGAGGGGAGCAGCGGGGACACAGGAGAGGTCTGCTGTGCCATGTGGGTCACCTTCCTGGCTGGGGATCGAACTCAGGAGACAGTGGCTGGTGATAGCTTGACAGCACTGAGACTTTGACCCCTGTGCCACCAGGGAGGCCCCTGGTGTTAGTTCTTATATTTAAGTCAGTGATCCATTTTCCTCTTAAGAATGTACATCATTTCCAGGTCATGGAAGTAAGAATGGTGTCTGAGAGTGAGCTGTTCCTTCAACTTTTCACCTAGCTATTTCATGCCCAGGTAGGTGGCAAGTCTGCCACAACTAACAGGAACCAGACACGGTGAAAGAGCAGAAGAGGCAAGATGCCTAACTGGTTGCCGTGGCTAATGGGTGCGAGATGATAAAGGCGTGAAGTTGGACTGGGGAAGCACCAGAGTCTCCCATGGTCTCAGGAGTGGCATGGAATTAACCTAGGGAGATGTCAGGGCCCAGATAAGATTTATGGACTGTTCCAGAATTGAACAATTCAGCATTTGCTGGGATGGATGAGTGACGATGATGGAGGATCCAGAGCAGAGACTGTAGAGTTCAGTCACAGCCCTAGAGAAGTGTGGGAGGAGGAAGCTCCTTAAACTCCCCTGAAAGGGCTATTATTGCTCTCAGGTAACACAGACAAAGCTTTTGTGACCCAGTGGGCTCGAGAGTCTACATAAGAATTAAGTTCCATCTTAGACAAATAAAGAACCATTGTGTGAACTTCACACCACCCCTGAATGTGCTGTCCATATGTGAGCAGAACACCGGAATGTGACATGTTTTACCTCAATTTCATCTCATATACCACATCACTTCTCTCCCGCAGGAAGGGAACTGCTTTCTAGCCTAGATCGAAGTTGCAGGGAAACAGCATGCAAGCAAAACTTTTAAGAATAGACAGCGATCTCTTAATTGGTAGTTTTCACCTTGGGGTGAATTTTGTCATTTGGTGGGAGATGGGGGGTAATGCCTGGAGATTTATTTGGTTGTCCAGGCTGGCGAGGAGGAGCTGTGGACATGTTGTGGGTAGGGATAGGCTGCTGAGTAGCCTACAGTGCACAGGGCAAGCTGCCACCACAGGTGCCCATCTGCTGACATCCGCAGCTCCGAGGGGAGATGACTTGTACAGTGCACGCCACACAGCAGAGTGCAGCACATCACCGCAAGCTGGGCTCATCGTCAGCTTGAATATGGAATCCCTGGTGGTGCAGGAGTTTAGTCTCAGCGCTATGAAGCTATCGGCAGCTACACTGCAGTATGAGTTCGATCCCCAGCCAGGGAGCTGACCCACATGAAGCAGCAGACCTTTCCTGTCTCGCCCGATGCTCTACTCAGCAGTCTATTTCAGTAGATCCACCTGTTCTGCTCCCCACTCTGTCTCTGGTGAATCCTCTCACCCCCACATCTCTGTCCTGGACCCCAGTTCTTGTATGCATAAATAAATAAATCTTTAAGAAAAAAAAAAGGGGGGAACCCTAGGTGGTAATGGCAGACTCAAGAAGCCTTGCATAGAACAACAGCACAAGAGATTCATTCTCCACACTATAAAACAGACACCATAGCCCCTGCCCTGCTAGTCTCTCAGAGAACCAAAGCAGAGCTGCAAACTCTGAAATTCTAAAATGCATCTTCACAACAGCGCTCAGCTGTGAGGCGGAGCTGACTATCGAAACGATGGTAGAACATTCTCCAGATTCTTCCAACGGCTCTAGAGGGAACCTAATTCCTGAGACCAGACTGGCTTCTCTCTAGATGTCTCTTATTCGGGGTGAGTAGCTCTAGCTGCTGTGACAAGTGGCATTGGATGTTAGTGGTTTAGTGGCAGAACAATTTATATCTTGCTGACACAGTGACCCCACATTATCCTAGATGACGTTTCATGAGGAGAGCTACCCGGCTGCCTGCTTGCCTTTCTTCCTTGCTCCCTTTTCCCCCTTGCTTCCTGCACTTCTCCCACCCCAGAGCCAGGGGTATTTTCTTTAAGCGTCATCCTAGATTGGGAGAGAAAGTGGGGAGAGAGGTTTTTTAGGGGAGGGGGCCTACCTAAAAGTCTGGGGTCTTCTTTCCTATTGGCCAGACCTCAGCCACATGACCTCAGACTGCAGGGGAGACTGGGGACTGTAGTCAAACTGTGTGCAGAGGACAAAAAGAAAATGTGTTTGCTGAGGACAGCCAGCGTCTGCCACAGCAGACTCGGCAGTGTCCTTTCGTGGACCAGTGCACGTGTGTGCAGGTTCAACCTGGAAAGGGCTCCTGTTCATGGGTATTCGGCAGCTTATTTTCCGCAAGGAACCTACCCTCCCTAGAGGAGATGACACTTCCCCTGTGTACAGAGTGCATCTATTCCAGAGCTTGCCTTCCCTGAGCGCAATTGTTTTCTTTCATGCAGCAGGGATTTATGGAGTGCCTGCTGAAAACCAAGAGCCAAGGATGTGGTGATAAAGCAGTAAATACAGACAGTGACGACCCTGCCTTGTGTTGCTGGCATTCTGGTTGGGGAAAATGGTGAATAAGTACATTCTAAACAAAGGAGCCAACAAGCAGATGTGTTCATAAAGGTTTTCAGCAGCATGTAGCAAGTTCCCTTCCTTTTGAGAGGTTTTGGACCATGCCAATGTCTAAGTCCAGCTGAGCTGGACTAATCAATGTTTTCACTCCTAGGAATTTGAAGAGGGGTTTAGATACTTGAATTTTACACACAGCTCTGGAGGGCAGAAGTCTGGGATGCAGGTATCGGCAGATCTGGTTTCTTCTGTGGACTCGCTCCTTGGCATGCAGAGGCTCACCCTCTAGGAGCTTTTTCAAATGCTCATCCTTGGGGTCCCTATCATTGTAAGAATATTAGTCCATACAAGAATTAGCATCCTGTATTTGCTGTCTCCTTTGATCTCATTTACCTTTTTTGAAGATCTTATCTTAATTATGACATTCTGAGGCTGGGACTTAAACATCTGAACTTGGGAGGAACATGATTAAGTCTATGACACCTGGCTGGCTCACTGTCCCCCATTCTGTGAGCACGCTGTTTCCTTCTAGCAGCTCTTCCCATTTTTCCTTGAGCATGTTTGGCTGGCACCTGCTCTTGTCAAGTGCAAAATCCCTGCCCATTCCTCCCTTCTCCTGTGTTAGACTCATCTCTCATTCATTCTGCAGCCAGTATAGCTGGTCCTATGCTTTGGACACACCCAGGGACTTGGTCACTGCCTTCAAGCAGTTAGCATTTCTGTCAATTACAAGGTGAGAATTTCAGGCAATAATTAATCTCAATCATGTAGGTACCTATGATCTGTGGCCATAACATCTTGGGAAGGATCATTCCAGAAGAGTGTTCCTTTCAGCCAGGGGACAGATCACATAATCCGAGGTGGGTATATAGTTTGGTCTTTGGGTAAGAGCCATATGTACATAGGATTTGAAAAGATGAAATTTCACAAAGGGAAAATTTGCTATGTTCTGCTGTTCACATTAAATTGATGAGACTTCCTCAACCTAACCTTTTCCATACATATGCTATTACTTCCATATAAGAAGATCAGTCCAGCTATAGAATTATAGATCTCAAGTGGACAACAGACATATGATGAAATATTCAACTTTCCCAGCAAAAAGCTGAAAACAACAATAACTTATCAAATTTCACCTAACAAATGAGCAATTTTGGTTAGTTTGTTTTTCTTTTGACAGATTAAACATTCAGTTTGGGGTCAGGGCTTGGGAACATGGAACATATGATAAACTGTGATGGAAAGAAAATATTACTCAATCTCTATTTATGAAAATTTGTGAATCACACATCTGCAAAAACTTCAAAGCAGAAAATTTACTGCAAGGAAATTTCTTAGGAAGCTCATAAAGGAACACAAAAAAATTAATTACAGAGATTTTCAATGTAATGAAACAGGCTTCCCCCAGTATCCAAAAACAGAATGTTCCTATTTGGTTTAATTTGGCAGTTTATTTTTTGGGGTCTGGGAAAGCTATTACCATCAATTTTTATGGAAATATTTTTGAGCATTCCCAGATCCAAAAAATAACCTACCAAATCACACCAAATAGGAACATTCTATTTCAGGTAGCAGGGGAAACCAGTATGTGCAATAGTAAAAATGGAAAAAGCCAAATGTCCAACAATAAAGAAATATTAAATACGTTATAAAAACTTCCAAAAATGGACTGTTCAACCATTATACACCAATGCCATAAAAGACTGTTTAATGACATGGAAAGATATCCACAAGGTATTTTTGAGTGCAAAAGTGAGGTCATAATGTACGATAGAGACCCCATTTTTGAAAAGAAAATGCATAGAATGGACATTAACATAGAATGGACATTAACATAGAAAGTGGTTTTCTCCAGGTGGCAGACATATGATTGGCGTTCATTTTGCTCTTTTTCACTTCAGTGAGATAAAGTACAATGCTTAGCACTGTGTGATGGGGAGAAATCACTAAACAGGTGATCACTCTTAATATCACAATTCACCACATTTATTGAATGGGGTCAATATCAACCCCTTCAGGTTTGTTGTTAGAAGTCAGCGAGATCATACCCACTTGGTATGTGGTAGATTTTCAACAGATAACATTTTTCCACTTTTTTTATTTTTTTTTAGAAGAGAGGGTTATATGGCACAAGAATGGAACAGACACACTCAGTCTCAAATCCTGCTACTTGGCCATTTGCAAGCTGAGCAAGAATAAAGGCAAAATAATTATGTCTTCTGAGCTTCAGTCTCTTTATTTGAAGATGGAGACAGCAGTAGCTATATCCTAAGATTACTGTCAAATCTATCTATCTATCTATCTATCTATCTATCTATCTATCTATCTATCTATTTTGCATAGAAGGACTGGGGTGTAGGCCAGAGGTGTGTTTGGGGTGAGATGACTCACCAGAGACAGAGTGGGGAGCAGAACAGGCAGATCTGTTGAAATACACTGCTGAGGGGAGCAGCGGGCGAGACAGGAAAGGTCTGCTATGCCATGTGGGTAGCTCCCGGGCTGGGGATTGAACTCAGGCCATAGCTGTGACACTGCTGAGACTTAATCCCTAGGCCACCAGTGAAGTCCAGATTATTGTCCAGATTATATCAATTTTGCAGCACATATACAGGGTTATATATTCATCTATGATTTTTACCATAATGTGTGAAAAGTATTACATGTGTAAAGTCAAAGAAAGCAACAATTTTAAACATGACAAATACATGAATTTTAAAGCATCCAGTGCTCTCCCTTCATCTCACTGCTACTCAGCAGAGTGGAAACGTATGTGGCCTAGAGCTTGGTTAGCACCAGTTTCAGTAAGGAAAAAGGGTTTCGGATGGAGCTTATAAGAGCCCCAAGTTGACCATGGGAATAAGAACAAAGCAAAGAAGCTCTTTGAACGTAGACAAGCTAGCTCACAGCTTTTTTTATTCAAGGAGGCTTCAATCTTGAGTGAGAAAGGTGTGGGAAGCACAGGTCTCACCAGATTTAGTAGGATCATCTGCTTTTGATATCGTACAAATCCCCCGTGATCTCCAAACAAGGCCAGCACAGTTAGCACACTGTCTTCATTTGACTGGTAAAGAAGCTATTTGCAAGAAAATCTTGCAAACAGATAATGATTCCTTGTTAAAATGAGCACATATTGTTTGTTTCCACATACACACACATGTTCAAAATATCATTTTGTTTTTCTTTCTATTGTATAGATCTCGTTCCTTTCTCTGGCTTTATGGAGACATAATTGGCATGTGACATTGCACATTTAAGGTATACCATGTAATAATTTGATACACATATATCTGTGGAACAGATGACCACAGCAAAGTGAGCTAACAGCTATCACCACCAGTTTTCTTGGTGGGGAGGGAGAAGATTTAAGATCTACTCGTTAGTAGCTTTCAAGGATACACCGCATACTGCCAACTCTAGTCATCATACTGGACATCACTCCCTTATGAGTTTCTTTTTTAATTTTAGAGTCTACCTATAAGTGAGATCATCCAGTAGTTTTCTCTGATTTGTTTCACTTAGCATAAGGCCTTCAAGATCCATTCATGTTGCTGCAAGAAATAGGATTGCCTTTCTTTTATTGTGGCTGAATTCTGTGTGGGTATGTATGTGCATGTGTATATAATGTATATACATAGTATATATGGTATACATAGCACACATGCATATATATGTGTGTACACATACATGTATATATGTAAAATGACTTTTTCTTTGTCCATTCATGCACGGATGGACACTACTGTGAATAGTGCTGCAATGAACATGGGGGTGCAGATATCTCTTTGAGATAGTGAGAGACCCAGAAGTGAACCGTACTGTAGTTCCAGCCAGACCTGTGTCCTCTACAGCATGGGCTCATGGGGGGGGGGCCCACTTTTCTAGTTGGGCCAGTCTTATTGGATCTAAAAAGGCTATTCTCTCCCCTTCCCTGTTAGACCATGTGGTGGTAAAGCTTTCCCAGTGTTGCCACACCAGCTGCTGTGGGCTCCCTTAACCTCGTTCACAGATCTGTAAGAGAATCCCTGCTGTGACTCTTCTTGGGATAAATCTCCCAGTGGTTTGCCTGCTTCCTGCCAAGACTCTGGCTGTTATAGTCACTTAGGAACAGGACCTGAACCCAGGTCTGTTGGTCAAACTCCAGATTCCCTCTTCAGCTGCCAGATGATCTCCAGGAGTAATCTCAGTTCTAGAAGTTTATGAATCTTGCAGTTGCCGTCCTCCAGAATTTAGTGTTTCAAATTCACAGTGACTCTTTCCACCGTTACACTTGGTGTCCCTTACAAGGGGTCCCTTTTGATTTCAGCCTCATGGGGATGAGAGTGTAAAGAGGACTCCTGAATTGTGCTGCCAAGTGTCATAAAGTCCAGGCACTTGCCTGATCCAGGATTTGAACCCAGATGTGGTGCATCCCAGCTGCAGCTTCTGCACTACCCCTCAGGCTAGGAAGATGGTACAGGCAGAGACCCAGGGCGCTGAGTTTGACCCAGACGTGCCCAGGAGAGTTGCCAGAGGAGGACAGACTTCCCAAAAGGAGGGCATTTATTATTTAAACATTGATTGCTGTTTAAATCATACAGATGGAAAAGACTTTCCATTTGTAAAAGTCATTTTTTAATGGCAGATCAAAGTCTGCCGACATTTTGCTGGACCATGAATTGTTGTGGATGCCAGAGAGATGTGCGTCCTGCCTGCTGGAGCAGAATCGGCTGAAGAACCAATGCAGGACGGTGCTGAGTCCTGCTTTCCCATCTGGCAAATGGATATAGCAAGGCCTCATTAGTTCCCTGTATTATCAGTCAGTGTCCTGGAAGGAAAATAGAAACCTTTCTCTTTAGACCTTTCAAATGGAGAGAATTTAATCTAGGGAATGCATTTCCCAGGTGCAAGAAGATCAGAGACAGCAAAGAGTCAATGGCACAGCAGTGCAGGGATTTGCAACAGAAGTGAGATGATAGCATCCTTACACTGGGGCAACAACGGGAGATTTGGGGCTGAGTGTCAGGGATTAAATACAGGGCGAAGATCGCACAGCAAGAATTGTGATAAAAAGATGTTTGGTCAAGGTATGTCAGATTCAGTTCAGATTCAAGGGAAGGAGAAGACTCCATCTCTAGACATTTAGAGTGACATGCCCATATGAAGAAGGAAGGAATTGATGGTGGCCCTCGCTGGAGACTCTGTCACTAAATAGGCATTTAGTATTATTGAGTTGTTTTGGTGGATTGATATATGGACCCTTCCATCATTGTAACATGTCCCTATTTGTCTCTAATAACACCCCTTGCCTTGAATTCTGATATTAATAGAGCCACACTAGTCATTTTATGCTTAGTTCCTGCATCATATCTCTTTCCCATCATTTTGCTTCCATCTATTTCTGTTCTTACATTTATGATCTATTTTGTAACATGATAGGTTCAGTCTCTGTTATAGCTGGTAAGGATTAGCTCTTTCTCTAAGGCCAGACTAGTTCTACCCTAGTTCTAGTCTTAGAGTTCCAAAGGGATAAGCTTTCCAGGGTATCAAAGAAAGGGTTATTCAACACATTCTTGGTTTTTCTTGCTCATAAATCTAATGTCTCGTAGCCATGTGTGAAGCTGATTTTTAATTCACAGAACCCAACCCCTGCCCCTGCTAGTGACTGTTCTCTGCTACGTTTTAGAGTCTTGCCTTGTACATAAACCATGTAGTATTTGCCAAGACTTAAAGGGGAACCTCCATGTAGATGCCTGCTGTCTCTTGTCAGGGAAGATTCTTGTCTCTACTGTCTTGTTGCACAAATTCCAGCTACATCAGTAGCACCAAACTCCAAGCTCTGTTTCTACCCAACAAGATCATGCTGTTTGTTTGGACTCCACTTCTTGATGCTGCGAGTGGAAAGCCATAGTGAATGTGGCACTAGCCTCAAGTGTTCCTTTTCTCCAAGAGCACAGGTCATTGACTACAGTTCCATATCTGAAACAGTTGGTTCCTCTACTTGTTTATTAGGAGAGTGAGTCTGTTATTAGTTACCCCACCATGGCTAGAACCCAAAGTCTGATAGGGTTTTGAGAATAAAATGACATAATGCTATGTAGGCTCAGGTAAACAGTAAATGTTTAATAAATAGTATCATTTAAAAATTTTATTACACATTTCACTCTCTCATCAGACTATAGATTCTCCAAATTAAAGACTGTTTCTTCCTTTTACATCTCAATAACTAAGCCTGGTACAGAGTATCTGTCAACAAGCACTTTATGAACCTAAGTAGCCTCATCTGAGAAATGAGTTGATGAAACACTTCTTAAGATATAAAAACAGAGGCCAGAAAGCCTACTTGTCATTTAGCTCTTGGCACTCATTTTGAACCCATTCTTGTGCTAAATTCAAACAAACTCCCTCTGTTTCCCAGGAATCTCTCATTTATTTATTTCCTTGCTCTAAGCATATCTAATAATATATAGGCTGTTCCTCAGTGTCAAATCCTTTGTCCGGATCGGGTAGAGAAATAAAATAAGATGAGAATTATGATCTCAACAATTTTAATACTTGTATCAAAGAAGATGATGAAACACACATGATATTCATAATAAAAAGTCAACTTTCTAAAAGATTTCAGGAATTTCCAAAGTGGGAATTACTGCCTATATTTGGGAATATGAAGGGGAGAGGGGTAAGAGATAAGTCTGGAAAATTTGCTGACTGAATAAAATTACATTAGGTTTTGAATTTTACACTAATCCTAAAACTCAAAAGTTGGGATTTTGAGAAATGTCAATTGGGAGAGACCTGGCAGAATTTTTGGCAGCAAGGTGACTGCTTTTGATGTTCTCATTTATATTTATTTATGTATACCCCAAAAGCATAAAGGGGGAGAACTCTGAAAAGAGGAAGTTCAGGGGGCATATGTGTCTGCTAAAGAATTAATTTGTATCTGCCTCAGGCAGGGCAATTTCTGACTGCCTATTTTGATGATCCTGGCTGATATGCATCTATTTCTTTTCAGGGATCCCAATTTTTGAGTTAGGAACAAGAAATTTAATGGAGTCATTAGAAGACATTGCCTGATTCCCCACTGGTCCTGCGTAGGCCCTTTATATCACCATATTTGCACTCCAAATGTGCAGCTCAAGATAAACTTGCCTGTCATCTCCCATGCTCTTTATCTTGAACAATTTTCCATGAACATCAAAGCTTGATGCGCTGTTAAGAAGTGCAAGGACTCAATGAAGCTCCCTTGTTTTCTTGTTTTGACCTTCCCTGAAAGAGCTCGTCTTGGCCCCCTTCCTTCCAAGGCCCCAGTCTTCCTCCACTCACCTCCTCTTTTGCACAGCTCTGACCATACATCCCAATCACAGCAGAAACCCTCCATCACCGTGGTGCCTCCTCTCTCTAGCCACTTCCACGCTGCCCCAGACCTAAGTAGATCCTTTAGTGAGACCAGAGTGTCCTCTGGTTAAAATCACGGGCTGCAGAATTAGGCCTGGGTTTGAATCTGGACACTGACATCTTGTCCAGTTTGTCCTACTTCTCTAAGCCTCAGTTTCTGGCTCTGACAAGAAGGGAGGGGATGAGATTTTATGGGAATCAAGTGAGCTCTCAAGCACCCATTTCAAGATTAAGTTATTGTTGTCTTTTTTCTAAAATCCCTCCTTCTGCTTCTCCAGTAAGAAGACAATGTGGGTTTTGAGGATTTTTAATTGTTTAGAAAAATCTCAACTATGTTGCAAAGTTGGTCCATCTCTTGTCCTAAGAAGGACTTAGCACTGAACTTTTCTCATTTAAATTTCTGTGTGCTGAAAAAAACAATACGAAACAGGAAAATAGAGACGTTAAAGTCAATATTGTGAGATGGAGGTATAAACTAGCTGCTGCCCTTTAGGAGATAATAAAGATACAGTGAAAATTCTAAAATAAAAATGATACTCCTATAGGTTCTCTCTACAGTAGGGAATGAACCCCATGTCTATTGAGGATGGGACCCACCTTAGTTAGATTATCTCTGATTCTTCAAATCCAGTTGTTTCCTTAGCCCTAACTTACAGATGAGGAAACTGTAAAGACTGGTCAGAAAATGTAGGTTATTTGCCCAAAGTCAGTTGTGGGTAGTTGGTAGAACCAGATTCAAGCTCAGTTCTGTTTACTTCGATCAGCCTCTGCGGCTTCCTAGTAGCTGACCTTCAACTTCCAGGCTCCTTTGTACTGGAAACTCGCCTACGACAATGCAATATTATTATTTTTTTTTTAAAGCAGTTAGTTTTTCTAGCCTCGTCTGCCTCCCCCACCCCCTGCATTCATCCTTTTATAGAACATTCGAGGCATGCAGCCTTTGAAAGCAGAAATGAAACGGAAAGCTCCACTGAAATGAAAATGCTAAGGTTTCTTCAAACTTAAGTAGCATTAGAAGCAATTACATTTGTGCAAATGTAGAAAGACTGTTGCTATTTCTGATTCCCCCACACCCCTAGGCAGTAAAGGCTGTTAACCCTTTCAGAGCAGAGACTTCTTGGCAGCAAGGACCAGGGCTTGATTTTTTTCATTCTCTGTTGTCAGTGTGACCCCAGGACGCCTCTTTTCCAAATGACATGGATACCTGTTCACTCAAATAAATTACTGTGTTTATCTCAAGATATGGTTGCCTGGGAGTGGGATTCTATGGCATTTCCGGTGCAGTTCTACATGATTTCTCCATGGAAAGAGAGATGCACTAATAAAACACAACTTGAAGTCTTTGCATTTAGGAGCAGCTTTCAATCTCCCCCTTCCTTTCATCGGAGCATCTGTTGACCCACCTCAGCATTGTCCTCACAAGCACATAGAACAAGATGGCGCAGAGGAGAGTGAGATGAAAGTAAGGTGAGGTGAGATGTGTTTAAAAATGTATGAAGGTGTAAATAATACCACTTGCAAAGTGCAAAGATGTAAAACTTGCAGAGACATAGGCTGTTACGTCTGCAGGAGAGAGAGGGGATGTTCTGCCCAGTGGACTCCTTCAGAATACTTTCAGTTATTTATTGCATCATTACAAATCACCCCCAAATTTAGGTGCTTGAGAGGACAATTCATTCTTTTGGATAGACCAGGGCTGGATGCAGCTGAGCGGCTCCTCGGCTTCACATGGTGTCTGCTGGGGCCAGGAGGGCCGAGGCAGGAGTGAAGACTTTCATGTCTGGTGCATTGGCTGGAAAGGCTGGGGCAGCAGGGACCTGCTGGGCTGCCCACTGTCTCCCCCTCAGGCTTTACTTTGGGGTTCCTGAGCTCAGGGTGATTGAACTCCTTCACCGGAGCTGGTTTCAAAGAAACAGAAGTGGCCAAAGCCTTTGTCAGGATCACAAGTCCAGGACTTCACTTCCTCCAGCCTCTGAGGGTCAAGCCAAGTCACGAGGCCAAGCCAGGTTCAAGGGGAGGAAAACAGACTCTACCTTTGGAGGTGGAGACCCAGCACCTCCAGGTGGGAGGGATTGACGGGACTGGGTTGGTGTTTCCACCTCAGAACAGCTCCTCAAACATTTGTTCTGATTAATGGAATCTTCTCTAGCAATGAAAATGAACCAACGGCAGTTACACACACAAGTGTTGCCACAGCTTCCCAACATCATGGGGTGGTGGTGGGGTGAGGGGGCGACAATAGACAGTGTGGACCATAGGATTCATGTTGTGGAGTTTAAAAACAACCAAAGTAATCTGCAGTTGGCCCTCAGTCAACAGGAGTTTGAACCCCAAGGTCCTTTAATAGGGGGAATTTTTTTTCTTTTTATAACGACAGATTCCACATTCAAGGTTTTAACCAAATGTCTATGTCCATCAGTTGAATCTGAGGATACGGTACCCGCAAGCCAAAGGGCTTGAGAATCAGTGGGGACCGGCATCTGTCGGGGTCCTGAAACCAACCCCCCGTGGAGACCAAGGGTGCAAGTGAGTTAAGTTTATGGGAACTCAAACGTTGTATGTGGAACTTCAGTTGCTTGGGGGAGAGGTCGGTGCCCTTAAGCCCCAACCTCCAGGTTGTTCCAGGGTCAACTAACTATGAATTTTTTTTTTTTTTTTGTAGCTGCAGTTTCCAAGGATTTTACCAAATGTCGATGTCAATTGACATCGACAAGTGCATGCTTGATTTCACTGCTAAATTGATCATTTATGCATATTTTCTCTTCATATATTTGTAAATGCTAAACATTTGTGAAAAGGTACCTTTTGGCTGCTGTTACCTCTGACATCCGTCTGCAGGTCCCGCATAGCTCCAACGCTGGCGTTTCGTGTGATGAGACAGAAGAGCAGGCGTCTCCACCTGAGGTTCACTCGCGGGAATGACAGCCCGTGAATTGGAACTGGTGACATGCCAGATGCTCACTAGACACTTTTGTCCATTTGTGTCTCCCATGCAGAGAAAACCCAGAGAAGTGGGCGCCATGTCCACTTTCCAGAGAAAGATACTATTACGTGCAGCGCCAAGGCCGCACAGCATTGCAACCCATCTGACTTTGAACTTCCTCTACCAAAAAGCCCTTGGCCCAGGGGTCCTGAATATCCATACATCTCACCCATCCCTCTGTGCTCCAGCAGGGGCAGCCCCCGGTCACCACCAGCACAAAAACCTGATTGTTCGGGCCCATTCTCACCAGGGAGGTGGCCAATCCTAGCCTCCGGGGGACTTGGCGGAGACTCAGGCCCTGATGCAAGCATCTCCTTTTGGCTGCTGGCTGGTGACAGGCTGAGTGACTGTCGTGGCCGTGCCGGGATGTAATAAAGCTGCTGGGCACCCAGGATCTGCCGACGAAGGGAGTGCAAGGCCAGTGGAAAGTGATGGCCTCTAAATTCCAGGAATCACATGGTGTTTACTTGAGGCCAGCTGCCCGGCACCCCATCCACGGGGAACCACTGCGGCTGGAGGGCCGAGTCTGGAGAGAAGCCAGATTAAATAATAGTGTAATAGGTGCACATCTCTGTTTTGGTTTTTACAGATTATGCCATTTCGAAGGGACAGAGCCCTGTCTCCTAGGGCCCTTGTCAGGGCCTGCTGAGCCCTGACCTCATTAAATCTATTGGAGAAAAACCTCTTGTTGAGAAAAGGGCACCATTTGCATTGATTCCTTGGAGAAATTATTTAACCTGGGCCTTCTTGGTGACCTAGGGGTTAAGTGCACGGAGGGGGTGGGGGAATGGGTGAAGGGCAGTGGTGCTGCCTGAGCACCTACTATGCACAGCTGACTGTGGAAGGTTCTTCCTTACTGTCTCTTCACTCGGAGGTGTCCATCCACAGTCCCAGAAAGGGCTGGTACATCTTTACCACGCGATCATGTATTGGGACACCTGATCCAACTTGGACCAACCCTGTTTCTCTGTCCTGGGAATTTGGAACGGTGGCGCCTGACACTGACTTGGCGCTGCTGAGGCTGGGGCCGTGGAAAGCTGGGATTAGCACTGCCAAGTCTGGGAAATGTTCAGAAAGCAAAGCATACCAGGAGCGAAAAGCCAGGAGGACACACTGAGGAAAGAAGAGAGGTGATGGGGATTTCTCGAGAAACGTCTGCCTGGATTCTCGCCTGCAGGTGGAGGGCATCTCCCGAGGCCCAATCATATTCCCTACTGGAGCAACTGAGGACCCGGGACCGTGGAATCAATTCTTTCTCCCTCAGTTAGTTTTGGTGGGTTTCTATGTCTTATAACCAAATAATCAATATATCATCTCTGAGCCTTTCGCCAGTGCAGCCAAGTCTTACTAGCTGACAGGAAAAGGCTTTGCAGCCTCGAGTATGTGAACTTCATGCTCAGGATCGCATCAATAACACTGCAGAACTGAGCAAAGAAGTAGGTCCCCTGTAGCCTGCAGTCTCTTCCCTCTAAAGGAGGAGGCTAAGGACTTCTGTGGCGTTTGTGTCCATCTCCTCAGTCATTGGTTGCTCAGTTCAGGACTCCTTTGCTTCAAAATGAAAAAAAAAAAAAACAAAATTACTATTCAAGATCCTGTGCAATTAAAAAATTATTTTTATAAAAGCTAAGGGATATCATTAGCTTTAGCTAGCACTGCATGCAGAGGCTTAGGTGATAGTGTCAGAATCTTCCCTTCTCCCTCCCTAAGCTCATTTTCTTAGTTCACGTCATTCTACAAGAGACTTCCTTCACTCCGAGACTCTGACGGCACAACATAAGCTCCTCACTTATTATATCTTTCCGGTTTATGATTCCAGGGACAAAGAAGCTACTTTCCCCTCCTTATTCCAACTACCCAGGAATATTCTTGTTGGGCGGATTAGAGTCACACGCTCACTTCCCAACCAAACACTAGTCAGAAGGAAGAAACACTTTGATTGGCCAGAGCAGGTCATGGGCCCATTCTGGCTGCAGCGGTCCTGGTCATACTCCCCACCCACACACCCCGTAGGGCTCAAAAATTAAGAGAGGTGAGACAGTTCAGGGGAGACCCAGGGTGCGGTTATGCAAAGGAGGGAAAATGACAGAGGGTAGAAAAAAAGTGAGACATGCGATACACACGTGCTGAATTAGCCTTGTCATGGCATCCTGTACAACATGTTGTAGATACCTCATTGGGGTCAGCGGGCTTGGTGGGGGATTTTAGGAATTAAGCAATTGTAGATGTTTTGAAATCCATTAGCTCATACTCCTCATTTTACAGCTGAGAAGTGACGTGACTTGCCCCAGGCACACATCTGTTGAGAAAGAGGCAGGCCTGTTCCTGATGCCCAGGCTGGGATACCAGGTTGGCCTGGCAGCCTGGAGTCTGTGCTCCCAGGACTATTTCCACCCACCCAGCCATGCAGCAGGTGGGTTCAAGACTTCTCACCATTTCTCAACAAGACTTCTGGCATCCCCTGACCAAAGGGGATATTCTACGTGCTGTAGCAAGATGGTATCAGAAATCCAAATGCAAAGCAGGTTTTGCATATCCCATATCCCATTAGCCAAAGTGAGTGTATATTACAAATAATTTTCTGAAGTGTGTACACATTTCATCATTATTATTATTATTAAGCTTTATTTATTTATTTATTTATTTATTTATTTATTTATTTATTTATTTATTTATTTTCTTGCCCAGAAGAACTGGGGTATAAGCCAGAGGTGTAGGGGGTGAGAGGATTCACCAGAGACAAAGTGAGGAGCAGAACAAATGAATTTACTGAAATACACAGCTGAGGGGAGCAGCCTGGGAGACAGGATTGGTCTGGCGTGCCATATGTGGTTTAGCTCTCTGGCCTGGGATCGAACTCAGGGCGTAGCTGTGACACTGCTGAGACTTAACCCGAGGCCACCAGGGAGGCCCACGCATTTCATTGTTTCTAACTAGTCCTATAAAGAAAGCATTTGTAAATAAGGAAAGGACAGAGTATTGAGGCAGTTGTTCTTTTGCATGTGGAATGAGGAGAACTCACCCAAATGTGTTATGAAATGAGATCTTGATATTTTCAGAAGAGCTTTAGAAGTCTTTAGAAGTTCATTAAGTTCATTTGCTTGGAATGGTTGTTTGCAGGACTATGTAACGAGAAACCCGTAGCTTAGAACAGGAGTCAGCAAATTGTGGCACGTAGCCCAAATCCAGCCCACTACCTTTTTTGGTAAAGTTTTATAGGAACATAGCACACTCACCTGTAAATCTTGTCAATGGCTGCTTAAACACACCAGCCATAGATTGAATAGCAGTGACAGGAACCTATGGCCTCAAAGACCTAAGGTATTTTCTGTCTTTGTTGAAAGACAGAAAAATTTGCTGACTTCTGGCTTAGAATACTAGATTTTTGAACAAAAAGGAACCTAAGAATTCATTTAATCTGGAAGTCTCTACCTAGGAAGCCATGGGCAGCACCCAACACACACTGAGCTTTAATTGCCCAATGGACTGTTGTTCTCTTTGAATTGAACCAATTTCTAATACAGGAGGATGTCCTGGCTTCCGTAGATGATCCAAATACCAGAGACCATGAAACCTTTCCATTTAGCAAATGACAGGGAATAGCCTCTGTGTTTTCCACAGCCTCTGCCTTTCTCTATTGCCTCTTTATCCTTGAGACAGAGTTTCTGTTTTCATGAAGGATTGTGCTTTTCTCTTCAAAATCCAGAGAAATTAGTCTTTGGTGATATCCTTGTACAAAGAGGTGAAGTAAAACATTGTCTGAAGTTGCTGCACACTTTGTGAAATGGCAGAAAACACCTTCCACTGTGGAATAGGGTGAAGGATATTTTTATGAATGTAGTGGACAGACTTAAAACTCCTTAGTCACTACATTTGAGCAATTTACATCTGTGACCCCACGATCACGTCCAACATTCTCATGACTGAGGTGGGGAAACTGAGGCTAAGGCAGAAAATGAGACTAGTCCAAGAGCATATAATCATGAAGCAGCAGACCAAAAAGAGAACCTGAGGCCCCTAACTCTGGGTTTCATCCCTCGTACCTCATTACGTGGTACTACTGGCGCTCATCCCAGGCTTCTTGATCCTCACAAAATTAATGCCGCTTTTTTGTAACAAATGTTTTGTAACCTCCCTTCTAACCATACTGAAATGAAAATCATAGATAATATAACCTGTCTTTATTGTTTCTAGATAACAGCCTACCTCCTACACGCATAATTTATGTGCACACAACTGCAGCATAAATGAGAAGTGCAACAAAGAGAAGGCGGTCCCACGTTGCGTCTCTCTGCGCAGTTGCTGTCACTGCAGCAACAACTGGAGCCGGGTGACATGACTGTGCTGTGCAGTCTGTGCTGGCTCCAGCCCTATCGATGGCATTGTTGTGAGGGACGTTATTTTTCCATCTTGTCACAGACATGGGCGGGCCCAATGATCCCTTGAATTGCATGGCAGTAATGAAGAGAAAAGTCAGGATAGAGTGAAACTGAGAAAAAAGAAGTCGTGTGTGTGCGCGCGCGAGCACACACGCGCGTGTGTGCATATTAACTTGGTTAGGTTCTGAGCTTGGATAATTAACAACTTTGCACCTACGTGGGTGTCTTGTGGTACATGCAAAAGTCCTGTGGGATATAGGGCAATATTTTTCATAAGGTGAGATCGTGCTGTTGGTCTTGCCTACTCAATGCCAGTGCGGCCTTTGGCTCCACTGGGGCAGCTAAAGAACACCCCCACAAATTTCTGACATTCCCCTTAGGGAGTGATGCTACCATCACTGAAAACCACCAGGCTGAGCGTTCCCAGCTCCACCCTGGACTGCTTGGTGAAATGTCCAGCTAGGGAGATACCCCAAAGGACCATGGGATATTTGGAACCACTGGAAGCTGTGCCTAATGACCCCAGTTCTGGGGACGTGCCCAGCCTTCTTAATAGGGAGCATCCTGCAGTGATTACTTGGGAGTGGATTTGGAAGAAATTCTGCAAAGACCTGGGAATAATATTGCAAATACCCACATATGCACTTTCAAGCAAAATCAAATCTCCCAGTGGAAACCATTTTGAGTGGGGAATGCCTTCAGCATAGAGAGAAGAGATACCCCCAGAGGGGTGCCAGGGCCCAAGAAGCAGGTAAAATAGATGGGACCTGGCTCTGGTCTGTGCAACTGGAAGAAGGGAGAAAGCTGGGCCTGGGGCCATTGTTATGCAAATAGGATGCACACAAAACCCCCAAAGCCCAAGCACTGCCTTGAACAGTGGCTTAAGAGAGTCCTCAAAGATGTTTTTACCACATGTGCAAGAAATTAAAATTAGGCTTAAGCTCATCTGAAGAGCCACTTTGACATTGCCATATGGTGGAGCAAAGCTGGTTTTTGGATTTAGCAAACATCTTAAACTATTTTTCAAATGATTTAGGTTCAGCAAGACCCAAAATGCATTTTTTTTCCTCCAAGTACCTTTCCCCCCTCATTTTAAACCCTAGGGGATTTGGAAGGGAATTCAAGCCACATGTTTCTGATTCATTTACACTTAACTCATCAACATGTTGTTTTGCAAGAGTCATTTGATGTCCAAGAAGACTTTCTGAAATAAATATTAAGTGCATGTACACATACATTTATATTTACGCACACACTGTATTTACACATAAACGCACGCACGTGTACACACACACACTTTGAACAATTTCTTCTCCTGAAGAAAGAGAGCTACATTTTGCTAAGAATTAGCCATCTCTAAACACTAAAGAAAACAAGTCCAATGACAAAAGAAGTGTCCTACAACTACACAACTTGGAGTTGAGTTCCCCCTTCCTGGCCAAAGGCAGATACAGCTAAGGTTTGTGTGAGAGAATATCCAAGTCAGGTGGTGTGTGTGGAGGAGGAGAGAGCGCCTCCTGAGAACTCAGAGACCACAACAAAAAGCACAAGATAATCTGTGAGGACGGGAAGCCAGAAGCCAGGAGAGTATGAACAGTGTCTGTTTTGCAAGTCGGTGCTCACTGAGGACTTGGAATCATGATTTCTTTTCTTTTTTCTTTTCTTTCTTTTTTTTTTCCATAGAACTGGGGTGTAGGCCAGAGGTACAAGGGGTGAGAGGATTCACCAGAGACAGAGTGGGGAGCAGAGCAGGTGGATTGACTGAAATACACTGTTGAGGGGAGCAGTGGGAGATACAGGACAGGTCTGCTGCACCATTTGTGGGTTAACTCCCTGACCAGGGATAGAACTCATTCTGTAGCAGTGATGGCACTGAGACTTAATCCTGAGGTCACCAGGGAGTCCCCATGATTTTTTGATAGATAGGGAGAGAGAAAGGTTGGACACATAGATAGGATAGGTAGACAGATGAATGAGACACCTGTATATGCATGTATAATACCTAGTGTTTATACATGTGTGTGTTTGTATAAATGTATTTGAAAGTTTTTTTGAAGAGAAACTTCAGGGAAGACCATGTGGAAAGCATAATTATCTGGGGGCTAATTATGTGTGACTTCTTTACCTTTTTCAAGGTTGCCTTTCTCTACTCCAGGCTTGGCAGATATGGAGCCTCTGGGAAGCTATTTCTCCCCTCCTGTTCCCATGGCAGACATCACTAGGTGATGTCTGATCTCTTTCCTGGTGCATCTGAACTAAGCCTGAAATGCCTGTTAAAGATAATAATTCTCAGGAAGCCTCTGCAACATTATCAGAGCTGGCCAAAAAATATGACCTCTTTGTTATCCTGCTAACAATGCTGAGAAGTATTGTTATTTCTATTTTACTTTATTTTTTTAAAAAATTATTTTTATTTATTTATGCATACAAGATCTGGGGTATAGGCCAGAGGTGTAGGGGTGGGGGGTGAGAGGATTTACCAGAGACAGAGTGGGCAGCAGAGGGGAGAACAGGTGAATCTACTGAAATACACTGCTGAGGGGAGCAGCAGTGAGGCAGGAGAGGTCTGCTGTGCCATATGTGGGTCAGCTCCCTGGCCAGGGATTGAATTCATGCTGCTGTTGCTGGCGATAGCTTGATAGTACTGAGCCTTTAACCCCTGTGCCACCAAGAGGCTCTATTTCTATTTTATGATGAGGAAACTGAGGCACAAACATCTTAGTTCACTTGCTCATACAGTTGGTAAATGGGAGAGGAAGGTTTGAACCGAGGCCTGAATTATCTGTGAGTCTTCATGGATGTCATCATCATCATTATCACTGTCATTTTATTGTCACCATCTAGCAGGAAAAAATGCTTTAGGGAACATTAATATATGAAGTAGATAAAATTGATATGTTTTCACAGCTTAAATGTAAGAAATTCAAAAGGTTAATAGATACCAAACATAAAATCAGACACCAGGGATATGGGTGTCTGAACAGAAATCTTGGAATCTTGTACATGTTCATTCAATTTCTTACATATAGTTCTGGGTTGTCACAGTAGTAAGACACACGGATAGAAGGACATTTAGTGACTACAAGTGGTGACATTTTAGAAGGAGGAAGCTTTAGAATCTCAGGATGTTCTTCAGTCAAACCATCTGGATGCTGGAAAGGACAATAAGAAATTTATTTTTTAGGGTTGAGACTCGACAACATCTAATAATTAATTCTTCTAGCATATGCAAGTTGGGTAAGAAGTCCCTCATTTTACTGTCAGAGCAATAACCACCTGTCATCCCCACACAATAGGGGCCACATTCAAGTTATATTGTAACTCGGTGTCCAGGTCAAGTCCCAGCCTCCAAGGTATCTCTACCCCCAAGACAAGCAAAGACCCCAAACAGACCAAGCAAACAGAGCATGGGTGAAGGGAAGCCAGCCCCGGCGCCAGGATGCGCTGATGAGAACAGCAGGCTGCTGAGCCTCAGCTGCAGGAGTAATGAAGGTGTTTACTCATCTCACGTCATGTTGTTGGAACTAAAAAAAAGAGAAAACTAATGTGATTTTTGATCTTAAAAGAAGCTCCTTGGGCCTCCCTGGTGGCGCAGTGGTTGAGCGCTGGGCTGCGAAGCTGCCCGCAGCCTCTGCAGCACCGGTTCAATCCCCAGCTGCTGGTGAGGGTCCCACATGGCGCGCAGACCTCTCCTGCCACGCCCGCTGCTCCCCTCAGCAGTGTACTTCGTCAGTCTGCCTGTTCTGCTCCCCGCTCTGGCTCTGGTGAATTCTCTCACCCTCCCGCACTTCTAACTGTACCCAATCCTTGTATAAATAAATAAATAAATCTTAAAAAAAAAAAAAGAAGAAGAAGAAGAAAAGAAGCTCCATATCTGCTTTTTTGCAAAGCAAATGAGTTTGAGTCTCGAGTCCGTGGATGCTCCAGGCGCGGCTGGGTCACCTCTGACCAGAGCGCAGCGGGTGTCAAGGCAGAGCCAGCAAGTGGGGGCGGTGGTCAGAGCCTCAGGTGCCGGAGTAAGGCGCCTCCAGTTGGGGTTGCCCCTCCTCCCGCGCTGCCCACCCTGGTGGGACTCTCAGGGGAGCCTGGCCGCCTGGCCTGTTGATGTCCTCCTGCAGGTCCTGCCTCAGGCCCGCCTGTCTGCTGAGCGCCAGCTCAGCGGGCTCTTCCAGGGAGCCCCCAGCCTGCACCCCAGGACTTGCCACTCTGCGTCTCCTTAGAGCACTGCAGGGCTGCGTGCTGCTCCTGGCAATCGCTGACCACGGCGATTTGATGCCCTGTCAGATCCTGGGCTGCAGTCTTCACAGACGCCACCTTGTTTAACCTCACGCAGCCCTGCTGGGATTGTCCTGCTCGCTCCCTCCTTCCAACCCTCCTCCTCTCTCCCTCCTCCTCCAGTCAGCAGCTTCCTGTCCCTTTCATCAGCACCACTGGATCCCAGGAAGGGGCCTGGGCATGCCCCTTGTCTCCTGCCCCTGGCCTCACATCTCCTCTTGTTTCCTGGCACTTTCCCACAATCCTCAGTATTTAGGGGGCTGGAAGCAAGGGTGGGCCTGGAGCCGAGGCCACAGGCCTGACACCTGGCTGCTGTCTCTGCGCAGGCCAGCGCTCCTGGACAGCCCGTCCAGCCGGGCCTCCTGCCCTCCCCCAAGCCTCTTCTCTCTTCCTGCTCCAATTTTTGTGCCGTGTGCCCCTGGTCTGCCACCCAAGATGCCTGGCATGGTGCTCGCCGCCTCTGACTCAGAGTTCATTTTTCACTCTCCCTCTGCCTCCTGAGTCCAGCGGCTGGCCCACACTGAAACTGGTTTTACCATCCGTCGCCTACTCGAGGTTACATTTTCCGGTGCAATTTCCTTCAAATAATCCCTCACTCCCCCAAGCAATCCTCAAGCCTGGAGTTTACACCTCTTCTTGCCCCACTCCACCTCCCGGGTCCCGCTCAGTATAATTCACCATTTCCCCTCTTCACGATGACCCTCTTTTTCCAGGGAGGATTTCCAACTTGTCATTGTTTGGGAAAGCTAATGTCTAAGCGAGCAGCTTCTGCTGAGTAGTTTTCACGGGCCCAGACATTTTTATAGGATTTCAGATCGCTGGAACACCCAGCCACGAAGGGTTTTATGTACTGTTGGCATAGACGTCTTTGCCAACTAAACTTCAAGAAGTTTATAGGTTTGGTAGAGTTACACGGCGAGCCTTGGAAGGCTTTCCTGGAGTTATGTAATCATTGGAAGAAAAAGAGGAGGTGGCGTGTGTGTTTGTGTGTGTGTGTTTCCTGCTGCTTTGCTTTTCTTCTTTAAGAAAAAAAAATCTTAATACAAAGGAATGTGTGAAAGGCACAATTGTAAAAGCTCCAGGGCCTTTGGATGACTACTGAGGAGTGAAAGGCCAAAATGTGTTCAGCGCAATTGTCTCCGTTCGTGGGCTAACAAGACGGAGCAAGCCTCCCGAGCTCCCTGGGGATTCTGGCAGCCCTTTCTGCTGGATCACGCCTTCCCCTGAACTTCTTCATAACACGCATCCTGATCGGTGTTCATCAACTAATTGTGATTATTTCCTTACTAACTGCCTTTCCTACAAAAAAAGTCTCCGTGGGGGTACAGCACTTACCCTTGTCTTTAGCTACTATTTTCTAGTCTTGCAGCGTAGTCACCAGATACCTGTTAATGAGGGAGTGAATTTGGGTTCATAATTGCCTCCCATGCATCTAGTCTGCTTGACACATGGGGGAGCCCAGTAGATATTTGTGAAATGAGCGAATGGAGGAATGAATAAACGAAGAATTATTTCCCATCAAATGGTTGTTTTGTCTTTTGAGGAATTTTTGATGGTATCCCGCACATTGTGAATGTCCGGTTATGGAAATCCTCCAGCTGTATTTCACCGAGCTGCAAGTCGTCTCTCCTGTTTGCTATGCACAGCTCAAATCTCAGTTCACTTCTTTTAGCTTTTGCTAAGCAGCTTGGCACCTGCCCTGGTACGTGTGGCTCAGGGGTCAGCCTGAGATTTGGGCAGAGTTGATAGACACTATTTGGGGAGCAGTGGGCTCCTTCTTTGGGTGTTTCCTTTCTGGGTTGGATGCAGATCCATGATCGATCTCAGATTAGAAGTCATGAACAAAGGACATTCACCCAGTGTGGTTCCTTTCTTTCCAGTACCACCTCTTTTCCAGAGTCTGTCTGCTTTTGGTTGCTCTCTCTAGGGTCTTCAGATAGCTGGGATATTATATATTGTTATCTGCCAGAGGGAAATAGAATGATCTATCTATCTCTATCTCCCTATCTCCCTATCTCTCTATCTACCTACCTACCTACCTATTTATCAATCTAATTTATATTCCTGTTTTCAAACTACAGGAGGCAATGTAGCTTGTCTGAGCAGAATATCAATTTGTTAAGAGGTACTAATTGACTCACAGGGTCTCCAGGAGGGCCGCAGAGTCAAGTTTATAGTGTAGACAACCAAGAATAACATTAAAAGCACATTTTGATGCCTGCCCCAGTAAAACTTGCCCTTCCTCTCTTGGCATCAGCATGGTAGATCATAGAAATACCCTCAGTTCTCATCAATGGCACCGGTAATCATAAGCTAGAGACTGCCCCTTTTAAAATTTGTACATCATGTCCAGCCTCATCAAATTATGAATTTTTTTGTGAGCATGCTATTTCATGTTGGGACTGTTTGATTGGTAGAGCCTAGGCCAAATACCTAGCTGCAAGGGAGGCTGGAAAAATAAAGCTTGCTTACACCTTGGGGAGGAGGGGCTCATAATGTGGGAAATTCTCTAAATAGAGGAAAGTTTTTCAAATGATGGTAGGTGACCTAAGCAATGAGGAAAAAAAAAACATCTTTGGTAATTACTCATTTGTCTGTAGATTCATCTTATCCGCATCTGTCCATCATATGTTTTTCCATCTTTTGGGGAGAGAAACTCTGCTTTATTCATCAATTCATCTCCAGCATTTAAACCAGGATCCCAGAGTAAATAGTCAACATGATTGAAGTTCAGGAAACACCTGATTCTTCCACTAGCAATTTCCTGCCTTCCACATCCTGCCCTGTTTTTTAAACCTCTAACTGCCATCTTTTCCAAGAATCCTCTCCCAAATCTTGTCTGTCTTTGAAATGAGCTCCATATAAGTGTTTCCCTCAGCTAGATTCTGATTTTAGGTCTTTATAAAAGTTCACATTTGCCCAGTGATTTACAGCTACAAAGGATTTTCACAGTTTCAGAATTACATTTTACTTGATATTCTCACCATTTCAGAATTACATTTCATTTAATTCTTACAGGGATACCATGGAGTGGGTTTTATTGTCATCTTTTTTTGTATGGTCAGAGAATTAAAGGGAACAACCAGAGGTCACAGGGATACACAGGAGGCCATAACTACGTCTTAGGCTTAAACATCCAGTCTTGGAGAATGAGTTTTTCCTCTGGTAGCAGATTGGAGTGCTGGCCTCTGCTGTGGTACCAGGTTAACCTAAAAATCCCTGAGACTTATCTGAATACTTTATGTTTTGCTCATTGAAGTGACTAACTTGTCCTGGTTTTCCCACAGGACTGTCAATTTTTAGAAGTATAAGTCCTGAGTCCCAAATCTCCTTGTGGCCAGGCAAATCAGAATGTTGGTCAACCTGCTTGTTCAGAGATAATGTAAATCAGGCAACCCCCCACCATTTTGTAGGTGCATCTTCTGGAACACATGGTCTCTGAGATAACAGCAGGAGAAGAGAGGATGAGAGGCCTGTGGGGGCTACTATTCGGAGCCAGATGTGGAAATGGCTTCTGTGACTTCTCACTTTCCATTTGGTAAAATGCAGTCATGTGTCTCTAGCCTAGCTGCAAGAAAAGCTGGGAAATCTAGGTTTCCTGTTTGCACAGGAAGCACTGCCTGTGAATGCAGAATGTTGTATTCATTTCACCACACTCTGTGATCTGTTGCATTTTGTGTTTCCTACAGAGTCCAATGTGGCCTCTTGTCATAATGTGGGCAAGAATAATGTTTTTTAAGTATAACTTAATATATGTGTGTAAAATATAAATTTTATTTTATTTATTCTAATCATTAATAGGATTAAAAATCATATTACACATGTACACATAACAATCATGTTAGGAATAATGATTCATACTATTATGGAACACAGGCAATACAGATAAAAATAAAATCATTTCCGATCTTAACCATTATCACTTCGCAATGTAACATTTTTTTGTGTTTTCATTTTTGTTATTTCCTATGTATGTGCCATAATTTTTCCCCAGAAGTATCATAATATATTTGAAATTTTATATCTTGCTTCCTCACCACATGTAATGTTTTTAGAATATGTTTCCATAGTTATGTATACACTTTTTAATGGTATAAGGTACTTTGTTTTGGGAGCCTCCCTGGTGGAGCAAGGGGTTAAGTCACAGCACTGTGAAGCTATCCACAGCCACTGCAGCACAAGTTCTATCTCCGGCCAGGGAGGTGACCCACACATGGCGCAGCAGACCTCTCCTGTCTCACCTGCTGCTCCCTTTAGCAGTGTACTTTAGTAGATCCGCCTGTTCTGCTCCCCACTCTGTCTCTGGCAAATCCTTTCACCTCCTACCCCCTCAAACCTCTGGCCTAGACCCCACCTCTTATATGCACAAATAAATAAAATAATTTTTTTTCTTTTTAATCACGATCTCATTGTGAAGCTCACTTTTGTTAAGTGGACAAGCTCTGGAGCCTCGTTACCCCACCAAACGCTGACTAATATGTTACACGTGAATAATCGAAGTCCGTACCCTGGACATGTCCCTGGAGCACCCAGCTCTGGTCCTCTTGCCCACGCCTTCCAGTGGCCGAGGAGCCTGTGAGATGAGAAGATAGACTTTTGCAGAACACGAGGTCCCTCCTAAGCCACCCCAGAAACTCTTGCCCTCACAGCTCTGAGTCTGTTTCAGGCTGGTGCTGCTTTGCCCTGGAGGCATCCTCCTGCAGTAGAACTGGACTTTCCATGTCAGTATTCTGGACGTGAGTGTGTCAGGGCTGCCATGGAGAGGTCTCCACAGAGCTTGAACGTGCTTGCTGGTGCCTTCACACAGTCTCACTGATGCCTCACAACGTGGGGTGGAGCCCAGGCTGGCAAGTGAAAGGAGGTCGTCTGCGGGCCGTTGGCTGGCTCGTCCCCTGCCACCACACTCAGTCACAGAGCTCCAAGGAGCCTGCGGATCCAGCCAGGATCACACTTAGCCTCCAGGTCATCAGGAAAGCACATTTGTCCTGACGGGAGGACAGAGAACATCTCACTCAACAGTTGATTAGCTTGACTGATACTTTTCAGATGGCCTGTCGGCCTCCCTTCATTTTCTTGCCCTGGTTAAGTATGAGCCTAGGAGGCCCGTGCTTACACGCTGTGCAGCTTTGGGCAAGTGCCTTAGCCTCTCTGGGCCGCTGCTCCGTTAGCATCAAGATAGTGCCAACTTCATAGGGATGTTGCAGGGATGAAATGAGCTAACGCAGGCAAAAGTGTGTAAAATAAAGCCTGGGCATAGGAGACACACTAAATATGTTCCCATTGCCATTATTATTATCATTATTTTGTTAAGTATTCGATTGGCCCAGTCTTTGCAGACTTAAACAGTCACTCAGGGAGCACCTTTTAAACTGAATATTGCACACATCCATAATTATTTCTTCAGGGGAAAATTTGCTAGACAGGAAATTTTAGGGTCAAAGAGGGTCCACATTTTAAAGTCTTTTGATATGTTAATGAGCTGCTTCTAGAATTAAATTGGTTCAACATATTATTCATTAGTTATAATTCCTTGGCCGTTGAGGGTTTGGACACTAAATGATCTAGGTCGTTAGTGACATTTCAAATTTAAACTCTCAGTGGGGGAAAATAAGGCCATGAATGAAAAGCTGGATTAACCTGAACAAAAGCTAATTAATAGCAGTCTGCTCGACCGGGAAATCAAAAAGCATAGAATGAAGTCAAATGCAAAGCCCAGAAGTTCTTTCCTGGCCTGTTGACTGTGCTCGGGGTAGAGAACATTCTTTAGATCTTTTCCTAACCTTGGAAAAGACTGGCTGCAAGCATTTATCCCAGCCTGCCTCAGCCCCCTCCCAGCTGACCTCATTTGCCTCCCTGCACCAGGGTTTGTATCCTGAGCGTGGAGTTTGTATCCTGAGCGTGGAGGGCGCCGTGTTCACTTCACTCATCTCTCCCTTGAGAAATCAGCTCACTGCAGTCACTTACCGTCAGCATCTGGCAGCAGGAGGTTCAGAGAGGTGACCACGGCAGGTGGGCTTTGGGGCAGGTGTTATTTCCTCTTGGAAATGAGCTCTGGGAAGGTGACAGAAGCAAGTGGAGTTGGGTTTGGGGTTCGGTTACTCCAGAAACCCCAGGAGGACGACATAGCTCACGTGTTTTCATTTGATTTTGAGAACGTCTAATTTCCACCCTCCCGCGTGCTGGAAGCAGGCGTAGACAGCTGTGCTGTTTGCCCGGGTCCACTCGCTGCCCCCATCCACCCCGCGCGGTGCCCAGGAAGCCCGCCCGCCTGGGCTGTCTCAGCGGGCTCCTGACCCTCTGGCTGCCATCTGGGTCTAGCCAGCAGCAGCCGGCGCAGTGGGAAGAGAAAGGAGAGAGATCGGGCTGTTTCTTCTTCTGGTTCCTTGCCCCACCCCTGGGGGGCAGGTTTGTGGTGGCTGGTTTTTGCTAAGAAAGGTCCCTCTCCTGCCATACGCCCCTCCAGCTTCAGCTGTCACCAAGGTCTGATGACCTTGAAGGCTTCAGGGAGCCAGGGGCCTCCTCTTGATTTTCCAAAGGACTGGGCTCTGAGTTTGTCCCTCTTAACTTTGTCCATGGCTTATGAACAACTCGGCCCTTTGGGGGTGCTGGTTGCCGTCAGGGCCCATGTGGGACACGGGCTCTGTGGTTTGGGTGAATTCCAGAAGGGTGCTAGCCTGCTGTTTTCTCAGCACGATCAGGGGGCGCAGCAGAACGTGCTGGTTCTTCTCTGTTCTCTGGGACATACTCATGGTAGCCAAGACACGACAGCCCAGCCACAGGCGGGCAGAGCCAGAAAGGACTAGTGCAGCTAGTCCCTCGGGGGGGGCGAGGCGCTAGCCACTCAACCGTTCAGCACTTCGGCTGGTGTAGACACAACCCTGATGGGGCACCATGGAACAGGGGCGCTGCGGTTCAGCATTTCCTGTATTTTTAAGGACTGATGTTCACTGCAGATCTTTGACTGGGTCCAGACACAGCCTGGAGCCATGAAGGTGTCTGCCCCATCCGTCCAGCTCTCCTGCAGACAGCCAGATGACTCACAGCCGCCCTGGTTCCCGGAGGAGTGACTTTCACACTCAAGGGGGATGGAGACAGTTCTTATCTTGCACTTCAAAGAAAGCCTCCCCCCTTGACATCTTCCTGCCCTAAACAGCGCTGATGTGGAGACCTGGCGATGAAGGCTTTGCCTTGTCCTTTGATCTTGGGGCAAGCTGGGCCATCCTTGCTCCTCCAGGCCTGTGGAATGCCGGGCCCAACTGGCTTTGCTTCTAGCTTCCTAGAATCTTGACAGCCTGAAGTGGCTCCTTTGCATATTCAGTTTTGTGCAAAGTAAATTGCCAAAAGGTGAGGACCAGATTTCAAAAATGAGAACTCTGTACCGGGCGGCAGAGATGAATCATCTAACCAGCCGGATGCTTCTGATGCTTCCAACACACCCCACTGAATTCCTGTGCCTCTCTAGCCCACACTTCCTGATTTGGGTTTCATGGACCCCTTAGTAATCTTGTGATAGGTATGGACCATCTGTCTAATGCACTGATGCACAAACAGGGGACTTTGTGAACACAGTTTCAAACGGCTCATAAATGCTCTGAAGTCCACCCCTGGAGTCTTGGGGGTTCTGTGGATCCCAGTTAAGAGTCCCCAAGAGCACAGCCACTGCCACTCAGTCCAGGGTAGCAGCTGAACATGGTGGTTTGGAGACCCGAAATTGCAAACTTCATTATAGTCATTTCTTCTTACGTTAGTCAAATTACCTAGGCTGTCAGACCTTGGTGTCTCTCTAATTTCTGGTCCACACCTTGTATAGCTTTTGGGGGATCTTGGGGGATCACGTACATCCAGTATCCAGCACTGGTGTTGCTGGTAACCATAGTGATAACCATAGTAATTCACTCTTGGTGATAATTGTTACTACAATATAACTTCCTGTCTCTTCTCACCCTTCTGGAGGAAACAGACTCTCCAGAGACAGATTCTACACACTTTTTATGTAGAGTCAGGCCTCAATTTTCTCATCTGGAAAATGGGTTGATCTCAGGCCTGTCCTGCCAACACACAGCCTTGGTGGGGAGGAAGGGTGAAGCTAAAAGGAAGAAGAGAGCTCTCTTAAATGCAGCTCCCATAAATGTGTAACTCTGGCACCATGATCATCCTGTACTACAGAAATGTTGGTTGGTCTTGAGTTGGGTGGGTCTTTCAACTTCATGGACTTGGGGCAGGGCCTCCCTTGAAATTCCAGAAAATGTGAGACTAAAAGATCTAGCTTCTTGATGGAGGACTCATCTGGAATAGTTGTACGTTGCTAATTACTATTTTACAAAATTCATAGGGTTGAACCCATTTTCCCCCTTCTTGGAAGGAGAAAATAATACAAAGGATCCCTCAAATTGCAAAGGAGAGTGGAGAAGGGCAGGTCTTAAATATTCTTTGAGTCAATTTGTTTATCTGAGCTGAGACCACAACTATCCCTATGATGCTCGAGAGTAGGTTATATGGCCAAAACACTGATGGAGAAAAAGAAAATGATCCACAGAAGGATGGTCTGATCCCCAGATTGCACCCACATCCATCACTCCCCCAGGTCTGATAGCCTTGTGAAGGACAGGCACCCACACAAATCCCCGAGACACTGGGATGGGTGAAACTCTGCCTTGGCATTAAGGAGCTCCAGAATAATGACAGCAACAGCAGTCATCATAGCAGGCAGCCTGCCATGTGCTTTGTATATATCAATTCATTCAACTAACATTGAGGACACCTGTTATGTGTCAGGTGCTGATGTTAGGTCCCTTCCCTCGCCTGGCTTCCTGGACCCTGATGGAGTCCTTTGATCTTTGGCATGAACACACGGGGAAAGATAAAGACAAAACCAGACAGAGAGGCATCGAGAAGTCAGCCAGGTGAGGAGGAGTCAGGGAGCTGTCAGCCAGCAGAATTTAGAGGACTCCAGTCTACCCGGTCTCACGAAGACACGATTTCACCATCCACATCATTAACAGACAGTTGCTTGGGGTTGCGGGCTAATTTATGACTTGGAGGCTGTTGCCTGTGGCATGATTCACCCCTGGAAGTAAGGCCTAAGTCAATATATGTTTAAGTAAAAAGGTTCTGGAAAGCCCCCAAGGGTCAAGTGGAGAAAGCGGCCTCACATTGCCAAGAAGGGAGAAGCTGGGAGCAGCAAGGTGGAGGGGAGGCAGGGAGGCAGGAGGGAACAGGTGACAATCCCTGCAGCTCAGCAAATACAAATACATTATGCCTCTCACCCCAACACCCCGCCCCCAGCCCTGTAGTGACCTAAGAACCAGAGAGGCCAATGGAATGAACTTGTAGTTGATCTGCTTGTTCCCTTTCATTTAATCTACCTAATGCATTTAGTGGATTCAATGTGTTTAAACGTGAATGGATTTAATATACTGCTAAATGCATTAAATGTTATCAAAGGGGACAAATGACAATATCACACGCACACAGAGACACATCCTCAATTATCTGTCTATCTATCTATCTATCTATCTATCTATCTATCTATCTATCTATCATTTATCTGTATAACTATCTACAACTGGATACATAGCACTTGGATATGTCACAACAGTGTAGGCTGAGACTGTTTGATTTGACAGCTTCTTTAATGGCTAATTTTTAAAAGGCCTTAGAAAGTCAGAATATTGACCTATTGACATATGCATATTAGTCATTGTTAATTAAATTAAGTGCTGCACAGAGGACTATATATGGAGCATTTCGTCTGATTACTGAAAACAACCTTGCAAAGGGCAAAGAGTTATCCCCATTCTGCAGATGAAGAAACTGAGCCACAGAGAGATTTTTGTTCCCTTACACTCTGCCACTTTTCCCCATCAGCATTAAGGGTACCTGGCAGTCTACCCTCAGGAATGCTTTAGTTCTTCTTAGATTCTCAGTTTCATCTTCCCTAAAATGAGAGTTTGAAGGACAGTAGAAAGAGATGGGCAATTTTACCAAGCCTCTAGGCTTAGGTGGGATTCAGTGATTTTTCCCAAGAACTCATAGCATCTGTTGAAGGAGCCACACAATGCAAAAGACCATTTGATTCCAAGGCATGGCCAGAAAATAATTCCCTGTGCTGGTTAACCTGAGTGTAATCATTAAACATCACCTCATGCCCACTGTGTTCCAGAACCAGAAGACAAAAACTTGAACTCCCTGTCCTGAGGTCTGTTATTTAAAGGGTACGTGAAGCAGTGGGGAGATAGAGTGACATGAGCCGGTATAATTACCCATTGTGCGAAAATGAAAAAAAAAACGATGTGAAAAATACATAAAATTAAAAAAAGAAAAAGAAAATGGGGGAAAAAATTGCCCTATGGGACAGAATATCACATTGATGTAGAAAGAGCTCAGCATCTACATTTTGCAAGCCAAGATGCCTTCTAGATCTGGCTCTGGAGCTTCATACATGGAACTTTAAACATCTCCAGATCTTTTATTCTTCTCCCTTATCAGTGAGCACCTCTCAATCCCCAGGTAGTTCTAGAACCACCTCTTTGAAACTCTTTATCTGGGTTCTTTGCCCAGATGTGTCTGAAACTAGAGCCCAAACATCAAACCCATTAAACAAACTAATCATGTATGTGGCACATTAACATTCTTTCTCTTCTTTTTTTCCAATCCATTGTGCTGGTAAAATTTGGGAAACTGAACCCCAGGGTGGCTGAGCTGGAGGCAGTGTCCTTGGCCCTCTTCCCACCACATGAAAAACTTCAGGGTCACAAATTGAATCCTGACGCCTTCACTTTTCAGATGGAGCATGAAAGATGGGGAAAACATTTTTCCAGAAGCACAATTTGAGAAGGCAAATTTGACTCAGTGCTATGGTTTCCAGATTCAGCAAATAAAAAGACAAGATATGAGGTACATTTACAGGCAGATAAAGGCTGCCTAAATTTTGGGGTATTGTTTATCTGAAATTCCAATTTAGTTTGCTGTTCCGTAGTTGAGGCCACCTGAGTTGGATTCAAACTTTGAACCATTTGAAGAAATGGTAGAAAAATGGTAAATTACAGATGTAAGTTACAGAAGATGACAGGTAATTCACATTGGACTGTCTATGCAAACTTGGCTACCTGGGGGTAAACATCAGCAGCATTGGGTGAGTCCTTCCAGATGTGATGTCTAAGCTGTCTCTTTACTTGAACATGCTCTGGCTTTGTTGGGGGAACCGTATGCCTTGAATGAACTCCATCCCCACCTCCATGCCAAGAGATCCCAGTTGCCTAGGACTACAATTCCCATCACGCCGCAGATCTGCCATGACTCTTGGAAGGGGACTCCTGGGACGGAAGGGTGGAGTTAGGCAGCCATGCTTGATAGAAAAGAGACATGTGGACTGCAGGGGACTTGCTTTTGCCTGCCTTGAGCATGCCCTTGGGGCCCCGGCTCAGGCAACATTACCAATAGGACACATTGACCAATTAATCTCTCTCTCTCACACTCTGTGCTCCCTACCCCTCTTTTTGTTTCCTTTGTAAATAAATCTATTATTATCTTTTCTATGTGTGTCTGCTCTTGGGTCTTGTTCTGAGTTTTTTTAAGCACGGGTTTGAGGACTCACGCCCACGCCATTTCCCATTGGGGTTGCCCTGTGTAGCTTCCCACAGCTCTCCAAGGTGAATGGTATTAATGTTCCCATTTTTCAGAATGGAAAGCTGAGGTTTGAAATCTTGCAGCCAATGTGTGTTTTACCAAGGCTAGTGCATTTTAGGGCTCACTGAGTCCAGGCGCCACAGAAGTGCAGAGACTGGCGGTAACTTGCCCCACATTCCACCTCAGTCCTCAACAGAGTCTCTGCCCTTTGCTACTCTTCTCCAGAATTCCTTCCAAACTCACCCAGCCAGCTTTAGAGAAACTGAATGTCTTTAATAGATTTTTCCAGACAAGTCACTTGAGAGCCAGGAAAACTCAAAGAGAGAATTAGGTGGAAGTTGGGAGACCTCCATTCTACTTGGCTCTACCGCAAACAGCTGTACAGATGTGCACACACCAGGGACCCTGTCAGAGCCTCAGTGTGGGGTCTGGAAAACAAAGGGGTCTGTAGTCAGTGGCCCTTGAAGTCTGGTCTGTGGTAGCACTCTGCTCTCTAAGATGCCCTGTCTCCTGTGGGCCCCCACGTTCCAGCCCCAACCCCAGCATCTCAGGCTGATACAAAAGACAGCAGACAAATCCCATTACAGACCACTCCTGGAGCCTCTGCTTTGTGACTGACTGTTATGTGACCTTAAATAGGCATTCTCCCCTAATCTCCCTGGCCCTGGCCTCTCCTATTAGCAGCTGGAGACAAGGATATTTACCTGTAATAAAGCTCTTTGAGCTCCTCAGATAAAGAGCTTTGCATTAACAAAGCTCAAAGCAGATTTTTTTTTAAAATGGGTCAGCACAGCAGCTTTGTTTTGAGTTTAGTGTTTCTTTCTCTTCACACTCCAGAGAAGTGTAAAGTCATGTTTGCCCTCGGAATTCCCTCCCGTTAATTCTTTTGTTTCCTTCTGGGTTCAAATAGAACTTTTTTTTTCTTACCCTAGCGCTCTAGGGATTTGGTCATTCTTTACCTTGTGCTCTTAACAATTCTTCAGCCCTCAAACACTTAGAACACATTTAAACCCTAGCAAGTCTCAGTGCTTTTTGGAAAAAAAATTACACAAATTTTAAGAAAAAATTAGATTTCATACTTAAGTAAATCCAGTTTCTTGCTAATGGCCTGTGTGGCCCCTGGGACCCTGCACTATTTCTCCAACCTGGTTCAGATGGGTTCCTTTCATTTCCTGTTCCACGCTGATTTTCCTGAGATACTTGCTTTTTTAACACAGTTATTCTTCACAATCCACTTTCTCTGAAACAAAGTATTGGAATGAATGCAGGGAGCCAGGAGGAGAAAGCTCATTCCACGCTGTGCCTCCTACTAATTACACCCCAAATCCCTGGGCAATAAATACGCATCAAGCCATTATCC
The DNA here is from genome assembly GCF_014898055.3 of Talpa occidentalis. Taxonomy (NCBI): domain Eukaryota; kingdom Metazoa; phylum Chordata; class Mammalia; order Eulipotyphla; family Talpidae; genus Talpa; species Talpa occidentalis. Next base: position 82,729,981 of record NW_023601433.1, on the reverse strand, counting down.
TGTGCAACCTTATGATTCTATGAGTCTTTCCAGAGAGACGCCACACCTGGTTTGAGAACCTCAGTTCTAGACCCAAATAAACTGCACAGTTTTCATTGATAAGCTGACTCGACCTCCACTCCAGGGCCAAACATGAGGAGGAGGTCAGGCGGGGTGGTGCTGTGTTAAGAAGGCCACTTAAGGTTACCTGAAGTCAGTGTGTTACAGGGCAGGGAGAGGGGCAGCCCAGACCCCCTAAACCTGCCTGCTCTAGATGGGTTCTGCCATCCGCTGCATCAACACAAAACATATGGGACTTTAATGGGAAGGAACTTTAATACAACTAGGAAACAATACAGGAAAGGCAAAGAATATAGTTTCTAAATCCAGCCCCCAAAGTTACCCGTCCCCTCGTGGGTAAAAGTCCACCCAAGCAGGATTGGCCCAGAGTAAGGCCCCAAAGCCTGTCATAAGTCTGAACATCTTCCAGTGAAGACCCACAGAAAAGGATCAGAAACAAGCAGACAATTCTGGAAGGAAAAGAGCAAAATTAACATCAAGACAAAAACCGCCATGGTCACCTCCCCACGGGTCTCACCCACATCTGTGTCACCCAGTCCACGACCAAAAGGCCAGCGCAGTTTCTTTACATCTCTCTCGGCTCCATGTGCCTCCTCCAGGTCTCCTTCTGGCTCCACTCTGCTTCCTTCCTTCCTCAGTCTCCTCTGCAGCTTCTTCTCTCCCTGCTCAGCTCCACCCTCCTTTTGAGTGGGGCAGGAAACCTGGAACCTCCCCTTTTCCTGGGGACCCCCTGTTACAAGTTCACGGCCATGGATCTTTACTGAACTTTATTTGAAGATGTCAAAAGCCTAAATTTGAGGCCCTTTTTTTATTGAAGTATAATTATATCCAATAAAATGCATAGATCTTGAATTTACAGTTTGATGAGGGTTTTTTTTTTTTTTTTGTGGTACCCTCGCTGGTGGCCGGGGATCGAACTGGTGCTGCAGAGGCTGCAGGCAGCCTTGCAACCCAGGGCTCAACCACTGCGCCACCAGGTGAGGCCCAGTTTGATGAGTTTTGACAAATGTATACAGCCATGTAAATAACACCCCAATCAAAATAGAAATCATTTCATTACCCTACAAAGTTTCTTCAGGTCTCTTCAGTCTATCCACTGAACCCTGCATCCCAAAGGCATCCACTATTCTGATTTCTATCCCTAAATGCTAGTTTGTTCTTGAACTTTGTAGAAATGGAATCATACAGTAAGTACTCTTTAATGCTCAGTGTGTAAATGGTACTTATTTGAATGGTTATATTCTCTTTAATATTTATAAATTTCTGAATATTTACCACATTATTTTTCAGGATAAATCAAAAGGACTTAATTGAAAAGAGCATTAACTAAAGCAGGGTATAGGTGGCATGGGAGTGAGCTGACATTTGGAAATGCTGGATTCTTTTTTATTTTTAAAGATTTATTTATGCATACAAGAACTGGGGTACAGGCTAGAGGTGCAGGGAGTGAGAGGATTCACCAGAGACTGAGTGGGGAACAGAACAGGCAGACTGACTGAAATACACTGCTGAGGGGAGCAGCAGGCGAGTCAGGAGAGGTCTGCTACACCACATGGGTTGCTCTCCGGCCAGGGACTGAACTGGTGCTGCAGTAGTAGGGGTTAGCTTCATAGGTTGCATCTTAACCCCTGTGCCACCAGGGAGACCATGTGGAAATGATGAATTCTTAATGGTAGTAAAGAACTAGAGTCCAAGGTCACAGATGCCCAGGCCCCTGGGTCTCCACCACTGATAAGTTGAGTGACTGAGAGACAAGCCAAGGCCTCAGTTTTCGCATTTGTAAAGTGAAAATGATTTTACTAAATCCTCGAGGACTGTTGTGAAAATGGAATCATGATATAGATGTAAAGCTTTGAAATCAATGTGTGCCACAGACGATGATACACAAAGTTCTTATTAGATTCAGGATGTTAAGAGGCTAAACTAGTAAGATTTTCATTTTAGCCTGGAGCCTCTAGGACAGCTACACACTACGGCCTTCTTGGCTCCCTCTCCTTGCTCCCCTTTGGGATGAGCTCACAGAACCCTCAAGTGGAAAGTCAGAGGAACATCATGGGGGTGCTGGGGGCAAGCAAGCCCTCATCTGCCTGATTCCAAAGTCCAGCTGCTATTTCTTTATTCCTTTCACATTCTTACTCACTTCGACATCTAAGCCTGAGTTTCTCCATCTGTGCAACAGGGATGCTAAGAGGACCTTTTAAAATTGGATTTTGGCGTGTACTGAAAACACCAAAAACCTGGACATAGTAAACACTCAGTAAACATTTGCCGTGATTATTATTTTATTATCTCCCCTGCCGAGGATGACAATGGACAACCGCCTAAGCCTGCCTGCTTTCTCGAGGTCTCTAACTTGCGGGAAACCTCATCAGGAGGGCATCTTTAACTGAGCAATCCAGAGTACTGCCTTTTAATATTTAATGAATTCCTGAGGCTCTCAGAGAGCAACGTGAGAAATATCCTGTAGAAATCTATTAGCGTTAATAAAATACCACCCAACAGGTTGGCCATTACCAGCAATTAAAGTTTTCAAGCAGGTCAAATAACTCTTCGCAGTGATTTGCGTGCCTCCTTTTCCGCCCACCTTTTTTCAGTTTATGGCAGTGTATATTATTCCTTTGTTTAAGGTCCGCTAGCTCGGCCTGCCCTCCCAATTCCAGCCAGTGGTTTCCACACTAACGAGGTGTTTATATTCACTGCTCATCCAGTGCAGATGTGAGAACTCCAAGCTCCCAATGATAATTGAGGAATTTGAAGTTGGTTGCCAAAAAAGGAATCCCTTTCAAAAGGAGCCTACCGCCTTTTCTGGGCTTCGTGAGGTCAAGGAAGATGAGGCGAGAGGGAAGAAGGTGCTGTCTCCCCTGCCTTTCCTCATAGGAGGAGAGAAGTCAGCTTCCAGGCACTTTCCCATCTGTCCCTTGTAAGAGGGTCACAATCAGACAGACAGAAACGCTTCATGGGCTCATTTGCCAAATGGAAAAACTAAGGCTCAGAGAAGCAAAGCGACTTGCCTGAGGCTACACAGCCAGCCAGGGGTGATGTCAGGTTTGGAATCTGGGTTTTAAGGTCCTGAAGCCTCTGTTGTCATTCATGAGAGGTGGAGGCCCACACCATTTCGGGGGCACTTTTGAAATTAGCATGTCAGATCTCTGCCAGTCAGATCTGCACAGGCAGCATTAGGGGTGGGCGTTTGCAGTTGGTACCAGCTACCCCCGTGATTCCAAGGGACTTCTTCTGGTATAAGAACAGCAGCCATGCACGGAGCATGCTCTGTCAGTGGGGTGCAGCCTTTCTTCCTGACACTGAGCAGTTGGTGCCCCGTGACCTGCTTCCTTAAGGACACCTTCATGCGCTCTCCTTGGGAGCTGGGCCCAGATAAGAGGTGTCGGTGAAGGGGCTTGAACCTCAGACAAGCCTGGATTTGAACTCACTTCCACTACTTACTAGTAGTCTGACCACTTGACTCTGTCCAGCTGAGCCTGTGCCCCCATCTGCAATGTTTCTAAAGGTGGTTGTGGGAATTGAATATAATAATACAAGGTTTATAAAGAACTTTCTGATGATTCCTGATACATAGACAGTGATTAAAACACAGCTCAAATGTCATTGATCATGGGGTGTAGATTAATGCCCTCCAAGCATCCACCAAATCCAACCATACTTAGACCAACTGAACTGGAGCAGAACATGGGGCTCATTTATTACCTCCCTTTATACAGGAGAAAAAAACTGAGGCCAGAGACTAAAAACCCAGGTTCAGTTTTCATTGGATGAATTCCTTGAATTTGCAATCAATCCTTTCCTCTCTTCCTCCTTCTCACCCTCTTCCCTCTCTTCCTACCTCCCTGATACCTTTCCTTTCAGATCTCATTCATTCATCATGCAGTATTTACTGAAATCCTACTCATGCTCATCTTAGTACTTTGTTAAGGTTTTTTATTGCAAAACACAAATCATTTTCAGATGGCCTAAGAAAAATAAAAGAAAGCCATTGATTGGAATGACATGGCCATGGTTCATGATATTGCATCTAGCCAGACACTAAGGTTTATAGAAGAATGGAGGTGACAAGGGCAGCTCTAGGTCCTCCCATAGGGAGGATCCATGGGCCTTTGCCCACCATGTTGCCATGCTGCCTCACTGCTCATGTTACGTTTCAAATTTTCAAGAGAGACTGTGATTGGTTCAGCCTTCATCATGTGATAATCATTGGCCCAATCAGCTATGATGAGCAGGGTCACATGATGCATCACTTTGCGTGTATCTGGAAGCAATGCCAGCTATTTCCAGAGAGAGAATTCGCAGGAGCCTGACATGCAACTCAAGAGGTGCCCACGGGTATATCCTGGCTGGGATTGAAATAAAAAGCCTACCTCAGGCTGCTGAATATCTGGGGTGGAAGCAGTCACAAGATGGGGTCCTTAGCAGCTTCAGCCATTCAAGCACCAGCATATGCAGGTCCCAAACTACACAATCCTTGAAGTATGTAAATATGACACTGGCTCAATACTGAGCCTGCCACATAGTCTTGGTACTGCATTAGTCAAGGCATGCTAGGTTCTGCTGCAGTAATAGATTTACTCTTTTTCTTGGTTTCTTTAAAGAGCAAAGGCACACTTTTTACACACACACACTTCCTGTCCAATGAAGTCAATCAGGGATCCATGCAGTCACTCAGGGATCCAAGTTGAAGGAAGTTCCCCAATAGGAGTTGGTTGTTTCCTGCAGCAGGGTGCAGGCAGGCTACCTATCATGTTACCTAGGGAATTTTCCTTCATTCAGTCTAGCATTGACACAGGTCCCAGGTCTTGTGCTAAGCAGGCATCAGTTCTACTACCCACAACATGGCATAGTTATGACTCCTGCCTGCAGATGAGTAATTGGAGGCACGGAAAGGCTATGTCCATTGCCCAACCCACACAGATAGAAGCAAAAGAACCAGGCTTCAAAACCAAGTAATTACTGGGCCTCCCTGGTAGCGCAAGGGGTTAAGCACCGCACTATGACGCAATCCGCAGCCTCTGCAGCACGAGTTCGATCCCCGGTCAGCCAGGGAGAATCCCACATGGTGCTGCAGACCTCTCCTGTCTCACCTGCTGTTCCCCTAGGCAGTGTATTTCAGTCAGTCTGCCTGTTCTGCTCCCCACTCTGTCTCTGGTGAATCCTCTCACCCCATCCCCGCATCTCTGGGCTTCACCCCAGCTCTTGTATGCATAAATAAATAAATCTTTTTAAAAAATTGTAAAAAAAAAAAACCCAAGTCATCAGAACTGACACCTTCCCTCCCCATCATGAGTTATTCATACTCCTGGGAGGCACATCTGCTCTCTCTGAGCTGCAGGGTAGAATGTTGCAAGCTCAAAAGAGACCAGAGAAGCAAGTTGGGAGGAAGGGAGTTGCTTCTTCCAGGGAGGAGGAGGCCATCATGGCGGGAAATGGGGGAAGAGCTGACGTCTTTGAACTGGATCTTGGGCTCCATAAACACTTGCTTGCAAGGAGCCATCATCCAGCAAGTGCTCCTCAGTGATCCAGGCTGCAACAGCCAACAGGAGAAGGGGAGCTCAAGATGTTTCTAAACACCGGGCGAGACCAGAGCCCACTGGAATTACCCAAACCAGCCAATGGCAAGCTAAATCCTGCCTTGCCTCTCCTTGCAGAACCCCAACAAAATCTCTCCTCTGACTTCTGCAGGGAAAGTCTTTCTGGAAGAAGGTGCAATCTGCAAGGACCCCGCAGGCTCGCAGAAGCCTCCTTGTGCGGGCTGGAGTCTTTCTGCAAAAACCGCGAACTGGAGGAAAGCAAGTCAGGCGGTCCCCTCCAGAGGCGCAGGATTTGGGGAGCGCCCAGCTGTTTCTGATTGAGCCATGCATCTGCCTGTCAGTGTCCTCCTGCTGGGGAGACAAGAACAAATGACTGGAATGGCGAGGATGGACAAGAGCGAATGTCAGGCTTGCAAAGCAGTTGCTGAGACGGGAAACAGGCGACGGGAGATGGGAACTTTATTGCAGTTAAATCCCACTGAGTTTGCTCAGATTAGAAAGAAGACTTCTCATTGGAGGACTTTTCTCTCCCCCGCCCCCCTGTGCCTATGCCAATTCTATGTTAATAGTAGTAAGGGACTGCTGGTCCCTATCATCTGTTTTTTTTTTTTTTTTTTTCTTCTTCTTCTTTTTTTAAAGATTTATTTATTTATTTATACAAGCACTGGGTAGAATTAGAAGCACGGGAGGGTGAGAGAATCCACCAGAGCCAGAGCTGGGAGTAGAACAGGCAGACTAACATAATCCACTGCTGAGGGGAGCAGCGGGCGCGGCAGGAGAGGTCTGCTCGCCATGTGGGACCCTCACGGTGGCCGGGGATCGAACCAGCGCTGCAGAGGCTGAGGGCAGCTTCCCAACCTAGTGCTGAACCGCTGCGCCACCAGGGAGGCCCTGTCCTTTTTTTTTTTAAACACAGGAAATTTAGGCTCTCTTTCTAAAATATGGTCTGGCAGTTGTGCCACTGGCCTTTGAGATTCTTCCCAGGAAAATCAGTTGTTTCCATGTCCATGTCTCGGTGGCCAGTCCTGTTTTGGCCTGTCTCTTATGGGTGATGTAATATACACATGTGTCCAAAGCCCAGGCACACCGTCTTTTGAGTTTTCATTTCTCAGACTCAGAAATCCCTTGGACCTGCAGCCCTCGAGTGTCCGATTCCAACTGGATCGCACCCAGTGGCCCAGCAATTGGACACTAACTTTTTGTGTCAGTTTTTCCTCTATGCCTGAAAATCGCCTCTTCTGTCTCTACACACGCCACCCGGAAAAATCATCATCACCCTTCCCTGTGTGAGTCAAGCACCCTCTCCTCTGAGTAGGTGCTTAACCAAAAGGTGAGGTGGCAGAACGGAGAGCCTGGAGGATAAGACCAAAGTCCTTCCCACCACAGTGTGACACAGAGGAGTAAGAGTAAGAGAGAGTGGACAGTGGCCAGTGGCCTCTCCTGATGTCAGGTAGCAGCGTTGTGTGACAGAGTAATTATTAAGCATCACCTTTTACTCTCAAAAATTCTCCTGGGTTACAAGAAAAAGGTGTGTTCATTGATTTGATCCTCACAACAGCTAATGAAGCAGATACTATGATTGGCCCCATTTCATAGGTGAGGAAACTGAGACTCTGAGAAGGGAAGTGACTTGCCTGAAATCACACAGCTCAGAAGAGGTAGAGGTGGGATTCAAATGCAGATGGGTTAGATCCATTTCATTGAAGGTAGAATAGAGGAAATATTTTATTTCCAAGGATTAATTAAAGAAGAGAAGGTTAACAGCAGGGAAACATCTGAACTCCCTGAAATGCTTTGTAGATACTAGGGTGAGCTTGACCCCTTATCTATTCATTCAACATGCGTGTGTTAAGCACGAGTGTGCGTTGTGTGTGCAGGTGCCATGTTGAGGGGTTACACGGGACCCCACCACCAGAGCTTTCGCTTATCTCCCAGCAGTCTAACAGAGAGGCAAAACTGTCCACTTTCTAGACAAATCCAACCTACTTGGGTACCTACAGAATGAATTTTTAAAAAATAAAGAATTGTTAGCAATAGTATAAATCAGAGACTTCACATTGAAAAAAGTCACCCACATTTTATTTCCCTTAGGGAAAAAAATTGGTGCATGTAATCATATCAAGCCCACTTTTTTTCCGAGGCAGCAACTCCCTCTTTAACTGAGACCTACACCCCAGAGCTCAGCTGAGGCCCCATCTGGGCCACATTCATCATTATGTCACCTTCCTGGCTCCTCAAGGCATTTGCTTTTACAAATCCTGTTTTACATGCACCTTCGTCCTGCAGTTTTCTTACATGTGCTTTTCTAAAAAAGTTTTCAAATATATGCATTTTACTGAGTTTCCTATTTTAACTGTTTGATTGTATCCCCTTTTTTAGAATAGATTTATTGATTCTTCAGCTGCCCTATGTCATGTCCAAGGCAGACATTGCTAGTCGATCACGACCCTAAAGCTGCCTCTGTTTCTCACTGTTTTCCCCTCACAGCTGCAGGCAGTCATGGCTAATCCATCAAAAATGGCATATATTCATGAATTTGTTTGTTTTTCTGAGTTCGTATTTACTTAAAGATGGAGGGGCACATTTTGTTCTTCCTCACTTATTACCCGCCCCTCAAGGCAGGTCTGAGCCTGAGACTCCCCTAATGTGGTGGTGATTGGCCATCTCGGAGCCTGGCCATCTGCTGGGCTTCTAAAAAAGGGAGAGATGGAAAAACATGCTCCTTTTCTGTCTCTCCCTCTTGCAAAAAAGAGGAAAATGAAGAAAAATACAAGCCAGCCAGGAGCACATCAATGCACTTGACCTTCCAAAAGAAAATTAATTCCAATTTCACACCTCCTGGCTATGTTGCTCAGCTTTGTCAAAACGTTGGCTTCATTAGGGAGGAGATGACATGGCTTGAGGGCACAAAGAGCCTGCCACCTCCCCACTGGGTTGAGTTAGCAGGAGCTGGCAGGAAGCACTCAGAGGCGCCGGCCCTGTCAGCTTTTCACTGTGGATTAAGCTCCCTTCTTTTGGCTCTGGAAATTGTTATCACTGTCGAGCTGCCCCTGTGAGTCTTACCAGGCTCCCTGACAGTGCAGGCCTGCAGAGGGGTGGACTTTCAGGGCCTTAGGGTGGAGGGCTGGGCAGACTGTGAGCGGAGGGCAGGGCCACTGGAGAAAGTGTGCCTCCAGGTATCTGTGTATGTGTGTGACGTGTTGGGGGGATGGAATGTGGGCATGTGGTGGGGAGCATATGCCAACTCAGCACTGGCCAGCATGTGCGGATGCCCACGTATGTGTAATTGGATGTACAGGCGCATGTACGTGGAGCGGGGCAGTGTGCATGCATGTGCTTGTGTTACAAACACACTTCTGTGGACACATAAGAGGGCATCTTGCATACCTGCATCCTTACATGTCCACTCCAGTGGATACACATGCCAACATATGCATCCGTGGGCATGTACAGACATACGCATGTGAGTGGGGGTGCATAGGCATGTGTGGTTAGGCATATATGTCATCAGCACATGGGACTGTGTGTGCAAATCTAAGCAGGTAATTGTGCATGCACAAGTGTAGATGTTTACGTGTCCACATTCATTTGCACATGAGATTGTGTCCCCGGCTACCTGACCCCAGCAAGTCTCACAGCATGTTTGGGCACCAGAAAATCATAGATATGAATTTCCTCCCCTCTTCTTTGAATGATGCTGATGTTACAGACATTATTAAAAAAAAAAAAAAAGACAATTATTGTGACAAATCCCAGAACATTTTAGACTTCTGGACTCATTGCTTTGATTTTATGTATTTATTTATTTTTAAAGATTTATTTATTTATGCATACAAGAACTGGGGTTCAGGCCAGAGATATGGGGGTTAAGAGGATTCACCAGAGACAGAGTGGGGAGCAGAACAGGCAGACTGACTGAAATACAGACCTGCTGAGGGGAGCAGCAGGCGAGTCAGGAGAGGTCTGCTACACCATGTGGATATCTCCCTGGCTGGGGATCCAACTTGTGCTGCAGTGGCTGCAGATAGCTTCATAGGTTGCGTCTTAACCCCATGAGCCACCAGGGAGGCCCTCATTGCTTTGATATTAAATAACTGTTTTGAATTTTATGAGCATTGGAGGGTTGGAGGATTTTCACTATCTGGGTCCTAAACTGACCCCACTTTACATGTGAGCCATGAAAGATTGTGCATGGGTGTGTGTGTGTGTGTGAGTGTGTGCACACCTGCACATGCACATGGATATCTGTGTGTGTTCATATGAGCAGCAATTCCCTGTGTACTTAGTTCTCCTTGTACACATTATTTGCAGGTTTTGGTTTAACTTGCAAATACATGCAGAGCTTCATTAGGTACCACTTTATGTACCAGAGAGAGAAAGATGAGTAAAACTCGGCTCCTGCCCTGGGTGAGAAAAGAGGCCATGATTGATTAGTGATGTCTGCCACAGCCATGGGACGTGGGGGTTGTGAAAAGTGTGTCATTTAGTTACCAGAATCAAAATATCAAAACCCAATGGTTCTTTGAGAACCTGGATTCAATTTCCTCATTTTACAGCTGATGAAACTTTAGCAGAAAAAGAAAAGGAGTTGTTGAAAGCAGAGCTGAGACTAGAATGAAGGAAGTCAGGAGATGTGGATACAAAATTGAGGAGGTCAAGCCCTCACCTGCATGAGGTCAACCCCTCACCCGTGTGACCCCAAAAGCAACAGCTCCTAATAGTATGTGCTTGGGGTGTCTCATTTGTCTCACTTATATCCTTGCCCTGGCTTAAAGTCACTTTTTCAAAAATCACCGCGCTGCTCTTAAGAAGAATCACTGCCTTGCTGCGCTAAGTTCAGTAACTCTACTTGTTAACATTCATCTGATTAAAAGTGATAGAAATCAAATGAAGCTTAAGAAAAATGGACATCTTGTAGTACTCAAGGGCAGGGAGCCAGACAGGGCAAAGAAAGCTCTAGTAGTGGGACTCAGGGAGAGAATCTTCTGTCTCTGATACTTGTTTCCATTGTTGTCTCTGACCTGAAAGTTTTTCCTGCTTCACCAGTTACCAATTCTGGGCACTGGGGAAATTTCCTTCATTTTCTCACCTATACAATAAGAACGGTATTTTTTGCTTGCCTCTTAGGGCTAGTAATTTATGTACTTCACTCAAGTGGCTGAGAAGACAGTAAGTCCTCAGTGCATCCAAGCTCTCCTCATCAACACCAGCACCTCCACCCACTTCTTAGAAAGACACTCAGATTGGCCCAGGTTGGGCTAATTTGGAACCAATCAGCTATGGCCAGGCTGGGTGCTGGCCTTCTGGGGGGCCAATTCCTGCTTCTTAGGACAATTGGTGGCTAAGGAGGTGAGCAAGGTAGACTTCCTTGTCTAAATTCTGGAACATTCCATGGTTTGTTTTCACTGAATAGCACTGAGGACTGTGGAGCACTTCTTGTCTGCTCCATTTTGATGAGTTAATCAATTCGCTCATTCCCCTATAGAGAACTCCAAAATGGTTCAATCTGTCTGACTCCCCGGTGTTGAGTTCAGGAAGGGCCTCAATTAGTCCACAGCTTTTCTGTTCTAGGAGGTACCACTGAGTCCATTGGATCCAGTAGGGGGAGGTTTTGTGGTTCAGGAGTTGGGGGCAGGAGAGCATGGTTGTAGGGTAAGGTAAAAGTATCAGGCTTTTCTGCCCTCCCGCCATCAGGATAGAGGAGGGAACCCTGCGGTCCTGAATGCATGCCTGATGGCGGGCACCTGGAGTGGATACACCTGGGCTGAGAGACTGCGTTTATAAGGGCGGCGTCACGGGGACGCCAGCAGAAGCCAAGAAGCAGAATGAGAAGCAGAGGAGAAGCCGAGAGAAGAAGAGAAGCCGAGAGAAGGCCAGAGAGAGCCCAGATAGAGTGAGGATTTCTGGGGGCTGGGAGGCCTGCCAGCCTCCCGGTCCCCCAGCACCCCTGCCTGCCGTGTGCCTGGTAAATCTAAATAAAAAGCCTGCAAAAGCCACTGAGGGCTCCAGGACTCCTCCTTGACCTGGCCTGCTGGATCAGAAAACCTGCCTTGTGTCATCCTGCCCCTACAACGGTCCAGGTAAGTCTTCAGGTGTTGCCAAGAGAGGGGGAGAAGGAGAAGGAACAGGCAGAGGAGGCGGAAGAGGGAGAGGAACGAGAGGAGCAAAGAGAAACAATGGTTGTAGGTGATTTTTAAAAAGATGGTGAGGATGCTGCTGCTGGTGATGTCTTGATGGAAGTGAGAAGGAGGGAGGCGATGTTTCCAGGGGATGCGCAGCTTCCGGAAAGCCAAGCTCAATGAACACAGACTAAAATGGCCTCCCTCACTGTGCTCTTACCTGTCCCGCACACCTGTGCTCTGCCCCACCCCCAACCTCCCCAGGAGAAGAAGAGGAGAAGGGGCACTCGGACCCCCGACAACAATTCCAGAGTTCTGGTTCAAAGGAGGGTGGTCGGGCTTGGCGAGCTCTGCCCTCAGGTAGAACAGAGGGGTTGGAGGGCAGCTGGTAAATAATTTACCTAGGCTGCTGGGTGGAGGAAATTGCTGATCCCATATCAACAACCCGGGAGGTGAGGATGGGGCCCTCAGAGCACAGGGTGGTCCAGGAGTGGAAAATATGCAGTAACTTTGCATCCAAGGGTAGGACGATCCTCTCCCTTCTTCCTTCACCCAGCAAAGTCCTGGGGATCACAACTGAAGGAGCCCCCTGTGTCAAGAGCCCTCCATGTGCAGGGGCTGAGCTCACTGTCTCCGTGTATTTTGAGGAAGCTACTTCCAATGCGTGTGTAGGGTGAGGTAAAAGTATCAGGCTTTTCTGCACACCCCCCCTCCCGCCATTAGGATAGAGGAGGGAACCCCGTGGTCCTGAACGCATGCCTGATGGCGGGCACCTGGAGTGGGCACACCTGGGCTGAGAGACTGAGTTTATAAGGGAGGCGTCACGGGGACGCCAGCAGAAGGCAAGAACGAATGGAAGCCGAGAGAAGAAGAGAAGCAGAGAGAAGGCCAGAGAGAGCCCAGATAGAGTGAGGATTTGCTGGGGGCTGGGCGGACTGCCAGGCTCCCGGCCCCCCAGCACCCCTGCCTGCCGTGTGCCTGGTCAATCTAAATAAAAGACCTGCAAAAGCCACTGAGGACTCTGACTCCTCCTTGACCTGGTCTGCTGGATCAGAAAACCTGCTCAGTGCCCTGTTCCTGCCCCTTACAACACGGAACTGCTGATTTCCCATCACTGTAAGAGTGTGAAACCGGCGGCGTCAGAGGTGTCACTCTTGCTATCACTGTTGTTATTATTAAATCTCGGACCCTCCTCCCACAGACTGTCGCAGAATGAAAAGAGCCAGAAGGAAGCAAACGCTTGTCCGGTATATTGTTATTATTCTGCTTGCTTCATTCTCTGGTTGGCTCCTTGGTCAGAAGATTCATTCGCTCGCCAGTCCCGGCTGTGCACCTGGCAAGCTCAGCTTCACCCAGTGGTGCCCATTCTCACCTTTTGCACATCTGGGCTTCTTGCCGTCTTTGAAGTTTGCAGGCTTAGACTGTCCCCTCCTACCTGCCCCTGCACGAGCCGTGAGCTCAGGCCCGGCACTTGGTAGGTGCTTTACATGGTTGAATTCAAAGGTAGGGGGAGGCCCAGCAGGGACTCTGCAAGCGCCCGTTGGGAGTGCTCAGCAAACATGTCAGATGCAAGGGGAGCTGGAGGCCAGACGCTCACATTTGTTTCCAAGTCTGGTTTGGGGTGTGGGGAGAGGGGAGGTAGGATCTGTTTTTATTTGCTGTCGCTTTGGTCTGATTTTCACTGTATCACCTTCCCTGGAAGGGAAGGGGCCCGTCAGGTGAAGGGCGAGGAACCCCAGATCAGGCCTGGCTTACATTCTCCGAACTTTCTCATATTACCGGCGGATGCCCCCGCACAGGCCAGCTCATTGTGTGAAAAGTCCCCCAAGAATCGTGGTGGACCCTCGACCGTCCCAACTCCCCCGCCCCAAGCAAACCCCCAAGCATAACAGCCACGAATTCCCTAAAGCGAGTGACCCCAAGCACACCAAAGGTGCACAAAAGGCAAAAAATAACAGCTTTCCTTCATGCTGCCGAACGCCCGCGATGCAACGCCATAAAGCACTTGATTTAGGATATTAAATACCGCTGGTGATGAGAACGTCATGTAAGATTTGCTTTGCGACGTCTTTCTTCTCAAACTGTCATTAAAAGTGATTTATAGGCGAGCCCAAGTCTAAGGAACAACATGATTAGAATTGAGGGTTTGGGAGATCGAGTTTCCACGGCAGCCTGGCCGCGCGGTCCCGAGGCCCACAGACCGTGGAGGCCGCAGCTGAGGCTGCAAAGGGGCGCGGGCGCAGAGGGAACACGTGCTCCTTGCGAGATGCAAACAATGAACCCTTGTCGGACACGGTGCACTGCGGGTTCCAAAGGGTGGATTCCAGACAGCCGGGCTGGGGGACCCTCCTTCCGCGGGAGCCCCGGGAAGGGAAGTCTCCTTCATAATGAGCAGTCCCAACCCAGACTGGAAATGAGATGATGCGGTCAGATCCTTAGGTGATGAGGACGTAAGTCTTCTGCATTTTACCTTGGTATGTGCCTGACACTTGTGGCAGCCACCAAGGAACTGGGCGCACTTGCTAGCATTCCCATTTTGCAGATGCAGAAACTGAGGTGCAGAGGCTTAACACACCACCCCACACCAGCTGTTGACCTCCCGCTGAAAGCGACACTAAAGGCTCTTTATGTCACCTCGCCCTTCTCTCTCTCCCCCAAAAGCTGCTATTCATTCGGCATCAACAATGCACCACTCTCCTGTGGGCATCCTATAGGTCAGGAGCAAATCTCGTTATAACCCCAGGGACTTGGGGGTGTACCTGACCTCATGCAGAAAGTTGAGATGCCAGGTCTCACAGGCAGCAGGAGGAGAAAGGAATCAGTCAGTCTGATGCCAAAGCAAAGGTGCTAATGATGATGTTGTATGTGTAGGATGAAGCCTAATAGTCTGGTTTGGGGCTGACAGCAAGCCCCGCCCTCAGGGATCAGAGCCTTCTGGAACCATGAAAAGGATTGGAAGTGGGGTGAGTTGGAGGTGGGGTCCACTCTGAGGTCTGACTCTTTTGGGGTCTGGATGGCCTTTGCCTCTTGGGCCAGGGGGGATGAGCTATGGCCCTGGGACCAGAGCTTTGTGACGATGGTTATGGTTGTGGTTCAGTTGTTAGGACGGTTTTCCCTAATAGGGGCTCACTTTGTCCTCAGCACAGCCATCATCATTTTTAAGATTTTTGTCAACTACCCTAGATGAGAACTACTATTATTCCCATTTTGTACACGGGAAGACTGAGGTACTGGCTGTCAGAGCCTGGTTATTGTGACTCAGAAGCATTAGCTCCCTTCTAGGGCTGTGAGGGGGTGGAGCAGATCACCCCTACCCACAATTGGAGAGAGAACTTGGGGGTCCCCAATTGTCTATGGCCTCTTGTTTGCTGAGAGGCAGGAGACTCCAGGATGGAGAGTTAGGGGGTGAGGCCCGTGGAAGGGATGGGCCTCGAGACTCTTTGCTGCTGTGCACCCAGCTGAGCCAAGGACCTGGGGACTGAGTCCCCAAAGCTTATGTGTGTTTTGATAGTGAAAACTCCAGGCTGCTGTCACAGGAGGCCTCTCTAAACCTAGGGAACAGTAGTGAGGATAGAAGACAACCCCAGGCTTCCAGCCCTAGCAGGAGAGGGCAGATGTAATGTTAGCTATGAATCATTGCTCCCTGCAAGGAGACACTTCACAAGAGTCACCTTCAAATCAAAATAGGCCCAAGGCGAGCCCTTCAGGGTATAAAGACACAGTGGAGCTCAGGGTCTGGACTCTGATATACTGAGCCCCTGCCCTTCACTGGCTGGAAGGCCTTTGGTGTGGGGCTTGGCCTCTCTAAGCCTCAGTTTCCTCATCTGCAAGATGCAAACAGTAATCAGTGCTTTGCAGGGTTGCGCTGAGTCGGTGCCCCCCCCCCCCCCAGCCCTGCACAGAGGCAGCTTTCTCACACATGCAGGCGCCTCTTGAAGCTGAATCTGACCAATCTTATCACTTCGGCCATTCTCCATCATTTCCCAGCATGAAGAGTGATGGGCATGTGCATGGCACGCTGACCACACGTCAGCCAGGCCTCACGCTCCTAAGAGCTAATCCGCTGCTGTCCTGGCGGTCGCATCAGCCCCTGTTCTGTGTCGTGTCTTCCAACCGTGCGGCGACCCTATGGAGCAGGCCCGCGCTGCAGGCGTAGTGTTGGCCATCCTGCCTTGGTCTCTCCTACTCGAGAAAACACGGTCGTTTGTAGGTGAGGTGAACGTGAGCTAACGGTGTCTGTTTTAATTTCTTTTTCTTTTTTTTAAGATTTATTTATTTATTCAAGCACTGGGTACAGTCAGAAGCGCGGGAGGGTGAGAGAATTCACCAGAGCCAGAGTGGGGAGCAGAGCAGGCAGAAGGACCAAAGGACACTGCTGAGGGGAGCAGCGGGCGGCAGGAGAGGTCTGCGCGCCATGTGGGACCCTCCTCCAGTGGCCGGGGAGCAGCCGGGAATCGAACCGGCGCCGCAGAGGCTGCAGGCAGCTTCGCAACCCAGCGCTCAACAGCTGCGCCACCGGGGAGGCCCTGTTTTAATTTCTTAAAGGAAGGAAGAAGGGTGAGAGAGAGGGGAGGAAGAGAAAGAGGGAAAGAGAGAAGGAAGGAAAGAAAGAAAGGAGAGAAGAGATGGGGAGATAGAGGGGGACAGGGAGCAGGAGAGGGAGGGAGGGAGGGAGGGAGACGGGAAAATGTTGGTCATGCGCCATAGATTACCAAGTCCTTGCAAAACATGGCAGCCCATCAGTCCACAGTAGGGTTTCAGGACACAGACCCTAAGAACCATTGCCCTGGTTTGCTCTGGATGACTTTTAGCCGCAGAGGTCCTCAAGGGAGTAATCTGTACTCATCCCAAGCCCTCCCCCTGCCCCGCTCCCTTGTCCCATGCCATCACGCCTGTCCCCTCCGCAAATTCTAAGTGTCACAAGGGCAGGAACCACGTCTGCCTTGTTCCCTGCTGTGTCTCTGGGACCACACATGTGGAAAACTCCATGAAATGTTTGCTGAGCGAGCCAAATAAGTTGAGATGATAAAAGATGGAAATGTTTGAAGGAAAGAGAAAAAAAGAAAAATGATTCATCTGGGACTGCAGTCAGAATCTGGCCACAGACTTGTTTTGTGTCTCTTGTTCTGTGCTTGCATCCGTCATGATAGGTTTGATTCTGCTGTGGTAACAAGCAGCCCCCACATTTAGAACTGTAAACAACAGTTCTTTTCTTGCTTGTGCAACAGGTTGATGTATTTCTGCCGATGGGATAGGTAGGGGTTACCCTACTCGTTTGTTCAGAACCCCAGCCAGGGCCCTCATATGCTTCTGTAGTGACAGGCGGTGAGAAGACTCTGGGGAACTGTCCCCTGGTTTTTATAGTTTCCACCTGGAAGTGATGTGTGTCACCTCAGATGGCCATGCCTAGCTTCAAGTGGACAAGGAAAGTGCAAGTCCACCTTATTCTGGACAGAAGGTTCAAAACATTATTTGGGAAAACAACACTGGTGACAAAGTGCAGCTGACACTGGAACAACAGGTTTGAACCTTGTGGGTCCACATATGCACAGACTTCCCAGTAAACAGATGACTAAACATGTGAGATCCATAAATACAGTCCAGTTCTTTCAGTGTTTTTTCTTCTTTATGATTTTCTTAATAACATTTTATTTTCTCTAGCTTGCTTGATTGTAAGAGTATAGTATGTTACATATATATATATATATAAAATGTGTGTTAATCCAAAAATTAATTCAAAATGGATCATCAAAGGCTTGGATGGAAGACCTGAAACCATAAAACACATAGAAGAAACATAGGGGAAACATTCTGTGACATTGGATGCAGGGATGTTTGGGGGGATTTGACTCCAACGGTAAGGGAAGCAAAAGCAAAAATAAACAAATGGGATTATATCAAATTAAAAAGCTCCTGCACAGTGAAAGAAGTTATTAAAACACCTGGTAGATACCCTACCAAATGGGAGAAAATATTTGCACACCCTATATCAAACATGGCACTAATATTGAAGATCTACAAAGAACTACAACTCACAACAAGAAAACAAAGAACCCAATCAAAAAGTGAGCAGAAGACCTAAACAGACACTTCTCCAAAGAAGACGTACAGATGCCAACAGGCACAGAAAAAAAATGCTCATCATCACTGACATCATCGTTAGTGATAATCCCAAACACCCATCGTGAAGGCCTCTGCATCTGCTGTTCCCTTTGGCTGGAACACCTGTGCTCTTTGGTGTGCAACTTCTCATCATGTAGGTCTCAGCCATCACCGATACTACCTTGTAGAGTTTCCTGACTCCCCATCCAATGTGAGCTCATGATCATCATTCTATTGTGCATAAATTTTGAAAAAATGTTCTTCTCAGTCCTTCTATAATCACGGTCTGGAATAACCTTTTTCTTAATGTATGGGTTTGTGTTTGTACTTACTGTCTTTGTTCAGTCTGCCACTAGAAATGCAAACACCATCAGAAGCACCACTGATATTCACAGATATATCCCTACCATCTTGGATTGTGATTTGCACATAGTAGGTGCTCAATAAATCTGTGTGCTATACCTGTAAAATAAACATGCTCACTAAATACACACAGATGGGCATCTCAGCAGCTACAACTGGTTTAATGGCTACTCATCGCAGCTGGTACCCTACTTGGCTTCTCTCCAGCATGTACCTTGCTTGCAGTCCCATTTTGCAGAGGAGACACCTGAAGCCTGAAGAGACTTTTCTGAAGCCAGAACTAGAACTGGCAACGACAAGATTCAACAAGGGTTTGCTAGTGTATGCCATTTCAAAGGGCTGCACTAACCCTCAAAAGGCAGCGATTCAGGCTTCTTAGGTGTAGAGGTGGAGTCAGGAGCTAAGGGGAGGGGACAAGTTCTAATTTGTGGTCTTTATCTTCTGCTTGACAGAATTCCTTTTACGAGTCCAGGAGCTCATGATTCCATTTCTTTGCTGTTTGCTGTACAGGTTGTTGCAGGTTGATGGGGACCCTCCAAAAAAAGAGATGCCTGCATCCTAATCCTCCAAGGTAGGAGCATGAGTTTCATTTGGGAAAAGTGTCTTTGCAGATGTAATTAAGTGATTAGAGCAATGAAGCCATGAGCCCAGGGAGCTAAGTGCCAGCAGAAGCTGGAGGAAGCAGGCACAAAACTTTGTGGGGACCAGGACCCCAATGACATCTGGACTTTGGACTTCTGGCCTCCAGACTATGAGAAAATAACTTTCTGTTGTTTTGAGTTCCCGCCCCCAGCCTAAGCTCACCCATGTTCTGACCTCTTGGGCTTCCATACAACACAGAAAGCCCAGAGGCCACACCCTAATGATGAACGTGGTCTCTTTTTGCTGCAAAGTTCTTTCTTTTATTATTTTTAAGATTTATTTTATTTATTTATGCATACAAGAGTTGGGGTGCAGGCCAGAGGTATGGAGAGGGGATGGGTGAGAGGACTCACCAGAGACAGAGTGGGGAGCAGAACAGGCAGATCTACTGAAATACACTGCTGAGGGGAGCAGTGGGCGAGACAGGAGAGGTCTGCTGCGTCATGTGCGTCATCACTGTGGCCGGGATTGAACTTGTGCTGCACTAGCTGCCAATAGTTTCATAGTGCTTCAACTTAACCCCTTGCACCACCAGGGAGCCCCCTGCAAAGCTCTTTCTGACCCCCCGATGGTCCTTTCCAAGTGTAGGTGCCCAGTGAGGGCTCCCTGGCTGTCAGAGCAGAGTACAAGGAAGTTCAGGGACTCTGAATGGAAGCAGTTTCCTATCCCAGGGCCGCCTCACTCTGCATCTTGGTTTGCTCATCTGTAAAATGGGCACAAAGTCCATTTGCAGTTCTGGCTGAGGTTTTTGTGGGTTAGTGTGTGAAACTCTAAGCAGAGTGCTGGCATTCAGTACCTGCTAGCAATTATCACTCTTAGGGGACCAATTTGAGAAATATAATTATTGAAATCTACATTAACTCATCCAGCTTAATTGAGTTTAGTAAATTCTGCCGTGATGCTGTGGGGATGCAGAACTAGGTAGGATCCTGTAGGCGCCACCTTGGATAATTACACTGGTTAAATGGTACTGCTGAGCTTGGCCAAGAGCCTCGCCAAAGTAGCCGGCTGGCTCAGGCTGGGGGAGAATCTGGGTTGGAGTCCAGTTCAGTAGAAAGAAAAGGGCCACATCTTAGCCGAAGCCCCATCAGAAGCATACAGAGAGTAAAAGTACTTCCATATTTCTCTTCAACAAACCAGATGGCAAGAAATGTAAAATCAAACCTATTACGAGAAGACAGAAGAAACACATTTTAATGGCTGTTTTCATCTATGTGTAGCATGACATTGATGAAAATGTGAATTATAGTTGCTAAAAGGAGGATCTTTCACCAAGAGATGTCTTTGGTTACACGGTTCAACATTCTTATTTCGGTCCAACACTTGAAGAAAGTCCATGTGACATGTTTGTGTCTTGATCAGTTTTTGAAAATGAATGGCTGAATCAAAGGCTGTTAAAAGTCCTTTTCTCTTCTTGGCCTTAAAAAAGAAATCTATTCATTTGTACATCACATCATTTCTCAGCATTTCAGCTGCCATCTAGCCTTCTCCCTTGGAAAAATAGTCCTCTAAATTACCCACTAGTGTGAGCCTCACTGTCACTACCCACTGAATTTTTTTTTTTTTTGGTCCCCGGTGGTACGTGGCCAGCCCTGAACGTGTGACAGTTTCCATGCTAGCCAGACTGCCGCACGACTCAAGGATGTCTTCCACTCTTTCGATTGGTTTGCAAGGGTCCCCCAAGCCCAAGGAACCTGAATTCTGTCTCTCTGCTCCCCAGGGGGAGGAGAAGCCAGCCTGCCCTTCCTTGTCCCCACCCTTCTTTCTCTCCACGGTCTGGGACCAGCTCTCTCGTGGCAATCCCCAGCTCCTTCGAGCAGAGTTCTGCCTGAGACGCCGGGGTGTGTTTTTCATTTGAAAAGAGTCCACATCTGGGACTCACTTAACTTGATTTGGGAAGTCCTGTGTTTCTGATCCAAAAAAACAAGACACAAAAAATTTTGTGAAAATAAGTTGGATTTTTCCCCCTTTCAATGTGGATTGATTTTCCTTCCATTAGGTTTAGCTTATAAAGAAGAAAAGAAGAGAGGGAGAGAGAGAGAATAATGAGTGCTGAATCGATGTGGCTTCAGCGCCGCCTTCCCTCTTGGGTGATGGGGCCTTCCCCGTGTGCCCCGATTGAATTATTCCACTTGCATTGAGAGGGAGTAAGCAAGGACGCAACCCTCTTCCTGATTGCTGTCCCTTTGGCTTTCCTGCCCAGGAAAAATGGTGCAGGATGAAATGAAGGCTATTAGAAACCACAAAGAAGCAAAACCTGCTTGTGGATTTGGCTGGTCTGAATTACCAGGGTAAATACTTGGAACTTTATTCCATGGTGCTGGAGAGTCTGGGAGAATATCTGGGTAAAGAAAATTTGCAGTGAGTGTCCACCCGTGCTTACCTCCTTTCTGGGATATACAGGTATTGGACCCCATTTTAGAAAACCCAAATGTAAAAATCAGATGTAGCGGGGGTGACATGTACAGGTGGTCATTTACATTATAAAAAATTCATTTTCCCCCACAGAAACACACTATATTCATTCATTAGAGTCTGTTAATAGCTAAATCCTCTACTCAAAATTTTATTTAATTTTCCCCAAATGAGTGATACATATTCTTTTAATTGATTGAATAGTTTTCAAAATAGCTAACTCCTCTACTTAAATATTAACTTAATTTTCAAAGAAAATGACTGATGTGTACATAATTTAAAAGAAATTTGCCAAAAGTGTGGATGTAAGTGCTCATTCACAGCAGTTGAGTCTAACCTTTGGTTTAAAACAACAAACATGGAAATTGCATTCATGTGAAAACACACACACACACATACACATGCAGACACATGCACACACACTTCAGGGTATATTCTGCCTGAACTGTGCATGTCGAAACCCTCATCCCCCAACAAATCATAACTTACTTTGGGTGTGAAGTTTATGTATTGCTCTTGCACAGAACAATTATTCAGATCTTTTGTTAGTATTGAAGGCAGGGTAGAAATGCCAGGACTGGAAATAAGCTACAAGCTCTGGCATGACTCAGACCTGAGTTCAAATTACAGTGGTACCAGCTACTACCTTTTGTCATCATGGCAAAGTTAATTCATCTCATACATAGTAATAATATTTCTGTAATAGGGCCATTTCAAGAGTGAAATGAGCTAAGACATATAATATGATAACTAGTGCTTGATACATTTTTAAAAGTTATTATTTCAGAATCAGGATTTTGGTTAAATATGATGAAATAATGTATTTAAGCATTTAGTAGAATTCCTGGAACTCAATAAATATTCAATAATTTTTAAGGACTCAGCCAAAGAAATAATCAACACAGACATTCTTGAGTACATTTAATGGAAAACAAGGGTTACATCAGCTAAAACAAGCCTGTAATTAGGACAGGAAATAGCAGAGTTTAAGTTCCTTCACCAAGAGAACTGAATTTGACTTTTGTGGGAGAACCAAAATTTCAAGCTGCCTTAGATCAGCTTTGGGAAGTAAACCAACCAGTCACCAGGCCACAAGGACTTTTCAAATCCTTGGGATAGTATGTCCTCAGCTAATATTTGTTAAGAGCTTATGTGTGTCATGCATCATTCTACTGATGCAATGCGTGCCCATGCATACAGGAGTCCCAAGAGGCAAGTATTGTCATCAGCCTCATTTTACAGATGAGGACACCAAGGCACAGATCAGTTTGGTCATTCACAAACTCACCACAGGGACAGAGCTGGGACAAACCGAGGTGCCTGCACTTAACTGTTCCCTTTCCTCCTCTCGTGTCTCTGCTCTGTGATATATTTCCCTGAAAGAGAGCCCTTCATCTATCTAAAAAAACCAGCCACCATAAAACTGACATTCTAGGGAACTGAGGCTGGGAAAGGAGAAGGCAGCCCATTCTGCTAAGCCATTATCAAAGAGCTGGCTGAAAGTACTTTGATGAGTGGCAGTAGCTGCAACCAATAAGAAAGCTCAATACTCAATGGTGGCCAAAAAAAAAAAAAGTCCAATAAGAGGGCACCATACTGAATGTGAGAAAGGAAATTGTGTCCAATAAGTGCACGCCATACTGGATGGTGCTGAATCAATCCAATAGGAGTGCTGCACACAAAATGCTGCAAATCTAGCCAATCCAGTTATCTCTTGTAGAACTTTATTTGGGAATTTTAGGTGCATAAAACAAGAGTGGTTTTTTGAGCTCATCAATTTTGATAATACTGAATTATAGCTTTTTGCAGATAAGATTCATTTTCAGGGTCTGCTGTGTGCCCCGCATAGGTTAGACCCTTGGGTGAGGATACGGAGCCAAACTGGGTTCTCCCCTCAAGGAGTCTGTAGTCTAGTGAGAGAGACATAATTTGAAAAATTTCTCACTGATCTAATTAAGTTTTTTGGGAAATGCATTTGAGGGAGGAGTCTAGGTCACTGTAAAAGTATAAGTATCCAGTGGTGACATTTAAAATACTTAACCAGGGTATAGCCTACCAACAGCCCATTCAGGTTGGGTCCCTTCTGGGTGGTACTGATCTAGACAGCAGAGGACAGGGGGCAGTCTCTTGAGGAAATAAACTTAATTTTTAAAGAGTTACACTTTTAATTTTGAGATCACTGAGAAGTCACAAGGAGAACTCTCCAGTCCCCTTCACCCAGGTGCCCCAGTAGCTGCATGGTGCTCAAGGACAGCACAGATCACAACTTGGGAGTTGGAGTATTTTCAGATAAATTTTGATTACAGTTTTGCAAATACACAGAGCAAAAGTTAGAATTTAAAGAAGAGGAGACAGCAGAAAAGCTAGAATCTTTTTCTTCCGGCCTGTTAGATACTCGCAGCTGGTCTCCCCGACGTCAAATATTGTTAGTGTTTTCCTCATATTCTTCTCATATAGTTGATAGATTTACATATACGCCTGTGTGTGTGCAATATGTGCATGTATGTGTGTGGATAACATGTGTGGATGTGTGTGGATGTATGTGGATGACGTGTATCCATGTGTATGTGTGCATGAGGTGTGTGTAATGCGTGTGTGTGCTTTTCCTCCACACAGAAGAGAGCGTTCTGTGAGCACAATTCTGCATTGCGTATGTTTTCATTGTATCTTGGAGAGCACTTTGGATAAGAAGGGCACCTTTCAGATGAGTGTGAGGGACCTGAAAACTGGTGTAAAGGAGTTCCTGGCCGAGGAAACTGCCTGAGCCCAGGTCCAGGGACATACAAGCCACTGGTGCTGTGAGAAAAAGGCAGGAGAGGCCGTGGCTGGAGGGGAAGTTGGGGCCTGGGAGGGAAGGCTGCTTCTCGGACCCGTTTGCGGTGTTTCCTCACGTTCTTCATGTGGTCCATTGACTGAAGCCCAAAGTCGCCCATGGGTGACAAAGGCACTTCCCATGACATACTTCCAGCTCAGCCCGGCACTCTTGCACTGGCCTGACACCGAGGTTGTAGGCCTCCTCAGGCCTGCATGATGGATAAAGGGGAACTGCTGGGTTCTTTCTCCAACCCCTCTATAGAATTTTTCCCATCCCATCGGGTCTTCCCAGATGGCTAGGGCTGAGGAAAAATGGGAATAGTGGGCAACAGCTATTTTTAACGTTTTTCTCCTCAGATTTGCAAGAGACAGCAAGACAGAAAAATATGCCTCTGATTATGACCCCTCAGTGCTTCCTAAAAGCTTCTTTCTCAACTTTTAAGTCTCCTCAGGTTTCAAATCTTCTCTTTTCCTTTCCCCTGTTCTTTTTTGCCTCTATTTAAACTAATCTAAGAAAGCTATAAAAAACCTCTGACACTATAAATTCCCCTGTAAACCCTGGTTTATAGGTTTAATTGCCCCTTTTTTTACAGCGCTGCATGCCTGGGTCCTGAAACACTTCAGTTTTGCAGGACAAGTTCAAATTCATAGCAAGAGTCTGGGCCACCACAGGATGGGGTTTTGAACTCCGGGAGCTCACAGGCACATGGCCTGGCCCTGGCTGAATGATACCTTCACAGGAAGCTCGAGTTGCCCAAGATCAAAATAAGACTTATTTTTAAGTGATAAAGCTGCCAAAACTTTAGAGAATTATAGGTTCTCTGAAGTCCCCTGATGGCTCAGAATGTGGTCTAGGTGGAGAAATTCTGATAAAAGCAACATTATCACCGATGCCATCACTGAACATGGAATGGAGTGATTGTGAATGCATTTTACACACATGGGCTGGGGCCACCATTATCACACTTACTTCAAGGTTCAGAGATGGATGTCATTTTCCTGAGCTCACACAGCAGGACAGGGAGTCCCATGAGAGGAGCAAGTCACTTGTCTTAGACACAAGCCAGAGACCTCAGCAATCGAGACAAATAACGGCTGAGTGCTAAGATATTTGAACTAAATGGAGCTGTTCCCAGTGGACTGGCCACTTGTTTTTGTAAATAAAGTTTTATTGAAACCAGGACCCAGATTAAGGTGAGTTAAGTGAGGCTGAGTTGGACAGATGCAGGGCTGGAGCCTCTCTCTTTAATTTTTTGAAATATTCTCATCATGGCTCCTTTGCACTTATTTTGATTTTTTGAGAGTCTGCAGTGAAATATTATTTATCTCAATGATGGAGTTTTTGGTGCCCCCTTAAATTTCACACTAAATCGAGTGTGTCACCTGCCCCCACCCCCCAGACCCCACCCAGTCACAGGACAGGAACACAGATGCCAAGTGGCAGCTTGTTCATCCAGCTGACTTCTACAGGGATTAAGAGTTGTACCCAGGAGGTCACAGCTCCTCCTGAGATAGTCACCGTGGGTTGCACAGCAGTGCCAAGTTGGGGCATGTCCCCTCTGTAGATCTCACCTGCTGGGCTGGAGAGGGGCCAGGCCCAGGGATAAAACTGCCTCAGGAACACTCAAGGGCCACAGGTGAGCTGCCCAGGTCTTTGTGCACCATGTCCTCAGGTCTCTCCTGCACTCTGGGCCCCTCGCCCCTTAGCTGACTGCATTCATTCAACAGATACTTGCGGAGGGCTTGTGCTTCTATACGGTTCTCTGGATGCAGGAGCTACAAGTTGGGGGCAGGGGTAGATTAAAATTGTGCTCTTGGAACTTAAGTTCTATTTAAGGTGAGAGAGAGACATCAACACTGAGTATATGGTGTAGGATAAGAAGGACAATGACACAAGTGGGCTTGGAAATGCTTGCTGTAAAAGGGGTGACAGTGACTCTGCTTTTCAGAGGCATCTGGGAGAATGGAGGGGCATGGGGCTGTGGGAGTTGTTATTCAGTGGGGATGAAGTCTCAGTTGTGGCAGATGGACATAAGGGCTGCCGGTCCGAATTGTGTCTCATAGGACAATTGGGTGCCTTTCAGAATGCATTAAGAGGGGAGATCTCTCAGCTGGGTCCTGCTTCCCTGTCCTTCACATTTGTTCATGCATCTCTGCCACGGGAAGGCCTTCCTAAAGATTCCCTGCCTGCAACCCCACCAGGCCCCCAAACCCTCCGGCCTTCCTTTTGCTGCCCGTTGCACACTCATATCCATTTAGTATTATTTACAAGGTGGGGTAATGCCTGTCTTTTCCATCAGTTGGCAAACTCCAAGCGGCAGCTCCACTTGGCGAGACTCAACGCCCAAGCCCATCGCAAACCTGCACCCTGCAGGAGCTGAGACCATGTTCACTGAATGCACGCACAACTGTGGACTATTACGTTGCCCTTTAACCTCCCTGAGCTGAAGGGATCCTAAATGGAGAGAAAGAGAGAGAGCGATTTGGCTTCAAGGGCCCCTGCCACTTTACTATGATTAAGTGATAGCATCAGAGGCCCTGTTAGGGAGGACACAGTATATTGGCATCTGCCCAAGGCCTGGGGCTCCTGGGCGCCCGCGAGAGGAGATGTATTCCTGCTGCCCACTGAGCCGAGGAAATGGAGGGCGGTCTGGTCTTTTCATCTCAGTCAAGAGATCGGAATCTCCGACAATACCAGAGGTTATCGCCCTCCCTGATTAGTCTGCCTGGAACTTGGGAGCCAAGAGAACAGCTTGAATATCACCCAAATCCGGAGCAGCTTCCCTGGCATCACTGGCCAACTGAGGGCCTGAAGCTGCTCAGAGAAAGTGATGTCATTGTCAGGAATTACAGGCGTTGGGAGGGGGTGTGGACAGTTGTTACTTTCTAGAGGAAAGTAAGATCTGAGTGTAGAGAGCCCCCCATGGGCTAGTAAACTGGGGCATCGGTTGGAAAAGGATCACAGAGACTGACTGACCTGCAAGCTAGTTCCTGAGGCGTCGTCCGCTGGGTGAAGGCCTGGGTCTTTGCTGCTGGCTGCCTGCTGTGTCTGAATTACAGTGGACTGAAGCAAACGAAGCCTCCCAGACTGGTTTTCAGTGTGCAAGGAGGCAGATTATCCTCCTACAGGAAAAAAACCCACAGTCATTCTAAATTGAGCAAAGATGGTGGTTCTTACTTTACCTTTAGCAAAGAGGCCTCCTTCTAACCATGATCTAGGGCTTGTTCTCATGTCGGGGCACTGGCCTATGGATACCCTTTGCTTTTTTAATATGACTTGGGACCTGCCCAGGGCTTCCCGTACAGAAGAAAACCAAAATGGTGCTCTGGTCACTCACACTGGAGTCCTGTGGCTCAGCGAGAAGGTTCTAGAAGTAGGCAGGCTCAGGCTGAGTGCGGGGGGTGCTGCTTGCTGACCATGAGCACTGATCAGGTTACTTGTGTCTCAGAGTCTGTTTCTTCAACTATGCAGTGGTCATGATGATGACAGCTGTACCTCCTCGCGTCTGCTAGGAGAATTGGGGGAGATAGAGGATGCCAAGGCCTGGCCCCCATTTCAGCAATTTGCACAGATCAGCCATTATAATTGCTATTTTCCACTGTCTGGCTCTGACTTTCATGCTTGACTACTGTTCTTTTCCTTTTCTTCCCTTCCTGCTCCAGGGCCCCCATCCCATAGCATTTCTCCAACAAGACTCAATTCAAAGCAAGGTCCAGTCTGAGGGTGCTCTGAGGAATAAGCAGATGGCACTTATTCAAGCACCTGGCATGCATTAGGAGCTTAATAAATGGTTTGCTGAAACTGTTGACGCTAAAACAAATGCCTTACAAGAAATTGGTATCATTTCCTGTGTCTTCCCACAGCAAGACTACTATTCTAGAAATTCTGCAATTAAAGATTATTTCCTTAGGAGAAATAAATGTGAGATTAAATGCAAATGCCTAGTTTATAGCTGATTATTAATTTTGCAATGGGCTGTATTTAGTGCGAGTTAGTTTCTCCACTTTACACTGACAAGTACCTTAGGTTTAACTTACAAATTGTAGCATATGTGTAGGGGAGAGATAGGGCAAGAATGAGAAGCTGGTGAAGTGAGAGGGTGAGAAATCAGGAGGTGAGAAATCAGGAATGTACTGAAAGAGAATGTAGGAAAGCCATAAGAATAAACTTCTCTTATGAGTTTGGCTCTTATGTAACTCATGTGTTTGTTGACTGAATAACTGATTGCTCTCATACTTACCCCTATATTGTTTCTTTAGCTTTGAACCTGGTGTCTAGATGTTTTCATTGTCTGTGTCAATCTGTTCTTTAGCTTTTCTATAGTGTTCAAATTCTAGTTCCCTCCAGAGTTTCCCATCTGATGTAGCTCCCGTTAATTGCAGAATTTCTAGAAGTCTTGCTGTTGGAAGAATGTGTGCCCTGTTTACTTTCTTGAACTAGTCTATCTCACAGCGACTGTCATATAATGACTTAGTTGGCACTAACTGATTATTTGTTGAATATTCAACCTGTTGTTTTACCAACTCTTGTTGGTGTTTTCCACTTTTAAACTCCGTTGTTCCCTGCTACCATTTTACAAGACCCAACCTAATTACCTCCCTTGCCTACTGCATCTCAGGTCTAGAATTTTGACTTAAAAGTGAACAATGCTCTCCACATGTTTTCCGTGACGTCTTCACAAACTTCCATTTGCTCTTGTCACTATCTCTTTGGTTTAACCAATAATTTCATGAGTCTGGGCTCCCTTTGACAGCTGATCCACTTCGCACATGAGTTATTCTAGGGAGTTTTCACCTTGTTTTTTTTTTTTTTTTTTTCTTTAAGAGCAAGAACAAAGAGAATGCCAGGAGGCCCCACTGGGGCCATTTCTTTGGGAATATTTGCTTTTGCCACCCAGACCTAAGTGGGGGCCACATGCTCACTAACCTCTTCTTTTGGGGGCATTTAATATAAGTCTTGTCCCTGCAATACCCTGAATACCCAGTAGGGTGAGGGATTGGAGACATGTGGTGAGGCTCTGGCTAGGCTGTGGACTTGCTGACAGTTTAAAATGCATTCATGGGCCTCCCTGGTGGTACAAGGGGTTAAGTCTCAGCACTATGAAGCGTTCCACAGACACTGCAGCATGAGTTCGATCCTCTGCCAGGGAGCTGATCAACATGGTGCAGCAGACCTCTCTTGTCTCACCCGCTGCTCCCTTCAGCAGAGTAATCAGTAGAGCTGCCTGTTCTGTTCCCCACTCTGTCTTTGGTGAATCCTCTCACCCCCTGCACCTCTGGCCTGTACCCCAGCTCTTGTATGCATAAATAAATAAAACAAATCTTTATTAATATAAAAATGCATTCATTTGCTCTCTTCAGTCCACAAACATTTATGGAGGATATGCTTTGGACCAGTCAGTCCTGGTCCCATGGACTTGGTTCTGGAGGTATCATGGGTCCATGAAAGTAGGCTGGGCACAAACTCTGTTCTCCCCTAGCTCTCTGTCGGATTCAGACAGCTAAGAGCAGTGGTGATTCATCATGACGAACGGGCTGGCTGAGCATCTTGGAGACCATCCCATAGACTGAGTGTCCCCTGGGTGCCAGAAATTGTATACCTTCCTTTCCACAATTTCTCTGATGTTGGCTTTCCTATCCGTCCCCTGGAGAACCCCCGAGGACTTAGTCACGATGCTGCTGTGAGGAGTGGAAGGATTTTCACTGCCAAGCACGAGGAAGAGTGCGTGGCAAGGTCACCTGCTAGCTCACTTCACTGATTTTTGAGCCTTCTTCATTTTACAGATGAAGATACTGAGGCTCAGAGCACTTCAATTATTGGTCCAGAAGGTACCTAAGAGCATGACAACTTCTGGAGTTTTCTAAGACCTGCCTTTACGGGATACAAGCCTGAGAGAAATTGTCAGGCTCACAATGTGTATTGAAGATTTAACTTCCTCTGCTCCCATTTGTGCAAAACTACTCCAGAATCTACTCTTCAGGAAGGGGGGGGTAGGGGGGTGCGTAGAACCATCAAATCTAGTCCAGGGGTGGGGACTAACCTAGTTAGGTTTTTTTGCCTTGTTTTTCTCTTTCTCCCAAGCTCTCAACTCTGAAAAACCAGAAAACCCATTTACGAGTAATAGGTTTTCTTCTATGACTTCTGGATTCAAGGTGGGTAAGAAATAGGAGCGAGATAAATGATTCAGAGTCCCCGAACGCAATCACTGGGCCTGTGGTTTGGAGAGGATCTAACAGCTGTGAGTGAGACCTCAGGCTGAGCCAAACTCCGTCCCGCTTGCAGTTTGGCGAGACCACAAGTGCAATTTATCTGAAAACACGGGACGAAGCCTCCATCTCCCTGCTGCCAACTGGGACCCCAGCAATGGAAATGTTGAGGCCGGCCTGACTGTCTCCCAGCCATGCTGACTGCGCCCCCAGCAGCCAACCCGCCAGCCAAAGAAGAGCCCCATGCCTTCAAGTCCCCCTTGATCCTCTGCGCCCCGCTTTCCCCTCCCTGCCAAGAAAAGCAGTTGAACAAACACAACTCTCTTAGGATATAGAAGCCCCCGATCCAAATAATAACATGCAGGGCAAAAACAAGCAGACAACTCAGGAGAGAGGCGGGATGTTGTGTCCATATGGCAGAAAACTGAGCTGTCGCTGAACTGGTCTTAAAAAAATGCTTCTGGTGTAATGTCGAGAGAGAGGGAGAGAGAAAGAGCCAGAATGATTTGAGAGCGAATGACTGGGGTGCACTCACCCACATAAAGAAAATACATACAGATGGAAAAATGATCGCAAGGAATATCCCAAACCCTGGCTCCAGAACATTTGCCTTTGGGTGGTGGGAGACTTGGCCATCGCTCTAGTTCTCACCCATCTGATGAACTTCCGTGTGTGACCCTTCTGGCAAAGATATTCTGGGAGTAAGTCCCTACAATGATAGACTCTCCCCCCCCACCTCCCCCCCCCCGCCCCGCCCTTAGTGGTCCATCAGAATGACTGCTGACCTCCGGGCTGGTCCAGGTCAGAAAGAACTTCCTGTTAAGATTCACCCTTTCTCTTTCCCGCAGAAAGACATCTGGGTGCAAACACGCATGGGTGATGCTATGGAAAGTATTTCCCAAATCACATCTCCCAGAGCACAAATTCTGGGAGCGGTTGCTTCCAAAAGGCAGCGTACTGGGGAATTTGGAAATGACTTGCACTGCCCGCAGCACCCCGCCTGGAAGCCTCACTGCGGCCCTTGGAGATGCTCTGAGAAATCCCGCCTTGAGCTCACGTGGTCGCGCTGACTTTTCACAAGTCCTTTGACCACACACGCCTGTGTTTCCTGCAATCCCCAGGAGTCCTCATGGGCCTAGAGCCCCAGGGAATAACAATGGGAAATGAACTGCTGGATCAAAAATATGGCCGTGATCTTTCTCCTTTCCCAGCAGCCCTGCTCTTTGGAGTTATGGGCCAGTGACCTCCCGGCAAGTCCTGAGAGCATTTTCCCATCCTTGAATCAAGGCTGGGCTGTGATTTGCTTTGGTCAATAGAATGTCACAGAAGGGCCAGGTGGCAGTTCCGCACTGGGCTTCCAGAGGCCTTGCCTGCTTTCAATTCCTCCTGGCATGCTCCCACCGGCGGGAAAATGGACTTGCACCCTCCGATTGAAGGATAGACGACAACTTGAAGGACTGGCAAGAAGTCCTAGCGGAGGCTCCCTGGATCACCAGCACCCACCAACCCCACATCTGACTGCAACACACTCACGGGAGTCCAACCACGACCAGAAGAACAGCATGCTGGTCTTCCTGTTCATCCCAGAAACAGAGGGACGATCGGAACATAGATAAATGGTTTTGTCGCCACTAAATGGCGCAGGAGCTTGCCATGCATGGAAAGCTGATTATATTTTACAACAGGGATCACCTTGATCAACTAAACTGTGTCTTTAAAAAGTAAATAATCTACAACTTTTCAGACTTTACTATTCACGACATATAATGACTCTAGTATGTAGCGTGTCAACCACAGTGGCCGGGGGACGCTCCTTTGGAAGACACGAATATGGGGTTTGGACCGTATCTTTGCTTTCTGCGAGGAGACAAATCCCGCTGCCTTGGTGCGCTGCCCAGGGCTGTCTTCCCAGGTCCCCTCTGATCCAACGGGCTTCCTTACGCTTCTGGCTCCACGAGATCCCGCAAATCATCCTATCGCCCCAGATGGTAAACTCACTTTGTTTTGTCTGTAACTTTGTGGAGTGGGGAGAAGGAGCAAAAGCAGAAGAAAGTGAGGATTTGCCAAGCGCCGGGGCCGGGGCGGAGGCTGGGAGTGGGAAGGAGATTGTCCAGAGCTGCGGGGAGCTGGGGCGAGCAGGAGTCAGCCAGGAAAGGAGACCTGGAAGGCGTGTGTGTTAACAGCAAAGGAAGTCCCGAATGAACTGGCTGTTGATGGAGTCAACCTTGCCGGCAGCCCTGCCATCTTGTAAAAGGGATTTTATTTGTCCTTTTTTGTGAGTCCTGGGAGGCCACCATTAAAGGAACAGACCCCGGGCAGTCAGCCGGGATCTGGGAAGTGTGCGCTGGTGTGCTCCTGCCGGCCCCGCTGGCCCCCACCCCCACTTTTACAAGGGCCAACTGGGTTGCAAGGTTAAAGCCAGAGGGGACCAACTGGTGTTGTGGGGCTTTTTTACAAAGTGCAAAGGATCAAAGTAATTAGCAAAGGGCGAGAGACCAGGCCTGCTGGAGAAAGAAGCCAGCCACCCAGTGCCTTCCGCACACACGCTGGTCTTCCCCGGTCCCCGTGAAGGCCTCCATCGAGCACGGGAAGCCGTCCACTGGGGTGTGGGGTGCTGGGAGGGATTCCTTTGCTATCAGGCAGGAAGTGATGAAGAAGGGGCTGCTCTGAACCAGGATTGCTGCGGGAGATTACCAAGAGGTCTCAAAAGAAGCTAGGCCCCCTGAGTGAAGCCTTCTTGGGGGTCTGAGGTGTTTCACTGTTTCCTTCCTGTTTCAGAAGGAGCTTCCCTTGGTGAGAGTCAAGCACGGTCGCCAGGGGCGGGGAATCACGGATTCCCACTGAGCATTTCCAACTCAGGGTAAGATCTGGGGCTGAGCCAGGCATTTCCAGGAGATTGTTGTAAATGGCCGGTAGGCAGTACTTCAGATTATGCAGAAACACTTAGTAGGCCCTTTCTCCCTCGGTCCCTCCCATCTTTCCTTCCTTCCGTATTTCTTTCCTCCTTCCCTCTCTTCCTTCCTCGCTTTTCTCCCCCTGGACTACCCCCTACTCCCCCACCCCCAATTCTAACAAGAAGAAAGTCTCTGTTTGGTGGAGGTGTGCTGTGGTAGGCAAAATATGCCCCCCCCAACCCCCCATGTCCATGCCTGTGACGTCGCCTTAGCGAGCAAAAGGGACTTTGCAAGTCTGGTTGAAGTCAAGGTCCTTGCGATGTGGACATGCTCCATCGGGGCCAATATAATCACACACACCCTTACAATCTGAGACCCTGTCTTGGCTTCCAAGAACCAGAGAGATGGCCGTGAGACAGGGATCGGATGACCGTGGCTGGTCCTAAGAAGTAGGAGGACACGTGCAAGGACTGGAGAGAGGCCTCCTGGGGGTAAGAGCGGCCCCTGGCTGACAACCGTGCACACGGGTTCTATACACCTACAGCTTTTTTTGGCTAACATCAGAAAGGATTCTCCACAGGACCACCAGGAAGGAGTGTAACCCTGGCCCACTGAGAATTCTGACCTCAGGTCTGTAAGATGTGTTGTAATGGCTACAGTTGGGGTAATTCACACCTACTCCTTTTTTTTTTTTTTTTTTAAACAGAGAAAGAGAGAGAGAACAAGCTTCCAGAATAAAAACTCACTCAGTGAAGACCAATCACCACTGCAGGGGATTTTCACTGCATTAATGTGTAGGTGTCATTGTCATTTATAATAATTGGTGGTGATGCTTTTCTCTGTATGGTAGTGACTTCAATTTTCTTCTCTTTGCCTGAATTTCTTTAAGTGAAGAAAAATAAATTTGACTTAACGAAAAATGTTAGGAAGCAATAATGCAGCTTGTATGCACTGACCAGAGGTAGATCAGTATCTACATTGGGAAATACCCATCAAGAGTTGTGTGGAGGGCAGGGAGGGGGCTCAGAAAACACACAGGCAACTCTGCACATGATTTGCATACATGTGCATTCATTATTTTGAGCCAATGAGAGTCAGGGCAGGTTGAGATCAGGGTCGACTGCTGTTTTCTTGCCTGGCGGGCTGACCCTTGGTACTGGAACCAACTGCATAGAACAGGAGGAGAAAAAGTTGTCCAGAACACCCAACCCTGTAAGTCTTCGCAGCCTGGAGAGTAACAACCAGACTTTGTACCCAAGCAGAATTGGCTTGGATCTTGGCTCTGACCCTTAAAACTGTGTGATGTGGATCAGCTAGCTTGACCTCTTTGAGTCTGTGCCCTTATCTGTGAAAAGGAGGCACAGGGGAGTCCTCACTGGGATGCAGTGAGGGTTAAACAAGACCTGTTTGTAAAGAGCGCAGCCCACCTCCTCACACGCAGCCAACACGAGCACACCCCGTCCCTCCCCGCTGCCCGCCAGTGGCCAGCACACTCGCTCCCTGCTTGTGATATCTGCCTCTGGCCGGGGGCTGCCTGGGAAGGTCTGGGCCGGGCTGGGGCAGACAGTGTCCAGGCACGCCAGGCCTGGGCTGGGCTCTGTCACCCTGACATGCAGAGAAAAGCGGAGGGAGGGATCCCAGAGTCCCACGAGGCTGGGAAGCTAAGGAAGCAGGCAGACCATTTCCACCCCCACCCAGAGGTGCTGACCCTTTCCAAGCCCTAAGGCCCAGCACTGGAGAAAGGAACTCCCCCACCCCCCCTGCTGGGAACAGAGCTCCCAGAGGCTTCTCAACCCTGACCAGGGAGGTAGCCTGCAGGCACACTTGCTCCCCGGGGCACTGGGGAGAGGAAAGAGCAGAGACGGGAAAGGCCTCCTTCCACATCTGCTGCTTGGGCTGTGCTTAAACTCTCTGACTTTGGGTTCAGACAGGCTGAGCTGGAGTCCTGGCTCTGCCAGTTACTAGCTGTTTGGCTTTGGACAAGTTACTTTCCCTCTCGGAAAATAACTAACCACAGCTAATATTTATTAAGCCCTGACTTTATGCCAGGCTTTATTCTAAGTTCTTCAGAAGTATTCGGTCATTTAATACTTCATACACCCCAATGAGGCAGTGATATCTGTGATATCTGCCACACATGCACACATACACACACACACATACACGTGCACACACAAAAGATCAAGGCACAGAGAGGTTCTGCAGCTCACTCAGAGTCACACAGCTGATCCATGGCAGATCTAGGATTCAGTCCAAGACAGTCTCTGTTTTGCTAGTATGTGGTGATTTGTTAGTTTTAAGATTCTCTTATGTGTTATCGACTGTGTAAATCTTTAAGGGATGTTTCCTTAACCCAGATTTCAAATGTAGTCCTCAGACTCTGAGGTCATATAGGTGGGCTTTCGAGGTAATGGATGTCAGCTGCAAACTCCAGGGCACCCTGACATGGGCGCCCCCTCCCTGCGCCCCTGCTCTCCCTCTATTCGTTCAGCCAGCACACGCCTGTCCGTGGCACACCAGACCCCTCACACACGTTACGTTCCTGCAATGGGTAGGTTCCCTTCCTTGGTCACTGGTGGGTTTTCAGGCCCCACCGGCCTTGCCTCGCCCCTGCACTCCATTGCTAGCAGGGCCCACCGCCCTGGTCACCCTGCCCCCCGGCAGAAAGCCACCGTCCTGCTGTGAGCTGTTTCCTGCCAAAGCAGTGGCAGGCGCAGTGGTGGCTTGATGGAGGCCTTGCTGACCCCCACTGCCCCCAGACTTCTGGAGTCTTCAGCCAAAAGTCCACCTAGCCCAGGCTCCTGGGCTAACGTGCTGCTTAGAGAAATCCAATAGATGTGGAGCCAAGGCGGTGTCTGCAGGCAGGGACTAAGCCCCAGACGGAGAGGGGGCGGGGGTGGAGCCATCCCAGTAAACCTCTGAGGGAGGAGGGCCCAGCATGGGGGCCTGCAGACCCCAGACTGCCTATAGATCTTTCAGAGTCAACAGAAGCTTGAGGATCCCTTGGGGCACAGCTGCCTTCCCCCCACCCCACCTCCTCCCATCCCCCACACACCCTGTAACTTGCTATCCTCTTTCCCGTCTAGGATTTTGTGCTCCCAAGTGCAAAAGTCCTAAATTCAAACTTGTGCTTGTCCTTCAAGACCTGGTGAAATGATTTTAGCTGTAAGAAGCCTCCTTTGCTTCTGTCCCTTCTACCTTCGAGGACCTGCTCATGCAATCAGCGTGCTGCCACGCTCACCAGGCATCTGCGTGAGTGACCTGCAGTGTGAGTGGTCACCAAGCAGTGGCTCGTGGCTCTGAGGCCTCCCTCTGAATCTGGACTTGGTCACATGACTTACCTGACCCACACGATAGGAGCAGATCTAAAATGAGTCGAGGCCTGATAAAGCACCTCCCCTCCTCTGGGGTCTCGCCGTGGTCTCTGTCTGGCAAGGGACTCAGCTGGGGAACCTGCTGGAGAAGACAGAGCTCAGGCGGGACACTCGTCACAACCCCCAAGACCCTCAAAGATCAGCTGACAGCCACCAGCGGCAAGCCCAGTGGGTGAGCCCAACAGTGACCAGGAGCCCGGCCAGGACCCATCAAGACCAGCAGAAGCTCCCACTGGCTGCAGGAGTAGTAGTAAGCGGTCGAGCATGAGTACTAAGTGGTCAAGTCTGGGATGTTTGCAAAGGGGCTGTAGCTCACTGATGCAATCTATGGCCAAGGGTCTCTCGCGAGTCAGAAAACACTACTAGACATTTCAAGAACTTCATGTGCTTTGGTCCTCACCCGAGTTAGGCTACTGCTTCCATTTTAAAGAGGAGGCGACAGAAACTCGGATGCTTATTTCTCCTCCCAGCCCATGGGATGGGGTCAGTGTCCCTGCTGGGAGTCTGGTCCCGGATGCTCTACCTCCCCACGGGGTGAGCTTGGGCAAGTTTCTTTGGACACATTTTCTGCCTCAGTTTCCTCATCTATAAAATCCAGATGCCAGTCACCATGGTTACAGAGTTGTTATATTGAGCGTGAAGGATGTCTGTCAACTGCTAAGATGACTGCTGGCTCAGAGTAAGCACCCAGTCAAATACCAGACGTTCAGTTTCTCATTCTCTTCCTCCTTCTGGCCTGATGTCCCTGTAGCTGACATCTATGCGGGTGAAGGCTCCCTGAGGGTGGGGTCCATGTCTCATTATTTGGGGTGCCTCATCCCAGTGTCTTGCCCAGGATAGTTGCTTAGCAAATAGGCACTTGACCTTTGGGCAATGTGGGGGTGAGGGGCACCCCCCCATTACTGCTACATAAAAATCCACAAATTGACTCCCTGAAAACTTATCTGCTGGTAACCAAAACAGCCAATGGAGACATATATTGTGTGTTCTAGGCATGGTAGACTGTATTCTTATCATAAAGTCAGCAAGAGAAAAACAGTATTTTTAAAATCATAAACAAGAGGGCCTCCCTGGTGGCACAGGGGTTAAAGACAGCGCTATCAAGCTATCACCAGCCACTGCAGCAAGAGTTCGATCCCCAGCCAGGGAGCTGACCCACACGGCGCAGCAGACCTCTCCTGTCCCCCCACTGCTCCCCTCAGCAGTGTATTTCAGTAGATCTGCCTGTTGTGCTCCACACTCTCTGTGGTGAATCCTCTCAACCCCTGCACCTCTGGCTTACACCCTAGCTCTTGTATGCATAAATAAATGTTTTAAAAAGTAAAAAAAGGTAAAATCATAAAGAAGAGAAAACACGTTTGTTATCAGGACTGTGCCATGTTGATGATGTACATTTGTTTAGAAGAAAAATCTGCGTGAGCCTGTTGAGCACAAACCCACGTTGTTCCAGGGTCAGCTGTATATTGAAAGGCTATTGGGACTGACTTGGCTGGAAAGGACAGGTAACTTAGTGTCCTCGGACGAGGAAGAGGCCGAAGGGCTGTGGGGGGAGTTGAGGAGATAGAACTGAAGTAGAGAACTTGACTTTAGACAGAAAGAACTTCAGGGAGGGCAGAGAAATCAGATTGTTTGGCCATATGGGATGTCTTGCCTTTCCCTGGAGATCAGTGAGTGAGATGATATAGTCCCGACCAGGCATAAATTAAAGTCTGCTTGGAGACGGGGTGCTGCTGGGAACAGCGACCCCTCCGTGCCCTCACTCGCTCCAGGGGACCTTCGGAGCCTTGGCCAAGGCCGCAGCTCTCCTGCCTGTTCCTTGCACTGTTTTTCTTCGCAGCTGTCTCTGCACTTCAGAATCCACGTCTCTGCCAGGGACTCTATTTTGGGATTTGTGGGAACAAGCTGGTTTCGGCAAATAGGAAGCTCTAGAAGCTATCAAGCTGGTCCCCCTGGGCCTCCCGGCCTGCTCCCAGGGCAGGAGAGACTCAGAGGTGGCCTAGGGGCCCATGTCCCAGGCATGTGCACACAGGGGCAGGACGCCCTCTCCCAGCAACCCCGGCCCACGCTCCTTCAAACTGTCTCTCCTCCGGGCTGGCTGCCCTGTGTCTGGAGAGCCCGGGCAGCACCCGCACAATGTACAGACTGCTCCAGGCTTCTGTGAAAACCCATATGAATCCCTGCATCCTGTCTCTTTCCACATGAAGAGACGTGGCAGGTGGCCACGTGAGGGAGCCTCCTCTGACACCAGCGGGGCACAGGCTGAAGCCTGGAGTGCACATGTCTACACGCCCATGCACAGAAGCAGGAGCTGGGATGTGTCTCCACGTGAACGCTGGGAGACCTGTATCTACAAGGGTGCGCGTGGTGTTTGCACCAGCGTTCATCTTCGGTGACTTGCCATTTGTACCTGCACATAGGAGGTGCTCAATAAATAACTGTGGCAAGGAAGGCACTGCAGAGTGCACTTCATCCCAGCTCCAGAACAGCACCCATTGGCCCCTCAGAATCCCTGCCTTGGAGCTGTCCATCCCCAAGGAGGCTGTGGGGCTGAGGAAAGGCGTCTGAGCAGGGAGCACTGCTGTGCTGACGTGGAGGGGACCAGCCTGGCAGCGTGTCCTCCCTCTCTGGACATCGGCCCTGGGTCCCATCAGTACCGGGGAGGAAGGGGGCCTCCAGGTGGGGCGTCCGGCTCCTGCTGCCATCCATCAGAGGCTCCTAATGAGCTAATAGCCCTAATGTGTGAACATTGATTTCTGGGGTGACGGCAACGCCGAGATGATTTACATTCAATTTCCCATCGATGATGGACCATTGATCTCCATGGGCACTAAAATATTTACTGGGGTGAGCAGACTGCAAGGGCCGGGCCAGGGGAAGGGAGCAGTGACCCAGAGGTGAGAGATGCAGGAAATGAGGCATCTGGGCTGAGGAAGAAAATCCCAGGAAGAAGGTGGGGTCACCAAGGAACATTCTGGAGCTGAGAAACTACATGGGGCTCCAGCCATGGAGGCAGCTGAGCCTGAACACATGTTTGCCAGTTCTCGGAGCTCAAGCCAATGACACCTCCTCAGAGAGGGCTTCCAGGACCACCTCCTCAGCCTGGACCCCTTACTCTGTGTCACGTCTCACTGCTGTCTCCCTGCATTTTAGGTGGCTGCGATGTGATTTACATGCAATTAAGTCCATCACTTTCGAGTGGGCCACTGGAAGAATTTGGGGCCTGGGTCACAGTCACCTAATCACCATCACGACAAGCAGCGGCTGGTCCCCTCAGCCTGTAGGTCTCCTCCTGTCTCCAGGCTCCAGGAAAGTGCGGATCTGTTCTCTGTCAAAGGTCTTGGTTTTTCCCTAGCTTTTCATGTGAATGGAATCTTAGAGTACGTCATCTTTTGTGCTTGCCTTTTGGGGTGACGATTTTGAGTTGTGCCCATGGTGTCAGGTTTTGGGGATCAGATCCAGTTGGGTCATGTGTTTGCTCCAGGTTATTGCTGAGTCGTGGCCCATGGTATGAGGTACCCAGAGGCTTTATCCACTCATTCAGTGGGTGCGGGTCCTGGTTCAGGCGCCCACTGCCTCTGATGGATGGCAGCAGGAGCCCAACTGTCTCTGCACAAACAGGGCACTGAAAATTACACACACACACACACACACACACATTCATTCTGCCAGTGCCTGGTTACACAAATATACACACTCATCACACATCATGCAACTGTGAATGCACACATTCCCCATGCCAGCTCCCGTGCAACACATGTACATGTGCATTTGCACTAGTAATTCCCACACGACACAGCTTAAGATGACTAGCCTACTCACATAGAAGACACACTGACGCTCACTTAGGCACACTTGTGTACAAACGCACAGGTCACATGCACACACCCACGTATTTATCCAAAGCAACACCCTGACAGATAATGCGATGACCCACACTTACATAGGGGCAGAAATTCACAGCCATGCAAACACTCATGTGTCTCCTCCACACAGACATGCAGTTGTGCACACTTGTGTCCACACACATAAAAACACCCACACATCACACTTGTATATATGCAAATGTTTATGTGCCCCAGTGGGACATACACACACACAGCCACACTCTTGTACATTCACACACATGCACACCCAGGACCTATGCTCATTGGACCTATGTCCCCACGAGGGTGTACAGGTATGTCAGCTACAAGAATACATACATGCACAGTCCTTTCACACAATCTAGTATAAAATGCACACATTTTTGCACATCTAAGCCCTGAAACACAGGAACCTGAACATCATGCACACATATGTACACACATGCATGCACTCACCAAGCATGTTGTACACACGTGCACCCCAGCCACGCCACACATGTGAGTAATCATGCACCACACGCATGGGCCCCCACGAGTGCACAGCAGTTTTGCCACATGCCGCAGTCACCTTGCTTTATAAGCTCACAAGTTCAGAAATTCTTCAACTTGGTTTGCCCAACCCAGCATCTTTCTAGATCTCATCTTGTCCCGGTGTTTGGCCCCCGTTGAAATTCTCATTTCCTGCTCGGGATGTCCCAGCGAAATGTTCCATCATGACACACTTCATTTTTGTGAAGACACTTGATACTCTTCCGAGACACACGCAGGGCCCTGGCGCATCCGCTGTAGAGCCTGTGGCCTGGCTGGTGGGGGCTGGAGGGGCTGACATGCATGCCGCAGCCTCCAGTGAGATGCGTAAATGTTCTGATTATTTGCAGGCAAAATCACACCATCTCTTGCAGATTTTCCTCCCCCAGCCAGAAATTCTCTCTTCCTCTGTCCTCCCAGAGCAAGTGATTTCTACCTGTGCTTTCAAAGTCAACTCCTTGCCTTGTTTGAGCATTTTCTGGGGACTTTGAGTTCCCAGTGGGCAGAAATCTTGTCTAAATTGTTTTGACTTCCCCGTGGTGGGGGTGCTGAGGCCCAACATTTGCAGGTGTTTAGTTAAACAAATGGAAATTGCTACTGCTTTGATGCTGCAGTGAACCCAAGGCGAATGATGAGATGTCAGTCAATCCTTGATTAAGCGGGCAGCCCGGCCAGCTCCCTCCGGGAGGCTGAGCTACCTCCTCTATTTCAGGGATTCGAAGATACCACTGGGCTGTGCATACCTGGGACGCGCATTACTTCACGTTCCGCTAAGGAAGGGGGAGCAACGCCAATGAATGACTCCCACGATGCTCTGATGCTCTTCCTTACGCATTTATCATTTTTATTTAGCACTCATTGAAAGAGCTTTTTGGCCTCATCTGGATATGTTTTCATCATCGCCTTTAAAGGGGCCTCTCAGAAAAAATTAACGGGATTTCCTAAACCTTCCCCAATGTTGAGTTCAAATTTTTGACATCACTCTTTAACTTGGAATTGTGGGTAACCGAATTTAATGATTGCCCTAATGTAATTTAAGGATTACCCTATTGTAATCCTTGAGGATGAGCAAGGATGGACCCCTTTACCTATATTTAATGACCGTTTGGATTACCTTTTGCTGTGAAATGGCTGTTCTTATCCTGGGTCCACATTTAAAGATCAGTTTATTTATCTTTCGGACCCAACAGGGCCCTATTCTGTCCTGATGGACACATCAAGGGTGGGACTGATGCCACATTTCTTAAGGAAGAGCTAATTATTGCTAGGATCTTCTTCCAAGGTTCTGACACCAGTCTGCAAGTTTGGATGCTGGAACTTTCTAGATCTTACCAGAAGGCACCAAAGGAAGGTTCTCAGGCCACAGCCAGAGCACATGCTGGATTGGAACTGCCTGTTTCCCTGCAGATGTGCTTCTGTGCACACTCCAGGGACCCTGTCTTCTTTGCTGTCTTTGGCACATCATGGGTACTCAAAATAGAAAACATGCTGAGGACAAACTAAGGTTTGTCTTCAGTTTGCCTTCGGTTTCTCCCCCACAACCTGAGAGGTTCTCTGGGCCGTGGGCCTCTTCTCTCACCAGTGAGGCTGTGAAGGCTGTAAGATTGGAGATGCCTCATCACAGACTCTGCTGGACCCCGCTGGGCTCAGCAAAGCAAGTGCAACAGGAAAGAACAGTGAGCAGAGCAGTCAGCATCCTTGCCACTGAGCCTCAGAGCCAAGCTCCTCCCCTTTGCCCACGTGACGGGTGCAGACAGGCCAGCACGTCTCAGTCCCTCAGCCCATGGGAGGGGAGTGGAGAAATGCCCCCTTCATGGGAATGTGATCCGGGTCAGCTAGGTTTTCATGTCCTTTCTTTTTCCAACCAACATTCACTCTATCACCTACTATAGGGTCAGGCACACACAAGATATGGAAATGAACCAACACACTGGGTCCCAGCCCTCAGGGGCAGCAGATGGACCTAGAAAAGCAAAATGCAGATGCCCAGACCCCACATCGCAGAGAGCCTGAACTCACTGGTGGGTAAAGACTCCGTCACGGTCACGGGCATTCTCTAAGGGGTTTAGGGTCCTGGGTGAGCCGCTGGCGCGTGCAAAGTGCTTCACAAAATCTCCACACTGTCTCTATTATCAGTGTTTGTCTGTGTTTAGCCCCTCATCCACCAAAACAATGCCTGCACCCACAACATGCTAGTGAAAATCAGACTGAGTGTAAGGTCACATTAATGAGCAGAGCTGGGCTTTGAAGCCAGCCTGTCTGGCTCGCTCTCTCTCCTTTCTGACCCCTCTCCCCTTCTCCAGGGAACACTGCAAGCAAATAAAATTAAAGAGAAAAGCATAATGCACCTGGCATCCAACACCCAGGTGTTTCAAACTCACCGCCCTTTCATTGAGTGACTATTTATTGAGCACCTTCTGTATACCAGACACAGTGCTAGGCATTAAGGGTGAGTAGTGAGTCAAACTCAAACAGACACATTTTAGTGTGTTTGCTTTAGATTATTTTGTTTATTATTATTTTCTATAAATGACGTCATGACTCACATAACACAAGCCCCCCCCCTTTGTAGCCGTTCTCCTACATCTCTCCCTACCTGCCGGGCTATACAATCACCCCAATCCTTGCAATGATTTACCCACATGTTTGTCTCATGTAGCTTCACGAACACAGGATAGGATGGCCTGTACGTCTGAGAACTTCCTAGACACAGTGTCACAATGTCCATATTATCATGTCAACAACCTTTCTCACTGCTTTTTCCTCCAACTGTCCATGCACATAGCTCTGCCGTTTCACCACTGTCACCAGATGTTCTCAACGAGACGCTGCTGGGATGGTGGATTGACTCATTGTCTTTGGGACAGCACCCGCTGTCCCAGTGTGAACGATGCCGCAGTGAACATTGCACGACAGTCCTGTGTGTATATAACTGGGAGGAAGATTGCTGAGTCATGCAACACGCCTGCTCTAGTTTTCCGTGCTAATTCTAGAATGTTCCTCGAG
This sequence comes from Talpa occidentalis, assembly GCF_014898055.3. Lineage (NCBI taxonomy): Eukaryota > Metazoa > Chordata > Mammalia > Eulipotyphla > Talpidae > Talpa > Talpa occidentalis. The sequence goes on along the minus strand of NW_023601433.1, from coordinate 82,686,054 downwards.
TAGGGTGGAGACCATCTTACTCTCCCATTCAGAGAATCAGAGACTACCTGCTGCTCAATCACACCTTTTTTCTATCTCTCCAAGGTGCTGGGCATGGGGCACATCTTTTGGTTGCAAGTGACCCTTCCTTGAGGACAAGTGAGGATGGACGCCTTCACTTATACTTAATGACCCACTGGATTTCCTTTCACCGTGGAATGGCTGTTCTTATCCTGGATCCATATTTAAAAATCAGTTTATTTATCCTTAGGACCCAGCTCTCAACCACTACACCCGGCCAGCTCCTCCAACTGAGAGAAACAAATGCATTTGACAAAGGGAGTCAGAGGTTTAGCTCCTCTTCCTCCAAGGGCTGAGAAAGCATCCCTATTGACTGGCTGCTATCACTCATCTGATTAAAGGTACCACTTACTTCCAAATGCTTAGAGCTGGGGCCGGGAGCCATTCATAAAACTCATATTGAACGATCGGCTTTCACAAAGTTTGCCTTAATGTTTTTGCACGGTATTGATCTGTGGGGGGAACTATAAAAATTGACACCAGAATAAACTTTGAAAGACGGCTCTCGCCGAACTGGGATCAATGCAAATCGACCAGGCAACAAGGGAGGGGAAGGCAAAACCCTTCTCCATTAGCTGGTCCCCACTGGACCAGCAAAACTCTCTGGCTCTCTCTTGGCCGGCCGTGCTCAGGGACGCAAATGCAGCTGCAGTGGTGTTTGGGGTAAGTGCTGAGGCAGAGGGTGTGTTCTTCACCCTAGGATGAGGGATTCCTACATTCTAAGTTATTGGCATCTGAGAAATTTCATTTTCTCTTAGAAGTCTCTTTGCTGCATGGGGTCACTTATGAGCGAGGCAGCCCTGGAGAGGAAGGAATAGGGGAGTGTTTATTGAGCACTTACTATGTCCAGGGCTCTGGATGAGATCTTTGCACAGACTTGGGAGGCACTGGAGCTGCTCATGGCTGAGGATGCGAGGGAAGTGACTTCACCTTTCTGCATTTCTATTGACTCCTAGAAAACACAGAGTATTGTAAGACCTACCTTACTGGGTTGTTTCCCAGTTTCGAGAACTTAGCATGGCACCCACGGCAGAATATGAGCCCTCAACTATTCCCTGGTCCCTGAGTCAATCCCAGCAGCCACCCTGCAGCCTGATGCTGTCATCCTCATACTGCAGAAGTAGAGACTGAAGCTCAGAGAGGTTAAGTGACTTGCCGAAGATCACACAGCTAGTAAGTGACAGGATTTGACCTCAGAGCTCTCCAACCCCCAACTCCAGGCTCTTTCCCTGCACAGCCACCAATCTGGGTGCAGGGTCCGGGGGAACAAGAACAGCTATGAGATCAAGGACACAATTGCTCTCCGGGCACGCCTGTGGACATGGGTGACTCAGAGAGTGGGCCACGAGCCTTCAGCACGTGCTAGCCCTTTTCCATCTGGGCAATATCTGGGCACTGAGCTTTATCCCGGTTTCCCAGAGGAGGCCACTGAGACTCAGAGAGGTTGAGTTAGTGCCTGGAGTCACACAGCAGAGGTGAATCCTGCCCAACTGTGCTTGGCAGGGGAAGCCCAAGAGACGTAAGAACATCACACATCAAGCGAGCGGGGTCAGTGGCTTTGTCAATGCTATTGCAAGGCCACTAGCCACACAGGACAACAACTATTTTGCTCTAGAAATGCAGGGCACCCTGGAGGAGGTGGGGGAGAAGGCGCAAGGCCTGGAGGGAGCTTCCTGGGTGCTAATGGACTCCACGTGAGCTGAAAACGCCCCAGTTTTTGGAGCAGCGTTTATTATCCCCATCTCTCACACCACAAAATTTACAACCGCTTCCAGTTCTAAGATTTCAAAGCACAGCACAAAATCAGCAGCCCAGGGCTTTGCCTCACCCCCTCCTCTGTGTCAATTTATGTCCTTGTCTCTCGTGCCTGTTGACTCCGCTCTCTTTGAGACCCTTGGTGGGTGCAAGTCAGTGAGAAGCCGAGATAAACTCCCCCTTGGGCTGGCTGTCACTTACTGGGGAGAGTCAGGAGCAGAAAGTTCCTTCTATCCTGCACCATAAATAACCTCACTCCCTCCCCAAGCCACAAATCACTCCAGATTTTTGGAGTAAATAGTAATTGCTGTGTTTTCCCCGTGGGCATAGCTGAGGGTGTATGTATGTGCGTGTTTGTGTTTAATTTAATTTTTTTTGAGCCTTGTTAAAAGCACCTTCTGCTCCACCCTCTGCTTCTAAACACTCTTTTAAAGGGATTACCCTTCTCTGGAGTCATGGGCTGGGAAAGGCACCGCAGCTTTGAGGTTTACTGCGGTCCCAGGTTACTCAGAGACACACCAGCTGAATCCAGGGCCAGAAGACCATTTTTTTAGGGTTTTGTTTGGGGGGGGGGGCAGACATGTGGATACCCTGCAGGCCCTCCCCTGGTTCGGTCGACACTGGCCTGGCTCTGAGCGAAGTGCTCCGTCCCGGTGGCCTCCTGGCTCGTCCTCCTGGCTCTTTCCACTTTCCTCCTCCCTATAATCCATCTTCTGCCACCCGCCACCCCTGGGATGACCTTTCCAGGCCTCTGATCTGATCATCGTCGAACGCTAACCATTATTTCTGCTCCTGCCTTAAAGCCTCCTAGCGTCCCCCTGTCTTGGTTTGCATCCTCAAAGCAGATCTGGAGACAGGAATTTGGATGTGAGTTGTTATTTGAGAGATGTTTGCAGGAAGCAAATGCAGGAGAGGACAGTGAGCCGGGAAAGAGAAGAGAAGAGAAGAGAGTATGTACAAGAGCCGGTTACTCCCGTGGGCAATTGGGGCACCGTCCCCCTGGGGAGCTCAGGGCCCTGCAAAGCACATGCCTCAGAATTTTCCAGCAACGAGAGCTTTCATCTGTTGGTAAATTGACCCCATCCTTTATTTGTTTAGAATCTTCTCTGAGGGTGTTAACTTTCCTGCCTGCTGCTTTGTGCCTGTGTGTGGCTGAGCCAGCCTTTTGCAGCTTCGGAGAATGCAAAACATAGACAAGGCAGTGCCTGGTGGACACGAGGCACTAAAACTGGCTTCCATGGGGCAAGGGGTGGGACCTGACCAGCACCTGCCTCACCGCCTGTCAGTCTTCAGAGGAACCCAGACTCCTCAGCACTACTCTGAGCTTCTCCAGGAGGCAACCCTGCTGACTTTTCTTTTCTTGCCTCCACCCTTCTCCCCCTGATACCTTCTGCTGCAGCTACTTCTCTTCTTACACTCCATGTGGAACTAGATTTTTCAAGCCTCTGTGCCTTTGCCTATGCTGTGCCCTCTCTCAGGAATGCCATTCCAGTCATGTCCATCTCAAGGACAGCTCCTCTTGGGTCTGGACTCAATTTGAGCATCATCTTACCCAGGAAGGTCTTTCTCAGTCCCAAGGGTGTCTGTGTGTCCCCTTGGGCTTTGCTGTCCACACCTGTACCTTAGGAGTTAGTCATGTTAAGCGTGTGCGTGCTTGAATGTCTGTCTTCTCCCCCATGCTTGCACCTTGGGGGACGGGACTAGTGCTGGATGTATCATTATTTTGTAGATACTCAATGAATATTGAGTAAAGGGGTGGGCTGAGGTGGTCATGCATGGAAGGATCCTTGTGGGGGCTATTTTCTTTCCCAGCTAGAACACCTGTCTTCTACCTATGGATTCAGCCCATCTCCTGCCTAGGTAAGGATTCACAGCAGGGTTTGGTGACAGTGCATGGAGTTTGGAGTCAGAAAACCTGAGTTGCAGAGCTTTCTGGAATGAAAACATGTCACTTGCTGACTCTGACCTGGGAAATACCCTTCCTCTTTGCATCTCTCTGAGGGGGTCAGACTAGACTTGACGAGACTCCAGCCCGTCATTCCTTCTGCTCCAACATGCTTCTGCACGTTGAGCTGAGTGTTTCCTGGTCCCACCTGCCTCTGCGCTCTCGGAGGCTGACCCGAATGGCCTGCATGGACGGGCCTCTGTCCACTATGAATTCTAGGTGGGCTCAGCCAGTGCAGAGGACTGGCAGGAAATCAGAAAGAGGGAGAAGTAATTCTGGGTGTCTTTTCTCCAGCTCCCTCAGTTTAGAGATGTTCTGTCTCTTTGTGTGTCAGTCCGCTTGTCTGCCCTCCCCAGTGACCAACTCCACAGAGTAGGATTTCTGCCTTAACTATTTCTGTATCCCTTGCGGTACCTGGCTCAGGGCTGGGCACACAGGAGGACCTCATGACAGGAGGAAGGGGCCAGGCATTATTTTCACATCAAAGATATAAATTAGCGACTTCACTGCTTAGTGACCTTGACCAACATCACACAGTTTGAATTTAAAACTGATTTGTACTTCTGACTTAACACTGACATATGTCCTTTTTTTTTTCTATATGGGAGATCTTACTCGCAGCATTTCCTCACCACCATGTTGATCCGCCCTCTATTTATTTATTTATACAAGCACTGGGTACAGGCAGAAGCACGGGAGGGTGAGAGAATTCACCAGAGCGGGGAGCAGAGCAGGCAGAAGGACTGAAGTACACTGCTGAGGGGAGCAGCGGTCACGGCAGGAGAGATCTGCGCGCCATGTGGGACCCTCCCTAGTGGCCGGGGATTGAACCAGCGCTGCAGAGGCTACGGGCAGCTTCGCAGCCCAGCGCTCAACCTCGGCGCCACCGGGGAGGCCCTGACATATGTCCTTTATACTGAGCCTCTTGCTGATGGTTTGACCCAGAAAAGACCCATTAAATGTTAGCCATGACAGTTGACCGACAGTGGGGCTAACAGGCAGAGAGAAAAGGCAAGTGATACAGGTGTGAGAATACCAAGGACAAGAAGCAGAAACTCTTATGGTCAGAACAAAGGCACCAATGATTAGGAATCCTTTCAGGCTGGATTGGAAGCAACCGAAACCTACTCTGGCTAACATATGCAAAAAAAAAAAAAAAAAAAAGGCTTTATTGGAAGAGTATCCAATAGCTCAGGAAACAGAAGCAGCAGATGTCAGAGGTGAACATGTTCAGGGAACTTGTTCAGCACCTCATTTGAGGAGCTGGAAGTTCATGGACAGTCCTCCTGGCCACCGCTTTGGGGCATGAAAGAACACCAATAATCTTTGGTTCCGTGAGTCACCCTGCTTAAAAGTCGGATACTGGAGAGAAAATAGATCTGATTAGCTCAGGTTGGGTCATATGATAACCTCTGGGTAAAAGGCAGAGATTGATTCTCCCCTGGGGGTTGCATGTAATGGGAGTGGGTAGAGATGGTCCCAATAGGGCAAACCCAGGTGCTGAGATCAGAAGTAAAAGGGGTAGATACCAGGTTGGCCAGAACAGCTGATGCCCTCCACAATGGTGGCATCAACTCTTTTTCATGATGGATGATGTTCCTGGGGCCTTCCCTATCTAGACAGGGCTGCTGTGTACGGTTGTGCAGGTTGTGTCCTGCTCCATGGCAGCTAGGGGAGGCTGCAGAGGGCTGCTAAGTCCCAGCCCGATCTCTGCTGGCCAAGAAGTTATATCCACCCAGAGAAAGGGATGTCTTTCCTTATGTGCAAAACTGAAACAGGCACTTTGTATAAATCATCATATTTAATCCTCTTAACAACCTTGAAAGGTAAATGTGGCAGATTAAAGATGGTAACAAATCCTTTGCTACTCCACCCATTGGGGAGATATTCAAATCCTTGGGGGAATGAATGGACTCACACTGTCTGCATCATTGAGAGGTGATATCAATTTGCCCTCCCTTTTTATCCGGAATGACTCCCATGACTTGTTGACCAATAGAATGGAAGTAACATCTTCAGATGTCCAAGGCTTGGTCATAAGAGCCCTCAATGCTGTTTCTGGGTTCCCTGGGGGCCTTGAAAGATCAACTATCATATTCTATTGATCAGTTACCATGCATTCAGAAGAAGGAATGGGGACAGGATCTCTGCTTGGGAGGATTGTCAAGGAATTGCAGTTATCCATACCGAAATGTTAGCAGAAGTCCTTGCACAAAGATTGTTGAGTACCTACTCTGTGCCAAACCCTCACTAAGGTACTGGGATGAAGGACAAGGATGAAGAGTGATGAATACAACTGAAGAACTTTCCGCCCCCATGGAGCTCGCCTTCCAGTGAGGGTTTGTATTCTGGCTTGAACAAATGGATTAGTTAACTGGACGCATATAGGGGTCATGAACTGGAAAGGAACAGCATTGAGAAAAACGTTGAGAGTGGATCCAACTTTCAACTTGATGCATGTGACCCATAAAATAATCTCACTGTGACACAAGATTTGATTCGCCCTTTCTGAGTTAATTTTCTGATCATTTATCATCTGTATTGTCCTCATGGCAACATTTGAAACTTTCTGAAATGGCCAGAGGCAGCTTTTCTGTCTCTTACTTGCCAAGAGATGTTGTAGGACTTAGGAACTAGGTCCTGTCTGAAGCTCTAGAAGTGCACTCAGCTCCCTCGTCCCACCATAGACTCTGAGCTCAGGAACTTGACTATGGCTTGGACGAAGCTGGGAGGCCTCTTCATGACTCAAGCCAGCTTTGGGATGGGTAAGAGATGGCTACTTTGACTAGGCTTGACCTCTGTGTCCAGGTAACACTGAGGAATTTCACACGTAGTGCAGCCAATCTAGGTTCTGTTCTGGAATAACGCATAAAGTGGCAGGGGAAACTCATGAGTCATGGAGCTAATCTGAGCTCTTTCAACCTGGGTGCCTGGAAGATGAGCAAAGCTCTGACTTCAGCACCATCAAAGAGGAGATGCAGCAAGTCAACAGTTTCAGCGGGAGCAAAAGGCTGAATCACCCAGGCCATCACCTTCCCCTTGCCTGAGTCAGGCGTAAAGGATTAAGGGTGCTATTTTGGGGAGTTCCTAAGTGCTCCCTTGGAGAGTTTCCAACTGAGGTGTGAGGATTCCTAATAACACCCCAAAACACCATTCAAGCTAGAATCCATTTATTTTTTTTCATTTCCATTATTGGGCAGCTAACCAATTACTCTTTATTGAGCTCTAACTCTCAGCCCCCAACAGAGACATTTTATATCCATCACCTAGATTTATTTTTCTCAAAACGTGCTCTGCAGATGACTAATTTTCAAGCCGGCTTCATAGGTGGTGGAGGGTAGAAGGGGAGGGGAAGGGAGTGGTAGGCAGAAGATAATTTGCATCATCATTTATAAAATACACTCAAGAAATACACACTTGCATTTAACATCAACAGATTCCTTTGCTACAGGATTTTTAGAAACTTTACTATGCTGGGCCTCCCTGATGGCTTAGGGTTAAGTCTCAGCTCCACCACTGCAACAGCCCTCCATGGCAGCCTGAGTTCGATCCCCAGCCAATGAATTAGCCCACATGGTGCAGCAGACCTCTCCTGTCTCGCCCACTGCTCCCCTCAGCAGTGTGTTTCAGTACATTCACCTGTTCTGCTCCCCGCTCTGTCTCTGGTGAATCGTCTCATTCCCCACACCTCTGGTCTGTACCCCAGCTCTTGTATGCATAAATAAATCTTTTTTTAAAAATTAATGAGTGGGTGATCCTTATTCGGTCCCTTACACCCCTTTTCATGCAACTGAAGAGCTCCATTTGTTTGGTGGATCCCAGTTAGGGCAAAGAAAACCATAGTCTAGAGAAGTGTAGTAATTTGCTCGGGATCATACAGCAAGTGGATGGGAGAGCTAAGGTTGTGAGTCAGTTTTTTTCTGACTCCAGGACTGCCATTCCTCCATCAGCCTTGGGCTCCAGAGTCAGAGGTAGATTTGCTTCTCAGCTTTTTAGCGTGCTCACTGTGTGATGTGGATCGAGCCACATCCCCTTCTGAAACTCAGGCATAAAGTGAAGATAATAAGAGCTTGCTTTGTCGAAAGGATTTGATGCAATAAGTAGGTCCACCTATTTTTAGTGCCCTGTGTGTGGTAGGCACTTTATAAATATTAACTACTATCAGTGATAATATTGATAACCCCAGTAGTATAAAAAAGAGAACAATGTATGCTGAGAAGGGAAATGAATTTCTTTTGTGGGCTAACAATGCTCGTAAGGTTTGGCTTTCCTTGTGTGTCTTGAGTGTCATGAGTGAAGAGTCCCGGAATCTGCGAGTCGAATCCAACATCCATCCCCTTCACTGATCCCCTGAGGGGAAGCCCCGCAGACTCAGCTGCTACCCTTCACTCACTGTGACCTCAGCAGCTCCCCAGAAAGTCCAAGCCCTAAGAAAAAAAGCAGCAATTTTTTAGTTCCATTTTTCTTCACTGTTGTCCAAATGCCCCTACTTCCAGAAGAATTCTGTGCTACAAACAGACGTAACAGTGTCACCACCAGGAACCCCACCCTGAGAAACCTTCCTCGTCATGGCAACAACTCAGAAGTCCTGCGGCTGACAAAAATAAAGGTGGCTCTTAGCTGAGGTCAAGGCTCCCTCCAGACTCACTGGACCAAAAAGTATCAAAGAATCCTACTGACCATCTGCTGAGTTTTGTTTTGTTTTTCTTACGACATCACTTTGGGGACTTCTAGGTTAGAAAGTTTTCTCATCCAGTAGTTCATAGGGTGGCTTTTTGCTTTGGTTTGTATTGCAGTCATGCTGTTACGATATCCTTCCAGATTCATGCAAATACTGCTGAAGTTTGCCAGCACACCCGTCGGGGGAGCCGGAACGCGCCGGTGCAGCTGACCTCCTTCCGGTGGGTCTGGGTGTGGACACACCACTCGTGGAACGCTCTGGCTACTCCTGCTGTTCCCAGCTCCTTCCTTCTCCGGTCTGTTCTTTCCATCACTCTCCTGTTCCTGGGGCCAGAAATCCACTTGCCAGTGCTCATCTCTCTGGGAAGCTCCACTCGGCTCAGATCCTGCTTCGGCCCTCAACTCACTTTTCAGACTAGCCAGGGACTTCAATTTCTTAGCTTGGTTTGCAGAAAATGTGCCTGAGATAAACCACAGGACTCAGCACAGTGGCAGGGGTTCCACTTGAGCCTGAGGAGGGTCTGCAGGTGCATGAGCGAGAATACACACGTGCACAAGCACCTACAACACACAGGAACACTTGCACACAAACACCTACACACAGAGAAACACTTGCGCACACATATGCACACACAGATGAAACACACTCCCATGCACCCATATATGCACGTGCACACACCCCCAACACCTCCTTCTCCATTGCTGCGGGGGTCTCCCTGCTCCCCATGCGGCGAATCCACTAAGAGAACTTCCAGAACCCTCTCTTGGGGCGGGGAGGAAGGTGAAAAGTGTACACAGAACATTCTTTCTGGCTCCGCTCAGAAGCCGTCAGGGCAGAAGGAGTGGGTTTCTGGTTTCAAAGGGAGCCCGAGCAAGAACAGCTACTTCTTTGCCTTGCAGGCCCTGGTCAGAAATGAAGCTATTTTTTTTCCTCCTCTGCAAGCAGAGCCATAAATCGCGAGCGCGCCTCCTGTTCTGCCCATGGGGGTGGGATTAGGTTGTTTGGTTGGATTTGTTTGAGTGTGTGTCTTTTGGTCTACACCGCCCTCCCCCTTCATAAACATCAGCTTGCAAGTTCCCGGCCCCCAGCACACAAGAAGGTGTGGCATCAACCCCTTAGAACAGGGAGCCACCTTAGGTGCCGCACAGGCCTCCTGGCTCTCTCCTGGCCCCGCTGATGAGGAGGTCCCCTTATTTTTGACAGCCAGGAGTCACCCCACACTCTGGGTAAAAAGGATACCTTGGCACTTCGGTGGACGAGGGCTTGGCTGGAAAAATGTTCTCCTTGGAGTAAGGTTTTGTAGGTCAAGGGTAAATGATAAAATCCATGTTTAAAAGCCTTTTTCTTATGAGTAAGGTGGTTATGTGGCTCAGTGAAGGAGAAAAACAGGGCAAGGGAAGAAGTCTGCCAAATGTCTGCCAGCACACCTCCACGCCCAGGTGCCTGTGTGTGCCCGAGCACTCCCGCAGCTCACTGTGCCAAACCTCCTATGGCTCCCGATTGCCTCTCCTAGGGGTGCCATGTGGGGAATCGAAGTCCTTTCTGAGCTTGACTCAAGTTCAATTTGTTCCCCTCTACCTGTCCTCTTTCATCCTTGGCTCCAGTCTCATCAAAACTCTCATCTCTCAGGCGTTCCTGATGGTGCAGGGGTTAAAGGCACAGCACTGTGGAGCTATCATTGCCAGCCACTGCTGCACGAGTTCGATCCACAGCCAGCCAGGGAGCTACCCACATGGCACAGCAGACCTTCCTGTCTCGCCCGCTGCTCCCCTCAGCAGTGAATTTCAGTAGATCCACCTGTTCTGATCCCCACTCTGTTTCTGGTGAATCCTCTCACACCCCATACCTCCAGCAAGCATCCCAGTTCTTATATGCATTAAAAAAAAAAAAAAACCTCTCCTCTCTTCTTGCACTATCCATGTATTTTCATAGCAGTTGAGTGGTTCAGTGTTTTGCCCACAATATTTTCTCACGAGAATGTTGAAACATCAAGGACAGTGGAGGAATTGTACGGTGAACACCTGTATACCTGTCACCTGGTGCAGCAGCTGCCACTAAGCAACCTCTGCTTGATCATGTGGCCAGCTGTTCCTCCCTACTTCTAATCAGTCACTAATCCACCTTATTACTATGACCATTACTGCTCTTTTGCCAGACCTTGCTGTAAGATTCAGCCATTGGCACCACTGGGTTAAAGGTCTCTATAGATTTCACAGTCTGCCCTGCAGTTCTCTTTGGTAACACAGATCTTGATTTGAAACATAACATCACAGCCAGCTGGTAAATCCAAAGCACTGAATCCAATTCAAGAGCCAGCGCTCACACAACTTTGCAGTGGATCCCCCCAGGCATTTTAAGTAGCTCACTGAGCTCCAAGGCGATGGATGGACTATGGGATGAACACACTAGGTGTCCACTCAGGTACCCAGGCAGGGCCAACATGGAGTAAATGTGGCCTGGAGAAAAGGTACATGAACATGAGGATGCAAGACTTTCCACTGTCCTGCTGGCCCGCACCTGGCCTTGCTAAGCCCGACATCAACCCCTCTGGTCTCCTGGGGGTCTGCACTCAGCCCTGGCACTCGCCTGAGGAGAGAATGAGCAGGATGCTGAGTCATAGGTCATTTCTAACAAACTTCCTGAACATGTTGAAGAAAAGGAGATAAATGTTCATCCCAGAAATGCTGGAAAACCACGGAGGACAATATGAGGACTGAGGATGAAGAGCTGAGCTTGGAGGTCTTAGCTTTTGTGTTTGGGGGTCTGATCCAACCCAACGCTCCCATTCACACCTTTGTGTGTCTTTGGAAAAATACAAAATGCTCATTTCCTTTTATGTTAAACAAGATTTCTCTTAGCATAAGGGGTTTTCCTTGGGACTCAAGGGAGTTTAGACAGGACCCCCATCAAAGTTCTCTTAGCAATGAATTAAACCACTTAGAACATCATCTGCCATCAATACATGATTAAGTGGAAACTTGGTAGGCTCCCAGTCAATGAATAAAGATCAGCTAATTGAGAAAAGAAAACAATCAGTTAATTATTGAATTAGTATTTGCTTCACCTATCAATTATCAATGCTAATTTTTTGGGGGGTTATTATCTGATCTTGCATAAAATTCTCTTGCCCAATGATAAATAAAACCATGCTTGAATTTTCACAGGCATTTTTGCCTCCTGAGGTGAGCATAACTAGACACAGACCCCACAAAAAGGTTAAGACACAAACCTTTACAATCAACATATAAATTCTCACTCCAATGTGGGAGGGATCAGAGAGAAGAATCTCAAGGAACAATTTCATTAGTTTTCTTCCTAGCCTGGTCTTAATAGTAGAATGTAATTTGGCTAATGGAGTTTGTGTTTTTCATTAAATTATATGGGCATTAAAAAGATCTCCAAAACAATAGAAATATTCTAGGAAGTTAATTACTCTTGGAATTATACAGACATCCTCACTCTTAAGCAAAACCCCATAGAATCTGTCTAGTATAAAAGAGAAAAATGAAGGCAGAGATTGCTTTTATTTTCTTCATGAGAAGAACTGACACTTGGGCCTTAGAAATCCCCCTGGAACATTATGTTTGCAAGGGTCTTAGGAGAACATCTTAGTTTACACTTTCATTCTAGAGACGTGTCTGAAACACAGACACAAAAAGTAATTAGATTTCATTTTTACCTAGAAGGAGCCATATGATCAAGGGAAAGAAAACATGGATGAAGGCATTGGTAGCACTTGGAAATTTCTTCCTTCCTTGACTCCTTCATTCCTTTACAGGGGTGTGTTTTGAAATCCTACTGAGTGCCAGTAACTGCACAGGTCAGAGCTTCTCCTGGGAGTGAGTGAGAGCGCCATCGTGCTGAAGAAGCCAGGCCCATCCAACACCAGGACCAGTAAGGATCCTGCAGGAATGCAGCCTGTTCACCATATAAACTTCAGATGAGCTGTCTGCCATTATAAGGTTGAATCAAGCAATGATCAACTGTTTCCTGGCCCTATATAATTTTAGGATGTTGGCTTGATCTACAATAGAGTTTCCCCAACTCTGCCCTGCAGAAACTTCATGAGTCATGAATAGATCTTTTTTAAAGATTTATTTATTTGTCGTACAAGAGCTGGGGTGCAAGCCAGAGGTGGGGGGAGGGTGAGAGGATTCACCAGAGACAGAGTGGCAGATTGACCAAAGTACACTGCTGAGGGGAGCAGCGGGTGAGTCAGGAGAGGTCTGCGGTGCCATGTGGGTAGCTCCCTGGCCGGCTGGGGGATCAAACTCGTGCTGCAGAGGCTGAGGACAGCTTCATAGGTTGCATCTTAATCCCTTGCACCACTAGGGAGACCCCAGTCATGAATAGAGGTTTAATATATGTCCCCAAAACACAAATATCCTACATCCAAATCAGTTTGAAATGGTTGCACGCAGTGGAGATTTTCAACACATGCCTGCTAATCAAAGCCTCTGACGGCCTCCTTGGCAGCACAGGGTAGTTAAGTCTCGGCACTGTGAAGCTATCGCCAGCCACTGCAGCATGAGTTCCATCCCCGGCCAGCCAGGGAACAACCCACATGGCACAGCAGACCTCTCCTGTCTCACCTGCTGCTCCCCTCAGCAGTGTATTTCAGTGTATCTGCTTGTTCTGCTCCCCACTCTGTCTCTGGTGAATCCTCTCACCACCCCCCATACCTCTGGGCTGTACCCTAGTACTTGTATGAATAAATAAAAATAAATCCTTTTTTTTTTTTAAAGCCTCTGAGAGGTCTGAAGGAAAAAGATGTCTACTTGACTGGTGTAATCAAGGTGTTGTAAGTGGAGAATGTGTACACACACACACACACACACACACACACACACACACACCCCTTTTTATTTTTTCCTGTTTTTCTTCCAGAGAATGCAAGCATGATGCTCAGCTGACATTATTAGCAACCGGTGAATTTATTGAGAAACAAATAACCACAGCAATTCAGGAATTTCTAAACAGAGATTCCAGGGGTATCCACTGGTATTCCATGGCGTCTGTCTCCAGAGCTTAGTAAGTAGCAGCTTGACTGTGTAAATTTAGGACTGTCACTTCCCGGTTACTGGATGGCTGAGCATTGTCTGGCTAATACTTAGTTCTTTAGGATTTCTCTGGCAAGGGAGGAGGGCAAAATCTAGGACAATTCAATTCAAGGGGAGTAGAGGGCACAGAGCCCCAGTCACGCGAGCACTTGCTGGGTGTGCCCTACCCTGTCGGGTGCTGGTCTAAGGACATGTATCAAGTCGCTTCAATCTTAAAACAATCTGATGAGATAGTTGAATATTATTATTGCCTCTGCTTTAGAGATGAGGAAACTGAGTCACAGAGCGATGAAGCCGCTTGCTCAGGACCCCCAGTTAGTGAGAAGCCAGGCTGTATTTGAAACCACCCAGTCTGGCTCCAAGTGTGTGTTCTTAATTCCTCTCTATCCTGCCTCATTTGAATAATAGTCCCAAATCATTTTCAGGGTGTACTATGCATCAGGCACTGTGCTAAGCACCTTATAAGCATTGTTTTGTGTCTATGCCTGGTGTGATCAGGTGCTTGCTTGTCTCTATAATAGTGAATCAAAGTTTGGAGAGATTTATCCACATGGCCAAAGTTGTGTAGCTAAGTCTTCAAGTCTAGAAGACTCTGGAGTCCCCATTATTCAATAAATTGTGAATAGAAAAAAAAATGGTGCACACCTTTGGGAATGGAGGTGCTGAGTCCTTATGTGAAAGACTTTCATAGAAGGTTCATTATCAAGGTTGGCTCACAGTGCAACGCCTGAGTGCTGAGGGCTAGTGCTCAGGCAAGAGCAGTCCCTGGCCTGGCTGTGCTCAAGCAGAGGCTGAGCACCCCCCTGCCAGGATGGTCGCATTGGGGTCCCTGTCCCAGGAGGGAGGATCGTTGGAATTTCTAGGTTGCGGATCCTAGGACCCTCAGGTGTGGGATCATCCTTTGGTGGTATAAGGAGGAGAACGTGGTGGTCATCAGAGGTTGGGAATATACTGAGAAGTGGACCAAATTTTTGGATGCATGGGCACTATTTTGAGATCACATGGTCACCTGATCCATTTATTAACTCATTCCTGTGATAACTAATACTTATTGCATACCTGCACAATAAATGAGTGTGTCAAGCCTTATGGAGGGCAGTGGTAGAAACTTGTAGCATTTGTAATCTAGTGGAGCCTGGATTTTAAAGTAAAACAAGTAAGCAAATAAATAAACCATTGGCAAATGACATAAAAACTACAAAGAAGGAAACCAGAATGCAGAACGGAGAACAGCAGGGTGTGGAGAGCCAACCTCCCCAAACAGGGGGGTGGCTGGGGAAAGACTCTCCGAGGACATCTGCAGGAACAGCATCCCTATGAGAGGGAAGAACTTGCTCAAGGGCTGGGGTGCAGGAAAAGCTCGCTCCAGCCACTGAACAAAAACCAGCCAGGTTGGAATTAAAAGAGAGTGTTGTACACTCTTGTGTGAGCTGGTGAAGAGGTAGTTTGTACCCCAGACAAAGGAGACTTTGCTAATTTGCCATGGAAAAGCATTTAAGGGTTTTGGAGGATGGTGGTAACGTCACCGCGGGAAGCCCATGGCTCAGAAGGGGGCAAGAGAAGAAACAAGCAGATCAGGAACGACATAACAGCCACCCAAATGGGACACAGAGGAGTGGCGTAGGGCTCAGTAGCGTGACGGAGAGCTGGAGGCAGGGGGAGTGTGACATAAATTTGCTGGCATGTTGGAGGTACAGCAGCCTGACCGATGGATAGGAGGAGGCTGGGGTAGAGTGCAGAGGCGGAAAAGGCCAGAGGTGGAGGATAACTCTCAGGTTTCTGATAGCATAGTTGGCAAAGTTGGTGCAAAACCCTCTGGCAAATATAATGTCCAGCAATTGTTTGTCCTTTTCATCTGTTCACCAAACTGTCGGCCCAGAGGGTGTTGGGAGGAACAACGTTTATGTGTTTGCAGGCATGAGTGGGAAGGAGCAACATGGTCTCAGAACAGCAAAAAGCTCACAATCATTGGGGTCCACAGTCATCCCCGTAGACAAGGCAACTTCACGCACATGTGCGCACGTGCCTGTGCACACGCACACACACACACACACACACCCCTCTAAAACATCAGGGCTCTGTCAATTACCGATGGTAAACCACACGCTGGATCTCGACCAATCCCTGCCTCCCACAAAAGCCAACAATTAAAAGGTGTATCCTCGGTGGATGACCAGCCACTCCGGAGACCCTGTGCTCCCTGGGGGTTGTCTAACAGCTTTCAGTAGTATGCCCCAGCCCTAGCTCCCGAAAACCTGGCCGAGGCCCTAGGAAGCGCTTCAATAATGGATGATCACCAATAAACAGCCAGCGATTTGCTGGAAATTATGAGCAATAAATAATTGAGAGCTAGGGAGCCTGAGCAGCGGTACCCTTTCCTCCTGCCGATTCTCCTTAATGCATTTCCTTGATGCAACTCCCCACAGTGTAGGGTGCAGACAGCGCCGCGTCCTTCGGAAGATGCTGACCAGCGAGCTCAGAGTTATAAATATATGGGCCTGTCCACCTTCTACTTCGGGGTGACAACACGCAGCAACTCAGCAAAGGCCAGGCCGGCTGCCCCTGTTCAAGTCACTCGGGCCCCACTCGCTGTGGGGTGACACTCAAATGGCCCCAGCAGACGGCCAACCCCCGGGACCCCAGAAAGGCTGCAGGTTAAAAATCTAATGAATTTAGGGAGAGAGGAGAGAGACGGAGTTGGCCATGAAAAGAGATGGAGGGAAGTTTAGAGATTGGCCTTTTTGTCCAGCTCATAAAGAAGTGTTCAAGCTACATTTTCTCATCAAGGACTTGGCCTCCTCCCACCCTATGGGCCCAACATGCCAAGGTCCTCGTGGATCCCACCACTTCTTGTGATCTTTGCTGGTGGGATCCCTGGCAAGCCACTCCCATCACTCACCTGCACGATTGCAGTGGACTGAAACCCACGCCTCCCTTCTAGTCTAGTGTTAGTGGCCCAGCCAGAGAGCTTCTGGGAGAGGGTAAAGCACAGCCTGTCTCATCTGCAACAAAGCCCTACAGTCACTTCCCCTTGAGTCAGAGTGAAAGTCAAAGATCTTCCTAATCTGGCCATCCCGCTAACCAGCTCTGCTCCTCCCTCCACTGGCCCCTCTTTTTCCACCACAGCAGGTTCCCTGCACACTCCAGCCTCTGAGCCATTGTGTTTGCTCTTCCTTCCTCCTGGAACACCCCTGCTCCAAATAAAAAAATGTCTTCCCACATCACTTTATTCAGCCTTTGTTCAAATATCGCTTTCCCAGAGAGGCCTTTGCTGACTACCATAGCTAGCACTGAATTCTCCCCTTGCTCTTGGACATGCAACACTCGGTAGTTCTCTTTCTGATTTTATTTTTCCAGCACAGTGTTCAACACTGGGTGTATCCATTTTCTATTGCTGTCGTAAGAAATCAAGGTGCCTGTGTTCCTGCTGTGGGCTCCAGAGGAGAGCCCTTTCCAGGTTCCAGAGGGCACCCACATACCCACATTCCTTGCCATATGGCCCCGCCCACCATCTTCCAAAGCAAGAATGTTGCATCTCTCTGACCATTTGCAGACACATTTCTCTCCGATGTCTATTTTCTTTTTTTTTTAATTTTAATTTTTTTTAATTTTATATTCCCCAAACAATTGCAACCCCTTTATTTTGACCCCAATCCCTCCCCCCCACCCCCCACCCCCCACCCCACCCCTCATAAAGTGTCTCTGGTTCATAGCTGTTTGTTGATTTTGATTTTCACTTTCTTATAGTTATTCATTTTCCTGGTCCCTTATTTAAGTTCTCTAGATTCCTGCTATGAGTGAGACCATCCGGTATTTTCCTTTTTCTTTCTGGCTTATTTCGCTGAGCATGATCCCTTCCAGCGCCATCCATGTTGCTGCAAATGGCATGTGTTTATCTTTTTTGAATGCTGAGTAATATTCCATGGTGTATATGGACCACATCTTCTTGATCCAGTCATCTATTTTTGGGCATTTGGGTTGTTTCCAAATCTTAGCTATTGTAAACAGTGCTGCTATAAACATAGGGGTGCAGGTGTTCTTTGGAATGGATGTTTCTGTGTCCTTTGGGTAAATACCTAGGAGTGGAATTGCTGGATCCTATGGAAGCTCTATGTTTAGTAGGTCCAGAAATCTCCACACAGCTCTCCATAGTGGTTGGACCAGTTTGCACTCCCACCAGCAGTGCAGAAGAGTTCCTTTTTCTCCACACCCTCGCCAACATTTGTTGTTGCTAGTTTTTTAATATGTGCCATTCTCACTGGTCTGGCTCTTTTTCTCCCTCTAAGAACCCCTCTGAATTCACCTGGTCCACTCAGAGAAGCCAAAATACCATCCCTATTTTAAAGTCACCTGCTCAGCCAACTAATTCCATCTGCAGTCCTAATTTACCTTTGCCACCAGCCTCACCTATTCACGGATTCCAGGGAATAGGAAATGGATGTCTTTGGGGGGTTCTCATTCAGCCCATCCCATCACCCAGCTGACAACTTTGATCATTGATTATTGTCTGTCTCTGCCAACTAGAATGTCAGCTGCGGGAGGACAGGGCATTTCCGTCAGATTCTTTCCTGGCTTTATTCCTGCCTCTGAGCATGTACGTGGCGCACAGCAGTTGCTCAAAGAAATCTGTTTTTTGAATGAATGCATGAAGCCATTGTCCGCCCTTCTGCACCCACCCCTGGGTCCTGGGAGGCTGACCTGCTTGCTCTGTAGCATACTGTCCCGTCTGGAATGTTCTCTTCTCTGTCCTGTAAGTTTGTGACACTTAATCATTCTTAACCCTTGGCTCCTTGACATCTGTGTCAAAGCGAAGCTTTTGGCTTCTCCCAGGAAGAATGAGAATCGCTCTGTGCCCTGAACTCTCCCAGCGCCTTCCACCTCCCGGGCCTGTGTCTCCCTCCCCCTTAGCGCGCTGGAAACCTCAGCGATGTCTTCTTTTTTTCAGTCTTTCTATTCTTGTTTGTAGTAAATATTGTGCATTCTATATTTTGTTTGTTTGTTTTTTACCATATTTGCTTATTTATTTCAGTGGTTAGCTCCAGACTCAGTGGAAAAGAACTCCAGACTTCAGAATTCAGTGGAGACCGAGGCGTGAGGCTCTGGAGACAGAGCGTGTGTTACGCTTTGGAGAGTAGTAATACCATTGCCTTGAGTGCTCGCCACTTGCCAGGACCTGGGGTGGGTATTTCACAGGCATTATCTTATTTGATTCTTACAACAAAGCTGCTTGGAAGCCAAAGTCCTTGCTCTTAACCGTGGAGCTAAAGTGAACAGCCAGACAGTTGGGACCAGAAATAAGTTGTGGCGTGGCAGCCAGAGAGGGAGCGAAGCCTTGTGCAGGCATCTGTATAGTCGTGGTGAGCGGGGGAGAGGGAGGGAGGAGGGGGAGGGAGGAGGGGGAGGGAGTGGGAGGATGAAGGGGGGGCAAGAGGGGAGAGGAGTGGGGGGAAGAGGGTGGGGGAAGAGGAGGGGGAGGAGGCTGCGGGAGGAGGAGGGGGAGGAGGAGGGGGGGGGAGGAGGGAGGGGAAGGGGGAGGGAGGCGAAAGCGGGGAGGGGACGATGAAGGGAGGAGGAGGGAGAAGAAGGAGGGATTGGGGGAGGAGGGAGGGGAGGAGGGTGGGCGAAGAGGAGAGGGAGGAGGGTGGGGGAGGAGGGGGAAAGGAGGAAGGGGGAGGAGAGGGAGGTGGAGGGGGAGAGAGAGGAGGAGGAGAGAGTGGGAGGAGGGAGGGAGGAGGGAGGGGAGAAGGAAGCGGGGAGGGAAGAGGAGGAGGGGAGGGGAGGGGGAGGAGGAGGAGGAGGAGGGATCGGGAGGAGGAGGGACGGGAGGAGGGAGGGGGAATGGGAGAGGAGGAGGGAGGGGGAGGAGGGAGGAGGGAGGGGGAGGAGGGAGGGGGAGGAGGGAGGGGGAGGAGGGAGGGGGGAGGAGGGAGGAGGGAGGGGAGGAGGGAGGGGGAGGAGGGAGGGGAGGAGGGAGGAGGGGGAGGAAGGGAGGGGAGGAGGGAGGGGAGGAGGGAGAGCACAAACACGTTTAATTGCCAAGGGAAATAGGAAAGACGAAACCAGAGTGGGAGGCGCAGGAGGCAGGAAGCAGTTGGTTTTCCGCGTGGGATGTGACCCTGCAGGTGCTCTTTGGTGTCGGTTCCGTCAGACGCCGTCTAACTGGGCCTTGATTTCTGCATCTATTTTACGGCGACTAGCAGGATCGTGTGAGGCTGACACTCAAGTATTACGAACTTGACTTTAAAGTGGGGGAGCCATGCAGGGGGTTTCAGACACGTGGGCAAGTTCAGGGGAGGAAAGTCTTGGGGGCAGGCGATGTTAGGGCCACGTTCGTGTGGAGCCCGGGCTTACTGCCGCTTCCCCGCAGGGGAGAGGGTGCTGCCAAGAAGGGGGGCCGCGGCCTGCCCGCCCCGTGAGGCAGCACGACTGGCTGGTGCTCCCTGTGTGGTCACTGCTTCGTGTCTTCTCCCTCGCAGAGGCGCAGCGGCTAGGAGCACGGCAGCTTGGCTACTTCTTTCTTTACGGGAGGCGGCTGACGACCGGAGAGCAGCTGTCAGCGTGAAACAGCCCCGTTTGCCCTCCGGATCCACTGTCCACCTTGTCCACTCGGGTTCTTGTTCTGAGCAACGGATTCGCGGAGACGGCAGCTGTGAGCGCCGGCCCTGCTGGCTTCAGGCTGGATTTGCACGATGGGAGCCCTGGCAGGCCAGAGAGAGCTGGTGGAGGCAGGAGAAAGCTGGGTGTACTTAGTTCCCTTGCTCCTTCTTGCAGGGTCACCTCAGACCTATGCCCCCCCCCGACCAAAGGCTCCAGCTCCTCCTGGGGGACCCCTCAGTGCTGCTGCCGACTCCAGGGTGCACCTGTTCCCTTCTTTGCCTGCAGGCCTGGGCGTCAGACTGTCCCCGAGGTTCTGCCCAGCATTTTGAGTTTCCCCTACACCCTGCCCACATCTTTGCAAGTGAGACTCTTCCTCAAATTCTCCCCCAATTAACCCAACTTGAGGGTGCGCTGGGCTTCCTGCCAGGACCCTGACAAGTGGGTGACTTGCCCAAGCTCCCAGGAAAGCATCAGGCTGGAGCTCCAGCCCCAGTGGAGTCTCCCCTTCCCGGGGAATGCTTTGGGGATCTCTGACCTGAGCCAGGCCAGAGGGAGCAGGAGGTGGAAAACGTCACCAATCACACCAGGAGGCGACAGGGTCTGCTTGGAGCCATGGTAGAGCCAGGGGCCATCTAGACTCAGAGGCCGAGCCAGGACTCAGGAAGACCTTGGCTCCCTGGATGTCAACAGAGGAAATCTCCACGGAACCTGAGAAAGTGGCTTCATGCGCTGTGCAGACACGAGCAGGGGCATCCTGGGGACAACTCCACCCGGAACGTCACCGCTTCTGTTCAAAGGTGACAGCGATGGCAGCGCATCCTGCTGCAGAAACTGCTAAGTGAGCATGTGGACATCAGCAGGGTGGGTCCATTCTGCCAATAGGGAGCAGGCTCCGGCTCCTCGGGAGCATTAATTTGGTGACAGTTATTATCCACATTATTCTTATCATTACTATTATTTTTATACCGAGAGGTTGTATTAGATCCTGGACATCACAGCCTCATGGGTGCGCAGAGGGGGATGGCGTGGTGAGGACCGGGACGTCTCCGTGATGTAATCCCAGGCGGGAGGCGTGCCGCAAGCCAGTCTCCGCGGTGTGAATGCGTGCAGGAAGAAGGGAGGAAGCCTTGGCTTTTGTGACCTCATGACCTTTGTGCTGCCAAGTGCAGCTCCCACATTCCTAGTTCAGCTCTCTGAATTCAGGTTCCTCATCTGCAAAGGGGAATAATCACAATCTCTGTCTCGTGGGATTTTTGTGACCTATGCAAAGGGCCTGGCACAAAATAGATGCTCAATAAATACCAGCGCCTTCTCCTCTCGCGCTGGGTACAAAGCAGCTGGGGTTGACCGAGTGCAGGGGTGAGTCTACTGCCTGCAGATGCCTCCCCCGGGTCCTCGCTCACAGCTGCATGAACACAGCCCCAGGTGGTGGGGGCTGGGGAGGGGGGCATGGGGTGACATTTAAGGAGATTCATAACCTTGACTGTCCTTCGCAGCCTGATTTATGGGGCAGTGCCGTCTCCTGGATGAGATGTAGACGCTGCGAATGAAAGAGCTGTAGAAAACTTTAATCCCCAAATGGCAGAAAGAGATACTCTTGGTCCAGGATGTGTTTGATCAAATCCATTGGGGAGGAGAGGGTATGGTTTTCCCACACTGAATCTGATGGGCTATCAGGTCCAGGATGGCGTTTCTGAAGTAAGGATGAAATATTTTCCCTGCTCCGTCGACAAAATCCTTGGCTGCTTCTTCTGGAAATAAAAGAGCAACCGAAAAACAGAAACTGGCCTCAGACTATTACAATTAGGTCGTTGAGCCAGTGCCAGCGTAGAAGGGAAAGGGGCAGAGGGGAAGAAACCCCTTAGAAAAACAAAACAAAACATCCAATCTCTTCTGGGCTGGGCGTGCGGGCAGGGCCTGGCTGGGTGTCAGGCTGGGAGATCTGGAAGTGAAGCTGCTGGGTTTGCCTCTTTTCTGGCTGAGCTGGTGGGACCTGGGGAGCATGGGGAGCAGGTCTGTGCGTAGTGCCAACTCTGTTCCCAAGTGCCCCTGGGTCTGTGTCCCTGGCCAGGCCACTGCCAGAACCGTCAAACATCCAGGGAGGCTCTTGGGACTCCCACAAGCAGGAGGTGACTGGATGGAGCTGTCTGACAGCACAATGACCAGGGAGCACTCCCAGCTCTCAGACCTGCCTTTGCTGGCCCTGCCTCTTGGACCAGCTTCGGTGAAAGCATTTGCCTCCCGAGAAATCATTCCTCATGGTCTTCTCTTCAGTTGGCAGCGAGCTGGTGATTTCGTTTAGATGCGGAACAAACGGCCATGGTTTTTCAACATCTAGACTCAGGGGCCTGTTGCTGGCCCGGTACCTTGAATACCAGCACATCATGGGTCTGGCGAGGGGTGGTTTTCCGTGCACCCCAAGCCTGCTATTCTTGGCTCAAGCTGCTGCGGGGTGTCTGATGAAGTTCTGCTTGGTGAACTCGAGTCTTCCAAGAGTCAGTTGAGACATCTCCTCCAGCACCAAGCCCGAGGACCTTCCATTCCACCCCAAGACGCCTGCCACCTCCTTAGCTGTATAGTCACCATTTCAGCTGTTCCCACTTCTACTAAGTCAGGGGGTTATAGGCTGAACCCTGTCTCCTCCCAAACTCATTTTTTGAAGCTCTACTCCCTAGTCTCTCAGATGTGATTGTATTTGAAGCCAGGGATGTTAAAGAGGCAATTAAATAAAAATGAGGAGATTAGGTTGGGCCCTTATCCAATCTGATTAGGGCACGCACACACGCACACACGCACACACGCATAGAGACACAGCCACATGAGGACACAGGGAGAAAGCACCATCCCCCAGCCAAGTGGAGAGGCCCCAGAGGAAACATCTCGACATTGGATGTCTTACTTCCAGGGCCAAGACAGTAACTTTCTCTTGTCTACATGCCCCTTCTCTGCTGCTTTGTAGTCCAGTCCCAGCAACTAATGCAAGGGGTCATTGAACTATTTTGTAAAGAGCCAGTTGGTAAAGAATTTGGGCTTTGCCAGTGATCCGTTGCCTGGCACAGCTGCTCAGCTCTCCCGCTGTCATGCAAAAGCACCAAAGACAAGAGTTAATTGAGGGGAGTGACTGTTCCAATAAAACTTTATTTACAAAGCAGGCAGCTGGCCCCAGCCCTGGTATGCCTACCCTGGTGAAACATACAATTTCTAGGAGACCAGGGCTTATAACACCTCACTTTCATTGCACTCTTAGGGGTGTAGCACAAGGCTGGGCACACAGGTGGTGTTGATATCGTTTCCCATTAATGTTTTAAACACCTTATATTGAAATAATTGTAGGAGTTGCAAAAACAGTACAAAGAATTCCATGCATGTTTATCAGGGTTTGCTCCTGACATGCAAGGGTTAAATCAAAATGTATCAACTTCTTAGGGAGCCAGAAAGCTTTGTTCTGCCTGAATTCTGGCTCTGAATCCCTGGCCGTTAATTTCTGGCTGTGAATATCCATGCACCAGGCAGCCGGAATTAAAACAGAAAATGCAAGGAGTTTAGGGCATCAATGGGTATTTGTAAGTTGTCAGTAGATGCCGATGAGGATGCTAAAGGTTATTAAGTGTTTCGCACACAAACACGCCACTCTGAGGATTAGACATCAGCTCTCAAGTCACCACCAAGAGATCCGCAGCAGATTCTTCCTGGGAAAATCCCCCAGCTATGGGGGCAAAGCAAAGGGTCAAACTCCAGGTCACTGATGAGCAGGGAAAAAAATGAATGGCTGCAGGGAGCATGAGCTCAGAGGGGTGCGGCCCAATGAGGATGCGCCACGGATGCAATATAGATATTTTTTAACAGACCTATTAAAAAATAGACTGAGATTTCCCTAAAGCTTGCAGGACCAGAGAAGGCTGACCAGAGGCATTCCAGAGACGGGCCTTTCCACATGATACCAGCTAAAGTTATTTCTCACTCCTACACCTGGCCACGCCAGAATGGTCCGTGATAAGCCTCACCTACACAGGAGCTGCCTAGAAAGGTGAACAGCATGGTTAAGACTGCCGGTCTCACTCAGCCCTGCCTAGTAAGAGCTAAACCAGACTTTGCAAAAGACACTGATAATAGTAATGATGAAGATGTGCACGGCGGCTACCTTAATGATATTTATTTTTTATTGTTTAAGATTTATTTATTTATGCATACAAGAGCTGGGCTACAGGCCAGAGGTGTGTGTGGGGTGGTGAAAGGATTCACCAGAGACAGAGTGGGGAGCAGGACAGGCAGATTTACTGAAATACACTGCTGAGGGGAGCAGCGGGCGAGACAGGAGAGGCCTGCTGCACCCAGTGAGTCAGCTCCCTGCCCGGGGATCGAACTGGTGCTGCAGTGGCTGTGGGTAGCTTCATAGTGCTGAGACTTAACCCCTTGCTCTACCAGGGGGGCCCTTAATAACATTTAAATCACACTTCCCATAGGTCAGATACTGTTCTCAGAGCTTTGTATTTAGATCAAATTATTTATACAAATGAACTCTCAGTGGCTTGCTAAGGAGGATGGTATTACTATTATTTTCATTATTTAGCAAATAGGAAACCAATTCAAAGAGAGGTTGAGCAACTGGTCCAAGGTCACACAGCCCAGAGGTGACAGGGCTGGGGTAGAGCCAAGTTTCAGTCTGTGCTCACTCACCAAAGGCATCAGCCTCCCCTCCTCAGGAAACAGCCCCGCCAGGAGACAAGGAAGCAGCTTCCAGAACTGTTCCTCCAGCTCAGGGGTCACCGAGCTTCCCATAAAAGCTCAGATTTGCTTTCTGTAAATGGGACTTTGCAGCCAAAGAGGTGAAATGGAGGGTGGTATATAGGTATCAGGAAAAACAAATGTCCACAGGGTTTTGTTGACAAATTTCAGTTAATAATACTAATGGAGTGCAACTGTTTTGGTAATACAGATCCACTATGGAGAAGAGTAGGATTCTTTTGGAGGGTTAGCAGTGGCATAAGTGGGGTACAAAGTTAGCTTTCCCTATCATCCTGGTGAAAACGTGGGCTCACTGCATGAAGCCTTTGTTGTAGCTTGCCTTCTTGGAAACACAGATCTGCCCTCTTGGGCACTCACTGGAACACAGGGCTGGCACTCTGGAGAGTCCTCCCTCTCCTATGGGGAAGCTGGGCGCTGGGTGGGAACAAGCCTGGGGGACTTCCAGAGTCTGAATTCCCGCCCAGTTAGTCACTAGCTGTGTGATGGCCGACTGCTTGCTTACCCTATTCAGAGCAGAGCTTGGAACCTGTGGCTTTGTCCCTTGAGACACCGGGCTGTAGACATTTTTGCTTGTCACGACTTGGGGGGATGCTACTGGCATCTAGTGGGTAGAAGCCAAGAATGCCACCACTCATCACCCTACGGTGCACGACACACTACGGTGCAGCCGCAAGTCTTCCAAAACGTCAACAGTGCCTGTTCCAGAAACTCCGGTTTCCTCATCTATAAATTGGGCTGTAGCTCCTACTGCATAGTAAGATTAAAAGCAATTCAGAGAGACAGAGCCGGGTCTCCAGATAAATACCATTGTTCTTTTGATTTCTAGACAATGAGTTGAAAACTTAGACCCATTCTTCGAGGTCCTGTTTGGTGTCTGGCTCTGGTGTGAGGTTGGGCAGCAGCTCTCCCAGGGAAGGCATTTTGCTATTGTCTCCCCTGCAGCCCATCCTCCCGCCGCCACCCCTTCTCTGGCCCTCCCCCGAGACCAGGGGAGAGACTGGCTGCAAAAGCCACTATTAAAAAATGAACATGAGTTGTTTTTTCCCCTTTTTGATCAAATAATCCAGTTTGCTGCCTCAGACAAATCATTATTCATGTGAAACCTGCCTGGGCCGCCCCTGGGGAGGAGGCCAAATTGATTTAACATCTAATCCAGTTTGTACCTTCTGCTAACCCCGGTGGTATGCTAACTTCACCCGCGCGGGGTGGGGGCGGGGGCCAGCGAAGGGAGAGCGGCCCAAGGCCCGGCTCAGTTGGGGTCTCCACCACAGTGAGGAGGGGCTGTGGGGCGCCCAGATCACTCTCTGCCTGTCTTGGGCTTTCTCATCATCCGAGGTATTTTTCCTGCTTCCTGCAGCCCATTACACCAGGATGTCACTGAAATGAAATGACAGCTATCTCCTCTGCCAAGTGGGATCTCTGGCCACTCCTGTGGCCACAGACGTCACAGTGCCTCTTTTACAGCTGGGGAGGCTGAGGTGCAG
Source organism: Talpa occidentalis (assembly GCF_014898055.3). Lineage (NCBI taxonomy): Eukaryota > Metazoa > Chordata > Mammalia > Eulipotyphla > Talpidae > Talpa > Talpa occidentalis. Next base: position 82,659,726 of record NW_023601433.1, on the reverse strand, counting down.
AGAGGTTGCAGAGCATGGCTTCTGAGTGCATGGAAAGTTCTGGAATCCATACTCAGAGTGGATCAGTCAGCCTGCAAAGGTCCCCGTGCTGGGCTCCTGATACGCAAGTGACTGTGAGTCATTCAGCCCCCAGAAGGCACAGCAGCCCCATGGTGCAGCGATAGGGGGGCAACGAGGGGGCCCCCACGGATCATGTGCCCATACCTGCCTGCATCTTCTGGCAAAATTTGCCAACTCCACCTAGGGTGTTGCCCTAGGTCGATGCGCGCAGCTGAGGGGTCCTGACCCCGCCACGGCCGGAGCCTGGATCTCAGGAACGGACAGTGCCGAGCTGACAGAACTGACTCTGAGCTGGGGCATCTGGAGCAAGCTGTGACTTCTCCACTGGCCTCTGGATCCAAGGGGCTGAGGGCCCCTGGCCAGGTCCAGACCAGAAACGGGGCTGCCCTGGTGGCTGTGACGTAGTAGGACAGAGGGCCATTGAGGCAAGACTGGGAGATCAGTTTCTGGACTGAAGGCACAGGAAGAGGCCAGTACCAGTCGGCCAGCCCACAGGGCCACGGCCATGGCCAGAGAGACCTCACAACCTCCATCTAAGTGTTTGCAAAAGCCCTGACTTTTGAGGTGCACTTACTGTGCATCAGGCTTGGGTTGTACTGTCTCATCTACCATCCACAACGAGCCTGTGACCCACATTTCACATGTGGGGGTATCAGGCCGAGTGGAAATGACTAGGCCAAGGTCACATATTGCTAAATGTCAGACAACACAAGCACGGCCACATCTTTCTCCATCCCCCTGTGTTCCAACAGGCCTCACAGGGGCTGGGAGCCTGTGTGCCCAAGCAGGCGAGAGGGATTTATAAAGACAAAGCCAACACCTAGACAGGTGTGTTTTATTTGCTGTCAGGCCGCTCCGACACCAGAGGCTCCAATTCCAAGGGATCCTGCCATTGGTTGTCTGAGTTTCCATCTTGGGGCAGAGCCAATGTCAGGCAGAGGCCAAGGGCAGCTTCTCCGATTTGCCATCTATGGAGACACCGAGCCAACGTGATCGGGGAGGGCCAGTTTCCTGGTCTGTTTACACTGGGCAGACAGAATCACGCCATGCCAGCAGCCCCTGGGCAGGGTAGACATTCAGGGGAACTGTCCCATCCATAAGCTGGTACCTCAAAAAAAAAACTAGGCAGTTAGAAAGGCCTCGTTCATAGACATCAGCTGATCCTCAACTTCGAGTTCTGTTTTTCAGTTGACAAACTGCTGCCACACCCCTGATGAGTTTGATCTGCATGTGCCTCCACTGAATGTTGGATGCAGATGAGATCAAATGCAAGGTTGCGTGGGTTAAAGGCGGCAAAAGCCACACAACAGGGCTAACAAGATGAGAAGATTCTGGGTTTTCTATTGCCAACTCTGATGCTCTTCCTGCTGCAAAGAGGTGAATCATGTCTGTAGCTGACTTCCCTGCCAAGGCTGAGCTGAGTTTTGAAAGCACTGGCAAGCAGAGCGAACAGCAGAGCCCAACAGGTCCCAGGCGGTGGCACCAGGTGGGCAGCAGAGCTGAACAGAGGCAGAAGAGGGGCTCACAATGGGTTTTGGAGCCCTACTCCCTTGGTTCAAACAGAGGCTCCATGAACGAATCGCTGGGTGAGCTTGGGCAAGGGAAAGAACTTCAGCATTTATAAAAGACGATAATAGCAGCCTGCCTTCCAGGGTCCTGGGAAGGATTAAATGAGTCTGTACGTGGAAATTCGGGAACGAGGCATCCTGTAAGTCATATCCTGGCTGCTGATGCCATTACTGTTCTTTATTGAGTCATCAAAGAACTGCTCACCTGCAGAACAGGGCTGGGTGTCATGGGCTCTAGAAATTACTCAGGGTTGGGCTTAGGGTGCAGAACTCCATCCTTGAAGTCCCAAAGACTTGACAGCTTTTACAGGTACAAAAATCTCAGCACAAGAATCCAGCCAACAAGATATTCCAATTTTCGTGCAGATTCTGACAAGTAACTACCTGGCAGGCAGGCCCAAGACACCCTCATTGCCCCCTAGCAGAGCCATTTTTTCATTGCAAGAAAGAAGTCTTCTTTCTCGATTTAATAAGATGCCATTACTCAGTCCACTGAAAGATGATTTTCTCCCAACTGACTAATCCTACTTGGCAGTTTAGACCCTCTGGATTTTCTATAAGGAGCAAGAAAGTGGCAGCCAGGATGCTCCGAGCTGGTACAACTGGCTGCCCTCACCCAGCCCATACAGGCTGAAAGTCTCACCAGTGGCCAGTGGGAGAGAAGGCAGCAGGAAGAGCCCTCCTTGCCTGGAAGGGGCAGCTTCCCTCCTTAAAGCCGCCCTCTGCATACACCACTTTGCATTACATCCTCAAATCACTCTGTATATGTGGATCTGGGTCTGGAGCACTGCAGCGGGTCTTGCATTTACTCCAAGTCACCTAACAGGTTACATTTTCACTAACAGATGAAGGATTTCTTGGAGAAGTCAACGGTTGAGTAGCCCAAAAAAGACAAAGAGGCTTGTTAGGGGGAGCATGGAGAAAAGTGTGTCAACCAATTCAGAAGTCACCATGCTAAGGGCAGAGAAAAAAGCAAAAGCCATCTAACTGTCCAACAACAGGGAGTCGGTGCAAGAGATTGCTCCAGGCAGCGTGCTTCCAACATGTGCTGGCAATAGTTCTGCCGCACAAATTATGCAATGAGATCATAAGTTGGTAAATAAATACATCATAAAATTTTATGTTCAAATATGTGTGGGAAATTCCTCAACATGTGTCTTGGTTTGGCTGCATGTAGCATTTCACATGTCAATGTGTCAGCCACTCACTGGCCCTCTTGTTTTCAGATCCTCTGTTTTTCATTCCAAGAGCTGATCCCTGAAAACTACATTTCCCAGTCTCCCTTGCCACATTCCCCAGTCCCCCGCCCTATATTCCCCAGTCCCCCTGCTACATTGCCCAGTCTCCCTTGGTTTCAGCTAGTTGCTGCCAGTGGGAGCACTGGTGAAATATGGAGCAGGGAAACAGGGAGGAGCTGGGCCTTTTTCCCCTGACCCTCCATGCTTGAGGAGGCAGCTCTGAAAGTGACTTTTTCTTCTCCATGATTCCAGCTCCCCCAGAGCAGCCTCTCCCCTCATGCTTCCAGTTCTTTCCAGGCAGCCCTGGCTCTGGTTCTGGGTTCTGACCCTTGGTCACTAAGCAAGGAGGCCTGCTGCTTACAGAAAAGTTGATACAGAAGATGAATAACTTACTCCATCTGGCCCCAGGGGATTGGGAGTGAAGGTAGAAAGAAAAGGATAAAAAAAGGAAGCAATCGGAATATAGGGTTTTAGAGGGAAAATGAAGAGCAAGAAAAAGGAACGTCTGAACCTATTACAAGTTGGGTGGGAAACAAACTCAGACAAAGTTTAGCAGAAGGATATTTAAGGACAAGGTCTCGACTAACGATTGGCTAATTTAGAAGCAGTGCTTCAGGAAGGGAGTTGATGGGAGCAGGCCTGAGCAGAGAGGAAAGTTGAGCTGTGGTGTAACCCGACAGAGGTCTCAGCTGACCCCCAAGAGCTACAGCACTGGGACAGCTCAGATTTTCCAGGGTCAGGACAGGGTTTGGCGTCCCAGTTGATCAGCCACCAGAGGCAGGTGATCTCAGAGGCAAGAGAAGTCAGACTTCTGTCTTGTGATAACTAGACTAAAGTTATGGATTCCATTTTGAGACCCAAGTAGAGGTTCTTCTGGGGCTCCCCAGCACCAACAGGGGACAAAGCTACATCAAGGAGACTCTGTGATGAGTGGAGTCGAGCTAATAAGGACCAAGCGACTGAGCTTTTCTAAACTGTTCCTGGTTCCAGTGTGGAGAGGCTGGGGCCAAGGGACTTGGAGGCAAAGAACACAACTTATGAACTGATGCAGTGGGATGAGCTGCCTGCAGGAGAGAAAAAGCTGGAGAAACGTGTGCATGTAGAGATGCAGGAAGTTTGCTGTGAGGCCATGTCCAGGGATTAGGCATGATCAAGTCCAAGGCCAGGCCTGGGCTTCAGCTGCCACTGTAAGCAGGACAAAATGCCATTAACTGGTCCCAGGACACCCTAGGACTTTGACCGTACTTTCCTCCAGAAAGTCAGATGTGCCTCGCCCCTCTGCCCACTCAGCTAGATGCCACCTTGGAATGGAAACAGCAATCAAGAAGACTGAATATTTGTCTTTCTGAGAAACTGGAAGATGACCCTAGAGGGGTTAATTTGAGGAAAGACATCTTCGTAACAGACAAAATAAAAAGGTGGAAATTAAGTGTGAGTTAAATTTATGGCTCTTCTGCTAGATCTAGTCCTGTCGAATATGCCAAATCCAATGTGAGTGTACCCAGAGGGAGGTTGGATGCTGGTGAAAGAACGTGCCAGTTAACAGTGGCTTTGAAGGGAAAGAACAGGATCTGGGAGAACAGACATGAGCGCTGTGATGTTGGGGACTGGGGCTCCTCCTCCATGCACAACCACACTCCCACATCCATCTCATGATTCAAGATGGCCGCATCTGTGTTCCACGTGACCTGAGGGGTGGGTGGCTCAAGGTTGGCTCTCCCTCTGGGTTTGACTAATGGGCATCGCCATTCTCCTAGACATTCTCCTTGATTCAAGGAAGAGCACAGGACCCAAGTTAGTTGCATAAGTGTCTGTTCTAGAACTTCTGCTGCAACTAGGAAGAAGTGGCAAAAAAAAGGACAATGCAGCAGCTCTCACTTAAGGATGAGTCTGCTACGGGGCACCTCGCCTTCCCACACCGTGGCCAGAATGTTGCATGACCACATTGAACTGCACAGGGAGCGGAAAATTGAAATTTATTTTAAATAGTTTTATGCTTAGGTAAAACTCACAATACAATGCTATTCAAGAAGGTGAAATGGATATCTGAAAACAGCTAACAGTCCCCGCTACAGTGCACAGAGCGTATTATATGCGCTATCTAACCTGATTCTCACAAAAATCCTAAAAAGTGGATTATATAGATAAGCAAATTGGACCCAGAAGTGCCAGGCTGATACAGCTGATTATGAATAGTACCAGTTTTCAGCCTCCTTTCTCAAGGTCTCGACTGTCGGCAATGTATTCAGCTTGTGGGGGATTATTTTTTCTATTTCTTTGGCGTTTCCAAACAATATAGTCAAGAGAGCCGGCTCCTCCCTGTTGACCTTGCTCTTTCTCCGCAGCCAGCCGTCCTGGCTTTATAAGAACTCCGATCTCTGTTTGTTTTGCAATTACCATGGGTGCAGGGCCCCTCCGACATTTTCACAGGGGAGGGGGCCAGCACAAATCCTCACCCCCTCCCTTGATTCTTTGATTGTCACTTCCTCTACCTTTAAAAGAAAATTGCATAATGGCCATCACGTAGGCACCTTTCCAAAGTACTTAAACTACATTAATGCAAAAGGGCCATGTGAGGAAATAGCCCCAGATGTTACATGCCAAGTTACAAAGAGAAAAAGAGGATTCAGAGCTCCCTTTATGGAGATCCCGCCACTGAACGGTGCCATATGGGCATATGAATTGTGGTTATTACCCATTCTCCCAAACCCCGGGCCAACTCAAACAGTATCAAAGTCATTAATAAGATTTGGCCCCATTAGGCTCATGTAAACATTTGTAACACGTATTCGAAGCCTCCGTTACAAAAATATACATGCATTGTGCATTTGTGTATGTCTGCGTGTGTGCATGTGATTTTGTGTGTATTTTATAAGAATCTGGGCATTTGAAAATGACTAACCTCACTCTTCTATCTGTCCTCTGTGGGGCTGCTCTGGACCAGAAATTGTCCTAAATGAGGACTGAGGACAACAAAGTCAAGTGTTGTCATGTGTCCAGTGCCTGTACTTTGGTCAGACCAGCATTCACTCAGCCTCCTTTGGTAATAGCATTTCATTTTCACTAGGAAACTCCCCTGCCCTGCTCAGTCTGTGTGGTGTAGGCAAGGATGACTCTCCCCTTGAGTTTGGCTAATGGGCATCACCATTCTCCTAGGTAGGGGGCTTGGTTCAAAGAAAAGCACAGGACCCAAGTTAGTTGCCTAAGATTCTGTCCCAGAATTTCTGTTGTGACTAGAAAGAGGGGGAGTAAGGTACCACTGGTGTCTTGCTCCAGCACCCTCAGTGCTAACTGTCTGTCCCTGACTTGTAATATCTCCTACTTCAAACCCTTAGGCTCTGCACCTGAGGGGTTTCTCTCCTACTCTCAGCCTTTTCTTGGAGTAGACAAGGGCTGTGCTGGTCATGCCTCCAGAGCAGCCCTCAATCAGTCATTTAGGGGATTGGAGGATCAGTACCCCAACTCCCTTGTTGCTGGATTGGGACACATCTTGTAATATCCCTCAGAAGTCCCAAGCGGCATGTGGTTTATACTGCCTCACTCAGGTCCCAATGGAATTGATCATCATTTGCCCACATGGAAACTTCCTCTTCAAGCAAGCATCTTTCTACCATTCCCTTCTCACACCCCCATCCCCTACTAGAGTAGGGCCACTTTACAAATAAACCACTTGCATTTGAATCCTTGTCTCGGAATCTGCTCCTGAGAGAACCCACAAAAGACAGTCATCTTGACACCACAGGACCATAACCTGCCGAGAACGCAGTCAGCATGGAAGAGGTAGTGCAGGGACAAAGAGAGAGTGAGAGACATTCTAAATGGCATCATGTGGGGTGTCTGGATCCAGTCATACCTGAAGCTCAAATTTTCCCCAAGACTAAGCATGGATGAGCTGAGAGTCCCTGCTCTTTGCTGTGACTCTTCCTATTTCCTTTCCATGCTCTCCTGGAAGCCATTTCCCCTGTACTTGCATCAGCTCCTATGCTCCAACAGTATGAATTTTTCCAAGGTCTGTTGCATCTGTCTGAACTGAAAAGAGGGTTAAAGCCACCAGGGTGGGAGGCAGTTCAAATCCTTCACTGTAACAACCTTCACTGTAACAACTGTCATGCAAACAACCTTCTGGCAGCTTCCTTTTCACTGTTGTGCTCTTGTCTGCCAGCCAGTCTCAGACCTGGGCCTCCCCCAGGAGATGTTAACTCATCTCCCTTATCTGCTTGACTGACTGTCATCTTAACACATCATTGAGCTTGTGATGAAGCCCTTAATTAATACATGTCTCCAGGCCTCTGGATTCACCACCTCTTCTGTGCTTCCCTTTTCTTTTTAGTATCTCCAAAGTGGAAGCCCTACCTGACTATCCATTTACTGTCTTCATCCCAGGTCATGGTCACAGTCATCTACACCCCACCCACCCCGGGCCAGGTTCTAAGCTCTAACACCTTGTGTTATCCCATCCCATCCTCCCATTTGCCCTCAGAGATGGCAACTCTGATACCCAGTTTGCAGACAAATATACAGGCTCAGAGAAATTACACTTAAAGGGTTTGAGGCCCAGGCAAAGCCTGGTTCAAGACCTGGCTCTGTTGTTTGCTAGCTGTGTGACTTACTTAATCTCTTTAGCTTTCATTTTCCTGTAATAGAAAGGTAAGGTAGTGACTTTATGGGATTGTAGTGCTGATCCTGTAAAAATAATTCTTTAGTAGCCACTTGTATGGCACATAACAGAGTCTCAGAAACACAGATGCTATCACCCTCATCATCCTCGTTCATCCCTGAATCCAAAACTATTCTCTACACCATATACATGTGTCTGTCTGTACACACCTTCACTTATTTGGGAAATTAGAATCAGACTCCAAAGTCACAGTGATAATAGTCCTTTCTTAAGTGTTTCAGACAAATGAAGTCATTCATTCTAAATACAAATATATAATCATTTAATTCCCATGCCTACGAATCCTCACAATTGAAGTGGGTCATAAAAAAAGGCAAGAGAGAGTGAGCCACAGCAAGAGAGGGAGCAAGAGCATGGCAGGAAGTAGACTGGGAAGGAGAGATCACAGCAAGACTTTTGGATTGTGTCTGTGGGAATCCACTAGAGGATTTTGAAGGAAAGGGACTTGGTGAGAATTATATTTAAAAAGCCACTAGGCCATCTACTGATAAAGGCCAGCCACAAACTAGAGCAGATAGAGACCAATAGTTGAGAGGTTATTAAAGTCATCAAGATAAGATATGTTGATGGCCTGGGCTAACATATTTCTAAAATACTCACAATGTCTGGCACATTATTTGAAAAATAAAGAAAGTTGTTTTAGGAGGCCACCGGTTTCCCAGTGATGAAAGCAATAGTTTAACTAGTTGACTCACAGAAATGTATTTGTGGAATAGTGCCATGTTCAACGTGTAGGGCTCATAGGGTCAGTTGGATGCAGTCACCTCCTGTAAGCCATTCAAACGCAACGGGAGAGAGAGCGCCAATAATCTATAAACAACTGGAGAAGGTCCCAAGCAAGGGTTTAACCAAGGGCTCAATGGCATTATGCTCTGCGAGAGCTCTCTGCTCAAGAAAACAAAGCTGCTAGAAAGCAGCCTCACCATCCACTGCCCCAGAGAATCTCATTTTGGAAACAGTTGCTGCATTTTGCCATTTGTATAACATTGACACATCTTCCAGAAGATGAAGCCTGAACACACCCAGATGGTCAGCCCCACCATTTCCTCCCAGGGAGGACATGAGCGTGTCCCAAACAGGATGAATGGAGACTTTTTGTGGGCAGAGAGCGGGAATGCATTGGGAATTGCCTGCCTGAAGTCATTGTACTGTCTTTGAGTTAAAAGCCATCTGTCTTGTGACATGCCACATCCTTTCTGCAAGGACTGAGTGGTCAGCAGTTGCACCAGTGACCTACCTCCTACCTCTTAGGTTCTGCCCAACCCTGCCATCTTGGGTTCTGCTGTTTCCAGAAGTTACCAGGCTTCCTCCATGACACTGACTGAACGCAATAACTTGTCCACTTACACCATAAAACCAGATGCCAAATACATAATAAAAACAGAAAGGAGGAACAAACAAAGGGGAAACCATTTGGCTGTTGCCTGGCTCTGGGGACTGGGAGACCCCTGCTTTGCTGCACTCGGCCCACTAATTATCCTTATGTGTTGCTCTCTGTCTTTTTAAGCTGCTCTTCACTGCAAATGGAAAATGAAGACTTTTCCTTCATTTCCCACATGGAAACAAAAAACTATTAGTCATGGAATGCGTGACTCTAAGTGACCAAGATCTGTCATGTCTTACTGCCTAAGTCTCAGGAATAACATCGATTCTACAGGCCAGTTGTAAAGATCAATGAAAACGTATGTGAAAAGTTCATCAAAAGCTGGTACATAGTAGGGCTGAACCTGCAAAGCTTCACACATGTGCAGATATCAGAATAGCTGAAACCACATTGGAAACCAAGCCAGGCGCATTCGGCACTAGAATTGAATGTGATGCATTTTCAAAAGTAAGAACAAAGACTCAGAGAGTTTGTTGAGCTACATGGGGAGCAGGCCTAGAGCGATGCTTTCTTAACCACGGCACACAGATCTGCCTTTGCAACATGGCTCAGCCATTGAGGACCTGCATAGCCTCGAACAAATTCCTGCTTGAAATTCCAGGCTTTACATGGCTAACCTGGGGTTGGCCATTCATTCTAGCTGGAATGCTGTGTCTTTATCTTACACTGGTATTTTATAGAGTCAAATGGAACACTGGCTGTAGAGTCATTATTATTAACATAAAATCCACATTGTGATTGTTTAAATTCAGGTAGGTGTCACTTAACAACATTTCCATTCACGACGGATGGCCTATGACAGAAGTCCCAAGAGGGCTATGTACTAGGCTATACCAACTAGGCTTGTGTAGTTACAATTCATGACATTTGCACAACCAAGAAATTGCTTAGCGGGGCCTCCCTGGTGGCGCAGCGGTTGAGCACTGGGATGTGAAGCTGCCCTCAGCCTCCGCAGCACCGGTTTGATCCCTGGCCACCGGGTAAGGGTCCCACATGGTGCGCAGAACTCTCCTGCCATGCCCGCTGCTCCCCTCAGCAGTGTACTTTGTCAGTCTGCCTGTTTTGCTCCCCGCTCTGGCTCTGGTGAATTCTCTCACCTTCCCGTGCTTCTGACTGTACCCAGTGCTTATATAAATAAATGAATAAATAAATAATAAATAAATAAAATCTTTAGCAAAAAAAAGAAATTGCTTAGCAACACTTTTCTCAGAAAATGTACCTATCATTGAGCTATGCATGACTGTCTTAACCTTAATAATAAAAGCAATGCCCACTCAGATACTTGGGTAGCTTTGCTGCAACTTGTGGCAAGATCCAAGAATGAGAATTGCTTAAGTCAAAGATTATTAACAGCCCCACACATTCATTGCATCAAAAATCAGTCTCAGGCATTGGTTCAGAAGCTGAGCATACTGTAGTAAATTTCCCATGGAAATTCATGAGGGGTGGGTTTGAGGAATAAGTCAACAAACAGAAAAGCCTTAGGCATAAAAATATTGAGCTTGTCAGGCTGTAAATCTGTTTCAAAAAATATGATGCTAAAGTGGGGATCACGAAGGGTCTTTCTGATGTGATGGCATTTGAGCAAATATCTGGAGGAAGATCCAGAAGGAAGTGAGTTACCGGCAGAGGGAACAAGTGCAAAGGCCCAGGGGCTAAAAGAAAAATAACAATACTGGAAACCAGGGCAGAAGGGCCCTGGAGTAGCACAGTCCACATTGCAGGGAGAAGCTCGCCTCGTTGTTTCCAGGTCAGTCTCTGAACCCCATCTGGGGGCACTGCTTGGGGGATTCCAACCGGCGGTCTTCTGGTCTCTCTGGAAGTCACACCCTTAGCATCTGCTAGAAATGGCCTTGTCAAGACGGAAGGCGCCAGAACCTCAACTACAGCCCTCACCACATGGCCTGGCTGTGAGCTGTGTCAGGCAGATCCTCAGAAGCGTTTCCTCCCCTGGCTTCCCTGGGACTGGTTGCCAACGACTCCCAGGGCTTACTCCCCGGTTGCATCATCAGTGACGTCCAGGGCCAGAGCTCCCCAATTAACAGCCTCTGCTGCCCAGATGGCTGGGGACACAGGAAGACGGAGAGGTCAGCCGCTTGGGTGGCTTTCCTGGAGTACAGCTCCTCTCTCTACTCTGCAGGCAAAGCCCACACTGGCTGCGGAGTAACTGCTTCCATCCCCAGCACTGCAACTCACCACCCTCCAGAAGCTGGGAATCCCCCTGGAATATCAAAGGTCTGAGATGTGCCGAAAAGGATAATGTGCTGGAATATGTCCTTGCCTCTGCTCATTCTCTTGTGTGGGCAGCCCAAGGGGTAGTGGGTCCTGGATCATGGGCATGTGCTCAGCCCCTGTGCTGAGCTCTTGATCTTCGGGGGACACCTTGAATGTTGATGAAACACTTGCAAAGGAGGGACTGTAGGTCGCGCATCTATTAAAAATGGAGCCAGGACCAGAAGCCAAGTGGTCTGCGTGCAGAGCCCTCATCTTCCTGTATGGTGGTCCGACCGCCCCCTCTGTCTCTTTGTTCCGGTCATGTAGCCTCAGAGATAGCGAACTTCTTATGCAAAGGTCATACAGTAAATACTTTCAGTTTCTCCAGCCATGCAGTCCCTGCCCCAGCAACTCAACCCTACTGATGCATATAACAGCCACGGCACTGCCACGAGGCATGGCAGGCTCCATGCTCACGGCGCATGATTTACAAAGATGCAGCAGGTAGGGCTTAGCCTGGGCTATGGTTTGCCAACCCCTGGGCCATGGTCACCCACTGTGCTTGGTGCTGCTGCTTATCCTTTGCCACTCTTTAGATTTCTTGATCTGAGTCTGTCCCTCCAGTGAATTAAGTTCTAGAGGTGCTTATCCAACTCCAGAGAGATCTGATCAATGAATGAATGAGTGAGTGAGTGAGTCAGTGTGATGAAAACCAAATTTGACCCACATGTGTGACTAAGTCAAACACCGAGTCTTTCCCAGATGCCATCCCTGACATAAAGACGTAAGTGAAAGCAGTTTGTTGGGGAGGTAACCCAAAGAGAGAGGGCTGGGGCAGCCAATAAGGAGTGCAATTGAATAGGTTGAGCTGTGGGTACCTGGGGCTTCATCACCTTGGGGAACTCTGGGAGATGGAGTAGAGAATGCCTAGTTTACACCAACAGAAGGGCGGGGGAGCTGGGGGCATTTGTGTATATAGCTCTCTAGACAGCAGCTTCCTGAGGCCTGCTTCCGGGGCCATTAACTCTTTAACACCTCCAATTTGCCCCAGACAAGCACAGTTCCTGGCCAGAAAATGTCAGAAGAGCGGTACAGGTTTCCCATTAACAAACTCTGAAAACAAGTGAGTGTCTAAGCTGGGAATCTGCTCATTCGCCAACACCAGTTTGCTGTCTGTTCCTGTAAATAAAGTTTTATTGGAATGCAGCCACGACCGCTTGTTCATGCATCTTCTCTGGTTGCCTCTGTCCACAACAGCAAGATGAGCTGTTGCTCTGCCATCAGACAGAGACTTTCTGGTCCGCAAAGCTGAACAAAGTTTACTGACCTCTGGCATAAGGGATGTGGACAGGGCACTGACAGCATCTTCTAAGCAGTGATTTTTAAGTGTTCGAATTAGTTGTTACGAACGTTTTAGAATATTGCACTTGAAAAATCTCCAATTATGACTTGCAGGGAAAGAACAGAAATGCTTGCTCTCCATTTCCTTTTTGTTTAAAACATGTGGTAAACAAATATGTAACATGAAATCTAGCCTCTTAATAAAATTTTAAGTAGAGTATTATTAAATATGTACAGCAGATCTCTGGATTTTTTTTTTTATTTTATAGGATTGAAACTCCAGACCTGTTGAATAGCAGCTCTCAATTTTCCCCTCCTCCAGTCCTCACATTATACTTTCTACTTCTATTAATCTGACCACTTTAGACACCTCATATAAGTGAAATCACGGAGTGTTTGTTATTTTGACTTCCATTTCACTTAGCATAATGTCAAGATTCATCTATGTTGCAATGGATGACAGGAATTCCTTCTTTTTTAAGACTGAATAATATTCCATTCTCTGGATCTACACTTCACTTTCTAAAGTGTTACTATCCATTACTCTTTGGTTTTGGTATGGGCTACAATTCTGGCGGACCCTGCTGTTACAGGGGCACCCTCCCCCCCAAGCATTTTCTTCAGAGCTATGTCTCGGGGAAATCTCTCCTCTCCTTATATTCTTCCGTTCCCAATTGAATATCTGACCCCTGTACCTTGAAGCCAAGTATTAGCCTGGAAGAAGAAACCATGTTTCTCCACCCTTTCTAGAACAAAGACCAAATATTCTCTTTTCTTCTGAAAAAAAATCACCCAGGTAGAACAAGGACATCATAGCCAAACCTGGACTTAAATGGAAGCTCTGCCATGTGTCCCTTCCGTAACTTTGGGTAAGTCCCATGGACTCTGAGTCTCAGTTTTCTCTTTGCAAAGTGGGCACTACAACTAGGCTATTGTAGAAGTCACATGCCTGTGCAGGCCACTGCTCAGAGTGAGTGAGCGTAAAGTCTCAGAGCATGGGCTAGGAATGGTCTAGGCTGCACACAACAAATTCCTATTTAATAGTGTCTTAAACAATTTGAGTATGCGTGCTCTCATTCAATAAGAAGAGAAGTGGTGAGCAGTTCAAGGGCTGACTCAGTGTCTCAAAAATATCATCAAGGACCCAGATTCATTTCACATTTCACTCAACCGTCCTTAGTAATACTGATGATCCATAAACATGCTTGTGGCCACATGGTCACAAAAATGGGTACAGAAGCTTCAGGAATAAGAGCTCCAAACTTCAGGAAGCAGGGGCAGGAGCTGCTCTGAAGGAAAAGTCCCATGGTGAAGGCCAAAGTCACTTCATAAGGTTTTGCCTTTTGTCTTTTTAACTAGAGCATGAAGCCGTCTATCTGCATGAAGCTTCCTCTTCATTTCACTGGCCACCACTGAGGTCCACATTCACTTCAAAATCAAACAATGGAAAACAGGAAGTCAAATGGATTTTGCTCAGCCCCTAGACTCAGGAAGGGTCCCACATTCTCTCCAAATCTGGGGACCACCAATCATTACACAAGCAACTTATATGGACATGGAAAACAGCAACATAAAGCTTGGGGACAGGTGACAGCTATGGCTTCTTCACTCAGGGTTGTGCTTTGTAGGAGAGATTCCGAGTGGAGAGCCAGGATGCAGAAGCTCCACAAACACCTCAGAACTTGTGCTAAGCCTCTAAGGTATGAGGTGTGGTGAGAGCCGGGAGCAGAGACCAGCGTTAGGAGCCTGTCACTCACTCTTAATACCCAGCTTCAGAGGAGCAGGCGTCAGCCCCAGAGCTGAGGCAGAGGGGCCCAGGAGGAGGAGGAGGAGGTGAGGAGACAGGTGTGAAAGGGAATGAGGATTTAGTAAACAGGTCTGGCCCCCTCCCAAGCTCAGGCAGAAAATTCCTGTGGTTTCAGAGCACTGAAATCTCTCACACTGAAACCACAGAGAAGGCTGAGGCTTTTCAGGTCTGGCCCCCCGTCAATCTTGGGCATGATCTGTCTACTCTGAATGACCTGAACTCTCACATCCCAACCAGGGCTCGCTGCGAGAAACTGAGTGCAGAGAAATCAGAAGCCTTTGTGCCCCAAGTGAAGCCAGCAGAGCTACACCTTCGCTGCGGGAGCAGGGACACGAGAGCTGTTTCATAGTATGCTGTAGACAGACAGTTGGTCTTCTCTGTTTAGATAAAGGTGCTTAGAGAGCCTCCCTGGTGGCGTAAGGGGTTAGGTCTCAGCACTATGAAGCTATCCATATAGCCACTGCAGCACGAGTTCAATCCCCGGCCAGGGAGCTACCCACATGGTGCGGCAGACCTCTCCTACACCGGAAACCCAACAAGTCCCCTTCATCCCAACAGTCACAAAGGGAGGCCACACCAGGTGCTCACCAAGGAGCCAGCAAATGGGGTGGGGGGGGGTCTTCCCACACAGTGGGTACCCAGTGACATGTTTCTTACTCTTCTCTGGTAACCACTAAGTCATCTAGCTTGAATTGGGTTCCTTAGGACAAGCAGACAAGGAACTGACTTGATAAAGATCCCTCCACACTGAGCTTTTAGAAGAATCTCTGGCTTGAACTTTGGTCAGGCTGAAAAGAAGGATGATGAGTCCAAACCTATACTGATCTGCTCTGAGTAAGTGCTGTCATGAGTGTCTGCCTAAGTATGAACGGGGACGTGCTTTATAACGCTTAGTGCAAAGCGTAGCCCGAGGCTCAAGAGCTGGGGCTCACATCCCAGCTTCCTCACTTCCTGCTGAGTGACCCTGGCCCACCTCCTTCAGCACTCTGAGCTTCAATTTCCTCACTGTGGCCATACACATCCCCCTCCAAGAGGCACGGGGTGAAGCTTCACTAGAGCAGCACACGTGAAACTCCACGAACAGTTCCCGACAAAATCTAAGCGCTTAATGATCATCAGCTCTTGTTTTTGGGGTAGCAGAGATTTTACCATATGTGATGTGTGTGCAGTGTATGTGTGGGGAGGTGCTATTTAAGGAAAAGGAGAGAAATAACTGAGGAAATTGGGGGTCAGTGTGAGTTTCGGGCCCCGGAGCCTGAGGGGGCAGCCCTGTCTTGTCCTTCTCGGCAGCGGGAGCGTGTCTCCCTCGATGCACCCAAGTCCCCAAAGAAGTAAATGGCTGATCAGAAGGCTCCTTGGATTTCCAAATCCCACCTGGTAATTTTCCTGACAGTGGGGCCTCTCAGGGGATTAGGCCACGTGTCTTGCAAGGGTGTGAAGGCTCAGAAAATGAAATTGCTGCCAGCGCCTTCCAGAAATGAGGCATCAGCGGCCCCCGCCTTCCAGACCCTCAGAGCCAACAGCACCTGTGATCTCTCTCAGCCCCCAGGGCTCCCCCTCCCAGGGTTTAGACAGGATTAAAAAATAATTCCTAAAGGGACAGTGTTGGGCTGGGGGCTGGCGGCTGTGGCTGCGGTTGGAATTTTTTTTGAAGGGTTAGTTTCAACTGTGTAATATTAGTCTCTTTGACATCGGATTCTTGACAGGGAGTGACACAGAGAAAAGTTAAAAGAAAATGGGGCAACAGTTTCAATCCCTTGCGTGCAGGAAAATTTACAGTCATGTGCTCACTTCCGCTTTTTGGCACTTTTGTTCCTACTTTTCCAGTTTGGTTTGGTTCTTACCACCCCTCTGGGCTGGATTTAAGCTCTTGGAACAGAGTGGGAGGCTGAGGGTCACAGGGCTTGGGGGCTTGCTTAGGTTCCAGAAAGTGAGGAGTAGAATAGGAGCCCTGGAAATGTTGGGGGGTTTGTAGCTCCATATTCCAGAGGAGAAAACTGAGCCCTAGAGAAGCAAAGTACCTGTTCCAAGCTCACTTCTTATCATCATCATCATTTGCGTTATCACAGCAACAGCAGCGGCAGAGTCAATAATGATGATAATAATAATAGTTGGGGGTATGTCTTAGGCGCTATTCTGTTTGCTTTTAGTACATGAATTCTTTCTTTCTTTGTAAGAGCTCTAAGAGAGACATTGTTATTACCCCCACTTTATAAATAAGGAAACAGAGACACAGAGAAATTAAGTTACTTGCTAGTGAGTGGCAGTGCCAGTACTCCTACCCGGGCACCTGACTCTAGAACCCAAGCCCCACTCCAGTACCCACACCAATAAGCTGTTAAGTCTTTGGCTGGTCAGTGCAGAGTCTAGGTCTCCAGATCTCCAACCCAGGCATTTCCCACTACCTTATCAAGCTCACCTTCTCCTCTTCCCTCTGGTTACCTGCTTTGGACACAACAGAACCCTCTACCTGCCCCTCCTTCCATCTCCCCTCTTGCTAAGCAAGCACCCATTTTACTAGGAGAGCATTTTGTCCATATTATCCAACTTCAGTACTGTATGAGCTGAGTTCCTAAATGTGTCTGTGTCTTGGTGCCCTTGTCTATAAAATGAGGATAATAATGGGAACTAGCTCCTTGGGTGTTGTCAATATCATGAGAAAGGAAGTGTTTAAAGTCAATACTTCAACACTCAGCAAGAGAAAATGGTCACTGGGTACTCATCCAAAGATGCAGGAAGTAGAGCTTTAAGAATGAGAATGTGTATCAGTTAGCTCAGGCTACGTCATGCTGTGGTAACAAGCAACCCCTACACAAGGTCACAGTATTCATCAAACACTCATTGGTCACATGCGTCACCTCTAGCTCATCTCCACACTATTTTTATCTTGACTCAAGCTAAAGGAGCGTGTTCTACATGTGATATTCTCAATCTTGTGGCACAGGGAATAGACAGGTAGAGATGGAACCAACTGGGGTTCTTAAACCTTGTGCTCAGAAGTGGATTGTGTCATTTCTAGTCATATTTCATTGACCAAAGAAAGTCACATGGACAAGCCTGGCATCAACAGGGGAAAGAGTTAGAATTCTACCCACAGGGGGGCCTCCCCAGTAGCGCAGTGGTTGAGCGCTGGGTTGCGAAGCTGCCCGCGGCCTCTGCGGCGCCAGTTCGATCCCCGGCTGCTCCCCGGCCACCGGAGGAGGGTCCCACATGGCGCGCAGACCTCTCCTGCCGCCCGCTGCTCCCCTCAGCAGTGTATTTCGGTCCATCTGCCTGCTCTGCTCCCCGCTCTGGCTCTGGTGAATTCTCTCACCCTCCCGCGCTTCTTACTGTACCCAGTGCATGTATAAACAAAAACCAAACAAACGAACAAATAAATAAATAAATAAATAAATAAATAAAACATGCCTCTATTAAAAAAAAAAGAATTCTACCCACAGGGAGGGTCCCTTTGGGAAAGAGCCTAGAAGGAGATGAAAAATTATTTTTATCATGTCAATTTGATTGTTCTGGGGACTGAATATGTGCAGTGAAGGAGTGAGGAGGGTAATGTGCAGAAGAATCTGCAAGGACAAAGGTAAGCTGGGTGAAGACAACACAGAATCAAGGAGCAGTGAGACCCAACTGGCTAGAGAAGGGCTATTGGACTGTGGGTCTGAGGCCACTCACTCCCTTGGGCATTTAACCAATGACTGTAGGGTGGGACAGTGGGGTCATGACCTAAGTATAACACAACTTATTCCATCTGGAAAAGATCAGCAGTCACACTCCCTTAGACGGGATCTCACAGACTTCTTGTGTTAAACTCATTCATGCCTTGCCATGCCTCTTGGGTGTTCTACAAATTCAGTTATTCCATTATCACCTTTCAGAATTTTAATGTAGGTCATGTTTTCATGTGTTGCTTTTTTGAGTTTTGCTTTATCTCCCTTACACCAGTAAGATGGCTTAACATGGGTCATTTAAAGGTATTTACTTTTACGACATAAATGAATTTATATCCCATGTTAGTTCACTAGGTTGCTGTAACAAAGGGCCACAGACCAGGTGGCACATAGTTCTAGAGGCTGGAAATCCAAGATCAAGGTGTCCGCAGAGCTGGTTTCCTCTGAGGGTGCTCTCCCAGGCTTGTAGAGGGCCACCCTCTCCCTGTGTCCTCACATGGTTTCCCCTGTGTGTGTGTCTGTGTACTAATCTCCTTTGCTCACTAGGACACTGATCACACTGGATTAGGACCCACGCTATTGACCTCATTTTTTAACTTACCCCTTTAAAGATACTATTTCCAAATGAGTTATATTCTGAAATACTAAGGGTTGGTACTTCAACATATGAATTTGGGGGAGATGGAATTCATAACATGTTCTGAAGAAATATCATTCCCTAATACCAGTGTCACCATAAACAGAAGCCACTCTCACTTGCCATATATAGAAGCCCCTAGAACAGTGCCTGGCATGTAATAGATGCTCAACATTTGTTGAACAAATGATTGGATTATAGTAAAATAAATACAATTTAGCAAACTTGTTCTAAGTGGATGGTACTTGGTAAGGCACTGAGCCTGAATTTCTCTCTCTTTTAGCCATAGGAAGATCACAGGTTCTACAGAGGCATTAAAGACATACTAACCTAACCAAGGCTTTCTGCTATACTTAATTAGGACTGGGAGAGGATGATGAGGAGAATAACTTTCTCTTTGTGTCATTCAGCATTATTTTACTACCTCCTATCACACTTGCTATTTAGATCAGACAATGGCCTGCACCTTCTCCTATTCTGATGGTAGCTTGTGCTCGACACTTGAGGAAGCACTGCCTGCCCATGGGACAAAGCTACCCCTTTACAGGAGCACACAGTCCTCGTGATTGCTCTCCAACCTCCCGCTCTAGCCTTTTCCTCTGTTTTCTCACTTCCTTACAGTCCAGCTGGCTCATGCAAAGCAACTCTTGTACAAGAAGTTGTCCTATATTTCTCCATGTTCCTCACATCTCCTCCTACCTCTGCTAGAACATCAACTTGTAGGTAGCCAGCCTGGTGAACACCTCTTCATGCCTCAGGCCCATTCAAAAATGCCCTTGGGAGATTAAGTTAAAAAAGTAGAATACAAGCTAGCATTTGTAGTACATTTACATCTCAAAGGGGAAATATTAAATGTAGTTCTATAAAACCATACATCTGAACATATTAAAAAAGAATGGGAAGATAGTGATTTATTTTCTTTTTGCTTATCTGTGGTTTCTGATATTTTGACAGCCAACATATATTTCTTCTGTAATTGTAATAAAAAGTTACTTTTGATGTTTCAAAAGAGCAAGTGCCTACATGTTTCCTTTGGGGAACTCTTCTTGAATATGATCCTGCTCCACAAGACACACACACACACACACACACACACACACAAACACGCCCCAGGCAGGCAAAGACCATCTTATTCTGCTAACTTTGCAGTTTGCAAATAACTCTGTTATTTCATTAATCACATTGTTTTGAAACTATCTATTTACTTATCTCCTTCCCACCCCAGCCTGCAAAGAAGAATCATTTAGATGTTGGAGTGAATCCCAGAGCCCTGGTTCCCAAGACTGAGCCCTCACAGTCACCTCGTCCGTGTGGTCAGCACGTTGAGCTTGTGCCCTCCACCAGGCACTGTACGGGGCACCCAGAATACACTTGTATTCAGATAAGACAAAGGCCTGAGCCTTCCTGGGGCTGCCTGTCCAACAACTGAGTGAACCCGCAAGACTGTAACCAAGGAGTATAATAAATCAGCAAACTCAGTAGCATGTAATGCTCCACACATTCTAGCCATGACAGTTGGCGGGAGAACATGCCTTATTCCCTGTGTATCCCCAGCAGTGAAAGTAAAGACATACTAAAAAGGAAGTCCTGACACATAGTAGGTGCCCATGAATGCTTACGGATGGAAGCACCAAACTGACCACAGGGCTGCTCTCTGACTATACATGGGCTGTCCTCAGGGCTCACCCAAGCTGGAAGTTCAAGGCGAACCTGGGAGTCAGGTTTATCAGCTGTTTTTCTGCAGTTACATCTTGGGGAAAGTGAAATTTTGTGGAAAACTACCAGTAGGAAATCCCAGAGAATGAGAGGCCATGTGGAAGCGGACCCTCAATGTCAGTTCAGACAGGCCTTCCGAGGACCTCTCACTGGTTCTGCCTGAAGCCTGGATTTTTGTGGGTTTTTTAAACCCAATTTCATTTATTTATGGTTTTACAGTTTAGAATTCAAGTGACTTTATATGTCACTCTATCTATCTATCTATCTATCTATCTATCTATCTATCTATCTATCTATCTATCTGCCATCTACCTAACCTTCTTCCTCTCTCCCTCCCTGCCTCTTTTCCTTCATTCCTCATTTCTATTATGATATGTGCAATGTTAAGATGGCCTGTATAACTGGTGCTCCTAAATTTGGTTCTGTCCAGTCCCCTGAGGGATATTTTGTTAAGACTCCAATCCCTCCTGCTTGGTCATCTTCTGGAACTTGCTATATAGGTAGTTTCATAGTCTGCCTGTCCCTTCACCTTAGACCATAAGGATACTGTCCTATGCAATAAGCTTCACCCTACCAATGTGCAACTGCATGCCCCACACATGTAGGGCATTTCCTCCATCATTCAAGCAAACAGAGGCTCTGTCCTCATGTTGCCCACATTCCAAAGGTTTGTGCCTGTTAGGATGACCTCAGTTATAAACAAGTCAACTCAAACTTGATGTCCATTATTAGAGTGTTCACATATTATGCAGCTTAATGATGAAATCTGGCAGAACACATACAGTAGAACAACTCTAGTGTTGTTCATTGGGTGTGACTAAAACAAATCATATGAAGTTCTAATGTTACTCTCTTTTGTGTGCTATACACATAGAAATTCAAAGAATGTTCGTTAAAAGAATGAAAATAAAGAGTAGAACTGACTCCAGCTTAGCATCCTTTATACTGACAAGATGGCCGCCACCCTTATACTTAAAAGGTGGTAAGCCAAACCCTTTTGGATCTGGTTCCAATAAAGTTCAAGTAAGAAAGATATTTTTCCCCTATGCTTGGAATTTTATTGCATTTTTATTTTGAAGCATGCCATATCAACAAATATAGACATATATACACATACTTGTGATTTTATTTAGTTATGTATAATTTATATATAATGTCTACATTAGATTTAAGAGATGATAAAGTTGTTGTTTGTACAACTTACTAATCAGTGTAGGAAACAGGACTTTAAAATTAAACTACTGAATCTGTGCGTTCCTCTACAATCTCACTTCCTTCCTTTTCCACTCACACCAGAGAGATAATAGGTAACTGCAAAGTTGTATTAGTGCTTCATTATAATCATGGGTTCCTTTTTAAGGAACACTCAACAGACTTCCCCCCAAAGTTCACTGGCCAGAAATGGGTTATATGTGTATTCAAACCAATCACTGACAAGAAACTGGGGTTGGCTGTGATTTGCTGAGCCACTCAGAAATTCTGATTTCCTAATTGTGAGGGGAAAAAATTTCAAAGGTTGTCATAAAAATGAAATCAGTACACACATGTTACTCTATCATGGTGCTGTTTTACCAATCAATAGCTATTTCTTCTAATCTGTAGGCCAATTTACACCTCCCAACAGCCCTCTTGCAACTGTACACACTTACACAACTCTGATAGAGCCCTGTGTGTTTGTCGCAACTTGTCAGTTCTGTGAATTGGTGAATTTCTTTACTTCTCTCTACCCTCATCTTTGACTATGATTTTTATACAGCAATTATAAGCCAAGTACTTGGGTGCTTAGAATATAAAAATGATGAAAAAATGATAACAGAATACTGCCCAGTGGGGAGAACAAACATTATTCAAAGACTCTAGTTAAATACAGTCATGATTGTAATTAATCTCTCTCATGAGAGTTACATGTTGTGACAATGCATGACGGGGGCTAGGGGAAGGCCTCCCTCGAAAGCAATTGGCAGGGATCAGGAGGAAGAATAGACATTGATTAAGCAGCAGCTGTGGTGTGCTGAGGCTGGTCCATATGCTGCATGAGAACCAATAGTTTAATTTTCAGGAATTTTGCAAGCCTATTATTAAGCATTGTCATAATTAAGAATTAAGTTATATAAACATCAAATTAAATGTTATATTAAGAGAAATATATTCTCAAAATTCATCATTTTGAGATGATTTCTGATTATCTTACTATATTTTACTGCCACCTATATTCTTGGGGATTATTTATGACTGTCTAGCAGTATGGTGGAAACAGTCCCAAATGATGTATGATTATACTTCTCTTCCTGACTCTATGTTCAGCGACATCATGTTTCACAGCTTGAAATTTACCATGGTGGGAGTATTTACACCACAGGAATTGGCAAACATTGCAGATCAGGTAACATAAGAACAGAGAACAAATTGTCAAATACTTAGCCGCATACTACTGGACATTGGGAGCAGAGGAAGAGCATCCCAGAAAGAAGGGTTAACAGAGAAGAGACTCCGTGGTGGAAGGCAACATGACATAGTTGAGAAATTGAAATATAGTCACTGAGAACATTGAGAATCTCCATCTGAATGGGTTTTTTTTTTTTTTAGATTTATTGATTTATTTATACAAGAACTGGGGTACAGGCCAGATACACAGGAGGGTGAGAGGATTCACCAGAGACAGAGCAGGGAGCAGAACAGGCAGAAGGACCTAAATACACTACTGAGGGGAGCAGCGGGCGAGACAGGAGAGGTCTGCCTTGCCATAAGGGATTCTCGCCGGCTGGCTGGGATCTAACCCATGCTGCAGAGGCTGCAAACAGCTTCACTGTGCGGTGTTCAACCGCCTGCGCCATCAGGGAGGCCCTCAAAGGGTTTTATAAATGAAATGGAATAATTCATGTAATGATCCTTTTCACACAATTCTTAGCACATACTAAGTCCTCAGTAATGAAAGTGATATTTTTCAGATGTTCAGAGATACCCAGTCTCATCATACGGTAGCTGATTTTGTTTCAGGCCTGAGAATTGAACAGCAGGATGGCCTACCCAATACCCCTCTAACTCTTCTTCCCAGCTTAATGAAACCACAATATAATTCAGAGCAGTAAGGTGCTCGGTTAAAAATAGTTGTGACCTCAGCCTCCCTGGATCTAAGGGAAGCCATGTCACTCAGTATTGACTTATGTGACATAAACTGAGTGTCACTGGGAAAGCTTTCTAATTGCTGCCATTTCTGGATATTCCATCACATCTGGCACATGGGGAGGAGGCTTAAATGTGGATTTGCACTCACAGACTTACAAGAATGAGAATTCATGGAAGAGAAGAAAAGCAATGGAGGACCCTACATCTCTGTGCTAGCAATGACTTGCTGGAAATCCCTTCTCTGGATTCTATATCTCTGAAATGCATCGTCTATTTAAGTCACAGTCTATATGGTCTGTCCTCACAGCACAACACATTTCAAACTGATGCAAAGGAATTTTCCAGCCACATAATGTAATAAGCAATATGTTATTAGAGGTTAGTCAGAAGATTCTAGAAACTTGCTGCTGAAGCTGTGGGCATGGGGCAATAGGATCAGCTTCACCTGGGTGATTTGCACAAAAGTACACTTAGGTTGCATTCATCCATGACTATGAAGACTGGAGAAATGTTCCCTTAGGATGTCCTCATGGAACAGGTAAACTTTCTAAATGTTTGGATTAAGGATTTCTGCCTGAAGATGCCCTTAGAATGCAAAGTCAGAACCTATCCAAGTAAGCAGATTTCTTTGAATGCTCTGCTGGACCCCATCTTAGACCTCCTAAGGCAATTAGGAATTGCTCTGAGCCTCTACCCAAAGTAATTGCAATATTACCCAACACCCAGAAATGAAGCCTAAACATCCACCCCTTGATAAACACTCTCAGGCCCTTAAATGTTCAAACTCCATGTTGGGTCCTGACCTCTGAAATATTTATACACAGTGATGCACCTTCCAGATAACATCTCCTGGAATCTGCTTAGCAGCCAGGCTGCAACAGGGGGGAGTTAATAAATGCTCTTGTTGTCTATAATTCAGCAAGAAAGCTTTTGCTCAGCCCCCAGACACAACTAAGAATAGCCAGGTTTCTTCTCGTCTTTGAGAGCTCCCAGATCAAAAATAAGTTTCCCGTTTCTCTCCTTCCTCCTCCAGACTCCACTTTAGAGTCTCACAGAGTTGGTGCCACCCTGGCCCATGCCCAAGAAATACCCTTGTTTGTTGGAATGGATTCAGCTCTTGGCTGATTTCTTCCTTGTACTATTCTTTGCCAGACTAGTTCAATCTTGGGTCATCCCTGTTTGGGTTTCTTGATTAACTCCAAGTCTCTCAGGGAAAGGAAGAGACAAAATGCTTTGTTAGAGCAACCAGGCCATGGGCCAGGCCTACCTGATCGTGTCTTCTCTCCACAGGCAGATTCTTTGAACCACTTCCCCCCCCCAACCTCTTTGAGAGTCTCACTGTTCTGAGTTTCTGGGTCCCCAGACTGAGGGAGACTCTGGAGAACAGAAGCTTCAAATTGTACCAGGGGGAAGACTGACATCAAGTCCCCAGCTGGCCTCTCAGGGACAGTGTGGCCAGAGGTAAGAGACTCAACCTTCCTGCGCTCCTGTCTGTGATATGGGAATGGTGCCACCTCTGATGGCTCAAACAATGAGCTTGTACATACCCTCTAGACAGCAAGTCCCTGAGGGCAGGGTGCTTGCTTGTTGGCTGCTGTCAAATCTCCTATAACCCATTGAAGTTACTCAACAAAAGTTTTTGGATAATCCATCCTTACAATTCTGAGGTGAGTACTAGAACTGTCCCCACTTTGCAGAGGTGGAAATGGAGGATCACCATGGTTAAGCCAAGGGTCCAAGGTCAAGATGAGACTACAGACCCATCTGGCTCCAAGGCCTGTGTCAGCCATTGGACAGAGCTGAGGACATGAGACACTTGAGCTAATGTCCACAGTACCTTGTACACACTGTGGGACTGTGGGTGGTCAGTAAACGTGGGCTCCCTCTTCCTCTTGACCTTTTATACCATCTCCCCTACCCCACCTGGATTCCTAACCCCCATCCTTCTACAAACACCACTTCACATTAGAGAAAAACATCACAAAGCAGGGAGAAGCTCCTTGGCTTGGCCTCCTGCAGCCCAGCAGCTGATAGAAAGCAGACCTTCAACCCAAGGGAGAGGAGAAGGGGCCAAATTGGTCTCTAGGGACATATCACGACATTCTATTTCTGCTCCAGATCCCCATTTTTCTCTTTTTTTAACCTTGACTTTCCCATCACTGCTGAGCTGTGGCCTCATGTGAACATTCTATGAGTTTCCTCAAAGTGTGGTCATGGGTAGATTACTGGCTTGTTCAAATTCAGATCACTGGGCTCTGCCCCCGGCTACTGAACTCCAGTCTCTTGGGTGGGGCACTAGAGTGTGCACGGCAACCTCCTTGAATGGGTCTCAGTTATTGCAGTCTCCCTGATCTAGAACCTTGGGGAGTGGCGCGAAGGAAAACACTGGACATCCATCTTCCCCTGCCCTGGGACATTGGTGCTGATGGTCCTTGTCCTTTGGACTCACGGCTCAAATTGGGAGTCCCCAGGGCCTCCCTGGTGGCGCAGCGGTTGAGCGCTGGGTTGCGAAGCTGCCCGCAGCCTCTGCAGTGCCGGTTTGATCCCTGGCCGAAGGTCGAGGGTCCCACATGACGCGCAGACCTCTCCTGCTGCGCCCGCTGCTCCCCTCAGCAGTGTATTTCGTCAGTCTGCTTGTTCTTCTCTCCTCTGGCTCTGGTGAATTCTCTCACCCTCCCGCGCTTCTGACTGTACCCAGTGCTTGTATAAATAAAATAAATAAATCTTAAAAAGTTTAAAAAAAAATCGGGGTCCCCTTATTCTTTTTCTTCAGACTTAGACTGAATTACACCCCCTGTTCTCCTGGGTCTCCAGCTTGCAGACAGCAGATAGGTGGGGGGTGGGGGGTACTTCTTAGCCTCATAAATGGCATGAGCCAATTCCTGTAAGAAATCTCCACATGGTTTTCCGACTAGTTCTGTTCCTTTGGAGAAGCCTGGCTAATAAACACGCACACACTCACATGCGTTGGCTGTCATCCATCGTCGTAAGACCTTTCAAAGTCGACATTATCTCAGTTTCCCTTGGTGGCTCTGGGCATGTCCCTAAACCTCTCTGAGCCTCAGGAGCTATAAAATTGGGATAATAAACCCTACTTTATCTGCCCGAGAGGGTGGTGAGATAATTGAGAAGCGGCTACTTTCTTTGAAAAGACTCAAGGGTTACACAAATATCGCCGGTTATTATGAACTTTATCGCAAGCAGGCGGCAGTTTCTGGGGCCCGGAGACACCCAGGTCAAACTGTCCCAAGTTCATCTAATACATTTGCATGAGCCCATCCTACGCTGGGCAAGCTGCCCTCTCTGGGCCTTGGCAACATGACAAGGGGAACAAAGAACAGAACTCACTGAAGGTGTCAGACAAGATTCCTGGTGCCTGTCCCTGGACCCTATTAAGCTTTGCATGTAAATCAACACACCTTTGTGGAGGGAACAAAGGAAGTGGATCGGAAATGTTGAAGACCTTTGTTCCCAGAAGCCCTGCGGCCAGCTTCTTCCTGAAAAGTGTTTTGCTGCTTCCAAGCACTAAGAGGATCAAAGGACCTCAGGCTAATTGATCCAGAATTCCAGAACGTAAGATCCCACTGGATCTGGTAATATGTTGGGTCAAACTCCTCCATGTCTACCAGTGCAGAGATAATGCCTGTTGCTTAAAGTGCCACATCCTTAAGAGCTTTACCTGGAGACCTTACACTAGTAAGTGCTCAATAAACGCTGGCTGGACGAATAATTAAACCAATGAACAAGCCTCTCTACAAGACCCCAAAAAGTCACAATGTGGCCTGCATGCCCCCGTTCTAGATCATGGCTGATGTCAGCTGACCCCTGCACTGCTTCCCTCCAAGTCCAGAGGCACCCCCCATCCTCGTGGCATCCAGTTCCTGTCTTTCAATCAACAACTATCAATCCAAGGCACCAAGTGAGCCAAGCTCTGTTCTAGAGACTGTGACATACAGCACTGGGTATAAAGCAAACATCTCTACCCTCTAGCTGCATCCCTGCTACTGGAGATGGCAGAAGGAATGAAACCCATTTGCCACCTCAGTCTTCCTGCAGACCTGGGGGTCCTGAGAGAGACACCTCCTCCTCATGGGTCAAAAATGTTTTTTCTTATGTCTACCATGCCTGTGTCTGAGAATCTGATCTATTGGTGGAGTCTATCATGTCTCCATCCTAACGTATTCTGTTCTGGTCACCTCCTCACCAGCAATCTCTAGCCCAGAGCCCCATGGGTGCTCACTGAACAATTTTGACAGCCCCTGATGCCCGCCTTCCATTCTTCTTCATCCACACGAGGCCAAGTTACTGGCGCAGAGCAGCCAGCAATCGCCATGTGGGGGGTTGGTTTCAACAGCAGAGAGTCAACACAAGCCAGCACAACACCTCGTTTCTGGAAGTGTGGCTGGGCCTGGTACAGATAGAGGAGAAACATGCAGACTCTGGAGCCCAATTTCCAATGTCCAAATGTGGGTCTTTGCTACTTACTCACTGAGCTTTCTTTTTTTTTTCTTTTTAAATTTTATTTTTATTTATTTATGTGTAGAAGAGCTGGGATGCTGGCCAGAGGTGCAGGGAGTTAGAGAATTCACCAGAGACAGAGTGGGAAGCAGAACAGGCAGATCTACTGAAATACACTGCTGAGGGGAGCAGCAGGTAAGACAGAAGAGGTCTGCTGTGCCATGTGGGTCAGCTCCCTGGCTGGGGATTGAACTCATGCCACTGTGGCTGGCAATAGCTTGAGACCCTAACCCCTACGCCACAAGGGAGTCCCTTCATTGAACTTTCTTAACCTAAACTTTGACCTTAACCTTATCCCACCCTCTCCCCCAACCTTACCCTCTCTGTGCCTCAGTTCTTCATCTGCAAAGCAGGGATAAGAATCCTATCAGGCAGGCTTGCTGCAAAGCTGTTGCACATTAATCTATGTAAAAGCTTCAGAACGGTGTGAAACATAAAGCAGTAAGTATAATGTAAGTGTTACCCATTATTGATTTTTCACCTGGCAAAGCGTTGTGAGGGCAATTAAATAAGACCGAGCACATTAGCACAGCACCTGGCGCTCTGGCGTCTGGGTGAATGTAATTGTTATTACCCCTGGCCAACCCATTTAGCACGCAGGACCTTTTGAGTTCTCTGGGCATTTGGGCAAATTCCCTGGAGACACAGCTCCTCAAAGGGCATTCTCTTTCTCTGTGGAAACCATGTCGCTGACACCCATGCCCGGGGGTCGGATGCTCACTGATCACACCAGCTGAAGGACAATGACCCTCTCTGGCCACCCTTTAGCACATGCCCTAATACATTTGCTCACCCACCCCAAACTTGCCAGAGAGTCGAGCTCCCTCTCTTCTCACCAGTGTCATCGCCCCCGACACTTACAAGGGCTGCCTCAGGCCGCGATCCCCACCTGCAACGGCTGCCCTATAAAATCTGGCCCATCCCTGCCTTCCCTGCCACCTTTCCCCCCTTTGACTATACCAAGTCCTCTGTCAGTGTCTGTTATATTTTCATTGGAGGGGAAAAAAATTACTTCCTAAAATGTTCAAAAGTCTTTCCTCAGTTTGTTATTAAAGCAATTATCTAGCATAACACACCAAAATCGCAAAAGCTATTCTAATGGGAAACAAATGCTCCCGACGGCAACAGGCTGGACTCAGACTTTTTATTGAAAAATGAGGGGAAGGCGATTAGAGGGGAAAGGCGGGGGAGGAAAGATTTTCCACCTGGCCTTGGACAGTACATCAAAAGGCCGTCAAAAGGATGCTATTTATAATCATGATTGCTCTGTCTTTGGAGTCATGTTGGTCTGATTGTTCCTCCTGCCCTTCTCTGCCTTCCCTGCCTGCTCCCCCCGCCCCACCTCTGCATGTAGACAGTTTGCATGGATCACAAGGGCTAGGCCACAAGGGGTCATGTCCTGGAGAAAGCTTGCAAGGATTAGTCCATGTGCCAGCCAGACACAAAGACTCAGAGGTCTTTGTGAGGTCCTGAACATCTTTATAAAGTCATTTCAACTTCCCAGTTGGTAACTACCAACAACACAACTTAACACTTAGAAGAGATGCCAGGACTCCATGATTGTCCAATGGAAACTCCAGATTTTTTTGTGGTATGTGTTGGAGCTAAGGGGTAAATACATTCATTCCACAAACATTGATCTGGTACCTATGATGTGCCTTTCACTATGCTCAGCACTGCAAAGATATGGATGAACATGAAGTGTCAAAGAGATCTCCTCCAGTGTTGGTATTGGTGTAGAAGATAGATTTATCTTGGGTTAACTCCTTTTGATTGTCCAGGGCTACTTGGAAACTTGACCTGAGAAGATGCTGAGTTTAGGAAGAAATAACTCGTGATCGATTATTGATGCCTGTCACAGACACACTAGGGAGGTATGGCAGCACTCTGCATAGTTGATGAAGCTTGTTTAGTGCTCATCCTCTCAATGTGCATGCAAATTAAGTGGAATCTTATTGAATTACAGGTTCTGATCCAATAGATCTGTGGTGGGGCCTGAGATTCTGCATTTCTAGCATGTTCTTAGGTGACGCCAATGCTTAGGATGCATGGATCTCACTTTGAGCAGCAAGTGATTCATGGAACCTACCAGTGAAATGACCACAGTCCCAGATCCATCATCCACATGGCCACATAACCTTGTGTAAATCTTCACTTTGGAGATCAAGAGATACCAGGGTATATTCTCAAAGAAAAGTTCAGCATCTGGACTCTGAGGTTCCCACAATTGAAGGTGGTGGTCCGGCGGACACAGACCCTACTAGCAGCTCCCATTGGTTGGCTGAGAAAAATGAAGGCTCCCAAAGGGCTGCAGCTTCGGCTCACAGCCCCAACCAGAGGTTCAGATGTTTTTCCAAATCAGCTCCAAGGCTTGCACGCATCTCTGGGGGCCTCCTCGCTCTCTGTCTGAAGCTCCAAAGGTTACATTCTTGGGTGAGCCTTTGGGCATTCCTGCTCACCCCCTCGGCTGAACAGATGATCACTTCAAAGGTCTCCTTTCTTGTGGTATTTTAGTACCTCTGACCTTGGCCAGGAACCATCAGCCCAGAGGCGTATGAAAGTGAAAAAGAAGAGAAAAGGGAAACATCGTTTATCCACCGCTTCTCCCACCCAAACAAACGTTGCCAAAGCTTTTTGCGTGGGCTAAGTCTGAATGTGCATGATGATCCAGTGAGGACTCACAGAGTCTGTTAACCCTTGATTTAGCTTTGCACTTGAATACTATCGCTCGTGGAGAAACAGAAAACACCCCCCAGGCCAATGGTATGGTTTTTAAAATATTTCTGTCACTCAAAGAAAATCTAGCCATCCAGGGAGAGGGGTGACACAGCGTTCTCACAACCAGCTACACCTCTTCTGAGCAGAGATGGAGAGAAAAAGGCAAAGGGCAGAGCACTAGAAAATCAAGACATTTGGGGATGAGTTCCTGATCTCACTGCTTTGTGCAATACTGTCCCTTGCTTGTGCTGAAGTTTGTGATGCCATCTTTCTGTTTATTTCAGCCCATTCTTACCCCAGTATCTTTTCACCTGCTATTCTTCCTGCTTGGAAGATTGTTCCAAAAATCTTTGTATGGCTACTGTAATCATTTGAGTTATACTGGATGAGAACAAGAATTCATCTCTTCAGAGAAGCTTTCTCTGATCCTGCTGGCTGACACAGACCCACCCTCTCTGTCATTCTTTGGCCTCTGTCATTCTTGGCCTGATATTGAGTATTAGATATGTATGTTAATTGTCTATATTTTCCTCCAGAACAAAAGTTCCATGAGGGTAAGAATTTGTCTTTTGTTCACTGGTGTATTTCCACATACCTTGAAGAGTTTCTTTCACATAGATTGTCTTAAATATATATTTATAATTCCTATTGAGTAAATAATCTCTCTGGCCATAGTGGTTTAGGGATAGTCGTGTGACTGAGACAAAGCCAATAGGAATGTCTTTGGAACTGTTTCTACTGGGTAAACTAAAGGAGGTGGGCATTGAGCTGTCAGAAGTCAACTCTTCTGGTGGGTGGAAGAAGTCCAAGATTGAGCTCTGATCACAACCATGAGTCATGTCTGAAACCAGGAAGATCTGTCTTTGACTCAGGTCCAGGGGACCTGTATCACCCACTTCCTCCTCCTACACTGCACAGCCCACCAAAGCTATGTTAAGCTTACATAAAACTTACATATATTGTTTACAACTGACACAACCTCAATCAAATTATATGGGATTGTAGCAACAGCGGTGTTAAATCTGATTTCTATCACTGCCTAGATATGGAACCCTATCTTAGGTTAAATTTGTCCATCTAGAATCTGTAAATGTGTCATTTACTAAAAGGTCTTTGCAGATGTAATTAAATTAGGAATCTTGAAATAAAATCATCCTGGATTAGCCAGGTGAACCCTAGATCCAATGACAAATACCCTTGCCAGATAAACACCAAGGGGGATATTGCATCCTCCAAGAAGAAAGCCATGTGAAGACAGAGGCAGCAACTGCAGTGAGGTGGCCACAGCCAAAGAGCACCTGGAGCTCTGAGAGGGCGGAAGAGACAAGGCACAGGTTCTTCCCAGAGCCTTCAGGGAGTGGACAGTCTTGTCAACACCTCCATGCTGGCCCCCAGCTCACGGTTGGAAAGCTTTTGGAGCTGCCCACTACCTAGCACCTTCTTCACCTCTCTTCTTTTGTTTAACAGAAGTGGCAAAGCTTGAGAAGTTAACAGAGGCTCGTCAGCCCTGCTAGTTTCCATTGGTTGAGCTCAGCCACGTGGCCACCTCTTCCTGCAAGGAAGGCTGAGATAGATAGTCCTCTATATTCCCAGGAAGAGAAGAGGAGCACACACAGCAGTCTGTGTGGGTTTCATTATTACCATTTTACAGATTGGAAACAGAGGCCGAGAGTAAGGTTACACAGATAACAGGAACTAGGAACCAAATCCTCAGGATTAAGCAGCCCAAAAGATGCTTATCAAAAAAAGGACTGGAAATATTGGAATGGAAAAAGATGCTTTTCCACTCACATCTGTGGGTCTTCCTATTAACCCTCCAAGGAACACTACTTCCTATCACACTCTCTCTTTCAATCCCCCCTCCTCTTTATCTTCTTGCTGTTTGATCCCCTTCCCTTCCCCAATTCCCCCATATTCCTATATCCATTTCAAATGCTATTTCCTCCATGAAGCAGAAACCCATCTCATACGGGAGTAAATCCTTGGACATATGCCTGATTCCCAAAATTGTACAAAGGAAGGGCGTGCATTTCATTGGATTGATGTAGCATCCAGCACAGGTTCTGACCCCCAATGGAGGCTCAAAGATGTTTCTAGTTTGAAAACCTTTTTCTAGTTTGCAATCACAATAAGCAGAAAACTTTAAATTTTCACATAAAAAAGTTGCAAACATATTAAACAACAAATTATCCATATTTCAATATCCCTGACTTTGAACTATAATTCTAAATCCTGATATAAAAAAAAAGTTTCCAGTCTTCTGTATCACTTAGGATGAAGTGAGCAGCAGAGTTTAAAGCTATCAGCAGCTTACTGATCGCAATACATTCCTAATAGTATTTCTGTCCATTTAAATCCAAAGGTAAGAAATTCAGAGTTAACCTGAAGTTTCTGCATCACAGTGTCACTAGAGACCAAGGGTGCTTCCTGACTTTTCCTGTCTTCCCTGGGATGAGGCTCAGGTTTGCATAATCCAACTTGACTGCCAGATGGCAACTATTTTATTCATAGCCCCATCAACAGGAAGGAAAAAGAACAAAAAAGAAAATAAAGAAGCAAGCCAACAAGGATCTAGCCAAGCCATCTTTTTAGGAAGATTCTTTACTGGCCCAAACATAGACATACGACCAAGCCTAGCAACAGGGGAGGCTATTCTCGGGACTCTGTGTCTGCAAAAATTGGGTGTGCTTATGCCTGGGGAGGAGGGAGCCACGGGAAGGTGATGCTTAGAATAGATGGAAATGATGATGGATGCTGGAGGAAGCTGCAGCTTTTAGATACCTACCGAGCTGACATGATTAGAAGATGGCATGTCCCTTTCTCTGACTCTTCTTAGACAGGAGCTCACACGTCTCGCTCACCTTAGTTGTACATATGAGTTTTGAATCTAAATGACCCAAATTCCAGAACTTTCTGCTGGGTAGGGTCTTACTAGTAGATGGTATTACCCTACCTAACGTGACTCCCTCGTGTAGTTCCTGTTCCCTACCAGAGGACAAAGACAGGGTCTGTCCCTATGGGGTCGCGTCAAGGTCAACTTGTCTTTTGTTGTTGCTGTTCTGATTTCTCTTTACCCAAAATGAAAAAGCAAGACTGACCGAAAACCTGTCATTAAGGTTGGGGAGTGGGAAGCTCAATTATGCCTCAAGCCCAAGTCCAGCCTTACCAGAGAGCTCACTGAGTGGCGCCATCGAGTGCCGGCTCTGTTATTAATTACTATTGGTTACTGGTTATTAGCAAAGCAGTGCCCTGCTTCCGACATGTTGTGTGAGCGACTTCCTCTGTTGGAAATCTTTGGGGAGGAGACGGCGGTGGTAGTGATTTTTTCTTTCAGGCTTAGCACCATCACCCCACATTGGGAGCCTCACCCAATGAGTAAAGCATTTCCAACCTGTAAGTGCCATTTATTCATCACACAACCCCGTGGACAGTTTCCGTTGAATTTTTACAGATAAAGAAGCAGGGACTGGGCAACATAGACTGTCTTTTTTCAAGCTGGGGAACGGCTGGCCCAGGGCCCCAAACCAGCCTCTGGCTTCCAGCCACTCATTTAGCTCTTGGCCACATCTTATCCCCTATTCTCTCCATTTTCCCCCGGTTTCCTCCTCTCTATGTGCTTATAGTTTTTTACTTTTACATTTCACTTCATCTCATTTAATTGTTCTTGTGTTTATTGTCCTTTTTATAATCCCATTAAATTCTTACCAGAACAATAAACAAATTAATAGTCCCGTATAATTGTCTGTGGATGTTCATGTCCCCCCTACCAGAGGTCATGTTCTGTGAATGCTGTGACTGGTTCTTTCTTTCCGCAAGCTCAGTGCCATCTTCCAGCCTTGCTGTGTCGTTGGTGCTCAATCTTTGTTGGAGGAAAGGCAGTCCCCTGCCTTCCCTCTCCAGAGCTGCTCGGCAGACTGGAATTCTGTTTCCCGGTGGAACAGTCACAGGCTTCTTGAGTAATTCTGAGGGACAAGGATGGGCTTTCTTTGATCGGCGTGGGTGACCCTGGGATACTAATGAAGCCAAGCTGGGCCAGAAGATTTGCTCAGCGTCTGGGTGCATGGTCCCAGGTGCTATGTAGAACCGTGTCTGCCATGTCTGCATCTATCATTTTAGTAACAGCATCAAAGCTTCTGGAATATCATGGCCCTCATGTGAAAAGGACTCAAGTCATTGTCTGTGTGGCGTTTGGTCTGGATGGCCCAAAACAACCAGCGTTCACTGTCCAGTAGGTTCCCAGCATGCACGAGTTCATGTGATTGTCACAACAGTCTCTGAACTAGAGCCTAATATCACCTGCGTGTTGCCAAGGAGAAAACAGACGCACTTGGCAGGCGTGGCCGGCTCTCTCAAGGTCACGGAGTAGCAGCGCTGGGGTTCAGCTCCACATTTTCTGGCGCCAGAGCCTGTCTTTTAACCAGCCCACTCTGTGGACACAAGCCAAATGTGGTAGGTTCCTGGGTGCAGGACCCCCACTTGGCAGCTTTTCAGAGAACATGGAGGAGGAAGTCACAGAGGACCGAGGTCGGGGGCTCTGCTGGCCACTGTCCCAAGACTCTGAAATGCTGCAAGGTGAGAAGTTGGGCAGCAGCTGTAGTGTGAGGTACACTGCTTGGCCTCTGCCTCTGGTTCTGCCTCTTACTCCTTTATGGGGTCCTTTACCCACAGCTGTCGGGAGCCGAATTATATAAATATGAGCTCATCCACCCCAGCCCCTAAGGTTTGACTTGAGTGGAATACTCGGTGCTGGCGAAGCCCATAAAATTGCTTGCCCGGCCTCTGGATTTAGGAGAGGGAGGGAGGGAGAGGCGGAGGGAGGGAGAGCGAGAGAGACGCTCTATTTCAATGTCTTTTCTCCCCCAAGGGGAAGCACGAATGGAGCCCCCACTACCAGCAACAATGCAGGTGAGTTTCCCACATTTGGGGGCTGGCAGGGATCAGCACACTGAGAGCAGTGGGTGAGCCCCTCCCTGGGAAGACCCCCTTTTCCATCTTGGTGTCTCCCCTGCCAGGTAAGTGCTCCAGTGTCCTCATGAGCTGCTGACCCCTGATTAGCGCGTAGTTGGGGAAAAGCTTGCTGTGAAGCCCAGCCACGTAGCAGAGAGACCGCATAAGCCACATTTCTGTCTGTGCATCAACCCCTTTCTCAAAGACACCGCCTCCCTCCCTGCCTTTGGAGAACAAAACAGAACTTTACTTTTTCCCTTAGAGTCACTTCTGGATTCCACTGGGGGCAAATCACAACCCCACGCTGCTCCCTCTCCTGGGACACGCTTCTCCTGGTTCTCTGCACTGTGATTTTTTTTGGGGTGACATTGATTCACAACACTGTACATGATTTGGGGGTACAGGTTCACACCTCTTTAGAGGTATGTCACCCCCCACGCTCACCACTGAAGTACCCATGACCCTCCCCCACGGGTCACGGCCCCCTCCCGCCTCCTCTCACCCCTTCCTCGTCAGCAGCCTCAATTCTGCAGCAGATTTCTAGGGTTTGTTTGGGTTTAGTTTTTTTCCTGCCTCTTTGTTTTATTTATTTTTATTCCAGATATGAGTCTTTCTCCAGACTTATTTATGGAGCATCATCCCCTCCAGCTCCAGCCATGACGTTCCCAATGGCAGGAGTGCATTTTTGGGGGTGCTGGTTAGCCCATCTTTTTAAGTGTTCTTTAATTCTCCATTGACATGGGGTTCTCGGGACACTGTAAATGCACAATGACACCGAGTAAGTGAATGACTAAAGTAAAATTAAATCTGATGCATAGCAAGTGTCACTTTGAGAAAATCCAGTTGCTTCTCTGAGCCTCAGTTTCCCTGACTGTGAAACGGAAGGAGAAAAGGCTCACCCCACAAGGAGGCTGTGACGCCTAAGAGAAGGAGCCCAGGCCCCTCACACACAGGAGGTGCGGGACCAAGGGCACCCCTTCGGGCGGTCGGGGCAGGGCAGCGGCGGTCCCAGCACCGAGGAGGACAGACACTTGTTTCTGCCCCAGGTAACGCCCCCTCCCTGCCCTTTGCGCAGACCCCCAGCAGGGTGAGACTGTGCAAAAGGAGTAATCTGAAATTAGACTTGCCACTGTGATTCCCAAATCAGAATCCATTTTCATTTAATGTGTCTCTGCCCTGAGCGGTGCAGCTGTGCTGGGGATTACATGGGGAGGACAGATCTGTCTTCTAAAGAAGGGAGAATTTCCTGTACTGGGCTGTCCAGATATTTGCTTTCCCACCACTTGCCTGGGTTGGATCCCAGATGACCCCTCACACGGGCCTCCTCCCTCACCATGACCAGAGAGATCATATTAAGCATCAACTCGTGGAACTGAGAGGAGAGCGGGACACACATTCACGTCAAGATCTCCAGGGTGCCTCGACAATAAATATAATTCCTCTCTTCCCACTCCTCATACCACTTGCCAGGGACACCGAGTATTTCTGTGTCAGCTGTGCCAGCGAGTCTGGGAGACGATACCAGGGGCGAAAACAGATCGGGGCCGTGTAACAGATCACCGGGGAGAGTTTAGGAGCCATCACTCAACAACTAACAAGTCAGCAACCCCCGTCTCTTGGATGTCCCTTAGGAAAACCCATCACCCTGTTTTCCAATAACCTTCATCCAACTGTGTATATTCAAAAAGTTCCCAGGGCTGTAAAAGACGGGAATGAAGTGGCCCAGTAAAATAATTCAGACGTTGAGGCCACTTGCAAAGAGGGCAGCTTTAAAATAAAGGACATTGTCGGGCCTCCCCGGTGGCGCAGCGGTTGAGCACTGGGCTGCGAAGCTGCCCGCAGCCTCTGTGGCGCCGGTTCAATCCCCGGCTGCTCCCCGGCCACCGGAGGAGGGTCCCACATGGCGCGCAGACCTCTCCTGCCGCCCGCTGCTCCCCTCAGCAGTGCACTTCGGTCCTTCTGCCTGCTCTGCTCCCTGCTCTGGCTCTGGTGAATTCTCTCACCCTCCCGCGCTTCTGACTGTACCCAGTGCTTGTATAAACAAAAACAAACAAACAAAACAAAAACAAACAAACAAATAAATAAATAAATAAAACACTCCTCTATATATTAAAAAAAAAAAATTAAAAAAAAATAAAATAAAGGACATTGTGTCGGTCACCCGAGTGTCATCACTAGTGGGAGCCAAGTGGCTGAGCTCGGCTGGTGAGCGTGTGCCCCACCTTTTTCTTTAATCTGCCCGCTTTTCTGCCATGGGCTATGGGAGTGGAACATTAAAATGAAGTGGAAAAGTTACTAGCAGTGTGTTAGATACTTTAGGGCCAGTTGCTTTTATTTGCAACTCAGATTCCCCATCTGGAAATGTGATTGGATGGCAGGGAGGAGCATATATATTTAGGTAACAGGTGCTGCCTTTCTCTCGGCTTACCTGTACCAGACATGACTAATCGATGGATCGTTCTCTCCCTTCCTGTTCATCCCAGATGTGGTCTTAGAGTTCACCTTAGCCTAGAGTTTCAGGAGCCACCATCAATCCATCAAGGACAGACTTGGAGAAAAACATTTCTCTGTCATTTCTATAGCAGATGACCCCAAAGCTCTCCTCATTGGCAAGAACTGTCATGGAAGGCAATGGCACATGTCACTGCCACCCTGTACACATCAGTAGAGGAACTTTTAACTTTTAACAGCCCAGCCCTGTAAGCTGCCTTGGAAAGAATATCCTTAGCAGTTAAGATTTCCAAATACCAAACTATACTCAAGCTTTAAAAAACAATGGTTGAATCTTTCATCCCATAAAAGCTTCGCGAGGAGAGGCAACTAACCACAGCAGAGAACTAAATGGGGGTGACCTCCAAGTGACCCCAAGGCTGATTCTGAATTGTCAGCAGATCTGCCTTCGGAAGAGATGACAAGAGCATCGCTGGACACTGCAGACCTAACTCTGTCCAACCCACGGGTCGTTTTGGCTCATTTCGAAGGCTCTTGTCTACTGCTCAGAAATCCTCAGAGGGAACATAGAAAATGGTGGCGAGGCCTAAGGTTTTCATGCAACATCACGGGAACAGTCCATCCCTCCTGGGCCTGGCTCATCTACAGAGGCCAACACGTGGCAGAGAAATGCTTCCCTAATGGATTCTACTTTGGTAAAAGAGAAACCCTGGTCCAGAGAAGCCAGGGAGTCTGACCCCAGCCACATGTTGGTACTGTGGTCCTAGCCTCTCCAGTTTCTGGGCATCAACACTCAAGTTTCTCCTCCGTCCATGTGAAAGGTGGTGTCTGGCACCACCTTTGGGGTGGTGAATTCACTGGGGCCTATCATCCAGATTTCCCAGATCCAGAATCTTCTCTGGCTGGGGCAGGGGTCCCTCATCACTGGGCTATCAGAATAAGGCTCATGTCGTGGCAGAAGCAGATGTTTTTGTTGGAGTGGGTGGAACTATTTTGAATCCTGCTTGCTTTCACTTTTGTCTGATGGACACATAAGTCTCAGAAGGCTGGCACCTGAGATAGTGCAGACCAAGCACTTAGCCCAGTGCCTGGTGGGAGGTGCTGCTGGGTGTTTACAGCAGCTCTGCAAGTAGGCTTCCTGCCTCTGGCTTCACCTTCCCTAGCCCTCCCCTCTAAGCAAGAGTGATGATAGTGATGACGATGACGATGGAGCTGTTCCAGGTAGTAATGGTTTTCCCATTATCAAGCACCCACTGCGTGCCAAGTAAGTGGTTGACTGCACCACCTCACTCAATCCTTTCAGCGGTTATAGATATGATGGCCACTCGAAAGTTGTGGAAAATGAGGCTCAGAGAGGTTAAGTTTACTTGCTGAAATTTTAATACCTGGTGACTGTAGGAGAACTGGAAGCTCACCCCCTTCTCTTAATCACTCTACCACACTGACTCTTACCCACTCACCCAGCTGTGCTCCACTGAGGACCTACTATAATATTCCCCTTGCACCATCTCTGATTCTTGGAACACAGAAGGGAACAAGACAAAGAAGGGCCCTGCTTTCATGGAAATTAGGTTTTATTTGAGGAAGATAGACAATAAAGAAAGGAAAAGCAAACTAGATGATTGCAGAGAGCAGTAAGGACTCAAGAGTAGAAAGGAAAGTGAGACGCTATGTAGTGTAATGGAGGGAGGCAGGAAGACTCCCTTGGGTGTCTGAGGAAGGCCTCTCTGAGTAGGGAGCATTGAGATCTGACTTGTCATCTTATAAAGATCTCAGAGCAAATCACACCAGGCACATGCAAAGGCCCTGAGGCAGGAGTGTCCTGGACACGTTCAGGAAAACCCAGAGCAGCTAGAGTGGCTGAAGGTGCTAGAGGTGATGGTTCAATCAGTAGCTGACAGTGAAGAGATAGGTAAGGGTGGGTTCACTAAACTATCCCTACCACCTGACACAGAACTTGGCACATACAAGAAGGTCAGTGGAAAGTACTGAATGGAAAATTTCTCCTTTTCATTAAACTGAATCCTGAGCAGACATTCTTTCTCCTTACCATAAGGAACATTTTCCATAGTCCGTCTTATTCAAAAAGCAGTTTACACTGGGAACATTCAAGAAAGAGTTCAAAGTTAAACAGAACGGACTGGACAGAAAGTTCCAAGCTGGGCGCCACAGAACTCATTTACAAAACAAGCATTTCTTGCATGTCTGCCGGTTCCTGTCCTCGGTCACCACTGCTCTTTGTTCACCTTGAGGAGGTCAAATTGGTTCTGTTATTCCCTGCAGATGGGGAAGCTAAGTCCTCCCATGAGTCATCCAGGGCACAGGCTGAAACTTCAATGCTCCAAAGAGACTAGAAAAACAGAAGACCTTGGGGTGACTTGATTAGTAGCTGGGAGGTCAGCCTGAGAGTTTCTCAAGACTCAGATTTGAATCCCGGGTCTGCCACTTTCTAGCAAAATTATCCTGGCCGGCTATTTCACCCCTCTGAGGCTCAATTTCCTCCTCTATGTTATAGGATCAATAACAATATTTTAGTAATGAGAAGACACATGTGCTGTCAGTATGTACCATGTCTGCCTTTCCATGCTCTGATATAGAATGGACATTGATGAGATGATAAACACTATGGTTATCAATTACTATTATTATTTAGATAATGGTTCCTCATAAAAGAACCTAAATTACTATTTGTCCTGGAAAGTGTGATCAGGGAATGATAGCGAAGAAAGAACCTTGCACTGGAGTCAAGAATGCCAGTTCCAGGGCCTCCCTGGTGGCACAGGAGTTAAAGACAGCGCTATCAAGCTATCGCCAGCCATTGCAGCACGAGTTTGTTCCCTGGCCAGGGAGCTGACCCACATGACGCAGCAGACTTCTCTTGTCTTGCCCGCTGCTCCCCTCAGCAGTGTATTTCAGTAGATCAGCCTGTTCTGCTCCCCACTCTCTCTGGTGAATCTTCTCACCCCTGCACCTCTGGCTTATACCCCGGTTCTTCTATGCATAAATAAATAAATCTTTTTAAAAAAAAAAAAAAGAGTGCCAGTTTCTGGTTCTAGCTCTTCCCTACTTGCTGTGCAACTTCAGGCAGATAACATCCCTTGTCTGGGCTCTGGTTGCCATGACTTGCCTGTCCGCCCAGTTGTTGCAGGTTCCCTGGCCCCTAGGGCAGAGCAGCAGA
Organism: Talpa occidentalis; assembly: GCF_014898055.3. Classification (NCBI taxonomy): domain Eukaryota; kingdom Metazoa; phylum Chordata; class Mammalia; order Eulipotyphla; family Talpidae; genus Talpa; species Talpa occidentalis. The sequence continues at coordinate 82,618,480 of NW_023601433.1, read as the reverse complement.
ACAATGGCTACATCCACCTCTCCAAACCTGCAAGGCCCTTTCCAGCAAAGCCACGGCCCAGGCAGCAAACCACACAGCCTGATCCTGCATACACTGGCACACACACAGCTTCCATGTGGCGATGACTATGTCAAAACAAGCTTTCCTCTTCCCTGCAGGGTCAGCCTCCCTTTTGAAAATAAAGCAGCTGACTGAGTCGGGGCCCAAGTGTCAGGGAGGTTGAGCACAGAGCAAGCAGGCACTCACATTCCACAGTGATTACGTCCAATGATGAATGAACAAGCTCCTTGACAGGGAGGAAGTTCCTACAGGTTGGGGTGACCTTCTTAGCAATGTGTTTATTTAGCAGCCTGAGACAACAAATTCAGAGAGAGAAAGAGAAGCCAGTGGGGAGAGAAGGAAAGAAAGGTCATGTAAGCACACAAGTATCCTCTCTGATTTGCCAAAAACATGTAAAACTGTAGCAGGAGGAGATCATATATGCATGTCAAGAAAAAAGAAGACAATGAGAAACTGTCTTTGTGTGTTGGTGCATTTTTAGTTATTTAATCTATTGGACACATAATAAAGACTCAAGGATTATTTGTGAAATGAATGAATGACAGAAAGGCAACATGTTTACTGGAGTTCCTAGTGAAGGTGTCATGGATTAAGCAAGTTGTGAAAGATGGGTAGGATTTGAATTTCTAAAGAAGGGAAGTGCTTCACAGAGACAGGAGAGTTAATGAAGATACTCATGAAAATGAGTTTGGCTCTGAGTGGGGAGATATATTAGTTAGATGAAGCTAGGCTGAGCTACAATTTTGATAGATGTTCAGTGACTCAATACAATAAAGGCTGGTTTCTCACTTTGGGTGTAGGCCCAGCACATGCACTCAAGGAGCTCTGCTCCACACAGTGACTCCAGGACCAAGGAAGATGGCGGCACTGGCAGGTGGAACATTTGCAACATGAGTTCTTTGTGGCACCAGAGTAAGAGAAGAGATCTCTTAGAGGATCCACACTTGCTCTTTTGCTGTCTGGCATGAAAGTGACTATACATAGCACAGAAATTAAGTCATGGCTTCACCTAACTTTTTTTTTTTTTAAAGGGGCTGGTTATCAATGAGCCACAGGTACCTGGGAACCATGAATGGCTCCACTTCATGGTAACAGAAGAACATCGTACTGAAATGGTAAACACAATTTAAGTGGAGAAAAATTAAGTACTTGTAGCTTTGTTATGGGCCCTGTATGCCCTGAAATTGGTGTCTCTAATAACATAGAGACCCTTTCTGTAGTGTCCAAAAATGTATCAAGAGACTAAGCAATGAAGACTCCATTGTTTTCATCCTTATTATTTCAAAGTTATTAGAAAAAGACTCATCCATTTTTACTCTGTTGGTTGTTCTCAACAATAGGTGAATGAATCCAGGTGCCTGCAGAAAGAAATTCTTAGGAAGGGCAGAGATTCTAAATTTACCCAAATCTGGATTCAAATCCAACTCCACTATCTTCCTCAAGGCCCTTAGGATACATTTCTCAATTCATTCATTCAATTAACATTTATTATGCACCAGTCCTCTAGGCAGAAAAGATGCAAGAGGAGGGCCTCCCCTGGTGGCGCAGCGGTTGAGCACTGGGCTGCAAAGCTGCCCTCAGTCTCTGCAGCACCGGTTCAATCCCCAGCCACTGGCGAGGGTCCCACATGGTGCGACAGACCTCTCCTGCCACGCCCACTGCTCCCCTCAGCAGTGTATTTCATCAGTCTGCCTGTTCTGTTCCCCGCTCTGGCTCTAGTGAATTCTCTCACCCTCCCACGCTTCTGAATGTACCCAGTGCTTGTATAAATGAATAAATAAATCTTAAAAAAAAAAAAGATGCAAGAGGAATACATTAACAAGATTCCCACCATCAGTTAAATTTCACACTTCTGGATAAAGCTTGGATTAAATGGATTGACAAGAAAGTAAGAAAGAGGTAAGACTTAAGGAAACAATTCTTGGACCTCCGACTGCAGAGGTCCCAGAAATAAGGATAGGCAGTGATACTCCCTCACAAGGTAACACAGCTCTGCCTGCTTCTCTGGGCACACTTTTGGAACCCAGCAGCCATGCTGTCAAGAAGCATGCTGTCAACAAGAATGTTGAAGCCATGCTGTCAACAAGTGGGAAAGTCATGAGTATATTTTTAGCTAAGAGTGTCCAGGTTCAACTTCTACACTGTGAGGAAGCTCACACGCTGTTCACAGGAATCCTGCATGGAGAAGCCACAGGCACGTGTTCTGGCTAAGGTATGTAACTGGCACCAAACACCAGACAGGTGCATGAAGGTGCTTCTAGATTTTTCCAGTTCCCAGTTGTAGAGTCCCTCTTGATCTTTGCTTGCTGAAGCCCAGACATCCTAGAACAGACAAGCAATCCCTAAGTTGCTTTGTCTGAATCCCAAACCTCTAGAAGGATAAAATGGCTGCTTCATACCACTCAGATTTGGGGTGCTTTGCTATACAGAAATAGCAGCCAGAAGAATGACTTAGTGGAGTTGGATCATCTAAGTATTTAGCCACATGGTAATGCCTGGGTCCTAAGACACTCTAATGCCAGGATCTCAGAATTCAGTTAGGTTTACTGGTCCTTAGTAGTAAAGTTTTCCTATTTTTGCAGCCTTCCCTGAAAGATCATCCCTGAATGATATATGGCCAGAGTTTCCCCAAGACGTTGCAAAGGGAGAGCGTCTAAGTTATTTTCAGAGTAATAAGTTGAAATTCAATAGCTGCAGCTGCCACTTACATAACAAGAGATACTGGGTTAACTGGTATTTTTGGTGTTCTCTGAGAATAGCTTGCATATATTTACAAAAATTCTTCTTGTGTTTTTCCAGCTTCAAGCCCCCTTGTTGATATTGGTATTGAATTATGATGCACAGTGTTTGCCGTCCTTTATTTCAGATCCTGCCCTATGGAAAAATGATACATTCCTGTCCCAGTGATGTCAGACGTCCTCTGGCCAATGGTGACTAGGCAGAAGGGACATTTGCTACTTCTGAGCACCAGCTCTATGATGTTTTAAGAGCCATTGGGTGGTTTTGCCAGATTCTTTTCCCCCTTCTACCACAAGGCCATCAAGGCTTATGATAGAATTTTTCCATAACCATTGATCCCGAATTAAAGTAGTCATAAAGCCAACACACTGTTATACAGTGAACACATAACTTGAGCAAACAAGTAACTGCTTTTGTAAGACCCAGGGGTTGGGGACATTTCTCACTGTAAAATAGCTTAATCTAAACTGACTAATACACCATTCATGCACGTCTCTTACCACGACAACAACATGGTGCAAATGTCAAGAGCTTCCAAAGCTGATGCCTTGAGGGTGTCAGTATGAGTCCTTTGCTCCTTGCTCTCCGCCCTAAGCCAGATCTGTGCTACATTCTAGAAAAAATAGGGAGAGTATCCTTCACCATGACCTAGAGTCACATCTGATCACCTATCACCCAGAACCTAAATCAGAACTGCTTGTGTCCAGCAGAACACAAACCTTCCTGATGTCACTTCCCAGAAGAAATAGATTCCAAGGAGTAATTCTGAGAATTAGGTTTTCTGCCACTTTTACCATTCTTTTATCTTTTTTTCCCTAAGATGTTCTACTTCCTCCTCCAATTTCCCTTTCTTCTATACAAATCAAAACAGGCAAAGTCACACCCACATGGACTTCAGCTCCTATCACTTTATCAGACACTCTCAGGCATGTTTGAGTCCCAGATTAGTAAGATGAGACACTATCCCACGCTCCGTGGAGGGTATATTCTTGCTCTTCACCAGGGTAACCTCATGGGTAGCACCCTGGCTTGGTAAGGTTCCTTTATCAAGGATGTTTCTCCTCCCATCCTTTATAAGTAGCACACTGCATGCCCATTCCTGGCCACCCCATGCTTTGCCCTGCTCTGTTTCTCCAGCACCTGCCACCACCTGACATATTTTTCATCTAATCACACCGTATCCTCCACTAGCACAGGCTTTTGTGTTGACTGATCCACGACTAGAACCTAGAACAAGCACGGAACATAGTATATGTTCAGTAGATTTTTTTAATTAAAATAACAAAATTTGTAGCAATTTAATATAACGTCATTGGGTACAGACATGGGTTTGCCAAGAAGTCCCTATGGAGAACCAAGTTTCCATGTGGAGGGAACTTCGGTACTTCTGCTCACAGGTCTGTGGCAGCAACTCTGATTTGACTTGCCTATCAAAGGAGTTAGAAGTATGATGTTATTTGAAAAAGTTTCAACTTACAAAGAGTCTGAAAATCACTGATCCAAGTCAACGAAACCCATTGAGTAGAAACGCACAGAGATCTAACATGGCGAAGATTGTTTACCAGGTCACTCAGCCAGTTAATGATGGAGTCAGCTCCAGAACACAAATTATTCATTGATTTGCTCTACATTGTTGGGATTGGGCAAGAAGACTTGTAATCAGATGCTGCTTCTTCCATGAACTATGAGTCAGGACCTGATATGATATGAAACTGGGTTCAACTGCAGGAGCAGCTCCAGGTTAATAAATCTTCTCACATGAAACTAAGGTGGAACATTCTGAGATCTGACTCTAGATAGTTGGAAAAGTCCATTAACCTATCTGATCTTATGTGATCTCTAAGTATTGTGGATGGCAGAATCCACCCAATTGTGACCGACCCTTATTAGGTAGCCAGCTACATGTGATTAGGGTTCTTATTCCAATGGAAGTTTCCTTCTGCTACAAATGGAAATCACCCCAAAGGATATTTACGATCTCAGACAAGAGAGCACAAGGAAAGGAAGCCCCAGGGCTGGCCAATTCTGGAAGTTCAAAGACATTAACAAACTCTCGCGTGTTTTTCATCTTTCTCTGCTGTCATCTCTAGCATGTTAATTTGTCTTCGTCAGCTTTTTCATGGGCACAAATGGCTCCCCACTCGTGAAGATGTCCATGAGTGGAGGCAGAAAAGGGGCCAACTTGTCCCTTGTGTCCACCAATGGGAAGAAGGAAAACGATGACCCAGGGGCCCCTCTCCACTTCTTTCCACATGCCCATGTTGGAGCCAACTTGCATGACTCACTCTGGGAAGGATGTGGTTGCTAGAGGGAGGATGAACAAAATAAGAATTCTGCTGGTGTGATGATTAGCTTAATGTGTCAACTTGGCTAGGTTATTCACTTCTACGCTAATCCAGGTGTTGCTATGAAGGTGTTTTGTAGATGTGGATAATATCTACAATCAGTTGCCTTCAGGAAAGAAGATTATCATTGATAATCTGGGTGGGTCTCATCCAATACGTTGAAAGTTCTTAAGAACAGAAGTGACACTGCAGCATCAGCTCCTGCCCTTGAATTTCCAGTCTGCCAGCCTGGCCATTTTGGACCTGATATACTTGCTCAATAAATATCCAACTATGTATCTCTGTAAATGCATGGAGTGTGTGTGTGTGTGTATGTGTGTGTGTTTGTGACATTGATTTTGTTTGCTTTCTGGTAGAACTCAGATAATACAGTCAGCCAGGAAGAAACTGGGAAAAGACCACTGAGTGGACCCTCCACACATTAATGTTTTAAGCAAAAGATAAGATTTGCTAGAACATGGCATTCATTCAGTTGTTTATCCATCTGTTCAATGACCACTTTGAGTGCTCACTTACACATTTCTTCAAAAACGTTTTTGGAATTCCTGGCCTGCACAGCTACCTGAGACATAATACTAAACAAAATGGACAAAGTACCCTGTTTCATTTTATTTTTAAAAATTTATTTATTTATGCATACAAGAACTGGGGTGTGGGCCAGAATTGTGGAGGGTCAGAGGATTCACCAGAGACAGAGTGGGCAACAGAACAGGTGGACTGACTGATATATACTGCTGAGGGGAGCAGTGGGTGAGACAGGAGAGGTCTGCTGTGCCATGTGGGTAGCTCCCTGGTTGGGGATTGAACTCATGCTGCAGTGGCTGGTAAGAGCTTGATAGCACTGAGATTGTAACCCATGTGTCACCAGGGAGGACACCATATACAGGGCACTTTTAGGGAGTATCTTGTGCTAAGAAGACGAAGAAGAGCAATAATCCTGGCAAGAGGTACAGCACCACAAACACTTGTTCTGTACTAAGTCTCATGTTTGGGTTTTGCATGCATTGCTTTACTCAATCCTTACAACAAACCTGTGAGGCAAGTACTAGTATTATCCCCATTTCACAGGTCTGAGAAATGAGGCTAAGGGACTAAAGTGATCTGCTGCAGTTAAAAAGCTAGAAAGCCTAGGCTGGGATTTACAGCACATCTTCCTATTTAAAGCCCTTGTGACGCTCCTGTCTTCCCGCTGCTCCTCTCAGCAGTGTATTTCAGTCAATCTGCCTGTTCGGTTCTCCACTCTGTCTCTGGTAACTCCTCTCACCCCGACACCTCTGGCCTATACCCCAGTTCTTGTATGCATAAATAAATAAATCTTTAAAAAATAAATAAATAAAGCCCTTGCTACAAACAGCTGTGCATCACTGTCTCCCAGCATGTGCCAGCCGCTGGCCCTGGACCAAGGTGGGTGCTTTCAGTAGGTATTTACCCAAATGACACAGAAACATTAATTCCAAAGGGCACCTGCATCCCTATGTTTACAGCAGCACTATTTACAATAGCTAAGCTTTGGAAACAACCCAAGTGCCCAAAAATAGATGACTGGATCAAGAAGATATGGTACATATTCGCCATGGAATATTACTCAGCAATCCAAAAAGATAAACTCATGCAATTTGCAGCAACATGGATGGAGCTAGAAGGGATCATGCTCAGCGACATAAGTCAGAAAGAAAAAGAAAAATACTGGATGGTCTCACTCATAGCAGGAATCTAGAAAACTTAAATAAGGACCAGGAAAAATACTAATTATAATAAAGTAAAAATCAAAATCAACAAGCAACTATAAACCAGAGACACACTATGGGGGGGAGAGGAAAGATTAGGGTCAAAATAAGGGTAGGTGCAATTGTATGGGGAATATAACCAAAATGAAAATGCATACATTGTGCAAAAATGAAAAATGATGTAAGAATTACATAAAATAAAATATTAAAAAAAAAAAAGACTTGTTGGCAAGTAGTACCCGCCACAGTAGGGTCGGGGCAGGAGTTGTGGGAGGCCAGCTGAGACAGTGGTTCTCAAAGTGTGGGCCACAGACAAGCGGCAAAATATCACCTGGGAAATTGTCAAAAACACAAATTTTCAAAGCCCCAATTCAGACCGGCTAAAGCAGACACTGCAAGAACAGAAGCCAGAAATCTCTGTCAACAAGCCTTCCATGAAGGACTGTGGCACAAGGCCTGAGAACCATGACTCTAGGATCTTGCTTCTCAGAGTGTTTGTAGACCAGCAGCGTCTGCATCACCTGGAGCAAAGGCGCTCAGATCCCACCCCAGGCCTACTGAGTCAGAATCTCCATTTTTTTAAACATCCCCAGATGACTCATTTGCAAGGTAGTTTGAGAAACCCTGGTCTAGCAAATTCCAACGGCTGCTCATTGGAATCACTGGCAGAATTTTAAAATCACCCCAACCCCCCAGAACCTCTAGCTTAGTTTGTGCACGGCACGGCCCAGACATCAGCAAATTTAAACACTCCCCAGATGAGTCTGATGTGCAGGGAAGTTTGCAAACCATGGGTCTCTGGGACTCTGAGGGGGCTTCCTGGGGGAAACCATGTCTAGTTCATCACTCACCCCCAAGGTTGGGTGTTTCCCAGAGAAGGACAGAGAAAGCCAGGGGTGCAGCTACCACCACTGACTACCTGTCTTCAGGTCCAACGAGCGAGGTCTCCCAAATCCAAGTCTGTCATTCCATCCGTCAGCGGCCTCACATTCACTAAAATGCTTGGGGCTTGGTTCAGAGGCAGGGCGGAGGGAGGTAGAGGCTTTTATTACATAAAACTCCATTCTCCATGCAGTACATGAATTAATTTCAAAGTAGAATGAGTGATGAGGGAGGTTGGGACCGCAGTGTGGATAAGAAGAGGACTTGCAAAAATTTCCTCCTGCTTCTGGGATGCCTTCCCCACCCCACCCATCTGATCCCAGTTGGGGTGAGAGCAAGAGCATGAGCCAGCTGGAAAGCATCAGGCCCTGTTGAGGCTGGTGGGGCTGTTCATGAGAAGCTAGATACACCACGCTCTCTCTAGCTTGGAGGGAAGAAATAAAGGCAGTAAAAGCACGAAGTCCAGTGGAGAGGACAGGGCATCAGCAAGGACAGAGGTAGAGAGGCAGGGAGTTCCTGGAGGGGCTGGTGGAGCCAGCAAAGCTGAGGACACAGAGGGAGAAGTAGCTTTGGAAAAGAAGGGTCTCAATGCTTTAGTTGACCAACACTGGAATGTTTCCACGGCACCCACGGCCCCACCTCCTCCTCTAGTCATCAGCCACGACTAAGGGTCTTGACCCTTCCCCAGTTAGTTGCTCAGCCCCTGTCAGCATTGGCTTCTGGGCATCCTCGGGTCACATGGTCTGGACACAGGAGTCCAGGCTCCCAGCAGCCCAAGTGGCAGCAGAATATGCCAAAGGCAGATGTCCAAGATATCCCCAGACCCAGTTTTTGATCTCTTTCCTTCCCTTCCCGTTTGGCCATCTTGTGACAATTGATTCACTTAAGATGTTGCCCCTTCTCTCTCTCTTTGGGGCTCTCTTTACCAGGGGTCACCACAAGGAATAAGAATGCACGATGATGCAGGTTTTCAGTTACATTACTAGAGCCCCATCACACAATGACCTTTTATGAGAGACCCCATCAAAGAGTATTTGCTCAGAACAAAGATGGTACCATCGCCCACCAGTGCTTTTGAATGCCTCTTGGGGAAGAGTGTCTGGAAATATCTACATGGAGATTCAGAAGCAGAGCACAAAACTAATTGGGAGAAAATATTTGCACTCCACACAACTGATAAGGGACTGATTTCAAAGATCTACAAAAAGCTCATCACAACAAAACAACATGACATGTTGACAACAAAAACAAAGCAAACAGTCAATCCAAAAATGGACAGAAGAGCTAAAAAGACAATTCTCCAAAGAGGAAATGCAAATGGCCAACAGGCATATTAAAAAATGCTCAACATCACTTATAATCAGGGAAATGCAAATCAAAACCACAATGAGATACGATTTCACACACATGAGAATGGCCCATCTTAAAAAACTGGCAACAGCAAATATTTGCTGGTGAGGGTGTGGGAAAAAAGGACCCCCTACACTGCTGGTAGGAATGCAAACTGGTCCAGCCACTATGGAAAGCTGTGTGGAGGGCCCACAAATTATTAAAAGTGGATCTACCATATGACCCATTAATTCCACTCCTAGAAATCTACCCAGAGACACAAAACATTAATTCTAAATGAAATCTGCTCTCCTGTGAATTGCAGCACTAGTTATAATAGCTAAGATATTGAAACAACCTAAATGCCCCAAAACAGATGACTGCATAAAAAAGAGGTGGTGTATATATATATCGACACAATGGAATACTATTCAGCCATCAAAAAAGATAAACACATGCCATGTGTAGCAACATGAATGGAGCTGGAAGGGATTATGCTCAGTGAAATAAATCAGAAGGAAAAAGAAAAATACTAAATGGTTTCACTTATAGGAGGCCTATAGGGGAACCAAATCAGGATCAAGAAAAAAAACAAAACTAGCAGGAAAACTAGAAATTGGAGACATTTAGCAGAGGAGGGGGAGGGGGCAGGATAAGAACAGGAGAGGGAAGAGCACAAGAATCTATGTAACGGTTCACAAGTGACTTGGTGGCAGGAATTTTATGGGAATGTCACCTGAGGGGAGAAGTCAAACATTGTACCAAAATGAAGAACAATGTAAAATAATACATATGTAAATAAATATAATATAAATATAATATATACTATAATATAAATACAATATAAAATATAAATATAATATATGATATAAAATATAATATAAATATAAAAAGTAGAGTACAAAAAGCATTTCTTTTAGGCTGTTTTCTTCTTTAAATGCACGCAGGCATCTTAGTTGTTTGACCCAAATGTTAGTGTAGCCCAGTGAATCACCCATTTTATTCTTAATGACTAGCCCTGAGTGGTATCTGATGCTGTCCTCAAGTTACAGCTACCCTCAAAGTGTGCAGACCAACGCTACATGCAAAAGAATGAAACTTGACCACTACCTCACACCATACACAAAAATCAACTCAAAATGGATTAAAGAACTAGACATAAGACCTGAAACCATAAAATACATAGAAGGAAATATAGGCGAAACACTACGGGATTTGCACATCAAAGACATCTTTACAGACACATCACCCAAAGCAGTGATAGTGAAGAGAAAGATAAACAGCTGGGACTACATCAAATTAAAGAGCTTCTGCACAGCAAAAGAGACAATAACAAAAACAAAGGGAAACCCCACTGACTGGGAGAACATTTTTGCACCCAACACTAATGATAAAGGACTGATCACAAAAATCTGCAAAGAGCTGATGAGACTCAACAACAACAAAGAAAATAATCCAGTCAAAAAATGGGCAGAAGAGCTAAAAAGAAACTTCTCTGAAGAGGAAATGCAAATGGCCAACAGGCATATGAAAAAATGTTCAACATCACTTGTCATCAGGGAAATGCAAATCAAAACTACCATGAGATACCATCTTACACCAGTGAGAATGGCACATATTAAAAAAACTAGCAACAACAAATGTTGGCGAGGTTGTGGAGAAAAAGGAACTCTCCTGCACTGTTGGTGGGAGTGCAGACTGGTCCAACCACTATGGAGAGCTGTGTGGAGATTTCTGGACCTACTAAACATAGAGCTTCCATAGGATCCAGCAATTCCACTCCTAGGTATTTACCCAAAGGACACAGAAACATCAATTCCAAAGAACACCTGCACTCCTATGTTTATAGCAGCACTGTTTACAATCGCTAAGCTTTGGGAACAGCCCAAATGCCCAAAAATAGATGACTGGATCAAGAAGATGTGGTACATATATACCATGGAATATTACTCAGCATTCAAAAAAGATAAACACATGCCATTTGCAGCAACATGGATGGCGCTGGAAGGGATCATGCTCAGCGAAATAAGCCAGAAAGAAAAAGAAAAATACCGGATGGTCTCACTCATAGCAGGAATCTGGAAAACTTAAATAAGGGACCAGGAAAGAGAATAACTATAAGAAAATCAAAATCAAAATCAACAAAAAACTATGAACCAGAGACACTTTTTGGGGGTGGGGGCGGGAGGGGAGGGATTGGGGTCAGAATGGGGGTGTTGCAATTGTGTGGGGAATATGAAAATAAAATTTATTATTTAAAAAAATAAATTAATTCTATTCTATCATGCCTAAAAAAAAAAAAAAAAAAAAAAAAAAAACAGTGTGCAGACCAAGATATACTCCCTCCCCTTGTCCCCAAACAACTCTAATAATATTCTGAGCACAACGGCATCTTCGTCATTATTTTAATAAGTGGACACAGACTTGCTGGGCTTGGATAAGCGGCAGCCTCTGCATGGGAACTTTTTCCACAATGCTGATTTGAGGGGTTGCTCTCTATAATCACAAACTGAAAACAAGCATGTGGGGTTTTCTTAGTCACCATCAAGAAACTCAGTCCTACTCCCTCTTTTTCCCTCGTAATTGTATTTGGGACAATCCCAGCTCCCAGCAATTCAAATTTCCCAGGCATTTTTTTTTAAAGATTTATTTATTTATGCATAGAAGAAATGGGGTGCAGGCCAGAGGTGCAGGGGGTGAGAGGATTCACCAGAGACAGAGTGGGGAGCAGAACAGGCAGACTGACGAAATATACTGCTGAGGGGAGGGGAGCAGCGGGCAAGACAGAAGAGGTCTACTGTGCCATGTGGGTAGCTCCTTGGCCAGGGATTGAACTCAAGCCACAGAGGTAACAGCACTGAGCCTTAACCCTTTTCACCACCAGGGAGGCCCCTCCCAGGCATCTTTTTTCCTCAGGATAAGCAACAGAGGGGCAAGAGCATACTGGACCCAATGTTACAAGATGCAGGGCTCTTTTTTGCTTTATTTTTTTTCTCTCTCCCTCTCCTCTCCTCCCCGCCAAGTCAAGTCAACTCAGCAAGTACATCCTGCAGGGAAGACCCTGTTGCACATGGTGTATGGGAACCCCTGGCCTCCCGAGGATGTGCATTACCAGCTATTTTCTTCCAGAGCCAACTGAGAGAAGTGAGTTGGGGTTGCCCAGGATGGTGTTGAGAAGAATTGGAAGGCCCAGATTTAGTGAGAATCCACAGACCTGGCTTCTTTCCCCTTACACTTAGTAGGCCTTCAAATATTTGCAGAATGAACAAATGGCAGGGGCAAAAGAATAAAAGCAGTGGGCAGGTGTGCGCACAGGGGAGCCACAATCGAGCAAGAGGAAATGAATCCTAGTGTCCCTGGGTTTCCAGAGACCTTGGAGAGCAACAACCACCCCAGATGGCTGCCAGAACGCCACACGCTTCCGTCCAGCCTCGGGGGGGGGGGGGTCACAGTGTAGGTGGGAGCCCCCTGAGATTGCTCATTTTGAAGTATATTTGGCCCTTTCTGCTGAAATAATTGGCCGCACATGAATGTCAAAGAAAGATGGAGGAATAATTGCTCCAGGAGAAAAAAAGAGACGTGAAAAGTGAAGATGAGTCACTCTCAACCAGATCCTTTGGTTCCAAACACATCACGGGGTGACACCTGAAGGGGCGCTGAGAATTGCTGAGTAAGAGAGTTTCTGATGTCGATGCTGTATTTGGGTTCTATAGGGAAATGCCTTTGATTTTAGGAAATAAACATTAAATAGTCAGGGCTAAATATATATATATATATATATATTATATTTCATAAATGTAAATGTTATTTTCTCTATTGTTCCCATTATGAAGACAGACTTTATCTCCAACAACTACACTCAGAGTTTCCTAACAAGCACTAGGACCAAAATACGTATATGGACAACTGAGTCCATATATTTGGGTCCAGACTGATGTTCTTGTGGCCTGTGCAAAGGAGAAACTCCCCAACCCCCATGGATCAGCCTTCAGAGGAGAGTGCAATTTAGACGGCCAGCAACTTGCAGCAAATACCAGAAAGCCAGGACGCGATCTGGCCATATTATGGTGGTCACATCCTGGGACTGTCAGAGAAATTTCATGGCGTTTACCCTGGAAAGGCAAGAATCCCAAGCACGTGTCTAAAATAGCGTCTTACCAGGGACTACACCTGTCCAACTTCCTGATTCTTTGAAAGATGTGCTTAAAAAACAGAAATACCCCCGTGGAAGGAACGTTCTCAACTTCTAGTTCTCAGGGTCAGGTTTGTGTAAGGAAGTTTCGGTGAACACAAAACCCAGCAGATGCCGGAAAACCTAAGGCTTTCATTTGAGCAGAGGAGAGGGATTTATTAGACCACTAGATTAAAATTCCTGCATTTAAAACATATTTCACAAACACTTAACGGGGTTTTCCCACCCGTTAAGAGCAAACCCAGGGCACAATGTTCCATTTTAACAGGGGCAGTAACTTCATTTCATTTATAGACTAAACTGACAGAAAAAAAATCCAAGAGCAGTTCTCGCCAGAGAAAACATGACTTTAATCTGAGGGTTCAGGCGGCATCAAAAAGAAAGGTCTGTCTGTAGCCCGGGCCATTTCTTTGCCCTTTTCAATTTTTTGGAAGGGGGTGGTGATGTGGGGGAAAAAGAGCCTGTGGTTGGTAGTCAATGAAGTTAACACTTCTGGGGCAGGGCCTCGATTACATGCGGACATCATGAGTTATAATAGAGAACAGCTTAGGTTTGCATGAAGGTCCACGGGGCGAAACGGGAAATTCTGTCAAGAATCACAGAAATGGCGAAATACTGGGCACTGGCGCAGAGCGAAGGGTCCTAGGGCAGGGCACAGCCAGGAGGAGTGATGGGGTCTGATTTTAAATCCACGGAGTTCAGGGGCCTCCTTGGTGGTGCAAGGGGTTAAGGCTCATCACTAGGAAGCTGTCCGCAGCCTCTGCAGCATGAGTTTGATACCAGGCCAGGGAGCTACCCACATGGCACAGCAGACCTCTCCTGCTTTGCCTGCTGCTCCCCTCGGCAGGGTATTTCAGTAGATCCACCTGTTCTGCTCCCCACTCTGTCTCTGGTGAATCCTCTCACCCCCCACACCTCTGACCTACACACCAACTCTTGTATGCATGGATAAGTAAATCTTAAAGAAGAAAAAATAAATCCAAATCCACAAAGTTCAGCCAATGCACACCAAGATAATCATGCTGGAGAAGCATGGAGACTTCCCGCTGGTGAAGAAACCCCAGAAGAAGAGGTCTCCCTGACTCGATCTCATGGCATGGTCCAGGTCTAAGTACTTTTTCAGGGAACTTTGGGAAAATCTGTATTAAAACCTTAGAGATGTGAGTACCCCTCTCTGGTCGTACATCATAAGGAAATAATTTAAAAATCCTTCAAGAACTACATGTATTTCCATGCAAGGATGTTTGTTGTAGAGCTGCCTGCCAAGTGGCAAGTATGGGAAATGATCTAAATGGCCAGTGATAGGGAATTGGTTAAGTCAATTAGAGTAAATCCATAAACGGGCTACCAGACGGCTGTGGGGAAGGATGAAATTTATTTAGACACATCGACGTGGGGAGGGGTCCCCACATGTTCAGTTAAAATGGGAGGATGTGAAAAAACTCAAAGTGTGACTTCATTGCTAGTAGGGCAAAAAGTGAGTGCCTGAATAAAACCTTCAGACGAAGACAGGATTATCCGCAACAACTGTTCTTGGTGGGCAGAATTGCCAGAAACATCCGCTTGCTTGATCAGTCACATTTCTAAGTTGTTTGCATTTGTAAACAAGCTGAGATCATGTTATGAGTTGAAAAGGCTGTGCAGGTATTACCAGTGGAAGGGCTGTGATCCCCGTCTGCAGGGGATGCCCAGCGTTTGGACACACCTGCTGCCTAATCCCGGCTCTGCCACCTGCCAGCTGCTGAACTGGGCAGTCACCCATGTGTCTGAGACTATCCACTCTGGGACAGACAGACATTCCTTTCTTCCAGGGCTGGTGATGAGGATTATGTGAGGTGACATTTGTGCAAGGCCTGGCCTCATGCCTGACATCCATCAGGGGTCCAGTTAAAGAGGAAGCCAGTGGCTTGTCCATTAAGCAGGTACAACACGCTTGATCTAGACTTGAGCCATGGATGCGTGACGGAGGGCATGCAGCAGTGGGAGGCTCCTGGGGAGCTGCCTATGCTGGGCAACCTGGATGACAGGCTATTTTGAGGCATTTGCCCTCCAGTGGGGGGATAAGTAACCACAGCCATCAGGAGCCTCTCTGGGGCACCCACTATGTGTCGGGCACTATTTGGGCTCTTTAATGTGATAAGTTATTTAATCACTGAGACCACTTCTGTGTGGGTAGATACCATTCTTGTTTTTCTCATATAAATAAGTTATGGGACTTGGATAAGGTCACCCAGCCGCTTAGGGGTGGAGGTGAAACTAGAATGCCGAACCCTGTTCTCTGAACCTAGCTCTACCCCACCCCCATGTCAGGTTAAGCTAGAACTTGGAACTCAGAGAAATGGGGGGCCTCAGTGGCAGAGGCTCGCCACGAAAACCTTAGAAAAGACTAGTGACAGCAAAGCTCAAGCCTGAACGGGCATCCGGATATCCTGGGGGACTTGTTGTAACAGGACCCCTGGAGGCTACTCCTGGAGGTTCTGATTGGTAGGTTGCAGGGTGGGGCCAAGGATTTGCATTTGCATTTCTCATGAGCTTCCAGCATGGAGTCACTTGGCCCTACAGGGTGCATAGCACTCAGGTGCCAGGAGATATGACAAGGCAATTTAGGACCCCAGGGCATGGAAACACAGCAGCTTCCTCTTATCCACCAGGGTGCAGTCCATGCTCCGCCCTCCCCCCCACCCCTGCGCATGCTGGTAAGCACAGAGGCAAATCCTATACATCTTGTTTCTCCTAAACATGAAAGGCTATGATAAAGTTCAGATTATAAATTAGTCAAGGTGAGAGATTAACAACTATAGCTAATATTAGAGCCATTATTTAAAAAATGGTTCTAGGGCCTCCCCGGTGGTGCAGCTGTTGAGCACTGGATTGTGAAGCTGCCTGCAGCCTCTGCAGCGCTGGTTCGATCCCCGGCTGCCAGGCGAGGGTCCCACATGGTGCGCAGACCTCTCCTGCCGCCTGCTGCTACCCTCGGCAGTGTACTTCATCAGTCTGCCTGCTCTGCTCTCCCCTCTGGCTCTGGTGAATTCTCTTGCCCTCCCGTGCTTCTGACTGTACCCACTGCTTGTATAAACAAACAAATAAATAAATCTTTAAAAAAAAATGGTTCTACCTTATTAGAACCATTATAAAAATATGCTGTAATAAAAGTTATGGAAATCAGTGCTGTCAATCTCTCCAAATGTCTTATTGTGCATAATATTTTCTGGCGGCATTTGAAAAGGGGTAACTTAAACCAAGGAAGGTGAAACTCTGGGTGAAGGAGGAACTGCCATATGCAGCCCCTACCTATTTCTCATTTAGCAAAATATCAAACCATAGAGGTTTGTTTGTTTGTTTGTTTTTTGCATAGAAGAACTGAGGTATAGGCCAGAGGTGTGGAGGGAGTGAGAGGATTCACCAGAGACAAAGTGGGGAGCAGAACAGGCAGATCTACTGAAATACACTGCTGAGGGGAGCAGTGGGCGAGACAGGAGAGGTCTGCTGCGCCATGTGGGTAGCTCCCTGGCCGGGGACCGAACTCAGGCCACAGAGGTGATAGTGCTGAGACTTAACCCCTAGGCCACCAGAGAGTCCCCTAGAACATATTTAGAGACATAGTGTAACCCCATTGCATTGTGATTCCTGCTTCTGAAGCAGCATCCAAGACGTGTCCTTCAACAGTTGATCGACGAAATGAAAAGGAATTTTATTCTTTCTCTGAGTCTTTCCAAGAACGTGGGCAAAGGCCCAGTACATCACTAGCCCCCTATCACTTCCTGTAAACCCTTTGTCCTTCTCTCACTTCCCCTCTACCTCACAAGCTCAGGGCCTTTCCACCTCCAAACTCTCCAAGAACAGTCTCCCTTCAGCCATTGTGGAAACATACACCTCCTTGCCCCCCATCCCACTTTCCTCTCCAATTCTAAATCAGTCAAGCTCAAAAGTCCAGAGAGGCAAGAAAAAACAAAACAAAACAAAACAAAAAAACACCTAGGAGGTCTCCATCCATGTCACTGTTATTTCCACTAGAATTCCTACTAGTCATGAAGTCAGGTTGATTCTTGTCAGTTGATTATGTCAGCTAATTCTCCCCTCGTAATGGATTTCTGCAAGACAAACACTAATCTCCTTTTTGGATGCTGTAGTCTTTTGACAGTGGGAAAAGAGGCATAAACTCTACCAAATTTCAGAATAAAAGAATTAAGAGGTCTCCACAGAGGCTTAACTGATGCAAATTAAAGGGAATTAAAGAGAATTTTAAATGCAATTTCTAGTCATCTCAATTCATTAAGATAAATGTAGTCTGAGATTTGATATCATGTTAAAAATTTTGAAAACTGCCGCCATATTGTAGGTAATCAAATCTTCTTGAACAATAACATTTTGGAAGGGGGAAAGTAGTGTCAGTTTTCTCTTAGACTTTATTTTGGGGGGAGGGGTCTACAGAGTAAGTTATGAGATTCCCACGCTGTTCCCAGAGAAGTCTTTTGGCTTCCAAATATCGATGGGAAAAAGGCCCACTGATTTACACTCCCGAGCCCCCATCTACTCATCAACCAGAGCGACCCCTTCTTTAATAAGCTCTACGTTGGAGTCTGAATACAAGACATCCCTTGAGAAAAGATTTCTACGGCAGAAAGCAGACTGAAGACCACTGGCAGAGGTCAGTTCAGTGGTAAAAACAGACATTTCTCCTTGTGGGATTCAATGAACCCATTTTCAATTGAAATGAAAAAATAGGTCATAAACATTCTTATTTTTCTTAAGGATGTCTTGCTTTTGTGTCTTTTGGCAAATCCACCGTCCACTTGCTTCCGTTGAAAGCCCCGTGGATGATGGAACAGAACTGTCTGCCCTCCCTTATGTCTATTTCATTTCAATCTATTTCAAAGATTATAGACAAAGCCATTGCCCTCCTTCTCTGAATATTCCATTACATAAACACTGCGCATGAATGCGTGTAACCCAGTGGTTCTCAAGTCTCACTGTATACCCAAAGCTCTTGGGAGCTTTTATAAAATCTAGATTCCCAGCTCTCATGCCAGATCTACTAAATCAGAAGCTCTGGGGGTAATTGCTGGGCATTTTTTAAGAGGCAGCAGCACGACCACAACTTTCTCATATTTGATACTGACGTCAGACGACAGTCAATATCGCGGTAAAGCTGGTCACAGTCCGAAAACTGAAGGCTGCTCGTCGCTCGTTCAGACACCAACTGGGGGATGCCTAGCCTGCCCTTCCCTTCATGCCTCTCAGAGTCAACAGAGACTTCTGACCCTGACTCCTTCATTCCCTGCCCCTGAGACTCCTGGGGAGAAAGGTCAAGGCCCTTCAAAGCAGCATTTTCCACGTGTGCCCATCCCTTGCGATGCCCACTAGAGAACGGATTTTCGTGCTCAAGTTCAAGACATCCCAGTAACACGGATCCCCGCTTTAAGACACACCATGCCCCCAGACTCTGAAAAGTCTTGCAATATAGTAATTTGCTACTGCTAATCTGCTACATTCCCTACTTCCCCTCTGAAACCCTTGCCTTATCAATATCAGAGGAATACACTTTGACAGGCCCAGATTTTGAACTGCTGACGCAAGGTCCCATGTGCCCCTGGTCTCTATACTCTTTAAAGTACCCGGCAAGGGAACAAATTGTGCAGTGTGAATGGACAAGCAAGACATGGGCTGGCCGAAGGGATCTGGAAGCATGATAGTAATCAGAGAACTGGAGTGTAATTGCACATGTTGTTCCTGAAAGCATCTCAGCCAGGCTGGTGGTCCCAAGTACTAATTAGCTAATGGGTAGAGGAGGGTTTTACATGTTTAGAAATGAAGGCTTATTGGATCAGCGCTCAAAGATACTCATTTTTTTTAATTGCCATTTTCCTCTGAGATTGTGATTCGCAAACTTTAGCATGCATCAAATTCCCTGGAGGGTTTATTCAAACACAGTTTGCTGCCCCCCTCCAGTATTTCCGAAGCAGGCCTAGGGTGGGGTCTGAGTATTTGCATTCCCAGGTGATGCTAAGGCTGCTGGTCTGGGGGCCACACATTAAGAATGACTGTTCTAGAAGAACAGAAGAGAGGAAGAGGTTAGGAAGTGCTAGAAGTGATGGAGAAGGGGAAGGAAGAAAAAGAAAAAGAAGAAAAAGCAGGAGAGAGGAGATGGGAGGAATGAGAAGCAGGAGAGAGACTGCTTGAACAAATGCAAAACGGTTGCTAAGGTCTCAGTGCTGGAAAGTGGGCAAAGGACCAGTGGGTCCCGAACCTCGTGCTTGCAGGCCGCCTACTGTGTGCACAGCCGGAGCTTCCCCGTCCATACTGTTTGTAGCTGTGCTGGGCTTCAAGCTGCCCTGTCTCAGCTTGGTGACGCCGGCGGATCTGGAAGCAAATCTGCCTCAGCTACAGGAGGGGGAGGCCACACTTCTCTGGTCGCCCTACCTGTCCCCTCCTGGGTCCTGCTGGAGCTGAGCTCTCCTCCCCACCTCCTGTGCTCTGTGCTCTGACAGAGGACTCCCAGTTCTAGCCGGAACTCACGCTCCCACCACCTTCATTTCTGCTCCCTGCTCCTGGCCTGGTCCAAGCAGGTCCACGTGCTGGCCACGTCTGCCCAAGTCCAAGACTTCTCAGAGCTCTATTTTGCAGCCCTGCTGGTTCCCACCGCCCAGGTCAAGTAAGCAAGTGGGATTCTGGGAGTCAAGGGAACACCCCAGGTGACAGGTAAAATGCACGGTGCTTCTGGACTGCCTTCCCGGAAAGGGATGTGCATCATCGGAACCTGGGGCCTCCACCACGTGAGGAAATCCAAGTGGGTGGAGCGGCCCAGGCTTGGTTATGTCACCTCCTTCTAAAGAGGCACGCCAGGGCCCCTGGGGATGGCTGTGTTGTGGCGACAGGGAGGATAAACGGGCGCAGGAACTGTGGGTTCCTGGGAAGCTGGCAGGGATGTCAGGGCTGCTCTCCCCTGGAGGTGTGAGAAATCCTCGCTATAAATCAAGGAAATTAAATAGAGTACAGGGCTGAAGGGCGGTGCCCAAAATCCTAATCAGGATTCCGGGGTGGCAGAGAGGGCCACCACGCCCAGCACCAGCCCTGCTTTCTGTGAACCCCAGTGTGGAGACCAGACCTGAGGGCATCTTCACTGTCTGAGGAAACAGCTGGAAAGAGATCCCTCCTCCTCCTGCCTCCTTTCCTCCAGCAGACCCACTGAGGCCAGAGGAGAAGGGCCTGGCGCCAGGGCCTGAGGGATTAGGTGTCAATTGAACGGAAAGACGAATAAAATTGCCATGTTAGGTGGCGACTGGAAATGGCATCAGGGAGTGACTCCCACGTGCTGTGCTTTCTGCATCAGGGGACCACAGAGAGGAATCGTGCGGGAGGTCGGATCCACCTTGAAAACAAACAAGCCATCGACAAACACGACTTTTCCCACTGCAAAGCTGTGCAAGCACACACACATTTTGTAGAATTTGATCAAACATCAGCAAACAAAGCCGAGGCAGCGAAACCCTACCGCACAGGCAGCTGGCTTCAGCTCGAGATCATCATCTGGCTTAATCCCCACATGTGCCAAAAGGAAGTGTTTTGAGTATAGTTTTCAGGTAGGGAATGGGAGGCACAGACACTAAGATAATGACTCCAGAGTGAAATCTGGCCCCTATATTTTTTCACTTATCTCTCTGATAATGTTTTTTTTTTTTCTTTTTCTTTTTTTTTTTTAGTGCTGGGACTTATCTGCAATGGCCTGGCCTGTAATGGCTGTCCGCCAATCCAAGACAGGGGACATTGTCTTTGACATCAGAGACTGGGGCTCATCCCTGCAGCAGAGGTCTGCAACTTGTTCTCTCTCTCTCTTTTTAAAGATTTATTTATTTATGCATACAAGAAGGGTACAGGCCAGAGGTGCAGGGGGTGAGAGGACTCACCAGAGAGAGAGTGGGGAGCAGAACACTCAGATTTACTGAAATTCACTGCTGAGGGGAGCAGCAGGCAAGACAGGAGAGGTCTGCTGCACCATGCGGGTAGCTCTCTAGCTGGCCAGAGATCGAGCTGGTGCTGCAGAGGCTATGGATTGCTTCACAGCTCTGTGCTTAACCCCTTGCGCCATCAGGGAGTCCCCTGCAAACTTTTTCTTAAAAGGCCAGAAAATAAACTGAGCTGACCCTAAGGTTTTGGAACAACCACTCAACTCAGCCATCATGGCTGGTGAAAGCAACCATCAGCAGAGCCTACAGTCGCCGGCATGGCTGTACCCTAATAAAACTTCATTCTCAAAAGCCTGGGGGGTGGGCTGGACTTGAGCTGGGGCTGTAGCTTCCTGACCTCTGTTCCCCATGTGGCGCCAGCACCTTGAGACAAATGCTTGCTAATAAACAGTCCCTATTGTTGCTGCTGTTGTCAAAACAGCTGTAACAAGATATGGTCATGTATCTGCAAGCCAACCCAGCAGGCACAGACAATAAATTCTGGAGAGCAGCGGTTCTCAAAGTTTATGGTATATGGGACTCCACGGAGCTTGTGGAAAATGCAGAAGTGGGATCCCGTCCGGAGAATCTCATTCGCACGGTCCGATGTGGTGGGAACCAAGAATCTGTGATTTTAATGAGCACTCTCATGGGTGCTGATGAGCGGGGTGGGGGCCACTTGTAGAAAAACACGGCTAAATATTAGATGGGGTGGGGGCGGGGGTAGAAAAGAAGAGACGCCAAGTGGAAAGCTGAGAGAGATGAGGAGAGAGGAGCCGGGCCACCTCATCCCTCTATCCCATAGTGGGGTAACCCTTGGAGCTGTGTTAGGGTGTCCTTGGGTGGGACTGTGACTGGGCAGATGTTAAGCTCAAAAAAAGCCATCAAGTATTCCAACAACAGAACAACAGGGTGGGTTTATGTAGAAACAAACAACAAAAGAACACATTGGAAACTGCTTACCTGAGGGGAGACCTTCGGGCACTAGCTGAATCAAAGGCCCAACACCCTGTGCATCACCTCAGGAAAACCTTCTTCCTCCCTCAGTGGTGGAGAAGCAACCTCACTTCCTGTTGGAGATGCAAGGCATGCTGGGTCCTGGAAGTTGGCTAATGCTAATTGTGGCTGAGTGGGCCTTCCCTCTAGCCCCCGACCTCATTTAAACTATAGCTGGGGAGATTTAGAAGAATATAAAGTGACTATTGATGGATATGAGGAACATTAGAAAACGTTCTAATATTATGATGATAGTCACACAACTTTGTAAATATATAAAAATATTAAATTGTATGTGTAATGTAAAAAAAAAAAAAGAGAAAAATAGAGTTTCTGCTGCAATGAGATACCATCTCACCTGTGAGAGCGAGGCCCGTATAAAAAAGACCAGAAACAACATGTTGGCAAGGATGTGGCGAAAAAGGAACCCCCTTACACTGCTGTTGAGAATGTAGACTGGTTGTAGGGTAAAGAAAAATGTCAGGCTTTTCTGCCCTCCCGCCATCAGGATAGATGACGGAACCCTGCGGTCCTGAACGCATGCCTGACGGCGGGCACCTGGAGCAGGGTGTGGGTGTAGGTAGATGGGATTCACCTGGGCTAAGACTGGGCTTTTAAGGGCGGCATCACAGGGACGCCAACAGAAGCCGAGAGAAGCAAGAGAAGCAGAAGCCGAGAGAGAGAAGGCCGGAGAGCCCAGATAGAGTGAAGACTTGATGGGGGCTGGGAGGCCTGCCAGCCTCCCGGCCCCCATTGCCCGTGACTGCAGTGTTCATAAAGACTAAGAGAAACATAAGGACTCTACACTGGTCCAACCCCTATAGAAAACAGTATGGAGGTTCCTCAAAATATTAAAAATAGGTCTACCCTATAATTCAACAAAGCTACCCAAAGAATGGAAAACTAATTTGAAAGGGTTTATGAACTCCTATGTACACTGCAGCATTATTTACAATAGCCAGGTTATGGAAACAACCTAAGTGCTCAATTATAGATGAATGGATAGAGAATATGTGGTATATATGCACACTGGAGTACTACGCAGTTATAAAAAAGATGAACTCTTGCCATCTGCGACAATATAGATGGAACTGAGGGGGATTATGCTAAGTGATGTAAGTCAGAAGGAGAAAAACAAGCACCAGATGGTTTCACTCTTCTGTAGAACATAGAGGAACAACACAAAGGGTCGGACAAAAACGAAACAAAAGCAAACCCTAGAAATCTGACTGTTAATTTGAGGTTACCAGAGAGGGAGAGTAAAACAGGGGGGCCCAATGGATTATGGTGGAGGATGGGGTGCTGGATGGGGTGTTGTGGGATACATCTAGGAGGTGTGGAGATAGACCTCTGAATCACCTGTGGTGTTTATAGGGTAAATAAATGGTTGTCAGGCTTTTCTGCCCTCTTGCCATTAGGATGGATGATGGATCCTTGCGGTCCAGCATACGTGCCTGATGGCGGGCACCTGGAATAGGGTGTGGGCCTATGTAGATGAGATTCCTGGGGGCTGAGAGACTGAGCTTATAAAGGCGGAGTCACAGGGACGCCAGCAGAGCAGAGAGGAACAGGAGAGCAAAAGAAGAACAAGCAAGAGACGGGAAGAGAATCAGCAGAGAAGCAGAGACCGCGAGAATGCCGGAGAGCCCAGAAAGACTGAGGATCGCAGGGGTACCCTGGCACCCCTGCCTGCCGTGTACCCAATAAATCCCAATAAAAGCCTGAAAAGCCACTGAGGACTCTCATCCTTCACCCGGTCTGCTCAAAACATAAAAATGCTGCACTGTACCCTTCCTGCCGTTATAGTGTTGTAAACCAATGTTACTTTAAAAAAATAAGAAGGGTTTTTATGCTTTTTCACACACACACACACAAAAATGGACATCATTAGAAAAGCTTCCATTATGTGACAGGTGATTCCCACAAGTTAATTCTCCGAACAACTCTTAAATCTCTTTTTCCCACAGAGGAACGAGCAGAGCTCGCCTTCAGAAGCTTGCTGGTCTCAGCTGGTAATCTTGCCACTTAACTGCAAAACCCGAACCTAAGAATTTGAGGGATTGGAAAATTGGGACATAGAGCATGAACCCCGCTCAAAACAGGGGAGCAGCTTCATAGGGGAGCAACTTCAAAGCCCAAATAGGTCTCAAGGCGAAAAGCCAGCTGCCCTGAGAACTCTTGGTCCTGTTGATTGGATGATTTCCCAGGAGCCTTTAGGATAAGTTCTAGGATTTCCAACTTCAGACAAGGGAGTAATCATTCTCAGAATCAAGGCTACATGTTCCCTGTGTCTGAAAAAAAAGATCCTAATCACCTCACATTGCACTGAGTGGCTACTTTTCAGCATACAGTCAGCGCTCAATAAATGCTTGCTGCATTCCGCTGGTACCCAAATCATCTTTCTTTCTCCCTGACAGTATTTTAGCTGAGATAATAATAAAAATAAAGATTTCTTGAAAGCCTAACATGTGTAGACACCTGCTGAATTGAATAGGCTGAATTCTTGAAAAAGAATTTCTTTTTTTTTTTTTTTTTTTTTTTTTTTTTAAGTAGAGGCATGTTTATTTATTTATTTGTTTGTTTGTTTTGCTTGTTTATACATGCACTGGGTACAGTCAGAAGCACGGGAGGGTGAGAGAATTCACCAGAGCCAGAGTGGGGAGCAGAGCAGGCAGAAGGACCGAAGTACACTGCTGAGGGGAGCAGCGGGCGGCAGGAGAGGTCTGCGCGCCATGTGGTACCCTCCTCCGGTGGCTGGGGAGCAGCCAGGGATCGAACCGCCGTCGCAGAGGCCGCGGGCAGCTTCGCAACCCAGCGCTCAACCGCTGCGCCACCGGGGAGGCCCTTGAAAAAGAATTTCATCGTCACCGCATTGCCATGGTATCAATGAGATCATCCACGTAGCCTTCTCAGATGCCCGCTATCTGGAAAGCAGTATGCCCATTTCAGAGATGTGGAAATGAAAACTCAGGAAGGTGAGGGGATTTTCCCCCGTGCACAGTGCTGGGGAGGGGAGAAGGTAGGTTTGAACGATAGGTTGACCAAGTCTAACTCAAGCTTCTCTAGTTTCAAGACATTCTCTCATGCATGACCCTCTTGGATCCTTACAAGCCCTGGGTAGCTTGTGATGGTAAGGAGGTGGCTCTCAAAAGTGAGTCTCCTACCCCATCAGCATCTACAACAACTAAAACTGTTACAAATGCAAGTTCCCAGACCCTACCCCAGACACAATGACTCAGAAAATCATGGGGAAGGAGGAGCCAGCGATTTGGATTTTAACAAGCCCTCCGGGAGACTCCGATGCATGCTTAGGGTTGAAGATTCATTTTCTCTGAATATAAAGTGGGGAATAAAGAAAGAGAGAGGTCCAACGGCTTGTCCAAGCTAACACAGAAGTAGTTGTAGGACCGGGGCTTCACCCTGTTATTCAGGGTTTCTCATCAGAAACTCCTGGGAGAACAGCAATGCTGTCTCCAAGGCTCTCCCTAGACTCAGGATGTCTGGACTGGAGCCCTGGAATCTGCATTGTTACAGACCCCCAAGTGACTCCAGAGTTCCTGTGTGACTGGCATCACATTTTTCTTTCCTCTTCTTGCTGCTAAGTTTCCTTCCTTCCAATCCCCAGGTCCTTAGGCGGGGCTCTTCTGTTCTTCTGGGTTTTTTTGTTTGTTTGTTTCTGCAATAAACTAGTTATGTACGATGAGCTGGTGGTGGAGAGTGGCTTATTTTCTTGCAAAGAAAGCTTGAAAATCTAGGTACTCTGCCTTCTACCTCTGAGTTCTTATGTTACTGAGTTTTTTTAAATTACAAGTCATCCTACCCAAAAAATATACGTTCACTGTAAGACTTTCAAACACTACAGAACTTTATAGATTTTTTTAAAAAGTGAAAGCGTTTTTTCTTCTGCCCTCCCCCCCATTCAGACCACCCTCATTTACTGTTAACAGTTTGGCTTGTAACTTTCCAGACATTTAAAATTCTTATTTAAATACATATATGCAATATGCACTCCAATGATAATTCAAAACAGAAACGGGACTATAATATTCTTATTATGTTGTGACATGACCCACTTAATAGGATATTGTGTGCATCTGTGTGTGGGGGGTGTTTTCCAGAACATAGAAATACAACCAGTTCCTGCTAGTGGTGTTTGATTATTCTATCTAGGAGTATATTAATTGATTTCATTAGTCACCAATTAATGGAGACTTGTAGCCTCTCTTTCTCACTATTACAAACAATATGACCTTGAACTCCTCCTTGGCACACTTTTTTGAACATATGTCTTTCTGAAAGCTTGATCGCCTTGAATCAACCCTGTGGAATCCTGCCTCCTGTTCACTTGACAATTCTATGCTGTCCTTTCCAGAATTTCTATGCCTAGGAGGAAAATTGACACGGAATAACGGTCACTTGTTGTCATTAATATTTCTGGGTTTTATGTGCATCTGGGAAGGGAAGGCTGTTTGTTTGTTTGGTTGGTTGGTTGGTTGGTTTTGGCCACAGTGGGAAGGTTATCATGGATGTTAGTTTGAGTTGAAGATGGAAACTACGGATGACGCCCTCCACAGTAGGGAGCAAAGGTGCCCTTCCTGATGGGAATATGTGGCAGCTACAGAGACAGGGAAAGTTGGTCTCTGCCAAGGCTCCTTCCTTCCAATCCCCAGGTGGAGTGTGACTACAGAAAGGCTTGAGTTAGGCACTGTCTGTCTCTCTCTTCCTTAGTGGCATTTTCTAACATCTCCCAAAGTCCCTGTCATTTTAACATGAGCCCCACACTGCCATCCACACCCTACCAGCCCCCTATGACTCAGTCACACACTCATCCCCCAGTCGCTGGAGAAGGGAAATCATGAGCAAAGCCTGGCTCGCACCCAAGGAGTGACAGAGCACGTCCAGAAAATTAGGGATTCCCCACTGTGCCAAGGAGGCCCGAGTGGAGACAGCCGATTCTCCATGGTCAGGAGGGATGTTTCAAAACTCCGGGCCACTGGGTTTGGCAGAGGTGCCTGTTGTTTTGGGAAATTGTACACTGCAGCAATTGTGAGACAACAGAACTGTCTTCAAGGCAAGAGAAATAACAGAACTGAAACACGCCATTAACAATGGAGAGATATTATCTCAAGTCTCACTGGAGTCATCCCCTTAATTACAAATGGTATTTGAATCCCATTTATTTCTCTTTTTACAGATCATAAATAAATCCATCATTAGTTAACACTGTCCCAAGCACTTAGGATACTTTACTCCCTCTGATATTTAGGGCAACACTTGGGTAGGCATTATTATGATCTTGACTGTAAATTAAAGAAACCAAGACTCAGACAGGCTAGGTAAACTTCTGTTACACAGTTAAGAGAGTATGGACCCCAAGCTTGATGAATGATTGTGATAAACACAAAATTAAAGCCTCCAAGGCACATTAACAATCATTACTGAAAAGCAGTCAATGTTCCAGTCTTGTTATTATTAACTGCTGCTGTGTTACACATGAGCCCCGCTCCCCACCCCTATTAGTGACTGGAAACTACAAACATCTGTTATCTCATAGTTTCTGAAAGTCAATAGTTTGGGAGAAGCTTAGTTAGGTACTTCATGCTTCCCATGAAGTTGCAGTCAATTGGCTGATGGGGATGCAGTCTCATGTGGGAGCTCAACTGGGGCTGGGGGATCCATTTCTAACCTCACTCATGTGACAGTTGGCAGGAGTCTCAGCTCCTTACCATGTGGGTCCCTGACTAGAGGTGCTCCCAAATGGGAATCTTTCAAAGCAAATCATGAGAGAAATGATAGATAGATAGATAGATAGATAGATAGATAGATAGATAGATAGATAGAATGGATGAATGGATAGATGGATGGGTGAAGCTGAAATGCCTTTTATTACTTAATGTCAGAAGTGATGCACCATCATTTTTGCTATCTGCCACTGTCCCACAAACCAACCTTTGTACAACGTGGGAGGGCACTATAGATGGAATGGGTCACCATTAACCAGCTACACACAAGAGTGCATCTTTG
Organism: Talpa occidentalis; assembly: GCF_014898055.3. NCBI lineage: Eukaryota > Metazoa > Chordata > Mammalia > Eulipotyphla > Talpidae > Talpa > Talpa occidentalis. The sequence continues at coordinate 82,590,243 of NW_023601433.1, read as the reverse complement.
AGCTAGAAAATCTTCAAGGTCCTCATGTGCTACAACACACCGAGAGCTGTTATTTTTGGCATGAATGTGGTAATTTGGAAGTGAGAAAGGATTTGCTCAAGTTCTTCAAATCTCAGCATCCTCGGTAATCATCAGCTGGGGGTCCTTGCAAAGCCTACTCTCAGGCATTCCATATTAATACATGAAAATTCCATCTTAAAAAATGTGAAAATTCATAGTGATTTGAAAGGTCTCCTACCAGTGGAATGATGTGGCCATGAGAATAAACCCAAGTACTCCTGCTTCCTAACGTGTCTCAAGGAATTTCTCAAATCCTGTGCTTATTTAGGTGTCATATTGTGATTTATAATATTGTTCAGGTAACCAAAATATTTCTCCTGTTTGGTCTTCATCCACTCTTGGAATTTCCTAGCTTCCTAGACTTGAAATTTCCTGAAAATGAAAGCACTAAAAACATCTTCTGTCAAAACACATGGTCTCCTATCCTCAGCTCCTTGCTATTCAGAACAAGTGCCTCTACACCCTAGCTAGGGTTATGTGAATGAGGTGACTTTTGGAAGCAACTAAGGATGGGGGCTGGTAGCCAGGGGAGTCAACCATGAATTGGTAGTTGAGATTTTCAGTCCTACCCCCTGATTTGTGGGGAGGTAGGAGGGGCTAGAGTTTGAATCCATCCCAGATGGCCAATGAGCTAATCAAGCATGCCTACATAATAAAGCCTCCATAAAACCCCAAAGGATGGGGTTCAGTGAGCTTCCAGTTTGGGGAACCAGATCGAGTACAGGTGTCACTTTGCAGGGCACCAAGTTCCAGGAGGACAGACGCTCCTTTGTTCAGAACCTCACCCTACATATCTCTTCATCTGGCTGTTGATTCAATCCTTTCATACCCGTTGTAATAAATTGGTGATCTAGAGTAAGCAAGTTTCCTCAGTTCTGAGAGTTGCTCTGGTGAATTCACCGACTAGAGGAGGGGGTTGTAGTTAGTCAGAATCACAGGTAACAAGCGGGGCTCACAACTGGCATCTGAAGTTGGAGGGTAGTCTTGGGGGTCTGAACCCTTGACTTTGGAATCCGATGCCGTGGGTGGGTAGCCAATTCCTTGCTAGTGCAGGGAAGACTCCACACATACTCGTGGTCGACACGGGTCTTGGAACCTCAAAGTACTACTTTATCATATCTTACAGAAGCCAAGCTCTTTAACTGAAGTTCCAGATTTGGGAGTAGTTAAAATTAAATGAGAAAAATCATATGCAGGGTGAAGAGTATGATGTCCTTTTTATAAGTGTGTGTCTGAGAAAATAGCCCTCATTTTTTCTGCATTTCCCATACTTTCTACATTGAGTATATATTTTATAACAATTAAAAGTAATGTCTTATTTTCAAAAGAAAGCAATTGCACTGGAAAAATCTGTCTGCATCTGACCCCTTCTTTCATATGCTTTGTATGAGCCCATAGAGACTGAGGTCTGGAGGCTAAATTATGTTTCTGGGATACTGGCATTATACTTCTAGCTGGCCCATTTCACAGAAGAGAAAAAGAAAACAACTCCAGGGCCTCCCCGGTGGCGCAGCGGTTGAGCGCTGGGATGTGAAGCTGCCCGCAGCTTCTGCAGTGCCGGTTCAATCCTGGCCTGTCGGCAAGGGTCCCACATGGCATGACAGACCTCTCCTGCCACGCCCGCTGCTCCCCTCAGCAGTGTATCGTCAGTCCACCTGTTCTGTTCCCCGCTCTGGCTCTGGTGAATTCTCTCACCCTCCTGCACTTCTGACTGAACCCAGTGCTTGTGTAAATAAATAAATAAATCTTTAAAAAAAAAAAAGTCTAAACAAAAAAAAAAAAACAACTCCAGTGTCATTTAGAGTTCCTAGCTCCCACGTGCTAGCTAGGGTCTTCTGGTTGCCTGTTTGATAGGGATGAATAAGCAGGCAACATGGAGCGGTATTGGGGAGACTGTCATTTTCAATGGGATGGCCCGAATGGACACCCCTGAGGTGACCTCTGGGCAAACATTTCGAAGTGCGGTTGCTACCCACGCTGCTATCCTGAGGAAGAGCGTTTCAGGGATAAGGACAGCCCCTGCAGTGCAAACTATGCCTGGGATGTTGGAAGAACAGCCGGGAGGCCTATGTGTCTGGAGGGAAGTGAGGCAAGAGAACACGCAGGACAGAAAATGACAGAACAGCGGGGAGAAGGTGAGTGATGATGCAGGGAACTGGTGTCCTAGCAAGGAATTTGGCTTTTACCCTGTTTTGTCTAATGGAAACGACTCTTTCACCAAAACACTTTCAGGAACTCTTTGTACACAGATGTGTTGAGAGCAGGAAAGAACTGCTTTTCACTTAGAAGCTAAAATTATGTAGATAAAATTGAGGCAGTTCCAGCTCATGTGTGCACACACACATGGGCACACATAAACACACACGTTTACATGCATGTGTGCATATGCACACATACAGGTGTGTGTGAGCACAGATGCACACGTGTTTGCAGATGTTTGCTCACATACGTGGATGTACATCTGTGCATGTATACACACGTGCTTTGTGTGTGCGTGTGCACACACGTGTGTGCACACATGATGTCCTCTCCTAGAAACAGGAGTGATAGGAATAGAGAAACGCTGAGGACGGACGGCGCCCGGAGGCCTGGGGCTGTGCAGGGAAGCCACCCACTAATGCTAATGAATTCTGATGCTTTGCCACGGTCATTAAACTAATAAGCCCATCTCCAAATTAGCACAGCGGCTGCAGCCAGCGAACATTTAATCACGCTGCCTTCATTATTTTACACACGGCACACTTGGCAAAAGTGACTGTGGGAGTCGGGCCCGGGGACCCTCATCTGATGGTTTTATCACTTGCCTTCCGGAGCGTGAAGGAATCGGTGTGATGAAGTCGTTCTGTTGGTTTTTTCCCTGCCAGAAGGAAACACCACGAAGGGCAAGCCTTCTGTTCTTCTCTAATTGCAGGATGCCGTCTTTTAAAAAACTTCTCGTGATGCATTCATATTTATTACTTGGAATTTATTTTTAAATTTTTATTATTTGATGCCCACCTTCTAAAGAAGTTTCTCTGCTTTGCTTCCTCCATTTCTTCCCCGTCTCCTGCTCCTACCAAAAATGATTGCCTCTTTCTTAGAGACCCAGTTCCTGAAAATCCCAGCTCGGTGGCCGCACCATGATCGGGGAGGATGGTGGGTGCCCTGGAGGTTCCTGATTCCTCTTTGGAAACATCTATCTGAGCCCTCATTGTCACCTGTCCCCTGAAGCATCACCCCTTGGGCCAGTTTGTAATATCACCTGTGGTCTGATCAGATTAGGGTGGAGGGACTTCCTGGTGTGAGCACTGAAAGTCCCACATCCGGGACACCCCATGGCCCCCGGCACATGAGATGGGCGGCCAGTGTCTGAGAGTCTCATCATCTCTGTCTCCCATTGGGCTTCTGATCCCAAGTGTGATCTGGCTCGAGATGTAACTTTCCTAAGAGGTAAAGGATGAAATTCCAACAGTGTCCCATGAACACTTCTTGATCTCTCTCTCTTGCTTTCTGAAGGGGAGAGAGAGAAGAGAGAGGAAAAGAGGGGAAAGATAAAATGAGGGGAGATATGTGGTTGGAGATTATGGCTGGTTTCAGTTTTTGAATCCTCTAAAGTGTATGTGAGTAGGTGGGAGGGGGCAGGAGTTGGAAGATACTGAATACATCTTTTTCTATGAGGTTCGAACTTTCATTTGGTTCTCAAAGGAGGTGGAGGTTCCTGATTCCTCTTTGGAAACATCTATCTGAACCCTCATTGTCACCTGTCCCCTGAAGCATCACCCCTTGGGCCAGTTTGTAATATCACCTGTGGTCTGATCAGATTAGGGTGGAGGGACTTCCTGGTGTGAGCACTGAAAGTCCCACATCCGGGACACCCCATGGCCCCCTGCACATGAGATGGGCGGCCAGTGTCTGAGAGTCTCATCATCTTAACCCATAATGGTTAAGAACCACAGGGGTCTCCCTGGTGGCGCGAGGGATTAACTCTCAGCACTATGAAGCAATCTGCAGCCACTGCAGCCTGAGTTCAATCCCCGGCCAAGGAGCTACCCACATGGCACAGCAGACCTCTCCTGACTCGCCCGCTGCTCCCCTCAGCAGTGTACTTCAGTCAGTCGGCCTGTTCTGTGCTCCACTCTCTCTGGTGAATCCTCTCACCTGTGCACCTCTGGCCTGCACCCCAGTTCCTGTGTGCATAAATCAATAAATCTTAAAAAACAAAACAAAACAAAGGTTAGGACCACAGCTGTGGGACCCCTCCGAGCAAGGACGGTGCGATCCTCTCTTTCTTCTTTGGCTTCCTGTCTCCTTCCTCTCATTTTCCCTCATTTTATCTTTCCCCTCTTTTCCTCTCTCTTCTCTCTTTCCCCTTCACTGCCCACTCTTCCCTTCCTCCCTTCTCCTTCTCTCCCCCCGCACCCCGCTCTCTCCCAGAGGGTGTTGTTCAAAGGTGTTCAAAGGTGCCCGGCCTCGTCCCAGGTGGCCCTGTGCTCCCACCGGCTTCCTTCTTGGGTGTCGCCTCTATGGCCTTAGGGGGCAACTGAACCTCAATTTTTCCAGATCACAAAAAGATGGGTAATCCCTGCATTTCTTCCTCTCCGGAGGGCTTAGATGGAATGAACAAGCATCCTCCAGAGCTTTCTCCAGCTCTGGTGATGATCGCAGCTCACTCCAATTCCCCTCAGGCATCTATTTCCTTTACTCTGATGAATAGACACGGGGTGTGTGCATGCGTGAGAATCTGTAAACATGTGCACATAGGTACATGTGTGAGCATGTGCCTATGTGTGGCGTGCGAGTGTGTATTGTATTTGTATATGCATGTGAGAGCATGTGTGCATGTGAGTGTGTATCTGTGTGTGTCTGTGAGTAGAGTTGTGCATCTATGTATAAGTGCGCATGTACATAACTGTGTGTATCTGTGTATGGGTATGTCTATGTGTGTGTCTGTCTTATGTATGTGAGTGTGTGCATGTACAAGTGTGTAAATGCGTGTGTATCTGTGTCTTGTGAGTGTATAGATGTATGGGTGTGTGCACATGTGCATATGTGTCTGTGTATGTGTACGTTTACACATTGTGTGCGTATCTGCAGCACACCCTCACAGCCCTCAGGCCTTGGGAGAGGACATTAATCCAACAAGAGAGCATCCAATGTGGAAGCTGTCCTGACCTTCACCAGTGCTCCTTCAGGCCCAGGCGGTCTCCTGTGGGGGTCAGGGAATGTGGCCCGGGAGCTGCAGATGGGGGCTGAAGAGGAATCAGGTGAAGGAGCACACACTGGCACAAGGAGGTGGTGGGCAGGACCCCTGAGGTAGGTAGTTGTGTTGATCCACAAGTGCTGAATTCCTACCCTAGACACCACCCAGTATCGTTGGAGGAGGTTGTCCTTGCTGTGGAGGGACAGATGACTCCTACATGTTTGTATATGATCCTGTCTTCCCCTTCACGTAAGCATCCAACTGGATGGGCCAGGGCAGCACTTCACACACATATACCTGAGGGACCTGTCAAAACGTTGATTTGATCCAGTAGGTTAGGAAACAAGCTCCCAGGTGAGGAAGACACCCCAGTCCGCAGGTCACACTTTTTGAGTGTGAAGGGACCCAGTTCTGCTGCAGGACAAACATCCCCCAAATCTCAGCAGGTTTAAACAATCAGGGTCTCTTTCATAGTCACACAACATGTTCATCACAGGCCAGCAGCGACTCTGCCCAGGTCAGCCTCACTTTAAGAATGAAGATAATGGAGATACTATCACTTGGCATACTGAGACTCACAAGGAAAGGGTAAAAGGTCTCTGGATGGGGGACAAGAGGGGGTGGGGGTCTCACACCAGAAATTAGATGGTCCCATCAGAAAGTAACACTTGTGGCTTCTGCTCACAGCTCGTTGGCTCACAGTTCACGTGATCCTCGCTCATTGGCTGGAATTAGTGACATGATCCCTCCTAATTACAAAGACATGTACTGCCTGCCATGTTTGAGGAACATACCTAGCCAGGGATATTTGCTAAACTTCAGGAAAATTAATCCCAATCCTCCCACCAATTAATCCATCAAATGTTTAACCAGCACTTCTTAAGCAACCAACCCCAAGTGAGGGATTGTGTGGGGTATTCAAAATCTTACTCCCTTTCCCTGACTACTTCAACAATAAAAAGAGACATATTTGAATGACAGTCCATGCATGCACACAAAAAGCACATCAAAAGTTTTGCAACTTTAAAATATGCAGAGATTACAAACAAGCTTTTTTGACATATGCAAAACTCGAATTGCACAAGACTTTCCAAAATAAAATGATTGCATAAGCTGGGAGTGTCTCATTGTTATAAATGGAGATCGCTTCATGGGCACAGATTTGCATGTTCCTCTTTTCCTTATCACTTATGCTAACAGCTTTCTGTATCTTGGGTTTTAGGAACTGCATCATCTTCTCGATGCTAATATTCTGTAAGGTATTTTACCAACTCACTTTGTTGAATATTTAGTTTGGTTCCAATTTTCTTTTTCTATTTTCAACAGGACAGCAAGCCAGTTGGTAGCTCAATATTTCTGCCACCCAAATTTATTTCTTAAGAAAATAAGTGGAATTGGTCAAAGAGTTTTGATGCAGTGTCAAAATGCTATTGAAAAGCAATACCAGTTCAGATTCCCCTCAACATTACATGAATGTCCATTTCATGAGACTGTCACAAGAGTGGTAAATAGGTTTTAATTGTATATTTCAGAGTAAAATATGTTACTGCAATTATAGCTGGCGTTTCTTTGGTAACTAATGTATGTGAATATTTTTCTTTAATATTCATTAGTGAATTGTTCATTCTCTACCATTTATTAGTCCATGTCCCATTTTATTTTCCTTTTGAGTTTTAGAGCTTTGCTTATTCTATAACTCTTTTATGTAAAGAACATTTAACCCTTCAGTGAACACACATAGAGCTAAAATTCTTTGCAGTATATTTCTTATCTTTTGGAAAATAAATAAATGTTGTTGAGGAAGGTCTGACCTTTATGTAAACATTGTGGGAATGATTTGAAAATATCTATCAAAAACTTTGAAAACTTAATACTCCTTGACTAAGCAATTCCACTTCTGGGAAATTTTCCTAAGGAAATAACAGGAATGTGGAACAATATTTAGGCACCTGGTTATTCACTGCAGTGTTGCAAAGGGTAACGCCATGAGGTCTACATTTCAGTGGGACAGATCCATTCTTTTTCCCTCTTCCTCTGCGTGTCTCTTTTATTGTTTTTACAAATGCCGTGTTTCACTAGGCTAAGACAAAGATGTCATTTTAATATCCTTTGAGATGTGGGTGTTTTTTGGCTTAATTAAAAATGGATATAGATAAATAGGTAAATAGACATATATAGACAATAGAGGCTATATAGCAGACAGATGGTAGATGAGAGAGAGAGAGAGAGAGAGAGAGAGAGAAAGGAAGAGATAGACAGAGACAGAGAGAGAGAATCAGAGAGATGGATGGATGGATGGATGGATGGACGGACGGATGGACAGATAGATGTAGGTGGGTAGGTAGGTAGACAGATGATATATAGATGACAAATACATAGAACAGATGAATGGATGATGCAGCTAGACCGTATCTTTCAGCTGCTGTTCTCTACAATGAATGTGCATCAGAATCACACATAAAACTTTAGTAACTCACACAAGTCTGGGCTCCTCCCCCAAAGGGAAAGATTCTATTGGCCTGGGTGGGGTCCAGGGGTGGGGAAAATATGAGTGGTGGTACTGTGAACAGAAGCCAAGAATCAGGGAAAAAATCAAAGGGCAGCTGAATCACCACCAAGGTGGCTGCAAATTAGATGAGAGTGCAAATTAGCAAGTACCTGCCTGGCTTAAAATAAAACCCACGCTCCTTAGCATGACCTGAGGCTCCTTCCTTCAACCTGGGAGCATGACTCAGTGCGCACCTTGTCCAAAGCTGCCCAGCTTCCATCCACAATGTGGATTGTGTTTCTAGTTCACCAATGTGCCAGGCCAGCTCCCTCCCTAGGACCAAAGCTCTCTGTCCCCTCTGCAGGGACACTCTGGCTTACACACAACCATTTCTCCTTTTCCACTCAGTTCAAAAGTCACATCCTCAGAGTAAACCCCACCAGCTCCCTGATTCCAATGTGCCACCCAGTCTCCTGTGACCTGTGTGCCCACAGCCATACCAGGGCATGGTCCTCCATCCTGCATTCACAGCTCAGTCCTCTCCACCCCTGCTCAACTCAGCAGGGTCCCCTCACCTCCTCAGCCCCTGCTGTGGGTTGTCAGGAATTCAGGCCCTTCGTGATCATCTCCAGATGGGACCATGGTGGGAGGGGGTGGGTGGTAAAATGTCACCTTCCAAGCACAACTTCCAAGGTAAGCACAACTTAACAACTTGCCCTGTCTTCTATGTGTTACCAAACGCCCTCTGTTCCCCCTGACCTGGGCATATGACATGCTGGAGTGCAGGGTGGGGACACCCTGATTCCCTCACATAAATTGTTACACTGACTTTTTGAAAACCCAGAGTGAGATTTGTTCCTTGCATAAAAAGAAGGTAATGTATGTGTTGGAAGTCAATGCTAGACCTTAAATAAATGTCAATTCAACTTTAAATAAAAGAATATGTAGACACAGATATAGGTGTGGATATGGCTATATAAGGTAGCATGTACTTAATGAGGCCTACCAGGGTCCAGTTAATATGATGGACAATGAAGACTAAGACCCTTTCCCTCCCACCCTTTAGTTCACTGAAGTCCCCACTCACCCCTATTGTACCCTTTAGGTCACCTCACTCAATTCTTACTCCCATGACCCCTTAAGCATTTGAGATTCTAATTTCTGTTGCTAGGGAGTTTGGAGTAGGTGTTTGGCAGAGGAATGAAAGGATCCTTTTTGTTATTTATGGAAAACAGATATGTAAATATAACCACAAGAAATTACATAAGTGATAGTTCTCCATTCATTAATGATGTTTGAGTACTTCCTATGCGCCTGGTTCCATCTAGGAGTTCCTGGTTCCTGTTCCAGGTGCCATGATTGGGTAAGGCAGAATGCCTTGGGAAAGCATCTCCTTGTCCACTATGAGGATGCTAAGGGACTTTCTGATGGAATGTGACTGAATAGGAAGTTAAGAGTCTACAAAGGAGAAGATGTTCCAAGCAAAAGAGAGTGCAAAGTCCAGGGATGAGAATGTAGAGTGTCAGGAACTGTGAACGGAGGAGCACAGGCTGCAGAGTGATAGGAATGAAGAATTTACAGGTGTCAATAAGGACCAGTGTGCTAAGCTGCTGATTCACAGGCCTGATGCTACTCCCTACATGTGCATTTTTATTTTTTACTTATAATGTGTAAAGACCATTTTGGAATTGGCTGACATTTTAAAATTTGCCAATTTCTCATAAAAATAAAATGTCCAACCTCTTTTTAAAATCTGGGCCCACATTTGTGCCAGCCGAGGCCTATAGTAAGTGTGGCTCCTTTTCTCTCCAGTTTACCACAGTCTACACCCTACCCTGTTACCTCCCATGTGTGTTCCCTGCCTGAGCTTGCAGGAAACAGACACTTGTCTGAGTGGAGAAATCAGAAACCACATTCTCTCAACTGTTGAACGACATAGTAAGGAGTCTGACCTTCAGTGAGGATCTACTGAAGCAATTGAAAGAGGGAAGCAATCAGAATCTCGCAATTTGAACAAGAACTTTCTAGGGTGGGTGTATGTTCACCAAATGGTATGATCCAGACTGTTGGTGGCAATAGCACTTATAAGAGCCCCAAACTGAAAACTATCCAGACACCATAGAGAGTGTAATGGAGGGATAATCATGAAATATTTGCACCATGAATCCTGTCCAACAATTCAGAAGAATGACTGACGGCTGCCCACAGCAACAGGGATGGTGTTCCCGAACATGATACTGAGTGGAAGAAGCAGACGCAAAAAAATGTAGCAGACCCGAAATTCCATTTAGGTAAAGTGCAGAAAGAGTCAACATGAATTTATGAGGTTAGAGGCCCAGGTGCTGGTTGCTTTGAGGGGAGAGGGTGACACAGGGACCGATGCAACCCCGTTTCTCACCGGGGCTGATTCCACACTGAGCTCAGTTTGGGATACATCATCACGCTGGGCCCTGGGAAACCACCTCTGGCTACTACCCTCGAACAAACCAGACGTGCTGATGGCTGGTCTGGGGCAGAGGATATCCATCTGAAAATGAATGAAAACCTGCAAAACTTGCATCTACAGAGATGGGAGAGCACTCTGGGGACAGGAGAAACAGAACAAAAAAGAGCAGGAAGGCTCCGGGCACATTCAGAGGATAAAGAAGGATCTCATGTGTCAACCCTAAGAGCAGGGGTGTAGAAATGGCAGCTCCCCACTCGATCTACCCCAGCACTAAGTCACGGTTTCAAAGGAGCCTGTGGAGGAAGAAAGGTGACTTTTGCTGATGAAACATTTATTTAAAAAATATCCCATGATTTAAAAACGCATGTAATAGGAACGAACCTGGGCCACAGGAAGTGTTCCCCCATAAATTTCCTGGAGAGGTGTCTAAAGCACCCCTTCCTTCCTTCGGGTACCATCTGCCTGGGGAGGCTCTCTGCTTCCTCCTCTCTAAACCCACCAATATCTTTATCAAATTCTTGTTGAAACATGGAAAGGAAAATATTTCCAGCAGTGAAAGCTGTAACTTGTCGCCTTGTGTTCTTCTCGGATTTCTAAGGCAGGGAGGCCGGGAGAATATGTTTCCAATATCCTCTCATCTCTCTCTGTTAGCACCGCGCTCCCTTCTGCACCAAGGAGGTTCTGACCCCTGGCGTCTCTAGGGGAAGAGGGCCTTGGAGTGGGGTCAGACTTGTCAGAAAGGGAGAGGCCAGATCGCCTTGAGCAGCCCACCCCCCCCACCCCCCTTAATGCATTGAACCTGGAAGAGGCAGGGCTCCAGCCGAGATTAGATTACGGGGTTGGTGAAGGTGGCCTAACAAATGGCAAATGACGGTGTGTGGGGCTGAGCTAATCTCTGTTGACACACATCCAATGCGAGGCCCGCGTGGAAGGCAGCGGGTCCCGTCTGCAGCCCGAGTCTGCCTGCCTGAGGAAGGGGGAGGTGAGGCCCAGCCAGGGCCACTGGGAGGCCTGTCTCTTTCAATCTCAGGGCGCCTGCCGTGTGCACGTCATTATTTAAAGGTCTCCTGGTACCAGCTAAATGTCCCGGCTTCCTGTGGGTGATGAGGTCAATTTCATCTTTTCTCAGAGCGAGCTTTTGATGATTAGATTTCTCGAAAATGTTCCCGTGTTCACCTCCCTGGAAGCGTGCAAATGATATCATTCATTTATTCATTCAGCAAACTTGAATGGATTCTGTCTCCACGCAGGGTCCTGTCTCGGGTGCAGCGGGACCTGACTGCTCAGCCTCTGTGAGGGTCACACAGACTAGGGGGTTGAGACAGCACTACCACCTACCCATGCTGGGACCCTGGACAGATCAAAACTCCCCAAACCTCAGTTCTGTCATCTGGGCTCGTCTGAGCCTCTACTCCAGGACTCAGCACAGAATCATTGCTTAATAGTGTTTGTAGAATGAGAGTATCTGTAGAATAGACAGCTTATCAGAAACACACATAGTAAAATTGAGCAAATGAACTATTTATCCAAATGCCATGTTATACACTCTACTTTGTTGCAAGTAGTTTTGCAATTTCTACTCTCCCCCTGTTTCTATCTCATTAGCTTAAATGTAAGATTCAAGGGGATACGATTTGTTGGCTCTCTGGTCACCTGTGTATCAAATGTCCTGATTAGGATCCAGATCATTGTTAGGAACACCACAATGATTTGATAAACATCAAATAGTGAATTAAATTAATGAGTAAACAAATGAATGTGATAGTCCCTTGGATGATCTCGAGTCCCCATGAAGGACTTGGAAGGCAGACCACTGAACTATTTAACAGTTATGTTTATCATTTTATTCCCCCCACTCCTTTCCAATAAGATCAATTCTTCTGCTTTGAAAATGCTCACTGATCCATTGTATATTAAGTACTATGTACCCAGACTCTTGCTAGGAAGTCTTGGCTTGTACTTCAGCTTCATCACTTGCTAGTTGGGTGACCTTGGACAAATCATTTAACCTCCCTGGGTCTCCACTTCCTCATTTGTAAACTAAAGCAAATAATTGCATCTATCTTGTAAAGTTGTTGTGAAACTCAAGTGTGTTCGTTTATTCAAGTGCAGAGAACAGTGCCTGACACATTGGTAGCTGCTATAATAAGTATTGAATAATATTGGTATGTTAAAAACGAATCAAGTTAAGAGAATAGAGAAAGTCTAAATAATGCTAGAAAAGATAAAGGGAGAACAAAGACACAGGACTTTTTTAAAAATCACATTAGTGAGGTATGATCGACAGGCACAAAGCTACACATATTTCATGCATACAACTTGACAAGTTTAGAAATTAGTATACACCCCTGAACCCATCACCATTATCTATGCCATAGACCCATCCATCACCTCCAAAAGTTTCCTCTTCTCTCTTTTCTTATTATTGTGTGTGTGATAAGAACACAACATAAGATACACCCTTTCAGCAAATGTTTAAATATTCAATACAGTATTGTTAACTATAAGCACTGTACTATACAGTAGATCTCTGGGCCTTATTCATTTAGCATAAGTGAAATTTTACACCCTTTGACCAACATCCCTCCATTACCCCCACCCCCAGGCCCTGGTAACCACCATTTTACTCTCCGTTCCTATGGGTTTGACGTAAGTGCCAACATGCAGTATTTGTCCTTCCATGTCTATTTTGTCCTTCCATGTCTATTTCACCTAGCATAAAACCCTCCAGGTCCATCCACATTGTCACAGATAACAAGACATCCTTCTTTATTAAGGCTGAATAATATTCCATTGTGTGTTAATACGTTTTTCCATTCAGCTGTTGAAGGATATTTAGTTTGCTTCCATATCTTGGCTATTGAGAGCAATGTTGTAATGAACACGGAAGTGCAAATATCTCTTCAAGATTCTGCCATCAGTTTCTTTGTTTATGAAGAAGTAGGATGGCTGAATCACAAGGTAGCTCTATTTTTAACTTTTTGAGGAACTCCATACTGTTTTCCATAGTGGCAGCACACAATTTACATTCCTGCCAAACAGTGCATAAGGGTTCTCTTTTTCCACATCTTTACTAACATTTGCCATTTTATCTGTATAAGGCCCGTCTTAACAGGCGTGAATTGACATGTCCTTGTGGTTTGGATTTGCATGACTCTAGCGATTAGTGATATTAAAAACCTTTTCATATAACTACTGACCACTTGTATGTTTTCTCTCGAGGGATATTTATCAGTATCTCTGCCCATTTGTCCATTAGGTTTTTGTTGTTGTTTTTGCTAGTAATTCATAGGAATTCCTTATATATATTTTGGCTATTAACTCTTTATCAGATATAGATTTTGCACAAGGGTTTTTTAAAATATAGAGTATACTAGAAAAACACACACACTCTCACACCAAATCTATATTCTATAACCCAACAGAATGATTAGTATTCTGAGGAATAGAAATTGCTAGACTGACTAAAGAAACAAAAGTTTGTAATAGAGCTAGTTTCATGGAGAATAATATTTGCAAACATTCCCTCTAAGAAAAATAGACGGGGCAATTTTAATAATTAAAAAAAATATTTTATTTATTTATTTTTGCCTGGAAGAACTTGGATATAGGCCAGAGGAGCAGGGGGTGAGAGGATTCACCAGAGATAGAGTGGGGAGCAGAACAGGCGGAACTACTGAAATACACTGCTGAGGGGAGCAGTGGGGAGACAGGAGAGGTCTGCTGCATCATGTGGGTAGCTCCCTGGTCGGGGATGGAACTTAGGCCTCAGTGCAGCGGTGCTAGTGTGATAGTGCTGAGACTTAACCCCTACTCCACCAGGGAGGCCCCCAATTTTAATAATCTTTTATTAAGAAACAGATAATTCCCATGCTATGTAATTTGTTCCAGAACATATATAAAAGTGAATTGCTTCTTACTTCATTCTTTGAAGTCAGCATAACTCTGGCAGCAGTGGAAGACAAAAGTGGCACAGGAACCCAAACTACAGACTAGTCTCATCTGGAATCATAAATCCCAAACTCCTTCTTAGTGATTTAAATAGTACAGGAAGGGAATGATCTGCATGTTCAAGGAGAATTCATGCTAGGAATATAATATAAAACAGCTCATCTGATTGTCGAGTTTATTATTTTTATTACATAAATTATCATTTATTATTATACAGCTAGATGCATAATATTCTCAATAGACTCATAACTGACATCTGAAAAAAATCAACAGCCATTCACCAAAAATACTTTCAGATAAGTTGGATAATCAGACAGAAGAATAGCTGCTTTAGAAAGGTATTCTAATGATTACCTATCTCAAAACCACATTCAGAGTGATAGTTAATGGAGACTTACTACCAGCATTTTTATTGGAATAAAAATAAGACAATGATGTTCACTTTCACCGTTAACATTTAACATTTTTCCTGAAGGGTCCAGGCAATGTAAGAATTCATGGAACAGAAACAGATAGACACAAAAAGGGAGAAAAAGTGTCATTTACAGATGATACGGTAATTCTACTTTGAAAATACAAAGGAAAAATGTCAAAACCCAATAAAAAATTTAGCTATGTCGCCAGATACCAAATAAAACATTCACAAATCCATAGCTTCTTAAACAGCAACAAAAAGTGGTTAGATAAAAGAACTCAGTAAAAATAGCAAGAATTTTCATTAAATGCCTAGAAAAAAATACAAAATCGTATAATACCCTCATGCGGAAAACTACTAACCGTTTCTAAAGAGTATATGAAAAGATCTGATCAAGGGCCTCCCTGGTGGCACAAGGGGTTAAGATGTAACCTATGAAGCTATCTGCAGCCACTGCAGCACGAGTTTGGATTCCTGGTCAGGGAGCTACCCACATGGAACAGCAGACCTCACCTGTCTCACCCACTGCTCCCCTTAGCAGTGTATGTCAGTAGATCCGCCTGTTTTGCTCCCCACTCTGTCTCTGGTGAATCCTCTCACCCCCTGTACCTTTGCCCTACACCCCAGGTCTTATATGCATAAATAAATAAATCTTTAAAAAAAAAAGGGTCTAGAATTTGCTTTATAATATCCAAGAACATGACTACGTGTGCCTTGTCATGACTACCTCAAGTGACAGAGAGCTTAGAATCTTCTGAGACAACCTATTCCACTGATGGACAGCTCTGTGAAAATTGTCCTTTGGATCAACTTCTTGTAACTTTCACATACAATTGCCAATTCTTCTATCTGCGTCTATCTGGATTGAGTCAGACACAACTTTGGCATTATGTCTTCTTAATATTTGGCAGCTAAGTCATTTATCCAGAAGTCATTAAGCTTCTGGAGAGCCATGTGAGGTAGAGGCATCCTTCATGCCCATTTAACAGAAAGGAAGCTAGTCTGACTCAAAACCATAGTGAGTGTCACCGGCTGGACTTAAACCCAGAACATTGAACTTTGCATCTCACAGAAAACTAGAGGATTCTCCACCCAATTACGGTCACTAGGCTTTGTCTAGCTACCTCTTCCTGATGTCAGAAAAACTAATCCCTAAGGGGGTCAGTTTAAATGGATAGTATGAGCATTTGAACAAGAAAAGAAAAATGAATCAACATAAAGGAAGAAAAAAGAAAGGAAACAGAGAAAAAGGAAATCCAGGTAAATGAGGAGGAAGAGAAGGTTAAGATGGCTTTGATGCCAAAGACATGAAGACAGCTGCCAACCCCAATGCTGCTGGAAGCCTGTCAGTCCTTTGAAGTTCATTGACTCATGAGGATCCTCATGACTGAGGATGTAAGGGTTGGGGTGGACACATCAAGACCAACAGAAGATTGAGAGCTTTTGACAAGTGAGCCCGCCTACCATCAACTTACAAGAGGATTTAGATTCTTCCACTGAAAGTGAGTACAAGCTACTTGAATTTGAAACTGATGGGTATTTTAAGATATGAGTATTATCTTTCCTTTGCATCGGATCCACAGACTAAGCTTCAAGGTTAAATGGATCTTTGAACTCTTAATATGCTTTGTAAAGTGTTATATGAATGTTCAATGATTTTTCTCATATTCCTACATTCTTATTAGTACGATGAATGTATTACACTCTTACACTGCAGTGTGCTGAAGGATAGAGTGACCCCAGAGTTTGGAAGAATAATCCATGATCTGAGATTCAGTCAACCACTCTTGGCTGAGGAACTGAGTAGACCGTTTCCTCTCCACGGGGCACATCATATCTTTCTCAGTGGGATTTGGAATGGAATTCAGAGGTGATGCTCAGCCTCTGAAGGTGGGTTGAAATGAGCAGCCGGAGGTGTGAGCTCTATGGCTCAGTCATGATTAACCAGGGAGTGAGGAACCATCAAGTTGTTCTTAGACGTGGAAGGGGATTATAGAGAAGGTGTGAGTAGGGCACTTTATGGTGTCCTTGGGCCATGGGAGAGGCACAAGAAGGAAGAAATCTGGCTCCAGAATCACCCAGTGGGGTGACGGGGGGAGGAGAAAGGTTTGGAAAGAGAACACACATAAACAACCACAGAAACTGAGGTTGGCGAGATGGTATGCTCATGACTATTCTCGTCTTCAGATTTCTCTGTTTGGCAATTTTTTTTTTTTTTTTTACAGTGGGCACACATTAATCTTACAATCAACAAAAACGATGAATCTATTTCCTTTTGGGCAAAGTTTCGTTTAAAAGGAATGCATCTGGGGACACCAGAGTTTTCCCCATGTGAAACCCAAGGGAGAGATGCAGCCGGTGCTTGGGCCTTTATAGTAAATACCTCCAGACCACACTAAATCCAATCTTCTCATTTGGGGTTATTTGCTTTCCGGACGGCAGGGCTGTGATGGATCCCAGATTCAGCACTCGTGGCATCTCAATCAGCTGTGTTTAGATGCCGCTGTGACACAAGATTATGACATTTTGATGGGATTAGGAGATAACTTTGCTTTAATCTATAAAGCCCTGTATGCTTGGGGATCTGATTACCCTGGCAATTCCTGTCTTCAGCCCTAGCAATTAAGATTAGCCAGAATGCTCCTGTTAATGATCCCCATATTGAAAGCGCAGGAAATCAGAAATGGGTGGTTTTGTTTTGTGTTGTTTTTTTTTTTTTCTGGTTTTGTTCCCTTTCTCCCTTTTCTGTGGAAGCCTCTGGGCCCTCTCTGGGGCTCTTGTCTTGGATCCTAGCAGGCTGTGTTTCATGCCCTCCTCTGCTTCCTGGAGAAGCCATTTTGGGGCTGCCTCTTTATTCTTATTTAATCAGAGAACATTTGCTTCTGCCTAATTTAATCACTTATACTTTTGCTTGGTGCCATCAGTCCCAAGAAATGACAGTGCGTTATTTATTCACAAAGACTTCCATGAAACTCCTTCTGCAGAAGGAAGTTCGGTCAGTCCACCATAACCACGTTGGCTTCAGGTCATGTTTTCCAGAGAGATCTGCTCCCGGAATCCTTAAACTGCAGGAATTCATGGTCTGTGGTCACACCGTTTTTAAATTCACACATGCTTTCATTTCCACTGAAATACAGTTGCATGAATGCAGTACAAAAGGGCTACAACAAAGATCATTGCAAGGTGCAGGTTCAATTCACCCTATTTAAATGAGGTTGAATTTACCATATTTAAATGAAGTGCATGGGGAGGCCATCCTATTTAAATTAGGTGCATGGGGGAGACAGCAGATGCTGGTGCTGGATATTCTGATTTGCCCTTCCAGTCCAACTCTCCACCTTGATTTCTGTCGTGGAAGGTTGACCTGTATGGTTCTTTGCCTTCAGGATTCCACCTGCATTTGACCAATGGAAATATTCACAAGAGATACAAAGTTGGGAATGACAGGAGGTCAGAGTATTTCTCCCCTCATTTTTCTGATGCTGGGTCTGGAGCCAGAGTTCCTCCCCAAAGGTTACATCTCCCGTCTGGTGGCCCTTTCCTGCAGCTATAGTTCCCTGCAGATTCTAGAGATCTCTTGCTCTTAGTGCTTATCTCTTCCAGCCTAGAGTAGGAGACACTCCAAGCTACTGCCAACCTCAGTGTATTCCACCAGCCTTAACGGCTTCTTTCAACACTGCCTACACTATTGCAAGTGGTCCCTCCATTACATTTTCCTTCATTCCCCTTGTCAAGTGAAACTTCTCTCTCTCTTCTGGGGACCCTGAGCCATCCCACCATCCTGACTGACAGGTGGATTTCTGGAGTTGGGACACCTTCAACCCAGAGACTCCATTCCTTTCTTGAAACGTGAACTTGACAAGTGATTTCACTTCCCTGCACCTCAGTTACTTCACCTATAAAATAAGCACACAAATAATACCCAACACATGGGGCTATTCTGATGGTTAAGTCTACTTAACATGTGAGGAGGGGTATGGCACATAGTAGTCACTCAATTAATATCCATTTGGTTCCACTGCCTCCCATATCCCACACTAACTTCTTATTTTGGTGTCCATTGTTTCTAAGGCTTCTCTGAATTGGTTCTTTATTCAGTGACTGATAAGATTATGATACATTGGCACCATTGAGTAGCATGTGGTTTAAAATAGGGTAAAAAAAGACTCAGTAGCCAAACAGTTCACCCCAGAGGGTCATTGATTAACTTGTGACCTTTGCCAACCTTATCAGAGTAAACCCAGAAATAGGCAAAATAGAAATAGCTGCTATTTACTGAATACTGTTCTCCTCTCTGTCCATTGCCTACTTAGCATTTATTATAATGCACTATGATGTCTATTTCTTGTCCTATCTGTTTTGCTCACTACACGTTGTGACAGAGTGTGGACTGGGCTTTGTCCTCTTCTGATACTCAGTATCATTCCTGACACTCAGTAAAGTGCTCATGAAGCATATTGAGAGAATGAATGAGTGAGAAAAGATGCCACAGGTCTCTTGAAGGATGGATGATGCGAGGAGGCTTCGGCTAAGAGCTGGGACTTAATTTGGGTCTTTAGAGATAAATAAAACTTAAAAAAATGTAAGAAAGCAATTGAAAGTATTATAGGCCGAGGACATACAAGCAGGGGAGGGGGACAAGCACTGTAAGCTCTTTTGACCAGAATAGAGTTTGTGTGTATTAGAGCAGAGAGAAATGTGACAGGCTACTGCATGTTCAGGACAATGCTATCTCCTGTAACAAAAAAACCCACAAATTTCAATGCCTCAAACCTAGGAAATACATTTCTGCTTTATATCAAATACAAAACAAGTAAAAATAATCAGCAAGAAACTTCTTCTGAGAGGTGATTCTAGAACCATCTATCTTGTGAGTCTCCCATTGCCAAAGGCCATCCCAAAGTAAAAGGGCATGGCGGATTTCCCTGGTTGGTGTTCATGGGCTACATGGTAACACCACTTTCTCATCTATTCTGTGGGGCAGGACTCAGTCACGTGACCCCACCTAACCACAGGAAGCTTAGGAAAGGTTGTCTCGGGGGTGACCAATGGCGAGAGGAAATGGATTTGGAGGTGAGTTGGCTAGACTCTGGTCCAGACTGGTGTGGAGAATTGGGGCTGGTCTGCTTGCTCCCGCTCTTGAGCACAGGCCTTCTTGGGCTTCTCACACCTCTGGGGTCTTTCTAAGACTCAAGCCTTGTAGCACCAAAACTGAAGACATCCCAGACCCACTACGATAAATTAGTCCCAGTAGATCTGGCATGTGAGAAACATGGATTCAAATCCTGCTGCTGTTGCTTAACAAACTTAAGGCTCTGGACAAATCCCTTCACATCTGTGCAGGTAATGAAATGGCCACCTCCTTGGGTTGGTGCATGAAAAATGCTCAGAACAGGCCCATGCACAGAACACGCTCAGTCAATGCTGAACAGGGTTCTCCATTTTGGCTTAAAGGAGACTTGATTATTTCATTTTTTTAAAATCTTTTTACTGTCACAATAAGATGCAATAATATTTTCATAAAGCGTGACCACAGAAACATGCCAAATAATACTCTATTCCCCTGTTGACACATATGTTGATAAAAAATGAAAGACGCATGCCACAATAAATGCCATATTCAGAACAGTGGATAACACCTCTGAGGGGTGCTTACAGAAAAGAGGGATGGACAGAAAATATGGAGTTTCAGCTCTTGTCAATGATGTTTTATTATTTTTTTAGTATCTCAGGTAAATATAGAAAATCAGTAGCATTTTGTGAAGATGTATAATAATTGCATGTTTTCAAGTTTATGTCATGTGTATAAAACTATAGTTTCCTACCTATTAATATCTGCACTAGTCATTAAACAGGAGAACTGAGCATGACCTGTAAGAACAGAGTCGCAAATAAGGCACATTCTCCACGATACAGGATTTGCATCCTTTGTCAACAGAAAGACAATTTTTAAGTTTTTGCTATTTAATTTTTGTCATTTCTTTTTTTTTTAAGATTTATTTATTTTTATACAAGGGCTAGGGTATAGGCCAGAGGCATGGAAGGGTGATAGGATTCACCAGAGACAGAGCAGGGAGCAGAACAAGCAGATGACAGAAATACACTGCTGAGGGGAGCAGCGGGCGAGACAGGAGAGGTCTGCCACGCCATGTGGGTATCTCCCTGGCTGGCCGGGATCGAACCTGTGCTGCAGAGGCTGCGGACAGCTTCACAGCACTGCGCTCAACCCACTGCACCACCGGGAGGCCCTGTCATTTCTTTCTGACAGAAGTAAAACTCATTCTGTATGATGGAGGGGGCTCTCCCGGAGGAAGAGAAGGGGTCCTCTCTCCCCTCCCCATACATTGTACAAAAATCAAGAATGATGTAAAAATATATAAAATTAAAAAAAATAAAATATATGGCTTTAAAACAAATAAATTTCAACGAACTTACAAAAAATCTGTAGGTTCCAGGTACGTGGCACTGAGAAGTGACATGTATATAGATGACAGTAGGTTCACCACCAAAGGTCCAAATCTATCTGTCAGCCCCTGGCAGGGAGGAGCTCGTTCCTGGGGAAAGTGAGGCAGGGACCCTGGCCGGGCTCGTGGGCAGGCAACCCAGATGACGCTCAGATGCCCGGGCCAGGAGTCGCTGCACGTGGCTCTCAGCTGCTTGTTGCCAGGGACACCGGGGCCAACGGGGCTCAGAAGATGAGCGAGGAAGGCAGCCCACCCAGGAGTTTCTGATCCCCAACTCTTGACACCAATGGAGGGATGACTTGGGGTGAGGGTGACGTGATAAGAAGGCCCCGAGGAGCGCCTTATTTGGGGGTTTTCAAAGTTCCCCTTCCTCTTACAGGAACCAAACTTTAATAAGCAGAGCCGGGGAGTGAAAGAGAAAGAAACCAGACTAGCAAACCGGGCCCCCTGAAGCAGGTCACGTTGTGCTGGGATGTCGGCTTTGAAACTGAGCATATGTAACCACAGCACGGAGGGCCCGCCCCACTGCTCCTGCCTGAGGGCGAGACAGGGGAAACCGAGAAGAAACGGGAGGGAAGAGAAAAGGGAGAAATTATAGGAGAAGAAAGGGACGAGGAGACAAGGTCGGGGGGAGACGAGAGAGCAAAGGAAACCATTCTCTGCTCTTTACACAGGACCCGGGAAAGAGCCGGCCCTGGAAACCCACGTTTCTTTTTGAGGTTTTTGGCGAGGGTGAAGATGCACAGCTTTTGCTCTTGAGCCGATTCAAGTCCATCATTTCTGCTCATCGTCATTGTTGCTCTGCTTAACCAGCCTTTGACTTTAAGGATGATGACATCCATGCTCAGAGAAGTTAAGTAACGCATCCAAGAACACACAGCAAGTGGCCAGGCCAGAATTTGAGCCCAGTCCAGTGTCTGATCATATTGAAGACAGGACACAGAGCTCTGCTGGTCAGCAGCGAAGGCCAGGGAGGAGAAAGTCCAGAAGGTTCAGCCTAAAGCAAGGGTTCTCAACCTCAGCACCTCAGAATCTGCTTGGATGGTCTTCCTCACGTGTGTGTTGGGGACGGGGCTGGGAGCTATCCTACATATTATAGAATTTTAGCAGCAACCTCGGCTTCTCCCCAGTAGATATCAGTAGGCTCCACTTCCCCAGTCACGACAACCAAGCGACAATGCCTGAGGACACCACTAAGTATCTCCCGGGAAGAAAGTCACCCCCGTTGGGAACCACTGACATAGAGGAAGAGGTGAAAATAGTAATTACTGTGAACTGAGCGTCCACTAAATGCACAGTGGAAGACATTTAATCTCACGTAACCTCCTTTATAATCTCATTTAATCCCACAAGAATCCTCTGTGGTAGGCGTTATTACCTCCACCTCAGAGAGGAGGCATCGAAGGCTCAGCGGGCTTAAGAGAACATGCCCAGGTTCATACAGCGAGTCAGAGACAGAGCTGGAGTTGAACTCAAAGCTGTCCCCACCTTCCCCCACAGTTCAGAGCTGGAAAGAGAAGGCGCAGCGGAGGAGGAAAGGGTCAGGACGCCGATGGTGATGAAGATGCTGGGTGCAGGGCCAGGTCCACACGGGTGAACAAAATCTCTTTATAATGCAATGTCCAGGGAGCCCCCCCTTCTCACCTCCTCCCCCCTAATCCATGGCTTCCTGTGAGATGCCCTGCACGTGATTCCAGCCCGACTCATATCTCAAAAGGGGAGACAATATATTCCAAACGCTCCATGATTTATGGGGAAAAGTCACTTCCCCTGGCCAGTGCATTCGTGGGGACGCATATGCAGGGGAGCATTTAGCCCAGAAACAACCCACATTCATTTTCTGCCAGGAGCCAATGGTCTGGGGGATTCAAGAAATGCCCCTAAATTAAAAATGAATGGGGGGGGGGAACCTTCCTCTAGAAACCTTTTCCCAAGCCTGAGCTGAGCGATAAATCACCCCACGAGCATCAACCACTGCCATAAACCGCAGATGTGTTTGAGGCAGCAAGGTGAGGCTGCCGGCGAGAGAGAAAGCAACTTGACCAAGAACTTGGAAGGGGCGGTTGTTTGAGGAGCTCATCCTGACCTCCCCCACTTCCGACAGCCTTCAGCCTGACATTTCATAGCTGATACCTCTGGAGCAGGAAGCGAATTTCCCCCAAGGAATTTTTTTTTTTTTTTTTTTTGGGGTAACCACCTCCCGCCTCCACCTTTCCATGCCCTGCAAAATAGCATAGCATTTGTTCTTAATCTTTCAGGGGGTGAAGGTTCCCTTTGAAAATCTGATGAAAGCTCTGGACTCCTCCCCTCATTAAATAAATGATTGTTTACTTGTGCTAAAGGCTTCAAAAATAGTTAAGCCTGGTTTATGGTAGTTTTTCTAGGAAGAGAAGGGGTCTCCTCTCCCCTGCCCATATTAGGGGGGAAAAAGCCTTTTTTTTTAAATGTACTCATTGTTTTTGAACTTTTACTGACACATAACATACATACAGAAGAGCCCACAGTCCTAA
Organism: Talpa occidentalis; assembly: GCF_014898055.3. Taxonomy (NCBI): domain Eukaryota; kingdom Metazoa; phylum Chordata; class Mammalia; order Eulipotyphla; family Talpidae; genus Talpa; species Talpa occidentalis. The sequence continues at coordinate 82,566,730 of NW_023601433.1, read as the reverse complement.
GTGTTTGCCTTAATGTATTTTCATAAACCGAACAAACCGGTGTAACCTGTGCCCAGATCAAGAGAGAGAGGGAGAGCATGACGGCATCTGGAAGCTTCTTTATGCTACACTGCAGTCACCAGCCCCCACCTCGGTTGCCACTGGCCTGACTTAAAAAGAACCTACATTCCTCCTGCCTGGTTCTGCTCTTTATGTCCATGGCATCACATCACACGACTCTTTTGTGTGGGTTTTTTTCACTCCACGTTGCCCTGGTGAGAATTCTCGGTGACACCGCATCGTGGCGTCTGCTCGGCCTCCCAGGCGTAGCTTTGCACGGTGTGAATACACCACGTGTCCCTCCCTTCCTACAGCTGAGATACGTTTGCGGTGCATTCATTCTCGCAGAACTGAAATTTTGTTCTTTACAGTCACCATGTTAACGATCTTTGAGTGCTTCACTTCCCAATTTATGGCAGGAATGCGTAACAAATTCTGATTGTAAAAATTCCAACACGGGGTGGCGGGCGGGGGGGCGAGCACAGTTCCTTTTGCTTTCCTTTTTTTTTTTTTTTTTTTTGCCAAGCATCCTCCCAGACATTTCTGTCTGCATCCCACACGTGGCCGATGATGGGCGTGCTGATTTTTGTTTACGTGGATGCCATTGCTGTGGGTTTGGGATTTTTTTTTTCCACTTTTCAATATATCCTGGAGAGCCTTCTGAGATCACGTGTGATGCTGGGACCCGCTGAGCCATCTCCACTGCACAGACACGCCATGATTGTCCAGCCAGCCTCACGCTGATGGGCCTCAGCCTGCCTCCAGTTGTCAGCTCCCGCAAACAGGGAGCTTTTATGTGCTTCCTTAAGTTCTTCTTTATGAGCATTTGCAAGTTTTTAAGATTTATCTGATTTATGCATACAAGAGCTGGGGTGTAGGCCAAAGGTGTGTGGGGGTGGTGAGAGGATTCACCAGAGACAAAGTGGGGAGCAGAACAGGAAGATCCACTGAAATGCATTGCTGAGGGGAGCAGCAGGCGAGACAGGAGAGGTCTGCTGTACCACGTGGATCAGCTCCCTGGCTGGGGATCGAACTCGTGCTGCAGTGGCTGTGGATAGCTTGATAGCACTGAGACTTAACCCCTGCGCCACAAGGGAGGCCCACGTTTGCAAGTTTTTTCTCGAAAAGTAGAGAAGCAGAACTGCTGGGTATACATATTTGCACGTGAGTGGTTTTCATAAGGGCAGATGGATTGTCCAAGCTGCCGTGATTCTGGGTAGAGTTCTCAATAAACATAAAAGCATTTGACACAGTGATCAAATTCACCAGGTTTTCCATTTACTTGACTCCACTGAACAACAGTTTCTCGGTGCCCTGGTCCTTTGGGATGTGGCGCTTTCCAAAGATTCCATGGAGGGAAGAACCTGCTGTCACCTAAGGGACCAGGCAGGACAAGTCCTTGAGGTGGGCACTCAGGGCTACCATAATGATTAGAAGAATCACGCAGCAAAGACTTTTTGAGTACTGAGGGTGTGTGCAGTGCTATGGGTGGGTTGCCTGGTTAATTCGCATCCTATTCCTCTGGGGGAGGAGAAGGATATTTTTGGAGTCTATTTTTGAGTCTATTTGAGTCTATTTTTTGAGTCTCATTTTCCAGCTGGACAAACCAAGGCTCAAATAAAATTGCTTGCCCAAGGTCACACTTCCCACAATGCCGATGGTGGAAGATGATACTGTGGAACAGTTTGGTGTTAACTTTTGCTGCAGAAAGCTCCCTGGCCACTGGTAGAAACAAGATAAACCATCAGGAAACTTTGATGCAGTCATGATTAACAGTGCACTGGAACCAAGCTGTGTGCTAGAAGACCCACAAAAGCCACAAAGACAGAGAACCTAGAGGAAAAGGGCACCTGAATCACAGGAAGATAAAACCTCTGTCTTCCTGCTCCCACAAGGTTGGGGAATCTAACGCTGACACCCCTCCCAGGAAAAGGTGACTCACGAAGCTAGTTAATAACAACAGCTGGAGTGAGGTCTGCCTAACTGCTTCACCCTTGCAGTCACCATGAGGGATCTTTGGGGAAACTGAGGCTCAAAAAGGAGGGTCACAGGTAAGACAGAGCAGAGCCAGGGGGTTGAATCCGGGTCTGACTGTGGATCCTGGAGATGTTGCGCACACAGCCCCCACCTGCCTGCCCTTCAGCCTGTCCCAGTCTAACATTTGCCAATCGATACATTCAGGCCAGACGCCTCTGGCCGTGAGCAGGGCTGAGAGCTCTTTTGGTTCGAGCCCCAGCTTCTAGTCCCCCCACTTACCAATTAAAAATATCAAGTCACAGCCCATTGTCCCCATGTCGAATTGATGGATTGCAACTTTCTCCTCTTGGATTGATGCCTCCTGACGTTCTGATGCCGGAACAATTGATTATTACCCTTTTTAATATTTTTTTTCAAGTCCGCTAACCAGGCAAATGCTGACACTGTCCATACATTATGGCCCTAATTCTGCAGAGGTCTGACAAACCCGCCCGGGGCAGAAGATTAAGCTCTTCGAAATTGCACAGCTCAAGATGAGCCCAGACTGGGTGCTCCCAGACAGAGGTGGGGGTGGGGGGCACCCTTTCATGCCTGCCCTTTGGAGACCTCCAAGACTAAACAGTTTAGGCCACATCTTGAAGAAAATTGCTTTATCCTTTCACCTTTAAGTGGATTCAGGCGCAATCAGTTGACTCAGGAGCCGGGGAGGTCAGCACACACACGCCCGGATGGGGGGCGGGCGGGGGTGGGGGTGGGGGTGGGTTGCAGCAGTGTCGCAAGAAGCGGAGGGGAGAATAAAATAAAGGAAGATGTAAAAGCTGGGGTGGTGGCTCCTAACCTCTAACATCTGGTGCCAAATAACAGTGCGGGAGGGAGGGGGAAAGCATTCGGCCAGGGATGGGGAGTGAATCAGAGGAGGAGGCTTTCAAAGATTCTAAGTGTGACAAACAAGGCTGGCTGGCCCTCTCAGATGTCCCCGGAGGAAGTGCAGGGGTGGGGGAAGAGGAAGAGAGGGAGAGGAGGTCAGGTCTCCAGTCCCCAGAGCTAGAGGACACTCAAATGCTTGCAGATGGGATGCAAAGTCTGGAGGAGAGCAAACTGCATCTGGCTGCCTGGGAGCACAGCGCGGAGAGAATGCCTTCCACCAAAACGGGGAGACACTTTCGCAGAGGGAGGGATGGCAATGCCCCCTTGACCAGTGGGCTGGGGGAGCAGCTCTGACAGCAGAGGACTTACCCCCGCTCCGGTTCCTAGTCAGAGGGCCCTGGCTGTTCAGGATCTCAGAAGCCCTTCCTCCTCGAGGGCCCAGGGCTGAACCCCTAAAATTAGATTTAGGAGACAATTCCCAGGCAGAGATGTTTAGCTCCCAGCGTTACTTGGCCCTGATCCTCCCTAAGATAGCAGGGAAGGTGCTGCCTCCCGCTGAAGCCATGTGAGAGCCAGACACTGACTCACACGGCCAACTTCTGATCTGCTATTATGTGGGAGATTCGCGTGTGTTCAGAGACCTTTCAAGTTTCAGTTCCAGCAACCACATTTATCCCTTCTCACGCTTCTCCTCCCGATGCAAGGGAATGCAGTTGCATCCACCCTCCACTTTGTTGCCACATCTCTCTTTCCCTCTTTCATCTTCCTCGGGACGTTTTCAAAGAGCCCAAAGGCTAAACTTTCATTGACATCAGCCGGGACTCCTTCCGCTGCAAGTAACAGAAAAGCCACCTCACAGCAAGTTCAACCTTAAAGAGATGTAATGTGGAGAGATGGAGGCCGTCTGTGGACAGTGAGCCGTCTTCCAGGTTTGGGACAGCCTCTCAGCGCGGCACTTGGACAGCGTTGCCCATCTATCCACTCTGCCAGGCTCAACATACTGACTTTTCCTCATGCTTGTCAACTCATGCTCACAAGATGGCGGCTGCAGCTCTCGGTATCATGACCCAGACTGAAGGCAGAAAGTATAGGATAGAGGCTAGGTCTTTTTCTGGCATTACTTTCTCCTTTAGTCCATAAAGAAGTGATGTTTCCAGAGTCATCATAACTTCCATTTCAGTTTCACTGATTGGAACTGGGCCACTTCAAGACTCCAATCTAATGAATAAATGCACAAAATCTTTTTTGTTGGGAATTAGGGGGTGGGGGGGCTACTGAGTATGTATGTCTCATCAGCTCCCCTGAATCTTTTCCTTCAATGTCCTAATCCGTTGATTGAGTCTACTATCATCGACTCCACCACCCAAGCCAAAAGCATGGTCTACGTTACATAGTCATCAAGCCATCTCCTTCATCTGTTCCCTCCCCTGGGCCCTGTCTTGTACACCCCTCTTTGACCTTTTGAAATACCTCCTATGATGCTAGGTAGACAGCAGGTGCCCAATAAATGCCAAGGTTCACTGTGTACTGTCTATAATTCTGCGGCATTAAGGTCAACTTGGCAAACTAGGAAATTCTCATAAAGAAAATCATCTTTCTGGGCTCCAGTCATGACTTAAGAACTGATGAGTAGTGAATGGTCAGCTACTGGAGTCACAGAGCCTGGATTCAAAATCCTTCTCCACTCCACTATAGTTATTGTGGCCCTAGGAACCTACTAAAACACTCCAGACTTCTAATTTAACACCTATGAAATGGGATGACAGTACCTCTGACCTCACAGGGTGGTTGTGATGGTTAAGTGGGAGATTACATCCCAGTGCTGGTGCATGAGAAGTAGAGAGCAAACACCTGTTATTTGCTATTATTCTCCAAAGGTTCAAGTTCTTTGCCATGTAACTTTACCTCTCAGCGAACACTAGATATCCCACCAGGTCCAAATCATGTCTGGAAGTTCTCTCCTGGCCTGGTTTAATTTTTTAATAGAAATTATATATGTATATGTGTACACACACACACACACATACACACTTGAGGGAACAACCATGGCATGATGACACACATATACATATGTTGTACTAATCTGTATATGTTTCAAGATGTACATATATTTATGTATGAACATGTACATTGCCTCATATAGTTGTCTTTTGTACTTAATGTTTGGTGTGCTGAGAATCCCGGACATCAGCTCTTTGAGCAAATTTCCAGTTCTCAGTACCATGTTATTAACTCCAGTCATCATGTTGTACGTCCACTTAGGTGCAACTCTGCACCCTTTGATCAGCATCTCCCCCTGCCATGTCCCCCACTTTTTGGTCCCTGGTAACCACCATTCTACTCTCTGCTTCTGTGTACTGGTTTTTGTTTTTCTTCCTAGGTCTAGTTATTTCACTTTGCATTGTCCCCCAGGTTTATCCATGTAGTCACACATGGCAGGATCCTTTTTTTAAGGCTGTATACCCCACTTTCTTTACCCACCCATCTCTCCACACTCACTTCAGCATCCTGGCTATTGTCAATAATGCTGCAACGAATAGTGGACGCTTTCTCCCCAGCCTGCCCTCGGGACGCGGAGCGTGGCCAGGGAAGCTTCAGAGAGCCGCTGGCTTCCCACCGCAAAGGTCAGGTCACACTGGGATCCTTACCAGCGTCGGGGCCGGCGCAGGGGCTCTGTGATTGAGGCCCACTTCTATTGCTTTAGATGGAAGCCCGGCTAGAGTGCTCCCGACAGCTGCTCTGATATTTATTTCTGGCCAGATCAAAGGTCCTGTCGGCAACCTGTCCTGACATCTTGATTCCTGTTTTTCTTAGCTAAATTTTTTTTCCGGATGGTGTTCACTCTAAATAAGCTACTAAGAGACCCCCTGGGAGAGAGGGGGAGGGAGCAAGAAGCCTGGATGCTCAGAATTTAGCCCTTGCTAAAAATAAGTGTACGGAATCATACAGATCTCAGTGACCTGAGATCAGCCACTGACATCTCCATGGTGGGAAAAAGATGAACTCGTGGTTCTTGCCGGATTCCCAGTGGGACTCAAACTGCTCTCAGGGCACCCAGTGAAGACTGGATGAATAAAATACCAGCAGCCACCCTTTACTGAGAAGGGAGTGTCCCCCAGTGGTTATGACTCAATAACTGGAGTCAAGCATCACTTGAATGTTTGTTCTACCTCTTTCTGTGTAATCTTGGGAAAGTGCCTCATCTCTGTCTGTTTCCACATCTGTGAAATGGGTCCTGATCATTTCCACCTGACAGCATTGCTGGAAGATGAAATAAGTTGATGAAGTAAAGCGCTAAGAACAGTGCCGGCCTATGGTCAACAAACAGGGGCATATCAACATGTATTGACCAGGCATCAGACATACCGAACTCCTTATGACAGTCTTTGACACAGATGTTCTCCTATGTATAGACATAATCCATTTAGAACTCATCCCACAAGAGAGGAGAGGAAAAGAGGAGGACAGAGACTCAAACAACTTGGCTACCGCCAGGAAGTAGTTGAACCAGGGTCCAGGCCCAGTTGGCATGATTTTTTTTTTTAAGATTTATTTATGCAAACAAGAGCTGGGGTACAGGCCAGAGGTACGGGGGTGAGAGGATTCACCAGAGACAGAGCGGGGAGCAGAACAGGCAGATCTACTGAAAAACACTGCTGGGGGGAGCAGCAGGTGAGTCAGGAGAGGTCTGCTGCGCCATGTGGGTCAGCTCCTTGGCTGGGGATCAAACTTGTGCTGCAGTGACTGCCGATAGCTCATAGTGCTGAGACTTAACCCCTTGCACCACCAGGGAGGCCCCTGGCCTGATGGTTGATAGCAAGACCCATGTCCTTTGCTCTCAGCCTCACCTGGCTAGGCTGGACCAGCTGTGCCAGCAAGACGAACCAGCAGGATGCCATATATTATACAGAGGTCACAAAAAGCGGGTTCGCCTTACCTGCTTAATTCTTAAGGGAGTTACCCCAACCACACAAGTTAGCTGCTTTAAGCACACGGTGGCAAAGGGGGATGAATCACTCCCTGCCCTTCACCCTGGTGAAGTTTGCAGGTCAGCTCCCAGCCTGTGTAAACGTGAACGGGGTCAGGCCACAAGCCAAGCCTGCAGCAGGCTGCCAGGTGAGAGAAAGTGCTGACTGCTTATCGGCCCAGAACCTAGTGGCCTCGGACACCCCGCCCCCTGAGCACACGGACAAGCATCCCTTGCCTGCGCTGCTCAGGGACAACGCTAGGCCTGGCATCCAGAAGATGGCAGCGCCCCTAGGCGCTCAGGAAGGGAAGGGGCAGCCTGGCTGCTTGAGATGCTCTTTGATAAAAAATACAGCCTGAAAAGCCTTCACCGCGGGTTCTTCCAAATCCTTCTGTACATGTTCATCACTCTCCTGCTGCAGTCAAAGCAGACCTTGCAAGATTCTGTTGAGAGTTTAAAAGTCTGCAGAACTTCAGGATCCCATCTGGGAACTGCAAAGACTTTTGTCAGAACTGCACAAAAGCAGCGCCACAGCCAGCAGCTCAGGCGGATCTCCTATTTACCCAGAAAAAGGCTTTGTTTTGTTTTCTCTTTCGCTAATTTCTGATACGTGCGAGTTCTCTTGGATTCACTTTTTCCCCTGCAAGGCTTCTTCTGGCTCCCTGCCTTCCCACGGAAATAGCAGCAACTGACACTTATTGAGCAACTTCTGCGTCAAGAGCTGTGCTAGACACTCTGCACACAGCCGTCCTGTGAGTTGGAATGACCGGATTACTGTGCCCATTTTACAGACTGAAAAACCAAGGCCTAGGGAAGTGAAGCCACTTGCCCCTCGTCAACCTGGTACATCAGTGGGCTGGTCACCAACAGCCTGCTGCTCCCCCTATGGGATCCCATCTCATCTCTTTCTTCAGGTCTGTTTGTAAAAGCATCTGACCCCACATATGATCATTGTTCCTATGACGTGCTGTTTCATTTGCTGACAGGGAAGTTAATCCTCACCATCATTTATTAAATAAGCACTTATGGGTGTCAGGCATTATGCTGGTGGATTTACATGCATTTTCTCTAATCCTGTGAGGTGGGTGTCAGGAGCTCCATTCTACAGATGAACAAACAAGTTCAGAGCCGGAGGGCCCCGGGCTAAACGGAGTGGTGGAGCCAGTTTTTGGAGTCAGGGTGGATGCAGCCAAATCCCGCCCGCTTTGTTCTAGGCCTTAGCGCCTCCCACTAGGTGCCAGTTTCTCAAGGGCTGGGCCCATATTTCATGTTCGTGGTGCCTCTCCGTGTTTGACTGTGAACGGGATGAACTGAAGAAATAAAAATAAAGGCAGAAGCAAGAGGTCAAGCCAGTTAACAGGGTGTTCTGGTCAGTGTGTTTTTAGATTTGCTACCTGGTAGAAGAACATTGGAAGCAAGATGTGTTTCTTCTTTGAATGGATCAACTGAAGAAAACTGGAAATAAACATGAGTTAAGAGCCACTGTCTTACAAGATGACTAAATCCCCACAAATGTCTAGTGAGTGAATACGCTCACCCAGGGTGAACTTGAGACACCACCCAGGTGCTTAACAGGCATCTCAAATGTGGTGTGTCCACAGCTAAACTCCTGCTCACACCCCCTCCCCAGAACTGTTCTTCTCTCCAACTTCCGCATCTTTGCAAATGAAAACTCTTTCCAGATTCTCAAGCCTAGGTGTCATTCTTAACGCCTCTCTTTCTCTCACACCCCATGTTAATCCAGCAGAAAATCCTATCTGCTCTGCTTTCTGAATATCTCCAGAAATCTGACAACTTCTCACCTGTCCCACTGCTACCGCCTTGATCCAAGCCATCATGGCCTCTCTCCTGGGATTTGGTGCCAGCCCTGTCACTGCCCTCTCTGTGACACCTCCCTCCTCTCCCCTCTGGTTTATTCTCCACTCACCAGCCAGAGGAATTCAGCTAAAACCTAAATCGGGGCCTCCCCGGTGGTGCAGCAGGTTGAGAGCAGCGTTGTGAAGCTGTCCGCAGCCTCTGCAGTGTGAGTTTGATCCCTGGCCAGCGAGGGAGATACCCACATGGTGCGGCAGACCTCTCCTGCCTAGCCCACTGCTCCCCTCAGCAGTGTCTTTGGTCCTTCTGCCTGTTCTACTCCCTGCTCTGTCTCTGGTGATTTCTCTCACCCTCCCATGCCTCTGACCTGTACCCCAGTTCTTGTATAAATAAATAAATCTTTACAAAAAAAGTTTTAAAAAATTAAAAAATAAAACCTAAATCAGGGGGCGCGAGAGGTTAAGTCTCAGCACTATGAAGCTATTGGCAGCCACGGCAGCACAGTTCGATCCCTGGCCAGGGAGCTGATCCCTGGCCAGGGCGCAGCAGACCTCTCCTGTCTCGCATGCTGCTCCCTTCAGCGGTGTTTCAGTAGATCCACCTGTTCTGGTCCCCACTCTGTCTCTGGTGAATCCTCTCCACCCCCCACACCTCTGGCCTGCACCCCAGTTCTTGGATGCATAAATAAATATTTTTTAAAAAACCCTAAATCAGATGCTGTCCCTCAGCTGCTCAGAACTATCCAGTGTGCTCCTACCTCAGGGCCTTTGCACTGCAGAAGCCTCTGCAGGAGCCTCGACTTCCAGAAACTTGCAAGTCTTGCTGCCTCGTCCCCTTCCTTTATCACTGTCTCCATAGTCTTCTCTGACCATTGCTTTTATAAATGAGAACTTGCTCCCCTTCCCTGTCACTGGCACCTTCACCTGCTCTATGTTTCTCCATTAGCCATTTCTATCTGTATCCACGGAACACTTCTTATTATATATTTATATATAAGCTTCACAAGGACAGGATCTGCATGGCCCAGCTGCCCAGCAAGGAGAAGATATATCTAATCAATGAATGAATGAATGAATGACTATCAGGTGATAGTTTCCTCTTATTCTTTGGAAGGTGCATGGAGTAGTCCAGAAAGGCGCCCTATTTCTAGACCCAAGCAGAACTCTGCAGTGATGGAAACCTTCTACCTCTGTGTGCCCAGACAGCAGCTGCCATCGCCCGTGGCTATGGAGCTCTTGAAACTGAACCCAATATTCTTGTTTGTTTAATTCACAGACTTTAATTCATAGATTTTCAGTGATTTTAGTTTTAAGGAAAAACAGCAGACACTGTTGAGAAGGGGCTGCTCTTTCCATGTTATTTCATTTTCGTTAATTTCAACAGCCCCACAGGGTGCGGGGGCATATCCTGGGCAGGGCAGGCCTGCCCACCGCCCCCAGCCTATGTAGAGTAGGTCCCAGAAGAGGGTCTGCTGGGAAGCCAGCAGGGGCTTCCTCAGAAGGGTTCACTGAAGCCCCAACTTCTCTCGGCTTCGGCTTTCTCAGCTGCACAGTTTGCAGAGCAAACCTCGGGGAAGGCAGAAGCAGACAGCACGGACAGTCAGAGTGTTCACCGCAGACATGAGCTGCACACAGAGAGGTCCCTGCAGCTTGTACACCTGGGAGCCTTCTGAGGAGCCAGCCCCAGGGAGGGGGGCCCTGCACTCCCCTCCGGTCAACCTTCTTGTCCCTTTCTGCGTCTTTTTGCTCCTCCTCAACTCCCCAATTATCTGGGGGCCGCTCTGCCCCTGGGCTCACAGGCCTCTCTGGCTGCGCCAAGCACTACTTTGGGTCCTTCTTCCCATTCTCTCCCCAAGCCTGCTCTGTAATCTGGCTTTTCATCTCCATAACAACCAGTAAAGCAAACATTCCCCAGATGCAACAAAGATTTTTTTTTTCCTTGAAGGGTGAAGTGGAAAAGGAGGAGAAGCAGGAAAGGAATCCAAAGGGGGAAAAGTAAATAAACCTTGCCAGCAAATAAATAGAGACCTTTCTAGGGAAAAGCTAAGGGACATGGAGTTGCCTGTAATTAGTGGCCGCCACAGCCCCAAACAAAATCAGACTTCCAGCCCTGGCAGCTTCGTCGCCATAGAAACGAGACCCAAGACCCGTCAGGCTGTCTTCCTAAAGCAGTTCCTTCCCTCGCCATGCCCACATCAAAGGGAGCCTCTCCATGCTTCTTGGTGGGGCAGCCGGTACCCGGACCCCACCGCGTCTCCACAGAGGGCAGGCGAGGGAAAGAAAACAGACCCAGTAGGAAAAATCTTGAAACCTCGCAAACCAGATACACGGGCTTCTCACGAGAGGACGGGGCTGGGTTCGGAGCCTTAGAGACGTCCCTGGGGTGCATGTGCTGACCACAGGAGACTGCAACTGGGGACTTGGATTTTTGGCATTTGTTTTCATTCTTTGCTCTCTATACGTTCAAAAACAAGGGACTCCGTGGACACGGAGGACAGCTGGGTGGCCGCTGGACACAGGGGCTGGAAGAGACTGATAAAGGGACTCACAAAAAGACAACATGGAGTTATCAGATGAGCACATCCTGTGGAAGGAATCACAGCGTGGGGACTACAGCTGGTCAGACTGCCCAGTGTATTTGCAAATTGTTGAGAGAGTCCATCTTAAGATGCTCATCACATCCAGAGAAAAGACAGGTGTAAATATGTGCGGTGAGGAGACGAACTAGATTCACTGAGGAGACCAATTTTCTCACCATGGCTCTATCTATGTCTGTCTATAGCCACCTCTCTCTCTCTCTCTCTATCTCAGATATATCAGTATACATCTAGGTCTCTATACTGATATATTTGGAGCTATAGATGGAAATGCAGACGTAGAATCACAGCCAAGTACTGTTATAGGCCAGTTATATTACAATTAAACAATGAAAAAGATGATTTAAAAAAGACAGGTGGCAGTTTCTGCACATACTATGATTATAGCTTTACTTGCTGATTTGCTACCCATTTCGCTTTAGAAAGCAAGCATCACCACTTGGGCCTCCCCGGCAGTGCAGTGGGTTAAGTGTTGTGCTGTGAAGCTGTCTGCAGCCTCTGCAGCACCAGTTCGATCCCAGCCGGCCAGCGAGAATCCCACATGGCACAGCAGACCTCTCCTGTCCCGCCCGCTGCTCCCCTCAGCAGTATATTTCGTCAGTCTGCCTGTTCTGTTCCCCACTCTGTCTCTGGTGAATCCTCTCACCCCCTGTATCTCTGGCCTGTACCCCAGCTCTTGTATAAAAATAAATAAACCTTAAAAAAAAAAAAGTGAGCAAGCATCACCAGAGGGATTTATCTTTTGCAAAGCTGTCTCTATCCAAAGGGATCCAGGCTGGGGATAGACAGCCCACCAGTTCCTCTGTCAGAGAGTGTTGAATGTAAGAAATTGTTAGCTGGGTGGTAGAAAAGATACATGATGACGTAGTTTTTTACTTGCCCTGGTCTCCAGAAGGTAATTAGCACACTGGGTGTCACCCCTGATTTCCTCACTCTGCAGGGAGGGGATAGCCTCTTCTTGTCCAGTCTGAATCAGGCTACGTGGTCACGAGTCAATCACAGCAAATGGAAAAGACAGAAAGAGCGGAAGGAGATGTCCCTAAGACTGTAACTGTGGGAGCAGCGGTCTCCGCTGAGGCCCGGGGGAGTCGAGGGAAGACATCAGAACCCTTAAATGAATGTCAGCTTGGAAGCTTGAAGGTGGGTCCTGCAGAACTGAGCCCAGATCTCTGAGGATGGGGACAGCCCAGCTGGCACTGGTGTCATTGACCAGAAAGGCTAGTTCTGAGGGAGCAGAACACTGCAAAGGAGATTCTGAAAAGGCAACAGAAATCAATCACTGCTGCCAGGTGACCCTGTGAGCAACAGCAAGCAACCGAAAAGGAGTCCCTCTTCCTGCTCGTGTCTTCCAGGGGCCTCTGACACCCACCCTGGCGGGACCCTTCTCAGAAATGTGGCCGCAGAGGCCCAGGCCCAGCATGACAAAGGCAAGCACACAGGATGGAATTGAAGCTGAGAGGTAATCAGCGCCCCGTCGTTCTATGGTTGACATTTTTTTTTAAGATTTATTTTTATTTATTTACGCATACAAGAGCAGGGGTAGAGGTCAGAGGTGTGGAGGGTGAGAGGATTCACCAGAGACAGAGTGGGGAGCAGAACAGGCAGACTGACTGAAATACACTGCTGAGGGGAGCAGCGGGTGAGACAGGAGAGGTCTGCTTTGCCATGTGGGTAGCTCCCTGGCCGGTGATAGGACTCAGGCCACAGTGGCTGTGGAGAGTTTGACAGCATGGAGGCTTTAACACCTGCGCCAGCCGGGGGGCCCTGGTTGACATTCTTGAATGTATGTAACAAGCCCCCCAGGTTGGACACTTTGCTTGCCTCAAATTCTCTGGTATTATAAATTGGCTTCAATGGTACATCTCCTGCTTACTTCTCTGTGAAATATTTCCCAGTATAGAATGAACTTGTTGAATAGCATGGGTATTTTTAGGGTTCCTGAAGCCTATGGGTCAAAGGTTTCCCTTAAATACTGTGTCCATTTCAGTTCTCTCTCTCAGTTAGTGTTCTCCATCCAAGTCAGTGATTGTGAAACTACGCTGGGGCGTTCACAGCGCAGTCCTCCCAGGTCTGCAGAACATATTGTCTCGGTCTTGCCCTCGGGACCACCAGTCCACAGTAAACTCTCTGCTTTGAAGTCTGCAAAAGGGGTGGCTCTCATTCATTTGACACTCACCTCAGACTCTCTGCTTCTACCTTTTATATCACTCCAAGTGGTCAGCCTTGGTTAAGAGAGAGGGCAGAATGCCCGCATCCACAGTGGATCCCAATATGTACCAACAGTGTGACTGCAAGCAAGTAACTGGGTGTCCCTCTGCCTCTATCCCTGGTCAATACAGTGGCAATGATGATACTACCCACTTTAGGGGCATGTGAGGTGCAGATGTGATAAAAGCAAGGCACCTGGTTTATAGCATGAGATCAGGAAGGCTAGTTATTGTTATGCTTATTGATACTATTATTAATATTCTTACTAATATTTTTGTTATTATTTATTAAGATCACTTGGGCAGAAGTCATGTTTTAGAATTTCTTTTGATCACTTCCCATCTTAACCATCTTTTACTACATTCTCAGGAGTCCACATCCAGACAACTGAGCTGCAACAAGAGGCGGTTATCAAGTTTATGTCGAATCCAGCCCCATGGGACCCTCTATCTTTCTCAGGGCCACAGGTTTGCCCATCCCCTCTATATGCCACATTGGCTTCTCTCCCTGAACTGTTAGCTCACACCTGCCACCATTGGGCTCTGGTCCCAACCCTGTGTGGCCTCATCCTTCATCCTTAGTCTCATGCCTCTTGGATTAATTCCCAAAAACAGAGAATTGGGTTGACTCAAGCTGTGCCTATGGACTACCCTTGGCTCAATCAGATAAGGACAGGGTCATAGGCCACCCGGCACAAGCACACCTGCCTCAGTTTACTGCTGCAGGAAGAGCAGGAGGAGGGATAGTTCTGCGTGTGAGATATGGGCTGGGAAGATACCTCAAAGGTGCCTGCTGCTCTCCCCAGGTGACAAGGCCAAGCACAGCACATTATGCACACTCTGAACACAACCATTCTTCATCAATTAATCAGGGTTTTTCTTTTTTAAAAAAATATTTATTTTTATTTATTTATGCATATAAGAACTGGGGTGTAGGCCAGAGATACTGGGGTGAGAGGATTCGCCAGAGACAGAGCAGGGAATAGAACAGGCAAATCTACTGAAATAGACTGCTGAGGGGAGCAGTGGGGAGGCAGGAGGGGTCTGCTGTGCCAAGTGAGTCAGCTCCCGGGTGGGGGAGCAAACTCATGCTGCAGTGGCTGGCCATAGCTTGATAGTGCTGAGCCTTTAACCCCTGTGCCACCAGGGAGGCCCCTAACCGGGGTTTTTCACTCATTATCTTCAAAAGTTCAATACCACACACTCTTGGTAGAGATATTCCAATTTCCCCTTTGTGAAGTTCTTGTGACCTCTCAATTCTACTTTATAGTCCAACTGCTTTATAATAAAAACATTTCAGTGACTTATTATTGAGTAAAATCAAATGCCTGAAAGATATGCCATCTTTTTTCTGTAGAGTTTTCTACTCCCTGATAGCCTATGAGATAACTGCGCTAGACTGTAAACTCCATGGGGTAGAACCTATATCCATTTTGGTTACCATGATACCCTCAGCTCACAGCACAAGGTTGAACATATAGCAGACATACAACAAATATCTCTTGTATGGGGAAAGTTCATGAATGAGTAAGCAATCCATGAATTTATATGTGAGTGAGTGGGTGATTGGAAGGAAGGATGGACAGATGGATGAATGGGTGGATGGATGAATGGATGGATGGATGGATGGATGGATGGATGGATGGATGGATGAAGGATGAGCATTCTACCTTGGAAAGAAGTGGGTTAAACTCTAACTTGATCACCCTTTTAATTCTCAAGATAGCTTCATTTTTCCTGAACTGAAGCAAATGCCATTGAGACCAAAGGACTGCTATGAAACGCATCAGCCACCTCCTCCCAAATATAAATACCCTTTCAAGAGAAGAACTGAATTGGGTCCCTTTGTACTGATCTCTACTGGTGAGGTTTAACCAGTTCTCTCTAGGTAAGAATATCATCTGATTGCATAATATGAAACAAAACAGATGTGTTCATACAAATGCTGAACAACCTAATAGTAAATCAGATACACAAGAGTGAGAAATGTTTCCTGTTTTCTCTCTTCTTTTCAAAATCCCAAGAGGAAGAAGATGGAGGAGAATGAGTGCATGAGTGTGATGAAGAAAAGAGAAAGATGGTTGTCATTTTTGAAGTCATTTCTAAGAATCCATGTCCTTACTCATGTTAAGTCATTTTGGTTTCAGCAACTACTTATTGAACAGTTTCCCAAGACAGTGGGATACAGCAGTGAAAAATACAAACACATGCCTGTCTTCACAGAGCTTATAAGCTCTACTAGGAAATGCTGTCTTAGCTTCATTAAGACTTGAGCCCAGATTGCAAGATTCTGAATATAGAATGCCACTCTTGACATAGGAGAAAATCAAAGCTCATAAAACTTCAGCAACTTTCTGGGATCAAAAGACCAATTTCCACTTCTATCTTTCTAGGGCATTTCTCAAAGCCTTTACTACTGAGTCAGAAGTAAGAAGAAAAAGTAATATGAATTCATAACTTAAGGGAGAATGAATTTATAATCCAACACTCTAAATAGAACAAGTGACTTTGCAGCACTCACACACCCACTTCTTGTGATAATCACCCCTTTTAAGCCTACAATGTGATGGGAGACAAGTTCATACATTCAAATAAATCCATAGCATTATGAGCTCACTTGAGTCTCGAGAGATAAAGAACTTTCCTCTGATCACTGTACAGTTACTCTTGAATGTTTTCAGATGAAATAATTAGTAGCAGCAAAATGACATGGAGATTTATTCTGCAGCCCAACCTTCTCCACATGCTAATGAAATCTTTACACAGTGTGTTAATTGTGTTCAGTGGCAAATCTTAAACTGTCCTGCCCAAGGGAGGTCAAAACAACCCAGAGAGCAGTTGGGATCAAAAGACCAATTTCCACTTCTGCCTTTTAGCTCTCCAGATGGATCCAGAATGTTCTAATTCCCCTAAAAGACTCAAACCATGTAACTCGTCCTCTATTTCTCACCTGACTCTACTTCTTCCTCTTCCTACATCACTCCATCTTCAAATCCTTTCCATCCTACCTCCAAAACATTTCTTAAAAGAGTCCACTTTTCCGTGAATTAACCTTCAACGCTTGGTCTGAGTCACCACAGTATCTTCTTATGAACCAAGTGCCCCTTCCAAGCCATTTCCAAACTGTAGCAGAAACAACCCTTTGGAAGTCAATTTCATCAATCTCATTGTTTCAAACTTTTCATTGGCTCCCTGAAATGGTGGCATCTGTTCCATGGCCCAGATGGACCTGCAGAACATGATCTGGCCTCACTTTTCTGCCTCACTTTTAGCATCCTCTTGCTGTCATGTTCACTCTGGCTCCACCGGGTTGCTGGTCCTCCCTCCAGGGTTCAGATGCTGTTTATTTCACAAATATGGTTTTTGCTGCCTGGAAGTCTTCTGTCCTCTTTGTATAAGTTAGCTCGACTGCATGACAAATCATCACAAGTAGAGTGGCTTAAAGTAAAATACATTTCTCATCTCAAATTTGTTGTGTGTCAGGAGTCTGAATCTGTCACAGGCAGCAATCAAGCTATCATCTGGGGCTGAGGTCTCATCTGAAAACTCAACTAGAGAGGGATCCACATGTATGTCCACTGGGCTGTTGACAGGATTCGTCCTCGGGGGCTGTTGGAGTGAGGCCACCATTCCCTGCTGGCTGTGTGCTGAAGGCCCACTGTTACATTGGCCTCTCTGGCATGGTTCTTCCAGTCAAATGCACAAGCAAGAAGGCAACTGAGTCTGCTTGCAAGACAGAAGTTTCAGGGTTTTTATTTGTCTATTTAACTGCATTATTTTTAATTGCATTTATTTTTATTATATTGGTATAAAACACTATGGTTTAAATACATATATTTATATATTTTATACATCATTCTTCATTTTTGTACAATGTATGCTTTCTCATTTTGATTATAGTCCCCGTGAAATTCCCACCACCCATTCACCCATGCACCATCACTACAGTCCCTTCTGCTGGTTCCATCCCTGTTTTGATCCTACTCCTGTAGAATGTCTCTAGTTTATAGTTACCTGTTGATTTTGATATTTACTTTATTATAATTACTTTTTTTGCCCTGATCCCTTATTGGGATCCTCCACATTCCTCCTAAAAGTGAAACTACCCGGTATTTTTCTTTTTCTTTCTGGCTTATTTCACTGCTCATAATCCCTTCCAGTGCCATCCATGTTGCTGTGAATGGCATGAGTTTATCTTTTTTGATGGCTGTATAACACTCTATATGGTTTAAGGGTATAGCTTCACATATCTTCAAAGGTATGTTACTCTTCTACCAAAAAACTGGATGACTTCATCACAGTTCCTTGCTTTCCTCTATCTATAAATGTGTCAGCAATCCAAACCAAGAGCTTGTGGAAGGAATCCCATGAGAGAAACTAGAGAAATTAGAAAGTCTAAGTCCTAGAAGTGAAACTCCAAAGCACCATCTCATGCTCCACCACCTTTGTGAGCACAGGGGGACGAGCTTATGTTCGTTTCAGTTTGGCTTGAAGGATAAGACAACACACATGGTCTAAGAACACGGCCAGGATCTTGGGAGATAATATGTGTAAAACACTCAGCACCGTGCACAACAACAAATGTGTATGACGACGTGTCTCAGAGTGAGTCTGCTGGCCGTTCATCTGTATCTTTCAGCCTCTTTGTAATTCTGGCATCTTGAAGAGTTTGTGTATTTACATAGCAGGCTTTGTGGTAAATTGGTTTGGGTTGGTCGTGTAATGGGTTAGATAAAATCCTATATTGATCGTGAGCAGGGAATTGTTGAAAATAATCTATTTTTAAAGTCATTCTAAGTCAAACCATCCTTCTCCCATTACTCTACGTAATGACAGACCATAAGGAAAAACAGCCCCCCAAAGGGCACTAACTCAATTAGAGAAAACCCAATGTGAAGAGTCCAAGCATTCAATTTCCACACCTTTGGTGAAGACACTGTCTTCAGTTCTGGGGCCTGTGCATCAAAATCTACTTCCTGCCGTGTCCCCAAAGACAAACAAAATAGAAGACACGAGTGATTTCCCTCCTGAGCTGAAGACCACGTCCCCCTCGCTTTCTCTGCTGGGACCTTCTCATTCTCAAGAAGTTCTTCCCAGTTCCCAGGCATTTCCTCCTTTCACATCATTTTTATCTGAATCATTTCTGAAGTGGAGAATCACAGACCTGGAATAGAAGTAGCATCTTGCTAGGATCAAAGCAAAGTGTCTTAGTCTGAAAGGTCCCCTGCTCCGACTTCCCTTTGCCCCCAGTCTGCTGCCTCCTCTCTTGCACAACTGTATCCCTGCCACACTCCATGTGAGTGTGTTCCTGGGGGCGTGCAGACTCAGAAACATGGCCTGTGCATGGCTTTACTTAGGGAGGAACTAAACTGAAACAGCCACATTGCACGACTTAAAAAAAAAAAACTCTGAGCATCTGTAATGTACCCGGTGACACTGGACACAAATTAAATTATGCCCATTTTGAAAGAAACAGGGATATTCCTTTGTTCATCTGCCCTTTGAGGAAGCCTGGCTCTGCAGCTGGGTGATGCTCTTTCCAGAATATTGTAAATTTCTCTCTTTACATATTGCTGGAGAAACCAACTTACCAACAATGTCCTGGAGCTTTCCATGTGCGTGTGTGTGTACATACATCTCTGTGCTCATGTGCTAATATCTGTGCATATGCGTATATGAACACACATGTGTATATTACTTGCATTAATATCTCTATGTGTATGTGTGTATGTGTTGATGTCTGTGCATATGTGTGGCTGCACATGTGTGTGCATGGTGTGTGCATGCATGCATGTTGGTATCTGTGTGTGCACATGTGTGTTATAAATACATGCATTTATGTGTGTTCATGTGTTAATATTTATGCATATGTGTATGTGAGTGCATGTGCATGTTCTATGTATGTGCATGTGTGTTTGTGTGTCGATGTCTATGCATGTGTGTGAGTGCACACATGTGCATTTTGTGTATATGCACAAATGATTGTATGTTCATGTGTGTGCATGTGTGTGCAGATCTACTTGAGTACACATATCTGTGGGTGTGAATGAGATAGAGGGAGGGTATGAGCACATCCCTTGCCTAATGCATGTGCCTTCAGCATATGTTGGGTGAAGCAGGACCAGAAACTGTAAACAGGTGATGGAGGGGCCTTCCCTTCCAAGCCCCAGCCTGCTTGCTCCCTTCTCTGGGTTCAGATGTGTCAATATTTAGCATGGGACCTAGGGGAGGGGCCTGGGACATTTCTACTCAGACCCACCTCACTCCAAGGAAGAACAAGGAGAGCAGGCACTTACTGACCCAGTTAATCCCTGAGTCTTAAAACTGAAGCTTGCTACATTATTAAGTGCCCACCTTTCCATGTCAGAGGAGATAAGACAAGATATACCGTGGTTACAATCTGGTTTCTCTCAGGAAAATGTAGTTTTAAGATGACTTCTTCCTATTTTTCAACAGCCTTAAACTCAAAACAGGAATCTTCCTTTCTGCAAGGAGCTCTGCTCGGATTTTCTTCATTGTTCTCACGACTTTAAAGCCAAAAACATATCTGAACTAGACTCTTGATCATCACCCTAGACCCCCTCCCTGTTCTCGTCACCTAGTCTTCCCAACACAGTCAATGGCAATTTCATCAGCCTATTTGCTCAAACCAGAAATGCAGGCATCGCTGGAGCTACCTTCCACCCTCATACCCTACATATTCTCCTGGCATCTACCCACTTTCCTTTGTAGCTCTTGACCCAAACCTGGGCCATCTGAATCTCTTGCTGGATCTGCTTTCAGAGCTTTTAAAATGCTTTCTGGGTTTCCATTCTCGTGTTCTAAGAGTCTCATCTCTGTAAAGTGCCCCCAAAGTGGTATTTTTGATAAAGGCAAAGATATAAATTTTATCATTCACACACCCTGTCTCAAATGAATTAATGCCAACACTTGAGGGACTAAATCTCAAATTTCCAAAGCAGCTCAGTTTGGCTCCCACCAACCTCTCTTCCACTGCTTTGCCCCACTTCCTCCTCCATCTCTGTGCTCCAGCCACACCAGTCTTTTGACAGCTTTCTGACAAGCTCTTTCTTACCACAGGGCCTTTGAACATGCCGTTCCTTGGTCTAGAACATCCTTATGCCTATTCTTCACTTGGGGAACTTCTACTCCATTTTTTAGCAAAAGGACTTCTCCAGACCCCTCAGAAATCAGGTTCCCCTGTTTACTCAGTCATGATAAGTGTTTTGTTTTCAATAGCAAGTAAATTTTTCTAAAACAATCTAATTATGGAAAATAAGAAGACCAAAGAAAGAGGCTGCAAACTCAAAACACACAGTCTCGGCAGATAATGCAACAGAGTAAGAAAAGGCAGAAAATATCCATTACTCCATGCAAATAAAGATTGCTTACTCTAATTAAATTATCCTATTTAAGCATGCAAGATAATTCAACCATGGGTTTTATTAGATTATACTTAAAATTAAAAAATGCAAACTAGGAACTTAAAATAGACTTAATTATTAAATTTTTCTTTCCTCGTTGCCATTCCTTTGATTTTTAACTGGAAATCTTATACATTTTCTTTCTCCTCCCTTCCATTCTTTTTATTGAATTTATTTTTTTTTTGGTGATAAGAACACTTAATATAAGATCTACCCTCTTAGCAAAAATCTTTATACAATATAGTATTGTTAACTATAGACATTATGCTGTACGGTGGATCTTTAGGACTTATTCAACCAGCAAAATTTAAAATTTTTCCTCTTGACCAAATTTCCCTGTTTCTCCCTCCATCCAGCCTCTGGTAACCATCCTTCTATTCTCTGTTTCTATGAGCTTGACCATTTTACAGTCTTGTGGTATTAACGTAGCATTTGTTCGTTGGGTCTGGCTTACCTCAGATAGTAAAGGTCCTCCAGATCCAGCCATATTGTCACAAATGGCAGGATTTCCTTCTTTCAAGGCCAAATAACATACCACAGTATGTAATTATCACTTTTTTTTTTTATCTTTGTTGTTGATTAAACAAGAAAAAGTTTAATCATTCCTGCATCTATCACATTTAGGTTGCTTCCACATCTTCACTATTATGAATGAACACGGAAATGCAAATATTTCTCCAAGATTCTGATTTCAAATTCTTTGGTAATATATCCCAAAGTAGGATTGCTGGATGGTATAGTGGCTCTAGTTTTAAATTTTGGAAGATAATCTATACTATTTTCTATCGTAGCTACAGCAGTTACCTTTCACAAGCAGCACACAGGAGTTTCCTTTTTTCTATACCCTAACACTTTTCTTTATTTTTCACAATAGCTATCCTAATAGTTATAAGTAGATATCTCATTGCAAGCCTGGTTTGCATTCTTTTATTTTTTTAAAGATTTATTTATTTATACAAGAACTAGGGTACAGGCCAGAGGTGCAGGAGGGTGAGAGGATTCACCAGAGACAGAGCGGGCAACAGCACAGGCAGACTGACCGAAATACACTGCTGAGGGGAGCAGCGAGTGAGACAGGAGAGGTCTGCTGCGCCATGTGATTTGCTCCACGGCCAGCGGAGATCGAACCGGCACTGCAGAGGCTGCAGACAGCTTCACAGCGCTGCACTCAACCGCCTGCACCACCAGGGAGGCCCCTGGTTTGCATTCTGATGACGAGTGGTGTTGAACACTTTCCCACGTGCCTGTTGAACACTTACATGGCCTCTTTGGAGAAATGTCTTAAGCTATTGTGTCCGTTTTTAAATTAAGTCGGTTGGTTTGATTGTTTAGCTAATAAGTTGTAAGGGTTTCTCATAGAGTCTGAATATTTACTCTCAAGATACATGGCTTGCAAGTATTTTCTTTCATCCCATGGGTGGCTTTGCTCCCTTGTGTTATAGTTTCATGTCCTTACATTTCTCTTTTCTCCCTCTTGTTGCCTGTGCTTTCGAGTATATAATAATTTCTTGGATATAATATCCAAGAAAGCATCGCCAAGGCCACTATCAAGGAAATGTGTTCCTGTTTTCTTCTAGGAGTTTTTCAGCTTTGGCTCTTATATTTCTTTAATCCGTTTTGAGTCATTTTAGCGTGCAGTGGAGGATGACCGATTCCATTCTCTGGACTGTGGGTATCAGCTTCCCAGCACCAGGTACTGTAAAGATTATGCTTAGGGGTATCTCAGGTTTCTCTTCTGCAATATGAGGCATGAACAGTATTCTTTATTATTTACTGTCTAGTATTAATTACTGTCCAGTATCTATTGTATGGTATTCTTTTTATTTATTCTATAGTAGTCTTTTTTACTCTTGTGAGAATAACTGAGCTAGTCCACATACTTAGAAGAGAGTCTGGTGCAAAGTAATATGTGCTCAGTAAATATTAGCTCTTGTTACTTGCAGAAATAAATTAAGAAGGATAGTGATGAAGAAGCATCAGGAGGACAGAGATTGAAAGGAGAGCCTGAAGCATTAAGGTGAAGACCAGGACACTTCCCTGCCTAAAGCTCTGTGTAAATGCCACAGACCAGGTAGCATGGGGCTTGCAGAAGTTTTGAGAACAGGCGGGGGTTGGATTTATTGGCCTCTTTGGGCAACGTGGTTCACTGGGAGGCAAGGGTGCACGTGGACTGGAGAGGCTCAGCTGCTGCTCCAGGCCTGTCACCATCATCATGAACACTCCTGTGCTGACGCCACGTCATCATCATCTCTGTGCCACCCCCCTAGCTGGGCACTGGGGAAACACAGATCAACACTCATTCATCAAGCTTGTGCAATGCCCTTAGAGAACCCACTTTTTAGAGAGGGAAATGAAGTCAGGAACAAGAAGGCAAGAGGAGGGAATGAGGATTGCCTTGTAAATTCTTTGGAATCATCTTGCAGTAAGATGCCCAGCACTTCCTGCCTAGCACTTCTACTGGGGTGGGAATGGGGCCCGGGGGAGGAGATTTCTGACGACTCTGAAATGCTGAGAAAAGACACCGTTGAACTGAAAGGATGAAATAAGATAAAATAAGACAATGGATAGAGATGTGTGTTACTTGGTTATTATCATTATCATTGGTTCTGTCACTCTGGGTGGCAAGTCATAAATTGCACATCATTGTGGATGTGGAATTCAGGGAATTCGAATGAATGGTGCCGAATGCTTCACAATGGGAGAAGTGAGGATTGTGCTTATAAAAGTAAATAAAGTTCTAGAAGGTAGTATGAGACAACATTTTTTACAATTTAATTCAGGCATGGAAAGATTGTTTAAAAAAGAGATATAAACTCCCAAAAAGTCAACTTTTAAGGTCAAGATTGATAAAATTTAATCAATCATTTAATTTAAGAATGTCTGTTCATAAGAGACGCCATTCAGAGTGAAAAGGCGAATCACACCATGGAAAAAGATATTTGCAACACTTAAAGGGCTGCACATTTTCAGGATGTATAAATCACTTAACAATTCGGTAAGGAAACGAGTGATAGTCCAACAGAAAAATGAGCAGAAGACTCGAACAGGCATTCATTCCATAAAGCATTGGCAAACATATGACAAGCTGTTCAACCTCAAAGTCATCACAGAGATGCTAGTTAAAAACATAATGAGATGCTAGTTACAAACACTACCACTCACTGACCAGAATAACTACAAGTTATAAGACAGACATACCAAGAATAGGCAAGGATGAGGAGCAACTGGGACTCTTACACATAGCTGGTGAGAATATAATTTAGTGCTAACACTGCTTTTTAAAAAAAGATTTTATTTATTTTTGCATAGAAGAATTGGGGTGCAGGTCAGAGGTGCAGGGGAATGGGGCGGTGGGGGGTGGAGGGGTTTGGCAGGTGAGAGGATTCACCAGAGACACAATGAGAAGCAGAATGGGTGGATCTACTGAACTACACAGCTAGGGGGAGAGGTCTAGCTGCACCATATGTGGGTTAAGTCCCTGGCCGGGGGTCATGCTCAGGCCATGGGGGTGGTAATGCTAACACTTCTGAAGGCAGTTTGACCTGTTTTTTCCTGAACCCAGAATTCCACTGCTAGGTATGTAGCTAACAGGAAAAAAAGTGCATCAGGAGCCAGGGAGAAGAATCTTCACAATGACACTAGTTTCAATAACCCAAACGAGTAACAACTAAATGCACATCAGCAGTAATATCAACCAGTAAGAAATCAGTCTGTTCATACACCAAAATGATATTCAACAACGACCCAACAGCTTCCCACCCAGCAGAGACCAAGTTCTCCAACAGGTTTGCATAAACGAAGCCAGTCACCCAAGAATACCTTTTGAACAGAATATGAATGGGCCCACTGGTAAAAATCAAAGAAGGTCTGCAAATTAGTTAATCATGCTGGGTCAACGTTCATTTTCCAGTGTTGATCATTGTAATGTAAGATAGTCACATGTTTTCTAAAATTACTGTTATAAAAGGAATATTGATACAATGTAAGACAAGCTTGTCTTGAGAAATGGGAAAATCTGACCAACTTCTTTCAATGAAGGAATGATTTCTTAAGAAAATATAAAAATGATCAAAATTGACTCAAGAAAAACAACTGTGCAACAAGCTTTTTGCAAGTAAATTTGCCTCTATGCAGCACTTTTTTAAAGAATGCATCTCACCTTTGGTGTTAAAAGTCAAGATGAAGAGTAGCATGGGGGAGCAGGAAAGCAGTTGGTGGGGTACAGGAGGGAGCTTCTGGGTCGCTCATGGCAAAGTTCTGCACTTGGTCTGGGTGTGTGGATGCCGGGGGGTTCACCTTGTGATTTCATTGATCTGTTCATTTTGTTTTGCGGTTTTGTTTTGTTTTTTTTTCCCCACAATTGCACGAAATTCATAGAAAGGTTTAAACAAAATCAGAAGCCCTCCAGGGTTGCTGCCATTTTCTGCCACTGAGCAGCACCCTCTCCACAGCCAAAGTTGGGAGCTCTCTCTGTATTGGCGCAGGGAGGGAGGGTGGTCTGAACCCCCGTGGTCAGACCTCCCTCTGTGGGCCCAGCAACTTCATACCTGCGGCCGGAGGTGGGCACTTGGCCCTGGGCCAGCTCCCTCCATTCCAGGGTCTTAATGTGCATCTCAGGTGGATGTGCTTCCCCAGCATGCTCAGCGCTGCTCGACCGGGGCTGGGGGGTCTGGCTTTTGTTTCCTCGGTGTCACCCCTCCCTGTGGGCTGCTTCAAATGAAACCTGTGGAAGACAGAGAAATGAGAAAGTATTAAAAATGTCAGCGGCAGATCCTGAGACGCACAGCTGGGTAAATAGAGCCGCTGGAAATGTTTTTATTAGTGGCTTTATGGTTATGCTCACTTAAGTTATGGATTTAAGGTGGGAGTGGGGCCTGGGGAAGAGGCCTAAGGCTCTGCCATCCATTTCCTGTCCTGCATGTGGAGCCCTCAGATCTGGGGGCTCCTTCAACTTTTGGGGGGCCTCTCACCACTTCAGGGAATTGTATACATTTGTATTAGCCCTTTTCAAAGATGTTTCCTTCCTGGTGACAGACGAGTAAAGCTTCCTTTCTCCTGATTTCTTGAGGAGGCCTCAGTTCCTACCCCCACCTCTGGAGGAACTGATGTCAGATTGTTTCTTTTGGCAAAATTTGGCTGGTTTCCAAATGGGAAGTAGAACGGGGCAGGTAGAGATGGAAATTTCTCCCCTCAAGTGTCACAGTCTCTGTCCTCTAGATAACAAGCAACCGGGGAGAAATGTGTCTATAATGTCAACACAGAGTGACCATCCCATCTCTACCCATTATGTGGGCCAGAGAGACCAGAGTTCAAATTCAAGGTAAGCTGCTGGTGGGCCACATGACCTTAGGAAATTTATTTATGTTTCTGTTTCCTTGTCTAAAATATAAATTAAATATTTGCCTCACAGCAGTGTTGTTGTGAGGATTAAATGAATACATACCTGGGTAAGCATGTAGTACCAGGCATAGGGTAAACACTGGGTAAATGTTAGCTATTATTGACATTAAAATATGCCTTCTTAACAAAAACTGTTATCTCAAAGAAACAGCTGCACCCCATGTTCATTGCCACATCATTCACAATAGTCAAGGTTTAGAAAGAAGCGAATGTCCATTAACAGGTAAATGGATCAAGAAAATGGGGTATGTACATACAGGGAATATTACTCAGCCCTGAAAAAAGAGGGAACTGTTATTGAGGCAACATGGATGGAATTTGGGAGCATTATGTTCTGTAAAATAGCCAGACAGAGACAGAAACAGCATGCTATCACTTACATATGGAACCTAAAAAAAAAAAAAAAAACTTGAACTTATGAAAACAAAGTAGAAAAGAAGTTGCCATGGGCTGGAAGTAGGAGGAGTAGGGAGGAATTGGTAAAACAAACTTTCAGTTAAAAGATGAATAAGGGCCTCCCTGGTGGTGCCAGGGGTTAACTCTCAGCACTATGAAGCTATCCACAGCCACTGCAGCATGAGTTCAATCCCCAGCCAGGGAGCTGACCCACATGGTGCACAGACCTCGCCTGTCTTGCCCACTGCTCCCCTCAGCAGTGTATTTCAGTTTTGCTCTTTACTCTGTCTCTGGTGAATCCTCTCACCCCTTGCACCTCGGGCCTGAACCCCAACTCTTGTATGCATGGATGAATCTTTAAAAAAATAAAAGAAGAATTAGGTCTGTGGATCTAATGAATAGCACAGTGACAATAGTTGATAACACTATGATATAATTGAAATTTTCTAAAAGACTGGACCTTCCACATTCTCACAAAATAAATAAGTAGAAAAATGAGAAGATATATGTGCTAATTAACCCAATGGGGGAATCCTTTCACAATATATGCCTATATCAAATCATTACATTTGGGCCTCCCCTGGTGGTGCAGCGGTTGAGTGCTGAGCTGGGAAGCTGCCTGCAGCCTCTGCAGCACCAGTTCGATCCCCAGCTGCCAGCAAGGGTCCCACATGGTGCGCAGACCTCTCCTGTCGCCCGCTGCAACCCTCAGCAGTGTATTTCGTCAGTCTGCCTGTTCTGCTCCCCGCTCTGGCTCTGGTGAGTTCTCACCCTCCCGCGCTTATGACTGTACCCAGTGCTTGTATATATAAATAAATAAATCTTAAAAAAAATTACATTTTACACTTTAAATATCTTACCATTATTAGTCAGCTATCATTTAACCAAGTTTTAAAAACATGTATTCCAAGAAGACATAACGTTTCAGTCTTGCCTTAACGGAGTAGAATACTGACAGTTCAGAGTGTTCTATTATAACTGCATAGCAATGTACCTCCAAACACAGTGTAACAGAACAACAAGTACTTTCTACGTTCATGTATTCTGGGAATCAAAAATCTGGACAGGGCACACGGTGAGATGAAGGATTTCTACTCTCCTGTGTCTAGAATCAGTTTGGAAGCCTTGAGCAATCAGAGCCAGAGAATCTACCAAGTGCTAGGCACCTTGGCAGGGATGGTTAGGAGGTTGGGCTGAAATGGGACTTAATCCAAGTGTCCACCAGTGATGTCTCTAATTTGGTAGCCTCGGGATAAATGATAGACACCAATCTTAAGTTGAACAAATTTGAAGTCCCAATTCCAAAGAAACCTCAGACTCCTTAAGGACCTCAGGACTCCTGTAAGTCTGAAACCACATTAGCCCTCTGAGAGAAAGAGGAGAATTCTTGGAAACGGAAAAGCACAAATAGCACTGAGATAACCACCTAAGAACACTGTCAAAAGTCTCCTACGTGGTGTCTACAAGATGCTGAACATCTGGTTACTTGCAAATATTTGGATGATGGACTACCATATTTTGTCCAACTTCTCCCCCATTTGTTTGATAAACACAGCTGGCTTGAAAATTAGTAGTGGACTCTAAATGCAGGGCAAGCCCTTAGAGATTTTCTCATTCAAATCCCATCTTTATACAAACGAAGGGAAATATATACCCATGGGCAGCAAGGGGCAGGGGCAAAGTTACCCACCAATGGCTTTGGCATCTTTATTTCAGTATAACATGAACAGACGCTATCCTGATCTCAATTAGATGCATCATAGGCTCCAACAATCTTCCTCTGGTAAATATCTTGCATAGATCTCTAAATGCTGGCTGTGACGGGGAGAAGTTAGAAATAACCTAGGTGTTCATCTCGAGGGGAATGACACAGAAAATATAAGGAGGGCACACTATGGAACGCCCTGCATTAATTGGATACAAACATACAC
This sequence comes from Talpa occidentalis, assembly GCF_014898055.3. NCBI lineage: Eukaryota > Metazoa > Chordata > Mammalia > Eulipotyphla > Talpidae > Talpa > Talpa occidentalis. The sequence continues at coordinate 82,538,111 of NW_023601433.1, read as the reverse complement.
ACATATAAAACACACATGTGTTCACATAGCAACAAGGAAACAGTTTAAAAACATGGCATGAAATACAAAATGAAGTAAGCAAATGAAATTTGTGAACTCTTACGTAAAATAAACGCATACTCAGAAACTTACTATGTTTTTAAAGGAAAAATATTTAAGGGAATATTTCAGACATGACAGTGAATACTTTCAGATGTCTTTAGCGGGAGAGGGAGATAAGAGTGGGGACAGGGATCAAGAGGAACATTCAATGCATGCGATATATATACAATACAATAAAGCAAATGTGATCTACTGCCTCTACTAAGATGATCACGTCAATAAAGGAGGGGTGATAGCTCCTCTGCAGATGAGATAAAAGGCAAACTCTCCTGTATTTTGTCCAGCAACATCATGGGAAATACCAGGAAAATATTGGCTGCACATGACACACTAGCTCTTGGTGAAAAGTGCATTGGACACCTCTGAAAGGCCAAACAAGCATGTCCTTTAAAAATCCTGATTTCATCAGTGGTCATAGACTTAAGCCACATGTGAAATTGGACACCAGTTTCGCCTCTCAGGACCCTGGGGACCTACTTTCCCTCTGCATGTCTTGGGATTTACATCCCGGTGGGTGATCATGAAGGAGACATCCAGGGAGATAACTTTCGGAAATGATGGCTGAATTTCTTCCTTCCCAAAGTGGAGACCTCTCCAGCCATCAGATATGCTTTTCCGAGCGCACCATCCACTGTCTGCAGCCCAGAGGAAAAGGGTCCCTTCTATTTCTAGAACTGTTTATACTTTGTAACATACTCTCACAATTACGTAAGATGTGAGTGGGTAAGGAGAGTATGATCCCTTTATAAAAATGGTAAAAAAAGAAAAAGTGGGGGGGTTAAAAATGTGGGGGTAGACGTGCCAGAATCACACATGTGCCTTTTGATTTCTATCCTGTAGCTTTTTTTTTAAAAAGATTTATTTCTTTATGCATATAAGAGCCGGGGTACAGGCCAGAGATGCAGGTGGTGAGAGGATTCACCAGAGACAGAGCGGGGAGCAGAACAGGCAGATTGACCAAAGTACTTTGCTGAGGGGAGCAGCGGGCGAGACGGGAGAGGTCTGCTGCGCCATGTGGGTTGCTCCCTGGCTGGCCGGGGATCGAACTCATGCTGAGGATTGCTTTCTACTGTGGTGCTTAACCCCTTGCATCACCAGAGACGCCCCTCTATCCTGTAGCTTTTTAACCTATTCTTTCTCGTGTAATGTCTGTACTACTGCTACTACTAAGAACACTCATTTCATTGGTTAGTTGATTACCAGGTACCAAATAATTTACATAAAGGCTGTCACTCAATCCAATGTGTGACCAACTATTCTATCCAGTTTACACACAAGGAAACTGAGGTTTGGAGAAGCCAAGTAACTGACCTGGGGAAACACAGCTTCTTGTGTGGCTGAGCTGAGACCTGAACCCTGTTTCTTAGATCCAAAGTCTTGAGTGCTAACCACTACACTTTGCTACCTGTGTCCATTGATCCAGCTAATCCCTACTGTGTTTTGAGGTACAACATTCAGAGATCTGGTCATTCATTCCCCAAGTGCTGAGAACACACTACCCTGGTAGGCCCTGCAGTGGGGTACACAGCCTGTGTGGTCGGGGGAGTCACTGAAGTTTCCAATTTAGATAACCGTGTAGGCCCCCTGCCCAAGAGTCTGCTACCACTGAGTGGGCCACAGGGAGGCTTCAGTATTCACTGTCTGAGAAGTCACCTGAAATGGACCTCAGGTATGTTTGTCTCCAAGGAGGAGAAGGAAGGCTTCATCTCGTGCTTGCATCCCCTATTGGTCAAAAGACCACCAAGTAGCTGTTAAATCCCACCACATCCAGGTGGGTGATTTGGCTGATAAGTGGGTTCTCTACTGCATCCCATCCCATGATGTCCAAAGAAGAGACCTGGGTCCCAAAGTGCCAAGGCTTGTCTTAATCACATCTGCATGAAATGAGCTTGGACCTGGCATGGAAACAGATACCAAGCGATGGCTAGAAATAAAGGAAGGTGAGGCCAGGGACAGCAAGATGGCTCAGAGGTCTCCCAATCAACTACTTAGCTACTCAGGAGCCACATCACAGATGATGATGATGATGATGATGATGATGATGATGATGATGATGATGATGATAATAATAATAATAATAATAGCAACTATGTAATATGAACAGGGCACCTGTCACAGAGGACAAATACTCTGCCAACACTCTGCATGTGCACATTCATACACACACACTCACCCATCTTCATCATGACCGCATGGGCCGAGGACAGAGCAGGGCATGTTTTCTTACTGCTGAGGACTCAGGCCAAGCGCTGAGGGTGTTGCTAGGGTTACCCAGACAGAGCGTGATGAATGAGCTGGGATTCAAACTCAGATCTCCCACTCCAGGGCTCTCTGTGAAAATTTCTAATTCTTGCCCTATCCTATTTCAGGGAAAAGACAGCTGAGTGGGGTGAAGAACAGCTGCCGTGAGCCTCATAAAAGATGGGTTTCTTGCCCCCCACTGCTACAGAAAGGCGGGAACGAATCCTTTGGTTCTAACAGGAAACGGAGAAAATTTAGCAAAAATTTTGCTAAATTGATGAGGGAGGAATAGTTTCCCAATTTTATTTGGAAATAGAGTTAACCCATTCAGATACTCCCTCTCAGTTACCGCATGCTTGGCTGTGGGTGAGTGGATGCTCCCCAAGCCTCAGTTTCCTCATCTGTAAAATGTGGATCCACAACAGCACCTAGAGGACTCCTGTTGTTTTTATTATTGTTATTACCACCTCCAAACCCCTCTTACCATGGTCACCGCCTATTATGTTCCCTCTACCCAGCTTATCTGAACCTCACACAATCCTACATCCCTCCTCAGACACCTTCAGTGGGCCTCCAGCATTGGATATTTTTCTCCCTCTTCATCCATTTTCACAACTTATTTGCTTTTCCCAGGGTGAAGTTTCCTGCTTCCACTGCTCAGTCTTGACCATTCTTTCCATGTGAAATATCCTGTTCATTCATCCACTGATACAACGATACTGAACACCATCCCAGCCATGCGGGTGTAACACTAACAAGACAGCTGCCTACTCAGAGGTATTGCCTCTCTAATTTGGGGCAGGCAAATCAGGCTCATCTTGAGAACCATTTCCAATGCTTTGTGGCTGGTAGGGCCCCCAGAGGTCCTGTATGAAGGTGGATTCTAGAGCCACCTTCAGGCTCAGCTCTAGAGGCTGCTGTGGTCCGCCCTGGGTGGAGGTAATAGAACATTCCACTCCCCTTCCTGCTCAGTGGGAAACCTTTGACACCCTATAAGGTCCCATCAAATTCCACCTCCTCTACCAAAGCTGACATGACTATCCCCTTCCCCAGTCCGAGGGGCGCAGTCTCTAGACATTTCTAGTTCTTTGCCCATATCTGAGTACCTAGTTTGCTTTACGTGCTTGATGATGAGACCCACACAGACCACTTACTCCTCACCCTGGTTTCCCCACCACCTAGCACAGAGCCTTGCATGTAGTTCAGAATTATATTCAGTTATATCCAAAGAAGTGAGGTTTCTGGTTTTCCCTGCTATAATCTCTTTAGTATTCTTGCTGTCGATGGTGGTATTGGCACAGATGCTGACATTGGCAGTGCTGGTGATGACCATAGTGGTTGTGTTGAGGTAAGGTTACTGCTGCTGCTGGTCATAGTGATGTTGCTGTTGCTGGTGTTGGGGATGGTCATGATGGTGATGGTGGTGGTGGTGGTGACCTGGTGTAGGTGTTGACAGATGCTGGTAACCGAAGTGGTGGTGATGGTATTACTATTCTAAACAGCACTGGTAGTGTTTTGATAACGGTGACGTTTTTCCTCTTCTTTCCCATAAATTGACTGGAACACACTGTCATGCTGCATTAGAGGAACTGACCACCTAACCCTGAAATGATCTCCTGCAACCTTTGAATCCATACTTCAATGCCACCCACCACCTTTCACAGGTAGCCTGATGTTTAGGCAAATCACACAACTCCAGAGAAAGAGGTGCACAGTGTAGTTAGAACAAACCCACAGGCATTGCTATACTTGAATGTCATTTTTGCAAAATGTATTGAGTAGTAAGTAATGATTATCCTGTTATTTGTCTTCCAAGGATGGCTATGCTGGGTACTGCGAGCTAATTATTGGAATGCACCAAGTAAGCCCTCTCACCCTGGCATCTCCTTTAACCCTTCCAAGAACCCTGTGAGTTAGGTCCTATTTCACCCTTTGTAGAAATGAATAAATGGTGGCCCTGAAGATGAGGAGACTGACTGAGCTTACAGGCAGGAATGTCTGATTCCAGCTCCCCAGCCTAGTGCCTTTGGCCTATAAGACCTCAGAGCAACTTGAACTGTGGAGACGCTAGTGCTCAGGGGCTCCCAATCCCATTCTCACACCTGGGTCCCTGCACCTCAGACCCTGTCTTTGCTCCACACTCCACAGCTTGTATTTCTACTCCCAGCCCTGATGCAGCCTCTACAGGAAGCATACCCCATTGCATCCGACCTCCCCTGTGTTTTCTTCTTGCTGTATTTCAGCCACTTCCTGACCTGCCAATTTACTCCATGGCCAAGCAGCAGTGACCCCCTAGGCAAAGTCCTGGACACACCCCAGCGTGGTCAGTTTCATGCATATAACTGATCACAGAGCCTCTACCCTCTTGATACAGTATTCACATTCCAGCTCTATAGCATGGGCAGGATGTAAAATCCCAGCTTGCGCTCATCCTCCAGATGGACTTCATAGGGTTGAACAATATATGTGTCAGGTTAAGAGTAACCTGTTTGGAAGATGAGTTGTACCCAAGATTTTCTGGTCTCCTAAAGTTTTACCAAAAATCACTTTGGGAGGCTCCCTGGTGGCGTAAGGGATTAAGTCTCAGCACTATGAAGGTATCCACAGCCACTGCAGCATGAGTTCAATCCCCAGCCAGGGAGTTGACTCACATGGCAGCAGACCTCTCCTGTCTCACCCACTGCTCCCCTCAGCAGTGTATTTCAGTGGATCTGCCTGTTCTGCTCCCCACTCTGTCTCTGGTGAATCCCCTTACTGCTCCCCCACCTTTGGCCTACACCCCAGCTCTTTTATGCATAAATAAAATAAATCTTTAAACAAAAATCACTTTGGAAGAAATTTTTGACTCAGACACTTTCTTTTACTTGCTAAATCACTCACCATTGAGCATGGGCAATGTGCAAAGCATTAAAAACAACACAATTTTTTTTTTTGCTATTATAACACATCATCCATCACCCAGATATTGCTATGTTTAGATAAAGTTAATTTCACATAGATTAAGACAGATATAAACACTTATTAGGGTGCATTTTATAAAATGGAAATGCTACTCTGTTCCACCAGCTTCATATACTATATCATCACTACTTTTCCACTGACTGCATAGAATATCATTGCAGGATTAAAATACGGTGTCTACAACCTCTCTCATACATTTTGATTGTTTCCTTTTTTATATATCACTATTCTAAACAACACTGCAATCAGTAAATTGTTGGTGCCACCCACCCACGATTATTTATCCAGCTAAATGTCTAACAGGAATAGTCCCAGGTCAAAGGAAATGAAATTTTTAAGCATCACTGCTTTTATTTTTATCGTTCTTACTAACTGACACCTCCCACACATTTTACAGGATGTACATTTTCACTTTTATTCCAACATAGTGATGTTTTATGGCATTATTTTCAGAGTTATCCATGTGATAAAGCAAATTTTTCTGCCAATCATTTTTGATCAACTTTTCTATTGCCCTTGGAAACTTATTTTTGCCTAAGGAAAAAAGTCTCCTTCCTTTGAGAAGCACAATATCAAGTTAATTTTTTTTTTAACTCAAGAAAATGATGTTACCCATTAGCTATATATTTATGGGTGTTTGTGATATTTGCTCAGTGTCGTTTTCTGTATGCATGATGGTTAACAGGAATGGGGAGGAAGACAAAGGATGCAGTGAGAACATGCGTCAGTAAGAAATCACAAAGCTTCCTTGGAGAGGGCTTGGAAGGCTCCAGAGAAGGCTTAAGACATGAGCTGAGCCTTGAAGACAATGGGAAGTCAGGTACCCCATTAACAGTTGGGTGGAAGGGGGTACCCCAAGCAGAGGAAGCACCCCTGGCAAAGGCATGAGACAGGAGATGGCCCCACCATGATCAGGGGCCTCCTGATCATGCCTTTTACTGTCACTTTATTTATATTTTTCATGCCTCAGTTTCTTCATCTCTAAAATGATGGCTAGTCCACTTTAATACACTGCTGAGGGGAGCAGCGGGTGAGACAGGAGATGTCTGCTGCACCATGGAGAGTGTTCATGAGGATTCTCTGGGATATGTATCCATCACAACACCTGGCACATGTGCTGGGCACTGAGAGGTTCCACTCACTCATCTGGACACCCATGGTGTTCCCTCGGCCTGGGGTCTCAGCACCGAGCACCATGCCGCCCTTCCTGGAACATTCTAGTCTGCGTGATTAGAGAGGAGGGAGAAACCCTTCAAGATTGGAGCAGCCCCTGATTTAGGGGTGCTGTCCAAATACGTTAGCGTAGCACATGAAAGTTATTTGCAGGTAAATGTTGGGGAGCACAGGGTTTGGTGGGCATGCTGCTGCAGTTCTCCTATCAATGTCAGCCCAGGGTTCTATGTCCACATGTGAGGGCCGCCTTCTAGGTGCTGGGTGAGGACAGATCTTATCTCGGGAGACAAGGTAGGTGCAGTGGTGAAGAACACAGATGCTGGAGCCAGACTGTCTGCAGCCAAGTCATATAACCAAGTCATACATTCATATCATAATGATATCAACCTCCTCTGGCTTGAGTAGGATTAGGTGAGTAAATACATGTATATTACTGAGAACATGGTCAATATTTTACTGTTCTTGCATCTCATCAAAGCTTGACGGGCAATACTCATTAGATGAACAAATGAATCAATGAATGAATGAACTGTGTTAAGCCAGAGAATGATAGTGTGCACATGACGCATTAGAAAGAGCTCCCCAGACACACCACTCCATGAGATTTTCTGGGCCCCACTCTAAGGGGGAATTGGCCCATGGAACTCCACCCCGCCCTGCAACTCCCAGTCTTGAACCACCCCCCCCCACATCATGCCAGGGCTCCAGATCAGATCGGAAGTTACACCCTGAGGTCAGCAGTGCAGAGGAGGGAGGGCTTGGATTGCTGTACTTAGTGACTAATGGGGGATACTCTGGGGGACCTCACCTGTGTGAGAGCAACTGGGGCAATTACCTGTGCAGGTGCCTTGTTTTGTTTGAACCTGATGGGAACTGTGAAGGAGGGGGTCTCACCATACCTCTCAGATGAGAAAAATGGATACATTCTAAAAAGGTAGAGCCATATTGTGGTAAAAATCAAATACCAGATGATTTCACTCATATGTGCAATACAGCAAAACAAAACAAAGGAACCAACAAAACTAAAACAAAACAAACCTTGGAAATATGACTGCAGAATTGAGGCTTCTAATGGGAGGAGGGATGTAGGGGGAGGGGGTCAAGCAGTTTAGGGTAAAGGATAAAGGTGTTTGGTGGTGGGTGTGGCGTAGTAACGTACATCTGAGCAGCTGTGAACCTATCCCCCTAAATCAAATACAGTATTTAAAAAAAAAGTCATTTCAGGGCCTCCCTGGTGGTGCAAGGGGTTAAGACACAACCTATGAAGCTATCCGCAGCCACTACAGCATGAGTTCAATCCCCGGCCAGGGAGCTACCCACATAGTGCAGCAGACCTCTCCTGTCTCCCTGCTGCAGTGTGTTTCAGTGGATCTGCCTGTTCTGCTCCCCACTCTGTCTCTGGTGAATCCTCTCACACACCCCCACCCCCGCACCTCTGTCCTACACCCCAGCTCTTGTATGCATAAATAAATAAATACTAAAAAAAATAAAAACAAAGTTACTGCAGTAATAGTAATAAAATTTTAAAACCTACAAAAGGAAAATCAGATGCATCAGACTGTGTGAGGATCCCAGTGCAGTGCTGGTGTCTTTGGACTAGGTACTAAAATTGCCTATACCTCTGTTTCCTCATTTGTTAAATAAAGATAATTATTTCTGTTTCCAAAGATTCTGGCTATGAGTGTGTAAAAAACAGTACTTAGTGCCTACCCAAAGTCCATACAGCCAGCGACTAGCTCAGTTCAGAATGATGCAAACTTAATGTCTGTGTCCAGACCTCGTAGCTGTGCTGGGAGCTAAAGCTCACAGAATGATGCATAAGTCAATTTTTCCAAACCAAAACCAGAACATCCTTGCCCATAAAGGCATATTCAGTCTTTAGGAAGACAAACTGGAAACACTTGGAGGAAGCTAAACTGTTGTGCCATGACTGACTCCAAACGGTTTTCCTAGATGGCCAAGGAGATGTTCTAAGGTGCTAGAAGGACTTGCATGCAGCTGGGAGCATTGGAATTTGCATAATTCTCTCCCAGATGGTTTTGGCTCAGTATAGAAGAAGGACTTACATCATAGTCATCGCTGAAGTTACTTCAAGGATCAGGAGAAAGTATTAAGATTCAATCAACAACACCATCTTGAGAGAAAAAACACAAGAGACACACAGCTGAGAACTGAGAACTTTTAAGTCACTCAAGCAAATATGACTCCAGATAATCAGTTAACATTTCACCAAAGACACAAGTCCAAGAGGGAATCCAGAGGGAAGGACCAGCCACTGGTAAGGACACAGATTTTCGATTGGGGAACAGAAAGTATTCACTAGCCACTGATTGGTTGCCCAACATGACATGACTGGGGGGAGCAGGAGTGACTGTCAGTTCTAGGAAGTGGCATTAACATCCAGTGGGGCGCAGAGTCTAGTTTGAAACTTTCAGAATAATGGTAGCTTTCCTTGATTAGAAATAGTCATTTAAATAACTTTGTTCTAAGACGTTTAATCAAAGAGTAATATCATGGGCCTCCCTGGTGGCGCAGCGGTTGAGCGCTGGGTTGTGAAGCTGCCCGCAGCCTCTGCAGTGCCGGTTCGATCCCCGGCTGCTCCCCGGCCACTGGAGGAGGGTCCCACATGGCGCGCAGACCTCTCCTGCCGCCCGCTGCTCCCCTCAGCAGTGTACTTCGGTCCTTCTGCCTGCTCTGCTCCCTGCTCTGGCTCTGGTGAATTCTCTCACCCTCCTGTGCTTCTGACTGTACCCAGTGCTTGTATAAACAAAACAAACAAACAAATAAATAAATAAATAAAAACATGCCTCTATAAAAAAAAAAAAGAGTAATATCATGCCCTTCCTCCAAAAATGAATAGGTGTAAGTTTACAACTAGAGGAATTTTCCAGAACAAACACAGATTACCATGAAAGAATATTACCACCCCCTGATGCATGCACACAGGTCCCTGTCAAGCCTCCCCCACTGGCAGCCTCCACCAGGCTCCTAACACCTTGGGCTGGTTTGACCCGTCTTCACCCTCCATGCCATGGAACCAGGCAAAGTGACATCTTCTAGGTTGGTCTTTGTTCAACACTGGGAGATCTGTCCACGCTGCTGCACAAAGTTGGTCATCATTCATGGTCAGAGTGCACCACGGTTCATCCATTCTAGTAAGGATGGGCCCCGGAGTAACTCCCACTGGCTATTAGGAATAGTCTCCCCTTCAACATGCTGATGGTCTATGATCATCTGAACACAGTTCTGCTGGGAGGTCAGCAGGCAGCTGTAATAGTCAGCAGCTGCCATCATGGACCAGGCCACTTCCCACTCCCCCAAGCAAAATAGGCACAATTTTTGCAGTACTTACTGCAGGCGACATTGTGCCAGGCACATTGCATGCAGCATCTCCCCCAATCCCGGCCCCACCGGGAACGGAGTGCCATCGCTGACCCTTGTTACAGCCAAGGACACGAAGGCTCAGGGAGGTGAAGTGATGGGGCCCTGGTCGCACAGAAGGCAGCTGACCACCTTGTCTAAAATAGCCCGTCGCTCTCCTTGAACAGCCTTACTGTCCAGCTAAGTGTTCACAGCTACTGGACCCCTTGTTGAATTTCAGTCTCCACAACTCGAATGGCAGCCGTCTTGAGAGCGACGTGATCTGCCCTCCCCCTCAGCGCCCAGAACAGTGCTTGGCACCTGGTGGGCTCTCAATAAATAGTTGCAAAGAGAAGGAGAAGGGAGGATGGAGGAGAAAGAGGCAGAGAATGGAAGGGGAAAAGGGTAGAAGAAAGAACATAAATAAATGAGTAAATAATCGAATGACTAAATGACTGACACTGTCCCAACACCTCTGATCTCACAAGGTGGTTCCCATCTCTGTTCCCATCAAGGTTTCTTCTCCAGTCCATTTGACCTGCTTCATTGCATTTTCTGCAGGAGTCCGCCCTCCCCTCAGCGGTGGCCCTTCTTTCTCCACATTTCTCTCTTTTTCACTCTCCTCCCTACCCCCACTTCTGCCCTGGACTTCCACAGCCCGTGTCAGAGATTCAAAGCAACAGCCAAGCTGCCTTTATGGACTGTCAAACACCTCTTTGATTTACCTCAGAACAAACAGACTCAGTTGACTTTTTGTTTGTTTTCTTCCTTTTTCTGAGCTGCTGAGCTGTCCTGTCCGTGGTGTTGTGCAAGAAGGCCAGGCTGAGGGACTGTCAACAGCTGCCTCAGGGATGCCCCTCCCCAGAAAGGGAGCCTGGGGCACCTGGGCCAGAACATACACAGACACAACTGCTATTTGTCCCCCTGTCCCTTGCTCTGGCCTCCCCCCAGTGGAGAGGGAAGCTTGAAACACAGAAGGCCTCCTTCCCTAATTGGACATGAAAAGAAAAACAGTTTGGATAAAGAGAGACCTGTCACCCCAACTCTGTAATCCCTCCAGGGAGAGCAGGAAGGGCAAAGGCTTGGAGGGGTTTTTTCCTTCATTTTGTTTTTAAATGATTAAAGTTTTACAGCCAAACATTCTTTATTTTATATGATAAAATGAAAGCCGAAAGGCCCTCTCGGAACCTTGGATTCTGGACCCTGAGGTAAACAGTGACAGTTGGCTATCTCACTGTACATCCATTGGTCAGTCTCAAATATTTATTGAAAGCCTGCTATGGGCCAGACACTGATTGAGGCCTGCGAGGTGCAATGGTGAGGCCAACCCTGGTTCTTCTAAAAAGTTTCTCCTTGCAGCCCCAAACACAGAACCAGTCTGTTATAAATAAGGGATCAACGGTCACACCTGAGTCATCTCACATGCCCCCTCGGGCAATCAAGTGGCAGGATATTTTTGTATTTTAAAATAGACCCTGAGGTCCTCCCTTGGTGGCACAGAGGTTGAGCGCTGGGCTGTGAAGCTGCCCGCAGCCTCTGCAGCACTGGTTCAATCCCAGCCACTGGCAAGGGTCCCACATGGCGTGCAGACCTCTCCTGCCGCACCCACTGCTCTCCTCAGTAGTGTACTTCATCAGTCTGCCTGTTCTGCTCCCCACGCTGGCTCTGATGGATTCTCTCACCCTCACATGCTTCTGACTGTACCCAGTGCTTGTATAAATAAATAAATAAATCTTTTAAAAAATAAAATAAAATAAAATAGACCCTGAACTCTTTGCATATCAGTTAATTAACTTTGTCCTTATATGTTTCTCTCTCTCTCTCTCTCTCTCTCTCTCTCTCTCTCTTGCATAGAAGAACTGGGTTACAGGCCAGAGGTGTGGGGAGTGAGAGGATTCACCAGAGGCAGAGTGGGGAGCAGAACAGGTAGATCTACTGAAATACACTGCTGAGTGCTGTGGCATATGGGTCAGCTCCCTGGCCAGGGATAAAACTCAGGCCATGGCAGTGATAGTGTTGGGCCTTAGCCCCCAGGCCACCAGGGACAACCTCGCATGTGTTTCAAAAGCTACACTGAACAGTGAGTGTTCAGATGCTCTGTGAAGTATTTACATGGTTCTCTGTATTCCGGGTTGTTTACAAGCTGCTTCTATGGATAGAAGTGTGATCACTAGCAAAAGGGAATCACTGAAAACCTCACAGATGTTACAAAAGGGGTGAAAGATTTTGAAAACTGAAGGGTTCATTTGGCATCAACCCTTTTCCCGCCTCACCTTACAAGGAAAGGAACTTGTTCCGGGGCACACAGGGTGTCGGGGACTGAATGGCACGTACCCAGCAGCAAACTATGCCCAGCCTTAGGAAACAAACATGGTCAAGTGCCTTGGCAGGTGATATTTACCTAGTTATATGCTGTTTTCTGCCATGAAACTATGAGTTTCTGAAAAGCCTCTCCAATCCTCAGAATAGGACCTGGGACAGAGTGAGTACTCAGGAAAAACAATTAAAAGAATAATTAATTAAAGAATATTGAATAATGTGAGTGAATAACTGAATAAATGTTACGTGGGTGGGTAAACATGGCTGTGTGGATGTTAGGCGGATGGATGGATGGACAGAAGAATGGAGAGATGGACAGGTGGATAAAAGTGTGGACAGATGGGTAAAGTAATTCACTGAAATATTGAGAAATGGGTGAATACACGAATGGATCTATGGATAATGAGAGAATAAAGAATGCATGCAAAATAAGCCAATGAGTGAAAGGAGGGGTGGGTAGGTGGGTGATGATAGCAGGCAAATTTGCACGGTTAACAAATTATAAAGATGATTATTCAACAAAATGATAAATAAAAAAGTTTCTGCATAAGACTCCTTTGAATAAGCTCCTTGAATGCACGCGACATAATCACTCAGCTCGCACCTACACACCACGTGTGATAAGTGGGCTCAGCCATGGCTGTTTCCAGATCCTAATGTCTGGGAACCAGGGGAGCCTGGCAGATAGAATCGGATACTGATGAGTAGGAAGGAAGGGGTTACGTGACGCCTGGGACCAGATGTGTCACGTGAAGCCCCATCACCCACACCTGCTGTCCGACATCCAGAACAGAGGGGATGCCATGCCAGGAGGGTGACTTTGGGCCTGGAAAAGCACTGCCCAGGACTGCCACGTTGATGAATGTGCTTCCTCTTGTTCAGAGTGTCTAAGTGTCCGGGCTTCGCCAAGGAATGAAAGGCCCGCCTCTCTCTGTAGGTGGCACACAGACCCATCTTTCCAAAAGCAACAGAGATTAACAAGTCACTGCACTTTGAATCACTGCATCACCAGCTTCTGTCTCAGCTTGTCTGTCAAGCCCTTTTGACCTCTCCAGGAGCCTCTGGGTCTCCAGATCCCTCGCCCAGGCCCTCAAAGGCCATCAGTTAAACAAACCACCTTGGGAGCCATCAGCACATCTTCCAAGGCAAATAAGCCTCAGCCCCCTCGGGTCAGCCGCCAGGAGGGCGAGGCCATGAAGCGGGTGTGTTTGTCTATGGCTTGTCTCCCAGTCCCACAGCAAGCATGGCAGGAATCTAATCTGCACCTGAGGAGAGGGAGCAGGCGGTATTCACTGAGCACCACTTTGTGCCAGGTATTGTGCTGTGCTCTGCGCCGTGGCCTGGTTTATTTTAAGAGATTGGGAACAAGTTTCAGAAGAGATAGCTGAGGCTCAGAGAGGGGATGGGGCTGCCCCAAGGTCACACAGCTAGCAAGTGGAAGAATAAGACTTGAGGTCAGGTCTGCCTTTTTCCTCTTTCCCAAGCCATCTTAAAACATTTATGTCAACTTGTCAAGGGTAAACAATGGAAGAAGACCCCTAGTTTTCTGTCCTCACAATGGAAACCCTTAATGTAGGATCCAAGAATGCATTTCCTAAAAATGCCAAAGTAAGAAATGTGTCAAAGGAGGACCTGCACAGTCCAGTGGGGACAGGAGAGAGAAAGTGATTGCTCTTGCACTCCCCTTAAGGACCAGGGGGACACAATGGGGAAGCCCTGAGCTCTTGAGCTGTGGGTCAAGTAAGAAAAAGAGCTACCAAGCAAAGATTCACGCAAGTAATTCCGAAGTTGTGAATGGGAAACAGAAAATGCAGTGGGCACTCCTGGTCGCAGGGGATCTTGGATGTGTCTGGGTTGCAAGCAGGCTTCAAGAGGAAGTAACATTTGAATTAAACTGGAAATACAAGGATTTGTTGGTCAGATAAAAATAGGTAGAAAGAGCATTTCAGCTACAGCATGCGCAAAGTTCCTGAGGCACAAAACCATCTCTGGCCCTTGAGACAATAAGAAGAGGCCCCATGGCTGCAGCACAGAGCCTGAGAGGGCAGTTAAGTGAGAAAAGGCCCAGGAGGTCTTCAGGCCTAGATCATGTGGGGCCCAGCAGGATACATAGGACACAGACACACTATCCAGATCCTTCCTTAAGGAAACAGGTGCTGTCCCAGATGCCAAGAGTGCTGGCAGCAGTTGAGTTGACCTTCAGTCATAGCCCATTCAAGGGTTCTCCAGGCACCTAACCCAAGATCATGACCTTCTCAGGGGAACCCATTTCCAGTGATGGATTTGTGTGATATAAAAACAATATGAGTCTGGCTCGCCCAATGTGAAGTGATGCTGAAGGGCGTTCTCACTCCAGAGAGCTCATGGACTTGGCCAAAGCCATCGTCAGACCAGCATCTCAGCTCAACTTCTGCACTTCCTGGTCCTGCCTCCATCCACTCCTCTTCACAAGCCTTGAGCCCAAGGTCACACCTGAAAAGTCATCCTGTCCTTTAGACTCTGTCTCAGAGTCGGCTTCCAGAGGAATCCAACGCCTGAGGTCTGAGGTACGAGCTTCGACTTGTGTTGTGAGAACAATGGGGCACCAAGAAAGCTTTCAAGGAAAGGGCAATGTATGGAATGACTTCGGAGTCGTTTTGCATGGCTTATAAATAATAAACATTTTAAATCATACAATTACAATTTTTAAAGCATTATGTGGAGTGGTTGACATAAATGATCTCATGTAGCCCTCAGACAGCTCTATGATGTGAGAACCACTGGCAGACTTATTTAAAAGTGAGGAAACTGAGGCTGGGGGAGGTAAGTCACTTGCCAAGGCCACACAGCTACATGTGCAGTGTGCAAACCTCCATGAACACGTAGTCCCATTCCAAGGCCTACACCTGCAGCCAGCACACTGGGCAATTTCTCTCAGTTCCAGTGCTTTTTTCCAGATTATTCTACCAGCCTCTTGCCTTTCCTCCTAGATGCTTCTGTCTCCATGCCCCCATCCTCCATATTACTCTAGAATTAGCATTCTAAAGTGAAAAAAAAGTCCAATTATGTCCTCTGCTTCAAAATCTTTGATAAACAATTGAATTTTTATTATCACATGATCATGGAAATTTTTATTAGGGAATGTATTCCATCTTCAATAATGGAATTTTGGGGATTTTATGGAAATATTTTAAAAGATGTTCTAATAATATTTAGCAATAGGAAAATGCTCCAGGATCTATGCTTAAGGGCACATATTGTGAATAGTGTCATCTTAACTATGAGAATAAAAGGAACAAGAGGAGAGAAATATTCTAGTGTTCTGTGGGTGCTTGGGGTGCAGTATCTTTGCAGTTCATGGAGCAAGAAAGCCAAGACTCACAAACTTTCCCCAAACAATGTCCAGAGATACAACTTATACAAGGGCTGTGATAATTTGGCAGGCTTAATAGATATTAGTGGATATTCAATACACATTAGATGAATGATTGAATGAATGAGTGAGTGAACAAGTAGATGAATGAACTGCTTTCAGCCCTAAAATGATGGAGTGCACTTAACATTTTAGATAGAGCTAACCATACTCTTCATTTCCTCAGGTAACTCTCTGAACCTCACTTTGGAGGAAATTCTCCAAGAATTAGTTCACAGGCAAGTTAATCTATATCTTATTAAGCAGAAAATACTCCCTGCAGCCCAAGTTAAAAAACGATATCAGGGCTCATTGTGAAGACACCCTAAGAACTTCTAGGGTCCCCAGTCTCTCCTGACCTATAGCTGCCATGTGGCTCCATGGTAACAGGGATCATGAGGAAACTGAGTCAAGAGCATTCTTTCTTTCAGTCTTGGAGTTCTGTCCTGGATGAAGCAGAGGACAATGTGGGGAGGAATGTGGTTGTTAGTGGACAACCCAATTTGCTAATCCAATATAAGTCTGAAGTAGTCATTAATTCCAGAAATTTCTTTCCTACATTCTTTACCACACACCATTTATGTGCTTAGCTAGGCATTAGGTATTTGGGAATAGTGCTAAGACATGGTTCTTACCCTCAAGTATCTCTGCTGAAGATGGAAAATTATTTCTAAAAATACAGTTTAAATGCATTCTAGTAAGTTCAGTTCTTTTTTTCAGACATTATCTCTAAACACTATGAAGCATAATTAACACTCTAGCTGAAAATATGCATGCAATTCATTGTTCAGTCATATTTCATAAATGATCACCAAACACATGTGAAAAAGGTAAAGACACCCCTTAAATGGAGATGCAAAAATGCTTGGCACATAGTAGGTGCTCAATAAATATCAAATAAATAAGTATGGAATTACTGGATGACTATTGAATAAATTGAATGAACTAACCAAACAGGACAGGCTAGCTAACACAAGCCACTTCTTTTTTCCCTTGAGTGGAATGGCTAGACTGGATTTCCCAGTTTCCCTTGCAACTTGGTATAGTCGTGTGACAGAGTTCTAGCCAATGGGATGAGTCAGAAGCCATAAGTACACTGGCCTAACCCATAAAAATCATCCATAATGCTCTTCTGCTGGCTAAAAGGGATAGAGATTTAAAAAAAGAAGAAGAAAGAAAGAAAGAAATATGTCCTTCACGGGGTGGTTTACTGGTATATGAAGTACTGTCCTTGTATCGCCTAAATGTCTCTCCCAGATTCAGAAACTGTGTCCTGGAAGATCACTAAAATGAAATATGATCCATTTCTGGGTCCTAAATGTGCAGTTAGGATCAATGACATCTCGAGGGTCTTTGGCGTGGTGTTTTATCCTCCTCGGTGCATCCTGCCCCACCTCTACCAGCCCTGGCATGCAAGCCCGGAGTGCCTGAGGGGCCTGCCCCATCTTGGTTGCAAAACTGAGATGCTGTTCCCCCAAATTTTCCTACACAGTTCTGCCCATATCTCTTGCTCCTCTCCTCCCAACAATCATCCCAAAAGTCCCTCCAGTCCCAGGTCACTGGAGCTCTGAAGATGGCAGAGATGATCTCCCCCATCTCACAGACTCCCCAGGAAGTCATCCCCTTTGAATATCAGCGAATGGAAAAAAGAAGCAAACTTACCCACAACCCCACACACAGCAAACTCCAGTGCCCTACCCAAGGGAGGGAGGTGTGTGTATTATGTGTGTTGTAGGATGTGTGTGTGTGTTAAAGGGGGGTGAAAAGCAGTCCACTTAATCAAATGTAATTATTTTAATGACTTTGTAATTTGAGTTGCATTGAATGGAGTGTGCATTATAAAAGATCCCAATATCTATTCCAGTTCTTAAAATAATAATATTTTAAAATATATAAAACTTATTATCATTATTTATTATTATTATTTTACAACTCTGCCAGGAAACCTGCAGCCAACCAGTTATATAACCTTGGGTCTTATTTCCTGACCTATAATCTTTCAACTAGATGCTTCTTATTGCTCCATTCAGTCTCAAGCATTAACGATTTTATAATTTCATAAGGTATTTACAAAAGGTACTGCCCCTGGGTAGATAACAGAGAGCTCTGCCATCCACTAGCTGTGTGTCCTTGGGGAGGTGGCTCAAACTCTCTGTGCCCCTATCTCTGAAAATAGGAATAACAATAGTTCTTACTGGTGAAGCATAAAGAGGATTAAAGGAATTAACCCATGTAAAGCATTTGGTGGATGCCTGGGGTGATGCAGTTATTAAACACAATGGGGCTGGAAGCAGCTAAGGGACCATCTCCATGTCTATTTCTCTCTGTGTCAAATGGGGTGCAAAGGCAGACCCCAACAGACCCCTGCAGTGACTCGCACCTGGTCCACTCCCAGTAGGCACTTGCTATTATTACTGTTGTGTCCCCCAGTCAGTGTCCTGAGGCCAGATGGGAGCTCTCAGCAGGTGAGAGGGCTCCTCCTACAGGGGTTTAGAGTCTTTCAAGTCCAGAAAGTTCAGAAATCCAGCAATAGGCAGGGCTGGTTTGCAAAACCTCTGCAGTAGGCTCAGCACAACATCCAGTCACCTGGCAGCCAGGGAGGGAGGGGCGGTGAATGGGAAGAGAGGGAGGGAGGGAGCAGGAAGGGCCTCGAGTTCATCAATGCCACTCTGAAGATTACAGGAAGACTATTCGGGCCCCCACGGCCTCAGGGGTGAGCAAACACAATCTTTGTGGTGTGCCTTTGTTGAGTAACTAGGGCAAACTCTCTGTGTGTGTCTGTCTTCCTCCCTTTTATTCCACTAATGAAAGAGAAAGAGAAGAAAGATTTCCCTTTAGTAAGTCAGGAGACAAGGAGAAAGCATTAAATGCTGAAAGCCCAGAGGGCATCTTCAGGATCTACCCACACAAGGCAAATTCCTCCTCTCTAAATCCTTCCAACTGCACTGCATGGCCAGGTGCTGGCGGCTGGGTTAACACTGTCATACAGGAGAGGAACAAGTTCAGTTTGGCTCTCAACCCCTGGGTGTTGGAGCCAGAAGAAAAAGAGAAAAGTCCTTTACTTGGGGATATTCCAAGAGCTGGACAGGGAGAGGTATCGAGGGACAGGGGTTTGACAGGACAAAGGGCCTGGGTGCTCATGGGGTGTAGCCCTCATCTGCTAGCTGACCTTGGGCAAACCCCTGCTCTTCTCTGAGTTTTGGCTTCCACACCTAAGAAACAAAGGGGTAGAAACAAATGGCATCTGAGCTCCCCTCTAGTTTTACTGTGTTGTGCCGAGGAAGTTGGGCCAAGCTTTGAAGCAGCCTCGGGGGTACCACTTTGAGAAGGCATCTAGAGATCACCCAGAGCCCTCTGTAGAGATCTTGACCCATATCCATTCAATAGAGTGCCATGTTTCACCAGGCCTTCTTGGAAGGGGCACAGGGTAGATTGTTCTAGTATATTCTTTTCCTATACTGGGGTTCAGAAAGAGAATCAGCACCCTGGTGATAAATATTCAGAATGAAAATATTGTTCTGAGTATCAAAATGCTATTGCTTAAGTGCTCATTCATTCATTCATTCACCCATGAAACTATTCAATCACTAATTTATCTACACATGTGTGCATATTTCCATCATCCATTCATTCATCTATCCATTCATCAATGTATCTCCCGTATCTATGCATCCATACAGATGCATAGATCCATAGTACTTATACATAGTATAAGTTCTGTGTACACTTATGTACTACATAGTATACATATACATGTATACATACTATACATACTTATACATAGCATAAGTTCTGTATACACTTATATATAGTGTTGTAGAGCAACCCCGATACAAAACGGGGTGCCTGACTGTGAATAGTATAAGTGCTGTGTACATTTATACATATACTTCCATAGTACACTTATACTTCTGTGTCCACCTATTCATTCAATCATTCAAACGCCCATTCATACATGATGTTTCATACATGCACCCCTTATCTCATCCATTCATTCATACAATCATATGTACATATACTCATGTCTCCATCCACTCATGCGCCCATGAGCCCACACACATACATACGTACACACATGGCCTCCCATCCAGCATGTATCCAGCTACATACCCATTCATTTATTTATCTGTTTTTGGTGATGCATTGTCTTCCATTATTCCTTTCCTCCATCCATGCATCCATCATCCATTCATCTATCCATCTGCTCTTTGCAAGGCCCAGAGGATACATAGAGAAAGAAGGTGTTCATCCATTCCTTCAAGGGGCTCTCTGTATAGTGCTAGGAGGACAAAAGAACAGATGTTTTCAGTATGCAAAGTCCATGAGAGAAATAAATAAAGCAGAGGTGAGAATGGGAAACAATTTATCAGTAATAATAAGCACCAACTCATAAACCATACCTATGTTTATACTTCAGGTCAACCGCACGGGCTAGCTATCACAATTCTACTATTGATGGTGTGAAATGGAGCTTGAAAGAGGTAAGTCGATTTTCCCTCAGTCACATAGCAGGTAAGAAGTACAGTTAAAATTCAAGAGTTGAGTGCTGGCAAGCCCAAGACCCTTGGCCCCTACCCACCCATCCCAATGTCATCAGCAGGTCTTTCTAGGAGAGAGGGAAGGAGATTGGACAGAATCAGGAAAGGAGATGGAAGCAGAGATCAGAAGGATGTGGCACTGGGAGTCCAGTGGGTTATAGGGTTATATAAAGGGTTATATATAATCAAGGGTATAATCAAGGGTTATAGGGCAAGTAAGGGTAAGTAAGTCCAGAGGGTAAGTAATCAAGGGTTATAGGGCATCTCTAGGAGCTGGAAAAAGGCAAGTCAATGAATTCTTCCCTGGACCCTCCAAAAGGGTCCTACTAATATCTCAATTATAACCCAGCGAAGCTGATTTTAGACCTCTGACTTGGAGAACTGTAAAATAATGACCTTATAATCATTTAGATGATAAAACATTAAGTTTATATTACATTAAGCCACTCAGTTTGTGGTCATGTTTCAGCAGCAATAAGAAACTGATACACACCACTCTGGTGTATGTTACAGTTATAGCATCTTTTTTCCCAAGAGGCAAGAAATTCTCATGTTGGACAGCAGCATTCCTTCTGATATTGTTCATCAAAGCATAGATAGTGAATAAATTTTTATAACAGTTTCGTGGAGATATAATACTGTACACCCATGCAAAATGCAGTTTAATAGTTTTTAGTTAATTTCTAGATACATGCAACCATCACCACTGTCAGTCTTAGAATATTTTTTTTTAGATTTATTTATTTATATAAGAGCTGGGGTACAGGCCAGAGGCACAGGAGGGTGAGAGGATTCACCAGACAGAGCAGGGAACAGAACAGGCAGACTGACCGAAAAACAGTGCTGAGAGGAGCAGCAGGCGAGACAGGAGTGGTCTGCCGCGCCATGTGTGTCTGTCTCTCCCTGGCCGGCCGGGAATCAAACCCGCACTGCAGACGGCTTCCCAGCTCTGCATTCAACCTGCTACACCACCGGGGAGGTCACTTAGTATATTTTTATCAGCTCAAAAAGAAACTCTGTTCTCCTTAGCTATTACTACTCTGAACCCCTAACTCTCCTCCTAGCCCCAAGCAGCCATGAAGCTGCCTTTGGTCTGCATTGATTTCCCTGTTCTAGACATTACAAATAGCATCATAGACTATGTGGTCTTTTTGATGTATTTTTCCCACTTAGCAGAATGTTTTCAAGGTTCATCCACGAGGTAGCACATGTCAGAACTTCATTGTTTTTATGGCTGAATAATATTCCATTGTGTAGCTATCCAACATTGTGCTTATTCAACACAGATGAACATTTAGACTATTTTCTTGTGGACATATGTTTTCACTGCTCTTGGGTATTCTCATTTTATCTCACTCTCTTCTAATACCTGGAAGTAGAATTGCTGGGTCATATGGTAACTTTGTTAAATCATTTCAAGAACTGCCAAACTGTTTTCCAATGTGGCTGTACCATTTTACATGCCCACTAGCAGGGTATGAGGGTTCCAATTTCTCTGACTTTTCTGACTCTGATTCTACCCTTCCAGTGGATGTGAAATGGTATCTCATTGGGGTTTTGATTAGCATTTCCCTGATGACTAATTAAATCAAGCATCTTTTAATGTACTTATTAGCTATTTGTATCTCACGTCTTAAAGAAATGTCTCTTTATATCCTGCATCCATTTTTTTTAGTTGGATTATTTATCTTTTATTGTGTTGTAAGAGCTCTTTATATATTCCAGATACCAGTCCCTTACCAGATACATGATTGGCAAATATTTTCTTATTTATCAATTACAAATAATTATCAATTACTTATAATGATATATATATCAATATATAATATATTGTGTTGATATTTGCTATAGAGTAATTATTTTAAATATTTTCTCTTTGATTTCTTGATTGTGTCCTCTAAAGATTGCTAAGTTTGATGTTCAATTTATCAACTTTTTTTTGTTGTTGCACATGTTTTTGGTGTCCCCAGAACAGTTATTTCAATGAGAGACGATGTGCGAATGTGTTTGGCACAGGGGCTGGCCTATAATAAGAGACTCATCAACATTGAACTTCTACTATGAATAATATCAATAGGTGCGAGCCACGGTGTGTTGCAACCACTTGCACAGTCATTCTGCCATCCCTCGATCATCTAACCACCTTGAGAAACTGGAGATTCTTATCCCCTAGATACTCACAAGGAACTCAAGACCTGATAGGTTAATTGAGGGTAAATAATCAAGCCAGGATTCTCACCCAGCTCCTGGTCGGACCCCAAGTCCAGCACTCGTGCCAGTATCCAGGAGACTACTTGGCCCATTTCAGAACTTTCTGAACCAACAGACAACAAAGCCGAGATACTGGAGCCTCCAGGAGACATTGGAGAAGACCCTTTCTCAAGACCTAGGGCATGCTTGTGGTGGGACAGGATGGTACCCGATTGAAGACATGATGATGGTACTCTGGACATAGGGCATATTCATAGCAGTATAGAGTTCTGTGCAGAGGTACCTGAGGCTGGAGTGACTGGAAAGGAGAAAAAAGGAGAAAGAAATTTGTGAGGCCTGATGAAACCAAGGAAGGCTTCATGGAGGCAGTGGCTCTCAAGCAATGGTAGAATTTATGTGCTTGAAGCAGAAAGTACAGATGGGTAGAAAGAAATAACAGAGCACAATAGACTCACTGAAATGGTGTGTGCTGGACCAAAATAGAACCAACCAATTTCATCAAGAAATAATGATGCTAATGACAATAACTCTAACAATGATTGTTCACATATCTTTCCAAATCTTAACAAGTTCATTCGGCCTCATGATGATCCTTTGAAGCAGGTACCATAATCATCCCCATTTTACAGGTGAGAAACTGAGGCCCAGAAATTAAATCTTGTGACCCAGATTACAAATTAGAACTGAGGGAAAACCAAAATCAGTGCACAGGGTAGCTATGAGTGGTCAAAAGCAACAATGCAACAAAGTTTCTGGACAGTGCAAGAAAGAAGTTTACAGATCTGGATATTCATGAGCAAAATATTAATCTAAGAAACATCAGAGGGGGGCCTCATTCTGAGCTGGAAGGACTCCAGCAGTTACTTGACCTGCCCTCAGGACACACCCACACAGAGACACAAGCATACTCCCCACACACAAATGGACACTCACACACAGACACAGAGACACACATACACATTCACACACAGACATACTCACACACACACACCTAGATGCATTCACACTCACACACATACACTTATACACAGACACAGCAACACAACATAGATACACAACACAGACACATACATACACTTACACACATGCACTCACACACAGACGCACACTCACACAAAGACACACACATATACACACAGATAAGAACACAGATGCAGATGCACGCACACACTCAAATACACAGACACACACCATAGGTAGACAACACAGTCACAAACACACTGACATAAGGACACTCACGGACACACACACAGACACACAGACACTCACACTCCAACCCCCCAGGCAGTGGAGCTTGCTGCTTTCACCCTGGACTCGGCAGGACCGAGCGAGCTCCCGGGTCCTATTTATGGCAGTTTTGTTTTGGAGGAGCGAGGAGGGCGCCAGAGGCAGGCGGATATTGTTGTTTTTCAGAAAGTCTATTTAAAAACAGAATGCGTGACTGGTGGGGCCTGGAACAATGAGCACGAACGTACGTGTTGCTGACGTTTCCCCCTTCGTTCCTTTGCACTTTTGTTGAAACCCGAATCTGAAACCTCCACGGACGCGGAGATCCTCCTGTGGAGTCTGGTGTTTTCCTCTTCGTGACAAAGATAAAGAGCTCTTAAGACCCTGTATACTGCCTCGCTCCCAGAAGAAAGCTCGCTCTGCGTCTGCGCTGGTCCTCGAGGCTCCTCTGAAGTCATGACTCACTCGCTGGGTGTGCAGTTGTATGCCTGAGTCCTGCGGGCTTGCTGGCCGGGGCACAGTGGGCCAGGCCGAGGCCCTGACAGGAGCCTTTAGCTCATGGAGCAGACAGAACAGGAGTCACATTCTGGCCCTGCCTTTCAGGACTGTGAGACAGAACTTAACCTCTCGGAGCTCACTTTCTGTAAAGCAAGGAGAAGGGCTGTTTCCATTCCTTCATCCATATACCTATTCAGGTATTTCTGAGCACTGATGTTGGGCCAGGCTGTGTTCTAGACCCTGGAGACTGTCCAGTGAGTAAAACAAATACAGATTCTGCCCTCATTCTTGTGTAAGACAGATCATAAGCAAAATTAAAAAGAAAAAAGTCTCAACGATATAGCAAGTTAAACAGAGAAAACTAGAGCAGGGGAGAGGGACAGGGTGAGTTACAGGGGACAGTGTGTGTGGTGGGGTGTGGTGGGGGTATCCACAGAGTGGTCCAGAAAGTCCTCACTTAGAAGTTGATATTTGTCAGAAGATCTAATGGGGAGGAGAGAGAAACTGTGCAGCTATCTGCGGAAGAATGCAACCGGAATAGAATGTGCAAAGGCCCTGAGGCAGGAATGTGCCTGGTGTGATGGCGAAACAGCAGGGAAGCCAGGAGAGGGGAAATAACCTTATAGAGAAAGCCTGTGGATTAAATCATTGAAAGAGCCACCTATGTAAATAGACAGACAATAACCAGATTTTAGATGATCAGTCTGTGAAAGTTAATGAGTGAATGGGTAGAGAATGAAGGAATATCGCAACCCTCCAGGAGGCAAGCACTCAGAGATATCTAGTGCTTTGCCCAAGGCCCCTCAGCTGGTTTGTGAGGAACTTGAGGCAAGACTTCAACACCTATCACCCCAGGGATTTGTCTTTCCCAAGTTATTGACACAGATAAAAACCTTGATGGCCACCCTCCCTCAAGCCCAGTGCAAATACCAACAGTTGCCAGGGTGAAAGCGGGGTTCTACTCTACCTCCTGGAGAGCATAGCACTGCCCCCCCCCCCCCAGAATTATCCAGTCCCAGGAGTCAACAAGCTGCCTTCTAAAACTGACTTGGGGAAGAGCCCCAAATCTATTGTTGTTGTTGTTTTCTTCCTTTTCAAACTCCCATTGTTTTAAGCTCTCCTTGGTGATTCTCATGGGTGTGTGAGGAGCTGATAGTGCAAGATTGAATGGGGGGTGGGACCCACTAGCCCCTCCACCCACTCCCGGGTGGAGGGGGCAGGATTCCAGGCTAGGATGAACTCAATCCTATTTCCCCTTCCAGGGATCTTTGTTGAAGGCGTTAGCATGGCCTGGGGGGAAAGGGTGGAGTTAGGAGGCAGCACAGTTTTCCAAAATAAAGTCCCAGATAAGAGATTACGATCCAGCAGCCTGTGTACTGCACAAAGCCTCAGTGCAGGCTTCTCAGAGGCAGGGGTAACAAATCATCAGGATAACACATGAAAATAACAGTATCTTAGTGCAAGAGGATGATCTCTTCTGCCAAGAGCTCAGCACACTTGCATCCACATTTGCCCACACCCTTCACAAAGGCCAGGCACAGACACAGCTCGCTGAGCTGTCTGGAAGGAGGTAGTCGAAACAAACGTGAGCGTGATAGCCTGCCCAGGGCGCACCATGGGACAACAAAGAAAATAAACCAGCTTTCTTGAATCTCAGCTTATTGGTGTGTTCATTCCCTCACGTGTTCATTCACTCCACAGACATTTATTGGGTGCTTGCACTGCGGCAGGCTCTGTGCTAGATCTCAGAGACACCACGTACACCAGATGTAGTCCTGGACTTCCGGAGACTCACAGGTTAGAAGGGAGGGAAGACAAGATGGAGCCCAGTGACTTGTGGGGCCCTTCATGTGGAGTCCCGGGATCACACAGAGTGATGGAGACAGTGACGGTTCAATTGAGAGTGTGTGGGAGCCAAGGGACTGAGCTACTCACTCCAGGAATTCAGGGACAGCTTCTGGAGGAAGTGACATCTCCACTAGTTGCTCAACCTTGACACCATTGAGGTGTGGATTGGATGACTGCCTTGTGGGCTGTGCTGAGTATTGAAGGAGGCTTAGCAGCACCCCTGGCCTCTCCCCATCAGATGTCAGTAAGTGGCACCCTGCCCCCAAGTCATGACAGCTAGACATGGCCAAGTTGTCCCTGGTGGGACCAAATCATCTCCCTTCAATGAGAACCACTGTCTAGACAGAGGGGTAACAGCGCTGGGCGAGGCAGGGGAATGGAAGGCCCTGGATCCCTCCACTCTGTGGCCTTGAGCCGTGTGAGCCTTGAAAGTGTAACAGGGTGGTCCCCAGGAAAGGGGGAGGTTCCCTGCCCCACCCAAGGGAGGGTGGAGCTGAGCAGGAAGAGGAGAAGCTGCAGAAGAGACTGAGGGAAGAAGGAAGCAGGATGGAGCCAGGAGACCTGGAGGAGGCACATGGAGCCTAGAGACACGTGAAGAAACTGCGCTTGTCTTTTGGTCGTGGACTGGATGACACAGATGTGGGTGAGACCCGTGGGGAGGTGACCATGGCAGCTTTTATCTTGATGTTGATTTTGCTCTTTTCCTTCTGGGCTTGTTTGGTTGTTTCTGACTCTTTTCTGTGGGTCCCCACTGGAAGATGCTTTAGACTTGTGGCAGGCTTGGGGGCTTTGCTCTGGGCCAATCCCATTTGGATGGACTTTTACCCACGAGGGGACGGGTAACTTTGGGTGCTTGATTTAGAAACTAGACTCTTTGCCTTTCCTGTATTGTTTCCTAGTTGTATTAAAGTTCCTTCCCATTAAAGTCTCCTATGTTTTGTGTTGATGCGGCGGATGGCAGAACCCATTTAGAATAGGCAGGTTTGCGGGGGTTTGGGCTGCCCCTCTCCCTGTCCTATAACAAAAGGAATGTGAACTGTACTCCGGGCCCACTAGAGCATTTGAAAGTTTGAAGCAGGTAAATGACACCATCTGGGCTTGGTTTTCAAAAGTTCCCTGGGTGGCTGCATGGGAAAAACACTGGTGGCCCAGGGACAGCAGAGGGAAAATCTTCCCCATTGAACCCACCACCATTGGGGCCTGCAAGTGACCCCAATGGACTGCAAAGAGGACCCCCCCTACCCCGCCGCTATCAGGACTAGGTCCCTGGCTGACACATCCTCCCCGGCAGCCGGCCAGTGGTGAGCTGGGGGAGTTCCTCTCCCAAGTCCCCTGGCTCCAGGGAACAATGCCCACATCCTGGCCACCACATGACTCAGACCAAAGGGCTTTCCCTTTCTGGAAAGATAGTCCCATTTTCAAGAAGGATTAGGTGTCAACAGGAGAATGTAGAGCCCATCAGCTGCAAAGCACTATGGGAGTTCTGGCTGAATCCACAGGGGCCACAGGAGAGGGAGCTCATGCCTACACCTGTGGTGTGGCCGGCGGGGCCCCCACCAGACACTCAGCCTGTGGACCCCACAGCAAAGCCTATTACATACTTTCTAGTCACCTCATCTACTCTGTATGAATGACCATTTTTTTTAGAGATTTATTTATTTATGCATACATGTGCTGGGGTACAGGCCAGAGGTGTGGGGGTGGTGGTGAGAGGATTAACCAGAGAAAGAGTGGGGAGCAGAAGAGGCAGATTGACCGAAGTACACTGCTGAGGGGAGCAGCGGGCGAGTCAGGAGAGGTCTGCTGCACCATGTGGGTAGCTCTCTGGCCGGGGGATCAAATTTGTGCTGCAGTGGCTGTGGGCAGCTTCATAGGTTGCATCTTAACCCCTTGCGCCACCAGGGAGCCCCTGAATGACCATTTTTTTAAAGGAAGTAGAAAAAATGTACTTAACCCTAGAATTATTTTAAACTGCATTTCATTTAAGTTCCTTATTAATATCATTATCCCAGGTTTGCAGAAAGTATTGTCATCTTAAAAATGAGGAAACAGGTTCATAGAAATGCAGTCAACTGCCCAAAGTCACACAGATCCAGGAGGTCTAGAGATTCAATTCAGTCTCAGTAAAAAAATATCAGTTTCTGGCACTGTCCAGTTTTTCAAAGCTCATGAAACTTCACCCACAAGCAGTCAGATGAGAGATGCTAATAGTTCTTCAAATTCCAGGTGTTGGAACTTTCAAGAAGTATAATTGTCTTTCTATTTTGATTTTTGGATATCTCAAAATAAAAATAATGTGGTCCGGTTAATTTCTTGCAGCTAATAAGAATAATAGCAATGATATACACCATCGAATAGCTGTCAGCTATTTAAAAATATGAAATCCGGGCCTCCCTGGTGGTGCAAGGGGTTAAGTCTCAGCACTATGAAGCTATCAGCAGCCCCTGCAGCACAAGTTCGATCCCCAGCCAGGGAGCTGACCCACATGGCACAGCAGACCTCTCCTGTCTCGCCCAATGCTCCCCTCAGCAGTGTATTTCAGTGAATCCACCAGTTCTGCTCCCCACTCTGTCTCTAGTAAATTCTATCACCCCCACCCCCCGCACCTCTGGCCTACAACCCAGTTCTTGTATCCATAAATACATAAAATAAATCTTTTTAAAAATTTTTAAGTAAATAAAAATATGAAATCTTGCCATTTGTAACAACTTGGATGGTCTTGGAGAGGATTATGGTAATGAAATAAACCAATCCCCAAAAAGGAAAGATAAAGAAATAAGGCAAGTGAAGAAACAAAATGAAACAAGAGCAAGGTGGTGGTAACAGGAGGGGTAAGGAGGTGGGGGGAGCAGGTAAGAGAGGTGACGCAGCGGCTGAGTGGTGATGTCAAACAGACCTCACTGTAGTTGTAAACCAATGTCACTGCAATTAAAAAAAATAATATCAATAGCAGAAAGAAAAATATCAAATGGTCTTGCTTATGGGGGGAATATAGGGAAACTGAACAAAGGTTTGTTCAGGAAAAAGATTAAACTTGCGAGCTGACCACACATCTGAGGCACACAGGAGGGGCTGGGGAGAGGGGGCGGTCAAAACGAGCACAAGGGACTAGGGTGATGGTTCACGGGTGCCGCGGTGGTGGGAAAATTGTGGGGACACTGCCTGAGGGGAGAAATCAAATAATATACAAAAATGAACAACGATGTGAGAAAATAAAAAAAACAAATTAATAGATTAATAATAGCAACAGACACATATATGATGTGCTTATATATTATATGCCAGGCCTCTCATAAGGCTCAGACCCAAGCCATAAAGTCAATCCTGTCATTATTCCCATTTTACAAATGAGAAAATCAAGACGCAGAGAAGCTCAGAGAAGCCTCCTTGCTAAGGAAGGGCAGAACCATAACTCTAGGTGAAGCCTGTCTGATTGCAGAGCACCCAGAGCACCCAGAGCACCCAGCTCGATGTCCTCCCTGCCCACACTGCGGCGTCTTGTCCATGGGCCGAGGTGGCCTGACAGCTGCATCCAGCCGGATGGGCCCAGGCAAGGCGGCCGCCCCGTGCCCACGGCCTTTGTCCCCTGGAAAAGAACCGGACTCCTGACTTGGCCCTGGGCCCTCTCAATAGGTTTTTCTCTTGCTCCCCAAACCTGGCAGAACTGCAAACCTTCTGAAGACTCAGGCGCCGTGGGAGGTCCTGGGGACAAAAGCACCCACCCTGGGCTTTCCAGAAAGGTGTGCCGGGATTCCCCTTGCACGGCCAGAGCTAGCCTCACACTGGTACAAGAGCAAGTGGAGCTTAAAGCCTCCACTTCTTTGGGCGTTGGGCATGGAGAGGGGAGTATCAGGTCCAAGCTCCTTCCATGGGGCTTCCTGACTTGACCCCACCAGAACGCCTTCCCTTGGCCTTGCTGGCCACACTGGCTTTCCAGGCGTTTCTCAAATACCCCACCCCATGAACACCCACGGCCTGTGCACTTCCTGACTTCTGCATACAACACTACTCTCTCCCTTCTTCAGAACTCCATCTCTTCCCCGACTTTGATGGGGCAGGTAGCAGGGACCCACACTAGGTTTCAGACCAGAGGCGCACACAGGCCTTCACTGAGCACCGCCAGTGGGGCGGGCGGCCTATGACATTTAACTCTAGATGAGAAAAGGAGGGTCTGAGAAAGGACGACCCTGGGCCAGGGCCAGCCTGTGTCCAAACACAGCTCTGGCCCACAGTCTGCCCAGCTCCCGTCCCTGCTCCATGTCCCTGGTCTGAGCCCTTTGAGTCATCAGCTTGGGAAACTGTCAGAAGCTCCGCTCGGAGGCAATTCCCGCATCCCCCTGGAAGCTGGCAGCCTTCCTGCGCGTCATTAACATCCCAGGAGGCAGGATGCACCCGGGATTTGGACTTCTGTGCTGTCAGCCCATTGATTGGAGAATAAAAGAGCAAAGGCACCGAGGAGCATAAATCCATCCAGTATTTAGAGGATTAAGGGCCTCTTAGCATCCTGCTACCTGTAATTACAGCCCCCAACCAAGAGGAGCCCCGTGATGGGGGAGAAGGAAGGAGCCGGTGTAACTGACATGGGCGCCCTGTCCGAATGGTTTATGGCCCGACCTGGGGCCTCCCCAAACAACTTCAGCCTGATCCCTATCGACCCTGGCTCCAAGGGTAGCTGTCTCTCGTG
This sequence comes from Talpa occidentalis, assembly GCF_014898055.3. Taxonomy (NCBI): domain Eukaryota; kingdom Metazoa; phylum Chordata; class Mammalia; order Eulipotyphla; family Talpidae; genus Talpa; species Talpa occidentalis. The sequence goes on along the minus strand of NW_023601433.1, from coordinate 82,507,558 downwards.
TTATCTGCAGATCAGCTCAAGAACCAAACAAGGCTTAAATTCCCACCCAGGGCGTGTTGGTGGATTAAAGCAAGGCTCCCAGACCTCACGTGGGGCCCCAAGGGAAGTCCGAGGAGCAGAGGAGGTGTGTGACCTCTGAAGGCGCGGCCACCTGACCTCGCCAGGCTTAAAAAACGCCACCCAGAGAGCCAGATGCGTGCGAAAGTGCACAGCGGGGCGCGGACCCTGCTCTTCCTCACTCCAGTGCCAGCCTGCGTGGGCGTTTTACTCTCTCGCCCAGCACCACTTAGGTCACCTAGATATCTGATGCTCTCCACAGCAGCAACCTTCGTCTGGAAAGGGCCGAGAGAAAACATTTCCAACTTCACCGCAGCAAGTCTACTCGATTCCACTGCTGTAGCGTAAATGCAGCCTGAGACGATCTCTCAATGAATGAATGAGCCAAGAAAACAGCCCAAGTTTTGTCCCCATGGGGCTGCCATTTGTGGACCCTATATTACCAAGCTGGTGAGATCCTCCAGAAGTGCATCAGCATCTTGTGAAATTGTCTTTTGTCCGAGGTAGAAAGGAGTCCTGAAGGGGACCGTTTTCTCAGACAGGTGGATGGCTGCGGCCTTGCCTCTTCCTCCTCCTGTCCCTGGGCCAGGGTGAAAGCAGCACAGAGACCCCGTCCCCTCCACCGGGACCCAGGGGCCAGGAATCTCCCGGTCTGTGCTCAGCCGCATCCCCAGGTTCCCAGGCCTGCCACTAGTAGGTGCTCAGTTAAACAAGTGTCACTCCTCTGAGGCTGCTGTATGTCTGGCTGTAACTCAAACACCTTGCCGGACTTTTTTGATGCCTTCAGTTATGGCCTGGCTGTTCCAGCATGTTCCGGGCTTTGAAAAAGTTCAAATAGAATTCCTGTGAGGGGCAGCCCCCTGTGCTGAGCCCCAGCCTCACAGAAATGTCCTTCCCTCTCCTTTGGGTCACCTAGCTGTGAACACGACCCTCACTGAACGAATGAGTAGAAAACAGCCAGGTGGACATTTGCACACGAATCATTCTGTGAAAGTCCCATCTTTCATCTTTAATTACTTATTAAAAGCAGACCAGATTGTCCTAACTGGTTACAGAGAACACGTGTTATTTTTTTAATTAAAAAATAGATAGATAAATAAACAAATAAACCCATGTGCAGACTGGGATAGAAAATTGAGAAATTTCTTCTAAAATACTTCACCAAACAGGTTGCTGAATCTTCAGAGCATGCAACACAGCTTGGGTGCTTACTGAAAATATCAATTACTGCTCCATGAGTAGTTCTGGGGTGGTGCCTTGGAATCCGCATTTAGAGGACACGTCCCCAGGTGGGTCTGTGCTGGACCCGTTTATCGAAAACTCTGGCATCTACCAATTGCTGCAGTTTTTGAGAGGACACTCCAAGATAGCAGAGCCCACCCACGCCCGCAAAGTCTCTGGATTTTCTAAAAGGGTCAAAGGCATCTCGTCGCAGTTCCAAAGGAGTCTGGCCTGGAAATTACCTGGGAAGGCCTTGCGGGCCAGGGCTCCCCAGCTCTTGAGCTCGGACACCTATTTGCTCTGTCTCCAAAGTACACAGAGGTGCGTCCAACTCAAGCAATTCAGGCTGCTTAATTACGCTAATTGCCACCCCAGGCTGTAAATTTTATGTTAATGCTCTACCAAGTGATTCATGTGGTAAATTACACACTTAAGATTTCACCGAGGTTTACCTTCTAATCCTAAACTCACTCAAGACACTAACGCCCAGGCCCCCGGACCTGGAACAGCTGGAACAGAGGGCCGGACAGGTAGGCCGGGACCTCACACAATGTCTCCTCAAATCCCTGTCTCCACCTCGAATTTCTCCTTGTCATCTGTCCTTGGGCAATTGGAACTCTCCCTCCCTTGGAGCAGGCAGGGCTCTACTTGCAGACAAATGCCCTGGCCACGTCATCCACTCCCAGGGATGGATTAAAGGCCATTCAAGAGAAAGAAAAGAGACAAAGGGCTCAACCTTTTAACCACCTCTTAACAGGTGTCTCCAAATCCATCTCTTCTTACTCTACACTTTCCTGGCAGAAGCCTCCAGGTTAATCTTCCTAAAGAACCTCTTAGATCATGTCACTCACAGCTCAAACACCTTCCATGGCTCCCACTGGCCACAGTCAAAATCCACACCTTTTAAACTGACTTTCATAGCCGGGCCCTGCTCTGCTTCTCCAGGGCTGCGTGGCCAAGTGCCCCCAACTCAAGTATTGGAAACTGTGTTGCGTTATTCACATCCCTCCAGGTTTGAGGCTCAGCCTGGTAATCCAGGCATAGAATCTGGTTAGAAGCAGACAGTGGCTGGGAAGACAGAGAGCAGGGGCTGAAACTCGGCAACTTGGACACCTCTCTGTTCCTTGTGACCCCTCTTCACGCTACCCTGGCACAGCAGCTGCAGGGGCTGCTCAGACGCCATAGCTGCACATCCCGGAGGGGAGGGCCAGGCAGAAGCTGCCTCCTCCTTTATGACCTAGCCTCGCAGTCACACAGCACCATTTTCACTCAAGTCCTAGGATAGTCCCGATTCAAAGCCAAGCAAATAACACCTACTTCTTAGCAGGAGGCATGTCCCAAGAATTTATGAGCATCGACTGACCATAAGCTCCTTGTATTTAAAGCTCCTTCATATATTTCATAGGAAGCAGAATTTCAATTTTCTAAAGCTCTAGTAGAAAAATGATACTCCTGATTTTACAAAGGCAGCTAAAACTTGCACTCTATCTCATTATCTCTGCAAAGAAAGTCCCCACCCCGCCCTGCAGGCCCATGGCACCCAGGGTCTCCCCCTGGGCATCTTAGTAACACTTTCAGATGCCAGTCCCAGTCTGTACAGCTCAGCGGGTAACTAGTCATCTCTGCCTTGTGGCATCTCTTCTCTCCACATCTTGCTACCTGGTGTGAGTGTTACAGGATCGAATTTCTCACATGGATACTTTATCTCCTCGGTTGCCCGGCCAAACCTCCATTATAATCCACATCTACTGGGTACTTCCTGGGGCACAGGCACACATTCTGGTCCTTTGCCAACAGTAGCTCACCTATCCTGGACAACAAGCTGGAGGCACAGGGATTAGTAACTCATTTTGCTGAAGGAAACGGCGGCACTGATAGGTGGCCTCACACGGCCAAGTTCACGTGGGCTGGGAGGCAGCCACACCAGAACACAAACCTGTTTCCCTGTATTCTGCGGTCTAATCTCGTGTCTTCTTTGTTAACCATCTCTTTCATCTGCATGCTTTCCATCAGCTCATTCAGGACATTCAAAGAGCTCTGTCAATTTAATCTTAACTTCTCTGCCTTGATTTGAATCTGATTTCTTTACCTGGGGCCTGGGTACAATGCCAGATAGCAGTCTGGCGTAGAGGGATTTTGTAGGAACAAATAAAGTTGTACCCAGTTCATATTCCTGGTTTGGTACAGAAAGACAGACACAGTGAGGAAGACTTTGGAAGAAAGGGCTCATCACTCCTTTTCCTGGTTCTGGAGTTGCCTTCACGGCCTGCTCCAAACCCTCCCTGACCTCACTGCGTGCCCACTCCTCAAAGTCAAACACCACTCACTCTTCAGACTTCGGCTTTGAGAAGGAGCCTTCTCACCCCCTGATCTGCCACCACCACCCCTGTCAAGACTACATCAGTTTCTCCATGATGCCTGAGTCGAATTATGCTCCCCCCAAATATGTCAAAGTCCAGGCTCCGTGTACCTGTGAATGTGGCATTATTTGCAAGTAGGGTCTTTGCAATGTCATCGAGGTCAGATGAGGGCAAATGTGGGTCCTAACCCAACAGGACTCATGTCCTAAGAGGAGGTGGGAAGAGATGCGGGGAGAGCGTTGCATGGCAACAGAGGCAGAGGAGGCACCCCTGGGAGCAGGAGGAGGCCAGGGAGACCCTCTCCTGCAGCCTTTGGAAGGAGGGCAGACCTACTGATGGCTTGATTTTGAACTTTGGTCTCCCAAACCCTAAGAATTGGTGTCGCTTTGAGCCACCCGCTTTGTGACACTTTGCTATGGCCGCCCGAAGGATAGGATTCCTCACTCCATCCCATGGCATTTCTTGAATGGCCATCTTCTAGAGAGTATCATCCCTGTCCCCCCGGCTACTGTGCCCGCAGAGAGCACATAGTAGGCCCTTAGTAAGGGGTCCTTGCATGCATACTTGGGTGGCGGTGCTTTCCCCGCATTCCTCAAGCATTGTCAAGGCATGAGGACCACACAGCCAGGGTGGGCGTCTCTCACGGGGACACACAGCGAGGACCCTAGGGATTCAGCAGGATCTGGAGACTTGTGCCTGGCCCCTCTAACAGACTTCACCCCACTGCTGGGAGGGAGCCTACAGGCCCCTAGCGGGCCTGCCTTGTAAGCTCCGCACCTCTGAGTAATTAACTAATGGTGGCTGGAAGTAATGAGACCTGTATCAGCGTGGACAGCCAAGCCTCCTTAGGAAGTCTGAAAACAAAGATTATCTGAAATGCACAAGTCTCAAAAGTGGGAAAATAAACCTAAAAGCTCCAACTCCCTGCCTCCAATCGAACAACAGACGGATTCCTGTGGCAGAGGCCTGGGATTCGTAGAGTAAGAACTGTTTTCAGCTGCTAACCTTTCTCCTAAATTGCCCATCCAAGATAGACCATTATTGTAATGAAATACCTCGGCGAGATATGTTCTTGATTTCAGCTAAAAGGTTTTTCTTTCTGGTAGCTGTGCTCGCAGACACTGCCTTCATTTGGGGAACCCTCCCTAGGTTGTCTTGAAAGAACGTCTATGGATCTCTTTATATTTGATTTGATTGGCTTCATCTCGGCATATGGGTCAGCACGCCACAATCCTAAGGATGATGAAAACTGGACAAGATGGGGCAGCCCCAAGAGAGGGTTAAGGAAAGAGAACCATCATTTCAGTGACAGAGACATGAAAGTAAAGCCTCGCGTTCTAGAAGGTTCCACGTCCTGTCCTGCAAGACAGAGCCAAAGGGAGAAGTCAGATCTGGATGTGTGCAACCTCTGGACCCTCTGGGTTGCCCAGTTTGAACTGTCAGATAGAAAGGCCATTGCACAGGACAGCCTCAGGAGGCGTCCATGTTCAATGCTAAATGCTAAAGTGCTGAGAATCCGACTTCAGGGAGACTGGGTGGCTGGAGGCCTTGTCAAGACATGACAAGGAGTAAGTGCTTGCATGCCAATTGGCTGGTTTGAGGTTCTGTTAATGTGTGTCTGCAACCTCCATCTCAACATCCATCCCAGAGGTCTCAAACTGAGGATTCCCGGGGCCAATCTGGCCCCCAGATATATTTTATTTAATCTGCCCAGGGTTTGTTGGTTTTATATTTTTCTTAGTGTTTTCTTACTGAAGAGTCAAGAGAAAGAAAATGGGAAATTTCACATTAAAATGTTCAGTTCCTCTTGAAAAATCCGAAATCCTGGCATTTCCTGCCTATCCCCCCCAACTCCACACCGTTAGATGGAGAATGCCCCCCGCAAGCCCCCGCCTTCCCCACTCCTGTCTGTGCTGGCTCTGGCTTAGTTTGGGATATCAGCTACCTTCCCACCCCCTCCACCTAACCACTAGGCAACACTGCCTTCCTAGCTATTCTGCAGTAACGAATCAAATGTCACGCTTTCCACAGACTCTCCACGCTCCCAGACAGAAAAATTCCCTCCAGGTCCTACTGTAAGTTTCCCTTTCATTTGGTTAACCCATTTGGGTATAGAGCCTCCCTTCTGTCTGGGTTATCTGAATAACTCCATTCATCCTTCATGAAATGCTGCAGATGCCACCTCCTCCAGGATGTCTTCCCTGACTGTTTCCCCTTCCTGCCCCTCTAGGATAAATTAAACACCCCTCCTTTGTGCTGTCATTAGCAATCTGCCCCCACCCCCCAATACAGGCTCTTACTACCCTGGAGTGAAATGTCTTTTTGTTCTCTGTCTCCCCCACTGAATAGGAGATCTGCTGGGTAGGGCACAGCATGTAAGTTCTATAAACCCAGCATGAAGTCTGGAGCATGGCACCCAGGAGGGTCTCTGAAAGTGTTTACAGGGCAGAGAGAGAAAAAAGGAAGAAAAAGGGCTGGTTGCTTAGGACAGTCAGAATACCGAGACCTAGAATACTTAATAATAATAATAATAATAATAACGCTTGACTAACTCGCCATGTTGGCTGAGTTCTGCTGGGAAGCAGATGCTGGGCAGTGGGCAGATGCACAGGAGCTGCCTGTGAAGTGCAAGGGGACAGGTGGCAAGGAGAAGGCCAGAGGGCAGAGAGGTGGGAAGGAGAGGGGCAGGAGGACCCTCTGCAGGGGCCTGGGGAGTACCTAACTCTGTCTGCAGGGCAAGCTGGGCAGGAAGAACCAGTGCTAAGCAGCACCTCTGCCATGCCCACTCATCAGCCTAGGGTATCTGGGGGCTGTGCCCCCCACCTGAACTCCGCAGTGAGACCCCAAGTGGCTCTGCCGAGGCTGTCGGCAAGCTCCTCCTGAAAGCCGGGAGATCTGCACGGCCCAGCTCCACCGCTCTGCCCGCCACTCCATCCTCACCACACTGCCTGTCCGGGAGGAAAGGGAATCTCTGCAAAGTGGGGTGACTTGGCCTGGGGTCACCCACACCGCACTGAAGATGCTCTGGATGTCCATACCGGATCAAGCTGGCTCCCAGGGGGGTGTGCAGCCCCCTGTCCAGGGATCCAGGATCTCAGCACCCTGGGAGAAAACCCCTGATGGCGAGAGGTGGGAGCTGATGGTCCAAAGCCAGTTTTACCCGCAGGGAGGGAGGAGGAGACCCAGGAGTGAGGCCAGCAGGCACCCCCGAGACTGCTGGCTTCCCTGGCTTCCCTCCGAGCGAGGAAGGAGACCGGGAGGCACCGGTCCTGCAGCTCAGCAGAAGGTGCGTTTCCGCCAGCCGGGGTCAAGCCCTCCGCCCCAGTAATGGTGATAACACCTGCCAGCGCCTCCAAGGACAGCTTCCTGAGCCCTCCTGGGAGCCCCGATAAGGCGCCTTTATCCCCCGTTTCCCAGAGGCTGAGACTGAGGCACAGGGAGGCGACTGGACCGGCAAGTGGCAAAGCTGAGCCACCCCCGGGCGACCCTCCCCGGCAGGCGGGGCTCTGCGCCCTAAAGGCCCCGCACCTGGCCGGGGAAGTGGGGTGTGTGTGTTGGGTTTGGGGTGCACGCCGGGCTCCCCGGGCAGGCGCGGGTGGACAGCGGCTCCAGCAGGGATGCTCGAGCGCCGTGCGGCCGGAGGGCAGGTGCCGGGCGGGGCGGGCCGGGGCGGGTGCCCGTGGGGCTCCCTGGGGCCGCCCCGAGCGCGGGTTCAGCGCCCTGCGTGCGAAGGGAGGCCGCGCCCCGGGCCCTGCTCGCGCCGTGCCTGCCGCCGCCACCCGCCCGGCCGCCCGGCCCGGCCACCGCGGCCGCCACAGACTCGGCGGCGCCAGCGCACCTGCAACAAGGCGGCCGCCGCCGCCCGCGCCCCGGCCCCCGCCCGCGGCCGCGCCGCTGATAAGGAGCGGGGAGGGGGCGCGGGGGGGCGCGGGGGGCGCGGGGGGCGGGGTCGGTCTCTCTGAGTCTCTCCCGGGTTTCACATTCTCGTCTCTGCCTCTCTGCGCCCCTCGGCGCCTGCCTGTGCGCCCGTGCGCGCGCGGGTGCGCCTCTCTCGGGTCTCCCCAGCCCCGCCGCACCCCTCTCTCTGCTTCTCTCCATCCAGCTCTTTCTGCTCTCCAGCTCTCTCCCTTCAGGACCCCTCTCCGAGCGCTGCGGGTCACACCCTGACTGTCTCCCGCCTTCCTTTGCCGGGGGCTTCTGCCCCCACCGGGGTGTGTCTTCTTTGCCCCTCACTCTCGTCCTCGTTCCCTCCTTTCCCTGCCTCTCCCTCTGGCTGCCTCTCCCCCCTCACCGCCTCCCCCACACACTCTGGAGTCCCCGAGCTCCCTCTGCATGGCACCCCGGCTTGCAGGAGCTGGGCCCTCAGAGCCAGCTGGAGCAGGGACAGCTGGACCCCGGGGGCTCGGCAGGTGTCCTGACATCCTGGGCAGGGCGGAGCTCACCTGGGCGCCTTTCATCTGAGACTCTCAGCACAAACAGTCATTAAGGCCCCCCTGGGGGCAGGTCAGGGAATATGGCAGCCTGGGTTGTTTGGTTATCTTCATTATTAATACGCACCCCCCTCCCTTAAATGGGTTTAGTGCTGGGGACACAATCCAGGCTGACGCCCAAGAGATTAAGGTCTCTGGGGTTGCACAGGCCGAAGATGACAAACTGATAGAGCACGGACATGAGTTTCTGTGCTTTCTTCCTGCAGCGGGGCCTCTGCCAGGAGCCCAGAGGCTGCCCTTCCCGAGAGCATTCCTGCCAACAAGGTGAATTTCAGAAAGGGTTCTGGCCCCGTGGCCTCCCACACCCAGGTGGGGTTCTACGGCCTCCCGGGAGATGCAGGCAGGGAGTCCACTGGGACCACAGCCTCTGGCTCTTGGATAAATCAGAGGAGGCAGGGAGAAGACAGGGAGACAGGTTTTGTTTCTGTATTCATTTCTCTGATCCTGTCGTGCATCCAGGTATTACCTGTATGTGCACAGCCAGGGGCCTGAGAAGCTGCAACTTGGGCTCCTCAGCAGCTGGGCCTGGGGCCAGGCCCCTGGACAGAGAAGTCTGTGTCCAAGCTCACGCACTGGGCCACAGCAGCTCAGCCTCATGAAGGCAATTCGGATGCACAGCGAAGCCAATTCTCCCAACCAACTTTTCCCCCTTAACTATTCCCCAGCATCACCACCAAAAAGGGTATCTCTGGCACCTACTCTGATGGAAGCAGTCACAACTTAACATGATAATGCTTATGATTTCAGCACACGTCTTGTCTCCATACAGATAAAGAGGAAAGCCTCTGGGGTGGCGGGAGTCGGGGGAGAGGTGACATAAACAAAATGCTGTGGACATGAGTCCATTGCATCGGCCCTGCCTTCGGTGTCAGGCCTCTGATCTAATACTCTCATTGAAAGGCTTTCACCGTGTGGTCTCAGGCAAGTCACTTGCCCGCTCTGGTCCTTAGCCACAAAATAAGACCTGAAGATTTCTTTGGCTCCCTCAAGAAACCAGGCCGTTTCTACCTCCCTACCTCATGCACATTTCCCATAAGAGAGACCAAAGTTGCAGCTCACCATGCTATTTTAACTCTCTATTTTGTTTTTGGTTTATAGCTGGGAGAATCTTCTTTAAAAAAAAAATAGACAAATTTAGGGAAATGCAATGACATTTTCTTTTAGGATACACACCGGGATGTATTCTCAATGAGCAGACATTCTTGAGAGCCGCTGTAATTCACTCTGGTAGTAAACACTACAGTCTACTGGGGAAGGAGCGAAAGCATGAAAGATTTTAAAGAAACATTTTGTTACCATTTGCAGATATTGAAAAAGATTTTGTCTAGTGTCACTCACTTTGACTGTCATGGAAAAGAGGTTCACCTTTCTGCTTAGCAGTAGTTCAGCTGATAACGCCAAATAAATCAAAGTGTTAATTGCTGAATCTAGCTGCTGGGTATACAGGTATTGACGGGCAAGTCCTTTCAACTTCTCTGTATGCTTGAATATTTTTCTAATAAATTCTAGGAGCAAAAGTCTAGAATGTCAACCTGCACCTCTCCCTCTTCTCAGCGATATTTCATCTGTAAATCAAACTTCTTGTCATTACAGATCAGGATCGAGCTAATAACTAAATTACATGCAGAATCTGGATGTTCGGTGGCTCCTTTTGAGAAGGAAGAAATGCCGCCTGCGTGGTGGCTGGAAGCTAGCCTGGAGGAGCTGCAGGAGAGGGCTGGTGCATGGAGAAATCTGGAATCTGATACACGTGGGCCACTGAGTCACACTCTGACCTCGGATAAGTAGGTTTTACCACTGGGTGTCCTGTTTTTCCATCTGTGAGATGGGAGTGATAACTCAGGGCTGTTGGGACAAGCAACAGATAACTTCCAGAAAGCCCTTTGAGCTTCTTGGAAATAGCACCGAGATATGATTAGGCGCTGGCCTGCGATGGAGAAGTGTGCCCGGTGGCAATGGGGATGATCTGAGTTCACTTTGGGTAGATGTGGTCATCGGGCTATAAACGGAGCTTTTCAACTTCTCCACCTGTTGACACTCACACCATCCCCGTCACTGCCACCACTGCCCTCCCAGCAGAGTCTCCATCACCCTGCTATCTCTGAAGCTCCCCTTATCACACAGCCTCAACTCTTGCTTAGCTCAGACCCCCGCCAAGCCTGAAATGCCTTTCTTCCTAAAACCAACTGCGCTCTCAGTCACCTCTTACAGTAATAATGTCAACAGGAACCAGTAATTACCACTCCAGCAGCCTCCATATTATGCGATGGATGGGCCCCGCGCTGAGTGCTTTAAAAGCATCGTCTCATCGGATCCTCACAAACACTCTTATTATCCCCTTTTTACAGATACTTTGAAAACCAAGAGCAACCAACTCCAGAAAACATTTCCTCCCTATTGCATGAAGACCCAGCTCCTGCTAGAGGCTTTAAATACATGATGCCATGGACTCCTTACCTCCCTCCACAGATAACCTACTGCCTAGTCTTAATACCCTCCCTTAACTGCAAATTTCAGTGCATTTTCTTTGACTTTGTCAAGAAGCTGTTTTGTAAGTTTCCCTAGTATTTCAAGGGGTGCAGGCCTGGAAGGTGTGTATTAGTCAGGGTAGACTAGCTGCTATAACAAACAAAACTCTCACATTTGGTGGTTTATCACAGTTTGTTTCTCTACAATGCTCAGAAAAATAAAACTCAGCAGAGGGCTCTGTTCCATACAGTCATTCAGAGATCCAGGCTCCTTCCATCTGGGAGCTCTGCCCTTCTGTATTATCCTAGAAGTCTTCAGTTAGCAAGTGGACAGAAAGAGACCAGAGGAGACAGTGCAGAGGGCCTTTGGGGCCAGGCCTAGAAGTTGAAACTATCACTAATGCCCACCCTTTGCTGGCCATAACTCAGTCACATGCTCTTACCCAACTCCCAGAGACACTGGGAAAGCAGTGTAGCTCGCCTCCCAGAGGATAATGACAAGAATGTCAACCGGTAAACACAGCAGACTCTGCTGCAAAGTATCAGGAATACAGACATGGAGCAAAGAGACATTCTTCTTCTGGAACAATTCCAAGGTTAAACATTGCAGAGCCATGAGCCTCACCCCTGGCCTGAAGTGACCTCTCTATAATATACCAGCTGGGATTTCTAGCCCTTTGAATACAAATATCTGCCCTGGACGTCTTGACTCCCTGCTAATAGAATTTCCTCAAGGCAACAATAGGAAGTCTGACCACTTCCAAGGTTAAAACCTATCAATAATCCCCCAAGGAAAAAAAAAAAATCTCTTCTTGGCATGTAATCCCAGTCCCTTTGTACAAACATCAAACTTCATCTTCCATGACGATCACAGTAGGGCCTCACTTCATGGAGCTACTCATCTGCAAAACTGAGATGACAGTATCAGACTTGAATCACTAGTGTGAGAATTAAATGAAAGGGAAGTAGGGGGCCACCAACAGTAGTTAACACATAGGAGGGAGCTGTTCTGCCCACACTCTAAAGAGTATTCTGGTCGACCTATCAGTGTATTTCCCTCACTCACCTTCAACGGAGTGCTTTAAAACCTTTTAACCCTGCTGAGTCTTCAGGTTCTATATGCTGAATCATAAGATGAGAGAAGACAAATTAGGAAGAAGATCCATGGTCCAGTGGTTTTATTTTTGCAATGTTTAGAAAGCACAATGAAGAACTTGAATTATTGGGAAATTCCTTCTTGGATGTTGGTGTTTGTTAACAGTGTTGGGGGACTCGAAACTCATGGATACCTTAGGGCTAAAAGTGAATGAATATATGAATGTCTCACTTGGCCCAATAACCAGTCAAGAATGTATCTATAAAGGACAGATTGCAAAGATGGATTTGGAAATAAGTGTACAAAGAAGGAAATAAGTCACCAATCAGAGAACCACTTGCCCGATATTTATCCATCCTTCTACTCTTTTTCTTGTTGTGAAAAAATATATTTAGATTTGAAACAAAGATAGTTTAATGCACTGAAGACTCTTTTACAACTTTTTTTCATTTGACCTATCATTAATATCATTACTTAATAATAATCATTAGTTAATATCTACTATTCTTTAAGCCCTTGTTTTTTATTTTTAATTTTATTTATTTTTGCATAGAAAAATCAGGGTTTAGATCAGAGATACCGGGTGGATGAGAATATTCACCAGAGACAGAACAAGTGGGTCTACTGAAATACAGCAGGTGTGATGGGAGAGGTCTGCTGCGCCATGTGTGGTCAGCTCCCTGGCCAGGATCAAACTCAGGCCGTAGCATTGATAGCACTAAGACTTAACCCCTAGGCCACCAGGGAGGCCCTAAGCCCTTAACTGTAATCACACTATATAACTGCCCCTTATATAGCATTGCCATATCTTCTGTAAGAATCTATTGTCTACTGCTGAGTAACTTTCTTTCCCCAACATGTTCTTATAACTATTTATATTACTATCTGGCTATTCCTCATACCTCAATGATTATCACTCTATATTATTTTCCCATTTTAGGGGCAAAGTACAGTTTTAATTACATTAATTTTATTATTTATTATGTTATTGGATATCCTTTTACAACTTCAATTTACTCTTTGTAACATCCACAGTGATATATTTTACCCTCTAGCCTTCTTCCTTTTGATGTTTAAGCTTTATTCATTTCATTCTGACTTGGTTTCATAGAACACTCGATCACCTGTAGTTTCGCTTTTCTTTTATGAATAAAAAAATCTCCACCCAAGTTTCAGATAAAAGTTCTTTTTAATGCTTTTATAATCTCACTGTTTACAGGGGACTTTTAATTTACTTTTATTAATTTTGTTACGTGGCATAAAGTTTGACTTTGTTTTGTCAACTAGTTTATCATTTGCCATTTCTCACCAATTGATCTTTTCTCCATTGGTTTCAACTGCCATCCTTACCTTGGATTATTTCCTTTTCCTGTGCTTGGGATTATTTATGAGTTTAGACATATAACTTCATATATCCAGCCATCATTTTTTGCATTAGGCTTATACTGTTTTAAGCATTTTAGCTTTACTACATGTTTTACATTTGATAGTGTAAGGTCCTCTCATTTTCCACATAAAAACTTAGAGTCACCTAATTTTTGCTTTAAGATCAATTTCACTTACTTATAATGAGGTTTTTTTTTTTTTTTTTTTTTTAAATCTTTTTCAGGGCCTCCCCAGTGGCGTAGCGGTTGAGCGCTGGATTGCAAAACTGCCTACAGCCTACGCAGCTTCGATCCCCGGCTGCCGGGCGTGGGGGTCCCACATGGCGCACAGACCTCTCCTGCTGCCTGCCGCTCCCCTCAGCAGTGTATTTCGTCGGTCTGCCTGTTCTGCTCCCCGCTCTGGCTCTAGTAAATTCTCTCACCCTCCCGCACTTCTGTACCCAGTGCTTAAATAAATAAATAAATAAATAAATCTTTAAAAAAAAAAAAAAAAAACCTTTTTTAGAATTTCATTAGTTTAATTTAAAAATCTAGAGGATTATTTCTGAAAATTTTCCACTGATTCAATGAGCTCATCTGCAAATAATTATAGTTTTATCTCTCTCTAGTTTATCTTCATCTTTTGTTTTTTTCTGCTTTATTACATTGGCTAAAATGTCTTTAAAGTTATTAAATTAGGAGTTGACACAGGATTCCTTGCTCCTGACTTAAATAGGAATGTTTCCACTATGAATGATGTTGCTAAGTGATGTGAAAAAGATAACCAGCACTACGTTCTTCTTCATGAAACTTCTTATTCCTCTTGTTTTAAATTACTTGGATTTTGAATTTATCAAACGCCTTTTAGATCGACATGAAAGTAATCCCATGAGACTACCTTCTATTTCTGGATTAGGCCTTCCTTCATCATGGTGATTATTTTACTAAAATTTAGGACTGCACTCCAGAGGGTACTGGGGGGTCCCAGCTGGAGGGGGCGGGTCTTCAATAGTAGGAGTGGGCTTAGGGAAGGAGCCAGGAAGAAAGAAGAGGAGGTTGGGGTTTAGAAAGAGCAAGAGGCCAAGTGGAGCTGTTCACACCTCTCTTTCTGCTACAGCTAAGATCTCACAAAAGATTCTATTTGACCAAAACTTGCTGTTAACAAAAACACTCCTTTCACATACATGATTTAATTTCCAGATTTCTCTGTTTGCTAGGTTGTTGTTTATATTCATAAGCAGGTTTAGAGGACCAACCTGTGATTTTGGGTTTTGCTATGAAAGTCTCCCCTCAGCCCCAGGGAAACCAGGATGGCTGATCACTTGAGAGTTTATAGAAAATAATAATTTATTATCTCTTGATCATGGACTATAACTCACTGATAATTTCCTTTTGATCCAGAATCTTGTTTTTAGAGATGACACGTGTCAACTTTGCAAACCTGTTCCCTGGTTTTTATACATGTATAGACACACACATATATAATATACACATTCATATATTAATTTTGTGAGGAAATTATTTCCCTAGAATGTTTTCATTGTCACTAAGATTTTTCAAAATGATTAGTACAGACCAGGAGTTTTTAATTGGGAGTGATTTTGTACCGTAGGGATATTTGGCAATATCTGGAGACACTTTTGGTTCTTATAACTGGGAGCAGGGCTTGCTCCTAGCATCTAGTGGGTGATGCCAGCGATGCTGGCAAAAACCCTACAGTGCACAGGACAACTTCCACAACATAGAATGATCCAGACCCAAGTGTCAATAGTGCTGAGGTGAGAGAAATCCTGACACAGTTACCTACAGCACTAATAACTTTAAGTAGGCCCTTTATAGCCAGCTATTTTGTTTCTCGTGGCTAGCTTGGGAAGTTCAGGTTTTCTCTTTTTAACACTTCTGTCAACTTCTCAAGAATTTGTCCCTTTAAAGTGTGTTTGGGGCCCTCCCTGGTAGCCCAGGTGTTAATGTCTCAGAACTATCAAGCTATTAGCAGCCACTGCTGCATGAGTTCCATCCCCAGGCAGGGAGCTGACCCACATGGTGCAGCAGACCTTTCCTGTCTCCCCACTGCTCCCCTCAGCCGTGTATTTCAGTCAATCCACCTGTTCTGTTTCCCACTCTGTCTCTGGTGAAACTTCTCCCTCTCTCCTCCCCCACCTCTGGCCTGCACCTCAATTCTTGCATGCATAAATAAATAAAAATAAATCTTAAAAAAAATAAATAAAATAAAATGTGTTTGTTTCCTCAAAGAACAATCTCTTGTGTTTGCTTTTTCAGTCCTTCCTTTCAGTTTTCATAGTAACCTCTTCTTCCATGTTTGCTTCATCTGTTCTGATGATTTTTATTTCTCTAACTTCTTATGGAAGAGAAGTAAAGTGTGACTCTCCACTGGGAGAGAAGGGGGCTCTGCCCCCCAGCACCTAGCAGCATAACACCTGTCCTGGCCCAAGTCCTCACTGCATCGGCTGGGTCCACTCCTCTTGATCTGCTTTAACCAGGTCCACAGTTACAAAATGACATTTGTTTTCAGAAAGAGGTAGAAATTGAGATTTTTAAAAAAAGATTCATAAGGAGACCCTGTTGTGCAAGCTATAAGGCAAGCGGATGAACAAAGAAGGTTAAAAGGTTGGAACCAAGCCCAGCGGCTGGAGGCCAGGCACAGCTCTCTGAAGGCCAAGGAACCAGGGTGAGGCCAGACCCAGGGCAACGGGACAGGGCTAAGGTGGAACATCTGGAAGGGAGAATGAAGTCCAATAAAAGTACCAAAAGTGGATGGCGATAGCAGAGGTGATGAAATTGTGCTGAGAAGGCAGACTCCCTGCACAAAGGACTAGCACCAGGCTCCAAAGCGGAGGCAGTGCTGGAGGAGGGCTGGGCACGGAGCATCCTGGGGAGAGCAAGCGCATCGCTGGGATTCCCTGGCAACACAACAGGTAAGTAGCCCGAGTCCCGGGCCTGCGAGGTGCAACCCATGCCCGTGTTGTTCTGATTCTAACCTCTATTCCACGCCACTACATTTCCTCTCAAATTACCCCTCGCAGGTAAGAACTAGTCCAAGAATCTCACTACAAAGCACTTTCTCCAAAGTCCTCTGCGTCACACTTCCGCCCTGAGGAAAACACCCACAACTGGGAGCTCGGCTAAGCTGGGAGAAGTCCACACGCACAGCATAAATCTCCACTTTACAAGAGCAAGGAAAAAATCCCCCTTGGGTAGGTTCTGGAGATGGCCCAAAAAAGACCAAGTCTGGGAATTTGGAAAGAAAAGTTAAAATGGGTTCGACAATGATCTGAGAAGTTGTCATCCCCAAGGCACCCACAGCCATGGAGATTGATGGCAAAGGGCTCATTATCTGATGATGGGCCGGTAGCCAGATGCCCGTGGGCAGCCTGGGCGCAGCCGGAGCACCTCCCTCCCCTGGTGCCTGCGTGCAGGGCGCCGTGGCTGTGCCTCTGTTTAGGGTGCACTTGAAGGTTTTTTAATTCAAGTCAACAAACGTTGACTAACCCAGAGGTTGGAGATCTGGGGATCACAAAGAACGATTTCTCTCCACAGAGACCTCAAGCATCGGGAGACAGATTCAGCGACACAAAACTGCAGCAAGGTTCTCCATAAATCAGGTGCTGTTGCCAAAAAAAAGTGGGGTTTGGGTGGGAGGAGAGATGTTCCATGGAATATTATTAAATGGAATATTATTCAGTCATGAGAAAGAAGGAAGTTCCACCATTTTCGACAACATGGGTGGGCTTTGAGGGGATTATGCTCAGTGAAATAAGCCAAACGGAGGTGAACAGAGCATAGTATCGCCTCTGCGTGGAATCTAAAAAATGAAAAATGGTCAAAAGTAGCTGCCAAGGGCTGGGGTGGGTAGGTAATAGGAGAGTTTGATGAAAGGACACAAACTTTCAGCTCTTAGATGAACAAGGCCTGACGATTCAGTGTAAAACATGGTGCCTATGGGTGATAACACTGTATTGTATAATTAAAACTTGCTAAGAGAGTAGAATGATAAATATGAGAGGCGATGAATGTTTTCATTCACTCAATGCGGACTCTATCAAATGTGTATATATATATATATATATATGTATGTATGTATATATATCAAATCTCTATGATGTAGAGGTATACTTTAAACATCTTATGATTTTAGTTGTCCACTAAACTTTAATAAAGCTAAAATTTCTTAAAAATGAAAAAGCAATTTTTAATGAAAAACACTGACCTCCTCGACCTTAAAATAAATGGCCGTGGGTGTCTGACATATGGTGAATCCTCAATTGCAGATATTAGCACTGATATTATCACCATTTATAATCTAATATTTTAATTGATAATATTAATCATATGAACACTACTATTTTGATGCTATCATTATAATAATTACCATTATCAATGTGATATATTCAGATAATTACTTATATCATCTTGTTATTTAATGTCATTTTTTATTACTTAATGTAAGTGTTGATGTGAGTCCTTATCCTTTGGGAATGCCAGCGTCTTGCACAATATGTACCACGTAGCTTTTATGGAAATGACCACCTGACAATTCTTTACTCTTTGTTTTGCAGGTTGTGGGAAATGCCTCTCAGCTTAAGAACATGGATTCAAGCCAGACGTATACGCCCTGTGACCTTAGGCAAATTATGTAACCTTTTGTACTTTCATTTTCTTATCTGTAAATTAGGCATAAACTGGTACCCATGCCAGAGGCTCATGAAGTGTGATCGGGTTAATCCTAGAGCACACCGCTGTGTACGGGTTTCTGGTTGTCGTTTTTGATCTACAGAGAGTCCCTGCACCCCAAGTCCCCGTGCACCCCTGAGCTACCATTTTCCTGGTGGGTCTGACTGGAGAGGTCACTGTGAATGTGGCTTAAAGAAAAGCTGAGAACATGGTCACAATTTACCTGCAGTGGAACAAGAACCCAGAGACAATATCCTTATAGATGAGGTTTGCCCAAAACTTGGTACTGAAGTCTCTGAACTTGGACCAGAACCATTTGCTATTTCAAAAGTGGGTGGGAAAATTTCCTCAGAGCAACACAGATCTTTCTTCCCAGTGTTTTCTCGTTGGGCAGCCTATTATTTAGTCATTTTTCACTCAACAAATATCTATGAAGCTGCTACAATGTCTCAGGGAATGTGCTAGTAGCTAGGATCCAGTTTGGGTTTATCCTTGTAATTATATAGAGATAGATAATGAATTATCAAAAATATAACATCATATATAATATGCAAATATATGACAGTGGAATATAAATAAAATATTTCATATACATATATAAATTATTAAAGAGCTAATGATCTGTTCTAAAAATAATAGGTTTATAATATATACTACATATTATATATATGTATGCATGTATAATATATTAACACACCTACATATATATATAAAACATACATATATCTATCTATCACAGATATATACATATCTATCTATCTATATCATATATCATCTTTATCATAGATGGGGCCCACCCTCAGACCACCTGAGTCTAAGCTGCTTACAGCAGGCACCTCCCACCTGTGACCTTGGGTTAGTGTCCCTACTTACCTGAACCCCTGTTTCTTCACCTGTCAAATTGTGCATTAATATAGCTGCTCCCCAAGGATGCAGATTCAGTGAGGAGCTCTAAGTCCCAGGCCCAGCAAGAAGCCAGCTAACACAAGCTGCAATAGCTCTGATTGTTGTGATTCTTCCAGTCAGTAACGGCAAAGCAGAAGGGGTACTACCTTAAAAGCACTTTTTTGAATTAGAAGAGTGATGCATGATGAAGGATACTTTGTTGAAGTGTTCTGTTTTTTTTCCACTGAGGGTTTTCTTCTGTTTTGTTTTCTTTTTTAACCACCAGAATGGACTTTACTACCTTCTACTGCATTTTTCTGTTGCACTGATTATTTTTGAGGGCCCTTTGCCTTTAGTCAAGTGTCCATCTCGACTGGGGCTAAAGAAAAGAACCTGTGTAAGGTGACCAGCTGTCCAGGGCTGCCAAGGCCTGAGGGGTTTCCCAGGAATTGGGCATGTCAGTGGTAAAAGCAGGACAGACCTTGGCAAACTGGAATAGTCGGTCTCCATCCTGGGCCTTCACATACAACAGAGCACGTGAACGCACTTGTCAAGTCTCTGTGTGGGCACCAATGTGGGCCTCAGAAAGTGAAAGTGATTCCTGGACAACTCACAGATGGGCCGGGCACACAGAGGACAAAGTCTGTGTGACACAGCAGGGCAGTGGACCCTTCCACCCTCACAGGACTACGCTGTGGCACACACAATCTTTCGGTGACTCAGCAAGCTTATAAGCAGGAGGATGGTAGGATTTTTGAGTGATCTGGCCCTCAGCTTCCAATTACTCAGGGCTCCTGACAGTAGGTGTGACCCCTGAGTCACTCTGGGAGGATTCAGGATGTGGATGGGAAGGAAGGATTAGCAGGTCCATGCGGAGCGTCAACGTCAACGTGATTGCCCTCCCTTTGTTGTGAGAGTGGGTCCTGGATTCGAGTGCTGGCTCTGCTACTTCCTAGTGACATGGCTCTAGCCCTGTGAGCCTCAGTTTCCTGTTTGGGGACAGAAGGTGAGAATGGACACCCTTCCTTAGTATAAAAAGGTCATATCAACAGGACTTCGCAAATGGTTGCCATAACTGACATTGGCTGTTACTACTGTATTAACATTATTGTGAATAGTATTGACATCACTTATTGTGAGCACGGCTACTTTCCATTGTTGCTCATTATGTAAGTCATTTAAAATAACCATAAAGCCCCCACTCAACACTTTTAGGCACAACTGCAATAATTTAGAAGTGGTGGTGAATCTACTTACAAGCTACGTAAAAATGATATTTAGCTAGAATGCATCCAAAACACATAGGCTAAATACAAAATATTTTTTTTGACAGTCTCGGAGAAGAGAATTCTTCTAAATGCTCTTAGTCTAAATCAATCTCTCCCAATGTATATTCAAGAAAAGGATGTGTTATTTTGTAAAATAAAATTAAAATAAAAGGAGGGGGTTGCAAAGTTAATGTATTTGGGAAATAGTGAAGTTAAGCCACATTCAATGGATTTCTTTACTGCAGAATTTCTCAGAGCTCTTACTGCATGGATAAATACTGTGGGCCTTCCATAGGGAGGAAGAGTATGTTACACACTCCCCACTTACTTGGCCATAGTGGCCTTTGTTCATTAAAACATGAATGAATGGATGGGTGTTGGGTGGAAAAGAGCTGGAAAATCCTGATCTGGATGTTTCTACTCCAAGTCCTAGTTTTCACCTCATTTCAGTCCATACCATGTTGCTTGGTTTCCTTAGAAACTGGTACTTTCTTCTTGGTCTCTGAAATTTTCCACTTGGTCACCCAAGAGCTCTGACCTATTCCCAAACTTGGTCTTTAATCCTGGGTGTGTCTGGGCCTTCCCCACTGACCTCCCAGCATTGGAACAGTCATGGATCTCTCTGTCTCATCTCTCCATTCTGGGAAACAGTTTCTTTTTTATCTACCAAAATGTTTCATTTTCCTACAAGAGTATGGCTATGCTGTGAAGATGGTGACCATGCTGATGCCCTTCCTGGTTCCTTGCATCATCAACATGGTTCATTATTTTCATCATCACCTGTTCTTTTCAGAACACGTACTATGATGACCCTTGAAACATGGGAATATTTGTATCCACATTTCACAGAAGAAGAAACTGTGTTCAAGAAGAATCTGTGACTTTACCCCAATCTTCCAGCAAGTGAGTCCCAGAACCTGCATTCATAGGTGCCACCAGAAAATTGACTTAATTCAGAACACATTTTTAAATTACATGATGCTGATTCTCTCAAAAATACAGGTCTTATCGCACACAGAAGACCTGAAAAACCTCTGTTTCCTCCAAATACTAACCCAGGATTCCTAAAAAAGTACCACGAATATCCCAAGTCCTCTAAAAAATGGCGGCCAATGACCTGATGCTTGAGTAACAACATCTACCTTACACATCACCTTGGTAGTAGACACAAAGGCATACAGTCCCATGTAACTGGGAACGTGACTCACAATTGCCTTGGCTTTATCCCATCTCTGCCATCGGCATTCTTTTATTCTATCCGCACCTTAGTTTTTTTCTCATCTATGCAATAGGGTAACTCAGCCCTAAGGGAAACTGACCTGACCCCACGGCCAAAAGATATTCCCCTCACCTCAGCTTCTTGGAGATTGAATCCTTCAACTAATTAATAACAGGCCGAGAAATCACCTCCACCCACTCCCCCACCCCAGCCAGAGGAGATAAGGCAGTGCCCTACTTCCTGCAGCAAACTGTCTCCTTGTCACGTTGTTGGCGCCACTGAGGTGACTGGCGCCCGCCGCCACCTCCCACCCCATGAGGTGGTAGCTTATCTTCTGAGGGTGAAGTGAAGTGATGCGTGTGTCCACAGAGGGGCCGACTGCAGAGAGCACTTGCAGGCTTGTAAAAGGTGCTGTATAAATCAATTATTAATACTAATCAGAGCATAATAGCACATGAGCAGGAGACGGGAAGCCTGGAGTCAGGTACCACACCCTCTTAGACACCGCCAGGTATCCCACGAATTATGAAGAGACCTGAGGAGAAATGACCTAAGAGCAATAGAGATTAGCCCTTTCTAGAGAATCCCACCTGGCCTTTCAAAAGCCTCCGCCTGGCAGTACTGCCTGAGGGATAGAAGGTTCCGGAACTTTGGAAATGTGGGGCATTGAGAGCACGATTTTAGTGCCAATGCTTAGTTCTAAGCTCTTTGTTGAATCCAACGGGGACTGTAGTTTGCCCTACTGAGCGGAGAACATGGTGCCCACCCAGACTGGCATCCCAGGTTGCCACTTTCCGACACCGGGAGGCGCCCTTCACAGAACCACTGAGCAGGATTTATTTTTTCAAGTCACTTCCTGTTTCTTCAGGAACACGTACCTTGTGAGCTGGGGACAATAGGAAAAATTTATTCAGGTAATGGATGTGGTGAATTGATTTTTTTTTCCTATTCTCCTAACCTTCTAAGAGCCTGGTCTGGTTGGATGACTCTCCTGAGAGCACCCAGATGTCTCTGAGTTGGGTAGAAGTTACACAAACAGAACTTCCCTCAAAATTCATTTGGGCTTTTTCAGAATCAAATAGTACGCATACTACGGCACGGTGAGAATCCACTGGAGTTGAGGTGACTTATACAAGATGGACAGTGTTTAATACTAACCCAGTCCTAAAGGTTGGGTACCTCTGTCCTCAGATAAAATAGTGATAATAAAAATGAGTATTTATCCAGCATGAATCGCCTGAGAATCTAACGTACCAAGAAAGGTGACATCAGAGGGAGGAAAGAATCTTGGAGGAAATGAAATGGAGGCGATCTAGGGAGAAGGGAGGGAGGTCTGGGTGGGTGAGCAATGACGAGCTAGGCAGTAGACACCAGCTCCAAGAAAAACACCTGGAATCGTCTTTCTTTTCCTTATTAAAGGTGATGTATTTGGCAGATCCCCCCAAAAATGTCCACATCCTAATCACCAGAACCCAATGAACCTGTGAATATTGTTTTCCATAGGGAAAGGGACCTTGTAGATATGATTAAATTAGGAATCTAAAATGGGAGGTCATCTTGGATTAGCCAGACGAAGCCAATGTTATCCCAAGGTCTTTCTAAGAGGGAGGCAGGAGTATCATAGACAGAGAGGAAGAAGTCGTGACGAGCAAAAGTTGGCATCATGGGGATGATGGTTTTGAAGAATGGAAAGGGGCCAGGAGCCAAGGAGTGTGAGAAGTTTCTAGAAGCTGGAAAGGACAAGGATACAAATTCTCAGTATAATCTGTAGAAGGTATGCAGCCCTAGGGACAGCTTCTTTCAGAACTTGTGTCCTTCAGACATGTAAAATGGCAAACTTGCTTTGTTTTAAATCATTGTGTTTGCAGTCATATGTTATGGCAACAATCAGAAGCCAACACAGTGGGTAACTTGGCCTGATAGTCAAAGCAACACGTGTGTGTTTGCTTTGCAGAAACATGCTGAAGAGATGTGGCCAGAGATGGGGTATCATGCATGATTTATTTCTGATCATCATTCACTTGCTGAAGTTTGGAATTGGTTACTTAAACATTTAAAATAGGTTCGTGCATTTATTCATCCAGCCAACACATATTTATTGAACAGCTCCCTATGGGCCAGGCCATCTCCCCAGTCTTGGGGATGCAGATGAGAATAATCCAGATGTGAAAATGACAGCCTACTGGAGACACACATGGTGACTACCACGCAATGACTCACATCATTGCAGAGAGTGATGAAGGCGAAGAAGACCATGAAGAGTGGTCAGTGAAAGCTTCTGAGAAGGAGACGTTAGAACTGAGATGAGCCTGTAAAGCCCTGAGGAGACCTCATGGACAACCCCAAGGTTGGAACTGGCTTGGTAAGTCTGAGGAATAGCCAGGCAATAGACCAGTAAGATTAAAATTGAGTCAACCTGGAAGAAAATGAGGTCAAGGAGGGATCTAGGGATAGATTATATAAGGTCTTACAGGCTACAATAAGATGTAGAATTTCAGTGGATGTGAATGGGAAACTACTGGAAGGTTTTCTACAGACTTAAATGATCCTTTATATACTTTCATTAAAAAAAATCTATAGTGATGATGTAACAACATCACCCTTACTGACATTCCAAGGTGCTTCCTTGAGCGTAAGAGAAAGGATACAGACCTAATCCACGCCCACTGCAAGTGTGTTCTGCAAGTCAGCATTTTTGGCCAGGCATGCCACAGAAAGAAACAGGGTGAGGACAGTGGCTGCAAATCAGTATTTCTCAAACTGTAGGCTTCAAGGACCCTCAGCATCAGAATCCAGAGGCAGAGTCCTAGACCCCATCCAAACTTCCTGCTCTGGAATATTCTATGCCTAGGAGGGTTTGAGCCCTGCTGACAACTTTAGGGTCAACACTGCAGTTGGTGGCAGAGTCCTAGGGGACAGAAGAAATGAGGGATCAAACCAGTTTGGGGTGCTCAGGTTATTTTCCTGTGGGTAGCTCTGGTTCCTCCCAACCCAAGGTTACACAAAGGCGCCAACTGGGTTAGGTTTTCCGGGTTCTCACTAGTTCTTGTTTAATTACGCCGCTGAAAGAATAATTTGCCCTTATAGACAAACATTTCTCAAATTCCAATGGGCTCACTGATCCCCTGGGATTTTGTCAAAATGACTCAACAGGTCAGGGGCGGGGCCTGAGATCCTACATTTCCAACCTGTTCCCAGGTGGTGTCAAGGCTGCTGGTTCACGGACCACATGCTCTGGATGAGCAAGGGAACAGACATTCAAATCAACCGAATGCACCAAGAGCCCCAGATGGGTAGATTTCCACGAACAGGTGGGTAGTAGTTACCCCAGTGGGTTCTTGTACAGGGGAAGAGTGTCAGTTTCCATTCTGACAGTCCTTGCGGCGTTTGGGGTAAATTACTTAATGACCCTCTGCCTCCATTTCCCCATCAATAAAATGATTACAATGGGATACTAATGGTATCTACCTCTAGTTCTCACAAGGATTCAGCAAAAAAACACAGAAAAGCTCTGCATGTCGTAAGTGTTGAAACATGGTGACTATCAGTCTTGTTAACACATCTCTGCAGACGTAGCTTTATCAGCGCAGCATTTGCACATTCTGCTTCTCCAACATAGCCTGCCAAAGGGCCTGGATTCTGGCACTTCACAAGTGCTCCATAAGTCTGAGGAAGAAAGGAAGGAAGGAAGGAGGAAAATCACACCAAATCAATTCACCTTCAAAGCCACAGCCAACGCCAAGAATAGTGGGCAGGGGAATAGTCTACAGGTGTTGAGCCCCAACTCTGTGCTGGGCACGATGCCAATTGCTTTTCATACATGATTAGAGCTCATGCCCCCCGCCCCCTCAAGATCCCTAAGATGCAGAACCTGGAAATTTCAGGTTGAGGCTTAAAGAGGTAAATATACTTCTCAAGACCCCGTTGTTGTGAAGTGACAGAAGTGGGGTTCAAAGGCTACTTTGAACATTTCTGCCCAGGGCTGCTGTCTCCCAGCCCGTGACACCAGCTATCTGACTCCCAGTATTTCCCACTGAGAATTAGTCACAATTGGCTTTGATCACCTGGGCGGGCCCTGCAGTCTCAGGCCACGGCATTTCTCCGGGGTTCTTATCTTTATTAACTGTGAATTTATGTCCAGGTAGAGATAGGGCTCTGGGTGAAGGGCCCCCTGTCCACACCTGGGCAAGTCTTACCTGCTTCAAACAAGTCAGCAGGCAACTGGGAGTCTTTTAATTGCCTTCTTCCTCACTGAGCCCCCTCCCTCAAGTTCAAACCTGCACTGTAAACATGGTCTCCAGGACCAAAGGTAAGGGAGGTGAGGCAGAGGGTATTAACCTGCAATCCTTTGATAAGATCAGCATTTCACAGCACCATAAATTAACTCCTGTCCTCATCGCCTGTGAGGACTGCAGAAGATAAAGAGTCAAGTGTGGCATCAAGAGAGGTCAGCGAGGTACATTCAGAAAAGAGTGATGCTGTCATGGCAAGAGGCACCCACAAGGGTCCTCTCCAAGCAGGGGAAGGGTTTGACGCAGACCAGCCTGGTGGTCTGCGAGTTGGTGGCAGGTCTCCCAGAGAAGTGGTTGTAAGAAGGGGCACAGTTCAGCTTATGGCCAGTGACACCTACTGGGTGGCTTTCATTTCTCACCCTCTAAGTGTACAGTCTGAATACAGCATCGCAGGTCAAGGTTGTCATCCTGATGGTCAGGGCAAGCTTGGAGTCATTTCCCATAAGTCGTGTGCTTCTAGAAAGTCCTCTCTTATGATCCTGATTATTTGGCAGATCCCCCCAAAAATGTCCACATCCAGGGTCCAGTGATGCCTAACGAAGAGTCAGTTCCCAAGTATTCTTCTGCAAGATGGTCTCTTACTTTTTTACTTGTTGGCTTCCTTTAAACACAATTTGCTGAATGCCCACTAAACACCAAATGCCAATGTTATTGTAAGCCCTGGGGGTACCAGAGGATCCCAGATGTATATTCATGGCTTCCTTAAATTCCTGATCTAGCGGTGGATAAAGACAAGTGTACAGGAAACTGTAATATACTGTGACAAATTATGTGATGGGCGAGTACAGGTGGGTTCCCAACACACCCCCATTTGGGCCTGTTTTTACTCTACAGCAAATATAGGTCTCTTTCTTTACCCATTTGGAGTTGGCAAATACTTGGAGAATGCAAAATCATTTCATTATGAGCTAAATCTAATTTACAAGGTAAAATTGCTATTCTGATTTGTATAACACACTCCAAAGCCATTCATCGAGTGTGTTTAGACTTTCTGCTTCTTGGGATGAGTTGTTCCTTATCCCACACATATGTAGATGGGTCTGCAATTGCCCATACTTTAAATGGTTTAAAAATATCATCTGAATTATTCAAAATAAAATGGAAACCCATTCAGGCCATGCAGAAAACAGGATGAATCGAGTGTCTTTAAGAGTTCAACCTTGAGATATTGGTTTAATAGAGATTTGGTTAATTCAAACACATTCTTGACCTGAAAAACTATGTGCCCCCCTCTACAACTTACCAAAACAGAAGAGGAGAGGAAGAGGTGAAGGAGAAGAAACAAATAAAGAACTGAATGCCACAGCCTGATTTTCAAAATCAGTCTACACAAATATCTACACTTAAAGGTGCCCTTTACAGCATTACCTAAAATGCAAGAAGTTGGAAATATCCTAAAAGGCCATTAATTGGAAAATGGTGAAGTAGCAATTAAAGACACATGAACAGTTCTTACTGACATGCAAAAGAAATGCTTCTGCTTCTAGTAAAAAAATGTAGATATAAAATAAAATTTCACTATTTTATTAAAAAATAATTTTGAAATCAAGGACAAAGCACACACCAAAATAAAGATAGTATAGTTTAAACAAATGAAATTTGGGTCAGAAATCTTTAGACCAAATCCTGGCTTCACCACTCTATACTTGACTTACTTTGAGAAAATTAATAATCTCCCTCAACTTTTTTTTCCTCTTCTGAAAAATGGGATTCATATCAATACCTGCCTCATAGCACTGTTGTAAGAACAAAAAGAAATACCAAGAGTAAAGACTACATAATAGGTACTCAATATGATAAAACAATTAATGGAAATTAAAAAATATGATGGGCATATAATATAATCAGCTTTCCATAATTTGAATATACTATAGAGTATATAAGAGAGAGACTTAAAATTTTATAGTTAAAAACAAATCACAATTCTAGACGTCAAACTGCCTTGAGATGGGGCTAGTTCCTTTTAAGGGTGGAGTGGGCTTGGCAGGGACTGTGGTAATTGGTAAATCTGAACAAGGCTGAATTTCTAACAGCGATCATTGCTTAGCTGTTTTAGAGAAATTTTCAATCAAATGGTAAGCGAGGGTTAGCACCTCTGTGTGTTTGTTTCATGAGTATAAAGATTTTTTTCTTCAAAAATGGAGCAGGGAATTTTTGCTCTCTATGTAAAGTTAACTTACAAATAGCTGAATGATATAAAGGATAGACACTAAGGATATAAATCCCTAAGAAACTAGAGCTTTCAATTAGCTATTATCTTTTACCCTGCTTGAAGTTTAGAAAACAAATGGGGAGGGGAAATGATTTTCTATGAAAAATATGGTAACCAAAGAGACAAAGCTTCTATAAATAACTTCCCTAAGTCCAGGTACCCGAGGACTGAAAGTAGAGATGAAATGATGGGGTCACGAAGCATTCCCAAATCTTCCGTCTACCAAATTCTCAAAGGGATCAGTGATCCCCAAATTTTTGAGAAACTCCGTCTTACACCTTGAAACTTTAATGAGAAGAGTCCAGTGAAAGGATACCAGAGAACTCAAGAGACTGGAAGGGCACATTCAAAATGGTGGGTTGTACCAACCAAGGGTGCATTCAAAATGGCGGATCATACCTACCAAGGGCACATTCAAAATCTCCTTGGTAGGAGATCTGCCATTGTCTTCCTGGAGTGTCCAGCACACAGTAGGTGCAGAATGAATGAATGAAGGATGAAACAGAGTATAAAGATGACCCACACAAGAGGCGGCTTAACTTGGGCAGCTGGGTTCCATGTTGAATCTCAATTATTCATAGAAATCACCTTCTGTGAGCGCCCCGTTGTCTGAGCAAACCAATTAATGTGGCAATATTCAAAGTTTTCTATTTGGGGAGATGGAAGTTCTGAGGAGAAACAATCCACTCAACGTCAGAGGCATGAAAGGCCAACAGGTGGGAATCACACAGAGTAAATATTTAAACATGGGAAGTTCAATAGCTGTTAAATTGGTTCGGTAGCACAGCAAGCTCATTTTTAAAAATCAATGCCCTTCCTACTAGTAATGCACTAGTCTTCAATAGAAGGAAGGCAATTGAGTTGAAGTCACTGTGAATGAGAAGTCAGCAGGCGCCAGGGCCTCAGGTAAGTCCTCCCAAATTGGTCAAAAGACAAAAGCAAAACCATGGTAACAGCCATCATTAAGGACCATTCATGGACTCCTGAAGCTGATCGGAAACACAGATTTGACCTGGGTGGGGTGGGGGCAGAGAATGGGTGGGAAAAACAAACCCAGCATAGGAATAGGGAATCCATGATTTTTTTTCCAGAATTTTTTGAACAATCAGGGAATTGGCTGCTTAACCTGGTTACAGGTAGAAGCTGTGTGACCTTGAGTTAAGAATTTGATCACCCTGATTATGGCAGATGCCACAAATGCCCTCCCCACCTCTCCTGTTTCTTCACTATTTCAAGGCAGACATTCAGACTTCAGGCTCTCAGTTCCTGCACTGGACCAAGGACTTGGCCTGGGGACAGGACTTAAAGAAAGTGACCTGAATTAAGGGCCCCACACAGCAGCCCACAATCATTGAATACTGGGGGTGGCCCCTTATCTGTGGTGTGTGCTTTCTACCTAAAGACGTCCGAGTGGAGCGGGGTCCCTCTTATCCACAGAGGTGACCCCTACTGCACACATACCTTCCCTCTGTGTTCTCCACTCCCCAACCTATGCTCAGGATCACCTCCCAAATAAATCGTATTCACCCACAGTCTGGTTGCAGGTCAGGACATCACTTCTGGGGACCCCCCCACAAAAGACTCAAAGCATCTGCCTCTGTATCTGTAAAATGGGGCAACATTAGCCACAGTGTCCCAGGTCACCTTGAGAAATGAGTGAGATAATGCTAGGAAGGCTGATGGGTCTGATTACTATTAACCCCATGGGTCAAAATAAGAATTTCCCTAGATGCTTGAAAGATGGTGGGCAATGAAAAGGCTTTGTTTTCTTCTGTAAGTTTTTTATGCTTTGAAAATGGGCTTGGAGGCAGCAGGTCATCAAGGACCCAGGAGCCAGGCTACCCAGCTCCAAACTGCCGTTCTGTCCACTATTAGCTGTGGGCTCACTGCACCAGCCTGTGCCTCAGTTTCCTCAGATGGGAAATGGTGGAAAAGTGTTTCTCCCTCTTAGGTTTTGGGGGCATTCCAGTGAGAAAATATTTGTGAAGTAGTCAGCCTAGGAGCTGGCACATGATGAGAGGATTAAGCATTAACTGTTGTAATAAAAGAGGATGAATAAATAATAGATAGATACTCTATATATTCAGTGTCTAAACAAATAGTTCCTGGATCAGGGTTAAAATGTGTTAAACAAGCTTCCTATGAAGAATGAGGCAAATTAAGCTTCCAGTAGATTGTTTTTAAAAATAGTTTACTACCTCTGCTCTAGAAAGAATACTGAAATGGGTTACCAAAACAACAATAACACATATTAGGAAGGGGCAAAAGAAAACAGCTAGGAATAAATATTTTCAAAATGACCTACTTAAAGAAAAATATATAGCAGATGTTGAATAGGAATGTTGGCTGAAATACAAAAGGGGGGGGACAAAATTTGATCATGTGGTTTTACCTCTTATAGAAAAACCTAGTAAAGGGAAATTGGGTCCAAATTGTACACAGGTGTCCAGTAGAAAGATCACTCCAGAGAACAAAATCAAGGAAATGATAGCCATGGCCACCGATTCTAATCTGCTGAATATTCTGGAATTGATTGTTTTACTTCAAAACTGCAACTTATCCACTCTTCTGTTTATTCAGGCATTTTTTCATAGTTCAGGTGGCTCTACTGATACCCAAGGAACAGCAGTAGCAGCAGATAACATTCTATGTCGCCCAAATATGGTCTTAAGTCCTTTATTTGTGACCTATTAAACTATTCCATTCATACATCAACCTTAATATATTCATTGTGGGGCCTCCCTGGTGGCACAGGCGGTTGAGCCCAGTGCTATGAAGCTCTCAGCAGCCTCTGCAGTATGAGTTTGATCCCCAGGTGGCCAGGGAGCAACCCACATGGCACAGCAGACCTCTCCTGTCTCTCCAGCTGCTCCCCTCAGCAGTGTATTTCAGTCAGTCTGCCTGTTCTGGTGAATCCTCTCACCCTCCCACGCATCTGGCCTTTACCCTGGTTCCTGTATAAATAAATAAATCTTAAAAAAAAAATTTCATTGTGTGATAGAGAAGACTGAGATGTACAGAGAGTTAAGTGACTTGTTCAAGATCTCACAGCTAAGAGGAAGAACCATGAACTCAGACATGTTGCTTCTAGAACCCCACCCTCCCCCTCCTCAAACACTCTGCTCTATGTCTTCAGGCTTCTGGAATATATTTGGCATCAGAAATATTCTACCTGGACCTCACCTCCCCCTACACACATGCGCGAGCGTGCGTGCGCACGCGCGCGCACACACACACACACACACTTGACCTAAGCAGATAATCCTAACTGAGAGCTATATTCTTTCCACACTTCTTGAATAAATCCTCTGACTCCTGCTTAACACAACACTCCATGTAGTGACTACCAACCACTGGAATTGGTGTGGGCAATAAAGCCAGTTTGACAACTGAGCCAGCTGGGACTATTTGATTGCAAGCAACAGAGGCCGACTCTGGGTAACATAAGCCAAAAAACACTCCAGTGAAAGGATATTGGGGAGCACAAGAGGATTGAAAGTATATTCAGGAACCAGGCATTTCTTGCTGCTCTGAAAAACAGATACCTATAGATTGACAGGCTTGTGTGGATACCCCCACTGAAATTAGTGTTGTCTAAGTACCTTTTGTTCCCTGTCTTTGAGACTTTCTGATCAAGAATGAAATCCCCAAGAGACTGTCTACTGGTTCCAGGTACTCGCCATGGAACAACACAGACTGAAGATCAGCAAAAGCCCACACAGGTAAAGGAGGGTTGGGAAGCCCCAAACACCACCAGTACCACTGCTTGCTGCACCCACTCTGATCGACCCAATTAGCCAGGTCTGACAATTTCAACAGGGCCGTGGGCTGCTGAATGGGCTAACTGGTTGGACTGCAAGTCATCACTAAAACAGTCGTGTTGATGATTATAAATCGAGCCTGGGTGTCTTCAGCTGGGGAACTAACTCATCAACCAGAGAGAGAACTGGCAACCTCCAGGATGGGCCTTTGAAAGCCTCTGATGAAATCAGCCCGTTGATTAACGCAATTAGCACCATTAGGAAAGGAAGTTGTTAACCTAAATCAATTATGCACAGACATCTATCATGCTAAGTGTTCCTCTTTGTCTTGAGCTTATTGCACTGTTGGTGTTTCAGTGGTGATGGCCATTAAAAATAAATGATTATTGTTGATTTTCTATTGATATAGCTATTAATGTATCGGTGCCTGGGTGTATAGGCCGCTTATGTGTAGTGTACAGAAAATAGATGTCCTAGCATTAGGAAATGAGTATTGACTCCCATTTCTCAATGCAGGAGGTAAATATTGACCAACGAAAAGTGCTACTAGTTTACAATGAGCTAAAAGGCAAAATGTTCATATCAGCTCAATGTTTCTTTAATTACTTGTATCATTTATCTTCTGCAGTGCAGAGGGTCAGTTGCATGGATGTAATTCTTGATCTCAGCCTTGGTATCTGTTTGTGTATCTCAGTCCTGAACCCAAAGCACATTGAGCCATTTGGTTTCCACCTACTTGAAAATTCTCATTCCCCGTGCCCCTCCCTGAACATTTCTGACACTTTGGATGAGCAAATATAAATCTTCTGTATCAACCTTCCACATGAGCCATGTGCCATTTTTTAAAATGCAATCCTAGAGGAATAGAACGAGAGTCCCTGATGCTAATGGTTAACATTTATTGAATTCCTTTTCCCACCCAGCCCTTTGCATAGATCTTGGGCAACATGCCCATTTTATAGAATGCTAATAAAGAAAATCATAGCTATTGTTTATCTGCCTGGTACTCTTTTAAGCCCTTTCCAATATGCACCAATTCAAGCTCCCAAAGGCAGTGTTATTGTGGCCATTTTACTAATGAGAAAACTGAAGCAGAGAAAAGGTAAGTCCTAACACACAGATAGATGGTAAATAGATTAGCCAGACTATAATGGATATAGTCAGCCAATTAGTCAGACTATAATTTTTCACCCTCTTAACCCTCTTCTCTGTACCTACTTAAAGTTTTGTTGCAGTTGTCAAATTTCAGGAATATATTGTTGTCATTATAGAAATTTGCTTTGTGAATCTGTGCCTGTGTGTGTGTTTGTGTGTGTGTCTACACCCCCGGATAAAGAAACTAGAAGTAATTTATGTAATTT
This sequence comes from Talpa occidentalis, assembly GCF_014898055.3. Taxonomy (NCBI): domain Eukaryota; kingdom Metazoa; phylum Chordata; class Mammalia; order Eulipotyphla; family Talpidae; genus Talpa; species Talpa occidentalis. The sequence goes on along the minus strand of NW_023601433.1, from coordinate 82,474,812 downwards.
GCTGAAGTTACACAATCAATAAGTAAAGCAATTGATGCAAAATATAGTCTGTCCCCAAATTTTCCTCTGTAGGACAAGATAGTTTGGAAAAGTTCCGTCTTTTTAAAAAAAAAAAACAAAAACACATAGCTTGTAAGCCTTTTGTTTTTGTAATAAACTGTCAGATTCCTCCATTGCATCAAGGTCTAGAAGTTGTGCTATAGGAATAGAGATGATGTAGAAAGCTTTATGTTCTTATTAGGGCCTGGATTATAATTGCAACATCCAAAAATATCTGCTTGATTGATTGAGTGACTAGGGTCAACAGAACAAAGTAAGTGGAGACTAGAAAGAGAAGGATGTCACCAAGGACCAACCAAAGAGCATTAACACCAAAAAGAGGAGGAGCAATTGTCCCAATGACCCTGGCGGACAGTACCCAAGAATGTCAAATTTCCACAGAGTCATCAAAAGGAGGTTTAAACGTGGAAAACCAGAAAGGCCAGCTGGGCTTTCCCTTGGGAGCGGAATTGTCAAGAACTTATTTCAAAATGTCTTCACCTTTTCTGCTAAGACAACACTTCTTCAGTTGGTTAATTAAAAGTGGGTGTCAGCAACACTTTTAAATCCCTAGGAGAGAGGTCAGCTTCAGGGCATGCTTGGGAAACCTCACACATTTTCAATTGGGGAAAGAGAGGGTGTTGCTTAAGGGCACCAAGCTTTTCTTGGTAAAAAAGGCAGGAGTAAAGAATGAGCTGGGAGATTCCAGCGATAGAAAAAGGGGCAGTTGCTGAGACATAATTGCATCCCAGTGTCCCTGGAAAGACAGAACTTCAAAAATAAAATTCCCATGTGATTTTTGATTAATTGTTCCTATGAAACATTCTGTAAAGATGATCACTACGCTACCCACTGAAAGTCTCAAGTCACCATGTGCTGCCTTCATATACAAGTCACGATAAGCCAGGAGGTTTGATAGAGAGAAAAATACCTCCTCGCCATGTCTATTTCCTAATCCTTGGAATCCCAAGGACCCATGAATATCTTACCTGCCCTGGCAGAAGGGACTTCACAGGCATGATTAAATTAAAGTCATGGAGTCCAGATTGTTCTGGATTATCTCGATGGTCTCAAATGTAATCAGTTCTTGTAGTGGCAGGTGGGAGGGTCAAGTGAGGAGAGGTGATGATGGAAGCTGAGGTTTGAGTCACACACGGCCACAGCTGGCATCTTCAGGTGTCCTCTGGAACCAGAAAGACAAGAAACAGGGTCTCTCCTAGAGCCTCCAGAGAGAGCACAGACCTGCCGACACCTTGATTTAAACATCATAGGATCTCATGGCCTTCCGGCCCCCCAGAACTGTAAGATAGAAAACGTGCTCTATTTCAAGCTAAATTTGAGGCAATTTGTTACAGCAGGAAAAAGGAACCAATTCAGACAGTTCATTTTTTCCCCTTTATCTAGAAAGGTCTTGAGGTCACTTCTAATAACTTGTAAAATGCAGCAAAAAGAACCAAAGTAAAATGGCTTTCGGCAATTTTTCCCTGCAGACAGATAAGGCCATGCAGGTTGAGGGCGGAACAGTGTTTCCATAAGGCTGAATGCCCTCTCACGCTGAGGTGCTCATTTGTGGAGGTTGCCAAACACCCGCTCAAAGCCTCCAACAGCCAGGAGAAAGAGCCCTTGGAAAGCAGCGTGATTCCCCAAACCAAGCCTATGGCCCAAGCTACTCTTCACACTCAGGCCAGGGCATTGCCTTTTCTTGGGGTCCCCACCAATGTCCTCAGTGGATGAAGAAAGGATGCATGAGTCTGGGACTCGCCCCTTCCTGCAACACTACTGGAACAGCTCCCGGATGAGGGTGCTGAGATGCCCCAAGGACAAAGCGCTTGAGGCTTGGAGGGAAAGGCAAAGTAACTCGCACATTGCAGCGACACTAGGGCCATCGAATTGGGGAGGGTGAGGGAAGCCCAGAGGCGACATCCAAGCCAGCCTGGCATGGTGAGAAGTCACTTCCAGGAGCATCCAGATGGCGGGAGATGGGCGAGCCAGCAGGCAGGGTTATATACGCAGGGAGGGGCGATGGGGAAGTTGAAGGCTTTGGGAGACAAAGAAAATGGAATAAACACAGATGCCTCGGACCCAGGGGACCAGCAACTGTGATGAGTTATGCAGACACCCCACTCCCCAGCATTCCCACTTCTAACCCCCACCCCCGACAAAGACAGGGTGGGGGCCGGAACCAGGGGTTTGGCAGGTTTGGAGCAGTCAGATGCTACCTAAGGAATCCTTATTTTTAATCTTCTTTCATGAAAAAGAGCAGTACAGCCCTAAAAACCACAGGGGCTGCCCCAAACACCCCCTCCTAGCACCTTCCACAGGGTTGCGTTCTGGGGCAGAGCAGGAGCTAAAAACAGGCCTCAGTTTAGTGAGCACTGATGTGACCCCCTGTCACTGGATGTCATCATTTCCCTTCTCTGACCAAGAAGGAGTCCACATAGACGTGCCTGACCTCCCACAGCAACCCAGGGGCTCACCCAGCGGGAGATGAACTCGGTCTGTCTCCCGCCCAGCGGTGCACACCTTCGGGCAGGGCACCTGTGTGCAAGGAGCAGGGATGAGACAAGGCGAGGTCTGGCCCTCCTCGGCCCCTTACCCTTGAAGTGATTGTGGCAGGTAAGAATTCCAAAAGCCGCATTCATTCATTCATGCAAACAGTAAACATTTACTCAGGGCTAACTGTAGTGCCGGGCGCTAAGGTAAAGAACCAAACAGACACAATCCTGGGCCTTTTAGAGCTTAGATTTGGGAGAAGAAAAATAGCAAATGCACAAGCAAGTAGAAACATACTATGGAAGGTGAAGGTAAATGCTATATGTTACATTAATCCAAGCAAAAGGTGCTAGGGGGGTATGGGAGCCGGGGGAGGATGGGCTTGGGGAGGAAAGACCAGGTGACTCCCCCAGAAATAGCTGAGTTTTAGTTCTTCAGTTGAGTGGTGGACTCACAGGTGTTTGTTTTATTATTGGACTTTCACAACTTACCTTGGTGCTGTGTATATTCTTTTGGACATGTGGAATACTAAGAGTCTCTAGAATTAAACATTTTAGCGACTGAGGGAATGCTACTTTAGAGCGGTGCTCAGAGAGAGCCTGTGTGTTGAGTTAGTATCTGAACTGGGACATGAAGTCGAAGAGAGTAGGCACCACACCAGCGGGAAGAGCATCCAGGCAGCAGGAACAGCGGCTGGGAAGCACGAAGTGCTTAGAGGGCTGGCAAGTCATGGTAGGAGCAAGTCCTGAAATAACAGAGCCTCCAGAAGCTCTCCCTGATGGATACAGATGCTATTTGTCATTTATCTTCTCCCCTCACTATTGCAAGACCATGAAAGGAGATAAGGAAAATAAGTAATTGATCCATGCTTTCATTTATTCCTTATGCTTTACTAAGCATCTGTGGTGTGCTCATCACTGGTGATAAAGACAGTGAAAAAATGGTGCATGCTTTTAAGGAGCGAGTGCTCTAGTAAGGGGATTGAGGGCAAGATGCTAGGGATGATGGAAAATCCACAGGATGTTCAACTTACTCCTTTCTAGGCCCCTCATTCAGGAGCTTGATTTGGGTGCTTCCTCTAATCTCAGTTAACAAGACAGGGTGCTGAGAAAACCCTCCTAGGTCAGGAAATTAGCTCATGGCTCAACAATGAGAGGTGGTGGCCTTGGCATTCCAGGCGGGTGGCTTCCCCAGCCCTTAAGGAGCCTGGTACAATAACACTTCCAGCATGGACACAGAAAGCATCAGGCTCCCCTGGCCATCCGCCCCAAGATTTACTCAAGTTCCTGCTTCTTAAAGTAATGGACAGGATCACATATAGGACATTCCCCAGACTTGTAGAGTCCCAGGAGAATTAACACAAAGGTCCCAACTTTCTTCTTCCAATCAGCTGTTAGGAAAATCCTAGCAGAATGGAGTGAAGAAAGGCTTTGTACAAAATGGAATATTGCACATATCTTGTGTGAAGGTTTTCCTAATACCTATGGCATCAAAGAGGTGAGGTTAACAATACTAACCCCAACTATGGCTACTCTTTGAACTTGTGCAAGAAGAGCTGAGCTGTCTGGATACCAAGCTGTCCCTGCCCCCTGATTTTCCTAAGGAACATCTCACACATGCACAAAAACAAGTCAGCTGATTGCTCAAAAAGTTAAACATAGAATTATCATGTGAGCCAGCAATTCCACGTCTATGGATGTAAGTACCCAGACCAATAACAGACATAAAAACAAAGCTTGTGCACAGATATTCATAGCAGCATCATTCATAATCATCAGTGAAAATAGCTCATGTGCCAATGAATGGATGAATGGATTAATAAAAGGTGGTATGTCCCTAAAATGAAATATTATTCAGCCACAAAAAAGGAATGGAATTCTGATAATGTGCTGTAATGTGGCTGAACCTAGAAAATATTCTGCTAAGTGACATCTGCCAGATACAAAAGGCCACCTATGGTATATGATTCCATTTACAGGAAATGTCTAAGACAGATACATCCTTAGAGAAAGAAAGCAGGTTGGAGGGTGCCAGGATCTGGAAGAGGGGGGAATGGAAACTGACTGCTTAATGGTAGAGGGTTTTCTTTAGGGGTGATGACATTTCTTGGAACTAGATGGAAGTAGTGTTTGCAAAACACTGAGAATGTACCAAATACCACTGAATTATACCCTTTCAAATGGTTAACTTTAGGCCATGTGGATTCCATCTCAATTTAAAGGAAACAAGGCAGTCCCCTTAGTTGATGGCTTAGACCAGGCTGCACTGTCCCACTAAGTGCTCTGGACCCCCCCGACTGGCTGTGGCCAGGTAAACACCGAACACTTTCATGTTTGTCAGCCGCAGCTTTCTCTGCCCACTGGGCGTCACCCCGTCCTGTTGGTGTCCTGCCTGGCTAAAGAGCTGGAGAGACCCAGGTGGCCTTTCATTCTGTACCCTGTAAAGCATGAGCCAGGTCCACAGAGTTGGAATGCTTCCCTTGGACTTGTTGCTGAGTAAAATGAAAACAGGAGCCTCTTGGAAACAAAAAGATGAGCCAAGCAATGACAGACTCTGGGATCCCAAACCAAAGTCACACCAGCGTTCCTTCAACTTAGAACCTGGTAAAAGGATTAGCCCTCTGCCGTCCACCATGAAAGCCAGACTGTCTGTTGAAAGACTTGTATGCATGTCCCGGCGCGAGCTTCGAACTCTCCCTGCCCTTTGATGCAGCCAGGCCTGCGTGTATGGATGTGCGACAAGGGAATAATGAACACCTGCTTAGAGAATAAGACAAGCGTGCTGGGGGGAGGGGGTCGAGGCTGCACATCAGCCCTTCCCGTGGTGCATCATGTGCACGGCTGGTCGAGAATGAATTATTTCTTCCCAATTCGGCGCCATCATCCATCACCGTCAATTTCAGCCCATCTGGAAGGTTTCAAAAGCCCCAGAATGGGATCAGAATTACAAAACAGCCCTAGCAGCCAGCCTTTCTAAACGGATCATAGAAATACAAATGTAAAAGTAGCTGCCAGTTTCGAGGAATGCACTCGCCTCTCTGCTTGCACTCGACTCCCTCCGTCTGTCCTCTCCGCAAAGCTGGGAGGCGGGTCTGTGACCTGCCCCATTGTGCAGATGAGCAAACTGAGGTGCAGAGAGGCTAAAGGCATTCCTGTGCTGAGCCAGGAGGAGGAAAGCAGGGGATCTGGGAATGCGGCGGGCGGCCTGCTGCAGACAGCCTTCTTCATGGCGATGCTGAGATGCTAAGGGACCAGCTCCGTAAGCACCCCACTCCATTCCTCTGTCCGCATGCTCTCCTCCCGAAGAGTGGAGTTTCTCAGTGCACTGAAAGTGCATCCGAGAAGGAAATCACTCTCTCCGGAAACTTCTCTTTGCCCATCTTCCTTGGGTTTGTTCTCAGAGAGAGCATAGCGGTGACTTAGAAGACGCATGACACAGACAAGGGTCTAAGGAACATTCATGCTTTCCCTGTACAGAATGTAGCTCTTCTGGGGTTCAGATCATGCTGATCGCCCCAGCATTTGCACCAGAGTGAGGACATGCAAGCATGAGAGACTGAGGAAAGGCAGGCAGGCCTGCCCCAGTGTTAGCCTGTCCCACCTGTGCCAGAGGGGCTCAGAGCAAGGGTTATCTGTTCATTCTAGACATCATCATCAGTGACCCTTCTGGCCTGGCCCTCTGTCATGTGACAACAAATCAGAAAGAAACCCGCCCTGGCTTCATGAAGCAGCATGTTATTAGAGGTGGACGTTAACTTGCAGTTGCAAAATAAACTGTGCATTCTGTGATGAGTGTCATGAAGCGTACCCACAGGAAGCAATGAGTCTCTGAAAATGCTAGATCAGATCAAATTTAGGGAAAAGAAGTTTGCAAGAGACAGAGATGCCAGCGTGATGGTGGCCTCAACAAGGGAGAGGTTTATTTCTGAGATTCAGCAGATACTGGGAAGTAGCAGTTCCAGGCTGAGACGACAGGCAAAGGGTGACATCAGAGACCCAGAAGTCCATTTGTTGCTCTACTTCCTAACATGCAATCAAGTCTCATGGTTGTTTCATGGTGAAAAAAGGCTGCTGGAGTTCCAGCCACCACATTCGAGTTGCAGTCCCCAAAGAGCAGAGAAGGAAGACAGCAAAACAGGCATCTCCCAGGTGGGTCAGCTCCCTTCAAGCAGCCTTCCTGGGAATCTCACACACCGGCTCTGCTTTTCTTTCACTGGCCAGAGATACTCATCGCACCACAAATGGCCATAAGTCAAGTTGGATGGTAGAGTTATTTATGCTGATTATTTAGGCTCTGTGCTCAGATATAAAGTGAGGTTCCTTCCACAAAAGTGCAGACTATCTGGAAGTGTTCATAGCGGAGGGAGGGAAGAAAACTCCAGCACAAGCCTCCTCTGTCTCTTGCTGTGTGAGCTTCAGCCGTTCACTGAACCTCTCAGGGCTGCAGTTTGCCACCAGTGACAGGGACCCACAGTCCTCACTTCGCAGTAGTGATGGGGTCTTCCTTATGGGACATAAATTGTGAACATGATCCCTTTGCAGCATGTAAAGTCGAGCAAGCAGGAAAGACCCCATTCTGCCTCCTTGCCTCCTGTATTCTCCAGATCTGGAAAAGCTAGGAAATGTCCTGGAAGCACTCTTCTTGAACGTCTCTTCTAAAGAGCTTGGCAATGACCTTCCTGCTTACAGGGCTGTGATCAGAGATGGGGAAATTTCTACACCGCCTCTGAAGCCACCGAGACCCACGGTCACGCAGGGACCCCTCACTGGGACAAGGGACAAGGCCCTCTAGTGAGAGTTCAGAGACAGTAACAGACACCCCAAATGGTGCTCAGAAGAAAGGGTCCTTGGGGCAAGAGGGGGCTGACTGCTCTGCTTCATGGACTCAAAACACATCTACTGTGGCTGCTGGAAGGACCTGCAGGGAGGCATCCGGCCCAGAGCCGTAAGGGATCAAGCTGGCTCTGGGTTCCTGGACAAGTGTCCGGGCTTCAAGGGGAAACGGATTTTCTGCGCGGCAGCAGAAACACCCGCTGTGAGTTCACCTGTTCTAGGCGAGGCCCTCTGCCCTGCCCTGCGCACGTGACAGGATGTTGATTTCCCGGTAGAGCACTCTGTGTTATCATCTAGGACACCCCTCCCCACCGACTTTTATGGCTGGAAAGTTGGATACAAGAGGCAAAATAGGCTGGCCACGGCTGTGCCAGCTAGCAAGGGGACAGTGGAACAAGGTATGAGCAGCAGAGCAGATGTGGAACGGGCACTCATGCCCCTGGGGCCTCGGCAGCAAAGGGCGGGGGGCTGGAAGGGTGGGCAGTGGGCAGTGAGGAAGCAAGTTTAGATGGAACACGTGGCTCACGGGTGGACATGGGAAAGATGAAGGACGTCCAAGCCACAGAATGGTGAGCCATGCATTCTGGGATGAGATGTTGAGACTTTACCCTGAAGGGAGCGCGCGGAGCTGCTGAAGGTTACGGGGCAGGATAAGAGCAGGGGAAGCTCTGTCCAGGCACAATGGATTCTCCAAGTTCTTATTCATGCCTTGGAGGGAATAAGCAGGCGAGGGAACCAAGGGTCATTCATTTTCCCTAGTCACAGAGCGAGGGCGCGATGACGTCAGATTCAAGGCTGGATGGACGCTGCACCGCCAGGGAGCAGATAATGGGGTGTCCAAAGGGAAAGTCCCGTGTGACGAGAGCACGTGTTACACCCCGGGCCTGCAGAGCCGCCGGCTCCAATGCCAAGTGTGGGCTCCGACGAGGACCCCGGCGGAGCCCCGCTCCCAGCCTCTGGGGAGGACTGAGCGTGGTGTCCCCAATCAGCCTGCCTGTCCCCCAGGCACACCCTCAGTGGCCCGCCCTGCCCTTACTGGCATCTCAGGAGCGTGCACGTTGGGGAAGTGGTGGCAGGATACAGAAACCCCAGACTGGAGGCCCGGAGGCCAGTATTTCTAACAAGATAATCGCTCTATTATTTAAACTATGGCCCCTGAAATAGCTCATTAAGAGGACAAAGGTAATCATTACCTACCGGCATTTTTATCTGGGGAATCTAAAAGAAATACCAGGTTACAGGTCTAGGTAACCTAAGAGCCTGAGAAACACAGCCAAGCACCATCGCCAGGACCCAGACCCATTTGGCAGGAAGCTTTCTTCTCCTCTTTGGGGCACTCTGTACTGGGACATGACCATCCGCGGGGCCACGGTTGCTGGGCCTGTCCCCAGGGACGGGGCTGAATGTCCACCAAGCATGCCTTTGGAGCCATACAGCAACCTCAGGAAGGAGGGACAAGCGGTAGCCCATTTTACAGGTGAGAAAACTGAGGATCAGAAAAGTGATTTCACTTGCCCAAAACCCTCAGGCTGGTGGGTAAGGAAACCCGAGCTCTGTGCAGGCGGTGTGCCCTGCCACCCTCAACAGATCTTCAGCAATCAAGATCTTTGCTTCAAAGTCCAGCCAGAAAACCCTCAGGGTCTATCATCACAGCCTCCCATGCCCCAGGGCCGGACCCCAGGCCCCCCTCACCCTGGGGCAGGCTCAGAGGTCCATATGCCAATTAACACTCAAGGTTCTTCTGCCTTAGCCCCAACAAATGGAGCATCTGCAAACTATGGCCCATGGGCCAAATTCACTTCTGCCTGGTTTTTTGTGTGGCTTGTGACTTGAGAATGGTTTTATCTTTCAAATTGGTTGGAAACAATAAAAAGCAGAAAAGAGGATGATGTCATGACTTGTCACAGAATCCACATTTTAGTGTCCACACATAAAGGGTCAGTCGAGCATGGACACGGAGCTCCGTCCACTCTCAACTCACCCATGAGAATAGAGATTTCTCCCCTCCCGGGTGAGGGGCTGACACAGGAGGGGGACTGTGCTCCCACAAACAGAACAGCCCCTTCCCTTCCCACATCGGTGCCGTTGGGTTCAAGGTTGCTTAGATTTGACAAAGTTAAGGAAAGTGATTGCAATGAATGTAGCCAGCAAAACCTAAATTATTTGCTGTCTGACCCTGCAAGAAGAAATTTGCCGACCTGCAATCTAGAACGGAGAGGTTTAACCTGTAGGCATCAGCTTGACACATTCAAGGATGTGCCACGGTAGAAAAACCCCAGCTTTGAGGGGGAGCGAAAGAGATGGAGAAATACACAAAGCTCCGGGATATACACGCAAAGGATCAGGGTCCACAGCGCCCCGGAGAGTCCAGAGATCCAGGCATAAACTCACAGCGCAAAGCAAACATCCAAAGGAAACAGAAACACAGACATCAGTAGACATCACAGAGCTCACAGAGACAGAGACCAGCATCTGGAGGACACGCTCAGGACCATGGAGCCGTCCAGGTGTGCACAGACACGGAAGCATCTCAGCCAACACGCGCACAGGAAGCCCATACCTCCGCACGCAGACACACCCAGGCCCAGGGCCCACAGAGAGCCGGCAACCAGGTGTACAAATATCTATCATGTTCCATAAACAAGGAAATGTACACAGGCCACCGGGCAGAGGCACACACAGGGGTAACCCCGACTGCCCAGGTGTCCTACCATCGCAGGTGAAGAGCGCCACATCTAGGCCCACAGAGTCACACAAATATTTAGAGAGAGGGGAGGGGGAGCAGGAGGGGAGAGAGACAGAGACAGAAAGAGAGGAGGGGGGAGGGGAGAGGGAGCACCAGAAGTGGGGAGGAGAGAAAGCAGGCAGTGGGTGGGAAGGAGAGGGAGGTGAGAACACAGGGAACTGTCCGGGAGACCCCGGACCCCTTGAAGAAGTCCACGCATCTGTCAGAACACACTCCTTCCCTCTCAGGTGAGGGGTTGATACAGGAAGAGGAGGGCTGTGTTCCCTTCATGGGTTGGTGCCAGGGGTCCCCTCCCAGAATAACACTGAAATGATTTAAAAGGATGCCAATTCCATCGAGACTCTGTGCCTAGAGCCCTGCACAGCAGTGATCACCTCCAGTGACCCCAAACCTGTCCCTCCCCTCTAAGGGCTCCTTGCTCCTCATGCCCTCACCCCTCTTCCTGCCACCACTCTGGAGAATTCCATTCTGGAGGCATTTATGGAGTGCCTGCTGGGGGAGTGGGGGGAAGTATGTCACAGTTGAGTAGAACAGGCCCCTGCTCACTGGAGCTTCTGTTCTGCAGGGTGAAGAAGGGTTACCCAAGAGCGGTACAAGTCAGCCTGCAACCAAGTGTTCTGCCCACCCAGATGAGGGCAGGGAGTTCCCATGTGGGTGAACTGGGGCAGATGTAATAACAGCAGCTAATAATTCTCACCCATATACTCTGTGGCAGGTAATATTCCAAGTGCTTGTCCTGGATTACCTTATTGGGTGTAGGTACTATTATCACCTCAATTTTACAGAAGAGAATACTGTAGAGGGGGTAAGCAATGGGCCCCTGGTCACTCAGGCAGGTCAGTGCAGTCTGGTCCTGGAGTCTGAATTCTTAGTGACTAAACATGTTAATTCTACATTATGATCATGTGCTGCATAATGACATTGTGGCCAACAAAGGACCATGTATATGACAGTGGTCCCTATATATAGCCTAGGTGTATAACAGGAGGTTCCACCTAGGTTTGTGTGGTTACACTGTGATGTTCACACAACAATGAAATCACCTAAACACACATTTCTTTGAATGTATCCTGGAAGTTAAGAGACACATAACTAATGTGTAGAGGCATTAATGAAGAGCTCTAGACTGGAGTTTCTTATGGCCAAAGTGCAGAGATCATTCTTTGGAACTAGGGCCTGAAACTTAGCAAGGAACACATTCTAAAGAACAATCAAACTAAAGACCCCAAAATAGTTTAGGCAAATCTGAGGAATAAAGAAGAATGAGGAATAATGAAGGCATTGTGCTACTCATTTTAAATTATATTATAAAGTAACAGTTATTAAAACAGCATGGTATTGAAATAAAAATAGACTCATGGATCAATGGAACTGAATCAAAAACCCAGAAATAAATCCACACATATGACTCCTATTTTATGACAAAGGAGCAAGGTTTATACAGTGATGGAAGGAATATCTCCTTAACAAATGGCATTAGAAAAGCTAGACAGCCACAAATAAAAGAGTGAAACTGAATTACTCTCTAACTACATACCCAAAATTAATTCAAAATGGGCTAAAAGACTTGGATGTAAAATCTGAAACCACTAAATACACAGTAGAAAACAAAAGTATTATATCCCATGACACTGATGATAGAGATATCTTTGGGAACTTGATCCCAAAGGTGAGAGAAATTAGAGTAAAAATAAACAAGTAGGACTACCTTCACTTGAAAAGTGTTTGCACAGCCAAAGAAAATACCAACAGACTAAAGAAAGCCTATTAAATGGGAGAAGATATTTGCACATCATATATTTGATAAGATATTAAAAACAAGGTATATAAAGAAATCATCCAATTTAACAACCAAAACAATAAACAGTATAATTCAAAAATGGGCAGGAAATATGAATAGACACTGTTCCCAAGAGTGTATACAGATAGCCAGCAGACATGTGAAAAAAATATTCCTGAGCACTTCTTAGGAGAGCAATGAGCTATTTCCTCACATGTGTCAGAATGGCGGCTTCCATCAAAAGGTGACAGTTGTTGATGAGGACATGAAGAAGAGAAAGAAAAGTATAAAAATGTATGCACTGTTGGTAGGAATGTAAATTGGCGCAGTCATTTTGGAAAGGTATGGACCTTACTAAAAAAACTAAAAATAGAGCCACCATATAACCCAGAAATCCCACTCTGAGTGGCTTCAAAGAATACGAAATCATGGACTTGAAGAGCTATATCCTCTACAACGCTTGTTGTGACATTATTCACAGTAGTTACCCCATGGAAGCAGCCTAATTGCCCATTGATAGATGATTGGATAAAGAAGGTTTGGTATCGGCATGTAATGGAATACTACTCAGCTATAAGGACGGAATTTTGCCACTTGAAGCAAAATGGAAGAAACTAGAGGGGATTATGCAAAGTGAAATTGGTCTGAAAGATGAAGACAACTATTGGATGATTTCACCTAGATGTGCAATATAAAGAAACTCAGCAGATAAACAGACAAAACAAAATAAAATAAATGGATACACACTGAACACTGCAATGAAGTTACGAGAGGTAAGACGGGTAAGAGGTGGGAGATAGGATAGAGGAATTATAATGGTTGGTGGCGAATTTTTGTTTAATAAAATAAAAACAAACAGATATGGAAAAACTAGATAGACTGTGTCTTCCCAGACCCCCATTCTATGGCTCTCTGAGCTACCTAGTAACAGCCACCCTCCTCTGCTACAAAGCCTTCACTACCTTCCAGAAAAAGAACCAATAACTTTTGGTTGGAAACACCAATCCCAGTTACAGCCTTGAGCATTCACTGCAACCTGAGCCTATAGTTGGAAAGATCAGCGGATAGAGAAGTACAAATCAGGGGGAGACGGGACTGGTTGAGAACCAACATCATTCCAGGCATTGTGCTAATAATTCTCTGCCAAGCTAAGCATCATCACCCAAATTTCAGATAAGAAAACTGAGCCTCAGAGACATGAGGTCATTTGGAGAAATCACTCAATAAATATATCACAAAGCAGAGACTCAAAGCCAGTCCCGACAACAAATACTCTAGTGTACTGAAGTATTAGTGTCCTGAGTATATTGAAGGCAAGTTAGACGAAGCTATGGTGATCAGTCGGGTATGTGTATTATGCGTTTTTTTACTTACAATATTTTCAAATCACCATGGGCTTTCATCCCAATAAACCCCAATGGAATATAACCCACTGAACGTCAAGAAAGATCTGTTTTGGGCCTGAGATATTTAGGGACAGAAGGGAGGGTTTGTTATGTTGTTTTTGTTTGTTTCTCAGTTACAGTCTCTGTCACTGGGATATTCCTGAGTCAACGGGATATTCCTAAGAGTCAGGTCTCAGCCTTCCCCCATCCACAAGCAACCTGGCCACACAGGACAGACCATTCTGTCTGCCTTCCCCGGTCCCTGGGAAACTGGGTTCCTGACAGAGCGAGGTGGGATATTCTGAGTGTTGGGAGTAGCAGAGGAAGATTCAAAGGAAGCCTCTCAAGCAGTAGAGAGTCCCTAGAGGACAAGGGGTGGTGGAGAAGGTAGTGATTGAAAGTCTTTCCCCTCTTCCTCTTCCTCTCACTCCCCCCCAACCCCCTGCCAGGAATGAAAAATGAGCATCCCTGGCCCCAGAGGTCTTAACTACTCATCTGTGCTTCATTAATGCCCAGTATCTCTGACTCAGTCTCATTCCCTCCACCAGCTGCACCACACCCTAAAGATAAGACAGTAGGGGTCAAGATGGTGCAAAGCTTCCTATCACAGGCATCTGCCTTCTGACTGTCCTTCTGAGGGAAGACAGGTGGCACATGGGACAACTGGGAATCACAGGTTTGTTTATTTCTCTTCCAGTTTGGACTATGCACCTGGGTCCGGGAGGCCACCTGATCTGGAAGTTGGTATGCTGTAGGTAGACATGGGCTCTGCCTTTTCCTGAGCCACAGACCATGCAGATGGAAGCAAGCAGGCTGCAAGGGCCAAGCAGTGAGACCTGCTTGGATGCACACCTGGGTCCTTACTACCTGTTCAGTGCGTGGAGAAGTTCAAGCACTGGACTGAAGTCACATGGGAAGCAAGGAACAGAGTTGAGTTCTGATATGGCCCAGTGCAAACTGAATGAAGGCTGAGCTGAGGTCTCATCTGAGACCCAACCGGGGAAAGATAAAGTCCTAAGTTCATATGGTCATTGACAGCATTCCAGCATTCTGTTATTCTATTGGGCGGGAAGCCTCGGTCTTACTGGGGGTCAGTTGAAGACTGTTCTCATCTTCCCTGACACATGGGCTTTTCCAAATGGCTGCTGGCCTCCTCCAAGCCAACTCTCCAAGGGAGAGTGTCTTCTAGAGAAACGGAATTTACCATTGCATGCAACATCAGCACAGAGGTGACATGCCATCTCACTGACTTACTCTGTTTAGAAGGAAGTTACAGCTTCGCACTCAGGAGAGGATTATACAAGGGTGTGAACAATAAGAGATGGGGATCATGGGGCCACCTTAAGACTATGTCCTCCGTAATTATCATAACCCTGATTGCTATCTTTGTTGCAGACACTGGAACATTATACAATCTCACTCCCTTACTCTAAGAATGATCTCATATGGGTGGGCAGAAGCCACCTGGGTTTTGCAGACCTAAGTAAAGATTAGTATTTTAATCTTAAAGTATTGGATAGTGTCAGTGAATTTTTAAAGAGCTCATTGATAATCAGATCTCTGAGTTTTTCTAATTATTATTTTTTATTGTGGTAAGATGATATAACACAAAATTTGCCATCTTCAACATTTTTAAGCACACCACTCATTGATGCAAAATACATATCCAATGCTGTGCAATTATCACCACTGTTCATCTCTAGAACTTTCTACCTTGCAACACTGAAACTATTCAATAATAACCCCTTTCCTCCTCTCTCCAGCACCTGGCAGCCACATTCTACTTTCTGTCTCTATGATTTTGATTACTATTAGTAAGTGAAATCAAGAATTTTTTTCCTTTGTATTTATATGTGTAGAAGAATTGGGGTGTAGGCCAGAGGTGCAGGGGTGAGAGGATTACACCAGAGACAGAGTGGGGAGCAGAGCAGGTGGATTGACTGAAATACACTGCTGAGGGGAGCAGTAGGAGAGACAAGCGAGGTCTGCTACGCCATAGTGGTTTGCTCCCTGGCTGGGAATTGAACTCATGCTGCAGCCACGATAGTGCTGAAACTTAACCCCTAGGTCACCAGGGAGGCCCAGATTTTTCCTTTATCTGATAGATTTATTTCACTTAACATAATGCTCACGCTTCATTCATGTAGTAGCAGGTGCCAGCATTTCCTTTCCTTGAAGGCTGAACAAGATCCCCTCACTTGGGGAGACCCCTTGCCTGACTCTTCATCCACGATGGACGCTTGAGCCCTTTCCAGCTTTGGGCTGCTGTGAATAATGGCCATGGGTGTGCAAATACCCGCTGACACTCTTTCCAATCTTTTGCATACATGCCCCAGAGGGGAATTGCTGGCTCATCCGTTAATTCTAGCTTTATTTTCTTTGACACTGCCCAGATCGGTGTTTTTTTTTTTTGAAAGATATACTCTGGTTGCTGTGTGCAAATGGACAGACAGGAAGCCAGAGTGAGGGCCAGCGGAGGCTCCATGAGAGGCTGAGAGGCTTGTCCATGAAGAAGATGGAGTCTGGCTCCAGGATGGTGGCTGCAGGCGGAAAAGGTAAACATGGCTGAGAAACCATCACGTCTTTCCTATGAGAGCACTTTGGGTTCCTATTTAGAGAAAAGCTGTTTGGGGAAGGGCAATATTGATGAGGTGAGCTGCAAGCGTCCTGCCTTCCGAAAGTGGACGGCCAAGGGGATGGATTGTGCGGGCCTGGAGGTCAGACAGCCCACGTTCAAATTCAAGCCTCCTTCCTCTGAGTCTCAGTTTTGTTTTTTTTTTTTTTTAATAGAGGCATGTTTGTTTTATTTTTATTTATTTATTTGTCTGCTTGTTTTGTCTATACATGCACTGGGTACAGTCAGAAGCGCGGGAGGGTGAGAGAATTCACCAGAGCCAGAGCAGGATGCAGAACAAGCAGAAGGACCGAAGTACACTGCTGAGGGGAGCAGCGGGCGGCAGGAGAGGTCTGCGCGCCATGTGGGACCCTCCTCTGGTGGCCGGGGAGCAGCCGGGGATCGAACCATCGAACCGGCGCCGCAGAGGCTGCGGGCAGCTTCGCAACCCAGCGCTCAACCACTGCGCCACCGGGGAGGCCCTGAGTCTCAGTTTTTAATTTGTAAAAGGGAGGTAATGATACCGAATCTACCTCTTGGGGCTGGTGAGGATTAAGTGTACTCAAGTGGGGGAATGTCTTGATGAAAGAAAATGATGGCTGAAATCCAGACGAACGTGTTCTGCCAACAAAATCTAGAATGCATGTCTCAGCCCCTCGCGCTCCCTTGTGCTGCCCGCAGGCAGGCAGGATGGTCTGGGGTGTCAGCACGAGCATTGGCTGAGTGAACCGGGGTTCTGGTACTTCAGGACCTCTTTCTCTTCAGACACCCCTCCACATCTCCCCGCTCATCTCCAGACCTTGCCGTGGTCCCCTCCAGTGGCTCCTGAATTACGGAAAAGGATGAGAGAGATCTGAATGTCTGCTTGGTCTCGCCCCCCACTCTCAGAGGTGATGGGGGAGCTTTCTCTGCAGGGGAAATCTATAAAGTCCTCTGAAGAGACGATTTTCCTGCCTTTCTCGGCAGCCTCGTCCAGCTCCGAGACAGTTGGCTCCTGCTGTCTGTCCGGTGGAAGCTGGAGGAAGGAGCAGGGGCGAGGGGTGGGGAAGGGAGGAAGGTAGGCACCACCTGCCAGTCTCCATCCAGTCTGCACCCTCCTCTTGCGGCTCCTCAGGGGAAGCCCTACTCTCTGTTTTTCAAGCTTTGCTGAAGAACGGCCAAGCCTCTGGATGTCAGCCACCTGCCTTTCTAGTAGTCTCCTCCTTCAAGCTCCTTGGCCACCCTCTCCCTCCAGGCCAACTCAAGCAAAGACCAGGCACTCAGAGCCAGGTTCAAGTATGCTGGCTGGCTAAGCCTTCAGTGTCCTGGTTCAGGGGATGGGTTACGGGGTCATACGTCATAGGCTTCAAATCCCAGCCCCGAGGCTGACTGTTCACTGTGGGCAAAAGACTTAACAAGACACCTGTTTCTTCTTGTTATGGGTTGAATGATGTGCCCCCAAATTTCATATGTTGAAGTCCTAACCCCAATACCTCAAGATGTGGCCTTCTCTGGAAATGGGGTTATTGCAGATGCAATTAGTTAAGACAAGATCAGCCAGTTTATGGCACTTATTTTATCCCAGGAAATGTATACACATCTGAAAAATAAGTGGTCTATGACAGTCCTTGGCATGCAGTAGGTGCTATGTCAGCATTTGCTATTGTTACCTGTGTGACCTTTGGAAGAGTCTCAACCTCTCTGAGCCCTTTGTTTTCTCAAGTGAAGGACCAATAGTCCCAGCTTTCCAGGCAATGGCAAAGGCAGTAGTAGAAGCAAACTTATTCTTCCCCGCACAGAATTTTCGATCTTTATTCATTCATTCAACAAACATTTACTAAAAGATTGCTGTAAGCTGTGTGTTGGGGTAACAGCATGAACATCACATTCAAATCCTGCTCTCAGAAATTCACATTTTAGTGGTGAAGGGAAAAATTAGCAAGATGAGTAAGTGACATATATGGTAGACCAGATGTTTCGAGTGGCAATGCCTACCACACACAGAAATAAGGTGAGGGCAGAGTTTGTTAGAGGCAGGGGACACTGACTCAGTTTCAAGTAGAGTCAGTGCAGGCCTGTTCCACTGGAAGTGATCATTTGAGTAAAGACCAAACAGAAGCGAGGAATGAAGTCACCTGGTATCTGGGGAAAGCAGCTTCCAGGCCAAGGGAACTGTAGGAGCAGAGAGCTTGCTGCCTTGGGAGCCAGGCCCACATCATGGTGGGGAGAGGAAAGGGGTAGCGACAGGAGCACTAAGGATGTAAATTTTTGTTGGGAAGTAAAACTTGGAATTAATGTGGATGAGCACAATGTGCCAGCCACTAGCTCACCTACTCCACCAACCAACTCAATCAAGCCGCCTTAAGGCTACAGGTGCAAGTGCTATTCTCATTTTAGCAGGTGAGGAAACTGAGTCAAGGAGAGTCACAGATCTTAGGTGTTGCAGCCAGGTGTTCTTTCTCACACCTTCATAAGGAACTCAGAATTGGAAGCCACAGCAATGCAGTGGACTTGAAGACTGGGCTTGAGTGGATGTGGGCAGGGGGCAGAGATGGGCATTTTCAGGCAAAAGAATAGCATGAGCAGTGACAGAGGAAGGAGGAACTGGCTGTCTCTACAGCACAGAGAACCCAGGTGTGTCGATGTTTTGGGTAGATTTTTAGATCACCAGGCAGCGGGATTTCTTTTCTCATGCAACATACATTAAAGAGCCCCTGTCTTCGTGGTGCTGACACTGGCATTCCTATGTTAAGGATCAAACTGAGGCTCAGAGAGTTTAACTGGTGGTCTCAGGTAAGTGAATTTAACTGGTGGCTCCAGATCATGCAGCTAATAAGAGGGGAAGCAGGGATTCTGGTAGTGGCCGATGTTGTGCTTCTCAAGAGACAAGGAATGGCTCTCACAACTGTCCTGGGTGTCCTCACCCCATCCATGGGACCAGGCCAAGGAGAAATTGTGCCCTGAGGACAATGTCTGGCCAGAGAGGGTACCTGGCAAAGGAAGCCAATGCTTCTCCCTTGTTCATGCTTATCATGCCCTCGGTGTCTTCACCTTGGCTATACCAGCAACCCCACAAGGACTTGGGGTAGGAGACCCCATCTGCAGGGCCTTTCAGTTCCTGAGTCATCCTGTGCCTGTTACCTCCTTGATGTCCAAACAAGTCTCTAGGACCAATGCTGTGGTCATCCTCCTTTTATAGATACGAGCTAGGGCGCAGACAGTGATTTGGCTGGAATCTTCCAGCCAAGGAACGGTTGTCACTTGACCCCTTTTTTCCAACCCCAGGACCTGTGTGCTTTTGTGGCAGTTGTACATCTGACCATTTTCTCCCTTGATCAGAAACATCTAATGGCAATGGTGTGTGTTGGTGGGAGAGTGGTGAGCACAGCTGCCTTCCAAAACCCTCCAATAGCTCCCATCACCCTGAGCATGAATTCCAGGGTACTATGGGACTTCCATGTCCTTATGAGAAGTCACCTCTGGATGTCTCTCTGTCCTCAT
Organism: Talpa occidentalis; assembly: GCF_014898055.3. Taxonomy (NCBI): domain Eukaryota; kingdom Metazoa; phylum Chordata; class Mammalia; order Eulipotyphla; family Talpidae; genus Talpa; species Talpa occidentalis. The sequence goes on along the minus strand of NW_023601433.1, from coordinate 82,455,443 downwards.
TTCTCAGAGCTCCCCAGGCAGAACTCAATGCCCCAGCCACAGTGAACTCCATTATCTCACCCCAGGGTCTTTGCACATGCTGCTTCCTGTTTCCCAATGTTCTCCTTCAGTCTCTCAGCCAGAATAACGCAGGCCCCTGCCTGGACAGGAATTCCCTCTGAGCTCTGAGCCCAGGCGAGCCCCACCTCCTGGCACTCTCACCTTTGTTAATTCCTTCCCACACTGCATCTGGGCTGTTCTGTGCAACCAACAGAAAATGGCAAGAGTCTCTTCCAAGGATGGGTCACAAAAGGGTGTTAAGGTTTCTGCCTTGCCCTGTTTTGGATCACTCAATTTGGAGAAAGCCAGCTGCCATTTTGTGAGGATTCTCAGGCAGCTCTATGGAGAAGCCCACATGGCAAGAAACAGAGCCTCTGACCAACAGCCACATGATGCGCCATCTTGAAAATGGATCCTCCAATCCCCAGCCAGGCCTTTGGATGATCATGGCCCTTGCTAACATTGTGACTGCAACTTCCACAGGGATCCTCAGCCAGAACCATCCAGAATTACTTCTGAATTCTTGACCCTCAGAAATGATGAGGTCGTAAATATTTTCCTTTCTCAGCTGCTCACTTTGGCAGTCACTAGTTAGGAGGCAACAGACAACTAACTCCGTGACTTTGCCCAAGTCGCTTCCCCTCTCAGCCTCCGTGAGACCATCTGTACAATGAAGCTAATAGCCGCTCTCTCTGCAGTTTTGAAATAAATCATATTTTAAATAATAGTAATAAATACTAGGCCCTTAATGTAAATTAACTCCTTAAAGCATTAACAAATGACCAGAATTTTAAAAACAATGAAACTAAGGTTCAGAGAGGCAAGTAACTTACCCAAGGCCACGAAGCTGCTAAGTGGCAGTGCTGGGACTATGAACCAGGGGATTTGTTCTAGATTTCTCACTCTTAACCATACTCTACCTTTGCTCATCTATACAGAATTTAGATCAGGGGCAGGAAGTGTTCAGTCAGTGTCAGCTAGGATCATTCAGTAACTTTTGATATTTTTTAATTAACTGATCATTTCATGCTCTACCATGGGAGCCTTTTTTTAATCGCTAAGACCTTTCTTGATATGTCCTGTGTATGACCCAGCTGTCAGAAAATCCAGATGAGTACATGTGAAGCATGCAGGCATCATACTCTGTTTTGAGAGCACATACATCTTCGATCTCACTTAAACCCCCACCACCCTGAGCAGAGAGGTAATATCATTATTCCCATTTTATAGATGGGGAAACTGATGCAATGAGGAGACTGAGCAGATGTTCCCTGCCCCAAAGTTCTGGAAAGCACAGAACTGGGTTTTGAAACCACTACCTAGGCCACCCCTGCCCTGCACTCTAAGCCAGCATGCTGGCATATCCAGAGGGCTGGCGGGGAACAATCTTTCGATTCAACCACGCAAAGAGACTCTCTGAATCCGGTCCCTCCTACACACATCTAGTGGTTTCCACTGAAATGCGTTTCCCTGAGGCCTTCAGAGCAGCTTCTTGGCTGTGGAAAACTCCCCAGCTGGGGCCTTCCTTCCTGTTTTAAGAAGTGAAAGCATGGGGACACCAGCCTGGGCCCAATATAGTTCCAGATCTAAATTTAACAACAATAACACAGCTCCAGCCTGACCCTGTAGAGAAGAAAGGGGCGAGGGGAAGGAGAAAAAAAAAAACAGCAACTAATTCTTCACAAATTAGGACAATAATAAAGGTTCCTTTCAAGTGTCAGGCCATATTCTTAGCAAGAGCGTAACACCTAAATCAAGTCCAGGCTGTAAAAATGGCATAATAGCAGGAAGCCCGGCTACAGGCCTGACTTCCTCCAGGGAGACAGGGGATTTGGGGGGTGTCTGGGGCTGGGCGGGCGGGGACAGAGCCAGGCCGGGCCTGACTCACTGGGAGGCACACACCTCTGTCTGGCCTCCCACCGAGTTCCATCCGGGGTCACCTGCACAGGCCCAGCTGGGCAGGCCTGGGGAGCTAGGACTCCCAGTGGTCATCTGAGGGCCTCGTTCACCTCCCCAGCCTGGCAAATGGGGTGGGCAAGCTGAGAACACCCTGACACACCAACAACTCCAGGGAGCACGGTGGACCAAGGGCCCCAGCTGCTGGGCTGTGGACGCCATCCTGCGTTGGCTGAGACGCCATTTTTCCTCTGGGCCCTGGGTCCTGGGGGCCAGCATCTGAGAAGGGCAGGCTCACGCCGGCCTATTCCTCTGGCAGCTCCCACTTGGCCTCCCTGGGGCTTTGCTGACTCTTCCTTCAGCTGTGTCGCAGCCAGGGATGCTGCTCCCCACCCTCCCCTCTCTTTCACCTCACTTGAAATCACACCCAAATCAGAGTCCAACAGCAACCCCTGCCTGTTCTGGGTCCACTGCTAAAATTTCTCTCAGTCAGTCACTTCCCCTTATAAAATCCATGCACATGTAATCCCATCTTGGCATCTGCTTCTTGGAAAACCCAGACTAATACATTGGGTCATGTCCCTTTTCTACTTAACACCCTTCTAGAAGATTCTCAGCTTGTCAGAAGAAAATCCAGATTCCTTACGCCAGCTTCCATGGACCCTGCCCCCTCTCTGACCCTAGCTTCCAGTCTTCTTCCTTAAATATCCTTGTTCTTTAAATATCCCAATTCGTTTCTGCCCCAGGGACTTTGCACTGCCACCCCTGCTCTCCGGACCACTCTTCTCGAGCCTGGAAGCTTCTCACTCATCCTCTAGGTCTCAGTTCAATGCCACCTCCTCAAAGAGGCTTTCCTTGACCCACTTGATTGAAACAGGTTTCTTGTCTCTGCTCCTCAATCAATATCTACTTCTCAGACTGAGAAAACACATCACTCTATTCCTACGTGATCTGTTTGACAGCCCTTCTTGAAAGGAAGCATCTTGAAGTATAAAGGGAGTGGCGGTTACCGAGGACTGACCAGAGGCAGACTCTCTTCTAAGAGCTCCCCATGTTTGAACTCATTCAATCTTTCCCACAGCCGTGTGGGATGTAGGTTTTAATGAGAAAACCGGGGCACGAGGAGGTAAAATGAACTCCCTCGGGTCATACAACGAGCAGGCAGGAGAAAGGGATCTGAATTGAAGCTCTAGAATCCACTCCCTTCCCAGGATGCCATTTTGCCTCTTATGAAGAAGAGAGGGTACATTTGGGCACCAACACGCATTTCTGGATCATCATGAGTAGACACATAACAAAAGGTCCAAATTTCTCCTGTCTCCTGAGGACCCAGGGTTTTTTATACAATACCCAGTCCCTTTGACAGGGACCCTGAAGGCAGGCACTAGTTATTCTCCATTTTCCCTCCCCCCCGTCCTCACTCTTCTCTGTCCCACTCTCTGCCCCAGAATCACAACCCTGCTGTACTCAATCCTGCCCCCCTCTTCATAAGTAACCCCTCCATTGAACTCTCAAAGCTTGAACCCTCCAAGGTAGATCGTGTTTCCTGCAAGGAGCTTGACTAACAAGTGTGCATCAAGATGAAGAAACAGAGGCTTGCAGATTAGGGGCCACCAGCCCAGGTCACACAACCCATCTCTGAACCCTCACAGACACCCACCTGAAGCCGGTGGTTGAGAGCATAGAACACAGACCTGAGTTCAAGGCCCAGCTCTGTGACCTTGGGCAGTTACTTACGCCTCCTGAGCCTCATTTTCCTCATTTGAAAACTGTGCCTATGACAAGTTCACCCCCCAGGGTTATTGTTAGAATTAACTGTCACTGTGTATGCAAGACTCAGTGTCCAAATACAGCTGTCGTCAGCCTCTTCATCAACATCGACGTCAGCACTACTATTATTGTGGTTATTGATAGAAACTTCTGCCGGTATCATTTGCAGACTTGCTGCTCCCCAGATGGTAACAGAACAGTTCACACAAGACAGGATGAGCGAATAACCCAAGGTATTGGTCTTTTATTCTGACCAACTGGGAGGACAGAGGACCCCAGGGTGACTTAACTGGGTCAAAGTTACACCTGACCCCTCCTTTCCGGCCCCCCCTGCTCCGGCACAGGAATTATCACAGCCTCCATCGCCTCTGAAGGCCATCCCTGCTGCGAGGCTTTGATAGGGAAAGTGTGAAGAACAAAGGCCATTGTTCCCAGAGCCACTGGTGCCCCTCAGGCCGCAGGCCAGCTTCCCAGGGGTGAGGCCTGGCTCCCAGACACAAAGACGAAAGTCATTAGGACCAGGGACAAACAATGACGGCATCACTTCTATTTACCTGAACCCTTGGAGCTGCCAAACAGGAACAATGAGGAGGGGGTGCTGACCAGCTCCCCCTGCCTGCCCCTTACTGAGCTTCTTTCCAAATAACAGGACACTGTGTGGTCCCGCAGGCTCGGACCTGCTTCAGATCCTGTGTCTGAAAAGACAGCACTGCCTGTGGCGTCCTGCTGCCTGGACTCACGGCTCTCCTTCTCCACAATTTCCTCTGTCACTTGGGCCCTATGGTGTCATTGTCCAAGCCTCAGTTTCTTTTCTTTTCTTGTTTTTTAATTGCTGTTTTTTAAATATATTTTTTACATTGTTCATTTTTAAACAATATTTGCTCCCCTCCTCAGGTGGAGTCCCCACAGAGTTTCCTTCCCCAAGGCACCCGTGCACCATCACCTCAGTCCCCTGTGCTCCTCCCTCCCTCCTTCTGACCCCTCTCCCGCCTCCTCCCTGCAGGATGTCTCTGATTTATAATTGTCTGTTTTTGTTTTGTTGTGTTTTGTACTGTTACTATTTTTTTTACACTGATGTCTTATTTGGTTCCCCTATATTCCTGCTATAAGTGAAACCATCTAATATTTTTCTTTCCCTCCTGGATCTCCTCGAACACCACCTTCATCATCCCCTCTGAGCCTTGGGCAGGTGGCTTTGCTGAATCTTAGTTTCAACTGGCTGCCATCAAGTGGGAATGAGAAACCTGTACAGAAATCAGGTGAGGACCACCCAAGGGAGCTGGGCCCCCAGTGGATCTGGGCCAACTGGGAAGCAAGAGCTCGCAAAGTGTCCACCTCTAGGAGACCACGGCCTTGGGACCTTGGCCTTGCTCTTCCTTCCCAAGCTGCACTTCCTGCATGCAAGTTGGAGACAGCAACCATGCCTTCAGCGGGAGGGAGGTAACGGCCTTGGTAAGCACTTGTTAGCAATGGCCTTCCTCTTAAGAGATGGAAGCTTTCATGAAGGACGGGGTAGACTAATAATGGATGGAAATGAACACGCTGCCCCGCAGAATGGCTGTGTTGTTCTGCTGGACCCGTTCTGTGGAAGAAAACCCGAGAGACAAAATGGGGGCTGGGAGATGCGCTTCAAATGACCTTAATGGTGAGTTCAGGTCCATTTTATCAGGGTCCTTACCAGGCAGGAAAACTAGGCTGAGCCCTGGTCACTCTCTTCTACAGTTCCCCCGGCAGCCTCATCCATTCGGCCTCAGCCATCGAGGTGCTGATGGGGCTGTGGGGGCACACAGGCTGCCTGGCTCAGACAGAGGCCAACTCAGACTGGCCCAGACCAGCCCCTCTCCCTGTCCCAGCCCTGCCAGTATCCTTGGGCAGTGTCATCTGCCCGCCAGCAGCTCTGTGGATGTCCTACCAGCGCAGCACCTCATTGACCAGAGCCCATCCTCATGCACAGCTGAGGCCCTGGGACTGCTGGTGCCCATAGGACGGCCTCGGGTCGTGTGACCCTCCCTGAGCCTGCCCTTGAAAGTGCTGTTGGTCAAATCTAGAACAGGAGGCAGGGCCATTCCCCTTAAATGGCAAAGATCAAAAGTCAGGGAGGGCATAACAGGTTGCGCAGTGGTTGAGCGCTGGGTTGCGAAGCTGCCCGCAGCCTCTGCAGCACCGGTTCGATCCCCGGCTGCTCGGCGAGGGTCCCACATGGTACGCAGACCTCTCCTGCCGCCCGCTGCTCCCCTCAGCAGTGTGCTTTGTCAGTCTGTCTGCTCTGCTCTCCACTCTGACCCTGGTGAATTCTCTCACCCTCCCGTGCTTCTGACTGTACCCAGTACTTGCATAAATAAATAAATAAATAAATAAATCTTAAAAGAATTAAAAAAAAAGTCAGGGAGGGATGGAATCCCAGGGAAAAGTGGGGTACTTCGACCTGGGTGGTGCATGGGCCTGAGCAATAGCCATCACCCCACAACCACATACCCCGACACACACAGCTGCCCCTGGGGACAGGCTCCTCCCGCCTGTCGGCTGCTTGGGGGCTACCTCCAATGTGTGTGCTCAGAAAGGTTCAGAGGAGGAGGACAGATCACTGAGCTGACTAGTCCACTCAGTTCCTTCCTCCGTCAGATCAGCTACAGCGCCAGTCAGCTGCATGATCATAAGGTCTCACGCTGCATTTGACTGGCACTGGGCTCTGGGGATGGTTCTAGAACCTCAGCGCTAGCTCATTTACACTTTTAAGGACACGTGGCTCAGTCCCACCCAGTTCTGATTAAAACCTGCCATATAGTGATTTATAAGAAACGTGCTGGTCAGCATAACTCTCGCGGCATGTATCTGGTCTCCACCCTCAGTTGCTGCCCTGCGGCTCCCAGACCTTTGCAATTTTCTGAGCCCTAAGAGCAAGGGGAGTAACTTTGCTCACTGCATGTGGTCTCTCGTCCTCTGTTCCTGAAAACTAAAGTTGTTTATTGGTGTGAGGAAACCCTCTCGGTGTGCACACACACACACGTGTACACAAGTAAGAAGTATGTGAGTGATTGTGTGCACATACACACGTATGTTCACACATAAGTACATGTGGGTGCGAGTGCGTAATCACACACATCTGTGTGCATACACACAATGTGTGTATGTGCACAGACTGCACTACGTGGTCGTGTGTGCAGTGCACATGTACACAGATGCACTTGCATGTGTATGCACACGGGTTTCATGGGAAACCAGCAGAGACAAGCTGCTTGAATTCCGACCTACAAACCACAAGCTCCGTCCGGAGGTGGTCAGCAACTGGCCCACGGTGGCGGTGCTGTGACGGCAGAACGGCTCTGCAGGAGCCCAGCCAATTGCCTGCGCGGCCCCGGTGATGCAGCTGCATCCAGCTTTCTGGAGACCAGGGACATTCACCTAACTGTCAGCCAGCACCTACTGTGTGCAGATGCTGTGCAGAAATGACTGGAACCACGTCTGGCCCCCAGAGAGATTGCTAAGTCAAGGGAGCTCGACTGGGGGTAGTTTTGCTCCATGAAGCCACTGGACAATCGCTGGAAACTTTTTGTCATACTTGGGATTGGGGGTGCTACCAGCATTAATGGGGAGGAACCAGGAGTGCTGCTAAACACCTAGAATGCCCACCTCAAGGTCCAGCCAGATGAGATCATGAGACCCTGATTTGGGTGAAGGAAAAGCCCAGAATTCATTCGACAATTAAACTGTGCTCATGCAGGACAGTTCTTAAATATCTCCTGATTGTCGTGGACAAAACTTTCACACGAGGTTGGAACAAAAGCCTGGTGAAGCCCTCTTCACTCTTGCAACGAAAGCCCAGGAAAGTCAGTCACAGACCGAGGCTCAATTTCCCCATCTGGCGAGAGGACATGTCCATCCCTGACCAGGCTGAGGAGGGAAAACACATGCAGGCCACAGTGAGGCCAGACGACAGTCTCAGGCCAGCAGCCGGAAGCTGTGTCTGCCCCCCACCCTGTTTTAGTCGCCAACATAAGGTTATTATTTGTACAAAGCTTTTATTAACAAACAAACAGTAACACAAACACATTGGTGTGGAAGGCTCAGTTTTCACAAGGGGATCAGACCCCCAGGTCCACCCCCAGGACACTGCAAGTGGCCCCAAGCCTCGCTCACCCCCACCTGGTCCTTATCCTTCCAGCGCAGCTCTTGTCCTGAGATTTCCCCACAGTTTCCTCTGTCCCTTTGAACTTTAAATAAACAGAATCCTAGAGCCTTATTCTTTGGAGTCTGAGTTCATTTTCTGCTTGGGTGTGATTTACCCAAGGTGGGGCGGGTAAACACAGCACCTCATCTTCACTGAGGCCACATCGCCTCCCACCGTGGGACATCCCACCAGCCCCCTCTCTACCATGCCGCTCCCCTCACTGGCTGCTAAGAACATCCTGGCTGTGCCCTTGGTGACAGATGCACATATTGGGGGGCAGGGAAAAGAGACAGACCAGGGGCTCCCAGCATCTTTCTTAAAATTCCAAAATCCTTTTCTACTAAATTCTACTTCCAGTCTGCCACATTCACTCCTGCCTGAGCCTTTCTAGCCTGGAGGCCTGCCCCCAAGTCCCCCTCACGGACTTGCCAGGCCCCACCACTGGAGAGGCAGTTGCCTTAAAATAAGTCCTTCCACATATTAAAATGGCCATCCTACCAAAAGCAATATACAGATTCAATGCTATTCCAATCAAAATTTCAATGTCATTCTTCAAAGAAATAGAACAATTATTGATGAAATTCATATGGAATCACAAAAAACCCCGAACTGCCAAAGCTCTCCTGAAAAAGAAAGAAGGGAATGGAGGCATCACACTCCCAGACTTCAAACTATACTACAAAGCCATAATCATCAAAACTGCATGGTATTGGAACAAGAACAGACATACAGATCAATGGAATCGAATAGAAAATCCAGAAACAAACCCACAGATTTATGGTCAACTAATCTTTGACAAAGGAGCAAAGACTATGCATTGGAGCAAAGAAAGTTTGTTCAATAAATGGTGCTGGGAAAACTGGGTTGCTACATGCAAAAGAATGAAGCTTGACCACTACCTCACACCATACACAAAAATCAACTCAAAATGGATTAAAGAACTAGACATAAGACCTGAAACCATAAAATATATAGAAGGAAATATAGGCGAAACACTACGTGATTTGCACATCAAAGACATCTTTACAGATACATCACCCAAAGCAGTGATAGTGAAGGCAAAGATATACAGCTGGGACTACATCAAATTAAAGAGCTTCTGCACAGCAAAAGAGACAATAACAAAAACAAAGAGAAACCCCACTGACTGGGAGAACATTTTTGCACCCAACACTAATGATAAAGGACTGATCACAAAAATCTGCAAAGAGCTGATGAGACTCAACAACAACAAAGAAAATAACCCAGTCAAAAAATGGGCAGAAGAGCTAAAAAGAAACTTCTCTGAAGAGGAAATGCAAATGGCCAACAGGCATATGAAAAAATGTTCAACATCACTTGCCATCAGGGAAATGCAAATCAAAACTACCATGAGATACCATCTCACACCAGTGAGAATGGCACATATTAAAAAAACTAGCAACAACAAATGTTGGCGAGGGTGTGGAGAAAAAGGAACTCTCCTGCACTGCTGGTGGGAATGCAAACTGGTCCAACCACTATGGAGAGCTGTGTGGAGATTTCTGGACCTACTAAACATAGAGCTTCCATAGGATCCAGCAATTTCACTCCTAGGTATTTACCCAAAGGACACAGAAACATCAATTCCAAAGAACACCTGCACCCCTATGTTTATAGCAGCACTGTTTACAATAGCTAAGCTTTGGAAACAGCCCAAATGCCCAAAAATAGATGACTGGATCAAGAAGATGTGGTCCATATACACCATGGAATATTACTCAGCATTCAAAAAAGATAAACACATGCCATTTGCAGCAACATGGATGGCGCTGGAAGGGATCATGCTCAGCGAAATAAGCCAGAAAGAAAAAGAAAAATACCGGATGGTCTCACTCATAGCAGGAATCTAGAAAACTTAAATAAGGGACCAGGAAAATGAATAACTATAAGAAAGTGAAAATCAAAATCAACAAAAAACTATGAACCAGAGACACTTTTTGGGGGCTGGGGGGCGGGAGGGGAGGGATTGGGGTCAGAATGGGGGGGGTTGCAATTGTATGGGGAATATAAAAATAAAATTTATTATATAAAAAAATAGAAATAATAATGCAATTCTAGTTACCAACTAAGGTCATCAAGCCCGAAATGTCCTTCCATAAATTTTTATGTTCTGCTGACAAAAAAAAAAAAGTCCTTCCACACACACATGCACACACCACACACACCTACTGGCTTGCTCCTCTCAGATGAGACTGCTGGCTGGTACAGACAGAAAAGTGCTGACACCACTCAGCACCCCACAATGCTCACGGAGGACCGTACCCAGGCCTCGCTGGCAGCTGGTCTGAGAGTGAGACTTGATGGGGAGCAAAACACAGTGGCGATGCCAGGAAACTGGGAAACCCCAAGAATAGTAGTTTCTCAAGACTACACATAGCTGGTAAGAAAAAACGAGGGATGAGCACTTACAAGGGATGGCCACTGTTACGCCTGTTCCCCAGAGGAGGGAAACTGAGCCTCAGATGAAGGATGAGTGTCCCCCACCCCCGCAAGTTGGTCAACGACGTGAAGTCGAAGGTTGGATCCGCATGTCCTCAAATCGCACACGCCTAGCCACAACGCCTGGCTCCCACCTCCTCTGCAAAGTGGAGCTTGTCAAATCCCTGTAGACCAATTCAGGGACTGTCTCCCAGGTGAGCCCCACCTGTGCAAGCAAAGCCATTCTAGTCACTGGAGAAGCTGGCGACACATCTAATGCTTGACCCTGGTCTCATCCTGGACCTCCAGTGCCATAGCCCCCAGGAACCCCCTCATCCCAGGTACATCACACATCTCATGTGGGATGACAAGAACGGAGTCACAGATGCCCTATAGTCCTGCCTCCAGCAGAACAAGAATCAGCAGCCTCGTAGCACCGGCCATCCCCAGCCACACAGCCCTCACCTGCTGCCCCCTGGGATGCCACATCCGGACTCATCTGTCCTCCTTCGTCCCTCCAAGGCCAGAGCTTTCCATGCCCCCCATGGCCTCCAATAAACACCCCAGTTGGTCTCAAAGACCCTCATGTTCTGACCCCTGCACATGGTCTGGGCCCCGCCCCCCAGTCTGTGGACATTTCTCCCTCAGTGGTCCTGAATTACTTGTGTTGCCATCCACAGTGCATTCTTTCAAGCATCTGTGTCTTTGCAGTGCTGTTCCCCCTGCCGGGAATGCTCTGCCTTCATCCAGTTTACCTGCCAACTCTTCTTCATGCTTCAAAACCCTTTAAAACGCTTCTCACTTGAAGCATCATTCTCTCTCCCTTCTTTGCAACCTGACCTCCCCTAAGGGATCCATCCTGACTTCTTCTACCAGCTTTATTATAGCCCCACGCACACTGCCCACGCCCCTTCTGGGCTTATCCCCACTGTGGTCTGTGCTCCCCCATCTTCACGCTAACTCACTCACTCAATGTGACTGCGGAATGCTCTGCTTCCTGGAGAGGCCAGGGCCTCCTCGAAGACAGAACCACACTGCTACGTTCATTGTCAGCTACCGTGCAGCTCATTGCACCCAGCAGGTGCTCGATCAATTCTGCTGGGGAAGAGGAAGGAAGAAATGAAGGGAAGGAAAAAGTTGAGGAGAAAGGACCGAGCATGCCCGAAGATTGTAAACTTTCTCACTGACAGTCCCTGATCCGGGCCCAGACGCCAAGTAGGCCTTCTGCCCACGTGTGCTACATAGACCAGCTGGGGACAGAGGTCCCCAAGCCAGCACGAAGCCAGCACCATGGCCCCCAGCCCTGTGTCCTCACTTCCCAGCGAGCACCACCTCAGCCTCAAGCCTCCCTCTCCGAGGCCTTCAAGCCAGAGCGCCTTTGTTTTCCAACTCAAGGCCCCTGCAGTGATCTTGTTTTTCATAGAAAAGTGGGCGAGTTCATTACATTGTGTTCCTGCCTCGGAGATCATTGTCATTCCTCCAACATCAAAGTCAGAGTCTCCATCAGCTCATTTGAGGCTCGGTCCACCCATATTTTCTTACAACCAGGAAATGGGGAATTTCCTTCATTTTTTAAACCATCCCAGTGAGCCTGTGCCACACGGCTTCCTTTGCAAACTTTTCTTGAGACACAAAGATGGAATCAGGCCTGCCCCACTGCGTTGGCCCTTACAGGCCCGTCTTCCTCTGATCTTTATCAAACGCTTGTCCAGCACATTGTCATGACAGTATTTTTTATTTATACAACACCTTTCTTTGGGGGCCAGGGCTGGGCTGAAAGGGGGCGGGAGCCAGATTAAAGCCTTATATAGATTTGGCTGTTTATCCTGCACCACTGGAAAGGACAGTTTTCAACAAAGACACAAAGCTGAGAGAGTAGAGGCCTGAACCAAGGGTTGTGCCAAGGCTGAGAGCAGCAGCTGACCTTCTGATATCTTTGTTCTGTGTTAATTGGTATTTATTTGCCCTGATTCTGAAATCTCTAGATTTAAGCTCACAGCCAATAGCCCATGCTACCATCTCCCTGCTGGGCTCCCACGCCTTCCTCCCTCAGCATCTGTGGCACTGCCCCTGCCCCCTGGGCCTTGCCAACTGGAAATAAAATCTCAGTGATAGTTAGGCAAAGAAGTTACCAGATTGGGGCCTCCCTGGTGGCGCAGCGGGTTGAAAGCCACACTGTGAAGCTGTCCACAGCCTCTGCAGCACGGGTTCAATTCTCAGCCGGCCAGAGAGATACCCACATGGTGCAGCAGACCTCTCCTGTCACACCGCTGCTCCCCTCAGCAATATATCTTGGTCATCTGCCTGTTCTGCTCCCTGCTCTGTGTCTGGTGAATCCTCTTACCCTCCCACGCCTCTGGCCTGTACCCCAGCTCTTGTATAAAAATAAATAAATCTTAAAAAAAAAAAAAAAGAAATTTACCAGATCATCAAAGTGAGGATTCAAACCTGGGAAGCAGTCCAAAAGATTTTACTCGGCAAGAAAGTTTCCAACAAACAGGAGTTTGAGTTTCATTTCTATAGGTAGGAACAGTGAGTCATGACCTTACGATTTTAATTATTCTCGACAGGGGTCTTCTAGGTCTATGTCGTCCTCACCTAGAGATGTGCTTATGCTATCTGTGTGCAGAGGAAGGCAAGGCTGGGGTTTGATCTCTGCCTCTCTTAAGAGGGCATGGTGGAGATGCAAAGGCTGGGTGCCCGTGGTCCCCAGAGTTAAATCTTCTTTGTCCACTCCTTGGTCATCAGTGGGGGTGAAAAGCCTGGCTTTACCCACAGGCTTCAGACTTAGCATAGCTGCTTCAGACTTCCAGTCTATGCAGATGACCTTGCTCTCCTGTCTGCCAGAGCTGGGAGGAGTGGTTTTCCTAGAACATTTTACAGTATGTTCACATCCATTTACTCCTGGCTGTCAGCCGCCTCTGGAAACTCCTCCTGCTCCTTTGTCCATGTCTTAAAATGTCCTCTTCCTGAGCATTCAGGCCGCGGGCCCCTTCTCATCTCACACTTTCTTGGGCATTTTGGGATCTCTCACAGCAGTGATTGATGACAAGTCCAAAGTCTGTAACTCCAGCCCAGACCTAGATGAGGTCCAGATGTGAGTGGTGTAATAGTGTAGGCTAAGCTGTTGTAATGACAACCCCAGGTCTCAGTGGCTCCACCCAGTGCAAGTTTATTTCTTGTTCACATCACAGTCCAGTGTGGATCGGCAGGGTGGGCTCTGCTCCACACAGCCCTTCAGGGACCCAGGCATTATCTGCCTTAGCATCTAGGGCAAAGTTTATCAAACAGAGGCATTTGGCACAATCTGAAGATACTTTTGGTGCCAGGAAGCAGGAACAACTGGCATCCACTTGGCAGAGGCCAGAGGTGCTATGAAATGCCCTCCAGTACACAGGACGGCTTCCCCACAGCAAGGCATTACCTAGTCCACAAGATCAATAGTTGAGAAAGCTCAAGAATCCTTTATTGGATTTGATGCATCTGGCTCACAGGCCAGAGAAGGGAGGACATGGACAATCGTATAGGAGGTTTTAGAGGCCAAGCCTAGAGCAGCACATGTCACTCTTGCTCACATGCCATTGGACAGAACCCAGTCACCTGATCCCACCCACTTCAAGGGAGGCTGGGAAATGTAGTCTAGCTGTGTGGCTAGGATTAGATGGCACACAGAGGTCTCCTGCCATCAGCAGCCTAACCTGGATCTAACCAACCCTGAGTGCATTACCTTCCCTGCCTCCTAACTGCCCCCCGCCAGCCCTACAGAACTCACCCCAGTACCCATTCATTTCATCCTACTCACCTTATCTCCTTCTGTGGACAAAAACTTGATATCAAGGGAACAACTTCTTCTCTGAACTCTCTTCCTGGCCCAGGTCACCCAGGGTCAGTTCTGGACTACGTGAAGAGCCCTCAGCAGTCAAGATCACATTGTCCTGCTTATTTTTCTTCACATACTGAGCACCACTTATCTGTATCGACATCGATATTTATATATGTATTCTTGATGACCCTCCATCTCCGACACTAGAATGAAAACTCAAGAAGGATAAAATCCTTGCCCATCTTGTTCGCTACACTCCCCTGCACCCAGTAAAACAGCTAACATACAGGGCATTTAATATATACTTGTTAAATAAATAATCTTTGCTTTGTGAAGCAGCTTTATTGGCCTTTCTAACACAGAGAGCTGGATGTATGAATTCCCCCTCTAATTGCCAAAAATATTTTGGTCCCAAATCCTTAGCCTGCTATTTAAGCCATTTGAGGCCTGACCCTATCCTACATGCCCCCCACTTCTCATACACTCATAGTTATGCACCCTATACTTTAAACAGCCTATGTTTGAGTTCACAAGTCTGCATGTAACATGTTCAACAAAGTTTTGTTTTGCACATGCTGTTTCTATTGCAGAATACTTCATGTGCCTCCACCTGGCAAACTTCTACTCATACCTGAGGACCCTGTTCCATGCCACTGCCTCTGAGAACTTAGGCAGTCACTTACACTCTCTTCTTCATCCTAATATGCTTTAAGAAATATAGTCTCATTCTTTTCTCTACAGCCACTCCCTTCCCCAACAGAATATGGGTTCCCCGAGAGAAGGGAGCATGTTTTACCTGATTGTGTGATTGCTCCCTACTCCAGTGCTTAGCAGAGAGCTGGGTTCTAAGCAGGTGCTCAGGGCATGTGTGAGGCAATAGAAGATGGATAGATAGATGGTCTCTGGCCAATCTCCCCATGATCTCTAGGCTTTTTCTCAAAGGAGCCAAGAACCCAATGTGGCTGTGATATCCATGTTTGGAGTCACAGCCACTTTAACAGCTGAGCCAACTGGTGCTCAGAAATGTCTGCGGCTGGATCTGAATCACCCAGATTGAGTGCACTGGCTATCGATCACTGGAAGCAAAAGGCACACAAGTGCCAGGAAACAGGGAGGGCAGGGAGGAACCCAACACAGCCCCGCTGGCTAACACCACTAATGGCAGTCGGCAAAGGCCACCCCCGCCTCCTAACTTGGGAATGCCAGAAACTTCCCCAATGCCTAACTCCTGCTTATCCTAAAATGCTACTCACTCAAAGAGGTCTTCCAGATCCCCCAGATGGGGTAGAGCTCCCAAGACTCTGTAAAGCTCCTTCTTGGATCAATGCCCCTGTAATCTCTCCTCCCCAGGAAAGTGTATGTCCTCAAGAGACACACCCAGATCTGGTTCATTCTTTTCTGTATCCTGTGTTTCTACAGGCCCCAGCACAGAGCAGACTCTCAAGATCAGTCAGGGTTCAATTATAGAAACAGAAGACACTCTAGGTGTTTGAAATTGAGGAACTTTGGGGAAGGGAATGGTGACCCAAGGGGTGGCAAAATCTGAGAAGCCCAAGGTGATGGCAAGAAAAGCAGAGATTAGCAATAGCAGTGAGGCCCCTACCTTTAGGTTGAGAACTAAAAAAGAGGTGATGTTACTGCTGATAGGGTTGAGGTCTCCTGGTGAAAGCAGGATCCACAGAAGGACTTGTAGAGAGGACTGAAGACAAAGGAAAGATGCATTTTCTGCTGGAGCTGCTGCCTGAGCCAAAATTGGAGAAGAAATACCCTGATATCTCCCCTTTTCCCACCCTCCAATGTCATGAGATCTTCCCAGTAGAAACAACGAAACAGAAAATGTGGGAACTTCAACTTGCAGTTTCTAGCTCCCAAGATACAGAGCAGAGTAAGAGATAGCAGATGGGTTCCATACCAATAGTGAAGACGACTTCTCCCTGGGGACTCTGTATTTGTCAGGGTAAGCTAGGTTAGCTGCTATAACAAAAATGCCTCTCATCTCAGTGGCCAAAAACTACAAAATCTGAGCACCAGCCCTGGCCAAGCAAGTCATATAGTCACAGATCATTTCAGGTCAGTAATCCCCTCATATGCTCTAACAAAGAAAACTGGAAATACAGGTGGGCAGCAATAATGTCTACCACAGCTATCTTACCCAATTCTGGAGTATCTGTCTATTATTTTTACATGCTAAAATAGTCACCCACCCTGCACGCACACACACAAATACATTTCCAACTGCATTCCAAGGACAAATTAAGAAGGATGGTATAAAATTATATTTCCTTACAGTCAACGATGATCACAGTGTACTGATTCTGAAAACAGCAAGTCACAGAAACTTAGCAGCTTCCACTTAGTTGACCAGTCTGAGTTCAGAATTTTCCACAAAGTTGTAGTCAGGTGCAATCAGGGCTGTATTCTCCTCTGCAGGCCTCCCTGGGCTCTGCTCCGTGGTGACTCACTGACATGGCTTGCCAGTGGTGTGCACCGTGTCATTAAAAAAAGACACGGTGGGCCACCAACCACCAACATGGCCCCTCCATGATCATTGCCTCCTTACTCAGGGGTAGTTTTGCCCTCCTTGTAACAGGATTGGTCTGTGTCATCACAGAATGTGGCAGAAGTGCTGGAGTATGACTTTGCAACTATGTCCAAGAGGCCATTGCTGCTCTGGTTTCTTCCCATCACTCCCTTTGGGAGATGCCAGGTGCTGTGAGAACATTCGTGCGGCCTGTGGAAAGAAAAACCCACCTAATAAGAAGCTGATCTCTCCCACCAATATCCAGAATCAGCCTGCCAGCCAGCGAGTGAACCATCTTGGCAGCAGAGCCTCCTGTCCAGGTCAAGCCTTCAGATGAGACCACAGCCCACAGCCACCTTCTTCCTGCAACTGCAGGAGAGACCTTGAGCCACAACTGCCCAGATAAGTATATAAGTTGTTGGTGAATTCCTGAACCACAGATAATGTCCCATCATTTTTTTATTGCTTATGCTAAAATGTTTTAGGATAATTTTGAGATATTTATATAGGCATATATGTTTATATAGTTAGAGAAAACTCTAGATGGATAAGATTATGGGAGGAGGTATTTAGCTCTTCTTGACGCTTATCTGATTTCTAATGTTTCCAAAGTGCACACACACATATTACTGGGAGTAGAAGAGAAGAAAGAAGAAGGGGAGAAGGCGAAACAGCAGAGGCAGCCAAGTAAGGGGGTCCTTTTATTAGCTGCTTTAAACCCTGAAATTCAGTAAGGCAGTGCCAGAGAGTCGGCACAGCTGCCAGTTTAGATAACTCATTAAGGAAGATGGTTGAGCCAAAGGGAGAACCTGCCAATGTCTACCTTGGGTTTCTCCAATCCAGTTAGCTCTGCTCTGAGCCGCTCGGAGGATGTGTTTGGAAGGAACCTGGTGCCCAAGACGAGCCGCCGGGAAGGGGCGGGGGTGTTGCATTTGGAAAACCTCAAGGTTTCTGAGCTGGCAAGATATGTCAGCAAAAAGCCCTTGCCTGTCTAGACAAAAGTTTGATTTTGAATCAAAAGAGGAACGTTTGCAAATAGGAAAGCAGTTTAAGCATTTTTTCTCCTTTGAAAATAACCATGAATTTTTAACCATCAAGCGTAAAGAGAGACAGTGAGACTCCAGCGGCGACACCAGGGATTTTAATATTGCGGGCCCCCCCCACCCCCGTGGATGCAATGTGAGATGGGGCCATTTCTGAGAGTGGACATTGACTCCTTGAGCTGGAGAGAGAGATTTAACAAGGCCCCAGGGCATCCAGGAGAAGAGACAGGTTTCCTCCACGAACAGAACAGGAGGCTCGGAATCGGCGTGACTCAGGCAGCCTGAGAAAATGATCAATTTGGCTGCTGACAGAGGGAAATCACCGCGCTAGGTTTTGTTGACCTTGGGGGTTGGTGGGGGGGGGGGCTGAGAAATCTCTATTTCCCAAGGGTTCACCTGGCCCCTTGGGAGAAGGCTCCTGGGGGCTGCTGTCTGAAACCATAGCTTCAGAGTAGTATGAGGGTGAAAGAGGAGGCCTGCTCTGTAGGGAATCCCCCCAACCCCTGCCAGGATCATGCCCTCGCCCCATAGAGTTGATGCAGCTCTGAGCAGTGAAGTTGGGCAATTAAGGCCAAGCCCGGTGGGAAGGTCAGACTGGTGTGGTTGGAAGTGACAGAAATGTGGTTGGAAATGACAGAAATGTGGTTGGGGTTTCTTAAGCAGAAAATATTATAAAGGGCTAGGAAGTCTTTAGGAACCTGATTGGAATGCAGTTGAACTTGCAGAGGGAGTAGAACAGGAATTAGGGCCCTCCAGGACCCAGGGGTACCCTTTCTTTACACCTTTATCTCTGCCTTGCACTGCCAGCTGGCTACCTTCCTCTCCCTTGAACTGGAAACAGACTTGGGGTGCTCCTACTGCATCGAGGGCTACCCCACAGCACCCAGATTCACTTGTCATTGCTTCAACCACTGTAAGATCACATCAATGTAAGCACACATGCATATGCGTGTGTGTGTGTGTGCAGGCTTATTTTATTTCCTCTGAGCTCTAAAGTGTCTCAGCTCTAAATTATCTGATTGGCATAACTTGGGTAAGGTGAGCACCCTGGTCTCAGCAGGATGATCCAAGAGCAAACTTAGCAGGCATAAAATGCCCACAGGGCCCTTTGGCTGGGACACAGAGGGGATCATGGTGGACTAGAAACATGTTCCGAGAGGGCCCTGCTACTCTACAAGAGACTCATGCCTCAGCATGGAGGGCTCTGAATGATCATTCTCGCTCCAAGGATTTGAGACGATGACCCTACTCACCACCTCCTAATGTGTCTCTTCAGAATTTCTCTAAGCACAATCCCCAGCACAAAGATTTATTTTTGTTTTTAGTGAATCCTTTGTCCCTTAGACATAGCCTTATCCTGGACAGCAATTCCAATGATATTGCAAACTTATTGTGATGAGAAGGAATATTACGTGAAGTTCTAGGGTCAGACAGACCAGGGTTGAATTCCCGTTCTGACACTTTCTAGCTGTGTGACCTCAGGCAAATTGTTTAACCTCTCTGTGCCTCTTTTTCTTTAACTGCATAATGGTTTAATTGGCATAAAAGTGGAAGCTGCATTATAGAGATGGTTTGAGAATTTAATGTAGACGCACTTCATATAATAATGCCTGGCCCAAGATAATGCTTAGCCAGTAGCAGTAATGGTTGAAGTAGCAACACTAGTGGTGATACTAGGGAGGCACAGTAGTAGTGCTGCTGTTATCATTATGTGTTTACTATATACTTTGCCATATAAATAAAATCAGTAAATTAAAAAAATAACTCAGAAACTTTATGAATGGTCATCTATGTGGTAATAAAATGATTCTTGACATTATGATTCCTAACAAATGATCCTTAACATGTTAAGCAGAGTTCTCCACTGTTCACAGTAACAGGCTTTGCATAAAGCACAGGACCAAGACCTATGACTAAGGAGGTGATGGAACAAGAGGATGAGGATAGATGACCTACAGATGGAAATGTCAGGGGGCGATGGGAAGGCAGCATAGAGCAGTGGTCAGGGGTCTAGGAGGAAGGCCAACTTGAAATCAACTCACCCACCCATACTATCAACTGGACAAGTAACTTAGCTTTTCTATATCTTTGTTATCTCAACTCTAAAGTGGGAATTGTGATACTATTTCTCTGTTGTACACATCTGTGGTTGGTCAACACCCACTCATCCTTCCAAAGAGCCGATCTCTGGATTTCACTGGGAAACATGTCTCCCGTTCTAACCCAGGGGTTTGGGTGGGGTGATCTTTCTCCACACCCAGACTACAAGGATAAACCCGGATTAGGCTAAACCGATCAGCACAACGCAATCCCCCAGCCACCATGACGTGCTCAGAGGTGGACCCAGCACTCTCCCTCTGAGACAAGGAGCTGCAGTGTGACTTTTGCTCCTGGAGAAAAGATTCCAGTTTGGGCTCTTTCGTGTTCCCTGTTGGCAGGAAGGAAGATGGGAGTCGTTGCACTGATCTTGTAACCTTGGAGAGAAATACCGGGTGAGAAAAGTGCCAACACAGGGGAGATGGAATCAGCCAGCCCTGAGAACAGCTAGATCCAGTCATTCCTGAAGCCAGTTACCCAGGAATTTTCAACTTTAGGAGGCGATTGTAATTGACAAAAAATCAATTTACAATTACACCTTTGGCACAAGCCAACCAGAGTTGGGTCTCCTACATAAGTCCTAACTATTGCTCTTATTTATGATCTAATGAATGGGGAGACTCAAAAATTAGTTAATATATAGCAAGGCCCCCACCCACGGAGTTGCTACATTTTCAAGGTGACTGGGAGAAATTCTTTCACTTAGTGCCACACAAAATGACATACTAGCTGAGCCCTGAACCCTTCCCCTCCCTTCTGAAACCAGCATTTTCAGCCTGCCTAAGACTTACAGCCTACCAGCCATGACCTGCTAGGCTAATTAGCCCAGCGTTACAGGCGTTACTCAGACTCGCTAGAGACGATGTTTTGCAAATTCGGGGTGAAATATTTAATTAATCAAAGGTGCTCAGTCAGTTGTCACACCAAGTCAGAATGCACTCGGGCGAGGGCCAGAGCTCCAAGGGAGGATGCCAGGGCAGACTTCTCCCCAGCTTCCCACCTCCTTTGCCATGGAAACCGACTGAGCAGCACCAGCCATGCTGGTGAATTTAGAACACTTGCTCTTGGCACCTGACATGTCACAGCTCTGGGACGTCTAGGGTGTTTGGTGGCAGGCGGGCAACTGTCCCCAGGGTTTCTATAGCACCAAAGCTTGATGTGACATGCTTGGGAGAGTGGCCTGCCCCACTGCTGGACCAGGTCCGGGGAGAGGAGCCCAATGTGTGTGTGTGTGTGTGTGTGTGTGTGTGTGTGTATGCATGCCTGCATGTGTGTTCACTAGTACATCCATAAAATATTCTAGGACAGACAGTGATTGTCTCTGAGAAAAAAACTGCAAACAGGAAATATTTGAATACCCTTCGATATTTCCAATCAAGTGACAAATTAATGAGAATACGTCAAATATTTCAATAAGCACATGAAAAACACTATTTCTCATATACATTCTCTCACACACTTTACATATGTGTATTAATGGTGAAATCCTCTATTTTTAATGTTACTTTATTTTTGATTTGGTATCTTTTAAGTAGGTATTATAGATGCATATTGCAGTATTTTAAAAAACAATGGCAAACAATGTGATAGCAATATCTATGTTTTTACAGGTATGTAAGTTCACTGAGTCCTCATAACTCTATAAGCCATGAGTTTGGCATATCTGCTTTACCAAGGAAAGAACAGAGGCCACAGAGAAGTTAAGTGGCAGGTCCAAAGTCACACAGTATTGCGCAGCAAACACAGATACAAACTGAAGCAGCCTGTCTCAGAATCTGTGCCTTTCACTCCTGGACTTCTCTGCCTCACGCTACCTCTGGGTCTTGTTTTAGTCCTCAGATTATAAAAGCAATATGCTCATGGAAGGAAAAATCAAAGTACAAAACCAGGAAAACAGGATCACCTGAAATTGCATCACACTCAGATATTTCAGTTTGCATATTTGCCCAGCCCTATTCTACGTGAGCGTGCATATGTATTATTTTTGTAAAAATGGGATAATAGACAACAATCATTTGGAAATACAAACGCATATTCAGCACATACTTCCCAAAGCACAAACACATTCTGTATGATTTTTCTGTTTTTCCATTAACAGTAACCCACTGAACACCTTTTCTCTTTTACTTTTTGTTTCTTTCTCTTTTTTCCACTTAATTTTTCTTGGAGACTGTTCCCAAGAAACTATGGAAAGCATTTTTCATTCTTCTACAAAACACCATTGGTTCTCATGGTCTTCTCATACCGGATTTCACTAGTCCATATTGGTAAATATAAGGTGATTTCAAATCTTCATTAAGGAGGGGATATTTGAACTGAGACCTAAAATAAGGCAGAGAGGTGAAGGTCAGGAGAGAGAGCAGGGAGTGGCACATGCCAAGGTCCTGAGGCCCATGATATGGGGAGAAAGTGAGCCTGGAAGGTGCCCAGAGGACAACAGGGCACCAGATGGTGTCTGAGAGGTGACAGAGAACTGTGTGGGCATTGCTGTTCTCATAAAGAGAACAGCATTTTCACCCTAAAAGCAATTATAAGCATTTGGGGGAGTTAAATAAAAGAGCCCTCCTTCCTTTCTCTGAGACCCACCCAGGTCTAAGCACCCCAACCCCAACAGTGTGGACTTCATCAAGGAGGAATCTTGATCCATGGCCCTGTCCCAGCAGCCTGCCCTCCACTTCCCTCGTCAGCCAGACCTTCGGAAGTCAAGGAATTCCTTCCATCCTGCCTGGCCCCCTTTGTGCTCCCCCAGGGCAGATGAAGTGTACTGGGAATTCTTGTCATTTCCCACCCAGGACTGGTCTAGAAAGTACAGAAAGATACAGAGAGGTGTTAAGCCTTCAGTGATTATCACCTCTGGGAAGGGAGGAGGGAGTCCAGATGGGGTCAAGAAGAGAGAGAGTTTATTTGCCCTCCGAATCCTGGTGAATTCCACCTTTTCATTAAAACCCAATGCCAGGGCTCAGAGTGTGTGTGTGTGTGTGTGTGTGTGTGTGTGTACACACATGTGCATTTCCCCCCAGCCTTCCCCCGGGATTAGAGGAAGGGGCATTGATGCCATTGCTGCCAGGATTTTTCAAACAGAGGAGTCACTCTGACTCCCCAGAAGTGAGTCCACTAGGGCTGGAATTCAAGCTGGGTGTATTGGCAGTTTCCATCCCATTGAATGGCCTTTTTCACTGGAACGGCCTCTACCTCTTATCTGTGAGTCAAGAACACTTCCTCCCAAGTTTCAGTTCCAGAATGAAGTATGTTCAGGTTTTGGTTAGGATTTTCCTATTTTAGAAGTTGCTGAGTCTCCCAAAGGGCCAAAATAAATAAATAAATAAAATAACATGGAGATCAAGATAGCAGTGGATTCCAGATTTTAGAACTATCCCAAGATCTAGCGAATCCAAGGAGGTCTGGGGTAAACTGATACTCTGGGGCCCAATTCACATATTGGGGAATACCTCCTCTTGTAAGTCTCCAAATCTCTTTTGCTGAGAAAATGCCAGTGGCAGATGTCTAACTGGTCTACCCACCACCACTCCTGGCCCTTCGCAGTGAGTCTACACTTTGCTGTTTCCAAATGGTTATGCTTCCAGTTGTTGCTGCATGTTTTGGTCTCTGTAAAAATGTTGACTTATTCAATTCTCTCAATAGCGCTTGTTAAGGAGATCTGATTGTTATCTGTACTTTATAGATGAGAAAGCACCATTGCAGGAGCTCGGCCAGGGTAAGCAGCTAATTAGTGGCGGAGCTGGACTGGAACCTAGGTGGTCTTGCTCTAGACTGCACTGCCAACATGGCAGCTACTAGTTACAGGTAGTGCTTGGAATGTGGCAAGTCCCCCTTGAGGTCTGTTCTAGAACACATGCTGGACAGTGAAGGCTGAGAGTCAAAAAGAAAATGCAAAATTTTCACTTTTTTTTTTATTGATTACATGTTAAAATGAGACTACTTAGGACACACTGGACTCCATAAAAGATATTTTCAAAATTAATCTATCCTGTTCCTTATTTTTCTAAATGTGGCAGTTTGAGAATTAAAAATTGCTTGTGTAACTAACTCATGCTTGATGTCTACCGGACTTATCACTGGGCCAGGCTTGGCCATCAAGCTTGTAGATCATGCTGGAACCCTCAGTATCTGCCCATTTCTCTTATGATAAGTTGGCCCGCACACTGCCCCATGCCTTCTCTGTCCAGCCCCTGCCTTCCCTGTCCACACTGTCCTCTGCTCCCCACCACACACTGCAGACACTTGGCCTGCACACACGGGCCTACCTGCCCTCGGATCCACAAGGGCAGTGGGTCTCCGTTGCGATTCTTACACATACTGTTCCTTAACTTAGAGCACAGCTCCTGGCCTTCTTCTGTTAACTCCTGCTTACTCTGACCCCCACATGCCCCATAAATTTTTGTATGGCACCCCAAGCCTCTCCTTAATGGCACAATCACCATTTATAATGACATGTGGGTTCTCAGCCTCCCTGGTGGCCCAATGGGTAAAGTCTCAGCACTATGAAGCTATCTGCAGCCCCTGCAACACGAGCTCAATTCCCAGTCAGTGAGCTGACTCACATATGTTGCAACAGACCTCTCCTGTCTCACTGCTGCTCCCCTTAGCAGTATATTTCAGTGGATCTGCCTGTTCTGCTCCCCACTTTGTCTCTGGTGAATCCTCTCACCCTCCCGCACCTCTGTCCTATACCTCAATCCTTGTATAAATAAATAAATCTAAAAAAAAAAAAAAAATCTCAGGAGCCTCCCCAATGGCAGAGCTGGTTGAGAGCTGCGCTGTGAAGCTGTCCGCAGCCTCTGCAGCACGAGTTCGATTCCCAGCTGGTCAGGGAGATTCCCACATGGTGCGGCAGACCTCTCCTGTCTCGCCCGCTGCTCCCCTCAGCAGTGTATTTCAGTAGATCTGCCTGTTTTGTTGCCCACTCTGTCTCTGGTGAATCCCCTTACCCTCCCGCACATCTGGCCTGTACCCCAGTTCTTGTATACATGAATAAATAAATCTTTTAAAAAATTTTAAAAATTAAAAAAAAAATCAGGACTCCAGGGCAGAGACAACCTTGAGCGGTGTTGAAAGAAACAAAGGGACCCCATTCTGATGACTCAGTAACAGTTCACACCTTGGGAAACAGATTTTCAAGTTCCAGAGGTTTGTTGGGAAATTCAGTGAGTGCGAGCTCGCCTCTTTATTACCAATATTCTTATTTTTTATATAAACTCTGAATGCCTATTAAGGACTATAAAAGTGAGACTTTTAATAATGGAAATATTTAATTTGCCACTGCCCACTTCAATCAATAAGGTAAGAATAGTTTTTTAATTCCCAATGTTTAAAAAATTATGCTTATTGATTTTTCATTTGCTTTACTGGTTTCTTGAAATAAATATGTATCAGAGATACTAACGTTGTTATATATGTGTGTAGATTTCCCAACAGTTGCTCATGATTGGGCCTCCCTGGTGGCGCAAGGGATTAAACACAGCACTGTGAAGCTTTCCACAGCCTCTGCAGCACAAGTTCGATCCCTGGCCAGCCAGGGAGCTACCCACATGGAGCAGCAGACCTCTCCTGCCTCGCCTGCTGCTCCCCTCAGCAGTGTATTTCATCAGTCTGCCTGTTCTGTTTCCCACTCTGTCTCTGGTGAATCCTCTCACCCCCTGCACCTCTGGCCTGTACCCTAGCTCTTGTCTGCATAAAGGAATAAATGTTAAAAAAAAAAAAGTTGCTCATGAGAGCTAAGGAATTGTGAATAGTCGAAGTTGGGACTACAGCTACTCATTTTAACCCCCAGGGATTAGAGGATGGGATTTAATTCTCTTGGTCCTGATTCTCTCAGAAAAAGGATCCACAGATTTACTCAGAGACTGGTAATGTTAATTATATGCCCCTAACCAGCCAACCAGCCATGTGAACCCCCGTTCGGGGCCTCAGTTTCCCCGTCTGTATCTGTTAGCCATCCTCAATGTTTCTTTCAGTCAAAAACAACCATTCCAGTCTCTGGAAGGCCCAGGCCCCGATTGATGTCACTTAACGCAATCCCATTGTTTTCCCGAGGTCGTTCCTACTCCAAGCGGAGAGATGAAATGATTTCAGAAGCTCAGAAAGGAGATGTTGGCAGCCTCCACGCGCCAGTAATAAAAGAACTGGACTCACACACAGAGGAAATGAGATTCCCAAGAAATGCCCCATTTATGAAAGGGCAAAGGAAAGGGGAGGCTGTTCCCGCTCCAAGGCAGCAGCACCCGAGAGCAGACCCGGGCATCGGATGTCTCGAGAAACAAGGAAGCTGGCGTCCCACTAGGCTAATGGACATGTGGAAAACGTTAGCCGGGAAGGGGAGGGAAGTAAGAGTGTACACGAGTTCAAGAGACACCTCGATTTGTTTTTGGGGAAGGAGGAAATTGGCGTACATGGCAGGCAAGCGAAAGGGTGAAGTCAGCTAAATCTCCACGGGGGTATCAGCAGCGACTGGATGGGCCCAGTGAGGTTTCTTTCTTTCTTTCCGTGTGTGTATGTGGGGGGCTGGGGGGTGGGGGTAGGCCACAGGGAACCACATTGTCGCTGTTCCTCCTATTTTTTCCATTAATAAAATTCTGCTCATGAGAATTGACCGACACACTTAGGAAATAAGGGGTTGTGAGCCTCTATTCTGAATGTCGCCACCAGTCTGTTGAGTGACCTTCAGCAGATTTTTCAGCCTCTATGGACCTGATTTCCCTTCCTGCCATCGATGGTGCTTGTGCTGATGTGGACCCCCGGGGTGGAAAGCAAGAAGCTCCAGGACCCACGAGTCATGTTGGAGAGGACCAGAGTTACCCCAGTTTCCACCTCCGTGCCCCAAAGTGATCTTGAAATTGGCTCCAACCCCTGCCGAGAAAGATGCCGTGAGGACAGCCCCTTCCCTGCTGTCCATGGCCCAGGAGTGTTCTGGATTTTCTCAGGAAAACAAATGTTGGGGCATTCTTGAGAGTATGTCATGGAATCTTTGCTCCTTTAGAAAGTACAGCTAAAATGTTATCACCGCAGGAGCCACGATGGCCAAAGAAATGCAAGCAAAGTACACAGCAAACAAAAGGGAATGGTTAAACACTGATGTATTAGAATCCTGAGCTGGTCCGCCCTTGGGGAAATTCTCACAGACACGAGTGTAACAAGCAGAACTCAGGAGTGTACACAGGGCTGGAGTCAGAGTATATCACACATGCAGACATTTCAGCACAGATTCCCAGACTTGCAACCCGGGGGCTGCAGGGGACACTGAGTTCACTGTCTTTTGGAACAGCCTGTGAGCTCAGAATGTTTATTTTATTTTTTTTTTACAGTTTTAAATGACTGAGGAAAAAAAAAATCAAAAGAGGAATAATGCCTCAGGTCACATAAACATGATGTCAAATCCAAATTCAAATCTCAAGTGTTCAAAAATCAAGTTTTTCTGGAACAGGGCTGTGTTCTTTCCTTTGTGAAGCATCAAAGGTGCTTTTACGCTGCAGTGGCAGAGCTGAGAAGCTGCTTCTGCAATGACAGTGGGGAAGAAAATGCTTCTATCTGACCCTTTATGAAAAAGTGTGCCAACCCGGGCACAAATCCGGGCAGGAAGGAGACATCTGAAGAGTCTGTTGTGGAGTGGTTGGGTGGTAGAAGCTTCTACGTTCATTCCTAAAAGTACCTTGTAATTTCTGCCTTTTCCTAAGAACAACTATTTGATGGCTTTTATGCTAATCCAAATGTGACCATTTATTAAAAATCCTTCATCTGCAGAAAGCATTCTTCTGGGACTGGGGTTGGCATTGGATGCCAACACCATCCTCTACTCTGAAATCTGCAACCCCAAGATCACTGTCAATTATCGAATGTCCACATCCCTGGACCTAGGTCAGGCTCACAATCATCGTGAATGGGAACTGCTGTTCTATTCCCTCTTAAAACAGCTAACCTGAGGCTCAGAGACACACAGCTACTTTTTCAAGAACACCCAGCAAAGGAGGAGGCTGCTAGCCTCTGTTTCTCTGATCCCAGAGCCCAGATTATAAGTAGGAAACCGGCCCTGTAGGATGTAGAACATGAAGGCTGCAAACTTGACTCAGACTTTCTTGCCCCAGAGGGAGGGGCAGCCCAGCACCCGTGACCAATCCCTCTCCTGGCACTTGCCAGGGTGCCTCTGTTTGTCACCACTGCAGGAGCTGTTGTGTCATTTGAAAACTATCAGGCCATTATATAAGGGGGGAAGACCAGCATGAGCTGAGCAGCTGGCCAGATGTGTCTCTCCCACAGGGACATACATCTATTTGGCATCTCCACTAAGGGTAGAAGTGGGTGTGGGTGTGAGCAGGATCTGGGGTAAAGGGTGAGGGGATCCCCTAAAGGTGGCTCAGGGCTCTCACATGATATGGACACAGGAGAGACTCTTCAGGGGGCCAGATCCCTGGGGGTTGATTTCTCAGACCCCATGGACTTATCTGGAGCTAGTACCAGCTCCACTGTTGACAGGTCCAGGGGCCTGTCAACAGGTCCTTTAATCTCTTGAAACCTCAGTTTCCTCATGAGAAATGTTAATATTAATTGCCACTCCCTTGGGCTGTCATGAGAATTAATTCGGAGACTATGAGCACAGAGTTTGGTTCATACTACTGAGCTAAGACACAATGTATAACCACCACGGTGTTGTTATCATTCATCCTTTTGGTCACAGTATTATATGGTGACCTTAAACTCGTTTTCTGGCAGATGATTTCAGTGGTCAAGGTTCCTGGTGATTCAAGCAGAGATGAAAGAGAAAGGCGGGAAGCTTTGGAAGTCATGTCAAAAACTTGGCATAGGAGTGTGAGTTCGATCCCCGGCTGGCAAGGGAGCAGCCCACATGGCGCAGCAGACCTCTCCTGACTTGCCCGCTGCTCCCCTCAGAACAGTCTGCCTGTTCTGTTCCCCACTCTATCTCTGGTGAGTCCTCTCACCCCCACACCTCTGGCCTGTACCCCAACTCTTGCATGCATAAATAAACCTTTAAAAAAAAAAACTTGGCGGAAGAGTGCAGTGACCTTTGCCCCACA
The DNA here is from genome assembly GCF_014898055.3 of Talpa occidentalis. Lineage (NCBI taxonomy): Eukaryota > Metazoa > Chordata > Mammalia > Eulipotyphla > Talpidae > Talpa > Talpa occidentalis. The sequence continues at coordinate 82,426,600 of NW_023601433.1, read as the reverse complement.
AACTCTTGCCAGCTGACCTCCAGGCCTGCACCCAGCTTTTCTGAGTTTCAGTTTCCTCATCTGCAAAATGGTATCCTAACACCTTCCTCCCTGGATTGTCACAGAGATTGCAAAACAGATTAAAAGGCTATCATGCCTACACCCGTGACTTTCAATGATGCCATTTGTTAATGGGGTGATGGGCAGCTGTATTGCCTGTGGCCCCCCAGCACCCATAACTCACATCTTATCAGATTCCCACCCTCACCATCACTGCTTGGCCCTGCCTCAGCCCAGGTCTCAGGGATCTGAAATCTCCACTCATGTCCCCTTCCCCCCCACCATGGAACGCGACTTTTCTGTGTTCCCTTGCAAAAGTTGCCTGGCCCAGTGAGCTGCCTGCCGCTGCAGGGGGAGGTGCCGAGGTGCAAATGGGAACCAGATTTCTCTCCTTTGAAGGTTGCAGACTACTGGGTTGGTCTGCCTTTTATATTCTGAATGATCGGGCCAAGCTTCAGCCAACAAAACAATATCCTTCCAGACTAGAAGAGAGCATGGGGAGAGAGGAAAGCATGTCTTCAGGAAACCTTATCTCAGTACTGGTGGGGTCGGGATAGACTTGGAAGTGGGGGCTTCTCTGGGCAATGCTGAACCTACTCTGGGGTACAGGGAAGAAATCAGTAAACTGCTGGTGGCCTAGATGGGACATTTCTTTTCTCACAGGGCAAGAAGCCTGGATGAGGTAGTTCTGGGCTCACTCAGTGGCTGTGGGTGGCAGGGAGCAGGGCAGCATCCATGAGCCTCTCAAACCTCCCTCATGGTCACAAAATGGCTGCAGCCACTACTGATATCCTGCCCTCACAAGATAAAGCCCAGTGGATAGGAAAGGGAGAGATGTCAAAAGATTCTCCTTGCACCTCTTTCTATCTCACTGACCTGGTTAGAGTCACCTGCCCACCTCCACCAGCCAGAGTCCAAGGGGAAGGGCTAGTTATTGACTTGAGTCTGCTGTGATCATTTCCTGGGGCTTGGATCCATGGGACCCTGAAGGATACTGAGGTTTTGTTAGCAAAGAAGAAAAGATGGTGAGGTCAACTTTCCCCCAGAGATGCTCCTTGGGGACCATTTGTGCCTGTCCTGCCTTCTCTGACACCAAGTCAGGACTCTAGGTATCTGTCAAAAGAATGAGTGAATATATCCAACCTGGTGCCTACTATAACACTAGGACTTACTAGATGCTAAGTAAATATTTGCAGGGCAAATGAATATGCCTGTCCCAGTACCTTGAAATATCATAATTTGTCAAGTGAAGTGTAATCCCCAATTCTCAGATTCCTCATTTCTTTTTTTTTTTATTTTTTTTATTTATTTATGCATATAAGAACTGGGGTGCGGGGGGTGAGAGGATTTACCAGAGACAGAGTGGGGAGCAGAACAGGCAGATTGATGAAATGCACTGCTGAGGGGAGCAGCAGGCAAGAGAGGAGAGGTCTGCTGCACCATGTGGGTATCTCCCTGGCCTGGGATCGAACTCAGGCCGCAGCAGTGCTAGCGCTAAGACTTAACCCCCAGGCCATGAGGGAGGCCCACAGATTTCTCATTTCTTCAAGAAGCTGATGGACACCATGAGCAGGGGTACCCAAACTCCACTTGAAACAATAACTAGGTATGTTTTCCAGACCACAAAGTGGCAACATTTTCCATAAAGGACCAGACAGCAAGTGTTTCAGTCTTAGCAGACCACCTGATCTCTGTTGAGACCACTCAACCCTGCTGCTGTGGCAGCAACAGACAACAAGGGCAGCCACAGACAACACATACCCAGGAGGACCTGGCTGTGCACCACTAAAATTTTATTTGCAAAAATAGGCAGTGGGCCGGGTTAGACCACAGAAGCAGGATCCCCACCTGGACCACAGCCACCAGCTTGGAGACAGCGGCAGAAGCCAAGGATGCTTGGCAGAGTTCAGTGAGCAAGTGATGTATTGAGAGAGGTGCCCGAGAAGGGTTAAGGGAAGAAGCAGGAGAGAGTGGGGACAGCCTTCAGACCCGGATGTGGGCCAACACGCTGAGGGGAGAGGGAGGAGGAAGGCGGTGTGGACAGGGGGCCTCCGACTCAGGGCAGGACTGTGAAGTCTCAGTCAGGCCGAAGGGAAACCACAAGTCAGCATCAGCTGCCAGCATCGCCCGCCGCCTGCGGGAGGGGCCTAAGGCAGTGTCCCCACCAGGCCAGGCCCAGCCCCTGGCTGGGAGAAGCCTGGAAGAAAGGAGGTGAAGGCATAGATGCCGGGGGGCCTCCAGAAAGTGGCCCCAGCAGAAACCCTCTCCAAGGGCCACTGCTCAGAAAAATCACCGGAAATCACACCCACAGGGACCCAGGGATAAAATGTTCTTGGCACTTAGAAAGGCTCCTTAGTGGTTACTTTTACTACTGTTGTAAGAACCTCAACATAGCCTCGGGGTGTCCCGGTGGTGATGAAATCCAGCCTCATTCTGGAAGAGTCTGGGAGAGGACAGCCTAATGCTTTCACTGGAGAGACTTGGTCTCTTTCACAGGAGCAGGGGCCTTGTTTCCCAGAGTGTGTTCTGTGGAACCCTGGCCATAGAGAATGTGCTAGACCAAAGTAATCAAACACATTTCCTTCCTACAAATCTTCTCAGAGTCTCTGGTCAAAGATTCTGAGAGTTTTTTAAACTGCTAAGCTTCTTTCACCCAGCAGCTCATGGAGAAACCCAATAAGAGCCAGTGAGTCTATGGAAATTGTCCTGGTTGATTCTGATGAATTTGTCACACTCCTCAGGAACATCTGGATAATAAGAACTACCGTGAATGTTGAGAGTATTCTAGAGAAATGTCATCGCACAAACATTTAGAGCATTGGTCTGGACGAACAAGGCCACCTGCCTTCAGTTTCCTCATCTGTAAAATACAGATAACAAGCGTTCCTGCCTCCCGAGGTTCTGTAAGAATCTCTGTATTAAATCACTGAGTCAGGCTTTGAAAAGCTGTACTTGTTACTTACTGCTGCCTGCCACCATTTTATTCAGGTCACACTTATCCCCCCAAGAGTTCTCAGAAATTGGCTCAAAATGCAAAACTGAACTCAATGGAATGGTTGTGACTCTGAAAAGATTTCAGTGAAATCTGGTACCTGAATTGAGGCGAGGTGATTTCCTGGAGGAACAATTACAGGTCACAAAACCACCAGAGGACGTGGTATTTGCGGCTCGGGGCCAGGTGGTGGCTGGACAATTCTCTCGGGGGCCCAGATGCATCGGAAACTCTGGTGGGAGACACAAGAAGCTGGGCCCAAGCCACACTCAGTGACATTCCCCAGAACCTCTCCAAATTGCCAAAGGATATTAGAACCGTGCTGGGGAGCTCCGCGTCGTTTTAAACATTGTGAAAATTGGCCACTTTGGAAACAATTTAGTTCTACTCTGAGTATTAAAACATTTTCCTGTTTTATGAGGTATATAGAAAAATAATAATAAATTATTTCCCCCCAAGGTACTAGGAGGAATTGTGTTGCAGTATTATGTTATGATCTCTCGTACTATTTTATAGGTATTCGAGGTCTTTTATTTTAATACACAAACACAGAGCTTTAGTGAAAGGTGTGATGGAAAATCCATGTTCCTAGATTGGGGTCCTTTCCACCCAACACCATAAGCAAAGCCCCATGTCAATTGTGAGAGTCTATGGTGCACCTGTGTGCCAGGTGAGTCATTTACTCTGTGGTCTTGAGTTAGATTTTTGGCCAAGTTCATTTAGTGACCCTGGATATGGTAGTGTTGGTGGGAGATCTTTTTCATCATCAATTCTTGCTTTATTCTGTTAATCCATGGAACTGCAGTAAGGAGGATCCCACAGAACCTGGCATGACCCTAAAGCTGATTCTGACTGAGTCAAGAAAGTTTATTTCATAGATATTTACTCCTGCACTGAAATTGCCATGTTAAATGGAAAGGGAAAATGGGACAAGACAAAGTGATGGAAATCATGGGACAGAAGCAAAGTTGGGGGCACCGATGTGCTGGATCTGAAGGATTGGAAACATGATGAACAAAAAACCCAATGTCTACCCTAGTGGGGACTGGCAAGAGAGACTTGGAGGTGACATTCAATACATCGGACCAGCGTGGTGGGTAGACTTCTAAGATGGCGCCTGTTCTCACCACCTCCTGGTATTCACAACCTGTGGAATCCCCCCTTTGAGTAATCAGTAGCATCCATCCTCACTGGATACTAAAATGAGTGTGGACACCTGATTATTTAAACACTGGGATGTGAAGAGAAGGAGGGTGGTTCTGAGAAAGCCAACATACCGGTAGATAAACAATTGCAAATGAAACAGCTCTCATGAGAAATGACCTTTCTCAGAGCTCTTACTTCTTAGACTCTCGTCCTCCACTCATACTCACATGATCTCAGTTCCCAGGACACAACAAGTGAAGGAAGGTCATAACAGTCTGTCTGTCTCTGGTCCTGTCTTTGTAGCCCAATCGGAAGGGTTGCTTGACCATCAGTATGTCCTGCTTCGAGGGGTACAAACTCAGCCATGTGTTGGTCATTTAAAGCCTGGCTGTTGGCCTCCTCCCAAAGCCATCGATACCTGAGCTGCTTCCAGCCACAGAGACCTGTAGTCTCTTTCCCCAGGAGCCTGGGAGTCACCGGACATCATGGAAAACTATGTTTAGATGTAGAAAAGGGAGCCTCTGTCTCTTGTACCTCTTTACAAGAGTGAAATAAAAGACACTTTAGAATTGCTCATATTTTCCTTAACTTTATTTTATTTTATTGGGGCAAGCACAACACATGACCTCACCTAACCCAATCACAGGGAAGCAGGAAGGAACCGCCATGACTGGCCTAGGTCAGACATGACCCAGAGATTCACTTGCCTTCTTGTGGGCTGGGGGCCAGGGGGAGACTCCTCTCCTTGGGAAGCACATGACTGATCACCCGATTCGTGAGCAACCTGGAGTTCTATCTCTAAGGCAGAAGGGATAGCAAGGCTGTTAAGTAGACACCCAAGGGCATCTCGTCTCTCTGCCTCCTGCCCCCTCACCACCCCAAGTCTGTTCTTAAACATGAATTGAAAGCTTGGGTACTACATACCAAGCAAAGCACTTCAAGACAATAGCTCATTCAATTGTCACATCAACAGGACAAGGTAGGTGCCATTTTTATACTTGTTTGCCGATGAGAAAACCGTGGCTCATGATGGCGAAGCAACTTTCCCAAGGTCACAGTTATAAATTGGCCAACTCAGGACTCTGGAAATCGACAAGGTCCAGTCACTCACCAAATGTGACTCTAAATTTAAAAGTTATTAAAATTAAAAATCTAGTTTAAGTGCTTGACGGCAACATACAAATTGGCATTTTCAACCATATTGGAGACAGTGGCTATGAAACATTCCCTTCATAGAAAGTTCTGCGTTGTTCCAGAACCCAAGACCTTAACTATGCCACCAAAATGGCTCCACAGGACTCTCACAGCAGACTGGTGGTCTTTGTAGGAGTTTCCAAAGTGACACCATCAAAGGCAGGAAGATTCCCACCTCTTTCCACACCACTTCCAAGAAAAAGTGTCAACCGCAACATGAGGCCCTTAATTCTTTGATGAAAAACTTCTAAACAACCAACCTAGCAAAGGAAGGAAGAAATTGAAAGGCCTTTCTCACATCCTGGGTGTGACTTAGAGGAGGAAGGATGAGAAAAGCAACAATCCAGTAGTAGCCTTTGAACTTGGAGACACTCAAAATTGCGTTGTGGTTACCCAGCTCCTCCACACCCATACCCAGCAAAACCCCTACCAGATCCAGGTTCCGAAGTTCTTCCCTGTTCTCACTCAAACTGCCACTCTGCAGCAAATGTGTTTCCCAATCCAAGACAAGAAGACATTGTGTCATTACCAGGTGACAATGTGGTGTGAGATACAACACTCAATGAAAACCTAAAATACTCTCATTGTTCCACCCTCACAAAAAAACGTCCTCAAGGACCAAAGCTCGTGAGTCAGTTTGTGGTCTGCTTAATCCAACTTGCAGACACTGGCGAGTTGAGGACTGGGCATGGTGCCGAAGGCGTTGTGACGGCCACAGAGATATTTCAGCTAGAACATAAGTCTCTTCCATTTTTCATCTCCCTTCATCTAGGCAGAGCGCCAACTTGGAGCTGCCGGGACTGAGCTGCCTTCAAGAAAGTGGGTGGTGTCCAGGAAGAAATGCACACCCAGGGGACGCAGAGTGGAGCTTCCACCCCCACTTACCCACCCTCCAAGAAGAGGAGGACATACCTCTTTAGATCCCCTCTTGATAAAAAGGAGCTAACATGCAGGCCACACAGGGTGCTTATGAGGGCAAGGGGTGGTGATGGTTCAGAAGTGTCTGGCACATACTAGGACTGCAAATCAATGTTGCTTCCCTTCACCTAGCTACTGGACACTTGCATGAGAAATATGGGTAGAACCGGGGGTAGATATAGTAAATATTCTGGAAAGAGAACCAGAAATACCAAATCTGAACAAATACCTTTTCCCAACGGGTAATCAAAGAACTATGCCAAACAAATGGAAAGCAAAATAGCATTGTGTTCCTTGAGACTTCGGTGCCAAATCCCAAGGCAGGGCTTGCGAGTCACCGGGCAGGGTCACCACCTGAGAAGCTTCTTCTCTGAGGCTGGTGCAGTCTAAATAGCCTCCAGCCAAAGTCAACCTCTCGTCCTGCTCTCCTTCACCTCACACTGCCTCACCTGCAGCCTGACACTGGACTCTCAGGGGTGGGAAGCTCTAAGACAAGAGGCTGGAGCTCTGTGCGACCTAGCCAGAACAACATAAAAGAGAGGAGAGAAACAGAGAGACAGACAGACAGACACAGGACCATCATGGCCTGCCCTGGGAATTCTAGCCCTAGAAAATGAACCCAATCAATGTCCCCTAGTCCCACTGAGCAGACGCAGCTCACTCCCGGTTACACGAGCAGGGGTAACACTTCTTGCCCTTGGTTTTGATTAAGAGCATGGAGGCCAGAGGAGGAGCCTTGACCTCCACTTGGAAGTCTCCAAGTCCATGTTCCTCCTGGCCGGGAGATGCTACCCACCCACCCCACTATGGCTTCCGGCTGGCTTTACAAAGCCTCTGGGCTGGGAATTGTTAAAGTATAGGTTCCTGGGTCCAGGCTGGGGACCACGATCAGCAGGTCCGACTGGACATGGGGAGTCCATTCCGCATGAGCATGGCAGGAAGGCTCTGGACCAACAATGTGTCCACCCAGCTGTCTGGACCCATCGCCATGGACCAGTCCATGTCTCAGGCCATGTCCCTTTACATTTCCCTCTGCATCTTGCTGCTGACATTTTCCTTAGTGAATTCTGTTTCTTCCCTGGCTCCAGAGTCCTGGCTTGCTCTATGAAATCTTTCTCCTCCAACCCCCTGGCCCTTCAAAGTCACCAGCTCGGTGTCAGTAGGTTTCAGTGGGTTTGCTGCTTCCACACTGACTTTTATTTCAGGCAGTGTGTCTTCGAGACGGTGGGCGCCTGAGGCAACTTGCGTCCATCTGACAAGCACATTGGAAAAGTCTGGTGAGAACTTATCATGGAAAAATCTGCATCTTTGGAGCTCCAGACTAAGTTGAAGGATCAAAGGACCACAGGCTGAATGTGTGGATTCACACATGCACACACAGAGGGGAAATACAAGCAGAATGCGGAACATTCCGCGCACGCACACGAGACCCACATGGGCCAGGGAGAAGCCGGCACAGAACTGACCTACATTTCCTGAGGCAGCCGCACCCCCACACTGCAGCCAGCTCCCTCCTCAGGGACAGGACAAAAATGAGCTGCAAAGGCCACCTGAAGCCCATTTTCTTATCCCACCCAATCCTGACACTCTCCTGGCCCATACATTCCCTGACCTTCCACTCCTGCGCCCTCCTCAGCCGGCCTCGGACCTCCTGCAGAGTGGGAAGCTGATGACCAGGCGGCCCTGGGACAGCATGAGGACATCTGCATGTCGTTCCTCTGAAGACACCATTTAAATGAATAAATGCATTAATTTTTAAAAATTAGAAAAAAATAAGCACAGCGTCCAGAGGAGCACAAACACTGTATGATTTCACTCATTTGTGGCCTATTAAAAAAAGGCAAGCAAACTAACAAAACCAAAGCAAAGCAAACCTTCAGATGCTGACAACAGAATGGTGGGTACTCGAGGGGAAGTGGGGGGCTGGACGGGGGGCCTACTGGGTGGTGGCCAAAGACTAGGCATTTGGTAGTGGGTATGGGGTGTGTCAACAGTTGCCTGGGTAAGAAACCTAAAACCTATGGTGTTGAAAACTAATGTTGCTTCGGGGCCTCCCTGGTGGCGCAAGGGTTAAGACGCAAACTATGAAGCTCTCTGCAGCCTCTGCAGCACGAGTTCAATCCCCGGCTGGCCAGGGAGCTACCCACATGGCGCAGCAGACCTCTCCTGTCTCACCCTCTGCTCCCCTCAGCAGTATGTGTCAGTCAGTCTGTCTGTTCTGTTCCCGGCTCTATCTCTGGTGAATCCTCTCACCACCCCCAACACCTCTGGCTTGTACCCCAGCTCTTATATGCATAAATAATCTTAAAAAAATAAAAACTAATGTCGCTTCAATAAAAGGAGGAGGAAAGAGATATTTTTTCGAGGACAGGTCAGCTATAGAAAACAGGTCATGATACAGGGGAAAAAATAATACACAGGACCATAGACACCTCAACCCTCCTGGGGAACATCAGAAAAATAAAACACCCCAGACTTTCTCCTTCGTGCCTATTCCGCTCCTCAAGGATTGTACCATGTTGGAAGTGCAGATGGCGTCGCCTCCAGTCCGGGACGGAGGCCAGAGGTGCCAAGTCCATGCTTGAAGTGGGACCATCATGTCTGTGATGGGAGAAGGTGTGCAGGCATACATGTGTGTGCCACGTGTGCTGTCTGCAGAGACGCGGCCCTCCAAGGCAGGGAGGGGGAGAGACCTGCGCTTTGCCTGTGCCTGCGCACGTCCGTGAGCCTGCCTCTCGGGGAGAGAAGGAAGGTGAGAGAAGGAAGGTGAGAGACTCAGCTCTGCTCGGGGTCAGGATGACATGGAGTCATCCCTCTGCAGGTTTCTAGAGTCGTGAGCTGGTCAACTGGAAGCCACAAGTGCGCCCCCAGCTGTGTCCTCGAGACCACCTTAGGTGTAAACTGGTGTAAGGGCAGGGAGCGAGGGGATGGGGCATTCTAGCATAAAGAAAATGAAACAGGCATGAAGTTTTTTGCAAAAGAAACTTCAAAAAAAGAAAGGCCAAAGGAAGAGGTGCCTTCTCCCAGTTACATTCTGGGAAGTAATGACTTTAAGTGTCTTAGCAAAATGTTCTTTTTTTTTTTTGGTCCTATAACAGGTTAGAGTAAAATTCTTTTATTTATTTATTTTTTTTGGTAGAAGACCTGGGGAACAGGCCAGATGTGCAGGGGGGTGAGAGGATTCACCAGAGACAGAGTGGGGAGCAGAACAGGCAGACTGACAAAATACACTGCTGAGGGGAGCAGCAGGCGAGACAGGAGGGGTCTGCTGTGCCATGTGGGTAGCTCCCTGGCTGGGGATGGAACCCAGGCCGTAGTGGTGAGAGCACTGAGACTTAACCCCTTGGCCACCAGGGAGGCCCCAACGTAGCTTAAATTCTAAAGAAGAGTTGGGGAGAGGAGTATGTGGCAGAACAAACAGTACAAACAGCTGGCACAACCTTTCAAAGAGCTGGAGAAGCATCGGGGTTCAGCTCTTCTCTCCCCAAGCTTCTCCTTGTCTATGCTTCCTTCTCCCTCTCCATGACACCCAGACTTCCTCTGTCATACCAGACATGAGCACCCTGTTAGTTGCAGTCTCCAACACAAACTAGCTAATGTCTCTGTTCTGGGAGAAAGACTCTTATTGGCCCAACTCCTTTCCCAAGTTTGTGCCTGATCCAATCAGCTGCAGCCAGGGAGGGTCTTATCACAACACCATGGCTACAAAGGGTCATATGGTAAATAAGAAAGACCTCAGAAGTGAAGATATATGGGCTGGGAATTTATTCCAAGAGATGGTCATTACTGTACTCAGTCTATTTTCATTTATTGATAGCACTTTCTATGGGCCGGTTACTGTCCTCAGCATTTCCTTCACTCAAATCATTGTGCTAGAGACTATTACAGCCCATTTTACTGATGAGGAAACTGAGGCACAAAGATGTTAAGCAATTTTCCCAAAGTCACACAGCTGGTAAGTAGCAAGGTTGGTGTTAGAACCCATACAGTATGACCCCAAGGTTCCTGCTTTTGCCCATCTGTCCTGCTATGCCTCAAGTTTAGGTAGAAGAAGTCTCCACCCCCCCCTCTTCCTTAAACCCTTCAGAGATGAAGGTGAAGTAGACTCAACAATCCTAAAAAGTTGTGCATTATATCTACAATAAACTGAAAACCTGCAGTGGCAAATTGTTCCCCCAGACTCACCCATCTCTTCTCATTTCCCTGACTTTGAGCCATGAGTTCAGAGAACAGAAAGTGGGACCAAGAAAAAGAGAATTCTCCCTCTGCTTATCACCTGCAAATCATCAGTATAATACAGAAAGCAAAACAGGATCACAAACTACAAAGCAAGAGAATGCCTGAGAACTGTGGTCTTAAATGTCCATCCGCCAACAGGTGACATAGCCACAATCCACACAGCACCTTGGCGTTGTGTCCCACATATTCTGTTCCAGTCCCCAGGCCTGTGCAGGGCACCCAGGCCTGTCCTCATGAGGGGAACCGGCCTTCTCCTTGGGAGACCTCATCTAGCCCCATGGCTTCAATTAATTACCAGATGTTGGTGACTCAGACATCTTTATCCAACCCAGATCTCACTCCTTGAAGACCGAGAAGTCAGCTGTCCAGCGGGCTGGTCACCTCCACTCATGGGCCCTTCAGTGTAGCCCAAAGCCACCCCCATCCTCTCCTTGCACAGATTCATCTGTTTTCAATTTGTCCCGCACCTAAGGGGGATGGTACCACCACATAGTCAATCGCCGAAGCGAGAGTTCTTGACCTCTTCTCTGGCATTTACTCTTCTCAAAGACTTTCTTAACGTCCTGCATATCTGACTCCTAAATATCCCTGGAATCCTTCCAATTCCCCTCACCCTCCACTGCACCACTTCAGGCCACCATTTTGCCTGCCGATTGCCTGCCAGTGGTTTTGTCTCAACAACAGTACCTCCTTCCTATCTATCTTCCAAGCTGCATCTTGCTAAAATGCAAATCTGATCCCATTTCAGCTTTCCTTAAATCTGTTCCTAAAGTTTCTGTAACTTTTGGAGGACAATCTCAATCTAATTTTAATATGGCCTATAAGCCTGCATGATCTGGTGCCCACCCACCTCTCCAGAGATCTCACACTACTCTTCTTTTCACCTGTCACCTCCCATGAAGACAGAACTCTCCATCCTTGAACTTGCTTCTGGTATGAGACTCTAACATGGTCCTGGTGATCACCCTTCACCCCCAGTGCTCATATGCTTGTGTGATCTCTCTTCCCAGGGGTCCCTAATGAGCAGAATATGGCAAAAGTGATGGGAGTAGTACTTTCACAATTAGGTTACAAAAAGATTCTGGTTACCATAATTATCTCTCTCTCTCTATGCTTCTCCTCTCCCCATGCCCCCCCAAAAGCTGCCATGTTGTTCTATGGAGAGGCTCAAGTAGCAAGAAATTGTGGCAAGTGTCAAAAATATCTCCAACCACATCACTGGAGACATCAGACAAAGTCACAGCAGATTCCTAACCCAGAAATACTGATGTGATCAGTGCTTTTTGTTTGGAGTCATTCATGCTTTAGAGTAATTCGTTATGCAGCATGACTGATAAAACTCTACACACTCAGATCTGAGCTGTGGTACATCCTATTCCCAACTCACAGAGCATTCCTACCAACCTTCCAATGCAGACCCAGTTCACCTAACTGAAATCATTTGTGAATGGGATGACACCTCCTCCAGGAAGCCTTCCCTGCCTTCCCTCATTAGAGCACTGACCACATCACACGGTAAGCTCCATGAGGGAAGGCACTGTGGCTATTGTGATTCACTTTGGACCCCCTGTATCCATAAAAGGATTGACCACAGAAGAAGGGTTGCAGATATTTTGTGAATGACTGAGGCCTATAGAAGATTTCCCTCTTTGCACTGAGCTGAATTTTCTCCCTGCACCCAGACTCCATGTGATGCAGAAATCGACTCGGTCCTGAGTTTCTAGAAGCCAAGCTTTTCATTTGCACAGTTATCATATTGAACTCAAACCTGATATGTCCGCTGAGCTTTAACAGCTCCTTTTCTAATTCTTTCTCTTTTTTTCATTTTCATGGTCCCTTTGAGGGGCAGCATTAGCCACAGCTTACACATAGGAAGAACAAAACAGAAGAGCATGACTAAGTTTCATCGACAACCAAGAACAAAACTCCTGTCTCAAGACTGCTATCTATCCAAAGCCTCGGCCTAGAACTGCTCTGGAGAAAGTGATGAGATGAACCTACACTATCATTACTGAACAATTTCATCTAAAAAAACAAATGAATACTGATGTAAAATATATAGAGAGAAATAAAAAAAAGTATATAAGCAGAGATAGGAATATATTTATTTTTTTCTTTTATTAATTGTAATTCATGCTTGTAAATTTTTCAGGAAATGTGAAAAAGTATAAAAAAGAAAATAAAAGTTACTTTCTAGCCCTCCCCAAAAATAAAATAAAATAAACAAATGAAGATTGTCCCCCTCCCCCGACTTGTGACTAACGGTTTCCTTCATCACCCAGGCATCTCAGTAAGCAAATAAAGGATAATATGAAATTTTTAGTCTCTAAGGGAAAAAGACAGCAGAATCAAGGAAACAAAGTAAAATCTAATTAAGTCAGATCTGGAAAAAGGAAAGTTATGGGGGGAAAATCAGTAAACACTACATTTGGAAAGAAATTAGTTTTGATGCCTTCAGGTATGTATTGGTAAGCTTATAAATTGTGAGGGGGGATATTCAGTAGTAATAAGCAAATTAGGTTAATAAGGGGAAAAAAGGGCCATTCACAATAGGCTTCTTTCCAGACCAATACATCAAATATGAGATTCCAGGCTGGGCTTCTTGTCTCTGAGGAGTCGCAAGACACTTGCTTTGATTTTTATTTTTTTTAACTCATAAGGATCCTATTCACCACGTGAATTCAGTACTGTGAGCAACAGCGCCGAAACCTCAGAGTCCTGACGTGGATAGAATTCAGTGGGAAAAAAAAATCAGTCAGACCAGCTGCAGTCTGTACAGTGGGAAGATGCCTTAGAACCAGTGGCTCTTGCTTCTTCAGTAACTAAATGCCTGCAGGTAGCTCACAGACACCCGCCTCACGCTGAACGCCACTCCCCTGGAAGGTTCTAGAATCTGTACCAAAGATGGCCAAGAGCAAGCCCCAGGGCATAGCCAACCTGTCAGCAGGCTTGTTTGGCTTGGCCCTCACCAAGTTTTTTAATTAGTTATTGACACTTAAATATGAGAGGATTGATATGAAATTCAGATTTCTAGCATCTGGGCCCACAGCCTTCCATGGCAATTATGGGCTGGGACTCAGCAAGGGTTCCCACTTTATCCAGGGTATGCAGCCTCTATTTCTCCAGTCTCCATCACCCTGTTTCTTCTAGGCCCAGCCTGTCTCTGGCATTAACAGAGACAGTTTCCCTAACCTACTGTGGATGGGGCTGACACCCCTACACTAAAAAGATGGCCACCATTTTCTTAAACTTCCATCGGTTGGAACAGAAAGTCACTCAAGAGACCTTTGGGAAAGAGGAAAGGAGTTTTTTTTTGAGAGAACTTGCTGCTAGGGATTTCTCTGGTGCCTGTTTTCCCCTGGCTCTGTCCCTGACTCCCCACCACAGCGTTTCTCCTCTTCTCTGCCTCTGCCATTTCTTCTCCTCTCGGAGGTCAATTTCTTCATAATGTCCATTGAGAGTGGCCGAAAATAGCCAGCCTGCTCTGGCATCTACTTCCTGGCTCGCCTCTCACAGTCCCCCCGGCCCAGTGTCTCATTTTCCCAAATCCAATTTGGCCAAACAGGAATCAGATTGAGGCAGTCGTCAGTGGAAGTCAAACCAACCAATTACTGCTCCCAGTTGCCGGGGTGCAGCCAGGGGCTGGGGGTCCCGCCCTCATAAGAAAGGGGGATTATGTGACACACCACGTGGCTGCCCAGGGCGTCGGGGACTCTAGGGCAGGCACGCTTCCTTCAAGGGGAGGTGGGTCAGGACCCCCCAACCCAGACACAGCCTCCACCTCCCCCACCAAGTCCCTGGTCTTAAGCAATTTGCCTTTCTGCTCCCACAAGGTGCGGCCGGGCTTGGCCTGGCTTCCCGGAGCAGAGGCCTACACAAAGGAGTTATGCACTTCACTCGGCCACCGAGCCCGCAGCCGCACGCACAAATGGAAGCAGTTAGTCTCTGTAATGAATTTGTAATGCTCCTTCGCTTGTTTCCTCTCGGTGCCGGCTGGCCTTTCAAAACAGTGTGAATTCACTGTCGAACAGTAATTGGGCGTCTTTGTAGCCATTCTGGGGTCCACGCCCACTGCATCCCCCACCCAAAGAAACCGCTGCACCTCCTCTGAAGTGGCCATAACAAATTTGCCTTTATTGGCCCGAATTTGGAAACGCCACGTAATTTGCCTTTGAGATAGAACAAAGAGACTATTTTCTCTGGCTCCTCCCAGCTCTGAGAGAGCCAAGAACAGAGCGTGATTCTCAGGCCTCAGGTCATCCTGCAGAAATGAGGAAATTCTAACTGCACGAGAGGCAGAGCGGCCTGGTGGTTATGTTCACAGGACCTGGTCCCTACCCTGGCTGAGCCATACAAGTGCTGTGTGACCTTGGGTAAGTTGCTTCACCTCTCTGAATCTCATTCTCTCCATTAGTTAACACAGATAGTAGCACCTCCTTTGTAAGCCACCCACAAGGTTTCAGTTCATATATGGTCACTGTGATTTTTCTCTCTCTCTTCTCCCAAATACCCACTTCAAAATAGGTGTGCTAGACCCTGAACAGATACTGATGGGGTACACGGAGCTGGCACCACAAGGGGAAGAACTTGAAGCCGCTCAACATTCACGTCAGGCCCAGCCTTAGGCTGTGTGTTTTGAAACACGTATCTGAAATAACCAGTAACAGTTAAACCTACTAAATAGAATGTTCCAGACCATGTCTGCCACTTGCATTCCCCACCCCTGGCCAGAGCTTGGAGTGTACTGGTCGATTCAAACAAAGTGAGATCCTCAAAGGGCAAATGGAAATTTTCTAGGGCAGAGAAGATGGGACAGAAGTTCCCAGTGAAGGGAAATAGGGGTAGGGGTGGGGGTGGAGGGAATCACAGAGGCACAAAGATTCCCAGAATAGAAAAGAAGGGCTGAAGAGTCTGAGGTCTTTCAGGCTGAGATGCAGGATCCCTGGGTCCCCTGGAACAGACTTAGAAATGAACCACTTGAGAATCTGATGGGGTGTCAGAGTCTTTCCAGAGGTAGATGCACAAGATTTGAACATTGACTTTCAAGAGCTGGTGTAGAAGAAATACAAGCAAGACAAATACCTACAAGTTCAAGAAAAAATTACAGAGGGGAAAGCCAATGATTCAGCGTGTATTATATAAAATGTTTCCCTGAAAAATGTCATCATTTGGAGATCCTTTAAGAATTTCCTTCAACTCTTTCCATTTCACTAGGTGCCATCAACTGCAAATGCTGGTAAGTTTTCAAAGGAACAATAGAACTGTTGGTTCAAATACATTAGTAAAGCGGTTAGTCGTGTGTGCCTGCCCACCTTCGCTGAAACACAGGCGGGGGTGCCCGAGTTCACAGGCCAGATCCCCTTGCTGCTCACTCCAGTGGTCGCCTCTGGTCCCCTCGGCCCATGTCCTAGCTGTCCTTAGTCACTCTCCCTGGAGAGAAGAGTCTCTGACCTGCAGATTCTCCCCTGGCCCTTGGACATGCACATTTAACCAATAGCAGGACTAGGAGCTCAGCATGAGGTGGCTGAAATTGAAAGTGAAACTGGAAAGGGAGAAAGCAGTTCTATCAAAATGTATATGACTCATTTTTACCGGTGGTGTCAAATCAGATTTTGATGTGGTGGCATCAATGAATAATAATTAGCATTTTTAGTCTGTTACATCAGTGTGGAATTGTATTCCAAGATTCAAACAGTAACCAGCAAATACATGAGACTTGGGGGTGGGGGAGGTGGGTTCCTTGATATAAAATCATAGATCTTCATCTTCCTGAAAAAGAAAGGCTTTGCCTTCCCCCAACATATCCCAATTAAGGCTTTTAAGCCCTGGGTTGGGATGTATAACAATGAAGCAGCCAGAACAAGCTAAAGAGGGCTTGGAATTCAAGATAAAACACAAGGCAAAGTGGGACTTAGACCAGGAGCTGGGCCAGGACCATTCTCACCATGGAGGGGGTGTGCCAGAAATGGGGAGCCTGAAGGCAGGATGCTTGTAAGAGTCTCTCTCTCCACCTCCTCCCTCCCTCCCTCCCTGTTATTTGTGCTATTTCTCTAGCCCTGCATGGAGCTCCAAGTCTCTTGATGCCTTGCCTTTGGGGAGTGATGCCACCCGCCTCTGCTTCTTCCTCAAAGGTCACATCCCGCTGATGACATAAAGGAAATGGCCCTTCTTCATTATCTATCGTGTTGTCATTGTCAAGTCTGCCCTTGCTGTTGCCACTGCTGATGATAATCGTTAACGATGGCGATGTTTATAAGGAAGCTTGACTGCCCAAACAATCTGTGAAGAGCATCCATGACTTTCTCTACATGCCCAGGATCCACCGAATTATCTCTCAGAAAGAAGGTACATGCCTAATAGTTGAGGACATGGGTCAGTGAGCATTATTTGAAAAGGGCCAGAGAGCAAATATTTTGGGGTTGATAGAATGCACAGTCTCCATCTGCTCAGCTCTTCCCTTGTAATGCAAAAGTGGCCATCAAAAAGATGTAGGCCAGGGGCCTTCCTGGTGGTGCAAGGAGTTAAGTCTTAGCACTGTGACGCTATCTGCAGCCACTGCAGCATGAGTTCAATCCCCAGCCAGGGAGCTGACCCACATGGCGCAACAGACCTCTCCTGTCTCACCTGCTGCTCCTCTCAGCAGTGTACTTCAGTAGATCTGCCTGTTCTGCTCCCCACTCTGTCTCCAGCGAATCCTCACACGCCCGCATCTCTGGTCTGCACCCCAGTTCTTGTATGCATAAGTAAATAAATCTTTAAAAAAAAAAACAATGTAGGCACATGGTCAGGGCCACATTGCAATAAAACTTTATTGGTAAGAACAGGTCGTGGTAGTGGAGGGAGCTGTCCTGCAGGCTGTGGTTTGCATCTTCTAGATCTTAAAAAAGCTTCTTGCATTACGTGTAGAATATGTGGAGAGGGATATGCTCACAATTACTTTATGTGAACGACATATTATTCTAAAATGATTTAAATCACTGTGTGGGAACTTGTAAGTCTCATTGATGGACTCATTTAAAAATCTTTGTCATTTGTGGGCTCAATTCTTTTTTACTGCATATTTCCCAAGTCATCTTAGGATGCTTACTTGTTCATTTAGTTTCTTTTATCCGAGATGTGTCTGTCTTTGTGCAGGGGTGGCTGCAAACGGCAGCAAACCGCATGGAGGCTGTGATGCAACCTCTAATGAACATGACTATGTACGGAATGGAACAAGATTCACTAAAATGTGGTCTCCCAATTGCAAGTGGTAGAACTTGTTATTAATAAGCTGTAGATCAGGCATATTAGAAAAAAAATACAGGACAATTGAAAAACTCCATCAAAATGGGAAAATGAGAAATAAGTAGGCACATGTCTGTTAGAATAAGATTTCCAGGAGGGTATATTGTCAGAGCTGAATCATGAACGGCACGGGTGGGGGTGGAGGAGATCTGCTCTGGGGCCTTGATGGGTGCCCCTAGGTGCTGCCTAGAAAAGATCACCTGGAGGAGAAAGACAGGTGGCAGAGACGCAGGGTAAGAATGAAAAGATACCAGGGATTTTTTTTAGATGGGAGAGGTGGGGAGGGAGAGGTGGGGAGGGACAGCAACATTTCCAAATGTATAGATTCTCTTAACACAGAAAGTGATTTTAAATATTATTTTTATACATAAATTAAGATATCAAATAGCATAAGGCGTTTGATTATTTTTTCTCCACAGCCTTGAAAACTGGCACATTTGAGTTGTTTAAAAAAAAAAAAAACACAACACTACTTACAGTAGCTAAGACACACAAACAAACCAAATGCCCCGAAACAGATGACTGGATCAAGAAGATGTGGTATATAGACACCATGGAATACGACTCGGCTGTCAAAAAAAGATAAGCTCATGACATCTGTGGCAACATGGGTGGAGCTGGAAGGGGTTGTGCTTAGTGTCTTAAGTCAGAGGATAAAAGATAAATATTGGATGAGTTCACTTATATATGGAATATGTAGAAATCGAACAAAGTGTCGGGGTGGGGGAAAAGGACAGAAAGGGCAAGCTGACCATAGATCTGAGGTATACAGCAGGGGAGGGGGAGGAAAAGGTAAAATCAGGGGAGGCAAAAGCAGAAGGGACTGTGGTGATGGATTACGGGTGCCACAGAGGTGAGAACTACAGGGATTATACCTGAGGGGAGAAATCAAATACCATCCAAAAAGTAACAAAGATGTAAAAAAATAAAAAATAAATTATTGAAAAAAAAAAAAAAACCCAAGAAAAACAACTCCCTGGTGGCACAGGGATTAAAGACACAGCACTATGTAGCTATCACCAGCCACTGCAGCACAAGTTCGATCCCCGGCCAGGGAGATACCCACATGGCGCAGCAGACCTCTCCTGACTTGCCCGCTGCTCCCCTCAGCAGTGTATTTCAGTCAACCTGCCTGTTCTGCTCCCCACTCTGTCTCTGGTGAATCCTTTCACCCCCCACACCTCTGGCCTGTACCCCAGTTCTTGTATGCATAAATCTTTTAAAAAAATAACAAATAAATTAAAAAGTCATCATTTCCCCTTGGGAAAATAGAAGCATCATCTCCGAGACCTTTGGCAGGGCTTGGCAAACAGTGGGAAGCCGTGAATAAAAAGAAGGCATGAGAGAATGAATGAATGAATGAATGAATGAACAAATAATTTGACCGCTCCCTGTTAAGCACAGCACCTCATAAAAACTCAAAGGCTAGCCATTAAGGAGATCCACATCCATTTGGCCAGAAATGGGGAATTATCTTAATCTCCACCTGCGGGAGCTGCCTCTCCCAGAATTTAGCATGTTAATCTCTTTCTCAAATAGCCGGGAGAAAGCCAGCTGGGCCCCTCAGCCCACAGCACCCCGACCTCCACTCCTCCTGAGCAGCACAAACCACATCAGATACAACTCCAGCCCCCAAAAGTGGGCCTGGGGTGGGGCTGGGGCAGAAATGTTTGGGATGGGATTCTGGAAATCCTTTCTCCAGGGGACAAAGAAACCAACACAACTCAAGACTTGATTCTCCTTTCCGCTCCCCCGGATGACTGGGCACTGAGGCCTTGTGGGGAAGCAGAGATCAGGCTAAAAGAGCTGGAAGGGGAGGGAGGGAGGGAGGGAGGGAGAGCTCTAACAGGAAGGCAGACCGACTGTCACAGTCAAAATACTGTCATGTATTTACTATGGAGGACTCAGCTGTGCCAGGCTGGTACCCAGGACGCTGCCTGCATCACCTCCCCTGCACCATCAGCCCCATCTGATGGCAGAGTCAGGCCACTGGACCGCCCCAAGTCACCCGCCCACCCGGCAGGAGAGGGAGAGCTCCTGGACTGTCTCTGCAAAGGCTGGACCTTGAACCCTCAAGTTCAAACTGCCTCTGCATTTTCGAACTGGTCACTGTCACAACAACAACAAAACCAATGAAATCAGCCAACACAAAGACTTCTACAAGCCAGGCTTTGCACCCACTGCAGTCACTGTGCCCCCCCCCCCAACTGCGTAACTGAGGAGACAGCAGCACAAAGAGGTGACGCATTTCCCTAAGGAGCCAGGTAGTGGCAGAGCCAGGAGTTGTCCCGGTTTGCCCAGGACTGTCCCAAGTGAGCACGGAAAGCTGCGAGTTCCTGAAAACCCCTCAGACCTAGAAGCCAGGATACCGGTAGCCCCGGCCAGGAGCAGAGCCCGGGCAGCGTGGCACTGCAGGACATGCCCTCAGCCAGCTCCTGGCCCTCTGGGAAGGCGCATGGCAGAACTGCTATGGGCATGGGCTTTGAGGTCAGACCAAGACCCATTTCGAGTTCAGCCTTTGCCATCATTAGCCGCGGCGTCCACAGGGCTTCGTTTTCCTGACCTGGGAAATAGAATTGAGCCTCTCACTCCTTTGCTGGTTTCAAGGACTCGGCAAGTTAATTGCTGCCAAAAACAGGGCGCGACACAGGTGAATGCCCAGCTTGGGTAGGATTGTCAGGTCTCCCCATCACAGTAAGTGAGACAATATAGGGGACCCCAGAGGGGGCCGTGTGGGAAAGTCCTGGACAGGAAAGTGTGTTAACAAAGGATTAATCCCAGCATCTGCCGAGGCCGGGGCTAGGGGAGTCCGAGTCACCCTCGGGTCACACCAGCTGCTGTCATCTCCCGTCCCAGGCGCCCAGATATCCTGGCGAGGCGAGGAGGCATCTGTGCCGCCCACTCGATCCTGTCTCAGGCTTCAGTCGTCAGCAGTAACCTCGAGAGCCCAAGGAAAGCGCCTCTGGCTTCCTCCCTCCTCCTTTGGCTATTTGTGGCCTTTGTACTTTGTAAGGGACAGGGAGGTGATGCTGTTCTCTTCCGTCACACATTCTATTCTGAACAATGGCAGCCAGGAAGCTCAACCCATCAAGTCTCCTGATTGCCTCCCCATTCTCCTAGAATCCCAGGATGGAGAAACCTGCCTGGCACTCCATTAATAACTAGGTCAGCCTCCACAGTGAATTAATTATGCATTCCACTATCTCCCAGGCAAATTCTGAGGCCAGTGCCAAGGAAGGCCATCATTTAGTCACTCAACAAACACAAGGAGGCGCCGTGGAACAGGGTGTGCTCTGGAACCAGCCTGCTGGAGGTTTCACTGCAGCTCTGCTGCTTCCCAAGGACCTGCCCTGGGTGTCAAGTTCATCATGTCTCTGTCCCTTCGTGTCCACATCTGATGAGGAGTTAACAGAACGCTCAAGCTAGTGTGCTGTAAGAACAATGCGTGGCAAGTAGTATGTGCTCAATAAATGCTGCTTATCATTCTAACAGTATCATTTATGTTAAAATGAGTATGTCTTTAAGTCAGTGATCCTTTCTCTAGAGCCTCACCGTTGGGCCATTTTGAAAGCACAGAACAGCACCTAGAGGGAAAACCTTACAACATTGGCATTGAGTCCAGTGGGAGTGTGAAACACAGCCACTTTCTCTTGCTAATCTCATCAACCCACGGCCAGCCTCATGGACTTGTGGCCAGTGTCAACCCTGGGTCTCACACTGAGAAGGGTCCCTTCAACTGAGATGACTGTCCTGAGGCCAAATATCCTGAGCCATATAAAGAATGCATGGCCTGCCCAAACACGACCCACCGGCTCTTTCTAAGATGTCCAGAATCGACTTTCCAAGTACGTGTCAGCTTGTGCTAGATTTAAGGACATCTCCAAATATACATTCTTACCAGAAAAAAAAAAAAAAAAACAAACCCAAAACCTCTCTTGAGGCAGGGTTAGCATCTAGAGGGACAGTTTTATCCTAGGAAGTCATCGTCCTCTCGTTCTCGTCATATGAGGCCTTCTCTCTTTCCACCACGCCCAGGGCCCTACCCTACCCCTTTGCTCAGGCTATAAACCCCCAGCTTGTCCCATTTACTTGGGAATTTACAGCCATGCAAATTCTCCATACATATGTTATTAAATCTGGTCTTTTTCTCCTCTAATCTGTCTAATGTTAATTTGCATATTCATCCAGGCAGAGAAGAACTAAGAGTGGGGGGAATGTTCCCTTACCCCCAACAACTTGGCAAGCCAAGCAGGAGGCTTATCAGAAGGCTGGATGATGCTGGTATCCCAGGAGGAGGCAGAGGACAAAAGGGCTGGCAGCTAAAGAGTCTCACCCTGCCAGACCCCTGATCTCTCTCCATCTGAAGAAATCTGCACCCCAACGTAAGTGAACTGCCATGGGACAACGGAGCATGCACTGAGGTTTGAGGCCCGGCCTCACGCCCCTCCCACCCCCTCCCCTTACAAGGTGTGGGTGGAGGGCTTTGACATATGACATTGCTAACAGACTCTCTGCTCTCTTCTTTGTGTTAACATTCCCTTCTGTGTCAGAGTAAAGTGGGGAAAGAAAAGAAAAATAAGAGAAAGCAGTAAGGAGCAAGGAAACCATACCCTGTGACTGGTATCAGCCCTGCATCCTCTCCTTGCAAACCTGACACTTCTCTGAAATCGGCTTCCTCATCTGTAAAGTGGGTAGAATTACTCTTAGGATTCTCAAAGGACTAAGTGAGATAGTGCTGGACCTGACTCTCCTCTTGACATCAAAAAGTACTCAATACATTGGGCTGTGAAGCTGCCCACAGCCTCTGCAGTGCTGGTTCCATCCCCGGCCGCAGCGCGATGGTCCCACATGGCGCGCAGACCTCTCCTGCCACCCGCTGCTCCCCTCAGCAGTGTACTTTGGCAGTCTGCCTGCTCTGCTCCCCGCTCTGGCTCTGGTGAATTCTCTCACCCTCCTGCGCTTCTGACTGTACCCAGTTCTTGTATAAATAAATAAATAAATCTTCTTTTTTTTAAAAAAGTACTCAATAAATGTTATTTCTATCCTTCAAGCAACAATCACTAGAATAATTAGCTCATCAGGCTGAATGGGTAAGCCCCAGGACCAGAACAAAATTGTTTTCTCTCCAGGTTCAACTTGCTCATTGGTTCTTCTGCAGGTGAAGGAAGCAAAAACGATCTATTTTTCTCTCATCCCTTTTCTGTTGTTGTTATTCTCTGGGCCACTTCCTCCCCAAGCAGAGTTTTGCCCCAGAGCTTCCTGGCCCCGGCTGGTCTGGCCACTTCTGGCCCCAGCCACGCCAGTCAAATCCCAGCTCATTGTAACACAGACATTCACCAAGTCTGCATTTGCATCTAATGTCCTGGAGAGACTGTTAAGTGTGTTTTACATTGTTTTTGTATTATTACTACAACAAGAGAAGATGTAATGGAAATATACCTGGATGTATAAATTAAGGGGGGGAGATTCCTCCAGGGTCAGGCACTGAACCTTTGTTTACTTAAGACATTAACTTAGCAAATCGTTTTTATGGCTGTCGTAAAGAGGGACTATAGCTGGGCTTCAATGACAGTAAATTCTCAAATAGAAATGAATTTTCATGATGACTTGACATCTGTCTGGCCAGAGGGCCACAGATCATAAGGCTGTCTCCCTCATCCAATTCCTCTTCTCCCCTCCAATAACTCAGACGGAACCGCTACTACTACTAATAATATTAATAAAATCAGCAAGCCCACCAGGGTGGCTCATATTTCCTTCTCACCAGAGTGTGGATTGGTTCAACTCTGGGGGAGTAATCGGCTCTCATGAGCCCCAACAGGGTCCAAAGTTTTCCACCCAAGGATTCTGCCTGCAGAAACCTCAGCTGAATACATAACCTGAATCGGTAACACAGATGGCTTGACTATACAACAGAACTTGTAGTTTGAAGTTTAAACGTTCAGAATGGGAAACAATTGGATGGCTAGCCTCAGAGACTTGCAACAAGATGGGATCACAAAACTTAGTGATTTATAACAACTGTAATTCTGGGTTTTGCTTACGTATCTACTGGGTGGGAAGGCTGGGTGGGGCAGCCTTGTCTCTGAAACACAGGACTTCTCTCTTAGCTGGGTTGACTCCAAAGGTGAAGGCTTGGACAGTGTGGGGTGTGACCTCTTGACACGGGATTTCCTATATGGTAACCTCAGGGTAGCCTGACTTCTTAATGGCACCGGCGATTCCCAAGAAGGGTGTTGCAGGGTACAAATAATAGAGCCTGCCAGTTCCTTAAGGTTTGGGTCAGGAACCAGGCATAGGCTGGCTTTTTCCCTCTTCTATAAATCAAAATCACAGAACAACTCACCTGCATTCAGGAAGGGACAATGGACCTCGGCACCTCTTGGTGGGAGATGCATGGATGAATTTGCCACCATCTTTAATTCCCTGCACTGGGTTTTGCTGTAGCCATAGGATGCAATGTTATATCATCATTAAAAATGTTAATGAGATTTGGAAGACACAGGGGAATGTTTATGCCTGATTAAGGTTAAAAAAAAAAAAAAAAAAAAGCTAGCACAATGAAATGTCCAGGCAACCTGATATAAACAGTAGAATTGTATCTCAGGTTGCCAAGAGGTGAAATTATTTTATTCTCTTAGTATTTTCTGTGTTTTCCAAGATTTTTAGAGGCAGTGTCCAGCCCACAGCCATGCTATATCTGACTGTGGCATGATTTTTAAGCTTAAGAAAGTCCATGTTCAGGGGCCTTCCTGATGGTGCAAGGGGTTAAGTCTCAGCACTATGAAGCTATCTACAGCCACTGCAGCACAAGTTTGATCCCCAGCCAGGTTGCTGACCCACATGGCGCAGCAGACCTCTCCTGTCTCGCCCATTGCACCCCTCAGCAGTGTATTTCAGTAGATCTGCCTGTTCTGCTTTCCACTCTATCTCTGGTGAATCCTCTCACCCTCCACACCTCTGGCTTGCACCTCAGTTCTTGTATGCATAAATAAATAAATCTTTAAAAAAAGAAAGAAAGTCCATGTTCAACTCCACTTTTTAGGCCTCCATAATGGCCTAGAGGTTGAGTCTCAGAGCTGTCACTGCTGAGGCCCACTGAGATGGCCTAAGTTTGATCCCCGGCCTGGGAGCTGACCCACATGGTGCAGCAGACCTCTCCTGTCTCAGCCACTGCTCCCCTCAGCGGTGGATTTCAGTCTGCCTCTTCTGCTCCCCACTCTGTGTCTGGTGAATCCTCTAACCCACCCCACCCTACCTCTACCCCCACACACCACTAGTATATACCCCAGTTCTATGCAAAATTAATAAATAAAACTTTTTTAAAAATCCACTTTTCCCAGCTTCTATAAAGAATGCTGACACTAGTTGGCTGGTGGGTTACCTACAGCCCCTACAGGAGGTGTGAGTTCCCCTGGTTTGCCAAGGCTCCTAGCTGGCCTCCTTTTGCATTTATCATACCTGTCTACCCCCTTCTGGCATCCGAGTTTGCAATTCCACAATGCATAGTTACAACTGAAAATCAACAGCAACAGTTACCGAAGAAAAACCTGGAAAGAAGAAAAGGGCCTGGGATGCAAAACACCCCTGATTTCCCTATGCCTGTCTACACTGCTCCCCTGTTCCTGTCCTCCTGCTCCCTCACCCCTCCAATCCATGGTCCTCAAAGCACATTCCAGGTAAGGCCAATGAGAGGCATGAGCCATGCAACCCGGTCCAGAGAAAGAAGTGGGTGGGACAGGCTGGGCAGGCGAGGGCAAAGGTGAAGACACTGGCACCAGAATAGGTGCCATGAGGTTTGGGAAGGAGAAGAAGAATAAAGTTCTGGTAAAAGGAAAGAGCGTGAAATGGCCATTTCATGCCTTCTAGCAAACAAGATAGAGAGCAGCGAACCCTGCCACTCCAGCCCCCTCCCTGCTCAGTGGCTGGCAGGAGAGTGAACTTAGGACAGCTGTGGGGCTGGAGCCCCCGGGGCAGACAAGTCATCTGAGTACCCACTGGCTCTAGGTGCAAATTGCCTGGCCCCTTATTCGTTTAATCTTCCTTTCTTTAACCTGATTTTAAAACTCAGTTGTATCCTGTGTGATTCCCTCTTAGAAATCTAAGGCAAGTGGGTGACGTGCTACACACTCACAGGCACGCACACACACTTGCACACAGACATACACGCACGTACGCAAGATGGTGTGAAGGAACGAGTCCAGAGGGTTCAAGAGAGTCATTAAATGTTGAGGAATGCTGTAAGCCTTTTGTTAAACCCAACCATTATGAAAATAACATCAGCTTGTAATTAAAGATAAAAGTAACAAACACTCAAAAGTCATCCCTGCTCATTATTTTCCACATTGTACTATTATCTCTGTGCCTGGGTAATTTTCACCCGCCTT
This sequence comes from Talpa occidentalis, assembly GCF_014898055.3. Taxonomy (NCBI): domain Eukaryota; kingdom Metazoa; phylum Chordata; class Mammalia; order Eulipotyphla; family Talpidae; genus Talpa; species Talpa occidentalis. Next base: position 82,400,401 of record NW_023601433.1, on the reverse strand, counting down.
AGCCGTGTGATGAAATAGTGTATAATCGTCGTCACTGACCACACTGGTGTCCAGCTCCCCCTCACAGCAGCGACACAGGCAGCCTAAAGTCAAACACAGGAGAGTGATGGACACCCCGGAAATTGGCAAATTCTCCAGATAAGGGCTTTTTCACATAAGGGGCTTTTTCTCTTTCTTCTCAAGCCCCTGGAGAGCTGATCGCTAAACATTACAATCATACCACATCTTTGCATAATTTCTAAATACGTACACGCGTGTAATATAATACACACTGGCAATATAGTTCCCTTAATATACACTAAAACAAACGGCAAACGTAATACAAATACATGTCAAGGGAGGATGTGTAGTATTTTAACACTTAGGCAGTTGGTCATTTGTTGGGGAGGTGAGTGAGGTCGCCTGGACCACATGAGGAGTTCAAGGCCCCCTCAGACTCTGTGCTCCCCCTTCTGGCCCCAGTCCCCTAGGTCCCCCTGTTCACGACTCTCTCCCTCTGTGGGCCGTACCAAGTCACATCCCAGAAGACGCGATCCACAGCTCGAACAAGAGGGAACAGCCCGAATGAGGGAGGAAGGGAGGGGAAGCTGGGGGGCTAAAAGGGTCATTAGAAATTCACACAATTAATTAGCCAATGCTGGGGACACAGCCTTCTGGATAACCCATTGATAAGGATGGCAGGGGGCCTATTCCCCCAGGCCCCTTGTGGGTTACCGCAAGCAAAGCTCGATGGCCCACCTCCCCCTCCACATCCACCCCAAACCGGCTTAAATATTTGATGCAAAATTAAAGCCGTTCCAACTTTTATAGCAGCGTCTGCTGCCGCTGGGCGCCCACCATCCCCCCATTTCCCAAGGAGCCCCCCGCCCCCGTCTTGGGCAGCCTCCTCCTCCATCAAGCCGAGTGCATTAGGACAATTAGCACCAGCCCACTGGCGCCAATTAGCAACCAATAGTGTCTATATTATGGAGAGGGGGCGGCGGGGGGCGCCTGTGTCTCCAGCCGGCCTTCACACTCAATTACATTAAGTGGAGGCTCCGAGCTGCGGTCGGTGGACAGTTGCTGGAGTAATCGTGTCTTCTCTATGCTGCAGGTGATCTTCTCCCGGCTCCCTGGCCCGAGACTGACTCCTCTCCTTGTCTGCTTACATCAATACACACTTCCTCAAAAGGCAGGAGTGGGGGAGACAGGGGCAGGAGGCAGCAGTGTCCAGTGAGGCAGGAAGAAAGTCAGGGAGCTAAATCACCTTAGAGATCATTCATTCATTCATCCAACAAATACTCACGGAGGAGCTTCTGAGTTTCTGCCATGCTCCACAGCCAGGACTGCTCTGCAATCAGCAGGGCTGGGTGCAAAATGAAAACATGAGACACGCCAATCACTTCATTAAAAAGTTCAAAATGATGGCAGCTGAATTTTATCCAAGTGCAAGGTCTTCTGAGATGGAGTCCTGCTGAGCATGGAGGCCTCACGAAATTGCACATTGTCCCTCCCAGACACTGCCCCTACCCGGGACCTGCTATTCCAGAGTGAACAAATCTGGACAAAGATGCCTGCCTCGGGGTCCTCACATTGTAACAGAGGGAGACACTCGGGAAAGGATAAACAAAAGGGACTCGTGAATCAGTTAGTTCATAAGAAGACCATGAGCTTTACTGGGAAAAGAAAAAAAAAAATCAATGAAGCAGGGAAGAGGAGTGGGCAGGAGCAGGATTTAATGGGCAGTTGGGAGACGTCTCATTGAGAGTGTGAGATTGGAGCAGAGAGATGAAGGAGGTGAGCGGGTGTGCCCGGGGGGTATCTGGGAAACAAACCTTTCATGATGAGCCAGTGCAAAGGCCCTGTGGCAGAGGCGTATCTGTTGTGTCCAGAGAGTAGCAGAGAGGTCAGCGTGGCTGGTGTGAAGTAAAGGGGGACAGCAGGAGATGCAAGCCCAAGACATAAGGGCAGTGATGGGAAGCTACAACTTCTAGGGCCTTCTTAGCCGCTGTGAAGACGTGGGCTTTGACTGAGTCACTCAGGAGCCACCCTGAAGGGCTGAGCAGAGGAGTGCATTTGTTGAAAGGAACATTCAGAAAGCTGGGTTGGCCAAACAGTAAGGTCAAAAATATGAATTCAGGGACCCCATGAAGAGCCTACCCCTGGGGTTGGCAATTATTTTCTGCAAAGTGTCAGAAAGCACATACTTAAAGCTTTGGGGACCACATGGCCTCTGTCTCAAAGACTGAACCCTGCCTCCGTCACAGGAAATCAGCCATATTTGGTGCGTAGACAACCAGGAGAGGCTTGGTGCCAGCAAAACTTGATGGACACTGAAATTCAAGTTTCATATCATTGTCACATGTCATCAAATAGTATTTTTCTTTTGCTTTTTTCACCAACCCTTGAAAAATATAAAAATTAATCTTAGGTCATGGCATGCAAAATCCAGCAGGGGCAGCAGGCAGGTTTGACCCAGGGGCTCGCCTTTGTGCCCACAGATTTATGAAGTAACCCAGGAGGAGCCAGAGTGGGAATAAGCGCGAGGAGCCAGGACAGATTGGGTGTATTTTTATGGCACAGTCAACAGGACTTGCTAGAGGGTGACTGGGGGCAGAAGAGAGAGAGAGAGAGAAGCCGAAGGTAACCCCAAGTTTTGGGGGCTGAGCAACCATAAAGCTGTTGTGAATATCATTGTTACAAAATCACGCTCAGTAGGTTTAGTTCCCAACCCATTTCACAGATGTGGAAGCGGAGTCTTAAAGGATGAAGTATTTACCCAAGACCACCAGCCAGCACGGCAGACACAGATATTTCTCACGCAGCACCCGATTCTGTGTACGAAACGCCGCTGCCCACACGGCTGCACATATCTTATTTCAGGCAAGAAATTTTAAAACAGGGAGCAGAAGCCCTCCCAGGACCAGTTTTTGTTTTTTTCTTGAACACATTGACTTAGGGGGGAGTGTAGGTTTCCACAAGCCTCCCGTCTCTGAGCTTCAGTCACCCCAATCTTTTCAACATGGCTCCAGGGCTGGAGCCTCTCCCAGGTTCCTCCCTGATGCAACATTTGTTGACACCACAATTATTCTGAGCAAAGCAGACTGGATTCCACAGCCTTAGGAAAGAGTTAATTCCCTGTGAAATGACCGGGGATTACTTAAGTCTTTACACAGTGTTTTATATCTTTGTGTCTGTTATAGCTTTAAGTGCTTTCTGGGCTTAAAGGCTAATCTCAGGTGGAGACCAGAGGCCTCCTAGAAAGCCGTGGTCAAGTTGAAGCTGGAATCCAGAGGGCTGGCCAGTCAGGAGCTGGGGCAGTTGTCTGCAGGGAACTGAGTCTTCCTGCTGTCCACCTCCAGCAGCTCCCTCTCCTGCACCCCAAGAACCACCAGCAGGTCACCTCACCACTGGCCTCCGGCCTCAACAGAAACTGAGCAGGTGCCGACCCCCTGTGTGCACCTGGCCAGGTGGGGAGACTGTGAACGGGAGCTAAGCGAGGGGCGAGAGGGGAGAGACAGGACTTACATGATCTTAGCCTGGAGTCAGCTGCTGGGGGTGGCTCCACGAGGGCCCAAAGCAAAGGGGCAGACGTCCTGCATGTGACCCGCGCTGTGCCGGGGCCAGGGATGCCTGGTGGCGGAGGACGTGCAGTGGGTGTGCAGTGGCTGGTGACGGATGCCCGAGAAGTGTGCCCAGGGGAGGGCTTGGGGTTCTCTGGAAGGCTTCCTTCATGTGGCAGCTCCTCCCATGTGCCAACACCGTACCCTTGCTCTGCTCAGCGAGGGGGTCAGAGGGCCCCACTGTGTGTTCTTAGGAAAGCTAGCAAGGAGGACATTTGTTCATTCACGGCTCCTGCAAAAGTAACTGTGAAAGCCACAAGCTGAAAACGGGGCGAGAGTTTGCTGATGAAGTTCCCGCAACATCCAGGGGGCTTTTCAGGGTCCAGCGCAGAAGGATCCGGCGCAGCAGGTAGGAAGGATCAGGGAGGTTGGGTGGTCAGGTCATCACACCTCAAAATTCCACTCTCTCCCATGGCCTGTGGGTAGGTCTAGAACCCCCTGTGTCCCCTGCTTCTCCCCCTGTTCCAGCAAGAGGACCTCCGCTTCCCGGCCATGGGGCAGGAAGGCTAAGGTAAGGCATCGCTGGGGGTCACGCTGCTCGGCTCAGCCTCCTGGAGCGCGGCCCTGACCCAGCCAGGCCGCCGGGAAGGAAGACCCAGGGTCAGACCCACTACGCAGATGAAGAAACTGAGGCGCCACAGGGGAAATGATTTGTCCAAGTTGCTCAGCCGGCATGGGCGGCAGCCCCGTCAGCCCCCAGCCTGGTGTACTAATCTGAAAAAAAAAAAATGAGGGAGGTCGTGGTTTGCTGCTCCAGCCACAACTTTTCCTTCCTCCAGTTGCATTTCTAAAATGACTTAAACCTTGATGGGAGAGAGATTCTCCACCCCAGCAAAGTAGGCACCGATGAAGCCACTCAGGGCCCCTGTGAACGATTATCAGCTGCCTTCCAAAGCTCCCGGCTGGTTAAATCATGCAACCAGGGAGTTGCACCCTATCCCAGCTCAAGTTTTCCGCTTGAAATGCACATGAAAAATGGAGCGTTGCAACCAGAAGCAGTTGGGCATCGGTGCCTAACGGGGAGCATTAGGTGTCAGCCTAGGATGCTTCCCTCTCCACTCTGTCGCCAAGGCGGAAGACTGAGCGATCCTCTGCATTTCTTCCTTAGAAAGCATTGCATTTGCCGAGAGAAAATTACTTGTCCAATTATTTGTGAAGCATCAGAATGGTGAAGACTCGGACCTCTAATTTCCTCCTGCCTGAGTTGGCACAGTAACTATGTCACTTAGTGTCTTTTTGCCTCAGTTTCCTCATCTGTCAAATGCAGATAATAATAGTATCACACCACATGGGGCTGCAGAGAGGCTGGGTTCACAGGAAGGGCAGAGAAGGGATCCGATATAAGTAACAAGCTCGTAACAAGTAGCTGTTAGCTTTAAATCTGGTTGCTGCTCCCCATTTAGAAGTGGGGGACACTGAGGGTCAGAGGCAGTCGCTAGTGTGAGGTCAAACAGGCAGTGAGTGTGAAGCCACCTATGCACTGAACTCAAACTCTGGGTCCTGGGAGGTTACCCCACTGATGCCCCGTGGCACGTAAGTCCTCATTTAAGGTAAGCCGTAGGTACTTGGAAACTTTGACTTCAAGCAAAACACGGTGGAATGAAACCAATTTAGCAGGGGCTAACTGATGTAAACTTAAGTTCCTATGGCGTATTTCTGATCACAGAAGCGTTATGAACTCCTAAATAAAGATCCCAAGCGTTTCTAATATTAAACCATCACTTGTCTTCATTCATTCATTCATTTCACTGGCAACTTGCTTGTTCCAGTTCAGGGTGGAGGGTGATCAGACAGAGTCTATGGTGGCAGCCCAGGGGGCAAAGCAGGCACCAGCCCTGGACAGGATGCCCTCCCATCACAGGGCACCTCGCAACAGCATGCGCTCACTCCACTAGGGCCACCGAGTCAAAGAAGGCACATGCACGTCTTTGGGATGTGGGAGGAAGCCAGGTGCGCAGACCTGGGAGAACCTATAGATGCCCAATAGTGACCCCAGCTGGGAGCAATATTTTTTTCTCTTATTAGTGTGATAATAATCTGACGTTGGACAAAATGTTTTTCGAGGGCCTGCTGCACTCCCTTCTGCCCAGGGCCTCTCCAATCAAAACAATGGGTTCTGACCTCAGAGTCCTGGATCAAGGGAAAGAGCGGGCTGAAAAGACCCCCCTTCTTCCCAAGAAACAGTCCCAGATGTCCCAGCCACTGGCTCCTCCTTGGCTGGAACCTTCCAGCCTTCCAGCCCGAACCCCAGAGGTCCTGGGCTCTTCCTAGTTCTCTTCTTCCTGTTAAGTCTTGGTGCAATTTACCTCCTCTGCCCCATGTTTTAATTATTTGAGGTCCAGGTTTTTTCTTTGCTTTTCCCTCCTTCCCCTCATTCTTGGTCTGACCCCTCCTTCTCCAATCCTCTCCTCCCTTCGCTCAGCTTCCTGTCCTTTCACACATTTCCAGCTTCTGCGTGCAAGTGTCAGCTCCCACCTTTGCACAGCACATAGGAAGCACGCCTGACCCATGTGGATCCCTTCTGCACCTGTGGCCTTTAGCCTGTATGCATTCCTAACTCCCTGCACCCCAGGAGGCGTGCTCATCACCCCCATTTTACATGTGAAGTGTGACGCTAGAGGATTAGCTGCAGGGCATGTATTAAACCCAGGTCTCCCCCTTAACAGTTGTAAAAATGATAAGGAAGAGGAGACTCATTGTTATCCGTGAAGGGTGCCAAGCACTGTGGGAGCTGCGTTAGCTGCATTGCTCTTTTGAAATTTAGAGCAAGTCAGTGCAGAGGAGAAAACTGAGGCTTAGAGAAGTGAAGTAACTTGGCCAAGGTCACACTTCTGGACAAGCGGTCAGATACTTACCCCTGAGGGTCTCTGACAAAAGGCTGTTGAACCAAGACACCCCAGTTGGACAAGGTCTTGGCTAAACATCCATCCCCAAGGGTCTGGGAGATGGAGCTGGTGGGCAGAGATGCCCTAATTCAATCCAGTTGAAGTTGCATCCTGTCTTTGCAAGGATGCAAGGCTCAAAGACAAAACTGGCAAATTCCTAAAGTCAGGCAAGGACAGAAGAGAACTAATGAAGATTGAAAGAAAGACAGGGTCCCCTAGCGCTGCCTCCTTTTGCTTTAGAGACACTGATAGTCCCACATTTCACTTGTTTCTTTGCTGGCATCCCATTGGCATCGTTCAGAGATGACTCAAACCAAGGAAGACGTTCTTGCCTAAGTTGAAAAGGTTTCTGCCCAGCACCCGCGTTCCATGTTAATGAGCACATGCATATAGTAAAATCCGACATCACACAGAGCTCATGCCCTTGGTTTCTGAGGCCCCATGACGTTTGTTGCTCTGGGGTCCACATTATTTTTGTGGGCATCTGGATGACACATTAACATGGCAAACTTCTAGGCTGAGAAGGTGGCTGTGGGTTCACCCAATGGCCCATTTGTTCATCCTCAAGACAACTTGCAATTCTTCCTTCTTTTATTCATTCTCAAGAGCTATTCCCAACTGTGCATTTCATGAGCTTTCTATACAATTATAATTTTGTACAAAAGATAATACTTTACTTTCCAGTGGCCCCATTCTGGAGAGATTTAAATAGACATCTGCTAAAATGAGTTCTGAGAAGCATTGCTTTCTTGATAAAAACGGGGATGGATAGGGATAGCTGAGGACTTTTTGTTATTTCTTTTTCCTTCTAGCCCAGAGAGTAGATGGAATGCCTGGAGACACAGCAGCCGTACGTAGTGTGACCATGAGGCATAAAGCATGAAGAGAATGAAGCTAAGAATAACACAGGGGGTTAATGCAGTCTCTAAATTGATTCTAACATCCATCCGCCTCTCAATGTCTTATTATATAAGGAAAATAACTTTCTTTCAAGTCATGTAAGAATTGAGAAATGAGCAAGACGGACATAGCTCTTGCCCCAAGGGAGTTCCTAATCTATTGATAAGGGATGAGAAAGAAAAACAGCAGATATTACAGTAAAAATAGGTGTTCCCTGCCACTATCATCCAGGAAGCAAAGACATTTTCTGCCCAAACCCTGCTCCTAGGCTTCTTCTCACTTCATTATCCAAAAGTCCCTGCTCTAACAGAGTTCCCTGTGTCAACCACGCCTTGCTCTGTGTTAGTAAGCGCAGTCCACTTCTCTCCTATGAGAACAAGCTCAGTGTTCAGGCCATATGCAGTGAAATAATTTCCATTATTATCACCCATTTTAAGTTGGGTCACATTTTGGAGATACATGTCCCTTTAGAATATCACTGATTTTTCACCAGCCCCAATCTGGTCTAATCTAAGGCCTAAGGGATTTCTCCCGTCTATATTGGCCAGCAAAGGAAAGATTTCTGTCTGTCTGAACCCCAGACCAACTCCTCAGTTCCAAGTAGAAAATCATTCCTTCAAGTCAGGTAGGAAAAGGTGCCCAATAACTTGCAGGTTTGGTGCCCAGTAACTAGCAAGGAAAATAGTGGTAACTATTCCTGTTTATAACAACAGTGACCACAAACACTTATCAAGCACTGAGTTTGTGACCATGGCCAGCCCTAAATGGGAAGCAAATGATATGGGAGGCTATGAAATACACCACCCCCCCAAAAAAAAAAATTAAGATATTGGCATTTTAACCTTAGGAACTGTAGCTATTTCCTTACATGGAAAAAAATAGCAAGTTGTGATTACAGATATGAGTAAATGGAGACTCTTGAGATAACATTTTCCTCAGTGATCTGACTTATCCAGGTGTGTCCTCAATACACCCATTGTAAGAGGGGAAAAGAGGGGGTTTACACACAGAGAGGTGTGTGAAGATGGAGCAGAAAGCTTTGAAAACACTGGTGTTGAAGACTTGTAGTGAGGCGGACAGGAGCCAAGGCACATGGGCAGACACCAGAACCTGAAAGAGACCAAGTAGAGGCCTCATGCCCCACCCCATCTGCAGAGAAGCCCCTGCAAACACCTGAATTTTGTCCCAACAAGAATAATTTGTTATTTCTGACCTCTGTGCTGTGAGAGACTAAAAATCTGCTGTTCGAAGCCACCTAGCATGAGGTCATTTGTTTAGCAGACTAGGGAACTAGTACAGATAATTTTTTAAATCTGATAGATGAACAGGACAGTGTCACTTGCAATTTAAATAAAAATCATGATGTGTCTTTCCAGAAGCATTCCCTGCAGGCAGGGTGGCCCTCTGGTCCAGCAGGGAGAGTCCAGCGGCCAAGGCTCTGTCTCAGACAAGACTCGATTTCCTGGCTCCACTTTCCTTCGCTCCTTAGAGCACGATCCCAAGGCCACGGCCCTCTGCCTGCATCCTGTTTAAGCCCCATGACTTCCCTGGACAATTAGAGGCTCCCCCTTCAGCTGGCCCCACTCTCCCCACACCTGCGGAGGGAAGCACGTGCCGGCCATCAGCCTCCATTTGTGCCGCCACCTCCTATCACCTCATTGTTTCCGAGTTGGCAGCTGCTCCACAGAAATGACCCCATTAGGGAATGTTTGGGGGAGACTGCAGGAAAGATCTACACAGCCCTCTTCTGGGGAAAAAATAATGGTTCCCATGGTCCCCTCCAGCAGGCATGGATTCTGGGACCATGCTTAAGATCTGGCTGTTCCAGCCATGACCTCTGCCCTGTCCCCTTCATGAGGGACGTGGGACAACTGGAACTTTCACACACCCCCGGGCAGAATGCTAAACAGTGCAGGCACTTTGAAACAGTGGCAGTTTCTTATGTAGTTAAATATTCTTCTGTCATGTAACTGAGCAATTCAGCGCTTAGGTTTTAACTCAAGAGAAATCAAACAGATGTGAACATGAAAAGACATATGCAAATGTCCATGGCAGCACCGTTCATAATGGCCCCATACTGGAAGCAACCCCAAGGCCCATCGATAGATGAATGGATGATCAAAGTGTGCACCGACCATGGCGTGGAATATTATTTAGCAATGAACAGGAACAAATTATCGATACAACAAGAAGGGTGATTCTCTAAATGCTCATGCAAAATAGGGCCTCCTGGTGGCCTCAGAGTTAAGTCTCAGTGCTATCACCACTATGGCCCAAGTTCAATCCCTGGCCAGGGAACTGACCCACATATGGCGCAGCAGACCTCTCCTGTCTCGCCCGCTGCTCCCCTCAGCAGTGTATTTCAATAGATCCATCTGTTCTGCTCCCCACTCTGCCTCTGGTGAATCCTCTCACCTCCCCACACCTCTGGCCTAAACCCCAGTTTTCTACACACACAAAAAAAAATTAAAAAATAAATAAACCCTTATGCAAAATGAAAGAAACTGGGTACAAAAGGCTACTTACCAAATGATTTCCTTCATATGATGCACTGGACAAAGTGGAACTATGTGGACAGAGATCAGTGATTGCGAGGGGCTTGGGCCCAGGTGGGGAAAAGCATCACAGAAGAACTTTCTGGGATGACAGACGTGTTCTCTATGTTGGTTGAGGCAGTCACATGATCTAAATACTTAATAGAACTCATCAAACTCATCAGTGAGAGGGAGCATTTCCTTGGCTATAAATGATCCTCCAGTAAGCCTGGTTTTTAAAAATGTAAATAAATCAAATGTATCCACCATGTTTATCCTGTGTTTTTTTCTGGGCTATTTTAACCCTCATAACAACCTTATAAGGTGCATGCTATCATGATCACCGTATCACAGATGGGCAAACAGAGAGGTTGAGCGATCTGCTCAAAGTCACCCAGCTAGGAAGGGGTGATCCTGGGACTCCAGCCCATACTCATAACCTCTGCACCATCTATGCAAACGGGGATGTCACATCACTCACTACATGCAATGGTGAGGTCAGGGTGGAGAGAGTGAGAGCAAATAGGACAGGACCTTGGTTCCTCTCCCAGAGATACCCAGTTCCCCATGCTTGCTGCTCCAATTCTGCTTGCTCATTTTTCAATGACAGCCAGCTCCCTCCAGGCCCCTAACTAGAAAAACCAGCAAGATTCTTACGAGAGAAAACAATGGCCTCCTAAAAGCACTGGGTGGATTTACCCAACACATCTTGTCTGCACTCAGAATGCCCGAGACAGCTTCTCCTGAAATGTTTGCAGGTGAGTTCTCTGGCTGCTCCGGCCTGGGGGGCCTCCCATTACCCACTTCCCATGCAGCTGAACCCCCTGTTGACAAGGTTTTCACTCTTCCCAACCCCAGAGCTGACCTCTCCCCACCTTTTAGATGAAATGCAGGAGAAGGTGCTTAAGGAGGGTCGCTGGATGGTGTCAAAAGCCAATTTCTCCTTCTCCTATAATGAGAGTTGGAAGGTGGCGGCCAGAGGGGAAGCATTAAAAGCAGTGTTGCCGCAGGTGCCATTTCTACTTGGTGGGCCCAGGGTGGAGGGCAGGGCGTTCCCACAGCAGGAAGATGTCAGCGGGGGCTGCCACCCGTGCTCTGGGCCTGAAGCGGGGAAGCATGGGCGTGACTGCCCATGTGCTCCAAGTGCTGGAGCCTTGGGAAGGGTTGAAATGTCTGTGCTGAAATGTTCCTCTGGCTCATCTGGAAAGATTTGCCAAAGGCTCCCCCAGAAAGCAGCTGTAACCCAGCTTCAGGGCCCCTCAGAAATGACAAGAATGAGAACATAGGCTGAGACAGGGAAAACGCTAAACAACTTGGCAAGGAGATTTTCTGTCCCCCTCTGCCCTGGGGTTTGTCTCCTGTAAGTTTGTTCAAGCAGGGTCTTCACCCAGCAGAACAGAACAGCCATGCGGGGAGGGGGTCAGGCGCTGGCGGTGGAATCATCTTTTGAATGCCATTTTGGACTTGTCTATTTTGAGATCTTCATGTCATGCTGCTGTGTCTACTCCTTTTCTCATACTCTCCCGGCAAAAGAGTTTCAATCTGAGTGGTTAATTGTGACTACTTTGGGACAAGGGATTCTGGGCCATGCATGGACTCAGTGAGAAAGACTATCGTGCTTGATTAGTGATGTCTGCCATGGGTAGCAAGGTGGGTGGGGGGGGAGAGGCAGGCCAGATAGTTTCCATCCCTATTATATATTAAGAGGGCATGGCAATAGGAGGAAGACTCCAGAGGGGGGAAATGTCAAAGATAGATGCAATCTGGTACACCAAAAACTACCAAGTACCTAGTTAACCACTGCACGTGAGAAGTGTAGCTACAATTGCTGGCTTCAGCTCAAACCCAGATCGTTCAGGAAGCATTCAGTGTCTGCAAATCACATGGTTTTCGTCTGAGAAGGACACATTTCCTTCAGCACAGACGTCATTATAGCGCCCTGTGATCCTGACACCAGCCTCAACTGATCTGTGAAAGCCAGGGTGGGAAATGATGGGCTTCAGAAAACTGTATATGAATAAAGTTTTATTGAAACACAGAACTCACTCACTTGCTTATGTGATATCTTTGGCTTCTCCAGTGATAGAGGTGAATAGCTGTGACAGAGACTCTGTGGCCACAAAGCCTGAAGTACTTATTATCTGGCCCTTGACAGAAACTTGGCTGACCCCTGGATTGAAGAATTCCATCCCATCTCAGGCCACACCGCCTGTCAGTCATGTCCTATCAAATTCAAGCAAATCCACGGAGTGTGGAGAATGAACCACAGATGGAATCAGAGGGACCAGGTTCTACCCGCCCTCGGCCTCCATTTGTTTACTGTGTCACTTTCACCAGGTGTCACTCTTTCTCCGTGCCTCCATTCCCCTAGCTGTAAGAAGGTGGGGTGTGATGGCTACCTTTTAGGGTCACTGTGACAAGTCAATGAAATGTTCGTAACATGCTTCAACCCAGGGACAGACTCCAGAGAGGCACTGGCAGATGCTCGCCACCATCATCCTTTGCCATGTTATAATCACTCACTAACACTGTCACCTCTCTATAGATTCCCTCGTTCTAGAGAAATCCCCAAACACTCCAGCCTTTGAAAGGGAACCCAGAACCTGCTCCCTGCGCCATGGCTCCAGGCAGCCCTTGGCTGGGCTGGGGTGTGCGGGGTCTCTTAGCCAGGACAAGACACAAAACAGCCTCGCAGGGAGGGAGTCAGGCGCTGGCGGTGGTGGCCAAGAGTCCCTCGCTAACAACAAACAAAAGTTGCTTTTCATCTGATCCACTGCTGCCGGAGAGGACTCACTTCCTCCCGCCTGGGCATTTAGGAAAACTGACAGCAGAGGCGAGAAAACAGCCAGCTCTCCCTGCGCGCGATAAAACCATTACAATCAATTTAGGCAGCTCGCAGGCGCGCAGACAGACTCTGTGTCGACTGGATTCTGTTACCAGGCCTGGGGGGCGGGAGGGGAGGGCGATGGGGCTGGAGGGGGCCTTCTGGGAGGCTGGAGCATTTGGCCTTCCTCGGATGGGTCCCATTATGGCTGCAGGCTGGCGCCACTGCTGCGGGGGCTCGCGACCAAATGAAAGTGTCATCCAACGGCTTTGGGGAGGAAGGGGAGCTGGGGAGCAGGGCCGCCAGTGTTAGCTTAACTCCTGCGGTCTCGCAGACTAATTGCTCACGGTGGAAACACGCCTCAAAGTGCTTTGGCCTCGTCAATAATAGGGTATTAGATGCCTTCCACTCCGCAGGCATTGATCTGTTCCCTCCCTGGCCTCCTCCTGGCTCCGCTCCCCGCCAACCCCCACCCTGCTGCTCCTGCTTCTACTCCCGATGACTCTTCTTCCTTTTTTTTTTTCCTAAAGTGTTTTCTAAGCGTGTGTTTAGCAAGAGTGGGGCCTAAGTGCTAATTGTTACACCGCAGATTGATTGGCGACGAGATGGCTTGCCAAGTTCCTCCAGTCTCCAGGGGGTGGGAGCAGGGAGCAGGGAGGGGAGGAAGGATAGGGAGGGGCCTGGAGGTGGGGTAGCTGGGAGGGGGAGTGGGGAGAGGGAAAGGGGGAATCCTTGATGCTTCTGAGTTCCCTCAGAGCTGTGTCTTTCTAGGCTGGAAACTGTGCCCTTGGCTGCGGAGCTGCAGGGCAACCTCTATTGATATTTTAGCATTATTTCCTCTTTTGAAAAGACTGGCAAAGATTTAGCTCTGGGAGCAGAGCCTGGAGCAGGCTTGTGATCCCTGGGAAGGGCAAACACCTGCAGGCCTGAGCAGAGAACTTGTCCTTGAAACTGCCCTCCATCCTTGTCCGTGAAGCCCCCAGGTTAGGGTGCCTGCGCTGAAGCCCCTGTGCGCCTCCTCCCCCTCATCAGAGCCACTTATTTAATTCCCAGGCTCTTTTCACTGAGCTGTGTGCCTCCTCCTGCTGGTCCATGACTGGACCAACCAATGCTGGGTGAGCAGAAGCTGATGGCCTATGGCCACCTTGCTCTCCTGTGTTTGATGTGCTTGGACAGCCAGGTGAGCTGAGAACTTCAAGAATCTCAAGACACAGACAATAGGTCTGTGTCTCCCAAATCCCACTGTAGGGTAAGGTAAAAGGTATCAGGCTTTTCTGCCCTTCCGCCATCAGGATAGATGATGGATCCTTGTCCTGAATGCATGCCTGATGGCGGGCACCTGGAATAGGGTGTGGGCATAGGTAGATGGGATTCACCTGGGCTGAGACTGGGCTTTTAAGGGCGGTGTCTCGGGGACGCCAGCAGAAGCCAAGAAGCCAAGAAGCCGAAAAGAAGCAGAAGAAGCCGAAAGAGAAGCCGAGAGAGAGAGAGAGATCACCGGAGAGCCCAGATAGAGTGAAGACTTGCTGGGGGCTGGGAGGCCTGCCAGCCTCCCGGCCCCCCAGCATCCCTGCCTGCATATGCCTGGTGAACCCCAAATAAAAGACCTGCAAAACCCCTGAGGGCTCTGACTCCTCCTTTACCCGGTCTGCATGGGATCAGAAAACCTGCTCAGTGGTCATTCCTGCCCTTTACACCCACCTACTTTGAAGACTAGGACCGTAGTCTCGGCCAATAACGCCCTGAAATAGCGCCACCTGACAGGTGAGCGTGACAATTCTGAGCGCTCGTCTGTTTAAACTGAGACAGTCTCTGACCCCAATAGTGAGATTCAGCCGGGATTCAGCCGTCCACAGTCCATGGTCCATGTGGAAGGAGAGTGGGGAGAAGAGACACAGAGGGGGATGCACTTTGAAGTTGGACAGCCTGGCTCTGCTGTTGCCATTGGCAACACACCCTCTCCCTGCCTCAGTTTCCTTATCTGTAAAACAGGGTAATGACAGTGCCTGGCCCATAGTGAGGTTGTAAACGCAAAATAAAAAGCCAGTCTCTAAGCAGTGGCTGCTACAAATCACTGCTTCATCATCTTTCTCTGTTCTGGAATATTCTGTGTCTTATAATCTGGAAATTCAACGTATGTTCCCTGGAACAGCAGCCTGGGCTCACTTGGGAGCTTTCCAACTCCGACAACCCGGCCTCCTTCCCCACTTCCCCTCCTCTTCTTCTTATTCATCAACTTTTATTGATTTACCATTCGTTTACAAAACTATTATTTCTGGGGTACGACTTCATACCTTGCTGTGTGTATATGCTTCACTCACCAACACCAAAGTTCTAGTGGAATATAGATCACAATAACACAGACCGTGAGGCCCTGCCCCAGGCCTGCTGAATCAGAGCTGCATGTTTACACCATCCCTGGGAAGCTCAGGTCACATGGAAGTTTGAAGTGCTGGCTCATTCCCCCTCGGGCCCTCGGCCCCCAACCTGAGCGTTATAGATGCACAGGTCAGGTGTATGTTTCTTGGTGAGGAGAAGCCGAGCACTTAGCAGCAGCCCTGGGTGACCTCACTTAACTCTACATGGATGTGACCCTAAGTCTCTGTGGCCAACTAAGATCTCAGGCCTGGCTTTGCAGCTCTCTTTTGAGACAAGCATCCTTGGGTCAGACTTACTTCCTGAGAAGTGACAGCAATGGACAATTCCACTCTGCCAATACCCAGCAAGTTTCAGCTAAAGTCTTTGCAACTGACAGAGCATCCAGGGAAGCAAAGGAACAGGATAACTCAGTATGTAGGTTCTGGTGCCAGCCCTGGACTCAGATGCTGAGAACAGCTTGTGAACATAAATGCCTTAAGTGACCTCTGTTCATCCATGCCTCTGCCCCAGGGCCTTTGTATGTGCAGCTGCTACTTAGAATGCTTTTTTTTATGTCCCAGTGCCTCGTTCTCATCATTCAAATTAGACCAAATGTCACCTTCACAAACACACCCCCTCCCTGACATCCTTAACTGGTCACCCTCAATCCCACCACTAGGTTTCTTCTTCTCAGCCCTTACCAGTGCCAGAAAGGAGCTCGTTTGTCATGGATTCCTAATCTCTCCCCACCCCACTGTCCCCCACCAAACAGAGCTCAGCCCCTTGACAACAGGTACTCGTTTGTCACCACTGTACCCAGAGTGGAAGAGTAGAGAGCATAGAGTAGGTGCTCCAAATGTCTGGCTGCCTCAGTTTCCTCATCTATGAAATGAGGATAAAATCATGCTTCATGCAGAGGGGCGTAGGGTGTGAGAGGATCATATAAAGATCTCAGATCAAGAACTGATACCTGGGGCCTCCCCGGTGACGCAGCGGTTGAGTGCTGGGCTGTGAAGCTGCCCGCAGCCTCTGCAGCACCGGTTCGATCCCTGGCTGCTGGCAAGGGTCCCACATGGCACGCAGACCTCTCCTGTCGCCTGCTGCTCCCCTCACCAGTGTATTTCGTCAGTCTGTCTGTTCTGCTCCCCGCTCTGGCTCTGGTGAATTCTCTCACCCTCCCGCGCTTCTGACTGTACCCAGTGCTTGTATAAATAAATAAATAAATCTTTAATAAAACCTGATACCTAATTAGAGCTCAGTAAGTAACAGTGTTCAATAAACAAATGTTCAGACAGGTTTGAGAGTTTTTCCAAACCAAATAGTAGTAAAGTTTATTTAGAACAGTGACTGCAGTCTACTTTAATAGCAAAACAAAGCCAAGAGGTCTTCATTCACCTCTATCCTTGAAATGAACACAAGATTATCATCATGCAAGACAGTCACAAATGTGAAAATCCCTTCCCATCTCAAACAGGTGTTTTTGTTTCTTCATTCATTTGTTTAAAGATCTAAGAAACACAGGGGTGTGAATTCCAGGCTCTAACACTAAATAAATAGTGAAAGAACAAATAATACTTTCTAATGGCCTGTCCTGGGCATACAACTGCATCTCTGCAAGCCTCAGTTTCCTCGTAATGACACCTGGGGTAAGGACTGAGAGACAGGGACGTGAAAGCAGCCGGGCTGGGGGAAAGCAGCGTCAACAAATGTTGCCTTTTCCCGTTTTGTCCTCCCTACCCCTCCCGCTGTGCAGTCACTCTTGGGAGCCGCTCTCCTTGCCACCCAAGGAAGTGATGCTCAGACAGGTTTGAGAGTTTGTCCAAACCCGGTCTCTCTCCATCTTCCTCTTCCTTTCCCTCTCCCTTACATCCTCTTCTTAATCAGGGAGACGAGGGTAAAAATCCATATCCTCCCACAAGGAACTCCGACCCAATTGCAGGCACCAGCTCTGAAATCGTATACGTCTAAGACAATAGAGACTGGGAACCTATAGGTCTATATGGGTCACTGAGGACTATAAACAAATCATGGGAACATGCACTTTGTCTTGCAAGCTTTGCGGAACACGATTCTTCCTTCTTTCCCAGCTGGAAGGGGGTTTGCCTTGGGCCTTTGGTTTTCAAGATATTTCTTTAGCTTTAATGCTATCTGGGTTCATAGACTCTCATAAGGAGCCTCACATGATGATGGTGAAGATGATGATGGTGGTGGTGATGGTGGTGGTGATGATGGTGGTGGTGATGGTGGTGGTGGTGATGGTGGTGGTGATGGTGGTGGTGATGATGGTGGTGATGATGGTAGTGGTGATGGTGATGGTCGTTATAATGATGGTGGTGATGATGGTGGTGGTGATGGTGGTGGTGATGGTGGTGGTGATGGTGGTGGTGATGATGGTGGTGGTGATGATAATGGTGGTGGTGATGATGATGATGATGATGACAGCTAATGTTTTTAATCAGTCACTCACTATCTTCTGGGAACCCTCCCTAACAACCTAGATGCATTTTTTCATTTAACTCTCAGAGTAACCTCCCAACATCAGTGTTTTCTCTAGTTCCCTCCTACAGATGAGGAAATGGAGTCTCCAAGGAGAGTCACCTCCGCAGCGTCATGCAATTAGTGCCTGGCCCATTTTGAGCACCACGTCCGATCTGTTTAACCTCCAAGGGGAAGCAGTCACCTCTGACCACATCCAGCCAAAGCCTCAGAAGATTCTCAGGACATCCTTGAACTCTGAGGGCCTTGGTTTGGAAAGTATTACAATCCATTTCTTCTAAATGTGAGAATGTGGAAGGGTAGGCTGTTGGCTGATTGAGCCCCACGATCCCCTCTGCTGTTCAGTGGAAAATTGGAAAGTGGGAATGAAGAACAGGCAAGAAGGGACAAGAAATAAATCCACTGGTATTTCCTCTCTGATGCCCCATACCCCCCCCGCCCACACCATCACATACCAGCCTCCCAGGATAAGCAGGGGATATTTTTCTGATAATTCCCAGGTTCAAATCTGAGCTCTGCCATGCTAGTGATAATTGCTGTGCAATCTTACTCAAGTCCTTTGATGTCTCTGAGCCACAGCTTCCTCATCTGAAAATTGGGGATAACAATAATACCAAGCCATTAGAGTTGTTACTGGATTAAATGAGATCATCCACTCAATTGTTAACACATTGCCTGGCTTATGATAAGAATGCCACAGAATTGTGTGAGTAAGGGATTACCTCTTAATGCTGTGGTTAACAAGGTAGAAAAAAACTCTTTCTGAAATTTTCTTTAGCATCAAATATCTGTGACTACACGCGCATTTTAAAAAATCGCATTTGGCAACGAAACACTTTTTTTCTCAAATACTTCAATTTTTCTTAAATCTTGGAGAAAACCTTACAAGGCAGATAAGGTGGGGAGCTCAGTTTGGAAACCACTGAGCTGCCCAACTGCGTGTGTCCTGTCCCCTTCTGCTGTCCCCAGCTGCACCCCAAGGGGACTGGACAGATGGACCTATGGCTCCCAAATCATGCTGCTGTTGTAGTATTCATTTTTTCCTTCTAAGTTTGGAGTTTCATATAGTTTGATAGAAGATGTGTTTTAGATCTATTTTACTGATTATACATTTATTTTGAATAAATGGATGAATGGATGGACGGTGGGTGGGTGGATGGGTGGATGGAAGGATGATGGATGGATGGACAGACAAGTGGATGAATGGATGGACAGGATAGATAAAAGAAAGGAAAGAGGGGAGGTAGGAAAGGTAGGAGGGAGTGATGGCTGAATAACTGTTTCAACAGAGGGATTAGAACTAACAAGTTAACCTGTCCATGTGACCACTGGTGGCACATGCACAACAGTGGAAATAAGGCCTGACCAGAGAGGGCATGACTGATAGGAAAGAGCGAAAGTCATGGCTCCAGGCTCCATGGTGGTGCTTATTCACATTGTCTCATTTAATCCTCACCACTGGACCTGGAGGAAGAACTCTTACCCCCATTTTGAAGAGGAGAAAAATCAAGTCTAGAGAGTGTCAGTGACCCTCCCAAGGTAACACAGCAAGTCAATCACCAGACTTGCGGCATAGAGATATTCCCCCCATAGAGAATCTTCCAGAACTGTAAAAAGAAATTAATCAAAGAAACATAGCTAAGGAAAGAGAAATGACAGAGGTGTGGAAAAGACCAACATTTCTTGGGGTACCTACCTACTGTATGCCAGACCAGACTACATGGGTTTTCTGGGGAACTCTCAACAAGGAGTCCCAAGGTTGGCATCATGAACTTCAGTTTTTTCAAAGATTTATTTTTATTTATTTATGCATACAAGACTAGGGTATAGGCCAGAGGTGCGGGGTGGGGGTGGGTGGGTGAGAGGGTTCACCAGAGACAGAGCAGGGACCAGAACAGGCAGATTCACTGAAATACACTGCTGAGGGGAGCAGCAGGCGAGACAGGAGAGGTTTGCTGCGCCATGTGGGTCAGCTCCCTGGCCGGGGATCGAACTCTTCCAGCAGTGGCTGGTGATAGCTTCATCATGCTGTGGTGATAGCTTTAAACCCTGTGCCACCAGGGAGGCCCACAACCTTCATTTCATAGTGAGGACAGAGACGCATCCAGCATCTGGAGCCCACGGTCACATTGCCCAGGGGCAGGGCTGGGATTCGAAGGCTGACCTGAAGTCCTGTTGCCACCAGCTTCACGAGACAGAAATTTCTTTTTAAATAAAGGAAAGAGCAACACGTTAGCCCACACAAAGGGAGTTCAGAAGGAAGAGAAAGTGAAGGGCCAGGAGAAGGAACAGGGAAACACATTCAAAGCAATTAGAAGTGAAGGGAGCACGAAGAAGGAGAGAAAAGGCAAAGGAAGACAAAAGACCCTTCTCTCCAGCTGGGCCTGGCCAGGAAACCGCAGCCCACATGGCCCGTGGCCTCCCCTCCCTCCAAGTGGCTTTTAGCTCACGCCTCCCTCTGCGGGCCGCCCAGGGCCGGCTGGCGTCGGCTGTGCGCTGTCTGAGGGCGCTGGCAGGAAAATCCCAAGGAAAGCTGTGTCTGGGGTCATCCGATTAAAGGAGGCAGCGAGGCTGCAAATGGAGGAGACAGGGGGACGAGGAGAGAAGGCGGGTGGCGAGGGGGGCCGCTGACCCCTATGACCTCTGCCTGCGCTAACCTGATATAACAAACAGTCCTGGCAAACAAAATAGTATTAACCCTTAGAGCTGGGTCAGTCTCTTCTGCATTTGCCCAGGACTGTGGGACTCTGCTTCCCGGAGGATTTAACTCTTTCCTGGGGTCCTCTGACAGGCCCCATGACAGCCTGGCTCTCAAATGCACCCAGACACCAAGAGAGATGCCCTGGGGCGGGGGCTTGGCATAGCCCAGCAGTCCATGTCCCTCAACATCTGACCCAGGATAGGAGCTTCTAGAGAGAAAATGATCCATGGATTCTTCATCAGGTCTGAGATTGTGTGTTCACTCGATTCTGTTAAAGGCCTTATTGCCTCCTAGGCCTCCTCTACAGCCCAAAAACTAGATTCATATAAAGCCCAGCGACATGTAGCTTGGCCCACAGGCCTGCAACCATCTGGCACCATCTGTCTGCTCGTCAGAAATGCAGGATCTTAGGTCTCCAGCACCGGCTGCATCTGCGGGGCTGGGGGCTTAAAAGCACCCCCAGATAAGTGTGCACATTGTAGATTAAGCAACACCCTTGAAGCCATCGCTTTTAAAGCTCTACAGTTCCCACTTCAGAACATCTGTCAGAGCAGAAAATGAACCCTCGTTCCTTCCAACACCACCGTGACCTTCGAACCCAGCAGAACATCAAGAGGTTTAATAGTTAGGAGTGAATCAAGGTCAGCGCGGCCCTGCCCACGGTGTTGCTGGAGTGTGTATGAAGCGTGATGGTTTTGGGAAGAGCTGACAGTTGTTTTGTCAGCTCAGCTGTGGGAGAGTCCCCTTTCTTGAGGCTACTTCTTACTTACTCCAAATGCTTTTGGAGGGCTGACACTCCTGGTTCATGATCTGATGACTCGGCCAGGCCAGTGAGTACCTTTCCTGGGGATTTTGTGTGTCCTTTGACCAAGTAGACTGGTTATAGGGACCCACTGTGTCCTCTCTTCTTGCCTGTTGGTGTATGAAAGGACAGGATGCCCACCTTCTTCTTTCTTTTAATTATGCTTAAAAAGTAACATTGACTTACGCCACTATCTGTGCTTTAGGGGCATGACACACCGCTCCAAGAAAGTTGTGACATCACACCCACCACCAAAGCTCCAATAACTCTCCATTGGGACCCTTCCCCAAAGTCAGACCCCCTGCCTCTTCCCAACTCCAGTAGCCTCAATTCTGCAGTCAGATTTCTAAGGTTTTGGTTTAGTTTCGTCTGTTCCTTTGCTTTCTTTATATGCCATATGAGTGAAATCATCCAGAACTTGTCCTCCCCTGACATTTCACTTCGTGTAATCGCCAGTTCCATCCATGTTGTTGAAAATGGCAAGAGTTCATCTTTTCGTAGCTGAGTAATATTCCATTGTGTGCATATTCATCTTCTTAACCCCCTCATCTGTTGTTGGGCATTTAGGTTGTTTCCAGAGCTTGCAGAACACAAATCTTCAGATGAAGTCCGCCTCAGCACTCTGCCTATGTGTGCCAATAAATCCCCTTTGGGGTTCAGGTCAATTTGAAGGGATCTGTGTCTTTTGTTTCTAAAGTTGTCCAAGTTCTCACTGAGCCATCAACTCACTCTGTGACCCTGAATTTCTTGGGTAGGAATTCTTTCTATGGGAAGAAACTACACAGGATACAAATACCAAAGACTGGAGGTTGGTCACCATCTTGGATGTTGGCCACTGCAGTTGATGAACACAAAGTTATGGAAACTATGTCTATGATATTTACCCTGTATTGGACCATGATGCCATTTAACATGAAGGAAAGCAAAGGTCTCAGGGATTAGGCAATTGATTCAAGGTTCACATACAGGAATATAAGAGCCTAGAAGTGAAACCGACACTCACTACCCCAGTCAGGTACCACCTCCCCACCCCCACCACTACCAGTGCTAGGCAGCCAGGATCCCAGGATGGACCAAGCCAATAAGATTTCAGGTTGGCAAGAAACAGCACCCCAGGCTTGGCCAACCTCCAGCAACCTCACCCCTCCTGCCCTCTCTGTGGATCATTTATTCCAAGAGCCCAGCTATAAATATCCACTTAGTGAAATGCCCTGCTCCTCAGGCACCCTCTCCCTCCACCCTCTGGCTGCCTGCGCCCTGCTCAAGCAATGCCAGCTTGCAATCAGTCTGCAATCTGAGTCCACTTTGCACACCCAGCACTGACCAGCTGCCCAAGCCAGCGGAGCGCCGCTGGCACATCCCCAAGATTGCTATTGTAAGTTAATGGCACAGCAATTGGTGGTTAAAAACACTAATTGACTTTAAATAGGTGATGTTATCCTAATAATGTACAGGCTGCCCCAATTCTTCATTTCCCCTGTTCTTCCTCTTTCGCCTCTTCACTGTCTCGCAGTGCCTGGGAGCACCCACAAGGTCAGGAGTCCCCTGGGCTTGACAGCTGAAGTCCGGAGGACAAGTACACGCGAATGGTCACCAACCCCCATCAACACTCAGAAAATGAATCCTAACAGTCAGGCTGGACCCAGCTCCCAAGGAGAGTCTCCAACCTGAAGACTCGGGAGAGTCTGGGAGAGGCAGAGATGCAATCGATGGGACTTCTCTCTGAATAATTTGGGGTGTTTGCTCTCTAGTCACATGGCCTCAATGACAAGAAACCCCATGTTTTTCTAGGTCTGTTCCAGAGTTTGGGGACACGTCACTTATTTGTTTGTTTGCTTCACAATCGTACTTTGATTGACTGATTGATTTCTATCAGGGTAACAGTTTACAACACTGTATATGATTCAGAGGTAGCGGATCCCCCCCTCAGATGTATGTTATCACACTTTGCCCACCACCAAGTCCCCCAGAGTCCTCTGTCGCAGACATTTTCCTCTTAATGCTTCCCCCACTCAATGGATAATAATAAAAGTAATTGCTAGCTCATACTAATAAAATTGTAATTTGCTTACAATTTAGAACATTAATATTGAAGACCAGATCCTGAGTGAAGCCCTGTGTGTTCATCATCCCAGGCAATCTTCACAGCCCATGCCAACCAGAAACTCAGGCTCGAGAGGGGAAGTTATTTGCCCAAAGACACACAGCCAAGAGGGTCCAGAGCAGAGATCTGCAGGCAGGCTGCCAACTTCCATGCCCGAGATCATTCCCACTGAATCACCTGAACATGGCGCCCAAGGGCCGCTTGGAGGTGGGGGTGGAGGAGGGCCAAGCTCCATGCTCGCCTCCTCCTGGGCAGGGTGAGGGAAAACCTATTCCCTCTGAACCCAAGACCTGCTCCTCATGGAAGATGAGCACTGTTCTCTGCAGACCCGGCTCTGTCTTTGTCACGGATCCGTGGGTGCAGAGGCGTAGCACCCATCATGCCCCAGCACCAAGCTAGGGAGGAGCAGGCTTCAAGGGACAGTCAACACGTCCAGCTGAGGTTGGAGAGGAAGCGCCGGATGTGTGTTCCCTGCGCTCAGCCCGCAGCATCCACAGCCCAACTATGCACTCCAGGTGGGAAACTCAGGAGTGGAGGAGCAGGGTTCAAGCAAGGTCAGGACCCAAAAGGGTGCCCCTAGTGACCACTTCTGGGTATTATAGGCTCACTCTAGGCTGCGCACTGTCCCAGGTTCATTTCTGATCCCAATAACCCTGCAAGGGAAGCTGTATTTTACCCAGAAAATCGACTCCCTCTAGACCTGCGGTCTCCAGTTGCCACCAAGGGCTTGGGAAGATTGAGGAGGTGCGGGTGGGGGTCAACAGGCCCCACACCCACCCTTCAGCCTGAGTAATGCCATAATCTTGCTGAGCTTTATCTGCGAGAGTTTGCATGGCTAAAGTTTAAGGATTTGAAGGCTCCCTTGACCACACCATGAATCTCTGCCCTCCACCCCCAGGCAGAGAGGGGCTGCCTTGATGAGCTTGAGTCACCAGCGCCCAGCAAATGATACACACGCGTTGACTGGCAAGTCACTTACAAATGCCAAGCCCTTCCTCCACTGTTTCATCTGCCAGAACCTAAGAAGCCGGCTTGTGTAGCCCTGGTTGGCAGGGGACGCTGAACCTCAGAGAAAGGGAATTCTCGCTTAAAGTTGCAGGTAACAGAGTCAGGGGTGGTAGCTGGAAAGCTTTCCAGGGTGGAGGATTCAGCAGAACCACCCCCCCACCTTACCCATACCCTAACCCTGCAGCCTGCCACATCCAGAAGGGCCCTGGCAAGACATGTTTAGGCAAAAGATCTTGACATGAGAACATTCTAGATGATCCCGATGTCATCAAGAAGGTCCATTAAAGAATCAGAGGAGAAGGTGTGATGAAGGGAGAAGCTCAACATCACCTGTCTTGAGGAAGGAGCAGGGGCAATGGAGGCCAGGAATGCAGGCACCTCCCCAGGGGTCCCCAAAAGGAACACAACCCTGCCAACACCTTGACTGTAGCCCAGGGAAGCCCATCTAGGGCTTCTGTCCCAGAACTGAAAGGTCATAAATGTGCAGTTTTAAGCCCCTAAATTCGAAGCAAATAGTTCCAGCAGCATTAGGAAGTGGAGAGACAGACGAGGTCACACTCACAATCACCGACCATGATCGATGCTTCTGCTTGATTCTTATGGCTGATGAATCATCGTGTTGCTGACCAATTTTTAAGCCTGGAGGACCAAGGGAAGTTTTCTGCTCCCCGCTGGAGCGAGATGCTGGAAGGCATTCTCAACGCCAATCATCTCCGTTAAAGCGAAGTGGGGTTAAGTGCCTGGGCGGCTCTGGATGGAGGAACAGCTGGGGTGAGACAGGCAATAAATCCCCACTTCAGCCCCGCCAGCCAACTATCTCCACGGCCAGTCTCGTCCTCCAAGGAGCAGATGGAAGGGAGAATTCCACGGCGTCGCAGCCGTCTCCAGGGGGCCCCCTGAGGCTCCCTGGGGTCTTCACCCCTGCAGAGTCCCCAGGATGGCAGGCGCCTCCCGGTCCTGTCGTTGCTCCCCTGGCGAAGGGAGCTTGGCGTCAGGCCTTAATGGGGCAATGAGTCCCAGGCGTCAGAAACAGAGCTCAGCTCGTTAAGATGGCTGGGCCGGCACCCTGCGGACAGAGAGGGCCACAGCTGGAGACCGGGAAATGGGCCATTGGGGGCCTGGTGGAGCCTCTGCAGCCCCAGAGGATCTGGGTGGCCTGGCTGCCATTGGTCCCCGGGCCTCTTAAAGCCCATTACTTGCTGCCTCTGGCCTGGGGGCCGAGCACAGCCTCCCTGCAGATAGGGCCCAGCGGATCAATGGCTCTGACTGCTGCAGGCTCGTCCCCCGCCCCTCGCCTGCCCCCCTGCCTTAACTAGATGTGGGCGCCAGACCCCAACAGGTCCTCGGCAACTGTCAGTCAAGGGCCATGAAATATTCATCTCGTTTCATCTTCTTCAGAGACCTGCCGGGAGCTCTGATAGGGGCCTAACCATCTTCAAGAACTTGTAAAGGCTGGAGGGAGGGGAAGGGAGGGGTTGGAGAGACAGACCGCCAGGGGCCAGGGCAGATTCTGCTGGAGCCCCTGGGGCACAGCTGCAGCCCCTCTGCTGGCACTTCCTCCAAAGACACCCATTCAGCCTGTGTGTCTGAGCACCCAGCCAGCACCCA
Organism: Talpa occidentalis; assembly: GCF_014898055.3. Classification (NCBI taxonomy): domain Eukaryota; kingdom Metazoa; phylum Chordata; class Mammalia; order Eulipotyphla; family Talpidae; genus Talpa; species Talpa occidentalis. Next base: position 82,374,579 of record NW_023601433.1, on the reverse strand, counting down.
ACATGGCGAGCACATCTGCACCCACTGTCTGGTTGCTTCCCCAAGCTCGGCTGGCTGCAGACCACCTTCCCGTGTTCACAGTACCCCTCCCAGACTGTGTGAGATTTTTTCCCTAGCCTCACCTTATTTTTTTTTTTAATTTTATATATTTTTACATTATTCTTCATTTTTGTACAATGCATGCTTTCTCATCTCGGGTATAGTCCCCGTGAAATTCCCACCACCCATTCACCCTCCTACCATCACCCTAGTCGCTTGTGCTCTTCACCCCTGTTTTGACCTTACTCCCCTCTCCCCCCGCTGTAGAGTGTCTCTGGTTTATAGCTGCCTGTTGATTTTGATATTTACTTTATCGTAGTTACTTTTTTTCCCCTGATTCCTTATTTGGATCCTCTGCATTCCTCCTATAAGTGAAACTATCCAGTATTTTTCTCTTTCTTTCTGGCTTATTTCACTGACATATACACAATGGAATATTACTCAGCGATCAAAAAAGATAAACTCATGTCATTCTCAGCAATATGGATGGAGCTGGAAGAGCTCATGCCTAGCCTCACTTTAAATAGTAGCTTCTGAGAAATCAGAATGCTAGTTTGGCTTTTATTTTTTCTGAAAAATATATGAATGTAACATATACTCATCTATGCTATATATACAAATAAAACTAAACCCCGATTGTAACATGCTTCTAAATTGCCTAGAACAGGTTGACCCTCTGAGGCCCCCTCTTGCTCGAATCTCACCACTCCTCCCAGGAGAAGGCACTTTGCTTCCAGCTTCTGAGGAGGAAATTGAGACCCAGATAGGGGGGTGCAGTGACTTGTCCAAGATCACACCCCGAGATTGAGGCTAATCCTGGCTTCAATCCCAAGCACAGAAATAGCTTTTTTTAAATCACTAGTTTTCAGGATATTTGGTAAAACTCATTGATGAGGATGTTCACCTTCTCTGACCTTGCATAAATTGTGACCTTGCCTTAAAGCTCGTGTCCAATGAGACAAGTTGAAAAAGGCCTTTTCTATCTGGTTATCCCACAGAGGCCCAGGGAGAGCAGGGCCCAGGGACGGTTTCTTGGTTGGATATGCAAGCAGCTCAGAAACCTAGGCTTCTTGTTTTCACTTGGGGAGCTGAAAAGGTTCTGGGGATGGTGCTGGCGGCTGCACAGCAGTGCAGATGTACTAAATGCCACTGCACTGTGCACTGAGAAATGGTGCATATTGCAAGTTTTGTTATGCATATTTTACCACGATGAATAAACAACAAAAACAGGCCCCTTAGCGTCAGTCGACATAGCTCAGCTCTCAACCTCACCTGTTAACCTGGGCAGGTGTGGATCTGGGCCAGGACCACACCTCCCCGTGCCTCCATTTGCTCGTTTGTAAAATGAGAAGAGTCTGGAATGAGTCAATCCCTTCAGAGTCTCAGCATCTTTCCAGGGACCAGTGTGTGGCCAGTAAATGAGTTCCCAGAGGCTCCTCAGAAATGGGGAGACCATCAAGGACCATCCCAGGGTTCTGGACAGCCTTAAGAATTGTTGTGGACCACAGAGGCCACATTAGCCCTCCTTGGTGCAAATAAAAGGGAACCACAGGGGCTCCACATCCCTCCCTCCATCTGCACAGACAGACTGGACTCCCGTCCAGCCCAGGGGCATGGAGATTTCCAACTGCTAAAGCTGTTCCTTTCCCTGAACCCCAAGAAAGCTAGACCTTGCCCAGCCCACACATGGCCAGTCCACCCCCCAGGCTGGGCCCAGAGAGGTCAGCCTGACCCCATGTGATTGCTCCCTGACACTTCCTCCCTGCCACCTGGCCCCCACCCCCTAGCTCTTCGCAGATCTCTGGAATAAATGGGGGTCTGTGAGGCCAAGACCTTCAAGTGCCACCACCCAGCTGCTGAGCCCGCCAACCCTCCAGGCAGGTGGGCCTGAGTGCCTGCGGAAGCGCCAGCACTTCCTCCAGCCCTGATGGGGTCAGGAATGGCGGCTAATTGGAGGATGCCGGGCTGATGCCTGTCTCCGGCTTCCTGCCGCCTTGCCCAGGGAGGTCACTGTGGGCAACAGGCCTCCACCACCTCGACCAGCCTCTGCAGCACAAATAGAAGTTCCTCCCCACTTGCAGGGTGCTTTACTAGCCGGCTTACAAATGCTGCAAGTGTCCCCAGGGTGTGGCTCTGGCCCGAATCTGCCCTGGAGGGCCAGCCCCTCACTGTTCCCCACTAGGTGCTGCTTCTGGAAAAAGGACAGAGCAGCTATGATAGTAACTGGCACAGTAGGCCCCAAGCTTTTGATATCTCGTCTACGCCAGTTACTATAAAAACTACATTATCAGGGTAGGCCAGCTGCTGGAACAAGCCCCCCCAAACTTGGTGGCTTACGTAGGAGCCAGCAGGGGTGCGCTCTGCTTTGCCACGGGCCAGGCTCCTTCTCACTCGAGTCTTTTCTATCTTCTAGAAGTGTTTCTCCAACTTGAACCTGTAGCTAAACATTCTGGAGGGTTAACCCCCAGAGTTTCTAATTCAGTAGGTCTTAAGTGGGCCCCACAAATTTTCATCTCTACCAGGTCCCTATGAATGTTGATGTTACTGGTCCAGGGCTCATTCCTTGAGAATCACAGCTCCAGGGCAGAAAAATCCCTAGATTTTAACATCTAGTTGACAGGTGATGCAAGAAAGGGCGTGGAGGGTTTCATAGGAGTTTTAAGAGGCCAAGCTCCCCTCCCATTGGCCAGAACTCTATCACATGACTCCTTTCTAACTGCAAGGGAGACTGGGAAATGTAGTCCAGATGTGTGCCCAAGAAGAGAATAGCGCTGTGAGCACAAAGCCTTTTGGGCCACACACCTAACCAGGGATGCGGCACTTTTACTCTCATGGGGCACAAGAGAAGAGAAGAGAAGCTCAGAAAGATGATGTTCACTGTCTATCCTGGGTTATATAAAATATATTTCATCTGGTGTTTTGTTTTTCACTTGGTTCTTTGTGTTTTTTCTTGGTTCTTTGGCTAGAGGATTTTAAATCACCTGTGTGACTTAAACGTTACACTTGTAACCCACAGTGCTGTTCTAAGGCACGGACGGCAAACTGCAGCCCCCAGGGCCACATTCCACACACGAATTGCTTTTATATGACCTGTGAGCTCAGACTGATTTTGATATTTTAAATAATGGAGACACAAATTTAGAAAGAAAAATATTTCATGACAGGTGAAGGTGATATGCAAATGAAAATTCAATGTTTGTAAATAAAGTTTTATTGGCACACAGCTTGGCCCATTCTATGTCTGTTGACTATGGCCACTGCTCATCGTAACAGAGAGAGACACTGTAGGTGTGTGGCACACCCAGCAGAGCTGCAAATATTGAAGCTCTGGCCTTTCGAGAAGGAGAAGGCTGACTCTTGTGCAAGAGCATTATTGCCTCCTCTTTACTGCGCACCCAGGCCATCTGTGGAAACTGTAAATGCAGAGTCTCCTGCTCTAGCTCCAATTCTGTAAGTCTGGGGATGGCCTGGGAATCTGCATTTTATCCAGCAGCTGCTACTTTGGCTCTGGCCCTGACTCTCTGCCAGGTAAGGAGCTAAGACATTTTTCCGCATTATTTCATTTATTGCTGGTGGGTTGGATGCTAGAACCATCCTTCCAGAAGAGAGGAGAAACTGAGGCTTAGAGAAGTGAGGTGATTGTCGAGCACCCAACACAGGAAGGGCTCTTGCTCCCCTTTGTCGTGAAGCACAGGAATGTGCTCCTGGCCTGCTGCTGACGCCCTGGCCTTTGTGCTGGGCCAGAATGTCTTCCTGTCTTTCTCTGCTGTGTTTTCCCCGGATGCTATGAGCTGTGGGCTGAGCTGAGTTGCATCCCAGGGGGCCGCCTTGCAAAGGGCTGTGTGGTGTGGGGGGTGGGAGAGTCACAGAGCAGGCTCCAGGCTGGGCCGTGATTTAATAAGCAGACACTTAGGGCCCTGATACTGGGCCCAGCCCAGGCAGGACAGCCCTCTCCGCTAATTGTCCATTGGCTGCCGCCGGCCTGCCGGCGTCTCCGGGCTCATTAGGGAAGGGAGGGAAGGGAAGGGGGAGCAGGGTCTGGGCAGAGCCTCCTGCAGCTCCAGCAGCTTCCGAGATTTTTATCACACTGGACAGCACAGTTACATTTACTCTTCTAACGGAAGAGCAGAACAAGGCCAGTCCTGTCCTGGGCGTCACCCTCCAGGCTTGGCTTAGAAAGGATCTGAGTTCAAATCCAGGCTCTGGTGTGTGTCTCTGAGCAAGAAATTCAAATCCTCTGGGTGTCCCTTCCCTCCTTTGTAGAATGGTGATGCTGCGCTATCTCCCTTTCAGATGCAGTATAAGGTTGTGGGGAAAAGCATGGCCAAGTGGCTCAGCAGCTGAGGTTCAAATCCCAGCTCCACCACTAGCAAGCTGTGTGACTTGAGCAAAGGACTGGACTTCTCTGTGCCTCTGTTTTCTCATCTCCAAAAGACAAAAATAATAGTCGCTGCAAGTTATTAGAGTGACCATAACCAGCACCAGATGCACTGCTCCTATTATTGTCCTCAATGTTGTAAGAATAAAATGAGACAGAACATGGAAAAGCACTTTAATAAAAAAGGTTATTTTGAATAATCACCATTCTTTGGGGGGTGGTTAGAAAATGTAGCAGAGACTGGCTGGCTGCTCCCCAAATCCACTTAGCCCCAACTGGATCACATTTGTCAGCCTCCCTTGTAGTTAGGTGGGGTCACATGACCAAATCCTGGCCCATGAACTTGAGCAACTGTGTGATGTGCTACTTCCAAGCCTGTCTGCCCTTATAAAATCCTCTCTCAGGATCCACACAATCCCCCTTTTCTTGTCTGGGAAGAGAAGAAACTAAGGCATCAAAAAAGGTAGAGTCCAAGGTGGAAGGTACCTGGGGCCCTGAATGACTCTGTGAAGCAGGGTCCTCTCCACCCTCAACCCTGGCCCCACACTCCAGCCCCCAAATAACCAAGAAACAACCTTGAGTCAATTCAAAGATATTCTGGAGCTGTTGTTGCTAATTTAGCAACTCATCTACCCTGGTTATTATAGAGGATAGTAATGTCCCAGGCTGGGAGGAAAGAGAGACATTTAGTCTTTGTGCAGAGCAGAAATGGCAGATGTGTCAGGGTCCATCAACTTAGCTTTGCAAGGTCTTAGTCAGGCAAAATGGACTCTCTGAGCTGCCATTTCTTCCCTTTGAAATGGAGGTACATGAGGCCTTCCTTGGAGGTAGTGAGATGACCCAGTTTGTGCATTGGGACACAATGGCTGCTTTGGACCTGCCCTCACATCCTTTCCCATGGATGGGGTCACAGTTGTTTCCTCCAATGCAACCTCTACCTCTGTGTGGCTCCTGGTCCAACCCCAAACAATTCTGCATCAAAGATGTCACCCCAAGTAGGGACCGTGTCTCTGTGGTCCCAGTGATAGGTTGGGTGATGAGTTGTGGAAAGAACCTGTCTTTCTGGGACTCCCCCTGACCTAGCAGGCCTCAATTGGATCAAACAGAGTCTGGTTCTTAGGGAACACGTGGTTCCTTCTGTATGGAATGCTGTTCCTGCTGCTCTTCAAAGATTGGTTTGCTGCCATCCTTCTAGCACCAGAATAGGTTCACCACCTCCAAGATGCCTTCCAGGGCCTCCTGGCTAAAGTAGATTTGCCCGATTAGCAGCTCCTATAGACTAGGTCCTTTTCTCTCATAATAGCACTCATTGCAATATGCAATGTAATATTTATTAGCTTGATAACTTTTTATTTCCTCCCACTCCAGATGGTAAGTGCCTGGAAGGCAGGAACAACATTTGCATAACCTGTTTCATCTGCAGCAATTCACTATTTTATCTTCAGTGCCCAGAACAATGACTGACATTTGGCTTTGACACTTTCTCTCTGAATGATCTTGAGTAACAAATGGCTTAATCTTTGTCAGTTTAATTCATAAAATAATGACAAAACCCTTATTATCATGAAAAATAACTAAAGCATTTGATAAAAAATAATTTATACAGTGTTTGGTGCATAGTAAGGTAGTTTCTGTTGTTGGCAACGGTGGTATTAGCTATATGGGGGGTAATCTCTCCCAAAGTAAACCTTGAGAAAGGATAGTATCTGGGATGGTGGAACAATCAATGGAAAGTGCATATGGTGAAGTCCAGTTGCCATCCCCTTGAATATATGCAGGATTTAGTGACTCACTTCTAATGCATTGTAAAAAGTGAAAGTGCCTTTGGCTTCCATCTTGGTCTCCATCCCTCTTGGATCACCGCCTCTAGACGAATCAGTCCCCATGTCAGGAGGCAGCTAGGCTGTCCCTTGGAGAGGGAGTCCATGTGGTGAGACCTGAAGACTCCTACCAGAAGCCTTGGAAGGGAACTTGGGAGCAGATTCTCATCTCCAGCCAAACCTGCCAATGATGGCGGCCCTGGCCAAGCTCTTGATTGCAAGGCGATGGAGCCAGAGTCACCCAGCTAAGCCATTTTGGAAATCCTGTCCCACAGAAACTGAAATGATACACATTGGTTGCTTTACGCAACTGAGTTTGGGGGGGATTTGTTATGCAGCAGTTGGTAGCTGCTATGCTGTGTTGTGAAGTACGTCTCTAGTCGATTAGGACCTCAACCCCATGGGGAGCTCTGTGATGATGTACAGAAGGTGCTTCAGAGTTATGCCCCCTATGGGGTGAAGAAGCTGGGCTGTTTTTCTCCAGCATCTATCCATCATGGGTAGACAGCTGCTCCAGGGTATTACTCCCCCATATTTCTAGGCAACCCCTCGTGGAGGCCAAGAGAAGGCCCTCCAGTAGAGAGTGGCGGATGCTTAAATTTCATCATTTAAGAGTAAAGTGGAATAGTGAGTACTGGGGGGATTCTGGGGGGACACCCACTCGGCCTGTTAGAGCACTTGATGTCCAGGATTCTCCATGTTTCCAAAGCCCCAGATTTCTTCTTTTCCCATAAAAGGGAACCATAAAAATGTATTTAACTAAAGTGGCCTCATCTGTATACCTATAAAGATGTTTTAGAAAAATCAGTCCACAAATCAGAATGATTCATCGTTGGAGAACGTAGAATATTTGTTTTTGTTTGTTTACTTCTTTAATAAACTTACTGATTAGTGGTATAAAGGTCCAGGACAAAACAACACCTTATTCTGACACCGAATATTCCCCAGGACAATTAAGCAGTGAGGGTCTCAGAAAATGGCATTTTTATATTACCTCATAAAACATCTAATATCCAACTTTGTAAATTACATCAATGACTTTGAACAAACATTGAGTTCTTTTTAATAAATAAAATGTTCAAAATTATTTCCTGGAAGTGCATTTTAGACATTAATAACTGGCTTCAAATGAAATTCTGTTTCATAGCGATAAGCAAATGTAATTGCTGCAAACTAAAACAATCTGTAAGGCTTACCTGCTCCAGAAAGGAAACGAAATATCGAGCTAATGTAGCCATCAAGATATATAACCTGCTACTCCTTGAATAAACCAAATTCCATCCCTAAACACAGAGAGCTCAGAAATTCAGACCCAAGGACATAAATATAAGGTATTTCCTGGAATTAGTTTCATATGTTTTATACATTGCAGTTATCAATTGATCTGACATAACATCTTAGGCAGTTTTAAAATTACATATTGTGCATCAGAAAAATATATATTTTCATGGCATCTGGTCCTCTATGTTATAAAAAGCATAAACTTATTTATTTTAAGTAAAACATCAATATTTCCGCATCATTAAAAATAATAAAAATTCCCATTGAATAAATCTCCGTGCTATTCCTTACACCACAGGTCAGCAAACTGTGGCCCACAGACTGAATCCAGCACACAGGTTAGTTTCACATGATCCACAAACTCTAAGAATGGTTATATGTTTTAACTGAAAGAAAAAAAAAATCGGAAGATTTTCTGAGCTGTGAAAATCATATGAAATTCAAACTTCAGGGTCTATAGGTAAGTCTGCTTGGACACACCTATTCATTTACGTATTGTCTCTGTCGATGAGTAGTTGTGACATCTGGTTATGCCCTGCAAGGTGGCAAAGGGTAAGGTAAGGTAGGCGAGGAGCTATGGAGGTAGCTATAATTTATAATAAGTGAGTATATCAAAATTCAAGGGAGAGCTAACGAGACTGCTTCACTAGGGCGGGCAACACATGGAATCCAGCGTTTTTAAGGGATGCAGTCTCTCCCCTGGGTGATCCTGGAGGTGGACATCATTATCCCCCCTTGACAGAGGAAGGAACCGATTCAGAGAAGCTGCCACTTGCCTGAAGCCAAACAGCTAGCAAATGGCAGTCACAGTTCTCGAAAGTTCTATCTCATTCCAAATCTTCAACACAAATAGGATAACTAGAGAATTCAGAAGAATGTCCTCCAACCCCAAAGAAAACACGGGGAAGCAGGAGGAAATAGTAACTGAAAAGGAAGGTTAAAAAAAGATACCAAACGAAACAATTAGCCGGTTTCTTTGTAAGTAAAAGGAATGAAAGCAGAGGAAAGGGGTTAATAAAGAGAGTTACTTGAAAGGAGACAAATAAAGATCTTTCCGTGGAAGATCACTTGATATGACAGAGTGGAGCCGAGGCATCCACATGCGTCATGCCCTTTCTCCAAGGCTGTGGTTATTCATCTGCCTGAGCTCCTGTTTTTTCCCCTGGCTTTAAAGTCAAGTGCGCAAACATTCTCACTTCAAAGGGAAAAATCCCCATAAATGTCATTTTACTGCCGGCCTGGAAGAATAGCACCAACAGACCCTGAAAGTGTGTGTGTGGGGGGGGGTTGTGGGATGAAAGTGGGGGGGGGGACCCCAGGCGCAACTGTGAGTAGGAGGGAAAGCGGTTCCATAGAAGGGAAGGCAGCCAGGAGTGAACCCAGTTGATCACTGGGCTGTGACAGCTAAGAGCACAGCTTTGCCTAAGTTCAGATCCCAAATGTACCTCTTTTTAGCCAGACGCATCTCTCAATGACCCTGAGTCTTGGATTCTTCACCCATAAAATAGAAGTGACTGAATAGTAACCATCGCAAGGAGTCATTGTGAGGATTAACAGATAGAATTTGCTAGCACTGTGCCGGGCATGTGAGTTCTCAGCAGATAGTAGTTCTCGCCTTTGGGAATCTCTTGCATGAATGCACCTGGTTCTTACGGTCATTTGATGGAAAATAGGGAGAAGAGGAGTCTTCTCCTGTATGTGGACAACCCACATGCAAATTATCAGGTGAGATACAGGTTCCTGGATCAGAAGTGGGAATGCGGAAGGCAAGCTACAGAGTGAAGTGGGCTCCTGATGTTGAGTTATTTCCACTCCTACCCCTACCCCACTCCCGGCTCCTTCCAGTAGAGAAGCTAGAAAGCTAAGTGAGCTCCTTGTCTGCCTCCTTTGAAGCTATGGACACAGTTCTGATTCAGAAAGATGAACAAATTTTGCAGAAACATAAACAAGGAGAATATTGGAAATATCAGAATTTGAGTAAAGGAGACAGCTGTAAGGGACCGAGTGATTTCTGGTCTCTCCTTTCTTGATCCTCTTCCAGGAATGCAAGAAGTGACCATCTTGTGGACAGGAGGGAAACCCAAGAAATTCACAGCAGCTTCCAAGAGCATCCCATTGACTTATTGGACCAGTGCCAAAACCCACCTACTAAAAACCTCTTGTTATGGGAGAGGGTTAAGACACCGTATCAAGTTTTCTACTATCGGATGTCATTTGCATGTCTAGCTCATACAGACTCAGGGCAGAGAAGTCCTTTCTCTCCTTAGGCCCCGCTCCCTGGAATCTCAACCCTAAGCTGCATTTAGAGTACTTCCAGCTTGAGAGAGTATGTTGGTCTCTGCTTTACCAAGAGCCAGAAAATAAGAAGATAGCTGTCCTCTCTGGTGGTGCAAGGGGTTAAGCACAGCCCTAGGAAACTGCCTGCAGCCTCTGCAGCACGAGTTCAATCCCCGGCCAGCCAGGGAGCTACCCACATGGTGCAGCAGACCTCTCCTATCTCACCCGCTGCTCCCTTCAGCAGTGTATTTCAGTCAGTCTGCCTGTTCTTTTCCCCACTCTATCTGGTGAATCCTCTCAACCCTCACACCTGTGGCCTGTACCCCAGTTCTTGCATGCATAAATAAATAAACCTTGAAAAAAATAAGAAGATAGCTACCCCACAGATGCTTGGAGAGAAGATGGGAGGGATTAGTCATCTGCTTTCTGTGCCTTCTCATTTTATCTTCCTGCATCATCCTGCGCCTTCACGAAGTGGCTCCTAGTTACCTGGCCTGGTCTCAGACTGGCTGCCAGGAGAGCCGCAGATGTGGCCAGGCAAGGTCTTAGACAAGGTGGACTGGCCGAAGGGATCTGGCATCTGCGGGGGGAAAGAAAGCATGATTCAAATCCTCTCCCTTCCATGACACCATGGAAGAATGGAGATGGATTATATTCAGGGACCTGCCAAGACCTTAAGAGCAACAGCAGCATTTTTGAACAAATTTCTTTCCTTGAAGGGCTCAGCTATCACAGAAAATTCACAGATCTTGGAGCAACACAACCACCCCATTTACATTGGCTGTGCAACCCAGCCCAGTTTTCCCCAAAGTTAAAGCACAGGTCTATTTCAAGGTAATTTCCCATACTCAACCTGTAGAGAAAGTGTAGTATGCTATTACCATCCTTAATCATTCACTCAAGCATGCGTGGGTTGATTCCTCAATTCATTCATTGATCCCATTCACATTTATTGAGCACGTACTGTAAGACAGATTTCTCTTGGAATGGAATTTCAGAAATTTCAAGTGACACTTTCCTGCCTCTGTAATGGCACAACATTCTGGATTCCATCCATTTCCTACACTAAATTGTCTTCCAAACTCATCTGGGAAAATTTCCTTCCAATCTTTTCATTCCATAATTTATCACCTGCTTGAGGTTTGTATTACTTTTGCTTCAAGAGAGTCTGGTTACAGTTGTTCAAAGTGCTAAGTCACTGTGCAAATGCATTTTTAAAAATATCTTGGCAAGTACACAATTTTCATTGGGGAATTCTACATGACTTCAGAAGATTTTTAAAGTGAGCAGGAGTGTATGGAGTGGGCTCTATCACAAAACCTTTCTAGTAGCTCTGCAAGATGGGGGGACACATTACTTAGGACATATGACCACACCACCACCTGGTGGTAATGTTGTACCTGAAGCCACTGAATAAGGGTGACTGGGTTACCCCAGCCCTCAATTTTTGATGAAACTTACGAATTAGAAAGAGACTCTGCATGGATGAAGCCAAAAGTAACAAAGAACCCATGTAGGACCACATCTCTGGAATTTGACAAAAATTCAGATCAGTACCCTCCAAAAGGAACCTTTAACTATCATATTTATGGTGAATAACAACTGCTTAGAGTTGTGAAGTGCTTTCCACATGCCTGACTTGGTGTGTGCATTAATATGGCTTCTATTTCACAGCTGAGAAAACAGACTCAAAGAGATCTTAGAACTTCCCAGGTGTATTGTGAGCAAGGTAGGGAAGCCAGGATTCAAACGCACAGCTTCTAACCCTTCAACACAGGTGTTGTGCTTTTAGAAAGAACATCACCAGAGTTTCGGGTGCCACTTAAAAATAAGCTGCATGGGCCAATATTAGGTAAGCAAATAGGTAGCATGTTGCAATCACAATGAGCATGTGGTTCCATGTTGGTTGAGTTTACAGAGGAGAAAGGGACCCTGTCTTAGGTCAGTTCAGGTATACTAGAAGCAGAGTCTGAGACAAGAATGGATGGAGAGTGTTCTCCAGAGAAACCAGGTGAGAAAAGCAAGAGAGGAAAGTGGAGTGGGCCAACCAAAATGTGGTTTTAGATGTGTACCCTCAGCCTGGTCCCACAGAAGCTCTGGAATGTTAACTGCATTGTAGACTTGCCCCACCTTGAGGCAGGAGGCCTGGCTTTTGACCCCAGCATAAGCCAGTCATTGGCTACGGGGACATCATTCTGGAAGACAAGATAAACTCTCAGCCATCATCAGGCAAGATGGCTCCAGCTGCCCAAAAGTAATTCTCTGAAGAACTGAGTGTGTGTGCCATTAATAGCAATAGAAGCGGGTGGAGTTAACTGGCAAAGGGATCTGGTAAGGCATCCACAGCATTCCCGGGGACACTCCCTTCTAGTCACAGTGACTTTCAGTGTTTCTTCAAATGCACCCACACTTGCCCACCCACCATCTTTGCACTTTCCCTCAGTGTGGATATTCTGTCTGCTCACCCCCTTCAATTCTCAGCCCAGATGTCATTTTCTCAGTAAGGTGTTCCCCAATCATTCTATTTAAAACTGAAACTACATCTGAGAGGAAAAAGTAAACATTGTACAAAAATGAACAATGGTGTAAAATATATATATATATATATATATATAAATGATAAATAAAACTGAAGCCACACACTGTCTCACACACACACACACACACACACACACACACACACTGTTCCCTTTTCTGCTTAGTTCTTCTCCATGGCACTTATTACCACCTCATGCCTATACATTTCACATATTTGGTTCGTGTACTAACTATTCCCTCGAAGTAGAATGGAAGGTCAGAGAGCGCTGGTGTCTTGGCTGACATTTGTCTACTTCTGTGGTCCTAGCACCCAGGGTGACAGGCACCCAGCATGTGCTCCAAAAACATTGGTCGACTGAGTGAATGAAGACTTGAATGTCTAATGGAAACATTGCACTTTCCTGGTGGAAAAACATGCTTGCTTATAAGTAAAATAAATAATATATTCCCTGTATGAGTTCGTTACACAAAACAAATATATGCCTATTCATAGGAAATTGTAAATAAATTCAACAAAAATGTGAAGGGTGGGTAATGAGCAGCATTCATGATTATTACAGTTTTCTCAGTAGTGTTCTGCATTCTCAATTTCCCACTGTGGCCATGGATAATTTATTTTAGGAAAGGAGAAATAGTTGTTTTAGCTTTTTTTTTTTTTTAAGGAGTTGAGACATTTAAATTATACAATGTGGAGGAGGAGAGTAAAATAGGGCCCAACAGAACAACTTTGAAATCGAACTACCCCATGGGCCACAAATATAGATTATCATACACTAAACTGCAAACAAGAATGAGTTGAAGTAATTCCTAAGACACTGGAAATGAAACCAAACAAAATATAAAAGAAAGATATCAAAAAAAACAAAAGGACAAAGACAGACCAAAAAAACAAATGACAAAATTGCAATAAACATTTGTGTCCTATTATGTTATATGTAAATGTTTGAAATTCACCAGTTCAAAGGCGAGAATGATGAACCTTCAGTTTCTATAGGAAATTCACCTTAACATCAATGACAATCACAGATAGAGCGAAAAGCTAGAAGATAGTCCTAAGAGCAAATAACAATAAAAAAAAAATATTCAGAAACAGCTCTACTTGTAGCAGATAAAATTAATTTCCAAGCAAAAAAGTTAATAAAAGATAGAGATAGACACTGGATTATGATTAAGGCCTTCATATAACAAGAAGAAAGAACACTTACTTATAAATACATACCAGATTATGAAGCACCAAGATATATAAAGCAACTGTTAATAGAACTCAAGAGAGATATTGGCAACACAATTATACTAAGGGATTTAATTCTCCACTTTCAATTATGGAAGAAAGGGAATAAGAAACAATAGCTTTAAATGAGGACCCAATAGACTCCACCAAAACCTGCAGCATGCACATTTTTCTCAGGTGCACATGGAACATTCTCAAGAATAAACCATTTGTTGGGACAAAAGTAACTGTCAATAAAATTATAAAGATTGAAATCATACTCTTTCTGATAATAATGCCATAAAGCTAGAAATCAACTATAAAAATTTGGGGTACTTTAAATTTATGGAACTTAAGCAACATGCTGCTTAAGAGCTATTTGGATGAAAGAGAAAATTAAAGCAGAAATAAGGAAATATCTCAAAACCAGTGAAAATGTGTGCAGAATTTATGGGACACAGCAAAAGTTGTCTTAAAAAATAATAAATAAATAAATATACAAAAAAAAGAAAAAAAGAAATAAAGTCATTCATATTGGAAAGGGAAAAAAGGAAAGGTAATTGCAGTATAAGCCCACATGAAAAAGCAAAAATATACTAAATAAACTACTTACTATCGTACTTAGAGCAACCAGAAAAAGAGATGCATACAAGTTAGTAGGACAGAAATAATGAAAAATAAGTGAGGAAATAAATGAAATAGAAATCAAAAAGACCATGCAAAAAGATCAGTGAAAACAATAAAAGTTGGTTCTTTGAGACAATAAACAAAATTGATAAAACTTTAGCTAGACTAACAAAGAAAAGAAGACAGAAAACATTAATGAACAAAATTAGAAGTGAGAGAGAGCACCCACCAATAGCATAGAAATATAAGGGATCATAGAGGTTACTATGAACAACAATATGCCATTTGAAGAAATGGGCAGGTTTCTGGAACAACCTGGTTTGCCAAGATTAAGCCAGGAAGAAACAAAAGGGTTGAATAAACCAATCACAAACATAGGAATTGAAATGTAATCAAAAATGTCCCCAAAACAAAAGCCCAGGATCCGACAGCTTTATAAGTATATTGTATTAACCCTATAAAGAAGAACTTTTACCTATTTTACTCAAATTATTCCTTAAAATTCAAGAGACAGTGCTCCCTAATAACTTTCACAATGCCAACATTGCTCAAAAATCAAAACCAGACAAAGGCAGAACAAGAAATCTACAGACCAGTAGCCCTGATGAATATTGATGTGAAAATCTTCAACAAAATACCAGCAAATCGAATTCAACAATACGTTACTAAGATCATACACCATGGCCAGGAGAGAGGTCAAGTCACTAGCCAAAGTCACACACTTTGGACAAAGACAGTTTCTTCATCTCCCTATTTTCACTTACTCTCCCTGTGGAGGGGCATTTGGGTCTGACCATAGACCCTGGATCATAAGCCAATCTGGATCTGACACCACTTTGGACCCAGTTCTCTGAGCTCTAATGGTGAGCAGACGTCTTTGTCTCCCCAGACCCCCGGGAGTGAAATCTTCCATGTTCAAGAGACTGTGGTTCACCCAAGGTCAGAGTAATTGTGCATGATTAATGGTTGATCTCTTCATGAAAGCCCTACACAAAGGCTCCAAACCAACTTAGTCGTAATTCCATACTCCTCCCAGTCCATTTAGAAGAGGAGCTTTTATTTCCTCTCTGCACTGCTAAGAAATCAGAGTCTCCAGTGCTAGAACAGAGCTTTTAAATCCCTGACATGGACTGTGGTTTTCCAGAGCCAGGACCAGACCTCACAGACAAGGCTGGTTCCTGTAGGTGAGAATGAAGAGAGACTTAATAGACAGGAGGTGCATTTGTTGAGTGCTCCCCACACACCAAGCGTCACCTGTGCCCAGTAGGTGAATTAACTCCTGTAGCTCTCAAATCCACCCTGTGGTGATGATCTCCCTTTGGAGACGAGGAAACAGAAGCACAGAGAGGATAAGCAATTTGTAACACACAGCTCATAAGCAGGACAGTGAGGATTGAACCCCCAAAGTCTGGCTCTCGAGTCAGATCTTAAAGAAGCCCCATCTGGCTTCTTGCTTTAGGATAGATCCAAATCTTCCCCACAGCCATTAGTCAAACCAAGCTGTTCTCCACCTGTGCAGCAATGACAGTGTCCCCCAAAATAGATCACCTCCCCCACAATACATTGGGGTTCACATCCCCAACCCCAAGACATTCACAGTGTGCTTCCTAGGTTCCCGGACACAACCTCCTACTTTCTGTTTTCCCAGATGCATTGTGCTTTTTCTCTCATCTGTGCCTTACACAGGCTGTGCCCTCTGCCTGGTGCGCGGGTCTTACCCTGCCTTTGCCCACTCGCCAAGGACCGCTTGCCCTTGGTGACCCAGGGGAGCACATCCCCCACAAATACCTGGTGAGCAGATGAAGCAAAATGTCAAATCCTATTGACATTTGAGGTCCAAATGCAGCCCTCAAAGGACTTTTAATTTGGCTGCATGGTTTTGTTTTTTTTTTTTTTTTTAATTTGAATTCATTGCCCTTAAAGTAGGAGATTTCACATTAAGAAACACGGAGTTCTGGTAACTCTTGCAAAGCTAGAGCTGGCAACACTGGCATAAATATTTGCATGGGAACAGTGAGTGGACCTGGCAGCGGCTGTCCCCTTTGAAGGGGCACAGTTCTGGAGATCACCAGTGATCCCTCCATCCTCTATCTCTTCCACCTCCCTCCATGCACCACGCCCCGCTGGCCCTGGAGATGGGTGTAGAGGTTCAGGCCCTGCTCTGCAGGATACGGGGCGACATCCTGGGAGCTTGGGAGCATAGAAATGGCAGCCTCGGGACGGCTCAGAATCATCCTTCCCATTCTGGTACCTGCCTGCTTTGTCCATTGGCAACACGTTGCCTAATCAACCAGATCAGCAGTTCTAGAAAAGCACTGATAAGGCCAGTCATGTCTGTTCATTCATTTCACAAATATTTGCAGAGCGCCGTTATGTGCAAAGAATTTTGACTAATTGGCATGAAGGTCCAGGGAGCCTCCACAAAGCAATCACTTCTAATACTTTAACTCTTTATCTTCCCTCCCGAAATCTTTAACTTTTAACTTCATGCCACAGCCACATCCCTAACACTGAGGAATTGCAAGTAACATGAAAAGGTCTGGCCTGTGTGACCTCAGCAGCTGCTCAGTATGACTCCACCTTCCAGAAGGGATGGGCCTCAGCTCACTCACCTCACTCTCACATGGACAGCCAGAGCAAGGGGTCCTGGAAGCATCCTCAGATGGCATAAAAGGCAGGGGGGTGGACCCCAGCTCCAAACCCACCAGTACTGAGAGTCAGGCTCTAACTAGGGATTTTAAAGAGCTGGGCGCTGGATGCAAGACAGCAGACAAGCCATTCCCCACAGGAAGCCACAGCCAAAGTCTTCCAAAGGAAAACAGTGGGTTCCATAGACAGGCCTTCTCAGCACCCCAAGTCCTGTGAGCAGGAGATAGAGGCCACTGCCCTGGAGGCCACTGCCCAGAAGCCCTGGGGTCATGGAGCCAGGGCCTGTTATTGTCACAAGGGGCAATGAAGAATTCATCAGGGCCTTTCTGGCAGTGCAGGAGTTAAATCACAGAGCCATTAAGCTATGCCAGCCTCTACAGCGTGAATTCGATCCCCACCAGGGAGCTACCCACATGGCGCAGCAGACCTTCCTGTCTCCCTGCTGCTCCCCTCAGCAGTGTATTTCAGTCAGTCAGCCTGTTCTGTTCCTCACTCTGTCTCTGGTGAGTCCTCTCACCACCACCCCCACCTCGGGCCCACACCCCAGCTCTTGTACGCATAAATAAATGCATCTTAAAAAAAAAAGAATTCATCCAGCCAAGGTGACCCCGTCCATGCCAAATTCTAATTTAGAAAGAGGTGCAAAATCTTAACTTTCCTTTTTTAAGGTGGAAAGACTACAAAGATCACAATATACAGACAAAGAGATCATAATATTTATATTAATTAACTACCTCTCCCATGGTTAAAATATTTTTATCTTACAACTTCTGGTTACAAACTCATCATTTCTCCTTTTTATTGAGATATAATTGACATATTCCCTTCAGGTACAAGATAATGATTTGGTATATGTACATCTTGCAAAATGATCACCACATATAGTACAAAATTAAAATTATTTTCTCATGATGAGACTTTTAAGATGTACGCTCTTGGCAACTTTCAAATATACAACACAGTATTGGTAACTGCTGTCACCATGCTGCACATTATATTCTAGATTTATTTATTTAACAAGTGGGAGTGGGTAACTTTTGATGCCCTTCACCCACTTCTCTGGAGTACGTCTTCCTATGCCAACCACTTAGCAATAATGTCTTCTATGGAAAGACTAAAATAATAACTCGATGTTTTCTTTAGCATGCTTGATCAAACTTTTTAAAATATTAGGAATGCATAACATGTGCCGTTTCTTACCATTCATAGAACTGCTATAAGTTGTGCCTGGAACCACTGAAATGGATTAAATTTTATTTTACATGAGTTCCATCAAATAAAAGAAAGCATATGGGGTACACTTTCAAGCAGATTCCGGTAGGAAAGAACTTCTATTTGACTAGTTGTCGTTCTAACTGAATCTTCTGTCCACAGTTTTACTCATCTGATGATTGAGAGAATTTTCATGGGCTAGCTGCTGCCTCTGTATATTTTAAACCTTGTTCCTTCTACTACCCACGCCTCTCTGGTACCAGGCATCATAGAATATATTCACACTGCAATTATCTCTCTAATGCTGTACAAGATAGGGATAAGGGGTAAAAGGGACATTTCTGGAGGCCTTTCCTATAGTGGGTGGCTAGAAATAACTTCACATAGAAATGACTTCACAAGGGCCTCCCTGGTGGTGCAATGGGTTAAGTCTCAGCACTATGAAGCAATCTGCAGCCACTGCAGTACAAGTTCGATTCCCTGGCCAGGGAGCTGATCCACATGGTGCAGCAGACCTCTCCTGTCTCGCCAGCTGCTCCCCTCAGCAGTGTGTTTCAGTAGATCTGCCTGTCCTGCTCCCCACTCTGTCTCTGGTGAATCCTCTCACCACCACCCCACACCTCTGGCCTACACCCCAGTTCTTGTATGTATAAATAAATAAAATAAATCTTTAAAAAAATAGACAAGCAGGGAACTTAAGCGCATATTACTAAGTGAAAGAAGTAAATCAGAAAGGCTCCATACTGAATATTTTAACTCTGTGCCCTTCTAGAAAAGATAAAACCATGGCAGAGTTGAAAGATCAGTGGTTGCCAGGGGCCAGGGAGAGGGAGAAATGAATAGACAGAGTACAGACAGCTTCAGGGCGGTGAACCTGCTCTGCAGGGTACTGCAATGGAGGGTGCATTATGTCAGACACTCGCCTGAGCCCACAGAATGGACACCTGCAAGAGGGAAAAGATGTCAGAGGGCTCTGATCTGCCGGTGTAGATTCATCGTTTGAAACAAATGTACCTGGTGGGGGATGTTGATAATGGGGGGCATGCATGATAAGGGGAGATATGGGGGTGGATAGTGGGGGACAGAGAACATATAGGAAGCCTGTATTTTCTGTTTATTTTGCAGTGAACCTAAAACTACTCTTAAAAATTAAGTTTACTATTTAAAAAAAAAAATTTAATCATGAACACATAGCCAGGGAAGGGGTCCGTGCAGGTGAGGGAGCCCGAAGCTTAACTGTCATTAGCTTCTCCTTTTGAGAACAAGTGTAACAGTCAAACAGGTCTGGAAACCAACAGGACTGATGTTTGGTAAATATGTACTTTGAGCACAGGCAGCAATGCACAGGCAGGCACCTCATTGAATAGGCAATGGACTGTTGGCAGGGGGCAGAGCTGTTAGCCTGTTGGCAGGGGGCACAGAGAAGCCCAACTATTTGCTGAACGGATTAACAGGAGGATGGTGGCGAGTTCTACTGTCATTGCTAATATTTGCCCAAACTCTGCTACCTATCAGACGTGCTAAGTGCTTTCACTAACATCTTAAAATCTTCACACCAGCTCTATTATTAGTATCAATTTACAGACAAAGAAACTAAAGCTCTGAGAAGTGGAACGTGTTAGCAGGAGGGGCCTTAGGTGACACCGGGATTGAGACGGTGCGCCTGGCTTTACAGCTGAGTCTTGGACCTTAATCCAGGGTTGGGGCATACCCGTGTCTGCTACCTTTTGTCTCATCTGCGTGGTTACCTGCCCTCTCGCACTTGCCAGACTTCCTCCCATCGAGGCAGAGCAGAGCACAGGGAAAGTGCAAGAAGTGGGTCTGAGGACAGACTTGGCCATTCACCACCACACATGAGCCGGATACCTTGATTAGAAGACAGACCCACAGCTCCCTGTCGACAGAGCGGGAGAGCGGGCCTAGACTCGGGATTCCAGAATATCACTCAGCCTTCTTCCCCCACGTGGCCAGAACAAACAGGTGAAGACAGAGCCGAGAGACTGAACCAAGACATCCTGCATTTCTGGACAGAGTCTTGACTGTGCATGGAAAGTTGGAGGAGCCGCTAAGAAAGGGAGGGGGTGGCTTAGGCGGACTCACCTGCCAGAGCCAAGCTGCCAAGGGCTGGCACTTCAGGTCTGGGTCTACTTCCCTCTGCCCTCTCTGGAGTGATATCTAGGGAAAGTGGGGGGTGGAGGCAGAAGAGCTCTGCCCCGGGGTGCAGGAATGACCTGTCCTTCTGGCTTTCCTGATCCCTTGAACAGGACGGCCTCCCTGCCCAGCAGTCAGCAGGCTCTGGGGGCGCAGGCTGCCTCCTGTGTCAGGGGCTGCAGGAGGGAGCAAGCCCAGTGGGAGCCACTCCTCCCCAGTCTCCCTTCCTCCACACTGACAGCCCCAGGCAGCTCCTCCACTCCTGGTGTTGCTGGCAAATAGCACCTGAGCCAGGTTACCTGTTCCCGGTTGGCTTGGGAGCCCCTATAGGGCCACAGTCCTTGGGGAGTGTGCCCGCTCCCCTCTGGGGTGGCCCCCACTCAGCTCTGAGTCAGCCTCATTTCCCCAGGCACGCCCTCCCTGACCGCTGTCCCCCAGAATAACAATACAGACCTGCCTCTTTGCTCGGGGCACCAGGGCACCACATTACCAGTCCAGTGTGAAGTTCAGGCCTCCCCAGGGGCCCTCCTGCTCGCAGTCTGGTACTCATCCCCCCTGGGGAAACTTTAGAGGGGCCCGTTCAACCCCTCCCCCAGCCACGTCCAAGGACAGAATCCAGCCGGGGGCCTCAAACAGGCAGAAATATTTATGCCACGTCCAGAAGACCAGACCAAAGAGACGGAGCTGATGCCACTTGAAAGGAATCGGGGTGGAATCTCTGGAGATTAAGAAAATGACAGTGACCAAGCTGCAAAGGGGAAGGGGCGAGAAGAAGTGGAGATTAAAGCAGCTGGCCATCTGTTATTTTGATTTGTGCTTTTTTTTTATTTCAAAGGGAATTAAAGGAGATGAATTAAGACTTCATTAGACCCCTGACAACTTCAGAATATTAATGTGTCTTCCATCTGCATTAAGGCTCACTCATCTCTCCTGGGTTGGGGTGATGGAAAGAGAAAGCTATTGATAAATTTCTGTCCCACCCTCTTCACCCCACCCCCCACCCCACCCGCCACCCCCGCCCCGTGGCCTCGGCCTCTGGCTTCTGACCACTTTCCCTTTCCTGGCTTTGTTTGACATATAGGAAAGAATCATGAGGTGTTGAGTATCATTAACTTCCAAATACCTATGTAATCAGTAGGAAAGTGCAAACATCGAGGACCCCGACCGTCTCCGCAAATGATCTGTCCTAAAGTCCTCCCCTCTGGAGATGAAAAGAAAGAGCTTGGCAAGCTGACAGTCTCGGGGAGAGAGGACTGAACGAACAGGAGGGGAACACGCGGAATAAATGAAAATATGACTGACTTCTTACCTTGGCCCAGCTCACACATGGTTCTGAGCATTTAATAAACAGGTTGACACTCTGAGTTCCCCTCATTAGGGGAGCGTGGGGACCTGGACTATCATAAATCAGAAGGCCAGGTTATCAAAGCCTGTGATCTTTAACTGTGCCAGGGCGCCCTCCTGTCTGCTGAAATGGAGACAGCAACCCACAAGCTGCAAAGAATTAGCTGCTGCACCATGATTTAATACACGCACCCTCGGAGAAGGTGAAGGCTGGGCTGGGTAGAGCGGGGAAAGGTTGTCCAGGTAGCCAGCACCAGTACAGCTGTCTCGGAGTGCAGGGTGCCCAGGTGACCCATGATGGACCAAGAAAAGACCTATGTGTTTAGTGAGACTGAGGTCGAGGAAGACAAATTGCTGCAGAATGTTAGGGTTTCCAAGATGGCAGGGCCGTTGGAAACCCTTAAATCCTCAGGTTTCCCAGGCTAGCTTCACATCATAATCTAATGGACAACAATTTGGTAACCTCCAATAAAGACACGTTTCTCCTATGATGCAAATATTGCATCCAGAAGAAATGAATTCACATTCCCCCAAAAGATTTGTAAGCAAATGTTCAGTCTGGTCATCATAGTCCCAAACTGGAACCCCATCCCAAATGTCGTTCAACAGAAGAATGGATCAGTACACTGTGGTACATCCATTCAAGGAAATATTACTGAGCAATAATTAGAAATAAACTGCTGATTCTTTCAAAATCATGATCGAGTGTTTGATGACAAATCCAAGAACAGGAAAATATGTACTACGTGTTCCCATTTATGTAAAGTTCAAAGACAGGCAATGAAAGAGTAGAATAAGAGTAACAAAGAAGAGTAACAGGACAGGGAGATACAATTTGGGGTTTAAAGGAACTTTCTAGGTGGCTGGAAATGTTCTATATCTTAATCTGGATGATGGTTACAGGAGTGAAGATATTTACATGAATTTATCTCTAAATAGTTGCATTTTTTACTATGTGCAAATTGCATCCTAATAAAGTACTGCTAAGAGAAATAAATGAATAAATGCAGATTTAATGGGCTTTGCACATGATGATCCCTTTGCATGAAGGACCCTCCATGCAATATTTACAAGATAGCGGCATCATTATCATTCAGACCTTAGCTTCAGTGATCACCTCTTTAGACCTCACTCACTCAGCATTGCATCAAGTCCTTTTGTCTTCATTTTCCTAATCATATTAGAAATTACCTTGTGAATGACCTTGTTCATTCTCTTCCTCTCCCTCTTCCTCACCCCCCATCACCACTAGACTAAGTTTCTGCTAGAGAAGGCACTTACCTGCCTCAAACTTGCCTTGTTTTAATTACTGTTGCTTTATAGTATAGTTTAAACCAGGTAACATAATAACTCAATTTTCCTCCCTTCTCAGGATTGATTAGCTATTTGGAGGCTTTTCTGGTTCCATAGAAATTTTAATATTTTTGTGCTATTTCCTTGAAAACTATCACTAGAATTTTAATGGGGATTAAATTAAATCTATATATCACTTTGGTAGAATGATAATTTTGACTATAGTGATTCTCCCCAGCCATGAACATGGAATATTTTCTTTTTTTTTTTTGCTGTTTTTTTTTTGTTGTTTTTTTTAAATAATAAATTTTATTTTTATATTCCCCATACAATTGCAGCCCCCTTATTTTGACCCCAATCCCTCCCCTCCCGCTCCCTACCCCCCATATAGTGTCTCTGGTTCATAGTTTTTTGTTGATTTTGATTTTCACTTTCTTATAGTTATTCATTTTCCTGGTCCCTTATTTAAGTTTTCTAGATTCCTGCTATGAGTGAGACCATCCGGTATTTTTCTTTTTCTTTCTGGCTTATTTCACTGAGCATGATCCCTTCCAGCTCCATGCATTGAACATGGAATATTTTCATCTCTTTATGAATTGCTCTATATCCTTGTAGAATCTTATATGTCCTTCACCTCCATTGTTAGGTTAATTCTGAGGTATTTGATTCTTTTTGATGAGATTGTGAATACAATTATTTTCTTAATTTCTTTTTCTTTTAACTCATTTTTTTAAAGAATTACTTATTTATGCATGCAAGAACTGGGGTGCAGGCCAGATGTGTGGGGGTGAGAGGATTCACCAGAGACAGAGTGGGGAACAAAACAAGCAGATTGATTGAAATACATTGCTGAGGGGAGCAGCAGGCGAGTCAGGAGAGGTTTGCTGTGCCATGTGTGTTTTTCCCTGGATGGCTGGAACAGAACCCATGCTGCAGAGACTGCTTACAGCTTCACAGCGCGGCGCTCAACCCACTGCACCACCAGGGAAGCCCTTAACTCATTATTTTTATACAAAAATGTAGAAAGATTTGTGTATGTTAACTTTGAAATCTACCACTTTGCTGTGTTCCTTTACTGTTATTGTAGTTTTCTGGTGATGACATCTTCAGGGTTCTCCATTTACAGTATCATAGCACCTGTGAATAATGACAGTTTTATTTCTTTTCCAACCTGGAGTCTGATTGCTATTCTGATTGCTCTAACTAAAACCTGTAATGCTAAGTTAAACAAGGGGTGAATGTGGGCATCTTTGCCTTTTTCCTGATCTTGGAAGGAAAGCTTTTGGGTTTTTGCCATTACGTATCACATTGACCATCCAGTTGCAATATTAATTACATAGTTGGCTTGTAATAGCACATCATCGAGCTTCCTTACCTTCTGGCTGTGGCTGAATTTTGCCCAGTGGGAAACTCTAGCAGGATACTGAAAGGAACAGGAAACAGGAACTATTATCTCTGCTCTGTGAGGTCATGACGAGCAGCTGTATCTCTGGATCGGTGCTTCTCAGCTGGGGGTGCTATTGCCTTTCGGGAAATATTTGGCAATGCCTGGAGGTGACCGTTGGCATCCAGTGGCTAGAGAACCAAGATGCTGCTCAGCATCCTACAGGCCACAGAACAGCCCCACTACAAAGAATCACCATCCACAGATGTCAGCAGTGCCTCGTAGAGACCTATTCTAGATGAAGGTCACATCTCTTCCAAGGACACCCTTCTCCCACAGCTCCCTCCCTCCAGATACAGGCAATACCCACTTCCTTCAGGTCTAGAAATGGTAGGAGCCCCAGGCCTCCACTACCCTTTATGCTTTCCTCACAGCACACCGACACCATCTTTGCCCCTATTTAAAATCCCCCCAATTACCAGAGTGAGCTCTTGTGCTTCTTGATGGAACCCCAACAAATATGCCATGTGATCTCCAGGCCTTTAAATATCAATAAGTGGCTGCTAGAGGAATGCATAATTACAGTGGGTCTCTCCCCCAGGAGATCTGCATTTAGGGGTCAAAGATAAATCTTGGAACTTAAATTTTGCTAAAGATTCCTCCTGAGTGACTCTAGAACAATACCTTCATGTCTTAATAGGGAAACTGAGGTCCCTGGAGAAGATACTATTGTCTTAGGGCCACACCATTGTGAAGAGTAGCAGCTTGGGAGCCAAAAAGCATCAATACCATTAATTAATATCATTATCCTGGTTATTTGTCCTTGAACTATTTCCCCTGTAACATACCTTTTTATTCCCATTTATCCATAATATCCCTGTCTGCCAATGCCTTTGGGCACAAGGCAGATTATAGATAATTAAAAGGAGCACTTAACCTGTGTGATTCTGATTCATCTACAGGGGGTTCTGAGTGCCCGGGATGGAGGCAGCTCCATCGAGGGGCCAAGAGCCTGAGGACAGATATTTCTGGCTCAGTCCCAAGTGTTACCTCCTTTCCTAGCTCCATGACCTACTCAGATGCAGTTCCCTTGTCTGGAAGTTGGAGAAGCTTACCATTCAGGGTTGCACAAAGACCTTCATGACTGACACCTTATAGAGTGTGGCAAGCGCTGGGCATGGACAGAACATTCAGGGAGCAGTGGGTAAGCTACGGTCATCTCCACATCCAAATGGCTGTATTTGGCATTCTAGAATCTTCAGCATTCCCAAAGGGATGGAGCCAAGATGAATGAATCTAAAATAAGTAAAAGATTCCATCTGAATTCTCTACTATATTCTTGGGTAAAACATGGGCCATGGAGAAGCCAGTCCCAAGTCACTAAGATCCAAACTGTATTTTTAAATTCCCGACAATAGGTTTAAACTTGCCAGTGGAAAAACATCCACATTCTTCCGTGAGCTTAAGAGAACAAAGACTTCTCCAGGTTTTCTCAGAAGGGTAGGATTAGCATCTCATGTTTTGAGTTCTCTTTTCACACCAGAGTCTTTAATACTAGGGATTTTTCTGGCTTTCTCTGCAGAAAGGGTGAATTAATTAGTAGGGAAGAAAAAAAGGACAGGTACCTCTGTCCCTCTGCACGCCCCATATATGGGGTACACGTTGGAGACCTAAAATTTGATCTGAGAGAACAAAAGCAACACTTCTTGGGTGACTTATAATTTAAAGCCAGGGCCTCCCTGGTGGCCTAGGGGTTAAGTTTCAGAGCTATCTCCGCTAAGGCCTGAGTTCGATCCCCGGCCAAGGAGCTACCCACATGGCAAAACAGACCTCTCCTGTCTCGCCCGCTGCTCCCCTCAGCAGTGTGTTTCAGTAGTTCTGCCTGTTCTGCTCTTCACCCTGTTTATGGTGAATCCTCTCACCCCCCGCACCTATGGCCTATATCCCAGTTCTTTTCCACAGAAAAATAAATAATAAATACTTAAAAATAATAATAATCATTTAAACCAAAGGAAGGTCCGAAAAGACAGTAAGGATAATGGAATATGCTCTTGAATGCTGCCAGCACCTCTTAATTCCCAGAGCCTCTCATCTGTGACGTGGGGATAGAGCAGAATGTACCTCCGAGGTGTTGAAAGGGCCAACAGACACAATAGCTGTCATTATTTCCCACCTACTCATCTGTGTGTTACGTTTTTCTTAACACTTAACACTCTGTTGTGTATTGTCCCCAAGGAAAATTCCTTTCATTTTTTTCCCTTCAAACTGTATCGTCATTAATGTCTATTGTAGCGTATTTGAATAGTATATAAAAGAATAATGGAGAAAGCAGGTCACTGTCTCTTCCTGCCTCTCTTTATGTGTCATGTGCTGGTGTTTTTTGTTTGTTTTTTTTTTTTAACTTAATAACTTAGTGTTGATCTCAGCTTTGATCTGAGGGTTTTATTCCCAGCAAGGGCACCTTGGGTTGCGTGGCTTGGACACAGTGATTCAGTCTCTGTGGTCGGGATACCTTCATCTACGAAGTGCTAAGTGCATTCCCTGAGCTGCTGAAAGAAATTGCCACCCACTGGGTAACTTCAAGCAAGAAAAATCTATCTGTTCTGTTCTGGAGCACAGAGACCTCAATCAGGTGTCAGATCTTTCTGTACACTCTGAGGAAGAACCTAGTCACACCTCTCTCCAAATTCTTGGGTCTGCCAGCACCCTGGGCCTCTTTTTATTTTTTTCAATGTTTAATTTAAATTTTTAATAAAGTCCATTGTTTTACACCCTTGTTAATTTTTTGACAGTATAGGATTTCTCCCCTCAGGTCACGGTAGCTTTTCCACCAGCAAAATACCCATCCTCCATCTTCCATTGTGCTCTTCCCACCCCTTCTTACCTCTCCCCTCTTCTGCCCCTCCTGTGGCTTCTTTGGCTACAGACACATCCCTCCATATTCTGTGAGAGGGGCACCTCCATGTCTGAGTCATCTCTTCTCATGAAGAGCATTGTCATTAGATTTAGGGCCCAGCCCAGTCATCCAAGAGGGTCCAACCTCAAGATCCCTAAATGAATGACATCTGCGAAGATTCTTTTTCTAAAGAAGCCTCCACTCATATCTTTGGGGGAGCTGCCATTCAGTGGGGACAAGAACAGTTGTCTCAGAGTTCTTGCGATGAACAAGTTGAATGGGGTGATGGACTGGCAGGTATCGGCACGTGATAAATGATTAATAAATGCTGTATATGAATAATCTCATCGGAAGGGCATCACTTCTTCAACTTCTTTCTGGAGAATTAAAGGAAGATATAAATAAACAAGCCTAAATGAATAATTTTGAGGTTCAGCTGAATGCCAAAAATGTGGTTTTCTTGAATTCTCTCTGAGCACTTTCTGGTGACTTAAAGAGGAGAGTTTTGATATATGTATGTGCTGAGGTTTCTCTCTCTCCTGTGTTTTCTCTCTTCTCTCTGGCTTTCCATGCTCCTATCATAGCTCAGAGTGTTGGCCATTTAACTTGGAGAATACAAAGCTTCAGAATGCATAGATTCAATTCAATCAATTAGTTGAATTACATTTTATTTAGAATGAAAAATCTACCAATCATTTCAACATGTAGCTTTTCATGCTTCCTTGACATTGAGGTTAAATAGAAATTCTTTGCAGCCTCATTTTGAAGCATAGAGTTGTTCTGATAGTTTTTTTTTTTTTTTAACCAGATAAATGAAAGTCAAGTTTTTGAAAGAACTGAATGAAGAAGCAACTGTTCACACAGAGATTTGCCCTTGACCAAAAGGTGCTCCTGGTGCCTTTCTGGTGACTTGATTTACAAGATGTGGATAATAATACAGCAAGAAAAACAATAGAGAGTCCAGAGATGTGAGTTTTTATCTGGGCTTTGCTACCTTTAGCTGTGTGGCATTATCTGCAAAAGTAACCTCTCTGGGCTTTAATTTTCTTGCTGTAAAATGAGGGAAGTTTGGAAAAGATGACTGCTAAGATGCCTCCCAGCTCAGAGCTTCTAGCATCCATCAGTTAAACGCTAACATTTCTCCATTCATCCTTCTAAAAAGTTAACTTCAATTCCCTCATCAGTGGCCACAGAGGTATTAGAATTTAATTCAGCAAAGATTTTTGCAGTTGAAATTCATTATGACATTTGTTGAGTTGCAACCTCCCAGGACGTTTGATCTAAGAACTGGGTGTTCTGAAGTGAGTGAGCAAGACAGGAAATAAAACACCCACACAGGATACAGTTTCAAGACAATCCATTCAGTCTGGTCTCAAAACTGTGTGTCCATTTGTCCTGTGGCCGGATCCAAAATGAAGTCTAGAGAGAGAGAGAGCAAGATGACACTTCATGAGTGGGAGAAGATTTGACTTTCCCTGTGAAAGAGGAATAACTTAGAAGACCAGGTTTTATGACTTGTGGCCCCTCCTACCATCTCATGTCTCATATAGAATTAGTGATTGGCAAAATCACTGGAGTGATACACTGAGTTAACTACTGAGTCAGCTACTCAGAAGGAATAGGCCATAGGTTATCTCCTAGAGAATGGTGAGTATAGGGAGGACTCTTGCCTCCCTCACCCCAACCCCCCCACACACACTGCCTAGACTCAACCCTCCCTGCTCCATATCTTTATTGATTGGATAATTTCTCTAGCTACCCATGCATTCCTTTATAGTTTAGGATCTGTCTTTCTCCTTATAGAACAGTGATTCTCAACCCAGAGTGATTTTTACCCCTTGACATTTAGCAATATCTGGTGATCTCTTTGGTTGTCACAAATGGAGAAGGATGCTACTAACTTCCAGTAGGAGGAGGTCAAGGATGCTGCTAAATATTCTACAATACATAGGACGCCCCCGCAACGATGAATTCTCCAGCTGAGGATGGCCGGAGTGCCAAGACTGAGAAACTGTGCACAGCACAGGGCTTCTTGGCTGATGGTTTGGCTGTGGCTGGGTCCTGGCATCTGGAACAGTGCCTGGCACACAGAAGTCACTCAATAAATATTTTGGAGGTGAACAAACCCTCAAAATGGTCTTCAGAGTGAAGACTTTCAGATTCATCAAAATCTCAAGGAATGCAAAATTCCTCTTCAAGTCAGCAGCAGAACAAATGCACAGGCACTAACGAGGCGGTGAGAAAGATCCAGGCCCTTGTTTGGAAAAGAGCCGTTTTCACCGGAAAGAGAGAAAGACGTCCCTCCAACTGCGCCCCTCTCCGGAACTCGCACATTGTGTTCTAAGTTTAACACGTCTTCTGCTCTCTCTCCTAAACCCTTGGCTCCAGCCCATAATATCCCTGAATCCAGGAAACCATTATGACTGATCAGGGTCAAAGGTTGCTCCTATTGTAACCCACTTCCTCCATCAGAGTTTTAAATTTGGAAAACGTTCTTATTGCTATTGTGTGGAATGTCAGCTCTCAGATAACCTCAGAATTATTTTTATTTGTCTACCAAGATGCCCCCACCAAAAAAAAAAAAAAGGTGAAAAAAAATTACAGAGCAGGAGGGGGCTTTCCTCAGAACAAAATATTAATAGATAAGTCAGATAAGAGCCAACTGATATTTTCAGTCTTTAGCTGAATAAAAGGAAGAAGAGGTTATCAGTTTCCCAGAGGGCTCCCCAAATGAAATTCCATTTCTTTTTTAACATGACTAGGACACAAATAAAGATCAGAACCCCCCAAGGAGTGGCAATTTTAGGTGACAGTAAGCACGTGAAACTTTAAGGAGATTGTTCTAACAGGTTTGGACATTTCTGGAACATTCTGTCCACCTTTACAAGAAGCATCATGATACCTAGAGATGTGGCTAGCATTACAACACTACAAATCTCTGGATCTGACCAGGAAGAGGAGAGAAGACAAGAATCAGGTGAAGAATCTTGGAATTACAGGCAGTCATTAAATGGCAAGGGAAGGTTGTTTTGGCCAACAGGGTAGAGAAATGGGGCACATCACCATATTTGGGGAGAATGCATGCTAGAGGAAGAAGATACACTTAGAAAGTCAAAAAATGTTGCTCCAGTCAATTCTGCAAATGTTCATGGAGCCGCTATGCTGTTTAACATTTGGATCTAGAAGCTGGAAGCACAAAAACAGGAGGCTCTGGACCGTGATGCCCAGTGCATGGGCTTTGGCATGGGGTTAAGTGCTTGCACTGCCACATACTTACTGTAGGAGCCTGATCATCGAGCATACTTAATCCCACTGTGACTTGGTTTCCCCACCTGTAAAATCAGATTGAGAATAAGTTACCTACCTCATGCAGGTGGTTGTTATGATGTTAGGAGCATGCTATTTGGCAAAGTGCCCAGCCCCTGGAAAGTGTTCAGTAAGAAATGTCAGTGTTGTTAGAAGGAAGACAAGGTCCCTCCCCTTAAATCCTTCATATCTGGTGGAAGCCATACATCATCATAATTAAAAGAGCCACTAACATTTATTGTTGTTCACGACATGCCAGTTTCCATACTATATGCTTCACAAACATCTCCCTGTATCCCACCCCCACCTGTGGGATGTATGTGCTGTTCAATGACATGCCCAGCTCCCCTCCTGCCCTTAGCACAATTGCATTTCCCTAAATCTCTTGCATTTGGTTGGGCCATGTGACTAATGCTGGCCATTCACATAGGGGTGAAAATCATGCCTGTCGGTGCCAGAATGGAGGATTTGACTGCCAGTGCATGATGCTCATGTTTATAAGCGTCCCCTTGCCACCATGAAAGGGGACACTTCAGTTGGTGGACCTTTGTCTCTGTTGGAATGCACCCTCCTTGCCCATGCTGCCATGCTCGTCCAAGAACACGCTACGCCTGCTCCTTTTCCTTCCCGTCTCATTTTCTCTCTTCCCTATCAATGCTTCCTGGAATTATTCCTGATCCACCCCCCACCCCCAACTTCTTGCATTCAAATCACAGTGCCTGGGGACAGTACCAACTCTGAAAAAGCAATCTTAATCCATTGAGGTTAGACCTTGCCACTCCCATTTAGCATTATCTGGAGAGGACCTAAAGTCACTGTCAGGTCAACCAAGTGAGTATTAACCTAACTCATTCATCCAACTTATCTTGAAATCCCTTCTGTTTTGGCAATTGTTCTTTGATTATTCCTAGTCTGAGGGTGAGGATGATAGAAAAGAGGCCCCAGTGGGCATGCAAGGTGCTTGCCAGGTGAGGAGGAGACAGGCCTGTGTTGTTAGGGGTCACTGAGATGTAGGGGTTGGCTTGACTTTGCCCCTTCTGAGTCCCACACATCCCTCCCTTTGTAATAAATGTCACCCACACCCAAGGCATGAAAGATGTGCTGTGTCTACTTCTTTCACCTACCAAGTATCAGGGGCAGAATTCCTACCCACACCTAAGACTAAAGTTCATTCCCTAAGTTCATAGCATTGAGGTAAAAAGATATAAGCACAGGGGCCTCCCTGGTGGCACAGGGGTTAAAGACAGCACTATCAAGCTATCGCCAGCCCTGCAGCACAAGTTCGATCCCCGGCCAGGGAACAGATGTTAATATGTGAACAGCAGGGTGGGGGAGAGAAGGGAGTGGAGTGGGGAGAGACCTCATTTCCTATTGCCATACCTGGTACTGCCATCCGTCAGGGGCAGGGAGGAGAATTTGTGGGCCCTGAAGCTGGGGAGCCTTCCTTCTTCATCTGCTTCTTCAGTGATTCAGATTGTATCATCTCTTCCAAGAAGAACGAACAGTTCTGAAGAGTTCCAAGCCCATCTCCTGCATGGGGTGATGATTACATGATTATTATAGGCAAGACGTGGGGTGCTACAGGAACTTGGGCTCAGAAAGTTAGTAAGAATAAAAAACAGGTGAGTAAGTAGTAGAGAGACATGGGGACTCAGTGAAAAGGGTCAGAGCATCTGCTTTTGTATCCGCAAAATAGTGAGGTCTTTAAAAGTTTTGGGGACTCTCAGTCAAAGCAAAATTCTTAAAACTCTGGGAAGGAACAGAATGTCCTACCCAGCATCCTTTATCCCAAGATCTTGTCCTCTGGTTCATAGAAAATGCTAGCAGGTACTGCTGGTGTCTTGCCCTTGTGCTCTTTCCAGGTTGCCGCTGTTTCTACGGCAACCAGAGTAGGCTGGGGTGAGGAGGCTGGGGCTGAACTTGCCCTTGTATCACCTTAAGAGTAAGAATTACTTACATTTTGTAGCTTAAATTTTTGTAGCTTTGCAGTCCATATCTTAGTCCCATTTGACCCATGGATTGCTAAGAATATTGTTTAATTTCCACGTGTGTATATTTCTTAAAATATTGTTATTTATTTCAGCCAGACAATACACTTTGCATGACCTTAACACTTTTATCTTCAATGAGACTTATTTTAGGGCCCAATCTCTTATGGACTGTCCTAGAGAATGTTCCTGGGCATGTATTTTGGGAAGAATCTATGTATTCCTTTTTTTTTTAAGATTTATGCATACAAGAACTGGGGTACAGGCCAGAGATATGGGGGGTTGAGAGGATTTACCAGAGACAGAATGGGGAGCAGAACAGGCAGATGCACTGAAACACACTGCTGAGGGGAGCAGGGGGTGAGACTGGAGAGGTCTGCTGTGCCATGTGGGTCAGCAACCTGGGAGGGGATCAAACTCTTGCTGCAGTGGCTGCCGATAGCTTCATAGTGCTGAGACTTAACCCTTTGAGCCAGAAGGGAGGCCCTGAATCTATGTGCTGCTTTTCGGAGGCATCAGCTCTAAACGTCTATTAGATCTCATTACTTTATAGTGTTGTTCAAGTCTTCCATTTCCTTGTTGGTCTGCCTAGTTGTTTCACGCATTATTGAAAGCAGAGTATTACATTTTCAACTTTTATTATCAGTTCCTTGGTAAGAGAAAAGAATCAAAAGAGATAGATGTTTAGTTTAATAATAACATGTATACCTTCTGTATACATGCAAGGGACCCAGCATGACTGAATAACTCAACCATGTGGCTGTAGACACCATCTTAAATAGCTTAGTTAAGGAGAGCAAGGTTGAGGAAAGAAAGAAGATACTCAGGTCATCTCTAGAAAGACTCAAATGAAAGGAAAGTGACCTCCAAGTTGTGAAGGGGTGCAAGTGCTTCCTGTCTGGGGTTTTCTCTAGTTGAAGATATGAATTAAGGCTTGTGAAGGGTAGACCAGAAGTCCATTCACTATTCTCATACCTGAGTTTGAGTTTGTAATTTTGATCCAATACTTTTTCCTAATAACTTTTTAAAAAATGTGTTTTCCTCCCAAATCTTTGACTAGTACATGTGGATGATGTTTTGTGGTTTTATGGAGCCAGGTATTATATATACATCCTACCAAATCCATGTGATCCAGTCTGAAGGCACAGCTAAAGGCACTTTCTACATGCATGATTGGCCCCAATAAGGAATAAATTACACCTTCTTTCTGGTAAATAAAAGAGAATCCCATTTTAAGACAACAGCAAGGAATTCAAGCATCTGTCTTTTCCCAAGTCTCTGTAAGACAGAGTTTTAAGACTGTAATAATCTTCATGCAAATAAAATCACATGTTCTTTCTTAACCCATCCTGGAAACATATCTACTCTTTAGCATCAGACCATTGCTAAATGCTGACAAAGAAAGGCTTTCCACTCCTGATGGCTTTTTGTTTTCATTTTTTTGTTTTTTATTCAAGTCAGCTCTTGTTTAGCAAAGACTTTTTATTTTTTTATTTTCTTGTTTCATGGATCCTTAATGAAAGCAGAATTCAACCTTCCATTGGTCTTGTATGAATTAGGGACCGTGTAAACAGTACTTAACAGTTCTAATTGAAGGTCAGTAAATCCCCCAGAGATTAAATGAATCCTGCAGGGAGCCGTGTAAATCTCCCTCCCTTTAATGGCGGACCAGCCAAGCCCCCAGCCTGCCTTGTGCAAGGCTTAATAAACATGGTATGCATCTAATCAAAACCATTTTGCACCCAAAGGGGTTAGGGGCATAAATCACAATTACTCCTGGCACTAAACCCTTGGCCCAAAGAGGCCCAATGTTGCCAAATACCATCAGGAGCTGACTCCTAGGACTGAGCTGTCTGGCGTCAGTTTCCAGGTCTGAACGTCCAGCCTGCCTCTCAGCAGGAGAATCCAGATGGGGGTAAAAATTTTAAAGGGTAGCAATTTCAAGTGACCCCTTTACACACCCTGGTTTCTCTTTGCCAGCTATGGCATGATACCAAAAAATAAAAAATCATCCTCTTCTTGATATTCAGATGCAGGTGCAGACACTCTTCTTGACAGTCCTCAGTTTAATGTTGCTCTGCGCTTTGGGTTTCTGTCAACATCATGCCTGGGAAGCACCATGAATTCAATGATCATATACAAACACATGCCACGGTCAAAGAAGACAGAATAAAGCTCTAAGAACCAGACTAAAAGGCAAGAGTGAAACTAAACTGAAGATGCACTCCCTGGTCCTGCATGCATGTCAAGATGTGGACAGATTGCCCAGAACAGCTATGAGTCAATGCAGTCGTGAGTGAATAGAGCAGGGAATTAAACCAAAAGAACAAAAGGTGGTCGTGACCCTGGAGACTGAAGTGACCAGAACAAGAAGGTGCTTAGACACCCTCAAAAGCCAGTGGCCATCCCTGTGCAAAGACCAGCCTGTGTGTCGCCCTGCCTGGCAGCCTGCAAGCAAAGCAGTTTAGATGACAGAAGGATGCTGGGTGTGTTAGCAACTTGCTGACATTCCAGTACTCTGATGACTCTAATGCCAGCCTCTTTCTCTTTGCTTCTGTTGATTCTTCTCCAAGCCATGGGGTTTTCCCTTCCCCTCCTGCTAATTTGTAGTTACCCTCTCTACCTTCACTGTCATTTATCACCGTTTCCATTCAGTCCCACTTGCAACCCAAATAAACCTAGCATCCCAGGCAGCCCAGTCCTTAGAGGCAGAAAGCAAAGTAAAATTATTCTACCTGCTCATTCAGGCAAACCCCAAGGGAGGAGGGGAGGGTGCGTGGAAATGTATGGTCATCAGGTATAAAATTCGATCCTCATTCCTGCCTCTCTCCATGATGTTAGCAATACCTGGAAATACCCTCTCCCCTTTTCAAACATCATTCCCTGAAACCCCATCTTCACAGATTTTCTGGCCACACACACCCCTAAATCTGGGTGGTTTTACTATATAAACTTAAAAGCTTCTATGACTTCTTAGATTTTTTTTTCTCCACTTCACCCTGTATCCAGATTCTCTACAACATAGGGAAACAGGGGTTTGATCTGGCAAGATTTCTTCCCTTGTGAAACATGGAAGAGAGGACGGGCTTTCTAGGGAGCCAGCCACTAGTGATGCGATGTCTCTGTAAGATGTTGGTCTTAGGTCAGGTTCTTTGGGGCTGAGATCTGCATGGAGCGGGGTCCCCTCGGGATTGCTCACAGGAATAACACCTGCTCGGGGTAAGGGAGACAGGGCTGGTGGGGAGAGGACATGGGCTTTGATGCAATTATGAACAAGATCTCAGCCCATCCTACAGAGAGCTGGAGCTGGATGCTCCATTGGAGCGCTTTGAAACCAAGGCAAAGCAGCTGGGCCTTTCTACAGCCAGATCACTGAGTCCTGGGCTGGAGGCTTCCCGGGGTGGTGGGCAATCAGCTCCCTTCAGCCACAGGCAGTTCCTACAGGACTCCGTTGTGAACAGAAACACCTAATAACCCTGAATGGGAGGAGCAAGTCTCTAAGTTCTAAAGCTGGGGTATAGGGGGATGTGGGTGGCTTAGCACAGCATCACCACAACCTTCATTTATTCACTCAACAAACACTAGACATCTACATAGGAAAGTGTGTCCCCGTTCCCTGCATTCCCTGCCTCCACCGTCCCCTGCTGCTATCTCCTTTATGGCTCTTTACTCCTTCCTCCTCCATCTCCCTCTCCAACCCCCACAGTTTGCCTGGAGCCAGAGCTTCAAGAATTGGCTGGCGCCTTAATTGCTTCTCTCTTCTCTGTGACACCCATTGGAGGTGACATTTCCCGGGCACGGAGCTGCATCCCTGTGCCTGCATATTCCCCCTGTCACAGGAGATCATCGAAGCTGTCACCCGCGGAAAGCTAGAAGCCATCGGAGGAGCAGGGGGCACGGAGATCCTGGGAAGCAGTCAAAGGGCTGGTGAGACACTTCCCAGAGTAGGTTCCAGGGCACCCCTGCCCGCTTCTCTCTGCCTCGGGAGAGTTGACAGCACTGCACCTGCCATTTCAGGCGTTACCTGGCTAAGCCACACCAACTGGGTCTCTCACCCAAAGCCAGGGCGACGGGGCTGGATCCCAGGCAGCCTGCCAGCCCCTGAGACAGGAACAGAACCAGGAGAACAAGGAGAGGGGAAAACTATCCCAGAGGTTCCACATGGCCTCCAGTGCCAAGCAGGCCAGGGTTAGAGTTCCAGTTTTGCCCTTTAGAGGTGCCTCAATTTCCCCAGCCGTAAAGTGGGAATAATGCCATCACAGCAAAGAGGATTAAATCTGAAAATCCACTGGGTTGAGCAAGTCAGAAACATAGGAATTTTTTTCATTTATCTCCTTTGATTCCTCCAGCTCCCCTGACTACCTGTGGTCAATCCCTCAGCAAACTGTGTCCACATTATCTCGAAAAGATGGACTCAGAGTGACCGCTTGTCCGCTGCTACCCAGTCACATGTCTTCTGCCTGGATAACATCCCTGGTCCTGCCCTACTCCTCCCACTCCACTGCACCCAGGGGAGGAGTCAAGGTCACCTTTGCCAAAAATGTACCCGATCAAGTCATTTCCCTGCTTCACTCCTCTCCCAGCCTCTCGCTGTGCTTGAAAGAAACGCCCCTCCATG
Source organism: Talpa occidentalis (assembly GCF_014898055.3). Lineage (NCBI taxonomy): Eukaryota > Metazoa > Chordata > Mammalia > Eulipotyphla > Talpidae > Talpa > Talpa occidentalis. The sequence continues at coordinate 82,337,568 of NW_023601433.1, read as the reverse complement.
CCCCCCGCCCTGCTCCGACTGCTCTCCATCTCGCTCCCTGTTTCATCCCCAAGGTGCTGCTCGTAACACAGCAGGTTTGCTCACATCCCAAAGTCTTTGCACTGGCTGCGGCCTGCGCCCAGAGTGGCTTTTCCTGGTCTCACCCAGCCAAGCGTTGGCAACTTCAGATCCTTGCTCAGAAGTCAATGTTTCAAGGTCACCCATGACTGTTTCAAAGTCACCTATGACTGTTTCAGGGTCACCCTTGACTGTTTCAAGGTCACCCATGGCTTTTTCAAGGTCACCCTTGACTATTTCAGGTTTACCCATGGCTGTTTCAGGGTCACACATGGCTGTTTCAAGGTCACCTTTGACTTTCAAGTCACCCATGATTGCATAACCTCAAGTACCAGCCAGGCTGGGGCTTTTTGGTCTCTCTCTCTCTCTCTCTCTCCCTGCACCTTCCCTCCTCCGTACCCCCACCTCTCAGGCATGCAAACATTACCTACTTTTATCGTCTCACCCCTTGCCAATACTCTGATTTATTTAGCTGCCCGCCTGAGCGCTGTCTGTCTGGCATCTCATTCCCGCTGCACCCCCAGTGTGCAGCATGGTGCTTGGACAGGTAAAGACCTGTGCAGTCAGTGCAGGAGGCATGTGCCACATGGCACATGGACTAGAGCCACTCACTGTTTCCACTGTGGAAAGGAGGCCAGCTTGCCCGTGCCAGAGCTTGGCACATTCACAGGATAGAGTCAGTACCCCCGCATTATGGAGATGATGCCTGCAGCTGGAAGTGTCTTGTTCCGCCATCAACAGCTTCCAGAGCTGCTCTTTAAATTATTATTCACACTGATGTAGGCCAAGCGGGCGCTATGCGGTGCCCCAGTCCATCTCAATTTCAGCTTGTCACCCAAGATTCAAGTGCTGGCAGCGCTAACAGGGCCCAAGAGGCCATCTCGTTTTTCAGAAGGAAAACACTGATGCCTCCTAAGGTCAGTCGCATGGGCTCTAGCTGTTGACCTATGTTCTAAGTCAAGGTCTACTGTTCTAGGTCAAGGTCAAGGTCTACTGTTCTAGGTCTACTCTTTGCATGAGTGGCTTTTTGCTCGTCCTTCTTGTGAGAGCCCAAATGCCAGTCCCACAGGGAATAGTCCATTGTCCTCCCCCACAGATGCCTCCCCAAGCCTGCTCTGTGAGTCTTTTTCATACTCTGAGGACCTATCTGTCTAATGGCCACCCTCCCCTCCACAGACTCAAGTACAGGATGGCTCAAGTACAGGTTTTCTGCCCTTGGTGTCCTCGGGACCTACACAATTGGCTCCGAATGGAAGATGCCCCATAAACAGGCAGTAGAGGAACACAACCATCCAGTCTGCTTTCCAGAAGTTTTGCTTCTCAACCTGCTTGCTCGCAGGTGTGAGACGAGTCATCTTCTGCTCTCAAGTGCATCTTGCTTTTCCCATGCATGGTTCCTCAGCACTTTGAGCCTCAGCTGGGTTTTATTATTAATAATAAAAGCTGCCTAAGATTTATAGGGCACCACGGGGCCCAGGCCAACTAGCAGGCTTAAGCTTTGCACATAAAATCGAGCCTGCTACCTGAGACCCAGCAGCAGGGTGAGGAGAGAAGACAAAACCTCTAGGCCCAGTGCATCGAGCCTCCTGGGATTTCTCTTGCCAGAGGGTCTGACTGGCTGCACATGAATGAAACCAAAGTCCTCCTGCCCATCTCCCCCACCCCCCAGTTGCTTTCCCAGTCTTGCCAAGGCCAGGGCTCAGGACCTGCTGGAATTCCCATAGGTCCGAATCCCAGCCAGGGGCTGGAGAGAGACCTTGAAGATCAACTAGAATTGAGGTTACTTTGGAAGCACAGGATTGCTTTGTTTGGCCCATGTCATGCTTGTAAGAAATCTGAATTAATTGCAGGCATTCCAATATCAGATTTTACATAAAAATCTTGATTTCTCTCTTCTCTTGAAAAATAAGAAGCTCTGGCGCAATGCTGGGCTGGCATTCCTGTCTGGCAACAATTTTTAGAAGCTGAGTCAAGGCTAGACCCTGGAGGGAGGCAGGGCTCCTCAGTTTACCCAGTCACCATTTCCCCTGTGGGCTGCCACTTCTGTCTGACTTGGGAGAACTGACCACCACGAAGCAGCCTGCTCTCCATTGCACAGATGGAGATACTGAGATCTCAAGAGGAAAATCCAGGTCTCCAAGCTCACCTACAAGAGAAGGACAGACCCAATCATAGACTCCCACTCCTGGCCTTCACCCCAAGCTTGTGGTCCCACCCTCTGATCTCTGCTTCCAACTTCCATGTCGTTCTCTGTGCTTCTATGTCTACCCTCTTCTAGCTGTCTCACTTTCTCCTGCCTCACTGCCATAGGGACACACGTCATTAGATTTAGAACCTACCCAGGTATGCCAAGATGATCTCATCTGGAGATCTTTAAGTTAATTCACAGCTGTAAAGACCCTTTTCCCAAATGAGGTCATAGTCACAGGTTTGGGGGCTTAGGACATGGACATGTCTTTTTGGAGGTCAGTATTTAACCCTCTGCAGTGATTAAACCAGAAGTGTTCCCTAAAGTGCTCTAGCCCCTTGGCAAAGGCATCAGCCTAGGATCAGTTTTAATTGGCTGACAATTCCTGTACAGGCTAGCTTGAGACCCTGGGTTGTACAAGAAGCTGCAAGACACATACAGAAGCTCCAATTAGCCTTCACAGTAACCTTCACAAGGAAAGGACTCTGAGAAAGACATCATAACATAATCACAACATGACTCTGTAAGTACAATTATTCACATTCCCAATAATAAGCATGGCAATCATGGAGATAGTAACATCAACAATAATGATGGCCAGGCATAGGCATTATTTAATTTAAACCTCCTAAAAAACATGATGAGGAAAGTGGTATCATTATACTTAAAATATGTTAATGGGAAAGATGGCACCTCAGAGAGGGTAAGTCACTTGGCTAAGGTTGTGCAGCAAGGATCTAATGTACCTGACTCCAAGCCCATGGCTTTTACCTGCACCTCGCCAAAGCATGGACATTTGTTGGGAGTAGAGAGTACACACATGGACTCAATCCTACTACCTTGGAGCATCTTCTAGGATGTCTCCATATCACCCTACTCTCATTCAAAAGCAGGTTTTTTTTAAAAAAATTTATTTATACAAGCACTGGGGTACAAGCCAGAGGTGCAGGAGGGTGAGAGAATTCACCAGAGACAGAGTGGGGAGCAGAACATGCAGATCTACTGAAATACACTGCTAAGGGGAGCAGCTGGCGAGCAAGAGAGGTCTGCCTCGCCATGTGGGACTCTCCCTGGCCAGCCGGGAATCGAACTGGCACTGCAGAGGCTGTGGACAGCTTCACAGCACAGTGCTCAACCCGTTGCACCAACAGGGAGGCCCCTCAAAAGCAGTTCTTGCCAAGGAAAAAGGTTTAGAAGGATGGTCCATTTTATATCCTGCTAGAGGCTGAGTCACAATCAATGGGAGGATTTCAACTCCACTGGTGACAAGACAGTGAGAGCAGGGGATGCCAGTCATAAGAGAACCCAGATCCGTAGCCTCGATGGATTTCTCACCCTTCTGTTTTATCTATTCTCAAGAAAATGCCAGGGTCACCCTGAAGTTCCCAGGAGTCTTCACACATTGGGTTCTTAATTACCGCAGAGCATGATTTACCTAAAATATCAGTGGTGCTCACAGCTCTGGTTGTCTCATCAAGCAGTCCTGACCTGTCACCCTCTCTCATTTTTAATTCTTTAATTTTGGTAGATATGATAAAAGGATTCTTATCCCCCCAAAAAATCAACATAAATGAATGGCTGATGATATTCAATGGATTGGTGTAAGAGCTGATACCATCAGATGTTAAAAAGCAGTGTAAAGCTACAATAATACAAACTGTGATGTGAATATAAAGAAAATAGATAAATCAATCAGTAAATTAGAAAGTCAGATGGTTCAATAAATGTTTTAGGATACTGGATTACTATGAAGTGGCATGATTAGCAAAAGTCAATAAGAGCCTTAATAAATAAGCTAACGTGTATAATAGGTTTACTTTGCACCAGGCACTGAGCATTACATGAATTGACTAGATTCATCTTCTCACTCATCCTGTGAAGTAGCACCATTATTTCTCCCACCTGAAAGTTGAGGAAACTGAGGCAGAAAGAGGTTAAGTGACTTGCCCAAGGTCAACCAGCTGAATGGTTTAAACAGTCATGGTGACTGAGAAAGTCTCTGATACATGCGTGGAGACGGCTTTTCCAAGCATAAAGCCAGAGGCAGGAACCATAATGCATATTAATGGATACGACTCCACAAAGAAATCCAAACCCACAAGAATAAAAACCCCATTTAAGGGGGAGAAAAAAACCAATCAACAGAATTGAGGGAATATATTTGTAAGTTATGATAGCAAAGGTTTAATATATAACGGATAAGCTATAATTAACTCTTATAAATCAATAAAAGGGAAAACACTTGCATAGAAAAATCAGAAAAGAACATCAATGACCAATTCTCAAAAGTAAGAATATAAAAACCCAGCAAGAATGTAGTAAAAAAAGGAAATACAAGGGAAAGATTTAGAGATCGCAATGGGTACACTGGGGAAAGACAAGGAGAAGGGGCACCCTCAGGTGCTGCTAGCTCTAGCAGGAGTGGGAGTTGGTATCTTGAAGGCAACTTAGCAAATGTATCCAAAATACTTGTACTGTAAATGGTGAATTCTTTCCTGGAAATTCAATCTACGGAAATAATCAGAGACACAGAAGTTTATGTCTAAAGTGACCATTGCATAATTATAAGGAAAAACTGAAACAAATTCAATATCCAACAGTGGAGAATCAATCAGTCAGGTATAGTCTTACAAAGGGATATTTTCTAAGTGTGAAGATCGTGGTTTTGAATAATATTTCAGGGTCAGAGAAATTACGAGAGACTACAGAATGATCTAGACAGTATGATCACCTATACAGTATGATCACCATTCCCTAATTATGCATATGTGTGTGTGTCTTGAGAGAAAATTAAAGCCAAAAGGATGTAAAGTGAAACACTAACAATGGGACAGTGATTATGGTCTAAGAACTGGAATTTGATGTTGTCTTAGTCCATCCTGGCTGTTATAACAAAATATCACAGCCTGGGTGACTTCAACAAAGGTCGTTTTGTTTTGCACTGTGCTGAAGGCTGGGAACTTCCAAGATCAAGGTACTAGCAGGTTTGTAGAGTCTAATGAGGACCTGATTCCTGGCTCATGCACAGCCATCTGCTCGCTGTGTCCTCACAGGACAGAGGGGAAGGGAGCGCGCTGAGACTCTAGGCAGACTAATCCTATTCATGAGGGCTCCATCACATGTCCTGGTCACCTCCCAAGGGTATGTCTCTTTAAATGCCATCACCTTGGGGATTAGGTTTCAACATATGAACTGGGGTAGGGACACAGCTATTCAGTCTATGGCAGACATTTAATCTTCTTTCTGCTTTTCTGCATTTCCCAGATTTCCTTTAGTGAATACACAGGTGATTGTCATCAGCCTCTCCAGCCTCCAGGCACATAGCAGATTGACTTTCTGGCTCCTTCTGCCTGGATAGGGCCATGTGACTAGTTCTGCCCAATGAGTCATGAGCTCGGTGACATGGCATGACTTCTGAAATGTGCCATCTAAATGCCATATAAGGTCCGCTATGTCTAAGGTTGTGTCTGCTCAGTCAGCTGGTGTCTGAGTGACCAGGACGTGCAAGGTGCCACTTGCTGACCCAAATGGATCTGTAACATACAAGAGATGCAATTTTCCCCAGATATCAGGAGGCAGAGGAAACTGTTAGCCAATGTTGCAGTAGGTAGCATCTGGCCAGTTAAATTGAATCTGGCTTAAAACAGTGGGTCTCAACTGGGAGTGATTTTTGCTCCCCAGAAGACATCTAACAATGTCTGGAGATGTTCTTGGGGATCACAACTGGAAGGGGCAAGGGCAGGGTGCTACTGACATCTACAGGGCACAGACAGGGTGCCTCGAGGCATCCTGCAACACAGCCTCCAACAGAGAATTCTCTGGCTCCAAATATCAGTAATGCCAAGGATAACACACTGTGCATTAGAAGTTGGGATGGGGAAAGAATCCTGAAATGGAAAGTCATGTCAGAACACAATGGAAAAGCCTTTGTAGTCCTGCCTACATGTCACCTCTGCGCCTGCCATCTGCGGGAGGAGAGGAAAGCCCCTGGGGCTGGCCCTGGGCTGCACGGTCAGTGCCTCACTTAAACCTCTCCCTGGCTCCAGATGATCACATACCAGGTATGCACTTGAGATTGCCTTTCGACTTGGAGGAGCCGTTCAAAAGGATTGGCATCCGCTGGTGCTGGAAGTGTTTATAAGAGACTTCCTCGGGAAACAAAGGTCATCCAGGGAAAACCAGAAACAGATTTCTTTTCTTCTCTGGCTCACTTCCGCCAGGCATCTCCAAGAAACTCACTAGCACCTAGTCATGGAAAAGAAACTTTCAAGAGAAGTAGGGAGAAGCTCAGTTTGGGTCACTGCAAGAAGGCCTGCACTGAAGCTCAGACTAGGCTGTGGTCTGGAAGAGGAGGAGGAAGCAGGATAAAGAAAGAAGGAAGGAAGGAAGGGCAGGGGAGTGAGAAAGGGAAAGAAAATATTGAAAGAGGAAAGGTGAGCTGAAGAAGAAAGGAGTGAGGTATAGATGGATGAGGTATAGGATAGATGGATGGAAGAATGGATAAGAGGGAGTGTGGATGAACAACGTAGGTTTTGGTGCATAGATAGATATATGGATGGGTTGGTAGATTAATGAACAGATGAATGACTGCGAGGATGGATGGATGGATGGATGGATGGATGGATGGATGGATGGATGGATGGATGAATGGATGGATGGATGGATGGATGGATGGATGGAAGGAAGGAAGGATGGATTGGGTGGATGGATGGATGGATGGATGGATGGATGGATGGATGGATGATGGATGGATAGGTGGGTGGATGAATGGATGGATGGATGGATGATGGATGGATAGGTGGGTGGATGGATGGATGGATGGATGGATGGATGGATGATGGATGGATGGATGGAATTTAAAGTCTTCTCATAGCTCAAATGGCAGTTAAGCTCAAGAACCAGTGTCAATTCAAAAGACAATGTAACCAGGCTACCATAATGTGAGATCAAAACACATACAGTTGTCTTTTATCTTGGGCCTGGTCCCCTCACACACTGAAGTTGCCTGCCTGGTCTTGGTGAGCTCTAAATTCACAGCTAGACTTGGTGTCAAATGGGTTGATGTTTGTCCCTTTCAAGGACTGTGACTCGTGTCAAGTGGCTGAGCTGCTCGTTGCACCTGCTTCTCAACCGCAAAATGGAGCCTCAAAGTCAAGCTAAACACCACAGAGTCTTTCAAGAGCAAAGGGGATGATGTCTTGCTTATATGAACTTGATAGTGACAATGATTACTATTATGACCCCTCCAATTCATAGGTGTGGATAAGGATGATAAACAAGGTATATTATTCATGTCCTTTATTCAAGGCATTGTTCTGGGAGCTTTAGCTTGTCCCCGTCCCCAGAAGACACGGAGGCCCAGAAAGGTCGACTGTCTTGCCTACTGGATGCAAGTTAGTCCTGGTGACCCCTGGCATGAGCCCATGGTGTCTGTTATAGTTCCTCTCCTTATTGGCACCACCCTTAGGGCACTGCCCCACCTCACCACTTAGAACTCATACAGTCCACCTCTTATTTTTCCAAATGGAAAAGACCAAGGACCAGAGGGGAGAAATGACTCCCCAAATCTTGGAGCCAGTTGTAGATGAAGGTGGCCACTTGACCCCAAATCCCCTGTGCTCTATGTCTGGGCTCCCTAGGTCTTTACAGGCTTTAAAGACATTTCTGATATTCAGAGTTTAAGATTTGCAAAAGGGTCTCCCTGGTGGCGCAAGGGGTTACGACGTAAGCTATGAAGCTATCTACAGCCACTGCAGCACTAGTTCAATCCCTGGCCAGGTAGGTGACCCACATGGTGCAGCAGACCTCTCCTGATTCACCCACTGCTCCCCTTAGCAGTGTTTTTCAGTGAATCTGCCTGTTCTGCTCCCCACTTTATCGCTGATGAATCCTCTCACACCCCTCTGGCCTGTACCCCAATTCTTATGTGTATAAATAAATAAATCTTTAAAAAATAAAAAATAAATGTTTCATGTTTCATTCTACTCCCAGGTGACTACAGAAAGAATGAAAAAAAAAAAAAGATGTGAAACTGCACCCCCAAATCATACACAGAGCTGTCAACCAACATCACCTCGATAAAATAATTAATATTAAAGAATAGATATGTGAACTAAAATCCAAATGCTTCTAAGAGGTGATTCTAATAGAAGGTCATCTATTCACTCATTCACTGAAGCAATGAATATTCATTAATAATTATAAATATTAATGACTATTTACTCTGTGCCAGGAACTGTGTGAGGCACTAGGATGCGTTGTGAGTATAAAGTGCAAAGCCGAGGGTGGTTTAGCAGAGGTAGGCTGACTTTCTTTTTTTTTCCAAAGATTATTTATGCATACTAGAACTAGGGTACAGGCCAGAGGTGCAGGGGGTGAGAGGATTCACCAGAGACAGAGTAGGCAGCCAAACAGGCAGATTCACTGAAATACACTGCTGAGGGGAGCAGCAGGTGAGACAGGAGAGGTCTGCTGTACCATGTGGGTAGCTCCTTGGCTGGGGATTGAACTTGTGCTGCAGTGGCTGTAGACAGCTTCATAGGTTGCGTCTTAACCCCTTGCACCACCAGGGAGGCCCAGTTGGCTGACTTTTTGTGGCAGAAGTCTGGAGGAGAAGGGTGGAGATCCTGGAGAATCAGCCCTTAAAAGCTCAGCCTTTCCCACCTTCCAAGTAAACCAGTGCCCGCCCAAATCTGACACATGACACTTTCAGTTCAAGGTCACCAGTCCCCACCTTGTCCTCACAACCCAGGAGAGAAAGTGTTAGCACACATTTCCATCTATCCTTTCAATGAAATATGTGAAATTTCCTTTATGTAATTGTCAAAGTGGCCTAGAAGCAAATACTGAGAAAAATAGGCTCCTGAATTGTGCCAGCAAACACAGGCCTGTATTTTGGGGGTGCTCCCTGAAGACCTCTGTTGGTGTTAGGGTGGGAACCACAGAGCTGAGGACCAGTCAGTCAGACCTGGTCTCTGATGGCAACTTGCGATGCGTTTTGTCCTACTGATCTCCACGCCTTTTGTTCCTCCCTTGCAGAGCGGCCGTGTTATGTCCCCCTTGCAGGATTGTTTGATCCAGGGTGTGAAATAAACATGTGTGTGTCCAATGCATGTGCAGATAGGCACACTATGTGCTGTTCCAGCTACTACCACTTTTATTTTACTTTTTAAAAAGATTTATTTGTATTTATTTATGCATACAAGAGCTGGGGTGTAGGCCAGAGGTGTGGGGGGTGAGAGGATTCACCAGAGACAGAGTGGGGAGCAGAACAGGTGGATCCATTGAATACACTGCTGAGGGGAGCAGCGGGTGAAACAGGAGAGGACTGCTGTGCCGTGTGGGTCAGCTCCCTGGCCGGCAGGGGATCGATCGAACTCATGCTGCAGTGGCTGTGGATAGCGTCACAGTGCTGTACTTAACCCCCTGAGCCACCAGGGAGGCCTACTAGCACTATTAAAGGTTTAGAGGGAAGAGCAGCCAGACCTGGGTCCACGTTGAGGCCCCCCACTTCCTTACTGAGCCCCAGATTCCTCATTTGTAGTGTGGGGAAGATCAGTTCTGTGCCATAAGCATTGTGAGGATTCAGTGAAAAGAACTGGCATGAAGTAGGCACCTTAAGAGTAGCAATTGCTAGAATGATTGCATTATCACTATTATTATTATTATCATTATTATGCCATATGATACCTCAACATTTACATTCAGCAAAAGAGCCATAGTAATTCAAATTATCACAAATGGGGGCAGATTGGAGTGGGGGGTTGGCTGTAGCTCATTCAGTGGGGGAACCTCTAAAAGAAAGCATATGAAAATGCCTAATCTTTCCAAATTTTATAAGAATCCATAAGAAACGCTTTGCTGCATCCCCACTCGGGGTCAGAAAAGAGACTTGCAAATGGAGCATAAACTTGCTAGTTTCATAGGGCATCTGCTCCTGACCTGGATTTGGGGGGATGCAGGGGTGAGGGAGGAAAATGTCTCCACCATGGGGCTGACTTACAGCCTCCCCTGCCTGCTGTGAAGCAGCCTCTGAGAGCTGCTGGCATCCACACCCCTTGGGTTTTCCCTGGTGTCGGCAAATGGTACCAGCCCTGCCTCCACCTTCTCACCCCCAAGCCCCCCTCTTCCATTCCCAGAGACTTGGCTGGCTCCGAAGCTTCCAGACAGAGGAGCTAAACACGTTAGCCGACAGACTAGCAAGACACAAAAGGCGGCAGGAATCAAATAAAAGGAAAACGCAGCAGTCACAGGTCAGTCCTGTATAAATATTTATGCTGGAGCAAAAGTTGGTGCCTGAGTAATGACCTTGTGGCTGGTATTAATAGAGATAATGTGTGTCTCTAGAACATGCCGCCAGAAAGAGGGGCGGGGGCAGGGTGGGGGCTGCAGAGCCAGAGCGGGAGGTTATAAATCTCAGTGCCAAGCCCCAGCCCCAGCTGACCTTTATACCTTCCTCTCCCGTCCCCTCCAGCGACCACCCCCTCCACCCACCGCCTCTGCATCTTCAAATCTATTTTCTCTCCTTGGCCATCACGTCCCCAGATAGACGCTCAGCCCTGAATTAGCCATCTCGGGCTGGTTCCTGGGATTAGTCAAGCCCGTAGCCTGACATTCTGCTGGGTACACAGTTGGGGCTTAATGAAGGTGAGGGACAGTGAGTCTGGTGGTGCCCCAAATGCAACCCAGTTTCTGCTGCTCTTTACAGGCCCCAAAGAGGGAACCGATTTGCTCTCTGGACGGACGTCCTGTCTTCCTCTCCCTTCTGCAGTGCAGGCAGCCTCCACTCTGTGGCAACTCAGAACTCTCGAAATGCAAATCTGACCATACCTCTCTCTCTCCCCTGCCCAAATTCTTGCAGTCGCTCCATGCTCTTGAAATCAAATTCAAACTCTTGCATACACTGTCTTGGAGGCTTTCTGGACTAGTTCCTGCTGGCCTCCTAAGCAAACAGCTCTACTCCTGACCCCCCATAGTACTCCCCCTGCCGGAAATACTAAGGCGCTTATAATTCCCAAGAAGCCACCCTCCTTTGCACACCCAGGTCACTGGTCTTCGCATGTTTCTTCCACACCTGCGTGCTCTGACTGCACTTCTTAATCCACCCACTTCATCTGCATCCTCTCTCAGTCAAACCCCCCCCCTCCAGGAAGCCCTCCCTGCCTTCAATGCCCCTTTTATTTGTTCCCATAGCAACAGGCACCCGTCATTGTCACATCACTTATCCTGTTGATTTGTCTCTCTCAGTCCTTTAAGACTCCGAGTGCCCTGACAGTTACAAGCTGGTCTTGCTACATCTTCACACACAACTACCCAAAGCCTGGCATAGTAGGTCCTCGGCAAGCGTTTGTCAAGTGAGCCACAGGGACAGGCCTCGCCCGCCTTCTGCTAGATAAATGAATGGGCTCAGATTCCTCATCTAGAACACAAGAAAAGCTTGTGTCCTTGGTGTCTGGAAAATTCCCGCCAGTCCCCAGGTAACCGGGTGCCCAGACCTCTCAGCGGACGGGATGCCATTCAGAGGCAGGTTTCCCAGTGTCGCTGGGAGGAAGGGACCCTCACTTAGTCAAGGAGAAGGAGAGCATAAAAGGAAAGATCAGCTTTGCTCAAAAGGCTTCCGAGGCAGCTTTCCAACTGGAAGATGCAGACATGGGACCTGAAGGTGAAGGATGTGTGGAAGGTGGGGTCCAAGCCACCCCGTCTCACTACCCAGTACCATCTCCCCAGGCAGGGAGCCACAGAGAGCGACTTTCCTGCAGGAAATTGGAGGCCTGAGGCCTCTGCGCCTTCAGCCCTGCTAAAGCAAACCTGCGATTAAACTTGAAGACTTCACAGCTGAAACCTGTGGGGAAGCCCTAAGTCCTCACGGCCTGGGCTATTTAAGGTCTGTGCCGTGACGGAAAGGAGCTAAGACTCAGCTGGCACCTGTGCGCCTGGTCTGCGGCTCCCTTTCTGCTGCGGGTAGAACACAGGAGGCATCATCGCCATTTTCCAGATGAGGCAACTGAGGCTGGCAAGGTGAGAGGCCAGATTTGGCCTCAGACCGTGTGGGCCTGCTCGCTCTCTCCCTTCTACAGCCATTGCCTCCACCAAGAGGGCCCCCCCCTCTGACTGTCACCCTCCATCACATGGCACCAAGGCTTTCTCTACTCCGTCTCCCCAGTCCTGCCCACCCGGGGACCAGGAGCCAGGCTTGCTGACCACGGACAGCCATTACTCCTAGTCAGCAGCCCCTCATCATAAATCATAGACAGTGGGAGAATGGAAAGCGAGTGTTGAATGGGGACGGAGTTTCTGTTCAGGTGAGGAGAAGGTTCTGGAGATGGCAGTAGTAATGGTGACAGAACAATGTGCATGGATTTAGCGCCACTGAATGCTATGCTTACAAATGATTAAAATAGTCAATTGTATGTTAGTGTATGTTGCACCATTTTCTTTTAAAGTCAAAGAGACAGTGGAAAGAGGTAAAGCCTAATAGAAGGAATAAAAAAGACAGGCTGGTGGAGAAGGGAGTTAGGAAGAAGGGAGTCCAAGAGGAGGGTGTGCAGGGAGACAGGACCACCTCAGCCGCTAGGTCTCCCATGCCTTTTCTTTGAGACAGGACTCTTAGCACGTCTGTGCCGGGAACCCACCTCTGGACGTGGGGAGAATGCAGGCGCAGCCCCGACCCCACACTCCTGAGAGAATGACGGACATCGCTACCAGCACCCAAGGGTGCCACTCGGCTGCTGCTCCAAACATCTTCACTAATTTCAGGCTCAAAGAAGGAAAAAGAGAAAAAGAGCCATTGGGTGTTTTCAAACGTGCTTGTCCCTCACAAACATCCCCGAGGAGAGAAAGCCACAGCAAGATTTTGCACACCAAACTTCACCCGCCACTTGTCCGTAATGGAGATTTATTTTTGGTGTTAATAGAACGCGAAGCATCCAAGAACAATGATCCCTGTGTCACCGTCTCAAGGCTTGGCACGAATTTGACTTGGAAAATCACTGTGTCAAGCAAGTTCCCTGACGAGCTCGAAACAAAAGGGAGGGTGGTTTACAGCGGCTAGAAGTGGAACCAGAATAGGCGAGACCCCGAAGCCACCTCCCCAGCCCTCAGCCCCTCCCCCACCCGTTCCTGTCCTTTCCATCCCTCTGAGCTCCCCTCCCTGGCCTTCCCTCCCTCCATAACTTCCCTCCCTCCTCCACCCCATTCTTTAGCTTCCCTCTCCCCTCCTATCCTCTCCCCTCCTCCTCTCTCTCCTCCTACCCCTGCTGCTTTTGTCTGCCCCCAATCAGCTTCATCACCCCCAGCTCTGTCACTGCTCCATTCCCTCAGCAAGTCGCCCTGTGTGGGCTTCCGTCCGCCCCAGCACCACCTTGGTGTCTTGTCCTTCCTCACATTTGGCTCCATTTAGTTCAAATTTCTGAAGGAGAATCTTGTGGAGCAAGGCTCACCCCTACGGGAGATGAGACCTTGTCAGCTGGAAGGCAGGAGGTCAAAAACCCTGACCAGCTGCCCTGGATCAGGCGCCTTCTCCCCTCCGGTTGGGCTGGGGTGGATGACGGGAGTCAGGTCGTGTGACACACAACATGGCGGACTAGAGCGCCAGGACCCGGGCAAGCTGTTTCCCTGGGAAGGGGGTGCAGAAAACATGTCTTCCCACACACACCCCTGTGTAACTGAGGACTGTCAGAAAGGGGAAATGTTTCCAAGAGAGGTCAAGTGGCATCATGGAAACCCACCCAAGACTTGGAATTCAAGACCAAGATTCCTCTCCTGGCTCCTGGGCAAGGCATTTTTCCCTTTCTGAGTCTTAATCTCCCACCCGTTAGATGGAGAAAGTAAAGCTTGCCCTTATCACCTCTAGGGCATGTTCTGCCAATCAAATTAGCTTATGGGTAAGAATATCTTCTTGCAAGTTCTAGATAGACAGACAAAGAGACAGATAGACCAACATCATCATTATTATCCAAGATCACATAGAAGCATTTTATGGAACTTCACTTGGCTAATCTGTGCATCCCTCAAGTTCAGGGTGAGAACTTAATTCTATCAGGAATGAGTCACGGCTTGTCTTTGCTTGTCTTTCATTCTCAACTCTAAATGACAAATTTTCCAAAAGGAGAGGGAAGAGAAAAAATATTATTTAAGGGTCAACACATGGCAGGCTCTTGTGACATAGGGTAGTACTTATCTCTCATAGACCCACGAGACAGTTATCATCCCTACATCATGAGATCACACAGTTAATACATAGACATACTGGGATCCAAACTCCAGGCTGTTTGACTCCATCCCATTGATCCCCCCATCAGCCAGCTTTCATGAAGCATCGTCAAGGTTTCCCTCCCCTGCTGGGCACTGCTCCCCTGACCCCATTCTCTCTGCCCTTCCTGGGACCATCAATACTTAATGCCTTGTGCTGTCACATTCGTAGCTGTGAAGGATCCAATTGTGTGGTTGATCTATAATGTAAGGTTAATGCCTAATTAGCTCATTTAACATTTCTTTCATGGATAATTCACAATAGGTCATTAACAAAAGCCAGGGCAAACGGAGGGGCATGTTCATTGCCATAAATCAGAGGCCTAAAAACATCATAGAAAGAGGAAAATGCATGTATTATTCAGGTCAAACAAAGAGCCAGATCTGCAGAAGGCTCCTCAATGCTCCTCTGACCCTGAGGTCAAGGGACCAAGTGCAAGGCTGGAAGGATATTTGCTAATAGCAGAAATGCACTGCCCAGGGTCTGGAGGGGAGGCACATCTTTTGGTGAACATATGGTCACACATCTCATGGTCAAAGTTATGGCTCCCCAGATGGAAGAGGTCCTTTCAAAGACCAAATAATACATACCTATGAGATCATTAATAACTTACCATCTATAGAGCATCCACTATGTGCCAAGCCACATGCATATATGTGTGTGAGCGGGTATTTCTGTGTGTGTACATATTCCATGTATCAGTCAGCTACTGCTGCATAATAAGTTAACCCCAAACTCAGTGGTTTTTCAAGATTCTCTGTCTCTGTTGGGTGGTGCTGCTGGTCTGGCCCAAGCTTATCTGATCTCAGCTGGCTGGGTGCTCTCCAGGATCTGTGTTCCTGTTTGCTAGTTTGACTAGAGGTTGCTAGTATAGTTTGACTTCACTCATGTATCTGGGTATTGACTGACAGTTAGGGTGACTGCACCACATGTCTCTCATAGTAAAGTCAAGTTTTCAAGAGCTAGAAACACACAAGATCTCTTGAGACTTAGAACAGGCATGCAGTCCTTTGCAGCATTTCATTGACCCAATGCCACTAGCCCAGCTGAGATTCAGGAGTAGAGGCAATGGACTCTACCTTGGGTTGGAAGGAGCTGAAAACTTGCTGCACGGGGAGAGAAGGGGTAGAGAAGCATAGTCACTTTTGCAGTTACTCTGAGACAAACCATTTCTTCCTTACAACAAATCACTTATCCCTTGCTCCAGAAAATATTTGTTGAGTACCTATTATGTACCAGACACCATTTTGGGAACTGAGGACACAGCACTGAACAAGAGAAACTACCTATTCACATGACTTAATTTCTGTGGAGGAAAAAGACAAACAGCAAACAAGTGAATAAATACATATAGAAGATACTTTTAGATGTGATAAATGTAATAATGAAAATATAATATAGTGACAGCCTAGGAGGTGCCTAAAGGAATTTTTGAGAGTAGTCAGGGAGGGCCTCTCTGAGGAGGTGACATTTGACTTGAGACATAAATGATGAAAAGGAACTGGTAATGAAGGATTAGGAACAGAAAATTCTATCAGGAAGAAGAGCAGTGCAAAGGTCCTGAGGCAGGACTGCTTCAATGACTAGAAAGAAACCAGTGAAGCTGGAGTGTAATGAGAAGTGGGCATTGAATGATGTCCAGGGGGTAAGCCAATCTTTGGAGGGAGGCATGAATACTTCTGAGGAAAATAAAACTTGAAGAGGTAAAGTGACTCCCCCAAAGAAGATCATGAAAATGGCTAGTAAGTGGTTTGAATCTTTATTCAGGATTTGAACCTGGCATCATCTGAGCTCGAAGTTCACACTTTCTCCATTATTCTATTTTCCCTTATGGAATAAGAACCAAGCTGGGACTTTTTCATGTAGGTGACAAAGACCTCAGCCATGAAAGAGTCTCACACAAGAGTCCCTGGTGGATTTGATGATGGCTAAAACCGGATGCTCCTGCTCATCCTGCACAACCTCACCTTAGGTTGACTCTGTCCCTGCTGCTCTTTAGATAGCTGGCAGACAAGCCCACATACCACAGGGTTCCTGAGCCATTGACCTTCAGCAGCTTGTGACCAATTGTCTGCCCAGTGTGACCACTTCTCACTGACTCCTTTTTTTCCAAATGGTTCCATTTTTCTCACCATCTTTTTCTAAGGCAGAACCTCCCTGCCTGCTGACCATACTCCACCAGGAATTTCTAAAATCTTCACTGTAGAAGCATTTCTAGAAGCTGGAAAGAAAGACAAGAGGGAGAGACATTGGCTGACAAACCCTGTTCCAGCTCCAGAAATTCTACTCCAAGAAATCAACTGTCCTGTTTGTTTGCCAAACCTGCCTAAGGAGCTGTGTTTTTAAAAATATGAGATCCCTGTATGCCAGCTATTTGAATAGAGCACCTCCTGTGTGGCAAGGACTGAGCGAGGGAATGAGGTAGACCAGGAAGCTGGCCCATAGGCTGTGCGGGGAACAGCAATGAACTGGAGAAATGGAAGACATGTGACGTGATGATAGAAGCACATGAGATGCCAAGTCACTAGGGCCATCAAGTTACAATCTATGAGTGTATCCAATGAACACCTTGCACACCTTCAATTTATGTAATGTTATATGTCAAACATATTCAATGAGAAAAATTCCATAGGAAGTGGGAAAACTATAGGGATTATACCTAAAGAGAGAAACCAATTACTGTACAAGAATGAACAATGATATAAGAAAGTAAATAAATATATTGAAAGAAAAAAAAAGAAAAATTCCATGGGAAAACAAAACCAGACAAATGAAGATTACTGAGGAGGAGGTAAAAGGTCATGGGAAGAACTCTGGGATAAGACCCTGTGGGAGCAAGAACTTGACCGTAATGAAGAGAGCCCCACAGCTTCGTGAGGGAACAGGAGGAGTGTGCTCAGAATTTTCCAGAACCTTAGGGAGACCAGTGTGGCTGAACAGGGGAAGGGGAGTGGGGGAGAAGAGATGAGGTCAGAAAGGTCAGAGTCCAAGACTTTGAGGACTTTGGCTTTTTCTAGGGGTGAGAAAGGAGGCCCTGGAAGGTTCTGGGCAGAGGAGACACACCATGTGTTTCAAAGTGCTCTCCACCTGCTGTGGCAAAGGTTGTTGCATTTGCTCATGTGAGAGGTGATGGTGGCTCAGATTTGGGGGTAACAGGTGAGAAGTGATGTTAACATGAGCAACAAAGACAAGTGACAAATACACACACAGAGAACAATTTGAGATGGTGGGTAGAACTACAAAGGACAGGTGTTAGATACTCAAAGTATCACAGGGAAACAGGTTGTCTGTTTCTTGGGGTTCGGGGAGCAAAAGATCCAGCAAGGAACACTTCCCAGAAGAAGTGGCATATGAGCTGCTACTTGCAAGATGGATCAAATTTGTTCAATGAACATGAGGAAAAGGATATTGCCTCTAGCACAGGGAAGAGCATGAGCAAAGGTCCTGGGGCAGGAAAGTGATGAGAAAGAGTCACCCACTGGATGATATTAACAACACGCTCTCCTGTGAGGCGCTGCCCTGTTTGTTTGCCTCTGAGATAATCAGTGATTCAGACACCCCAGTGCCAGAGGTCCACACTGGCTCCACGTTGCTGTCACTGCTATTTTCTACTCCTCTATAGATAGGGGGGACCTAGACCTCCCCACCTGGCAAATGAGTAATGAGGATGGCTCAGACCAGCGAGGTTGGAGTGAGATTAATAACGTGACTTTGTGGAGAGGGGCCTAAGGCCTAAGGTAGTCTTCTTTGTCCCAGAACCCCACCTCTGTAGACAACCACGGCTTTCGTGAACTAAGCAGGTGTGGGGATGGCAGGATGGCCCCTCCAAAGGGGGAATCGAGATTAAGCACATAAGCTGGCCTTTTAAAAGCTTAGTGGGCCTTTCCAATTGGATCTCAAATGGACCACACTTGAGAAATTAAATAAACAGCATTTGTCAAGGGCTTTTGTGGGCTCCCAGCTGTATTTATTTATAGGTTGGTCTGTTATTTATGGGCGCTCGTGCTCCCTATAAAAGCTTTGTCGGAGAGAAGTGGCAGGAGGAGGCGGAGAGCTTTAATGCTTCCTTGGACACTTAAGTGTTCAGTCCAAGGAGTTCAAACAATGAGCATGTGCTGCCTTTGTCCCGCAGAAGCTGGGCGCTGGAACCCTTCAGGTTGGATGGCGTTCCCGGGGAGGATGGGTCGCCTGGACCACCCCCCGAAGAGTCAGGGGTCCCCTTTGAGACCTTTGAGGGTCAGTTCCCAGACAAAAGTTGAAAATCAGAGAGGGGCCACATCCTGGGGTGGCTGTGACCGTGACTCCGTGCGAGGAAGGCCCAGCAGCTGTGCATTGAGATTGCACCGGCAGCTCCACACTCTAAGTCCACACTCTGTAGAGGTTGTTCGGTGAATCCTAAATGGCTATCTGCTGGCCCCTTAGTCGTGAAACTGAAAGATCAGCAGGACCTCAAGATGTCACTGGGGTGTCTTAGTCAAAAAAAAAAAAAAAAAAAAAAAGGGCCTTAGATTGGTCTCTGTGGAATTCCTCCAAGGCAGAGTCACAAGCACTAGGACAAGGCAGAAGAGGGAGCAAGGAGATCCCGAAGGAGGGGCCAGGAGGCGATAAGGGAAAACCCTCCACGCAGAAAGAGATGCTCGCTGCCACTTTCTCAGTGAAAGTGAGGAATTAGAGACTCCATTATCAGCATTACAGGGACAGCCTTCCTTTGATGAGATGTTGCAAATTTGTTCATAAAAACTATAATACAGAAATGTCGGTGTTAAAATACACCAGGAAACTGCAGGCTACTTACAGCATTACCTTTAAGGATCACAAGAATGATGCCTTTTTTTAACTACTAGAGAAAAAAAAAGACAGTAATGGAAACACTCCAAAATGCTCAGTGTGGTGATGTTTGGACAGAAGAACTAGATTAATTTTTTCAACTTCATCTATTTTCTAAATTTCCAAATTTTGTTTAAAAGCTGTGAGTCAGTTTGATCATGAAAAACTAATGATTAATCATTTCATAAACAAGAGGTGTTCTCCTACAGCAAGGAGCTCTTTCAGAGTGCTCCAAGGAGAGCTATCCACTGGGTAATTTTTTATTAGTGCTATTACAGAAAGTGTTAAGATGTTCATAGCTTTATAATTGTTTTATTGCTATGGCAGTAAGAGAACGGGCCACCCAAAAATATCAGAATCACCAGTTCATTCTTTTGGTTTTTTTCAGGGCTATAAACAAAAATATTTGCTCTTTTTCTGCGTCTCTTTTCTCTTGCCTGGTAGATGTCCCCTTCCTGGGCACCCAACCCTCCCCCCCCAGTACTTCCCTTCTCCCCAAAACCTGCTTTGTGCATTTGCCCTCTTTCCTTGTGACGGAGCCCCTATAATCTTCCTTTGTGCCCACAGCCTTAGTCCCTTCCCCGTGAAGCCAGCTAGGATGAAGAGGTAAAGCTCAAGGGGACCTGGGTTCACCTCCAGGCTTGCCACTTTCAGCCAGGCACCTGGGGCAAGTCATTTAATTGCTCCCAGGTTCCACAATGACTTAAATGAGGTGGTGATAACAGCAAAGCAAGAGCAGTCCCCCGGTGATGGGCCTACTGTCTCAGCCCTTGGCACACAGGAGATCTGAACCAGCATAACCAACCATGGGGCTGCTATTTGACAGAGCAGAGGACAGACCCACAAGCATCTGAGCCCACTCATGGGGTGCACCTTCTCTCCTGATGCAAACTCCCCACTGCTGCGTCATTTTTACACCAGTTTTCTAAAGAACATAAGGGTAGGGCCTCCCTGGTGGTTCAAGGGGTTAAGCACAGCACTGCGAAGCCATGGGCAGCCACTGCAGCACGAGTTTGATCCCCGGCCAGGAGGTGACCCACATGGCACAGCAGACCTCTCCTGTCTCACCCGCTGCTCCCCTCAGCAGTGTACTTCGGTCAATCTGCCTATTCTGTTCCCCACTCTGTCTCTGGTGAATCCTCTCACCCCCCGCACCTCTGGACTGTACCCCAGTTCTTGTATGCATAAATAAATAAATCTTAAAAAAAAAAAAAAAAAGAAACTATATTCTCAGGCCTGGGCCTCCTAGCAGATGGGAGATGTTATAGTCTAGCAGAACCAAGCGGCCAGATTGGGGGAGAAAAGGAAAGTGGGGACCTGGAGACCCACATCTGTGAGTGGTTTGAGTTTGAAGGGAGCACGTTCTGCTGGGCATGAGGGTGGGGGAGGGGCTGGGCAGTTGGTTCCCATTAAGCTCAGTAGCTGAGAGCCCCGACTGTGAATCCAGGCTCCTGGAGGCCCAGCCCCAGAGTCCGGGTGTGGCCTGAGAACTCTCCTCCTCCCGCTGATGCAGGGGACCCCATGGCTCCTCTGGACCTCCAGAGAGAGAAGTAGCCAGGAGGCCTCAAGACTCTGAGCCCTCCCCGCCGCTGCCGCCCCATTCTCCAAGGCCCCAAATTAGGAATTCACATGACAGACCAATTATGTCCCTGAAAGAGTGGTTACAGGCCATGGGGTAATTAGTGACATTTTTAAAATACATTTCGACCACACAAAACCATGTTTACACAATGTTATGGGATAGGCTGCAGACCACAGAAGTAAAGAGAACTCTGCAAAGGCAGAAAAAGTCTGGCTCTGGAGAGTGAAGGACAATGGGGGCTTCTCGAAGGCTCTACTCAAGAGTTGCTGGTCAGTTTCCCTGACTCCTGGAAGCTGAGCACCTACGTGTGCCAGCACTGCCCAGGGAGCTGTATGAGGGGCCTCAAGTCCCCAAACCTCATCCAACTTTACTTACAGTGCTGCATGGCCTCTGTCTAGTGCCTCCGACTCTGGACCAAATCATGGAGTCCTGGTCTCTGGAGCAAAGTCTCAAACTCTCACCAAGCTCCAGCACACCCCTGGCTGGAAATGCTTTGCCCATTCCTTCCCAGCATCCAAACAAACACTTTTCAGTCTTAAAGGCGCAGGAGGAAAACTCCCCAGAGCTTCTGGCCCTCCAAAGGACTATCCAGCATCTCTGTCTGCAGAGCCTGCCTCTAACATCAACACCACCCATGCCTGCTATCTTGAGGCTATTTTATGTGCTTACTTCCCTGCTCGGATCCTATTGCCCCCAGTCTGATACGGGGTAGACCCTCCTTCACTATTTCATTCAGTGGACAAGTCATTAGCATGATCCTTGCCTGGCTCAGAGCACTAAAATAGGCCTGTGACCAGGACACAAGGTCCCTGTCCTCAGGCAGCATGAACAAGTAAACAGCATGAGGGCCTCCCTAGTGGCACGAGGGGTTAAGACGCAACCTATGAAGCTGTCCGCAGCCACTGCAGCACGAGTTCGATCCCCGGCCAGGGAGCAACCCACATGGCACAGCAGACCTCTCCTGACTCGCCCGCTGCTCCCCTCAGCCATGTATTTCAATCAATCTACCTGTTCTGTTCCCCCCTCTATCTCTGGTGAATCCCCTCACACACACACACACACACACACACGCGCACACGCACATGCATGCACCTATGGCCTGTACCCTAGCTCTTGTATGCATAAAAATAAAATAAATCTTTAAAAAAAAGTAAACAGCATGAACAAGTAAACATAAAGGAAAGCTTCATAGTGAACAATACTAGAAAGCAGATGAACCAGTTACACAATCTAATGGCGAGTGACTTGTGTGAGGGGGATATCCTGATTTTAGGGGGTCTGTGAACCACACGAGCAGGTCTTCAGCAATCAAGGAACTCAAGTCTGCAAAGACCTCAAGAAAGAGTTTCAGGAGGCAGGAACAGCAGATGCAAAGGTCCTGTGGTAGAAACAGATCTAACTCTTTCAGGAAAGGAAGGCAATCATGGCTGCAACAAAGTGAGACAGAGAACCGAGGAGATGAGGCAGGCAAGGAAGACATTGCCAGACACAGACCAGGGCAGGAGGTCCCAGCACATGGTAAGGGCAGGAGGTCTACGTTTATTCCAAGTTAAGTCAAGTCAAATCAACAGATAATCCCCCTTGGAGGGGGGAGTCCAGGAACTGAACTGCCGATGGCTGGTGTGAGGAGCTGGTTGTTTCTATCTCTTGCGAGCATCACCAGCCTCTTCCCAGCCTGTATCAATTAGGCCACTGATTTCATCACTCCCAACTTCAAAAGGGGCAAAATGGCAGGGAATTTACAAAGGACAATAAAGCCAGTCCATGGCAGGCTGCAAGTCCATAAACTTTTACCAGCCTCTCAACTGCCCAAGATCCATCACTCCTGCCTCGCCACCAGAGTCCTGCCTTTATCTGCAGCCAGCACAATAAAAGTAGTTTTTTAATAGAATCCCACAGCACCTGGGAGAAAACCCCTGGAAACAATATTAGCTGCATGGAATCAGTCTTATCTGGGATGCCCAAGGCTGTTACTGGGGGTGCCCGATCACAGTTCCAAGTACCAATCATCAGTGTTCAAAGGCTCCCAACTCCTCACCCCGCCCCTGGGGCAAGCCCTTGTCCCTTTCTGCCTCTGTTTCCCTGTTAAAAATGATGGGTCTGGGTCATGGATTGGTGCCTCTCTGTTCTCCAGATCAAAAAGGAGACAAACAGCTCTTAAGGGCGCCAGAGAATTGACTGGTGACCCGTCATCGGCCAGCCCGTGGGAGTTAGCCCCTCACACACTGCAAGAGGCCTCATGAATCCTCCAGTTCCGGTGGAAGCCAGGTGGCAAATACGAATCAAGAACATTTTTCAAAACACTTGAATCTAGGAAACATGCCCCAGAATGCAACGATGTAGCTCAGTGGTTCTCAGCTGGAACAATTTTGCACCCACTCACCCAAGGGACACTTGGCAAAGAAGGCACAGGTGTGTGGCTGTCCCTCCCGGGGGAAGTAGGTACAGCTGGAGGCTAGTGGGGTCCTCTCCTGCACAGCCCCCTCCCCAGCCCACATCCTGATCCAGCCAAAAGTCAAGAGTGACAGGACTGAGAAACCACCACAGGAGGAACGGCTAGACCTGCGGTGTTGTTCCAGGAGATGCAGAATGACATGTTCAAAATTCAAAATACCTTCAAGCCAGACTAAAGGGAATGAGCTCCTGAATGCGTGTTGAGCTCACACAAAAGGATTCGATCGGCCAGAGGAAGGGCAGCAGCGCCTGGAGATAAGTGGCTGCTGGGTTCAGGTCTCACCTCTTCCCCATCCCTGTTTACTGATCTGATAACCAGGAATGGGAGTCCGCCCTGTCCAGGGGTTGTAGGGGGGAGGGGATCTTTTAACACCCCAGGGGAGGACTCGAGCACAGCGGTGTCCATCTTTCCTGGCCCCTATAGGCATTTGAGTTTTTCAACCTCTGAAGACAACACAGAGAAGCAGCCAGGCCTGACAAGGCGAGCTGGCATCACTCTAGACTCTGATTTTGATGCTCAACTAGAATTACGTGGTGAAAGCCCCAGTGAGGGCCTTGATTTCATGCTTTCTCAGAGACGCCCTGTGCTGAGTATCTTATGAGATTATCTCATTTCAGCTTCCCAACTTCACAGCTTCCTTCAGGTGCATTTAAACATCCTCCCTATTTTACAGAGGAAGAAACTGAGGCTCAGAGAAGGTGGTCACTTGCAGATCAGGAAGGGGTGCAGTGAGTTTCCACACCAGGAGGGCCTGATGCCAGCCCCCAGGACCCCGTCCTCCATTCTCGCAAGCGCTTGTGTTTCCAGGTTTAAACAGGCACGCCTGAGGCCAGCTTACATGTCCCGTGGGGCTACGGGGGACAATGTCCCCTTGTTCCTGGTGCTCAGCCACAGTTAGCACCGAAGTCCCACATTCTCTGCCCTCGGCAAACCTTGGGGTCAAGGTTGACAGCTGGGTCCTTGCTTCCCTCTGGGGCTCCAGGTCTGATTAGGGAGAGGTTAAGAAGGTGAAAATTCAGCCTTGTAAGTTCTGCCACCCAATCATTGCTAATGGGCTCTTCTCCACGCTTCTCTCACCCACTGAAAACAGATGGGGTTGGGTTAAATGTCTCCCAAAAATCATCGATGGTCCCAGTGTGGAGCCCGCTCGTCCTCACAGAGCACTGCAGGGGCTGTCCAGGCTGAACGACCCGCTCTCCCCGTCCAGCTGTGTGACCTTGGGGACATGACCCACCGCTCTGAGCCTCAGTCGCCTCAGCTGTAAAAGGTGGAGTGTGGCGGCAGCTCAGGGCACAGGGCTCAGGCAGGGCTGTTCACAGGGCTCCCCGGAAGTGACTGGAAGTATCTGGGAGTGTTAGGTCAATGCTCACTTACAGTCCATCTGTGTCATTCAGCAACTATGAACTTGACACAAAATCCTCTTGACTTTTTCCTCGCTCTGAGAAAAAGCCCAGATTCTAAATCTGAACGAATTAAAAACTCAACCCCTTCCCTTCTGAAGTCGAGATTAAAGAGGGAGAGGCGGGGCAAGAGGGAGAAGCCATGCTCGCTCTCCAGCTCACAAGCCAAAACACACAGTCCACCCTGCACCGCCAGCCATAAATCCATCACTGGGGAGGGCACTTCCCCGCTGGCATGGTGACCGTTTGGGGTTCTGTACAGTATCCCCGAACAACTGGCTGTAATTACCAGCTGGATAATTACACCTCCCTCGAATGCCTCTCGGCTCGGCAGCAGGGAACAGCATAAGCAAAATCCTTCCTGCTTCCCCACAAGCCTCCCTGCCTCCCAGCCCAGCCAGCCTGGGGAAGTCCCTGCCAAGATCCACTCCCCCAGGAATAAACTGCCTCCCTGGGCTGAGTGTGCCAATGCCTTAAATTGTTTTATGTTTTTTGTCTCTATGAATTAGCAGCCATTAAGAGAAGGCTGCCCCAGAACACACAGCACAGAATAGATTGGGTTACAGATGGATGGGGAGGTTTCTTGTGGCTTTCTTCTTTCCCCTCAAACAGCAAGCATGCATGTTATTTTTCCTTTTTGCAGTTGCTGGAATGGGGTTCTTGGAGCCCAAAGAGTGTAAGAAGCACATCCGCCTGGGTGTAGGGGGAGATGCTCTCACTATAAACAGCCCAGGCCAGGCAATGGGGTTTGGCCCGAAATCCCCCCTCGCGCGTACATATCACAGGCGCCTTCACGAGCCTGGACTTGCAGGCTGGGCAACCTGGCGGGAGGAGATGCTATGAGATGGTGGCTGCGTCCCTGTGAGCCTCCTTCCAGGTGCCCAGCCAGGGCCCTGGGGGCCAAGGTCCACCACTTTCCCACTGCCCCAACCCTTGCTTGGGCCTGTAGATTCCAAAGTTAGAGACCTGAGCACAAACCCTGCACCATCTTCCCTTCCCACGTGAGCAAACCTTATGTGCCTCCATTTTCTCATCTGCAAACTGGGGACAATGGCACAAGCTCATGGGCTGGTTGTGAGGATTCAGTGAAGTGACATTCAGCAACTCATGGGCATATTTACACCTGGTAAGTCATAGCTGCTAGTGCCATCACTTAGCCCCTCTGTGCCCCAGTTTGCACAAGTTCCAAATGAATGGAGGCTTGAGGCGGAATTGTTATGAGGGTTAATTGAATTATATTTTATTTATCAGACACCAAAGAGTGAGTGTTTTGTGTCCAACACTGTGCTGAACAGTCTATAGATATCATCTCACTAGATCCTTATAATGACTTGGAAAGCTCAGCATTATTTGAAAAATGAGGAAACTAGACTCAGATAAGAGAATATACTGCTCAAAAGCTGTCAGACCAGCAAGCCATGTCCTTAAAGTGTGCCTCCTTTTAGGATGAGACTGTCCTGGCACTTATCAGAGGTTGTGCTTGCTTCTGTTCCATGCTCTTCAAACAAACTTGAGTCTAATTTGATTTTTCTGTCTCAGGATTGGGAAGCCCAAGGGAGTAGACTCCAGAGCATATGATAAGAAGAAAAAAAAAGGTGCATCGTAAATTACCCTACTTGAGCCTGTTTTCTATCTCAGTTTTGTGACAATTAGGTGAAGCACTATCATTTTCCCAGATTCTCATCAACTTAGTTAATTGATCAAATCAAAATTCTGGGGGATATTGACCTCACAAAAGAACTGCTGGCACCATCCCTACCATCATCAACCTCATCATCAACATCACGACCACCATTATCTCCGTCACCATATCCGTTCCCACCACCACCACCACCATCATCTCCACCACCTCTACCATTACTGCACCACCACCATCACCACCACCATAATCACCATCCTCACCACCTCTACTTCCATCACTACTTCTACCTTCATCAATACCATCTCCACCATCTCTACCATTCCCACCACCACCACCACCATCACCGTTAACAGTATCACCACCACCATCTCCAGCATACTACTGTTAGGGGGAAAGGATGTCCTGAGCTAATCCCATGCAGGCTTTGTGGACCCCACCCCAACTCCAGACCTAAGCCATCAGGACATTGGGAAAGACAAATCCCATCACCACCAAAGGGAAGGTGGCTGGGAAGGTGGCTGAGGGTGGAGTTAAGCAGCCAGGTTGGATATAAAAACCAGACACATGGGCCTTGGGGGTCTCTCGCTCTGTCACTCGCCTCCTGGCTTCATGGCCCCTGGCTTGCAGCCAGCTCTCAGAGCGCCATTTGGGATTCAAGATCGGCGGATCGGGTAGGACTCAATAAAAACTTTGTCTCCCACTTTTCTCCCTGAGCTGTACATTTCCTCATTTCCCCTTCCCTTGTGAATAAACCTTTTATGAACCTTTCACATGTGCCTGCAGTAGAGCATTGATAAGTCCTTTTAAGCACGCGGGTGAGGACCCACACTCAGGCACCCCGTTTTGTATCGGGGCTGCCCTATAACACTACCATCACCACCACTGTCATCTTTACCGCCTCCATCATCACCATCACTACCTCCATCATCAGCACAAATTCCACTTGTACCATTACCATGCAATCCACCACCCCCACCCCCAGAATGTCTTATTCAAATAAAATCCAAACTATGGAAACAAGGAAAAGCGCAGTTGAGGGCAACAGAATGCGTGAATGAAAGTCATGGAGATAAGGCTCAAATTGTGACCCCCAACATTATCTCCCAAAGCAGGAAACTTTTCCCCCAATGCCCAGCTTCATTTACAACATCTGAGCCAGAGTTTCAGCCATGCCAGATGTATGTTAAAGACAGGAAGAGATCACAGATGCAGACATCATGGCCACAGCATGATGTCTGCGGAAAGAAAATGGATCTTAGAGTCAAGAAAAATTGGGTTTGGATCTCATTCTACCACTTACAAGCTGACCTCTCTGACCCTCAGTTTCCTCATCTGTAAAATATAGATAGTGATGCCTGCCTTACAGATTGCTTGTGAAGGTCAATCGCGATCCCATGAGCCCAGCGGCAGAACCGCCCCTGGCACCGATTAGGCTCTCGATAAATATGATAAATATACTACCACATTATTAAACCCCAGGTCACTACGGAGCCTTGTTCCCGGCCCTCTCGCACTGAAAGCAGTTTTAGCAAATGCAAGGTAACTGCTTGCCATCCCAGAGCCAGTGAGAGAAGTTAAGTCAGGAAAAATGAAGACATTTGGAAACTGTACAACGAAGACCTCTTGTTTTCATTGTAAAAGAGAAAATGCTGCAAGTTGCAGCGTGATCAGCTGTACCCGGGAGAGGCACTGCGCTGGAGAGGAACTCTCATGTGAAGGACGGGACCACTGAACTCTCCATGTCATTTGGGGGAGCTCACAAGCCCCATCAAATAAAGTCAAATCTCTCATCTATCGTCACCCTGCTTCTTGCTATATTTTTAAGACTTTTTTTTACTCTTTGGGTCAAAAAGAAAACCCATTCCATGAGCAGAGAGGGAGACTTTCTGTTTTCCTGTGGTTCCCGTCCAGCATGGGTTCAATTTTCTGTGATCAAAGGACTCAGTCCCTAGCACCAGGGGGTGGGGGATGAGGCAAGAAGATGGCGGCAGAGCTGGCAGTGTGCGTCACCTTGCTCCCATTGCTTTGGCACATGAAGTTGATTTCTCTCCAAACGTTGTTCTTTTACTTCTGGAGCCAATGGTGTCTTTGCCTAAAAGGAAATAGAAGGATAAACTCCCAATCCCCCCAAATGGAAAATCATGCATGTGCTTTAAACGAGGGGCTCCGTGTGCCTGGAAACAAAGAGGCAGAAACCAAGGAAGATAAACTGGAGGTTTCCAGCAGTGGATGGGAAAGGTAAAAGGAAGGAAGATGCCAGGAGCTGTGCTCACAGGTCACGGCACTCAACCTCAGGCCTGCCCTTCGTGCTGAGAGCCCATCCTTTCTCACGCATTGCCATGGAAGATTCTTTCACCAGGGCATCTGAGGGAGTGATGTGACCGATGTGACCCGCCTTTTTCCTTCCTTCCCTGCCAGCCAAAAGGACTCAGGCTGTGGACACCCCAGCGCTCTCCGGTTCTCTGCCTTGGAGGATGGGTCTGCCTTTGCTGGACAGTTGGGTCAGGGGAACGAGGAGGCTTTTCCGATGTGGGTGAGAAAAAAGGGAGGGGAACACTGTCGCCAAAAAGAAGAATAGAAAAAGGAAAGTGAGGGTGAGACGTTAAGCCAACTTGCAGTGAGCTGGGGTGGGGTGGGGGAGGGAGGGAGGGGCAAAGATGGGGGGTAAAGGAGACATCCCATGGAGGGAGCTGAGCGCTGGGAGTAGGACAACTCCTGGGCCTCCCTGGGAGAGCCCAAGGTGGAAAAGATTTGGGTAGGTGATGGAGACAGGAGGCGGGGAGAACAAGATGGGCTCTCAGAATCCTTATTTACATCCTGTGAGAATCTACTGGAAGAATGGAATGCATGGGGGCGGGGCTGTGCAGGTTCTTTAAAGGCAGCTTTACCTCAGAAAGGATGCTTTGGAGCCACGGTTTTCATGCAGTTACACATTTACAAACTGATGGTAATTGCAGAGAGCAACTTCTCAAGTATTACTTAAGCTGGCACCCAAGGCTAGTCTCCTGATGAGTTGTAACACCCCAAAATCTAGGACACTCCCAAGATAAAGGAGCATAGCTTTTGCACATGAGGTTGGTTTCTTGCCAAAGGTTATTCTTTTACTTCTGGATTTAATGGGGTCTTATCCTAAAAGAAAACAGGAGGATAAACTGCCTTCTGAATTTAATTAAAATAAACAATCTTGGGCCTCCCTGGTGGCCTAGGGGTTAAGTCTGAGCACTATCCCTGCTAAGGCCTGAGTTCGATCCCCGGCCAGGGAGCTGACCCACATGGCGAGGCAGACCTCTCCTGTCTCGCCTGCTGCTCCCCTCAGCAGTGTATTTCAGTAGATCCTCCTGTTCTGCTCCCCACTCTGTCTCTGGTGAATCCTCTTGCCCCCCACACGTCTGGCCTGGACCCCAGTTCTTCTACTCCAAAAAAAAAAAAAAGAACAAAAAACAAATGTCTTTAAGAAATGCTGGGAACTCAAAATTAAACTTCAACAATGGTCATTAGCCATTTCTAAATGACACTTTTTCCAGATTAAAGGCCAGAGCTGTAGCGTTCTCACTCACCCCTGCCACCTTCAAACTGCATAGTTGTGGGTGACAATAGCCTTGCTTCCTCATCTCAGAACAGGACTGGGGAGAGGGAGAATCCATATTATTCTAAGTTTCATTGTAAGTATGTGTTGAGACCCGAAAAGCACCCAGTATGGTACTGAAATTTAGTGAACGATCCATCCCTGTGAGGATGACCTGGAAGAATCCAGGCCCTTCAGCTTACATTGGCTCTTTGCCTTAGAACACCAGTCAGCCACGCCAGCAAGCCTGAAAAAGCCCTTTGCTTCATAATCCAATAATCCCATGGAACCCTAAGAGGCGAAGGGAAGTGTTCCAAGCCCAACGGGCTATTTTTGGAGATGAAACATCATCCCATTATTTGCAGAAGAAAAAGGGGATGGGGTGGAGCTGTTCTCCTCGTTATCCTAGGGCTACAGTTAATTGCGCCTTGGGGAAGTTTCCATTAGGCAGGAGAGAGGAGTTTGAACATCATAGAGCACAAAGCACCTTTACAATTGTCCTTGATTTATTGCATCTCAGAGGCTGTCTTCTAGCGCCAACCACAATCATGTGGGTCTGCCCGAGTTGCTGCTCATGTAGATTCCAAGGCTCAGCCACAGCCAGGAGTGGGGGACGGTCCTGGATTCTCACATGACCCCCCCCCTCAGTCTGAGTCCGGCCCCCTCTGGACGCCAGGGGGACACAGTTTTCTTTAGAATTTGTTTCTTACATTTGTTCTTTCAAGCTCATCTGACTGCCCGAGAGATCACTTAGGGCAGTGATTTCAAACAAGAAATCAAAGATACCAAAGATTTCTCTTTGGAGCTCATGGTTTGTGGCCCTCCTGCGTGGCCGGAGGAGTGAAGCTCTGGCTTTCTCTGTCATCAGATGAAGTAAATAAAGCAAATGGCTAAGAAGCGTTCTCAAATAAATATTGGTAGAGGATCCCACTGTTCATGTTGGCAGGTGGGGAGGGACTGCTGTTTTCTCCCCAGGCAGAGTCTGATCAGAGACACCCAGAGCCTCCAGGTGACGGACCCAGGTCCGTCGGGACAAAGAGCTCACACTGCTTTGGAAAAGAGGTCAGATCAAGAGAGCGTTCTCTCAACTCACAGCATAAAAACACATAATGAGAATAAGCCCTTCAATGATTGGGTGATTATTATATGAGACAAAGAATCTCATTTAATCCAAGCAGTTTATTAAGGAAACTGAGGTTCTAAAAACAGAAGCAGAATGACCCATCAACCCGACCAGTACATCCAGCAGGAGTGATGGTGGACAGACGCCCTTGCAAGATGAGCACAGAATGTTCCTGGCGTGTGTCTTCATAATAACTGGGCACTCAGCCTGGTATGACACCTAGCAAGAGAAGAATGGATGGCTACACGGTGTTACCGTCATACAATTCCACTGAATACTTTGTCAAAATAAAAAATAAATTCTTGGCAGCAACGTGATGCATCTCACAGATATTGTTCTGAGTGAAAGCAGTGAGACAGTCAATTCTGCGTGGTTCCATCTATGCAAATTTCAAGGACAGGCAAGACCAATCAATGGAAGAGAAGTCAGAGTAGCGATTGCCTCTTGCTGGGACTATAGATTGGGGAGCAGCCGGAAGGTACTTAATGGGGTGCTGGATCTTGATTGGGTGGCAGTTAACGTGCATGCACACACACACACACACTCACACACACAAACACACACACATTTCTGATATAGCCACTTAACATACATGTACTATATATGAACTTTATCTTTTTCTGTGTTATGCCTAAATGAATTTGCAGAAGCAAAGAAGGGAGGGACAGAGAGAGGAAAGGCTGGAGGTAAAGGGACGTGCACAAGTTCCCACAGCTAGTAAAGGACAAAAATGGGGTTCAGCTCAGGTCTCCCTGGATTCGGAACACACTTTAACCACGGGGCTCTACTGCCTCCTCGCTGGGTTTCTGTTGACTATTGAATAAACATTTGTTGATGGATGGGTGTCTGCTTATGGAAACTCAGCCGCATTAGCTCACAGGCATTCAAGATTTAGATCCCAGCGAATTCCCTCTGACCTTTCCTATCACCCCTTTCAATATCTCTCATGGTTCTCGATGAGGAATATTTAGCTCCAGTGCAGCTGTAATGAGCTCCAGTGCAGGCTGAAATTTCGTGGTGAATCTGGCCTCTCGTTCTTAGTCCATCATCAAGGGAATGTGGACAAGAGCAGAGACAGGTATTGATCCTTGTTCATTATTTAAATGCATATGGCGGCAGGCAGCTCTGCTCAATAAAACCCTGACAGAGACGCCTCTGGGCTGAGTGATGACCCCGGCAACACCCATGGGCTCCTCAAGGGGCCTGAGACTCAGTTTCCCCAAATAAAAAAAATGGGATTGTTGACAAACCCATCCAGTTGAACCAGCTGACTTGGGAGGCTATTGTATTTACACAGCGTGCAATTGGGCACTTCGGTAATTTTGGATTGGTGAGGAGGGAGCATTCTGTAATGTTTCTCCTGCTAAGTTCATTTTAAAAACAGAGTATTAAAAACAGTGTGAATTGTGAATTATTAGAATTTCAGCCTGTTCATAGGAGTAACTCAGGGGTTAGAAATTCCATCACCAGAGACACACTCTGGTAGGGGAGGGGTTGTTTGATTTTTTTACTAAATTTTAATTGAAGTCACATTGATGTATAGCATTATATAAGTTTCAGGTGTGCAGCAGTATAATTCTAGCTCTGTATATGCTACATCAGGGTCACTAGCAAAAGTGTAGTTGTGGACCTCCCTGATGGCCTAGGGGTTAAGTCTCAGAACTGTCACCGCTATTGCCTGATTTCGATCCCTGGCCAGGGAGCTGACCCACATGGCGAGCAGACCTCTCCTGTCTCTCCCACTGCTCCCCTCAGCAGTGTATTTCAGTGAATCCACCTGCTCTGCTCTCTATCTGTCTCTGGTGAATCACCTCACCCCCCCCCTTTGGCCTACACCCCAATTCTTCTATGCAAAAACAAATAAAGTCTTAAAAAAATGTCTATTTGCTATCCTTGTGCTGCTTGCCAACACTGTGAACTCAGACAAACCACTGACCTCTCTAGCCCTTGGTGTTCACTTCTGAACTTGAAGATGGCATCTGTGTGAACCTGACAGGGCTGGTATAAGCACTAGAGGCATTTGAGTGCTTATCACAGTACCTGATACCAACTCATCTCTCCATGCGAACGCTATCATCCTAGCACAGTGAGAATGACACTAATGGCCTGGACCACTAGCTTTACATACCTGGAGTCACCTGCCAGCACATTGACAAAACAGGGGAAAGAAAGAGTAGTCCTCGAGATTTATATTATGTAAAGGTCAATTTCAAAACAGCGCACAGTGACTCGATAAATCACTTGATCTTGCCCTCTCTTGGTTTCCCCACCTCTAACCTACTTGAGGACTAGATGGGATAGGAGGCTCTTTTAGCTCTAAAACTAGGATTCCAAAGAGCTCTTGGGGACATTTCCTCTGCATATTCAGATCTGAAGAATGGACTTGAGGTCTTATTTCTATAGACCTGGATTGGGAGAGGGAAGTTAATGAAAAAAAATGCTTGCAGTTATTACTTTCTCTCAGTGTCTGTGTTTTGGGAGCACCCAAACCAGCACAGCTGTTACCCAGAGAAATCCCAGAATGCAGATGCTGAGAAGGGAGGTGGGATTGGCCTGCTCACAGCTCAGCAGGCAAAGAAGACCCCCTCGGAGGGAGATGTGGGTCACTAGTCTTTGATGCAAAGTGACAATCCAGTCACTAAAGATTTCACTGGTGGTAAAAAATATATAATATATATAATGTGCTAGACTCTTAGGACGTAATGATGATTAAGTTTCTGTTCTCAACTCTATATTGCCTGTATTAACATACAGGTAATATATAGAAACGTCATATTTGTAACAATATACCTATACATCACATTAAATGTAAAGACATTATTCTATATGAGGTTTGATATGTATGTGTGTGTGTACATATATATATATATATATATATATATATATGCTTATAGCAAATATAATAGCAAACCAAGATAAAGATTCAAAGAGAAAAGAGTTCAGTTTTATGGATGCAGAAAACAAAGCCACCTGACACATGTGGTGCAGGGGCACTTCCTAAGAGTGGGGACCCTTACACTAAGGTTGGAATGATAAATAGGGGTTACTTAGGTAAATGGCAGTAGAAGTGAGATGATTCCAGAGAGATGGAAGAGCATATGCAAAGTGTCTGTTGTGGGATGAGAATGTCATTTCCAAGAAAATGCAACCAGCAGTGTCTGCAGCCCAGGTGCAAGACTTTTTCTGACTTTGGTGCTTTTGAGATACTCACAGGGAGATCTTAGAAGGCATCTGATTATATGCTCTGTAGCTCAAAGGAGCTACATGACAGACAGATGGAAATTTGAGGATGACTATTATATAGATGGTATTGTTTCCATGGGAAGGAATAAAGCCACTGAAAGAGAGACTAAGACCATACGGACCAAACCTAGAGCACCCCCCAATATAAACGAGTGGGTAGAGGAGAAGCAACTGGAGAATAGGCTAATTTGGGAGGTAATGAAATTACTCAAAGTAAGGAGGTTGTGTAAGAAGAGAGCATTGTGAGATTGTGTCAAATAGCTAAGACATCCCATAATATGAATGAGAACTAAAAGTAGCCATTGGATATCAAGTACAAAGAGTATGCCCATCGGCCTTGGCAATGTCGTGGAGGTCCTCAAGGAGAAAGCAGGTATGGATGGAGAAGTGGGGATGGAAGCTAAGCCAGAGAGGGTTAAGAGTCAGAGGTGAGGAAATCAGGAAGCCTGTCCCAAAGCTGTCATTGAAAGTGACACCTCAGTTCTTGGTGATGGATTTGAGCATGTATGCATTATTATTCCATGTATGGTTCTGAGAAAGGAAGGAAGAAAAGTCTCTCTAAAGATACGTGTATGTGACTTTGAGGCTTGAAGTTCACTTTCTGAGTTCAAGCCCAATGGAATGTGGAGCTTTGAAGGAGTAAATCTCAAGTGCTAACACACACACATACACACACACACAAGCACACACATCTTAAGAGGCTTATATACAAGCTCATAATTCTTCCTGGACATCAATGGCTCTTTATAGGCTCCATTCTGATGACCTAAGTATACTACAAATTAAACAGAAACATAAGGATTAAATTTCCCTCGAAGTACTAGGGCTTTGAGGAAAAATAAGGGGAAAGAAAGAAATGCCTGGATGATCACATTGTGGTTTTTCCTTTCCTCCGTGATTTCAAAACTTGGCAAGTACAGACTTAGAGAACATGCCAAAACCATGTGACATCAGCCACCAGACCCCACCAACACCCTACCCTGAAGCATCCCTCCCTGCTCTTCTGTGGACTAGAAGGAAGTGGCATGAGCCATCCCTATCCTGGTGCATTAGTGAATGGAAGCAGAGTCTTCCAGACAAGCTGGGTGCTTTGGGGAAGGAATTCAGACACAACACTCTTTGCTTCCATCCAAGAGCCAATAGTTTCACTATGGATGGGGAGGGGCCCAAGCCTGGATAGGGGTACCACCCACCTTTATTCTCTGGCTCCTTTGCTATTGTTTCATCCTGGTTAGTGTCTCCCTTCTCCTTCAGCAGGGAGGGACCCCTGGATTCTGCCAATCAGAGCAATGCATCTCAATAGCGATTGGTTCTAAGATAGGCAGGTGACCGTGGACGGCCAATCAAAGAAAGAAGTGAGTCATTCTAAGTCTCTTGTCAGTACTACTGGGAAAAGATCATCCTTCCTGATGTACTTCGCACTGGGAGAATATCACATAGATCTGGAACCCTTGGTGCCATCTTGTCATGAGGGGAAAACCTGCCTGAGTGGAACTCATGCAGAGGAAACAGAATCAAAGAGTTAGCAGAATAAAATTATCCTGATTGTTTCAGGATAAAGGATTGTTGAGCCTTTAAATCCAGTCACATCTGCATTCAAATCAGATTTTTTCCCCAGTAACTTAAGCTTTGCAGTTCCATTTTACTTAATCTTAATGACTTGGAATTGTGTTGCTTTCAATGGAAAATCTTGATTGGACCAGCCTTCTTGAGGTGCCCACAATATTTTGAGATATCTGTTCTTTGTGGAAGCTACGAATCCATGAGAGAGGTCCTTCCACCAGGCAGTGTGACATGCTTCCCAGATGGCCTTCACCAGGGTGGATATTCAGAGTAGCCAGCTTGCTTGTTAAGTAGCATCTGCTCAACATCTGTTGCAACTGGCCCATCCCCATGCCATGGAGATTGCCAAGGATTTTGAAAATCACCTTTGCATTCACCTGCATGATCACATTCCAAAGTGCAAGTGGGCAGAATTTGGCGCCACAAAGGCCATATTGTAGATGAGCAAGATAACACTCTGAAGTTATTGCTCCAAGCTGAGATGGCCAACCTGCATCTGCAACCCAGATTTTTGTTCTGAAGCTCTTTGCCCCTCACTGCTCTACACAGAAAGTAAAGTAGTAAAACTAGTTATATTTTTCTCCTACTGTTCATCAGAAACCAGGCTAAGAGATTCACAAGCACTGAGTACTCACAACAAACCTCAGGAAACAGGTTTTGTCATTTTCATTTCACCTATTAGTGGCCTAAAAGTTTAGTTCATTTTCTAGGAAGTAGCAAAAAACAGGATTTGAACTCAGACCTGCCAACTTTAAAAAATGATATGGCTCTACCTCATGAATCCAGTTATGGAGACGACATGCAAACCTTTGTTAATCTTAGGCTTAAAAACATAGTGGATGTCATTAGAGCCACATAATGTGGACCACATGAGATCAAGATGAGAAGGGGTCAACTGAGGCTGGATGATCAGGAAAAGCTATCATCCAGGACTTCAAATCAACTCAAGAAACACTATTTGTGGTTTTATAATACATGGCTGCTCACAAAAATTTGACCAGTGGCATTAAATCTTGAACCATAAATGGAGATTAGTTAGGCAGAGACTCAGGAATTCTGAGTTAAACAGACAATACTCAAAGACATGTAAGCCCAGGGGAAACCTAGAATATTCAGGATGAGAAGACAGGTTGCCTAAGTCAGGTATGATAAATCAGCTTTATCTTGCAAGCTTTATCAGTTGAGAGTAGTTGCTTAGAATACCCTATTGAGGACAACAGTGAGACTGTGTCAGATGGAAGAGTTCTGAGATCACTTAGTGATGTCTGCCATGGGCAAAGGATGGGAACCAGGCAGCACAAGTACCATACATCTGCCATCATGAAGTTGCAGAATCCAGGGTATATTAATGGGTGAGTAAGCAAGAAAGCTGAAGGGCAATCTTGGGGTATCACAGAGAGGTATTTTTTGGGACAACATAGACTTCATTTAATAGGCAAGAAGAAACAGTTGTGAGTTCTTGAACATGGGAGACTCCAGATGAAATTACGGCTACAGTATAAGGAATAACTAGATGGCAGCTATGTGAAATTTGACTCCTGACCATTTACAACAGCTCCTGAACCTGTTCTTGTCATGGAGTCAGTCATCAGGTATCAAAGTGATGCCTTAAGTAGAAGAAATAACTATTTACATATCCACTATTACATAAAAGTTGAAGTTGGGGAACTCCCCTGGTGGCACATCGGTTGAGTGCTGGGCTGCGAGGCTGCCTGCAACCTCTGCAGTGCCAGTTCGTTCCATGGCCGCCGGCAAGGGTCCCACAAAAAAAAAAAAAGTTCAAGTTGGAAGCAAGCCCCTGGCTCTTACCATAGCTTTAAGACAGGCTAATAAGAAATAGCTATCACTTCCAAAATCCCTGCACCTCAATGGTCCTTAGGTTATCTCCATTATATTCTTGTATGTTGTATGACATTGAGGAGAACTTGGTCACTGAAGATCAAGCTGTGACCTGATCTCATCACCATCTGGTGACATTTTACAGCATCACCATCACACATCATTGCTGAGACTTATTGAGCATCTACTGCAGGCCAGCATAAGTCTTTCCATTTTAGCAACAGCTTTAAAATTTACTCCTCCCAACAACCCTAAGAAGTACCATATGCCTATTTTGTAGATGAGTAGACTGAGGCTTAGAGAGGTGTTGTAATGGCCCATGGAGGAGCTGTTGTTGCAAATTGAGGTCAATCCATTAAAAGGCTGCAGATTGCTCGCACACACAGGCTCCAGGAAATCATATTTCCACTGTTTTCACAGAGTGCAGACCACAGACAATCCTACATGAGTGTCCAGCAGACTAAATTCTGTCCTGCTCATCAATAATCAAACCAAAAGAAGCTAGAAACTAACTCATATGTTAACCACACACTCCAAAATATATTCCGTAAAAAAAGAGGATCTGGAGGGCCTCAGCCCCAACATTTCTGGGGTCAGTATTAAGTTGAACTGATTGCAGTTCAATCTTCAGTTTCCCAAGATCTACAACAGTTTTCTGTTCCCTGTCCCTGGTAGCTTCAGATTTATTTCAATTTTTTTGAGACATCCAAAACTCCCAGTTTCTGAGTCCAGTTTCACACTTTCATATAAATCTTCTGTTCAGGACGGTGACAAAAAGAAACTCCCCATATGCGCCCAAGGCCCTATTTTAAATACATCTCTGAAAAGCTGGATAGGGACCAGAATCTCTCCCATTTGGGTTTCAGAAGCACTTGTTTATTTAACTGATACATAATAAGCCCATTTGCTTTTTACCTTTAACCTCTTAAAACACTCTGTGGTTTTCATAGATTTCCTACCCACTTCCATTTCCAGCACATAGAAAAGGCTGTGTATGCTCCATCAAGCACCCCCACCCTTTTTTCAAGAATCCATTTCAAGGTATTTCCAAACTGAGTAGCATCTCTCCCCAAAGGCTTAAAAAAAAAGTACTCCATCTCCTTGTCTTTACTTGAATCTGTATAACGGGATTCTAAAATATCATGGAGATGTGGACCTCTGAAATGTTTGTCAGTAGAACAGAGATGCCTACAATTTAGTTCCTAGTGCCTGTCACTCTGTCCATACGATGGGATGGGTTTTGCTGCAGTAACAAGCAGCCCCTAGCTTCAAGGCCTTTATATAGCAAAGCTCTAGTTCCTGTTTGCACTCCCTTTCTATGGCAGATCTCTGGGGGTTCTGCATCCCGTGTCTTCTCTCAGTGAGTGACTTGCTGGTCACTGAGGTGGAGTGAAGGGTAGATTTCTGGTTCTAACGCCGGCCACCCAGAAAGGACACACCATTTCACTTATAGCTACTGACCAGAGTGGGTCGCCTGGCCCTGGCTACCCCTAGTTCCAAGCTGCTCAGAAGCATGCTCCTTCCACAGCAAAATCAGGGAATACTGAGCAGCCCTGGTGGCTTCCACACTTGCTACATTACACAGCGGGTGACTTTAATCGGAGCATTTACTGAGTGTGGACAGGCGTTTAAACACTTTGTGCATATATGGTCGACCTCCCTTGACCTGACCTCCCACACCCTCCTTTCCCAAGTCCGTGCAACTAGCCTTGCCTCTGTTCTCCACCCCACTCTCCTTCCCAGCCTCACCTCTGCTTAGGTCAAGCCACAGGCTCTTCTGCTGGACGATGGCTGTGGCCCTCCCCTGAAAATGGCTCTTCACTTCCACTTCTGCCCCAGTCTACTCTATGGCACCTCTGCCCTTGGCACACATTTACTGTGCTGTGATCAGTGTCGGGCTGAGCCCCTGGGTCCAGCAGTGCCTGAAGCCAGCTTCCCCAAGATGTTTCATTAGTTTTCTGTTCCCTGCCACTAACTCACTTGCATTGTACTCACTCTCCCCCTGCTTTCTGGACACCCCCTAGTTATCCGTGCCCCCCAATTGGTTTGCCCAGCAGAGCACACAGCAGACACTCAGTACATGTGTGGTGTGCCGCATGAATTGATCCGGATGAGACTCAGAATCCTGCTCTAGACAGAAATGGGACCTTGAAAGGAAAGGCCTTGGCTTTGTCCTTGAAACCCCACAAAACCTCAGTGCAACAGACAGCAGGGTCCAGCCTCACCAGTGACGAGCCTTGTCGCCTCCCTTCTCCTTCATCAGGCGTGTTTTAAGAACAGTTTAGGGAGTTTTTTGTTACTCCTTTAAATGTGGTTTTGCTTACTTGCTTCCCAGCCCCCAGGAAAGTCTGTCATCTCCTGGGCTCTTTCATTTTCAAGTCCAGCCTGGAAAAAACAATGTGCGTGTAGAAAATCCCATAATTACCGGATCTGATTTTCATTTGAACTTTTCCTCTCTGACATCACTGCAGAGTTCTTCAGTGACTGGCAGCCAACAAAGTCCCGATGTGTGTCCAAGACAGAGCCTGCTGGCCTGAGTGTGTAAGTGTGTGCAAGTATTGGTGGGTGTGTCTATGTGTTTGTTTGTGAGGGTGTGGGGGTGTGTTGGGTATGTGTGAGTGGAATGTATTTGTGGATGTATGGACAAATGTATGCTTGAGTGAATGTGTGAAGGAAGGTGTAGGGGACATGTGTGTTTGTGTGTATGTGTGAGTGTAGGTGTGAATGTGGGTGGCATGCGGTGGTGGTGGTTTGGATACATGTATGTGTGCTGTGTGTATAAGTAAGTGTGAGTGTATGTGTGTAAGTAGGAGGTATGAATAAGTGTGGGTGTATGTGTATCTGTGCGTGTGAGTATGTGTGTGCGTGAGAGTGTGAGTGTGCATGTGAGTGTGTACAAGAGTGTGTGTGCATGTGAGTGAGTGTGAGTATGTACCAGTGTGTGTACATTCCTAAGAGCTTTACATGCCAAGGTGTAGGAACTTTCCTCTGCACCCCCATGCCCAGACACATCAGCCCCCACAGGTCGTTGGACACCTTCTTCCTCTGTAAGTAGTGATTCACCAATCTGTCTCTACTACTTGACTATACATCCTCTGTCCTCTATGTATTGCAATAAACCCAGAACCTATTATGTCACAAATGCTTTATGCATGTTTGATGAATGAATGAATGAATGAATAAACAAATCTGTGTGGTGCTACTGAGGCTTTAACAAGCACATGAATTAACTAGGTATTGTGTTGAATTGTAGACTCTGGGAGTCTTGTTAAAATGTTGGAGTCTGCATTTCTAAACAGGTCCTGGGTGAGGTTGCTGGTTTGGGAACCACGCTTTGAGTAACAGACTCTTAGATCACCCACTTGTTTGAGGATTGACAAAAATATCATTATTTTTTGCCATATAACATGAATCTACTATCGAATAGTGTGAACTCGACCTGAGTTTTTAAGATAATGTCCAAGGTATTGGAGGCACATGTAACACTACCCCCTCCAGGCCCATCAGAGGCTCCTGTCCACACTTCTCTGATATGAGTGGGGTTCCTTTAGATGGAAAGTTTGAGAACTGCTGCTCTACTCAGTCCTTCAATCCTGGGGCAGTCACAGCAAGAAAATCCAGAGCCAGTCTTAGCAACAGGTCAACTTGACTGACCAGTCTTCTTGGGTTACCAGGAAGAAATTTCTTCCCCCCAAATAACTCCACCCTCACCAGCCGTCCACAGGGCTACCCAGAGGGATGCTGATTTTCAACTCCCAGCTTCTGCCTACCCGATTTCCTTCTGGACAATTGTCCCTGTGCAGTGCCAGGGTCCCTGGGGGGAATGTCCTGTTCCCATGGCCGCTCCAAGTCCATCACCCAGCCCTCTCTTCAGTCCTGTGAGCCTCTCCCATCAACCCTCCTTGTCTTGAGCAAACCAGAGTTGGCTCTGCTGCTTCCAAGTAGTACAGTCTAAACAATACTTCATCGTTGCTTTGGGAAAATGCTTGAGTCCCCAATAAATAAAACTAAAACTAAATCAGTAAGCAAAAGTGGTGAGCAATCTGATGATTTCTAACAATACAACATCAGCTAAATGAATTACAGTAGAGTCATAAAACAGGATATCATGTGGCCATGAAAATGAATTCAGAATCTCGCAAACATAACCTTGTGCAAAAATACTCTATCAAGAAGAGTATGTGCTACATGATCCCATAGAGAACAGAATCCAACAGCGTGTGGTGTTGACATTGACATCAGGATACGCCATCTTTGGCAGGGCAGCAGAGACTGGGCAAGGGGCTGGCCTATTCCCCTTTCTTATCTGGACATTGCTGCCAGGGATGTAGTCACGTTGTGAAATGCACTGAACTTGACTTTCAGTATGTACATTAGAGTCCAATAAAAATGTTCATGGTGAGAAAGTGTCGTTTTGAAATTTGCCTCCCTAAACTTCAGAGAGCCACATGGAATTCCTCAAAGACCACCACATTGGGACAGAGGGTGGGGGCCAAGTGAATGAGACTTCAGCCTTCCTAACTCGGTGAATCCAGAGCAAGCCCATTGGTATCTCCTTGATCTATTAGGGACAGATCAAGGAGACTGTGCTAGTTTATGGGCCCACTCCACTATATCTGCAATGTGTTAAGATAAGTATCTGATGGAGCATTGTGAACCAACGTTGCCGCAGACCAGCACAGCGATGGACGATGAGGCCGTTGCCTCCATAAAAAATAAAAATGAATAAAATGTTCAAAGAAAAAATTAAAATTTGCAACTTCAAAAAAAAATATGTATTTGCAACAGAATGGCAATATGTCAAATGAGTGAAACAGAAGACAAGGGCACTTGAATATAATCCAGAGTAAATGTTTGAAAAAGTCTTCTCTGTAGGTTTAAACATATTTCATGATTATTAAAACTATGAAATCTTTTAAAGGCAGACTCCAGATTCCACAAGCAGCCCCCTAAGTGAGGAGCAGAGTTTAGAAGTTGCCGTGGAAACGGTCCATTGGCCTGGCTCACATTCACGCAGGTGTGATCACTACCATAGTTAATTCTGTGTGGTGCATATTATGACCTTTGGGTTGCAGGGTGCAGCGAGGGACAGAGAGTTTAGAGTTCAATATCATACAGATGCCAAGAGTCCGTGTGTGACTGTTTCTACATGCAATTGCCTGGTCAGCAAATAGTCCAGAAATGGAGGAAACAGCTAAGAGACAAGAGGAAGGAAGGGGAAGAGAGAGAGAAAAGACACTGAGCTTTACTGGGGTTTTCCTGTTTTAACTGTCTACCACTCCCCCATTCTCCTGGGAGCTGAGACCTTCCCTCGGAACCAGCTCTTATCTACGTCCAGTACAGTGCTTCGCAGTCAAGGCCAATAGGTGTGTGCTGAATGACTTAGAGAATGAAAATGGTTCTTTGATACATTGAACACCCAGATAGAGACTTGCCTGAAGCTGGCCTGCTAAACTTTCTGTTACATTAAATTCCCTTTTGTTTGAAATCCAGTTTCAGCTGGGTTAACTAAAACTGACACCTGAGAGATCGCAAATAGCTGCAACCCTTTCAATTTCTCTGTGCCTCAGTTTCCTTATTTGCCCTACTGGTTTGAACCCATGTAGAAGACATGAATTATTAAAAGCATGGACTTAGGAGTTGAGAGCCACTTGCAACTCTGTGCCATGACTAGCTCACTTTAAGACCTGGGGAGAATTGCTGCACTGCTCTGTGCCTCAGTTTCTTCATCTGTAAAATGGGAACAGTGCTTACTCGAGAAGTTGGGGGAGGTTTTAAATGATATAATGACACCAAGATCTGCTCGCGATATCCAGCACGTCGTATGTATGTCCCCCTGCTTCAGTATTGACTTCACACAAAGCCTGTCCCCCGAATCACCAAAAAGATTTCATGTGTGACCCAGGAACCTAGGTTGTATGAAAGTGCTTCCCAGATCATTATTAATTATGGATCATTTTTATCATTATTAGCAAGGTAAACTGATTTACAGCACCCAGAGCAGAACAAAGACCCAAGGGAAGTGAGATCTGCCTGGAAAATAACCCAGGGAGAGAAGAACCAGGCTTAGAGGTGAACACAAAGGCTGTTGTTTGGGGGAAGAGAAAGGCGAGGGCAAAACGGAAGAGAAGAGCATTTTCAAGCTTTAAATGAATGGTTTTCTCCCCAACTCAATTCAGAGAGAAAAGTGCAGTCAGATATAATCAGGACTGACAAAGAGCAAAATATTTATTCCAGTAAACACACTCATCTCTCCAAACTCACTTGAAACATTTTCTGCTCTCTAAAGAAGCTCTT
Source organism: Talpa occidentalis (assembly GCF_014898055.3). NCBI lineage: Eukaryota > Metazoa > Chordata > Mammalia > Eulipotyphla > Talpidae > Talpa > Talpa occidentalis. The sequence continues at coordinate 82,293,537 of NW_023601433.1, read as the reverse complement.
AGGAACTCAGAGCCGCAGAGAATCACCTGGCGAGCATCTGTTCCAAGAGGCTACGGCGCTTCCGAGAAAAGGCTGCCCAGCCCCTGCGTGGAGCCCAAGGCTGGGAGTCAGGGAGGGCAGGCCGGAGGGGCTTCGTACCCGCTGCCACTTAATGGAGATGGCACCTTGCACCAGGCAAGCGCCAGCTGGGGCTCCTGCAGGCAGGGAAGGTTTGCGAGATGACGGGTGGGCTGAAGCTGCTTGCTCTCCAGAGAGTGCACAGGGTCATGTGGCTGTCCAGCTCATCCTCTTAGCATCAATATCCAGCTGCAGCCATGGAGGGGCTGAAAGTCAAGGTCAGAACTGTCAGATCAAAAATAATACCAGTCACATACCTGTCATTTTTTTTAAGATTTATTTTTATTTATTTATGCATCCAAGAATTGGGGTACAGGCCAGAGGTGTGGGAGCGTGAGAGGATTCACCAGAGACAGAGTGGGGAGCAGAACAGGCAGATCTACTGAAATACACTGCAGAGTGGAGCAGCAGGTGAGTCAGGAGAGGTCTACTGAGCCATGTGGGTCAGCTCCCTGGCCAGGGCTCGAACTCATGCCACAGCAGCTGGCACTGGAATGATAGCGCTGAGACTTTAACCCCTGCACCACCAGGAAGGCCTGCACTTGTCATTTTAAGTGGCCTAGGGGCCTCATGGGGAAAAGTCAACAAAGCAAAAAGGTGATGTTCATTTTGATATTTTTCATTTAACCAAATATGCCCAAAATACTATCCTTTCAACGTGCAGGCCTGTCGAAAGTGTTTTTCAGAGACTTTACATCCTCTCCTCCCCTCCCTCCATCAGTCTTTAAAATCTAGTCTGTTCCACTGATACCTGAACAACCAGGTGAGGGTGCTCACCACATTGGAAAGCCCAGCCCCACACAAGGCCGCTCAGCCATCGCCCAAGGACTTAGGCTGCATTTTCCCTCGAGTAATAATGAGGGTAAGTTTCAGGGGAGCGCCCTTCAGGAAGCTGGGAAGGGATGCTTCTCTGCAACTTTGAAATTCTTCTGGGAGATAATCTCCATTTCTCTTTCTCTGCCCTCCCTCTCTCCCACCCCCTTTTCTCTGTCCCTGCTCCCTCTTTGCCTTTCTGTCTCATCTGTTTCTGTCTGGCTCACTGCTTCCTTCATCTCTCCTTCTGCCTCTTTGTCTACATCTCTCTAAATCTGTCCCAGTCTCTCTTAAAATGATTTTTTCTTTCTTACTGCAGGAATAATAGGAGCCAGAGATAGAAATTAGCAGAAATTGGATAGGACAGTAGAAACCTAGAGGTAGAAACCTAGACGGGTTGGTGGGGAAAAACTTCTCTGAGGACACATTATTTAAGAAGATGTTCAGGATGACAGGGGACTAGTGTGAGGAGGCTGGAGGAGACTGTTCCAGGCTGAGGGAACACAATGTGCAAAAACCTGAGGCAGCTGGGGGTGGGGGGTGGAGCGTGGGGTGGGGGGGTAGGGAAGCATCCTGGAGGAGAATGGTGTGAGTAGAGGATGAAAAGGTAAACAGGATCAGATGACAGGACAAGTTCATAAATATATATAAATAAAGAGGATTTGACCACAGGATCAAATCCCACAGGAAATGTAGCAAGGATAATTGATCCACAACATTTGAGAAATTTTCATGCTATCATTTGAAAAAATGAAAGTGAGACAAAGGAACGAAAAACAAGTTTTACAAAGAGAAACCCCACTGACTGGGAGAACATTTTTGCACACAACACTAATGATAAAGGACTGATCACAAAAATCTGCAAAGAGCTGATGAGACTCAACAACAACAAAGAAAATAATCCAGTCAAAAAATGGGCAGAAGAGCTAAAAAGAAACTTCTCTGAAGAGGAAATGCAAATGGCCAACAGGCATATGAAAAAATGTTCAACATCACTTGTCATCAGGGAAATGCAAATCAAAACTACCATGAGATACCATCTCACACCAGTGAGAATGGCACATATTAAAAAAACTAGCAACAACAAATGTTGGCGAGGGTGTGGAGAAAAAGGAACTCTTCTGCACTGCTGGTGGGAGTGCAAACTGGTCCAACCACTATGGAGAGCTGTGTGGAGATTTCTGGACCGACTAAACATAGAGCTTCCATATGACCCAGCAATTCCACTCCTAGGTATTTACCCAAAGGACACAGAAACATCCATTCCAAAGAGCACCTGCACCCCTATGTTTATAGCAGCACTGTTTACAATAGCTAAGCTTTGGAAACAGCCCAAATGCCCAAAAATAGATGACTGGATCAAGAAGATGTGGTCCATATACACCATGGAATATTACTCAGCATTCAAAAAAGATAAACACATGCCATTTGCAGCAACATGGATGGCGCTGGAAGGGATCATGCTCAGCAAAATAAGCCAGAAAGAAAAAGAAAAATACCGGATGGTCTCACTCATAGCAGGAATCTAGAAAACTTAAATAAGGGGCCAGGAAAGAGAATAACTATAAGAAAGTGAAAATCAAAATCAACAAAAAACTATGAACCAGAGACACTCTATGGGGGGTGGGGGGCAGGGAGGGGAGGGCTTGGGGTAAAAATAAGGGGGTTGCAATTGTATGGGGAATATAAAAATAAAATTTAAAATTAAAAAAACAAGTTTTACACATGACGCATTGCCTGTGTGCGATTTTTTTTTTTCATTTTTAGACACAAAGAACAAAAAGCAAGAGCAACAGGTTCCATGGGAGCTTTTGAGAGGAAAAGATTCACCATTGAAACGATCCTTCTCTCCAACTTTCCATGACACTCTCCTCGGCATCTACTCGGAACAGCCTTCACAGGGGGGTATAACGATGGGTGTGTCCTTGAAAACTGCTGTGATGAGGGGACACTAGAGCCTAGACACTACTGACCCATTAATTTGTAGACCATTTGACGGTCGTATCTGATTGGTCTTTAAAGGGCAGTGAGTTCTCTGAAATATTACCTCTCGGTAACCCCAATCTCTTTATCCTCTGTCATTTGTGCTTCTTAAAGTTAAACGTGCATCCAGAACAGCAGGAGGAGGAGTTAAGAATCCAGGTTCCCGGGCCTCCCCTGGTGGCGCAGCAGTTGAGCGCTGGGTTGCGAAGCTGCCCGCAGCCTCTGCAGTCCCGGTTCGATCCCCGGCTGCTCCCCGGCCACCTGAGGAGGGTCCCACATGGTGCGCAGACCTCTCCTGCTGCCCACTGCTCCCCTCAGCAGTGTACCTCGGTCCTTCTGCCTGCTCTGCTGCCCGCTCTGGCTCTGGTGAATTCTCTCACCCTCCCGCGCTTCTGACTGTACCCAGTGCTTGTATAAATAAATAAAAATAAATAAATAAATAAATAAATAAATAAATAAATAAATAAATCTTTAAAAACAAAACAAAACAACAACAAAAAAAATCCAGATTCCCAACCTACCCCTGCCAACAACTTCTGCACTTTGCCTGGGGCAGAACCCAAAAATCTTCATTTTCCAGATGATTAAGATGCAAGTAGAGGCCTGATGCTCCTGTGGTGAGGAAGCTCAGTGCACACTGCACTTCTGCAGGGGCAGAGAGGACAGGGGCAGGACTTACGTCTGTGCTGCTCCACACAGCAGCCACGACTGACTACCTGAAATGAGGCTGGGGCATGGAGAGTGAATTTTTTATTTTAATTCATTTGAATGTAAATAGTCACACGGATTAATGGTATTGGGCAACACACAGGTTAGGAACCTTTTCCCATTAGTAAAATTCAGGACTGCAACCCCCTAGTTAAGGAAACTTTTGATGCTTTGCACAGCTTTGTGTGCATGATTAAATCAGTTTGGAGATGACATAGACAGATAAATGATGGATAGGTGGGTGGATGGATGGATGGATGGATGGATGAAGGGTGGGTGGATGAGTGGATGGATGAAAGTTGGGTGGGTGGATGTATAGATTTTTTTCCCTTTAATGTGAGCTCACCAGTAAGTACCATTTAACTCCAGGTTCATCAAAGAGTCTCTTGCTCAATATTTACCATCCCCAGAATGCCAGCCAATCCAGCTTTCTATACAACAAAAGACAGCTAAGCAGGACACAGAGGGCCCCGAATACTCAGTTTTCCTCATTACGCACACTCCTTAGTTCATGAACCTGACTCCCTGGTGGTCTCCTGCTACCCGGAACCCCCTGGGGTCTTTGGAAATGAGCTTAAAGAGGGAGACAGTCACATAGCTCAAGGGTCAGAAGAGTCACTTCTGTGTGACTTTAAGCAAAACCCCTTAGACTTCAGTCTCCACATCTGTAAGATGCAGGAATTTTGGCTAAATGAGTGCAAGGATCCTTTCAATTTTCTCATTCTTATTTAAAATGACACTATATATATAGACTGAGGTGACCATGGTATAGTTACAAATTTCTTTCAAGTATGCCAGCCTCTGGGCAGTAAGTAGATATTGGCAAGGAGGGGGGGCCTCCATTTTTAAGTAAACACACTAACATCTCGGGCTCCTCTTTCAGTCCATGAGATCCACCAGCAACCACTGCACCCGCCTCGCCCAGCACCAGTGATGGACATGTAGCCCAGGCCCGACCAGTAAGAGAAGAGCATCCTCCAAGCCCATGGGCTGAGCACGAGACCAGAGCCAGCCCATCAGAGTCAACCCAGGCCATGGCCTAGAGCCACAACCAAAGCACTTTCTTCCTCGAGGAAGAGGTGAATCTGGAGGTGTCTTTGAGGCCATCTTAAGCCCAAGGCAGAGGCAAAGGTGAGCGGAAGAGAAGCAGAGGCTGATGGTCGACTGTGAAGCCCGGGACACCACTGTAGGCCAGATCTCTCTCTGCGGGCCTGTGCAGCCCAGTTACTCAGCAGATTCTTCCCACACGGGTGCCCCCTCCCTCAACCTTCATCAGGGCAGAGGTGGCGCTGGCCGCTAGGGTGGGAGGATGTCCCCCACTATCTATTTCAGGGGGCTCTGTGTTGGTTCAATTTCTTCTATGAATTTACTGGTTTCTAAAAACGGCGATGTCCTTGGTCTTGATAATAATGTGACTCACGTGTGTTAAGCTCTGATCACGGATGACGTACTCAGGTAAGCACCTCCTGTGCACCATCTCCTTTCATGCTCACTCGCAGGTGAGCAGGCAGGCACTGTTATGAGCATTTTAGGGATGGGGGGGGGTGAGATTGGGACAAAGGCTAAGCCATTGTTCAAGGTCACACAGCCAGCAATCAGGGGAGACTCGCCCGAGAACCACATCTGTCCATTTTAAAGACCCAGGTTTATCATTTTATTCATCTTTGGTGGTGAGAACCCTTGACACTGAAGGATTCTCAATCAAGATGAGTCTTGTGCCCTGGAATATGGGTTCCCATAAAGGGAACCCCCAGCACCTCCCATGGTTTGGGGAGCCAGGGCTCCCCAAACACTGCTTGATGGGTGACCAAATGACTGAATGCATGAGATGTGATCGCTGAGAGCTGAGGAAGCCGAGGTATATGAAACACCAACATCTAAAGCATTCCTTCCAACTGCATCGGGATGTATGGTAACGGCTCAGACATGCTTTCCAGTTGAAAACATTCATTTAATTAGCAGGCATTTTCCAAAACGGATGTGCCTTTCTCAATCACTGTGTCTGCAGCGGACACTGGTGAAAAGGTGTCCCCCTCCCCCAGACATCAAAGCTTATGCTCCGCAGACCTTTCTCCCCCAATTACTTCCATAGGAGCAGGACAGCCGGGCGGACGGGCCACCGGCCGCAACACACTAGATGGTTTTCCTTTGTAAAAGATGTTGGAGTGTAAGACCCTTTGGGGGAGAGGGGACAGCCAGGGCTTTTTAAAAGCTGTGTCTTTTGAAGTGTTTCTTTGGAGGACGCAGGCTGCTCGCTGAGAACGGCCCCCAAACATTTCTCACTGAGATCTAGCTTCCCTCCCAAAGTAGTTCAAGAGCCATCTAGAAGATACTGTTTCATTGGGTGGTTTTATTTCTTCCTGATTTCTGTGGCAACTGGGACAGACATTCTGGTCTTCGTGTCTGCTGGGTTTCATCGCTCGCCACCTTCTCTCTCAGGTGCCAACATGGCAGTACCTGGGCAGTAGCTGTGGAGTGGAGATGGCCTTGTTCTTCTGGACAGATGATGTTCCTTAAGAAAACAGGATTCTCCAAATCTCCGAAACTCTTCCCTAGCACCCCATTGCCATCTGGAGAATGAATGGACGCCTCAGTCTGGCTTGCAGACCTCAATGTTGCCTATTCCTCTGACTTCAATCCTTCCCTGCTGGGCCCCAGCCAAATAACTTGTCTGCAGTTGCCAGCATCCTGCTTCCCCCCTTCAGCACTAGACACCCTAGCATGTGACCTCCCCTTCCCTGAACATCCTCTCTGTCCCATGTCTTCCCCTGGTTAATTCTACTCAGGGTCAGGTCTCAGCATAAAGGTTACCTCCTCCAGGAAGACTTCCAGGCTTCTTCCCCCCACCACTCACTGGAAAAATTGAATTAAGTGCCCTCCCCAGCACTACCACAGCTTCCCCCCTCCAAATCAGAAGCACTATTATAAATGCCAATTTATTTCTCCATCACCCCCACCAGAATCCCTTAAGTGCTGAGCCTGGCATTTAGCAGGCCCTAAATGAAGAGTTGTTGAGTGAACAGGATAAATGCATAAGTCAGGGCAGGGAGGGAATATAGTATGGAGGTAGAAAGGACTAGAATTTTCCTCATTAAAATGTTTGAGTTGCAGGATAGGGACATTATGATGAAGAAAGTCATATTCCAAGTCCTTTTCCAACCCCAGGCAACTCAGAAAACGAAATGTCCCTTACCACCGTCTCAACAAGGGAACCAACTTGTACCGACAAGGTAATTCCGGCCAAACAGGTCTGCTCCTCGTTCTCCAAGCAAGCTAACGTTGCCCCACAGCCTGAACCAGCAAATTTGGCTTCCAAGAGCAGCCACTTGGAGTGAGCCTCCAAGGTCACGGGGAAGGCTGGCGTGAGCAGGGATGGCACCGCAGGTGGGGAGGCGGACAGAGACTTGGACAGGAGCTGTTCTCCTCAGCCTTGGGCTTCAGTCAAGCTCCTGCGGAGCCGGTGCCGGAGGGCCGGGCTGAGGAAGAAACAAGCAGTGGGGAAAGGGTGGGGGAAGACTCTTTCACGTGCAAGAGTCTTCCCTCAAAACGCCGGGAATCCAAGAGCTCCCTGTCCCTTTGTCTCCCGTGTCCCACGCGGACTGGACAGGTATTAAATGGGTTTTGGTGTCCTCCTGTGCCAGGAAAGTGGGGGTGCAGTCTCCTGCCCAGCGAGCATTATTCATTATTCACTTCTCTCAGCTTCCACCTTGGACATCGTTTTAGGACACTGGGTTTGCACCCAAACCTCTAGCTTTGCTGGGCCATAGTTCTAAGGACAAGGCAAAGGGACTAGGGCCACTGGGTTTCCCTCATTAACAGAGGCCCTTCCCCACCTCAGAACACACGCTTGAAGGCCAGGCTAACATATCCCCGTCTGCAGCTCGTTCTCCCAGGATCGACTCTGCCTCAGGCTGTGTGACCCAGGGCAAGTGACACAAGCTCTCTGTGCCTGAGCTTCCTTGTCTGTAGAGTGGGAGATGAATAGTCCTCTCTCGTGAATTTTCACACGTGTGTAAAGCTCTGGGCATGGCTCCTGGCTTGAGCAAGTACCTGTCAGCAGCAATTACTACTCCCGTGTCACGGGCATTCCTCTCTTGAATGGAAGCCCCGGTTAGACCTCCATCTTTCCTACCTGGAATTCCGCAATCCTAAAATAGGATGTTGAATAAACAAAAATAAATTTTTCTGTCTTCTATAAATTTAGAACCGCAGAGAATGCAAAGGAGACAAAGAACTGGTTTACGTTGACTCCAGGATGTGTCGTGAAGAAGTCGTGTCGTTTCTGTTGTTAATACATTCCTGATAGCCACTTGCTTCCTGGTTATTCGCCTCTTTGGTTCCTACTGGCCGAGTTCCAGTTTCTTGAGGTTTTTACTGCATTTGGAAGCTATGTTATGAAAACCTTGAAGCCTCCACGAAAATGAAAACTTCCTTTTCTCCCCCTTTCTCCCTGGCGTATGCTGGCCAAATACCCCTCAGATCTGGAGGGCTGTCCAATTTCAAAACGCTCTGTAGCTGCGAGCCCGTGGTCATCAGTGGGCCCAGAAATGATGCTTTGGGGCATCTGAACTATAATTCTCCCACATAGCAGAAAGGTCAAGAAAAATCCTTTGTTGCTTCATGCATCCCCGTTTTGATTCACATCTTCCAGCCTTTTCCTTCCTCCAGTATCCCCAGCAAATCCAACTAGTCTATTCTCATGTCCATCGCCAGCCCCACTTCTAACAATGTCACACACGTATACACAAATGACACAGCACAAACCCACGCACGGTCACCTCCTGCCTCTCCCTCCACCACAGGCCTCCCTGTCCTTGTGATTCACGCTTAACAAAAATTTTGATTAAAAGGCTTGAGAAAAAACAAAATGCCTTTCATTACCACAGGGTGTGTGAAGGTGTTGTAATTACACCACTAACCAAAGAATCCATCTTTCCTGAATGCTTGAAAGGATTTGGATAATCCTACAAAGTCACAGTTTTGTTTTCTGCTCAATGGTGGCAGGCCAAAATACACCCACACCAAGATAAATGTTCTTTTCTAGCTCTAGCAAGCTTCTCAAAAGCAAGCCAGGCCCACGACCTCCAAGTGCAGCAACTTGGCTCAATCACTTTCCTCCTTCCTAGGTCTCCTGACGATTGTTGACTGTTCAGAACTGACTGTCCACACCCTCCTCCAAAAGACCAAGAACCACACCAAAAAATCAGGCCCAGGAGCCGTAACCAGGGGTGGAGTGCCACCTGCTGGTCCTTTTTAGAAGGCCGCTTCCTGCTTCTCAGCCCACACTACCAAATGCTATTCCCCCATTTCAAGATTCGGAAAGAATTTGATGGCCGCTTCAGGCATGAGAACAAATGATTTTTTACTGTAATTATATCCTACTATTGGGATAGACATTTAGGAATAAAGTCTCCTCTTTCTTTTTTTTTTTTTAGGTTTTTAAGATCAGAAATCTGGGAGAGATTAACTCTGCTTATAATTGCTTTTGTTGCTGTTCTTGTTGCTTAATAACAATAAAAACACCGTCATCCGTGTTATATTGGTGAATAGTAATAATAAACTCTTTGGAATTTCAGTTTTACACACTTGTAATCAAGACCCCCTAAATCAGCATATCGCAGTTTGCAAAGGAATTTATGATCCTCGGCAAGTTTACAAGATTGTAACACAACAAAGACAAAGATAAATAAATAAATAGCGAGCAAAGAAATAACACTAAAATGGAGTGAGTCCATTTCCAAAGGAGTGAGAACACAGCTAGTGAAGTTATATTTTGTGACTAGGTTGATCTATTTCACATGCATAAATCATTCCCACTGAAATCACTGAATAAGCATTCCCACTTCAGCTCATTTCTTTTTTCCAGGCTATTCCATTTTTGTAGTCCACTGGGGCTCTCCGTTGAAAATAACGTTGCGGACTCTACTAGGGAAAACAGAAAATCACACACCTAAATGTCCTTCTTTTAGAGTTTGCTTTGCCTGCCGTCCTTCCAAATCCTTTCCAATCTGGTGGTGCACTGGCAAAACTGACAGACGGGAAAGGATCGCCTCACTTTCAAAGAGCCTCTGACATATTTTTTCTTTGTAATATTCTGCAGGAAATGTGTCCATGATATACTCAAGTTCAGCGTCCTCTTTCCAATTGTACCACATGGGAGTTTTTCTAAATGACCATCTTCAGAAGTTTGGACAAACATGGGGAAAAGAGCACACTCTGTAAGCACACATACGCACGCACACACACACACACACACACACACACACACAGAGGTTTCCTTATGCCTTGATGGATTTGATGGGTGTCTGCATTGGAGGACCCTGCTTTCTAGCTGGGTGGGTATAAGCTCTCTGAACCAAGCAAGTCTTTAGATTCTAATAGTTCCTTTTCTTTGTGCTTTACCCAGCTTTCAGAAGGAACTGCAGGCTCCAGTCCTTTCTATAAGGGGAGGATTTGGATAATAGTTCCTAGTATTTTAAGCCCCTTCGTTGGTTTCCTTCCTTTCTAGTATTTTTAGTTCCTGAGATAAAACCTCATTTATAATAAAGTCAAAATCCCTGGAAAACATTTCGTCAATGAAACATCCAGCTTTGCTGTTCATTATTTTATTGAATGAATTTTTTTTTTTTCTCTTTTCCTTGAAACTTGGAGCCCGGCCTCTGGTTATTTAAAAGCAGAATTGGGTAGCGTGGCGTTTTGTTTTGTTTTGTTTTATCTTTTAAGATGTAAAATTCTTACTTAAAATGTTTGCTCTTTTTCATAAAAGACACAAGTTTGCTAGGACCAAATCCTTCCCTAAGAACAAGTTCATGCCAGCACCAGACTCAATTCTGGCAGACCTAATTAAATCTATGTCACAGTCTCTCTTTTTATCATTGTGTAGTATTCGTGGCCCTGGTCTAAAATGTTGACATTTTGAGGCATGATCAAATAACATTTTTAATTGAAACTAACCAAATAAGAAGTTCTATTTCTTTGCAGAGTCCTTTCATTATGGCCCCAGAAATTTAGGGAGGTTTTTGCAATCATCATACAGCTGAAATACTGGCTGGTAACTTCAACCCAATTTTCTGCCCTGTTTGAAAAGGATTTTTTTGTTTGTTTGTTTGTTTGGGTTTTGTGGGGTTAGGAGAGAGAGAGAGCTGAGAGAAGAGACAGGGAGGGAGGGAGAGAGAGAGAGAGAGAGAGAGAGAGAGAGAGAGAGAGAGAGAGAGAGAGAGAGAGAGAGAGAACACACAGAGAAAAACACACAAATAGTTTGGCTTTGAAGTAATTACTGTTAAGTTCCATCAACATGTCCTGGGAGAGCGCGCTCCTCGCTCACATCTGATAGCATGAAAAGCCCAGCGACGTCTAGGAGGACTTTTTAAAAGAATGGCTCCAAATAAGAAGAGAAGCCTCCAAGGTAGATGCAACATTTACAGCTAAGGTTTCTGCTCATGTCCACTTGCAGAGAAGCGTCAGAAAAGAGGCAAGAAAGGAGGGCTGGGAGGTGGAGGAAGGAAAAGCAAAGCACTTGTGGAGCGGGAGGGCAGGGAGGCAGGCAGAGGGAGAAGGAGAAAAACATTTGCACGAGTTCTTTTCTCTGGGAGTGTTTTGCTATTCAAACCCCGTGTCGTTGGTGCAGAAATTAAACATTGCATATGGAACACAGAAAGAAGGGGGGAAATAGTTCGTTTCCCCTTTTCATTTCCTTTGTTGGAACACTGGTTTGGAACATCTGAAGAGAAAACGCTTGCAGAGCTGGAGGTTTTCCTCCCGGGCGCCTGGATGCAGCGCCCGCCTTGCAGCGGCCCCGGAGCCACAGCGCCCCCTGGCGGCCGCCCGGCCCGACGCCCGCGGCCCGGCCCTGCACGGGCTGGTTGGGGGTGGGGGGTGCAGGGAATGAGGTTGGAAAATTTTAAAAGCACCTCAAAACCTTTTGAAGAGCTGCCCCTGGCCACGAGAGCGGAGATTTCAGAGCTGACTTCCGATTTATTTCGCAGAGCGAGGAGGGAATTAAACCCTCCTCCTTCTTCAATTTTTTTTTCCTCCCCCCTGACCCCCTTAATCTTATTTTAGTTGAGGTCTGACCTTGGAAATTTCCAAAGGACGTTAATCTCCTGCACTCCAAATTGCTAAAGGGAGCTGAAGGGGGAGTGTGCGTGTGGGTGCAGGCGGCGCAGATTGTTTATCTGTGAATGGGGTCCCTCCCGAGGGGAAGACCAGACAGTTCATTAGGCGCCTTCTGCACGTTTAAATCTTTTTGTTGTTGTTGTTGTTGTTCTTGTTCCTCTTCATTTCCCCTCTTTTTCTTTTTTTCCTTTTTTCCTTATTGCTCAGACAAATACATGCAATCATTAAAACCCAGCAGAGAAAAATGATCTTAGCTGTTTTCCTGGCCTGGGCAGATGTGGCCCATGGCAAAAGGGACTGGTCAGAGCGAGCAAAGGCTCTTTGGTATTTTCTGTAACTACTTGCTCTTCTCCACCCCCCACTATTCCAGAGGAAATAAATTATCTTCATGTCCAAAAAAAAAAAAAAAAAAAAAAAGAGGGGGTCTGGGGGGATGCAGGGGAGAGGAAAGAAAAGAAAGAATCGTTTCCATAAATATTTTGAGATACATTGAAAAAAAAAAAATTCCCGGCTCTCTGCAGATCTCCAACCCGGGGAAGGTCCGAATTCATTGAAATCATTAAGTATTTCATTTTTCAGATGAAAGGCGCTCATTCTGCATTACCCTGTAGAGTTCTGATGTAATCTGAAGTGTCACTTTGTAGGGATTTTGGTGATTAAGTCTTTTTCATTTCTCTCATTAAAGGGCCGATTTTCCCGATGTGGGTTATAACTTCGTTCCGATCTGAAATTTCACCCACCCTCGCCCCCCACCCCCGACAAAGGTCTGTCTATATGTAGGGCTGATTTTGAAAGAATAACAAACCCAATTGTATACTTATTTTTTTTTTAACTGCTTTTGATTTTATTGAACTACGAAACGCAGGGACCACTTTACTATCATTCTCCAAGGTCCATTTTAAATCAGAGAGATACGTCAAGGTATAATTACTCATATTTAAAACATTCTGTAATTATAGGAAGAAAGACTATGAAAAAATGGCTTTAAAAAAAAGGATTATTGGAAGCAATTGACTCTCAAGAAATGTCTGTCTTTTATAAAGTTCATAATTTCCCAGTAAATTCTTTTAAGTTAATAAACATCTAAAACATGAAAAACCTTGAAAGTTCTCCCATCTGCCACCACACAAACACACAGAAAAGAAAACCTAGTCTTTTAAAATATGTATTTTTTTTTTAAAGACCTCAGAGACGGAACTATTTCTCAGGAAATGTCAAACATGAACGTCTACAGAATATCTACATGCAATCATAAATCAAAATCAGGTTTTTTTTAAATCTGACAAAACACAATATAAACCGGTCTGGGCCATTATTTTTGTACATGTTCTCTAGCTCTCCAAAAAAAGCCAATAATAGATAATGCCCTGCTGGGAAAGATAAACTATGCTTTCTTGTAACTTGGTGGGAAAAAAAAAAAAAAATTTTTTTTTTTTGCTCTTGGTAGAGGAAATTAGATATATATTTGGGGGAAAAGAATATAATGTTTCACTGCGATACAATCCAACAAAAACCCAGGAAATTTGCAGTTGAACTGATGCTTTGCTAAAAATTCACACCATTGTGCCCTGTTACTGACAACAGATTTAAGAGTTCCGAGGATCTGGGGGAACCTCAAATGTCCTGGCTTCCAGGCTCTCCGCGTCTACACACCAAATTGTAATTTAAATGTCAGCCGGCCTTGGACAAGGTGCTTTTTTCTTTTTTCCACCTTTGGTTTCCCATCTCTATTTTAGATCTTTGCTGGCCCTTCCCATCACCTAAAATGTATAGATTGCCTTTTAACCCCAGTGACCGATACGCTTTCTGGGGAAACTGAATTCCTTTTTCAAGAAGAATCCTGAAGAGGAGAGAAGAGTCAGGGAATCAGAGTTTCCTAATGGAAAGGAACTCAGGCACCCACCGAAGGGGTAGCACAGATGAAAAGGAAAAGATAGATCAAAAGGGAAAAATGGAGACTTGAGGAGGGGGCCCCCCAAGATTTGTCAGTGGAGATCTTTTGGGCTGTGCCCAGAAAAACATTTAACCGTCAAGGAGTCACGCCTTTGTGAAGGTTTCAGTTACAAAATCAAATTATAGACTCCTGCACATGGTCAGAAGCCCTTCCGAAATATTTAAACCCTCTGGTTCCACACCATTTGTGGATTCCAGATCATTAATTTACTACTGGATTGTTAATTACAACGAAGTAATGGAAAACCGGACTTGTAGATTTTATGGACTCTGCTTCTGTGTAAGTGACTGTTGTACTTTCAGGGACTGAAAGCTTAAACTTTAACTGCACTTTAAGTATTGGGGGCTGGGGTGGAAGAGGGGGAACCTGTGAATGAAGACTTTGAGCAGGTAAATAGTTAGTTATTAAAATGGGCTTTGAAGCTCTCTCTTGGTGTACGTCTGCATATTTTAAGGGTCCCAGCAAAAAAACAACTTTTTTTTTTTTAATGCGCCTAATTTGGATTTCATTGAATTTTCTGCAGGCACTGATGTTAGGATATTCTAGTGAATTTAATTCCCCAAACCCACTGGATGAAAGAGAAAAAAAAACCTCTTTCTTGCAGAGATTTAGAAAGGGAAGAAAAATCCTTTTTAAAAGGCTTAAGGGAAAGCAGGGTGTGGAGGGAGTAAGTGGCAAAGGAGGCTTTCTTTTCTAAAGCTCAAATTCCAAAGAAGAGGGACTGTCTATGTAAGAACTGAAACTAATTTACCTGAACGCCTTTGTCACTGCTTGGCTCTTGACTATTAAATGATTCTTTTCACTTGCCAATAAAACCAAATCAAAAGCCTGCTTGGGGTGGCGGGGTGGCACCAGGAAGCCCCCCCCCCCCCCCCCCAAAACTGAAAGCCAACTGTTTAGGCTGGGTTTGTTTTTGGTTTCCCCGGGAAGGATTTTCCAAGAGGGAGCTGGGTTGGGTTCACCTTCCTTGGTTCCTACTCCTAAGGGGGGACACGGGGAACTCGTCTGCTCTTGTCCTCTTGTCCCCGGAGCTACGCTGTCCCTTCCAGTGCACCCAGAAAGGAAAGAGAAAGCCCGGGCCCCTCGGCCAGGTCCACCAACCAACCGCACACGTTTTGTCTTTGTCTCATTTCACAGGCCGTGTCAGGCTCCCTCCCACAGCACAGGGTTGGGGCACCATTTGTGACTCTTCAGAAAACAGCTCAGACTCTCTGCACCCTGGCACCCCTCCCTTTTCCAACACTGCGGCGGTATTCACTGCTGCCACCCTGGAAGATGGCCGCGATGGCTCGCCAGAGATTGGGGAGTCCTTCAGAGCAAGTTGCTATATCAAAATACTGAGTGAGTTGGGGTTTTTTTGTTTTTTTCTTTTAAGCACACAGCAGTGTGAGCGCCTCCTTCGTTCCTTTCCCAACATCTTGTTGGTTTGGATGGCAAAGACTATGTAAAAGAAGGGCATGAAAAGCACCTGATGATTATTACAAAGGAGTCAAGACACCCAACAGCGAATAATTAATCCTAATAGCGAGACAGCCTTTCCAATTCTTTTGTCCCATCTTTAAACTGGAAAGGTTTTTGCCCCGCTCTTTTATTGTAGGAAATCAAGTCAAGAAGAAAGGCAGATAAGATCAGGCAGCTCAGTAACTACGATGCCAGACTTTCCAGGCTCCAGCCAGGCTCTGGGCCTCGTTCCCAGCGAACAGCTCGTACCCGTTTGAAAACAGATGAAGAAGGCTCTACGCTGTTCTCCTTCCAAATTGGATTGGTTACCAATTTGACTGAGTGCTTAGAAATGAGTCAATAAGGCAACTAATTAATAATTTGACCGCAAAGGAAAAAAGTCAATTTCTCAGCTACACACAGACACAGTCAGGGGCGTCGGGAGGCCCCGATATGCGTAATTCAGCGATAGCTTGACGCACTGAAAACCTGCAGGCTGAGTTGCAACAGTAATGCTGGGCTCTGCTTCTTCCAGCTGGAACAGAATAGTGGAAGTGGGGAAGCCGAGAGAGGTGGGTGATTTAATACAAGATACAGTACCGGTATGTTTGGTATATATATTTGTAAACGATATAGCATCCTAATAACAGTCCTGATAATCATAATGTAGCAAGTATTTGCAGAATACGATGAGTACGTTATCTTATTGAATCTGTGACCAGTCACACACGAGGTAGGTACGATGATCCCCATTCTGTAAGGAGGAAACCTGAGGCCCAGAGTGTTCAGCCAGTTACCAACCACAATCACACAGTAGTAGGGAAATTAGCAGGCTCTTAACCCTGACCCGCAGAATGAGCTGTCTGATTTTTCTCCTTGACAGACCTGGGGGACATGAACCAAGGGACTTGCTGTTAATTTTCTCCCTGCAGAGCAGAGAACTGAATGGCTTCAAGACTGGCCCCAGTTGGCTAGGTGATCACAGATACACCCCTGGGGTCTCAGTTTCCCCTGGACAACACTAGGGAGGCCATAAAGAGTGGTTCCATAAAACAGCCTTATCAGTTCATTTCTGGCTCCCCATGAAGAGTGTTTTTAAGAATTCACCAGGCATCTGTACCCCAGGGATGAAAAACATAAGAAGACACTAGAAAATTTTTTTTTAATCTGGAATGGACCTTAAGAGATCGTTTAGAGAGATTTTGTGGTTTAGTTGTTAAGAACAAAAACAGCCCGGTTAGGTTCAGTCTGTACCACTCCCCTGCAAAGTGGGATTTCACCTCTCTGAGTCTCAGTTTCCTCACCTGTAAAATTAGAATAACAGGATTAAGCATAGCCATCATCACCATCATTATATAAACACACATATGTGCATATGTCATAGGGTGGCTGTGAGGCTAAAACATTGCTTTCTTGTGAAGTTCTAGAAAAAGAAGATGTGTAGTAAGTGGCACCCCCAATAAAATGGAGCTGGTGGTGATGGAGTTGATGATGAGTACAGTGGTGATAAGGGTGATGATGGTAGTGATGCTGCTGATGGCGGAGGTGATTATGGTAAAAAAGTAGTTAAAGACAAAGTGATGATGAAAGTGGCGATTGTGCTGATAGCTGTGACCATGGTTTGAAAGGTAAAGTAGATGATGATGGTGGTGTTAATGTACTCCATGTATAGCAAGGAAATAGAGGCCCCCCTAAGTCATATGCTAATGACCAGCATAGCTAAAACTAGAAATCTGGGGTGCCAGGGCCTATTCCATTGCTCTGAGCTAAAAATAAGTGAAGGATTTGACTTGAAGGAAACTGGGAACTGCAGGTGGCGGCTGAACATTAGCAGCTTTGGCCTTCCCTCTCCTCGGCTCATTTTACAAAGCCAGAGAATTCACTTTGCCCTCACCAGACCTCACTCACTGCCATCTCCTGGAGCTTAACAGAGAGGGAAGGGAGGAAGGTGAGGTCTAGCTCCCTGCTGCTCAGGAGCTCCTGGTGATTCCACTGCAACTGTTCCCACACTGCATTTTGAGAAATTTTCCCTAGGAGAATTGAGTTACTTTCTGGTTCAGCCCAAGAGACAAAAAAATCTATTGAATTTGTTTATTTAGTTTTGCAGATGGGGCTAAGTGGGCCCTCAAGGGGCTAGTAATCAAGCCTGTAAGAAATCAGAATTGAAGGGAAAGAGGAGAGAGAGGAAAATATATAATGTATATGATAAATATATGTAAAAATATCATGTCAAATAGTAGTAGTGCAATTGATATTTTAGGTCAGCACACATCACCAAGGGCACTTTTTTCTTAATAATGAGAGAAAGCTGGTTGTAGGATTCCAAGGAACCCTCCTATCAGAAGATAGAAGCTAACAAATAGGAAGAACACTCACATTGTTTCCCTTATGAGTCCATGGCAGACATTACTAAGCAATGGTGGCATTCTCCACCAAGCCCTAAGCAGCTTCTCAAGGCTCTCGGCAGCCATGAGCAATTGATCAGCATGGACACAGGGATGAAAACAACTTTCCACTTGGCATGTGGGAACAAGACCGGTAAATGTTTCATAAGGTTTTGTAGCTGCTGAGAAAGCATTGAGGTCAGGAGAAGAGTTACCCTGCGAAAACCCCGGGCATCAGCTTAATCACATTCTAAACACTGGGGGTGATATTTCATCCATTCATTCATTCATCCATCCATCCATTCACTCATTTAGTCATTCACTCTGGAGCATTTCCTTATTTATTCACTCCCTTGCTTATCTACTCCTTCATTCATTCATTCATTCTCTCTTTTGTGACATTTTAATCATATTAATTCAACAAATGTTTACTCATTGTGCAGTCTATGGGGCAGGCACGGTCCTAGGTGCTAGAGACATAAAAATGAACAAAACAGACCCAGCCCGTCTGCATGGCTACATGACACAGAAAAAACTGAGTCCAACGATGACACGATTTATTATTTCTTTTGAAGTGTGATTGTTGCAACACAGGAGAAATTCTGGATGTTTTGAGAGCATAGATCAGGGACTCAACTTAGTCTAGCAGAGAAAGGTGAATGCAGGAAGCAGGATAAGTTTCCCAGAGGGAGAAGCATTGGAGTGAACATTTAAGGAAGAGGCGCTAACTAGACCAAGGGGTCGCGGGGTGGGAGGCCTGGAGGTAGGTGGATTCAGAGAGAATCCACCTGAGAAAAGGCCTGAGCCTGAGAAAAGGTCTGAGCCTGAGAAAAGGCCAGAGGAACAGGAGCCTGGAGAGTTCGAGAAAGAGTGACCGTACATCATGCTGTAAGGGGCAGGGTCCGTGTGAGTCTGGTGACACCTTGAATACTAGAAACCCTCAGTAACAACCTCACGACCTCACCATGACCTCCAGCTCCCCACCATTCTCAGGCCTTTCTCACTGAACAAACAGGGGGCACTAGGATGGGAACCCCAGAGGAACTGAAATTGAGGGTCTGTGTCTCCAGCTCCGTCTCTCGGGCCCAGGGTCCTTGGCACAAGGCCAGGCACAGGAGATGAACTTGAGAAATATTGTAAGGGTATAAATGAGCAATTCTTTGACTTCCTTGGCCCAGTGCCTAGCACAATGCCCTGGATGTTTAAATGTTAAAAGACAGGAGGGAGTGAGGGACTGAGGGGGGAAGGAAAGGAAGAAAGAGGAAGAGAAGGGAGGAAGGCATCCTATGTGGGTATTGGGAAAAGTCACGCCAGAAACCAAGGTTTTCAGAGCACTCATCCTCACAGTAAAAGACCTAGTCATTCTAAGTGGTTTCAACAACAAATTATTTAAAAAAAAAAATACATGGAGATTTAGGCTCTTCAAACTGGCAACGCAGGGTCCAGCCTGCCACTAAGCAAGATGGGGGAGGGGGGCCCATTTGGATGCTTCAAACCCAAAAGCATTTTTGTGGCCTTGTAATTTCTGAATGTTCTCGGTGAGTCTAACAGGCTCCAGGCTCATTCTCCTACAAAGAACTCATCTTTGTAGCTCCTCAGTTCAGTCCTATGGACCTACCACAGGCTAAGCCAGCTGTGGGGCCTCTGTTTCCCCATCTCTGAAATGAAGTAACCGGTTTACATCATGTCCAGTGCAACACTAACATCCTAAGACTCTCTCAGTTCCTGCTCTTGGAATCCATTCCTGTGCATTCACCTCTACCCCAAATATTGCACCTCCACTCCTATTACTAATAGTAATAATTAGGATAATAATAGTAATTATTATTGTTCTGGCTACCACTTACTGTACCATCTTTTTATACGATGTTAACCACTGCCACATAAGGTTCATCCATGACCTCCATTTTGGACAAGAGGAAACTGGATTTCAGAGAAGCTGTGTACTTTGCCCAGAGTAACACAGCCAGTAAAGGGAAAAGCTGGAATTTGATTTCGGGCATGTTGGAAGCTCCATCAGAACCCAGCAGGTCCGGGCAGGAGCCGTGTTTACCCAGCACAGACAGATCCCCTCTCCGCGTGGGAGGCAGGGAGGAAAGAGGAAGGGGGTGGTTGTAAGATAATGCGGTTATTATCTGCCCAGACTTCATTTTTCCTCTTGTTTTTATGAGCTCCTGATGGAATTACACACACAAATCATAATGACAGTGGTCACGTGTGACTTGGGTCACATGACCCCAGCCTACGCTTTCCTAGTGTAGGGCGCCACCTCCTGGCCACGGTGATTGGTTCAAGAAGTGGGTGCGTCACCCAGGACAGCCAATCAGAGCCCTCCCTGGTCCAAAGTGGGCGGGAAGGACTTGTTCTGACTTTGCTGAACCAGGAAGTCAGCAGCTCAGAGCTTTCTGTGCCCGGGCCCCACCTGCTCCCCGCCCCAGGCCATAAGGGGGAGGAAGCCATGTCGGAGAGAATGCGGCCCACAGCGAAGCGAGAGGGAGAGAGGCAGCATCGGCCTCCGCCTCAGCTTCTCAGATCCCCAGACAATAAAGGTGTGAGCTGCCATGCTGTTGCTTGCAGTCACCAGAGTCCTGGCTGATAGAGTTGCTTGCCCAGCCATGGACACTTCTCTCTGTTCAAAGAACTTCTGGACCTGACGCAAGAGTTTCATTTCTTTTCACTGTTCCCTTCCCAGCCCCTCCAGCCCATGCATAGTAGTGCTTCCATGCCCCCTTCCCTTCACAGCCTTGCTGCGTCCTCTCGCCCATCACAGGCCACCACTTACTCATTCTTCTGCACAGATGTCACCACCTCAGGAAACTTCCCTGATGCCCCCCGCCCCTGACTGTGTTAAGCATCTGTAAATGACACTGTTCTGTTCATCTCGTGTCTCCTCCCCTCTTCGCTGGGAGCAAAGGCCTTCCCACTTCAGACAGTGCATTGGATGGCCGTCTGGGGGGCCTATCCTGGGTCCCTACCCCCCAGGGGAAACAAGCCTGAACTGCCCCCAAGCTCTCACTGATACCCCACTATTCTCCAAATGCCCCATGAGAAGGACAGGCCTGTTTGCTCCTCTGCTCTGACCTCAGCACCTCGCCCAGGGGACAGTCCATGGGGAGATTATCAATCATTGAGAGCTGCATTTGGAATAGATGACTAAAAAGAGCAGCAAAACTGTTTTCAAACTGGATCAAGCTGAAAATAGCTGAGGTTACTTCCACTCAAATTTCTTATTTTAATTCAGAGAGGACCAAATTTCAATTTAGAATGGCCCGGGTTCAAATCTTAACTTTACCACCCACAAACTCAGGGGTGTTGGGCCAGTGGCTTACCCAGCCTGAGGTTCAGGTTTCTCATTTGTAAAATTGGATTAAAAAAGGAAGCTGCCTCACCAGGTTATGGTGAGGATAAAGGAGATTGTACATGCAAAATGCTTAGGGCAGGGGCTGGCACCAGTGGGAATCAAGAAAAGTTAGCAATCTCTGAATCAGATTTCAACAAAATAAGTAGCACCTTGGATAGTAGATACCAAGAGGGGGGAGGTGGGGAAGAAGGGGGGCAGCAGATAGTGCACCACACTGGGAGGCAGAGACTTGATGGGACTCCTAGCTCTGTTAGGGACCTGCCCCCTTCAGGCCAGTCACTCACCACCCCCACCCCCAGCCTCAACCTCTCATGCATAAAAGTGGACACCTCTGCTGAACCTACCTGGTGGGGCTGTTATAAAGACCAAAGTGACATTCTACTCAAGGTGTTAGCATTTGAAAAATACTCAAAAGACTTCAATGAGCACTTACCATATGTGAAAACTTTGTTACTGTCATTACTATTATTCTCTATTATTCTCACAGCAATCCCACCTTAAAACCTTATGTCTTGCTGTTCCCAGCTATAGACATGAGTGTCACTGGTGATGGATCACCAGTGTATGACTCAGGATAGGTTTGCTGCTGTAACAAACAACCCCAGCATCTGAGTAACTTACCATGTAAACACATCACTCATTCCAGCATGGTGGTGAATTGGGGACCCCGCTCCCTCTCACCATCCAGAGATCCAAGCACCCTCATCCTGGCAATGCCATCCCCATGAAAGGGAGAGAGAGACTAGGCCTGGGGTCAACAAACTGCAACCCAATGGCCAAATCCAGTCCAGTGCCTCATTTTGGAAATAAAGTACTATTGGAACACAACCATGCTCATTCATTCACATAATGCCTTCAGCTTCTTTTGTGTCACAATGGCAGAGTGGCATCACATGGTACAAAAAAAAATATGCCATTGTACAGAAAAAGTTTGCTGACACTTGAATGAGAAGATCATTCAAGTTACAGCCCAGTATGGAAAGGAGTATACATCAGTTTATCCACATTCCCTTGGCCAGAACACAATGTCATGACCCCAGTTGCAAAGAAGGCAGGGAAATGCATTTTTCCTATGTGCCAGGGGGGAAATGAAGCAGAATTAGATGGTTAGGGCAGCTGCTGGTAATGTGACCATCCACCCCTTCATTCAACAAGTCTGCATTGAGCACCTCGTAAGTGCAAGGTATTTTTGAGGCCCTTCAGATAAAAAGATGAATGAAACAGGTATGCTTTACAAGGTGCTCATTCAGAGAAGGGAGACAGGTGACTGGAATACCTGTCTACGATAGTCCCCAGTAACACAGGGACACAATAGAGGGATGTTTTGCTCAATGACAAGACCACATATTTGACAATCCAGGTGTTACAAGATGAGCAGCTAGGTCTGTGGAATTACACTCTAAAGTGCTTGCACAACTATGAAATCACCTGACAATATATTTATCAGAACACATCCCATCACTAAGGGATGTGTTCTAACCAATTGTTAGAACTAACCAATTATTGCATGATGGTGACAACAATTGCCATCAAAAGTAGAATGTGGTCTTATCATGAGATGGGCTATAATGAAACTTGTTAAGTTAATGCACATTGTCTCATTTAATTAACACAACAATCCTAAGAAAATGTGTCTATTCCCATTTTTTTGAATGAAGAAACTGAATCCCAAGGATAAAATCACTTGCTTAAAATCCCATGTTGGTGATTGGTTAAATCTCAGCATTTCTAGACAGAGTTTGGGTGCCACCTAGCAGACTCTCCAGGAATCAGAGAGTCTGACAAACAGAAACACAGCAAACAATCAATGTAAGGTATGCTTCAGTTCACACAGAACTGTCCACTGTGGCTGAGACTGAAATCAAAAGGGACTAGAGAAGATGTGAAACAGGATATGCCAGCCACCTGTGATACCTGCCTAGAATTCTTCCTAAGAAAATAAATGAGATGAGCACCACTTCTGGTGTATAGTAAGCCCTCAATAAGCAATAGCTGTGAGTAGAAGTGGTGCATAACTTGACAATTCCACCAGTACAACATGGTCAACTCAAAAGAAAATGAGTTTCCTCTTGTGCGCCAACTCTGATCACGCAGAAGTGGCTTCCCAGGGCCCTGACACCATCTGAGCTCACTGGGAAGGAGTGTGGTGATGGATTATTGATGTCTGCCATGAGAATTGGATGGGGAGTAGTGGTGTGGATAGTTAGGCTGTTAATCTTGTATGGCCCATATTCAGAATATAGTATTTCTTTTTCCCACACCTCCATTTCACACCTAGAGTATGTGTCCTTATGTACAAAGGAGGATAATACTTTGTTTGACCTTCTTGCCTCATAGGAAGCCTGAATTCATAAATTCAAAGATGCTTCAGATATAGGATGTACATAAATGTGAGAGCTACCCAGCCATCTGTCTCATTCCAATGAATGGGGAGAGACCATTGGGAATCAGATGGTTCTCTAAGCATATAAATCTGGTTCTCTTCTTGCAACAAATGCTCTGGAAGAGACTGATTAATGACTAAGAGACTTTTTTTAAGCAATGATCCTTGTAGTGAATAAGTTGATTTTCCTACCCATCAATCTTTAATTTTCCTTGTGGTAAAATAATACTCTGAATTTCCTTGTGGACACTCCACACACTCAGACCATCCGGTTGTGGGTCCATTTCATTCCACGGATGGGGCTTAACTGTTCCAAACCAGGAGTCAAAAACTACAACCCATGGGCCAGCCATCTGCTTTTGTTGATAAAGTTTGATTCAAGTACAGTCTACCCATTTATTTACAAGTGCTCCATGACATTTTTCATGTTATAACAATGATAATAATTGCAATAGAGATTATATGGTTCATAGTCTAAAATATCTACCACCTTGTCTTCTAACAAAAATTTGCCAATCCCTAGTCAAATGGAATCAACCAGGCCATCCCCTGGTTGGTTCACAGATGAAATTTGACCCACATCAGGCCAGCAAAAGCTCAAAAGTCTCTTTTCATCCGGACATGAGGCTGAGAAAATGCAAGGTCTGGAGCCTCTGCAACTGTTTTGCAGCCATGAGGAAGAACTAATGTCTCTGACCTCAAAGATCACAAGAGGAGACAAGATAGACATAACCGAAAGCATGGAAGAAATAGAAGACCTGGTGATGAATAGGACATTTAGAGGTAGTAGGAGGTATTAAAGCTGGTCCTGCAATTAATGGAATTTGAGCTGAAGAAGAAGGACAGGGTACTTTAGTTGGAGACCACAGAGGACACAGACATGGGTAGGAGTGCAGTGAACATTTGGGGGAGGAGGAGGGTAAACCAAGGGAAAAATGTGCTATCTCAGTGGGATTTGAAGTCACATCCAACCACTATGGAGACCTTCCTTTCATATCCCAGGCTAAAGATATATCCCCCAAAACTCAAATGATAGAAATGGAAAAAATGTTTAGAGATTAAAATATTAACAACAATAAAAGAAGATGAAATAGTGGTCAGCGTACCTAGTCATGGGTTTTTCCTGGAGGAGGAATTGCATTTCCTAATTGGGAGAATTATTGTTGCAATTAAGCACCAGGCTTTGTGTGAACATTTATTTAATCTCAGTTAGTTTCCGAAGTGAGATAGTACATGTGCTTGCACCCATTTTACAGCGCAGACAAGGTGGGTAGTGTGTGTGGTACATGGCAGGGATTCCAACCAAGCCCACTGCCCTGCCCCTCAACCTCCTTTCCTTTCTCACACCATCACCCTTGATCCTGGGCTGGCCTTTCCTTGGTATTTGAAGGAAGAAATCCCCATACTGCTCCCCTTCTCCAGGCTTAGGGGCTCATGTTTTTCTAGGGGGCTGGGTGATGACATCTTTACCTGGCCACATGCCTGACCTTATGTGGGAATCCCCATGTTTGAGATGTTTCTCTGATAAATTCCACGTGGGAAGGGACCAGGGGCATTCCAGCATTCCCAGGGCTTCAGAAGGTACCCAGTGGCTGTACTGTTCAGCTACCCTGCATCCTTTCCTGCACCACTGTCCTCAGAACAAAATCTGGAGTCTTCCCCTGGCTCACCACATTCCTGTTCCTGCCAATCTCTCCAGCCCCAGCCCACCCCACACTGCCCCTCACCCCAAGCTTGCAGCAACAGTGGCCTTCCTTCTTCTCTCCAAAGTTCCACATCCCCACCTACCCCAGGACATTTGTGCAAGCCTTCCTCTCTCCCCCTAGTTAACTTCCACGCATATTCTAGACACCACCCCCTGGTAGATGAAGGGCCCTTTTGTACAGTGTACTCTCATGGCCCCTGTGCCTGTTTTACTGGAACTTACCAAAATCATATTTGAAAAATTGTGGGTGCTGGGCCTCCCTGGTGGTTAAATCCCAGCGCTACCACCCCTGAGGCCTGAGCTTGATCTCCACCTGGGGAGCTGACCCACATGGCGCAGCAGACCTCTTCTGTCTCACCCGCTGGTCCCCTCAGCAGTGTATTTCAGTCAATCCGCGTGTTTTGCTCCCCACTCTGTCTCTGGTGAATCGTCTCACCCCCACACACACCTCTGGCCTGCACCCCAGCTTTTGTATGCATAAATAAATAGAATCTTTAAAAATAATAATAATGAAATAAATTATGTAAGACTTTAAAAAAAGGAAAAATTATGGATGCTTTGGCGGTGGGTGTGTGGTGGTAAGAAGATGCAAATGCAGTGTTGTAAACCAATATTATCTCCCCCAAAAAAGCAATTTTAAAAATAAAGTAATAAAACTATTTTTTAAAATTATTGCCCAGGTCCTTATCTAATACCAGCTTTCCCTTCTAGAGCCTAAGCTCCACGTGACCCCCTGAATCCCTGGAACCTCATACTCTACACTCATAAATAAAGAAATCAAGTGTCCCTGGCAGAACCCCGAGGTAAGCTGCGGAGACTTCCCAGGCAGAGAAGAAACTGGTTATGACACCCAGCACCATCACAGCCACACTCTGGGACAGTGTCGCAGCCATTTTGCAGGTGGAGAAACTGAGCTTTGAAAGGTCTGTGACTGGCCTGGACATGAAAGCGCAGCTAAGCGCTGGGCTGTCTCTCTGCACCTGCTCTGGGGCTAAGGCAGCTCTGAGGCTTTGCCACTGAACGCCCCTCCCCAGCGGTCCTTTTCATCAGGCCTGGTGATAAGGAAAGCGAGGAGGCGCCATCCCCGCAATTCAGAGGCTCAAGAAACTCTCTCCTATTTCCTCCTCTCCCCATTCCTGCTCTT
The DNA here is from genome assembly GCF_014898055.3 of Talpa occidentalis. Lineage (NCBI taxonomy): Eukaryota > Metazoa > Chordata > Mammalia > Eulipotyphla > Talpidae > Talpa > Talpa occidentalis. Next base: position 82,267,430 of record NW_023601433.1, on the reverse strand, counting down.
GAGCACCAGAAGAGGGTTCTGGGGGGGGCTCCCTAAGGAGCAGTAGTCATAATTCCAGGAGCTTAGCCCACGAGGGTGAGATCATTTCCTGCCCCGACATTGCTCGGGTGGACGCACGCCCTGACCCTTGCTCCAAGTTCGCAGTAGGCAGAAAGCACCTGCAATTCTGCAGCTTTTCTTACAGGTTTGTTCCCTCCCATTGGTTGGGCTCCAGACTCCAACTGATGGAGGCAGATAAAGGGCTAGATAAGGAAGAATCACATGGAAAGCCCCTCGGCAGGTGGCACAGTGGGAAGCGCTGACATCATTACTTCCCCGAGGTCCTCAATGCCTCAGTTTCTCGAAAATGCACATCTTCATTTCCCCCATAACTGATGAGCGTTGTTAAAATCCAAATATAGAGAAAATTCAAATGTCCCCTGAGTCCAGCTCCTACAGATATTTGTAGTTGCCAGTCTGACATATTCTTCCAGCCTCTTTAAGTTCTTTTAAGATAAAAAAGATTTTACTATACATATGATTTTGTTACTTGTGCTTTTTTTTTACTTAAATATAGGACAGGCATCTATTCCAGACAATCCAACACACATACCTCATGTTTCTTTTTTTTATTTTTAAAGATTTATTTATTTATGTATACAAGAGCCAGGGTACAGGCCAGAGGTGGGGGGGGTGCAAGGATTCACCAGACATAGAGTGGGGAGCAGAACAGGTGGATCTACGGAAATACACTGCTGAGGGGAGCAGCGGGTGAGACAGGAGAGGTCTTCTGTGCCATGTGGGTCAGCCTCCTGGCCTGGGGTCGAACTCATGCCACAGCAGCTGGAAAGAGCTTGATAGCGCTGAGACTTTAACCCCTGCTTCATCAGGGAGGCCCCCATACCTCATGTTTCTAAGTAGTTGTTTGTATTCCATTGTTGGGGTGCTCCATGTACCCATCCTATTCCTGCTAACAGTCATTATTAGGGTTTTCTTCAATTTTTTAAGACTGTGAACAACATAGCAATGAACACCGTCATCCCTACATCTGTGTCCCCATCCTACTGTGTTTTTAAAGTCAGTTCCTGGAAATGTGGTTGCAAAGGGCTCCTGTGTTGAAGGCACAGAGTATACACCCCTCAGTCTGCTGATCCTGTTTCTCCACAAGCCCCCCCTCCACCTGCCACAGTGTGGGAAAACACCAGTTCTTCCACATCCTCATCTCCCCAGTGAAGAAAGAGGCAGCATCAGGGTTTGTTTGGAATTTGGTTTATTTTTTTACCTTTTATTTTAAAGTAACTTGGGACTTAATAGTAAAGTTGCAAAAATAGTACAGAGAGCTCCCCTGCACCCCTCAGCCAGCTTCAGATGCCAAAGTCTTCCCTGATGGCATCCGGGAAGTTTAAACTGGTACAAGACTATCGAGTAATCTACACACATTATTTGGATTGCACCAGTTTGGTCCTTTCTTCTGTCCCAGAATCGAAGGCAGGATGTCGCATTCCATTAGTGAACATGCATCATCAATCTTCTCCACTATGTGGCAATGAATACCCTCCTTTGCCTTTGATGACGCTTGAAGAGGACGGGCCAGCTACTTGGGTTGATGACCTCGACTTGTTTTCGTTGACTTTTTTCAGCAGTGGATGGAGGGAGGCATTTTAGACAAGAAACCACACGCCTGGGGTTGCATCTTTCTCAGTGCAACAGGTTAAGAGGTTTAAGATGTTGTGAGGTCTGATCACTTGTGACCTTAACCTTGATGGCTTGATTCATAGGATGTCTGCCAGGTTTTCCACAGTAACGCCACTGTCTACATCTCTGTTTTTTATAAATATATTGGGGAGATACTAATTGTTGAGATCATGCAAATATCCAACATCTCTAACATTGACCCACCTGCCTCAGTGTCCCTCTGCAGACTTTGTAAGAGGCAGGAAAGCATCTGGATGGAGGCTGCATCTTTCAAAAATTGGACCAGTAAGATAAAAAATGTGATGATAACAGGCCTGATTAAAATAAGCCACACCAGATGGTGTCCCTAATAGGTGGAATATAGAGAAACCATCTAAGAATCAGATAAAGACAAGCTTAAAAACTAGCCTTTGACAGCTGACCACACAACTGAAGCCTCCAGAAGGAGGGGGGAGGGGCAAGAAGAAAGAGGGAAGGAAGCACAATGGACTATGGGTGATTGGGTGGTGGATGCACAGTGGTGGCAATACCTGATGAAGTATCACCTCAATTAAGGGCCTCCCTGGTGGCGCAAGGGGTTAAGATACAACCTATGAAGCTATCCACAGCCACTGCAGCACCAGCTCAATCCCTAGCCAGGGAGCTACCCACATGGCACAGCAGACCTCTCCTGTCTCACCTGCTGCTCCCCTCACCAGCGTATTTCAGTCAGTCTGCCTGTTCTGTCCCCCACTCTGACTCTGGTGAATCCTCTCACCCCCCACACCTCTGGCCTGTACCCCAATTCTTGTATGCATAAATAAATAAATCTTTAAAATAAAATAAAATAAAAATTAATTAAGCAGTGGCTTAATTAATGGAAGCTGAAGGGTTGAATAGGGTTGAAGTCAACCCTAGCTGCATAGGCACACACATGTGCTTCCATTCCAGAAGATGCTATTCCTTTAAGGTGAGCCCTGCAAGGGTGACCCAGCCCAGGTGGGTCTCTTGTCCAGGCCCAGCAACCTGCCCACATCAGACATGTGGTATAAGGCTGGCAAGGTGCTTCATTTTTCCCTCGGAGAAATCCTCTCTGTAGCTTTCATAGTAATTCTCAGTTTACTTCCCTTCAGAGCTAACCCCAGGAGAGAGGGAGCACTTCTTTGTCAACAGGACAGCAGGTCCTGGGAGGGAAGCTGAGTACAATAGCCTGGGGGATGGGCTCCGTCCAGGCCTGCCTGCTGCAAAGCTCCCAGTGAAAATCTCCTGCCCCTTACGGCAAAGATGCAAATGAGGGGATGTTGACTAGTGGTGAGTTCAAGGCCTCCAGTCTCAGAACTTGGTGATGTGGTTTCTGAGCCACCCACTGTTTTGCCCACCTTTGCCATGATGGTCAATTAACCCTACTGAGAAGATGAAAGGTCATAGGTATCTCGATGAGATTGGGGAGAGGGATGCCAATAGCCAACCACATTCACCACCGACTGGCATGTGGTCTGCATATCCTTTAGATTGATTAGTAACTGCTTTGGTAGTAAAGCAAAAACTGAAAATCTCCAAATCCAACGGGCTTAAGCTTGGCCATCTTCACACATCAACTAAACCCTGTGATCTAGTCTACCACACCTGCCTCAAGTCAGAGGCCCTCCTCTGAGCCAATCACTAAAGCCAGAGGGAAGGAGTGTTCTGATTGGTCACATGCCTATTATTGAACCAATCACTGAGGCCAGGGGGGAGGGCTGCTCTGATTGGGGGAGGTGGGATCTATCCTCCCTGAACCACTAGAACAAAAAATAGGGTTTCCCAAAGAAGATTAGGGTGGTGGATGCTGAAAACTAAAACAATGAGTTCCAGTGTCCCAACTACTAAATGAGTCCATTTTTAAGAGCATTCTTATCTCCATTTCCACACTGGAGTAGCGTTTGCTCTCTCCAAAGGGACGGTGATATTATCATCTCCATCAAGTCCATCACCACTACCAATGCTTAACGTGGAGGCATTCAGCTGGTTTGTTCAGAAACAGACCTGCCAAACAGCATCCCTGGCACTCAGGAGAGCTGGACTGAGGCCAATTATGCTGATGGAGGTCAAACCAAATCTTATCAGTGGCTGATGGTCTATAGTACTGTATCCAGATCTGAGCTCAGCATGCAACAGTGTGATAATTGATTGGTGATGTCTGCCCAGGACCCAGGCGAGGAGATTAGGGGCATGTTTGCAATGTGTTGCCTCTCACTCACTGACTATCTCAATGACACCTTCCTGATCTAACATGCTAAAATCCAGGTCAAAGCAATAAATGTTCAAACACCCATTGTGCATCCATCAAGGCTGGGGCCTGAAGGAGAACAGACAAAATGAAGCTCTGAACACAAGCTTTGTTCTGTCATGAAGCTTACTTTTAATTGGGAAGACCAGACATTTGGGAGAGCATCTGGATGACAGACTCTCAGCCTCAAACACACCCAGTGGCCCTCCCCAGTTCTTCCAGGTTTCACTAACTTCGGTTCTAGGAACAGCGTTAGCCTTATATGGCTATCTCTGCTCTTGCCCTTTGGTTCAGGCACCTTTGACAAGGTGATAAACCCAGACCAGCCCTAAGTAAAATCTCCCTTCTTGATGTACTCGGAAAACTTGGATGAGACCAGCTATGAGAGACATTGTGTATCTAGAACACACCCTCTGCTGCCTAAACGTTGGGACTGGCACATTTGGTCCTCCTGTTCTGGAATGCCCACAACAGATGTCACACAACAAGAGTCTCTGGAAGGTTGCCAACATATGCACACGGGTGGAGAAGAGTCTGTTTCACAGCACAGGTGACCTCGCCAGGAGACACCTGGGATCCTGTTACAGTGCAGAGCCTAATTTGGCAGATGCGAGTCAGGGCTGGAAAGTCAGCCTTTTTTGTTTTTTAAGACTTTTTATGTTTTATTTTTGCATAGAAGAACTGAGGTGTAGGCCAGAGGTGTGTTTGTGGGGACTGGAGGTTGAGAGGATTCACCAGAGTCAGAGTGGATTGACTGAAATACACTGCTGAGGGGAGCAGTGGGTGAGACAGGAGAGGTCTGCGGTGCCATGTGGGTCAGCTCCCTGACTGGGAATCAAACTCAGGCCATGGAGGTGGGCTATCGCAGTGGTAGCACTGAGACTTAACCCCGAGGCCACAAGGGAGGCCCTGAGTCTGCCTTTCTAACAAGCCTCCAGGTAGTGCTGATGGTGTGGGTCTTCGACCATGCTCTGGGGAGCAAGGCGCAGGGTAACAGAGGACTAGAATGCTTGGCCCGGAGTGAGTGCTGTGGAGAGACGGAGAGGTCCAGCAAGAGGGGGAGGCTGCCCAGCAAAGACCAGGGATGGGGGGAAATGAGTTGACCATGTGCATGAGTGCAATGGTCCAAAACCTGATGCAAGATATAAAAAATAAACTAAAGGAAGACAATGTTATGGGGAAGGATCTGGACCTTCAGCAGTCAACTAAACATAGTAGATGCACAAGTGGCTTCTCAAGGGTGAGTACCTGAAGCTTGCATTATTACAGCAACGCAATGTTCAACAGTGACAAGAGTGCCTTCCTGTCGTCTCTCCTCAATCCTTCTGGACTTAGAAGTAGGTGGAACTGAAGTTTGCCCTTCCCACCCACCCCAATACACACACCAACACACACCTTTCACATGGGGAAACTGAGGCTCGGAAGGATGAGTAAATAGGCATAGTTTTCATGCTGGGTGAGGAAGCCAAAGTGCCAGAAGCCACTGTCCCTTCTCTCTGTTGCAACACAGACCCTGCAAAGGGCCTGGAGAGTTCTTGGGGGCTGTGCAGAATCAACTGCAGGGCCCTTGTCCAAAGGTCTCCAGTTTCTCAAATAATGAGGCCAGTTGGAAGCTGTTAACACAGATGGGAACCAGTCAGCAACAGGTGAAATGCCGCTCAACCTATCAGCACTGCCTTAAGCTGCAGCAGGCTCTTGCTTCCTCTCCCCATTTTCCAGGGGCCCTAGCCCCAGATGCACCTGCCAACAACGAGCAGAGGCCAGAGGGGAGACTCAGGTCTCCCCCACTTTGCACTGGCTTCTATGTCCTTCCATTTCCTGGAGCCCCTTGGGAGCACAGTTTCTCCAGGTTAATATATAGTGCTAATGAGGGGTAGCTGGCGGGGAAAGGCAAGGTCTACTTGATCCAGGGTTTGGACTGAAGCCAGGGTCTCTCTGGCTATAGATTCCCTCTCTCCGTCCAGGTTCGTGTGCTGTGCAGGGAGATTAAGATGTATAGTCTGCAAATGGACTAACCTTTTCCAGGCCTTTTTAATGAGGCTTCCTATAATAGGGCCATTTCTCTTTCTTATGTAGGTGTACACACTCACACACACACACATTGCTTAACATAATCCATATGGAAATGAAAAATCTCTCCCTTGCTCCCTTTTTTAAGCGGACTCTATAATGGACAACATTTTTACTTCTCAAATGAAAATCCATGGCTCGACAGCATGCACTGCCAGTGAATCAAGAAGGTTGTTTCAGCCAGCTGGCTAGGCTCTCTCTTAAAACTCAGTTCCAAAGGTAGCAAGGCATGAACTGGGTGGGCCAATAGTTCTTCTCGGGTACAGTGGGAACCCAGCACAAGGTAAGGGAAAGTCCCCAAGAAACATCACCAGTTCTGGAACCCTCCGTGGACGGAGCAGCATGAGCCGCCTCTAACCCTGGGTCTCTGCAGTGAGGAGACGTTATGTTCTATGTCACTCAGACCTTCATCTGTCCAAAGGGTGGTATTCTAGCCTCTGACAACACCAGCTTTAAAATTTATAGGAGGGAAATGCAAAAGCAGATTCAGAAGCTGGTCCCCCCTAACCCATGACTCCTTAATAACCAGCACAAGAATCTAGGAGTGATTACAGACAGGAACCCTTGGAGATTTCATCTGTTTTAGGGTTTACGTGGAGTAACCCTTCTGACTTGAAGCTTCCCAAAGGGCATTCATAGGCCTGACTCAATCACACAGACCTTTGAATTCAAGTTGCCAAAAGGTGAGCAGTTGTTCCAAAGTGAATGGTCTGACCACAAGTTAATAAAACTTGAAATTATTTGAAGTGTTTCAAAAGCTTTAACCACTTTGAAATTTCAGGGCACTTTCCCAAATTACTTGAGACAGGAAATCAGAATCAACAACTACAGTAATGAAAAATAATGATGAGAATACTGTATTTTTCAAATCACCTAGGGAGTGTCCAAAGCTGTAATCAGAAGCGGAAGTCATAGTACTAAAATGCCACCATTATTATAAAGACACCAAGAAATGAGCTGAGCATTGACTCAGGAACTTAGAAAAGTATAACAAAACAACCAAAGAAAAATGCTAAGAACTATTCATAAGGAAAGAAGAAATCCACGATTTTAAATTTCAAAATCTAAAGCAAGATACAAAACTCCAAGCAGTATAATCAAGACAAAATAAGCAAGATACACACAAGAAGAAACAGAATATTCAGTGCAATAATTACTAAGATGCCAAGATTTAACAAAGCATGTGCAAAAATCAATGCTGAAATATTTGCAGCATCCAGAAAGTTAACATTTTAATGACAAAATTAGTTGTTAATATTCCTATACAAGGCATAGGTGCACATGAATAAGAAAAATTTAAAACCTGTGATAGAAAAATGAGTAAAGAACATGCACAGACAATACAGAACAGGATAAACACATATAACTAACACTATGAGACGATGCCCCACCATCCCATCAATTACAGAAGTGAAAATGGAAAACAACCATGACGTCTTTTTTTCCTTTTCAAATCAACAAAATTTTGTTTCTGCCCTTGTTCTTCTTCCTGGGAATGGCTACATCCACTAAGAATGGACATGAAGTAAATTGGGCTCTCCCAAGACAGATGAGAGGAATGTAAGCTAGTTCATCCTTTCTGAAAAACTCCTTGCAAGCCTATCAGGTGAATGTCAGGCAACTCCCTCAGATGGAGTAATCCTTCACCAATACTTAGGAAGCAGGACATGGTTTCTACATTTTCGGGGGCCCCAAGATACTAAGAGAGTCCAATCTATAATCCACAAGAATGAAATTCAACCAAGAATGAGGATGCCTGGCTCCTGGCCCAGCCTCTGCCACCAACAACTTGGATGACCTTGACACATTGTTTAATGTCACCTCCATATCACTCCCTGAGTAATGAAGGAGCTAAATATGATCTCTAAGACCTTCCCCCCACCACTCTGACATGCTGTTTTATTGTTTTCTCGGTGAGGGGGCTCCCCAGTGCCTTGCAGATGGCAACCTTTCTGCACAAAAGGGAAAGATTAATGGGATGAGAGTTAAAAAAAAAGGGTCAACCATCAAACACAATAGAATTTCTAACTTTTCTTCTGCTTCACTTCCTGCATTTCTGAAATGAGCTATCATGCTATACATGTTTCAGTTCTAAGTCATTGTTGAATTCAGTTATGGAATGAATGGAGGAATGATATAGAAAACCCATTCCCACAAGTTTTTCCATGTTCAATCCCGAAATCACTGGAAGGATGTGATAAAAAAAAAAAAAAACTGATGAATTGCTTGGGGCCTCTCAATGAATGAGCCAATGAAGGATACATGGACCCTCATTCCACACCCTGAATCAGGACTTGAGCGCCATAAGTATATTAAACACCAGCTTAGGTGGCCAAATGATCCCAAAGCAACAGATCGTTTCAGAGGAGGAGAAAAACCAGATCAAGCCAGCTGTGATTAACAGCCAGGGGTATCAGCCCTGCGGACTCAACCATGTGCATCCACTCCCTGTTATCATTATCACCCTGGTAGTCAGACCGGGAGGAGCCGCTGTGGGCAAAGTCACATTCCAGGCATGGCTACCACACTCCGTAGCTCTCTGTGATGTGACAGGCAAAAACCAAATCATGAAACAGATCAACTCAAGTTGAGCTCCACCAAAGAAACCACCACTACATGCGAATCACCACCCCCAGAGCCATGAACTTGGTCTTTCCCCGCATGCCCAACAGGACCTCAGAATCCTGCACAACATTGAAACTTCTAGCCACCCATTTCAGTCGATCAGAGCCATCGCGCAGGAGAACAGGGATCTGTGATCCCTGTTTCAGAGAATATATGATGTCCCATTAGCAGGTCTTATGAGTTGGGTGGTAGCCTTCAAATAGTCACATGTTGTCCCCCTAAGCCCCTTGTAATGTAAGCGCATTTGGAGAGAAGAAACAGTTAAGTTAAAATGAGGTTCTTAGACCTGAATCAAATACGACTGGTGTCTTTGTAGAAGAGGAATTGTGGACACAGGCACACAGAGGGAAGAAAAGACACAGGGGGATGAGGCCAGCCCTGCCAAGACCTTGATTTCAGACGTCTGACCTCCAGAACTGAGATGATAAGCTCTGTGGTTTGAGCCGCCCCAGTCTGTGGTACTTTGCTGTGGCCGCCTGAGCAGACGAACACAATGGTATCTTGATCAACTGTTTCACGAAAAGACTGAGTTATGGAAGAGTACATAATTACAGGTTTTGTGTCATTAAATCACATATCCAGTATAACTGTGTGTGTGTGTGCAAAAGACAAAGTGTACACCCACAAAGGAAAATGTTTAGAATGTTCCACATCAGAATGTTCTATAAAGTGGGTCTTTCTAGATGGCAGGAATTAAAGGTAATTAGAGGGAGCCTGGGTGTGGTTTCTTGCTCAAGCTAATCAATAGTGCTTCTGCAGTGACCATGCCTTCATTGTGTGATTCTAAAAGATTTAAAATCGTGTGCAATATTTAATAATAGAAAACCCCACTTGCATGCCAGGCACTTACTCCTTCAACTATTTGAATTCACCCAATCATCACAATCACCCCACAAGGTAAGGACTGGATTGTCATCATTTTTCAGATGAGGAAACTGAGGTGCAGAGAGGCGAAGGGACTTGCTCAAGGAAACTGGCAAACAGCAGAGCGAGACCTCCAACCCAGGGGGTCTGGCTTCATGTCCATGAACTTGACCATAAGGCAACCCTCCTTGTATACAGGGTCGGCTGGCCTCTCTTGACCAGGTTTATTTGAACACATTTTGATGTGGTGTGCGATTTGGATGCACACACAGCCACATTTAGCTGTACTTCCTGGCTCAACAAATTACTTGAGTCCTTTCTAGTAGGTTCGCAATATCATTGGCTTCAAGACCCCATATGTGACAGTGACATCCCATCATAAATTTCTGGAAGGAGACCTCAGAAGCTTCCCTTTCTGTGTTCCCGGGGGGTGACCTTATGCTCCTGGACAGGGGGCAGGGTAAGGTTCCATTCATATTTTATAAGTTTGTTTAATGGAGCCTTATTTTTTTGGGTTATGTATTTTTAAAGACCACATAGCTTAGATTGATGGAGACGTGATGCCGATTCTCCTCTTAACGTCAGAGCTGGAGGAAGCCCAGCCCTTCTGGGGCCATGAAGGGACAAAGAAGAGTCGCAAATGGACAGATACCTATCAGCTGGAACTGGTTAAATAAATTATGTTCATCGCTGTGATGGAGTCTACACAGCTGTTAAAAAGAATGGGCTAGAACTGTAGGGCCTGCTAGGGAACAGGGTTTTTTATATCCTGTTAAGGAAGCAAGGCAAGGTATAGATCAGGAGAGAATAATATGAATAATAAGATCTATGGTGGGGATGAAAAATTGTGGGTGTGTGTGTGTGTAAAAATATGTAATAATGACTAAGTTACAGACCCTGGTGGAACAAACAAGTTCACACCCCAGTGCCACTAATTCCTAGTTGTGTGTGCTGTTGGGTTTTCTTAACCTCTCTGAGCCCCAACTGCCTTACCTGCAAACTAAGGAGAAACACTAGTACCTGCCCTATTCACAGTGGCATGAGGGTGAAATAAGCATTTTCACTTGTCTGCACATATTAATCACTCAAAAAATGGTCGTGGCTAGAAAGGAAATGAGGAAATGAAGCAAACTTCTCCCAGGGCTCACCTCTGGGGAGAAATCTTGGGGAAAGGGAAACATTCGCTGTTTAGGTGATACACTGATCATCTCTGGATTTCTCCAAGGTGTCTATTTCACTCCTGTCATTTAAATATAGTAAAGGGTGGGGGGGGTGTACATGAATGAAGTTGACCCTTCTCTTGAAAGGGATCATATGAATTCTGGGATCCCAATGGTCTCATTTCTGGAGAGCTAACCGTGATATTGCCACCCTCCTGAGAAGGTTACCCCAGGGTGGGGAGTTGGGGAGTGAGACTCCCAAGATCTCTCAAGTTGCAATCAGGAGGGCGTGTGCACACTCCAGGGATGGACCCAACCATCCCTACAGTCTCCTTTTTTCATGTCTGTGCTAGCAGGCTAACCAGATGAAGCTGGACCAGGTGAACATGTGCACAAAAGTTCCAGGGCTGTGAGAAGCATGCAGCAGAGATCAGTTCCTGAGCACTTACAAATGGCAGGCGTGATGCTACCATTTTGCACCCTCTCATCTCTTTTTTCATAGAAATCCTCTAAGGTGCAAACTGATTGGTCCTCTTTAAACAGAGGAGGCAACTGATACTGAGAGAGGTGAAGACACTTGCTCCAGGGCACACAGCTCACAGCAGCAAGCCAGGATTTGATTCTGAATCTACCTAGGCACAAAATCTAAGCCTTTCATGGGGTCCCCAGTAACAACCTGTCAAAAGGAAAGGGGATAGACTCTTCTCTTACATGGTCAGTTCAACATTTATATGATCTCTAGTAACTGAATAAGACCAAACCACAAATTCTTCCATATTTGTGACCTCCCTGGAAATTTTTTTAGTAGCCCTGGTTAGGAGTTTCCCAAATTGTTTCTGGTTTGATTTTTGTGTGATGACAGTAAGTGTCTCGTAAGAAAAGAGTTTCAAGGGCTAGTAATTTTAGGGCATTCTAGATTAAATTGGTTTGTGTGGTTGCCTTCCTATTGCAGGAATTGTCAGAGCCTTGGAGGCTCTGCAAATCCCACCTGCATTTCACTCCCCAAGAGGGCGCTACTGAGTACAAGAGTGCCCAAGCTGATTTGCTCACAGAACTCTTTCCTAGGGCGCATATCCCAGAACAGAATTACAGAATCCCCTATACTAAAACAAATAGGCCTTCTCTTTTCTTACTTGTTTATCCAAGCACATTAAAAATAGCAGAAAATCTTAAACATGTTAAAATCTGAAATAGCTGGAAAAATCATTCAGGCATCTCCCCAAATCTTTCCTGTTCCTTACAAGATATCCGAGATCCTTCAGTGTATACCTGAAGACTACAACAAACATAAAATGACATATAACACAAGTCTGCTTTTCCCAATGAAAAGATCTAACTCAAAATTTTTAATAATTCAAATGTTAAATAAAAATTTTAAAATAGCATTCTAAACTTGATTTATTATTTATATGAAAATATAGACTATACTAAAATCAAGTTTAGTAATCTTATATATTTTTATTCTATATAGTAAAGTAACTTGAGTTTATAAACTTTTAGGGACAGATGAAGAAATCAAATGGTTATTTATCACATGTCATTGATTTAGTGTGCCATATATTTTAACATCACGTCATTGATTAATTTAGTGTGTTGTATATTTTAACAACATGTAAAATAGTGGAAATATAGGAAATTTAATTTCTCCCATCATGTATCATGAATCAATTTAATGCAAACTCTTTGCCTGCATCTCTGTCTTAAGAATATCATATTTTGGGCCTTCCTAGTGGCGCAGGGGTTAAGTCTCAGCACTACCGAGCTATTGCCAGCCATGGCCTGAGTTCGATCCCCGGCCAGGGAGCTAACCCACATGGTGCAGCAGACCTCTTCTGTCTCGCCCACTGCTCCCCTCAGCAGTGTATTTCTGCAGATCCATCTGTTCTGCTCCCCACTCTCTCTCTGGTGAATCCTCTCACCCCCTGCACTCTGGCCTACACCCCAGTTCTTGTATGCATAAATAAAAATAAATCTTTTTAAAAAAGAAATTCATATTCTGTACAGCTCACCTCGCCTCCAGGCTCATGCCATGTGCACTTCTGCCGAAGTTGTCTAGACACTCGGCCATTTTTAACCCAGCCATTGTGCTGTCACTGGGTGCAGTATCCCAGCCACAAAAGCTGATCATGAGAACATGGGGACACACAGGACAATCGTGCTTCCCACCTCGCTGCTCCCATGGGGCTAGGGGGTCTACCTGTGGTGTCTGCATCACCACTTGCTGTGCTGTTTGTAGATTGGCTTTAGATGACTTGTCTGGATGACATGAAACCCTGGAAGTTCTGGACATTGCTCCAGAGTCACTACTAAGTCTCTTTGGTTCTGACAGGTGAATGCTGGACCCTTCCAGAAATCTGGCTTTGATGTCCAAGTCTTTCCCAAATAGGACTCAGTGGGTCTAAATAAAACAATTGGGGCAGACTTTGCAGGGACCTGATTATTTGTAACTTCTCTCCAGGGGATGCCTACAGGATGGGGCGCTCAGGTTTCAGGGGTGTGTGTGCAGTATTTATGATGGAAAGACCCCTCTTCTGAGAGGGTGTCTGGGCTCAGCCAGCAGTGAGTGGGTTAAGCACAAGCTTTGCACTCTGGCTTGGGAAGGCATCAGAGCTGATGTGACATGGCTGCTTTCTACCCGAGACCAGGAAGAGTGAGGGCAAGAAAGGAAAAATTATTGACCTAGGGAGAGCACTCAATTGCAACCTCATGAGTAAATGGCCCATTTATCCCCCAGTCCGGAGCTCCTTGAAAAGGTGACCGTCCATCAATCCCTCCTCCGAGCTGCCCCTTGATGAGCTGTTCTATCAATGGGCTAATTTAGCTGATTACAGAGGAATTTGAGAGGAATGGGCCGCCAGAGCCTGGGTCTGGGCCAGCAATGCATTAAGTCCACCAGTGTCTCCATCACCCCCCACCTGGGACCGATAGGGGCGTCTTATTCCTGAAAACATGTCCCATCTGATGGGCTTTCATTAAACTCAGCTCCAGCTTATCAGGTGCGAGGTGGGAAACCTACTTCTACAGAGCATGGATTGTTCTGTCCTCGGAGTCCTTGATGGAGAGGACAGCCTCTGGGACCAGTGCCAAGCTATTCTCAGCTGCTGGTCAGCAGCATGTCAACGCCCAGCCCTATAGGAGGGGAGAAAGATGTAGAGGCCCAGGCTGGACTGTCATTGCTCCTTATTCCTCTGACATTTTACACCACGTAAGGTTTGGTGGAAGACATGCCCTGCTCTCCTCCAACACAGGAGGGCTAAATGCACATGCAGGTGGAATGGATGACCCACCATGCTGGGAATCTACCCACTCCTTCCAAAAGGAATCTCCTTTAACCCTCACCCCCTCCCCTCCCATAATCTCCAATATGTCCCATCTTTTGGATTAAAGCACTGGTCTATCCAGATACCCCACTTAAAACATTGAGTTGTTAGTCATTTACACTCTAGCATGAATTAATCTGACCACTCTGTTGAAGGCTCTAGAAACAATGCATACAAGGATAAGTTCAGAAGATAGAAATTTATGCAGGGGAAAGGAAGGCAGAAGGATGCTAGACAGAGAGTACAGAGGTCTTCAGTTCTCTGCACAGCTGGAGCACGGCAGGTTTCAGTGGAGAGAACATGAAGACACTAAATGAGGAGGGAAAAAGGCCCAAGTAACAAACTCGTTGCAATCTTGGTTTGATTAAAAGGGTCCCAAATGCAAAAAAAGCATGGACCTTCCAGTTCAAACCTTTAGTTAAAGGAATAGAGCATAGGTTCATGTAGGTAGCTAGAAAATGACTTAGGTATGTTTCTTTATTAAGGGTCTGAAATCATTTCCTCCCTTTTCATGGACCTTCCTGATAAAACTGTGTTGGTACATATGTAATCAAGTCCATTTGTGCTAAGCAGAAATCTTTGAATAGCAAGTGACAGAAATCAAACCAAAGTCAACCTGAGCAAAAGAGAGACCTCACTGGCTCACGTAGCTTTAAAATTTAGATGTCTACTTCAGGTAATCCTGGATCCAGCAGCTCAAATGATGTTTTCAGCAATCTCTTTCCAGCTTTCAACTCTTCTCCCTGCTATTTGTTGACTTCATTCCTAGACCAGATCAATGTTCCACATATAGTAACCCCTTTGGAAAGAAAATAATTCTTTCCCGAGAGCTCCAGCCAAAGCTATATTGGATCCATTTGTGTTTCATACCCATCCCTCAACCAGTCACTGGGGTTCAGGGATAGATCACCCAGACTGGCCAGACTAAGTCTGGAGCCCAGCTCTGGATCTGGTGGGGGTCAGTCCTACCCAAGCCACATGACCTGGTTTTCCTCCAACGTAGGAAATCAGGAAGTTGCTTGCAGATGTCAAAGGGGGGAAAGCGGGACCCTACATGGCTCATGGAAATAAAGAATTCTGGGTTTCTACATGAAAAAATTTAGATACTAGTGGTAGTGAATACAGAGGTGAGGCTAATTTCAATGATTCTCTTTTTTTTTTTTTTTAAAGATTCATTATTTATTTATTTATTTATTTATACAAGCACTGGGTACAGTCAGAAGTGCGGGAGGGTGAGAGAATTCCCCAGAGCCAGAGCGGGGAGCAGAGCAGGCAGAAGGACCGAGGTACACTGCTGAGGGGAGCAGCGGGCAGCAGGAGAGGTCTGCGCGCCATGCGGGACCCTCCTCCGGTGGCCGGGGAGCAGCCGGGGATCGAACGGGCGCTGCAGAGGCCCCGGGCAGCCTCGCAACCCAGTGCTCAACCGCTGCGCCACCGGGGAGGCCCAGCAATGATTCTCTTAAGACCTGATCAAGATAGATTAATGCCTCTCTTTGATTTTACCCCATTTCCTGATATTCTGAAATCTGCTAATACTTTTGTATTTCCAACTCAGTTGACTTAACCTTGGTTTAAATGGCAACTCTAAGACCCATTGCTAATGAAAAGAGGCTTGCTCTCATAGGAAATATGTGAGTTGGGTCCCAGAAGGATGGATTTCTTTCTTAATCTCAAGGAATAATTTTAAACAAGCCAGTTGACCTCTCTAAGCCCCTCACTTGATTCAGCACAACAGAGAGCACAGCTTCTTTGGAATCAGAGCTATGTTCAAATTGGCAGCTCTCCCTTGTGACATGGGGGTAGGGAATTAAGGTCCCTGAACACCCATTTTCTCATCCATAATCTGCATTTAAATGACTTTTACCATAGTATTGTTCTGAAGATGCCATAATCATACATTCAACATTAATTGAATGAGCATCAACAGATTGCTGGGCACTAGGAAACATACAAGGGGAAAAAATAACAAAACTCACCATTACAGAATTATATCCTAGCAGGGAAAGCAGAAAGTAGACATTAAGAAATAAGTAGATTGCTTTGAGTGTTACATGATAAGTTCTATTGTTGGGGGGTTGGGGGGGCATGGGAGGGAGCTGTAGAGCAAAGTGGTAGAAATTAGGGTGAGTATGGAGGAGAAAGAAATTTCAGTATTAAATAGGACAACTGTGGAAAGTCTCAATGAGAAAGCAATATTTAAGCAGACTTGAAGAAGGTGAGTGAGGCAGCAAGATGGTAAGGAGAGAGTATTTCTGGCAGAGGGAACAGCCAGAGCAAAGTGCAGAGGTGGAAGCAGGGCTGGTGTAGTGAACCTCAGCTAAGACACCACTGGGCTAAAGAAGAGAGTAAGGAAATGGACAGAGAAGGAGCAAGGGGCAGCTACTGCAGGATCTCCTGGCCACCAGAAGAACAACAGAAGCATGAGAAGCGATTAGCACCGCTTGACCCATAGAAGATTCTAAGAAGTGGAAGGATGGTGAGGATGATGACAGAGTGGAGGTGCTGATGGTGCTGGCGCTGGTGCTGATGCTGAAGATGCTGCTGATGCTGCTGATGCTACTGAAGATGCTGCTACTGAAGGTGATCATCACAGTGACACAAGAGGACATGGTATCCAGCCCTCCAGCAACAGCACCCAGGCTAGTACAGACATACTCTGACCTTTCTGCGCTGTCCTGAGGGTTTCCAAATTAACATAAGCAATTTGCACTTTGAACCCATGCTGAGAAAATTGCTCTGTCAACACAGGGTGTTTCCTGCCATCACAAGTCTTTATCACGTGTCTGACACCATTGTCACCAAAAGGTCACCAGGTGGCACCCATTAGCAGGGCTGACACTTGTTCTGCTTACAAGATCCTGGGCTTTGCTTCCTCTTGATATCAGCAGGTACCCTGGATCCAGCAAGCTGCTCCCTAGATATCAAGTGTTCCGCACTCATGGCCTTTTGCCCACACCAAGTGGGCCATGGCCTGGGTAATAGAGGGAATAGGGGTCCAAATTATCTGGCTATTATTAACACCAACTGACAAGGCTCCAGGCTATCAGGATTGACATCATCAAGCCAGTGCTTGCCTCATCCTGGCCCCGGATTTCTGGAAGCTCTTCCAAAGTGGAACTAATTCTTCTCAGATGGCTACGGCCCGGCAGAGAGGGACACAGCACCATTTCTCCGAAGATGCATTTCCCATGGGTGGACAGACTGTGAGGCTGCTGAGCTCTCCTTTGAGGCCATTCCCTCCCCTGGCTGACCTGGATGGGTGAGCTCCTCGCTTCCCCTAAGGTCGTTTTAGTGGAAAGGCACATTCTAAAATTTAAGTCTGAAACTCTTAACCCTCTGATGTCTTCCTGACACCCACGGGAGGACCCCAACTCCCTAGAACATCCACAAAGCTCTCAGCTTTTGTCTTCTCGCTTCATCTCCCACCAGCCCCTCAGGCCCGGCTGAGAACTGGAGCTTCCCATGTCTACTGGCCGCTCGCTCGTGTTCCCCCACAAGTCCTTCATAGACCTCCCGACCATGGCCGCAGCCATGTGTGTCCCGGGCAACCACTGCAGCTCTTTCCTCCCATGTTGGCTATGACTTGATGTGCCTCTTCCCTGATGCGATATCCCACTCACCCTGTCTCCTCCCGGAAGAAGGAGTCTCCTCTTAGTAGATGCTCGATAACTATTTGCGGTTTAAACCAGTGACACTGGAAGCAGCTGCAGACACAGTCTGTAGCACGCCGTGGCAGACTAGCTTGGCAAACCTGGGTCCAGAATTGTACTCCACTCCTTACTGGTAGTGACCTTAGGTAACTTGACCTTTCTAGTCCCAGTTGTCCCCTCTCTAAAAGAGGATAGCACACACCATTTCTTACAGGTACGGTGAGGATTGAGTAAGCCATTCTTATGCCTATTCAGTAAAAACATTAATCATTATATCCTCTGTGATCAATTAAATGGTCACCATATCCACAAAGCCAAGGATTCTCATTGGTTTGTCCACCGATATATCCCAGCCACCTACCACGGTGCCAGCACACAGTAGGGACTCGACATATATGTATTGAATAAGCAAACAAGCTGGTCTTGCTAGCCTGAGCGAGAAGCTCTCTGTATCCCTAGACTCTCTGACTTCATGTGCAGGATTCTCAAGAAGTCAATTTCCCATTTCTAGAGGTGCTAATTTAGTAGCACAGGAGTGGGGTCCAGAATGCACATTAGAATGGGCTCCCTGAGATCACCTGGCTCCCCATCAGTCTGGGAACCGCTGCCCTGCTGGAATGACCTGGGTTTGTGTTTCTCCCCTGTCTCTTCTCAGCTCCTCCCCGGCCCCTTCCCCACTGCAGCCATCTGAAACTCAGTCTTAGTATCAGTAATGATCCTTGCGCCGGAGCTAATATTATTTTCGTGAGGCTCAGAGACCCAGCAGAGGCTTTTAAGTGAATACTTGGTAATAGAACAATCAAGTTAAAAGATCAGTGTGACGCAGAGCATGAAATAGGAAAGTATCGTGGCCAATTGATTTGGACCACACTTATGGGTTTGTGAAATGAATTTCATTTTCTGGACCAAATGGAAGTCCCTCTTATAAATCACTGCCGCTCTTGGAGATTAATAAAGGAAACAGGCTTGATTAAGAATTCAGTGTGTTGGTCCCATTGCAGATTTATAGACCCAGAGGTCTCGCCACAGGGATTTCAAGATGTCCCACCTGTTAATTGTCATTTAGGATGATTAACCCCAGGCCTCCTGGCCAAGACCTGAGAGCAGGGAAGTCAGGGGGATTCTAAGAAACTGCTCCCCCAGGCTTTTCCACCCTCCCCAGAAACGAAAGAGAGTCCCATGGCCTTTGACATAACCTCCTGTGGAATTTTTCCTAGATTCTAGACAGATGGGAATTTGATTTGAAACTCCTTCTGCATCTCTACTCAAAACCACCAAAGCAGGCTTGAGTCTAGACTTAACAATAAAAACAAATCAAAAGCACCAGGGGGAGGAGCGCGCTCCCTGAAATTAACCAAATGAGAATATCGCCTCCGCTGGGTGAGGCTGGAGGCCTGGGGGTGGAAAAGCTGGTGATGATGCTGAGGCATTTGTCCACAGAGGGTATCTTTGGAACTCCTTATCTGTCAAAGACTGTGTGATCAAGACCAAAGAGAGAGAGGAGAACTCGTAAAGTAGGGCTAGGAGGGGGAACAGACCCCCCATAATAAGTTTTCTGGGACAGAACAACACAACCAACTCCTGCTATTTGGTGAAAGGTTCCAGTTTTTGCAAAGGTCCCAGTATTTGCAAGAGTCTGCAAATAAGAAGCCATGCTGTTTTAGAATTGTGCTCTTTACTATTTGGTTTAAAATCCAGCAAAAATTAGAAGTCAGGGTGGGGTTGATAATCCTTATAAGGATGCATAAGGGAGGCTCTGGAAGTGCTGATTTTATAGATAACTCTCTAGTTCCATAAGAGGGTGGTCCCCAGGGAAAGGGGAGGTTCCCATCTCCCTGCCCCACCCAAGGGAGGGTGGAACTAGGCAGGGAGGGGTGCTGGAGAGGAGACTGAAGCAGGAAGGGAAGACAGAAGAGGACCTGGAGGAGGCGCATGGAGCAGAGACATGTCAAGAAGCTGCATTTGCTTCTCAGCCTTGGGCTTGGACCAGGGACTTGGGGGACATGGAAGGAGACACTTGAAACAGACGTGGAGTGGGAGACCCTTGGGGAGGCTGACAATGGCGGCCTTTGTCTTGATTTTGCTCTCTTCCTTCCAGACCTGCCTGGCCCCTTCTGCCCCTTTCCTGTGGGGCCCACCAGAAGGAGCCTCAGCCTTGTGGCAGCTTTTGGGCCTCAGCTGCCCTGCTTTGGGCCAACCGTGTTTGGCTGGGCATTTACCCACGAAGGATGGGTAACTCTGGGTGTTCCGTGTAAAAAAGTATCCTGTTTTATTCTTTCTCTTTCCTGCTCTTTACTGGGCACTAATCGTATTAAAGTCCTTACTATTGAAGGTCGTAGGCACTAGAGTTTGTTTTGCCTTGATGCCGCGGACAGCAGAACCCATTTAGAGCAGGCGGGTTTGGCGGCTGCAGGGTGCCCTTCACCCTGCCCTGTAGCAGTTCTTGGCGGGGATATGTTCAGTTTGTAAAATCTTATCAAGCTTTACACTTAGGATATTCACTTTTTTGATATTGACATTTCCAAGAAATACATTGTTCTTGAGAAAGCAGCGGAGCCTGTGGGGTGGATGAGTCTGTCTGGCCAGCTGTGTGCTGGCAGGGGCTTACGTGCAACACCAGTGAGGAGACCTTGGCTATGGTTTGTGTTCTCCCCTCCCTTTATTTGTTTCGTCTTTGATTCATTCAACAACCCCTGAATTTGTGTATCTACATGATCCTGTTTTACCTCCTCTGGGGGACTTGTCATTATCTAAAATTATCTTGTGATTTACTTAGGTCTGTCATCTACCTTCTCCCTCTTCCCCCCATAGGATTCACCCGATGACAGCTGGGACCCAGACTTTCTTGTCACTGCAATATCCTCTGCACCCAGCAAGCTCCTGACAGTATTATTTGCTAGTTTCTCAAACAGAAGAAATCTCGCCGGTGCCCTAAGCGCCGAAATTTCCAGAAGCAGGTCTCTATTGCAGCACTTAATCACAGTCTAAAGCTTCAAAAACTACTGAGCATCTTGAGGCCCTGGGATTACAGCAGTGAGCAAAACAGAAACAGGCCTTTGCAAACTCCCTGCCCCTGGGAGCTTAGACTTTAAAAAGGGAGCTTAGAGTTTAAAAAGAAGCAATTAGGCAACATGATAAAATTTGTGAAAAGGGCAAAATAAAATGCTGCTGGTGATGTGGAGGAATGCAATTAGGGGTGAGAGAAAGCAGAGACAACAAAAGCCAAAGCAGACAAATGGGACATGATCAAACTAAAAAGCTTCTGCACAGCTAAGGAAATATCAAAAGTGAAAAGGCAACCATGGAATGGGGGAAATATATCTGATAAAGGGTTAGTATTCAGGGTACATAAGGAAACCCTACAACTCGATTGCAAAACAAAGAAAAAGCCTAAATAACCCAACTAGAAAATGGAAAAAGGACCTGAGTAGGCATTTCATCAAAGAAGATGTAGAAATCGCCAATAGGTATATGGGAAGGTGTTCAACATCGCTAATCTTCAGGAAAATGCAAATCAAAACTACAATGAGATATTGTCTCCCATCTGTAAGGATGGCTATTATCAAAACAGTCAAGAGATGAGTGTTGGTGACGGTGTGGAGAAAAGGGAACTCTTGTCCACTGTTGATGGCAAAGAAGTTGGTGCAGCCACTATGGAGAACAATATGGAGGTTTCTCAAAAAATTAAAAATCGAACAACCCAATGATCCAGCCATCCAACTCTGATTATATAACTGAAAGAAAGGATATCATTATCTCAAGAGGTGTCTGTATTCCCATATTCACTGCAGTATTATTCACAATGACCAAGACACAGAAGAACTTAAATGTCCATCAACAGATGAATGGATTTTTTTTAATGTGGCAGATCCATAGAATGGAATAGTATTCAGCCTTAGAAAAGAAGGAAAAAAATGCCATTTGCCACAACATGGGTGGCATTATACTAAGTGAGGACATTATACTAAGTGAAATAAATCAACACAGAAGAACAAATACGATAGGATCTCACATACATGTGAAATCTAAAATGTCAAACTCATAGAATAGAGTGTAGAACAGTAGTTACCAGCAGCTGGGGAGAGATGGAAAAGCAGAGTTGATGGCCAAAGGGTATGAAGTTCAGTTATACGAGATGATGAAGTCCTGGAGACCACTGCACAACACAATTATAAGTAACAATCTTGTATTGGATGCTTAAAATTTGGCTAGGAGAGTAGATCCGATGTCGTGTTTCTATCACAACATAAAATAGAGCAGGGGGGTACTTTTTGAGGTGATGAATTTCACAGGTGCCTATGTATCTCCAAACTCATCGAGTTCTACAATCAATATGCAGATTTGTGTATGTTGATCATAACACAATAAAGATTTTTTTTAAAAGGAGCAAAAATGAAGTGAAACAGGAAGAAGTAGATGCTCGCTGCAGACAGTCCCGAGCCCATCATCTGATAATAAATGTAAGAATATAAATCACAGACTAGCTGCTGAAAACCCTGTAGCCCCTTCCACCAAGAAACTCTCCTAAATTTCCCTTATATTCCTATTATGATCCCATTTACCTTGAGACAGCCCAAGTAAATCAGAATCTCTTGACATCAAGTGTTACAGACTGAATTGTGTGCCCCTCGCCATGTGACTGCACTTGTAGATGGGGCTTTTAGGGATGTAATTAAGGTTAAATCCTCATTTAACCTAGGGCTGGAGTCCTTGAAAGACAAGGAAGAAGCTCCAGCATTCACGCTTTCCAGCCACTGAGGACAGAGTGAGAAGCTGCCCTCTGCAAGCCAAGAAGAGTGGCCCACCAAAGCCCCCTGCCAGCACCTTGTTCTTAGGCTTTCCAGCCTCCAGACTGTGAGAGAAGAAAAGTCTGGTGGTTAAGCCTCCCTGTCTGTGGTATTTTGGAAGCCCAAAGGAGACTCAGAACCAAGTGTATCTCGTTGTGCGACTTTCAATTATACATATTAGCTTGGACCCTGCTAATACTGATGTACCACAAAGATCTGCACGGAAGCAGCTTTTATTAGCTCAGTGAAGAGTAATTTACCATCAGGACATTAGCAGCTGTCCTGTAAACCCTGCCAAGTATGAGTGATCAGAAAGATTATTGGAAGTAGTTTAAACATTGTCCCTATTACCTTTTTTCATTCATTCAACAAACATTTATTGAGCACCCAGCATATACCAGACATTGTAACAGGCCCCAGACAAGCAAGGGAAAATGAGACAGAGCAAGTCCTGCTCTTATGGGCTGGTGTTTTAGTGTAGAGAGACAGAAGGTAACCAGCCACCCCACCCACCAAAAACAAAAGGAAAGAAAGAAAAAAGACTCCAAGGTGAAATCAAAGAGTAATAAGGACTCTGAAGGAAACAAAATATTAATAGGTGACATGATGGAAAGTGATGAGGGGTAGGGAGGTTACTTTTCACCAGATGGTCAGGGAAGCTTTCTAAGCAATAACTATTTGTTGCTTGACTAGAAGAACCACTCACCTGTTCAGTCAGTCTTGTGCCAGTCTCATCTACGCCATCCATCACCCTCAAGCTGATGGAGGTATACCAGAAGTCCCTAGAGCACCATAGCAGGCTGCTTCAACAGATGTGGGTTTGGATCCCTGCCTCACCTTTTGTCAGTATCAGGGACTGTTGAGGATCTTCTGTAAGTGTAGGGGAGGGCAACGTGTAGCTGACTGGATGCCATTCATTCAGTCCTTGTTATGTTACCCAACCTTGCTACTCAAAGTGTGGTCCTCAGACCCACCCATCAGCCTCACCAAGGAACTTGTTAGGAAGGCAGAGTCCCTGGTCCCGCCCAGATACACAGAATCAGAACCTGCATGTTAAGAGATTTGTGTGGACATTATAGATTGGGATTCATTGCACTATAAAATACTTTGTATCCATCATGTTCTTTCTTTCTCGGAAGAAAGGCATCAGATGATGTAAACCCACATGCCAAATATGACCACGCCCCCCTCTCCATGCCATCGTCTTGGACACGCCAACTCCTTTCACTGGTCCCAGAGAAATGCAATAATGAGATGGGCTGCAGAGGCAGGCAGGACTCGGGAGAAAGACTGAGGTCCTGGACAGGGCTCACCCATCAGACTTAGATGGGAGGAAATCCAGAAATGTTTCATCTTCCTCTCCTGTTCAGGTCATCCCAAAAGTCAATCCTCCATGCCCACCCCAGGAAAATCAAGACCAACCAGCCACACTGAGTCTAAGGTGGTGTGCTTTAATTGCGGCTGGGAGAATACTTTTAATAAGTGCTTCTAGTGTACCAAAAAGGGCAGCAGTTACCAGCACAGTCACATGCTGTTTCAAGGTCTCCAGGCCTTCAGGACCAGAGGTCTGTCTTACCAGAGGAAATAAGTGTGGCTACCTCTGGATCAGTGTTGTCTTTAGTGGGGAGAAGGCTCTGGAATTTGATTAGGTACAGCTGGTGCAGTAAGGGATCCTTTGCCCGGAAAATCAGGGCTGTCTTGTCTTCTAAGCCCTAAGTGGGCAAAGTGCAGGGTCCACTGAAATGGATTCAGCATTCATGAGTCAAATTAAAAGGCAAAGAGAAGAATATAATCTATAATTCAGGAGCCCAACAAGAGCAGGATAACTACATCAGAGGGAAAAGCATGCCCATGTGCAGGATGGCCTCCGTCGCCTGAATGTCTTCAGGAAAATAATTATGATTATTTTGCACAGGAAGGAAAAATGTCTCCAAGAATCAATGAAGGACACTGTTCAGAAACATCCATAACCGGGCTTAAGAGACAGGACAGGAAGGGTCTGAGTATCTATTTTACTGATCGTTTAAAGGTGCTGACAGAACAATCAATTACTCAGGTGATTTTTATACTCTAGGAGCATCAACCCAAAGGCAACATCCATCTGCCCCTACCCCTCAAACCCTCCTTCCTACATTGGTCGATTCTGCCCACTCTCCAGAAGCAAATGCGGACATGGACCATGCACAAGGTGGTGTGCAGAAGTTCAAAGTCTACCCCTACCCCTGCCCCTGGGTTCAATCAGGGAGGAAAATACAAACCCTACCCTCAAAGACACAGATGGAAAGCCAAACCCTAAGCAATAAATACAGATTCACATACAGATTCAGTTAAGAATCCTCTAGACCAGGGGTCCTCCTACTTTTTTGTCAAGGGCCAGATAGTAAATATTTTGGGCTTTGCCAATCATAAGATCTCTGTAGCAATGACTCAACTCTGCCAGTGCACCATGAAAGCAGCCATGAGTGATATGTAAGGGAATGAGTGTGGGTTGTTCCAATAAAACTTTATTGACAAAAACATTATTTGGCCCACAGTTTGGCAACCCGTGGTCTAGAATAATTTATTCTCATCTTTTCATTCTATAGATGGAAAAAACAAAGACTCGGGTGGGGGGGGGGTAATGCCTTGCCGAAGGCCACAAAAGCAAAACTCCAGTTCAAAACTAATACCACTGACTTCAAAACTAAACCGCAACCATGACACATGGCTCCCTCTCACTTTCCTTCCCCCTTTCATTCCCACCTTTCTTCCTTTATGACATGTTATTACAGGTGATAGCATACTTAAACACACATAGTCCCTGCTTTCAGGAACCTCCAGGTTAGTGCTATCTGCAGAAATCATGTCTAAAATAAGCTTATTAAAGAATAAGTATTAAGTATATTGGCTTGTAAATATTAATATTCTGACAACAACTACACTTAAATTACAAGAATAGTACAGGTTTGAGATAGCATCCTTGATCATGCATTATCTCCTTTCATCAGTATGAATTATTTGATTATTCTATCACTAATCATGTTTATTGAAGGAAAATATATTAAATGTCAATAAGAGATGGAAAGAGGAGTTGCCATTGTCCTATTATTCAAAGGTATCTATATTAGCAATCTGGTGCCTGCCCTTCTATTCATCTATATCTTTACATAGACCTGGATGTAGATGACAGTGTGACTGTGAGTGTTGGAGGGTAACAAAAATAGGACCCTGCTATGCATACCACCCTGAACAGGTGTAGTGTAGCTTTTATGGCAAAAGACACCTTCATTCTCATTATCTGACTTATTGTACATTTTTGGAACACAGCTTGCTCAGGAATTGCCATGTCTCTGAATTGCTCAAGAGCATGGGGCCTAAGATGGCATGGTGGCGGTGGTGGTTGGGATGAGGCAGGAAGACTCCCAGAGGTGTCTTATCCCACATTAGGAAAGGTGCAGGAGGCAGCCTAGTCCTTGAGTGTTTAATTATTTTAAAAGATTTGTTAAATCTCATTGCTCACTCTCCAGGAATACTTCAGTGGTCCAAAAATAAGTACAGCACCTTTAGTAGAAGACACTTACAAAGATCCAAACAAATGAGCATCCGAAGATAAAAAATCCATGGGCAGGGAAAGGCTTGGCATAAACCTCCAGGGAGTGGACCTTCTTTATCGCAGATTTATAACTCTGACAAGCAAGTAAAACACAAAACTCTCTTAGACTGGAGGACTCCAGGTTGTGACATCTAAAACCCCATGAGTTCAGCAATCCTCTCCTCCTGGTGCCTCGTTTCCCATAAATCATCCATGATTTGACCCAATTCAAATACAACCATTTTCTGAAACTGGCAAGAAGAGAGTTTAATGATCCCTATTGATTAATTCCACCCCTCCATATTTAAGCACGGAATATACAAAGGTGTTCATTTAGAATTTTCTCAGTTGTAAGCAACCAATGCCAACTCTGGAGTATGTAAACAAAGCAGGAAATACTTGGAAGATGACTCAATAGCTCACAGATCCTGAAGAATGAACTCAAAACAATGAACTCAAGAATCAGGGTAAGGTGACTAGGAGGTAACAATGACAGACTTCCAGCCATTATAGTCTAGATGAGTCAGCTCCAACCATTTTGAGTCCTTGCATCACTCTACTCAAGAATTCAATTTCCTGGAGAATCCAGCTGATCTTCCTGGGTCTTGAACTCACCCCACAAATAAGAAAGGATGATACATTGATTGGCATACCCGTCCTTTGGTGGCCGGGGGCTTCCCCCAAGCAAAACTGGAGTAGTGTTTCTGGAGAAGAGGGAATGGATGCTAAACAGATTTGCCACTGTAGGTGATGTGCTAGAGCGCAAAGCTGAAGAGAACACCACCAGAGCTCACCATGCATAAACATGGGCTGCTGCCCCTCAATAGCCTGGAAGGGGGAACTACATCTCTTGGCTTCCCTCACAGCTAAGTGATTCCCTAATTAAATTCCAAGTTCTGGTCAAAGGGATGAAGTAAAAGCATCTTTGCTTTTTTGCTGGAATGAAGGCAAGATGGCTTGAGCCAGAGCAACTATTTTGGGCCACGAGGTAACTCTGGAAATGGAGATGTGTATGTATGGCAGAGCAGCAAACTCAACCTTGGCCATCCATCTCTGGTCTTCTAATTAGAGAGAAATCAATACCTAGCCTATTTACATAAGTGAAATTTGGGGCTTTGGTTACAGTCTAATCCTAAATAATACAGAGTTCATAAGCAGTAACCAACAGTAGAGACTCAAAGCAAAAGCAATGGGACATGGAGGAAGCCAAAATCCTGAGCTGCGTGGTGGTGGAGAATCAGGGAAGGCTTCACAGAGTAGGGTGTGCTTGAGCCAGGATTGGTAGGATGGGAAAGAGACGGGAATGCATAGCAGGCCCATCTGTACAGCCAAAGAAAATAGCTTGAGGGAAGCAAAAGCCGGAGCATTCCATTCAATATATGTGACTGAAATAGATTTTTTTCACACATAGGAAACTGATAACAATAACACTGAAAAACAAGTGGGTTGGGTCGGATTCTGCAAACTTTCAAACTCTGAGAGTTACAACTTTGTCCTCTTAGCCTCAATCAGCAAACTTATTCTGTAAAGATCCTGACTGCAAATATTTTAGGCTTGCGGGACCACATATGGTCTCTGTCGCAACTGCTTGACTCTTCTGTTATCACAGAGCAAAGCTGCCATGGATAACAGGTAAATAAAGAGGCAAGACTATGTTCCAATAAAACTTTATTTATAAAAATAGGAGTCCATTTGGCTTGCTGACCTTTGCGATAGGCTGACAGTCCTGAAAGTGTGTTGCCTTAACCACTGTCCCTAAATATGATTCAGCAGAAACATGGTTCTGTCAGTGAGCAAGTTAGGGAAGAGCTGAGATTCTCTGTCTCCCAGAGAGTGACCACGTACTAGTCCAGCAAAGGCTCTGACAAGTCCTGCAGCAGGAAACCTACTGAGCCATGTTTATCCCCCAGACTCCCCCTCTGTTCTTTCATAAGACACCTTTAGTTTCCAAAGAAGAGACCAGAAAACCCATGCAAATGCTGGGGAGTCAGTGAACAGGCTTTCCAAAATCCAGACTCCGGGAATGATTCCACTCACCCTCCATGAAATGATCAAAGAAATGTTGATCCAGTAAGTTTTTCAAAATGCAAAAATCTATTCGATTGACAAAGCTGTTCTTAATTTTGAAATTATGTCCCTTCTACTTTGATCTTTGATTCTTTTTCTTTTTACAAAATGATTTTATGGTTTTAAAAGGAAGGTAACCATCATTCTTTTAAATTTGTTAGGCAAAATAAAAGCCTGACAATTCAGTGACAAGCCCCCGGGCAATATGTTGGCTTCAATTTTTGATTGTGAAATAATATCGCACACATACGGAAAAGAACACAAAACGTAGCTGTACCGCTGACCTATCATAAAATGATAACTGTACAACCATGATGTGAACCAAGAAACAAAATATTGCCAGCACCCCAGATGTCCCTCTGTGGTCTCTCAGCCTTCATCACCACCTCCCTCGTCTCCAGAACAAAATACCTGATTTCTAATACAACCGCCCTGTTTTAAGTTTTCCAAACAGAATTACACCTTACAGATTCTTTTGGACCTGCGTCATTTGCTTTGGTTTGGGAGGTTGTTTTGGTCCTTTTGGGTTTTTAATCCAACTTTTTCTGGCATTCATCAATGTTGTCGCATTTAGCATGGGTTCATTTATGTCATTGATCCACAACATTCTGACGCATGATGGGTAATTCCACTTGTTTCTGGTTTGGAGCTAAATAGTGCTCTAGGAATATTTGGACCATACGCCTTGTCATTGGGGTCATACATCGCTGGTGAGTATAGACATCTGTGCACACACACCCAGGTGTGGTATTGCTAGGTCCTAGTAACCAATATATTTGACTTTCACTCCTTTCTCTGGATGTCTGAGGAGTGCCTCAATCCGTGGCCACTGACAACGGACAGTTGCCCCTTTCATTCTTGAAGGTGAAGTGGTTTGGACAATAAAAGTGATGGCCTACCTATCTTCAAGGGAGCTTCCCAAAGAGGTTATGCCAATCACACTGTCACCAACATTTAGAGCGTTCTAGTTTCTCCACTCCCTCACCAATACTTCAAGTGGTCAGTCTTTGTAATTTAAGTCACTCTGCTGGGTGTGGGTAGTATTCTTCTTAAGGTGTTCATTGGCATTTCTCTTACTCCTAATAAGCCTGAGTACATTTTTCCTATCTCCAATATGAGGGTATTCAGTGGTAAGGCCTTTGGGGATGATGAGGTTAAAATGAGGTCATGGAGGTAGACCTCCCATGATGAGATTAGTGCCTCATGGGAAGAGAGCACCCCGCTTTCTTCCTTCCTCTCTCTCATCCTCCATCTCATTTTCTCTTTCTCTTTGCCACGTGAAGACCCAGCAAGAAGAGAGCTGGCCACAAGCCAGGAGGAGTTCTTACCAGGAGCTGAGTCAGCCGGCACTTTGACCTTGGACTTCTCAGTCTCTAAAATTGTGGGAAACAAATGTTTGTCATTAAAAAAAAATCCTGAGCACCTTTTCATAAGTATATTGACTACCCAGACATTATTCTCCTTTAAAAAGTAACTGTTCAAGTCTCTTGTCCATTTTTCTACTTGGTTGCCCTAACTTTTTCCTGTCAATTTCGGGGAAGTTCTCTATATATTCTGCCTGGAGTCCCCTGTCTATCACAGGTGTTACAAATATCTTCTCCAGCTCTGCAAGTGGCTTTTTTTTTTTTAAAGATTTATTTATTTATTTATTTATACAAGCACTGGGAGTCAGAAGCACGGGAGGGTGAGAGAATTCACCAGAGCCAGAGCGGGGAGCAGAGCAGGCAGAAGGACCGAGGTACACTGCTGAGGGGAGCAGCGGGCGGCAGGGGAGGTCTGCACGCCATGTGGGACCCTCCGATGGCCGGGGAGCAGCCGGAGATGGAACCAGCACTGCAGAGGCCGCGGGCAGCTTCGCAACCCTGTGCTCAACCGCTGCGCCACCGGGGAGGCCCACGAGTGGCTTTTTGATACTTTTATATATATAAAATATATTTTAAATATATTTTTTAAATTTCCTACCAATCCAAAGCCTGGGACTTTTCTACTGACATAAAAACACAGTTGAGATGGTGCTAGATTCCTCTGCTTCCCTAGGCCAGTGTTGCCCCCACAGAGCTTTCTGGAATGATGTGGCATGGAGATTTGATCTCACTGAGTCTGAGTCACTGAATCTTTCATTTTATTCAATTTCATTTCAAATGCCACATGTGGCTCACAGCTACCCTGTTGGACAGTACAGTTTTAGAACCTGGCACACAGCAGTGAACAGACAGCTTGATGAATGAATAAGTGTTTCAAGTGGAGAAATGAGTCGATGGAAATGGTCTTTTAAGGAGAGCAATTACACTGAAGAATTAAGCTGGAACTCCTGGGGTGACCACAGCAGGCTCCAAACTTCCATATCCCTTCTTGTCCGCACTGTTCAAGCTCAGTGTTCACGTAGCCAGCAGGCACTGCTTCTAAAATTCACACCTAGTCAAAACCCTTCACTGGATTCACACTGTCCTTTATATAAATTCCACATCATGCCCAAGAGGTGCCAGGTTTCAATCTGCCTCATTTCCACCCATTTTCTCCCAGAGGCACCGAGCTCCCTCCTCTCTCAGGACATTCCCCTTCTTTCTGTCCCCCACACCCTGTTGACCTGGCGAACCCCTTCCCATCTGAATGATGTATCTAGCGTTGCCATGGCAAAGCGCTGCAGGCTGAGTGGTGAAAGCTCACCCCTGGAGTTGTCCCACAATCCTCAGTGTGAGCGCCCAACGTCAGCTGTGGCAGGACCGTGCTCCTGGTCCCGGCTCCTGGCTTCTGCTGTGCTGCAGTCTCCAGCCGTCCTTGACCTGTAGCCACATCACCCCAATTTCTGCCTTCATGTTCCCATAGTTTTAGCCTGCCATGCCTGTCCGTCTCCAAACTTCCCCTTTCCATGAGGACACCAGTCATACTGGGGCTCAGCCCATTGCAGAAGGAACTCATCTGATTACATCCACAACACCACTGCCAAATAAGGTCACCTTCTGAGGTGCTGGGGCTTAGGGCTTCGATATAAATTGGGGGACGAGTTCACAACACCTTAACACTAACCTTCGGGTCTGAAATGAAAATGTCACTTACATAGGACAGACTTCCCTGACCCCCAAAGCCAAATCGCCCTCGCACTTGCTCATTTCATTATACCTGTGCTTTTCTTTGGTTGCACCTCTCAGAGCATCGATTATTTGTCTTCTGTCTGTCTTCCATCACCAAAGAAAGTTCCACAATGGCAGGGCTAGGATCTCCCATGTCTGGCACACACTAGGACCTCTTTTCCTATTTGCAATGAACGAACCTGTCCCAAACTAAACTCAAACTAGAATGAGGGTGTACAGGCTCAGGTTTCAGAGGCAAACAAACTGGGTTTGAATCCTCCCTCCACTGCATCTATAGGAATGAACTTCTCCATGACTTGGTTTCCCTCTTTGCAAAATAGAGTGTCAAGTGATTTACTACACATGGAAAATATGGATATTGGGGGTCAGGAGCAGGGCAAGAATGCAACAATGGTTATGATTGCAGCCCTTGGGGGGTGGAGGCTGCCGGAAGAAGCACCATTAGGATGGAGCTCCGCCATAAAATGTGACTTTTGCTCATTCGCAAGCTCATTCTCTCTCATTTCACAAGGTCGCCGTGTTTGGTCTCATTCCCTTCCAGCATTCTGTATTTCTGGTGAGTCTGACCATCGTTCTCGTCGGAATGCAATTTCATGCGGTTTGGGGAGAGATGAGTTCCTTGAAACTTCCGCCCCGTGGCTCTCTCGAGATTTCTCAGAGATAGAAAAGCAGATTTGGCTCCGTTCAGAACCTGTTTGAACATTCGTTGCACATACTTCAAAAACCCAAGCCCTTTGGACTTCTCACCCATTTACTCTTGGCAAAGAGCAGCTTCCTGCTTCTGCGAAGTAAAGCTTTCAAGCTTAGGGGGAAAAGGCTTTTTGGACAACAAACAGCCCTTTAAAAACAATATTTTGATGAGTTAAGTGTAAATGAATCAGAAACACATGGATTAAGCTTCTCTTGATGTACACATGGGTTTAATAATTATTGGAGGTGGGGGAGAAAGAAATGGGGCTGGAAAAGCCATGTCTTGGGTTTTATCAAATCTAAAATGTTTGAGAAGTAATTCAAGACATTCCACACACCCCCAAATGTAGCCAGATTTTCCGATTCCACTTCCAAGGAGCCACACAGGATCCTTCTAGTAACGACTGAATGCTCCAAAGCGCCAGGTTTCCGTGGCTTCTGATTGGCTGGGCAGAGAGCTATGATTTATGAGACCATTCAAAGATTTATATATTGCCATTATAACAAATTCCTTCCAAACTGAACAGTACCCAAATGCAGCTTTATAAATATCTTTCCTGTTAGAAGTCTCTCTCTATTCACAAAACTTTCCTTTACCTTTTCCCCAGCCCCCCTTAAGCCACAGATCCCTCCACGAGGTCTCAGGCCAATGAAGAGTGAGGGAATTAATTTTGCCTTCACTGAAATGTGTTTCACTTTGGATTGAGTTTTAAGTGACTTGGGTCTATATAAGCTGCGGGTCATAAGAAGGTTATAGCCAGAGGGCTCATAAGTTAGGTGAGGGGTGGAAGGGGTGGAATTTTACAAATGCTTATTACTTTCATAAAAAGAAAAGCCAAGTTGTGTTCGTACCAAAGTCGGACACTCAATACATCAGGGCAAACGTTTCCTAGAAGAATGTCCCGTAGGAGTTTGTGGGGCTCCGTCTTCCTCCATTTCAATGACAACATCAATATTGGTTCCACGGGACACCGTTCACATGTCCTTCCCCCAATTAAGTTTGTGTCACTCCAAGCTTTGAGGTATCGTGAATTACAGGGCTTAATGGACATCAGAAAAATGGGGTAATGAGTGTGTGGGAGGGCGCATTTCCTGCTTCTTTGATTCATTATCCCACAGGTCTTGTCCGACCCAGCATGGAGGACAGAGGTCATCAGAAAAAGAAAGAAAAGTTAAGTGTGCCTGAGGTTTACGGCAGGCAAATGACTGCAAAGCTGGAATGGGAAGCATGGATTGTTTTGGCAAACACACAAGTGGGAATGATCCATGGGATCCTATCTTAGAGCCATCACCCCAGTGATCCAAACCATCTAGATCAGTCAGCGATGCCACAGCAACGCTGCGTAACAAACTAGCCTGATGTTCAACAGATGATATGAATAATCAGAGTGTTCCATGTTCACATACTTGTGAATTGACTACAACCAACTAAGCTAGGCTAGACTTCAGGCTCCAGGTTTTGATTCTGGGATGCAGGCTGGAAGTTGGGGGTCAGGTCTGTTTCAAGTGTCTTTCATACTCTTGGCCCCAGTAATCCTCCAGCTCATGTGATATGTTCTACGTGTCACATTCCAGAGCTCGGGTCTTCAGCTGCATCGCAGATACAACATTGCCCCTAAAACAAATGCTTATTCTCTGTAATTCATGGCTTAAGTAGGAAAATGTCTAACTGATGCACACATTTTAGGGGCCTGAACGGAGGAGATACTGGGTGGGCACCAGACCTAGGGAAAGAGAGTTGTAGAGCAAGGACTTCCTGCACGGAGGAGAGGCCTGAGCCCAAGGACATGGCCAGACCAGTGCAACCCAGAAGGTAAAAGACACTGAAATAAGAACAGCCAGCTTCCTTTCCTCCCTCCCACGTCCTCCTGGGGACACCATTGGTCAAACCCAACCAGAAAACAGAGGGCAAGGGAATCCAGTATTAAAACTCACATCGATCAGCTACCTGGGAAGAGGCCAGAAAAAAGATGGAGAGTGAACTGGAGGGTAAAGCAGAAAAGATCCAGCACAAACAGGGCCTCCCTGGTGGCACAGGGGTTACAGACAGCAGTATCAAGCCATTGGCAGCCATTGCAGCATGAGTTCAATCCCTGGAGCTGACCCACACGGCGTAGCAGACCCCTGTCTCACCTGCTGCTCCCCTCAGCAGTGTATTTCAGTAGATCTGCCTGTTCTGTTCCCCACTCTCTCCGGTGAATCCTCTCACCACCACCCACCACCACACCTCTGGCTTTCACCCCAGTTCTTGTATGCATAAATAAATAAATCTTCAAAAAAAATCCAGCACAAACAGTGCACCCAGAAAAGAAAGGACAAGAGGACTCTGAATGTGGCAGCAGCTGCCAGCAGCAGGAGGATGGACTCCACTAAGGGAGTCAAGAGATTGGATTCTCCACTCTGGTGGGACATAGACAAGCTGAAGGCTCCAGGAAAGTCACTTTATTTCTCTAAGCCTTACTTTCCCTTTCTGCAAAAGAGGGTAATCTCATGCTCAGATTCATTCCCTCACTACCCATCTAGGTCTGGCTACAAGAAGCCATTTGCTGAAATACCAGGTATTTCTCGTGTCCAGGACCTGACACATGTCATCCCTTTTCCCTAGAACATCTTGTCACTCCTCTGCCTGCGATGGGCTCCTACTCCTCCATCAAGACCCAACCCCAATCCTGGTTCTGCCTCTGGGACATGAGCTGTCCTCACCCCCAGGACTTCCCCTGCAAATTTAATTCCTCCATTCCACACCTGTCACCCCCAAGAGTGCCCGTTTTGTTTGTATTTCCCAAGTCTAGCACAGAGCCTCCCATACAGTGGGTAGTCAAAAGCAGCCCTCAAATTAACAGAGGAAAAAAACCCAAATGGGTATTTGTCACCCATTACGCGCCAGACGCTGCTGGACTGACAGCCCCTGACTTTGAAAAGTTCAGATTACACACAGACAAGCAAACAAGATAGAGACCTACCCTCATCGTCTTTGCATCCCTAACATTTATTATGTGTTAAACATCTGTTTGTGGTCAGAATGATAATGCAGGCCCTCCCTTGGCTGATCCGGACCAGTGGAAGCACATTCTTGACTCAGCTGCCATTTGTCATAGAGCATCGCCACCAAACACTGCCGCACATCCTTGGAGAATACACACAAAGCAAGTCACAGAGCCGCAGTCCCTGCTGTCTGGAGCCTGCATTCAACTAATGGCAGCAATTCTAGGCAAACAGGAAAGAACAAATAAGCAGAGAAAGAGCCACATGCTCCGCAGCAAATGGGAACGGGTGGCACCACGCCATGATGGCTCAGGGCACAGGGACAGAGTCCCCGGAACTCAGGCAGCTGCCCCATTTGGGTGGGAGAAAGAATATGAATCGCCACCTTCCTCCCACTCTGAGGAGCCATGAGATGATGAGGACGAGGATGAGAGGGGAGCGAGGCAGGGAGATAATCATCATAGTCTTCGCTGACATTATTCTGAGTGCTGTCTGGGTGCCAGGCATGGTGGTAGACTCTCGCAACCACAGGACTGAGCACACACGCAAAGCCTAATGGTAATATCTGCTTTTGCAGATCAAAGGCTGGGGCTCAGGAGCGTCAAGCCACTTGCCTTAGATGGCACAGCTGTAAGAGAGACGCCTGGCTTTCCAGCCCAGCTCTGATTCCTGAGTCTTTGCCACAGCCTCACACTACCTAAGGAGTTAGGAAGGACTATAGGCTTTGAGTCCTTTTTTTAAAGATAATTTTTATTTATTCATGCATACAAGAGCTGGGGTACAGGCCAGAGGTATGGGGGGAGGGAGGTGAGAGGATTCACCAGAGACAGAGTGGGAAGCCAAACAGGTGGATCTACTTAAATACACTGCTGAGGGGAGCAGCAAGGAGACAGGAGGGGTCTGCTGTGCCAAGTGGGTAGCTCCCTGGCCAGGGATCGAACTTGTGCTGCAGTGGCTGCCCATAGCTTGATAGTGCTGGGACTTAACCCCTTGCGCCACCAGGGAGGCCCAAGTCTCTTTTTCTAAGAGGGAACGAATCTGGGTGGTGTGAATAAGAGTTTGAGACTCAGCGAATCTTTGATCTATTCTTGGCTCCCTATGCCTCTGGTGACCCCTTACATGCTCCTGTTCCTCTTCTCACCCACGATACTGTTTTCTGTCTTCTTTTGGGCTGTTTGGTAGGGCAGATACAAGACAAATTTCTAAGATTCCCAGTGGAAAAAAATCAACAATATACATGCATCCCCCAACCAGAATGCCAGAGTGGAGCATCTCCCCGGCCTCTTTCTGAGAACCCTCTTGGGCATGACTCTGTAGAGTGTGCTGAGGTTGCTCTGGTAGTTCAAACACACCAGCTTCGGCAGGGGGCCAAGGATTGCTTGGTGGCCACCCATCCCCCTTTGAGTAACTTTCCTACATGTGAGGAACTTCTCATTATGTCAATCACAGTATTGGAAGGAAGAACAGACTCCATTGGGTGGAATGGGGATGACCCAGAATGTTTCCTGACATCAGTCTTAAGAGGGCCCAGTGACCAGGAGAATCATTCTGGAAATTTTGTGAAATTTCTCATATCCTCAACACAATCCTTTTCAACCTAAAGTAGATTCTGTCGTTGGCAACAATGACCTCCAAGTGATACATCCTCTACCTTCTGAGGCTCCCTGACTAACCCAGCCAGCCCAGCAGGGTTGGAACAAATCTCCCTTTCATTCATTGGCACTTTAATTTCCTTTTTTTCCCCAACTTTATTGAGGCATAATTGACAAATAGAATGTGTATTTACTTAAGGAGCACGAAATGATGTTTTGATATATATACACACTGTGAAATAACCACAATCAGGCTAATTAAGATATCATTACCTCACAGAGTTACCATTCTCCTTTTCTTTCTCGTGGTAAAAACAGTTAAGATCTACTCTGTTAGCAGATGTCAAGTTTCCAGCACAGTCTTGTTCACTATAATCATGGGCTATACACAAGGTCTCCAGAACTTACTCATTTTGCGGAACTGAAAATTTGGAGTAGGAGGAAATATTTGCCAGCCCCTGATAAAGCACTAGTATCCAAATTATATAAGGGATTTATACAAAATAGCAAAAAAAAAAAAAAAAATCAAAACACCCAACTGAGAAATTAGATCTTTCTTTAAAGACATCAGAGTCATGGCCAACAAGTATATGAAAAGGTGTTCAGCACCATCAGGACATGCAGACCAAAAGCAGGTAAGATCACCCCACGCCTGTTCGGGGGACAGTGCCACCACGGGGGTGGCGAGGTGTTACAGGCAACCCCAATGTGAAATGGGTTGGCCTGGCTCTGGGTCCTCACCAGCGAGCTTCAAAGGGACTTATCATGAGACTCAAGCACAGGCACACACGAAAAGGCTAATAAAGGGTTTATTTACGAAAAGGGGAAATGCAGAGATGAATAACTCAGGGAGAAAGAGAGACAAATTGGTGAACGCGTCCTACCAGTTCTGCTGAGCTGGAACCCCAATAGCACACTGAAAGCCGACGAAAACCCCAGGACCCCCAAGGCCCACATGTCTGGTGATAGACCAAGCCTGGCTGCTGAACTCCACGCTCAGGTCCCAGCATCCTTCCTTCGGCGGTGAAGACATTATGGGATGTGCAGTCCCTGGTGTCTTGGGTCTCTTTGGTCTGGGGTGGGGGTGGGGTCCACAAAACCTGTTTGTGGAGTTCGTTCAGGACATCCTCTCCCCCCAACAAAGGTAGCCCTCAAGCACTGTTGGGGGGATATAATTTGGTGCAGCCCCTGAAGACAGGTGGACATTCCTCCGATGTCCTTTTGAGCCCCTGCAAGGGACCGGCTTCTTGTAACAATGTCCTCCAACAAGTAACCCCAGCATTTCCCTTTCCCTCCCCTCTGCCCAGACCTAACATGCTACCCTGCTGGCTCCCCTTTGCGGCAGGAGCTCAGGAAGCCAGGGGCCAGCCAGGCACGACATGAGCCAGGGGGTGCAGCAGGGACAGCTCAGACACACACCTCACGGCGCTGCGGGGGCATGTGGTGCCTGGTGGGGGGGGCGGGCGAATCAGAACACGAGGCAAGTTTCCCCAGTTTTGTTTAAAAATTCTGCATCTCTATTCGATACGGACTCAACTTGACATGACAAGAAAAGGCAGCATCAAGAGCACAGCCCCAGGCTCCTGGTCAGTGAGGACATCGCTGCCCTTGTGGGTTTCCTAAGGACGGGGCCAAAGTCTCTCAACGGAGTCGTCTGAGGTGTGTTCTCGGCTCGGGCACCCGGTGGGCTCGTTGTGGTGGGTAGGACAGCACCACACTCACCCTGTCCCCCCAGAGAGATACGTCTCCCTGGAACCTCCGAATGTGCCCTTATTTGGAATCAGTGACTCTGCAAAGGTGACTAAGGCTCTGGCGAAGAGGTCACCCTGGGCTTGGGGGTGCTTGGGTGAGCCCTTCCTCCGAGGAGGGCGTGAGAGACAGGAACGAGACTACGTCAGAGAAGCCTGCGGGAGAAGGTCGTGTGGAGACAGGAAAGAGGGAACTGCGGGGTCCTCACTGCCGCCCATGCCGGGAGCCCCCAGAGCCTGGGAGGTGAGGGTGCCTGTCCTGGGGCCTCCAGAGGCAGCTGGCCTCACCCACTCCTTGACCTCAGACTTCTCGCACCAGAGCTAAGAGAATAATTTCCTGTTTTTAAAGCAGTGCCTACAGTCCCAGAAAGACACAGAGGTGTGATGCTGGTGAGTTCTGCGTCTCATCTTTAAAATGGGTCGAATGATACCCCCTGTTGGGGAGGGCAGGAGGCAGGCAAGCAGGAACTGCGGTCATTGATATGATTCTTACAGGCCCAACAGCCTGGGGTGGGGTCTGTGACCTGACACCAAAGTATAAGGGGTGGGGGGAAAAGAGGAAAAACTTTTGTTGTGTTGTGTTTTGTTTCATTTTTATTTTTTTTTAAAGATTTATTGATTTATACAAGCACTGGGGTACAGGCCAGAGGCGCAGGAGGGTGAGGGAATTCACCAGAGACAGAGTGGGGAGCAGAACAGGCAGATCCACTGAAATACACTGCTGAGGGGAGCAGCGGGTGAGACTGGAGAGGTCTGCTGCTCCATGTGGGTAGCTCCCTGGCCAGGGACAGAATTGGTGCTGCAGTGGCTAGCGATAGCTTGATCGCACTGAGACTTAACCCCTTGCGCCACCAGGGAGGTCCTGAAAAACTGCTGTTTTGTAAAAAGATCACTTAAGACTCGTGAGAATGACCTGAAACAGGGATGGACTATCTGGGGGAGCAGCATGTAGAAAGAGCCAGGAGAGCTGGCCTTCCCCATGGCCAATGCAACTCTGCAGCCTTTCTGGACAATGACCCCACAGTTCAAAATGATGAATAAACCACCTTCCAGAATTTCCCTCATAAAACAGGAGCCAATTGCAGGCACCAGACAAAGCACCGGGCCATTCTGAAAACACCTTTAACAAGCCCCTTTGGAGGACAACAGAAAGTAAGCTATTGGGTGAACCTTTGGCTCATCAGGTGAAACACATTTGCACCCTCAATCTGAAGCAGTGTCTGCTTGCACGGGTGGCCACAGACTTTTGCGGGGACAGCGTGTGGCCCCTCCTCCAGGTCATGCTGTCCCAAGGATGTCTATCCCAGGAGCACACCTCAGTGTCACAGTGGGGGCAGAACAGTTGGGTTAGCAGCTGCCTTTCTTTTACTCTTATACCTTTACCTTAGTCTTCCCAGACACCCTGCTAATGTTTATGGACATTGACATACACCCCACTTATGTGTCACATCAACCCCCTGTCAATTATTCTTGTTGCCCCCAATTTATAGATGAGCAAGCTGAGGGTCACAAAACCACTTGCCCAAGGGAGCAAGCTGAGCTTGGCAGCCTGGGCCCTCCAATCCTAGCCCTTAGCACATTTTGCCCAACAGCCCCACCAGTTGAGGGTCAAGCCCCTTGCAGCTCTGAAGAGTGCAGTTCTCAGGTGTAACCCCGCCCCCCCCCACCCCATCCCTAGACCCAGCTTCCTGGAAATCCTCTTACAAACATTATTCTTCCATAGGTCAGTGTCAGCCGCCCCAGGCAGGGTCAGGGGCAGCCAGGCCAGGGAAATTGAGCTTCTTGGCCATAAATCCCCCGACTCTGATACGCCCCTTAGCAGCTTATCTTTGGAAGCCATGAGCTGGATAAGCCAGGGGAATGGCAGGCCAAGCTGTAAAGCAGGGGCGGGGTGGCGGGTGAGGCTCCTGATATTCCCACTAGACGTGGCAGCTGAACCCCCTCCTCTCCTCTGCCTGACCCAGAGCAAAGCCACAGGCAAGTCCCCACAGGTCTTCTCTCCTCTGTCCCCAAGACATCCATTCTCACCCGACCCCCTTTGAGCCACTACCCCGCGGTCACCCCCACCCTCTGATCTGTTTCAGATGTGTGAATATGATATGAAAGCTCCAATTTCAAAGCCCGTTGGACAGAGGTGCTGGCCTCTCAGTCCCGAGCTCTGCCATGGACACATGGATGGATGGCCCCATCACACGTCCCCCTGGCGCCATCTTCCCAATGGACCTGGTCTCTCTGACAGAAAGGGCACCAGAACCCCCTCACCCCAGAGTGAGGCAAGCAGAAGAAAGCTTGGGAAAGAGGAAACTGTTAGCCCGGGGGTGGGCAATCAGAAAGCTCAAATGACCACACATCAGGGGAGGAGCTGGGGGAGGAGCCCCTGAAACCACGGTCACTGCAGGCTGTTTTTCCCAAAGCAACATCTGGGCAGGGCCTCAGATGTGCATCCACATCACCTTGGGGGAAATCCTTAAATACTCTTGCTCAGACCAAGATTTGAATATTATAATTCAATCGGCCAGAAGTTGGGCTTGACCATCAGTAGCTCATATTGAGTTCGTTTTTCTAAGTTCCAGAGGTGGCTGTGAGTTCTCTGCTGCTCCACACACGAAGGAGCCAAAATAGCTCAGACTTTTTCTCTCATGCTTTTTGTGGCTCTTGAATCTGGATCCAATTCAGCTGGAGACTCTGCCCCATCATTGCTCATAAAACAATAATCAAGATGCTGACCAGAGGTGCAGGTCTCATCTGAAGGCTTGACTGGGGAACAGTCTGCTCCAGAAGTTCTGGTGTTGTTGGCAAGATCCAATTTCTTGCAGGTTGTAGGACTGATGGACTCAGTTCCTTGCTGCCTAGACTAGTGGTGTCTTGGTTCTTTGCCATGTGGGCCTCCCGTCTGTGGCCACTCACTTCATAAAAGCCAACAAGGGAGAGTCTACTAGCAAGATGGAAGCTATAGCCTTCTGTAACATATCACAGAAGATAGGTTTTGCCTTGTGCTATTGAAGGGGAGCAAGTCATAGTCCCACCCATGTCCATGGAGAGGGGGTTATATCCATAGTGTGAAATATCAGAGGTGGGACTTTGGGGGGTCATCTTAGCATCTGTCAACCATGGGGATATTAATGCACAGTCAGTGCTGAGAATCTTAATTTAGGGTTACTCCCTCAAGCCAAACCCATGCTTCTCAGACTTAAAAAGCATACAAATTTCCTGGAGATCTTGTTAATGGACAGATTCAGGTTGGTGCCTGAGACTCTGCATTTCTCACAAAGTCCCAAGTGATGCCAATGCTGCTGGTCATTGGACATTTGGAGGGAACATCAGGGATCTGGGGAATGTCATGGAGCCAAAGAGATTGTTTAGGGTCCAATTTCTACCCCTTCTTTAGCATCATTAGAGTTACAGTGTCATCCCCAAATGCTATAAAATATAAAGTTCAGTCAACCAGGACATGGGATTGATCAGAAGCTTGTATTCAAAAATGTGCTACTGGCAGACATATCCTATTCCAGCCCATGGGGGTAGTCACAAAATCCAAATCATCTGTTTTTTGAGATTTCTCTTTATTAATCAAATGAGTTAGTGCATGTAATAAGCATGTTACAGAATGCAATGCAGTGATGCTACAGAAGCATAATTATTATTGTCAACTTATGATAAACTTCCAAGAAGATCAGACTTGGAAATCAGGGCAACAAGCATTGAGTTCCCAGGACAGACCTTTTCAATTACGCTAAGCAAAATAAAATGAGGGAGAAAGACAAATACTTTATGGCTTCGCTCAAATGTGGAAGCTAGAGAAACAAAACAAAGAGTCAAACACCACCAAACCAATATGAACCCCTATAATCTGATGGTAAAACTGAGGCTACAGGGGGTCAGGGCAGGGGTGGGGGGTG
Source organism: Talpa occidentalis (assembly GCF_014898055.3). Classification (NCBI taxonomy): domain Eukaryota; kingdom Metazoa; phylum Chordata; class Mammalia; order Eulipotyphla; family Talpidae; genus Talpa; species Talpa occidentalis. The sequence continues at coordinate 82,225,388 of NW_023601433.1, read as the reverse complement.
GATGGGACACATGGATTATGATGGAAGACTCTGGGTGTCTTGCTGATGGGTGTGGTGTGGTAACACACACCCGAAGAGGTGGGATCCTATATTTCTGAATCATGTGATGTTATAAACCACTGTTACCATAATTTTAAAAAGTATTAAAAAATAATAAACTCTAAGTGGTATATTTCCTTGATTCCCCAAAAAGTCTGTATCAAAAAAAAACCCCTCCAAATATGTATTAAAGCTGGTGTATACAATTTTTGAGATGTTTTTATCTCCTTAAGACATTATTAGTAATGATATATATGGTTATTGCAATAATTTAAGTCTCCCTGTCCCTACTCTTGTACCCTAAAGTCCACCCTCAGCACAGCCATCAAGAGTCAGTCTCATAAAATTGTAAGATCTTCCTCAATACAAAATCTTCCATTAGCTCCAGGCTCACATAGACCACAATCCCCAGTTCCAGCCACAGTCTCTACATGATTGCATTTTCTAACCCCTTCCCCATTACTCATTCTGCTCTGCACATGGGCCTCCTGGCTGTTGTGAGTATGCCATGCCCAACCTGCCCCAGGACCTTTGCACCTGCAGGTCCTTCTGCCTGCAACACCCTGCTTGTCTCACTCCCTGACTTGCGATTTGTCTCCACCAAATGTCATCTTATCAGCGAGGCCTTCTATGCCTGCCCTGTGCACAAAAGCCTCATAATCCTGCTTTTGTTACCACCTTTTTCTCATTTGGCTCCCCAAACTAGAAGGTACACCCCACCAAGATGAGAGACTTTGCCTTATTCACTGCTGTATCCTCTGTACCTAACTACTACCTGGGCAAAAGTTGGCACTCAAATATTTTTGAAGGAATAATATAAGAAAATATGATAACTATGAGCTTTTTAAAAATCCTCTCCATAACACAGTTAAGTAAAAATGCCTATGAATTCAATTCTAGACAAGGGAACTTGTAACAATGTGGTCTCCAGGAAAAGGGGAGGTTCCAGGTTCCCTGCCCCACCCAAAGGAGGGTGGAGCTGAGCAGGGAGGAGAAGAAGCTGGAGAGGAGCCTGGGGAAGGAAGGGAGCAGGATGGGGGGCCAGAAGGAGACCTGGAGGAGGCACAGGGAGCAGAGAGACATGTGAAGAAGCTGCACTTGCTTCTTGGTCCTGGACTGGGTGAGATAGACGTGGGGGAGAGGCCCGTGGGGAGGTTGACAATGGCAGCTTTTATGTTGATTTTGATTTTGCTCTTTTCCTTCCAGACTTGTCTGGCTGTTTCTGACCCTCTTCTGTGGGTCCCCGCAGGAAGGTGCTTTAAACTTGGGGCAAGCTTTCCGGGCTTGCTTTGGGCCAATCCCATTCGTGTGGACTTTTACCCACAAGGGGATGGGTAACTTTAGGTGCTTGATTTAGAAACTATATTCTTTGTCTTTTCTGTATTGTTCACTAATTGTATTAAAGTTCCTTCCCATTAATGGTCTTCTATGTTTTGTTTTGATAGGGCAGATGGCAGAATCTGTTTAGAGCAGGCAGGTTTGGGGGTTCTGGGGTACCCCTCTCTCTGCCCTCTAACAAACTGACAGATTCTTTGGGCTACCAAGCTGAGAAGTAGCTCAGCTGGTCTCTCACCCCAACTCTTGTGGCTTCATAGCCTGGATGGAGCCTTCCCATTGTTCCATTCAGGGTCCCTAGGGAGGTCAGAAGTTTCCAAGCCAGGGCCTAGGCTGTGCCCAGGAAACCTGGGAGATTTGATGCTCCCTGGGTCCTGAGCTCTCTCTTCAAGAGCCTTAACCTTGACCTCTGGAGAACATCAAATACCCACACTGCCAGCACCCCTGCTGTGTGAAATCCTCAGGGACAAGACCCAGGGAAAGGAATAAGACTTGTTCACCCCGTTTTTATATCTTTAGACAGAGAAATTTTTTCTGGTGGTGTCACTCATCACCATCGCAGACCCACTGGATCCTAAACTAAATAGTTCCTAAATTATTTTTATAAAGATTTATCTAAACCAACCTAGATTATAGCACCTTGTAAAGGCTACATCCAGAAAACATTGCATCACATTCTGATACCTCTTACCACAGTTCCTCCTGGAAGCACATCAGCATTAGCAAGGACTTAAATCACAGGGAGGCAGCACAGACTTGACTTCATATCTTACCACCTACCAGCTGTGTGACCTTGGGCAACTTACTTAACTTCTCTGTGCCCCATCCGTAAAATGGGAAGAGTTCTAGTCTCATAGAAATAGTGGAAAAATTTTTGCGACCATCTATATAAAGGACTTGGCATATACCAAGGATCTCGTAAATGCTAAGCTTTGATTTTTTTTAATCTGTGGGGTGCATTGTCCCTTGACTACAATCAGCAGCCTGATCCCAAGCACCCACAGTGAGCAGATTTCCTACCAATACCCTCTTATCCCATTCTCGCAGCCACCCCAAAGAGCGCTCTGCCCCCAAAACATCTTCTACATAGAGGTGAAATCATTTCAGCACGTGATCAAACTGAAAAATAGTCCACATTTTACAGCTGTGTTGCTCTAAGTTTTTGCAATCCAGTGTGTGTTGGGCACTTAGAGCACATCTCAGCTTGTACCGCCCACACTTGTACTGCCCACACTGAGCCCAGCCCAGTCCGCCTCTCCATCAGGCGAAGACAGCAAGGAGGCAAGAGGTTCTGTCCTCTCTGCCTGCAGGAAGCCTACCCTGCTCTGCACTCTGTGCCTTTTCTTGTATCTGTCCTCTCCCCTGGCTCACTCCTGAGGGAAGAGCATAGGCTTCTGAGTGTAAGTACTTAATCACACACTATGGAGCAGTGGGGACTGGGCAAAATAGAAGCCACCTGTCCCATCTGAAAGTACTGCTTCTTCTCGCCTCCTGCCAATTGCTGCCAATCAGGATATGAGACCTGTAGGGCTTGTCTGTACACTTTTTAAAGCTAATGGACACACTGATAATGTTATATGAATTCTTCTGACATGTAGTGTCAGCTCAGTAGATTGTTTTCAAACAAACTTGGTTTTTTAGAGCAGTTACAAATTTCATAATAAACTTGAGCGTGAGCCACAGAGACTTCTACACAACCTACACACACACAAACACACACACACACTCTCTCTTGCACAGTCTCCCCCACTGCCAATGCCTCCCACCAAGGAAGACAGTCATCACAACCAATAAACCCGCAAGGACACATCATCACCCAGAGTCTGTACTTTACATCATGGGGCATCTTTGCAGCTGTCCATTCGATGGGCTTGGGCAGATGTGTGATGACACTCACCGACCACTATCATCCATTCAGAAGAATTTCACTGTCCAAAAAATCCCCGGTGCTCTGCCAGTGCAGATCCCCACCATCCACTGCCCCCAAGTCCTGGCCACCACTGACCTTCCTGCTGTCCCCTCAGTTTTGTGTTTTCAAGCGTGTCATAGACCTGGAGTCTGGAGACTTCCAATTGGCTCCCTTCACCCCGTGATATGTTTCTAAGGTTATCCAGGGTTATCCACGACTCGAGTGCACTCAGTGGACAGAAACAGGGCTGAGTCCCAGCAGGGGGATGTGGTCTTTATGGTTGCTGTGGCTGTTTTGTGCTAATCTGTGTGGCGGGGGCCCCCCGAGCAGTCCTACCTGTGGCTGACAACATTTTCAGAGAATGTGGCTCCCACCATGTGTTTTGTTTTTGTTTTTTGTAATAGACTTAATGTTTTTAGAGTACTTTTAGGTTTATAGAACAATGATGCCAAAGTGCAGAGACCGCCATAGATCCCTCCCCCTGCCATGGTCTCCCCTATTACTAACATCGTGCATTAGTGGGGTACCCGTTCCAACTGATGAGCCAGTATTGATATGTTATTACTAAAATCCAGGGTGTCTGCTAGGCTTACTTCTGCAGCTGTTCCGGGGGCACGTGTGATCACATGCACCCCCCACTTCAGGGAGCCTCCTGTCTGCTCCCCTAGTCTTCATTCAGGCATTACCTTGTCAGTGAGGCTGCCCTGGCTAAAAGCCCAAACTCACCCTGACCCTAGTCCTTCACATGCAGCTTCTGTTCTTTTTTTCTGCTTAGCACTCAACACCTGCTCCTCTCTCTCTCCCTCCCCAATCTCCCACACACACACCAGAAAGCCCCTCACCCACCAGGGCAGGAATTTTGTCTGTTTCACACATCCCCAGTGCCCGGATCAGCCCCACACATTGCAGGCACTCAGTAAACATTTGTTGACTGAACGAATGACAGCTACATAACAGTTGTATAACTAGGACTCTCCTGTTTGAGTCTTACAGAAGTGGAAACTGAGGCACAAAGAGGAGGTGCATGATCAAAAGACAATGTGTCAAGCGCAATTACATCATCACTAACACCTGTAACTTGCACTCTTGGCTGTTGCTGGCTTTATGCGAAAAATATTTACTGAGTGGGGCCTCTGCTGGTGGCACAGCGGTTGAGTGCTGGGCTGCAAAGATGCCCGCAGCCTCTGCAGCACCGGTTTGATCCCTGGCCAGTCGGCGAGGGTCCCACATGGTGTGCAGACCTCTCCTGCCACGCCCGCTGCTCCCCTCAGCAGTGTATTTCATCAGTCTGCCTGTTCTGTTCCCTGCTTTGGCTCTGGTGAATTCTCTCACCCTCCTGTGCTTCTGACTGTACCCAGTGCTTGTATAAATAAATAAATAAATCTTAAAAAAAAAATATTTACTGAGTGTCGACTGTGAGCTTGGCTGTGCAGAGTAGATTTGAGTAACCACTCAGATCCTGCCCTCATGCAGCTTACAGTTTGGTGGATGATCCAGGCTACAAAGATGACAATGGTGAGACTACTTCAGATCATGATGAGGAGCATTTACAAGACTTGGGGATAAAGAAGCCTCTCTGGAGGAGGTGACCTAAGGTAGACCCAAGGATGCATGGAGGAGGAACAACCCAGGGGGACAAAGCAGGTGTACAAAGTCTGGGCTGAGAAGAGAGTGGTGACATGCCATCATGTCATTTGCTCTGCCAGCCAAGGAGGGTCCACAGACACCAGTGGCCCTGCCAGGCTCTTCCACACAACCTGGCATGCCCCTCCACAACCGTGCTGGGGAGAGCTGGAGACATTTCACGGGTGCTTAAACTGTCCCTGACACTTCCAAATGCTGGGGTTCCTTTTGCTTTAATCCAGGGAATTAGCTGCTGGCCCCACTAGCACCTTCCCTGGATGGCTGCAGGGCGAAGGTCAAAGCATTAAGCAGGGCAGATTAATACCCTGCCGTAAATCCCAGAAGCAGCATGTAAGTGGCAGCAGTATTTCATGCAGCTCGCTCAGCCATTGATCCCCGCGTCTTAGGTGGGTGTGTGCTGCGTCCTGGGCCGCTGTGTTTACGAGCTGGCCGAGCCCTCCTGGGCAGCGCCCCCCACACACTGAGCTTTGGTCAGGGAAATCCAATACCTGAGGCCTGGGCTTTATGAGCAAGCAAGTCTAGATTAAGGGAATTAACCACAGTAGATCACAACTAATAAAACAGGGCTGGGGGCACCACCGCAGCCTGGCCCTGAGGGATGTGAGGGGGGATGACTTGTTGGGGTCCCACCCAGGGACCCCACCCTGTCTTCCAGCCCAGGCTGTGCTGCGTAGAGAGGCTGAGCATGTGTGAGGGTGTGTGTGTGTTCATCTCAGCTCCCTCCTGTTCTCCACTCTCTACCAGGCTTTCCCATGCCAGCTCAGATTGGGCATTTCCTACTCTAGCAGGGGTTCCCAGAACGGCCATATATTCATTTCTCCCCGCCCCCCACCGCCCCCGTTCAGTTGTTCACTCATCAAACAACAAAGAAACATGCCGGGCATGGTTGGGGGTTGAGTAGTGTCCCCCCAGAAGAGAGGTAGAAGTCCTAACCCCAGGGACCTGTGTTTGTGACCTTATTTGGAAATACGACCTTTGCAGATGTCATCGAGGTAAGCTGGAGTCCTATGGATTCGGGTGAGCCCTACACCTTATGCGTAGTAAGAAGACACATGGGCCAGGTTTGCTGCATGGCCATGTAGGCAGAGCCGGAAGGACGCAGTTACAAACCTAGAAATGCCAGGGCTCATCAGCAAGACAGAAGCAGGAGAAGAGGCAGAACAGACCCTCCCTCTGAGCTCTGAGTGGGAACCCATCCTGCTGACAGCTTGGGTTTAGACTGCGGGCCTCTTGAACATTTCTGCTATTTTAGATCACCCAGGTTGTGGTCATTTGTTATAGGAGCCAGAAGAAGCTCATACAGACATCACGGTTACAGCCGTGAGTAAAGGAGAGAGAGCTGCTCCCTCTCAGTCATCACAGAGGCCTTAGCAGTACTCCAGAGAAGACATGCAGAGTCTCAATCAGCCATCAGCCATGTCAACTTAGTGATAGATGTGAGACAATCAAGGTGGTAGAATTGGCCATGTTAAGCAGGGGTGATAACTAAGCAGACTGAGTTTCCAGTATGGGTGCTGGGGTAGATGGTGGTTAAGATGGGAAGAAAGATGTCAAGGTTATTCACAGGCTATTTTTTGAGCAGCTACTGTGCTGGGTACGTGGTGTAAGCTCCAGAGATTAGAGAGGGGTGTCTGACCTAAAATCAAGATGTCAGAAGGACCCAACACAACCCCGGTATGTCACTCACCTTTTAGTGGCTCCCCTCTGCCCATAGGATGAACTCATCAACCCTGACTTGCCCACCAATCTCCCTGCAGCTTTCCCTCACTCTCTCTCTCCCCCCAAAACTCAGTCTATTTGCTCAAACGCAGCATTTTCTTTCACTGCTGGACCCCCTTTTTGACTGGTCCCTCAACTATTAACACTGTTCCCTTTCTGTCTTTATCTAGCCATCTCCAGTTCCCTTTATGCATCAACATAAACCTCACCTTCTCCTGGAAGCCTTCCATGACTCCTCCATGCTAGGTGCCCCTCTTCTGTGTTCCCAGGGAGCCTGAGCTCCTCTTTTGCAGAAGTGACCCAGTGATAGAACAACAGACTGGGAGAAATTCTCAAAGGAAGACAGCATCAGAAAATGTGAGATATTAATTTCTTTTCTTCTTTATACACACAAGGTCCTTTTCATTCTGACTTTTAGGCAAAAAATAAAAAAGAAAAGGTATTCAAAGTATTTTCACGTAGTTTAGAGTAGAGAGAAAAGAATTTCCGAAACAAGGCAAGAAATGTGCACAGCTGGTATGCTCTGTTCTTGGGTGTGAACGTACATTTTATTAGAACTCAGTATTCTCAGCACCACACCTCCCAGGTTTTCCATTCTATGTATAAAAGCATCCCCACAGAAAGGTCCCCTGACTATTCTAAACACACATGCTACAAAGCAAAACCTTAATGAGATATCATTTCATACCCATGAGGATGACTACTATAAAAAGAAAAAAAATTGGGGGAAAAAAGGCAAAAGCAAATATGAGGTTGTGGAGAAATTGGAGCTTTCATGCATTGCTGCTGGTAGGAATGTAAAATACTGCAGTCACTGTGCAAACAGTATGGCGTTTCCTCAAGAAAGCAAATATAGAACTGGCATATGTTCCCACAACCCCACTCTTAGATAGATCTGAAAGAATCGAAAGGACTCAAGCAGATATTTGTACATCCATGCCTCTTGCAGCATTATTCACAATAATCACAAGGTACAAACAACCCAAATGTTTATCAAGTGATGAGTAAGCAAAACATGTTATCAACATGCAATGGAATATTATGCAGCCTTAAAAAGGAAGAAAGTTCTAACTTCCTTCAACATGGACAGACCTTGAAGACATGCTGCTAAATGAAATGGGCCAGATCCAGAAGGACAAATATTACATGATTCCATTTATATGACTCAGCGTAGACAGAGAGTAGTGCTGGTTGCCAGGGCCTGGGGCAAGAGGGGGGTGGGGAGTTAATGTTTCAGGGGAATGGAGTTTCATGTCGGGATGGTAAAACGTGTCTGGAGATGGACGGTGGTGATGACTGCACAGCAGTGTGGATGCACTCTGGGTTATGAACCGTACACTTTGAAAATATGTTTGTGTCTAACTTCCTCACTATTTCAGCCACTAGAAAAGCCCTACCCTCAAGAATCAAGTGAGAAGAAGAATGGTTTGCTGAGGGACACATGAAAAAGAAATCATTCTAGTCAAGACAGGATGGGGACGCATCACCACTGCTTCCAAGACACACAGCTATTTTCATTTGCTTCTGTTGTTGCCACTCATGTTTTCAATTTTCTAAAATTGCTACATCTCCGGATTTTCAAATGTCAGAGGCAGAAGGCTTCTCACCATACAGAATCTCCCAGAACCCTGTCATCAAATTACACACTGGTCAACAATGCCGTTAACATTCATCTATGTCACAGAGGAACCTCATATTTCACAGCAACTGGTCTTTAAAGAAAAAAAAAAAAAGAAGAGCAACTTTAGACCGAAGGATATAGACTTGGCCAAGAGAGTGGAAAAAAGAAGCAAGCAGAAAGGGAAAATGTTTTTCAAAGAGCTTTTAAGATCAGGAGGAAGAGTCACTGGCAATAAAATGTGGATTTTTGTGGGATGAAAGCAACATCATTTAGAAAACAGCGTGGATTTACCCACTTGCAAAGGGGAGCGTGGTTGAGGATATGTTTTGCAGAATGGAGCACAGTAACACAAGCAAAAGAACTTCTTACATATGTTTAAATAATAAATAATTTTGGCTCTTTGTCTTTATTGGTTTTCTGACTACAGGTATTCAATATTTAGATAGGTATAAACTAGATAATGGCAACTTTCATAATTCTATCACATAGAAAAAAAATTACCATTGCATAGGTTCTCCCAAAATTTTTTCCCTTCTGACACATATATAATCATGATTGTTATATGTAAAAATGGCTCTCTACATACATGTAATAAAAAACTATATATATATATATATCACATTTTATATGAAAAAATTCTTCAAAACTAGGATCATATGAATCATTGTTTTTTAAAAATTTGTTTCTTTAAATTAGCAAGGAATTTTGGACATCGTTGTATCTCAGCACCTCTAACTGACTTGGTCTTTTACATGGCTGTATCATATTCCACGGGGAACAGTATTCATCTATACAACTTATTCCCTATTAACAAGCATTTCAATTATGACCCTTTTAATGACTTTGCAGGGGGAGAGACAAGAAGAGTGTATTAAATCCCTTCTCAAATAAAAGTAACAAAACACCTCCTAAAAACCTCTTTCTTCAGTCTACCACAGGGAACTCAGGAAATTTAAAAGTTATTCTCTTAACTTAGGTTACATTGATTTATATTTTTTTGCATACAATTGGATTCTATAATCCTTGGTATGACTCATCATTATTATTGGACCATATTTTTATTTAATGATTTTATTAGTCATTTTCAAATAATGTTATTAGCTCATAGGAGCTCACTAACAACAAAGCCCAGGACCCTGCCATCCCCCTGGTCCCCCTGGCCCATGCCCCTGTGCCCACCACCCCAAATCTTAGGTTCATTAATGCCTTTGCTTGCATTTTTCACACCATCTTTTTACATCCATATGGATTCCTAAAATATATTCTTTGAGTTTGGTTTTTAACTTTAAAGGGATACCAAGTTATATGTAACTTCTTGGGATTTTTTTTAACCTAATATGACTTAGCCAAGGAGCTTCTTTTGGGTTTCCCTAGAAACTAGCTAAGCACAAAGATTCATGTGCAAGTAGGTTTTTTGGGAAGAGGTAAAGAAATGAGACAAGGCAGGTGAGTCTGGTCAGGCTGCTAAAACAACATATCATACACTGGACGGTATAAAGAATAGAAATATATTTCTTGAAGTTCTGGAGGCTGGAAGTCCAGCTCAAGGAGCCAGCATGGTCTGTTTCTGGTAAGGAAGGACACTAATCCTTTTGCGAGGGCCCCACCCTCAGGACCTCATCACCCACAAAGGCCCCACCTCCTAGGACCATCACCTTGGGGAATAATCTCCAACCTATGACTTCCAGGGAACACAGACTCAAACCATGGCAGAAGGGAACAGAGCCAGTGACAGCACATGAGCTGGGAAGCCATAGCCAAGTGGATATAGGTTTCTTCTTGGGATAATGAAAATATTTCAGAACTAGGAAGAGGTGGAAGTTGGCCAACATTATGAATATACCAAATACCACTGAACTGCTCACTTGAAGATGGTTTTAACATGTGATACATGGATTTTGCCTCCCTTTTTTCCATTTTTATTGAAAAAGAATGTACCACCATCACCATAGAAGTTGAAGGCGTATGGGAAGAAGGTTTGATTCACATATATGGTGAAATGTTACCCGGCAGGATCAGCTAACTCTCATCTTCAATCTTTTTTAGGGCATTGTCAAACCAAGCTTCACCAAGGACCATAGGAGTGTAATTTCTGGGTGTGTTGAAGGCACATGCCAGAATTATCTCACCCAGGTAGCAAGGAACTGGGGAGTTACTATACAACTCTGGTCTGTGGTTGAGAACTCTTCCCAAGGGTGCTCCTTCCTTGATATTTCTTTTTTTTTTTGTTTTATTTATGCATACAAGAGCTGGGGTGCAGGCCAGAGATGCAGGGAGTGAGAGGATTCACCAGAGACAGAATGGGGAGCAGAACAGGCGATCTATTGAAATACACTTCTGAGGGGAGCAGCGGGTGAGACAGGAGAGGTCTGCTGCACCATGTGGGTAGCTCCTTGGCTGGGGATCGAACTCATGCTGCAGTGGCTGTGGATAGATTCACAGTGCTGCGTCTTAACCTCTTGTGCCACCAGGGAGGCCCCCTCCTTCCCCAGTATTTCTATGCTACAATGGAGAAGGCCCAGTGGGCTCCAGTTGAGGGCACTGAAGATGCAGGCACAAGGTCACAGGTAGGATAGATACCAACAGTGTGACCTGCCCCTACATTCCCGACATCACTGTCATCATCACCCTTCATAGTTTTATTTCATTAATTTTAAATATCTCTCTGTGACCAACGCCCATTGAGTTTATTTCCAGCTGCAACTATAAACACCAGCACTAGAACCTGTCTTATTTCTCTTGGGTATACATCTGGGAGAAAAATCTACATGAGATCAGAGAATGGATGACTTTTCAACATGAGGATGTAACACTAAGCTGTTTCTCAAGAGTAGAGGCACCAAGTTGTATTTCCTCTGTACCCCACAGCATTTCTGACCTGGGGCTTCTCAAATTTGTTTTTTAATTTTGCCAAACAATTGCATGTAAAATAACACCTCGTTCTGGTCTTGATTTGCCTCATCACTAACGATGCTCAACACCTCTTCATAGATTTTTTTAGCCACGTGTGTTTTCTCATTTGAAATATCTGTTCATGTATTTTGCCCATTTTCCTTTGCATTGTTGAGGTACCCTGATGGCTTTCTAAAAGTTATTTACATATGCTTTATAATATTCTCCTTTGCTAGATGTGTGGATTGTATTTTCCCCCAGTTTGTAATGTACCTTTAACCTTGAAAAGTGTCTATTAATGAATAAAACACTGTTAAAAATTTTTTTGCCATGATATTGCCTCATAACATTATATAAGTTTTAGGTAGGCATCACTGAGAATCAACATATACTCCATTAAGCCCCTGGCAAAAGTCCAGTTATATCCTCACAAAAATTTTAATTTTACAGTCAAATTAAAAAAAAATCTGACTGATTGAACTGATTGAATAAACTATGGTGCATCTAGGTGATGGAATATTATATACCTGTGAAAAATAATTTTGTTGAAAAATATTTATTAAAACACATATTTGCAGTTTGATGTGAAGTCAAAAATAAGAATAGCAACCAAACAGTATGCAAACAAGACCTCACAGGATGATTTTTAAAGTTTCCATAAATATACTGGATGGTGCAGATAAGCACCCTCATTCATTACTGGTGGAGACTTTAAGAAAAGCAATTTGGCAGTGTCTCCCCAACATTCAAATGTACATCTAGTTTCACACAGCAAGTATTCCTGTTGATATTTACCCACTCAATATAGTCACATGTATGCAGAGAGACATAATAATAATCATTGCAGCACCAGTCAATAGCCAAAGAAAAAATTACAAATTATATGATAGAATTCTAGGCAGCTGTTAAAAAGAACAAAATAGTCTATGTGTATTATAATGAAATCATTTCCGTGGCCTATGTTAAATGAAATGAGCCAGAGGGTATTTTTGATATCGTTTGCATTAAAATATTTAGAGTAATGTGAATTCTTGGCAGGCGTTATTTGCATAAAATATCGCTGGCAGGAAGCATAGAAATAGGCAATTGACTGCTTCCCAGGAGAGTATCTTGGAGTCTCCCAAGCAGCTTCACAACCTCTCTGGATAGGGGATGTTATTATGATATCCCTGAGAGACAAGGAAACAGAACAGAGCATCCGGTGGGGCAAAATGAAAAGAATCAAAGGCAATCATCTCTGCTAATTCACCCCAAGTTTCTTGACCATTTGCTCTGCTCCAGTTTCTCTGGGATCGTAACAGCAGCTATGCTATGGGTTGTTTGGTGGTGAAATGAGACCCAGTATGCAGAAATTTGCTCCTCATGGGTGCCCAATAAATAGGAACTAGTTTTTATTATGAAAGTTCTTAGTAGAATAATTTATTTCACAACTATCTCACTCGGTTTTGCCCACAGCTCTGTGCATTAAATGTGGCGAGGAGATACATGCCCGTTTCACAGAAAATCAAGGTACAGGTAGGTTAAGTGCATAGCGGCTCCTCTCCCTGGAGGGAGGAGATTTTCTGGAGGAGGTGGCCCCAACTACAGGCTCTGCCTCTCGCTTTCTGAACAAGTTCCTTAAACGCTCTATGCCTCAGTTTTTGCATCTATAAAATGGGAAGATAAATATACCATACCCTAGAATTGTAAAGCTGAGCTCACAAATGCTAATTACTGCACCAGTGACCCTTTTGAAAACATAAATCAGATCACATCACTCTTCTGCTGCAGCTCTTCTGTGGGCCCCTCGCTCATGTGGGATACAAGCCCGATCCACACAGGGAGCCCAGGGGCCCAGCAAGGCCAGCAGTCAGCTGCCTCCTCTCTGTTCTCATTTGTTCTGTTATCATACTTGCATTTACGCCTCAGGCATCACCCTGCTTCCTGGCTTTGCCTGCAACATGCCAAGTTCAGTGCTGCCTGCAGGCTCTTTAGTTCCCGCTGCTAGGACTGGTCTTCCACCACCTACCCAGGGTCTACCGCACTCAGAGATTGCACAAGGGTCACTTATCAAGCACCATCTTGGACACCCCTGTCCCCCTTAAACTGCTAGGTTATTCCCACCAGCACTTATCACCACCGCCTGTTTCTTTGTGTCCCTTTCTTGTCCTTAAGCAGAAGCCGGCTGTTGTGTTCATTGCTGCATCCCCAATGCTTAGGAAAGCTGCCCCCACCCTCCCCTAAATGACAGCTCTCCCAGAGGCCCAGAGGCGGGTGGGCAGGGTGGGCACAATGGGCCTAGCGGAGGCCTTGGGTGGCAGACAGACTGAGATCCCAGCAGGGCGCCTTCTTACACCAGGAGCCCCTCGGTTGCCAGAAAGGCCTCTGTGGACCGGGAAGCTAGGAGGGTGATTCCTCGGAAGCCCAGGTAAGATGCTTTGTCCTGATGCCTCACTGGACCTTTATCATCTCTGCTCTTTGCCCCTCTCACCCTCTCCTGGGGCCACAGATGCCTCCGGGGCCACGGATGTGAGGCCAGTGCTGGGGCTCCTCCTCACCCCAGCCAACAGCTTTGGGGCGTGGGAGGGCCTGCATCTAATAAAACAAGGGGAAGACCTGGGGGGCCAGTCCCCAGAGGGAAGCTGCCTGTGGAACATTGACAGCTCACAGCAAATAAACAGAAGGAAAGCTGGAAAGGGCCTGTGTCTTCTCTACCCCTTTAAGAAAGACACCTCGGGGCTCTGGCTGGAGATCCCAGCGGGAAGTCAGGCTCACACAGAAGGGGCGGCCCAGCCAAATAAATAGTCATTTATTAAGGTACTTGTCTCTGCAGCAGGAAATCAGCAGGGGTGGGGGCTCCTGCCCACACGGAGGCAGCCATCTTTTAAAGGTTGCGGGGAAGCTTGATTTGAAACACTTATCTCCAGATGGGACCAGTAAAAACCCAGGCATTCAGTCTGGTTCCAAGCCTCTCGGGAAAAGGAAGAGTAATGAACAGTTTTCTAGAAACTCTCAGGGCAGAAAGAAAGGCCTCTCCACCTGGGCTTTCCCCACACTGTGCCCACTGGCTTTCTCGGAATTTATGGCTAGGGCTGCGATGGCCCAGCCGTGCGTTTGTTTCTGTTAAGGGAGGTTGTCTCTGAAACGCAGCCAAGACAAGGTCTGCAAGGGATTTCCTGGCCACAGCTCCCGGCAGTGCACCCCGGATGGGCTTCTCTGAGATCCAGGCTGGGTTGGATGGGGCTGCTCTCTTTCCTTGAAAAGGTCATGCTCTCTCCTTCCCTGGAGCCTGCGTGGGGGTTTCTTACTTCTCCCTGCATCATACCCCACTACCACTATCACCACCACCACCACCGTCATCACCACCACCAACACCAGCACCATCACCATCACTGCTGCCTCCACCATCACCAGTACCAGCACCAGCGCCACCAACACCAACACCATCACCATCACCATCACCACCATGACCAGCACCACCACCAGCAGCATCATCCCTTGGCCTGAGCAACCTCCTCACCTTTTATACCCCCACTCACCAGGAAAGCCTCTCCAACAACTCTGACAAGTTCAGGTGCCTTGTTAAGGGCTTTCCTGTATCCACCCCACCCCAAATTGCACAGGGCCAGTGCTTATCTCAGAGGCATTTCACACTTTATATAGGAGCAACTGTCCACTGCCATTCTTCCCACTCACCATGTGGCACACGATACATGACACACAGTAGGCCTTCAATTTATGTGTTTAGTGAATAAATAAATGGACCCTCAGGAAACGTACATGAGCACACCTCTCCTGGAAAGTCCAGAGACCTTAATGTGGGCGTGAAAGAGTGAATAAATGAGTAAGTGACTGAATGAGTGAGTGGAAGAATGAATCCGTGAATAAATGAATGCATGAGTGAATAAGTGAATGCGCGTGCTCAATAGTGAATGAGTGAGCGAAAGAATGAATGAGTGAACAAGTAAGTGACAGAATGAGAATGAGCAGGGACGGTGCCCTGGGTGGTCCCGGCCGTTAATCCTATTCCCCTGCTTCTCCTTTTGTCTCCTTGCAGTCAGAGAAAGAGGTAGGGGAGGTTGGCACGGACACGGCTCCAGCCAAAACATGTGGCAACAGGAGGAGGGCATTTCCCGAAGGGGCACCTAGGACAGGGTGGGGGTGTGGTATTCCAGGCAGAAGCTGACCCCCAAGGGGCAGCTCTGTCCCTGACCCTTTTCACCTTCCCTTGTTCTGATCTTTATGGGGCCGTCTGCCTTTTAGCATCAAAGGAGACAGCAGGGCCGTGATTTGTCCCACAACAGCTCTATAAAAATGTAATTACCCAATAACCCGCTGTCTGCAAAACAAACCATCTTCCTGTTTCTTCTCCCATAAAAAGCATTTGACAGCCCTGTTCTATCAGCTTATAAAACCAGGAGAGAGTTGACTTAGCCCTCTCTGGAATGAAAGCCTTCGAGGGGGGAGAGCCCACAGTGGGGAGAAACGCACCTCTGATCTCCCAGGCAGTCAGCTTCAAAGTCTCTGGAGGTTTCCAGCAAAGCCAAGAGAGCAAGTCCTCTTGGTTCGACGCAGGACTGGACAATGCAAATTGCACCTACAAAGGGCAGGGGGCTGGGAACAATGAGAGCCCACCGCCCTGGAAGGCCAGGCCTTCATTTACTCACCCCACCCACGTGGCTCAGGCACCCACGACGGGGCAGGCATGAGGCTAGGCCCCAGGGGTCAAGTCCAGTACAGTGTGACGTAAGCTAGACCTTCAGGAAACTCGCATTTCTTATACGCATTTATTTTGGGTGATGATGGGACACTTTGATCTGGATTTATTGACAGGGGAGAGGCATGTGCAATCTCTCATCTCACAAGGCAGATTACGAAAGAGCAGATACGCTCCGGCTGCAGTTGGATTTTTTTAAATTAAAAGAAAAATAACAGAATTTGAGGGCAGAGTGATGGAATGGGTCAAATCTCTATAGTGGAGCTAGATAGGGGGCTGAACTGTAGGCCCCCCAAGAAGAGACATACCCAAGTCCTAACCCACAGGACCCGTGACCACGGCATTTTTGGACGTAGGGCCTTTGCAGCTGTAATTCAGGTAAAATCAAGATGGGCAAGGTGGGCCCTGAGTCCACGTGAGAGTCCTCGGAGGGGGCAGGAGAGGGATAGACATGAAGCCAGGCAGGCCTGGGGCTGGGAGAGGCAGGGACGCTTCCCTGGAGCCTTTGGAGGGAGCAAGCTTTGCTGATGTCCTGATTTCAACTTCTGGCTGCCAGAACTGGGAGAGAACATATTTCTGTTGTTTGAGCTACCAGTTTGTTGGGCCACAGTCCCAGGAAACTGATATGGGTGGATATCTGACGAGATGCATTGGTCACAGAACTATCCACTAAAGTGGGTAAATTCAACTGTTTTAAAATTATACCTCAATTTACAGAAAATTTTTAAATGACAGTCCAAGACTCCTGTACACATATACTTAGTCACTGGGAAATATCAATCAAATCTACCATGAGAGACCACTTCCCACCTCCTAAGATGACTATTGCCCGAAGGTACAAAACAAAAAAGTAGCAAGTGTTGGCTAGAATACAGAGAAATCAGAACCCTCCTGTGGCCTGTCATGGAGTATCACACAGCCTGGAAAAAGGAAGGATGTGTTGACACCTAGGATACCATGGACTTGAAAATACTGCTCAGAGAAAGAAGGCACTCACCAAAGGACAGATTTGGCCAGATTCCACTTATATGAGGTGCCTAGAGCCAGCAAATCCATGGAAACAGAAAGTAGAATAGAGGCTAACCTCCAGAGGGGCTGAGGAGAGGTGGGATTATTTTTTGTTTGCTGGGTGCAGAGTTTTTCACCTCTGAATCTGCAAAGGTTATGAAAATGGGTAGTAGAAATGGTTGTACAATATTGTAAATATATTTAATGTCACTAAACTGGGTACACAGAAATGATTAAAACAGTTTTGTGTGATGTATTTAGGTTAGATATGAATTTTAAAAGGAGGAGAGCTACCTAGGTGTTATTAGGGAGTTGGGAGTTTTTCATTCCCTTACTTTCTGTTTTTTGGTGTTTCTAAGACTTGCTTTACTAGGAACATAGATCGTAGGAAGAATTCAATCTGCTAGGGGAAATAGATGAAGAAATTGGCGTCTCAATCAGACAGGGGTGGGGGGTTCCATGGAAGGGTCCCCAGAGGAGAGCAGTGAGCCAGATGAAGAGGTGAGGGTGGAGGGAGAGGACTCCAGGTGAGAGCCAGCAGTGAAAGTGAGCAGGCCAGGGGGTTTATCCAGGCCCCAGTTCCTCATGTATAAAATGGTGGCAATAATCACTAGTGCCTCATAAGATTATAGGGGTGATGGAAGGAGAAAGTGTGTAAAAAGGGCTTCACAGCATCTGATATAGATTAAGTGCTCAAAAAATGCTAGCTGCTGTCATTATTGTCATCAGCTGCCACAAGACTGCCGGATTTGAATTGACCTGATCTCTTACTTGCTGGGTGTCATTGGGTGAGTTCATCAACCTCTCTGTGCTTCAGTTTCCTCTTCTGTAAAATGAGGCTAAATAATTCTATAGAATTATTATTTACCCCATAGAATGTGGTGGGGATTAAATGAATTAGTATATAGAAAGCAATGCCAACAATGCCTGACATATGGTAAAGAGTATATTAGAATTAGCTATTTTTTAATGACTATAAAGGACAGGAAGCTTCTGGAAATAGTACAAAAGAGAAATGGAATGACTAAAGATGTCTGGGGAAAGAGCAACGTAAGAGTCATCTTCATTGAAATAAAAAACAAATAAAGACTTGGATAAAAAACAAAGGGAAATCACAACTCTGAAAACAAAGTGTCTTACGATGACAGGATTAGGATTTGGACCAAGATATTTATAGCTAACAAAATTGAGTTAAAATGGGTTTTGACTAAGTGAAAAGATGCTGAAAATGCATAAAGGAATCGGGCTTGAAAGGCTGGATATAAGTCAGCCTCTTTGTTAGAGAAAGCTCCACTGTATTCAACATTTGGAATTGATGACTTGGTGGTTTCCTTCGGGGAAGAAAATATCTTGACATTTCCTGGTAAGCCTTCTTTCCTATCCCCTTGCTTTCAACAACACTCTCTCAATGCAGTGTGCCTTGCACGGGGATGGATGTGTACTCACAGATAATAATCACAATTGGAGCAGTTTGGAGGCCCAGGGTAGTATCTGCCAGCCTCAGTGATGGTGCAGGCAACATAAGCACCTCTTACAGTGGCAAATCACTGTTCAATAGATTCCAGAATTTCAAAGCTGTGGTATAAATTTCCAAGCTAGAAGAACAGAATGGAAGCCTTAAGGGTTGGATTTCAACCCTCGAGCCTCCCTGGAACCCCTGTCTGGGCTTCTGGCAGCATCAACGTGGCCCTTTCATCCTTCCAAGGGATACGGATGGTGTGTTAAGCCAGCGACAGACAGCATGTGGTCTTTGAGTGGAAGCCGCAGTGTGTGCTTCAAAGATCTCAGATCCGCTTTGAATTTGTGAATGGAGAATCTCGGTCCCTCATTCCTCTGTGTTATCATCTTTTAAATGGGTGCAGCAATGTTTGATTGTGGCACAGAAAATAAAAAGATCTTAAAGTCTTTGAGAGGAGGGGAATTGGGTCCCTTGAAACCTATAAATATTGGGATTTAATTTTGCATGCAAGGGAAGGGTTTGGAAACATCTTTTTATCCAGTAGTAACGCACCATATCACCTTAAATTAGCAGGAGTTCACTTTTATTACATAACAAGAATTCTGGAAGTAGTAAGCTCTGTGTTCTACCTCAGCAACTCAACCGTGTCTTGACCAAGGTTTGGACAAAATGGCTGCCGTAGCTCCTACGATCAGATCCACATTCAAGACAGGAAAAAAGCAGAACTTGGACATTAATATAAACAGGTGTTACTGGGCATATCTTGTGTGCTAGATACGACACGCAGCGTCTGCATCACCATAACAACTCTCTGTGGACCCCAGCCCCATTTTACAGAGAGGAGAAACAAGGGTGGGCATGTACCTACCCACGCTCACAGACTGGTGAGTAGGTGAAGTTGGTCTTGACCTGTTTTAAACCCTCAGCCACAGTCCCTGGACACCCTAAGTCCCAGTCTTCCTACTACTCAAAACCTTCCTGCTACTCAAAACCTGAGCTCCTGTGGCTGAATGGGTCTCATTCATTTTTTCAGAGCCCCTCACTGATCACCCTCGGGTGCCTGGACTGAGCATATGTTCCTGTCATACAGATAAAGACCATGCGGCAAGGGGCAGATCCCGCAGGTGAGCACCCGAGAGCAGGGCATGTTTCACCCACGTTTATCCGCTAAGATGATAAGGGCAAAAAATAGTCAGGAAACTGAATCAAACTTGGATTAACTTGTCCCAGATCAGCCAATATCCACCCATGGACTCAGATGGTCCTGTCCAGGGGTCCGGGCTGCCTTAGGCTTAGAGGTTTACTCACAGCGCTGACAACAATGAATGTAGATGTGACTGTTCCTTACTAAGACCTTAGTATGTTCCGGGTGTTGGACTAAGCCCTTTGTATTCGCCACCTCGTGGATCCTCCAACAACTTTATGAGGTAGGTTCTATTATTAGCCCCATTTTACAGATAAATCGAGGCACGGAGATGCATTCCTCAAAGCAATAGCTGCAGAATGTGAGCAGCTCAGGATGTGAACCGAAGCTTTGTCAGCTCCTACCTGTGACGATATTTCTAGGGACTTGAAGGGTTCTGGAAATTTGAGAAGACTTTGCCATCAAACTCAACCTATTCTTAGCTTCAAAAAATAAAATGTGAATGAGCACAGGAGCTGGGACCCTAAATTGCCATCATATATTGGGAATTTCCTGTTTCTCAGAACAGAGAATTACACTCCTGCTCCAATTCATGCTCCTTACAACCCTCGTAGGAGGGGGGACTTCACCCCACTTCACTGGTGAGGAACACGAGCGTCAGAGAGAGTGAGCCAGCCCACACATGGTGTGACAAGGAGCCAAGACCGGGCTAGTTTGCTTTTTCAGAGGGGCCTCCGGGGAGCCTTGAGATACCCCTTCAAACCATTCCTCTCGCCTGGAGAAAGCTAGAGGGAGCTGGTCTTTCCATGATAGCAGGCAAAGAACTTAATAAAAGCCAAGTATTCCACCCAAGTCTCAATCCCTGCCCCCTGACCCCCACCCAGATGCTGTGTCCCCAGGAGCCCTGGGGCTGGGACACTGTGTGGGTGTAAGTCCGGGGCCTCCAAGAAGCAGCCACCAAAGCAGGCTCGTGAACGAAGGGGTTTATTGGGGGGAGGGTCTCGGACAGAGACAGACTTTGAGAATCTGCCTGGAGTGGAGGAAAGAGGGATGGAAGCCACCAGGTAGAAGCATCTAGACCACCACGCAGTCTAAGGAGGGTCAGCAAGACCTTAGGGGAGTCCCATGGCAAAGTCGCTGGCAGAAAGAGGATGTCACGCCAGGACAAATCAGCCTCAGTGTCCTCTCTCAGTCACCAGCTGGGGGGCCCATGGGGCAGTCGGGTGGCCCAGCGGGGATGGGACAAGAACTACACCAGGAGCCCTGGGGATGTGCCGGTCCCTGTCGTTGGCTGCCGCACCCCTGGCAGCAGTCTGCTCCCTTCGTGCTTGGCGTAGCCGCGTGCATGGTGGGGCAGCCTGCGTCTCCGTGGAGCTCACCCCGAAGCAAGGAGAGAGAAACTGAGCACATGTGTGGGGAGAGACCAGTGAGCAGAGCTGGAGCTTTGCACACAAGCCAGAGTCAGGAGAGGGCGTGTGTCTGGCACCTCCTTTCTGCTAGTGGGCGAGGCCAGGAGAAGCACATGTGTGGCCTGACCTGGGAGGAGGTCAAAGTGACCCACCAACAGCTGAACATTCCTGATCATTCTATTTCTGATGCAGAAGTGGCTTCCAGGAGCTCGGTGACTTCTTCCCCGCTACAAAGTCTACCCACGGCCATCCTCTGCCCTACACCCCTCGCTTGCCCAACTGAGAGCTTAGCCGAAGTGCAGCAGGTGGGGCGGGATGGGGAGAACATTGCTGGACTCTGAGGACGACACAGTGTTCTCAAAGACAGCAACGTGACCTGCCCTCCTGTGGGTGGCGCTGCAGGGAGGAGGGGCTGCCAGGGGTAATTAGACTGAGTCTGGGCAACAGGCCACTGGCCCCGCTCACGTCAGCACCGTCTTCCTGCAACCTGGTTCTGGTGCCCAAGCAGCACTGGTTTATCCAGTCACTGACCCGGGTAACCTCACAGCAGTGAAGGGGCCTGTGTTTGCTCCTCAGATGGGCCCAGCCACAGTCATTACCTTAAGAAGATTAATAATAATATTAAATAGTTAATAGAAATGATTGAGGATAATGATTGAGATGATAGTGATGCAATCTTAGCAGCCACCTTTTGCAGACATTTGTGGCAGGCACTTGGCAAGGAACTTAATGCACATGACCTCATTTAACCAACCATCCACCCTTCAGGGAAGGACATAGCCTCCTTTTCTAGGTGGTGACAGCGTTCAGACAACATTCAGTGGAACGGGCAGAAATGGAACTCAGATTACTGGACTTCCAGGCACTGATTCTCAACTTGTCCAACTGGGGGAGACAGAACGTGGAGCCACTGTTCCCAGGTCGTGCGTGAGTTCCAGTCTCAAGTCTCGCTTTCTGAGAACTGGTTCGTGGCATTCTCGGCTTAAAGGGCCTGATGAAGGCAGTGAAACAAACTGATTCCGTTGTGATGCCTGGATCTCCAAGCCCAGTTTTTATAAATGGCCCCCACCTAGGTACCCACATCCCAGCGCATGTCTAGCACCCCTGGTGGTCTGCAAGCTGCTGCAGACAACCTACAAAATGCAGGAAGGGTCCAAGCGATGACTCCTAGGACAGCCAGCGTTATGCAAAGAGGCTTATGCCTGCACTGCTAAAGGCTAAATGAGGCTGTTTTGTGGGCCCCAGAGGGGGCAGGTACGTGGGAGAAAGGAGGTGATCTCATCTCGCAAACTTTGGCATCCACAGCTTCCCCACACCCTCACCACCACCACCACCAACAACAAATATGTCTGCATCTTCTCCCAGGTCCATTTACATGTCCTTGAGCTGAGAATGAGCAACTCCCCTTATAGTTTCAGAACCATCATCGTGATTCGGGGCAGGGGTGTGCCGGGGGGCCTTGCTGACCACTGCTGGAGCTTGGGCACTGGCAGCAGAAAGGCTGGCTCCAGGGCATTTAAAAGGTCAAGAAACAAGGGCCCAGGAAGGAAATCTGCTGGGTTCTGGTCAACAGAACATCCAGGAAGGAGATGAGTTTTCTAACTGCACCTACAATGTGCTTGGTCCCGGAAGAGAAGGTCTCTCGAGGAAAGGCTTTCTCTCCAGCTCGCGATGGCCAGCCCCCTAGGGGTTTGGGTCCTATCTGGGAAGCCTTGCCTGGATCACTTTGACCTTGAGGAAACTGAAACTCCTTTTGGGAAATCTACTTAGAAAAACTACTGCCTAGGAGAAACTGAGGCAGTACTGGATCCCCCAGCGTCCTCAAGGTAATCTCCAATTACCTTGGAATAGTAATGACTTGAACAGAACAAACAGAGCCTGTATCATCACTTCTGCATATCAGAGATTCCCACTGACCGCCCCCCAACCCCATGTGTATTATCTCACTGATAGAGTGAGGCTAAGAGGCACCTACTCACATTCCTGCATCACAGGTGAGGCCGAGAGAGGATAAGTCACTCACCCAAGTGATGCAGCTAGTTAAGTGGTGGGGCTGGGATTTGAACCCAGGTCCGTGAATCTAGGCCGGCCTCATCCACTTTGCTGGGAGGAAATGGGTGCAATCTCGAGGTTGGGGATTGTAAAGTTGCCAGGGCTGAGAGCTTCCTAAAGTGCAGGGAAAGGGTATTCTGTGCTCACTGTTTGTTTTTCCCAGCACGGCCCAGGGCAGAGGGCGTCCCAACAAGCTCAACTGGTGAGACTGGAAGTGATGCTGTCACAGCTGGGCGGATACACAGATGACTCCACCTGCCTGGCTCACAGCTGGTGGGAAGTAGGCAAGAAACTTAATGGGGGCCTTCCAGGTGGCGCAGCGGTTGAGCGCTGGGTTGCGAAGCTGCCCTCAGCCTCTGCGGCGCCAGTTCGAGCCCCGGCTGCTCCCCGGTCACTGGAGGAGGGTCCTGCATGGCGCGCAGACCTCTCCTGCCGCCCGCTGCTCCCCTCAGCAGTGTACCTCGGTCCTTCTGCCTGCTCTGCTCCCCGCTCTGGCTCTGGTGAATTCTCTCACCCTCCCGCGCTTCTGACTGTACCCAGTGCTTGTATAAATAAATAAATCTTTAAAAAAAAAAAAAAGAAACTTAATGGGTGGCCTAAGGGTTAGGTCTCAGCGTTATCACTGCTATGGCCTGAGTTCGATCCCCAGCCAGGGAGATGATCCGCTTGGCGCAGCAGACCTCTCCTGTCTCCCCGCTGCTCCCCTCAGCAGTGTATTTCAGTAGATCCGCCTATTCTGCTCCCCACTCTGTCTCTGGTAAATCCTCTCACCCACCCCCAGCCCTGTACCTCTGGCATACACCCCAGTTCTATGCAAAAATAGAAAAAAAAATAAACTTGATGGCTAGAAACTTTGCAGTGGAAACTCTCCTCACTTAATAGATG
Organism: Talpa occidentalis; assembly: GCF_014898055.3. NCBI lineage: Eukaryota > Metazoa > Chordata > Mammalia > Eulipotyphla > Talpidae > Talpa > Talpa occidentalis. The sequence goes on along the minus strand of NW_023601433.1, from coordinate 82,201,576 downwards.
TGGAAACTGAGGCATAGGCAGAGCCCGTCCTGCCAAAACACAGACAGGGGTCGTTGTCTCCCTGGCTCCTAGAATGCCTCTTTTTCAAATAGCAACAATAAGAGTAACCGACATTTCGCTGGGTGCTTAGTATGTACCAAGCTCTGGGCTGCATTTTATATGGATTACATTGTTCAATCATCACAAAAACCCACGTATAAGTTCCAAGGCTCAGAGAGGCTGGGTCAGTTACCTAAATCATGCCGCTAGTACATGGCAGAAATAACGTTTTACAACCTAGACAAGTGACTCCAGAATCCGAACTGGTCCTAGGTCTTGCTTGCTCTATGGAGCTGCGTTCGCCCAGCAAACTCGATTAGGCACCCACAAAGTTCTGGATGAATGAGACTCTGCCTACCTCATGGACTCCCCAGTTCACCAAAGAAACACATGCTAGATAATTTAATACAGTGTACAAACGCTGCAACAGGGAAGAAATCAAATGACAGGCTAAGTGAATTGGCAAAGACTCTCATTACCTCGTCATTTCTGCACATCAGGAACTCGGGCAGAATTTTGCAGCTTCCCTCCTTCACAGCCTCTCACAAGCTTGCCATCTAGATATCGGCCAGGGTTTGGGTCCTATCTGGGGGTGCAACTGGGGAACGTTTTCCTTCGAAGCCCATTTATGTTGTTGTTGGCAGGATTCAGTCCCCTCTGGGCTGTTGGACAGGGGTGCTCATCTCCCGGGGGGCTGTTGGCCAGAAGCCGCTCTTGTTCCTTTCACCTGGGCCTCCCGAGCGAGGTCACTAGCCGCATCAAAGCCAGCAGGGAAGAGTCAGCCAGCGAGGCAGAAGTGGCAATCTAGACAATCGTGGAAATGTCCCATCACCTTGTCCACATCCCATTGGTTAGACACAAGTCACAGGTCCTTCCCACATCCTGGGGAGGGGGTCGTACAGGTGTGTGAACACCAGGAGGTGGGGGGTCTTGGGGAGTCATCTGAGAGACTTCCTGCCTCACTGATGGACATGTGGCGTGGTTCAGCAGAACCTTCTACAATTGACATATCAAAAAAGGAGGCATCTGCCCTCCCACTCAAAAGACCTGCAGCATGAAGACCCAGCCCGGCCCCCCCCTGGAAAGCACAGCAAGTCCAGTGCCGCATCTCTGCACAGCCCTGAGAGAAGCATAGACTCGCCTCTGCGATACACACAGGCATGTGCTGTGTGATCTAAGTAGGCGTGTCTCCCCTCCTAAGGCGGGTTGACCTTGGGCCACAAATACTTTTATAAAATGAAGGTGTGCTGTGGGAGATGACGCCAAATCACATGCCGCTCAGAACACCTATGAGCCCATGTTACCTGCGTTCATTCAGCAGCTATTTAATTACTATTTACAGCTACTTAGCACTGTCCTGAACAGTGGAGATACTATCGTTAAAGCAAGAAGGAAAGAGAAAAGCCCAAACTTTCGTGCCTGGGAGTTCACATTCTTCAGGCTAAGCCAGGGGAGGGCTGAGAGATAGACAGAGTGTAAAATAAATACAGGGAACTTTTTGCCCCACCAGCACCTAATCATAGGTGCCTCCAGTGTATTAAGACATGCTAATCAAAATCCATAGTTTGTTTCCCAATATGAGAATTGCTTTAAAATGTTTATCGATAATTCCAGTAGTGATTGTCGCAACAGAACAAAGTTTCTCCAAAGTGAAATTAATTTTTTAACTAATTCTGGAAGACCTGACTGAGGTGGTAGTTACAGGAGTCTATACTTATGTGTCACAACTCATTGAAGTGTTACATTTAGAATGTGTGAGTTTTAGTGTATTTAAGTGAAACGCAAGTGAAAAAGAAAAAAAATAAAAATTCATTTAAGAAAAAAAGCCACCTAAGAAATACCATGCCTGAAGAAAGGATTTTCTAATTTGGCAATATCATCACAAATTATGTGAAATATTGACGTTACTCCATAATTAGTCATCATGCTGAAGTGAAAGTAATGTGTTTTATATGAATATAGCATTTTACGAATTATAGATATGTCTTCTTTTATTGCTCATCCAAACATCATCAGACCATTAACAGAACACCAATTCTTGCATGATTATAGCTAAATCCAATCTTTGCTATTTTGCTCACTTTCTGTTAGTAAAAAACATGTTATTAATATTATTATCATTATTATACACAAACATTTGTCTTTTTTTGAGATGTGCCATGATTAATGCCCAGGATGCATTCTGTCTAACAGTTTGCTAGTCTGCTCTGTAACTTGGACATTTAGTGTATCTGCCAGCCAACATCCTCTTATCCTGGGTCTTACGAATGTCAAGGGCAGCTAACCAAGGGGCGCTGCTTCCAACTGAGCAACAGGGAGCAGAGATTTTCTGGAAGCAAAGCCACATAAATCTAGCTATGACCTGGACAAGCACTTATCATGCAGAAACTCTGTTTCCCCGCCTGTAAATCGAAACTGTCAACAGAACATGATCCATAGGGATGTGGAGAGAAATCCATGAGATAATAGCCTGTACACCAGTCCAATAAACCATATAGCACCGGGCAGGCAACGAACATTCACAGTAAATTAGTCATCAGTGCGGATTCCCAAGGCCATCCCCAGAAAGCCTGAATCCATAGGCACTGGGGTGGGGCCCACGATTGAGAATTTTCAAGTATTTCTGGGCATTTCCAAGGAGTCCTGTGCTCTCTTCATGTCTTCATGTCATTCTGTGACACACGCACTCTGTGATCATTCAGAAGCCCAGGACATCAGTGTCTCCCCAAAAGGGGGCAGGAATTCACCAACTCTGCTAAGACAGGCTTTGTCTAATATCAGACCAGTGCAGTGGAACCATAAGACTTAGGAATCGTGGACCAAATAGCCCAAAACAGAAGGAGTCGGGAACACCAGGCCTGGAGCTGGGGGTAGCAAACTTCTATTTTTATCCCTGCAGGCCAGACAGTCTCGGAGACAAATATTGAACTCTGTTGCCATGGAACAAAAGCAACCATGGAGAGTACACAAATAAGCATGCTGTGTGCCAATAAAACTTTATTTACAAAACCAAAACTTGGGCCGTTAGTTTACCAGCCCCAGATCTAGATTCAGTTGTAATAGCTATGAAATCCCATCTCCCCTGTGCTGTGTGTCCCTGCATATGTCACTAACTGCTGAGCTTCAGTCCCCTGCTGAGAACATTCAGAAAATAATGTAGAGAAGAAGTATGTGAGAACCTCTTTCAATCAAGATTATTTTCTGAGTTTTATTTATATTATTAGGCTTTTTGAGTCTATGAGACCATCTGCCTATGTTTATATAATGTTGATAAGTAATTTATGTTCAAGACAAGCTAATAAGCTATCCTTTTTTTGAGCATCATAACTTTGATTCATTTCACTAAATCATTTTCCTTCAGTCTCAATAAATCATAAATATTTCTGTGTGAAAATAATAATAAAAGTACCACCTTCACAGTGTGGGCAGGAAAATCCCCACATCTTACAAAGTACTAAGTGCTTTTCCTAGAATTCAATACACGGAGATCAAATTCAGCTGTTACTGTGGCTGGTCCCAATAGCCAAGGCTTTAACCATGGCCCTGTCCCTTCCAAGCTGGGTGCCTTGGGCAGGTGATGTGACCTCTCTGGACCCCAGGTTCCCATGTGTAAAGTAGGAATAATAACAACTGTGAAGACTGAACGAGACAGCCAATGCAAAGTGCTTGCAAGAACGCATGTCAAAGCACTCAAAAGCCAGCTGAGGTTATCACTTGTGTAATAATATCATGATTATAAATGACTGTTTTATTATTATTTTATGATATGGTTTCTCATAAAGGAGAGATTGAATGGGGGAGCAAAGAAAAGGATCCCCTCACAAGCAACGAAAACAGCATGCAAAGCCTTGCCTTTCCCAAAAGCTCTTAAGACCTGTGCCTCTTCTGTGTGGAGATTTCTGGACCTACTAAACATAGAGCTTCCATAGGATCCAGCAATTCCACTCCTAGGTATTTACCCAAAGGACACAGAAACATCAATTCCAAAGAGCACCTGCACCCCTATGTTTATAGCAGCACTGTTTACAATAGCTAAGCTTTGGAAACAGCCCAAATGCCCAAAAATAGATGACTGGATCAAGAAGATGTGGTCCATATACACCATGGAATATTACTCAGCATTCAAAAAAGATAAACACATGCCATTTGCAGCAACATGGATGGCGCTGGAAGGGATCATGCTCAGCGAAATAAGCCAGAAAGAAAAAGAAAAATACCGGATGGTCTCACTCATAGCAGGAATCTAGAGAACTTAAATAAGGGACCAGGAAAATGAATAACTATAAGAAAGCGAAAATCAAAATCAACAAAAAACTATGAACCAGAGACACTTTTTGGGGGTGGGGGGCGGGAGGGGAGGGATTGGGGTCAGAATGGGGGGATTGCAATTGTATGGGGAATATAAAAATAAAATTTATTATTTAAAAAAAAAAAAAAAGAAGACCTGTGCCCCTTGCCAAAGAAGCTGACTGTAAAAATACCTTCCTTTGTGGCCGGCCACCGGGAGACAGCCACACGGGAGGCCACAGCCAGGCTGACTCACCGCAGCGAGCTCCGCCTCTAAATTCTTACTACATGAGACACCACATCTAGACCCTCCATGGGGACTTTGAGACAAAGTTTTGGGATTAGGGTGTTGGAGACTCCTAAGGCGTGAAGTGCTGAGACAAGGAAAATATCTGGGTCATGGCTGAAAGACGGTCATGGCTACACTATTGATCAGCGCAGGTGGGAAGACTGGCCGGTGCACAGAATAGAATGTTCTTTCTTGTGTCAGTGGAACTATGCCTTGGAAACAAGCAGACTAGAAAAGAGAACAAAATAACCTGATGATGCAGAACCTTGGCGGTGAATGTGCGCCAGAATAATGCTGAATACTAAGAAATAAAAGAATAAACTATTGTCTTGTAACTAACTTAGGGGATGGTCTAGCGCAATAAATATGAGTTGCACCAGGCACTGGGGATGCTTGAGCCCAGATTGAGAGGCCTTGCATCCCCTGGGTCCCACTTCTCTTAAACTCTATTTTTGCGTCTGTCAGTTCTTTATTTCCAAGGTCTTTCAGTGACTCTCCTCAACCCTGTTCACCAGAGCTGGTCTCCAGCATAAGGGGAGGGGGAATGGGAGCTGTTATTTAATAAGTATTTCTATCTGGTTTAATCCTTTTTTTAAAGATTTATTTATTTATGCATACAAGAGCCGGAGTACAGGCCAGAGGTGTGGGGGGTGAGAGGATTCACCAGAGACAGAGTGGGGAGCAGAACAGGCAGACTGACTGAAATACACTGCTGAGGGGAGCAGCAGGCGAGACAGGAGAGGTCTGCTGCGCCATGTAGGCTGCTCCCTGGCCGGCCAGTGATTGAACTCGTGCTGCAGAGGCTTCGGATTGCTTCATAGTGTGGTTCTTAACCCCTTGCACCACCAGGGAGGCCCCTATCCAGTTTAATCTTAGTTTCATATTAGCTTCGTCCTTTGTTTATCTCCAGAATTGATCATGACCCTGCAGAGACCAGTGAGGCGGCCACAAACACATTACCTCTCGTATCTGTGTCTACTGCCTGGTCTGTCTGAATGGGTCCTCCCTGCACACAGACGCCCATGGGGTTCATTTGTTCGAAGAGACGCCAGCCCCTTTTGTAGAGAACGGTGCTGGGACCCACACACACACTAGTCCTAAAGTCATTATAGCAGCTGGGATCGATTGGGGTTCTACGTGACCTTTCGGAAACTCACCTACGCCTGTCATTGAGAGACAGAATAATTGATGGTACAAGTCAAAGTGCAGAAAGCAAGCAGACAGGATTCTGATTCACCTTCAGAGGGGTGAACTGTCAAGTAGGACCCCGGAGCCCCTTATGAAAACAAAGGGGAAACAGTCGCCTGGCGTTCCAGGTATATCTGCTCTTCCTTTCAGAGCTCAAAAAGGCTTAAAGGTTTAATGGAGAACATTCATATGATAAGTGAGGAAACTGAGGCTCAGAGGAGGGTGACTGTCCCAGCTTCTAGCTAGGGTAGGTCCTGCATGCTGAGTGCCTGACCCACTTTGTCTGGACAACCAAACTCCAGCCAGGGAGAGCTTCAAACTCTAAAATGCCCTTTATTTGCAAAGTCTAAATACGTTTATAATGCAGACAACATAAATAAGTTTGTGATGCTTTCTGTTTGTTCACTGCACCCTAACACAGCCGTTGGCTGGTAGCAGGCGGGCAGTGCATTTTAATGGAATGAGCTTTGAGGAGCAATTGTGCCTGGATTCAAGAGGTGTGTGGTAGAGCTGGGTAGACTCTACACCCAAAATGGGTGTCCATTTGGGGAACTGCATCATGAAAACAAAATTCTCAGAGTATTTCATTTGCACGTGCGGAGTTTCTCAATTAACAGTCCCAGAGAGAGGAGGCCCCATGATGAGATTTGTGCAGCTAGAATTGATAAATGGTTGGGACTTCCCTGGATGCATTCACCCCAGTGCCCACCTTAGCTCACGCTGTGACTTCCACCTGGAAAATGTCTCGCCCACCTTTGAATCTTTACATTCCACCCAGTCGAGGAAACCCAGCTTACATGCAACCTCCTCCAGGAAGCTCCTTTTGCTTTTTTTTTCCCCAAAGATTTATTTATTTATGCATACAAGAGCTGGGGTACAGGCCAGAGATGTGGGGGGGTGAGAGGACCCACCAGAGACAGAGTGGGGAACAGAACAGGCAGACTGACTGAAATACACTGCTGAGGGGAGCAGCAGGGAGACAGGAGAGGTCTGCCGCGCCATGTGGGTTGCTCCCCGGCCAGCCTGGGATTGAACTCGTGCTGCAGAGGCTGCAGGCAGCTTCATAGTGCGGTGATTATCCCCTTGTGCCACCAGGAAGACCCTCCTTTTGCTTTTTCCTAAATAGAACCAATCCCTCCCTCTTTTGAGTTGACTCCCACATAATCTCTGAGACTTTGTCTAAAGGTCAGTTTGTCAGGAGAGCCTCCCTTGACCCCCTGGAAGAGGCTGGATATTCCCACTCCCTGTACTTTTACTCTTATAGCACTATTTATACTTTCTTGACCATCCCAATTTCCTCCTTAGAACAGTGAACTTCATAAGGATAGACACTGGGTCCTGTTTCACCACTATATTGACAGAAATTAGCACAGTGGCTTGACTATGAGAGTCATGAGTAGATAGAAAGAAGGAAGGAAGGAAACAAGATGCAATAGATCAATTAATCAATGAATCAGAGCCTCCTTGGTGGCCTAAGGGTCAAGTCTCAGCGCAATCACCACTGCCACATCCAGATTTTGATCCTGGGCCAGGGAGCTGACCCACATGGCGCGGCAGACCTCTCCTATCTCCCCGCTGCTCCCCTCAGCAGTGGATTTCAGTCTGCCTGCCTGTTCTGCTTCCCAGTGTCTCTGGCGAATCCTCTCACCCCCCACACCACTGGCCTACACCCCAGTTCTTCTACACAAAAATGCATAATTTTAAAATCAATGAATTACTGAATTAATCAGCGAAGCAGTGAACGAAACAATGGGTCACATGCTATTTATCCATTTATATTGAAATTATTTCTCAAGACAACAATACAGTTGTTAAAAGTGTAGTTTCTAAGAAGAGGATCATGAGATCAAATCCTGGCTCCATTTACCACCTGCAGAATGTTCCGGCAAACCCCTTCACACCTTCAGTCCGTTTCCCCATCTGTAATGGTGCATATTGTATCACCGACCCGATAGCACCGCTGTAGTTTTAAATGAGATACTGTAAAGGGATGTCACAAGTCCTCAGTCAAGGCCAGCTTTACTGTCCTAATGTTCTCTTAAGACAAGAATTGTCAGATTTATCTTCATTAAGCCAACCAGCCAGCAGAGCACACATGTTTGATTCTCATGACTACTGAAGACATAAATGAACATTTTAAACTTCTCTGCCAGGACACCTCACAACTGTGGGGCTGTCTGATCCATCAGCATCGCAGAAGGAAGCTAAAGAGACATGGCAGCTCAACGCCATGCCTGATGCTGGGTTGGATCGTGAACAAAGAGGATTGCGAACCCCAGATGGCAGAGGAGATGAAAGGACTGGACCCCTTTTAAATTCTCTGAGGTTGATAAGAACTGTAGTGTGGTTACATGAGGTTGCTCAGAGATTCTGGAACTACATCCTAAGACCTTTAGGGGTAAAAAGTTTCGATGCATGATATAACAAGCAATCGCTAGCAAATATTTCAGAAATTATTACATCTAAGATTATTCACAATATATATGTCTATAGGCAATAGATATATGTGTATATGTGTGTGTGTGTGTGTGTCACAGAGGAGACATGATCTATCTGCCCAGGTACAATTTTAGTGTCAGCCAGATGCATGTTCAGATTCTCCCTCCACCACTCGCTGGAGGGGTGACCTTGGTTACTTTCCTCTCTTGGGGATGCATAACTATGTTGATGCACCAGTTGCTGTTGCCCGTCCCCCCAACACCCACTGCCACCCCCACCACTAGAGGCTGACCTCGTCCATTGCATCCCCCACTCGGCACCCTGCTTTCTCACTGGTCCAGTTAGGACCAGCCAGTGGAAGGCCCCCTAAGAAGCCAGAGGGTGGAGGAGAAACACCACAGCTGTGGAGACACACAGATAAAACACGGCTGTGTGGGCCTCTTGTAGGTAGGAGAAAGAAAAGGCCACCAGAGCAAAATGGAACAGCAGGTAAACCTGCCCAAACGACATATGGCTGCACCTTGTACTATTCAAATTCCTTTTCTATAGGTTTGAAATTATTTCCCAATAAGATTTCTGCAAATTGTAAGGTGAAACTGTGTTATCATTGTGGGCTCTCAAATAATGCTTCTATCTGCAAAGCAAACCGGGGAGCTGGTCCAGCAGGGGATCAGCGGAGAAGCAGGAGAGGTGACGGACTCCCCTCCCTCCAGCACAGGCACAGGATCGATGGAGACCGTGTCCCTTCTCAGTAAATCTAGACACAGCTTCGGGATCCTCCTCAGCACAGCTACCACCAACCAAACAGCTGGGTCTCTGGCTGAGAGAGGTGCGCACTTGGCCCCTTTCAGAGATATTTCTGCTCTCCTTGAGGACTCATCAAGGTTCAGCATCTGATGAAGACACATTACCCCTGCAGCTCCTCCACAAAGCAGAGTTCAAAAGCTCCACACTTCCTCCCTTCCCAAACTGAGCCTCGATTTTATTTTAGTGAAAGAAGGATCAAGATGATAGGAAAGGCCTAGAATGGTGATTAAACACGTCTCTGCCTCCTTCTAACCTGGTTGAGTCCCTCTACCATCCCATGCCTCAGTGTCCCCATCTATAAAAAGGCATTAACTGCCCGAGGCTACTGTGAGGGCCAGCTCAGGTAATGATCCTTTCCAGGTGAATGACATGCTTCCTGCGATCATGACGACCAGCGGGTCACCATCCCTGCTGTTTCCCCTTTGTCTGCTCTCAATTGCCCCTGCTCCCTCCGGAGGGCAGAAGGCCGCCTCCGTCCCAGGCATTTCCAGTGTGGGTTTTGTAACAGCCCATGACGCTCTCCTGCCTCGAACCTGAATCAGGCTGGAGTTTCAAGAGAGCAGTTACATGTCCATTTTCTTCGATTATCAGTGAAAGGTTAAGTGGCCCGGCTCTCGGCCCCAGATGCCCATCTAGGGTTTTCCATTACCAGCCGAGGTGGAGGAGCTGGGTCTGGGAGTTCATTCTCTGGCCCTGGCCCTCTAGCTAATAGAACCTCAGCCACTCTCCTGCGCGTAAAGCTTTCTCTCCAGGCAAAGCCAAGCAATTTAAATGGCACTCACAGCCCATGTCCGCATGTCACGGGCTCCTGAGTACCCCAAGGAGCCGGAGCAATAAAATCTATTAGGTCTCCTTTGTCCCATCTTGTCGTGAACTTCTAAGAAAAAGGCACTAAGAGGATCAGTACCCAGAAAAACCTCCGTAATTGTGGCTTCTACACAGCGAATGAGGACAATTACCAAGGCAACCGGCCAATCGTTCTGGTTAAGGCCAGAGGGAGTTTAGTCAAAAAGAGGCTGTTGCAAACCTCTTTTGCGTTGTAATCAGAGAGTAACCAACATTTTAAAAGGCCCTTGTGTAAAAACAGGAGGACGCAGGGGAGGGAAAGCGGAGAGGGAGGGAAAAATTAATTTCCTCCCGTTTCCGCCCGCTGCATTGACTGCTTGGCAGAGGCAGGGCCGCGCGCCGTCCCTTGCACCTGGGGCCACGCCAGCCGGTGCCCCGCGACATCTCAGCGACCGCATCAGTAAGAATCCTTTAGAGCGGTGCCACGTCTCTCCAGCATCTTCTGGCTCCAAGAGAAGAAAATTGAGAGCGCATCTTCTCGAACAATCTGCACACCTTGGTAGCCGGTTTTGTGGGAGCATCCTGTTGCCAAGGTCATGCTTTTCCATCTTGGGGTCTCCGAATAGGGAGCTGACTTCTTTCTCCTGGACCACGTGAGGCTGTGGCCCAAGACTCCTGTCTGGAAGCCCCCACCCACCCACTCAGCCACCATAGCAAAATCTTCCATGCCCTGCCTCACGGCTTGTCCATCTTCATGGAAGGATTCACAAAGCCAGCCAGTGAAATAAGCAGCTCCTTTTTCTGTAATGAGCTCCCCATGCCGAGAAGTATGAAAGGAGATGTGTCCTCCCCCTGTTGGAAAAAAATTAGCTATTCACCCAACAGACCAGGCCACTCTTTTCCTAGCAGTGGGTGGGAAATTGTGTCCGTGGTTCTTTCCAAATAGCAGAGTCTCTGATTCTCGTCACGTTGAGATAGGAGTCATGGAAACAACAGCAGCAGCGCTAAGACTAATGCCAACAGCAACAGGTGGAGGGAACCTTTGCTAAATGCACGTGTCCTGCTTTCCCTTGACCCCTCCCTCCTCCAAGAGTAGGATGTATCAGATTCCCCAGGAAAGGATGAGCCTGTTCAAAGGGTTTACCTGAGAAGAGTTTAATAAAGGGCCTCTTGGGTTTTAATTGTACAACTTGATGTTTGGATATACACGTACACTGAAAATAGTTACCTCCATCGAGTCAGTTAACATATCCACACCTCATGTGATGAGCGCTATGGGTGTGTGGTGAGGACACCTAAGGATCTTAGCAAATTTCAGGTGTGTATTATGGTATTTTTAGCTGCAGTGACCAACCTGTGCATTCGATTTCCAGAACTTACTCATGTTGTACAACTGAAACTGAAACCCCTTGATCCAACATCTCCTCATTTTCTCCTCCCCACTCCACCCCTGGTAACTGCCATTCTACTCTCCCTTCTATGGCTATTTTAGATTCCACACAGCAGTGAGATCACATCATACAGTACTTTTATTTCTGTGTTAGACTTATTTCACTTCACATCATGTACTTCAGGTTCGTCCATGTTGGCATACATGGCAAGGTTTCCTTTTTTAAGGCTAAGTAATATTCCACTATGTGTATAAGCCACATTTTTCTTATTCACTCATCTGTTGAAAGATATTTAGGTGGTTTTCTTGTCTCAACTATTGTCAACAATGCTGCAGTGAACAAGGGGAGCACATGTCCCCTCGAAATCCTGATTTCATTTTCTTTGGATAAATACCTCTTGATCATGGGGCAGTGGTATTTTTAGTTTTCTGAGGAACCTCCACACTGTTCTCCATATGTATAGAGCAATTTATAATCCCACCAACAACAGTGTGTAAGGGTTGGTTCCCCTTGTCCCACATCTTCCGGAACCCTCGCTACCTTTTATCTTTTCGATTATAGTCATTCTACCAAATTTTTTAAAAATTAAACATAAATAGATGATCTGCAGAAGAGGCATATAAATTCCAATATAATATCATACAGAAAGAATGACCTGTTATTCAAGTGCTCATAACTTAAGAAGCAGAACCACCCGGAGAAGTGAAGTAAATATGAAATGGAGGTTGGGGTGGAGGGAGAGGACAGAATTACTCTAAAAGAGAAAATTCTGCCTTTAAACATCCCCACTGATTGGGAGAAAATATTCACACAATATAAAACTCAGGCCTTAGCGGTCATACCGCTGAGATTTAACCCATAGGCCACCAGAGAGGCACATCTCTCTTCTTATTCGCTGCATTCATTCCCTACAAAGCATAAGAAAGGTCTTCTCAAAGCATAATTAGACCACATTGTCCCCTATTCAAGCCCCCCAGTGATTTGCTGTCACACTTAGGAAAAAATCCAAATTTCAAGAACCTACATGGGCTAGACCAGGGATTGTCAACCTCCCATAAAGGGTCTCACCAAAAATATTTTCAGATTTTCTAGTCATGCCGTGTCTGTTGTGACTCCTCTATATGCATCACAAAGATAATCGCAGACAGTGTAAATGAATCAGACAATCAATATGTAAATGACTCAGACAATATGTAAATGAACCACAGACAACGTGTAAGTGAATCACAGGCAATATGTAAATAAGTCACAGTATATGCAAATGAAGCAGCACAATATTTTTCCAATAGAACTTGATTTGTGGACACTAGTGGACTGAATTGACCCCACAAGCCACAGTTAACCAGCCACTGACCTTACGTGCTTGTTACTCAAAGTGCAGTCCAAAGACCAGGTACATGACATCACCTGGGACTTGGAAATACCGATGTCACCACAGACCTACTGAATCTGAATCTGCACTTTGATCAACTCCTAAGTGATTCATGCCCACAGATCCAGACTTTTCCTCCCCACTTCAAACTTAATCCCCTCCCTCTCTCTCCCTCTCTTCTATCCAGGCCCCTGGGGTTCCTGCTATTTTTGAAACATTCCAGGCTCCCTCACCTTGCACTTGCCCCTCCAGCTCTTCCAAGGCTGACTCCGTTTCCAGCACCTTCTCTAATTATTCTGCTGACTTTTTGGTTTATTTCTTAAAAGGCTGACTTTCCCACAGACACAGAAACCCTGAGCCCATGGTCCTTGTATGCTTGTTCCCTGTTGCATCTCTTAAGGCTCAGAGCAGTGTCTGACACAGGTTTATTCTCAATAAATAGTTGTTGAGCAAAAGATGACCCACAAGAACTCACTTTATTTCTCAAGGTAGGAAGCACAGAGCCAGGCAAGGGGGAGAGAAAAAGGATTCAATCATAAGAGTTACCTGCAAGCCCCCTTGCCTAGCCATAGGTTCTACAAGCATCACACCTGTTGATGCCCTGATCCTCACGGAGGACTGGAGAACACGGCGACCATATTGTGTAGCTCCCATCAAGATGCAGAATCACAGCCCTGAACATGGACTTGTCTTGAGATGTTGTTATGGCAATTTCCCAGAGAAATCAGATGGCACTCAGAGAGGTAGAGATTTCCTTGTCACACCGGGGGTGTGGGATAGCTCCCAAAAGGCTGAGCACCCAGGAGTAAAAATGGCAGGGTTTTATACAGTTTGTATGAGGAAACTTGCTATCCCCATGCATGACAGCATACACATTCTTTATTATTCGGGAAGGGAGTGAAGGCAGCACTGCTACCACTGTGAACAAGCAGTTTCTTCAGCAAGCAGCAGAATCTAAGGAGCAGACTCCCCCAAGCAGCAGACTTGGGAAACTTCCTGCTTCAATGTGACCAATAGAAGATGGTAGGAGTGATATTTGGGCATTTCAGAGTCGAGGCCTTAAGAAACTTTCAGCTCCCACTTTCATCTCTCTGACCCCAGTCGCTATGCTTTGGGGAAGCTGGTCTAGCGCACTGGGGGATGAGAGACCACGTGGAGGAGAACTGAGCTCCCCCAGACAACAGCCAGAACCACTGGGGGTAGGTGAGCGAAGCCACCTTGGACAGCCCAGGGCCGCCTTGTGAATGGCCCCAGCCAACAGCAGGCAAAGCAAAAGTGAGCAAAACCAGCCAACACCATGGAAACCACTGGTCCCAGCCCGGCCCCGAGGCAAACGCAAAGTCATGAGCCAATAAACAGTTGTTATTTAAGCCACTACCTCTTGTTATAACAAGAAATAACTGAGACAATGCTCCTGAAATAGCCATCCCCAAGAAAGAGCTCCCAGATCAATACATCAGAATCTAATTACACAAATCAGAAATTCCCATCCCTGAGGTGTAGTGAAGGGGGCAGGGAGGAGCTTGGTTCTGATGGGAGGTGGCAGGAAGGACCTGACGCGGGAACAGCTAGTGTACCTGCCAGCAAAAGCAGCCCACAAGAGTTGTTTTTTTAATTGTGGCAAATAACAGATAAAATTTATCATTTTAATGAAGTAAAATCATTTCAATGCAAATAATGCAGTAACATTTAGCACCCTGACAACGTCATGCAACCACTACCCCATCTAGCTCCGAAATCTTTCATCATGTTATAAAAAACAGCCCTGCACCCACTGAGCAGTTTCTCCCCAATCTCCCATCACCCCAGCCCCTGGGAACCACTCACCTGCTTTCTGTCTCCATGGATTCTCCTGTGCTGGACCCTGCACACAAACGAAATCTACAATACGTCACGTTCATTCAGCAGGTTGGTTTCAAGTTTCTGCCACATTCTAACCCCAGTCACCACCTTGCTCTTTTTTGTGGCTGAATAATAGTCCACTGTGTGGACGGGCCACAGGTATTTGAGCAGTTTCCACCTTTCAGTTCTTGTGAAGAATGTTGCTCTGAACATTCATCTTCCAAGTTCAGACGGAATCCAGGAGTTCCCCACCCGAGTCTTTGTGCCCAGTGTAGGGTAAGTGATTTTCAGGCTTTTCTGCCCTCCTGCCATTGAGACTGATGATGGATCCTTGTGGTCCTGAATGCATGCCTGATGGTGGGCACCTGGAGTAGGGTGCGGGCACACATAAGTGGGTACACCTGGGCTAAGGCTGGACTTACAAGGGCGGCATCATGGGGCCTCCAGGAGAACCACAAGAGCAGAGAAGCAGCAGAGAACAAGACCACCAGAGAATGCCAGAGAGCCCAGAAAGAGTGAAGACTTGCCAGCCGTGCACCTGGTAAATCCCAATAAAAGCCTGAAAAGCCACCGAGGGCTCCAGGACTCTCTTCTCCTTACTCTGTCTGCTCGGGTCATAGAGATCCTGCCCTGTGTCATTCCTGCCATTACACCCAGGTACCTCTGGCGATGTCTGGAGATTTTTTGATTGTTATAAATGAAGGGGGGTGCTCAGCAGTGTACTTCATCAGTCTGCCTGCTCTGCTCCCTGCTCTGGCTCTGGTGAATTCTCTCACCCTCCCGCGCTTCTGACTGTACCCAGTGCTTGTATAAATAAATAAATAAATCTTTAAAAATAAATAAATAAATAAATGAAGGGGGGTGCATTTCCATCTAGTGGGTGAGGCCAGGGAAGCTGCACAGCACCCTACAAGGCACAGAGGGCCCCCCTAGGAACGATCCAGCCCGAAATGTCAGCAGCACTGTGGTAGGGAACCCCTGTTTTGAACCAACCTCCCCTGGAAGCCCAGTGAGGGGTCGGGATTATAACAAACCCCCCCTTTATTGTGGATTCTTCCAGAGCCCCCAATAAATGGTAACTGCATCTCCTTCCCACCTCAGAGTCCATAGCCTGGTGGGCAGCTGAGACATGTATGATTCTCCCTTAACACCCGCCTTGTCCAAGAGGAGAATCAAAACAAAACTCTCCACATCAATTTGCAGGGAAAATAAAAGGATATTTCTGATGTTTTTCTAAGCTTTTCATCCTTTTTAAAACAACAGGGCGGGGGGGGGTGGTCAAGTGGCAACTGAAGAATAAAAGCGCGTGTTCAAAAGCATCAGCAACCAAAAGTCCACTGAAAATCAAAACAAACCGCTCTCAGTGTGCGTAATTACGGGTACAATCAAGTAATGAAAGCTTTATTAGTTTAATGTGACTCCATCAAGTACCAAAAAGCGGGAAGGAGTCGGGGAAAGAAAGAAAATGGATATGAAAGAGGAAGGAGAGGGAGGGAGACATGAAAGACGGTCGCGAGCAAGCAGGAGGGTGAGATGAGACGCATCTGTAATTAAACTGCACCTTGCACGAGCCAGCCCAGGCCTCAGCCCGGGCAGCGGGCGCCCACCTGAGCACCTGAAGACCTTCTGCAAAACGTGCGCCTCCTGCTCCGGCAACAAGTCACCTGTCGACGCTGTGCGTCGGGCACCGTTTCAGGCAGGGGCTCCACCGACAAACAAATAGACACAAATCCTTCTCTTACCCCTGGAGCTTCATGCAAGGGGAGGGAACAGATGTTACATGAAGGAACAGCTGACACGCATGGCACATCGCACGGAGCGAGAGCAGGGCAGGGGCGAGGCGTCGGGTGGGGCTCGCTGGGATCTTGGAGCAGGAGGCCCGGGAGGAGACGGCGAGGCGTGGCCAGGCATCTCAGGCAGAGGGCAAAGGAAGTGCAAATGTCCTGGGCCGAGGGGTGCCTGTGGAGGAAGTGAGGGGCCAGGGGGCCTGGAGCAGGCCGGGGAGGCCAGGAGAGGCCCCGGGAGAGGAGCAGGCAGGTCACTCTTGGAGGCCAGAGGCTTTTATGCTGAATGAGAAGGCAGCCGGGTGGGGGGTGGGGGGGAGACAGGGCTCACTTGAGCTTCTGGGCAGAGAGGAGGGACTAGGGTGAGTGTAGGAGGTGTTCGCCTGCCCCCCTCACTCCAGCCCAGTGCTGAAGGAAGGGTGATTAAGTCTTCAGGGCAAGACTCTGCGGTGGACACTGACCACTCTACCCACGGATGGTCTTGTCCTGGCCCTCTGAAGAGCCCGGCAGATGGACCCAGCTCCCAGTGCCTCCAAGATGGCCCTGGAGGCAGAGGGCAGCCCCACCAGCGCGTGGTTTTAGAAAGTGGTTTTTATTATTATTCAGGTGTGGTGAGGCCGACAGCGCGGGAAATGGCTGCCGATCAAGATGCCCGCAGACTCCAAGAAGAGGGCCAGCCACACCAGGCAGGGACATACGGTCTGTCAAGAGCCAGGGGAGTAGGTGGGGAAGGGGAGGCAAGAGCTTTTATTGTGGTTTCCACAAGAAGGAATCGATGAGGCAGAGTCAGCAGTATTGGGATTAGTAGTGTGATCTAGTCCGGTGGGCTCAGGGGCAGGAGGGCTGGCCTAGTTGTCTGTCTGACATCTGACTCTGGGGTGATTAGGACAGGTGGATTGTAGCGTGTAAGAGTCTCATCAAGGAGGTGGTTGAGTGTGGACTCTGGACTGGTTGGTTTGTACATGCCAGGTGAGCTTTCAGGTGTGTCTTTCACCATCTAGTAATTGGCCCTCAGGGGGGCAGTCCCTGCAGGGCCAGCAAGTCCCAGATGTCAAAGCATGTCAAGACATGCTTAAAACAGGTAGGCCCATGTTTCAGAGCTGAACCACACAGGGGTATAAAAGCCTGGGCCTCCTATATTCAGTGCTATATAGTATTCCACTGGACAAACAGTCCAAAATTTCCATTCTACTTTAATGGATATTTGGGTAAAGAGGCAGGTCACAAAATAATTTCTCCAAATGACCAATAAATGCACAAAAGGATACACAGCATCATTACATGCCAGGGGAACACCATGTACAACCAAAATGGGATACCGCCACATGGCCACAAGAGTGGCTTAAATTCTAGAATTAGACAACACCAAGTGTTAGCAAGGATATGAAGCCACAGCATTCATCTCTCACCAAACCAAGCTGCATGGTAACTGAGTTCCTGAATGAGAAGTCAGGGTGTTCACCAATCAAAAGGGCAGAAGACAGCAGCGATGGGTCGGAGACTTCAAATCAGCAAAGTAGCTCTTCAATAGAAAAGCAAAACCAGGCAGATCCACCCGACCTCCCATTCTATCCCCTTAGCAACTCACCCAGCTTGGTTTGCTCAGTTAAAGCAGTGAGCCCAGGCACAGCTAAATAAGGCCTTGTACACTCGTGCACCATTTCATGGTGCTTCTAAAAGAGCACCTGGAGGATGGTGGTCCCCCCACGGGCCCTGCCATCCGGGCTGTGTAATTACACTCCATGATGGTTGTACAATGACAGTCGCCAAACGACCCATTTCTCAGAACATCTCCCTGCCCCTGACATAGGACTGTATTTTGGCCTCACTGCCAAAGCCAAGGGGCAGAGATTGGATGTACCATCTCAGGCGGCTTCGGGGCTTGAATCCCAGGAGCTGGCGGGTTAGGGACAGTCACATTAGAACACTGTAAAGAGTTGTTCAGCGTTGGTTGTTCTGCTAGGCATCCAAATGGCTTTCAAAAATAAAAATAAGAGGTTACAATGATGGATACTGAAATCCAAACCCTGAAAGCCTCTGACGACGGTGCTCCAGGTGGCTCAGAGATTTTTTTCCCCTTTTCATGTAAATCATGTTCCCAGACAGCACAGAGCCTGGTATAAATTCTCTTCTGCACTAATCTTTTATATACTTTTATGCTTGTCTGAGATGATTAAACATGACTCATTCATGGCTGTTTTCAACCACCACTGGTCTCTTCCAGTCGGCAACATCTGGTTCTTTGCAGTAAAAGGTTCCTTTTGTCTGTCGTGAAGTCTGCGGGCTCCGGGAGGAAGGGCACCGTGCCGGGGGCTGGCCAGGTGCTGGTGACTGCCACGCACAATAGCAGCGCTCGGACCATCTGCTCTGCTCACTGATGGTGAGTGGAAGCTGGATGTCAGCTCGATGAGAACCGCCAGCTTCATCGTGTCAACCGGAGGGTGTTAACCATTCCTATTGTATTGGTTGCAAACCCTTGTTTTTCAAAGAAAACTTTGGATTCTTGTTCTGAGGGAGACCCACCCTTCCTTTTACTCTCAAGAGACTTCCTGGGGCTCCCTCTCTGAAGCACCTTTGCTGCAGAAAGTGTGAGTGTGGACCACGGTCGTGGTGTAGTGCAGGCTAACAGAGGTTATCTCCAGGTGCCTCTATTTTTTTTTCTGTATTTTATGTATTTTAAATCCTCTGTCATGAACATTTATAACTCTGTAACCATAAAATAAATTGAGTACCTTAAAGAAAACGAGTATTTTTTGAGAGTCCTTAAACACACTTAATAGCATCTAGCTAGGTTCTGCCAATGCGAACATAAGGACCAGCCGTGAGCTAACTGTGAGCCAGGCATCGTCCTTGGCACTGCAGATATGGTGAACAAGGACACCCGCTGACCTCAAAGGGTTGACACTTCAATGGCAGGAAGACAGGAATGGGTGACTCCCCTCACCACCATTCTCCAGTGAGCCCACTAAGGGGTTTGTACTTTATACTCCTCCCAACCCCCAGACCTGGAGCTCTGTGGGTCCAGTGGCATCAGTCCCCAGAGGGAGGATCCTTCCCCCCAGGTCTCAGCGACAACCCCACTCAACCTGAACGTGTAGCTGCCCTGGTCGTTTTGGGCAACTTGGGCCAGTTGGCCAGAAGACAAAGTAATCACCACTCTTGCAAAGGCAACAGCCTCAGCCTGCATGAAAAGGCAGGGTTGCAACTACGCAATGGAGACTGGGAGGGAACTGCTTGGTGTTGGGGTGATTCACCATGGAGCCTCTTGGTGCCCCATGCCTAGAGAAGCTGTAAATGGGCAATGCCTGCACCCCAGCTGAATAAGGACATGGTAGCCAGGTATTCAGACCCCTCCAGGATAAGGGTCTGGGGCATGCCACCTGACCTGCCACCCAGACCAGTATAGGGGGTATGGGACATGGTGAGGTTAGTGATGACCAAGACTGGGGTGATGACAGGGGCTCTAGTTCAGCCCAAAACCTTCCTCTCTTAAGTTTCTTCAAAAGCCGTGACCAACCGGAATTCTGGAGAAACCACATCTGGATGCAGTGGGCCTATGCTAGAGGCAAATGGAACCAGGCTCTGTGGGGAGAAGACTACAGCCAAGTTGGAGACACACCCAGATCCTCCTTACTAGATCCAGCTCATGATTATGAAGTGAAAAAAAGTCATGGCTGACCCTTTATCCAACTTGGAGACAACTGTTCCAGAAGGCTAAGCCACCCTCCCTGGAGGGGACTGACTAAATCACATGGGGGTACAAGCCCAGCCCCCCTGCCTCAAGGAAGACCAACTCCATGGTATGATTTATGTCCCAAGTTCCCCTATGGAATCAGACCAAAGTCGTCTCCTATTACTTCTCTGATGCTTTGTTGTTTGTTTCTAATTGAGATAAAAATTTATATATAGTAAAAAGCACATATATCATGTATGTGATTTAATGAGTTTGGACAAATGTCTTCCAACCTAACCAACACCCCAATTAAAATGTGACTGTTTCCATCACACCCCTCTGCCCTCTTGTATGTATCTTACTTCACTCAATAAAGTATTTCTTAGATTATTCTGTGTTGTTGTGCATATCAGTAGTTTGATTGCTGAGTACCAGCCAACAGTATGAACACCCAAAGGTTTATTTATCCATTCTTCTATGCAAGGAAATCTGAGTTATTCCCAACTTTTAGTTATTGTTGATAAAGCTGCCATAAAAATTCTTGGACAAGATTTTTTGTGAACTCTTATATAAACACTTACAGGTCAATGACTAGGCCATTGTCTGAACGTTATAAGAAAGTTCCAAACAGTTTTCCAAAGTAGCTGTACCATTTTACACCAATAAAGTATAAGGGTTCTAGTTGTTCCACATCCTTGTCAACATTTAATATTGTCATATTTCTAATTTTAGCCAAGCTATGGGTATGAAATATATCCTTGTGGATTTAATTTCCATTTCCCTGATAGCTAGCAATGCTAAGCATCTTACCATGTGTTTATAAACTACTCATGTATATTTTCTTATAAAATGTCTGTTCAAGTAGTTTACCTATTTTGTTGAATTACTTGTTGTTTTACTCTTGATTTGTGGGTATTCTTAATATATTCTGGAAACAAGGCCACAAAAGATGTATACGCGGCAAGTATTTTTTTTCTTTGGTTGCATCTTATCTTTTCATTTTCTTAATGAGGCATTTGGTAAATAGTTTTTAATTTTATGAAGTACAATTGATCTTTTATTCTGTTATGATTACTGCATTTTGTATCTTTTCTAAAAAGTTTTATTCCCTACCTCTGAGAGTGCTAATATAATCACTAATTTCTACCAGAAATTTCATAGTCTAACTCTCACATTTAGATCTATGATCCTTCTCAAATTACTTGTGTATGTGTCATGTGAGGTAGGGATTGAGGTTAATTTTTTCACTTATCCAATTTTTCAGTGCCATTGATGAAAATACTTTCCTTTTCAAATGGAATTGGAGCATTTGTTGAAAATTATTTATGTGAATCTATTTCTTGATTCTGTTCCATTGATCTATTGATATTTGTCTACCCTTGAGATCATATCCTAGCCATGTTTCCTTCACTTGTCTCCTGAGAGGAGTCTCTTAAATCATTCAAGTAACATTTCTACCACCATAGGATCTGTTTTCAGCAAATTGGACCTAAAACATTAGACAATAGAAATGTGAGTTCATAGTCAAACAAGATCCTTCCAGATACTTACTAGTGCTAGGGGTAGATAAAACGGGGTATTTCCTGGAAAGGGACTGACTTGAGAGTGGCAGCAAGGGAATTCAGAAGAGATTTCTCCGAGGAAATGACATTTAAGTCAAGCCCAGAGTAACGACCATGTAAATGGAAGGCAGAAGTGGGACAAGGAAGATAATCACTGGAGCTAAGAAGGTTGAGCCTTGAGTGTTAGATGTCCAAAGTCAGGATGAAGCCACAAAGCATGACATTAAGAGTAGGGGTAGAAAACAGGCCACTGGGAAGCCAGGCAGGGGTTTATTGAAAAACCCTCCACATTAGCCGGGAATTTTGATGGAGGGAGGAGTAGAGATAGTTTCTGGGAGTCAATAGGGAATAAAGAGTGTTCTGATTCCATCCTTGAGAGTTGCTTGGGACTCAGCAGGGAAACACAGCCTCACTGAGGAGGCTGTATGGGAAAGGCAATCTCAAGGAGGAGCTGGTTTCCTTGAAGAATTTGAGAGCATATTTCAAGTAAGGAGCTCAGGATATAGAGTGCTGAGCTTGGATCGAAGCTCCAAAGGGCGCAAGAGAGAAAAAAAGCTGACTGTTCTCATACACGTTGTATGGTGCAAAGTCACTAGAAAGACCTCAGAGATGGCTCCAGAGAGAAAAGCGACCATGTTAGCACAACACATCTTGTGTCTCCATAGGAACAATGTCACAAGGGCTGTGCCTGTCCAACGAATGGGCGAAGCAAGACATAGTGAAAGCAGTACCATGCGCACAGTTACAAAATTTAAATAGCATCTAAGATCTTTATATCCTCCGCTTCACAAAAGAACCAAATTTTTGCCAGCTGGGAATGATGGCCACCCTCTTTTCATGGGAAGCAAAGGCTGGACTAGGAGAGAAATGACATCAAGAGACTGTCTTCTCTGGTCATCGGGGACAGGTGCACTGATGGAGGGCCAGGGGAGGGAAGAAGAAGATAACATTGCTAGCAGGTGACCTTCTCAACACTGTGGGCTCCATCCATGCATCACCTATTCTGAAGAAATTTCAAACACTTAACACCATCATCACTGTGATTTCATAAGGGCATTGTCAATCACCAAAGGAAAAATGAAAAGAACATCACAGGATAGGGATAAAAGAACACCTTCCCCACAAAGAGGAGCTGGTGACGTCACACTGAATAAGAAACAAAACATACAGTCCCCTCTTTGTGCTTTTTAAATGCAAAAAAAAAAAAAAACCCTTCTATTTTGCAATATTGTGTTGCATGTAATTGTTTTCTTAGTAGAGGGCTGTGATTCGGGGGACTCTCTTAGATTGAAGTGAAAACCTGTCCAGTTTATTCTGAGCAATTATTTTCATCATGTCAACAGCTCAAAAATCCTCTTTCCCTGAAGAAGAAGGAAAACACTGGAACTAACACTCACCTTGGTTGTCCACAGACTTGGCTATTCTGGGCAAAGTTAGAATAATTGTGGAACCAAGAGTGTGGCCTGCAGTTATTTCTCCTGCCCTCTCCCTGCAGGTCCCTTTCAAAAGCTGGCTGCAGGCTGAGCCCCACCGGCAGGTGTTACAGTGAACGCATGGTTCTTGAACTAACTCTAAGCAGTGAACAAAACAAGCCTGCGAGCAGGCACTGAAAGGGCCTGTCAAGGTCTAAAAACAACCACATAAAGTAGCACCACATCACCCACTCACAAAGGAGAAAACTGAAGCTCAGAGCAGTCCAGAGACTCGCCCAGGAACACACAGCACATAAGTAAGGGCAAAATTCAAACCCGGCTCGGCCAGCCTGACTCGTTCAGAACCCACGGGGAGGGGGCCCCTCAGTGCTGGTGGCCCTGCTGCCAGGGGTGTGCCCCTGGAGGGGGAGGGGAGCCCAGAGACATGGGCTTGAATTCCTGCATTTAGAGCTGGGAGCTGGGGTGGCCACACGCCTGTCCTCAGACCTTCCAACAGACAGCCCCCATCCAGCTGGGGTTCCCCATAAATACAGGCCTCTTGCGAGGTCACCCCAACACCCTGTATAATTAAAATCCAAACTGAAGTCATGAGCCGGGGCTGCCAGCACCCAGGCAAGCTGTGCAGAAAGGCCTGATCCATGTGCACTTTCAAAACCCAATGAGGCCCGGCCAGCCATTCCTCCTGCACCCCTCCACCCTCCCACCCCCCACCCCGAGCCTGGAAACCATTTCTTAAACATTGGAACGTGTTCTCTAAGCTGGGAGATTAAAAGAGATTTCTTATCTCAGGTAGGAGATCCAGAGGCCCTCCTGGCAGCAGGGTAACAGGATCCCTCCAGGAGGGGAACTAATCACCATGAAAGCTTTTTGGGGTGGAAGAGAAGGGGGATCAGAGAGGCATGCTCAGCCAGCCCCACCTCATTCACCCCCTCCCAGTGACCCAAGTAAGGAAATAAATCTGTCTGCTGGACCCCTAGAGCTCAGCCTCACCACAGGTGCCAGTGCAGAGCTACAGAGGAGGTGGCCATGTGGCCCCATTTCACAGATGGGGCATAGCACCTCTCTGGGGGGCCTCAGGGGAGCGCACCCTGCTGACAAAAATGCCTGGTAAGTCTCCCCGGGGAAGGGCATGCGAAGGGGCCTCCTGCGCTGTAATAAGTAGCGTGGCTGGCCTGCCCTCGGACCTGAAAGGCCATCCGGGAATGTGCTGGAAGCCGGTGGTCACACGGGAGGCCTGTGAGTGCCTGAAGGGCTGCCAGCTTGAAATCAGTCGTGAGGGACGCATTAGCCCCACGGGATGCAGGGCCGCGAGGGGCACTCAAGGTGGCCAGGGACACTGTCCGAACACTTCACCAGGCACCCTCTGAGCTCCTCACCCACACGCACAATTGCAAGACTACTCAGGCTCAGAGAACAGCAATCATGGGGGTTAACAAACCAGGGAAAACAAAGAGTTACTGAGGCCGAATACGGCCTTCACCTTGCCTGAAGCCAAGCCCAGGGTTTTCAGGTCCCGAGATGGTGCCTCCCGCAGCGCAGACGCCGAGGGCGGCGGCCAGACTCCAGGCCCGGATCCGACCCACGAAGACAGCAGAGACACAACAGGAGACACCCCGGAGCTGCCGAGATGCCCCAACGAGGCCCCAGAGGAGCGAGTGACACTGGGAACAGCAGCTGCGGCCCAACCACCCGACCATCGGCCTTGCTCCCCGCTCAGCGAGGCCCGGCGCCGGGGCCTGGCCTTCCCCGCCGGCTGCAGCCGCAGCCAAATCAGACAGTCTCAGTCACTCGGCTCCCTCCAAGCCTCCGAACTTTTCCTCTCTGAGGTTGGCTGCCGGAGGCCTCTCCTGTCCTCAGAGGCCAGCACCAACCTTGCGGAAGGTCGGCGTGGTGGGGGCCGTCGTGGCTGAGCCGGAATCGCTGCAGATTGGAAGACAAAGAAATCCGGGACGGTGACTCCTGGGGGCTGCCTCTGCAGTCCCGTGTATTTCTTATCAGTCTCCACCCCAAATGCGATACTTCCTTCACATTTTCCCTGGGGCTCTCCATCCTCCCTGGAGGGGTGCTGGATTTATTTATTTATGCATAAAAGAGCTGGGATCCTGGCCAGAGGTGTGCGAGGGTGAGAGGATTCACCGGAGACAGAATGGGGAGCAGAACAGGTGGATCTACTGAAACACACTGCTGAGGGGAGCAGCGGGTGAGGCGGGAGAGGTCTGCTGCGCCATGTGGGTCGGCTCCCTGGCCGGGGATCGAACTGGTGCTGCAGTGGCTGCTGAAAGCTTACCAACACCTCACCCCCTTTTCAAGGTGGTAAAAATGTTCTGGGAACAAAGCCAGAGACGTGTGTCTACATCCTGGCTCTTCCACCATGAACCTGTGGCCATGGCAACTTGCTTCTGCCCCTGAGTCTCGGTTTCTCCATCCACAAAACGGAGCCAATACAAGAAACTGGAGGTAAAACAGGGTGCGCGAGACGCCGGGTGTGGATTTAACCAGCACAAACGGCAGCTTCCACCAAAATGCAAATAAACATATTCATCAACTCCCAGTAATTTGTTAAGGAGCCTGGCATTGTGACAGTTGAGAAGAAGGAGATTTCTGAAAGAATTTGATCTTCAGAACTCCAGAGACTCAGATGGGGCCTCAGCATCCCAGCCCCTCACTTGGTACAGGGGCTTGGGGGCCAAAGCTTCCTGAGCCCTCACTTCCTCCCGAGTAGAATCAGATGAGGGCACCAGCTGAGAGGCGCCAGGAGGATGAAACAAGATGTTCGCAGAGCACATAGTAGGGGTTGCAGAGCACACAGTAGGGGGTTAGTGCTCAGCCGCGCGTGCCTGGTGAAACTGACACGGGAATGGCGCCCATGGCTCCCTCCCCACCAGGAAGCGAGCTCTGCAGAGGCAAGGTCTGTGTCTGGCACACAGTAGGTGCTCAGTGAATTCTCATGGAAGGAGATCAATGCCTTGGGGCATTGATTGTCCCGGATTTCTTTGTCTTCCAATCTGCAGCGATTCCGGCTCAGCCACGACGGCCCCCACCACACCGACCTTCCGCAAGGTTGGTGCTGGCCTCTGAGGACGCGGAGAGGCCTCCGGCAGCCAACCTCAGAGAGGATCACCCCCATGCCAGGAGAGTTACTGCCCCCAGGACAGTGCAGGATTGGCACTGACCCACAGGAAGCCCAGGGCACCCCTGGACTCATTCACAGGAGCTGCTATTTTGACCGAGGACAAATCCCATCTTCTCTCTACCTCCACCCCACGCGCCCCTAAACACACACAGCTGGAGGAGACCTTCCCGCAGGGGATGGTTGCACGTAGTCGTTGGTGGTGGAAGCGCTGGAGGGAGACTCCCAGGGTGATGGAGGGAGGCGTGGATGGTGCCTCAGGATCACCTCCATCAGGCCCCCCTGTGCAAGCGACCGCCCCTGGGAGAAAGGAAGCAAGGAGAGGAGCGGGCAGGTGGACATGAGGGGGACAGATGAGGCTTTGTCTGCAGCCCACAGGCTGCCCTCACCACCAGCCTGGCCTCCCCGGCCCCGGCTCCTCACTGCCACGGGGCCCAGCGGCCCACGCCACTGAGGGTTACACCAAAGGTCTTGCACACAGCCCGGCCCGGAGGACGCGTCAGAAGCGCCAGCCTGGATCAGCGGCCCTCCTAGAGGCTCCAAGGCCGGGACTGTCAGGAGGTGCTGGAAGTCCTGGGGTCAAGGGTCAGGAGGAGAGCGTGAGGCCGCGAACCCCGGGCCTCGGGTCCCCGGTCTCTCCCTGTGCCAGGGGCGGCGAGGCGGTGAGGAGCGGGCCGGGCTGCCGGCGACCACACCGCGCTGAGGACGCCTTGAACCCCGGCTGCTCCCCGCTAACTGCTCCCGAGCCGGCGGCCCCCGAGCCTGGAAGCGCAGCGACGCCCGGTTCCCACGACGTCCCCACAGCTCCCGTGACCTCCATGGCGACTCAGCTCTCGTGACCCTCCCCTGCCAGCCTCCAAGAGCAGCGGGGGGGAGAGGTGGGGGCTGCCCCAGAAGACCCTGCTTAGCTGCCCTGAGTCACCCCCAACCCCCGGTCTCCATCAGCCAAGGCCAGGCGCAGGGACAGGGTCTCGGTCACACTCACAGGCCCACCGTCCCGCCCTCCATGGAGACCAGACACACGCCCCCCTTGCTCCCCTGAAACTGTGAGGGCTCGTGAGCAAGAACAAGGTGGGGGGGGTTGATCTTCCTCCCCGCCCTGAAAGGGTGGGGTAGAGCAAATGGAGGGGCCGAGGGGACCCGGCGCCCCTTCTCCTGGAGCTGAAGGCCAATCAAGGCCTCAGGTGGGACTTAGTAGGTGCTTCCCGTGTGCACAGACCTGGGTCTGCCCGCCAGGGGCCCCGCCAGGGCAGGTGACCCCCCACACCCCCCAGAGGTCCGTGCAGTCAGTGCTGGCAGGGAGCACGCCCCGGACTGTGGAAAGGGTGCCCCCGCCATTGCTCCCCGCGCCCTGGGCCTCAAGGGTGGGCAGGGCTGGAAGGAGCGGGGAGCAGAGACCCCGCCGGGGACTGAGTCTGAGCGCAGCAGGCGGGGAGCCGCGACCCAGCCAGGCGCCCCATCCCGCACCGAGTGTCTGCGCAGCATCGGGTCTCTGCCCAACGCCAGGCCCGGAGAGAAATCCCTGCCCCGTTCCTGGGAGCGCCCCCCACCCCGGGCACCCACTCATCTCAGTCGCCCCCACTTAGCAGCAGTCGAACGTCATCTGCTGCCAGCCCGGCCCGTGCTCAGCACTCAGGGGCAGGAGGTCACCCCACGGCTCGCACCCCCCCCCCCCCCCCGGGGCACTGGCTTCCCTGAGGAAAGTGAGGCCAGAAGTTCAAAGCCGAGAGAAGCAGGGGGAAGGGGGAAGGGGCGTCGGGAAGGGCAAGGAATCAGCCACCAGCCGCCAGCACACCCCAGGGCCCGGCCCTGCCCCTCTGGGCCTCGGCTTTCCCGTCCCGGAAGGGGGCACAGCTGTGTGGCCACAGGCGCTGAGACGGCGGCTCCCAAACACCTGTCACCCGCTGCCCTGGTCACCCCGGGGCCAACGAGACCCAACCTTGGGGTGGGGACCAGGTATCACGGGTCTCCTCTTGTTTTGCCCTGTTTGATTCATTCATTCATTCATTCTGATGTCTCTGAGTGATTCCAAAACGCAGCCATGTTCGGGACCCCAATTTCCTGGCCTCCTAGGACACCACGAGGACGGCCTGGCATCGGAGGAAGATACTGACCCCAAACCAAGATTAAATAACTAGAGCAGGCAGGTCCAGAGGCAGAAGCAGAGCCGCGGCGCCGGGGGCTGGGAGAAGGGTCAGTGGGTCCTAGTTTTCTTTGTGGGGTGATGAAATGATGGGGACCTGGACAGAGGTTGTTATAGGGCAGCCCCGATAAAAAGGTGACAACCACACAGCGCTGCGGCTGTGCCGATCGTCACTGAACTGTACACTTTCCGTCTGTGCCTACTTCACGGCAGCACGAGAATGGAGAAAAGGATAATATTGAACAAGGCAACGGAAAACAAGGTGTGTCCAGACGAGACAGTCCGGCGAGGGGACCCGCGGGGGGCAGAGCACCCACGCTGGAGCAAACCTGCGCTCACAGCCCCCTCCTGCAACTTGCTGAGTGCTGTGTGACCCCTCACAAATGGCCTCACCTCTCTGATCCTCTCTGTGCCTCTGGAAAATGGACGTAGGGCCGGTGAGTCCCCCCCCCCCCGCCCCCCGAGGCCCTCAGAGAAAATGCAGCCCGCTCTGGAGTGCAAGTCACCAGCCCCGTGAGCCACGAGCTCGCCCCTCAGGGATTTATGAGACCAGCCTCCGGGGCCATCAAGCGGGCGCACTGAGTCAGCCAGCGGAGCCCAGGCCTGGCAGTGCGGGCATCCGGGTTCCGGCCACCTCCTCCCCCTGCGCTCGCCAGGGCCTGACTCACCTGGTCCCGGCGCGGGGCGGGGCTCCGGCCCTCACCTGGCGCTGCAGGCGGCCCACACCCGCCACCGCCTTTCATCTCCTCTCCCCGTGGCTCCGGGCGCTGCCGCCCCGATTGCCCAGGTGACGCCAGGGCCCCGGCTCCCGGCTTCCGTGGGGGGCGGGGCGGGGCGGGGCGGACCGGCCGCTGCCAGGTGGGGCCGCCGCCAGGTGAGTCCGCCCGCCGCGCCGCGCCGCCTCCTCCCGGTCTGTGGCGACACCTGCTGGCCGTCGGCGGGATGACACCAGCCCGGCTCGGACTTCAGGCCTCGGGTCACAAATTCGTTCTCGAACACCTACTACGTGCGGGGTTGGGTGTTAGGTGCCACGGTCTCTGCTCTCCTGGCATCTAGCGGCCGCCAGGAAACGCAGGTGTGGACAGGCAGAAAGAGATGCAAATGGGGCCATTTCTTGCTCCGATAAGAATAACTTCCTGGTGGAGGTCCCGGCTGAGCCTCTCCGCAGAGGCGCCAGGGGAAGCTTGTCCTTGTTTGTATAGCCACAGTCCTTTTCTCCCATGTTTATTTACTTATTTCCCATACCCAGAAGTGGACGTCACACTTCAGCCTCTAGGGAGCAGGCTCCAGACACCATGGCCCTTTTCCTGCAGCCCCTCATTTTGGAGGCCAGAGTGACCATGTATTTGTGAGGTGCGTGGCTGGACCCTGCTGGGTAGGAACATGAAGTCGTCTTGTTGCGGGGTATGAAACAAAGACGTGTGCGGCAGAGCAAGCCCAGAAGTCAGGGAGCAGGTGGCGATCAAAAGGTGGCCTCGAGCTCCAAAGTGGCAGGGGGTGGGAGGGCGTGTCAGGTTCTGCCAGGAGAGGGTGCTGAAAAGACTGGGGGAGAAAGGACACTCTTGGGGCAGGCTTGCTCACCCCATTTCTCCAGGGCGCCCCCCAGTGCCTGCCTCCTGCAAGTGCACTGCCTCAGGATCTCCCCCTGCTCCCCGGAGGCCCCAGCCAGTCCCTTCCAGCTGTTGTGCAGCAGACTCGGCCAGAGAGACAACGCCAAGAGCAGCTCTCTCTGGGAGCCTGGGGGCCGGGTTTCCAGCAAATCCCTCTGCCATGGCGCCACAGAGCGCCTCTGCCACCTAGTGAGCCCCGGCCGAGTCCTGCCAGCAAGCTCTGGATCTCAGCCTCACTGGGGGCAAGCTGGGGAGGGGTGGGGGGCTCCCTTCCACTTCAGTCCTAGGTGTGGTGGTTGCCATTCCTGGATCCTTTGGAGGGTCTACACCTCCTGATCCCCACTAGCTGCTGCGGGCAGACACAGCCCGTCCTGGGGAAGGGGCTGCCCAGCCGTCACCTCTGGCCTGTCCCCTCCTCTCCCATCCCCTGCTGCTCTGCCCCCTCTCCCCCCCCCACTTCCCTGCTCTCCTCATCTGTCGCCCTCTTCTCCCCTGCTCTTCTTCCTCCTGTCACCTCCCTCCCATCCCTTTGGAAAAATAACCAGCTTCGATGTTTGCACCCCGGAGACGAGGACAGCATCAGATGCATTAGTGCTTGGCACCGCGCCCCAGTCTCGCCTGTGCTGTTGTGCAGGGCAGGGGGCAGAGGTGCCAGGCGGGACCAGAGGGCCTTGCGGTCCCCTCCCCAGCAGGGAGGCTGGCACAGTGCTGCCCCTTCGGGCACGTCCCCCCACTCCCTCTTGGAAACGCACCCCTTCCGTGGAGGTGGACTGAAACATCTGCACAAAGAATCTAAAGTAAAGATGAGATGCAGAGACACGCCGCTAGGAGAGAGGGACTGAAATTTTCATCCAGGAGCTGGGGTTCTGCCTGCCCCCCTCTGCCCCCTGCCTAGGGAGGACATTGGCATAGTGGGGGCTGGTCCAAGCCCCTGGGAGGGCAGGTTGTGCGTTATTTGTATAGTGCACCCCTGCTGGCGGGCTGTATGGTACCCAACAGTGCGCCCCCTGCTGGTGGATTAGTTGTAAGGTCCCCAAATACAGAAGTGGGCGCCTTGGGAGGTGCACTGTGTGATACACCTGTGTTGTGACAACATGTGAGACGCATTGGTGGGTGGCTTTTAATAACAGGTCATGGACAGGCTGCACCTGTCCAGTGTAGAGAGGAAGGTTGGCAGGATTACTGTAAGCCACTTGTTGGAGGGCAAACAGACTTTTAAAGAACAGTTGTTTTGTTTTTTTTATTGTATTGTTTTTTATCGAGATAACATTGGTTTACAACACTGTATATGATTTAAGGTGTAAGGTCACAGCATTTCAAATACATATTATCACACACACACTCTCACACACACACACACACACATACACACCCCCCACCACCACCAAAGTGTCAGTAATTCACCACAATCCATTACTCTCCACCCATTGCCCACACACACACACTCCCCTTCTGGCAGCTTCAATTCAGCAATCATATTTCTAGGGTTTGTTTTGATTTAGTTTTCCTGGTCCTTTGTTTTGTTTCACCATGTTTGTGTTGTTTCTTTATGAGTGAGTTGTTTAGTATTTGTCTTTCTCTTTTTGACTTACTTCACTGAGCATCATCTCCAGTTTCATCTGTGTCATCACATTTGGCAAAAGTTCATCTATTTTATGAACTGTCCTATAATCAGATCATAATCCATAATGAGTGGTACAGGGGACTTGGCTGGGCAGCCCTGGAGCCAGCCTAGAGGGCTTCCTGGAGGAGATAACTGAGCAGAAACTGGAAAATTGAGCTACAGTTGAAAGGGAGAAGCTAAAAGTGGAGAAAAGGTTGCTGGCCAACGTGTATGGTGACCTGTGTCAAGAAAAGGCCTGGTTTAGGGTTTAGTGGAAGACGGTCACACCCTATAACTGGTAGGGAGTGGGTGTGTGCAACCAGGATGGGAAGAGAAGCTGGGCCAGGTTAATAATGCAGTTCAGTGGGAGAGGAACCCCTAGGTGAGGCCAATTGAACCAACTCATCTGGTTTTCATGACTATCACTTCTGCAGGAATGGTCAACTCAGGAACTGGAAATTAGAACTACAATTATATCTAAATAACATGCCTCATTATGTTTAACCTTGTGGTCCAATCACATGTCCATCCGCCATGCACAAATTCAACTTGAGAAAATCTTTATATTACATATAAAATATATCAAATATAAATCTATAGTATGAATATATTTAAGTAGGCACTCAGGCTTAGATGCCAGGTGTAGATGACTTGATTTAGGTATACATCATTTCAGCTCATTCATTTTCACCGCTGCATAGTATTCACAACATGATTTTAATACAAATTATGTATCCAATATCCTGTTAATTTACATTAGTATGCTTTTAACTTTTCACATCAACAATGCTGCTGTGATTCTTGAACTTCTCCTCGTGTGTGCACAACTATTTCCCTAGGGAATAATCCTAGGAGTGGTATTGTTGTGTCTCAGAATATGTCCATCTTCAAAGTTCCCAAACAGTGCTAACTGGCTTCTCAAAGTGGGTTGATTGTCTTCACTGATGACATGTCAGTCTGAGGATAGTTTTATATGTTCAGTTGGCTACTCGTGCTTTCTCTTTAGAAAATTGCCTATTCGTATCTTTAGCTCATTTATCTATTGGGTTTTGCCATCTTGTTGATTTGTCAAAGTTCTTTATATAGTAAAGATGCTAATCCTTAGTCAGATTTTTTAATAAATTTCTCTGTGTGACTTGTCATTTTCATGAACAGAACTTCAAAAAATTTAATATCATCAAACTTATCCACCTCTCGTCTGTGATTGATGGTTCTCTATGTGTGTTGTTTAAAACCCTCTCCCCTCCCCCATTCTCCACTGTTGTCCTCAAAATATGTTAAAGTTTTGTTTTCCATATTTAGGCTTTTAAATGAGCTAAATTAGCCTTTCACCAGAACCTCCATCTTCCAATAAGTCACCAAAATGACCAACACAGAGGGGGAGAGAAGCACCTACTGTGTGTTCTCTAGGCCTTTTAGAAACTTGGAGTCCTTCCTTTGGCCACACACATGTGAATCTATAGGAAAGGTGATACTTAGACACCAAGGGGATGGGCACTGTCCAAGAAGGAGGGCCCTGCAAATGTTGCCATGGCAAAACTGGAAGAGTCTCTACTGTTACCCAGCACACATCTGGCATTGCTGTAAACACACAAATAACACAAATTCTTGCCAAGAGAATTAAGTTTGTATTGTGCATATTAAGCACCCTAAGAGCCAAGATAGCTTCCTTAGAGGTGAAAAAAAAAGATACCAAAAAAGGAAGTCAAAGAGAAAGGAACTCAGGTTTAGTTGAGGTGCCAGCCTGCTCCCCCCAAAAAGCACACTGGGTGGGAACCCCTGGGAAGGAGCCCCAGCTGCTAGAACCTATCCCCTGTGAATTCATGGCATGACGTGTGGAAAAAATAAGAAGCCTCTGGACTGTCACAATGTTTCTCTGAATCCAGTGGAAGTGTGGTTTCTCCTCTCCAAAAAATATTTAAAGCAAACTAATCCCATTCATGAGGGTCCCACCTGCCGACCTAAGTACCAAAGCCCCACCAAATACCAGCACACTGGGGTGTAGGTTTCGGCTTATAAACTGGGGCGGGGGCGTGGGGCAACATACACATTTGGTCCTTAGCAAGTGTGCACACCAGGAGGTAGGCATCATTGGGGGGTATTGTAAAGCCAGCCAATGCCGATAGGAAAATAAGGTCTCCTGGGTCTAGCTACATACCCAGAGGGAAAGGCGAACAGCTCAGTGAACAGCAGCCCGTTGGTGTCTGCCACAGGCATAAATATATGTAGAGTCTAAAGAATAATAGAAGGGTTAATCATACACACAGTTGAAGATATAGCCCACTAACAGCATCCTGGAAATTTCTGGAGCCTCTTCATCGAGCCCCTCTAACATGACTTTTGCCAATGTCTTCGTTTCTTAGAGTTGTTGTACAAAGTACCACAAACTGGGTGGCTTAAAACAACTAATTTATTCTCCCCGGAGGCTAGAAGATCAAGGTGTGGGCAGAACAGCCCTCCCTCTGAAGGCTCCAAGGAGTGTGTTTCCTTATCTCTTCCACCTTCTGGGGATGCCAGCGGTCATTGGCCTTACTCCAATCTCCGCTCTGTGTTCACATGGTCATTTTCAGTGTGCACACACATTTGCTTACAAAGACACCAGTGATCAGATTTAGGGCCCACCCAACTCCAAAATGGCCTTATTTTAACTTGATGAAATTTGCAAAGATCCCATTTACATAAGGTGATGGTCATGGGTACTGAGTATTAGGACTTCAACATGTCTTTATAATTCAACCTACGATAAGAAGTATTCTTTCATGTTAATCATCCCTCATTCCCTTTATAATTTGTGTGTGTGGTCTCTAGTTCATGTATAGTATCATTTGTAGTTTTGAATTGAGGAAAGAATCATTTTATATAGTCTTCAGTGACTACTACTTTGGCTAAATCATTTAAAATATTTAGCCATGTCGGTGAATATGCCATGTTTTGTGCATTTTTGGAGCTATATAATATGCCATCAAGTGACTATACCATAGTTCAATGTCGATTGATATTTGGATTGTGTTTAGTTGAATGTCATTACAAATAATAAAGCTCTGAACAGGCTGAAACAAGTCTCAAGGCATGAGTTTAGTTTCTTATGCCTCTAGGAGTAAAGATCTTCACGCCTTCAGAAAGGAAGTTCAGATTCTCAAATGATTGTCTCAAGGCACCAAAGGACTGAGAGAGGAAGCTAAAAGGTTCTTGAAGCCTATGCCACATCCCTGCTTTTCACAAGGCACCAAGGTCAGCTCAGACTCAAGAGTGGGGAAATGAACACTCATTCCTGATGAAAGGAACTAAAAATATCACACTGCATTCATAACAGAGATGGAAGGAACAGGTGGACATTTTTTATAACCTACCATATTCAACATTAGTGCATATTATAAAACTGCTCTCCAAAACTTTTATTAATTTCAAAGTCTTTTTCTTTAGGACTATTCTCATGCTGCTTTAGATGGCCTTTCATGTTTACTATTCAGGGGTTTGCCTCCTCCAGAGTTTCTATTTCAGGAGTCAGCAAAGGGCTTGATTAAACTTGCAAGCCACATAGTCTCTCATGACTCCATTCGGCCATTGCAGTGAGAAAGCGGCCAGGGGTAATCACAATAATGAAAGTGTGTTCCAATAAAACTTTATTTATAAAAGCAGCTAATGGGCCAGATTTGTCCCTCACCCCTCTGCAATAACTTGCCAACAGTTGCTGCGTTATACTAGTGGTAGGTTTGATTGTTCTGCCCACACCGCTGGGCTCCCCAGCAGGCGTTATTTTATGTGTCAGAACACTGCAGCTCAGATTTGGCTGCTGAGCTTTCCTGTATGGAAGACTGTCCAAGTCCATTCCCAGACAGTCAATCCCCCGGGGAAGGCTTCTGGGATCCAAAGCCTCCTTGATCTTGCCCACAGACTGCGACTCTGTTCTTTAGTCATTTGCCTGGTGCACAGAAGCGCAAGCTACAAACCAGTCCCATCTGAAGGGTTTCAGAGGAGACCAAGGTCTCCGACACAACCACAATATTTTGGGTATGGGATGCTCTTTACTTCCAAGAGGTAAAGCTCTTAGAGTTGGGAGCTGAGAGAATGGAAGTTACTTTAGACTCGCTATCCTCCCGTATCTGCTGTCTTCCTTGTTAACACTAGTCCTCTGTTAAGGCTAGTTTTGTGACCTAGTTACATGATTAATTTGTATAAATGTCCATGTGCTTGAAAAGAATGTGTAGTCTCTAATTGTTGGGTTCTATGCATGTCCATTAGATCTGGACTGTTAATTGTGTTGCTCCAATCTTCTATGTTCTGACTTTTTATATATCTCTCAATTACTGAGAAGAGCATGCTAAAATCTTCCACTATAATTGGGGGTTTGGGATATGTTAAGTGCATGCAAGTTTATAATTATTATGGCTTCCTGTGAATTATATCTTTTAACATTATGTTGCAAGTCTCTTTATTTCTGACAGTGTTTTTTTGCCATAAAGTTTTTTTTTTGGTCAGATATTAATATAGTTGTAATTTTGTTTTTAGTATTTGCTTGACTTACATTTTCTATCCTAGCATTTGGAATCGTTCTGTGGTTTTACTGTTTTAACTGTGTCTTTTATAAGTAATGGCTAGCTGGTTATTGTTATTATTTTTATTGTTGTTGCTCTTAATTCAATAAGAAAATACTTATTATTGGTGTAATTAATATATTTATATTTATTCTTATTCTTGATATATTTGGCTCAATATCTAACACCTTAGTTTTACACTCTTATCCCTTTCCTATTTTCCCCCTTACTACTCCTTCCACAAATTGATTGAGTTTTGTTCTATTTCCCTTTTTATCTTTCTATGGGTCAGGAGCTATACATTCTAGTCCAAGTATTTTAGTACCTATGCTTGAATTACTAATTGTGGACAATTGAGTTAATCAACATCTATATCTTCCTCTCTGGTCATACAAAAACTCTAAGTAATTTTATTCAGATTATCCTGTGACAGTATTTATTTCCACATTTTTATACCCTCAAAAATGCTCATTACTAAAAAAATGCTCATTACTGTTTAATACAAACTGTGCTTTCAGATTTGGCCCCATCTATAAAATTTCTTTTCCTCCCTTCTTCACATAGTCCACAGCTTCCTACTGAATTTGGATTCCTTCTGTCTAAAATAAATGCATCAGTAATTATTTCAGCATATTGGCTAATGATAAAAGCTTTTCTTATGTGAAAATTTCTATTTCAGCCTTCATCCTTGAGTGCTATCTTCACTGGGTATGAAATTCTGGGTTGTCAGTCATTTGGTTCTCAGTCCTTACCACGAGTGCTAGATTGACTGGGTACAGAAGTGGTCTTAGCACTTCACAGTGGCGTTTCTCTTCTGTTGATTCTTTCAAAAGTGTGATGTCCAGTTTCACTTGACAGTCTTTCTGTTCAATTGACTGAAATCTTTTCCACTGATTATAATTTTTCTTTGGCCCCAAGTTCTGCAGCTGTATAATGATACAGATTTATTTTTATTTATACTGCTTGAGGATACTTGTCCATATTGAATCTGAGGACTTCAAAATCAATGAACGACACTCTGAATGGTGCCTCTGTCTAATTTTCTCTTCTTGCTCCTGCTACAAGTCCTGCCAGACCTGCCAGAGCTTCTCATTCTAATGTTAAGGCCTCTTAACCAATTTTCAAATATTTTCTTGGTATCTTTGGCTAGCATACTGGGTATTTCATTACATTTGTCCTTTGCTCCCTACTGTGCTCTTCATTTGTTCTGTTTACTCCAAAGATATGATCATTGTTAAATATTTTGGTAAAATATTGTCTTATGCCTTAAGTTAAGAAGCTCATATATTTACTACATCAGAACTTTGTTTTTAATACTTACCTTTAGTTAAAATACAGTTATTCACTTTCTTTGTATTCTTATGTATTTTATTGTCAACATTCAGAACATCACTCTGAGAAGGAATCTCTCAGTTCCGAGAGATTGCCAAAGAGATAACAACACACACACACACAAAAATGACATCCTGATCTAAACAGGTGATTTTAATATATGGTCCAAAAATGTCAAGTATTTTGTAAGCATAGAGTTTTGGCTTGGTTGTTTATAGTATTGCCAAAAAAAGAATGCTAAAATCACTCTTGGAGATGCCCAAGTGTGTCTTCAATACTGCCTGACTCTGAGTTCATAGAAGGTCTGGTAGCATCGGGAATGAAGTCAGGAAAGCCCCAGGCTTTTCTACCAAATGAGTGTGGTTTTCATTAACCCTATCATAGAGCAGGACATTGAGGTGGACATAAGAGGCACAAATAATAAAGATAATGTGACAGTTACCCAAAGATGTCTTCTTTGGAAGGGAATTCTCCAAGACTGAGAACTGAGAAAGAAAGAAGTAGGGATAAAGCCTTCCTATGTGGCAGGGGCAGAGAGAACAGCGATGTACAAGGTGTGGATCCACCATTGGGGAGTTCACAGCATAACAAGGGAAAGGACCTGTATCTTTTAATGGGGAAACTGAGATTCCCAAGTGCTCACCCACTTGTTAGCAAAGGTAACTTGGTGCAGAGTCTGCCTCTCAGCAGTAATAAAACACAGGTACAAAATTTTCAGAGTTTACAAATTGTCCATCCTCACGGCAGTCTAATGAGTCCTCCTTTTATTTTTTAAAACCAATTTACATTTCAGTTTAATAAGGCAACTCAATTTTTTTTAAACTACATGCAGACTGTGCCTACTTTGCTTCAGAATTACTGTGGAATATGAGATTTATACATAAACAGATACCTCTAACTATGCAGTATCCTGCAGTACCTTGTTTAATTATTACAACAGGATATTTTACCATCTTTCCTCACAGCTACATCACAACTTTGAATTTTCTTTTTTGTTTTTTAAGATTTTATTTATTTATTTATTTATGCATACAAGAACTGGGCTATAAGCCAGAGATGCAGGGAGTGAGCGGATTCACCAGAGACAGAGTGGGGAGCAGAAAAGATGGATCTACTGAAATACACTGCTGAGGGATGCGGCGGCTGAGACAGGAGAGGTCTGCTGCACCATGGAGGTAGCTCCCTGGCTGGGGATCAAACTCATGCTTGCAGTGGCTGGCAATAACTTGATAGCACTTAGAATTTAACACCTGCACCACCAGGGAGGCCCACGACTCTGCATTTTCTGAGAAAGCACAGGACCAATCTGAACTTCAAATATTTCCCGGAAGTTTTTTATCTTTTAAAGGTCTATATCTCTTTAGATAATCTCCCTTAGATGTATTTTATTTTCATAGACTGTTAGTAGGTCTCTTAAAGACTTGTCAATTTTCATTCATCATACAAAATACATCTCTCTTCACATTGTACGTGCACTTTTGAAGAGAAGGCAATTCTTTCATTGGTTCATTCTGTTATTTTAATCTGTCTAGTCTTCGTTTTAGAAGTAAGTATTGTATGTAAACAGCAACATTTGGATCTTTGATTTTAGGCCTCGCTTAGTAATCTTCATGTTATAATAGGGCGATTGGAAACATTCATATTTCTCCCAGCAATCTGTCTGATACAACTACTATCATCTTATTATATGCTTTCTATTTTTATACTTTTTATTGTTTCTCTTCTTTATAATACTATCTTTTGTTACATTGACTTTTATTACTTTCCTTCTTTTTTAGTGACTTGCTTGTCATATATCTTTATACTATTTATTTATCCTATGTCATCTTTACATAGTAACAATTAGCATAAATATATTTGAACCCATTATTTCTAGAGCAAAGTCAATAATACTGTCCTCGCATGAAATATGACCACTGCTCCCTCCCCCAAGCCTTCACCTCTGCCTAGCTCACAGCTTTTAACTGAGCTATTTTTTTTTAAGATTTATTTATTTATACAAGAACTGGGGTACAGGTCAGAGGCACGGGAGGATGAGAGAATTCACTAGAAAGAGTGGGGAGCAGAACAGGCAGATGGACCGAAGACACTGCTGAGGGGAGCAGCGAGCAGGGCAGGAGAGGTCTGCCACACCAAACTGAGCTTTCTGATCCAATGATTATTTTATCTCTTTTTACCCTGTGTGTCTTCTCTCCCAAGAACTACCGCTCGCATCGTCATTGTTCTAACATCTTAATAACAACTCCAAAGTCCACTGGCTTCTCCGCTTACTGATTTTTGTTTTACACCATTCTTGACATTCTGGAGCTCTTGTTCTGGATTCATGGTCAGCCTGCTGAACCAGCCAATCTCAGTCTGGCTCTGTACGTCACTGCCTCTACTCAGAGTGTTTTCTCAGCCTTCAGCACCCTCCACTTGATGCTAACTAAGCACTGTCTCATTTTCTACTCTGAATTCCCAAAACCATGCCCTGCAATGCTTCTGTTGTGGAGTTTATTTCATTCTCTGTGCACATCCCTGGAACTGAAGTTCCTTGAGAACTTCCCTTATCAGCTCTACCAAGATATAGAAGCAACCAACGTGTGCATCTACAGATGAATGGATAAAGAAGATGTGGTCTATGTATACAGTGAAATACTACTCAGCCATTAAAAAGAATGAAATTTTGCCATGTGTGACAACATGGACACACCTTACAGACATTATGCTAAGAGAAATACGCCAGACAGAGAAAGACAAAAACTGTATGCTACCGCTTATATGAAATGAAGGAATGAGTAGATAAATAAACACCAAGGTCAGAAGTATAGAGAACAGAGGCAGGGGTGGCGATCAGAGGCAGGGGTGGGGGTCAGAGGCAGGTCAAGAAGTTCAGTGGGTTAAAAAAAAAAAGACTGTTAAATTTTAATTTTAGGAAAATAATGAATACTTTTTAGTACAGCCACTCTCCACTTAACAAAGGGATGTGTTCTGCAAGATGCATTGTGCTACGCTGTGTGAACGTCAGAGTATAATTACATAAACCAAGACCGAGTCTCCCGTGCCCACTACGCAGCCAAGCTCCACATAGAGACCACCATGGCTCCCCTGAAGTGCATCCCCAAAGCGGTGCGGCGGGTACTTACTCTGAAAATCATTTGTTGGTTACCCGAAACGTAAATTGAACTGGACGCCTTATGTTTCTAGATGTTAAATCTGCAGCCGCACAGCAGAGACACCTGCAGCAAACGACAGGAAGGGGTCACGATAGACAGGTTGAACTTGAACATGGGCCTGGGCTTGCCGGGGAGGCGGGCATGGCGGGCGATGTGGCAACAAGAACAGAGATTCTATCTAAAGCTTGACCTTGGAGTGTCTGACCCGGGGAAGGTGGTCAAGGGCCTGGGACCAGCCTCCCATCTCGGACCCCTGGAGACAGACAGCGGGCCTGAGGAGGAGGCCACAGGAGGGATGGGAGAGTCAGGAAGGTCACCCCGGAGAAGGGGAAGGTTGTGTCTTCACAGGTCCTCAGGGAGTGTGGGTTCAGCTGAGCACACACATGCACACACATAAACACACACGCACACGTGCAATACACACACACACACACACACACGCAGTTCCAATCTGTCTTCCCCAAGCAAAGCCTGAGAACGAGTGTGAGAGATCAAGGATATTTTGTTTATAATCAGGAAATGCCAGTCTTCAAAAAATTTAAAAACACGAAAACGTCCCTCATTTCTACATAGTTCTATGGATTTTTATATTTAACTCTATCATGGGAATGTCTTCAAAAGTAGAGACAAGAGCCTAACAACCCGGTTGTGACCCCCTCCCCGCCCTGACCCGCACACCTACACTTACTCCCCTATAAATCTGTTTAAAGTCAATCTCCTATCATTGTACCCAAACTTTACAGTGTTCAGCTGGGTTACACCCCACCCGGTTCCCTTGAGAGGCAGGGATTGTAACCCCATTTTGTGCACATGGAAACTGAGGTTGGGTGAGGGGACCCCAGGGGTAGAGATGCACCGTGGGGCTGGCTCAGGCTATCAGGACTCGCCCCCACACCCTGAGACACCCCTCCCTCCACGACGCCCCAGGCCATGCCCGAGGGGGCACAGAGCCGAGCCCCAGGCCACCACCGCCTCCTCTTCCCACAGGCCAGGCTCCAGATGCTGGACTTTGATCTCTGCCAGGGCCAGATTCCAGATGGAGCCCTCGCCAGTGCGGGCAAGGCGATTGATGGGGTGTTAATGATGTCAGGGTTTACAGACAAACTCTGGGGCCGGGCTGGTGTGGAGGGCTGACTGTCAGCCCTGATGGGAACCAGACCCCTTGGCCCCATTGGCTCCCGGCCGGGAAGGCCCAGGGCCAGGAGAAAGCCTGGGGCCTTGCACGCTGGAGCAGCCAACAGACTCAGGAATACCCGCCAGGTGAAGGCAGGTGGTGGTCCTCGAGGCCTGGGGTGGAAACAGGAGTGCTGGAGCCCCTCCACATGGGATCTAGTGGGAAGAGGTGGGGACTCATAGTCCAGATGGGCCCGCTGCCATCCTGTAACTCCAGGCCTGGGTTTGCTCATCACTAACAAAAGAAGGGGAGTCTAGGGCCTCCCTGGTGGCGCAGGCGGTTGAGCGCAGTGCTGTGAAGTTGTCTGCAGACTCTGCAGTGCCGCTTCGATCCTGGTTGGCTGCAGAGCAACCCACATGGCGCCACAGACCTCTCCTGTCTCGCCCACTGCTCCCCTCAGCAGTGTATTTTGTCAGTCTGCCTGTTCTGCTCCCCGCTCTGTCTCTGGTGAATCCTCTCACCCTCCGGCACATCTGGCCTGCACCCCGGTTGTTATATAAATAAATCAATCTTTAAAAAAAAAGGGGAGTCTAGATCGGGGCCAGATAGTAACACTTCTGCCTTTGTGAACCAGGGGTCTCCATGGCACCTACCCAACTCTTCCATGGTGGCAGGAAAGCACCATAAACGAGGGCTAATCCTGTGGGATTGGCTGTGTGCCAATAAAACTTTATTTACAAAAAGTGATGGTGGGCCAGATTTGACCTCTGGTTGTGGTTTGCTGACCCCTTGATTAGACTGTCACTAAAGGCTGCTTAAACTCTGAAAAATGTACAAGTCAAAATCTGCCTTCACAAATGCACACCCTTGTGTAGGGCAGGTAGATAAGTGACGAACAAAGCAACCTCCAGTGCAAGACATTAAGGAGCGGTGGGGACTGCAGCATGGGGAAAGCTTACACCACGACCAGGAGAGGAGGTGGCAAGGCGCCTCTCCTCCGCTTCAGCTAATCATTATAACATGGAAATGCAGATCTACTTGCCCCGAGATATAAATGGTTGTTCAAGAAAAGCTAAAAATTTGCTTTTTCAAAAATGTGAATTACCTGATTTTGCAGCATTAGCTACTCACTCAGACTTTTAACATTGTGTGACCTGAACCCCATCACCCATGACTGCAGGCCACATCAGGCCTAAGAGTCACCCATTTGCAAACTTCCCTCTACCCAGAGCATCTCCGTCCATGCAGAAGCACAGAGATTATTTGGGAATTCATCCTCAGGGGGACTGATCTTTTCTTCCACGCTACAGAAAGTCCACAGAGTGATGGAAAAATCAAGAACACTGATACAGGAGGATCCTCATCAGCATCTCTGCTCCCGAGCCTTCACGAGATTCAGAGGTCTTAGCCAAAATATCCCCTGGGGAGTAGGGGGGCGGGGCAGGGGCGGCTAGTTTTGCCACCAGCCTAGGCCAAGTGGCCTGTCAGGCTTCTTAGCCTGAAACTGGGGAGAGAGGCCTAGGGGAGTCTCTGCTTGAGAGGAAAAAGCAAAATTGTCCCCCAAACACCTGGCCTCATGTTCCTGCTGGCCAACAAGCTCGAGCCTCTCTGAGTGGGACCCTCAGGAAGGCTCTGTGATGCCCCTTGCGAATCACCATCTTCCTGGCTGGATGGAAGCACCGGGGTAGCCAGCCTGTCGGGGTTCTGTTGCCAACGGTCGCTAAGGCAACATCCAAGCAAGGCACACAGCTCTGGAAGCAACCAGGGCAGTAGCAGGAGGCAGAGAAGGGCCCATTGTGGGGCTAGCCCAGGAAGGGATGTTTATTTCTATTTTGGGGGACTGCGAGCCTGGGAACCATTAAAAGATGCCTATTAATCTTCCTGCTGCTCAAAGAGGGCAAAACTCGAGCCAAAAATGAGCCTAGCGCTAAAGGGCACGGACAGGCTTTTTCAATGCTTTGCCCCAGTGATCCAGCGAGGAAGAAACGGGCCTTCCCCGCCTGCACCCAGCCCACCCAGCGTGTCCGTGGGGATTTGGGTCACGTGATGTTTAAAGTCTGAAGGGGTCGCCAACACTGCAAAAGTGGATAATTCACGTTGTTGAAAAAGCAGTCCTTCCTTTTAATGAGGTGCAATTTCTTAAAAACAAAACAAAAACAACACTATTTTCATGTGGTAGCTATGGGAAACAGTATGGGGACACATCAAAAATTACAACTAGGGGGCCTCCCTGGTGGCGCAGGGGTTAAAGACAGAGCTGTCAAGATATGGCCAGCCACTGCAGCACGAGTTCAATCCCCAGCCAGGGAGCTACCCACATGGCACAGCAGACCTCTCCTGTCTCACCCGCTGCTCCCCTCAGCAGCGTATATCAGTTAGTCTGCCTGTTCTGCTCCCCACTCTGTCTCTGGTGAATCCTCGCCCCCTCCCCTACACTTCTGGATTACACCCCAGTTCTTGTATGAATAAATAAATAAATCTTTAAAAAAATTACAACTAGAACTGCCAGCAATTCTAGTGCTGGGCATCTGTATAAAAGAATCAA
The DNA here is from genome assembly GCF_014898055.3 of Talpa occidentalis. Lineage (NCBI taxonomy): Eukaryota > Metazoa > Chordata > Mammalia > Eulipotyphla > Talpidae > Talpa > Talpa occidentalis. The sequence continues at coordinate 82,157,517 of NW_023601433.1, read as the reverse complement.
AACGAGGGTCTCAGAGAGAGATTTGCACCCCCGTGTTCATAGCAGCATGACACACAGAGGGTGGGAGCAACCAGGGGTCCATGAAAAGGCAAACAAAATGTGGTCTGTCTAAACAATGGAATATTATTCAGCCTTAAAAAGGAAATGCGGGCCTCCCTGGTGGTGCAAGGGGTTAAGACACAACGTATGAAGCTATCCACAGCCACTGCAGCACGAGTTTGTCCCTGGCCAGGGAGCTACCCACATGATGCAGCAGACCTCTCCTGTCTGGCCCGCTGCTCCCCTCAGCAGTGTATTTCTGTCAATCTGCCTGTTCTGCTCCCCACTCTGTCTCTGGTGAATCCTCCATCCCCCCACACCTCTGGCCTGTACCCCAGCTCTTGTATGCATAAATAGGTAAATCTGAAAAAAAAAAAAAAAAAAAGGAAATCGTATCACATGCTAGACAGGGATGAGCCCCTGAGGGCAAGAGGCTAAGTGAAATAATCCTTTTGCAAAAGACAAATACTGCCCGGTGACTCTGGGGCAGTGCAAGTCACAGAGACGGAGCGGAGCAGGCTCGCGGGTGAGGGGGGAGGTATTTGGCAGAGACAGTATTTCAGTTTTGCAAGAGGAAAACATCCAGGGCGCTCCCTTGCACAACAATGTAAATCTATGCGACGCCATTACTGCCTCCCTGAAAACGGTTACGACAGGAAAATTTGCATTGCGTGCTTTTCACCACGAAAAAGTTAAAAATTAAATCGACCCTTTTCAGGTTTATAGTTCCTTGGGCTTTTGCCCCAATCAAAACAGAAATATTTCGCTCCCCCGAGAAAGGTCCCTCCTTCCCCACTGTGGTCTACGCTGGCTCTAGACATTCTGCTGAATTAAAGTTTAATTCAGGAAGAGTGATTTCCCTGCTGCCCTGGGATCCGGGCCAAGCCTGCCTCTGTGGCTGCAAGGAGGCATTTCACAGGGGGCCCCCTCCGTCCCCGGGCCCCCCAGGCCTTTGAGACCGTGGGAGGAAACAGAGCAAGGACTATTGCGTCTTAATTTCTCATCAGATGCCCGGGTATTGAAAGCAACAGCATTAATGACCCCACCCCTTACACACACACACACACGCGTGCACACACACACACATGATGCCACCCCACACCCAGGCCTACCGCCCAATAGGGTGTCTGTCCCGGGACACACACACACACACACACACACACGATGCCACCCCACACCCAGGCCTACCGCCCCATGGGGTGTCTGTCCCGGGACACACACACACACACACACACACGACGCCACCCACACCCAGGCCTACCGCCCCATGGGGTGTCTGTCCCGGGGCACACACACACACACACACACACACACACACACGATGCCACCCCACACCCAGGCCTACCGCCCCATGGGGTGTCTGTCCCGGGACACACACACACACACACACACACACACGATGCCACCCCACACCCAGGCCTACCGCCCCATGGGGTGTCTGTCCCGGGACACACACACACACACACACACACACACGATGCCACCCCACACCCAGGCCTACCGCCCCATGGGGTGTCTGTCCCGGGACACACACACACACACACACACACACACACGATGCCACCCCACACCCAGGCCTACCGCCCCATGGGGTGTCTGTCCCGGGACACACACACACACACACACACACACGATGCCACCCACACCCAGGCCTACCGCCCCATGGGTGTCTGTCCCGGGACACACACACACACACACACACACACACACGATGCCACCCACACCAGGCCTACCGCCCATGGGGTGTCTGTCCCGGGACACACACACACACACACACACACACACACGATGCCACCACACCCAGGCCTACCGCCCCATGGGGTGTCTGTCCCGGGACACACACACACACACACACACACACACACACACACGACGCCACCCCACACCCAGGCCTACCGCCCAATAGGGTGTCAGCCCCGGGGGACACTGTACCAGGCGAGCCCCCCGGGAGAGCGGCCTCAGACCAGCCCTCCTTACCCGCGCCCCCACCCCCCAGCCCCAGGCCCCCAGGCCCCCAGGCCCCCCAGGCCCCCCAGCCTTGGCCTCGCTTCCAAACTCACGCCCGGACTTTGCCCACATTCCTCGGTGAGAGGCCGCCCCCTGGTGGCCCGCCTGGGCTATGACACGAACACTGGGGCCGGCCGCCGTGCGCCCTGGAATTCACACGCGCCACCCCAAAAATTTGAGGGTGGAAAAGGTGACTCGACAGTGGAGAAACCCAGAAGCCGGCGTCCCAGCCCGGAGAGCCGGCGCCGGCGGCTTCTGCGGCTTTCCCGGGTGTGCCGAGGAGCTTCGAAACAGAGCGGCAAGGCCCTGCTGGGGGCTCCGTGCGCTGGGGCTGCGCCCGGCCCCGGGCAACTCGCAGACCCGCCGAGCGGGCCCCCCGGGGCTGAGCCAGCCATCCCCGCCGCAAGCAAAAAGCCTGGGCGGGCGGGCGGGGCGCGCCCCGGTGACCGGAGCGGCGGCCCGACCCGAGGAGCGCGCGCCCTCAGCGCTCACGCGGCGCCCCCAGGCAGCAGCACCCCCGCGAGCCCACGCCGCGCCGGGCGCCGGGGGACACTGCAGTCGGCACGTCCCGCCTCCTCGCGAGGCTCCAGGACCTTCCAGCAGGAGACATGAAATCTGCAGCGAAGGGGCCCCCGGCCGGGGAGGCGCGCGGGGGCGCGGGGCCTGCAGGCGGAGGAGCCCGGGCCGCGGCAGCAGCGGGATGAGCAAAGGTCCTGAGGCGGGAGCCGGGGCGCGGGAGAGGGCCGGGGGCCGGCGGGGGAGCTGGAATGCGGCTTGGGGTCAGCGCGTGTCAGGGCCTGATTCGGGGTTTGCAGGAGGTGGGGAGCCGCGGAGGGCTCTGAGCTGAGGGAGACGAGGCGCAGCACCCTCTTGAGAGACCTGGGGAGGCCGAATGGAGCGTGCAGGGCCCGAGGTTGAGGGCGGAGAGGAGAGGCTGGGTCCCCGGAGAGAAAACTGGGTGTCCCGGCTGAGGGGCTGCGGGGCAGGGAAGGTGGAGCTCCTGAGGCCGAGACCAGCAGAGCCTCTGCTGCGGGGGTGTGCAGAGGAGATCAGCCCGGAGCAGCCCCGAGGTCTCGGTTTGCCCTGAATGCCTGGAGGAAGAGAGATGTGTGGAGGGAGGGATCGAAATTAAAGTCTCGTTTCCTCCGAGTCTGAAGTGCGTATTTGCCAAACCGTAGTGGGATAAAGTGAGTTCTTTCCTCTCTTTTCTAGAAAAGAAAAACAGGAACTGACATTTATCAATGCGCGCACCCTTTCACGGAGTCCTCCAGCAGGGGCCAGGGAGGCCCCATCAGCACCCCACTTCACGGATGAGGAAACAGCCTGAACTCGCCGGGGCCGGGATTTGAACTCACGACGCTGATGACGGACCTGGGCTCAAAACCAAAAAATTCTTGACATGTTATGGAGGGAGCTTGGATAAAATAGGTTTTCACTTTCAAGTCTAGATTCCAAGGAGTCCGAATAGGGGTTCCCTGCTCACTTACCTCCCAGCACAGACCCTGGCACCTCAGAGGCACGCACACGTGTCAGCAGAAGCAAGATTCGTTCTGACTTTTCATGGTTCCAAGTAACAGCCAGAACCAGACCTGGGGTACCACACCCCGGGCCACAGTACCTTCTACCTTTGTTGGGGAAACATATTATACTTCCTAATATATAAAATATGTTCTCTGCTTCTCCCAAAGGCATCAAGAGGTGATGAATTTACTCATAAATTATTTCAGTTTTTGAGGTGCCCAACTCAAGGGCAGGGGTCAAGGGAAATGATGACAAAATTTGGGAGAAAAAAAAAAATCTGCCCTGCCTCTCTGGTGGCGCAAGGGGTTAAGTCTCAGCACTATGAATCTGTCTGCAGCCACTGCAGCAAGGTTCGATCCCCAGCCAGGGAGCGACCCACATGGCACAGCAGACCTCTCCTGCCTCGCCCGCTGCTCCCCTCAGCAGTGTATTTCAGTCCGTCTGCCTGTTCTGTTCCCCACTTTGTCTCTGGAGAATCCTCTCACCCTGCACCTCTGGCCTGTACCCCAGCTCTTGTATGATGAAATAAAGAAAATAAACCTAGAGGGAAAAAAAAAACCTGCCCTGAATCCAGGTCTCTCATCCCTGTGGCCTAGGAGGCGAGTCACCTGGTGTCATTCCTGAGGTGAGAACAGGAGGTGAGTACAGAGCAGGGACTGGTGGGAAGAGGTTTTTGTTTTTGTTTTTTTTTTTTTTAAGAATGTGTTTCTGGGCTGTTTCAGGTAATCATTAATAGAATTTGAAAATGAGTGTTTCTTTCCAAAATGCTTTAAGAGAGCAAACAGCAGACAGAGTTCATACACAAAAGACAAAACTGAATAATGATGGGAAATAAAAATGTGTATTTATCAGAATTGACTAAGTCAAAGTATAACACAGGACAGGAAATGCAAATGGTAAAAATTTACCCTACTGAAATGAAACGATTTCCTATTAAGGAACAAAATGCAACTAGTCGTGTGAAGAAGGACACTTAACATGAAATGGCCAAAGCTAAGATGAACACCGGAAGCCCCATCCCAGGGACGGAATAGCCGAGGAGAATTTAAAGCCAAATGCAACCTGCAGAACAAAGGGACACTCTCCGGAGACATATTACATAACAGAGGTGTATCAGAAGCCCCCGTGCACCCATCCACCCCGTCTCACAAAAGGACAAAGAACAGGACAAAGTTGCCATAGGAAACTGTAATTCCCCCTGGGACAGACCCTGAGGCCAAACAGGGGTGCAGAAGATAAAGTGTTCTCAAGGCAGAATGAATCCATTTCCGGTCTCACGCCCAGTGCCCACTGTCCACCAGGCTGCTGATCACTTTGAAATGCAGGGAGTGCAACTGAGGCGCTTGTATTTAAATTTTAAAACTGAAGCAGTGTCAAAAATTTTTGCTGTTAGGTGCAACTTTGAATGGTTGAGCTACATTCTATTTTAACCATGAAAATTTAGCACCTGAATTCAGACCTGCTATAAACAGAATATAAATACTGGATTTTGAAGACACTGCAAAAATAAGAATGCTGAAGAGCTCATTGGTCATTTTTATAATATTTCATGGTAAGATATAATAGGACTTTGAATGTAATGCATTCAATAAAATATATTAAAATGGACATTTTTGACTTTTTAATATGGTTAGGAAATATAAAATTCCATTTAGAGCTCACGTTATATTTCTATGGGACAGCTCTGCCCACGAAAAGGGAAACACCTGGTTTTGAAGGATTCAGAGAATGTTTGCAAAGCCAATCATTACTAGTTTATATTGTGGGAAGAGAAATTATAGAACGAGGTTTAAATCCAAAGAGAATGTCCCCTCATTAAAAAAAAAAAATGCACACGCACACAAAAAAGGAGTCTAAAAATGAAAACTTTAGACATCAAAACTTGCAGGACGTAATCAATTTTAAAATATTCCTAAAAGGACTTTTAGGATCAGAAACTTCTGAGACTCTGATACAATAAGCACTTCTCCTTGGGAAAAAAAAAAGTATACACAGAAGAATTTTGCATATAATTTGAGGATCTGCAAGCACCCACAGGCCCTCAGGCCATAAAAGCCTGTACCATCAAAAGTGAAAATAAATTAACTAAGCAGGCAATTAAGATTCAAGAAAAATGAAACAAAACCCTCAAGGAAACTAGAAAAAGACAGCAAGATAAAAGCCAGACTAAAAACAGCAGAATTGTTAAATTCATGAGCTGTTTCTTTGGAAAAATCAAACAAAGCTGGAAAACAGCAAACTGCTAGACAAATCATTTGAGAAGGGAAAAAAAGCATAAATAGAAACGGGATGGAGCATATGTTATCAAAAAATAACAGGTTGAGAATTAAAGGAAGACTGTACAACAGCAGAGTAATACATTGGGAAAACCAGTTTTTTTTTTTTTTCCTGCAAAAATACAAATTACGAAAATTGACCAAAAAAATAAGAGAAAACCTAAATCAACAAAAATATTTCCTAATATATAAAATATGTTCCCTGCTTCTCCCAAAGGCATCAAGATGTGATGAATTTACTCATAAATTATTCCAGCTTTCGAGGTGCATTCCATCCTGTCAACAGTGTGTGTTCAAGAGTTTCCTGGGTGTCCACTCCCAAATTGACATATAGTCAGCTCAACATAATGTCACTGTCACAGGTGAACTCTGCTGTGTCTCAGGGAAGGCATGGAAAGGTCATCATTCCCTCCTGAGAAGCAAACATGACCTTGACCCCTACACCTGACAAGGGAGGTAACTTCCTGAGCTTTGCAGTGATCCAAGAAGTAGTAACCGAAAAGAATGTATTGGGCCTCCCTGGTGGTGCAGGGGCTAAAGTCTCAGCGCTATCAAGCTATCACCAGCCACTGCAGCACAGCACGAGTTGGGTCCCCAGCCAGGGAGTTGACCCACATGGCACAGCAGACCTCTCCTATTTTGCCTGCTTTGTTATTTTGGAGCTCTAGCCAGAAGCAGTGAATGTCAGATCTTTCTTAAACTTGACCTGAGTATTTCAAGCCAAGTGGCTGGAGACTGGTAAATCTGATTCCAAGAGGCGTACGGATGCCCAGGGCCAGTGCTCCAACCACATAATTACCTGGCACGAGAGAATTTTCTAATGGTGTCTCATTAGGTATTAATGACATGAAATGATCACTGTTAAAGGGATCTTTTTGTCAAGGGGATATAAACAAGAGTCATTTAACGCCAAGATGACACGGTAACACATTAAAATTGCATCTTCATAGTTTAGTGTGTAGTGAATTCAAGTGAAAGAAATCTTCACGTAATGGCCTGTGTATAAATGACAAGCAGATTCAGCATTGTCTTATGAGAAGTCTGCTTTTAAAACTTCTGTTGACAGACTGCACTTTTTATAAAGGTATTTATTGGCTCTTTGACACCAGTTGGGAACAAATCCCTTGCTCTGTGACTTACTGAATAGCAGGAATGTAAAACTCAGCTAGGCAGCGTTGCAGGGTTGAATTGTTTGGTGTTAAGCAGAACCTGAGCAATGTCAATGGCTGGAGGCAGGTAGTTCTTGAGTGCCAAGTGAGATCTATCTACATCTAATTTGCAAAATGTTTAAGTGTGCTGAACAAATTTTGCTACTTCAAATAAATGTAGCTACTGTTGCTGAATTTGTACAGCTAGAGGTGATTAAGAAAGCAAAATTCCTAGTATAAATAAATCCAATGTTCACTAATTGCTGGATAAAGCACTACCAATGTGAGCCAAGTATCCAAGCTTATAAATGCTTGTAAAAATACCCCCTTGTTCTAATTAAGGGGACATAGGAATCGCCCGATTTAATTAATCAAGCTTTTTGCAAAAAGCAATACGAACAGGGCTCTGACATATGCATACAGTAGGTCATCAAAGTCTAGTTACTGGAAAACTGTAACTTGAAGCAAAATGACATACAGATAATGGAAGCAGGTCCTTGGATGTCATTTCGCTTAAGGTCAGCTGGCTTTTTCCCTTATCATCACAAAATGTTATCCTGAGGACCCGCTGCAAAAGGCAGTGGTGACTGGATGATAGAGACCAACATCTTTTAACTGAAAATGTGACCTCACTTTTCTCAACCTCTCAACAGCACAACTAGAACAACATGGGCATAACTAAGCGTTTCTCATGGAATTGTCCTCTTCCCTCATTCTCAGGTGAAGTAACTGAGGCAGAACAGTCTCAACGGCTTTGTTTCTAGATTCTAACAATGTGAGACTCACAAAAATGTGTATTTCTAAACAGATGGAGGATGATTAAAAAGCAAGGTCTTTCCTGCAGGTTCTGCCAAGTCCTGGGGTTTTCCATTCTACTGTGAGGTGCAGCCCCCTTGAACATGTGGTTCTTCCTTCCGAGAGGCCCGAGGGTGCGAGAACAAGGCAGTGGGGCCAGCCATGAATACCTTGTTTGTGTGTGTGCTGCAGGCTGCGGTCAGCAGCATGTGAATCAGGAAACCAGCAGAGATGCATCTGTTCTGCCCAAGGAACATCAGAAGAAACTGGCTGAGAGTATGACGAGAAAGGACCTGAACAACTGACTTGTAGTGTGTCCTAGGGCTGACCACAATGTTAGAGTTGGGAGACACGGTTAGATCTGATCTATTCAAAAACAGATTTATTGAAAATTCAACCCCAGGGCTCCTAATTGTGTGTGTGTGTGTGTGTGTGTGTGTGTGTGTGTGTGTTTAGGTGCAAAACTTTGATCTAGGGATGGGCTTGTGCCTGGGAGTACAAGAACACCATTTGTTGGCTGGGGTAATCAAGGGCAATACAATCCTATTTCATTTGAATCTGAAGGCCGAGCCTGCTTCTGGTCAAGGATGGTTCAACCCACGATACACACACATCTACTTCTTGAGCCGTAGATCACTTTATTGCAAAAGTAGGATGGGAAAGGAAAAAAGCCACGCAAGGTTTCAGTAATTCAATAATTTATTCCTCTAAAAAAGTGTGTAAAAGTATATAGCTCTCATTCACAAGGTATATATGAATGACATTTAAAATGGAGGCCTTTTAGTATTGTTTCTTCTTATCAAAGTCTTTTAGTGTACTGTACCAGCGCTATACTGTAGTCTTTAAATGAACTTCACATATTCTTGTAGTCTTTCAAATTGTTTGCTATATATAAAAGAAGCTCACTGCAAAATGCTTGAAGGAAAAAGGAAACAAAAGAAATTCAGAACTTCCCAGAAATGTACAGCTTTTACATTTAAAAAAGGTTCTGAAATATACATACAAGCATGCTGGACAATCCCGCCCTCTCCCCTCCCCACTGCCCCTTTTTATTTCAAACATGGTAAGAGTTCTGATTTCTGCAGAATTTCCAAAATTAAAAATAAAAAAAAAAAAATAACTTCTCACTCTGTAGCAAATCCAGGGCTTGTACATTTCAGATTAATTCAGTAAAAAACTCACAAGTAAAATAATGCATATTTAAAGGGAAATATTATACAGACTTTTTTCACACAGAAGTACATAATAAGATTTTTTAAAATCTATTGCCATTCATTTATTTTTGCACAAAAACGTATAAATATGTCACCAGCTTTTCTTAACTTAAAAAACTTAAATAAAAGACACCAGATGAAAACTACCCTTTGCTGCCTTTTTTTTTTTTTTTAATTTTTGTAGGGGTTTTTTGTTTTTTGTGGTTTTTTTCTTTTTTTGCTTAGAATTGGGTCTCTAGGGAAGAAAAGCCCCTGCATTAAAAACAGCCCATTTAAAAAAAAATTCAAAGTTCTGATGAATTCTGGGAAAAAAAAGCAACCCCAAAGTGGTAAAAGATTACAAATATCTACTTTACAATTTGTCTTCTCACCAAGATAATTTTATACAAGTTTACAATCTTCATCATCTTATGCTCTTCAAAAGGCCTTGAGAATTTTTTCCTTTCTGATTAAGAAAAAATAGCACTGCAATATTTTTAAAGTCAATTTTACACTGTACACATTAGATACAAATGGTTGATATATCAGATTTGTTTAACCTATACATTTCGAAAGTCAACCCCCCACCCCTTCAACTGGTGGTACAGAGAACAAAATTATCCATTTACAAGTTATTTCTCTGTTTTCACATTCCCACCACACAACTTTTTTTAATATAATGTTTTAAACGTTAGATTATTTCAAGAAAAATACTTTTACAAAATCATACCAGTTATTACATTTTTCTTTTTTTTTCTTTTTTTTTTCTTTTTTTTTGTTAATAACCAGGATATGGAAGTCTCTTGGAAGAACTTTTAAAATTTGCATGATTCTCTCCACAGACTAGAGCTCACCAGCCTGCCCAGAGCGCCTCCCAGGAGGCGAGCCTGCCCGGCGCCAACCCCCCAGCACAGGAGGGTTAGCAACCGGGTCTTAGAGACAACCCTCGAGGCCTGGAATGAGGAGTCTTAAAATACTTCAGTTAGCCATTAATGCTTTAAAAAGGCATATTTTAAAAAAGTCCCACCACAAAGGCTCAACTTCAAGTACTAATTTAATGGTTAAGTTGTAATATTTCTTTGAAATAATATTCCTATGGTTCCAGAAAAAATTCACCATATTTATAACTGGTTTTATGATCAAACACTTTCGATTGTGATATGTACATGAGTCGCTTTTGATCTGAGAGGAGAGACCTGGCTTTCGATAAGAATTCACTAGAAAATATATTTCCATTGTGACTATATAAAACTGATGAAGGAACTTGCCTCCATGGCTCTGGGTTGAGCGTGACTGCCTCCTGGATATAAAAATGTGATCCTTCACGCGACGCTGGCCACTTTTAATAAGGAACATGGCAGAATGTCCACCCAGTTTGTTCTGAACAAAACCTGCTGCTGGGTGGTTTTGAAGATAGTACATTTTAGGCATGATCTCCCCAGTCTGCTTTTACTCTTTTTCCGGCTTCTAGGACAGAGGTATGTAGTCAAAGAATCCTATGGTGGATCTGAGTTGGGTTTTAGCTACTGTACCTGGTCCTCGCGAATTAAAAAATGAAAAGAAAGTCACACAAACTATATGACAAAACAATTTAAAATAAATAAACAAAACAAAGATGTCTCCAGACCTTTTATCTACACACAGGTATGAAGTCAACCAAAGCACTCATGCCAACCTAGATGGGGGCACTAGGGAGACGGAAACCCCACTGTGAAATCATGTACTTGAGCTGGTTCTTATTTTTAAAAAGTCTCAGATTATGGAGTTCGGGTAACCCACAGGCCATACACCAACAGCTAGAGGATTTCATCCAAAGGGCTAAAGTGCCCTGATTTTTAAACAGAGACTGAAAACAGACTCTTGTGCAAAAGGATACCATCTCTTCTGTTTCCCTCTTAAAAACCAACGACAACAAAACGTCCTGTGGACCAGTGGTTTGGGGTTGCACACACCTTAACCCTGGCTGAAAGTCACTGCTTATGGAAGTTTCCAGGTCCATGAGAGAAGTGTCAATGAGTCACTCTGGTAATGAACACTGCAGAAATGACATGTGCCTGCTGAGAAATCGTCACAGTGCAGGACTGTGGAGAGTGGTCTCGAGAAGAGGATGTGGGGTATCTGCAGAGTGTAGCAGTTCCTTGGGTTGAGGTTGCGGAAAGAAGGAATGAGCCAGAGAGAACAAGTGCTTTTCCAATTAAAGTATATTCATGATGGCATTGTACAACTGCGTGAGCACCACAAAGTGGACGGGAAGGCAGGAGGTTCGGTCCTGGGTGGCCGGGTTGCACGTGAGCCAGGACAGGGCGTTGTACTGCTCCAACACGAACCTGCCGGAGAGAACGCACAGGTGAGGCACCAGCGACACAGAGGAGGCTGCGCTAAGCCAGCAGGAAGGTGGCCTGGGGTGACTCCTTAAGTGGCCGCAGGCTCCTTCCTGTAGTTCTCATCTCACACCCCCTTCTTTCGAGACCAGTAGTGCAGCCACCAACACAGCCTCCACCACATGGAGAAGCCCCCATGCTGTTAAGTGGAAAACTGACACTGGATTTCAAAGGCACAGTTTTAAAAAGTCTATCAAATAGCTCAAGTATTTTCACACTGGTTATTGTTAAAATATTAATTTTGATCATGTTGAGTCAAACACAATGTAATGCTGAAATTAACTTCACTGACTTCTTTTTACTATTTAACGTGGCTGCTAGAGCATTTTTAGTTGGCTACGTGGTCCACATCTCTGTTACAGGCAGCTGCTCTGGGGCTCTCTAAGCCAAATCCCGTGGATCAGGTTCTTGCTTAACTGTATCTTCCAAATCATTTAAGAATCAGAACATTAGGAAAAGCTTGTATGTTTTCTCAAGGTACATGAAGAATGTTTATGGCCTGCTGAAGTGCAAGAGAATTCGTATACACTGTGGGAGGTATTTCCCAACTGTGGAATTTATGTTCCAGTTAATTTTATTTATATAATCTGTGTTGGGGAGGGTAAAAAAAATTTTCAAAGCCAAGCGCTTTAAGTTCCAGGCTGTCTTCTAATATCCCCTCCCCCGCCCCCCCGCCTCCCCCACCCTGGGCCAATCCTGATCTATTTTCATCTCCATGAAACGCCTCCACTAAAAGGAGGCCCCGTCAGTCACACTTGCCTGTGACTGTCTAATTCAGCAGAGTGTGCTGCGCTGTCTGTCCTGTGCACATTCAGGACTGCAGTCTCACTGGTTAACCAGACAATCCTGCTCTGCACAAAAAGAGCATCTTTTCTATGAATATAACATTTTAATTAAAATATCCTGGAAACACCAGGGTAAAGGAATTGACTTTCAAACTGTACTGTCATATCACCTAAGTTAGAATCTACCTTAAAACATCAGATGTGGTTTTGGAGTCAAGAGGATGTGGAACCCGCTGAGAATTCCTGGCAGGGAGGAGTTCGTCCGTCTGTGCTACAGAAATGTGGTGATGCAATGAAGCCTGGTGAAAGAACAAAGATGGAGTCACCTTCCCAGGCCCATACTGCCAGAAGCAAATGCCCTCTGCAGCCCTGAGAAGCCAGGGTTTCTATTACGTCTATGAATTTTGAGTTGGTCAATAACCCCAATATGATCCCAAATAACTCCACCTCCTAGAATTGAAAAAAAAAAGGTTAGTTTTGAAAATGCAAACATTGCACAAATGATTAAATAATGTTCCTCTTAAGATCTGAATCTGAAGAAGGCTCACAGTATGGATAGGGCTGATGGTATTCTTGTGGGGTTCTTCTATCCAGACTTCTTATCAATTGATAGTTCAATTAGGTTTAGATTCTTTTTGGTTGAGGGGGATTAGGGGGCAGGGTCACATGAGAATAACTGGTTCTGTGTCCTTATTGCATCCCGTCAAAAGGCACCTAATGCCTACTGTCCCACGTGAGGTAACATAATTGACCAGCAGACCCAATAGGTATATGTGCCATCATATAGTGTCCCATCATTTTTCACCTAATGGTTTTAGTATGTTATTAAATAACCAAGAAATCTAATATGTGAAGGTGAGACAATATATATGCTTGATTCTTTATTTTGCAATTTTCAGATTCATGAGTTGCTGCTTCAAAAAGTAACTGATAAATGCCTTGTTTTTTAGCACAAATATGAACCCATATTTATTTCAATCTATTGCTACCACTGTCCTTTGATAACCCATGGGAAACCATCCAGGCTGATTCCTGGTCCTTTGATAGAACTCTGTTTTTTCTGAATGACAGACAGCATTTAGGAACTACAACACTTAGTGTCCATGACAGTGTTTATTGCTTCTGAGCTGTCATTTCTCCTAAGGCTTTTGCAGCAGACAGAACTAAAAGAAGAATGTACTTTTTTAGACAGGCAAAAATAAATTTAGGTTTATACTGATAATTCTGACTCAAAATAAAGATTACGTGGATTTTTATGTAACTTCTTTTACTTCATAACCTGTTGAAGTCATTTGGAAAAGAAAATTGCTTCAATTATTTTTGGTTTTAACCATTCAGGGTCTGTGTGTGTGCTTGCGTGCATGCGTGTGTCTTACAGATTACTCCACGTGAATCTATTCACCAAGTGGCTATATAGAAACACTCCTCATTGTGTATAGCGAGTGGCGCTCTGCCGTATGAACGTGTTCTAGTTCACTCAACCAGTGCCTTACTGGTGAACATTTAGGTTGTTTCTTAATCTTTTACATTTGTCACTTATTGTTTTTGCTGAAGTTCCTTTGAATAGATTTCTAGAGGTGGGACTGCTGTACAAAAAGGAAATCTGTAGGGCTTGATTGCATGGCTTTCCCACTGGCACCTGGGCCTTCTCCCCACACCCCTGCCAAAAGAGCATGATGTCAAACCTTTCACTTCATTTGCCAATCTATGGGTAAGAAATGGATTTCATTCTAGGTTCTTTCACCTAGACTGGAAGTGTGAGATCTTTGTTTTAAATGTGTCATTTGGATTGAAAGTTTCCAGGAAACACAGAGGAAGAAGCAAGTGTAAGTGTAAAACTTTGCAGCTAGCCCTTACCCTATTCTAGTGAAGAGCACTGTAGCAGGGGGGGAGAGGACATTAGCTGTCACCACCTCCACCAGGCTTACTCCATCGATGGCAACGCCATCTGCACGTGGAGAAAGACCATCACATAGAGTAGCGCGCCCACCTTAGATGTAAACCCATTGGGCTCCACAAAGTCTCCTCCTTGCATTAAATGATTCATTTCATTATGACATGGCTTGGGGTTCTGCTCCTAAATTCTACTTTCCATCTGCAACTGTAATTCAAATACCCTCTGACTATAAGTATGTGTGAGAGAAACAGGTAACACGATATTACAGTGACTAAGATAGAACTTTCCAATCAAAATTGAACTTAAGCAAAAGATACCCATCCCCCAAACTTCAAACCAACCTTTAGGAAGAGGGGGCACTGGTTCTGAGCCTGGGGACATGATGACCAAAACCACTGGGGGAGATTCTCAGCTTTGGCAGTTGATACAAAATACCCAAGGGCCAGAGGCTGCTGCTTCAGCTCCTCAGGTGCTTCTCTGGAAAGAAGACGCTCTCCTTGGCTCTGAAAAACAAAGTCCCAAAAGCATGATTAGCACTAATCAACAAATAAAGGATTAAAAAATCAACTTCTTAGCAATTCACCCTGCACTCTGTATTGACTAATCTCTTTCTGGCAGCATCTTATTAAAAAACGGCAGTTAACCAAGAAAGGTCAACAGGAGAGCACTTCTTAGCTGCACGCACAGATCTCTGACAAATACTATGGCTTAGGCAGAAGGTACTAGCAAAACTAACATCAGTTAAGTGAATACAGATATATTTGCACTTGTTTCTTTTCTGTAAAATGTATAATCTCTTCCGGGGCTTACTGGGTAACAGACTAAAATGGCAAGAGTGGAGTCTTTGAAGGCACCACCACACTCGCGTGCTCCTTCACCAGCAACTCACCAAAAATACAAGGGCACACTTGAGCGCCTACTGCCAAGCACTGAGCAGGAGAGTCCCTCACCAGCACCGACACTGACGTCCAGCAGCGCGAGCTCTGTTTGTGAAGAGGCCTCGTTTTCATGTGCAGTGACCCCCTTAAATAAGGATGCCTGTAAGAGTCTTACTATGTGTTTCTGAAACTGACATCTTCCTCATCTTTAGCTAATTCAGGAGTTGAAAATGTATATAAAAAGTATCCATTTATTTGCAAAAACTTTTTGTTCTAAAGAAAAAATAATCCTCAATTATTACGTCAAGTTGCATTAATTCTTAAGTTGGCTAAAAAACAAAAATTTAGTACAATGTTGAGCAAAATCTTTTTCCTGTTGTAATGTTTTAATTGGATATCAAAGGGTGTTTAATGATTCAGAAAGAGGAAATACTGACAGCCTCTCAGGGGTCACCTGGTTGCAGGTGCTCAGGATTGAAAAAGGCCACCTGGCTAGCTTCAGAACAGTGCTGTAAACTGGGACATTCAATTAAAGACTTTAGCGCCTGAGGTTCCAACAAAGGGGAAAACAGCATACTTCTGTTTCTTACAAAACTAACGTTGCACTTCAATTACCAACTCTTTGTTAATGAATAAACTGAATTACAATTACTGGCACTGGAAGTAGTTGCTACTACTTCCACTTCACAGGTAACGAAGATCACTACGGCTGAGGATAACTATGGGTAGCTAAGGCTGAGGAAGGTAAAATATAAGTTTGTCTAAGGTCACAAAGTTAGTAAGCTCTAATTCAGAGCTGTAGTTACCACATTTTAGGGCGTGCATTCTGAGTTGTTATGCTAAGTGCTTCAAGAATTCACATTAATCCTATATTAAAACTATTCAAAATGTAAAATTTGTGTTCTTGACTCCTAGCATGACAATCTCCATTGAACTAGTAAGCTGTCATTAGCTGGCAAGTGAACACGGAGGTAAAAACAACATTTAAAAGCACTTCCTTCAGTAGGGAGCTGTGGGGAGAGTGACATGAGGCAGTCTGCGGAGCTGTCCTGCCTTGGTCTCAGCTGTTCTGTGACTAAGTTTAGACCTTCTTTCCCTTGGTGGGTCTTCAGTGAACTCTGGGCTGACAACTTAAGTCCCAGGTGACAGAAACCCAAGACCGGGAAGTGCAGCTCTGTGCCTGAGTGTGAGCAGGGTACTTACACTCATGCAGTTTATGGTAGTAAGACATACTTATCTTTGCGTGCCTTACCCCCCACATCTCATGACATTTTAAATAAAAAGGACAATGCAGTGGTAAGTCATGAATCAGCTAGCTTTTGAAAAAGGTTAACACACACTATGGCAGAATGTTTAACTCTTCAATCTCGTGTTAATCTACCTCCCACGTCCGTGAGATATTTAAGAGGAAACTAATTGTAAACTCTGATTTTTCCCCTAATACTCTGGCATTAAGCCTGGACATTGCTCCAAAATCGGACTCCAGGGGGCTCTCCCCATTCCTATAGGCGGCTGCAGAAAAGACCAGGACCACAGAAGTAAAGGCATCATGACGTAAAGCAAAAACAGTCAGGCTCCTTTCAGAATAATTAACCATCAACAACATGTTCTTCGATTAACACAGCTTTACTGCATGTTAAACGACTGTTGAACTAGCCTATGAAAAATCATATTTTGGCCAAAAATAAAAAATAACTGGGAAGCAGCAGAGAACCAAAATTAATTTTGGCTAAGGACGCGATCATTGTACAAAACTGTTGTAGTTGTAATCAGATGTTATTCTGATAAAATGTATTTATCAAGAATAATAATACATTTCTTTGGAATTCTTGTCTTTGAGTCACTTTCCCACTTTTTATTCATATGCACCAGGAACCAAGACCAGCAAGAAGGTGTACGTGGTAGAAACGATCACACTGAGTCTCAGAGGATTGAGTTCCTGTTGCACACGGTCCTTACCCGACTGTGCTGGAAGTGAGAGCCCACGCCAATTCCAGGAGAGCATGGGGAGGGGACTGGGGAGGAGTTGGGAGAGGAATGGAGGTTCCCAGTCATCAATATGCCAATATCATTGTCCATATCATCTGGGAATGGAAGGTCAACAAACATGTCATCTAGAAGGGAGAGGGAAAAAGCACAGAGTCAGAAAAATAATCTATATCCCAAACTTACCCAATATCCTTTTTTGTTGGCCCGTGACTGTTACAGACACATGTTGTTAACAGCTCAGTAAGATTTAATGTGTGCCTACTGAGTTCAAAGTGCTGCAAATTATTCTTTCATTTTGTATTCTCTCCAGTGATCTCCTAAAATGAGGTATTAACAAAATGGAGAAATAAAGAACATAAAACTCCACTCTGAACAGCCTCCAAAGGCATGTGAAAAGATGGCAAACAGTCAAAGAAGTAATTTAATTATTAAGCAAAGTTAAAAGTGACACCACACAAGAAAACAGGTTCTATCTATGCATCTAATTAGCATCTAAAATACTGGAGGTTGAATTAATGCATGTTAATAGGTGTGAACTTGCCCTGAAACTAGAGGCCCTCGCCCAAAAACAGATCAAAGTATAATGTTTCATGAAGAAATCTTCTGCCACAGAATAAAACTAAGGTACACTCACAGCAAAAAATTTGGCAAGTATAAAAGGGGAAAACCATCACCCATAACCCATCTACCATCACCATTTTTGTTATGGTCGTTTCTTTTTCTCCTATTTGTTATTCCACTGTGATCATACCATATATATTACACATACGCACACACACTCATATTCACACACAATACTATACAGAGATACATACAGTATGTTGACCTTTTACCCCTCCCTTTCAACAGGGGTAAATTCTGGTAGTTAAAAATTCTTCAAAAAGAAAAAAAAATAATATATGCGTACTGCTGCCTAACACTGAGCATTTTACAGTTTATAAAGTAAGTCATTTCTTAAAATTCACCTTAACACATAATCAAACCCCAAAAATCCATTAAGAATAATCAAATCAGGAGCTGTAAATAAGAAGTTGCTTTATAGCAAATTGGATTCTCAGTGGTTAGCTACAGACAGGTATTGTCCTCATGTTGCCTAGTAGTTAGCCTTCACACATTTCAAATCAGATCAATAAGTATTTATTGAAAGAGTGACAACCATGTGAAGGACATGACTGAGCAGTTATTTTTTTTGTTTTAATGAAAAACAGGAGAAAGTTAATTATCCAAGAGAGTAAAGTATTTACTGGGTCTTGGTAATTATGCACACAAATTACATCTTCTAAACCAAAAGTTTCTCAAACCTTCAATCCCTTCTTCATTACATTGTTCATTACACCACAGGGAAACCTGAGCAGCCTGATGCCACTCTCCAGCTGCACGACTTGTTGAAGAAGCTGATCGCTATCACACAGGGTCTCCCACTCACCATTGTTGGGGCTAAACCCATCTTCATTGGGGTAGTTGGCTGGAGCCACCTGGATTGTTGATGATGTCGGGAACACCAAGATGTGTGTACAAGAAGCATCTTGCGGGGTGTTAAGCTGAGATGACTGCATGTTCAGTGCAGTACTTCGGCCAAAAACAGAGCCCATTGTGACAGCATCTTAAGAAAGCAAACAAACAAAAGCCTTGTATCAAATTCCTTTGTGCAGAGTGAGTAACTCCAGGAAACAAGTTTTATGAGGACCTGAGCTGGGGTGATAGGAACCTGACATAAATGCCATTCGTGATGGAGACACATTTAAATTTGAGCCCAAGTGCTTCAATGCTCTTCGAAGAAACTGACTCCAAGCATATAGCTCATATAGCTATGATAACCCAAGCCTCATTTCACACTGGGAAGGTAAAGATAAAATTGGACTGAGTCCACCAAGTAAGTTTTAATTGTCTATATAGGAAATATTTTTTAAAATAAACCTCCCACTTGCTTTGCTCCTATGCTTGGAACTAGTATTTATTGAGCGCTTGCTGCATGCCACATTGCATGCTGAACTCTATTCGTGTTGCCCCATTCAACCATCACAACCATTTCAAGATAGGAACTTTTATTCCCATTTCATGATGATGACAGATGGACAAAGAAGTTATGTCATTTCCACAGGTGGCCCAGCAACAACTAACCTAAAGTTCAGGGGGCAGGCCAATACAGGACATCAGTCTCTCACTGGACTGATGACAAGTGACCTCCTTCTCATATCACGACGTTACCGACTTTTACAGGGAGTGAGTGGACAAAGGAATATCTGGATAGCACAGAGTTAAAAAGTGTAAAATTGCTTAGTTACAGTATTATAAAACAGCTTAGTTGTCAATGTTTTTAAAATACTGTGGTCATGACATTTTGGCTATCCACAGACTGGCATATGCCAGTCGGGCACTATGCTAAATGCTGTACCCGCCCCCAGCTTCACCGTTCATCCTCAAATATCCGAGAGACTCTAAATCCCCTCTTGGGGATACTTAGAGATTCTGTCTTCGGAAAGACATTCAAATATGCATCATTCTTGTCTTGACCTTAGCTGTTTTTGGAGGGTGCTCTTTATGCTCTAACATCAAGTTGAGTTCAGGCAACAGTAGCTTGCCAAGAGCTCTCATCACATCTGGAACTTACATTGTCTCCCATGTGATGGTCAACAACGATAATGCGATCACAAACTGCTCCCTTTGGGGAAGACCAAACGATTTCCATTTTTGAACCCTAAGCACAATCTTCTCTTATATAGTATCAAAGATATTTCACATGTGCCCTCCTGTATACTTAAGTTTGAACGGACTGAACTGATATGAACCTAATTAATGAAACTGTCAAGTAGAGATTTACCTGGCATCACTACAAAGGACCCTTGGGGCTCCATGGCAACCAGGCAGGCACTAAGGATAGAAGGAGAGTCTGCGGCAGAGATTCCACACATCCGGCACACGTCCTTGAGCCGTTTGCTGATTGTCTGTAGTGAACATTCTCCAAGGAGGATACTCCAATCTAAAATCAAACAGCACAGTCAAACACATTCTTTAGAAATTCACACTGATATGAGGTTTGAGCATTTTACTACTTTTGTCTTGTAATTGAATTTCCTTGATTGGCCACTGAAGGGAATGTGGCTTTACACAAGTTCTCCTCCTTGTGACAAAGAGAGTGTTACTTGACCTCTGTTACACTTCACGAGCAGAAAAACACAGAGGCCTACTATCCTGCAGACTGCAGGCATGTCTGAGGTGGCCTGTGGGAATCTAGCACACACCCAGGTACGTCGAGACATGCGACAGCTTGTGGGTGATGATGCGCCAGCGGGAGCTGTGCTGTCTTCCTCCTCCTTCGCTGTCTCCTCCTCCAGGTCTGAGACTTTCAGTGCCCTCAGAAGCATTTTTCTCTAGTTCAGTGCACATTTAGGGGGCAAACCTGTTTGTTTTACAGCTGCAGGTGGGTTATTTCTGTGAAAGGGAAGCAGCGGCAGAAACAAAAGGGGTCCTTTCTTAGCGAGCCCCAAAGAATTGATAAACAATGGGTGTGAGTAAAGAGCTCCAAATGATGCCACATTAATTGCTCAGACTAAAAAGTTGGCACTAATTTCTTTCTAATGGCTGTTTACTGCCTCCAAACAAAAGCACTACGTCTACTCAGAGACCTGCTGAGGTCACGTGACTCTGGGAACTGGAAGGCACTTGGCCCCCTCCTGGCCTCCCTGACACCCGAGGCAGCATGCCATGTTCCCGCACAGCATCCTGCGGTCACAGGACATCCCCTGATGAAATGCCACCTACTCCACACATTTCTTTCAAACATGTTCTCCCCTGGGAGAGCAGGTGAAAGGAAAAATTGCTTCATACTCCACACAAACCTCAATCTGAAGCGACTAAAGTAAAAGTGGCCAGGAACATGAAGACCCTTTAGAATTATTTCTAAAAGCCATAGAAAAAGAGGTGTGACCTCTGAGTTTAAAAACAGATAAAAAGGAAAGAGTAATATGAGATTTTATCACAAACAATCTGGTGATAAGGAAGAAAAATTCACAAAGTTGACTCTAAGATCTATGGACTCACAGTTGATACTGAACCACAGAAACGCAATGTGGTGCAAACCTCAGATCCCCAAAGGGAGGGACCATACATTAGTAAACAGATCTGCACACCAGGCCCTTCTCGGTATTTTTATTCCTCTAAAGTCCATTTTCTTTACATCTTTAATGGTGTCCTCTAGTCATACATTCCTCTCCTCTAAGAGGTAAGAAGAGTGTGCCCCTTTCAGAAATTGTACAAGAGAAGGCACTGGCCTAATTTTCCAAAACACCAAGTGATTAGGCTACATTTTTATTCCCCTTTGTTATTTCTATTACATTCACCTCTTCCCAAAGGTTAAGAACAGCTCAAAGTCTCTAAGAAGTAAGTGTCACTAAAAGGCACTCTGACAGAATAAAATGATGAATCCCTTAATGTATTAGACTCTGGGCTACTAATACAAGATTCATTGAAGTGATATACTTTAAAAATGAAAAGAGTAATATTTTCTACCCATCTACAGTATACCTTATTACTAAAAGTTTCTCTGTATAATAGATTCTGAAGAAAGCACTTATTTAATACATGCCATATAGTATTTGTATAAATAGTCATTAAACCCTAAATGCTAACTCAATCAGGTGCTTGCTACAATATAAGTTATATCTGTTTCAGGAATTGTATTTCAGGGGTTCCAAAAATACCTGGTAAGAATTTCATATAGAGGAATAATATATATACTGTACTACAGAGGTCAGCCAACTGGTCAGCAAGCCAAAGCCTGCATGCCACCTGTTTTTGTAACTGAAATGTTATTCGAACAGTCACATCCATTTTCCTAAGTATTGTCTAAGGCTACCTTGACATTACAATGGCAGAGGTGAATAGTTGTAACAGTGACCATCTGGCCTGCAAAGTTGAAAATATTTACTATCTGGCTGTTCCAAAGAGAGTTTGCTGACTTTGCATGAATATACTTAGAATGCACAAAAACCAACAAGCTAATCTGTGACATTCGCCTTGAGTTTACACAGAACTTAGGGGAAAAACTCCCATGTATATGCATATACTGAACTTTTTATAAATGTCATTAACTAATAAGGCTTAAAAAAAGATCTAGGGACCTCCCTGGTGGTGTAGGGGTTAAAGTTTCAGCCCTATCAAGCTATTACCACCCAATGTTGCATGGAGCTGACCCACATGGCGCAGCAGACCTCTCCTATTTTGCCTGCTGCTCCCCTCAGCAGTGTATTTCAGTAGATCCACGTGTTCTGCTCCCCACTCTGTCTCTAATAAATCCTCTCACCCCCAGCACTTCTGGCCTACACCCCAGTTCTTATATGCATAAATAAATAAATATTTTTTAAAAAAAGGTCTTGGCATGTCCCCAGTGCTCCTGTATAACTATCCAGGAATTACAGCAGAACAGTAAATGAGTAGGACTCCATGTCAAAGAAGGCAGTTGTAGGTGGTCAGCTGTGTTACTGTTACAGTTACAGGGTTCTGTGACTATTATATTTATGATATAATATTTATATGTATGTACATATATAATTTATGACAAGGCAGATATTAGGCAATTTAACCTTTAAAAAATATGTTGTCAGTTTCCAAACTGAGTACTAGACAGGATCAATGTGGAATTTGCAGGATTATCTTGCTATTGTGCCACTAAAACAGAACAAAGAAATAAAAAACTCATCACCATCAGCCACCCTAAATAAAAAGAAACAAACGAAGGAAAAAATGAATCTGAAGGATGATCTCATTCAAATAATTAGAAATCCTAATTTACTGAGTACCACTTTTTTATTAATAAAACATTATTTTTCTGCTTTCTATAATAGGGTCTGATTAAGAACTTGGGGAAATAGTTTTGTTGTTAATGAAAAGTTTAAAAACCACTGGTTTATGCTATATGTGAAAGAACCAGAAAACATCTTTTTCTTGCTACCAACACTGTAGTCTTTCCATTAGCATAGCACCTCCCCCACCCCCTGTACACACCACTCCGGGAATGGCTCACCCTTAAGCTCCCCGTGGCCAAGACGCCCAAGGCGTCCAATCACAACTCTCCAGGGCAGAGATGTCATTTGGACAATACCTATGCACCATTCCCATAACTTCTGTAGTCCAATTTTGCGTGCAGATACTTTACTCCTCCGTGATCTAGACAAAGAAATTGGAGGAAAGAATTCCCAAATGAATCAAAGCGATCACTTTGTAAGACAAAACCAAGAAAATGCCTAAGAATCCACCCACCCACAGCCACTGCAGTTAGACAGGAAAATTAGACTTGTATATGAGGACAGTCATGACATCAGTTTACATAGACCATAAACACCAAGGCTCCTCACCTGTTTGGTAAAGCAATATTTACAATACAAGTCTCTAATAATTCCCCATGGAGGTCAGTACAGGAAGCCAAAAGCCAGCGCTGGTCATGAGATAGACAGTAGCCCACAAAGAGTACATTGTATTTCTGACTTGCTTCACCAAAGGTCTCTCCCAGCTCTGTCTGCTTATCTTTGATTGGCGCCAATATGAAAGGAGGGGAGTAAAGCTGGATTGGGCTGGGCCTCTGAAATCAAAATCAGTTAATTTATCAACAAAAAGCCACTCAACCCAATGTTTACAACAAAACCCAGAACAGCACTGAGTAAAACCAACAAAGTAATGACAGTAGGTTGCCCTTACCCACCCCCATCCAGTTCAGTATCATATATATAAACAGTAATGCTAACAGGTAACAAAAAGATTTCTTAAATGATTTAAGCTAGGGAACCTAATCAAGCCAATACTTCCTTACTAAAATGACAACAAGATACCACATACACCCACCAGAATGTCTGAAAGAAAAGACAGAAAAAACCAAGTATTGGTGAGAATTTGAAGCAACTATTAACTATTTTTATACAACGTTGGTGATACAAACCCTTTGCAAAAAAGTATTTGACAATGCATGCTAAGTATTAAATAAACTCTTTTTAAATGTGAAAATGTGCTTGAATGAGACTGCCACCATAGACAACTAGAATTCCTGGAAGCAGAAGCTTGGCTGTTTTGTTTGCCTTAGCACCTAATACAGCACCTGACACATAGTAAATATTCTTTTTCCAAACGAAAGTGCAATATTCTAGCTGCAGACTGAGGAAGAGACAGTATTTAGTACTTAACCATTCCCTCAATGCAAGAAGAAATTTATAAACCTCAGTAATTCTTCAAAACATCTGGTGCTTTTGTTTTTAGTAAAGTCAAATGATGTATTTCCTTCTTCTTGTTTCAATGCAAGTGGGAGAAAAGTGTATTTCTGGCATTTATTTTAATCTAATCCTCACTTACTCATGGTGTTCTGCCAGTATGTTATAATCTTCAAAGATCTTACATAATGCCTTAGGATCTTAAATAAGTCATTGGTCTTTACTCTCTATGAAAATGTAGAATACTACTAGCTGTCATTTTTAATTGTGATTTAAAAAAAAAAGCATAAGGAATGATTGCATTTGAACTGCAGAATGGACACAAGAGGTGAAGAACTGAAAGATTATATATATTAACAAAGGAAATAACAATTTCTGGGACAAAATAAGAAATAGAAACAATTCATTTTTTTAATTCTAGAAAAAGCTAATAAAGAAAACAGATGAACAATCGCAAGAATGAAAAATCCAAACACAACAGAATAAACTAAACTAAAACTGCCAAAGATAAACAAAGCCACAATAATGTATTATTGTATCATTTTGACCTCTAAGTTTTTACTTCAAAAAGACATAAGCATTTCATAGACTTTTACAGAAAAATTTATATTACTAACCAAGATCAGGTTTTGGTTATTTTTAGAAGTTATCTTAAGGTGAAGAGGCATTTGCTGGCTTTTATTAGTATATAATTTTTCATACAATAAAGTCATGGGAACTAATTTTTGCAGGCTTTAAAAATTCTAAACCTTGTGCTATGTATCTATCTTCAGGATAAGGTGATTAGTAAAATAAAGGAAGTGTAAAACTTTGTTTAAAATACTTTTGGATTTGGTGGCTTACAACTCCTGCAAGGTACATATCTGTGGGAAACAGATTTAAGAGGGATAGAAGCATTCGTTTATATACAGATGCACTGAGGCAAGGAGAAAGCAACTGCCTATAGGAGTATCAGAAAATGAGAGGGGGTTCCACAGAGTAAACACACAACTCTCTACCAGGAGAAAAGAGAGCTACAGGAGACTGAGGTACTAAGTTTAAGATGTAGGTAAGCTTCAAAAAAGAAAGAACAGAGTTAATTTAGAAAAGCTGAACATCTGTATGGTGACAGTGATAAGGGCATCTACTGCCTTAGGTGGTACATCAATAAGCAGCAAGAGTTTGCTTGCCCCTTTTTTCAAAAAACTTAAAAGCTCAGAAATATCTCCTCTACTTTAATGATTAAAGAAGGATCAACAAGCAACCAATTCTCTTGGCTTGTATTTCTGATATGCACAAACTCTCCTGGCTCACATCTTTGTAAAAGTATTCATTTTGTATTGCTGATATGCACAAACTCTCCTGGCTTAGATCTTTGTAAAAGTATTTATTTTGCAAATTTTTGCCCAGCTACTACCTACCTCCGGGTTCTTGAGGGTCATCTCAATGCTGGCAGCAGGCCCAAATCCTGTGAGGGATTTAATGTGAATCTGGGTAGGCAGAGGGCGCCTGCACTGGCAGTACACTGAAAATGCCATGGACTTCAAGTATTGAATGTAGAAAACTTGTTCATCCTTCATTGTCTGCAGCATGTACTGGCAAGGCACAATCTACAGACACAAATGCAAACCAAACTAGAAACTGAGATCAAACATGCTAACAAGAAAGAAAACGAAATGGCATGAATTCTTTACTTGAATTGGGGAGGAAACCAGGGAACTTTAGTTTTACAATACATCACACCATGAACACAATAATAAAATTCAGTCTTAACTCCTTCCATAAATACTAGATACATAAAATACTATGCTCCAAATGTACACCAGCAAGTTAAGAATAGGTGCCATTTTGTTGGTCAAGTTTCATTATCACTTAGAAATTACTACATTCTCATTTTAAGAGAAAATTCTCAATTTATTGTTCCTCTGGTCCCCAAATTTAAACTTGCATCTCTGCAATTACTGTCTAATCATTTGAGACACAAACTTTAATAAAATGATAGCTTCAACAACTTATTCAAGTAACTTTAATGCCAATCTTTTGAGTCTATAAGATGGTTTTAGTTTAAGTGACAGTAAAATAGAACTCAAAAACGCAAGACATCAATTTTTACCTATTAAATTATAAGATTTTTTTTAAAAATTACTAAACTGGGGCCTCCCTGGTGGCGCAAAGAGTTAAGACACAACCTATGAAGCTATCTGCAGCCACTGCAGCACAAGTTCAATCCCTGGCCGGCCAGCGAGCAACCCAAATGGCGCAGCAGACCTCTCCGGCCTCGCCCGCTGCTCCCCTCCGCAGTGTATTTCACTCAGTCTGCTTGTTCTGCTCCCCACTCTGTCTCTGGTGAATCCTCTCACCCCCCCCACACACCTCTGGCCTGTACCCCAGTTCTTGTATGCATAAATAAGTCAATCTTAAAAAAAAATTACTAAATTGCAGAGTTAGCAAGGGTGAGATGAAATGTACATGCTCATTCACAACAGAAAGAAATGTGACATGTATAATCTACTTGGTAATCTATATATCTATCTACAGATATATAGACAGATACATATCTATATCTAAGAATCACTTTAAGAAATGACTGAAATGTGAAAAAAGATTACAAATTTAAATGTTTACTATGACTTCAAAATAGTGAAAAAGTAGAAACAAATGAAATAGCTAACAGTTAATTGTGGAAAATATGCAGTCATTTAAAATGTTACCTGTGACAATGTTAAATAACAAGGAAGACTAGTGATGAATAATATTAAGTACAAAAAGACTAAAAATTATATCAAAGTCATGGTATCAACTATGTAAACAAGCAAGCATACAGTCAAAAAAGCCAGAAATATACCAAAATGGGTATGACAGCTGAGCCTAAAATGCAGTATTATGAATAGTTTTGCTTTTATGTTTTGGGGTACTTACAATTTTTTTAAAATCACAAACCTGTACTGACTTTGATAAAAACACCAAAAGTAAAAAACTTTCAGTTACCTGGAGAATGAAAGAATTTCTCATATGCTCAGGTAAATTATCCAGCATCTCTGTGTAGCAGCGCATCAAACTCAAGAGCCAAAAGTTTCCAGAAGTGGAGTCTTCCTCTGCAGTGTAAGTGAATGGGTCCACCATATAAATGACAACAGCTGGAGGATAGGCTTGGCTGTCTGCAGAATCTGGCTCCGTGGGGATTCCTATTCTCTCCCTTTCTGTAACACTGCAGGGAGAGTCACTTATGAGATGGACAGAAAAAATACAGATTACACAAAATAAATCAATTCTATAGCCCACTGATTCCCAGGGCAACAATTATAGATTAAATGAACATTAATATAGATCATATTACCAAAATGAAGGCAACCAAGCTGCAAGCACCAAGACAAGATAAATGAAAATGGCAATAATGGGATATCTTTCAAATTCCTCTTTTCCCCTGTAGTTAGAGTCTACAAAGATGTTTTATAATATTATTATGTTAGTAGTAATAACTTACCATTACTATTATAGGTATACATTATCCATATAATAACAGCTTACTAATAAGGTAGTAAGTTTAATAATAAGTTAAGCTTATGAGCTAGGTTATAAAAGCCCAAATTTCCTAACACCAAAGCTACGTATTAACAGTTGTTACTTTCTTCTGGGAAGAGAAAGAGAGCCCTTAACTCTACTGAGAGACTTGTAAGGTTCAGGGGTACAGAAGGAGAGTAGGTGAGGAGTTCAAGCTGAAGCCATGTGCCTCATTCAGTGAGTCACATACCTTTCTTGTCCATCCTGTGAGGGCTGAGAGGAGCTCTGCCCAGGCTCAGTGTCTCCAACACAGCCTATGTTGCCTTGTGTCCTATCTGCAGAACTGGCCCCAGTGCTGGGGTTCTGCCCTCCAACACTACCACTGAATCCTGAAGAAGAGGTAGTGTTTATCTGGTTTATAACGGGTGCAGAGGCAGACGACGAGACCAGTGGCACAGAGGAACCAGATGTGGAACTACTTGCAGCAGGGTTCGTAGAACTACCATTAGAGGTGGGATTAAATGCACTGCCAGCTGAGGGAGCTGCTGATCCTGAATTTGAAGCTAAAGGCCCAGCATTCCCAGGTGTAGCTTGTCCCTGTGCTGCTGCTGGTGGGGCCTGGTATTTAGGTGGTATCAATAGGCTGCTATCGAGCTGCAGAGTGGCTAAATAAGGTGCTGAAAGAGTACATGCAGAGAAGAGACATTAGTGATAGTCTGCAGTGTCTGACTGAACCAGAAATTTAGAAGGGTCACTTTTTAAACAATTATATTTTCAGGCTGCAATATGCTGATTCTGACACCCAAAATGCTATCTCCACACTTGGACACATGTTTATATATTCTGCGAACCTGAGAATGAAACAGGAATAACTTAATATACTGAAAGGACCTTTACTTGAAAAGGAAGAAAAATTAATCATTTGTAACATTTTTCCTTGTAGAATGACTCCATATGCCCTCATTGAAAACTGCAAGGCCATGATTCTATAGCCACCGTGGTTCATTGTGCTTCTATGTGCACTGGGCTTTACAAGCTTCAAAGATTCTCTCAGGGGATCTGGGTTAAAATTAAGCAGTTAATACCAAGTCATGCTGCTAAGTTTTCAAAATGTGGAGTAAATCAGATTATAAATTCCTTAGGCAACATTAAATTATTTTTAAAGCATCTATGGGCACATAAAAATTAGTATGTAACTATCTAGAATGTAAAAATTAAACCTTAAAAATAAATACAGTAATGGAACACTCACATCAACTGAGACAAAAGCAGCATAATGTTGCACCCCTAACAGCTGGGAGGAGGGGGGCATGAATGAAAAGTAAATTGCTATTTTACCTCTCAAATTCTACTTTGTCAAATCAATTCCCACTCACCTAGGTGATGTCGGCAAACTTGCGCATAAAGTTTCAGTCTAGAATGATTGTCATTCTCCTCGCTGCCCCACGGCTGGCTGAACCACTCACTCACAAGCTCATCAGTCAGCTTCTGCGCCACGGTCTTCCCCACACGCATGATCCCATCACGTAGCACTTTGCAGATGGGCTTGTGCTGCCCAAGCCTACACATCTGATCACACAAGAAAGGTCATTGCCGACCACAGGAACACTCCTTTATTCAACTCAGAGCACTAGGGGGAAGACGCTTCACCACACACATAGAAGAATCTCCCTGTTTCTCTGAGCATCACCAGGCACAACCAAGCTGACAATGTTATTGGTCTTTTAACTATCATGTACATGTCAGTTGTCACTCTCTCCAAGATCTAGAACAGGTGCCCTGAAGAAAAGAAATGTTTTTTCACCTCAGCCAATTCCTCCTGCACAAGAGACAGCGGAGCACCACCTGATTA
This sequence comes from Talpa occidentalis, assembly GCF_014898055.3. NCBI lineage: Eukaryota > Metazoa > Chordata > Mammalia > Eulipotyphla > Talpidae > Talpa > Talpa occidentalis. Next base: position 82,128,080 of record NW_023601433.1, on the reverse strand, counting down.
CTGGTAATCAACTAAGGAATTAACCGGACCTCTGCCTACTAAGGCTGACTGAGACATAGATCCACTAAAACCTCTTAAGTAATCCCTGCCCATAATGTTTTCCCATAAGATAACATTAAAATTTTATGGGCCATCTGTTCCACTGTAACAGACATTTGGAGATCACCAACAGCAGAGGTCACTGGAGCAGAGGGCATGCTGATCATTTTTTAAGAGTAAACTGTTTTGGCACAATGAATTCCTGTTGTGAGTCATAAAGACAAAACATTGGTGCTTAAAGACAGAGAATTAATAAAACTGCAAAAAGTAAGCTACTTCACCTGCTCACCAGCAGGACAGGCCATGTTATTAAGCCTTACTACTGCTAATGTACTGCAGGCTTACTGAGCCCTGACAGAATTCTCCAGTGTACACTCTTCTGTAGCAGGCATACATTACTGCCAAGTGAGCAATCCTAGAACAGTCATTAAGATCTGAGGAGATCTGGCGATCCCTTTATGTTCTGTAATTTAGTTGAAGGCTTATTTGAGAGAATGGCTGGGCTTTAAAATCGCTTAGATAAGTCTTCTATGTTAGGGTAATTATGAATTAATATTAAACATCCTTGGGCCAGGCACTATGTAGAAATTACTGTATCCAAAAGTTTCCTTCAGTGATTTAACTGATGCTGTTACCTCATACACTAGCATCTCCTTACTTTGTAACAACACCTAAGTTTACTTATATTCTGTTATAGAATGTTTTTGAAATTCAACTTGGCATTTTATTTAAGTAATACTTTTGTAACACTCACAATATGCCCATTACAGTTTTAAGTGCTTTACAGATATTAATTTCATTTAGTCTTGCCAAATACAAAGATCTTAGCAATACAAAACTGCCAAGTATTTAGTGTATATGTACTTTGGGGAAAGATATGCGACACTCTTCAAAGACAGACACGACTAGTATTTCAAAAGTAACAGGGGTTTTTATGCTAAATTTATAAAGTGATCTACCTGGTTTTTACATCATTATAGTTATTACATTATTAATCTGTATCAATTTTAGTATCAAGGTGAATATCATGTTAAATAAGAATAAGAAGATATGATTCATTACACTTCCGACTCATAATTTTTTAAGCTAAAAAATCTTCTATACTGTTTTCTTTTCATAAAGTTCATCTTCTGAACTGTCACTTTCCCCTGGAAAACAACATTTTTAAACTAAAACACATAAATGGGCAGAAAACAGCTGATGGGGTCTGAAGGTGTGTGGTATGACTGGTAGAGGAAAATCTTCCAATGCAAGACCAAAATGGGAAAGGAATTGAACTTCCAGAAAGATTTGCCCATTTAGTTCTTTTCTTCATTGTCTATTTGCAAATCTTCCCTGAGATCTACTTTAAGGATATTTAGGATTTAGCCATAACTAGAAACAGTCAGTCTTCTGTATCTTTCTTACCTCATAAACAGCACTCAAGTCCCTGAAGAAAGTTTTGGCTCCTTCGAGCAAGGCCTCATTTTCTGGACACACCACAATATAGGCAACATCACGGTGGCCCCCATATGGGTCCAACAACAGCCTCTCCCAAAACGGCAAGGAGAACGGCGAGATGGTGAGCAAGTCCTTGTCATAGCCCACCAGGAGCGTGGGGATGGGCAATGGCTCAGGAGACTCTTCCGAACCTGAAACAACATTGTGGTTTAGGAAAAGGCTTGCAAGTATGCTTCCCACCATCTGGAAAATTTAGAAGTTCCTGGTACATTAGTTTTAAGTCCTTCATCAGAAATTTTATTGTTGGCGGACATCACTCTTTCTCGAAGGTATTCTTCAAGTCCTCTCTTTAAACAGCCCCTGATGAAGAACCTTGTTTAAATGAGTCAGGATGTTCTCATAAAGGTTCAGTTAGATCAGAGGGCAGATCACACAGTAAGCCAAAGTCAGTTTTCCAAGCAAACTATTTTTCTAAGATAAGCACTATGATCCTAAATATAAACAAGTTGAAAGAACTTGTTCAGAAGTCCTTCCAGAAAAAAATGCAATGAGGATCAGGAAGATGAAGAGAATTTAGTAAATACTCTGCACAGGAATTATTTTCCTCATTGACCTTGACTATGCCAAGGGTGTTCAGAAAACTTACTCCAAAAGTGACTATAGAAAGAGAAGAGATTATAAAAACTTAGCGGTATGATGGAAAAGATTCCACTTTGTTAGTGAAGCAAGGACTTCTGTCCATTTTCATGACAAAAAAGTTAGAAGGAATGTAAAGGGGGAAAGAGTCTACCGTAGGTTCCCCGTCCTGCCATTTTGTGGAACTGCTGCCAGGTGAGTGGCCCCTGCACATGCTGGATATTCTCCCAGGTCCTGCCCGTGCGCTTCTTTTGGATGGCGTCTTGGAGAAAGGGCTGCAGGGACAACAGCATGCGGACCACATCCTGGGAGGAGAGCATGCTGATGTCTAGCACTGGAAGAGAAATGAAATGAAAAGGAACAGAAATCATAAAGGTGGACGGGCACGCTCCCCTTGCCTGTGTTGTTCTGGACCTCAGCTATAGTCCATGACAAAGACATCATTGGCTACAGATTCTATTCTTGGTAGATTTAAGCTATTTGACTTAGGAATCAAGAGGAAAGATCTTCTACATTTGGAGAAAACAATTTATAATTTATCACTGGAAATAATAAAGGAGGAAACAGATTGCTCTGCCTGAAAGAACTGAACTGGAAAGACAGATGGGTCTGACTTTTTAAAATCATATAAACCTGTTTTCAAGGTTTCTCTTTTCACAAGAGAGCTGCAAAAGTTTCCTTATTATTACTTTTATTTACAAATATCAATGTTTTATTATATGATGAGTAGGGGTAAATAAGAACATAAGTAGAAGCTTTTAGAAACACTTCAATGTAACATATTTTCACAAAATACAAAATGAATGCAGAAGGAGAAAGACAATGCAGCCAGAGGCACATGGAAACACGGCAGAAGCAGTGACGGGATTGAAAGCCATTCACACACAAAAGAAGGGGGGTGAGCACAGTTTTGGAACAGGTGATCTGCCTGCCAGCAGGATGGGTTCCTAACCCAGAATTTGAAAACCTCTAAAACAATGCAAACTGTGCATGTACATATGCATGAACCTGTGTTCTTTTCCCTGGGCAGATGGTTCATAATTCTCATCAAATTCTCAAAAAGACCTGAAGAAAGAGCTAATTAAAAGTTTGAGGTCATCAGCTATGAAGCCACACAGCTGGCGCAGAAGACCTTTCCTTAGTCTTACTTTTCAAGTTGAATTAGGAACAGGGCATGGATAGAAATCTAAGATTTATCTACCAAACAAACCTCAAAGGGTGCATCAGGGGTATTAAGACATTTGAGACATCTCCCTAAATCTAGCACAGGCTGCAAACTGATGGCCCCCAAGAGCATTTCTTTAAACTTCAGAATGAATTTCTCCAGAGATATCATATACTAAACTAGCTTCTCTTGAAAAATGGCGAGAAACCTGGCGACTTTGGGCTGAAATCCATATTCCTGCCTAACCACCACTTGCTGGAGCTGGGGTGTGCCTGAACCCTTCAGACAGTTCTCCACCTTCCCTGCCCTGAGACCTGCCCGAGACTGAGGCAGTGCTAATCGCCCTGATCTTTAAGCCTGTGGGGTTATTTTTCTCTCATAGTAAAGAAGTGAAGCACTCCTTGCACCCACAGCTCTATTAAAAGTAGGGAAATGAAAGACTAAGAGAACCAAAGATTTGAGAAAAAATTAAAGCAGTATTTTTATTTTCTTTCTTCCTTTTTTTTTTTTTTTTTTTGGTGAATGCTATCACTGTGGATACAAAATAGAAAGTGAATGGATACAATATAGGGCCTTGCTTTTTGCAAATATGGCTCCCCACAGCCTTCATTTACATTATCTTTCTGGTACTTTTAAGCATCTCAATTCGAAACTCACATGGCCCCTGCAATGCACTGTGCTCCTCTTGCACCCCAAAGGGACACTGCCTATCGCCCTATAAAGACTGCTGCTCGGTCTGAAGGCCACTAACTAATAAAAGGAACCACCAAGATAATCATCCACATTTCTTTAGTGGGAAAAAACTACTTTAATTGATAAAGTCATCCAACAGACATTAATTAAAGGCTTGTTAAAAAAGTTTAATTAAAGGCTTGTTAAATAAGTTTAAGGGGGCCTCCCCTGGTGGCGCAGCGGTTGAGCGCTGGGCTGCGAGGCTGCCGGCGAGGGTCCCACAAAAATAAATAAATAAATAAATAAACAAATAAATGAATGAATGAATGAATGAATAAGTTTAAGGTCCCGCTTAAATCCAAGCAGTTATAAAGATGAATACAACTCTTGAATTCTTAAGAGTCTCCACCCCCAAAAGGCGGCTTGCTCGGCCTGCTCAGAAAACATCCACGTTCTCTACTCTATTAATATCTGTTTCACTGCTCTAGATTTTGAACTGGACTTAAGAAGCTTACGAAACCTTTCCCCCTATGTGGAGAGATGTCAGAAACGGGGTCCGTGTTTCATTCATGTTACCCCTCCAGTCTGCCCTGGGTTCTCACTACCCCGTGGAAGCAATTCTCAAAAGACACATTTAATCCTTACCAGCTGCATTTTAATGCTTGTTATCACTTCCCCTTTCTTGAAACACGAAACACAGGACCAGCAGAGCTTTCTCCCAGGCCCTCTTCTCACTCTACACTTCCCTCCTCCTCAATGGGTATCTGTGCCGCTGCCTGAGTTACCGCCTAGAGACCTAGTCCCTTTCATTACCCGAGCTCCAGGCTCGTGTAACCCCGGTGACTACTTGATGTATTTACGTGGGTCTCTCAAAAGGGATTTCTGTAACTTGGCAAACTCAATTTATAGACTTCCTCTCCAGATGTGATCTTCCTGTGGTATACCTATCTTTGAAGGACACCACTATGCGCCCAGCGTACAAGTCACAAACCTGAGTTCTGTCCTTAACTACTCCAAGCCCCCAAATTCATCCCATTACCAAGCTCTGCAGTAACACTCCCTAAAACAACTCTTGAATGTTTCTACTTTCCCACCTTCTTTGTTAGGAGGTTAAGCCAAGGTATTGCTTCTTGTTTGGTCGGCTGCAGTAATCTTCCAGTCTCCTCAAATCTATCCCTGCCTTTTACTAGCCAACACCCCATGTTACAGCCAAAGCACATTTTCTTTTCTTTTTTTCTTTTTAATAATATAAATCTGATGGCAATGTCTCTTCATACAACTCTTGAATGATGTGTTTCTGCTCTCTGGATGAAGACCCAATCCACAGCATATCTCAAAAGGCTCCTGGTAAATCTAGACCCTACTGGTGTCTACGCTTCCTTCAGTTTCTTGAAGAGTCTAAGCTCTATGTAACTCTAGACCTTCAGACTTGCCTTCCTTCTACCTGGGACACAGCTCCTTGTCCATGCTCCCTACCCTTTTCATCCAGTTAATCTCACCATTGAGATCTTAAATTTTGTTACTTCTTCAAGAAGTCTTTCCTGACCTCCATCCCAGGGTAGTCGTCCTACCCTTTTACATTATGTGTAATATCATCACATTATGTGTAATGATGATGTGCACTAATACTTACTTGTGTAATAGTTTGATTAATTTCCATTTTACAGATTAGATTAAAACGACCCTGAGAATAGGTAGGCACTTTTGTCTCTCTCAGTTACCATTTTATTTCCCAGGCTGCACCACAGGAGACAGCTACTAAATGAGTAAGGGAAGGGAACAGCAAGTTGCTTGGCACTCTTAGAGCTTAATTCCAAAAATGTTCGTAAGCCACAGTATTCTTTATAACGGAAGAGCTAGTGGTGTGCCCCAGGAACCATGTCACTAAAGTAAAATTTGTCATAGCTACAGATCCAAAACTAATGGGAAACCAGAAGGAGAAAATATTCTGTAAACTAGTAGATTTAAACATGCAAGGGTGTACAAATGATCAGTTTACATATTCTTAGCAACTCTGCCACTCAGCAGTCACTGGTTTCCATTATGAGTTGCCTACTTAAAAATTAATATAAGTGAAAACTTCCATGAAATAATTACTCTTTCCCAAAGGTGTTTCAAAATAAGACTTTCCCCCAGACCACAGATTTAGGATACCTAATATAGGTCATACTTTACTCCCATCTTATTTTTTTTTTTTTTTCAAAGAAATGAAATTAAAATTTCTGTCATCTAGAAAGTATGGTGAGCTTGCAAGTTATCATCACACTAAGATAATTTTCAAAGCTATATGTACTCTGGGAAACCTACCATTGCTATGAGGCCAAGAGTGCACAGTGGCACTCCTCACCAGAGCTTCGTCCACTTTTCCACCCGTGGGGTTATCCACATACTGCCGGCCCTGCTCCAAGGCATTAAAGCATTCCGTCCAGTAATCATTATTATCTGCTTGCACCCGGTCGTAGCTCCAGCTTACACAGGGGAGAGTTTGGCGATTATTAGCAGAAATGTAGTCCAGAAAACTCAGTGAAGCAAAAGGTTGTGTGTGTTGATTCTGGAGGAGGAGGAGAAGGCTTATAGGTGGCTCCTGGGATTTTCTGGCTCCTTCCATCTGAGGGAGGAAGGTGGTCTGACACATCATTAAGCGCCTCTCCGCAGCTTGACCAATATCAGAATTCTTCCCAAAAATATCCAACTCATCTTCCAGGAAGAGTCCCGAATTGTAGCCAAGTTTACGATTCATAATCGCACTAAACCCACAGGTACAGCGGTACTGGTCCTCATTGGAAGAATCGGGGATGTAAAGGCCAACATCCGCCCCTTTGATGTTCATGTTGCAGGCACAGATGCAACAGCTGTCAAAGTTTCTGTCTTTAAAAATATTCATCACAGAATCTGAAAGAATCAGAGTGACATAGAGGCTGTGGGCTTCGGGTATTGGCTGCATGGTGGCAGGCTCCACGGAGTTTAGGGGCCGTGTAGTAGAGGGTGTAGAGGCTGGTGACCCCTGATCGGTGCTGTCATATTTAACAGACCCTTGACCACTGGCAGTGCCCCCACCTCTGGGAGTTCTTGGGGTCCTGGGGGTTCGTGGTGTGGGGACAGAGAAGCGAGGGGTTGCTGGAGATGGCAAGACTCCTGCTCCACTGTTGCTGGCTGGGGCAGCGCTGTTTAATGTCACTGGTGTGTTCATCTGAGGCGTGTTCAGATAGTCTGGATCTGCGAGGCTCCCGACACTAGGCACGTTGCTGCAACAGACAAACAGAAACAAGTGAGGGCTGGAGCATGTCACAGATGCTGAACACGCAGGCATCGCAACCACTTGCTGAGCATTTCTTATCATTTGTGTGTGCTATCACTTGGTATGTTCAATTTTCTCCTTAAAAAAAAAAAAAAGGATTCAAAGGATTACGTAAGTGAGGTCTGTGGAAAAGCAAGAAGCAAAGTATGAAGAATAATTTAATTCAGTACTTTCCTTCTATTTATTCCACATTTTAGCAAATCTCATCCTTGATCATTTGAGGGAATGTTTACTATTTTTATAAGAAAGCATGATGCTGGTGAACAGAATCTGAAAAACTAGAAGTACTAAATGGAACTTTAACACATGAGTTCAGATGCTAAATTAGCTAGAAGACCAAAGGATGAAACTTCCATCTAATTTGCAATTACATTTTTGTCATTTTTTGAAATTGAAAGTCTCCCAGTGTACTTCTTCTCTGAAGCTACCATTAATGTATGATTTTAAAGTATTGATAGAATAAAAAACACATGAACGTTTAATACTTTTCTGCTTTTCAAAATGCAGCCCTATGTACGTTTGTATTTTTATAGCAATGAGTGACCACAAAGGAATGCTATTTTAAGAAATCCAAAACGGTCAGTATTGTTGTTTAATTAATAGAATATTGTACCGGCTGCTAAGTGGCCTTAGTGTTCATTAGGTGGCTACAAGTACATGTACATGTTACATCACAGCTTCCAATGTTCTAAGAGATTTCTGTAGGGTGGTAGGCAATTCTAGCTCATTTTTCATCTCTCAATATGCCATGCATTACCTGTAGCACAATTATTTTTAGTTCCCAGAGACTAATCCATTTTCTTATAAGCAGTGACTTCATTTGGGAGTAACCACATTGAAAACAGAAGTACCTGCAATGCTCTGCTGTTTTATTATTGTAAACAGTTTCTTGATATAAATTCTTAGATGGACATGTGAAACAAAGTATGGGACAATTCTTTTTACTTGGAAGGTAACAAAAGAATACAGAATTAGTTGAATTCATAATATTCTTTTTTTAAAAAGGTTTATTTATTTATACAAGAACTGGGGTACAGGCCAGATCCACGGGAGGGTGAGAGGATTCACCAGAGACAGAGCGGGGAACAGAATAGGCAGACTGACTGAAATACACTGCTAAGGGGAGCAGCAGGCGAGACAGCAAAGGTCTGCCATGCCATGTGGGACCCTCACCGGCCAGCCGGGATCAAACTGGCACTGCATAGGCTGCGGACAGCTTCACAGCGCTGCGCTCAACCGCCTGCACCACCAGGGGAGGCCCGAATTCATAATATTCTTGATATCTATTGATACTGTGCTTTAAACCAATATTCTGCTGATAAACCATGTTTATTCACTTCTAACTTGAAAGAAGAATGTCATAAAGTAATGGCTCTTCAAATAATTTTCTTGTGATTTTTAATTAGCTATATCTAAACTACCAGCCTGAAAATCCTCAGACATTATAAAGAACTTTTAAATCTGAGGTAGAGTGGAACCTTTGAGCACAGATTTTTTTTTTTTAAAGATATATTTATTTATACAAGCACTGGGTACAGTCAGAAACGCGGGAAGGTGAGAGAATTCACCAGAGCCAGAGCGGGGAGCAGAGCAGGCAGAAGGACCAAAGTACACTGCTGAGGAGCAGCCAGGGATCGAACTGGCGCTACAGAGGCTGCGAGCAGCTTTGCAACCCAGCGCTCAACCGCTGCGCCACCGGGGAGACCCTGAGCACAGATTTTTAAAAAGCTTGATTAGTAATCACTGCTATCTCAGAGACCAAAATAGTAAGTGTATAATAGTGATCTTTACCCTAATTAGACTTCTTTCAACTTTTTCCATCCAATGAAACCATAAAATTATTATACTATTCATATCAGAAAAGGAACTATGACTACTAACTAAAAATCTAAGTAATCAGATTGATCCCTAGGTAGTAAGAAAGGTTTATCCTGTAGAGTAACCCGATTTTTCCCAATCAACAAAAGAACTAAGTGGGGAGGGGCACAGCGGACTGTGGTGGAGGACTGTGGCTGTTCTGATGGTGGGTCTGGTGTGGTAGCACCTGAAGTGGGAGAGCCTATACCTCTAAATTACAAATGCCATTGTAAGCCAGTATTAAATTAATTAAAAAGAACGAACTGAGTATCAACCACGTGCTACATGCTAAAAATTCAACAGTGGAAAAGAGAAAGAAAAGCTAGCTCATAGCAAGGATGGTAAGTGTTAAGCAAGTGAAGACTGGTCTGCTGAGTAGGGAGGTTCACTGAAGTGTAATGGAAACCACAGCAGAAGGATTTCACATAATCTAAGACTGTGCTGCCATTAGTCTGTATGCTACAGTTAATTCATGTAAATAAAACTAAAAATTCGGTCTTGAGCTTAAGTAGACAAATTTAAGCGGTTCACAAGTACATGACCAGGATATCATGTGCCTTATTGGAAGATGCAATATGACCTTCCTTCATCATTGAAAGTTCTGTTCATTGTGCCAGGTTAGACTCTTTGGGATGGCAAATCACTTATTTAATAGATCTAAATCTAAATTATTTAAATTATTTATTATTTAAACAATATAGCAAAGAGACGCATGCCACCTTTTTGAGAGCCTGCGTATGTCAGAGACTGAAATGTTAAGTGGGTTTCTAAAGCTGCTGCATCATGTGTCTGTAGCCAGCACGTTCTAGCCTCCTGTGCTGGAGCGCTCCAGTTTTACTGCAGTATCCCTAACAAAACCCAGGTACAGCTGGAGCACGCAGCAGTCAGCACACAGGTCAGGTGCTCACAACAGGGTGCTTTTAGCACACTCTCCCATACTGCGCATGAGTTGCTACTTCTACAACCTTTAGTTGTAGAGCCTCCCAAAATTCTGGTGTGGGAAGCATGACAGAATTATCCTATTTTAAAGACGGGAAGACAACTCAGGTAAAATGGTCAGTTAAGGTCATATAGAAAAAACAAAGAGGCGGGAATTTGAGTCCTGTGGCATGGTGGCCCTACCTCCCCAAGTATAGGATTCTCTCATGCTACTTCTTCTTCAAAATTTTCATTCTGATACTGACTTTACTTATGCAAGCATAAGCCTGTTCATCACAGTAGAGATTTCATCAAGATGAAGACTGACTCTGGATCACAAATTTCTCATTGGCTCCCAAAATGAAAATTTTTAAAAAGGAAATTTACATCAAAATCTACATCTCCAGTCTCCCACACTCCTGCCTGAACAATTTCCTGCAATTGAAGAGCAAATGTCCCTTTATTCATTTTTTTTTTAAGATTTATTTTTTATTTATATAATAGCTGGGGTACAGGACAGAGGCGCGGGAGGGTGAGAGGATTCACCAGAGACAGAGTGGGGAGCAGAACAGGCAGATGGACCGAAGTACACTGCTGAGGGGAGCAGGAGGCGAGACAGGAGAGGTCTACTGAGCCATGTGAGCTGTGCTCCCTGGCTGGCCGGGAATTAACCCGCGCTACAGAGGCTGCAGACAGCTCAACTCGTTGCACAGCCTTGTGCTCAACTCATTGCACCACTGGGGAGGCCTGCAAATGTCCCTTTAAATGGAGCAACAGCTCAACATAGACCCTGGTTGTTCCTACCACCACTCAGATCCACATATTGTTCACCTGGTCCTAATTGAGCTTATGGCCTTTCATTTTATATCATTTAAGTTATTTTGTTAAGAATTTATTAATCACAAGGAAAACTGACTCTGCAGTATTGATTTAAGTATTACTTCGGAGGGCCTCCCTGGTGGCACAAGGGGTTAAGTCTCAGCACTATGAAGCAATCTGCAGCCACTGAGGCGTGAGTTCAATCCCCAAACAGGGAGCAGCAGACCTCTCCGTCTCACCCGCTGCTCCCCTCAGTAGTGTATTTCAGTCAATCTAACTGTTCTGTTCCCCACTCTGCCTCTGGTGAATCTTCTCACCACCACCCCTCCCGCTTCTGGCCTGCACCCCAGCTTTTGTATGCATATATAATGATTCTTAAAAAAAATAAGTATTACTTTGGGAGAGTATGAAACATAAGCTGCAAATAAACACCTTCTTTTCCTTCCCTCATATTGAGCCACCAGTGTGCCGCTGCTTTTTTACATGATGTGGGGTCAGTAGCAGAGAAAATGATCTATGTTACCACTGATACTTGTATTAAGGGACCTTAAGTAAACAAATTTGAAACCACTCATTTATGTACAACAAAGTGTTTACCACCACCAACCAAAAAAATATTACCAACTCCAGTCTAGCGGTTCATTCTGTGGTTGGCATTCATATGCTATTGAATGAACATGAACATCATGGTTCTCTATACAAATAAATAGCCCTTAATTTTTCCACGTGTAGGACATCTACTTTAGAAAATAATATACATTGTCATCATAAAATATTATGCCTAAAAACATGAATGGCAAATATAGGAAAGTTTCAAATGATAAACAATTGTCATCATTTTAAATAAAAATGTAGTTAAAATAAAAATCACATTAAATACAGCAATAACTTGACACAATCCTTGCACATACTTGTAGCCATCTCTAATGAAAGTGGCTGCAGGTGGCATGGGCAGTTGTTCAATTTTTGGAGGAATTGCCCATGAAGGCCGAAACAGACAGGCATCAGGTATCTTCAGAGGTAGCAGGCATTGGCTCGGCAACATCTTCAGTGGAGCAAACATGGAGGATCCCACAAAAGGTTGAAAAGTTGGAGTTTTGTGCACATATGAAAAGTCCTGTGACAACAAAATAGGGTCAATAGTAAAGCTGGTAAAAAACACAGGATACACCATAATTTTTTTTTTTTAAAAGATTTATTTATTTATTTATTTTATGCAAGCACCGGGAACAGTCAGAAGCGCGAGAGGGTGAGAGAATTCACCAGAGCCAGAGCAGGGAGCAGAGCAGGCAGAAGGACCGAAGCACACTGCTGAGGGGAGCAGCGGGCAGCAGGAGAGGTCTGCGTGCCACGTGGGACCCTCCTCCGGTGGCCAGGGAGCAGCCAGGGATCGAACCGGTGCTGCAGAGGCTGCGGGCAGCTTCGCAACCCAGCGCTCAACCACGGCGCCACCGGGGAGGCCTTACACCATAATATTGACAGTAACAAAATGGACCATAATTCAGCATTTCGCTTATCTGACAATGGAAAATGCTAATGCCAAAATCTCAAATCAAGACACTAATTAATTTACCATGTAATGTACCTCATCATCCAATTCAAAGGGTTCTTAGAAACTTGTATACGTGTGGCATAAAGAAGATGTCTATAAATCCACTGGAAAACCACACTGCCTTATAAAATTAACACACTGGCAACTACCTTTATTTCCTCTGGCTTGGGGCTTCCTAATCCATCTTCCACTTCCATTTTGAATTCAGTGAGCTGTGCTGAAACCATACTGACCATCGGGCTCTCCATCATGCCCAATGCTGTCACTGTCTCTGAACTGATGCCATCTTTATAATTCATCACAGGAGAAAAGGCAGGATGCTGTTCCAAAGAAGGAGGGGTGGGGAACATCCTTTGCAGGTCTGCAACTGCTGGAAAAAAAATCTCTTTTAATAGGCAGGACTTCTAGAAATAACATCCCAGTTCATAGCCAGGTGCCCTATCTGACATCCAAAATAATGTTAATTGAATAGTCATATCTGTTACACAATAGATTATTAATGACAGAAGTCTTTGATAAAGAGGCCATCAGCAGAAATTATACTTTTCTGGGATTTTGCCAATCTTCTTGATACTTTATGATTCATATCAATTAAGTGAATGAAATCTCCATGACATACATTTTTCTTCCCAACAAATGATTCCCTGAAAATTCAAAGGAGATGAACTAAGTAGAAACTGGAAGCACTCAGATGGAGTAACCACTTTATTAAAACTCTAGGCCTGCTTATCAGTAAGCATTGAAGATTCCCGAATTAGACAACAAATGTAACACAGTAAATATTACATGGAAAATTTACCAGAAAATAAAATTTGTTTGAAGCAAGAATGATGATTTACATGTAGTAGATTACTCAGCTAGCTTGACAACCCACTATCCTCACAGCTGCTTTTTTGGGGAAATGGTTCCATACTCTTCCCAAACTGACACTGAAATGAAACTTCCTAGTTCAGCTTAATAAGCCTACGTAGAACTGAGGGACAATTTACTGAAAATAAACTGGGGGCTAAGGGAGGTATCAACATATCTTTTAATAAGTACCTAAAAGAGTGATTCTTAACCCTTCTAATATCATTGTAATATGCCTGAGTTTAACCATCATCATTAATGATGGCTCCTTAAGGTACTGATTCAAAGTAGAAGTAAATGTAATGAAATAAAAGTTGTAGTTGTGCCACTAGGGGGTGTTCAGTACAGCAAGTTTTTTTAATAAAGTATGGAGCCAGCAATTTAAAATCATAATTTGGAATTGTATTGGATGTACCAATTTTCAATTACAATATCCTCTCTAGCATTTTCAACATCTAAAGAGGCAAACAGAAACCACTGAATAGACTCAGATCCAGCTTTGAATCAGAAGTTAATGAAGAATAACTGTACACATCCTGCCTGGGCCAGAGCCTAAGGCAGAGCTGCTAAGAAGGCCTGCGGGGCTGGGTCCTGCTATCCAGGGCTCCTAGAGCAGCGCTGCTACGTCAGGTCACTTTCTCCCTCGGGCCTCAGTTCCTTCATCTCAAAGGGAAGATGTGATTAGCTGTGGAGTTTTCATCAGGCTTGCTTTCTTTCCTTTGGTTATGGGGAAGGGGAAAAGCTTCCACAATAAGAAGGCAGAAAAAAAGGTGACAACCTCTGGATCAGACGATCTTTACCATCAAGTTAAATGGTTTTCCATGTTAATTTATTACCATACAATCCTGAATAGGTGTAGGGGCCTCAGGTGCTTATCCAAGAAGGGGGGGTGGGGAGGAAAAGGCCAATAGGTAAGGTTTCAGATTCCAACTTTCGCTTCCATTAGAGAAGCTCCATTTCTATTTATTTTCTACAGTAGAATTTGATATGGGATTGCATTTGAAAAAGTGGCACCTGATGCTGCTAAGAAAAGAAATAAAAAAAACTAACAATCAGGTGACCTTCAAGGTCCTATCTTGCTATGAGAGCATTTCACCTTTAATGAACCTAACAATGCACAGAACTAGGATACAAGCCAAGCCAAGCCAAGCTGGAAGTAACTACAGAACCACTGGAGATACTATATAACTGACACATGCTAGGGCAGAAAAACAGGTCCATAGCAGCAGCCAGATCAGTATGTTTTTTAAAAAAAAAACAAAGCTGAACACTGTAACCTAAACAAGGTAACTTGAATACATCTATCACCTTTAACTTTTAGTCTCCATTTCTTTTCTTAATCCAAAGACTGACTAGCTGCTAGTCAATTTTAATATGATTAATTTGTGCCTATCTTTTAAACTGTGACTACTTAATAAATTCTTCAAACTCACATTACATTATAACTCATATTACATTATAAATCTTAATCACCAGTGTAGATTTTTAGAAAATTCTCTTTAAGCTAAAATGATAAGGAACATAAACAAAGCCTTTCTTTCACTTGCAAGGATTCTGGCTATGGTACAAAATTCTGCTAAGATTTATTTTATTAAATTAGTTTTCGAATTTCCTCTAAGAAATATAATAAAGGCATTTTTTAACTTAGAACCACTGGGCTTCTTTGATGCTACTTATACAGATATATAGCTCGCTTTTCTAATACAGTTATTTATGTATCTCAGTTTTCAAAGCTTCAACCACCTTGATAATTTTTAGCAAAGGTAAAAAGTACACACAAAAAAACATGTAATATGAGATTCTACCTGACAGATATTCATTTTAAAAAGTGGTATTCACCATTCTGATTAACATATATTCTTAAGGAAGACTCTTATTCTTGCTAGATTCAATTTCTACATCTGTAAAATGGGAATAATATCCATCCCACATTTGTGGAGCATGTTAATGAAATAATGTGTGCATAGAAGAGAATCCTTTGCTGTGTACATCTAGACATTCAGTAAGTGATAAATTAGTCCTCCCTTTCATTTCTGCTTTAATTGGGGAAAGATGGAAATGCCATTAAGTTACAGAGAATTTGTGGGAAAGATGACACTAAAGAAGGTTTAAGACAATCTGAGGAGAAGATAAATCAAAATGGGTAAGGCAGAAAGATGACAGAGATCCAGAGAAACATTTTGTGTCCACAACAGAAAACCACAATTTGTTTACTCAGTTTTCTTCTGAGAAAATGGCTGAAGTGGGGGTCTGAACAGAATGGACTGGTGTCTTGCCCACAGGGCTCCTTACTTTTACCTTGCTTGTCCTTCAAAATCCACTTCAGATGGAACTTATTAAGGACACCAACTGTCTCTTATTCTGTATTTCAAGTATTCATGTGCAGGACTGAAGTCCCCCAATACAAGCATGATCACAGCCTTCACAATACTGTCCCTAAACCAGAGCACCTACAGGGTCCCATGAAAATAGTGAGTTGCTTTTGTGGAATAATTATTTATAATTATTTATAATCATTTATATGAAGCAACTCAAGTTCAACTCTTTCATTTCACCTCCTCAAAGATTCATATTTCAAACTGACATGCTTGCAAAGACAAAATATATAAACAAATAGTTAATCACAAAACTTACAACACAATACTCTCTAACACTGATTTGCAATGCTCAACGAACCTAGTTGTTCCTGCATTTGCTTTCCTCACTGTTAAATGCACAAATAAATAGCTATGAACTTAGTCTCCAACACAGTGTCCACTTGCCACATGTGACTATTAAGCACTCAAAATAAACACCAGATTCCAAAATCAAGAATGTAAGACTTTCAATATTTTTAAGCTGATTACATGTAAAAATGACAATATTGGAGAAAGTAGGCAAAATAAAATATACAATTAAACTAATTGCACATTGCTCTTTTTAACTTTTTAATATAACTACTAGAAAATTTGAAGTTACTTTACATGGCTCTCATTTGTGGTTCACCTTGTATATCTACTGAATGGTACTGTTCCAGACATTAAGTTTTATAATATGTTTTTCTATGTCAATGTATAATGAAAAGCTATCACAAAGATGAGAACTTCTTGCCAAACTATTTTCATTGCCATGCTTTGGGAGAAAATACTGCATATATGTCCACAACATGTCAACAAATATATACACACACATACACCCCTGTAGACATTGAACAGGTCCTCTTGACTCCCGTATGTCCATATTTTTTTTACAATTTATTTATTTGTTTGTTTGTTTGTGTATTTATGCAAGAACTGGGGTACAGGCCAGATGCACGGGAGGGTGAGAGGATTCACCAGAGACAGAGCGGGGAACAGAACATGCAGACTGACAAAATACACTGTTGAGGGGAGCAGAGGGCGCGACAGGAGAGGTCTGCTGTGCCACATGGGACCCTCGCTGGCTGGCTGGGATCGAACCGGCGCTGTAGAGGCTGCGGACAGCTTCACAGTGCAGCTCTCAACCACCTGCGCCACCAGAGGAGGCCCTATATATTTTTTTAATCTATGTTTTCTTGATGCTAAAATTTCCATGCTTTATTTCAAAGTCATTAACTTTAATAACCTGTCATTTCTTTTTAAAACATTTTTTAAATGATGGCAGTGATATAATCATGCTTTTATCATCTCCAAAAATTTCCAATGCAAGAGTAGAAAGTATGCTAAGTACAAAATGCTGTACCCTTCCTCACTCACAATCCCAAATACCCTTCCTCACTCACAATCACTATAACATGGGAGAGGTCTTCTCAATTCCTTTTCTCTATATTTTCACTGTGTGTGTGTGAAGCATAAAAATAGGACTAACCTTTCTTAAGCACAGATAGAAACACGTCTACTATTTATTATAAATTATTTTCCCTTGATTATTTTAAAATTGTTTTAACAATTCACAAAATAATTCAATAGAATTTATTTATAACCACTTCTTTATTGATGTACATAGGAACCTTAGCATAGTTGTTCTTTTTTTTAATTCCACCCTTAAGGCTGCACATAAGAAGTCAAATGAATATTGTAAATAATTGGGACTTAATAATCTCCTGTTGCTAAGGTAGATCTTAGGAGTTCTCATCACAAGAGAAAAAACCTCCAACCACGTGTGGTGAGGGATGTTAGCTATCTTACTGTGGTGGTCATTTTGCAATGCGCACATACATACATATATCGAACTACTAATGTTCCAAACCTGAGACCAATACAATGAAACCACTTTGTGAGTAAATGAGAAAATGAACAGAGTACACAGTATACTTCACTGGGCAATGCACACTAGCAGGATGGTTTGTGAGTGAATCTTGGACATTTCAACATTTAACATCGATTGCCATGCATCACAGTGTCAACAAGAGTAGAGGATTAGCTGCTTCAATACAAGGGATAAAGCTCACTTAGCTGACCTATTCCATATGCATCTACTTTGCTATTTCATTTAATCTGTGACTTCCATGTTTGTAAAATTCTGCAGTACAGAGTAATAAAAGAAGAAAAATGTTTAATTAAAAAAAACTACAGCAACTGGCTGGCCATCATTATTCATTTTCATACATATCATGCTTGAAAAAGCTTTGCATATTTTAAAAAGCTATGGATCCACTAAAGCTGTCAAAATCCAATCTCTGTATACTTCACACTTCTACATCTGAGTAAATCAGCACTACATTTATAGGTTCATAAAACTTTTTGACTCATCCCTATGACATGGTGGTTTTTCCTCTCAATTTGTTCTCATTACCAGCTGAAGTTAATGAGAAGGTATTAAAAAATGATTTGCAATAGAATTATGTTTCTGCTTCTGAGTACCCACATAAGCTACACCCTGACTTTCTTTTCTCATGCAGAATACTGTGGTTTCTTAAAGAGTAACTACATAAACAGGAAATTTCTCATCTTGTCACCATATTTAATAAAACTAGTTGACCTCAAAAGAAAACACAAAAACTTCAGAATGAATCTAAAAATGGGTGAAGAAAACAACTATTCATTATCCCAGGTGAATTAAATGTATGAAAATGGAAACATTTTTACAGAAAGTCTCCTGAGCAGCATTTATCCTACTAGAAAAGGTTATTAGAAAAGCAAATGTAAAATAAGTTTTTCCACATTTTTTTTTTTTGTGGGACCCTCGCCGGCGGCTGGGGAACGAACCGGTGCCGCAGAGGCTGTGGGCAGCCTCGCAGCCCAGGGCTTAACCGCTGCGCCACCAGGGGAAGCCCAAGTTTTTCCACACTTTAAACCCTAAGTATTAATTACTAATTTGAAAAAAGGAAAAGGAATGCAAATGCAGATGGTTTCTTAGCTGCCCACCATCTCAGGAATACTAACTTACACAAAATTTAATTCATAGCAAATTATCCTGGCAAAAGGGAAAAAAAAAAAATTGAGGAGAATTTCAGATAAGGCATCAATGAATGTGAGACTATTACATTTAAGTAACAGGTAGCAACCGAAACTCAGTCCATCTACTCTACTCACTTGGTGGGTAAGGAACAGCAGCTCTTCCATCCTTCCCAAGAGGTCGGTCTTCTGTCCCAACTGTGGGCAATTTTGATGAACGGAGTGCAGGTGATACAGCCTAAAGACATTATTGAAACAGTAAACCATTTGTATTTAAGTAGAGCAGCAGTCAACTATTTCTTAGTGTGTGCCTACTGACATTTAAAAATAAAGGAAATATGCTTCCTTCCAAAGTATTCAACAGGTGAACATCTAGAAATACCAGCAAATGGTGTAGCAAAGGAGATGGCGATCAAGCATGAGCAACTGAGTGACGTGGCCTCTGCTCATGGACCTGGGAAGAAAGACTGCACCATCAAAGCAGAGTATGAAAGTGGTGCTTCCAGGTAGTAATCTGCTACCAGCCTGGTTCTCCTTCTGTCTGGCAGCAGGCATCTGTGAAAGAGATGAGCTCAAGCCTTCCCCAACTATTATTTTATTTTTCATCACAAGAATACAAAAAAATTCTGACTATTTCTAAACTCACTGTTTATCTTCATAAAAAATAGCCTTATCTCATGTAATTATTGAAATATACAGAGATTTCTCTTGATTTGTTATTCAAAACAAATTAAGTCCCTTACAAACTAAGATAATCTTAACGGTTATCTTCAAGAATGCAAGTGAATTGGTGGTAAGCTAAAGTACAACAAAGCTAAAAACAAGATTCTTACAAACAGAAAACTTTTATTTACATTTATATTTCTTCCATATCATAGAGTTGAAATGTAAAATTAGATCCAAAGACATTTGTGAAAAAAACATAGCCAACAGTGTCTCCCAACTCCAGTTACAAGGAAGATAAACGTAGCAAATGATTCTAAGGTGAACTGTTCCCTTGACTAAATGCCAGATTAGAAAT
Organism: Talpa occidentalis; assembly: GCF_014898055.3. Lineage (NCBI taxonomy): Eukaryota > Metazoa > Chordata > Mammalia > Eulipotyphla > Talpidae > Talpa > Talpa occidentalis. The sequence continues at coordinate 82,108,460 of NW_023601433.1, read as the reverse complement.
TGGAGTACAGGAAAAGAACACTCCCATAACAGAAATAAAATTATCTTAGAAATGTCCAACTCTACTCTGATTATTAGCATTACTAAGAATATATTCAAAAAACAAAGCATATACTTCCTCAGTAAGTCCGATAGTAATTCACTATTTGTACAGAGATTAAGTACAATGCTTCAGAGTAGAGAAAATAATCATCAGAGATCTTGGCTGTAAATAGCACAAGGTTACTCTGCAATGCTTGTTTTTTTTCCCTTTTTCTCTTCTTTCTTTCGACTATTTCTTTCTGGTTCCTATTATTCATACTTTATTCCCACTATTACCATCAAACCATGTAACTGAACTCTCAGGATCATTAAAACCAACCCTAGGTAATGCCTGGCTTTAGGAAAATAATCAAGTTCAAAAATGATCTCCCATGCCTGGATTAAAACAATAAAGATATCTGTCGTTTCTTCTACCCAAGAATTTTTCACATTGCCATGTCCTTTTCTTTCATGTAGCCACTGCCTGGATTTAGGGCCTCCTGTTTCAATCCAGCAAAAATAACCAAATAGTACCCTGTTTTCTGTGTAGCAAGATTGATGAAAAACAGCACCAGTTCAATTCTACACTTAGCAGCCTTCAGAGGAACACATTACCAGTAGAGTTCAAAGGTCAAAGCCCTAGTTTTGGCCAAAAACTTCCTAGCTCTAGGAATCTTTACCCATCATTTAGAATACAGACTGTTGATTATTCCCCCAAGGTCCAGTTAATTCACTCTTGTTGCTTAACAAGGCTCATTCCAGGCTCAAACTAATGCCCCTCACACACAGCTCTTACTCTCCCGGTCTTTCCACATTTCATGGCCATTATGATCTCACCATGTTCAAAGCACTTCTAATACTAATGTTGTATAATATCTGTTAATCAGATACATTTTATTTTAAAGCGAGAATGGGTTTTAGAAATTTGATTCCTACTTAACCCTCAAGCCGTAACTTAAACACTGCTGTCTGACTGTCACTTTGTACTTAAAGGATTTAGATCAATTATTGCAATCACAACAATAAGTATACTTTAACTTCATTTTATTGCTTTCCCCTAAAATACTTGTGAGTGGCTCAAGTATAAGGGTGGTAATTGAATAATATGTGTAATCTCAATGATTAGCTTGAGTGCTTGCCACAAAGGAATCGACCATCAAATCATTAACAAATATATGTAAAATGGATGAATGGAAAGGATAAGTATATTAATGAAAGAAAAATAAACTAATAAAGTGACTTCCTTGAAAAGAGAGCCTCTCTTACCTATCTGTAGGTCTCCCAGAAATAACAGGCACTACTATTTACCCAGAGAACTGGCTAGGAGGAGGACACAAAGTTCCTGACTCAGCTCAGCTATCCTCCAAAAAAAGTTATCATTCTTATCTGTCACTTCAATCACATGCTGTCTTACAGCATTATTTAAACTGTGTACATAAATTCTATTTTCTTACTATGATGCCCAAATCCTAAAAAATGTAGCTCATGCTTGTCTACCTCCCATACTTGTAGACTGATCTCTGACTTATCAGATGAATTAAAAGTTATATGGGCATTATTTTTAAAATCTGACCTAGAGGGATCAAAAATACATTTCTATTAGTCTCATGATATTTAGAAGGATTGATTAAAATCAATGTGAAAGATTTTATTATTTACAAGAGGAATAACATTAATGAAAACACGAGTGATCAACTAACAAAACAGAGTGCTAGGGCCTACACCACTAACTCGAATCCTTTTGAAGAACATTCAAATCTAAAATAAGTTCAGGAGTCCAAACTCTGCAAGAAAACTGAAACACTGACATTCCTTCTATTTAGGGAAAATTTTGTGTAGCTACAGCAGACTCACCCCAAGTTCGTCATCATCAGAATTATCAAAGATGTTGTCTAAATCATGCAGGGAAGGTGCCAAATCTGTCACCTGTGTAAGGCTACTGGAGCCAGCTCTGCCAGCAGCATTATCCTGCCGGACATCTGCGGGAAAGGAGGCAAAAAACCCAGAATGAGCGATTTCCTCACTGGAGAAGAAGTGAAGTGAAGATGCAGGTCTTAATGAACAAGACCTGCTGGTGAAGTTTTTCCTACGTTTTCAATTAAATTCAGAGACAATTATTTCCAAGTATATTCGAAAGGAACTAAAAAATAAACTATGAAAAACATATTAAAGATGAGATCAAATTTAGTGCTATTTGGAATAAGAATATAATTTTAAATAGATAAGCATTTCCCTTGTATTTTATTTTAGCAACAATCCAAGTGAGGCAAATAATCATTGTACACACCTGTTTTAGTAGCAGAACTGAAAATAGACATGGCATTTTTCCCATCAGGCACCGGCGTGGAATGACCTGGTGTAGTGACATCCTTGGTACCAAATCCATCCTCTGACTGTATAATAAATTCAGCCAAACAAAACACATGAACACCAACCCAAAGTGTGGAATATGAGGGAGAACACAAAGAATTAGAGGGTAGAATGGAACTTGTTATGAGCACAAGTATGATAAACAATGGTCTATGCAACCAAGGAAATTTAAGTAGAATTTAAACAGAACCAAGAACTCCCATACTTTCCCCTTAATCCTATGGGATATTTGAGTCAATCAGTGTTTTATGATTAAACGGCATTAATGGCATTTGTTTAAAGACGTGCAATGGTGTTAAAGGATGTCTTTACGCTTTTGGTTTTTTGTTGTTTTTTTTTTTAAGATTTTTATTTATTTATTTTTATACAAGAACTGGGGTATAGGCCAGATGCACGGGAGGGTGAGAGGATTCACCACAGACAGAGTGGGGAACAGAACAGGAAGACTGACTGAAATACACTGCTGAGGGGGGCAGCGAGCGAGACAGGAGAGGTCTGCCGCTCCATGTGGGACCCTTGCCGGCCGGCCGGGATCGAACCTGTGCTGCAGAGGCTGCGGACAGCTTCACGGTGCTGCGCTCAACTGCCTGTGCCACCAGGAGAGGCCCAAAGGCTGTCTTTAATAACATTTTGGATGCTAAATTATGGATCAAGCTTTCTGGATCTAGATATGTCTGTAAAGGAATCCAAGAACCATTCTTCTGAAATATACTGGCCTCTTTTAATTGCCATATGTCCTCTATTCTCAAGAATAACTCTATAATAGGTCCAGTATATTAGAATGTTTTAAAATGTAAGACTAAAGACAGCAGACACCCCCAGTACTCATTTTTATGACAATGAAACCAGTAAAGTTCATACTGAGACAGTCTAGGAAGTGTTGATATTAATTCAGAGAGATGCAAAGGTAAGGCGCTTAGCACAGTAAACAGAGTAAGCGCTCAATTAACAGTAAATATCACTATCAACATTTTTTTTATATGTTGAATATTTTGGAATAGTAATTAAAAAGAATTAAGCAGGGAGCATAGGCCAATAAGAATTAGCATATGAAAGGAAGCATGCACTGTGTAAGCTATAGCCTAAAAAAAATATGAGACTTCATTTATGTTTGGCTGACTTTTAAACAAAGGTGAGCCATGATATAAAAAGGAATGACACACTGCTCAATACAATAGTACCAAGAGCATGAACATGGGGACAGAGCAATCAGGCAAGACCGTCTCAAACATTCTGCCTCAAAAATTTTCCCACACACGTTTTTCTGACACAGATCAAACCCATGTCATGCTGCGGTCTAGGCTGAATGGTACCTTATTCTTTTTCAGGGTGTCTTTCTCTGCCCCTTGTTTGCATTTCTTGTTTGCTGGAAAGAAGTATTTTATGTCACCATCTTCAAAGGTGTACGGGTCATTGACTTCTCCCAAACTGTCTCCAGTTTGTTGTGATAGAGGCAATGGGTCAAGGAAGGGGAGTGGCTGCATCTGGGGCTGCTTATCTTGCCAGATTTTAAACCGTTTATTAGGTTGTGCTAAGAGTCTAAAAGGGAAAATAAATAATGACAAACAAAGATTAAAAAGACCATGTTTAAAAATAAAGAGTAGCATTTGTAAGGCTTACATGAAATTTTTAAGAAATTAAAACTCATCTGCATAGTGAATTTCTTTTAGAGACTATATTCACAACTAAATAAAATTTAGTAGCCTTCATCCAGGATTTATGTTTTTGTCTCTGATTCCATGGATTCCACTTAAGAGCATAGATGGGCTCTGAGAATAGACTGCCTAGCTTTAAATTCCATCTGTGTCATTTCCTAGCTGAAAGGCCCTAGTTTCTTTCTCAGTTATGCAATTATGGTAATAATATGGTTGTGGTGAAAATTAAAAATGAGATCATCTGTGTAAACTGTTTAGAATGGGTAGCTCAAAAGTGGTATAAGTATTAAGTGTTATCACTACATACATGATATCACCTGGACACACACAAAGCTTGCCTTAAAAGAGTCAACATATAAAGGCACTGACCACAATATTAAAAGTTCTCATAAAGCTATAGTCTTTGAATAACAAACAGCAAGCCCAAAATAAATTAATATATAATGGTGTTCTAAATGCCACAATGAGACCTTAATATATCAACATACTTAAATACCGAGTAATGTATGCTCTCTCTCTATATATATTACATAATAAATAATAATGTGTGTTAAACCTCATGAAGGACAAAGCATTTGACTTTAACATTTTCCCAGTGCAGTCTGGAATGCTGAAGAAAAACCTCTTTCACGTTGGAGGTGAAGGTTTAGCAAGGAGAGAGGAAGAGGCTAGTCCCTAATTCTTGGGCGCCTACGCCATTTTGGTGGGTGACCAGAGGTAAATGGCATGAGAGTTGCCTTACCTTTGCAATGCAGTGCTCTCTGAGTTTACCTCCATTTTGGCATCGCACCTCTCACCCTGGAGCTCTGGAGGCCGGAACTCAGCATCATCAATGGGTGGGAGACGGTAACTGTGCCACCACTTATCCGATGACTCTGGGTTTGAGGGCCTAATCCCACAATATAAGGCTGTCTCGCTGACCTCTGCCATCAGAGGCAGTCTTTGGCCTACGAGGACAGTTCTGTCATCCATGGTAGACAATTGCTGGAGGTCTACTCCGTTTCCATAAAGGGCTGGATTCACAGGGACAGATGGTGGGTCCAAACTCTCCGTTTCCTGACCTCGTGGCTGAGGGCTGAGTGTTGGTGGCAGAGGGGAGATAGGGGAATGAGGTGAATCCATAGGATTCAGATTCATTTGCTTGCTTGTATTTCTGGAAGGCACGGCCATTTGCTTATCATATTTCCTACTGCTAGACACCTCTAAGGAGGAGTCTATCCCTGCCAACCCTAGCTTCTGTCCTGGTGTATCCTGTTCCATGCATAATTCTTCGGCCACAGAGGGCCTATGGTGAAATGGTATCAAGGGTCTCTTTTGTAACTTGTCTCCCTTTTCCTGTCTTTCTGTTGTTTTGTGCTTAGAAGAAGCAGGAGGTGGTAAAGATGAAGATGATGACGGTCCTGCACTGAACCCTGGTTGAGATATTGTGGGAGGTCGATTGGGTCCTACGGCACAACGTTTTAAAAGTTTATGCCTGAAATGAGAATTAAACTGAAGTCAACAAATAATGCAGATGAAAATAACTGCATCGTTATAACACTGTAAAAGAGAGGGCTCCAATAAGATTACGTCTTTTTAAGTACAGGTTAGATGCACTAATACGTTGAAAAGGACTCTAGGTGTTAATTTATAATGACTAGAAACTGCAACACATCCTGATAGAAAGTGATGAACCAATTACATACAAGTTACACAGGGAAAAGATGGACTTAAAAGCTAACATACTGCTAATCCTTACAGAACTACTGGTCTGAAAAATCCCCAAATCTTTCATATTTAATGAGGGCCTCAAATATTCTATTCACATTGCATCTTAAACCCAAGAGTAATGAGATCATCTGCCAAAGGAAAAAAAAAAAAGCAAAATATGCTTCCAATTTCTATTTTACAACACTCTACTAATTCCAATATACAACAGTTTATAATGACTTGAAGTATTGTAAATTGAAAATAAGATAACTGAAGCTCTACCCCAAAGTGTGAAGCTAAGATAATGAGGGTCAATCCTAAGGACATTTAACAGGATAATATACTAGAAACCTTAAATACGGTCTATGAAAGAAGGGATAAAAGAAGGTATCTTATAGACACACATTAAAATGAATATTAGTAAGATGATTTTAAATGAATATTAACACACTTAAAATGCATCTGAACTATCTAAGCAGGAAAAGAAAGTCTGCCCATATACTAACACACATCTTGGCAGGCATGGGTGTGAGAAATTGCTCAGTAAGGGCCCACTAGATGATGCCAAGGTTTAATCTGAGTAACAAAGTTATATAGCAGGTCAGCCAGTTCCTCCCAATATATAAATCATTCCCAGGGAAAAATGTAAGCGCTCCTGCCAGTGTAGCAGTAACTCTCTGAGGCCACTAGGGTGGCATTAAATTACTGTTGTATTGCACTAAATGATGCCCTGGTGGGCAGTAAAATGGATTTGTGTGGCATAATGGGATGGTTTAGTGGGACAGCAGGATGGCTACCCTGCCCCATAAGGCTATTAAATAGTGTAAGAAGTGGACCATTCCATAATGGATTTGGTAATCCTGCAGTAGATAATATGAAAACACTCTTGCCAAAATCTCTGCTATTACCTCCCCTCCTCCTCCTTTCCCCCCTTTAAGATCCTGACTTTGAAGAAGATTGTCTAAGCATAACGGCTATTGCCAATAAGGCAAAAATTACGCTTTAGATCCCCAGGGCACGGTACCACAATAATAGATGGATGTCTCATCTGAAGATATCTCAGTAATATCTTCTAAGGGTGCTTATTTTAAAACCTAAGCTCTAAAAATCCTTTACATAAAACTTTTGATTTGGATTTTCACAGAGGCTATTTAACCACACCAGTCCTTTGATGGACATTTTATGGTAGTCCCTTCAAAGTAAGGATCACTTGCAAAGTGGATAATCTCTAAAAAGTCAGTTTTTCAATTGCATTTAACAACTCAGTCATATTGTGAAATGGCTAGAATTAAAACTACACTAATAAATAACAGACTATGGTTGCATGTCTCTGAGTATGAAAAGGATCTCACTAAGGCAGGAAGCAGGAAGATCAGGCTCAGAAAGCTAAACATAAGTGTGGTCTAGTGGTAGGAAAGAACCAGAAGCTAGGCCAAATGGTACAGAAATACATGGTGGCTAAAAGATTGAGGAACTATAATGACTAAAATCAGTATATTTTAAAAGAAGTTATGGTGAAATGCAGTGACAGACGAGATCTAGAAAATAAAAATGAGAAAGTTCCTAAGTTGACATGGGAAAATTGTGATAAAAATGACCACAAAAAGGTACCTGGTTTGAGGAAACAGATATGCCATTATTAAGGCTGTTTCTTAACAGCATCCCCCAAAAGACAAGACTAGAGTACATGTGAGTGTTTGCTTCGGCAGCACATATACTAAAATTAGAGTACATGTGAGCAGTTGGGTCTAGAGTGAATGTCTGAAAGTCAATGGAATGAAATGCATAAGTACAGAAAAGACTGAAAGGTAGAACAATTTGGTGAGGAAACAGAGCATTAACTCCAGGGCAAAACATGTTACTTGTTCACTTACACTTGAGGTAAAAATAATTCAAGGCAGCAAATAAAAATGTTACATAAATCAGCAAAAAGGTTATTTTTCAAAAGTGAAAAAAATCTACAACATGAGATGAAGGCACAAGTTAAATACACTAAAATTTACATCCTATGTACTTGTTAAAGATGGACCAAAACTTGGTTGTGAGCTGTTTAGAAATCAATGTTAATAGGAAAATATTTTTTTGTCACACAATTTACAATGGCCCAGAAACAAAAAGTAGAACAGGAATTCAGTTGGTATATCACACCCATTCTGACGCAAAAGAGTCTCACAGGCTCAGAGAGAAGAACCTTAATGAGCGAATAACTTCATCAAAAACATTCTTGAAAAATCAATCATGAGTTTCATTAGACTGATAGTATCTCCCAACGAGAATCTGACTTCTTAGAGAGAACTTGAATAAAGAGAATTAACTTAAGAGGCAATAGAGAACAGAAAGAAGGTGTCAACGTTGTTGCATAAATGTATACAGACCCCAAAATTTGCTTATATTCTCAGAGGGCATATGGATTCTCTCCCTATGCTGTAGTCAATTCATTTAAGAACTCGGCTCTAAACTAGAGAAATGAATGGCCATCTCCTAAATACACTCATCTCATCTGAACATTTTATAAATACTGAGCAATATCAAATGTCAAAACAGATACCATGGAAGCAAAGCTACCCTAAGTTGCTCATTAAGTGGATAATCATGACCACATGCTCCAACACTCAACTGAGCTGGCAGTGAGGACAAGGGAATATCCTTGAGGAATGTAAAATTTGTGTACAGGAAACATTTTGGGATCCTATACAAACATCAAATGAAAAAACAACAATCTCAGCATTTGACAGATTTTACCAAGTATCTGCCTCAGTCATCAAACCATACCACCACCAGCAAAATAAATTATCTATGAAGGTCTTTTTTATTCAAATTCTATTAACTCAAGCCAAATGTCTAATATTAAAATTGAAAATAATTAAATAAATCATTTAAAGAGCAAGACTGTTTTGTCAAATCAATCCCTTTAGTTTTGAGATAACTGTTGTGGGACTGGTCTCCCCAAAAGGGCCAGGTAAGCTTTTCTTTCTGTGTCCAGAGTAGGCCTCTTGTCAGTGTGGATTGGAACTAAACGTCAAGAAAGTCCCTGTGAGCCTGCAGAAGTCTATTACCACTACTTAAGGGATGCAGATTATTGAATTGAGAAGAGTGAGGTCCCTAAAGGCTGGGAGAAGCTTCTTCCCTTTTCCTGATCAGAGAAGCCATCACTGCTTCCCCTTTAACACTTAGAAGGATGCATCTTGCGGGGAGGTAGAGGTTCTCATCCAGTTGTAAGTTGTAAGTCAGTGAACTTGTCTTCCCTCTCTGGGAATCTCAGAGTAAGGATGAAGTGCTCCCCTCCTTGTTTGTCTTGTGAAGTCTCCCCCTCTTTCTCTTTGATGCCCCAGATCCCTAAACCCAGGATAAATATCTCTGGGCCATTACATTATTCTTCAGAATTTACAGCCATGTAAACTCTCCATGCATATGCTATTAAATTTTGGTGTTTTCACCTACTAATCTGTCTGGCGTTTGCTTGCTCCCCTAGCCTTAGAACACCAAGATGGGTTAGGGGGAATTTCCCCAGGGTTGACACTTCCCTGAAGAAATCTGTTGAAGCAATTTTTTAACATGGCCAGTTGTCTAATAAGATTCATTCTGAGTCCTGACAATAAATTTTTAACATGCACATGTAAGAAAAGACATCTTTTTTTCCCTCTCTACTGAAGGAACATAGTTAAAAGAAAACAAAACAAAATAACAGAGAAGAAATGGTCTGAGACAGTTAGCAAAATGTGCCATCACTCAGCCCACTACTGTTTTGCCCTTTCCATTACCTACCTAGAGCAGGAACAGCTGACTCTTTGGGTTGGATCCACAAAATCCCAAGTAGCAGGACTGTTAGCAGACTCTTCTTCAAGAGTTGGAGTTGACATTTGGCTCCTCCTAAAAAAAAGTTAAAAATGTGACTGGTGTAAACATAAGCTAATATTCATACCTCTAGGGATTGATGTTAAAACTACAAATCATTTTACATAGTAGTGGCATCCTGCTGAGACCATTCAGAGCAACTCAAGGAACTGTAGCTGGGGGGAGTGTTAGGGGAATAACGACTTGTTCTGTGCACTAAAAGAAGCAAGATTCAAAATATTTTAAATTTTGATGTACATTTTAACACGAGCAGTATAGAAAGCAATTAAAACACTCTCTGGCACTATTAATTGTTGCTTAAAATGAGCCACCCGACTTTTGTTAGAAATAACCTAATTTTTTAAAATTCTCTTTTCACAGCACCTATATTAAGTCTGCCCTTAGGCTGTTTAAATCACTCTTAAAACTCCTATATTTACTAGTATTTATGGGCAGCACTCCGTACCTGTAATGTGAACTAAAAAGAAACAAAAATAACTCCTACATAGCGCTGATAATTAATAGCAAAAAGCTAAGTGGATCACTAACCAGAACACTAGGCCATATTTTTGTACTGCTGATTTTGCTATAGTTGATAGTGTTTCAGTGATGGCTCTGCCCAGACTTCTCTTGCTCTCCTCCCTCCCATGCCTTTTTGGGATCTTACAAATGCCATTTGTGTTGCTGATAGAGGGGTTATGGTCCGTTAAGAGATGGCAGAGGTAAAAGGTTAGAGGCAGTTAAAAACGAAGAAGGTAAGTGAAAAGAAAATTAATTTGGAACATGTCTAGGCATTGCAGAATAGAAATGAAAAGATCTCGGCCTCCCCGGTGGCGCAGCGGTTGAGCGCTGGGTTGCGAAGCTGCCCGCAGCCTCTGCAGCGCTGGTTCGATCCCCGGCTGCTCCCCGGCCACCAGAGGAGGGTCCCACATGGCGCGCAGACCTCTCCTGCCACCCGCTGCTCCCCTCAGCAGTGTACTTCGGTCCTTCTGCCTGCTCTGCTCCCCGCTCTGGCTCTGGTGAATTCTCTCACCCTCCTGCGCTTCTGACTGTACCCAGTGCTTGTATAAATAAATAAATAAATCTTTAAAAAAAAAAAAAAGATCTCTATCAATTATTCTAAAGGAAAGTATTGTTTATAAGTGATATGTCTAGAAAATGACATTACTTTTCATTGTAATTATTTTAGATTTTGTCTACTACGTTCTCTTCAGCAGCCCATTCTGGATTTAATTCACCGAGAAATAAATATATAGTATGAATTTGCTCAAAGCTATGTCCAAAGAACATGTTTGAAACTTGAATATAAAACTTTGAACAGTGGTCATTTCAGATACATTTTAATTGACTCCTAAATAAGTGGAGTTCCTAGTACCAAGACAAGAAAGCCCGAATTTTCTGTGTTCCAGAGGAACAAGACTCAGTTGCTTACCTGCATCAGTCAAGGAAGTGGATATCTCAGTTATATCAAAACAGATTTAAAAATATGCCAAATGTTTACATAAACCTTGGTAAATGGACTAGCATTTACTGACTATTATGGCATTACCACCACACAATGAATTATCTGTTAAGAACCAGTTCTTCCCTTTTTTCCAAAAACATGTGAAGGAAGGAAGGAGGGCAGGAAGGCAGGAAGGGAGAGCGGAGATTAAAGGAAAGGAAAGAAGAAAGGGATGGGGGAGAAAGACAAGTGCGAGGAAGGGAAAATGGGGGAGAGGGAGGAAGCAAAGCAAATGAAGAGAAGAAAAATACTGGGTGGTCAGAAAAATCATGATGCATTTTTGCATAGAAAACATAGAAAAAACACGTGATGACTTTTCCAATAACCCGATATATAATTTCACAAAACAACCAACTGAAACACAACAGCTAGTTAATATTCCTTTAGTTGTCATCCGTTCATTTCAGAAATGCATTGTTAATTAAAACATAAGATCAATGTATAATACAAAGTATAGCAAAGAAAGTTGTTTTCTATTGTAAACAGGAAGCATTCATAAACTGGTATTGAAAAGAAAGCCAAATTCACAGATCACTGTTCTGACAGAGAGAATCGCCAAGCCATCAGTGCTAAAACAAAAGTCAGATGAATGAATACCATGCTAATCTTGAGATGATCAGGATCTTCAAAAATCCTAGATGATCAAGTGAAGAATCTTTAATATTTTTGTTTTGAATCTTATCCTCTACTTTCAAAAAGATGAAATACCAATCCAACGCCTGTCAGGATGGTCACACAATATGCAGCATGACTGGCCCTCTTCATGTGTGTAATAATCTCAGAGATGGTTCCTGAACCATGACTCAGTCATAAAGCATAAAACATATTTGGTGGGGCTTCCCTGGTGGTGCAAGGGCTTAAGTCTCAGCACTATGAAGCGATCTGTAGCCATTGCAGCACGAGTTCGATCCCCAACCAGGGAGCTACCCATATGGCGCAAGCAGACCTCTCTTGTTTTGCCCACTGCTCCCTTCAGCCGTGTATTTCAGTCAGTCTACCTGTTCTGTTCCGCACTGTCTTTGCTGAATCCTCTTACCTCCCGCACCTCTGCCCTGTATCCCAGTTCTTGTATGCATAAATAAATCTTTAAAAAAATAAAAAACATACTTGGACTGGGTTCTGTTGAGGATGCATTCCTTCCAGACTCGATGGACCATATGATTGTGGAGTTTTGGAGGAATTTTTCCCGATCTCTTTGGACTGTGCATAGTTATCCCCCCGTCTTGGGAACCTAGGTGGCTGACAGCACTCTGCAGACCTCCACTCTCACCTGTAACAAAGATGATTTGGAATGTCAGAGTTTTCTGAAAAGGTCTTCCAGTGCACAGACTGCTTCATATTTTACATAAAAATTTTAAATGCTGAGACTCCTATTCATGTAGCTTTGCTGCTATTCCCATGGCAATAACACTTTATGTAGCTATGAGGATAATTTGGTGAGAACAGCTTTTTTTCTGGCACTTTTATGATTATGTTCTTCCTAAAACAGTTAATCACATCAACCCTCACAAACCCTCAAGAATATACCTATACAGAGGCATTCTTACTTCACAGATATTTGAGACAACCCATCACAATATGAAAGATGTAAATATGCATGGATTGTTTTTGATTTTTTAAGTTCCAATGCAGTAAATTTCTAAGCAGACAAGCCAGCAGAGGGAGCTTCATGTTCACTGAGCTGAATGGTTGTGTAATAACTGCACGCAGTGCCCTGAGTAAGAGGAAGAACTTAATGGCAAAGCTTTTAACAAGGTCAAATTTCAAATCTGTGTGTGGAACTGTTTGTGTTTATGCCTGACTCTACTTAAAAAAGCTTAGTACTAAAACACTGAAAGTCGTTCTCAACATTCTATGTCAGGGGATTAAAAACTCCAGGTTTCTCTCTAATAACGCCACTCAGTTCTCCCAACTACAGTTGCTATGTAATCTATTTATTTCTATTATGTCCATTGTGATTGCTGATAATGCTGGTTATTGGTTACATTTTAAGTATTTTACTATTTCTATCTTGTACAAGGCAAATAGTGGGGTCAATTTCCAGTTTTAAATTCTGATTCAAATTTTTTAAATCGATTTAATAAATATATTGTAGGTTTTACTCTCAGCAGAATGCAAAACATCTTGACAGCAATAGTCAATTCTTAAGCACCGTGAAAACTTCTTCTTTCATCTGAAAAAGAAACAAGCAGCCTACAGCACAAACTAATATTCTTGGTATCAATGCAACACAACCAGTATATGAAATGGATGGTTAAGGCTGAGTTTTTAAAAAGAGAATGAAAACACCAACCCCAAATGCTTACATTTTAGGAACTAACGCTTTCTTCTTCCCCAAAAAAGTACTGTTATATTACAAATAAATATATTAAAGCAGACAAGAAATTTGGTCTTTCCTTGTTACCTTTCTTTTCATCTTGAAAGTTCCCTGATTTGGTTCAGGGTGCAAAATAATTCATTTCGACTTTACAATGGGTTTTCAAATGCCTATTATAAAAGGTGTCAAAGTGAAGAAACAAACAGCAACAGATAATGTAGTCCTTCACACCCAAACACCCCCTAGTACAGAAAGGGACTGTGTACTGTATGCCCATGGTATCCAAAGAGAATAGTTTCTGACACAAAAAGGAGGTGAGGAAGGGGAGAGCAATAAGCCAGTCTTTTGTGATTAAAGTTGGGTTAATGCTTTTTAGTAGCTGTTAATGATTAAACTAAAATGTAAGTGATATTTGAAATAGACTTAAATGAAAGATGTACTCCGTGCTATTAAATATATATGGAACGCTGTTGGCCACGGTTATTGCCATAAGCAGAAGAGGCAAGCTGATCTACCTATCCACAGGAGGCATGAGTGATTTCACCAAAACTGGTTAGCCCTTCCAAATCCCCTGCTAACCTAGGATTCTTGGCCATTTTAGGGGCAAACTATATCTTGTCTTCAGACTCTGTGTGTGTGTGTGTGAATGTGGTGGTAGAAGTGTAAAGGTGTCTATAAAGAGGCAGGTAAGCATGCAAAACTTAAGAAACAATTTAAACTGTTTAAGTATGGGCAAGATTAAAATTCTAAAGCATATAACTTGTTTGTTTAAATTTTTCCCTCCCCATTTTGCAAAATTTCCATGTTTTTCTAAACTTAATCTCTTCTACCTGAAATTCCTTACTGTGAGTTTGCACACCAGTTCTGTGGCAAGGGAACTACAGGACTTTCTGGAATCCCTTCCATCTAGAACATCCCTGTTGCACTCACCTATGACAGCCTGTTCTGGAGAGGTGGGAGGGGTAAGAGGCATTCCACAGTTACTTGGGTCCTTCACACTACCAAGTCCCTGCTGCCCAACTGAAATGTGGCCTCCAGCACTGGCAACGCTCTGAGGAACTGGGATGTCATTCTGAGAGATCAAAACAAAAGCTGAGGGGTAAACCATCCGAACACCACCTGTAAGGAAAGAGAGCAAGGAGAAAAGTGGGCTTAAGAAAAAGTTCCCAAAAGACTGCTGACTTGATTATCCAGTGGTCACAGTCAAAGCTTAATCAGGAAAATGAGATGCTCACTGAGCACTGCCAAAAGTGACAGGTTCCTTCTCTTATGAGTTAATAGCTGTTGAAACATGTGTCCCAACATTATGATAATAGCATTTGTAATACAGAGACCACTGGTGCTTCAGGCAAGTTAACTGCTCAGCATATACCACTGTGTCAAGAGAATAAAAAAAAGATGGGAAAATTATGGAGGTTATTTTTGATGAATCCGAATGATTATCTTTTTAAATTAAGGAAGATAAAGAAGATAGAATAAAGCTCTTCAGGCAAAATATTTTCTCTTACCAACAATTACTTCAACTGCCACGGGGAAATCATCATCATATCCCAACTCCTCCTCTTCTTTCAATTCTTTCTTTTTCAGCACCATTGGGTAGAAATACTGCCATTCCTCGATCAGCTTACGGGTAGCTGGGTCTGACATCTTATATGCTTGGCCTGTTAGCGTGCCATTTAAGCCATAAGGACTTACCAGTACTAAGTGGGGAGGAAAAACATGTTACAGATTACAGTGATCATTCTCACTTACATGTAACACTACATATTTGGTAATTTTAAGTTAAAGTACTTAACAGAAATACTTATACCCCCAAACTGCCTAAAATTTGAACACTCTTGCTATGGCTTCTGAGACTTCCTAAATATCTGGATAATTAAGAAATAATCTATAAATAATACCTTCAGAAGCAGAAAATCTTAATGCAACAAGCCAGAAACATAATGCTTTGTTATAATTTCAGTTTTTGCTATTTTGGAGGTCTGCTGATGAAACAATTCTTTTAAATTAAATTTATTTCACTCAAAGTTATGGATTTGAAGTATTTCTATCTTTCTATATCTTACCGTGATTTTCATCTTCACTGATCTGGACACAAAGTGCATAGTACTGTGTATAACCCAACCAGTTCTTAGCCTGGGGTTATTTTCAACTATCTGAATAACACTTGTCTATGAAAAAGGTCATTTTTTCTTAACCCAAATTTTTAAAAAATTTCAGCATAGTCATAGAGGGGATGTTACTTTCTCTTTTTTTGGTGGCCTTCGTTTCTTTTTGAGAGCCAGATGTCAAGTCATATCAATCAAGACAGAGAAGCTGCTATGCCTCAATGATCCAAATGGAACAAAAACACTGTCTCCAACTAACACCATTCATCAAAGGCAATTTTCCTGCTTTAGCAGTTCTAGGAAATTCCCACATCAGTATGGCTAATTATGTTACTATTAGGATATCATTATCTGCAGGCCAGCATCTACCCTAAAAAGATAGCTCTTCCACACTAATCATGGAAATAAGCAAGATAATGCCCCACAAAAGTCTTCTATGACTTGAGAGCTTTCAGTAACAGCCAGTAAAATTTAAAATAAGGGGTCTATAAGGACTTGGTGTTCCTAACATCTTTCCCCAAGTAGAAGGTTAATTCCATCTCCTAATGTCTAGCAATTCGTTCTGTTATTATTATAAATAAATGCTTTTATTTTGAGTGATAAAGTTTAGGAGGAAGTCAGATGGTCCTCAGGACTTTCATATTCAAAGAAATAAGGTACTTAAATAATTCTGACAATCCGTAATGCATACATGCTGTAAACTCCTAAGCATGCAGTTTGAGAACTGGGTTGTTTTAAATTTTATTTTAGTTCATACATGAAATACCCAAAATTACAGCATGGTAAATTTCATAGTTTAAATTGTGTTGCAAGATGGGGGGAATAAGTAGGTAATAATTATAATCACAGAACAATGCAAACCTGTCATTTATAAGATTTGTCCATTACTCACTGGATTATATTTTTTCAAATACTTATTGACCTTGCTTTGTTCTGAAGGAAATTTCATCACTTTATCCCCTCAATATTACTTCACAGAAGACCATGTTTATATATGACGTTTTCAGGAAAAAAAAAAAAAAAAAGTGAGCTATTACTACTCAACTGTGAAATAGTGGCCTTTCCTTTCTTCTTCAGATACTGACTCTTAGCTTAGCTATGGACTATGGTGGGCGACTATGGGTGTCTTAGTGATAGGTATGACGTGGCAACAACATCTGAAGGAATTGATCCTATACCTCTAAATCATGTACAGTGTTATAAACCAATGTTACCTGAATAAAAATAATAAAATGTCCATTTAAGACAGCATCTCATTCTGCAAAACCTTAGTGGGCAAGGCTGCTGGCTATCCACTTGGTGGAAGAGGGTGCAGAGCAAGGAGATCACCATTTACCTACCTTGAAATGGTGCAGGTGAAGACTGAGCCATGTGTATATGCTCTTCATTGATCAAATAAATTGGCTGGTGTTGAGCAATCTCCACACTTGTGCATACATTACTTTCCCCATGAAGAAAGAATGTGAAAGCGCAGGACAAATGCTCACTAAAAAATAAAAAAACAAAACCGAGAAGCTCAATTTCACATTTTGTTAGGAAACATTTTGTATACTACAAACAAACTACAGAAGAGATAAACCATTACTTTATTACCCATCCAGCAAGGCTTGTCCCTGATTGTTAACAACAAACTTCTACTTGAATTTGAACAAATAATATGATAATAACTTGTTAAGAAACTAAATTAAAGCTGTCAGATAAATCTGAAACACTAGTTATGCTGCAATGTGAAATGTTGAAAGCAATAGTTGAGAATGCTTCCTGCTTCAATTGCACCAAGTTTCCTATGCTGACTATAAATTCAAAAGGACAAAGAATCATAGCATTTTTCCACTTGTTCTCATGTACTAGTTTGAAGTGGTTTTTAACTGATTCTAAGGACATTGATAAAATAGTTTTGTTTATCTTTGGTATGACAGAACAGTAACATCAAATTTACAAGCTTACAGCGTTACAATAAGGTTAAAACTATTGACCTAAAAATAGCAATTAAGACACTGATGTGTATTCCCAATACACAACTGCTAAGGTAATGCAAGTCTCTGGGGAGACTGGTAATCTACTCTATTTAATTTTCACAATGTACTTGTGACCACAAAATGTTTGTAAACATTTCACTTTTCTGTTTTCTAAACAATTCGTTAAAAATTGATAAAAACTATGAGTCTTGGAAAAAATAATTTCAAATTTACTATAATGGTGCATTCAAATTAATTAAACTTTGGTCCTAAATTAACCATAACATCTTTATTTAGCAAGATAACTCTTAAGAATGATGAATTGGGCCTCTCTGGTGGTGCAGGTGGTTGAGCCCAGGGCCATGAAGCTGTCCACAGCCTCTGCAGCGCAAGTTCAATCCTGGCCAGCTGGGGAGATAACCCACATGGCGCAGCAGACCTCTCCTGTCTTGCCTGCTGCTCCCCTCAGCAGTGTACTTCAGAACTTCTGCCTGTTCCTGCTCTCTGTCTGGTGAATTCTCTCACCTTCCCACACCTCTGGCTTGTACCCCAGTGCTTGTATAAATAAATCTTAAATAAATAAATAAATAAATAAAATATATAAAGAGAAAAATTTAACAAGATTTGAAAAACAGCAAGTTATAGGGGAAATATAAGTGAAGCCACCAGAAACTGCATCATTTGTGGTAAGTTACTTCACCTTTGTTATCATAGTTTCTCATATGTAAACTCCTTCTTTAGTACAAGGTGCTAACGACCCTCCCCATCACGGAGTTCTGATGCAGGAGGTCCCTGGTGGGCCCTAAGAAGATGCACCTGTGCCAGCTCCCAAGTGCTGCTGCTCTACTCCTACAGCAAGAACCACACCTTAAGAACCAATGAGCCTGATGGCGCCTAAATCCCTTTTCCATTACAAACTTCTATTTTTTTCTAAGAATACATAAAATAAGAGGGCAGGGATGACGATATTGACAGCAGAAAGTAGAAATTTCCCTTTGGCTTAGCTATAACTCATCTAATACTTTTATCTCACAGATAAAACTATCATATAGTCATGTACTATGCCAGTGCTTGTAATAGTTAAGTGAAAAAAGTCAAAATATCCATCATAAAGGACTGGTTAACTAAATCATGATAGAGCCCTACAAATTAACTCTGTACAACCACTTAAAAAATAATTAACACACTGATATGGGAAAACCTCCAACATAAACTCATAAACATTAAGGGGGAAAACCAAAGTACAGAGCAGTGTAAATAATACACTCTCATTTGTATAAAAATGGGAAAGGGGGCGATATATGCACATATAATTTGCTTACATTGGCATAAAATTTCTCTGGATGGGTACACTCTTAAAAACCTAATAATCTTGGCTGCCTTCAGGGAATGAAGGGGTATAACTGGGGGAGAAACAGAGAATTCATAATATAGTCTTTTATACTTTCTGAACATGGGGCCATATGTCACATAGAAAGTAATGGAGACAAGATCTGAAAGAAGCCCCTGCGTCCTATCTTTGTGCACAGTGCTTGTTGGCCCAACGAGGAGGGCACTAGAGGAATCCATGGTATTTCATCTTGTCATATTTGGCTCTTGGTTGAAGCCTGCTGAGATCATCTTTGATTCTGATTCTGTTATCCAATACACTAGCTATTTGATGGGCAAGCCGTCAACATCTTTATTCATGTCATTGCTAAAAATGGTGAAAAAGAGTACACGGAGGGTAGAAAAAGAATCCTGTGTCATCTTATCAGATAATTCCCAAGTTAAAATTCCCCAGGGTGCTGCCATCCACATGCTATGTCTTGTCTAGGAAGGATAATCGAAAAAATATGTCAAACACATTGATAAAATGCAGATATATAATAACTATCATATTTCTCTGAACTAGAAACCTGCCTAAAAATAAAATTTAGGTACTTGAGATTTCAGCACCCCTCATTTCACCATTGAAAAAATAGGACTAAAATATCTGGTTTGCCAATGCTATTCTTAGACACACAACTGGAATTAGACTTGAGATTTAATTTCTTTCCTAAAGCGAGCTTGTCTATAAATGGGGATACTGATTTATGGCCGTATTAATTTATATTTTTATATAGGCAAAATGAGTTCAGATTTGTGAATGAACACTAAAAACAAAGGGCTGTATATAGACCATCACAGATACATTATGTAATACAATGCTTCTCGGCGTTAGTTAGGAGGTAAAGTTACAAGCTCCAGACCTGTTTGTGTCTCTCCTCACCCCTCACCCACTTTTATGTGAATCTTTAATCACTCAATTCCATCTATTTCATGTCATTTTTCATCATCTGAGAATTGAAAAGGGCTTTAGAGATCATCAAATTTGATGCATTTCTAATTCATTGTGGGGGGGGAGACTCTTCAAAAGTATGTGAGGAGAGGGAGGATGGAACATTTAAACTGGGACTTGAATCTAGAAGAGAAAATTAGATGTGCAAAGGCACTGAGATGGAGAGTCTGGCATCTTAAAAAAATTTTAAAAGAGGCAATATGGCCACATCATTGTGAAAATGAAGACAACTAGCATAAAATAAAATTAAAAGATAGGCAGAAAATGAACAAATTGTACCTATGGAAAAGGCAAAGATTATCCAAGTGACTGAAAAAATAAAGTTTTCTTTATATACTGTTCACAAAAGAGACACAAAATAAAGCACACCATAAGAATGACAGAGAAGGCAGAAAACGAGATCCCAGGTTAATGTGAATATAAATAAAGCTGGTATATAAATAACAAATAAAAACACTATTTTTAAAACTTACATTCATCATTACATAATAATAAACAGAGGAATTCAACAAGAAATTTAGATCATCTTTAATGTGTATGTACACAGCTATATGGCATGCAATTCAGACACATAAAAAAGGTTGGTAGAATTACAAGGAGAAACTGACATCTGCAATTAATAAAGATTTTAAATCTTTTTCTTAGTATTTAATAGAATAAGCAAATTATTAAGAATACAAAAAAAAAAAAAACCCACCCAGGAATGACCAAAAAATATGAACTTCAACATGTATGTTTGGTTTTCCAGAAATAATCTATTCTCTTTCCAAGACACCTGGAAACGTGCAAAAAATGTACTGGGTACAGGACACATACAAAACAAGTCCTAAATTCCAAAAAAACTAATACCACACAGACTACATGCACATTTTTTAATCAAAGCACAACTTAGCTAGAAATCAGATTTTTTTTAAAGGTTAAAATAAAATTCCTTTGTTTGGAAACTTACAATGCACTCTCTAAATAAACCATGGGTTCTAGAGGATATCATAATAGAGATCACAAAATATTTAAAGTTAAATGACAACAAACTAATACATGTCAAAATCTGAGGGAAATAGCACTGAGAGAATAATTTACATCCGTATGTGCCCAGGATAATGTCTTAAAATAAATGAGAACAACATTCAAATCAAGAAGTTGAGGGAAAAAACAAAAAGTAAACTCAATGAAAACAAAGGATAAAAAGCACATTATTACTAAAAATTTAAAATGCAATAGAAAGGATTAACAATATCAAAATGTGTTCCTCGAGCAGACTGAGACAACACAGATCACACAGCGTGCTGATTTGAGGAGGGACGTGGGAATGTGCCAGGGCAAGGAGGGAGGAACACGAAACAACTCTGGGAAACAAAAAGAGGAAGTAACTGCAGATAAAGTAGAAACATTTTTAATGACAAAGCTTTATGCCAATAAATATACAACACGTGAAATAGATACTTCTATAAAAATAGAAGGTTCAGAAAACATTTTGAAAAAAATAACTATGAGGAATAATCTATGTATTCAATTGTTTCAACAGGCAATAAACAAGGAAAAGTCTCCCTACCCTTTCTAATGCACAACTTTGATAGCAAATTTCTTGAAGAGTTACTTAAAAAAAGAGAACGTCATCACCTACCAATTTAAGACATGAACAAAGATGCAAAAATACTAAATTAAATAACAGAATTCAGAAAAGATCCATGTATGTATAATACAACCAAGTGGGGTTTATTTTGGAATACAAGATTGAGTTAATATAAGCACATTATCAGATGATAAAGAACAATCAAATCCATCTCAAAATAGAAAAAGGGTAATTACAACTCAAAGGATCCAATGATCATTATTTTTAAAGTAAACTCTTGCAAATGGGAAGCTGAAGGAACTATCTAACTTCAACAGATAAAACGATTATATTGCGTAGTATTTAAATTTAGAAAGACCCTCACCTCCTTTTTAAAAAAGCAACAAGACAAGCATGACCTTATACACAACATTGGTCCCCGCAACTGAAGACAATGCAATAAAACAAGAAAAGGGTATAAAAACTCCCAAGAAAAGGTAGCATTATCTTTATCTGCAGATCACATAATTCTTAGATTTTTCTATACAAACAAGATAGACTAACACAACTAGCAAGAGAACAAGGAGTGTGCAAGACTGGTAGATACGAGATCAACAGCAGCTGTGCCCTACATACCATTTAGAAAATATAGTGGGGGAAAAAATGGCATGGGAAATAGCAAGGAAAGCTGAAAGGGACCTAGAAAATAAATTAGTAAAAGACATGTTAGACATCTACGGAAAAATCTACAGATCATTTGGTTTAAAAAATAAAAAGGAAGACATAAACCCTTTTTAAAGAGGCATCA
The DNA here is from genome assembly GCF_014898055.3 of Talpa occidentalis. Lineage (NCBI taxonomy): Eukaryota > Metazoa > Chordata > Mammalia > Eulipotyphla > Talpidae > Talpa > Talpa occidentalis. The sequence goes on along the minus strand of NW_023601433.1, from coordinate 82,086,325 downwards.
TATTCTTGGATGTGATATCAGTATCATAAAGATTACAACCCTCCCCAAATTGATCTGTAAATTCAATGCAATTTCAACCAGTATGACAGTAGGTTGTTGACAAGCAGATTCTAAAATTAATATAGAAGAACAGAGTAAAAAATAGCCAATGTGCTCTTGAAAAAGAACAAAGGAAGAGACCTAACCTACCAGTATCAATATTTATTATTAAATCACAGTAATGACAATAGTAGTAATAACTTGAGGACAAAAGCGATGAAACAGAACAGGGAACTCCAGCAGCTCCCCATCTCAAAGAGAGGGAAAAAGAGGAAGGAGAAGGAGAGGGAGAAGAATTAAGGAGCTAGAGGGGCCTCCCCGGTGGCGCAGCGGTTGAGCGCTGGGTTGCGAAGCTGCCCGCGGCCTCTGCAGGGCCGGTTCGATCCCCGGCCACAGGAGGAGGGTCCCACATGGTGCGCAGACCTCTCCTGCCACCCGCTGCTCCCCTCAGCAGTGTACTTCAGTCCTTCTGCCTGCTCTGCTCCCCGCTCTGGCTCTGGTGAATTCTCTCACCCTCCTGCGCTTCTGACTGTACCCAGTGCATGTATAAACAAAAAACAAAACAAACAAATATAATAAATAAATAAAAACATGCCTCTATTAAAAAAAAAAAAAAGAATTAAGGAGCTAGAGAGGGTAACAGGGTAATCCCCAGGGAAAGGGAAGGTTCAGATTCCCTGTCCCACCCAAGGGTGACGCTGGGCAGACAGGTGAAGCTAGAAAAGACTGAGAGAAGGACTGAGGGAAGAGAGAAGACCTGGCTGAGGAGAGCAGAGAAGATGGAGATCAAGGAGGAGATCTGGAGGAGACACACGCAACAGAGACATGTGAAGAAGCTGCACTTGTTTCTCAGCTTAGAACTGTGCTGCAAACTTGGCGGACATGGAAGAAGACACTTGAAAGAAACAGAGATGTGGGTGAAAGACCTGCCGGGAGGCTGACAATGGTGTCCTTTATTGTGACTTGGGTCTTGATTTTGCTCTTTTCCTTCCAGACTCGCCTGGCCACTCTGCCCCTTTCCTGTGGGTCTCACCAGGAGGGGCCTCAGCCTTGTGGCAGCTTTTGGGCCTCGGTGACCCCACTTTGGGCTGACCCTGTCTGGCTGGGCATTTACCCTCAAGGGAATGGGGAACTTTGGGTGCTTCACGTGTAAATTATTTCAACTATTTTCTTTCTCTTCTCTTTATGGCACCCTGACAGTCTCTCTATTGCACACTAATTGTATTAAAGTTCCTTTTTATTAGGTCTTAGGCTCTAGAGTACCTTTTGTCTTGATGTGGCAGGTGGCAGAACCTATTGAGAGTGTGCAGGTTTAGGGATCCCAGCATCCCCTAACCCTATCCACTAACAAGACCATGAGGTGGAAGCAGTTGTTTTTGGAGTGTGACCATGTATATGTTGAATCTATAACTTTATGTTTTTATTTTATCTATAACTTTGTCTCAGGGGTTTAACTGAGTTTTCTTTTTAGAAATCACATTCAAGGATGTAATTATAGTGCTGGAAAGCATTCATATTAAGGACTACAGACTTTTTTCTATAGCTTTAGCATTTGTCACTTGTTTTTATTAAATTTTCAACATGTGAGGGTGTTAATGAATAAAAATAAAATAAAAGCTAGATAATTATTTTATGACTAATAAACACCTGGGCTTACGTTACATCTGGAATTTATTTACAAGAATGACATTTTAAGTGCCCTATACAAACACTATTGATAAGAAATCACTATCGTAATTTATTAAACTATTTTCAAAATAAGAAAATCTTATTTCAAGTACATATTATGACTCAAGGAGGCTTATTCAAGCTTCAAATCCTTGGAAGTGGCCTCTCCACCTCCCCCTTCGCTTTCCTCTTCTCTTTTCTTCCTCTTTCTCCTTCCCGCCCCTTCTTTCATTCTTTCTCTTAGTCTCTTCCCTTTCTACCTTCCTCTCTCTCCACTCACTCTCTGGGTGCTTTATTATATCCTACCCATGCTATAAGTAGATCTCAAAACACTTCACCACATATTCGCGACTCTACTCTAAGCTTCAAAGATCTAATTTTTTCCAGAATTAAACTGAGAGAGAAGCCATCAAAATATTTCGTTTCCAAGTAGCCCCTGGGTAAAGATGGCAATGTCTTATTATGAGCAGTCAAAGCAATTCACTCTGCCTTCACCTTGGAGCTTTCCTAGACATTTGGGTTTTAAGCAACACATTTATATTTCTCTAAACTAGGAATGATTATATATATGGAAATTGCACATAAACTTATTTCCCCCTGGCAATCAGTGTAAGAAGAATGCTAAAACTAAGCGTCCTACATTAGCACTGGTATACTATCACTCCACAACTCTACCTTACTTGACACACTGCTCAAGAATGAACACTTACTGCGCGGCAAGGCCACTTCATGTCTGTTTCTGCTCATGTAATTCTTTGGTTGAAATAAACTTTCCCTATTCTTCACCTAAATTCTACTATTCTTTTCCAAGAAATCATCTTTTAAGTCCCAGAACAGGGGCTATGTACTCCTGTACTTCACTGGGTACATCTCAGTCAGAGCACCCCAATGTTTAAGTCTAGTGTAGGGCAGAAATCATGTTGTATCTATCAGTTGAACCCAAGTACCTAACATAGTGCTTGACATGGACAGATGCTGCTTTATTACTTAATTTTTGTGATATTTTATGTTTTATCATTCCTCTAAGATGTCTGGCATTTGACTAGAAGAACTGGAAATAAGCCTAGAATTCTGAGGCATGAGGTAGGGAAGAACATGAGTGCAAAACTGTGATATTCCAGGCAGGAATATATTAGGGGATACCTACCTCTAATCTTGAGAACCTCAGAAAATCTCTTACAACCATTCTTGCAGAGGAAGTCTGCTCGGGGCATTTTACCGACAGTTATAGAGTACAATGAAAGTGTGACTCTCTTTGGGACCCAAGATAGTATACATTCTCTGGACCAGAAAGGAGACTAGCACAAAATAAATAAGGACTAGACATACAGATCAATGGAGTATTCTTTCAGTAAATGCCATTACAGAATTCTCTTCCTCTGTGCTCTATTATTCATCCTAACTAGTATGGCCAAATCAATCCTCCTAAAACACATTTGTAGTCAAAACCTATACTATTCAACCCCATGTCACAGGCCCCCATGGTCCACAGGGAAAGTTTAAATCACTCTGTAGCATTTCAGCCCAGGCCTTCTTTACCAGAACAATCCACTTTTTTTTTTTTTAATAGACTCTAAACCACACTTCCTGCACAAACAAGCTCTTACTGAAAACCAGTGTGGAATGGCTAGTACTTTGCACATATCTCACTTACGTCCCTGTCACTCCACACAATTTCCTACTCTGGCATTCTTAAATCCCATCTTTCAAAGTCTAACACCATGTCTAACCTCCTCAGGTTATTAGCTCTTTCAACAGAGACCTCCTTTCTTCTCTGCTACTAAGAGTTTTTACTTCTTGCTTGGCACTCATACCATCAGAAGAAATCATTCAATAAACAAATATTTATTAAGAACACCTACTGTACTAGACACTGCTGGATTTACAGAAATATGAAAATAAACAAGACCAGGATCAATCCTTGGGTATTTAATAGTTTCCTTAAGCAAAGCACTTAAAAACTTCAAAAGGAACAAATGTACTAATGTGGAACTATGGCACTCTCATATGCACGGCAGGAGCGAAAGACAAGAAACATGAAGATGGAGAAATTCTGGTAGGATACCTCATTCAAAATGTTGTGCCTTTATAGTAAATCTCAGGGGGAAAAAACTTCATGATATAACTGTAGTGCGATGTCTTATATTGGTTTTTCCTGTACATAATCTTAAAGAACTATCAGTTTAAAAGGAATGACATGAACCAATGGAAAGGAGGAAAGGCTAGCAAAATAAACAAATAAAATTAAAAATCTTACTAATTTTATAAAATATTATCTATTCCACCCACTGTTGTAATTGGGTAAAGTCATGCAGTCTCAGACATTCAATATAAGCAAAGCTAAAACAACATTCCAATAAGGAAAGAAGTGTGGTTTCATTCTCTTTCCAGCCTCATCTCTTGCTACACTAATTCATACCTCCAACGCTGCCATCACCCAAATTGTTTCCTTCAGAGGACTTGTCATAATTTGCAATTATTTATTTTGATGGTCTCCCCCACCATAAATAAGCTCCTTGAAAGGCAGAGCCATGTCTGGCCCGCTGTCCTCCATATCCCCAGCCCTGGTATAGCTCATGACACGCAACACTGAACAGTCACTCACCGGATGGATGCAGCTTTAGTCACACCCAAAGATCACTTTTACTTAGGAAGTTCTATCATGAGGACAGCAAGAATAGCTGACATGAATATATTCAAAATGGAAATAAGTCTATTATTATTAATTAGATGGAGGAAGTATGCAATTTCCAGTGATAGAAAAGGGCAGCTTTTAAAACTGGTTCCTTAGAAATATAAGGGGTTGGTGCAGGTTGTGACTGGGAAAGGACCTGCTAAATACAAAGAAGGAAGGACTAGAGTTCCAGATTATTCTCTTACAAAATTTAAAATCTTAAAAAAAACGATTCTTTTACATCTTACACTGAGTTTTCAGGATGCAAGTATTACATGTGCTTTCAAATGCATTATGAATATTAATAAGCTCCTGTTCTTTTCACGGTATAAAAGTGTTTTGATAACAGATTCACAATGCAGAACACATTTAGGTAATTTTATCTAAATGCTTTCTGTGTTATGAACTTATTATCTTAAAATTTTCCAAGTTGTCATGAACCAAATCTCCTGCCAGCAGTAATTTGCCTTACTCTATAGATACTCATTTGGGAATTTTGTTAATGTTTCTTTATAGTTTTCTTTCCTTAAAAATATACCACTTACTTTGGCAGCTTTCACAAAGGTTATGTTGAGATCCTTTGTCACTAGCATACTGCCCTTTCTCTTACTGGACAGAATGTAACTTTTGTATCCTTTTTGAAAGAGGATGGCAACAAGACTTGATTAAACAAAACTTGATGGAACTCTGAGATACCTTCCCTATTTCAAATATCTTCTCCTTAAATTATAAGTTAAACCTGATAACAAAGGCAATGAAAATGTCCAGGAATGTTAACAGTATATAATCTTTTTTTTAATGAAATAATACTTGGATCATAACTGTTAAATTAGTGTCACAATTCTATGAATAATCACCATCCTAGGAGTTACCAAGTACACTATTACAATACAAAATTGCCTCAGTAAACAATTTTTACTTCACATGTATAAATATATACAAATGTTTATATGTACACATGAATTATATATTTTTACAAACACAAGAAAATAAATTAGCAAGCTCTATTATTGCTTCATTTACTCTTCCATCCTCAAAGGTAAGTCACTCGCTGGCAGTAAATTTGGCACAGGGTGGTGTATTAATTCTTCTCTATCCCAAGGATACAATTCCTAGCAGTGAAGAGGTGACAGGGCAGTGAACACAATGGATTAATGCAAAAATAATGCTCTAGTGGCCGAAAGGACTTTATGTTATCCCCGGGTACCTCACTTATTAGAAGCAAGTGACAATGCAGAGATTCTGACTGAGTATGTCCTTGATGCAAAGGCTGGAAGAGTTGAGGGTTCCCAATCTGATGGTACAAACTATATCAGATAATTTCCAAGATAACAAAATAGACACAAGAGTTGTAGTAGTCAGTGATGAATGCTTGAAAAGCAGAAGCCAACATACACAAAATTTGAGAAAGCTTGTGAAAGTCATCTTATTAAAATTTATCTCTTGAGGTTACTAATAAACTGGGTCAGATTATCTAGTCAGAGTCTCTGAACAGCCTTTTGAAAATGCATAGAGTGTGCCTGGTAGAGAATACAGATTAAAGTGACATTTGTATTAGATAACCCGTAGCCTCCTAAAGTATTTTTATTGCTCACTTTATGCTTGGATTTTTTTTCCCCCTAAAGAAGAGACCAAAACCATTCATCCATTTTGTGGTTACTATGTTTTTATAGGGGATGGGGGAGAAGTGGGAGGATAGAAGCAATGTGGGTAATGGAGAACCACATATGTTTTTTCATCATTTTTCTCATTAAATACTAAGGCATTATATATTAATAAGAACAATAAAGATTGTTCACTTCAAATGACACTAAAATAGCTAAGATGCTAAGACTTTACCTTTTGCCTCTGCCTGAGAGCATAAAATAGGCTTTCCTGTTAAACTAGTATGTTGCATCTTCCCAAGTTACAAAATGTATTTGTAAAAGCACATCTTAAAATCAGGTATGTTTGCTTATTTTTTGTAAGACAACCATCCACTATGAGATTCTGCCACCGAAAGAGGAGCCTGTGTGGCAGTCACGGTGAAGTTCTTGTCAGCCTGAAAGAAACTTACAGACCTCTGACACTTGCCAGTTCACAGCAGAAGAAATGACCTGCCAAAAAAATCATAGGGCTGATGGGAATTCCACTATGTTGCCATTCATCAGGTGAACAACAAGAAGTAGACTTTACTTACATGGACAAACAAACAAAAGAGAAAAAAAGAAAAAAGAAAATCCATTAAGACTGGTCTGGGATATAGCCTCTTTGCTTTCATAATGTTATTTTTCCAAAGTCTATTCCTGTACTTTTCATCATATCACACATGAGTTTCAATCAGTATTATTTTTTTGCTGCCTCATTATACTTCTTATATGTAAACTATCTCGAATATTTCCAAAACAATTCTAGAATAAGAAGGATCCATATTGAGATACTCTTGGTCTCTCATAATCAAATTTTAACTAAGAAACTATAGTGTCACAGTATGTATTTAATGGGCTTATATACAAATTAAATAGTATGTGATAAAAAATGATTTTCTATTTCTAGTCACAGTAATGGCTCCAGTTATATTTATTTAAAAGACATTACCTATTATAAACAAAGCAGGGGGGAAAAACCCTACCTCTTATATGTCTTATTTCAGATCTGGCAGCTGACACTCAATGTGGCTTGGCACGTTCTTTAAAGGCTTTCCAACGTTTTACATTAACCTACCAGAGAGCAGGCCTTTTATACTCAGCATTGCTGCAAAATGTTTCACTCCCCAGTACTCAAAAGGAGGTCACAGTTTTCCCAGCAAACGGAAAATAAAATTGAAGCTGACAGTATTGGGTAGAATGCTGTTATCGGCAAGTATTTATCTTCCAGACTCTTCTTCCTGTGCCACAGGCCTGCACCGGAAGCTAGGTTTTCTTTTTGTTTAATCAAAAAAATGCAGCCTTTAATCACCAGTATTGTTCGTGATACCAACTCCCCCATCCCTGAACATAAGAAAAACAAATCTGATGGCTCAAACCAAAAAATAAACGTAAGATGTGCCTATATTTTTCTTCTGGTCTAGTCTATTTAAAATTACAAAGTCACGATAGCTACATGCTTTGTACTATGTTACACAAATTCTGAACAGAATTAATGTTGAATCTTAGAAGCAATTTCTTCTAATGAGGTAAAATTCAACGAAGAAAATAAAAAGACAAAGGAGATATTGGAAAAACCTAAGAGTCATGAGGTGTTACAAATTTGAAAGATAATATTTATTGAATACAAGGAAGGCATTAGTATTTCATTAAAGAGAGACAGAAGACACTTGGTCCTTCAGTTGATGAAGCACCTAAAAAATCAATGTATATGCCAGCAATACTCAATAAATACCCATTCTCATTCTACTGGAATGTGTGGAGTAATTATATCAATAAATACTTAAGGACAATCATATACTATCAGCATCTGGTCACAACCAAAAAAAATACAAATGCTTAAAATTATGAACGCTCAATTTTTTTTGAGACTGAATTTGCAAAAGGTTTCACTAGAAAAAGATTCTGATGGAAAAATCTCCTTTCATTATCGAGAATCAGGGAAATTTCAGTTCATCTGTTCATTCAACAAATGTGCAAATACTGCCCTCCATGGCAGGAGCACCATCATGAAGAAGGCCAAGAGTCCTGATTCTCACAAAGCTAACATTCTGTGTAACAATCAATTGGATTTAGCATTTTAAAAAGATAGCTGGTGGAAGGAGGGTGGGGGGAGTTATATAGAAAACAAAACAAGATGAGGTATCTGAGACTGGCAGTGGAGAGAGCCAAGGGAGAAGAGATGACACAACAGATGCAAGGGTAGGGGGATTGAGTAGGCAGTCATGGAATTTAGGCAGAGGGCACATAAAAAGGCCGGACGTATAGAAACCAGCTTAATGTGTCTGGGGAACAGAATGGTCACAGCGTCTGAAGCTTGTAATTCTGAAGCAGACAGATACAAAATGAGGTCAAAGAGGTTGAGGAGGAACTGAATTACACAAGCTTTTCAACTATAGGATGGGGACTGAAGTTTGTTCTAAATATACTGATAAACCCCGCAGGATGTTAAGCAAACAAATCACCTTGATCTCACATTTATATTTGAAAGATCACTTTAGTTACTCTAGGGAGAATCATCATGAAGGAGTTCTGAGTAGTATCAGGAAGAAAAGCCACAGGCCAGTTTGGCAGCCAGACCGAGAAAGCCAGAGGTGGGGAATAAGAGCACCTAGGTTTTGAGTTTGAGAGACTGCAGATACCGAACAAGTGATGCAACTCAACCGTTGTCATTCTCGGGTTCTTTTAAGGACCAGAAATAGGAATAAGTTAAGGTGTCTCCAGGAAGCCAGAATGTGAAGTATATAATTTTAATAATATTCCTCCGAACAATAGGTAAAAAGGAAAACGTTTTCTAAATTTCTTTTATTGTATAACAGAACTACATCCCTTCACCACCCAATTTATTGAATTTCATGAACTCTAACACATTCATTTTCTCCTTTCAAACTATCATTTTAAAAAAGGAGAATTCGGGCCTCTCTGGAGGTGCAAGGGGTTAAGCACTGCACTATGAAGCAATCTGCAGCCTCTGCAGCACCAGTTCAATCCCCGGCCGGCCAGGGAGCAACCCACATGGCACAGCAGACCTCTCCTGACTCGCCCGCTGTTTCCCCTCAGCAGTGTACTTCGGTCCATCTGCCTGTTCTGTTCCCCACTCTGTCTCTGGTGAATCCTCTCACCCCCCGCATCTCTGGCCTATACCCCAGCTCTTGTAAGTATAACTAAATAAATCTTTAAAAAATAAAGAAATAAAAAATAAAAATAAAAAGTAGAATTCACTAACTTCAGTAACAAAATTCACTGAAAACAAATAATGAAGTTATTAAATACTATTCAAATCAAATTATCATCTGAATAAATATCAGTTTTTCTAATTAATAATCACACCTATGAATCTGATTAAGATCACAATCTGAAGTTACAATAAATGAAGCAATCACACTATTTTACATTAAATACTGAGATTTCCTCTTAACATCACTTTCCCCTTTCACAATGCAAATAAAGGTAGGGGAGAAATGTGTTAGTCATTACATTTATCTGAATCAGGCGAGGGCATTTACTCAAGAACAAATCTTTACTCCATCAAATCTACCACATTTTCCCTGAATGACTCTGATGAAATCTTATTTACTAATTTGAAAACTGTATAAAGACTGGAAACGACACATACACTCATCAGTGTAGGAATTAAAAAAATGGGGTATGTTCACATCACGCAATGGCATACCATACAGCAATCAGAATGATCTACAACTCCACAACCTAAATCAACACCACAATATTGAACAAGAGAAAACAGGAAAAGAATACATACCTCATGACTCTTATTTTCATGAAGCACAAAATCAAATTAAGCTGTTAGAATAGTGCTTATGTTTGGGAGGAGAAAGGCAGCAAGTTGAAAGGAGATTGAAGTTTTGGGGTTGCTGGTAATATTTTTCATCTTTATTTGAGTACAGGTTACATGTGTGGCTCAATAATGGAAAAGTCGTTGAACATTTATGATACATGTACAGTTGTACAAATTCAATCTGAAAAAATATATCACAACACTAACATTTTGTATTATAAAAAACTGGAGGTTAAATCTTAGTTGTAAATACATTAGTATTTTATCTTATTATCTGCAACAGACAAAATAATGGTTTCCCAAAGAAAACTTCCTAACTCCCAGAATCAAATTCACAGAACCTGTGAATATAGCAAGGGGAAAGTAAGGTTGCAGATTGATAAAGGGGGCTAATCAACTTAAAATAGGAGATTATGGGCCTCCCTGGTGGAGCAATGGGTTAAGCACCACACTATGAAGCAATCTGCAGCCTCTGCAGCACGAGTTCCATCCCCGGCCAACCAGGGAGCAACACACATGGCAAGGCAGACCTCTCCTGGCTCGCCCCCTGCTCCCCTCAGCAGTCTATTTCAGTCTGCCTGTTCTGTCCCCGACCCTGTCTCTGGTGAATCCTCTCACCCCTCTGCATCTCTGGCTTGAGCCCCAGCTCTTATATGCATAAATAAGTAAGTCTTTTATTTTTTTTTTTTAAAGATTTATTTATTTATTCATACAAACACTGGGTACAGTCAGAAGCGCAGCGCGGGAGGGTGAGAGAATTCACCAGAGCCAGAGCAGGATGCAGAACAGGCAGAAGGACCGAAGTACACTGCTGAGGGGAGCAGCGGGCGGCAGGAGAGGTCTGCGCGCCATGCGGGACCCTCCTCCGGTGGCCGGGGAGCAGCCGGGGATCGAACCGGCACTGCAGAGGCTGCGGGCAGCTTCGCAACCCCGCGCTCAACCGCTGCGCCACCGGGGAAGCCCAATAAGTAAGTCTTTTAAAAAAAAAATAGATTATCCTATGGGTCTGATGTAATTACAAGGAGTTGTAATTTCACAAGAGAGTGAGATTACTCAGGTATCAGAGCAATATGATTGATGTGAGAAAGACTCAACTAGCCATGCCAGCACTGAAAACAGAAGGGCCAGAAGACATTGCATGCAGGCAGCCTCTAACTGTGGAAAAGGCAAAGAAGTATTCTCCCCTACAGCACTCAGAAAGAAATGCAACCCTGCCAACATCTTGATTTTTAACCTAAAAAAGCTCAATTCAGACTTATTTCCAGAACTATAAAGTAATGCATTTGTAAGATAATAAATCAACAACAGGTCTGGTGGTGATTTGTTACAGCAACAAGAGGAAAACATAACTTTTTGTCTTTATTATCAGAGTATTACATAATTTATACAAAATAAACATACTTTAAACAATATGCATATTTTAAAGAAAACATAGAAAAAAATGTTAAGATACTAAAAGTACCCTGTTCATAACTGCTAAAGTAGCTACTATTTCTCTCATATTTTTGGAGGGTACCTTTAACTCCTCTAATAATCAGAGCATTTCCATTTTCATCAACACTCGTGTTCTCAAATTCATCCACTGCATGGAATTAGCTCAATTATTTTTAACAAAGTCAATCTCTTATTTCCTTCCCCTGAAAAATGTTTAAAAGAACTTTTATGTTATCCTGAATTTACTGAACAAAACACTAATAAATAAATGACTTTTTGAATGGGGGAAGTAAGAGATCATTCTGTTCAATAAATACTCAAAAGCAGAACAATAGGGAAAAATGCAACTTGGCACATCGGCATATAAACTTCTAACTTATAATTTGGTCTGAAGAAAATTAGGGTATTCCAAAGTCGAGGAAGACTCAAATGGAATTCTGCAAAGAATATGTAGAATAAGATTTCTAAAATCATTTCTAAATTTCTAAAGAAGCCTGTAGAAAATGATCAGCTGCCCATTCTTGTTAAGGAGATAGCTGAATAAAAATTTATTCTAACTTATTTCAAAGACTATCTCACTTTTTTAAAAAAAAACAAGAGTTAAATATTACTTTCAAAGCTAGATTTAAAGATTACAACCACGAGGAAGTATTAAGAGGGAGACAAAGGAGATGATTTCATGCTGTACTATTAAATTTTTGATAAACTGCTTAAATGAAACAGCACATAATTGGAAAAAATATTTTTCAAAAACTTTCAAGTAAATGCAAATAGTTAACTTGAAATTCAACTTTAGTTCATGTAAGACAGGACATCCCAAAGAACAACTAGAGAGGGATTTTACTGATAACAGAAAGTATCTCAGGGTGATTGCCAAGAGTAGCTAGGGCAGTCATAAGATGCAATAATAGAATAAGATGGAGAGTATCAATAACATGAGTGTGGGGGTGCGTGGTAATTAGAGTCTCTGTGGGAGGCTGCTCTTCAAATCAGTACACCTTCCCAAAAAACTACAGGCCAACAGAAGAGTTGCTGTCACTGATGAGCCTCTGTTCTGTCCATGTGATAAGTTGGGGCAGAAAGTGTTAAAAATCGCCAGTTAAGAACAAGGGAGCTAACAACCAACTCCAGTTCTTTGCTAGTCACACCATTCTTGGAATGTTCAGTTTAATTCTAGATGCCACATTTTAAAAGGGTACTTAGTAAATGGAACACATTCAAAGGAAAATGACCCAAAGAACTGAAAACTACCCACCATAACAACAGAAAGAAAGGGGAATATTTAACAGAGATGATACGACTTAAGACTCATCAACAGTCTTTTGTGTACGAGCTACACTCAAGTGCACTGTGCCACAGAAACTATTTTGCTCAGCAAGGTATTTTACGATCACTATTGGAACAGTGTATATATGCTGTCCTCAAATATGCAAGTACCAATTTTACACAATGCTTAAAATGTGGCAACACACTGGTCAATACTTCACAGTACACCAAGAGAACTCAGATACAGCAGTCAAGTGCCATTGATGTAGACACCACAGAAAAAAAAGATTTCCAATTCAATACAAATATTAACTAACTAGGCTGTTTAAAGAAAAAAAGGACTCACACGTAAAGGTGATATATTTGCTAGCCCTTGAAGGTACAGTGGAGGAAACTCGAGCACACTGACAGGGGAGAGGGACAGAATGACATTTCATGGTACTTCAATCCTGAAATTCTAAGATTCTCTATCTTCATGCCTGTACTAAAATATCCTGTAAGGACTGATTACTCAGAAAATAGAATACTGAAAGGCAAGGCATATCAAATGATAATGGCAAGATATATCTTAAAGACACCATTTTGAAACTTGAAATGTATAATTAGTAAAGTTACAAATACATATATTTTTAAATCAGTTCATGGTACTGAACTTTTTTGTTCTCTTTTTATTACCAGAATTACTATTTGAAAGCAGAGCTTATATGAAGACCGAAATATGATAGCACCAATAGAACAAAAGTGAATGAACACAAACTTACTCTCCCTGGGAAGGAGATAGGCTGATAGCCTTCAAGAGCAGCATTCTGTCAAACTGCAGTATCGGCCCATGAGATGGAATAAGAAAAATCGATAGTGTTTGAATAGAAATAGTTATAAAAAGAAGAAAATTTTCTCTGGGTATGGTGCCATTATACTGTTTACTTTCAAGAGCTGAAGACTGATTCAATTCAATTCTTCTAAAGATAAAGGGCTGCATTTATCCACCTTCAGCTCATGTTCTTCTTGAATAATGTACTCACAGAATGTAAACTTTTAAATTTCTTATTAAGTAACACTTAACTTCTTGCCTGAGGTTATTATCACTGTTAAGAGTTTCTAGAAATATTCTTTTTGTGGAGATATTTTCAGCTACCCTGGAAGAACTACCACCTTAAAACTCAATGGATGGTTCTATCTTCTATCCCATTTAATCATTATAAACTGAATCCCCTCTGCATCAATTAAGCATACAATAGAGTACAGTACATAAAACTACAATAAGCAATACAGAAAAAAGGACTAAACCCATGAAAAATGTATTAATTTATTCTACGCAATGCACTTGTAATTCTTCCACTTTCAGTCAAGATCACAGTACAGTTTAATAGTCTGGTTCAGGGACCAATTAATCCTTTTATATTTAAATCAATCACTGACTCCTCTCCGAATAATTTAACTTCTACATGCTGCCTCCCATTTGATTTCTTTGGGGAAAGAGCATAGTTAACACTGTGTGGCACATTAATCATGTTTGGTAATAGAGAAAGAAATGCATTCTCAGAGAAGCCTAGTACAGAAAGTCGAGCATGCTCTAAAATGTGTTTGCATAATCACTGTGTGTCGTCATTTTCTTAATTAAACAGGCATGTTAAACCTGGATCTGAGAATGCACCATTCATCTGGCTTTTCATAGTATGTTTGCATGCAAGTATCTATTTGATTATATACAAAATGTATATCCAGGAATGAAACCACTCTACACAACCCCTCCCCCCACTATTGTCAATTCCCTCTTTCCCCCATAACTAAAAGCAGAATGACTTGATGACACTCAAATAGTGGGGAAGGGGAAAAGTAACAGAAAAGCATGTATTTTACTCAAACTGGCATGTGTTTGGCACCTTGCCACAAAGCTGTGTCCTTTTCCTTGAATAAGTCTGAAGCCTAATTAATAGGGCTAATTCAACGGAATAGTGATGTGTCATCTAAAGATTCTTACCACTGCATGTAAAAGCAGATGTCCATGTTTTAAGAATATTTGCTCTAAACAAATGTGTCAAGAAAGCCTTTAGAGTCCATGTGACTAAGAATGACAACACTGCATTACTTTAACCAATAGCAAGAGAAGAAAGAAGGTCCTCCCGCCTTTGTTCCTGAATCGTATTCATCACAAGAGTAAGTCAACTTTGTATTCCAGTGGCCACACCATGGATTACAAATGCATGCAGTAGCTTCAGAAACTTCAAGGCAAACCTTCCAAATGGTCCATAAGCAAGTGCTTTCAAAAATTTTTAACTCATCAACTTTCCATGTAGATCCAAAACTGAAAAAAAGTCTGCATCTTGGCATAACCCAAATGCACTGTGGACTCAGGAGCTCTGCCAGTTCAAACAATTCCAAATGACGGGAAGCACACAGTGAACATCAGCTGTGGGCTCACTTCACACCAGCAGAGAACTCAAGCGGTAAAAGTTTAAGATCATCTCTGTGATACTAGCGGAAGAGTGAAAAAAAGAGCCCGTATGATAGGTGGTAATCTGAACTCACAGGAGTATACAGCATCTAAAGACAGAAATTCAAAACCCTAACTATATTAACTGTCACAATGAGGGACTATTTCTCTGGGTGTATGAACCGTGACAATCTTTGAGACATTGGTTGACAACTATGACATACAAACAATCATCAGGTGGAAAAATACGGAGTATCATTCCTCTCTAATCTCCAGAACAGTCACATCAAAGAAATATTTGAAAAGAATACAAGTCTTTTGTCTATTTTTTACCTTGGAACAGAACACTGCTAATTAAAACTAAACAAATGAACTAAAGCTCATCATCAAAAATCATCTCGTCTCTAGAGTATGAAGTCTCACCAGCTAACAAGTCACAGTCAGCAGGATGTCTCGTGATTTCATGGTAGTTGGGATAGATCTGTGTGGGTTCATTCAACTCCTCTGTCTACTTTCTCCCTGCCAACTGAGAATTAGAAGTGTCACATGGAGACACAGGGATGGCAAGATCTCCTACACATCACCACAAAACACACAAATAAATCACAGCAGTTAAATACAAGAGGAAACCAAACCAAACCTCTAGTACGTGTTTGGACAAAATGAACTCTTCAGTTGCTTGAGTATAACTTTCAGATGGTGAATCCTAAGAAGGAAAAAGCTATATGATCTCTCTGGATTCAGTTTAAGACAGTGTTCAAAACAATATTATAAAATGCCAGACACAGTTCTTTTGAACACTGGTGTGCATTTTCTTTCTTTCTCTTTGCTTTTAATGTAGCCATCCCAATTCTGGGCCCAAATAGCATGGAGTCTTCCTGGCTGAGACAAAAAATGAAAGCCTCACCACATCCCCAAAGTGCTCCTCTCTCAGACTCAACTCCCACCTGAGCAGCTCTGGGCAGTTCTCTGTGGACAAATGATCCTGCAGCGCAGGCTGCACTCAGCTCTGGATGGGGTTCAGGTGTTGCATAAGAGCCTCACACAATAGTGTGACACAAAGTATGAGTCGCAGTGCATTTGGTAAAGGTTTAAATGAAGACAAATGCTCTGTAAACCTCATATTAAACATAATTTGATCAACAGCAAACCGAGAGAGCATTATGATTACCAAACAGGATCTAATTTAGAGTTACTATTAGGTCAGCAGCCATCTTCTGGTAAGTTACAAGTAAAAAGGGAAGAGCATTAATGCAACAGAACTTGTTAGTATATAAAAAGTTTTAAACTAGCCCTTCAAAATCACCAACAGCAAGACATATTTTAAATATGGAGTAGATAATAAAAAATTATGTGAACGAATGGTGACATTTCCAAGACAATGTATAAAATCTACTCTGGAAAGAGACTAGCGCTTCAAAAAAGAAAAATAAGTTATAAAATATCTTACTCGTAAAGCAAACATTAAAATTTAGTCTTATGATCCTCTATATATTGTTTAACAAAACATGTCTACACCAAAATGGGATAGGCAGGTTTATAGTCTAGTCACTCACACAAGAGAAAGAAATTTTGATTATTTTCTTATTTTCGAATGTTGGATCAGTTAATATTAAACACAAACATGTTGAGTATCAACATGAAAGTCACTGAACATCCCTCCACTGACAATTACAAAAGAAATAATTAATACTGTGATGTATAATCCAAAGTCAAACAGATATATAAATAATTCTGTCTCCCCAAAATAAGAGCTGGAATGGCTGTTTAATGCCTTTATTCTATATCCTGCTATCCTCTTCGTTAACTGGGACTAACACAACATTCAAACACAACTCCAACAGTACTTGATGTGCACCAGAATATTTTAACAGTATATACTCTATGTATTAAAACATAAAAATACAATTAAATAAACATCTCTCAATTCATAAGGGAAATTTTAATAGCAGGGAAATCAGTGTAATATTTTCTATTTCCACCTGCAGAGAGTTAATTAAACACACAAGTAGGACAACTACCCACCTTAAGCTGTTGTAACAAGGACATAGGAATATTAAAGACAAAAAATATCAAGTTTGTTGTTTTACAGATTTATATAAATCATTGTTATAGCAAGAAAATACTGTTGCTTTCATTTTATTTTTCTGTATGCAAGAAAGCTGCATAGGCAGCTATATGGTACATGTAACATGTACCATAGCGTTATTTAAGGCAAAAAAATTAGTGATAAAAACAACAACAAAGAAAATAAATCAAGACAATGAGGTAGTAAGGGCTGATGCTGTCTGCAGATAGCTCCCCAGGGTGTTCTTCAGGGTGTTCCACTCGATCTAGGATCTTACTAGCAGTTCACGTCTCTTTCTACCCTCCCTCCAGCAAGGTCCTCTAGCCCAGATCTCGGTTCTCAATACTAGAACTCTCGTCCTTAACCTTCTGTCCACATAATCTGTCTAGTCTTTCTAAAACACCAAAAAATTAAGGCCAGTCTTCCTCCTGGTTATCTCTTTTAATAGTATGGAAAAACTAGATAATGTTAAAAAAAAGGTTAAGAAAAGCTTGACAATATTTATTGAATGTTTCTTTATATTAAGGTTAGTTTTTGTTTAGCATTATGAGAAACCTCCAGTAAGACTTGTTCCTGGAAAGACACGTTACTTTTAGTTCTTCTGTTTAAAACCCACTTACCACTGTCTGAATGATCTGGGAAGCAAAATTTGGAAGAGAATAAATCAATCAGTCCATGACTCCCACGGGTCACAACCGAGGTGAGCCACAGGCTGAGAAGTGAGCGTAGCAACAGTTAGAGGGGCTGCTCCTCAGAAACCACCGTATAGCCCAGCGAGCTGAGCCAAAGTCAGGTACCAACTCCTAGTCTGCCTATCACAGTTCCGTCTAGCACTAGACTCGGGGTTAAGAGAGAGAGAGCGTTTCTCCAGCAGGCTACACCTATAACTGTAACCTCAGGTTTGCATATGATCATGTCAGGAAATGTGTGAGGTGTGGTAAGGTTCAGGGAAAGGAGCAGTAAAATTAAAAATATTAAAAGGCTAGTACAAGATTTTAGACTGAAGTGATAAAAACTCAGAACGTGGCAAAATGGAAAGGAAATACATTTCACAGGCAGACAAACCATGGAACAAACTTTGTAAATACCACATAGGTACATTCTCCGGTTGGTTATGCTTCAGACATAAACTAATCTATAGATGGGGATGAAATTTTGTTTCTTTAAATATCCAGAAAAACTATTTTTTTCTGGGTAAGTACAGAAAAATGGGCTAAAGTAGTCCTATCTTAATTGCAGTCTTATGCCTTTTAACTGGGAGATGCCACAAAGTTACAGGCAGTCACTACTATTACTAATTCCTATTTTTAAAATCACTGTTTAATAGTTTTTTTTTTTAAACTGAAGAGAGACAATGATATTCTTGCACTGTCTCTACTTAAACCTTGTTCCCAAGGAAACAGCAAATGTCTCAATATCAGACCCTGAATAATTACTGATTACAAAGGAAATATGCTACAAGACATTTGCACTTGGACAGAACAAAAATGACCAGTTTAATTTTTTGCCTTATTAATAAGCAAAAGTTTCTGATTTTCAGAAAGAGACCAGTACTTTCTACTAAACATGTTGACAGGAACAGGTTACACCACATAACACTTTCTCACACACAGAATGTTATTATTTTCAGTGATATTCTATTCTAGATTAAAACAAAGACACAACTGACACCACCTTTATTTTCAAGCATTAGCAACTATCTCTTTTCTAAGAGGCTCAGCTTTGAAGGCATTCTTGTTAAAACCTAAGTGGCAATAACTGCTCATAAACCCTCATGGATAAACGTATTTCCCTTGACTGAGAGGCTTAAGAATAAATGATTAAATTTTTAAAATTATATTAGCAAAAACCACAACAGCAAATCATACAAATCTTCGTGACTACATTACATAATTTTTATGTTAACTACAAATCTCCGCACATTTTATAACCAGCCCCTTGTCTACAAAAAGCACTGAAAATTTTGGCATAGCAAAAGAAACCAGTGATATAGAACCATTTGTGGAGTTAGGGAAAGTAAATGAAATATGGAGAATTGCTTTTCATAATCAACTGTCAAAAACTCTAATTTACATTTCTAAATAATTGTTTTTTGTTAAACATTTATAAATATTCAAAGCAGGCAGTTCTAACATAACTGATATTAGGTCTAAAAATAAAATAACCATGGACATTTTATTCCACTCAAAATATTCAAATGATAAGAGGGCTGACCAACTAAAAACTTAGCATTTTTTTGCCAAGATACTTGAACAAGCTGAAATAAACACTGACTACAGAAATACTTGGGGAATAAAATTCTAGGGTTTTTGAAATGATAGCAAGCCAGCAGGATGCATTGCCCCAAGTCCTGTTGCACAGGTGGACTGAATCATGGACTGGAGCACACTGCCCAAACAATCTGGCCTACCCCACTGACAAGGCAAGACAGAAAGCCTTAGATCCTGGCTGATTATTATTAGATTATTGATTAATGATTATTACAAGGCTGAGAGTTTGAATGCACAGTTGGAGCCTAGCCCATTTACATATACCTGGGCATGGTCCAACCCAGAACAAACTATGACACTGCTCTCCTCTGCCTGGCATAGTGGACTTATCCTTTATATTTTCTCCTAACTCCCTTCAAGGATCCAGGCTAGCGTCTGGCTCTCTCATGCCTGAGTCTCTAGTAAAGTCTTGTTTGATTCAACTACACCTAGCCTCTCTGGTGAAGTCTTTCCCTAAAAGGTAAAGGATCTACTCTTTCGGGACCACTCTACAACAACAGGGGTCATGAGATCAATATGGTGGATTCAACCCATATTTCTTAATTAAATAGTATAAAAAACAAACAGAATTTTAAATATGCTTTAAGTGAGCAAGAGAGAGACACAAACACACATATCAGGTTGCAATGTAAAATCAAACACTGTGGTAAATTTCAAATGACTATTTTACTGGTGGCTGAAACCATAGACTGTTACAGGTGGTGCCCCCTGGAGGGGGTTACTGGTGAAGATAGCCAGCCCCTGGGAAAATGCTAAAAAGCATCGCATTTTGGGGTGGAGCAACGGCTACAAAACATAAGGGACTGCAGAAGGGGGCACCAAAGCATTCGGTCTTTGGGATTCAGTGTTTTGGGGTTCAGCATCTCAGATTCAGCAGTTGGGGTCAGCTGATTTCGACCCCCACACCCACAGTGATCTTCCAGAAGGCTGTTATGGATCTCTGAAGGTGGAGGCCTCCAGCAGCCAACCTTAGAGAGGAAAAGTTCAGAAGCTTTGCAAGTAGCCAAGCTACTGAAACTGTTTCCGGTTTTGCTGTTCTTATGGCCTGACAGGGAAGGTGAAAACCTGAGATGGATGACTGTGGCTGTTTTTCGGGTCCTTCAGCCACTGCAGCTGCTGTTTTGAGTGTCACTTGTCTGGTGCTGCACTGGGGCTTCACGGCAGCTCTGGGAGCATCTCCTGTCGTGTCTTCCGTTGTCTTTGTGATTTGGAATCTGGCCTGTAGTCTGGTTGCCACGTGTTCCAGGTTGCAAGAGGCAGAAAGATGCCATCTTGGGCATGTGGCCTATTGTTCGGGGGAGGAGCTCGAGTCTTCACTGGCAGGAAGACGCCATCTTAGCTACTTTTGTTTAGGACTTAAAAATAATGGACACTGCTTTGGGTGAGGTAAATGGCATTTTTGACCTCAGTAACTCTTTGTTTTCCTCTGATTTGTTAAATAAATCCCATCGTTGTTGCTGTTGTTATTCCCTGAGCCTCAGAAGTTGTGCAATTGTGTGCCTGGGTGAAGAATTCAGACAGTGACCAGTAAAGTATTTGGGCAGTGTCCTTAGCCAGTTTAGTGCCCCTTGCTGCCCTGCATCACTATCAAGATAACATGAAGATTTTTTTATTCTACTAGCCTTTTAAAAAGTTCTGTTATAGGGTCTCCCTGGTGGGGCAAGGGATTAAGCACCACACTATGAAGAAATCTGCAGCCTCTGCAGCACGAGTTCAATTCCTGGCCGGCCAGGGAGAAACCCACATGGCGAAGCAGACCTCTCCTGTCTCACCCACTGCTCCCCTCAGCAGTGTATTTCAGTCAATCTGCCTGTTCTGTTCCCCACTCTGTCTCTGGTGGATCCTCTCATCACCCCCACCACCCCCACCCCTGCATCTCTGGCCTGTAGCCCAGCTCTTGTATGCATAAAAAAATAAATCTATATTAAAAAAAAAACCATTCTGTTATTGCCCTAAACTACAGTTTGCAATTAGATTCTTCCGGGTATAGTCATGGAAGTTAACATTTAACTCTGAAAGTTGACTAAACTCCTTCATGACCCAAGATATAGCACAGTTTTCCTGCTAAGGGCACCCTAGTAGGCAAAAAAAGTATTATGTGTTTAAGAAATAACTGGGAAAATGCATAAAACCAGAAAACTGAAATGGTAATTTCACCCAAACTTTATTAGACTCATCATGCTATGAATTTTCTGTTTGTATGGAATAGCCACCATTAATAGGTTTCCCCCACTATCTACAAGTAAAATATTTCTAGCTGATATAGTTAGGTAGGTTAATTCATGGGTCTGGGTAACACTATTACCATTAATTTATATGGAAAAATTTTTGAGTGCTTCGAGACCCCCAAAATAACCTAGCAAATCATAACAAATAGTAATGTCGCACTTTTGGATACTGGGGAAAACCTGTAAACTAAATGTTATCTATTGAATGGAAAATTAAGAACAAACACCACAGAGACATTCTAATAACCACTGGCAAGAAAAGCCATAAAATTAACTAAAGATTTCTCTCCCCTGAATTAAAAGTACATCCTATTTAGAAAATGTAATCTTTTATTTAAATCAAATAGTTATGAAGCTTCATTTATAGACATCCAGATTCATTCAAGTTTGTAACTCAAAAAGTGTACATTATTCAACTTAATAAAGATGCTCATTTTTCAAATATTTAAAATACACTTAAAAACATTTACTGGATAAAATACAAACATAAAAATACTTAGGAAGTCAATACTTTATAGTCAACCCTAAGAAAATGGGTTGCTTGGAAATTCTGTATCATAAGCAATGTCCACAGAATTTAAATATGAAAGAAAATTACATGACATTGTAATATAAAGAAACAGAAGATATATTTTGCTAAGATAAAATAATAGAATTTAATTAAGTAGTTTACTTAAATGCCTTTGTAACACTACAATTTTACTTTCACCATAAAGGAGTTGTCGCCATAGTCTTTTAATATCAAAATGAAAATTTAATTTTAATTAGCCTAGATTTAACCTCTGTCATGAAGGAATAAAAGTTGGCTATACGACTAATCAATACAAAGTAAAAATCAAAATCAACAAGCAACTATAACCCAGAGACACATTGTGGGGGGGGGGGGGTCGGAAGGGGCAGAGAGCAGAAGGACTAGAGTCAAAATAAGGGGGAGGATGCAATTGAATGGGGAATATAACCATAATGAAAATGCATACATTGTGCAAAGGTGAAAAATGATGTAAGAATTATATAAAACAAAATATTTTAAAATTAATTCAAGTTGGCTATAGGGTAATATGCAAAAAAAAAAAATGATAAATGGCAACCAATCACAGAAAACACTGAAAATCCACATTAATGGATATAAAAGTAAGGAATAAGGTGAAACAAATCCATAGTTCTAGCATTTAAAACAGTGTGTGCATTAAGAAATCACATGACAAAATGCCAAAAATTCTAGCTTGTACCTCGCAGTCAAAATTTTCTGTTTTTGAAGTCTAAATTATTATGTATTTAATCAACCTCAAAAGTACAGTCTACATATCGAGAAGCAGCTAGACAGTTTCTTAGGGTTAAATGTCTTGCACGATGCAAAGGGTTCATTAAGGGGCAAGGATTAGAATGCAAAGCCATGAGTGATTTGTCTTTTGTTAGCTTGGAGAGATGACCTGATACACAGGATATGGCAACAGAAAGGTCAGACTAGAAGGATGATGAAAGTGATTAGGAAATATAAAGGATGAGAAGCAGTATTGTTAGGTCCAAAATTATTAGAAGTGGGACTTACTGGGTCAAAAACTCAATTTTGAATGCCTGAAGGCATCTGTTTGGTTCTGCAGGAGATGGGACCTTAAGCCATTAATTAAAGGGAAAACTGCTTCAAGATTTTACTGAATTATGCTACAGAAATTTATTCTTCATCATCCATTCAGAAAAATATCTTGTCATCTTTCTTTTTTTTTAAGATTTATTTATTTATGCATACAAGAACTGGGGTACAGGCCAGAGTTGGTGGGATATGTGTGTGTGAGAGGATTCACCAGAGACACAGTGGGGACTAGAACAGGCAGATTGACTGAAATACACTATGGAATGGAGCAGCGGGCCAGTCAGGAGAGGTCTGCTGTGCCATGTAGCTCCCTGGCTGGGGATCCAACTCGTGCTGCAGTGGCTGTGGTTTGCTTCATATGTTGCATCTTAACCCCTTGCGCCACCAGGGAGGCCCTTGTTATCTTTCTAAAAGGGTGTTAAAGCAACTGTGATCTTTGTTGGGGGAGAAGCTAGAAAGCAACATTTACTCTTAAATGTGAGCCTCTTAAGAACAAAAACTGCTAATAATGTGTTGAACTCTGGTTTACATTACATGGTTTTGGCAAATTAACCCTTACTATCTTGTTTGGTTTAAGTTAATATTGCAACCTGTTTATATGCTCAGTCTCAGTGACATACTCACACTGGGAAGAAGAAGCAGCAGAACAGGGTGTACAGAAGCAGCTAAACAGGTATAAAAAATTAATCAGGAAGAATTCACGATTAATCCATATGTGAATAGTAAGAGTTTAAAGTAATCTGAGAAAATGAATAAGTAAAATATATTTCAATAAAATAGGCAATGTGTAGTAAGTAATATAAGCTTCATCATTAATATCTTACAAAAAACACTGAAAAAATCTAGAATTTCATATGAAATAAAATACATAACCTATTTCTTCCATTTACTATGCAAATATTTAGCATTCTGAAAGATCTATGGAAAACATTTTTTCCATTTGTCATTCAATACATAAGAAATCAAGAAAACGACAGTACAATACAACTTTTAGAAAGTTTCTTATTTGATAGGTGACTTCAATTTTGGGGGAAATGCCACATAATCAGGAATTGAAAACAATAAAACATAACCTCTATCTTCAAGGAACTTGTACTCTAAGACGAAATATAAAACATTGCCATAGGTAAATATAATAGAGTGCACAGAAAAATACCAGAGGAAAAGCATAGGAATGTATAAAATTTTGAAATGGTTTACTCTAGCAGTGAGAATAAAGAGCTTTTATAGGAGAGTTAGGACTAAAATTGAGCCTTCAAGAATTTTTAGGATTCTGATAATGTGAAGCTAAACTCTTAGAAAGAAAAACATTGTGAGGATAGAAATACAAACATAGCTAAAGGAACTACTACTCTAAGTGCTTTACATATTTTAACTCCTTGAAGTAAGTCTGAGGTGAAGATTATATTATTATCCCGACTTTGAAATAAGAAAACAGATGCAGAGAGTTAAGTAACTTACTAACAGTTACACAGTTGGTCAGGGTTAAGTCATGTTTCAAATTCAGATGTGACTGACAAAAGTCCTATATTCACTATACTGAGCTGTACACCTTAGGTGAACTGAAATGAAAAAGCTACTTATATTTTGATAACTGTTAGCAAAAGGCTTTCACAACATCAGCTCATTTTGGCTCTTTTTCTGTTATAAAGCTTCTTAGAGGTATATTAGTTGATACCCATTTTAGATGATAATATAAACTCAGAAGTTAAATGAGTTGGTCAAAGTCAAGGAGGCACTTGTAGGGGAGGAAATCATTTGGTCTACAAGTCAAATGCTACATCACACCCACTTCTTTAAAATCAGAACTGATGCTTACAATCTGTGTTCCAGAAAGTCCTGAACTTGCAAAACTTTCTTGATTTTTACCCTTATCTGCACAATTAACATGAGACCTACTAGATCATAATCTAGGGTTACTGTTTAAAGGGGATAACATATACAAGCGTTTAGTGCCAAGTGCACAGAGGCTATAGTAGGTAGTGATGACAACACGATGATGCAGAGGTAGCAGTGTTCCAAATGTAAGCTACAAGTCAAAAAGAATGGGATCTGAGAGGGAAGTAGCTAGTTTTCAAAGTGTTTTTCTAGGGTCAGCAAAGGCATGAAAACAGGTAAGTAAGCATAGTTGTAACAGCTGCAAAGACACTCAACAGAGAAATAATATTTGGCTATAGTATACCAACGATTAAATAATTTTTTACCTATAAATACAAGTACATCCTAAGTGACTTAAAAGTAAAATCCCCTTATTCATGCCTCTGTATTTGTAGGATCTTAGTACACTATTAAGTCTGAGTGTCAATTTCGACTATTGTTGGTGATGATAAACTCACAATCTAACTACATTTGTTTTCTTGAATTCTCCAAGTAGCAATAAGATGAATATGAGAAGCATTATCAGATAAGATTCTCTAAGATTCTTTATGAAATTAGTTTTATCTAATCTTAAATGACTGCCTAATTATAGGATAAAATTAATATCTTGGGTACTAATTCAAATTGTACTTAATGATCCTAGAGAAATGAATTACTTGAGATAAAAGATAAACTTTGCTTTGGTTTCTGATCTTTATTTCGTCCCTTAAAGCTTAACAGACCTCTTTAATTTCTCTTTCTAAATTGGCAGATTTACTGAAATAAAAATGCAGCAGTTACTTTATCTGTATTTGATTACTCTATTTCCTTCACGAAAGACGTAAACAGTAACAGAGCCAAGCAGTCTGGTTAAGGAACAAAAATTGTCCTTTTTCCCCTCCCCAGAAAGTAAGTTAACTTATATTCAAAAGTGACCAATAGCAGAATCCCTGGAGAACACTAGTGGAATCATTTAACATAAAATGAAGTTGGCGAACACCTAAAGGAATAATCGTAGTAGATTATTCCAAATTGCTCAAACACACAGCCCATTAAATAAAGCCCTATGAAGCAGGCAAGAGCCCTAAAGAGATTACACTTAATAATCCTCTGGAAACAGCAGAGGCAAATTTCATGAAAGGTACAATATACTCTTAAGGATGACAAAGAAAGTAGCAGTAAACTTGAGAAGAGATACCAAATCTCCAGCATCCAAATTCCAAAGTTGTATGTAATTTATCAGTTATTTTGTTCAGGGACAGAGCTAATTAACTGCATTATAGGTGATTCAGTATCCACATGACATCCAGAGTCACATATCGTCTGACTAAATGATGCCAGAATGCCATCATCAGCACAGATTCCAGGGAGAGCTTTCTAGGTAATGATCAAATAAATGAAGATGTAGCATTCTGTTTATGAGATATTGGTGACTAATCTTTTCTCCTGCTGGATAAGCCTACCCAATCTCAAACTCAGACTAATGGTCTTTATCAGGTTCTCTGCAACATTTCACACATCAAGATAAAAGGTCCAAAAGCAGATTCTAATAACTTTATGTCCATCTGGCAAAATATGATTATTTACTTCGACTATGAAAGTTGACTGTCAAGAGATCAAAAATGGGCCCTGATTTTTAAAAATATGGCATTCAAAGTATCTAATTTAGGAGGCAGACTTGGCATTTTTTTTAAATAAGAAAGTTCTGATAGTTACAAAAGGAACCTCACAGGCCTATATTACATTATTGAGTTATCTATATCTAGTACATTTATGAATAGCACTCAGCCCATTAAAATTTATTGCTTCATATAATGTTTTAGGAGCCAATTCTTATATACTCTGAAATAGCTCTGTCACTTAATCAAGGATTTAAGCAACAACAACAAAAAATTATTTATTATTCTTACTTGTTTCTGGGCAGATAATTAATAGAAAAAGCTTTAAACGCTTTAAATTACTAAAAGGATTCAATGACAGTCAATCAAACAACAGGAAATATATTTTCTTCTTGACCAAGAAAAGGAATCAGCTAGCACACTTAATTTGAGAAGTGACAATTATTTTCTGCTTAGCAAGTTCTAAATAAAAGGTATTAGACTGAGAATCAGGATATAAAGAGCTCCCGTTTCACTTAAGGCACACATTCTGCATGTGCCTGATATCGCACTTGAAAAAATGAACAAGGATATAAAGAAAATATACCTTTATTAGTTTATTTTCAAGGTAAGCAATGCTAAACTTAAAAAATTCAAAAATGTTATTTTCCCCATATGTATTCTACAAATATGTCTGCAGAGTTGTTGCACTTATATGTCTGGATATGTAATGAAATTGAAACAAATATCATGATCGTTGAAATTAAAAGTTTATTCTACGGCATAATCTGGCAATAAGACCTTTCACCTTATAATCTCTTTCTATAATGGAAAAGAAACAGAACACAGATTGATCTATTATCTTGTTTACCACTTATAAACTATTTTTAACTCCCAAAATCACTTTTTGAAGGTCATCAAAAGATAAAATGGGAAACCTATCTTCTAGAGATAAGCTGCCAGTAATCATTCCTTACTCAACATTGCTAGAAAAAGAATACCATTTGGTAGGGAAAGAAATTAAAAACAATCTAGCCAACTGTAAAACAATGACTTCATAATATATAGTGCTTTGTGAACTTCTATATTTAACATTTATATATTCTCAATATTATCATATTTCTCCATCCCCCTTAATAACATTCTAAAACACAGTCTTTCATGCCTTTTATTAAGTTGAATCAGGACCACAAATGTAAAATATAAACACATTAAAGATTATAATATGGTACAAATACATAAAGATTTTACTAATAATTACTAAGGTATTATGCTTAAGAAAGTCATGAAATAATAGGATGGTGGAAAACAAAAAAAAATGATTGTGGAGCAAAACCATAAATGATGTAACAAGAAAAGGGTTTGAAATAATATTTTAAATCTCATTTATGTACTGTCACTTATGAAACAATGCCAAGGCTGGGGGGACAGGTCACTGTGGGTTTTCAACTATGTGCTCACAGTTGTGAGACACCACTCAGACTCAGGGTGCAACAACAGGGCTTATTAAAAGGGGAGGTGGGGGAAAAAAGAGTTTCTAAGGCCACAAATGGCCAGCTGTCCTTACCCCAGATAGTGTATATAGCGTCCAATAGTCCGAAACAAAGGAGGCTCATGCAAGATGGCACTGTCCCTTTGACAAGAGTATGAAGCTGGTCCAACAGGTGGTGGACCAGGATCCAACTCACAGTGGCAGTTGGAGGTGATCATAGGTGGGGCTGCTGAGGTAACACCATAGCAGCCTGCAGCAGCAGTCCAAAAGCCAGGCTGCACAGCACTAGATGCCAGACTAGACAGTGCCAAATACAATAGCATCAGGAGGTAGAGCTGGAGGATCAGAAGTGGTGGACAGCTCTCATGGCTGGCTGGACACAGGTCAGCAGTGCCACTGTTGGAGCACCCGCTGCAGCCTGTTGTGCACAGCCACAGCACAGCCCAGCCTAATGCTGCTGGAGCTGGCTCATAAACCCAGCCACTGAGGTACCAGGGTTGGCCACTGAGCCTGGCTTGCTGAGGTGGGTGACTCAGCAAAAGCAGGTAGTGCCCCTGGCTTTGTAAAAATGAAGATACAGAAATGACAAATATAAATCGTTGTCTTAAAATCAAACATTCACCTTAAGATACCTGAAAAAAAATCTTTGTTTTCAACTGTGGGACAAAAACCTTTCAAATGCTGAAGTAATGGTATATAATTTGAAAGAGGAAATTGATACATTTTGAGAGAATGCAAAATAAAATCAAGATTGCTTCTGTAAACCTCACAGAATGCAGTCCAAAGTCATCTCACTATTTTTTGAACTCAGAGCATTTCTCTGTATCATGATACAGAAGTATCCTAAGTGGCACCAACATTAACTCAATTCAGCAAATTTCTACAAAGTTTCAAAACTTCAAAAATTTAATTTTGAAGAAATTAAATGAAAAAAACAGGCTGAAAAACAACTATTATGCACTTTTTTGACTAAAATACATGGCCAGGAGAACTGCTGCATGTGTTAAATGCACTTACTATTAAAAGCTGGGAAATTATTTGAGACCTGAGATGTGAAAAGCAACAGCCAATCATCTGAAGAACTGATCATAGATTATTAGAGTGCATGGCAGGGAGAGGGTGGGAGTGCTAAGGGTTGAGGATTCTAGATTTAACCATATCCTAAGCACATAGACACACAAGCATAAAAGACACTTATTTTATGGAGCTTTGACTTTTACAGAATTTTAATTCACTTGAGATAAATGGAAGCTAAAGCACAGAAAAAATGAAAGGCAAAAACATAAAATCATGGTGTCATCTTCATACCACCTTTTATTGTCTAATCCCTCCTTTCCTTCCCCTTCCATCCCTGAGGCCCAGTTCACATCTCCAAGCATGCCAAACACGACCTGAAAGGCTTCTACATGATGTTCAGAAAACTAACTTGGTAAGATTATAGATTATTTCTTTCATCTTTAGTTTAGAAAATCTTAAATTAGTAATTTTAAAATCATTTGGAAGTTTCTCTTTCTTTCAAGTTATCAGACACTTCCAAAGATAAACTTTCATTAAAATTTGTTCTGATTTTTAAAAATTCCATCTTAAAAAACTGTCCACATAAATTGTTTTACCCAGATGCATTTTTTATTTACTTAAAAATATATAGTAATTATAAATAACATGCCTACTTTAACATAAATTTCCACAATCAATTCTAAATTGATCAGCACTAAGGCGACATCAGTGTCACGCGATAAGGCAAACCTGAGTTCAAATCTTATTCATTATTTGTTGCCTTAAGTCAATTAACCTCTCTGTATTTCAGTTTCAATGCTAGAAAACAGAGATAATAGAGCCTAGCTCAGAGAGATATAAACAAGATAAGTGATCATGCTCTGGGTATAATAATTATTAAAATTAATTAAAGTCCCCACCACAAATCAGAATGAAATCATCTACTTGTCAGCTCACATCCCAAATTATCTAATGTGAGTATGGGAATGTAATATAAAATTTAAAATTCAAATGAACACTGGAAAACATACTAGAAAGGAAAATTTGTTCCAAAATACAAATAACAAAGTATCACATGGTCACATCCAAACACTAAGACCTTGAATCAATTCTGTTCCACTGGTTTTCAAACTCTTTAGAACAATACTGCCTTCCTTTCATAAGAAATTATGCACTATGTCCCACTAAAGTTTAAATAGAGGAGGAAGAAACAAGTGGAGGGACCCAGCGGGAATAAAGGCTATTGTAAATCATGGCCTCATAGTCATACACACTGCACAAAGGCCCAGAACCCTTCAGATCATGTCCCCCACAAAAAGTAGACACACTGCATGCTATCTTCCAAAATACAGGCTCCTCCACCTTTTTGTCTATTTTATTCCTCAAAATAGATTCAAGATTGTTCCTGTACAGGCTCCAAAAGATATAACCTAAAACAATACCCTCCTCTGATCACTCATCTGAACCGTTAGGATAGCATCTTGCTATTTGATATTAGTCAGTTCACGGAGCTTTTGTCGTCTGTCCACACCTGGTCCCACCATAAGAATAAGGTGTGCATTTGCCTCTGAGCAGCCCTGAAGAAGACCCAGCAGAATACCCTTTTGTGATAGCAGGAGGTACTGAATGTGATTGAGGGAGGAAAAAAAATCATAATCCATTTTAATTAAATCCTATTTTGGATTACCTAAGCTACTGCTTCCTTTAAATAGTATAAATCTAGTTTCTCATGCCTCCAAACCTGACTGTCACTGTACTACATAAATTGACATCAATAGAGTCTAAGGCTTACTTGCCAAAGGCCTTTTTTACACACCACCACCATTAACTGTGGTACTGTTATATTACTAATAGAAAAATATAAACAATAGTATTTATTTCTCACAGAGAGCGTTAATTTCATTAAGTTTCTCTGCTCTTAAAAACTCTGAAATGTAGTGCCCTAGATGTCTGGAGCATGACTGCCTGGGGAAGAAAGCGCAATTGAGAAAGAAAGCAAGAGGCTTTGACAACAGCTTAGTTATGTCTTAGACTGAGAAGGGTATTCTCAGGGTCTCATTAATACCCAGCATGTCTACCAGAGGGGCTGCTTTGGCAAAGGCAGACAAGGAGGACTGCTTAAACACACAACAAAGCCACGGAGTCGCCTACAAGACTTAGCTGCCAAAAGACCAGATTCCTCTCCTTAAAGGCTCTTCCAACTGACACTCCTACAGCACACCGAGACTCGCCACCCAGTAATGCTTGGTCTCCACTCAACTGCAAGTGATGGAAGGACAGAGGCTATGACAATCTCGTCCACTGTTACACTCCCTGCATCTAGCACAATATATTACAACATATGGCACACAGTAAGGTCTTTTATAAGAAGAAAACTCTTTCTCTCTGTGCGTATCTATATATGCACATATATGCAGGCATATGTGGGGTATAATAAAATGGATGCCAAGAATAAACAAAAACATTTTCACTCACACCAAATATGATGTGGATACAGTTTTTAAATTACGTTAAAGATGAAATATCACATTAATAAATTTCCCTACAAGGCAAGATTACATGTACATTTAATATTTTCCTGACCAGGAAAATATTTGATAAACAGTTTATAAGAATCTGAAGAAAATACAATTGCAATACAGTAGAATCTCTTTCTGCATTCTGGCAGCACATCAAAAAACCTGTCCCAACAGGCCCAATAACGCATGGTCAGCGAAGAGGAAAAGTGAAAGGAGTCTTCTACTTTGCTGCTTCTTTGAAACGGGAATCACATTAGGCCATTAAGTAGTCAGATACATTATTTTATTGCTTGCAAAACCCTAGGGTAATAAAGAATGAGTACAAATTGCCACAGGCAGTTTGAGAGAAAAAAACAGAACTGTGCAAAACAATGACAGCTGCTCCACTGCAGCGCTGGACAACTGCAGGAAAGAAAACAGTGCATCAGTTGTAGTTCTTCTGCTCAAGTAGAGCACTCGGCCGAGTGTGAGAGAAGCTATACAAGCACATAATTCTGCAGAAACTGGGCGTAAATGCACATGTAGGAAAAAGGTGATTGAAAAGCAGAGCATAAATGCATTTTGTAAAAGCTACTTCAAGCCAGATTCTGTCTCACAGGCGCACATTTCCCTTCCCTTCAAAGTAAGTAAGACTTATGGGCAACTGCAATGAAAAAAGCACTTTCACTGGAAACAAGTAAAAATATTAAATACTTTTTATGAGGGGAATATTAATATTTTCAATGAAAATGCTAAGAAATAAAACTAAAGGATATTTCTCTAATGTGATCTGTAATCTAAGAACACAATCCCTATACCAAAAACAAACAAACAAACCAAAAAAAAAACCCTAACCTGCATCATACCTCGTATAGGTAAAAGGCAAGAAATGTGATTTATTTTCATGGAATTCAGAAAATAAAATTGGACTCACATCTCTAACTTGGCTTGAAGGATGTTGTTAAAGGTCATAATTTAGACAGGTCAAATGCTGTACTCTGACCTCATTATTTTGTTATCTTAAAATACTATGTGAGAATTTTATTTTTTGCACACTGCTATTCTGTTTACTGTTTAAAGTATGAGACTCCTATGGTTTACTATGTTTTAAACAAAGCAAGAGATTTTTCATTATATATGTAATCTCCTCACAAAATCCTGTTTAAGAGTTTTATCTGTAACAAAATACAGGAAATCCCTACTTACAAATTATCAACTCGAAAAATGTTTTGTAGTCAAGAAAAACCTCCAGAGCATAAGAAAATCAACTCTACCAGCCACCAACAGATGGCATCGGTGGCCACAAGCAATCACTCCAACGCTTGCTATTTTATCCTTGTCAGTTGTGAAGGTTCATGCTTTCTGAGGAATTTAAAAAAAAAAAAGATTGACTCTATCATGTTAACAAACACAATAGCAATCCAAAAAGAAATGTATAAGCAACGGAAATAAAATAAGAGATCAATTTAACAACTAAAAGTGATGAGTAGATAATGATTAATTTTGGAGGCCAGAGTGAACTGAACCATTTGAAACATAATCAACAAGAGATGAGGAAAAATTGTAACATGGGAAAGCATGATAACGTGAAGATCAGTTATCAACCAGAGTTTAAATGTTTACTGGCCTAACAGTATTAATTCAGGAGAATTCAGAGCATAAACAGGGTCAAAATGTTAAAGAGGAAGAGTTCAACGAACATATCAAGGCAAAATGAAATCTGCACGGCACTGAAAGGAACACTGACACCTCTGCAGAGCATCAAAAGGGAGATGGGCGCTTACCAGCCTCAACAATTCTATTGGGGGGAGGGGAAGGCACGGTCTGATAGCTTGATAGCACTCAGAGGCAAAAGCATACCTGGTAGCATAAATGACAGGAGATCAAAGAATTCTACACAGGGAGGGGGAAAAATTTAAACCATTTTGATTACACACTCCTGTCAGCTGAAAAATAAGTGAGCAGACATCCCCAATACGTAAGTAAGTATGTATATTTTTCTAATTTTCTATGTGTACCGCTATATGGCACTGAATCTAAGAAATCACCAATTGTAGACAGACTGTCATTTTATTAACCACTAAGAAAGGGAAAAAACCACTAATTATAACTCTCATGTACGAAACACTACAATTTGAGATGTTAAAATATATGGGGAAAACATACCTTAGAGCCAGTGAAGCATGGTATTTGACTAATACTACTCTATTTTGTATGTTCTATAATACGTACAAAGTTCTAATATTTTACAAAAAGAGAAAAAAACAACCTGTGTAACATTTTTTCTTGTACTTAACAGACTGCCTCTTGCACACCAGTTTGGAGAGGCCCTCTCAAAATAAATTTTGAAAGAAGGCAATGTTTTAAGATCTGAATAAATACTTCGTAAATGAAACAGATGCTCTATTATATTTATTACACATCTCATGAACATTATCTGTGACAAATTCAACCAGAGACAGAGAAAAAGCAAATAATAGATATTCCCAATAAAGTATCCCAGCCCCAAATTCATTTAGGTAATATGGAGGTAGGGGTAAGGGACACAGATTTTAGTTGCAACAACTCTGAATTTGCAGTATGGCTATCTAAGCCACTCAATATGAAAAACACCACAGACACTTTAGTGTTCTCATCTATAAAATGTAGGTAACAGTTTTCACCTTGTCCGATTAAGATGGGATAATAACTACATGCACATAAAGGTTATATCATATGCTCAGACCATAACGAAACTTAATCAATGCCAATATAGGGATCAATAGGCATTGATTACAATAGTTATATTACTTTAGATTGACTATCTGAGGTGTTAGAAAACTGATATCTAAAAGTATCTGACTTAAAACAACTTTTATTCACCAAGGTCACTTTTAGATGTCACAATCACTGACACAAAGTTATTAATGGGACAAATGTTCAAATCAAAATATATTTTGGCATAAAAATTTGACCAAAGATCAAATGAGAGAACTGCACCAACAATTACATAGTGCCCTCTTTATCTGAAATTAGATTTAGGGTGGTGGGGTGCTTTACTAATCTAGAACTGGGAAAAGCTCCCTGGCCCTCAGATGCATCTGACTGCTGGCGGTACTAAAGGGACAGCAAAGCACACTGCGGAACACACAAGAACACACAAAGTCACAGGAATCTCCAAAATAGCAGAGCTCATTAACACGACAGTTTTCTTAACAAGAATTTTTTTTAATTATCAGTTTAAATAAGAATTTATTTATAATCCATTCTGTAAGACTGTATTTCATGGACTCCCACTTTTAAAACACTAACATCACTCACTAACATTTCCAAACACAAACATTCCTGATAATGCACTTTAGAATTTCCAAAATGATCAACTAAAGAATTCTACCTTGGCATAAATCCAAATGTGGATAGCAAAATATTGACAACATTTGTGGTAAAAAGAACAATAGACTCGCTGGCCTATAAATTTGTTTCCTGACCCCTGCTGCCTCTATTTATTGCTTGAGAATTGGCAACAGCTATTCTCAGAATAAGAAATCTGAATTCTATCTACTACCTTGAAATGACTCTCCATGTACACTTTTCAGAATGTCACTCTTTTGGATCTGACTCTTAATTTTAAGGGCTGTAGTCTGTGCTCTCCTTGGATCTATTAAGATTACACCCTGAAATACTGGCTGTCTATGATTTGCTGTGCACAACCCATGCTAGCACTGGCCTTAGTCGTTATGCACTGACGGTGGCCGCAGTAACAGAGCATACTGTCAAAGGTACAAAAACCTGAAAGTAGGGAGAGAAGGAAGGTCCCAATTTGAAGTTCACCATTTAGGAGCTTTGGCTGTAACCTGGGAAATGATCTGAATATAAGAGCCAAGGGACTCAGGAGAATGCGGTACTGATGTCATGATCTAGCCCATAAGAATGAATGATCAAGGCGATAAAGGATAAAAAATGAAAAAAATCACTCCCAAAAGTGACTGGAGAAAACTCAAGGTCCAAGGCACACTGTCTCATTTGTCTTAGATATTTCTCTCCTTACAACAGCCCACAAGTCAGATGCTTTTAAGCCAGAAATTTAGTGGTAGAAATGGACAATAACGTGAAAAGATTCCTGAGCTGCCCTATTAGATGCGATACTTGGAAACAAGATTTGTTGGCCAAACTCATCCCTCATTTAGAAAAATCAAGCTTTTCTCTTTTTCCCTAAAAGATGTTGTCTCACCTTGAATCCTTCAATTCTTCAAATCCTGACCACTTTTCTCAACTGGCTAGGATTCCCCAACTCCAAGTAACATGTTAACTGCCTGGGATCTAGTGGCAAAACCCTGTCTGACCCACATTCTATGTCAGGTCAGCCACTCTCAAAATGGGCCTATAAAACCCCACACAAGGGGAGGGAAGTGCGTTATGAGAGGCTGCAGTGCAGTGGCAGGTGGCCACACTGCTTGGCTGGAAGTCTAATGCTCTACCAAACTATGTGCTGTCTAGCTTGAGATAAGTTACTTAACCTCTTGGCACCTTAGATTTTTATTTCCACACACTGGATTGTTAGAATTGTTATCAGGATTAAATAACAATCTGTGAAAAATGCTTACAAAATTAGTACATAATAAGTACTCAATAAATCTTGAGGTATTATCTCATTTACATTGTGTTGTAAAAATAAAAGACTTACTGGAAAAGAAATATATGTTCTTTATGTAACCAGCTTTACAAAAGGGAAAAAAGTAAATGCAAATTATATCTCAATAAAGCTGGAGAAAAATTTTAATAAATAGGTAAATAAAAACTATCAAAGGATCAGGCATAACTTCATCCATTCACCTAGGCTCCAGTGACTTATGATGCTATGCAAAAGACCGAGCATTCAGCTTAACACATTTGTAATCAGTCATGTATCTGGAGATGCAGGCAGGGAAGGAGCGTGTACATTTATACTCTCCACTTGTTTTCTTCTATTTAACTTTTAAAATGATACAATGCGTGAACGAATTACTTCTCTTTGCTTCATAAATACTGGTTGTTTTTATTGATCAACTATTTGTACAGAGAGATATAATTAAAGTGTTCCTATTTAAGGTTTTCTATATATTATACTTGATATATTATCGTGATCAGCCTGTTGTTTTTCTTTTCTTAGTATTGTTGATTTTCAAGTATTTTTTGAAGATTTTTAATGAAACTACTAAAATACAGATACATTATTATTCTTTCAGTAAGATTTTTAAAAAGCTTTTGAAGCAGTCAAGACAAACAGATCCTTCTTGTATATGTGTTTTTAATGAGGATGTTTCATTCTGTATTTGACTGTAGTGCATATATTTCGAATTACCAGTTTCAGGTTTTTTACATTTTTCCCATAATATTTATGTTTCTTGCCAGTGATACTGTTTCACCAAAACAGGTAAAAAAGGTACTGTTATATCCACATACAGTTGCCTCTATTCTAAACTATGTGTTTTAATTTAATTGGTTTTTAGATTACTTAGTTTTAAAGTATCCTAATTTCAGACAACTTTCCCTTTTTAATATCTTACAAACAAGGAAAGCAATCCCATATATGCCCTTTTTACTCATTAGAATCTTGTCAGATTATTTTTCCACTTGACTACATTATAAAGCATAAATATCACCCACTCTAGACACGCACGATGCATTAAGTTAGGGCTAGAATGGAACAAGAAAGTGCTAGGAGACACTTCCAAAAGTAATGGCTTTTATAAGACAGACACTTAATGTAACCTTAAACAAAATATATCTTTGAGCCCTACCTTTAATATCTGTAAAACAGGAACAATATCATTTCTCTCTCACAGTTATGATGAGGATTGAATGCAATGTTTATTTGATTAATAAACAAACAGAAAATATGTCAAGCACTCTCCAAAGCACTTTGTAAATATTAACTCATTTGATTCTCATAATAATCCTATGAAATAGGGATAATAATTAACTCTTACAGATAACTGAAACGAAGAGGTTAACTATCACTTGTTCAAGACCACAAAGCTAGGAAGTGACAAAGCCAGGATTTGAATCCAAGCATTTGACCTCAAAGTTCATGTTCTCAAGCATCACACTGAAGTTCTTCTCAAAACACCTAGAATACCTGCCTGACATGAAGCATAATGGTAATGAGCATGTAGCTCCCAAGAAGCCCAAGGTAGGGGACACAATACTGACCAAAATGACTTGGAAAACCTACATAAAGTACTTACACATTTGCTGTATATAGTTTAGAAGTCTCTAAAGATACAAATTAGTACTACTGCTTTGGAAATCTACAAAGAAATTATTAACAGACTATTTTATTTTAAATCACTCACTCAGCACCAAAAGCCTAGATTTTAGTTCCTAACATTGTTAGATAAATTTTACAATAAATATTTTTGTGCTATCAATACTTAACACTCAATTTCAATTATAAATTAAAGGTGCTAATTTTTAGAAGTAAAAGTATACTCAAGATTAAAAAGAAAATAAAAAATATTGTTTACTTTTTAAAAGATCATTATTTTTTCTGATTAATAAAGTAATACATGTTCATCGTAGAAAACTCAGCAATACAGGGGTATAGAGAAGGAAAAAAAACAATTCTTAATTATCTTTACTTTTCAATGCAGTTTGAGAAATTAATTTTCATATTTGAGAAATTTAATTTTCAGATGATGAGGACTTCTTTCAAGTCTGAAAACATGAAATTTCACTAACCAATGTAATTATTATCAAGGTGCTTCAGAAAGAAATGTTCTTCTAATGGGTGAGAAACATTAAATCTGCTTATACTTGTTTTTAAATAATGAATGCTTTCCACACTTTTTATGCTTACTGCAAACTAAGTTCAGTAAACAAAAATGAATGGCGGAATTCAACCACAATGTTTTTTAAAACAATTTAAACATACTTTGATGAGAGTCATGTTTAGAGAGTCATGTTTACTAATTAATGACAAACGTTGGAATTAAAATTCATTCACTTCTGCAGTTCAGATAAGGCCAACTCACTCTAAGGACATCACTCAAGCATGTTTGTATTTGTTTCTGGATATGCTAACAAACTGGAACAAAAAAAGTAACTTTTGTTCTTCTAAATACAATGTTTTGTGAAAACAAACTTTCAGACAAACCAAATACTATTTAGATGTATACCTACTTGAAAGGTATTTACACCTTAAGCAATTAATATCCCCCAATGCCTGACCTTAAAATCCAAGTCCTGTTTCAGACAGTGAAAAGCAAAGACTGCTGTGATATAAAGTAGTCATGTAA
Source organism: Talpa occidentalis (assembly GCF_014898055.3). Taxonomy (NCBI): domain Eukaryota; kingdom Metazoa; phylum Chordata; class Mammalia; order Eulipotyphla; family Talpidae; genus Talpa; species Talpa occidentalis. Next base: position 82,047,535 of record NW_023601433.1, on the reverse strand, counting down.
ATAGTCCTTCTCTCCTTCTCCCACATTCTGATGTGTTATAGAATCTTTCTGGGTTTCCACCACAGAACTTAAAGGGCTCATTTGATACTTATTTTACTCTAATTTACGAGGCAGATAAGACTCTTTATGTGCTTTCCAATTTTCTAAGTTAGTAATAACAGTTAACATTTAAAATGACTCTTTTAAATACCAAAATATTTTCAATCTGTTTTAAACAAACCAGTTAGTTTGACTAACTCATCTGCATCTTAGTGTTAGGAGCCCCAAACCAAAGTGGATCCTTTCCCTTCGAGTGAAAGAATTGACCGGAGAGAACTAGGTGTAACTGTGTCAGGCGAAATTTTCCTTTCTGGCACTGACTCCCTCATGCATGAGTCTCTCTAATAAAGCCTTGCCTGGATTAACTATCCCTGCAGCTCTTTGGTTAATTCTTTTCCCAGAGGGCAAAGGATCTACTCTTTTGGGTCCAGGCCTATAACATATTTGAGTATGCACCTCGCCTCGTTTTTGGGAAATGATACCTCACACCTTAGAAAATTTTACTCGCAAAAGATCATTTCAGTTTCTACACTTCACTTGACTTATTGCTAAGCAAGCACTGGTTTTTATCATGTACTCAAATGAGTTTCTAAGCAAGCTGTTGCTCTACTGTTAGAAGAAAAGCGGGTTTGTTATTCTGCAGATACTCTTGTTAAATGATCCTTTATGCCCTGTTTCTTAAACACTGTTTAAAATGTTTTTCATCATGTTTCATGAATAATGATGAAACAAAGCAGTAACTCTTCAGATGAATTTTATAAATGAGAATTTCCATAAACTTCACATATGTCTATGTGTCCAAGGCTAATTATAATTAACACACTACATTATACAGCATGTAAAGGTGATGGGTAGATTAACATTAAATCTGGGCTAAGTAAACATTTTTCCTGGGTCACCCTATATAAAATAGAGATAGGGCTTATCCCTCTCACAATTTACCAACACCAGCACCATCACTTAAATTTCAGTCAGTTGCAACTTCAAGCCCACACTTACCCACATGTGCACATGTGTGTGCACGCACACAAACACCCTTCTCCCCTAGTATGAGGAGCGTATAAATTAATTCACTGAAGTGTGCAGGATGAGTTGTTATCTGAAATGTGTGGAATTGGATTTTTATTCACATGGGCTCTTGCCCAAGCAATCCTGGTTCCATTTTGCAACTTTCTACACTTATGAAATTTCCCTTTAATCATAACAAGCAACTAGAGGAAATGGATTAATAGGTAACCTGGCACTAGCGTGCACCCAACATTGCAGGACACAGGTTGCCTCATGCACACAGGAAAGTACTGTCAGGACCAGCCACTGAACACAATGGCTCAGGAGTCTAAAGAAAAACAGCTTGATTCTAAGGACAGAATGAAGCTACAATCATAAACAATCATTAGGGGAAGGTCCTTTAAAATGATGGGCAACTCCCTTGTTTTCCTGAGAAACTATGGTAGTGAATTAATTTATATTATTTCCATCCAAATATTCAAGTATCTGACAAATACCACATATTAGTTTTTAGATGAGATTTTTGGTAAAGAGACTCCTTTGTTTTACACATGAAACATTGCTGTTTTATGACACACAATTTACTTTAAAACCTATAAAATGAACTGAGAGGTGATAAGGATTAGTGAGGACAGAAATCTAGGTCCTAGAAATACTTAGTGGAATTAATACTGTGAAGGTCTATGAAAATCTTATTTAACCTGCTATTTAAAAAGATTGACTGTCTTACCTCACAGGCCCTTCCAAACCCAGTAATAAAAAAAAAAAATTCGAAAAGTAGCACTGAGTAGTTTGAAAGTCTATACTAGGAAACTGGGCTAAAATGGGAAGTATTTAATTTTCTTTAAATTTAAATTTAAAAAATTACTAACAAAGAGGTACAATATTAGAGTGTTCTGGAAAAAAAATTCTAAAAGACTTCTTTTTTTTTTTTTTTTAAAGATTCATTTATTTACTCATACAAGCACTGGGTACAGTCAGAAGCGGGGGAGGGCAAGAGAATTCACCAGAGCCAGAGCGGAGAGCAGCCGGCGGCAGGAGGGCAGGAGAGGTTTGCGCACCATGTGGGACCCCCACCCGGTGGCCGGGGATCGAACCGGCACTGCAGAGGCTGCGGGCAGCTTCGCAACCCAGCGCTCAACCACCGTGCCACCGGGGAGGCCCCTAAAAGACTTCTTAATAGATCATAATGAAAAACCTCTTGTGAGTAGACAAGGGGGAGCAAAAGAGGTAAGAAGGGAAAGTATTTCTCTCCTTTGAAACTGCCTAATTTTTTCAGGGGCATGTACTACTTCAGTAATGAAAAGCGTATAAGCACTTAAATCACTGAAAGCAATGTAATGTAGCAGAAAATAAAATGAACTAGAAAAGATTTCTAGCCTGGCTCTGTCAAGTTCAATGACCTTGGGAAATATATTTGAAATAAAACATTCTAGCTTTCTTATGAAAACAAGAACGAGACTCCATGCTGTGCCACCATCCTGCAGGACTCATTTTTATATTAACTGGTCTTAAGTTATTTTTCTCTCATTTAGTCATTTGGTACATCCATCAAATACTGAAAGAACAGCAGGAATAAAACAAAAGTAAGAGCAAGTGCAAATTAATTTCCTTGTGATGAAAATAAATAACAGCCAAGAAATCTATCAGTGTTCTGGAAATGTTTAATTTGCTGAAGAAAAAGAAATTTTAACAACTTGGTGAAACCCCAAAATCTAGAACACCAAGAAAAGTAAATAAATACATGTTCAGACCATGACCTTAATGTTTTATAAGAACATTTTCCAAACAAATATACATAAAATAATTGAATTAAAGATAGTTCTAAATCACATCAAGTACAGCCCTGATCAGGTTAGGATATTGTCTTCTGTTTCTTAATGGATTGGTAGGCCACACTTTGTTTCTATATACTAATTCAATTATTAATTCTCCTAATGACTGATCTGAATGCATGAAATTGTCCTTTGTAGCTTAACATTCATCCTGTATCAGAGAAAAAATAAGGTATATTATTGTATTTTTCTTAAACTCTGTGACCAATAACAATCATGTGGTTGTGTGGTCACAGCTTTCTCATAACCTATTACTAATATGTATCTCTCTGATGTGGTTTTATTCTGTTTTACATACCTTGAATAAAATATATTATTAAATATTAAATCTTGATCTTAAGTATTGAGGCTATGCTAAATTTTTGAGCTTTAAGATAATGTCCTTTTTTCTTACACTTTACTTCATGGAAAAAATGAATAAAAGGAAAATAACTTTTTCTCTGTGACTCTATATTTGACTAAATGCCACAAAAAGAAAATCACATCTTTTAATTTGCTATTCCAGTCACTGAATAGTTAGGAAATCCTTCAGGGGAAAGTCAGAAAACCTCATTTCTTGCACTCCTGATCTCTCTTCCCTTGACCCAAAGATCAAATTGACCTGAGATACATGAGCACACTAAAGATTTCAGTGTGACAACTGTGTGTGTGAGTGTGCAGGCTGTGATGACCAAGGGAGTCCTGGATTTAACAGCATCCAGTTTAAGCCCCTTAGGGCAAGTGCCTTGTCTACTGCCGATTAATTGAGAGAATGTACAAGAAAAGGAACCTCTTTCTTCCTTCTAAATATGCATTTAAATACCCTACTTGAGTCGTTATTGTGTGGGCAAGGTTCATAAAAGAAAAGCAAGATTAGGAATCTCCTTCAAAGCTTCCAAGACTGCAGTCTTCTCTTTGTGGCAGGTTTCCACAAATAGCTTTCTCTTGTTGCAGTTAGACTTTCTAGCCCAGGAGCTAAAAAGTGTCCGCCTGCTTATTATTTGTTGTTTTCTAATTATTTCTTACTTAACATTAAATTTCTACATTTTATCTTTCCTTTTCATTTTTTGGGGAAAAAATAGTACTTATAATATGGTCCTAAAATTAAGGGCCAGAGCCTTGGAATGACGTATTTCTGCCCCTTGGTAGCAGTGTGACCCTGGCAAGTTATCTCTCTCTCTCAATTCCTTTAAGTAAAAGCAGGAGTTCTCTTACTCCTCCTGTGTCTCTCAGTGTTTTAGGGAGGAATAACAAGACACAAAATACCTAACGAGCAGTATGCATAAAGTCCTGCCCTACTCCTTAAAAATATGATGTAAAAAGAGATTTCTTAGCAATTTCTAACTCTATTACTGAAATTTTCTAGGTCTCCTTTTCTCATCTGTAAAACAAACAAACAAAAATACACCCCCAAAGTGTACAATGAAGGCAGGAATTACTTTATGTAAAACAGTCAGTGCAATATCTCAATAAATGTTAGTTTTAGTCTCATCTTAAAAATATTAGCTCCCTTTCCTTTCAACTTGAAGTTTCTCTACTAAATAACTCTACCTCTGCTGTTTTTATTTTACTATTTCAATTTGTCTTTCAATATACATCCAAACCTATACTGCGAGCTCCAGGAAGCATGACTGCCTTTTTGTCTGTCTTACCTTCAAGTTTGAAGTAGATATCAATTGATTAAACTCACACAGAGAGGCTGCATCAGTAAGCGCTGTAAAGAAATTTCGGTTATGCTATAAAATAGGGCTTAGGTGCTTCTTAACTGCCAACAGTGTGAGATTTACTCAAACTTCAAAAAATTAAAGTGAGAGCTTATAGACTGCAAATGGTAAAATCTTTGGCAGGAAACAAAAACAAAGGCCCCAGGCCATGGTAACAAAACCTGCAAAAGCCATAGGGAAAAAGTTACACAAATATCACCATAATTTAGATTCAAGTTGGGACCAGACCCTCAGAAGGCAGCTTATTTTCTGAGGGTTGTTTGTGTTTTGTTTTGTTTTGTTTTGAGCTTTTAAAAAAATCATTAGCTCTCAAGACAATGCTTATTTGTGGCTCTGGAATTAGCCAATTCTTAGATTGAAACAAGCAACTATTCCAAGGTTTCAGTCATTATTAGAAATCTCTACCCACATGACTACACAATTAATCTAAGTTCCATTATTTCTGAAATTTATCATAGTTCTGAACTTTGGATTCCCAAAGAACGTCCTCTTTGCTCATATCATTCACCAAAATATCTAAACAAAAACCTCAATGTCTTTGTGGCATAAGGCGGTATAGTGCCTATGAGCGATAGTCACTGCAGATCAGTCCTCTACCACAAATGAACATCTACACAGTTGGCAGGTGTTTCTTAATACAAAGCCATAACTTCAAACATAGATCCTGCAAAGCAATTCCCCATCTTTTATACATCTTGGGCCCAAGGCAGAAACAAACATGAAAGAAATTCTGTGTAATTCTAGATCACCGGAGGAGTCCTACCATTACAAGTTGTGTCTTCAGATAGCCCACTGTTGCCAAGCATGTACTTTCTGAGACAGCCTAGGTAAAAGAAATTTCAAGCTAATAAGATGAGTTGCCCAAAATCCTATTTGAATAGGACTTCAAACAGGTGGACTAACTCATGGGCTGGAGAGTCTGGTCTAAACAATTCAGCCCACACACTGGATGTGAGGGCGCACAGGAAGACAGAAGGCCGCAGATTCTGACTACTGGTTATCTCAACGTTTCCTAGAGGGAGAAGGCAGAGAGCCCACATGTGCAGCTGGAGTGTAACCCCATCTGCATACGCCTAGGCGCGGTGTTGACACTGCTCTCCTCTGCCCCTCCTGGACCTACCAAAATATCTCCCCCTAATTCTCTCAAGAGCCATACTAAATCAAGTTTTCCTTTCCATATTGGGTCCCTCGTATGTGAGTCTCTAATAATGACTTGTCTGGTTCAACTACTCCTAGAGCTCTCTGGTAAATTCTTTCCCTGGAGGAAAAAGGACCCACTGTCCTGGGTCAGGGGCCAGTAATGTTTCCTCCCAGTCAAGTCTTCCAGACACCATGGTGACTGTATCTGTTATTGCCACTGTTGGAGTAAACAGCAAACTCAGCCTGTGAATGAGGTCCTGCTTGGAATCCACCCCACACCCATGACCAGAGGATCACAACTCCCAGCATGCCATGAATTGAACTTCCTGAACTGGGGGAGGGATGTCATTGCAAACTAGGGATGGAGCTAAGCAGCCATGCCTTTGTGCATTAGATGGCTGGATCCCCTCGATAGCTTGGGATCCCTGGTTGCCCCTCAGTCTCACACTAATGCAATTTTCCTCTCCATTAGTCTTCCTCAAGTCATTCAAACCTTAGATGTGTCAAATTCATTTAACTTACGAAAGCTATCCTTTTTACCTCAGACCACGTCATATCTCACTCCCAATTTCACCTACAGTGTTTACTATTTATTTCACTAATTATATTAGTGTCTTGTCTGTAATTGCTTTAAGCGTTTGTCTTACCTACCTAATAATATCAAGTTCCTTGGCAGGACTTTGTCAAGTTATTTCACTCATATCCACCAAATGCCAAGCAAGATCATTTACACAAAAAACACTACTGTTAGAAAAACTACTCACAGACTATAGATAGTAAGTAAATTCTGAAATTAGTAACTCCGATAGAACAAATATTCAGAGTGAATAGAAAGCAAGTTTTCTCTTCCAAAGAGTTAATAGTTCCATACACACAAACTTGGAATGAGCACCAGCGTACCATCACCATTACCTATTAAGTAAAATAAAGCAATGAAACAATGAGTAGCACATATATGCCACCTACATATGCTATTTGTATAGGAAAGGGAAATACATACATACATATTTGCGTATATCTGCATAAACTAATCTCTGGAAAGATAAACTGAAACTGGTAATAGAATTAAAGGTCAGGAAAGAAACTGACTGACTGAGTCGTGAATAGTAAAGATACTGACTTTTTCATCTATACTTCTGTGCTAATTTGATAGTCTATATCTGTCTTTCTCCTTCTAAGTAGTTTAAATAGGGTAAAATACTTAACCTAACCATTGAAAAGAAAAAAATTCAGATATGTACATTTTAGTGAACCTAAGAATTAAAATGATGTGTTGTGTGTATGATTTATCATATAGTAAAGACTCATACTCATCCAATCATTTCTTGGGTAATCAGGGAGATTCTAGATGCTGACCCCTCTATGACTTTGTAACTAAATTTTTATTTTAACAGTTTATCATCAATATTCAGTTCTATATTAAATTTGTAACCAGTAACTTTACTTAGTGAAGACAGCATTAGGAGCTAAGAAAAATAGTGAATGTGAAACTAGTAACACCTAGATTTTAATCCTCCAATTTCTTAGCCGTGTGGCTCTTTAGCCAGTCACTTAACCTACCCAGATGGCAACCTCCCTCACACGGGCAGAGGTTCAGCAAATGTAGGGCTACGTACCAACTCAACATGCCACCTATTTTTTGTAAATAAAATTTTATTTTATTTAACAATCCATGCCTGTCAGCTTGCACACTGTTTATGTCTGCTTTCATAGTACAATGTAAGACTTGGCTAGTTTTGATAGAGACCATATACCCTGTGTAGCCAAAAATATTTTCTAGCTGGCCCTTCACAGAAAAAGTTTGCCTGCCCTAGCCTCACAATAAAATGTGCACAAACTACACTTATTTGAAAATTTTATAAATACATAAAGTGCCACTCCAAGTAGGGAGATGTTGAAAACTATTTTCAGAGTAACACAAAGGCGTTAATAATCTTTTCAGTTCTCATTTTGTCCAAATGCAAAATATTTTCCAGAGGTTACATGATGCCCGATGTCACAATAGAATAAGTATGAAAGTGGACAGGTGAGCACAGCTGTCCTTTCAAAGTAATTCAGGGGACATATCCATCCCAAAGCATATCTACTACTTCAGTCCCCCAACTGGACACAAAACACTCAAGGACACAGCAGCAAATTCACAGGGGTGTGGTGACATATTTTAAATTTGGGGGTGGTTAGAGACAAAGGAGTATCTGTCAGAGACTGCAGAGCTCTAGCTTAAGGAAGTCCACAGTTTCAACATTACATGATACTGCAATTACTGTATAAACTCTGATCTTTGTGAATCTACATTTTCAGTGTTGACTGTGATGTGAAGTCAAATCAGTATGAACAAGAAGTAAGAATGGTGCCCAATCTAACTGCAAAGGTTTGAGAAGTTGTACAATGCCCAGCAGGCATCCATATCCTATTAATAAGAAGGCGTGGTTATTTAAGAGTAAATTTTACTAATTTTCTAGTAAAAAACCTACCTACTCAAATGCTCTTTGAACTGGTTTTAACATCTTACCTGTTCCTCCATTAACTAATGAATTGGTTAAAATGTTTGGCATTATTAACTGATTTTAGAGTCCCAATAGATACCCAATTTTACCATGTGTAAATACTTTAATAAGCTGAGATTGTGCATTTCCAGTGTGTCTAGAAGTAACTATCTTTAAAAACTAAATATTTCACAGTCATCAATGTAGAGGGACATATACATAGGAACATACAAGGTATCAAAAAGACTATATACATACTCGTGTTCAAATAAGGGACATATCTATGTGTAAGAATACAACTTACCTGTATCATAATTTTATGGGGTCTTCTGCATTTTTCAGGGTTTTTTTTCATTTTTCAGTTTTTAATAAATATATTCAGCCCTTTTTTAATCAGAAAAATATACAACAGGGCCTCCCCGATGGCGCAGCAGTTAAGCACTGGGCTGCAAAGCTGCCCGCAGCCTCTGCAGCGCCGGTTCGATCCCCGGCCGCCTGCCTGCTGCTCCCCTCAACAGTGTATTTCGTCAGTCTGCCTGTTCTTTTCCCTGCTCTTGCTCTGGTGAATTCTCTCACCCTCCCACGCTTCTGACTGTACCCAGTGTGTAAATAAATAAATAAATAAATAAATCTTTAAAAAAGAAAAAAATACAACATATTTTTTTAATATTTAGGAAGATTTATGAACACATTCTTCAAAAAGGCAGTATTAATGAGACCTTTAAAAAGTGGGCTGAAGAGAGCACGTAGCACCTGACCTGAAGCTCAGGGCGTTAGCCAGGTCTCTAAGATGCAGTCACTCTGGTCAGTACCTAGACATCCCCAGGGCAGTGAGTGCCACCCAAGGCCTATACCAGGATCAATACGGGCAGTGCTGCTGGTCTGATCATCTTGATTACAATGTCATGTTCAAGCCGCCAGACTCCTTCCTTAAAGGAGTAATGGTAACGTCAGGATAGTACACATTCACAACAGTTGCCCCTGGTGCCATGTGGCCTGACTTCCAGTATCAGCACTCAGGCCTACTTGAGAAGACTGATGACCTCTTGAACTCATTCAATAGAAGGTGTGCCAGGGCCTGACCAGCAACGCACACTCAACTATGGGATCAAGACTATAGCCTACCTGTACATGGGCATGACAGTGGTCTAGATGTGCAACCGGAGAGCAGGGAACTATTTACAGAGCCCAATGTGTAGACCCCAGTAGTTCTGGGATCTCAGGCAGGTAGAAATGCATCTAAAAACAAATTCTATATATGTGTGATAGAAATAACAATAATAATAATGATAGCACGAAAAGTGATTGAATAAAATGGAATTAAATTCCCTCCAAGGAAACATTTTATTTTATTCATTAAACAGAGCACTAGGACTAAAGAAAAAATGACTACTTTTGTATAACTAGTAGATTTTAATGCCAGACTATGCCAGAACACTAAAAATATTGGTAATTTTTTTTACCCTCAAGCACCTACTTATATTTTTTTTCCCATTTTTCACCTTATGTCAAACATTCTCTAGATCATTCTTAAGCTACAGCAGTGACAAATGTGCTTTGGAAGAAAAAAGAATAGGAAAAACTTTCCCTTTTTTGGATACCCATATAAAGAATGGTAGGGAAAAAGGCAAAGTAAAAAGCAAGTCCATAAATATGTTTCCCGATATGTTGAGTGATGCCCATCCAAATGACAAGAAAATTCTGGAAATTTTGGTATTTTGTTGGAAGTTTCCACCTTTCCTCAGCTAATATGTGCCTACTAGACCCATTTCTGTCTAGGGGGCTCTTCGCCTAGGCTGTGTCCTCTTATTACCCGGAGTAGAGATCTCATCTGACTACTAAAGACACTTGGTTTGACACAACTTAGAACTCTCTTTTAAATGTAAAGTATCAAAACTACACTGCCATACTTGTACTGAACCATATGAGTCAAAAGACCCCTTTGCAACTGCATGTGCATCTGAAGCCAAAATCAAATCTATGGAAATACCTGGTTTAGGGGGTAAATTTTATGGAAGTACTTTAAGAAAATGTATATAAACAATATCAAATAAACTGAAATAGGAAAAATAAAAATGATACACAATGCTACTCCTAAATTATGACTATTTAATTTTGAAACGCTGATCAGTTTCATTGATAATATAGTAAATACTATATATCTGTTTTCAGTGATCTGCGCTAAGATGTTTTCTTAAATTCTCAGGACCAGGTCATACTCTACAGATGGCACTGGCCAAAGTTAGTAGCAGGAGATAGACCAAAGTGCTCCCAACAATGCTTCTTCTTGGCTCTCTGTGCGACCTATTAGAGAAAGGTCTCTTTTATTCTATGAGGCATGTTAAGATCTCCAAATGTGCTGAGGCTGTTTCTACTAGTAGATTTGCAATTCAAAGGCCAGCAAAGCCCAGCAAGGCAGTGTAAGCTTTCTACTTGGGATAGCTGAACTAAAGTGAGCATCATAAAAAGCCTAACTGCTCGAACCTGAAGCCTGAACAACCACTCAATAAGAAATGCCACTGAGAACAACAACTCATGTTAAAGAATCAAAGACTTTAATCTATTTATCAAATAGATTTAAAATCATCTTTTAACATCAAGAATGGTAAAGATAATGTTTTTGGTTTAATGATATAAGTCAGTAATTTGTTTCATGTTGGATAACTTTTAAGACTTCATGTTCCATTTTGATCCTGGGGCAAACTAAATAGATCTAGGGGAAAGGAAGTATCTATTCAGTTCAACCAAATCTGTATTATCTTTTGCACTAGGAATTATAGCTGATGTGGAGTTGCACAAAAGGAAAAATACTACACATTGGACATCAAAATAAAGTATTTGTTTTAAAGAATCAATTTAGAAATAATATAAAATGGGGAAAGGAATAGACTAAATTTTCATCTTCCATAGTATCAATTCAAGAGAAAAATAAACTTTAAAAACAAAAAAAGTAAGAATAGTAGTAAAAACATGTTAGCGAAAAATCTAGAGGTCAGAAAAGAACAGACGGAACAGATGCCTCAGGGGAGAAGCTCAAAGAAGAGAGATCAAAGTTAATTTGAGTTGCCACTGAAGACAAAAAGGGTGAGGGAAAAAAACACAAACAAAAGAAAATTAGTTGAGACTGTGCTGGGAATTGTGAAGGGCAACTCTGAACAGAAAGGCTTTTACTAGGGAAAGGAATGCCATATAAAGTTCATTTAAGATCCTAAATACAACTGTCACATTACGCTCCTATGTGGAAGCATGTTTCACCGAAAGAAATCCAACAGAAATATGTAAAATAGGACAGAGTGGTTAGAAGCAGGAGAAACTCAAAGTCAGAAACCTCAGACAGCAGAAGACTACATCAGACTAGATATGAACATTACAGGGAGGAGATTCTACAGTTACATAATATTTCATTGTAGCACTCACTGCTTCCCATACTCTTTAGTCATGAATATTAATATGAGTTCAACCTTCAACAACCATTAATAAAACCCTAAATGGAGTATATTATCACACTCTAGTGACAGGCTCTCAGATATAAACGTAATAATTTCTAAGAACCACACTTAATAAAAAGCTTGATTTTTATAATATCGTCTAACACTCCAAATACACCAAGGAGATAAACCAAATGATTATAAAAAGTACATTATGTACTCTTGAATGTTTTCCTTTGATTCCATAAAAGGTTGGCAACAGACCTACAATGCCAATAAACATCATATTTCAAAACTCATACCAGAATCAAGAAGATTTCAAAAACTAATTGAAACATTTAGTAAAGAACTTAAAAATAAAAAAGAGTGCATGTCAGTATTTTAGAGATAAAGTCAATATACATTATGACATTTCTCATATAATATTTTGCCATTATTTAGAAAGATCACTGGTGGGAATATATAATTCATGTATTACAAACCATGTCTATAAATACTGATTCAAAAATACACGAATAGCAAGCTTCATCCTATATGATGAATTACCAGAAAGATAAGATGTTGTATTAATTTATTTTTTCCTAATTATTACTACTCTCACCTTCACTACTAGTGGCAGATAACCACCACTAAATAACAAGTGTGTGTCTCTGCAAGTCATGTAACTGGACCCCTACAGCACCCAGAGGCTGTGGGACAAGGTAACTTTGTTGGGGCTGAGGCCTGCTGGCCTGAAATACCACCCTATAAGGATGATCCCCCTCCTGGAGATGCAGCAAAGCTGGCTTTGGCCATTGATATATCTGGTTCCAGGATCCTAAATGGACGAATCAAGTTCTAGCTCAAAGGTCCAATCAGGTTCAAATTAAATGGCCAATCAGGTTCAAGCTCTCCAGCTGCCACTCAACTTTGGGTTACTTATTCAGACTGAGAATGGATAGCAAGCTGATTAGTGCTGAATAGTCCAATCAGACACTTAGGATTGAAAATAGTCCAATCAGGTTTGGAAGGTGGGAGATCCTGAAGAGGATATAAGGCAGAGCAAGACTAAGCTTGACTCATTCTGCTCCTGGCTTCCAAAGAGGGAAGGACCATCATGGGATTCAAAAGATCTGCAGACCTCTGTAGACCTTCACAGAGATCCAACCACTGCATATGACTCTGGGCCTGCCTCTGACACCGCCTGCAAAGAGCACTGCTAGCCTGGCCCAGTGTCTCAAAAAAGATCTGGTGTAGGCCAACAATTCACAGAGATCTCTAATAATGATGTTTCTGACACTGCCTCCTGGTGACTAGTAGTGACTGGCACCACTGACCAGTGCTAATCAGCACTGTTAACACTTTCTGTGTCCAGCCATATCTGAAAGTTGTCACTGCTTCTAATGATCTGGCACTGCCTCCAACTGCTGTTGCCTCCACTGCTGTCCATCCAGCACACGATTCTGTACAGTTCAGCCTTCAGAATATTGCTGTGGGCTGCTGCAGCGTAACCCCAATGGCCCCACCTGTGAGCACCTCCAGATGCCACTGCGAATTGGACCCTGGTGCACTGCTGACTGTGCCACTAGCTCCAGGCCCTAATTAAAGGGACAGCACCATCTTGCATGAGCAGCCTTTTTTTGGAGACTACTGGACACTATTGGGGTGAGACAGCTGGCCACTTTTGGCCTTAGAAACTCTTTGTTTCCCCAGTCTCCTGTTAGTAAAATAAACCCCACTGTTGTTTCCTGAATCTGTGTGGTCTTGTGATTGTTAGCACCTGTGTGAGAACCCACAGAGAGTAACCCGTTCCCTACTTAAGCACTGTCTTTTGCATTGTTTTAAGTTTTGTTTTAGCCACTTTATTTTACTCAAATCTCAACAATCTTCAAAACACTCTCCAGTCTACAAAAATAAGCAAACCTAAGTTCACTAATTTTGACTGGACCTTAATATTTTAAATTCTAAAATGTTATAAATTCTTAACATTTTAAGACATTTTAAATTAACTTTAAATTTAAACTTGTGAAGGGAAAATATTAAAATTATACAAAATCATTCAAAAGTTTATATCAAACTATACTTAAACCTTTTAAAAAATGAACATTCTCCATCACTTCTCGGCCTTTTGGCTAAGATCAAGTGTAAAAAATGAACATTATTGTCTGTTGGGAAGGAAAAGCATTCTAAAATAAAGTACTAATCTGTAATGTTTTCCCCCTGCTGGCAACTTGCTGCACAGATGCTAGTCAAACATTTTATTGAGCCTCGTCACACCCACCAAAGAACTGCACCTGGTCATGTCCTAGACTGTCCTTCCTTCCACTTACTCTCCTAACTCATTTGTCTTCCTACCTCATTCTCTAAAGGAAATTAATATGGGTTGATTAGGAACAATTTTACAAAGTTTTAAATGTGTCCCCAGGACAAGGAAATATATCAACTCAAAAAGAAAAAATAAAGATCTGTCCTGCCTTTACATTTTAAAAATGCAAATATTTAGTTACTAAATGTAGGAAGGAACTTGGGAAGGGGGTTAAAGTCTGCATTTGGGAGAAAGTAATTACTGAATGTTTAAAAAAACAAAAGCAAAAACAGAGCTTTCAGCATAAAGAAAGATTTGACCCAGATGGGGTTCAATCTGATAGAAAGCCAGCTCTAGTCTTACAGGATTGATGAACCAGACAGAGGATTGAGTTCTAGAGCTAGAGTTCTTGAGCTAGAAAAAGTTTTATCATTGCCTTTCAGTATATATTTACATGGCCTCTATAGCAGACACAGCTGATTAGCCTTGAAACTTTAAAAACCCATGCTTTGGGTGATAACAGTCATTGGTTCTCATTTCTCACTAACCTTTCTTAGTCCTCTATGTATCCCTCTTTTTCTACCCATTCCATAAACATTGATGCTCTCAAGGATGCGACCCTCATCCCTCCTCATTTCTCACACAATACTCAAATATATTCAAGTAATAAAATATAGTACCTTTTGATATTTCTTCTATCTGATATACCAGCAGGAAAGACTATTTCACAGATCTATCTCCCCCCAAAGCTATAAAATTATATGCATAATTAAGTAAGTACAAAGTGCCCCGTTAATATTTTTTTATAGATTTCCCATCAGCTAAGCCTTGTTTAGAAATATGTTACAAGAGGCACCACATGTGCATAGAAAATTTATGAGGAAAGCGGAAAAAAATCACTTATGACCTTATTTTCCTAGACAGTAGGAAGAGGTTGCCTTTATCTTTCACATCCCAGGTATCTGTCTACATACTCCAGGTGAGAGATCCCTTTCCATCTTTTCATCTGTCCATCTCTAGAAGGAAACAGATGACTGGGCTATAACAAAGAGAGAACAGAAGAGAGGACGATGGGGAGAAAAGTGAAACCTGAAGAAGGGGAGGATGAGGGCAGAGGTGGGAGAGAAGTTTTAAAGTAGCAAAAAAATATTCTCCTACATCAAAATATTTCATCTTTTCATAAAAAACCTAATTTTTGTATTAGAATTTTGTACGTAAGAACATACAAGAGAAATGTAAGAAATAATTGCAGCCTTAGTATACAGAAAATAGCCACGTAAAACAACACTAAAGCATAGTCAAAATAACAAACTTCCAACTTTATGTATGTGTCGTGTGCACACACACAGATGCACAAACACACGCTAGTGGCATATAACAAAAAAAAAGTAAGAATATTTGAGAGTATGTGAAGCTATTTGGAATATATCATCTGAGAGCAGGGCAGGTCTGCACATGAGGACGAGATGTCCAATCAATCCAGAAAACACACCAGCAAGTGGCTACATGTGTTAACTCAGCTACTGTATACTTGATACCAGAAAGTATGAAGTCTAAACTGTCACTGGGAGCAATCAACTGGTTTGCTAAAAATGGCATTCAAAAACTAAAGTGTAGAGAATGCAAATCAAGTGGGTCTAACATAAATTAGAAAATTAATATCCTTCCAACAGAAAAAAAAAAAAAAACCCTCCAAGATTGGAATAATTTTGAAATTATTTCTAAAAGAATATATTTTTCATTGATTTGTTTTTACACACATTCTGGCACTTTCAAGTTCAACGTACTTTAGAAACCAGAACTGGTTTTTTTTTTTTAATGTTTTATTTGACTAGATAGAACTCTTTAGGACAATGTTACTTTTCTTCCCTACTTAATATATTCCCCAAAATGTGAGTAACAAAAAGTCACTCACTATAAAGAAAAAAATGACATGAATAAATTACTTTTCTCTTCGAAGACCTGCCTAGTTAAATTTACATAACTACATGATATTAAATGAGATATAATATATGGTTTTACATATTAACATGTACTTTAAAATATGTGATACAATATAAAATATTAAATATATATCTGCACTATATATAATTTTTCTAAACTATCATCTCATATGAAACACTGTTGAAGAGTACTTTCAACAGTTCAAAAGGGGCAACTCTCCTGTCCACCTGCGGCTATGCAGGTGACTCTCTTTTTCTCATTTTCCTAATAAGCCTGTGCTTTTAAAATGTTTGAAAAAAAAAAAAAAGGCGTTCATAAGCAAATAATTTAACTTTTATATCAATACAGAGAAATTACAGCTCAAGAAACCATAATCCAACAGATGAATATATTTGTTGCCACCATTAAATAATTTTACCTACATAAACTATGCAGTGCATTAAATCATATTTGTATCTAATAAACAAAAATATCTATATGTTAGTCTTACTTTATGCTCACAATACTATTCTTAAAAGTATATTCTTTTCATTTATAGCTAATGGCATCAATTAAAAGCAGTCCTTACAATATTAACGTGCACATATAATCCTTTAATCCTGGGCAACAAATTTTCTTTGCTACTGGTCACCAAATGATATGCACAAAAACCACAATTAAGCTTAAAGATTAATTTTTGTCTTGTCTCAACTAAATTATAACCTAGCTATGTAAATTATCTCATTTAATCTTCATAACAACCTTTTAAGACAGTAATTACTATTATCAACTCAATAGCAGCAAAACATTAAAGTTCGGTTAGGAAAACTAAACAAGCAAATAATCCATAAAGAGAAGAGATATGGTCCCAAATCTCCTAATCAACAAGAGGGTCTATTTCCACTCGGAGGAAAAAGTGGAAAAGTCATCATAGCTAATAAAGTTTCATTATAACAAGTGCCAAGGTTTTAAATTCAATCTTTGTTTTAAAAATTTTTTAATCATTAACAAAAAAAATCTTCTGAAATATTTTTCAAAGTCTTAACACATCTAAATTACAAGAAAACAAGGTGTAGGTTCAATCATGAGTAGAAAGTCTAAAACTAATAATTTAGTAATTCTGCTCAGAAAATCAACAGCTTCCCAGTTACACGAAATCAAATATCTGGCTATTACATTTGGTTTGCTAAAAGTAGAAAGGAAGCCATTTAGAATCTAGAGAATAAAGATACACCAACTCTATATAAAATAGATTGATAACTACATTTTATTTTCAAGCACAATATTGTATGACTAAAATAAATACTAATTGCTACTCTATCATTCCTATTTTATTTCTACATTTCCTCATTATCCCCAAATTAACTATTCATATTAGTATGGATTTATTTCTGGGCTCTAAATTCTATTCCATTGATCTGTGTGTCTGTTTTTATTCTGATACCATATTGGTTTTGATTATTATTGCTTTGTAGCAAAATTTCAAGTCTGGGAGCATATCTCCATTCTTTTTTTTTTGTTTGATTGTTTTAGTTACCAGTTTCATACAAACTTCAGTAAAGCATATTCTACTTAAATGAACAATGGCATTGGAATTTTGCTAGGAATTGCATAAATCTGCTTATTGCTTTGGGTAACACTGCTGCTTTAACAATGTTAAGTCTTCCAGTCCACGAGTATGGAATATCTTTCCATTTTCTTGTGTATCTTTTCTTTCTTTTAACAAGGCCTTATAGTTCTAGGACTGGCTAGTTAATTCATCAGTGACCAGTGACCACACTAAGCATGAAGGGGTACCCTAAGAATAGTAAAGAAGATCACTGTGCCAAAGCAGTTTCACTTTAACTATTTAGACTCATGAACAAAAAGCTAAAATTTCAACCTCTCAGAAAATTTAAATCTTTTGCAACTTTCCAGTAAACACTAAAATTTTAAAAATCCATAGAATATATACATTACTCTAGACCAATTCAATGTAAATAAAATTTTTAAACTTCCTCTCCATCAACGAAAGCATGTGTAAACAGTATCACAATTTTACACAGCCATACACCCTGGCACTGGTAACTCTAAAACCATTATTAACCTTTTCAAGCAAATTTTAATATACACAATGCCTAAGTCATATTTAAATAATACAATTTTTACATGCTTTAATGAATTTTAAATACAATAAAAAAGGAAAAATATTTCAAGATATTCATGATTTGAAAGTGAAAAAAAATCCAACCCCCATTATCTGATTTTTGTTTGAAAATACTGATTTTCATAAATCAGGTTTGGCTAATTAGGTGATTCCACTATAAATTCATCAAAACCTTGAGTCATGCAGGTTGGAGAGAGGGCTATAAGTAAATCTCTGATAAAAATATGAAAGAAAGTAAAAATTCCAGCAGAGACAGGAGTGGCCAGCTGAAATTCTAGCAAATGACCCAGTAGGTCTAATCTTAAGACTACCACATAAAGTTTCAAGAGTTCTTATCTGCAGCCAGAAGCTGGAACCTTAGCTCAGGCTCAAGCTGACAGATAGCAAAATAAAATCAAGATTGCTCTTTAGGCATGTAGTGATCACCAACAACTTATGATTCCAACTTTGTCAATGCTGTGCTCAGAGGTAAGTAAAGTAATTATTCAATTTTGACAGTCATGTTTTTTAATTCTGGTTGGCTCAAAGCTTTCCATGCTTGTTTAGTATCAAGAACTGCCTCTAAAGCAATGCATATATAATAAATGATGATTCAGAGTTTAGGGTTGTCTATAGAAGTAACTTACTGTGCTAGTCTGAAAACTGTTAAGGATGTGTGACTCAATTTCAAGGGGGTCTCAATTCTATAAAAATTCACAACATTTGAATTCATTTGACTGGTTTTAAATTTTTAACACACTAAGGATGAAAGATAAAGAAAGATAATGAAAGTAACAAAACAGATTACTACAGGTCCAAATAATGTGAAAATAAATGGTTTAGTTACGGGTATATTAACTATCTTTTTTTTCCTAGTTCAATTTTTAATATTCAATAAAAGTGTCCTAAATAAATTTAAAAAAAAAAAAAAAAAAAAAACGTGATCCAGGAATCTATTTTAGTATACCCAAACTACTAACATTATAACAAAATAAATAAGCTGCTTTTCCAACCCACATCATCCCCAAAGAGCGGGTCAAGCAAAAGAAAATGAAAACCGAAGAGTGAGCTAACGACTCACCTTTTGTTGACAGGTTTTTCATCCTTTTCATAGGGCCGGACAAACCATTTCCCAATCCTAACGAAGTTCTTATCCATTAGGCACCTACAATAATTATATCAAGAAATTAGCTTTTATAGTTTCAATAACAAATTAGTAAACCACTGAATGAATGAGATACAATTAAGCCAACAAAACACGCTTCTATTACTGAAAATTTTTATATTATACTTAAAAAATTTTTTTGAATTTGAGCATAGATTTTTATTATATTATTCAAGCAAAATCAATTGTTTGAAGTATTCCTGAAACATCTTACAATTCTGTATTACTTCAGAAATGTTGGGAACACAGGGCAGCATTTTTTAATAGTACCTCAAAGATATTTTTCCCTATTTTGCAAGTGTTATTTTTTTTTAAAGATTTATTCATTTATGCATACAAGAACGGGGGTACAGGCCAGAGGTGTGGGGGTGAGAGGATTCACCAGAGACAGAGTGGGGAACGGAACAGGCAGATGTACTGAGATACACTGCTGAGGGGAGCAGCAGGCGAGTCAGGAGAGGTCTGCTACGCCACATGGGTTGCTCTCCGGCCAGGGACCGAACTGGTGCTGCAGTAGTAGAGGTTAGCTTCATAAGTTGCATCTTAACCCCTGTGCCACCAGGGAGGCCCCCTATTTTGCATGTTATAATGCTGGCTTTTCTTTGCATCTTATATGATAAGCTAGCTTTCAGAAAGGATCTCAGTAAAAACCGCATAGCACAGTCTCATTATACTTAGGTAAAAACAGTTGGTTGTGGCTTTGCAAGACAAGAACTACACTCACTTCTTCAATAATGAATATTTACTTTCCTCATATCTAAGTTGCCCTTCTTTCTGTTCCCATGTTGCTGTGTGTACACTGCATTTCAGAGTCAAGCCACAAGGTATTCTTTCTGAAGACATGTTAAATGGCAACTGAACTCAACTCATATGATACCAAAAATGCACACAATTCAATTAAAGTGACAACAGTATAACCAAGTGTAACAGCTAAAACCAAGTTCACTTGTGTGCAAATAATCACTGTATCATAACTGCCATCTGGTCAATTGTAAAATGCCATTTGTAAGGAATATCCCTGATTTGAAAATTTTTTAAATGAGGGGGAAATGCACATTATGAAATTGATGAAATACAGTAATCTCAAACATTATTCAATGAAACGACACATATTTTGTAAGAAGACCTGTCAGAAAGCTGGATGAAATTTTACACAAGGTTCTATCATCTACCAGTAAAAAAGCTGCTTAGCAATTCTTTGTTCAATATTCAGGCAGTTCTGCACGTGGCTTTTGCCTCTGTAATTTCCACACCATTAAGGAGGATGGAAACAATTCAAGCCCTCATCCAACTCATTACAGGTTAGATGGGTTAGTAAATGGCAATCATTTCTGCTGACCACAATGTACCTCCCTACAGGCAGAGTCAATCTGGAGTACTGCCACACCAAAAAGTCACTAGTTTCAATTGGTTTGATTCTGAAAATGAATTTCTGTAACAATCTTCCTTGCCCACAATGAAGAAAATCAATTTCAAAGTAACCCCATCTGTTTTCCTAACATTATGAGTCAACTTGCTTTTAGGATTAAAGACTATGTGATTCCATTAAGATCTGAATTATGAAATATGAAATAACAGTAAGGTGAAAATAAGAAGTAAAACTGAAAAATCAATCCTACAGTTTGCTACTAGCCAAGACACTAATTGTAGCTTTAGCTAGACTACGTATAAATAGTTAACCCCCTTGAAAAATTCTGGTGTTTGACATAAGGTTCCTTCCTCCAATAATATGATTGGTTACTACCACCAATTACCATACTATACCACCACTACCATATCTACCACAACCACATTGGACTAACAGCACAATACGATCATTTAACTCTCGCAATAATTAAGAAGATAAGTTACCGTGTCAATTTTCACATGTGAAGAAGCCAAGGTATGTGAGACTGTCCCAGAAAGAAGGTCACATAACCAACCGACTGCAAAACGGATTATAATGCTCAGGCATATCTGATCAAAGAGCTGGGACATTTACTGATTCTCATTGCCCATGCTTACTCAACTTTTAAATCCATAGGCATCTTGTAATTTTAAGCCTATTAAATGTTTCTTTATTTTCTAAAAGCTGCTACTAAATTGAAGGTGTATCTTAAAATCTGCAATTCTTAGAATGAAAGTAATAGAGCATATAATAGGTACAGAATCACATCAAACATTAAATATAGCTTTCCACTGACACACACGCTGACTTAAATAAATACCACTTTAAATAAAGTGTTCTCTCTTTCTCACTCTCTATCTCACACACAGAGCTATATAAATACTCATGTATCCTCCAATACTAGACAATACAGAAAGTATTTCCAGCTGATATCTTGCACTTTAAGTTATAAAAGGAAATGAGAAAAGAGGGGGTATGTCTTTGCTAAAACAGTTCTGTCACCTGATTGATGTGTGTGCCTGTAACTCAATAACAGACTATACTGAGAAACTAAGCCCTGGGTTCTCAATCATTTTGGGTAATGAGTCCATTATTTAAAAAAAAAAAAAAAAAAAACAAGTGAAAGACATTATAAACTGTCCTGAAGAATGCAATGCAGAGCAAACTATGCCTACAATTCCCTTGGGTTGGTCAACTCTCCGAAGCACACCCTAGATTAAGAACTTCCGTACCAAAAACAAACAGTTATCACCAGCAACTGTGCTTTGGCCTGGAATCCCCCTCTTGTCCCACTCAATCCCTGCTCCCTCTATTCTTTATTCATCTTTCTTGTCACAGATGAGTCTGCAGTGTAAGCTAATATCTACAAACTAGCACTGTCGCTAGAAACCATGAGCAAATACGGGGAAAGACCTGTGCCGAACTTATGACTGAAAATATTCAATGAATATTTAAGTGCCTATCATGTAATATGTTTTATGTTCTGCTCTATACCAGTAGAGCAGAAAAATGAATGCTATATACCAAGGAGTATTTCCTACTTACAATATAGTAAGTTATACACTTATTTATAAGTTATGAGGCAGGCTCATTACATTATTTAATTTTTCTTGTGTGTATGTCCCACATCAGCAGTCACAGCCCAACTCTGCAAGCCATCTCCCACATGGGACAGTGGGAAGGATAAAAAGAAATCTCACTGGCTCCTTCTGTGTCCTTCAAATTATGTGGCTACGACAGTTTTTATAGATAAAAACATCCATGGATAGTATGTCTCTACCACACCCTTAATGTTTTCACCCAGTTACAGAGCTGTTCAAATAGACTAAATTTTATATAAGTTCTCACCAGAACATCCACACCAGCATCAAAGCCTTCGCCTCATCATTCCAGTATGTATCACACATATACAAAGAAGCCTCCTTTCCAGAAACAACAGTGTTCCCAATTCCTAATAATATAAGCCCAAATAATTCAGCAGTTGGAGATTGTTTTTCAATTCTTTCTATCTTCATTATGTTGGAATCCTACCATATACCGGTGGGTGTTGTCTCCTCTGCTCAGGCAAGCCCTGTCACCCTCATCCTCTCTAAAACATCTATAAAGTTACATCTCTTTAGTGGACCTATACCTCACCTGAAACAGCCAACCTAATGCAATTTCAAAGAACACAGATCTCTTCTAGTTTCAAACTTTCAGTATCTAATTCCGTTCTCCATTCACACGCAAAAAATTTAATTAAAAATGTGTGTCTTAATCATTCCCTACCCTAAAAACATTAAAAATACATAGATAAATTGATTAGTTTTGGGGTGAACACATTTCTCTCTAGATCTTTACAATGAGATACGTGCTTTCCATCAATTTTGTCTACAATGTGTGTACTGTCTGGCCCTGAGGTCTAAAGGCTCATTTTTCTACTTCCTTTAGAGACTGCACACCAAGGCAATTCAATAAAATAGGCGTTTCTTGATTGCTCATTTACTACCCATTATCTGCATTATACCCAAGCATTGCCTCAGTGATAGCACTGGTTCTTCCACTCCATCTGTACCTACAGAAGTTCCCCCTACCGCCTACCACCATTCACCAAAATAATGAATAAATTGAGATCACAATACCATAGTACATTGAAAGCTAGGAATTTACAAATACAATATTATTATTATTAATCCAATTTTATCCATGCTAATTTTCTTTTTAATTGGACTTTTCCAAATGAATATCTTCACTCTAAACACAAACTCTTGGCCAACCAAGAAGTTCTGGGTCAAAGACAATTGTACAGCTGTGCTATAGACTACCATGGAGAGACTACGCTGACAATCCACTAGGAAAGCAGCACCACCGGCGGACTACTCTGAAGAGCCATTATGCTTTACAAATGTCAAATACCTACAGGTTAAAGTCCCCCTAAGTAAGCATGGACAGGGTAGAGTACAACAGCTCCAAAGGACCCATACAATTGTCTATTGTGTGCAAAGCCAGGATTTCCATTTTAGAGAGAAAAAAATACCTTTCCATCAAAATCAGCTATGCATTTTATTCTAAAAACATAAGAAAATTAAAATTAAAGTATACTACCATACAAAAGCCAATTTGACAGCATTATGTTAGACATTTTAAGTATTTCTACAAAGCCACAAAAGCAAGATTTTCATAAGTCCCATATGTGGTGCAAATCACTGAGATAATAATAAAAACTCTGGGCTATATATGAACTGGCACACATTTCCTGGCTTTTTAAAAAAGCTTTTCAACCCACTGTTTTACTTCATTTAAATAGTTAGGTGAGAAGTATATGTTATATTATGAAGATTATGGCAATTAGAACAACATATGAGTAATAGCCATTAGATCTACAATACTAAAAATGCTAAATGAAGAAACTCCCAGAAAATGACTGCAGATTTTTGTTTTCTATAACCTATTCAGAGCCAAAGTACTTTTCCATTAGTGAGGAGTGTGAGACAATCTAAATTTAAAATACAGAGTGTAACCTTTGAGAAGTCCATCATAAATACCTAACTAAATCCCACTAAACTGACTGATGAAGAACAATCTGAACTAATGCACTAGAAAAAGAGGGAGGGAGGGGATGATGGAGGGAAGAGAGGGCAAAGGGGAGTGAGGGGAGTCAAGTCAAATTAGCAGAGATTCCACATAAGTAAAACCAAATTAACGATGCTTTACCATTCTGGGCATTTTGCCAAAAAGGGATAATCGATCATTAAGAAAAAGGAAGCACACTTTCTCAGAAGAGAGATTATGAGTGCATGATCCAAAACTATAAAACTTCGAAGACTAAACACTCTCTGATACTGAAATTCACAGTAAGAAATCACAAGTGAAGAAAATTCCAAAAGAAAGCAACATGGGTTGAATTTTTACAAGGATAAATGCATCCACAGTTGTGTAAGTGTTTCATAAAGTGTTGCTGTGGCCTCTTTCACCAGCAGATTATCAGAAAGGGGAAGCCCTCCATTAAGAGAGATGGTAGATTGTATTCCTTGCCCAAGCATGTACTATCCTTCCCTGCCCCAGTGATGTGGAGTATGACCATGTGACTTTGGTATCTCCCACCGATGGGTAACACTTTCTCATCTGTTTGACTTCAAGGTAAATGTCTCAGCCAATGAAATATGAGTAGAAATGGCATACACTCTTTCTGAACTTCAATGAGCATGACATGCTTTGCCCTCGCTCTTTGCTCTCTACCAGGAATCTAGCAAATTTTTGACAGGGGTGTCCCATCAGCATGCATCCTGCTTAAAAGAAAGAAAAGGGAGAGCAATGCCACAGCCTATGACTTACAATGGACAGAAAGCAAAAGTAAAAAATATACATCAATATTGTAATACAGTAAAATCTTTCACATCTTTTGTTACTGCAGCACAACCTGATGGTGAAAGAGGCCACAGCAACACTGCATGAAACACTTACATCTTAGACCAGTAGCAACAAAATGAAGAGAACTGGTCTGGGAAAAGGATATCTGGAGATCAGGGAGAGGAGGTAGAAGGAAAAAGATTCAGTATTATATAAGAGCCACAAACAAGGGAAGAAAAAAAAACAAAACCTCAGGGGACCAAGATACTAAGTAGACCACCACACTTAAGTACACATAGATGAATTACATGCAACCCCCAAAGAATAGAATTAAGATGAAGACATGAGAGTTATAGGGTACTCCTTTAGGAAGCTGTGCTCCCATGACCAGAAGGAATCAGGAAACATATGGATGACCTTATCAAAAGGATATTATAAAATGGAATTCCAGAATTAGCTGGGTAAATGGACTAACTGGCCTGTAACGTGTCCAGCTCTGGAAATAGTAATACCAATACCTCTACTAGCTAATATTAGTAGTAGTTGGCCATTTACTGAGCTCTCATGAAGTTCATGAGAAAGATAATATGTTGAACAAAATAACCCTTTACAATTCTATAGGTAAAGAAATAGGGGCTTGTGGAGTTTAAAGTCACTTGCCCAGGGGTCTTTCATATAAGTTAGGGTCCTTACAGATTTGCTCACCTGAAAGTAATGTATATATAGACTTAGGAAGAGAAATGAATAACAGTTTTTCCCATACAAATTCTTGAGTTATCCATTCCTTTTCATCTATTTCACCCCTTAAAACACCAACCAGGACCTCCCTGGTGGGCTAAGTGTTAAGTCTCATAACTATCACCACTACCGCCTGAGTTAGATCCCAGGCTAGGGAGCTTACCTACAGATGGCAGGTCAGACCTCTCCCATCTCACTCGCTGCTCCTCTCAGAGCAGTGTATTTCAGTAGATCCACCTTGTTCTGCTCCCACTCCATCTCTGGTGAACCCTCTCACCCCCATCCCCGGTACTTCTGGCCTATACCCCAGTTCTTCTATGCAAAAAAACAAACAAACAAACAAAAAACACCACCATCCAGATCCTGGAACATACAGTTATGTTAACATATTGTTGAGGAGGTGTTCCAACAATGACGAGCACAGCTCAAAAGCACATAAGAACCATTGTGAAAGAGCTTTCCCCTACCCAAAATCTGGAAGAATTTCAGTATCAAAATAAATGATAGCATTGAATTATAATCCAATGAGTAAGACAGGAATCCACTTTTCCATTTCTATCTGTATATAGATAAATGTAGGTACATACACACTTACAAACATAAATAAAGCTTGCCCATACAATAGAATGTCAACTAATAAAAGTAGAAGGAATGGTAGCATTTGAAAATTAACATTACAACCATAATAATTATGACTCATTAAAGCAGTAATCACCAATAAAGGAAAAATGACTGAGTGAAAATCTGATAGCAAATAGGACAATTACACAATTTCCTATCTGTCCCAAAGATTACTTACTAATCACAGAGAGAGAATTAACAAAGATTATAGTTAATAGAGCACTTATCAATTTACAGTACAGAAACCTGGCAGAGCATCACATCAAACAAATGACCCACATTAATAGCATTAATAATAGGCCACAGACACCATGGTCTCCTGCTGTGATACAGTGAGAAGGACACAACACAACTTTCATGGTATGCCTACAAAAAGGCATAACCTGAATCTAATCATGACAAAACTATCTCAAACTAAAGAACATTATATAAAACATATGGTCTGAATTCATCAAAAACGCTAACGTCAAGAAAGAAAAAGCCTAAAGAACTGCTCAAGATTTGAAGACATGAAACTAAGTATACTGCATGATCATGGACTGGAACTTGAGGGGGGAGGGACCAGAGGCCATAAAGCCATGTCTGGGAACAACTGGTAATGGCTGAACTAAACTATAATGCTCAATTCTATCAATGGTAAATTTCCTAATATTTATAACTGTACTATGCTTACATGAGAGGATAGCCTTGTCCTTAGGAAATGTAGGCCTAAATACTTAGGAGTTAAAAGAAGGGGGAGGGGGGTGGGGACAACTCATCAATCTCAAGTTGCTCTCAAATAGCTCAGGGAATAACTTTTTATCTAAAACACACAAACAAACACACACACAGACACACACACACGGGAGAGAATGAGAGGAGGACAAGCAATCACACAAACGATAAAGAAAATTAGGAAAAAGAAAAATTATTGGTGAATCTAAGTGAAAAGATGTATGACAGTTCTTTGTATTATTCCTGAAACTTCTGTAAGTTTAAAATTGTATCAAAAGAAACATGAGATTATGAGAGTTCTAAAATTTTGTTTTTATAAAACTGCATGTGAAAACTTTTTGAAAAATTACAGAAACTCTCTTGAGAATAGAAATACACCCATAAACTTGGGTGTCTCAGACTGCCATTATGCTGTCCCTCTCTTACCTTTCTAACAGATTGTGGATCGCTTTGAAGAGCAGCGTCCTGCATTCATAGGAAAGGCCATTTTCCCAGAGTCCTTCTTCCACAACTAAAAACAAAACAAAACAAAAAAATGAAACAGTAAGCAGGGAATCCAAATGAAAATAAAAGAAACCTTTAAAACATTTTTCTAAAGCAAACCTAATGAATGAATTTAAACAACTTATCTCACACTAACACAGAAGTTAAAAATATGCCCAATGTTATAATGTTATGTTATAATGCCCAATGTTATACAGAAGGAAATATGCTTGGATTTTAAAATTTCTTAGATATAGACAAGTACAATCCCTCCCATAAGTCCACCCCTTTCCATCCTGTTTCAGTTTAAAATCTCCCCAAAATTATCAAATTAACCTTTCTACCTAATAGTATCATGAAAATTAATCTTGTTAGCATACTATTTAAAGGAAACAAGAATGTCACAAATTAATAACAAGGTTGTATATATTCTGAAGAGGGAAAATCAAAAGTGAAAAATTTCTAAATATGTTGAAGTTGCATTATTTTTTTTAATGTTTTGAAGGCAATATCTAAAATATGATTGTAAGGATTTGATTTCTAGGAGGGATGTCAAGAAATTAAATCTTAATGTAACACTGAATTTATTTCCTGAACTCATAATTTCATTAATGTTTGTCATTTTGGGAAATACCGTATTTGCCTTTGAAATATAACATTGAGCCACAAGTAACTAACAAGAATCCAATAAGCAATGCCTCATGCATTCCTAACATTCTTTTCATATGATAGTTGACTTACTTTTAAATTCATTATTTCAAGTCAATATAGCAAAAAAATTGGAAAGATGGTTAAAAAAACATTTGCAGAAGAAAAATTTCTCTCCATTTTACTTGTTATTTTGAAAAAAGCACTCATCAGAGAAAATTTGGACAGGGAATTAAAACCTGTTAAATCCACAATGCATTATGAATGTTTTTACGGTACCAACAGACATTTCAAAATGCATCTCCATATTTTCTAATCAGAAAAAAATTTGGAAAAGTGTATTTACATTCAGAGGTTTTTACTACAGACTTACTTTTAAATGATAAAACTGGCATTTTTTTCTTATATGTCTAATAACATTTTATTATCCTTCCTATGTGGCTAATCATGACTTAGCAAATTTTCCCAACCAAATCAACATTTTATGTTCTTTATAACTAGAGAATGAAAATAAATTTACAAAATAAATAAATAAAATGAAAGCACAGCAAATAATTCCTGCTAGCAATGGATTATCTCTGTTCAAGACAAAACATCCAAAGTTTTTTCAATTCTTTGAAAGTGTCAAGAATCTGTTTTAACACATGTTTTAGACAGAACTTTTCCTGGATGAGAAAAATAGCTAATAAAAGGAATACTCCATAATTTACTTTTCTCTGTTCATGTTTCACTGACTCTAAGAAACCATCCACTTCAAACTGCACCAGTATTTTATATATCACGAGGGTTGAAGTGATGAGAAGAAGCTAGCAATTGAAACTATAAAATGACTCTTATTACTTAGGACACCTAATTTGCAATTATTTAAAGAGCTTACTGAGACATGTTTTTCATATAGTATTGCATGTACACAAAATAAAAGCAAAATAATAAAGTTTAAAATTGCTAAAATGTCATCAGCCACTCAAGAGTCTTAACTCTGAACCATTCTTCAACATTGTCACCTACGTCAGTGTTTTTCTACACAGCAGCCTTTTGATTCATAAAGAATATTTATAAGGAAGACATACATATGGTCAACAGTCACGTAGAAAAAGATGCATCATCTTGTATTATGACAGAAATGCAAATCAAAGTTAACAAAGAGCTATTACCTCACACCTATGAGAATGACTATTCTATAAAAGACAGGGAAACAAGTGTTGGAGAGGATAAGGAAAGAAGAGAGCCCTTATACAGTGTTGGCAGGAATATAAAATGATGCATTCCCACCAGTACGGAGATTTCGCCAAAAAAAAAAAAAAAATTAGAAATATCATATGGCCCCCTTCACCCACTTGTGGGAACTTACCTACAAAAATATAAGAACAAAGTTTGAAGAGATAAATGAACCACCAAGTCTGTAACAGCATCATGTACAATAGCCCAGAGTTGGAAACAACCTAATTTCCCTTCAACTGACTACTGGATGAGGAAAATGTAGTGCGCGCGCACGCACGCGCGCACACACACACACACACGAACATCATACAGTTAAAAAAAAAAGATGAAATCCTTCATTTGCAACATGATTGACCTAAAGGTATGATTCTTAGTGAAATAAGCCAAAAGAGGAAAAAACACTGTATGATTTCACTTACATGTGGTACAGAGAAAACAAACAGGTGAACTAAATAAAAGAAAAATAAATTTTTGGTTTCTACAAGGCAATTATCTCTATGAAGTCTCCTTTAATCTAGAACACCTCATCTCCTTGTTTTTCAAACATACCACTAACTTATTAAAGAACCCAGGTTAGCTGTTTTTATAGAACATCTCATTCACTTGTAATTGCTCCCTCATGATATCATTTGTAATGTTGATGATACTTTGACCTTCACAGAAGATATGAATGGAAAGTTCTTAAACAACCACACCTCTTATTTCTTCCTCAAATGGTCCTTACATTCCGTTAAGTAAAATGGTGAACGGTTAGAATGCTTCAGTCATGCAATATGGAATAAACAAATCTGAGCAAGCACAGGCAGTGCCAACTACATCACGATGCGGTTAAAAAGCTGAATGTTAAAAAACTGAGTATTTAACCCTTAAGATCAGGAACAAGGCAAGGATACATGCTCTTTCCACACTTAGTGATGGGCTCAGTCAGTAAAATAAGGCAAGAAAAACACCAGGCAAACTGGTTGGAATGAAAGAAAGAAAACTGTCTATTCATAGATGATGTGACTATGATAAAGTAACAATAAAAGCTATTAGAACTAAAACTGAGGTTAGCTAGCTCACAGAATACTAGATCAATAGACACAAAATCATATTTCTATGTACTGGAATGCATAACTACAAATCAAGAGTCTTTTTTAAGTACTGTAACAGCAGCACCAAAAACTATATAAAATCCTTTAATATAAATCTTAAATGATGTGCAAGATCTACATGAAAACTATAATACTTTTGAAAGAAATCAGAAGGCAGAAAATATATACTGGTAGGTGGGAAAATCATTGTTAACATGTCAATTCTTCCAAACCAACCAATCTACACAGTCAGCTCAATTCCAATCAAACTCTCTATAGGGTTTTTTACAGAAAGAGAAAAGCTGAGTCTATGTACTTATATGAAAAAGCAAAGGGACTAGAAGAGCCATAACACTGCAGAAGAAACACAGTTGGTAGGATTACAACAATGGCTTCCCAGAATTACTACAAAGCCAGAGCAGACAAGACAGAGCGCTACTAAAAAGACAATAGATACACAGATCAACAGAACAGAACAGTCCAGAAACAGACCCACAAACGCATAGCCAATTGATTTTCCACAAGGCACACCAAGGCAATTCAGTGGAGAAAGAACAGTCTCTTCAGAAACTAATGAACAGGAGGGAGGGTTGCGGGGTGCTATGAGAAAGGAGGGAAGTAGGAGGGAGCAAGGAGAACACTGAGAGACAAACCCTACCCTCACACTACATAACAATTTTCATTCAAAAGGGGCCATAGACCTAAAGGCAAAGCCTGAAACTATAAAACCTCAAAAACATAGAAAAATTCTTTATAACCTAGGTTAGGGAAGGATTTCTTAAATATGATACTTTAAGAAAAACTGGTAAACAGAGTTTCATCAAAATGAAGAACTGTGCTCTTCAAAAAACTATGTTAACTAGTAAAATTTAAAATATAACTTAGTAGAATTAAAAAGGGAACAGTGTTTAGATTTCAGATGAACTGTTAAATATTGTAAGTCTTACATGTTTCATTATAAGATTCAAGAGCAGTCAATACTTCACTAGAAATCAACAACTATGATTAACCATTCTAAAAATACTACCAATTTGGCACTGAATTTAAGGATAACGCATTAATTTGCTAACCCTTCCTGTCATATATATAGTAAATACTTATCTGTAAATTTCATGCACACAATTTCCAGAAATGCAGAGTGGTGTCAAAATCCAAAGTAAGTTCAACCTTTTGGGAAACTAATAATAAATATTTGGCCAACATTCACTGGCCAATGATTCTTGGCTAATGCTATGCTTCAAGCACCACACTAGAAATTAGGAGTGCTCTCGAAAGGCTAATATATACTTTGAAAACCACTGAGAGACAACTACTTTGAAAGTCTTACAGCCAGCTAAAATGAAAAAATAAAATAACTTATAATCACGGCTAGCTTTCTACACTGAAAACAATCTCTAATTTTCTCATTTTATTCTATGTGCCAAGCTTTGAATCAAGCACTATATATAAAAGGATGGGGAGCTCTTCACCACAACACTATGAGACAGAGTAAAGGACATGGGACATTCACATTAGCCATTCAGCATCTAACTCCCTCTTGTCACTGGGGATTGTCTATTTCATGATTTCCAGTTGGGCGTCAAAGATGAACACCCCTAACAGGAGCTAAAAACATCTGATTCTCTCTTTTTCACCCTCTCCTGCAATCTGGACAAGGCTAGAAATTTTAAATTCCACTGGATGCTCCTGCACCATACCCTGACTCTGAACTAGTGTCACAAAAGGAAGAGCGAAGCAATCGTTCTTGTCAGCACCAGAAATAGAAGCTCCAAGATCAAGTTCCAGTTGATAAAGTAGCAGAGATAATATAGCATCAAGTACTATCAAGAGGATAGTACTAGTTTTCTCACTGAACCGATTCTGTACAGCTGATGGTGTCAACTCCTTTTCTTAGCTTACAACTAAGAACTCCGATACAGACAACTTATTCTCGTCTCCATTTTAAAAATGAGAAAACTAAGACTTAAAAAAACCTAAGAAATTTGCCCAAAGTCATATAACTAATAAGTCCAAGAATCTGAAATCAAGCAAAACTATACTCTCCAGTTGACAGGATTATTTTATATCTACCATTATAAATAGTGAATATATGAATTATTCCATTAATGGAACTCCTAGAGGGGAAGGGCTTACTTTCATAGCCGCAGTGACTGGTAGGACATTTTAGATATTATATGTGCATATATTATAGGTGCATATATTATATGTGTATATATTATATGTGCCTTTCAATTTCATGGGAATTAGCTTCAATCTAAAAATCTTCTTCATATCTAGTTAAAAGGAGTACTAGCAAAGATGGGATTGAAATCCAAAATTTTGACTTAACGCCCCTGCTCTTTCCACTACAGGTACCGCACTTCTCCATAGGGTTAGTGTTTGGTTAACCACCCACCACTTGCTAGAAAGGCAACCTTCAACAGTCAAGTTAAATTTCCCTTTTGCGCCACAAGTTGAGCCTTAAGGTTTTCCAAATAGCCGCCGGTAACTTTCCCAAAGGATAAACAATGTTAAAATTGCTTCTGCAATCTATTTGTATGATTTGTGAAAAGTCAGAGAAAATCACATTACAGTTTTAGTATTTTAATTAATTTAACTGAGGCACCTCTCAAAGTTAAATTAAAAAAAAAAAAACTTCATTCACTTGACATTCAGATTCTTCAGGCAGTGTACTTTTTGAGGGGCAATCAGAAACAGTTTGTCTTTATCAAGTTTCTCTAAATGATACAAGGTGCGTTTACTACTTAACTCTCTTTCGCCTTCAAGGTGTACTGAGAAGAAAACCAACAGCCAAAACGTTTCTAGAAGGCCTGCAGGTGCTGGGCACTATCTTTATGAAACCGACAATCATCCCAAAACACGCTGTCTTCATCTTTTAAAAAACACAAAAAAGGAAGCAGCACACTTTCTAATCCGGTATTTCAAATTCCAACTTAAAAGCTTATTGATTCTGTAAGAATATAAAGTAGCAGCAAGACTATCACACAGATTTACACAACTATAAATCTACTCACATGTAATGGAAAATTTTTTTTAACTTAGTCTCAGAAAAGAAGGCGCCAACAGATCTGAACTGCATGTACACTAAATGAGTGGCAAGAATCAACCAAAACAAAAAATTTCTAAACTGAAAGATTCTCCTGTTGTTAGTTTGCTTATTATAGCCAGACTAACACTGAAAAATAAAACTAAGCACTACTACCACTGCCTATTTGCAAAGAAAAACTATTTTGGCACTAAAGTTACCTCACTTAAATTGCAAAAGATAATCAGAATTTGCTTGAATTGCTGTTATTTAACCTTTTTAATATAGTAATACTCATAATCAAATATTTAATCTGCAAAAGTACTATATAAATGTTTTTCTTTTAGCAAAATAAACAATGTTTTGAAGGAACGTTTATAGCAGTAATTACTATTTAGTGCCCAAATAATTTTTCAAAATCCTCACAAATTATAATACAACTTCTTTCAACTTTGCAAACATGGCTCCTTGCAAAATTAATAAGCTTCTTTGAAATAAAAACCATACAAAAGGTTCAGGGGAAAGAAGTCAATATGGCAAAATATCAAAGCAAAACATACTTCAATGATTTTGTGTTTCCCAGCAGAGATCTTGGAAAGATATCCCTTCCAATCCCACAAATGAAACTGACATACTTTACTTGAAGGGAGAAAAATGGGAGGGAGAATGGAATAGGGGAGGGAGGAGCATAAAGATTGTGGAGCCTTGAAGAAATCCAAGCCCATGCTTTTAGAATTCAGGTCACCTGCTTTCCACAGTTTAAAAGTAGAATTACTTTCAAAGAATACATATTTCCTCTGAGCTATGATACATATTTCCTTTTAATGTATCATATTGCAGCAACAGCTGAAATGAACGTCTAGACATCAAAAACACTTCTTACTCCCACCTACTGCTTTTTTACCTCAGGCATCAAAACTAATGAAACCTATTATCCAGAACATTGAGTTCAGTAACCACATTGGCCACTGCAAATATTGGAGGGGGGAGGGGCACTTTCAGGAACGGCACTCCTTATTCAGCCATTAAAATTACTGAAAATCAAATTTTGTTCCAAACTCCAGAAATACAAATAGATTAAAGCACGGCACATGAAACAAGATTACTTCCAGTTAGATTTCTGTGACAACCTGCTAAAGATAGTGCAGCTCTGAACAGAGGACTTAAAATTTACCCACTGCCTTTGTTTTCAAGCTCTATTCACAATATATAAAACACACCAACTTTTAAAAAATTGTTCTAAGTTATAAAATCTAAAATTGCACTAAGCAGACACTACAATAAGAAAACATTTATCAATTTATTTTATGGATTGCATCAAATGAAACACTTTAAAATGGAGATAATTTTGAAATATTTGCTTTCTTAAAAATTGACTTACAAAAAATTGAGTATCAGAGTAGCATAAATACTATGTAATTCTGAAATATAATGTTAGTCCCATAAAAAATCTAATTACACATCACACCATTGATTGATCACAGTTATGCTGCCATGGAGTACCTGGTAAAATCTATATTTGAAATCATTAATAACTAAATGAGCTTATTACTAATATCAAATTCAACCCACTTAAAGCTTCTGACGTCCTTGAACTGCTCATGGGGTAGAATGTTTGGTATCATTTAAAATTTATACTGAAAATGGATTTTAACTTTACCAATGTCAATTCATCAAATCAAGTAATAATTAGGAATAAAATATATTAAAATGCTCCATTTTTTTGATTTATTTGCAACTTTAAATGATTACAGATATTGATAACCTTTGTTAGACACAGAAGCAGCTGTCATTAGAAAATTTTAACAGTATAATGTCTTACTAAGGAATTACTAACAGCATGAGTTCTCTGCCAGTTGCAAGATCACCAGAATTTCAATGATTTCTAGACAGCATTGTTAAGACATGATCCAAGTTAGCATTTCAATGGATCGCAGGATCCCATGTAAAGTCACTAAACTTTAAACTGAAGAAGACCATAAAACGAAATTTCTAGGTAAACTGCAAAAGACCTTCAAAACAATGGCTACAGAAAAAGAAAAAAAAAAAAAAAAACACACACACACAGCAATCAGGCTGCAAATGTTACTTTAATAAGTGCCCCCAATGAAAACGAAATCTTGCACAATGGCTGTAACTGATTCCTAAGGATCAAACTTGCCTCCATCTTCTACTCTTTTCAATGATTTTAAATTATTACTACATTTTCCCTTTTATAAAGCTATTAATATGTTCTTAATTTGGTAATTCAATATGCGTTTTTTAAAAAAGGCCTAGAAGGCCAGCCAACAAAATTAAGTTATCTTTAGCTGCTGGAATAATAACTGTTTTTTTCTTCAGTGTATTTTTCAGATTTAATGCAGTGAACATTACCTTTATAAGTATACATCATATTTAAAATAGATTCTTTTTAAAATGAGGCTACTTTTATTTATTAATCAGCTACAAGTTCAGACATTACAACATTCTCAGAAGAGGAATCACCAAGATAAAATTAAATTTAGAGCAAGAAAACCAGGTATGTGGTTCAGTCCAAACATTGATATTTAAATCCATCAATACTACAAAATAAACATCAACTTCAAAGACACTAACTTTCATCAAAATGACTCAACTATTGATTTCAACACTGGCACAAATGAGCAATAAAAATTAAAAATATTTCCTTTCACTCTCAGACACAACCTGATTTGAAACACACACTCCAGATTGCTACTAAAATTCTGACAGGGCAAGTCCCCAAACTGCCTTTTACACTAAAGCTCGCACAGTTGTCTGTCACTGCCTTTACAGTGAGTAATCCTCGCAGCTGTAACTGTTTGAAACGCAGCTGTCTCCTTGGCATTCTCTCCCACCCCCACTCATCCAGCGTTTCTGCTCTTGCTACAATAATCTTAAAGAGCATTTTACAGGAGGCTTAGCCCTAGCTGAGGGCACTCCACGGCGTGACCAGAGAACATGGAAACACGATTCATTAGACACGCCTGGAGTGATAACAATGGTGCTGCTTCTTGCTGCCTTTCATTTCGTACATCAGGCTGAGACTAATGCATTCTCGTTACACAACAAGCACATTTATAGACAGGAAAATACTGTAATCACCTTTGATTAAGAGACAGCATATTTTTCCTATATGAGCTGCCAGCCATACTGACATAGTAATTATTTTTTAACTGACAGGTTAAAATAGCAAATGTAGCAAAAATAACATCTGCAGAGACAGAGGGGGGGGGAGGAGGAAGAGGAGGGGCAAGGGAGGGGAGGGGAGGGGGGAGAGGAGAGGAGGGAAGAGGAGACATGACATGACCTGACGTGTCTACTATGAAGCCTTTCTGGGGGCCAGGCTCTTTGCCTTATCTTTAAGACTTGATGGTGCTTTGGCTTGTATTTGAGTTGCACAGTTCTAGTTCATGGCAAAGAGAACAGATCCTCATTAAGCAATCTCACTCATTTTTAGCTTTGGAGTTAAAAATTTCAGACTTTTTAAAATCATTTTAACCATAATTATTATTGAAGTGCCTTTTGGCCACTTTTTTCTTGACAGGACTACAAAATTTAACAGTGTAATGAGTCCCTTTCTCTTTTTTTCCATTATCTCACTTTTACTACAAAATAACTAGTCCTCTTCACTATTTCCATAATCTAGCTTTACTACAAAATGTTTTCTTTTGCATAAAATGCCAGGACAGAACAGAAAACCTCTTTTTAAGAAAAACAGTAAAAAATGTAATTTTGATTAGAAACGGGAATATAGAGTTATTTTATTTCAGTTTATCATTTCATCCAACTTCCATCAACCACTGCCCCTGGGGAAGACCTGAACTGTAAATATGAAAGTCCCTATTTTAAACTGGACAAAAGTCACAGCCACACTAAACTGACAACTTGTAAAGTGAAACTTCTCCACACTGCCACTGAATTGTAGTATTTTGTGGATTCGTGCAGACATTGCTGGATTATTTATGAGGAGTTTAATGGCAGATGGAAAAATATATATTAGCCAGTAATTGAAAGATTATAGTTAAACCAAAATATTGAAAAGCAATTTTTCAGGGTTACTAAGACTGTATAATTAAGCATTTCAATGGTTAGTCTCTCTTTTTAGATTTTTTTATGGCAATACAGTATAGAATATGCTACAAAACTAGCCAAAGGACTTGCACATGTGAAAATTTGTTAAAACGGGTAAAGAGGGACTTCTCTGGTGGCGCAGGCAGTTGAGCGCCGCGCTGTGTAGCTGTCTGCAGCCTCTGCAGCGCTGGTTCGATCCTGGCTGACCAGGGAGGGCCCCACATGGCGCAGCAGACCTCTCCTGTCTCGCCCGCTGCTCCCCTCAGCAGTGTGTTTCATCAGTCTGCCTGTTCTGTTCCCTGCTCTGTCTCTGGTGAATCCCCTCACCCTCCTGCTCATCTGGCCTGTACCCCCGTTCTGTATAAATAAATAAATCTTTTAAAAAAAAAAGGGAGGGTAAAGAAACAAAAATAAGAATGTAACAGAAAAAGTTAAGTCTAGTTCACAAATCCTGAGACCTAAAATAGCTTCATAAAAAACCAAACAAGTTTTTGTAGAACAGCAAAATACCTGAGCAGTAGTAAGCTGCTGGATGTTAAAAGTCTTCTGACCTGAACTACCACACCAAATTGGAAACCAGAAAATTTGTGGGTATATTGAATACGTCTATAACTGAATTCTAATGTAAACTGTGTTTTGAAGAGACACCTGATGCATACCGCAGTGTTAGCATTACACAAATTTAAACTTTTTGTTACCTGAAATAAAATTGTAAGTTTTATCACAGAAGAGAATATTTATACAATTCCTACAATGTAAGTACCAACGTGTCCTCTCTTCTTTTGATCTTTTATATGTATAAAAGCATGACTCCCCAAAAACTAATTAAATTACTAGTATAAGTTTCCCTTGTTTGGAAAGTACAAAAGCAATCATCAATAGCAAATATGCCACCACAAAAAAACTCTTAAAAATTTAGTGTAAGTGAATTCTCAGTCATCACAACATTTTTCCTTTAATAAATGATTGGTGTATAAATGAATTTCTATCATATTCATCTGGCTCTTATAAGAATCACAAATTATCCTTCACTGTTAAAAGCCAGAAAGTATAACTCTCCCCCCAAGGCTTCAAAATTAAGTTATGCTTTTTTAATTCAAAAACAACTTATTGGAAAACAATAAAAAGCTTCTCAAGACTTTAAATTGAAACGCATCCAGGAAAAAGTCATCTTTACTCTAAACTTTTAACAAGCTAAGCAGTTTCCAACTAATAAAAAAAAATGTATTAAATGACCTAAATATTCCAACACCACCAACATTTTTGTTTCAACACTACAAGATCCTTTGCAGTAACAGGACTCAACTAAGAAAACTGCAAGTGCACGGGGAAATGAAGACGTTTATTTGCACAGAGGTGGGAATGAGTTCAATAGTATTTTCTTTCTACCTTTAGCTAGAATGGCATTTTAATTGGAGGGTGAGATGACCCAGGAATTTTGTGTAGGGCATAATCTGGGGTAGGACAGGATTGTGTAACCTCATTAATACATGGGGCAATGGGTTTTCTCGTGGTGTCAGCATTACGTCCTGTGGAAAAGCCTGGACCAAGTCGCTGGCCCTCTCCATCTCTACATCCAGCTGGTAGTGCTGCTGTGTTAAGCAGTTATACATTTTTATCCATGATAAACAAAGGAGTTCTATGGTGTTTATTTAAAAACATAAATACAAAAGAGTTTGCAAAAAGGATAGAATTTGCAAAGCACTGGAAAATGAAAGGGAATAAACAGAATCAGAAAACGTGGTCACTCTACTATACTAACACTTCTCTGGCTCTGCTGCTTCTTGTCTACTTATCATCTCTCCTTTCATTGAGATTCTTCCCAGTTTTCAAATCGCAAGATGCTAATGAAGTATACCGAATGTGGGAAAACTTTCCAAGATACAGTGAGGACTTCAAATATTTATAAAGTCCTAGTTCATCCACTCCTTCTCATCACAAAATTCAGAACCCAAACCAACACTAAAGGTAAGTATTACAAGCTAAATCAGTTTTTCACAGGTTAATCTCAGAATTTATCCACCATTTATATTTTTCATTGAGAGGGGTGTATTTCCCAAATAACTGACTTAACAATCTTTTGGAACAAAGTATTAATATTTTCCCACTGATGTTTGCCAATGTTGATTCCCTTTCCACAGTTTGAATACCAGTTACTATAAGGTAAAACAATTAAAAGTTGCTTTAATTAGCACTTACCACTTAGGGAAGAGAGTGTTTTCATAGAAAAAGAATACTCAGAAAGCTTCTGGTGAACTATACATTAGAAATTTGTGGACTATGCATTAGAAATTTGTTGGACAATAATTAAATTACTTTGCATGCAATTCTCTATTATAGCTCACAGTTTTAAATTTGCTTGAAAAACAAAATTACATACAGAATAATATTAGGTTAAGAGCTTAATTATACACACACACCATGATAACAACTTTCAAGATGCATGTTCAAATATCTATGATATGACATGGAATAAACAAAAATTATAATTGCAAAAAACTTTAAAAAAAAAGATTTTTTTTTTTTTTTAAATTTATAGAAGACCCAGGGTACAGGCCACAGGTGTGGGAAGGTGAGCGGATTCACCAGAGACAGAGTGGGGAGCAGAACAGGCAGATCTACTGAAATACACTGCTGAGGGGAGCAGTGAGCAGGACAGGAGAGATCTGCCGCGCCATGTGGGATTCTCGCCGGCTGGCTGGCTGGCTGGGAATTGAACTAGCACTGCAGAGGCTGCAGACAGCTTCACAGCGCTGCACTCAACCCACTGCACCACGGGGGAGGCCCAATTGCAAAAAACTTTTAAACAAATTTTGCATAATATTTTTTAAATACCTATATACAGTCCTTAAAATAACAATAAGTATCCTAACTAAAACATGTATATGTTCAAATGCAAGAGTTTCTTAATATGACTAAGCAATTCAAATTTTTATTTAATAACAGGGAAAGAAGCCTAAAAAAGAAATGTGGTTAACATGAAAAAAAAAATGTTGCTAGACAAAAGACATACTAATACTCTGGAAAGTACAGATAATCATTGATACTGGGGTTTTTTGTTTTGTTTTTTACAATCCACCTTCAGCAAAAAGCTTTTTAACTGCTACTACTCCACACAATCTAAGTCCATTCTTCAAGGCAGTCAGTAGTCTTTTCAAAAACTTAATTCACACCATAGTTTTCTTCTGTTCAAATCCCTATTCCAATGGTTTCACATGGCATTAAAAATCTATCCAGGGTCTTTACCTACCATAGCCTACCAGGCCCCACTGATCTTATCTCTACCTCTTCCACCTCCCATTGGTGTACCAGTTTCAACTGCACTAGTCTTCTCCTGTTTCCCCAATAAAGCTTTGTCCTATTTTTCTGTGTGTATGGCTGGCTTATTCTAAGTTTTAACTCAAATATAACCTCCTCCAATAGGCTTTACGTAACTAAAGTATCTAAAGTTATACTTTCTCAGGGACTCACTTTCTCATCAGTTGCTCTGTAGTATCCTGATCTTTTCAGCCACCAAAAGCACGACAACTCTATATGCACAGGGGCAATGTCAATATTTGCATGCTTACCATACTGCATAGAATCTTCCCCAAAGAAAAATAATAATACAACCACAAGAAAAACACTCAAAGTGGAACAAAAGGCAACCGACCACCAAAAGGTAAATTAATGTTAGTTGACTTTTCGAACAAGGGAATAAAACAGGACACGGCCGTATGGTATCTATGGGTTCTCTACAGATTTTAATACTATGTAAAACAGCAAAACAGACTTAGCTTTTTTCCTACTAAAGATATAAGAAAATCGTACACATTCTCAGAATTCAAATTTTACATTGTTTTCCATGGAAACCAAATGTCATAATTAAAGCACAAAAACATTTCTGTATAAATGAAAAAATGTGATGCAATAATATCTTATTGAACTTGCAGTAATTAGCAAGATTAGAATGACTAATGAGAAGGATTCTTGAGGGGAAAATCAAGATAATTATATTAAATTAAAATGCTTTACAATAATGACAATAAACTATCACAATTCAAAGAAGTTACTGTCATGAAGAGAACCTCCTACGAATTTTGTGTATTAAAATCAGACAATACTAAATTATAAAACTTCTATCCCCAATAAGCAACATGTAGAAATGGATGAACTCTTTGTCTTTTCCTAGGCAGAACTGATTCTAATTATCAATTCTATAAACTATTACTATTATTTTCTTTCTTTCCATGACTTATCCATCATGTTCATCATGTCTGGAGTAACAAAACAGCTACGTAACTATGAGGTGACATTAACTGTTGAAATTATATTATATATTAATACAACTGTATATAAACAATAAGATAGAGTAACTGTGCAACTTGCTCCATTCTATTAGGTACAGTGATTCAAAAGATCTATGTATTTCTCTAAAGCCACATCTATAAAAGCCCAGGGAAAGATTTTATTTTCCTTTGGGAGTAAGGGGGGAACACAACACAAACCAATTTTTGCAGAAAAATACTGTAAAATCATTTTGGGGTAATTTCACCAATTCTATATGATTTTCTCCCTGGAAAATCAGCTTCAGTATCATTATCCTCAATAATCTCTGGTTTGTTTACTGACAGACAAATTTTTGTGATTCCTTTTCAATTATTTTAAACTAAATTTATTATTTTAATTAAGAATAACAAACATGAGAATCAATAATAAATTCTCTGAGACAACACTGAAAATTTGTATTTTACCTATCTGATGATAACCCAAATATACTGAGCTAAATTACTGAAGATTCATATTTCAGCAGAAATGCTTAAAAATGAAGGTGGATAGAGAAGAAATGGAAATACAATGGCTCTTTTAAAGTGTGTGGACAATTATTCACTATTCAGATTCATTTTGTATCCTTTAGTCTGGAAAAGGGAAGGCCCTTCTAACTTTCAATTAGTCATACCCTGTCCTGTTTAATTTTTTCTCTAGCCATCTTGCCCTTTTGAAGGTGAACTTAAATTAAGTCAAAGACATATAATACAGAGAGAGTAATTTCAAAGTGGATTTTTGCTTCCCCAAACCAGACATTATGCCTGCCAAGGGAGAAACTCTGTATAAATAAGACTATTCACAAGATAGGAAGCATCACAGCACATGCCCATTTACCTCCAGGGTAGTCTCCAAAACTTCAAAGCACCATTAAGCACAGCATCAATGCTTTAGTTTAAAAGATCTTAGAGACTCCATAAATGATCTTGTGGTCATAAATATCTATGAATTTTCAGGAAACAAACAGGTTTCTTAAACTCACAAGAAAAACTGTTTAAACATTTTTTATTAACTATGAAAATCACAACCTCCTCCTTTAAAGATGATCATGCATGTGTACATTTAATTTTAAAAAAGTAATTGGTGACACGGGAAAACATAAAAATGACTCATATTTGCTTTACTTCGTTCAGGTTAAGAACAGTTATTTTAAAAATAAAACCCTCCAGATTGTGAGTTTCAATTTTCCACTGCTCATTTTCTATGACAATCTGAGCAAGAATTTCCCTCAGGGTGGGGGGTATGATCTTCTGAAATCTCATCCTCAGAAAAATAAGTATCTTTCAAAAATGTCCTGTTTTTCTGCAAATATTAATGAAAAAAGTAATAATACCATAAACTGAAAGTTGATTTTAGAAATGAGCAAGTTAAGCTTGTAAAGGCCAGAAAGGACTTTCTGGAAAGAATGAAAAGCATCTTGGAATCTACTTCTTTCACACAGAGTTCCAATCTGCAGCCAGTTCCCTCTAGCCAGTGCACTTGATGGGTGTGATAACAGATGGATCATTGTATCTGCCAGCTTCCTGTGAGGTTCTGTATAGGGACTGATAATTTAGCGACTACAGAAGTTCTACAACAGACAATGCAAGCAATCCTGGCATTAAGCAAGTAGCTGTGTGCAGTCCTTTGACAGTCTGTAGGTGTTGAATATATGTGGATTATTGTACAATATAAGTTCTCTGTAAATATCTATGTGACTTTAACAAAAAAGGAAATTTAAAAAACTAGAAAAGCTGAGAAACAATAAAAAATCAGAAAAGAATATATTTATATGGCATATTTCACATAAAAACACATGAAAAATATATATTGCTCAAAGGCTTATTAAAGCTTCTTGAGCAGGTAAACTAGAAATATATATATGTGTATATGTATGTATGTGTGTATACACACACAGAAAGCATGCACTGTGGGTTCGGTTTTCAGGTGAAATAATTTCTTATTGTAGGGGGCTACCTATGTATTATAGGGTGCTTAATAGAGTCCCTGCCTTCTACTCAGAGAGGCCAGTAGCATCCCACTCCTTGTTGTGACAATCACAAGAAGTACACAAACACTACCAAATGTCCCCTGGAGGGACAAAATCCTCATCCCCTCTACCCTTCACCCACCTCGGGGTGAGAATCACTACTTAAGAAAGTCTAGCATTGCACTCTGCAATGCTAGTTTCTGTAGGGGGAAGGAAGGGACCACAGAGAATATAAGGAAGAGAATATTTATGGAAAAAAATATTATGGAATTATACTCAAAGTAATCAAACTCTAAACAATCTATATGGCATGAAGCAGTTAAGTACATGTTACTAAAAAGAGAAAATGTCATCTAAAGATTCAGAGGTTAAACTGTTCACCAGGT
Source organism: Talpa occidentalis (assembly GCF_014898055.3). Classification (NCBI taxonomy): domain Eukaryota; kingdom Metazoa; phylum Chordata; class Mammalia; order Eulipotyphla; family Talpidae; genus Talpa; species Talpa occidentalis. The sequence goes on along the minus strand of NW_023601433.1, from coordinate 82,003,429 downwards.
TACACAGGGAATTGGAGAGAACTCCCATTAACAAACACTACAAGTGTGCTTAGTTATATGAAACAGAAAGAGTGTGTCACCTCCCCATTTTGCTCCCCACCCTCTCCTCCTCCCTCTGGTAGCCTCAATTCTAAAGTCAGATTTCTAAGGTTATTAGTTGTTTTTATCTCACCATTTGTTGTGTTTCTCTATATTCCACATATAAGTGACACTACCTAGTATCTGTCATTCTCCTTCTGACTTACTTTGTTTAGCATAATCAGCTCCAGTTCCATCAGCCTTGTCACAAATGGCAATAGTCTGTCGTTTGTGTATGTGAATAGTAGTCCATTGTATATAGAGAGCACATCTTCCCAATCCACTCCTCAGTTTCTCGGTATTTGGGTTGATTCCATAACCTATCTATTTTAAGCAGTGCTACAATGAATAAAGGATCATATATACCCCTTCAAACTGGTGCTTATACGTTCTTTGGGTAAATATCTAGGAGTGGAATTGCTGGATCATATGGCATATGGGGTACCGCTTTATATAAGATGATATGGCAGTTTTAAAACATGACCTAAATTTTTTGACAATCAGACCACTGAGAGGTAGGATCTTTATCTCTTCCCATTGAAGCTTAGGAGGATTTGTGAGGCTTCAGCCAATGAGGAAGATAAAAATGATGTACTCCTCCTAAAGCCAGGTTATAAAGGTCATGCAGCTTCCGCTCTGTTCACTGGTACACTTATTATGAAAGTCCTAATGTAGCCTGACTCCCCTGAGGGCCACTAGCTGAAAGAAGTCCAGACAACATGGAAAGGCTACTTGTAGGGACTTTAGTCAGCAATCCCTGCTGAGCCCAGCCCTCAGGCCATTCCAACTCTGGGGTAGGACAGATTGAGAAGCCTCCACATGATTGTAACACACAGCCCCTGGATTTTCCTCCTTCTCCCCCACAGAAGCCCCAGATAGCATGGTGTGGCAACAAACCATAGCCACTAACCCCTGTCTAAATTCTTGACATAAAGAATCTACAAGAATAATAAAATTACAATTATACCACCAAGTTTGGGGAGGTCATACAATAGACAAATGGAACAAGTGATAAGGGGGAGATTACAAGGAGGATTATCTATTATGACACCTAATCCTATCAAATAACCAGGCTCTTAGGAGGAACTGAGAAAAGTTGTCCAAAATGGAGAACAGCAAGTACAAATAGAGAAAGGAAACAAGATATGAACTAAGTCAATCAGATGGCAAAGGCTAGATGACACAGCTTTATATACCTTGATGATTTACACTTTCAGTGTACAAGGAAGACACTGAAATTTTTCAAGCAATCAAGTGGGACAATTTTTCAAAGAGCCTTATGGCTGCTGTGTGTTTCTTTCTTTTTTTTTATTAATTCATTTTTAATTGTCCTACATCATCATTCATTTTTGTACAATATTTGATTTCTCCCCCTACCACAATTCTCCAAACACCATGGCACCTGTGAACTATCACCACAGCCCCTTGTGCTCTTCCTTCCCGTTCTGACCTTCTCCCTTGACTTCCCTTACTGGATGCCTCAGATCTATGGTTTGCCTCAAGCTTTGTCTTTTTCCTGATCCTTTGTTCAGTTTCCTTACAGTACCCCTCTAAGTGGGACCATCAGATAGTTTTCTTTTCCTTTTGACTTATTTCACTCTTTTGATCACTGAGTAGTATTTCACTGTGTATATAAACCACTTTCTTGACCCATTAGTCTCTTTCGGAGGCTTTACATTGTTTCCACCTCTTAGCTATTGTAAATAGTACTGTGCTGTGTGTTTCTTGATGTTAAATGAGGAAACTGAATTATATGATTGCTTTAGCTCTACAGTGCAGACTCACTGCTTCTCAAACCGATCTCCAAGAAAAATTTAAGCTTTCTACAACATATTTATCTTGTATTTTTTCAAAATTAAGTAGATTTTGCCTATTTGGGCTTATCACAATGGCCTCCTCATAACTGAACACCACCACTACATTTCAGTGTTTTAGTCCACAGCATGTGCTCCTACATGTGTGCTCCTTCATCAAGGGCTATGAGAAAACACACTTAGTATACATATGATGCATTCACCCAAAATGAGGGCCAAATGAAGCTACAGTAAGCTGTGCAAAATAAAGTTTTTCAGTAATTCAAACAGAAAGAAATTGGCAGGAGAACTAAATCATCACACCATCCTCAACAGAAAAGTTAAGCCAAAATTTAAAAGATCTGTTTATCAGCAAATAGTACCAAATTCTCACCATGAGCAGAAACTTGCAATTTAGTATTGATAGCACATCATACAATGCTGTTAATCTGTATGTTTGTTGGTTATACCTATATTTAACACAAAATTATTTTCAGTTTTGTACTATGTATTCTATAAACATAAGACATTTTTTCCAAATCAGCTGGACATTTCTAAAATCAAAATGTAACAAGGCATTTTCATGAACAATGCTAATATGTCACACAGTGTAAAACATCATCATATTATACATATACATAATATGTGACTTATCAACACTTTATTTTACTGTTGGGGGAGCTATATGTTTTAAAGAATAGTATTCTCTTTGTAACTTTGTCTTACTTGGCTAAATCTCTTTCATTCTTCAAAGATAAAATCAAGTACCATTTCTCTGTGGAAGCATACCAGCCCTAATTCTTTTGAAACCTCTAAACTACCAGACACTGTATAGTAAGTACATCATATTTATACATGCTATCCAACATTGGTGGTTATTTTGTGCATTCTTGTTGCTCAGATGACCTCTGTGTGTGTGTGTGTGTGTGTGTGTGTGTGTACATGAGCACATGCTCCCATGCACACACACACAATGGCATCAGCTATCATTTACCAACTGATCATTTATGTTCCATAAACAAAATTCACTCTTCAAAGAAAATGAGGTGACAAGAATTTGTGCTTTTCTTTTTTTTTTTTTTTTTTTTTTTTTAAAGATTTATTTATTTATTTATACAAGCACTAGGTACAGTCAGAAGCGCGGGAGGGTGAGAGAATTCACCAGAGCCAGAGCAGGGAGCAGAGCAGGCAGAAGGACCGAAGTACACTGCTGAGGGGAGCAGCGGGCGGCAGGAGAGGTCTGCGCGCCATGTGGAACCCTCCTCCGGTGGCCGGGGAGCAGCCGGGGATCGAACTGGCGCTGCAGAGGCTGTGGGCAGCTTCGCAACCCAGCGCTCAACCGCTGCGCCACCGGGGAGGCCCGAATTTGTGCTTTTCTTAAGGCACAAAAGTAAATGAATGAATGAGCTGAATTCAAAAACTCTGCTCTGTTTTGTAACACTAGTGTTGATCAAAGCATGGGCCTTTGAAAACTTCTATCAGAATCACACAGGATGTGAAAGAAAGATCGGAATACTCAGGTGCCCCAAATTACATTAAAATTTCAGGGAAATGGGTTTAGGAACCTAGTAACAAGTAACCTAGTAACAAGCTTCCCAAATACATTCTTACATATCCTGAAAAACACACTGCTCCCAATGTTATTCTGCTTCCACCTAGATTATTTTTTTTTTTGAGAATACCATCTCATATAGCCCTTCTTACCTAAAGAATATAGTATTGTACCTTTCAAAATAATAAAAGCTTAAAAATATTGGTTGCCACGCTTTTATACTAACAAATAAAAGTAAGCATTTACTTAAACTTTATAGTTGTTAAAGGTCTAATTGTTTCATAAAATAAATTCCAAGAACAAGTCCCCATACTCTTGCTATTTATGTTAGAACACAATTACAATTGCCATGATTTTCAAGGATATCCTTTCTTTTTCTTTTCCTTTCCTTTTTTTTTTTAACTTATTAGTGTTTATTGATGTTGTTAGGTATACAGACTGGAAAACAGGATAGAGAACAGCATAGCAGTAACATGGAAGGGTAGTAGGGTAAAAAAAAATAAAGAAAATGAAAGAACTGAAGACCTAGAATTCCCTCTCCATGCTCTAGTCTGCAAAAGCAGCAGAGGCCAAGTAGAAATGCTCCCAAAGTAATAACTTTTCAGTGGTCCCACCTAACTGTAGAGTTTCATGATTCAGTGAGGTGGGTGGTGAGTTAAATTGCTGTTTTCCCATACCAGACATGAGGATAAATCTGGGAAAGCTCAATTAACACATATCTGACCTTCATGGTGTCATAAATCCTCAAAAAAAAAAAAACCACCATATTGTAACCCACCAGAAAATTCAAAGCAAAGGCTACTTACTCAGCTGGCTGTGAAAGGTGTGAAAACTATTGTGTAGCATGTTTTGTCTATTTTGTTTAACCCATGTTTCTAAGGCACCACAGGTTCAAGGTGTCTAAAAACAACTAAAATCTCTTAAGATGCTATCTTTAATATCTAAGAAAAAAGGAACAGAACCAGCATTTTCAAATCAAACATTACTTTAATGACTATTTTATAGTAACTGCTGAAATTCAAAGCAATTAACACAATCAATGAAGGATACCATAAAACCATAAAACCACAGAGAATATTTCTGGATTCTCTAAATCCATAATGACTACTGCTTGAGTCCTAAAAAGGGATCAAGAAAAGGCTGGGCTGGAGATGAGACACTGAACTTTTATCAGAAAAGCAATAATATGCAAAGCCTTCACATGGCTAACCAAAGGCCCTTAGAACCAAGAACATCAAGACTGTATTTCTTGAATTTCAGCTATGCCAACATTTCAAAGTTTGAAGAGGGAAACTGCATAGTATCCTATATATTACGGATTGCATAAACTAAAAGACAAATCACAAGGTGACTTAAGGATGATTGATGAGAACCTGAAAGGTTTTTTGAATTACACCCAGCAAGAAACAATGAATCATAATACAGATTCTCCTTTCTTTCAAAGGATATCACTATCTCCAGAAAAATAATGCTTTCAGCGGTCAATATTACAATCCCACCAAGGGGTTCCCAGCTCAAAAGTAAAACAGTTTGTCACCGAATTCAGAGCTAAAATGCTTTGTTATACTTAACCATTTTTTAAGAAAAAAAAGACAAATGACTCTACTATAGTTACCATAAAAATGTTACTATTTTTCAGTATCTTCCCAGTCTGATTTTAAGCTCCTTAAAGAGAGAGAACATGTCTTTTATCTTTTATTTCCATACAGTGCCATATTACAAGGTAATATGCTTGCTAAGTATTTACTAGATAAATAGATGGATGTGAACTGTTCAAGTTTCCAAGGCAGATAGGACCTTTAAAGCAATTTATAGTATACTTTCCTTTTATAAATCACCTAGGAATAAAATTATTATGAAAAAGAAAATTTGCATAAAGTGGGCAAAAAGCATACTCCCCTTTTCCAGCATGCTCTACCCTCATTATCCTGCTTCATTTTCCTCCAGAGCATTTACCACCATCTGACATACTAGACGTAGATTGTGTCTCCTCATCCCACCCCCCATTAGAATGTAAACTAAATGAAGGCAAAGATTTGCTTGCTTTGTTTCAAAGCTATATCCCCAGTGTCCAGTCCATTCCTTGGAATACATTAGACATTCAATAAGTACCTGTTAAATCCACCTCAGGGCTCATTAACAGTGTTCTTATTTCTTCCAATAGCATCTTTAGAGTAACAAACAAGTATTTCAGATACAAATGCAGGTAAACAAAAATTATTTCATCACTTGCAAAAAAACTGCTACTTTGAGGTATAATATAGCAGGTACCTAAAAAAAAAGGGCATGTTTGAGACATCAATGACATCCTCATCTAATGACCACATAAAGTTAAAAAAAAAAAAAAAGACAATTACAAAAACTTGTCTAAAACTGTAGTCTTGATAACAAATGGTCATTGCTGAAGTTCTCATGTAGCAAAGACCCTGGTTCAACACTAATTCAGAACTCGGGGACTCAGTCACACAGCACTAATATTATTACCGTGCACCGTCTTCAGTTGCTTCAGGGTTGTTTCTAACTAACGATATTCCCAAACAGCAGGAAAACTGGTCAAAATGATAGTCACCCCATTTTAATCTAAATACTATCCACATGTTTGTCTGCCTTGTTAAACTATGTATTTCTTATCGACAGGGCTGTCCTGTTGATTTCCTTCAAATATCACGCATTTCATTATTTGCTTAGTTAAAAAAAAATCTGTCCCCTGCCTAGGGAACATAAAAATCTTGCGGGCAGAGATGAGAGAATCAACGACAAGTATTTGTTGAAGGGAATTCAATAGAGATCAAGATGTCAATAAAATTAATCTTCAATCGACCACCTTATTCTAGATAATTAAATTATCATGTTAAATGTATGAAGCAGGAACCTAATATGCAGGCAATTAAATAAGCCTCAATTAATCTGTTAACATTATGTTTCAAACCAGTATTAAATATATAGCCAGTTATTGTAATTACATAAATGAAAGGCTGTAAACATTAGGTGGCAGCAGTTGTACACTCTATTATAATACTGAAATTTGTTTTTTTATATCCTCATATATAGAAAATATAAATGGGATGATACAAATAGTCTCACATATAAATAAAATATGCAAAAGGAACTGAAAACACAAAAACCAAGTATTAAAAAAATAAAGCATTATAATAATAATATTCCTTTGTACCCAGATTTTTGATAAAATTTCTATAACGAAATAATTGAGCAATATCCAGAAGCATTGGCAGTTTCCTATAAATGCACTCCCTTTGTGTTTTCCCTCCCCTGTCCATCCCAGCCCAAACCCAGTATATGCTACACATACTAACTAGGACACTTTTAAAGTTAGGTCACCTCATTCCTGTACTAGGAGAAAGATTCTACTGTCTTCAACAGCATTTAGGAAATGTCCCCATACACACTACTCCTATTTCACTACCACCACTACTGTCACCATCCCCTGTGTCCTGGGCTCACTCTACCCCACCCATTAACAGTCCTTCATTAGGTCAAGCACTCTCCTCCACCACAAGGGCCTTTTTATTTGCTGTTTTCTCTTCCTGCTATGTTCTTCTACATATAATCACCCCTCCCCCCGCCCCGTATCTCCCTCTGATCTCTGCTCAAATGCCACCTTAATCAGTGATACTTTCTATGACCACTCTGTTTTAAAACATCAATCACAGTCTTTCATTTTCTTCATGACAACAGCATTTAACAGACTTTACATTTTATTTGAAACTTCTTTATCTGCCCAATGGGAACTTAAAATCCACAAGAATCAAGATTTTAACTTTTTATTCACAGTGACTTGAACAGTATCTAGTAAGCAGTGAAGGTCAAATTATTTGTCAGGAAAAGTCTCCCACTGTCAAACAAGCATGTAACAATGGTTTTTATAGCTATTTTCTACTCAAACAATAAACTACTTTAAAAGTTTAAGGCCATGATTGATTCAATTACTGCTTTTTAAGTCCAAGTATGAGGATTTTGTGTGTGTGTGTAAAAAAAGTGATACTTTTATAATGCATTTGAAAGAATGTAAATTTAAGTAATTGTAACAATGGTGGCCATGGGTTAGAATTACATATTTTAAATTTTAAAAAAAATTATGGTATCTCTAAGTATGAGAATTGTTAACTCTTTATACTCAAATCAAATAGGTAAATTCAAAATTGCCTGTTATATCGTATTTTATCTACTGACGAGCTTTGTGGGTTTAAGCTCTGCTGGTTTGAGAACAGAAAGAATTACAGGTTTGCTCTCTGCCAAATGACTCTATAATCGGTGTTGATTGCTTAGTTTTGAACTACATTAGTAGCTAACCACTGATTATGAAATTCCCAGATTTACTTTATTTTCTTTACTGTTTACATACTGCAGAATAAACATTTGGGCAAGAGATGGAAATACAAAGAACCTCACGGAAATTTGCAAAATACAGAACACCTCTAAAATGTTCACATGTCCTTTGCTAGGATGATCAATATTAGAGTTAACTTCCAAAAAAAGTAATTTAGAACACATCTAAAAAGTATGTGACAAATGATCACTATTACTTAACTGTTACGTGTGGCAAGAGTATTTTCATCCAGCATACTTCTTGAATATGTTTCCACAAAAGTCACAAAATTGCCTGTAAGAGGGTCTCCCTGGTGGCCCAGGGATTAAAGTCAGCTATCAAGTTATTGGCAGCCACTGCAGCGTAAGTTAGGCATGAGTTCCATCCCAGGCCAGGGAGCTGACCCACATGGCACAGCAGACCTCTCCTGTCTTGCCCACTGCTCCCCTCAGCAGTGTGTTTCAGTAGATCCGTCTGTTCTGCTCCTCACTCTGTCTCTGGTGAACCCTCTCACCCCCCATACCTCTGGCCTGTATCCTAGTTCTAATATGCATAAATATTTTTTTTAAAAAATGCTTCAATTAAAGTATGCATTTAATTGATTATAACCACTATGCTTGATATCTACTATTATGAAAACAATCAAACACCCACTACAGCAAAACAAGAAAATAACGAAGAATATTTTCTGTTCTTCACGTTCTGGAGAAGGCTGGACCTTGGTAAAGAGTTCATGTTCATAAAGGAGATGTATTACTACCACAAATTCTACAGCATATAAAATACAAAACCTATTTCCAAGCAAAAAGTAATTTATACTTTTATAAAAACAGGGGCCTCCCTGGTGGCGCAGGCAGTTAAGCACCGCACTGTGAAGCTGTCCACAGCCTCTGCAGTGTGGGTTCCAACCCGGGCAGGTGGCTGGGGAGAATTCCACATGGTGCAGCAGACCTCTCCCGTTTTGCCCGCTGCTCCTCTCAGCAGTGTATTTCATCTGTCTGCCTATTCTGTTCCCCGCTCGGTCTCTGGTAATCCTCTCACCCTCCCGCACATCTGGCATGTAACCCCAGTTCTTGCATAAATAAATATATCTTTAAAAAAATAAAATAAAATAAAAACAGGCATGGATTGCTAGAAGAGAACATATGCGTGCACCTCCTTTAAATCCCCAGTGATTCAGCCAGTGCTACAAACCTTAATAAAAGCCAGGAGGCTACACAGAACCACCAAATCCACAGCTTATCTTTGCTTGGCTCTTCCTTCACTCTTGGCTTCTAGATGCCTCACCCAAGGAAGGATCCGGACTAGGCTGAGAAATTCTTGGTACTCCAGTGTCCCAAAAGTCCAAGTCACCATTTATAAGTACTCACACCATGATTCCATTTAAAGTAGTATTTGACAATAAACTTCTCTGATTCCTAAATCATCATTAGCATGAACAAGACCACATTTTCATCAGGATGAGAAACCAAAGCTGGTACACATGTATTCCTCAAACTGCCTCCATTCCATCCCCCACTGTCCCAAAAAGAATCTCCTGGCTCCCAACAGTCCAACCCTGCAGTGGTTCTGACACTAAGTTTTATTATTGGTCTGAGGAATTTTGTCCAAATCAAAAAAATTCCTTTAATAAATCTTTTTTTAAGGTTTATTTTTATTTTTACTTATTTATGCATACAACAACAGGGATGTAGGTCAGAGGTGTGGGGGGTGAGAGGATTCACCAGAGACAGAGTGGGAAGCAGAACAGGTGCATCTGCTGAAATACACTGCAGAGGGGGGCAGCGGGCAAGACAGGAGAAGTCTGCTGCGCCATGTGGGTCAGCTCCCTGGCTGGGGATCGAACTCATGCCTAACTCATGCTACAGTGGTTGGTGATAGCTTGATAGTGTTGGATTTTAACCCTTGCACCACCAGGGAGGCCCGCTTTAATAAATCTTGCCCCAAAATAGAATTTTTGCTCAAAGCAATGTTAAATTCTCCATATTGATGGTTAATCAACTTGGCTAATATAACCAAAGCTCACCTATTGTAGTTTTTTGCTACAAATTCATAGCCACTATGAATGTATGTTTTCTAAAGAGCCAACCACTTTGTGGAGAGACTTTTAAGGATTAAATAAGATAATATCTAAAGGTACTTAAAAATGTGTCTCTGGCAAAGGTAAATGTTCTATAAAAGTTTGTGAGACTGCACATAAGACTATAAATCTAACATCTAAGAGATTTAATTATTTGCTATCTAATAATCAACATTTATGCTACACTGCTTCGAGATACACTTCACAGTATCAGTGCAGCGTTTCTGCCCTGTGGTTGCTCCACTTAATTTATCCCATACCACTTACAAAGGTAATTGTGTGTGTCTGCACGTTTAATAAAACAGCATTGTGGGGCACATGACTCTGTTGTCAGTACACTAACTTCACATTATGATCCCATTATCTTCATATGGTCATTTACATAAAGCTGGCTTATCAACATCATCTTCAGATCAGCAAATGAATACCTGTCTGCTACTAAATAAGGTAGCCAAACTTCTAAAAGACAAATTGCTCTTTGGGGGCTATGGGGAGAAGGTAAGTTCTTCTCTATAATATTGTTTGACAAGTCAACGCTAACCAACTAAATCAATGGTAGGTGGCTGACAGAAATCTTTGACAAGGAATCCTGGCTCTTAAGTTCCATAATCACAATGCATTCCATAAGAAAGGGACACCATAGTGTACATACAATAATATCCTTAACACAGACTGAACAACAACTTAAGATGGATTTTACAGAGCTCAGTCCTAGGCTTACTGGCTGCTTGGCCAGCTCATCTTTAAAGATCCTTTCCAGGTCTGAAATTCTATGTTCTTTCCTACTGTTAAGTAGTTTTCAAAGTAAATGGCATACAACAGCTCCTAAGTAACTACTGCAAGTACTTTATCAGTTTAGTCTAAGCCTGCTGAGGGGAAAAATTTTAATTTCCCACATGTTTTCACAGCATGGTCCAGGTTCTCTATAATAGCTAAACAAATCAACAAATAAGAAAATTTGAATTCTTTCCTACTTGTGACAGGTTTAAAAATGTGCCAGAAAGAAAATAACTTTCAACTTTGACAAAACTCTAAATAGTCCCAACTCAAAAGAGTGGCAAGAATTCACATAAAGAAAAAAAGCATCAAATACGTGTGTATTATAAATACAACAAAGACAACTATCTCTGAAATATTTATGGTATGCCATCTATGTGCAGGAAGGTATTGCTGGAGCTATAAGAGTAATAATCATATCCCTAGGCCCCGGCCTTCAGAGAAAAGACTATTCATTTAAATAATATTTACCATGAAAACTCCGTGCTTAATTAGAAAGCACAGGAAAAAAGAGTGGCTGGTCCAGGATACTACAATCAGGTTATGATAAACACAAAGAAATTAATTTGATTAAAAACTTACCAAAACCAGTTTGTTTTCCCAATTGCAAAAAAAAAAAAAAAAAAAAAAAAAGCCATTTTTCTAAAGTCCTGATAGCATTCATTATGCCATTTACTACCCAAAAAAAAAAAAAAATCACCTCCTTCCCTATACTTGTCTAATTTGGCAACATTACATCTAAAGTTCTTCATGTCCTGGGTGTAAATATCTCTGACTCTGAAACTTAGAGAACCACAGGACGGCTATATTCTGCTACGATTTTTTATCAGTGGCAATAAAACATAAAACAATTTCCTTTACTGTTACGCTATCCTTGCTAAAAATGACCATTGTAGGATGGTGAACTATGCCCACATCTATTAACAGCCCTCAAGGCCACAGGGCAGCTCTGACCCTAAGAGGGCAGTCCTGCACTGAAACTCTGCTAGAGAAATCTTGATAACAAGATATTAATACCCTAATTGTGGCAATAAAATTTCTCCATTTCTCCCTCACCATATTTGAGCATCATCACCCTTGTCACTATAGCATTGAAAAGGTAACAACAAAATGAAAATCAGAGAATGGGGGGTGGGGGGAGAGAGAGGGTGGATGGAGGGGAAGCAAAGGTTAAAATACGCATAGTTGCATAGTCACATAGTTGTAGGACATATTTATAGGATGAAAAAGGAAAAATGAAAGTCTTTTTCATGTCTTTTTGACCTAATCAGAACTCAGGTAACAGATACAAAATCCAAACCTTAAATAGAATATATGAGCATGTGTTAATTTTGTGGTCATTAAGAATAAATTCAAAATAAAACTGATTTCTTAATCTAACTACCCTAATTAATATTATTTATGCTGGGTGACATTAAACTATTAAATATACTGCTAAAAGGTTAATTTCTTTAAGCTGTTAGTAATTTAGTATTGAAGTCATTTGTATCCATTCTTCATATACATAAGCAAATTAATTTATTTAATTGCATCAAAGTTCAGAAGAGGAGGGGAAAAAGCATTAAAAGTATTCAACTTACCTTCTGAGTTACTGTGCTAGTAACTGTCAACTACCCCCTACAAATACATATATATATATATATATATATATATTTTAAAGAATGAATAGTTCCTTATGAAACTATGCAGTATCTTACACTAAAATTATTTACATAATTGTGGCTTGTGAAGCTTTATACATGTGGGTTATATTAATCTTCCACAAAATGAGAAAGACTACTGCTGGTGACTCAAAAAGGGAAAAGAAGGAATGAAGCTTGAAAAACTTTTCTGTCAACAGCAACGAAGTACTTTATATAGTAACCACTAGATAAAATCATCCAAAAACTGATGTATTGTGTTGACTATACTGAAAACCTGTTAGCTCGTTTCTATCCAACTTTTAACCTGCTTTGTCTTTCTAGATAAAATCACGCCACATTTAAAAAAAATTAGCTGATTGTGATTTTGTATGTTGGGGGTGGGGGTGAGGGGAAGAGTAAAAGAAAGGGAAAGGACAAGGATTTAGGGTATTTTCTGGAGAAAGTTGGGCTTGCTCTGAGGAGGTAGGGAACTGGATACAGTTTATCTGTCCAATCAATATCCACACATTCAAATCTTTCGCAGGTCTAGTTTCCCAACAAAATTTGTTCCTTGTTATTGTTATCCATTCTTGTTATCCATTCTTCCCATCACTGTCAGTGTTACTGGGCTAAAGACTTAGCTCTCTGTCATGTTATTCCCTTGTTTGAAAATGTTCACTGACTGAAAATAAAATCCAAAGACCTTAGAAGTATATTTTTCTCTGCTCCACCTATTTGTTCTATGTGTACGTTCCCAGCCACTAATAACTCCCCAGTTAGATATACTCAGAACAAACCCAGTATTCCTAACTCTGTTCGTACACTGTATGGAATGCAAGAGTCTGCTCCCATCTCTGCCTAGTACTATGCCTGGTTTTCCATAACACTCATCTCATATCCAAGTGGAAATAATTTCTTTCCTGACTTCTCAAAGAATCCTGATTATATTACAGAACGTCTCACATCTTGTCAAGTATGACAGCAATATACAGTAAGTCTTACACCCCAACATATTACAGGAAAAAGGTACCTAGTCTGCAATCATGAACTATTGTTTAACATACTCTCCAACACTCTGAAAAAGAATTCTACATTTTAGATAATAAATGATTGAGTCACCCTTGAGTCCGTCTTATGAATCATGTTTTCATGTTTTTGCTTCTTCTCATTTGACAAAGAAAGTTGGCTTCATAAATAAATGCCCAGATTATGTCCAAGTTATCTGATTGAACAAGTAAGGAACTTTAATAATGATACCTGGTATTTGTGACAGATGTTTTTCATAGTTTAACTAAATGCAAAGTCCACCAAATCAGGACTTGTAGCAAAAGTAGTATTTAGAATAAGGAAGCCTGGGGATTAAGGAGAGGTGGGAGAATACATGACTCAGCAGAGGAAACACCACTAACAAAGGCACAGAGAAAAAGCACTGATTATGGTTTGGCTGGAGATGAGTCTGAAACATTAGGTTCCCTTCATATGCCCTTGCAGGATCTAGTTGGCAATAAAGAGTATTTGCTAAATGAATGATAAAATGACATGCAAAGGTTCGAGGAGGGGGAATACAAAGGAAGAAGGGCTGAGAGGTAGAAGGAAAGAGAAAGAGGTCACATTTCTTTCATTTTGGACTGTGATAATAACGTTTTACAAATTTAATGATGATAGTTGGTGACATAAGTAGATAAATTAATTTCCCTTCTACTGGATCATATGCCAAAAAACCTCTAAGTATATACATTTAATAAATTCACACATGGAGAGATTTAGCTGTCAAAAGAATGGTTTCAACTGCAAAAATCTCCAAAAAGACCTAATTGAAATCAGAGCTGATGTTGTGATCACTGCTATACCAGTATGGCCCTAAACCAAGTCTCTTGTTCTGGCCTTCCACGCAAGCCGTGTCACCAGACATTTACCTCACACAACATGCATCAAGCCACCAAATGCGTAGTCCTCTTATATCTGTCTAATGCCAACGTCTACCCTTCACTGACAGTAGGGCCAGCTTATCAATCAACATACTCAAATTATGACAATAAAGTCTCAGAAAGAAACCCAAATAAGCAAAATTAAGTTATTTCTATTTTGTATTAACTTCTAGATGCTATCATCATCCAGTAAACCAAATTTCTATAATGAAGTAGGTGAGAACCTCTTAATTCACCAGGCTGGCATTTCAAATACCCTACAACCAGGGCTGACAATCTAGTTCAGTCTCATCACCCGCTGCTCCTTTAAGGTGTCTCTATGCTAGAGCTAAATTTCACTGACTGCTCTCCATACTAGAGCCACTGACACTCAAAATCATCATCCTCTCTCTGACCTCCAGAGACTTGAGTGCATCTAGACTTTATTGTCATCTGTTTGTAGGAATCTAAGCCAGGAAGATGGTAAAAAGTTATCGATGGACACTCTAGAACTATGGAAGAAAAACAGATAAGCTTTGAAATTAAGTCTAGATTTGAAAGTCAGATCTGATGTTCCCTGGTTGGGAAATCTTAGGCAGGTCACTTAATTCTCTCAATATAAACTTCTTTTGTAAATGTAGTCCACAACATATCACTATCAGTTGTGCTGAGAACCGGGGGGAGTGTATGAAAAACATCTGGCACTATATTAGACCCACAGTAGGAACCTGTGCATGGTATTTATTACCATCATTCGATTTTGTGGTCTCTTCTACCCCACATTTCCATCACCTCGTTAAAAAATGAGAAACCTTAAGTTATAAAGAATAAACTAGGTCCATAATTTAAATTTCATCTGAAGCAGGTTTGCTGCAACCAGTATCACTAAGGGGGAGAGTATTCAGTTACAACATTGTTATTCAAAAGAAGTGTGTATAAAGAGGTCTTCATGAAGAAGCCAATTTTCATGTATAATTGGTTAAGAGATCAGAGATGTCTTAAGTTACTATAGAAATGTCAGAACTGTTAAATGCTTTAAGTGAAAAATGCTTCTTTATGCCCCATCTTTAAATTGCCTTTTCAGTGAAAAAGAAAATTATTTTAAAAGGTATCATGAAAGTCTCCATTAGAAAGGGTTTAATACAGAGATTTAATAATAAACATATACACAGAATTCCTTTGTTACATTGATTTTCAAATAAAACATATTATATGCAGTCTTTAGGAAAATGTGGGTTTGATAGATCCTGTGAACTGGATGACCTGAGTGACAAGAAGCCATGTTACAACAGACCTAACTGGAGGAACAAATCTACAGCAAGTTTTGGGAAATCAGAATTAACCACAATTCAGAAATTAACCACAATTAACCACAATTCAGAAAGTAATTTACCTACAGTGAGCATGGAAACCTGTGAACCAATGTATGCCTATCGTTAACATTTCCAATAAAGAAAGTCAATAAATGCAAAAACAGAAAGATAGGGAGAAAAAAGGTAATGTAGGCTTTTTCGCAAAGACATTTCTTAAATCTAAGGACATTTAAGTACATTAACAATCAACACTATTACCCATACTTTTTCACCTCTCTACTTGTTTGCCTTTTTCAGTTTACCCAAAATACCCAGATGCCAAATTCTGCTTTTGGAAGCACACAAATACCATTTTTTCCCACTCCCTTATATACTCAACTGTAAGTCCCTCTCCTATCACAATCTCCTAAGCACTTTCCCTACCCTGACTTGCAGCTGCAATACTCCATCTCACATAGGAATGCATTTTGTTTCATATTGAAGTTCTCTCTCCCCTACTGAATTGTAAACTTGTTGTGGGCAGAATGTTCTTATAGTCCCAAAAGGGTTGTGGAAAGAGTAAATATTCAATAAATGTCTGCTGAATGAAAGGAGAATAAAAAGTAGATTTTGCAAAGTCTGAAGTATTTTTATCATGATTATGTTCTAGCATAATTATACTGTTTCCCTTTAAACTTTAATAGCAACAATGGTTAGCAGCCTGCCAACAAGATGGAGGTAATAAAAAGATACTATTTTTGTGTTGGTTAGTTTTTTTGGTCTTTGGTGCTTGGAAATGGGCAATTAAAGTGTCAAATTTTATCTGCAGATAAGGCTAAACTTTCAGCATAAGTTGACCATTCAAAGAATGCAAGCCACAAATCAGTATGTTTTACAAGACACCTTAGGAGTTTTCTACTCATTTGCTCCTTGTTACACCCCCTGCACTGGTTCCTCAGAAAGCAGAAAGGTATCATTGGCGAGAAAATGCAATCACAGAACCAGGCCTTTTCAAAACCCACTGGTATAGAAAAATGAGGGACATGGATGAAAAAAGAAATATCACACTATACAAAACTTGCTTTAAAACTTTCAAGAAAAAAACTAATGAAGCAAAAATGGCAAAACATTATTAACTTTTTAAATACTAGGTGAAGCATATGTGGGTTATTCAGTAAAATATTCTACATTGTTTTTCATATATTTCCAATTTTTCTTAATAGAAGTTAAAGAGACTGGAAAACATTGGTTAAAATAAAACTTTTTGAGTAAGATCTAAATTTCAGATCACTTTGTAAAAAAAATGAAATTCAGTGATTTGTCAAAGGTCATACAGCTAGTATCCAAGAGATTAATCTAAACCAGAATCTGACCCCAAATCTATTGCTGTTAATTAATGAACTATACAGTCTCTCTGGACTGTATCTCAACACTTGTCATAAGCCTAGGGCAATGACTGGTTTTGCCAAGGTCAATTAGTGGCATTGACAATGATAAACTAGAATTATCTTCCACCTGCCAATAAAAACTGTTCAAAGTTAATTCTAGTCAATATACTTTTAGAAGAAAGGAAGTTCTCTTTGTCAAGATGGAGTTCCATGCAAAGTATTATTTTTCCATGTTGTGGAAAAATAAAAATAAAAATCCAGAAACCTCTCTATTTAGAAAGACTGTTTTCTCAGGTTTTCAGATAATTCAAGTATTATTGTATTAAGAATGGAAAATTTGTGCCAATGATGCTTAAGAGAAGCATTGTAATTCCAAAAGGCAACAGGTATAGTACCAAATTAGCATAAAATATACACTCTTGAGTTTTATTTTTTAATATCTATTAAAAGATATTTCATTCCAACCCCAAGAAAAGAAGTACTTTAAGTGGTATTTTTGGGGTTAAAAATATTCCTGTTTAGACTATGAATACTTTCAAACTCCATATATATTTTAAAATTAAAATTAAATTTAGCCAATAAGTTAGAACAAACACACCAGACCTCTAGAGTTCAGAGGTCTGAGCATGTGCACTTCCTGTTTGCTCATGAAAATGTTCACAGCACTGAAAAATGACAGACCATTTGATCCAACTCTGTTAGGACTATGGGCAGGGCTGTGGTTCACTTAACTGCTAGAGTAGCATTTTGCCACACTAAGTCTTCAAGAGTATCTGGTTCACTCTTATCCACAGTCAAGATTTTTAAATAATAATAAGGAACTTTAAACTGCTGACATTAAATAGTCTTTTATTTCTTCTATTCATAGATATTTTTTGTCCTTTGAAACACAAAAAACATATTAATTCCTGTATCCAAGTATCTGTTCTTTCATCTTAATGAAATGACCAGACATAATTATAAAGTTTATCACATATTTCTAATTAAAATAGTAAGGTAGTAAGAAGAAATTAAAATATCATTTCCATTACTGTACATATAAATTTATATTCCAATTATTTTTCAACTTGGTAGAAGAAAACTACACATTATATCCATGTTTCTATAGACAATTTGTTCTAGAGTGGTTTTCCTTAAGCCTTTTATTTATCCTAAGAGTTTTTCTTCATTCTATTATAAACAATGATCAAGAATTTATTTCCCAAAAAAGTGAAAATCTTTAAGTTTAAATTACTATTAGGGGACCTCCCTGGTGGCACAGGAGTTAAGGTCTCAGCGCTATCAAGCATCACCACCCACTAGAGCAAGAGTTCACTCCCCCACCAGGGAGCTAACACACGTGGTGCAGCAGACCTCTCCTGTCTCACCTGCTGCTCCCCTCAGCAGTGTATTTCAGTAGATCCGCCTGTTCTGTTCCCCACTCTTCTCTGGTGAATCTTCTCACCCCTCTCTCCCCTGCACCTCTGGCCTACACCCCAGTTCTTGCATGCATAAATAAGTATTTTTTAAAAAAATAAATTACTATTAGGAATATATTAATATCCAAGTTCATAAGTTTATTTTATTTTTCTAGTGGCACTAAATATCTCCCCAATTATATGATGAATGTTCTCTAGCAAATAAAAATAACTTGCAATTTTCACTGCATGTTTTATATATAACATGAGGCTATCCAACATGAGGCCACTTTTTTTACTTCAAATTAACTAATGAATGAACTAGTACATTAAGGACAAAACAGTATAAATGTGAAGAGTCTTTAATTCCTCAGAAAGTTATAATAGCCCAAGATCAAGTTCAATACATCTGAGGGAAGGAAAGTGCTATTTAAGTAAATTATCAGTAACAAGTCAAGGTTAAGAATGCTAAAGGCCCATGCCAGCTTTCTAAGTTCCAACCTCCCCCTTATACGCAAGTACCAAAGCACCATAAGGTAAACAATTATATGTGTATGTATGCAGAATCAATGAGCAACAGTAATATTTGGTTATTTTTAAAAATGTACAACATTAACTAAGAAACTGGAAATACAAAAAATTAGTATAGGATACACTCTAAAAGAATGTTCACAAAAGACCTAACGTTTGCAAACAAGGAACATTTAATACCAACAAGCAGAGTGATGAAATGGAAAAAAGAGATAAGGAAACAAAACTACTGCTCATATATAATTAGCATTTTGATAATACTGATTAGATTAACAAATACTAGATAGCTATTATATAAGTAACTTTAAATATATTACCTAACTTAAAATTTTCTGTAACACTGTGAGGGCAATACTATTAATACCTCCATTTTATAGATAAGGATACTGAGGCACAAAAAGCTGAAGTACTAAGTATCCAAGATCATGTGGATAGTGAGTGGTTCATTTGGACTTAATTGTTTTTCTATTCCATAACAAACCCAGAAATTTAAAAAGAAATGGTTCTTAACATTTCATTTCTCTAGGGAAACCAAAAAACAAATTCAGGATCAGCTTCCAACAACAAACCCACCACCACAACTTACTAAGAAAAGGTTTCCTTTACTGAGTTTTTCTAAGTGTTAAAAGAAGAGGCACAATGGTTTGGTAGAAGGTGAATGGAACACGCACTTAGAGGGGAAAAAAATCTGTCAAAAAAGGGGGCAACTTTAAGCATTAAAAATACACAGTATATTCTGAAGCCTCTTGAAATAAAAATAAATAAATAAATGTGTCTTCTATTACTGAAAACAACAGAGTCAAAATAGAGGTGCTGAGATTATGATGTCCAATCTCAGGGTTTATGTAGGCATTACATAAAGGTTTCAATAGTGTTTCTTTTACTATTGGCTATCTGCCCAGAGAATGCCAAGAAACATTTTAACCAAGAGGACAGAAAATGAAGTGGGGTGGATGTGAAACTACTTTAAATCTACTAAAGTCTAAATAATATCACAATACAATTTCCTCTCTCATTACTTTTACATATAATTAAACTTAGGAAGTGAACAAGCCATTTTTTTAAAAATCCCATAATTCATTTCTTATCCCTTTAACCTACAGCTCACATTCCTATGTATGTTAAACATACATTTTAATTGAATTTTGGAAATTTAAAGAAATAAGTCACTAAACCACTAATATCAATATCTTGTTTTATAAGGTGACATCTGTGGAAAGCATATAATATTAAAATGGCATATATGGGAAAACATTTAACTGTCTGGAAAAAAGAAAGGTGTACTCTGTGACTACACTTTGATATCTATGTTATCTAAATATAACAAAGTTATTTATAGATCATATGTGCAGCATCTATATTTTTACTCCATAACAACTCTGGCTTTTTCAATTAAATATTAACTTTCACTCATTCTCAAGAGGAAAGAATTATAAATGTGCTACATTCTATTCTTTTTTTTCAAGGCATTAGTGTGAAATTATAAAGAGTTAATGTGGTCCTGAGAATTACTGTACATTTCATTAAAATTTCATCTCTTTGTCCTATTTAAGGACTCACTACATGCTTCTGGCCATATGGAATCAGTTATGCAGATTGTGTGATTTCTTCTCCACAAATATTATTTCACTTGCATAGAAAAAAAATAATATAAACTAAGAAATAATTTCCACCAGTATCATAGTTGAATTTCCTAATAATTCTGTTTACATCAACTTAACATATCATCAGATCAAACCTCATTACAATGAAAACAACAAAATTTTCACTTTCCACAAAGGAATATGAGTCTTCACTAACTTATAGTTTAAAAAAGTACAACTTATAAGCAATAGGGCTTTTCAGGTTTTATATCAGTGCTACCAAAAAAGAGTCAAAATAAAACCTAAAGCATCACAACAGTGAGAGCATGCAATGGACATCCCAGAAGCAGCCCAGTGCAGCAGGGAACAGCACAGTGCAAAACAGTGGGAACCTAGATCTACCTCTCCTACTACTAATTGGTTATATGAAACTGGACAAGATAATTTAAATCCCTTTGGTCAATGGTACTCATCTATAGAAGGAAACTGAATTAGATTCTTGCTTTGCAAATGTTTAAGCAGAACGCTTGCTACAATCAAGTCTCCAACATAAAATGAATAAAGGTAGACCTGCACTAACTTTCTCTAGAAGCATCCCTTGAAGCAGTTGTGGGCAGCACCTAGGATTTAAGTAGAGTGAAGTCTGAAATCTGGGAGTCTGGAAATACACATTACCTCTGGAGTACCTTCTTGTATGAACCCCCAAAATCTTTGTGCTTTGACTAAATTAACACAAACACATATTGCCCTTCCCAAAAATACAGTCAGAAACTAAGTAATGTAATTAAATTCAATAAATATTTACTGGATGTCTACCAGCTGCTAAATCCTAAGGATTAATAACAAAAACACAGCCCCTCCCTAAAAAGGAGTCTGCAAGCTGCAAGGGAGGCAATATATACAACAAACCAAAGTTATTTGGGGGGTAGCAGAGGGTGCTACTAAGCATAGGAAGTCAGCTTACTCAAAACTGGTGGTGTCAGGAAAGTCTTACCAGAGAAAAAGAATTACATCTAGGCTAACAAACCATATATATACATGGCATGAATGTTAAATGACAGTATTCTGGGAGGCCTCCCTGGTGGCGCAAGGGCTTAAGACGCAACATAAGAAGCTAACCACAGCCACTGAAGCACAAGTTCGATCTCCAGTCAGGGAGGTGACCCACATGGCAGGCCTCTCCTGACTGACCCACTGCTCCCCTCAGCAGTGTGTTTCAGTCAACCTGCCTGTTCTGTTCCCCACTCCATGTCTGGTGAACCCTCTCATCGCCCGCACCTCTGGCCTATACCCCCATTCTTGTGTGCATAAATAAATAAATCTTAAAAAAAAAAAAAAAAAAGACAGTATTCTAACCAGCATGAATGCCCTCACTTTTCTAACTCCTCCCCACACCAAGAATCCCCTTTACATCAATCTACTCATTTGTAATCTATTGTTCTGAGTAAAGCTGACAACATAGGAGAAAAAAATTACCATATATTTAAGAGTGAGTGCTATTATGGAAATATCCATGTAGTGTGAGTGGATAAAAGAGTATTAAGGATTAACACACCTGCATAGTTATTTATACAAACTCTATCCATGTGTTTTCTATTGAGAGTAAGGGGTACTTCATGTGCAATATCCTTCAGGTCCAAAGATACTTTAAATTTTCCAATGCTGACACATACCTCAACCTGACTCAGAGACAATTTAATCAATGCTCTGAGAAGATATATATTAACTATGTGCATTAGCTATGAGGTTTTTTTTTAAGATTTATTTATTTATGCATACAAGAGCTGAAGTACAGGCCAGAGTTGTGGGGGATGAGAAGATTCACCAGAGACAGAGTGGGGAATAGGACAGGCAGACTGACCGAAATACACTGCTGAGGTGAGCAATGGGCGAGTCAGGAGAGGTCTGCTGCGCCATGTGGGTAGCTCCCTGGCTGGGGATCGAACTCGTGCTACAGTGGCTATGGCTAGCGTCATAGGTTGTGTCTTAACCCCTTGCGCCACCAGGGAGGCCCAGCTATGAGATTTTATTCAGAATAACCTCCAATAACTTTATCAGGGAAATAATATAACTTGATCAATTTGTTATTTGACCATCAATTTTATATCAAGCCTGGTGGTTTTTAATCAGTTTTTCTCCTTTATTACACCTTAACATTTCTGTTGCTAAAACAACTGGCCATTAAAATCTTATTACTAACTCTTACTAAATCTTTTTAGTGCAAAACACATTTTAGGATTCTCCAATATTAACAGAATATAAACAAAACTGCTTATTATACTTGCACCAAAAAAAAAAAAAAAAACCCACGAAGGTTTAGGTATAATAGAATACATCCAAAGCAAGCATTTATAATCAATAATTACAATCTCATCCTTCTTAATTAAAAAAAAGGTCAAGTTCAAGACATTCATTAACTATATACTTCTCTTTCCACAATAATAAAAACTTATTAATGGTTGCATTGTTAAACAAAACAAGTCCTTAGACAATGACAACAGAATGATGGTTACCAAAGGAGAAGGAGCAGGAAGGAATGGGTAGGAGTCTATTGGCTGGTGGCAGAGGTGACTAGAAATGTGGTGGCATGCACGGTGAGAAAAATGGGACCTATGCTATCCTGTAAACTAATGTTACATCATTAAAAATAATAATCACTATGGAAGAAAAAAAGAATAATAACTGCATTGATTATAAGGTAAATAAATATGTATGTGGAAAGAATTTTTACAAAAATTCAAAGTGAGGTTCTTCTAAATACAAAGAGACACACATATCACATAAAATATTTGCTCAGAGTGAATTAAATGGAAACTGGATTTTAACATTTTATGAAACAGACTGTTATCTAAATATAAACTAATCTTCCAGTAATATCTTCAAATTGCTAAGCCTTTTCTATAGGAGAAATAAAATTCATAATAAAAGTATATTTTCAGTGCTATGCTATCAAATAAATTATTTTTTTTTACATTTATTGAAGGCAGCACACAACAAAAGATCAAACTCTTGAAAAAGGAAAATACTTTAAGTGATGATGGCAAGAGTTGTCCTATGTAGCATTATCAGAAAATTTTACAGATTTAAAACGAAATAGGTCTGTGACTCATGAAGCCATGACTGGGCTCAAAGGCTTTAGGCTTGCTTACCCCCAGGGACCTATCTGCTGCTCCTACAACATAACTTTTGACCCCATCCGTGTCTCTTCACTATCATACTAGTGCAAGGCACATGAACATGCACATGGCGGTAGTTCTCTCCAACAGTTTTACTTTTGAACTTCAGAGTTTAACATAAAATATAGTTAACAATCTCAGATCATTCATTCATGAGCTGACCCTACCTCTCTATAAACAATTCAATTTCCTTAACCAAAATCCCATGTATACAAAAGAAAAAAAGCCAACACCACAAAGGAGACTAAAGGATAGAGCGATAAAAATATGAAAGAGAAACCCTTTTTGTTTATTTATTTAACCAAACAGAGGCTGCTGCAGCTGCAGGAGCCTCTTTCTGACTGATGAGACATGAGTTGCTACATTTGAAAACAGAAGCTTAAAACAGATGGTCATTCGGCTCAAAGCTCCAGGCATCACCACTAGCTCAGTCACATTTGCCAAAGGAAAGGGCACTAGTTTTCTGCTAGCCTTGGGTATACAACCAATTACACATAGGGCCATACCTACTAACCACTGTTACTTTATGTACCATTATTTACATGTTTAAGGCTGTTGCTAGTTACAAAGAAACAACAAAATGCACAATTTAACACCCAAGAATTAATTTTAAAAGCCTTAAATGTAGGTTATAGCTAATATGCAATTCAAAGACTACTCTGCACTAATAAATATTTCAAGTTATGTTTACTTTTAGTCATTAGCTCACAGCAGAAGTTTTTACTACTAATGCAAAGACTAGCAAGAAGAGTGGCAGGAATATAAACCAATTAAAGATTGCCTTATATTCAGATAATTATATTTCTTTGAACCCGCCTTCTAAAATTTACAATAGATGCTTACAAATAGTAGCCTGCACACCTAACTTTTGGATTAGATGTATATGCTAAACATCCCAAAAAACACAGCAGTTTTTCTGTGGCACTGAGGCTTCAGTAAAGGAGAAAAATAATACAGAGGCTCCCAGACACACACAAAAAAAACCTACTAAAATCTATTCCCAAGAAAGAATAAAGGACCCATCTTTTGAGGGTCTGCAGAGATTGAAAATGGGCTTAAAGCAACAAACAGGGTCATCATTTCTCTGGATTACAAAACCAGACATCACCAAAACAGTCAAGTCCACTTTGGGATGCACTCACTTCTGCACACCTATACACCTAAAGTCAGCCAAGGTCACACTCACTCCTGTGTCAATCTTGATCTCTATGTACATTCCTGTAGTACCTAAATTCCTGCTTAAAATGGTAACATGGATTCTCCTGGTTCTTTAAATTAGTTAAGACCCTCGTTCTTAGCATACCTTTGACCTGGCTATCCTTATCAACACTGAGATCCACATTCCCAGGCATTCTCTTCACTATAACAACATTGGTCTTCTTTCATTTTAAGAATATACCAGGCCTGGGCCTCTCTGGTTGCACAAGGGATTAAGTCTCAGCACTATGAAGCTATCAGCTGCCATGCAACACTAGTTCAATCCTTGGCCAAGAAGCTTATTAACCCACATGGCCCAGCAATCCTCTCCTGTCTCATCCGCTGCTCCCCTCAGCAGTGTATCTCAGTAGATCTGCCTGTTTGTTCTGCTTCCCATTCTGTCTCTGGTGAATCCTCTCACCCCCTGCACTTCTGGCCTGTACCCCAGCTCTTAGATGCATAAATAAATAAAATATATCTTAAAAAAAAAAAAACCAGGCCACCTTGCCACCAAGAACTGCTGCTTTCTCTGCCATAAAGGATTATCATTCTTCTCTTTATCTGCTTCAAGTCTATTTTCACATCTCAATTCAAATAACATTTACACAGCTAACTCTGATTTTCTTTTATCAAGTCCCCATATTATTTATATAGCACTATACAGTCCAGTTGATGTACTTGTCCTAGTTGTGAATTTTTTCATTTAATTATATTGATGTGTGCTCCTCTTCCAAAGCTTAACTTCAAAGACTTACAAGTCCAAGTTTGTTTCTACTCACCATTTTCCCTAGTGCTTAGCACAGTGATTGGCATAAACTACTTAACAAAATATTTGTTGACTGAATGAGTGAGAAGGGGAATTTTAAAAATCAATGTATGTCTTTCAGCAGGAAAATGTATCAATGCATTTCTGTCACAGTCCTGCAACAATTTATTTGAACAGAATTTTACTTTCATGCTTTCACTTACGTAGCATGAAGTTAAAATTTTTTATACATGAACACATGAATTTATTTCACAAAAAGAACAGGATTTTCTAGACTTAAATCTTGGAAAACTAGACTGTGCTTTAAAGAAACAAAAGACTAAAGATGAATCTGTAACAATAAAGAAATGGATAGGAAAATGAACTGAAAAGAAAACTCAGTAAAGAAACTCCCTGGAGAGAATTAATGATTTAGAGAAAATGATATATTTTAATTTACTGTTAAAATTAAAAAAAAACCCTAGGGTATGAAAATGTTAGCAGGAAATATTAAATTTTTTTCATAAAAAGGATCTCTTGGACAAAAGCACCTAAAACAACTGATATTTAAACATTTGGAAGCCACAGATTTGATCCCATTCTCTGAAAAATTTAACATTATAAAAAGGTTAAAATCAACATCCCAGTAGGATACTACATAATCTTCCTTTTTTCCCTGTTACAGTTACACTGACTTAAAGATTTGGAGGTTTAATTTCCCCCTAATATTTACACTTCTAAAAATCTTGTTTTTTAAGTAAGGGCCATCACTTACAAGTAGTTATTTTACATGGAGATCACTCTGAGGGATAAAGAGGTCAATTCACCATATTCTATGTATTCTATTAAAATACAGTTACTATGGAGAAACCCAAATATACAGTATCAAATGGTAACCATTTAAATTTAACTATCTTAAAGATTGTGTTGCTGCTATGGAGGTATTCCAGTATGTTCTTCCTGCTCCAGATTTTCATCTTCTTGATGTTTTGTTCATTATTGCTTCATTGCTAACATTTCCTTTTGACATGTATTGATCATACCAATAGCTATAAAACTGCCTTTTGTGCCTGGAATTGATGGACTGTATTTTATAAAAATCCATATAAATTGACAAACAAGTTCATTTAATGATGTTTATTAAAAGCAATGACATTTTCTAGACATTTCACCACAATTGAAACAGTCAAGATAAAATGTTATTTTTTAAAAGAACATAACTGAATCACTTTAACACTTTATAATAATTCACCGCATATCATTTTCATAGATGATCTTAGCTAGCTACATATACCAGAGCTATCACCTTCACCTGTTAAGCCAACCTAATCTGATGCACTCTACCTATCCGAAATACAAAATCAAGAGCTATATGAGAATGTAGTTCACACGGTTCAAAATGAGGAAATTTTTTTTATTTCTAAGTATAAAATTATAAACGTTCTAAAGATTTAACAAAATCAGTCATAAAGGGTAAGAGTACTAAATAGAAGTAGTATAACTCTTTAACTTCTAGATTCAGTTAAATAGCTGGTGCTTAATAAGCTGTCTTCTTACTGAACATAACTGGCACAAGTCTTTGTAATGAGAAGTTATTAAGCTACTTCACCACTTATTACCAGGCCTCCCATAAGAAGGATGACAAACCGAAACTGCCCTAAATGTGAGCAGTCCATAAACCTGTGGAATCCAACTAATTCTACATAAACAATTTTTAATCTTGCTAGTTACTTCTTGTTTTTCTGTTCTGTAAACGCCTATGATCTTACTTGGAACTTGATGGTTTAGGGTAAGACGCATACTAAAGAAAAATTCATTCCTCAGCATCCCTGAAAAAGACCTCTGTATATACAAACAATTCCAAGGATGGGTGTATGAGGGAGGGAAAAATAAATGCCATGTATATAACAGAGACACTCAAATACTCTGAAAGAGCACAATCCAAAAAGAAAAATTTACCACATGTTAAAAACAAGGGCAGGGGGTATGGAGAGAAACCCCTCTGAAATGAAAGGCAAGAAGTCATAAACTAGCCAAAGAAGCAGTATTAATTAGCAGATACAGTATTTATCTTTCTCATAACCTTTATAAAATATCCCGGAAACATGTTCAATTCCTTTGATCCCGAGTTCACCAAATAACCTTTTGATTCCTTAACTTAGTTTCCCAGGTACTTTTTAACATCATCTTTGGCTATAGGAGCATGGCACATTAGAAGCACTTAAAAAGCTTTTCAAACTAGTAGTCCTCAAACTAAAACAACACACACACACAAAAACACACACAAAAATCTATTGCCCATGGAAACAGAAGTACAGATTCGAGAGAATTTTTTTTAATCAAAAACTCCTTTCTCAAATTTTATTAAAAATGACCTTAAGACCTTAAAATAAAAACTTCAATGGCTAAATAAAACTTCAAATGTAATTATCAAATCCATCAATAAATTCACTATAAACAGAAAGCCAAGAAAATATGTTACCATAATCTAGACACAAAGACAAAGACACAGGACAGTCTTATTTTAACAAGGTAGGATACAGATTTGTGGAATTGGTATTTTTCTTTAGTATTTTATTTTATATAATTCTTACATCATTTTTCATTTTTGCACAATGTATGCATTTTCATTTTGGTTATATTCCCCATACAACTGCACCCCCCCTTATTTTGACCCTAATCTTCCCCCCCCACCCCCCGTAGTGTGTCTCTGGTCCATAGTTGCTTGTTGATTTTGATTTTTACTTTGTATTAATTAGTCTTTTGCCTGGTCCCTTATTTAGGTTTTCTAAATTCCTGCTATGAGTGAGACCATCCGGTATTTTTCTTTTTCTTTCTGACTTATGTCGCTGAGCATGATCCCTTCTAGCTCCATCCATGTTGCTGCAAACTGCATGTGTTTATCTTTTTTGAAATGGTATTTTAAATAAAATAAAAAATATGCTACACTGAAATATATATTCCTGTTTCACAACTTGTTTTCTCCTTCCCTTTCTCCTCCCTGCGCAAGCACAGGAAGGCAATTGAGTCAGAGATGTTTAACATACTGTATTTCCCTTCTTCACCTGCATTACAGAGTGTACATTTATTAAGTAAAAAATATAATGAAACATAAAAAGCAGTGAACCTGGTGTTTCTAAATTTTGGCCTAACAACTGACAAATGAAATATCACCCATACAACTAATTCTATTTTCACTTCCGTCTCAATTAGTGAAACTGAACACTTCAAGGTCACGTAAGTTGTCTTAATTTCAGGGACCAAAAGAAAAAAAGGTCTAAATAAAGGACCAATTTAGTGAATAGTCTCACCGTCCACTACACATGGGAAAGAGGAATAGTGGAAAAACCAGGACAACAGTGCAGACATTTATATTAAATCTGGGAACACAAGGACTCCACCTTAGAGGCAAAGGCTAACAGAAGCTCTGTAACACATCAATGAACAGGATAGTAACCTAAAGAAATGCAAGAAAGAGAAAAGTACTAGCTACAAACATACAAAGAAAAGGTCATCACATAATATTATCAGGCTTCGTTGTGATTAGTTAAGTTAAATAATTAAATGTACCTTAACTGAACAGATAAATAATAATTCTAAGACAAACTCTGGGAAGAAGAATCAGAGAGACAAAGCATTTATTTAAATTTAAAAGTTGTTCCTACCAGAGACACACTATGTGGGGTGGGGGGGACAGAAAGGCAGGGAAAGGAGGGATTGGGGTCAAAATGAGGGGGGGTGCAATTGTATGGGGAATATAAAAAGAAAAAAGAAAAAAAATAAAAGTTGTTCCTTTTCTAGGTTTGAAGCTAGAGTTGATTCTAAAGAAACACTACAGTATTTATAAACTGTAGTGTTTTTTCTATACCAGAAAAAAGAAACAGAAGAAGTTTTACTCAAAGTAACTAGATCCAAAGCACTGACTATTTGATTTTGCTGCCAATAGAGACATTTCACCTGGACTGAGCTACTGATAATTTCTCCAATCCAAAGTTCGTTTACTATATTCATCTCCGTATTATTACCTATATGGGTAGTTACTACTAGTTGCCAACACCTATCTAACAGATTACAAACTTTTAAAGGTTTCATAACTGATGTGAAGGTCTATCACATGAATAAAAAACAAGTGAAAGCAGAGGCAGAAGTATTTTCACATAGAAAAATACTAGCTATTGCCTCCACCAGAAAATAAAGAATAATAGGACTCTCTTGAAGACTTAATATAATTGCCTAACACCATAACCCACCCCACCCCCAAAAAAAGTGCTAAGATTTATCCCAAACAAAATTTTGGCCCTCATTATATAACTGGGGCCCTGCAGTGTGTAGACTGAAGGGCAAGACTGGCTTTTTTTTTTTTTTTTAAAGATGTATTTATTTTTATAAGCCCTGAGTGGTAAGGGTGAGAGGATTCACCAGAGACAGAGTGGGGAGCAGAACAGGCAGATCTACTGAAATACACTGCTGAGGGGAGCAGCGGGTGGCAGGAGAGGTCTGTCGTGCCATGTGGGACCCTCGCCAGCGGCCAGGGGCCAGGGATCGAACCGGTGCTGCAGACGCTGTGGGTAGCTTCGCAGCCCAGCACTCAACTGCTGCACCACCAGGGGAGGCCCCACATAATTTTTTAAAAAGAGAATGTTTTGGTGTCAAGAAGTATACAGATCATCTTTCCTCCTTCTCCCCCCCCCCCGCCCAATTCTACAATAAAGAATTTGAATCTAATACAAATTCTGCCTATATTGAAACTCAGAGCAATTGTGGGCACAATAAAATGTTTTGTGTATGGGTTAAGGAACACTGGAAAGGCTTCTCAAGGTCAAACAGCAGAATCAGGTAACAGGGACATTCATGAATCTGGAGATGAGAGTGGAAGAAAGAATAGGGCGAAGGCAGGAGAAACCAGAGCGATCAGAGCAGCGTCCTGATGACCACAGGCAGGGCTGTTCTTCATCAGACAGTTCCTCAGTAGAGAATTAGTTTTTCACCAACTACAGCCAGTTATACTCTGAGTCTGTGGCCACAACTATTAAAGAAATAAGTAATTACCTGAAAAAGTTGTTGTAAAATATTCTAACAACATACCAATAAGCCTCAGTAACAGAGGTTGTATCATGTAACTGTCACTGTCCTTTATTAGAGTCTCTCTATAATCCAGGTGACTTACCCTGTGGCTTTTCCCACTCCAAATTGCTGTAGTTAACTGCAGTAATAGGAGCTATTGAAAGGATTTCACCTCAGTCTTTATGATTTGGCTGCACTGCCTTGGTTATAAAACCTCAACATGGTGCCATCTAAACAGAAAGGAAGGTTTATTACTATTATTGGCTATCTGTGCAATGGCGCTCAAGAAAGAAAACATAACACAAAGAAAGTGAGGCTAAATATAGAAGGCAAGGAAGGAAATATTTTCTGGAAATAACACATGGTTAGATGTGTTCAAAAATTAAATAAATAAATAAAAAATTTTAAAGAGTCAAAAAGAATGAAAACTTTTTCTTTATTAAGAGCACTGACTTGTGGGGGGGGGGCAGGAAAGGAGGGATTGGGATCAAAATAAGGGAGGTGCAACTGTATGGGGAATATAAAAATAAAAAAAAATTTTTTTAAATTAAAAAAGCATTGGCTTAGAGGGCCTCCCTGGTGGCACAGGAGTTAAAGTCAAGTTATTGGCAGCTACTACAGCATGAGTTTGATCCCCGGCCAGGGAGCTGACCCACATGGCCCAGCAGACCTCTCCTGTCTCGCCCGCTACTCCCCTCAGCAGTGTATTTCAGTCAATTCGCCTGTTCTGCATCCCACTCTGTCTCCGGTGAATTCTCTCACCTGCCCCCCACACCTCTGGCCTACACCCAAGTACTTGTATGTGTAAATAAATAAAAATAAATCTTAAAAAAAAAAAAAAAGAGCACCGGCTTAGAGAGGAAGATGTTACTTGTTGACTAAGTCTATAAAGATTACAGCTTGGAACAAAGCATTTGGTCTTCTGTTTGAGAATACACATGACATCATATAACCCTAAATGTCCACTGCACATCATCCAATTGCAATCTGGCATTGGCGACGTAGACAACAGAACACAAAATACTCATGTCATCATGACTTACACTGTAATACAATTATTTCTTTAAAGTAAATCAAATTTTAACTAAACAATGTTCATTACTTAGAACTAAAAGAGGAAAAAAATCTTAAGATTATATTTCTAATTTCTATAGATAAGGGTGTTTTGTTTTTAAATTGGAACACTAGAAGAATTCTAAGCAAACTTTTTTTTTTTTGGTTGGCTATTTAAACATATTCTTACTACCAATGCTGAGATCTAATCATATTTCGAATTGACATTAGCATAGTGAACTTTGGGGAACTGAAAACTCAAGGAAATTAAAATCCACAGGGCCCACCACTTTTCATGTCTCTCACTTTCATGTCTCCTCCCAGCTCAAACCCTGTAGCCCATCATTAGTGGGTCCTGTGTATAAATCAGCCCCCTCTCCTGGCCTTCTCTCTTTTCTTCGTATGCTCTACCAAAACCCTAGTGAAATTCAACCCCCCACCTAATCAGTGCCTGAACCTGTGCTGTCAGTAAATTATTTTAATGCAATTGAATATTTAAAAAACCAAAAAATTCAAACCCACACAAACTGATATTATTTTAAACTCAGAAGCCACCACTTATGTGGGCAGAGAATCAAATCACATTTCCTTGGGCCCTTCACTACTCTCCCTTTTCTTCTGTAGGTTCCACAGCTTCTACTGCCTCTTCCTCTACCTGGCCCTCAACTGCTGATCTTGAGTCCTTCTTCAATGAGAAGCAGAGCCAGTGAAAGAGAAATTCCACGTTCCATGTCTACCATCGATCTGCACTGTACTCGTGGACACCTCCTACTCTCTTAATACCACAGACAACAGGTCCGTGCTATTCTCCACAGCCTAACCCTCACTTCAAACTTTTTAGCACTTCTATAGCTTAGTGAAGAATCATGCCCCAGCCAATTCTACCCATCCTCTCTGGCACTCAGTTTTCTTATTCTCTACTGTATCATTCCTAACATAAAGGTTAAAGAGAAAATGGAGACGCAGAAATACACAGATACCTTCTCATAAACTTAGAGATCCATAAAATACCATGTGGAGACCAGGGGACTCCCAACACACACTGAGTCTACTCTCCAGGTCACTGACCAGGACCACTGCCTTTATGAAGCCTCCCAGCACACAGAGACCAGAAGGTCCTGCAGGGCACTCTGCTGAGGTGCTGCTCTCCAAGTACAACACAAAGATAAGGATGCTTATCTCCTCTCTTGAGATTTTAAGCTCCTTGAGGTTAAAATGTTTTAATAGCCACAGCCTGGCACATAGCAGGCAGGTAGTAAATGTTCACCAAAGGAAGGAAGGAATTTTTGTATTTATTTCCTATACTCTGTAAGTTTGGAAAAAAATGACCAAAAATTTGACTGAAATATATCACAACCACCTTAAAAAAGATCAGAGAAGGATTTGAAAATAGTAAGAGTCCACAACTGACAACAGTTCATAACAGCTACTTGTTTGTGTGCAAATACTAAATTTACAGTGGCTAAAAACAGCTATACAGGTTATCACTGTGCTATAACTTCTGCGACTTTCACAAACTATGCTGTGGGAAAACAAGTATTTCAATAGAATTTTTAAATGAAACATCACTTACAAGTAAATCCATCAGTTCTGTGATACTTAAATAGGACCTGGAGATAACATTTTATTTATTTATTTATTTATGGAGGTTACATTTTAAATAGCAAAGTTTTTTTTTTTTTAATTTTTTTTTTTTAAGATTTATTTATTTATTTATTTATTTATTTATAGAAGCACTGGGTACAGTCAGAAGCATGGGAGGGTGAGAGAATTCAGCAGAGCCAGAGCAGGGAGTAGAACAGGCAGAAGGACCGAAGTACACTGCTGAGGAGAGCGGCGGGCGGAAGGAGAGGTCTGCGGGCCATGTGGGACCCTCGCCCAGTGGCCGGGGATTGAACCGGCGCTGCAGAGGCTATGGGCAGGTTCACCACCCAGCGCTCAACCGCTGTGCTATCAGGGAGGCCCTTAAACAGCAAAGTTTTTAATCTAAAACTGCAAAAGTGAATTAATGTTTAAAATAGTATTATAAAGGATACTAAAGCAAAATTGTTAGGGGGAAAGGATGTCCTGAGCTAATTCCATACAGGCTTTGTGGACTCCACCCCCACTCCAAACCAAAGCCATCAAGACATTGGGAAAGACAAATCCCATCGCCACCAAAGGGAAGGTTGCTGGGACCTGAGTTAAGCAGCCAGGTTTGGTATAAAAACCAAACACGTGGGCCTTGGGGTCGCTCTCTCTTGCTCGCCTCCTGGCTTTATGACTCATGGCTCTCAGCCAGCTCTCCGAGTGTCATTTGGGATTCCAGATCGGCGGATCAGGTAGGACGCATTTAAGAATTTATCTCCCACTTTTCTCCCTGAGTTGTACATTTCCTCATTTGCCCTTCTCTTGTAAATAAACCTTTTATTAACCTTCTGTGTGTGCCTGCAGTGGAGTGTTAAGTCCCTTTTAAGCACGCAGGTGAGGACCCACAGTCAGGCAACCCGTTTTGTATCAGGACTGCCCTGTAACAGTTTGGCGCCCAAACTGGAAACGTGGTTTCCAAGTTACACCTGCGGTTGACCAGCCCAAAGTAACTTTCCTTGTGTTGGTCACCATAAGCGCACTTCGGGGCTGCCCTGTAACAAAATAACTAGGAATCACCAAGAATATTTTATTTTAAAATACAAAATTATAAGTACTGAACACCACTATATAAATTCATGAACTACTAATTCCTAGTGTTTATTAAAAAACATGTACCTTGGTACTGAGATCTTTACATCAATTTTGCAATACAAGTAAAACACCAATTAATGTGAAATGTCATTTTTTTCCCAATTCTTTAAGACCAACATTCTAATATGTTCATACTTTCTGGAAGTTTATTTCTGCTTAAAAATTTATACAATTCAAGGAAATTAAACAGCACAACTTTTTTTGAGGTAAGAAAAATTGGAGGGAGGGATATCAGTATCAGATTCTTTCCATAAATGGGTTATAAATTTTCCTTATATAGAATAAAGGATGTGTGCATGAGAAAGAAGGAGAGGAAGAAAGGAGCTAAGGGGGAAGGGAAAAGAGAGGGAGAAAAAAAAGACTAATGGCTTCCTTGACAAATAAAGGAAAGACTTGTCTTTGAAATAACCGGGTTAGGACAAAATTCCAAAGTTTCTAACATTATATTGAGTAGAAGCCAGCAAAGCTCCAAATACAAGCCATCATGCCAGCTCCTCATAAGCCTCATTTAAGAAGGATTACTGCCTACAATCTAACCTCACTACGCCTCTGCCTCGGTGGTGAATCCAAAGAACTGATTAAATAAACACCGGGTTTCAGAAAATGTCCTCTTCATTAGCTTCAGAAAGCACACTGAAGAAGGTTATTCAATGTTCAGAAAGTCAGAGCCCCTCTGGTAAGGGGTGCCACAATCTTACGTTAAATCTTAAACGTCTAGGATAATTATAATTAATCGTAAGTAAATGTGATAGATGATATTCTACTGCAGTATTAAATAGCAAAAACTAGCAGAAGTAAATTAGCAATTACAGAAGACGGATGGTATGCAAAATAGACTTTTACAAAGTGCATAAATGGAAACTACACTTTCAGGAAATGTCGAGTTTGTATAACAAAGAAGAGAGGGATGTTTTCAACTAAGTGGCAACTAGCCAATGTCTCACTTTGAATCAAATCTGTCACTAACATGAGGTTTTCCAGGAAGCAAGAATAATAATAAAACTTTTGGCTTCAAAGAAATGCAGCTTAAGAAAAAAAATTTGTGGCATATACTCAAAATGTCAGTAAAGTAACAATAAATCATTTACCCAACCTGAAATCGGAACAATTTCCAGAGATGTCAATTATACCCTCTATCTAAGCTGCAGGTTTGAATTGCTTTTCTGATGTCAAATATCCTCTCTCTCTCTCTCTCTCTCTCTCTCTCTCTCTCTCTCTCTCTCTCTCTCTCTTTCTCTCTCTCTCTCTCTCTCTCTCACACACACACACACACTCAATAAAAGCCATTATTTTGATTTAAATCACATATCTAAAAAACATTAACTATTTATCACTTGAATTGGCATTCTCAGTTTTACAAGAGAACTAAAAGTCATTCCTATAAAAATTTCAATACTATGTAGAGTTATTTGACAATCACTACCAAATATTTATTACACAAGCCTGTCAGAAATAGTACTGTATGTGGTGGTGGAATTTTTCGCAAGGATACAGTAAATGGAGTCGCAAAAGAACACTTTTAAGTTATATTCTCATAGGAAGTGTCTTTGTTGTTAATGAACAAGAAAAAAGCCAAAAAAATTTTCGGTACTACCAGGAAGCAGCAAATCATACAATTTACCAAAAATGTACACCAAGAAATTTTAACATATAAAACATCTTTATTCATGAAGTATCTCATTTGGCAAACACGCATGAATTGTAAAAGTTAGGATCCAATTTAATTTAAAAAAACTGCAGAAGTTTTAGTCTCCTACAAAGAAATGAGCAGAAAATTGTATTATTAGATAACCAAAAGGAATAAAGACTAAGACCACATTTCTTATTTTATAAAAGACAGAAAACCTATATACCAATTGGAATATAAATAAGAAGACTCATTTGATCACTGTAACACAGGTTCATTCCTGAAGTTATTTCCAACACAAATTTTATAAGGGAGTTTCAAAGATCTTTTAAAGTCTAAAATTGCTCCTCAGTAATACTTTATGAAAATCAACAGGATTTTCTAATCATGATATTTAATATGCAAAATCCAAATGTCCTTAGAATACCAATCAAGGTCCTCTCCAAGGCCTTCTTCCTCTTACTTTTTTGCCCCATTTTCTATCACTCATAGCTGTGACCACTTATTAAAAAATACCTCTCTCGGGCCTCCCCGGTGGCGCAGCGGTTGCGCGCTGGGTTGCGAAGCTGCCCGCGGCCTCTGCGGCACAGGTTCGATCCCCGGCTGCTCCCCGGACACCAGAGGAGGGTCCCACATGGCGCGCAGACCTCTCCTGCCGCCCGCTGCTCCCCTCAGCAGTGTACTTTGGTCCTTCTGCCTGCTCTGCTCCCCGCTCTGGCTCTGGTGAATTCTCTCACCCTCCCGCGCTTCTGACTGTACCCAGTGCTTGTATAAATAAATAAATAAATCTTAAAAAAAAAAAAGTGTACACAGTATCATTTAAAAAAAAAAAAAAAAAAACCTCTCTCTTTATCCATTCCTGTATTCACTGCATTCCCTTCTCCTAAAATAAATACTGTATCTCTTCATTTCAGCATCTCATCACAACCTTCTTTCAAATGAAATTCATGATTTTCAAATACTCTCTCCTCCACAAAGCCTTCCCATTTCTCCCAAGGAGCAATAATCTCTCCTCTGAATTCCCACACCATAGCTCTAATTATTTCATAAAACATCATTTTGTACACTGTATTATATTTAGTTGCATATCTTAATGTTTTCTCTCCCTTACTTAACTGAGTGTGCTGTGGCAAGATCACACCTGAGTGGGAACAGTGAACCATAAAGCCCAAAACAAGTAGAAATACCAAGGGTTAAGAAAGAAAGTCTTACCCAATGAGAGGAAGGAGAACTTCAATTTCCAACCTGTATTTTTATTCCTGTTTATTAACTAACAAATTATTTTTTCAGGAGTAAATATGGGCCCAGTAAGTCAAAAGCCTCAGACTATCTCCTTAAATTGTCACCAAAGTCTTCAGTGAGGCATGTGATACAAACCCCATTATACAGCTGAGGAAATTAAATCTCAAATGATCAAGTAAACTTTTTCAAGGTCATTAACAGCAAGAAAGTTAAAAAGCTGAGAGTCCAAGTTATATGATACTTGGATTATTGCCTCTTTCACTACAGGACCATAGCTTTGGATAATCAGTAGCAAAACTAAAATACAAAGTTTAGAGTAGAGGTAGAAAGATTAGAGAACAAAGACATGGCAATAACTTTTATCATCTTCTCTAGTTCTGAAAGTCCATGTTTAATGCATCTATGACAGATCTTTGTTACTCCTTTGAAGAGCAACCTGGAAAATGTGCTCCTAAGTTCACATCTCGCAATTCAAAATTTTTACCTCATGTAACCAATCTTTTCCACTGGTCTTCCAAACAAGCTTTCAGTAGCCACTATCTGTTTACTGCTATACCACGTTACAGCAAGTTTATTAATACCCAAAGCTTTGTGCTCAGGTTGCTATCACTTTCCTACCCACACTTGTCCTAATTTTTTGTTTTCTCCAGGCAAACTGTCTTAATGACTCCAGCCCACAAATTCTAGCCTCCTATTACCTACAAAATCACATTTCACATTTTATTGTATGTGCTCTCATTTCTCTATGGAAGTCTTATAAATATAAGCTAGTGGTTAAGTCCAAAGATTCCCCTTCTCTACCTCTGCAAGAGTAGTTAACTTCTCCATGCCTCAGTTTCCTCATATTTAAGCTGGAAATCATAATATAGTCCCTATCTAACAGAAATGATAAAATGAGTTATTAGAAAGAAGTGTTTTGGACAGTGCCTGATATAATGTTCCAATGTTATAAGCTATCACTGTCATTTCTCCCAATATCACAGCTTTATCTCCTCAGAACTATTAAGTACCCCACAATGCTGAGTACTCTTTTGGTAATTAATGTTTTAATGATAGGCTTCTAAATCTTCCCCCAAAAGTTCAATTAATGAGGTTTTCTCTAACATTTCTTTCATAATGCAAAACAGCATATTCTAAAATTTCATTTCTATAATACAGAAAATATAGCTATGTTAAACAGAGGAGATTACAGAGAGGTATCTGTTCCATTAAATCTGGAATCTGTACTGATCCAACTGTTCCATTTAATCAAACGCCATGCAAACTATTAAGAGTTCCTTTCGACTTTAACAGGCAATTTCCCAGAGAAAGAGCAACTAGCTGCTAAAAGATCTTAATAATCCACAGGACCTGGAGAGTACTGCCTTTTTTCTTTTTCTTTTTAAGTCAAAAAGGCTTTTCCTCTCAACAGAAATCAATGAAAAGCCTCTTGAACACAGCAAGAAGATAAGGTTGATTTTAGCTACAATGTAAGTCCCTGCAGAATTTCAGAGTGCCAACAATAGTGTCACTTTTCTCATTCACTGGATTTATTCCTGTTTTTCAGGAATACAATATCTGTGCAGTGTGACTGAGTCACCAGTATCAAACTTTATATAACATAATTAACAAATTATAAAATCACTGTCACATCACAGTACTGTTATTAGTACTGAAAAGAAAGTCTAAATATGTAGGGAGAAATTAATTATATTATGGCCAACAAGACCAATTTTACACTTTCAGTAGTTTGAGATAGCTAAGTATTCATGTTAAAAAGGAAATGGAAAAAAATCTGTGCCCAGTCACACTGTTCAAAGATCCCCAATTTTCAACCATAGTTGAAAAGGATGGCAACAGTCATGGATACAATGAATTGAAATCAAACTACACAGATGCCAAGAAGCTAAGTAAAATGGAGTAAGTCCCTATCTAGTGAAATGAAACATTCACTTAAATTTTAATTAATGCTTTAAGGTAACTGTATATTCACATGTAGTTGTAGAAATTATACCAAAGATTTTGAGTCTTTTATCCAGTGTCCCCTGATGCTAACTGCTTGCAAAACTTAAGTACAACATCACAACCAGGATACTGAAAGACATAACATTTATATCATCACAAAGAGCCCTCATGTTCCCTTTGTACAGCCATACAAAGTCTCCTCTTCTCCAACCCCTTCTTAATTTCCTGACAACTACTAATCTGTCCTTCATGTCTATAACTTTGTCGTTTCAAGAACATTATATAAAAATGGGCCTCCCTGGTGGCCCAAGGGGTTATGTCTCAGCACTATCAAGCTAGATCGCCTATCCGGAAGCTAACCCACATGGTGCAGCAGACCTCTCCTGTCTCACCCGCTGCTTCCCTCAGCAGTGTATTGTAGTAGATCTGCCTGTTTGCTCCCCACTATGTCTCTGGGGAATCTTCTCACCCCCACCCCGTGCACCTATGGCCTACACCCCATAGGTGTAGGTGTATGCATAAATACAATAAATCTTTTTTAAAAAAAGAATGTTATATAAAAGGAATCAATCATACAATGCATAACTTTGGAATAAGCTTCTACACACACCCATAATGCTCTGAAGATTCATATAAGTTGTAATATATATCAACAGTTTGTTCCTTTTTTATTAACCAATAGAATGCCATTGTTATATAATTACATATGTATACATATACCATAAATTATATTTAAACTTTATATTTTTAAGATTTATTTATTTATGGATAGAAGAACTGGGGTATAAGCCAGAGGTGCAGGTGCTGAGAGGATTTACTAGAAAGAGTAGGGAACAGAACAGGCAGATCAACTGCAATACACCACTGAGGGGAGCAGCAGGTAAGACAGGAGAGGTCTGCTGTGCCATGTGGGTTGCTCCCTGGCCAGCTTGTGCTGTGCTGTAGTGGGGGACAGTTTGATAGCGCTGTCTTTAACGCCTGAGCCACCAGGGATTATATGTTTTATGTTATATAAAGTTTATCACAATTTGTTTTACCTTTCACCTGCTGAAAGATATTTGGGGCATGTCCAATTTGGGGCATACATAAACAAAGTTGCTATTAACTCTGGAACACAGATTTTTGTGTGAACACATGCCTTCATTTCTATGGAATAAATTCTAAGAATTCAATTACTAATTTACCTGGCAGTGGTATGTTTCATTTTTTAAGAAATTATCAGACTGTATTCTATAGTGGTTGTACCATTGTTCAGTAACACCAACACAGAAATGATCTAGCTTCTCTACATCCACTCTGAGCATCTGATGTTGTCATTATTTTTAATAATCAAGTTATCAACTTTTCCTTTTATAAACTATACCTTTTGGTTTCATGTCTAAGAACTCTACCTAGTCTCAGATCCTAAAAATTTTTTCACACACACAGACACACATCTCATTTTTTTATAAAAGTTTTACAATTTACATTCAAAATATGAATAATTTTGAGTTAATTTTTGTAAAATGTAGATCAAGACACTTTTTCTTTTTTTGCCTATACATAGCTATTATATACATAGCTACTAACAATGGTTGAAAAGGCATATGGGTTTTAAGCATATGAGATCTAAATATGTTTGGCTAGATTTACACCTTAATTATTTTTTGAGCAATTTATAGTGTTGTTTTCTTTTTTATTGGGGGGGGTAATGGGGGGAGAAGAGAAAGGCACTAGGGATGGAGGGAGGGAGACTGAATCACTGAAATTTTCTAGAAAATCAGGTTATCTGCATAGGAACAGTTTTATTTCTTTCTGGTTTGTATGTCTTTTTTTATTTTTCCTTGTCTTACTGCACTGGCTAAAACTTCAAAATTATATTGAATAAGAATGGTAATAGCAGATCCAATCTTAGGGGTAAAGAATTGTCTTTCATCATTAAATGTACTAGCTATAGGTTTTTGTCGATGTTCTTTATCAAGTTGAGGAAATTCTCCCATTACTGTTTTTCTGATAGCTTTTTTTTTTTTTTAAGATTTATTCATTTTTATACAAAAGCTGGGGCAGGTCAGAGGCACGGAAGGGTGAGAGGATTCACCAGAGACAGAGCAGGGAACAGAACAGGCAGATGACAGAAATACACTGCTGAGGGGAGCGGCGGGCACGACAGGAGAGGTCTGCTGCACCATGTGGGATTCTTGCCTGCTGGCCAGGATCGAAACCGCACTGCAGAGGCTGTGGACAGCTTCATCGTGCAGTGCTCAACCCGCTGCACCACCAGGGAGGCCCAATTTTCTGATAGCTTTTATCATGAGTTGGTATTAATTTTTAAACTTCAATTTGTGAGGTAAATTCATAAAGAAGTAATTCTTTGAAATGGTTTTCAATTCTACTCATTTTTATTAAGTACAAAGCTTGTGAATACAGAAAACTGCTCACTACATCATATCTGAATTAAAGTACATTCCTCTTTATTATACAACATATGCTTTACATCAACAGCTTCTAGGCATTTTCTTTTTTAAGGAAGCAATCCAAAACAATCATTTGAGCAACATGTCAAATAATGTGATACTTTTTGTTATACTGATTCATCAAAACTTAGCACACCATGTTTTTTAAAGTTCGTTTGTTTTAATTTCAACATAAATTGTGACATAGTATACTGTTTTATTTTATTTTTTTTTAAGATTTTATTTTTATTTATTTATACAAGCACTGAGTACAGTCAGAAGCGCGGGAGGGTGAGAGAATTCACCAGAGCCAGAGCGGGGAGCAGAGCAGGCAGAAGGACTGAAGTACACTGCTGAGGGGAGCAGCGGGCAGCAGAAGAGGTCTGAGCGACATGTGGGACCCTCCTCCAGTGGCCAGGGAGCAGCCGGTGATCGAACCGGCACTACAGAGGTTGTGGGCAGCGCTCAACCACTGTGCCACCGGAGAGGCCCCATAGTATACTGTTTTAAATACACAAAAACAACATAACTTAACCTTGTCAATGAAAATATAAGAGGCTTTCCTCTCCTAGCATATTTCTGTTGCTACCTTGAAAATCACAGCTCAGTTTAGTCAAGAAACAGTCATTTTGTGTCAAATACCTCAGAAAAATTCTATCTTCTAATCACTATTTAATGTTTGAAAAGTACAGTGGTACCCTCAAAGATCCACTGACAAAACACTAGTCAAATTCTGAACCTAAACATGCATCTGTTCTTAACTTTGAAATTTAAAATTGAGAATTTTAAAGGCAAGGAAACCTAAATCTAATTTAAATATGAAATGTAAAAAGCATCAAAATTTTAAAGCCCAATTATTGCAAATCACCATGGGAAGTATCAAAAGGAAAATAAAGGAAAGAAGAATATATCCAAACTATTAATAATTTTTACCACCTCAGACAAGAGGTAAAAAAGGAAAATTCAGTCAGCTGATTATGCTTTTAGCTTACTGCTATCCTTGTCAAAAGACATTATTAGCCCATCATCGAAATTACTAAAAACAGCAAGATTTGTGAATTGTCTTATAATAAACAACTTACAAGAATAAGTTTTATCCCACCTAAACTGGTATTCAAGGAACCAGTCTCCTTTTGCATTTCTCCTTTACGAATTGCATTTCCCCTCTTTAAGGCAAATCAGCTAAAGTTTATGTAACATCGTAAGATTTATATTTTTATTATCTATTAGCTTTTCCCCCCTAAATTAAAAATTCAGGTTGCATTTATATGAGGAAGCTTTAACTCTTTCAGATAGTTCAAGTATGTCTATGTGGCTGAAGAATCTGATGGCTTTATCTGAACTAGATTTTTTGTTTTAGGATTAGTGGATTAATATAAGAGCATTAATTTTAGTACTATGGGCTTCAAGCAACCATCCATAGCAATCATTTATTTTGATGGGAACATGTATCTCAGGAATTTTTCAAAGATATATTAGTAATCTGAAAAGAAACCACACAACGTCTGAAATTAGAGAGAGAATATCAAGTCAATGTCCCCATGAAGACAAAATAAGTTCTTTGCTAGTGTAAACAACATATTCATTTTACTTTAACCTAAATTTCTATCCAGGTGATGCATAAAATTGCACTAATCGAGTGGATGAAAATACAGCCTGCAAAATAGAACTGTGTACACAACAGAAAGGCTAGTCTGGCTAACCAGTTCAGTTCAGGCATCAGCCATCTGACAGCAGGAGAAACACACCACTTGGTTTCTTCAGTTATCTGTACATGTCAGTAGGCCTTTGGCTTACTGCCATAAGGAACTCTTATCTCTGCTCTCTGCTTTATCTTTTTCTCCATTCTTCAGTCATTTAACACAACCACTACTCTTTTCATCAAAAAGATGTTCTTCTGGGACAAAAATGGGCACTCCAAATGCTTCAAAAGCAGTAACACACCAGCTGCTAGCTAAAATCATGAAAATTAGAAGGCAACACTTTATGATTTTTTAATCAGAGGAGCATAACACTTCAAATTGGCACT
Organism: Talpa occidentalis; assembly: GCF_014898055.3. Taxonomy (NCBI): domain Eukaryota; kingdom Metazoa; phylum Chordata; class Mammalia; order Eulipotyphla; family Talpidae; genus Talpa; species Talpa occidentalis. The sequence continues at coordinate 81,959,872 of NW_023601433.1, read as the reverse complement.
GACCACCCAGCAATCCATCCTCTTTTACAGAAAGGCAAATAAATATGTGTGTGTGTGTGTGTACATATATACATGAACATGTTCACATAAAAGCGTCTCTTCAATAAGAAATATTTACAAAAGAGAACAGTTACTTAGAAAATGTCTATGGAGTCAAAAGCTCATTAACAATATGAAATATAGGGCCTCCCCGGTGGTGCAGGCGGTTGAGTGCAGCACTGTGAGGCTGTCCACAGCCTCTGCAGTGCCGGTTCCATCCCCGCCGGCCGCAGAGCAACCCACATGGTGCAGCAGACCTCTCCTGTCTCACCTGCTGCTCCCCTCAGCAGTGTATTTCAGTCAGTCTGCCTGTTCTGTTCCTTGCTCTGTCTCTGGCGAATCCGCTCACCCTCCCACACATCTGGCCTGTACCCCGGTTCTTGTATCAATAAATAAATCTTTTAAAAGGGGGGGGGGGTTATTAAAAAAAAAATTATCACCAGTAGAGTTTATTTAAGTAAGGTACAGCAGATGAGCAAGCAATGACTGTTATTTGTTACTTTCCTTCCACTCTCCAAGAAACCAGTAACTTTTTACTGAATGTAAAAAAGAAAAAAAATTACTAAAGAATAAAATGTAAAAACATTTTTTTTTAACATTTCTCTTTTCTCCTACTTAGGCTGAACAGTACCATCAATCTTGTATCACAACCTGGCCTCAATCTGCCCTTTCCTCCACTGCTAACATAAAATTCTTGAAACAAAAAACACATGCCTTTAAGTTGTCTTCTTTGAATATTTTCTCTTTCCTTACTCTCCCACCACTAAAATCCTCCTTTAAAGGCAGCTGTTTCATTGACCTTTACAAAATTCTCATCAATAACCAAATAGAAAAAATTGGTTTTCTATGGTCCCATATGGAACTTTAGAGCTGCCTCTTCACATTGAAACTGGTCTGTTAACTTCACTCCGAGGGTTCATAGTATTTCAGCTAGAAAACATCTTGTATATTAGTAACTGTTGCATAACTGAGAGGTTTAAAGTCACCTCTCCTTAGTGTCTCTGACCCTGCCAACACCTTCTCCTCTAGGCTAAGAATTCCTTCAAAGTGGGGTCTCCAGAAACACTTCTTACAGTCAGAGCTCTTACCACCTGCCCTACACATAATATGCACACAAAAACTGATGAATAGTAAAAACTGAATGCATGAATACACTTTAAGAAAACTGGTACAATGAATTATAGCTATAGTTCTCAATAAAGACAGAGATGCAAAGGAACAAAGACTTTGAGAGTTAAGTACAGTTACACAAAGTTGATGTTTTCCCCCTCTTTAATTAAACACCAATTCCTATCCAGTCTACCCTACCAGGGCCTAAAATGTATACGTGTACAGCATGACACACTGATTAGGGGCTATAACGTATAGGTTATGGTCTGATCCACTCGGAATAATGGTTATCATCTTATCTGCTGTTCTTTCTCTCTGCTAAGAGCATCTGATACTGGCCACCTCCATGATTCCCTTCACTCTCCAGCCCCGTATGTCTTTCTTATCTTCCTTCTGTCCTATATCAGCTATTACATGAGAGGTTGGAACCATTTTATACAAGAGCCAGCCAGAAAAACATTATTTTTTAAAGATTAATTTATTTATACTAGAACAAGGTACAGGCCAGATGCACAGGAAGGTGAAAGGATTCACCAGAAACAGAGCGGGGAACAGAATGGGCAGGGTGAGGAAATACACTGCTAAGGGGAGCAGCGGGCAAGACAGGAGAGGTCTGCTTCGCCATGTGGAATTCTCGCCAGCCGGCCGGCCAGGATCAAACCAGGTCTGCAGAGTCTGCAGACAGCTTCACAGCGCAGTGCTCAACCGCCTACACCACCAGGGAGGCCCAGAAAAACATCTTATTCTACACAATAAATTTTTGATTTTAACAGACTCTGTAAGCATAGCCTCAGCCTTTTCTGTTTAAGAAAATCAAGAAGAGAGTTTACACAAAAGTGATACAGGCTTCACATACACTTTATTTTTATGCCAAATAGCTTCCTCTAGCAATATCCTCACTATCAGGAAACACTAAGTCCCTATTTAGGAGTACTAAATTATGTCTCCCATGAGGTCTATGGAAGTTTATCACCTGACTTTTAAACATTATCTATTTGGAAATACTTTTTAATGAAACACCTAAATTTCTACTTTTATCAATACTAAGAGTGAAAGTATTAGCAACTGATTACCCTAAAACACTTCCAGGAAAACAGTTCCCATTTGGTTTAACAATTATCACATTTTAAGACTGAAGCTCCATGCCTTTTATTTATTTTTTTTTTAATTTATTTTATTATACAAGAACCGAGGTACAGGCCAGATTTGCAGGAGGGTGAGAGGATTCACCAGAGACAGAGCGGGGAACAGAACATGTAGACTGACTGAAATACACTGCTGAGGGGAGCAGCAGCCAAGACAGGAGAGGTCTGCCACGCCATGTGGGACCCTCGCCAGCCGGCCGGGATCAAACTGGCACTGCAGAGGCTGCGGACAGCTTCACAGCGTGGCGCTCAACCGCCTGTGCCACCAAGGGAGGCCGACTCCATACCTTTTAAACACAATTCTTTTTTTTAATTTAGACCTGTACCAGGAAAAATACAGCATTTTGAACCAGGATCAAATCCTACTTTCTTCTACCACCATTCCTAAATAAAGAAATGCATGGCCTTAGCATTATACCTCCAACATTTAAGAAATCAATCAATTAAAATTAATACCTCCATACAGTAAAGGGCATAGAAATTACTATCAAGTCAAAGATTATGTGAGCATTTTCTATCCTGGATTATGTTTTCTAGTAATATAATTTAAATATAATTTAAAACCAATAATAATTTAGACTACTTTGTCATGATTGAAATGAGGAAAAAATATTTTAATTAGCTGACTAAAAAAAAAAAATTACCTGTAAGTAAATTTATTTACCAATTTAAGATTTGTTTGATGAAATGACATTAATACCCTTCCTTTCTCAAGTGTCTCACTTTCTTGTTAGGGCAAGAAAAAAATAATACTATCCACATAGGAGTCATTTAACATTTCCAAAGCATTTTTGGAATTTTTACAATGCTAACAATTTAACATAACTTTAGTTGCCTTTCTCACCATACAGCATAAATGGTGCTAAATCAAGATATTATATTCACAATACATTATCACACCTATTATTAAAACACCCTTTGTAGTTCAAAATAATTTAAGGTATCAAGAGAAACAGGTTAAAAAAATTATCTTCTCAGGTCTAAATTATAAAGCTCTTGGGAATTTCACAACTATAAATTGTTCAGTTTGTTGAATTACTTTATTACATTGCCAAAAATACGTGTGGAGACTCTATTCGATAAGCACACAGTTCACTAGGGGGTAAAGAAAGACCATGAGCTAACATTTCCAGTGCACAGAACCTATGAAAGTACAATTGATATACATGAAGCACACTTCAAAGACAGTATCCTCAAAGAACACCAATTTCCTATCAATAAATATGAAATATTTCAATGATTAAAATAATTGATGAAATCAAAGAACACTAGTCAGTAAGTTAAAATTTTTACATAAAGGGGTGGAAGAAAGTTTCATAAAAGTCCCTGCACAGTGAAGACAATGACAGCTGTTGCTATACTTAAAGAGGGGAGAGGAAAAATAAACAAACAAATAAATAAAGGTGGGGGAATGCAAATGGGCTCATCCTATGAGTTCAAAATATAAAGACTCTTAAAGACAGGAGATTATAAATATGAACCATTAGCCTCAAGATTAATGAGCAAATATCCATGTGCTAGCCTTGAAGTCACTAGTAAGATTCCAGGTTGTAAAATCACCTGAAAACAAAGACTACTCAAATCAACCAAAGTTAATACACAGCCCCAGGTCTGATGGATGAAACCGGCAGCTGGTCATATGAAAGCATCTACTCTACCTAAGTCTCCATTTTCTCTAAAGTACCATATCCCAGATTGAAAATATCATTTTGAAATATTATAAACAAAATGTATAGACGAAATAATCTCTACAAGATGCAATCAGGTAAGCATATTTTTATTTATATACCATATCATCTAGCACGTAAAATTTTGGTGATCAAATATATCCAAACAAATAAGGGCTGTGGTAATAAATCTAGAAACCCTGGTGAATATGTTTCTCCTTCACTGAAAAAAACTTCCAAAGATATGGGAAAAAGGAATAGAAATAGACAAGATGGGGAAAACAAAAAATTACACATGTATAGATCAACACCATAAAACATATTACTTTAAAAACTGATTCAAATGGTCTACAAATCTAAAATCTATATAATGAACTAACTCAGTTCATTGGTCACCAGCGTTTTCAATGTTCTCTGTAACACACATGAAGCAGAGGATCCCAATCAAGAGGCAACTGATGTCAAGGGGTCTGCCCGGGAACACAACCCCCATCAACTGTTTATATACAAGTTCATAAACAGGTGCTTTTTGCTGGAGACCACTCAAAGCTTTCTAAAAATCTTCAACAGACAAATGACTTAAAGTTAAAAGCCACTCTTCTAAAACTGTTAAATATCCAACAATTCTAATGTTAATCTTCCTTAAAAGAACAGTACAGTAAGAAAAGTTATAAGAAGAATTAGATTAACAGTAAAATTAAAACAAGCTAGCATCAAAACTCTGGAAATCTTTTTACAGAATGAAAGAAATATATTCTATATTCTCTTTGAAAGCTGAAAATTTGAAAATTTAAAGTTTTAGGAAACTAGACTAGCTTTATACTTCACAAAACAGATGTTGTTGCCTATGCCATTTAATCAATTCTACTCACATTCCTAGAAGACAATATAGCCATCTGATGAGTTCAGCGTCAATGGAATGAGCCAAATCTACACAACAGCATTTTACAAAAATAATCAGTGGTTTAAAGCAGGGCATGTGCAAAATTCCTGAAATAACACACACATATTCATTGCCAAACTCAGATCAATTCAAAATCTGCAGAGGCAAGAAGCATTATTATGGCTCTGAAATCCATATTCAGTAAGGCTGTGTTCAGAAAATTTCATTTCAATTTCAAGAAAATAATGACTAGAAAAGCTCAATAATGATTTTGGCACATATCAGTGCCCTTCATTCAAAGCAGAATCACTTTACACAGCTTAAGATTTTTTAAAAGATAAATACCAATTTATAGGACCTAAGCCTTGCATATAAGGATGAAATGTCATCTACTTGAGGAACATAGCACTGTATCTTCTCAAATACTATAGTTATCCAGACAACAGTCTGAGGCCAAAGTGCTCAATGGAAAAGGCAGAACAGCCTTATGGATCAGGCTGAGATTCTGGCTCTGGCACCAACAAACTGAGCAAGTCACTTCACGTGACTTGCAAGTGACTTGCAAGTCACTTCACGTGACTCTTTATGCCCTGGTTTACTCATTTCCAAACTGCCCCAGGACACAGCACACAAGTAAACCCTCAGCTCCCCTAATAACCACCAACCCCTAAGCACCCCCACAGCCTACTGGGTTCTTTAACCAATATCTGCCCACAGACTCACTCAAGTCCTTCTCAATAAGGCAATACTAATGCCTCAGGAAAATTAAAAATTCCCTCTCAGAAAAGGCTTAGGAGTAAATAAGTTTGAAGACTCTCAAAAATATAAGAATATCTTACAAAATGAGGAAGAAAAGTAACAAAATTTCACAAAAGCACAGCTGTTTTTGACCCAATGGTAGCCATACTTGAAAACCGGAGGAACGGACTTTGCTAAAACTTTTCTGATTTATTTCATGATTGCTTTTCACAGAAATGTATGCAGGATCTTTAGTCTGAGTTTTTACAAGGGGAAAAATTGGAGGGGACTTCCAAGTGCACTCCTCTCGGGCCTCAGGTCAAGTCTCTTCACACACCTTCCAGGAGAAACAGTAACAGCTTTTATCACTTTATGTATGATTTGTTTTACATTTTACATGTAAGATGTAAGGGTTCCAAGTACAAGTAAGGGTTCCAAGTATGTAAGGGTTACAAGCAGGTTTTGCTAATAACCATTTGCAAATGATGTACAAAATAAACGGTCCATTAAAGTTGTAACATGCTATAAAATTTATGACTATCATTTTAAAATGGAATTTAACAGTAAAATGAGTTTGTTTTACAGAAACTTCTGCAACAGATGCACTAATAGGCTATATGCAGGCTAATTACAGATACCTGGAATTACTTTTCTAGTAGCATGGATGGTGTGGTACTACCCATAAAAGTTAGTTACGTCTCAACACAGTTCAAAGAATGGGTAAAATAATGATGCATTTCTTGATTAAGTGTTAAAATTTATACTAAAATTGATCAATTTTTTCAATCAGAACTGAGAAAAATAAAAGTTAAAAATGTTAGGACCTTGAAAGCCTGACATTATAACTAAGGAAATCCCACTAATAAAAATTGTTATATCATAGGGATCATAGACAATGATGGTTGGATGGATAAAAGTTCATATAACCACTGCATCAAGAGAGCCAGCATTATGGTATGTAATGTTTAAAAACAAACTTTGAAAGAAATTTTAGAACTTGAAAATTACAGATATTCAAGTTTTCAGCAGCAAAAGTTAAAGGAAGGAGGAAACAAAAGTCTTGGTATTTATTTCACAAACACAATTTTATTCCACCAAAATAATTTCAAAATGAGCTGATTCAATAAAATTCGTAATAAACACTCTAAACATCAAAATTCTTCTACATCAGGTAGAATTTTCCATTATACCACTGAAGTAGTAAGAAAACAATATGGCTTTTCAAATGCAGTACTAAAATTGATCTCCATATTCTCAAAGGCAAATAACACAAGAGATTCACTATGTTTTTAAAGGTATGCTAGAAATCCCAATAAATACTTAGCCTCTCCTTAATAAGAATACAAACAATCGTGTTTACTTTCTTGCTTCCATGGGCAATTAAATTCATGTTACTAAGTGTATTTATATGAAAAATGGGTTGGGAATAATGGGAGTGGGACAAGTTGTACACCAACATATGACGACTGCTGTATTTATTTATGAACTAGTGAAATTTCCAAATAAGAAAAGTAGATAATAACCCAAAAGACCCAAACACATGTTTCCATATAAACAAAATGCCAAAGAATTATATCACTACACTTATCCCCAGAATTAAATACTGGCCTTGCCCAACGATAACATCTAAAATGCTACCTTTGAGAAGTTCTAAAGGAAGATGTACCAGAAAACCGACAAGAAAGTCAGATACAGAAATACATGCTGTTTGATTCCCCTGCTTGTTTAAAGAATTTTATTTAACATGGTTAGAATTATAAAACCCCCACAACCCAATTATTACATAAGTGTTACTTGACAAATAAGATGCTTTTAATTTTCTCAAAGACAAACTGCAAATGAAAGGAAGAATACAGAGGTGATCCTTAGCACTGAGAGTTTTAAAGTGTTCAGAAATTTCAGCTGCCAAGAGGCAAGAAAGAGCCAGTGAGAGCAGTAAACTGAAATTCTGCAGTTTAGCTGAAAGTGAACCGCTGGCACAGTAGGCTAGTGAAAAGCAGCAGTCTATGAACACTGTCAGTGGGTCACTGGCAATTTTTTGTTTATTTTTCTTCACTTGTTGCCAGAAACACAGTAACATTTCTGAAACTATTGTTTTAAAGTTTATTTTTTATAAGAAATGGACATAAAAATAAAAAGCCAATTGCTAGGATTGGTGGTGAAAGTGAAGAAGTTTTAAGGCCATGACTAGTCAGACAAAAATTCAAAGAAAGTCACTGGGGATCATTCATACTCAGAAATAAAGAAAAGCCATCCGCAAAAATATGTTTGGTGAGTAGAGAAGCCACGGCAAAAATTAAGTTTTATTGAGGAAAATTATTATAATGATACTTAGGGAAAAAATGGACCTTTTGGAAAGATTTAAGACGCATCCCTTTCAAATATCAATGGTGTGCCATATCACAAAATATAGGGATGAGTTTCCAAAAGTCACCTCAAAGTTTCCGCGTACAAGCAAATTAAGACTTTATAGACCAAAATCTATAAATCTATCTACTTTGAGAGAGAACTTAACAGAACCTAACTTACCATAAAACCCCAGGGATTTAGACCAGCTGCTCAGAAGTCATGAGTTGCCAGATGTAAAGTGAGTTGCTTCATTCTGTGTTTGCTATCATCTGGGAGTAAGCTACAGCCTAGGAAGACCTGGTAAGAACTTCCCTGGCAAGGAAAGACTACATTCTCAGTAGCTCTGCTGCAGGTGGCTGCTACCCAGTCTTCGATAGTCCTCTTTTTCAGTGTAGACAGATGTTCTGATTCCTACAAATTATAAACTTCTATCCAACTTCTATCCAAACTGCTTCCCGTTTATGTACCTTGACCTGTTCTCTGGTATCCCTCATTAGTTGGACGGATGGTATTTGACTGCTGTCCAATTAACCCACTCTCTCCCTCTCACTTTCTCACTTCTCTGATACTTGCCTTTGTAAATAAACTCTTAATTCTCAAAAAAAAAAAAAAAACTAAAAACAATAAACAATCTTGAACCGACTCCCTCACCCTAGTATGTGTCCTGGTGTTTGATTCTGCCCTGGCTTTTAAATTAGAATCTTGCCTCATTCCCTTGCTCTTGCTCGCTATTTTGTATGACTTCTTTGATCTACTTCTGTTTTATTTCTAACCATTGCATTCTCTCTACCTGGCTCCTGATCTTCAACCTAAACTTTCCTTGTCTTATATACAAGACAAACTCCAGTTTGCTATCTGACTTTGATAAATTAACCCAGCCAGAATCTAACACAAATTGGGAGAAGACAGGACATGGTCCTTTAAAAATGTATAAAATGAATAACTGGGAATAATACTGTTGCACTGCCCCCCCCCCAAAAAAAAAGTGTTATTGGTGGTGTATTTGCCTTTTGGGGCATAGAGAAAATACTCATATTGCTGCCAAACTCTAATCAGAACTGAGAGAGCAGTGATACTAAGAGCAAAGATACCAGTATAGGGAGAGAGAAGTTAGATTTGACATTCACCTCTTCTTTCTAGAGTTCTGCCCTCATTGAAGCACTTCAAACCGCCAACAATTGTGCGTTCTGATAGTGCATGAGAAATGAGATGGCACTTCAAAAAGATGTAAACAAAATTTTTCCAATTCAGTTTTTTCCCTCTTTTGTCCTAGCTTCTTTTCAGTGACATTCAAATAGGATGAGGCCTCTTCTCATCACCACTTGCAACTAAAGACATGGATTATTACTAGATTCCTTCCTAAATTTTGGTAAGGTTATGTACTGTCAATTGCCATAAACTATATAAAGCAAATATAAGTGAGGACTGAATCAACAGTCTTCCCTTCCTGTTGCAATCACACATTACACATGAGATATGGCACTAGGGGAGAAAAGGAAGATAGTTTTAATCTAAAGAATAAGTCTCGTGAGTTTGGTTAGTGAGCAGATGCTCCCTAAAATGATCACCAATCATCAGTAGTATGTACACAGTCTCTAGCCTCCATTCAAGGGATCAAAATCTTCAATGAGGGCCTCCCCTGGTGGCGCACCAGTTGAGGGCTGGGTTGCGGGGCTGCCCGCAGCCTCTGCAGCGCCAGTTCGATCCCCAGCCACCGGCGAGGGTCCCCCCGCAAAAAAAAAAAAAAAAAAAATTCTTCAATGAAGTCATTTCAGGAGAGATTGTAAGTTGGATTGCATATCTGGATCTTCAACTACTTTCAAGGAAAGTGAACTGCTCTGAAATGCTGCCACCTTTACATTCCTAAAGGAAATCAAAAACTGGTGTAATAGTCTTACTTCTCTTAACCCTGTAAGAGCATTTAATGTTTTTTTTTTAATTTTTTTTAAAGATTTATTTATTTATACAAGCACTGGGTGCAGTCAGAAGCGTGGGAGGGTGAGAGAATTCACCAGAGCCAGAGCGGGGAGCAGAGCAGGCAGAGTGACGAAATACACTGCTGAGGGGAGGAGCAGGCGTGGCAGGAGAGGTCTGTCATGACATGTGGGACCCTTGTCGGTGACCGGGGATCAAACCGGCGCTGCAGAGGCTGTGGGCAGCTTCGCAACCCAGCGCTCAACCGCTGCGCCACCAGGGGAGGCCCGCATTTAATGTTTTTTTTAAATGAACTGCCCTATTTCATGGAATAAATACTGTATCTTCGAAAATTTCTTGTAACACCTCTCCAAAATAAAATAACCCTGAGTCAATCATATACTTGTAGGATATTTTTATAAGGGTATCACACAGCCCTAAAACCTAACCACGGGTCATTCAAGGAATATGCTATGTCCTGTAATAGCACCTCACATTCATTGCACAACACATTACAAAAAGCAACCAAGAATTCTAAAATCAAAAACTTGACACAATTAATCTAACACATTTATTTTAGCATACAGCAGAGCTGTCCCATAATAAGTCTAAACAAACCCGGCCTGAGTTAGAAAAAATGTAAATGGTAAGCTATCGGGAGAATGAATAAATAAGCCTAAATAAAACTAATGGAATTGGAGCTGCATTTATAAATAAAAGCTCGTCAGGAGATCAACATAAATCATATTTAAAAGTAGAGTGAAAAGCATACTCAGTTTTACCACCTGAAGCTGTCAACTAGACAAGCATAGGAAAACCATCAAGAAAATCAGTTTCCCTACCATAATAAATGAATTCACCACCCTCTCAAAAAGTAAGATGAGAAGTGAAGGAGAGAAGGGACAAAAGGAGGTTTTGGGGAAAACTTAACAGATGAAGAAGATGAAGACAGATGAAGAAAACTTTCTACCACTGTCCTGCTAAATGGTATTCTGTTTAAAACACCTTTAGTGCCTCTTCCTTAAGATGGAGCCTTTCTGTCATTTCTAAGCCACTGTTTTTTTTCTCCTCCCTAGACCAGCACCGTCTAACAGAACTTCCCATGGCAATGGAAATGTTTTGTATCTACATTGTCCAAGAGGGTAGCTACACAGAGCAAATTAAATGTGTCCACTGACTAAGTTAGACCTGAATTTTTCATTTCATTTCAAGTAGCTGAGTGGCTAGTATTAAGTGGCTACTATGTCGAACAGGGCAGTGCTAGAGTCAAAGTCACTGATACTTCAATGCTAAAGGTAGCAATAAGGTAGAAAGAAGGGTGACTGACTTAGAGGCATGACTCAGAGAAAAAGAACTTTTCTTGAAGTACATCTTTTTTAGTATTAGCCACAAAGACTTATAAATACTGAAAGGCATATCCTGATATCGCTTTATTTAAATTTCAATACCACTGAATTTGGGAATTAAAAAATAATTTTTAAGATACACAAGAAAGATTAAGTGACAAAATAGAAAAATGAATCTAGGAAATTCCCATAATTATTCATTACAGATCCCATACAGCCAATCTATACTTAATTTAAAAAATTCCCTTCTCAATTACACCTACTCCCTATTTCATATTTAATCTTTTATCATATTCAGCTTTAAATTTTTGTTTTGTGTTAAGGAAGTATATTTTTAATAGTATTGTGACATATTCTTAAGAAAATGATAATGCAACATGTGACGAGAAATATAGTGTAGTTCAGTAAATTACTAGAATAAGCTGAAATAATGAAAAAGTTTTGAAGTGTTTATTAAATTATATGTATAAAATTTTCTTTGAGGAAACCAAATCTACCAGATTCAGTTACATATTCCTATGTAACTGAATTTTAAAGTTTGCATATAACATCCTCTCAGAAACCCATGAGATTGTCACTAATTGTTTAATAATGATAATTAAGTTAATTTTTATAAATGATTGAACTTGCTACTATTATTATTTTCCTCTTTGAACAAACACAACTCAGGAATAGTTAAGTTCTCTCATGTAAAAATCATCAAAACTTCTGAGTATCAAAGAATTAAATTCCAAATTTTCTTTGGTCTTTTCATCAAGGTATACAATAGCAATACTTCTTATAAACTGCCCTTTAGACTACAGAGGTTGTTTCTTAAAGGCCACAAATTTACAGATAGTTACTCCATCCATATATACAGTACATATGAAGCAAGTTAAATCAAATCTACTCTCCCAATCTAATAATAGAATTCAACATTCAACAGTGTTCAACAGCTAGTCTCCTGCAGCTCTAATAACCAAAAAAGATTAAAAATTAAAAAACTAAGCTATGCTACTCTAAGCAATACACATGTACAGAAAACAAAGTCAAATGTTTATCAATGTAATTATGAAATTATACGTAACAACAATTCAATTAAGATTATATCAGGAATCGCAAATGATTACTAAAAATACAGTCTTTTCTTTTTTAAGGATTTATTTATTTATGCATACAAGAACTGGGGTGCAGGCGAGTCAGGAGAGATCTGCTGCGCCATGCAGGTAGCTCCCTGGCCAGGGCTGGAACTTGTGCTGCAGGGGCTGCAGATACCTTCACAGTGCTATGCTTAACCCTTGCACCACCAGGGAGGCCCCATAGTCTTTTTTCTAACGTATAACTAAATTAACCCAGAAAGCACTCAGAATTAGAATATACATTATCCTCTTCCTTCTGAAACTAAAAATCCCAGCACAATCTCAGAAAGTCAAGAATTATGCTCAAAGCAACTCCCTGACATGGTGCCATTATATCAAGTATATTGTCTTCTGGGATGTTGCTATGGCAATCAGAGATGGCTACCCAAAAAGAAAAAGGTAACTACTATTGTCAACTGAAATCTCAGTACTAAAATCTAAAAACAAACCCAGTGTTGCAAGAAAAGTCATTTTATAAGTAAAGCATAAAGCTTACTGGTCTCATAATTTGCATGGTCTGATGAACTTTTAGTTTTTCAGTTCCCACTCTACTTCAACAAACCAAGCAGGTTTCCTTCCCACCAATTCCCTTTCACTGGGATGGCAGGACCACTGGACTGAAAATGGCTGGGAGGAGGGGCTGCAAGGGAAATAAAGAGGGAGGGAGGGAGGGAAAGGATGACCACCAAAATATGTGAAAACACATCAGGAGCTTTTACCTTTGAATTGCTTCCAAATCAATGACAAAAGGAAAGTATGGAGAGGCAAATATTTTTGAATTAAAAATAGTAAAATTGTTTGCTAGTTTCTCCTGGCATGCAAAAATTATTTTTTTTTAATTTTGTAATTAATTATTCCAAACTCCTATATTGGATACTTCTAATTTACCTGCATATAATGACCACTAACAAATAAGAGAATCTTTTATTTTAAGGGCCATGTCTCCAGGAATTAATTTAGTTACTTGCTAAAAAAAAGTCAAAGGCTTTTTGAAATCTTTGTTCATAAGCCCAGAATTTAAAGGTCCCATCTAGTAAACACAGCACTCATCAATCTTATATAGATTCTCTTTAGCGCACCCCACTCATATGCCCACACACATACCCCTTGGGGGGGAACCCTGAGGGTCCTGTTGAGTCACACAGTAAACTGTGGGGTCCCCTAGTGATGTAAACAATCTACTGGCTACAAAGTTCTGAAACTTTTTTCTTTTTAAATTAACGGGTCAGGTTAAATAACAACTACAAAATACAGCATTCTCTTGCCAACGTGTTGTAGTTATGGTAACAACAACAACAACAACAAAACTAAAGTATTTCTTGGACCATCTGACTCATCTTGTTATGCAATAACTCAGTTCTGAGAGTCAGGAGCCATTTAATAAAACTGGAATTACTTACCAAGAAACCATCTTTCGTCTCTTAAATTGTCAAAAGATTCAAAAAGAAAAGAAAAAGTTTCACAACACCTAGTTCAATGGTGTGAGAGTGGATAAAATGTTTTCAAAATATTAACCAAAAGCCTAATCAACAAAAATCAAAATTTCAATACTATATTTATACTCATGCCAAATTTGGATGAAATACAAGTAACACTAAAATTTTTCCCATTTAAGCACCAGCAATAGCTAAAGAAAAGATGAGTTTCTTTCTCTTGCTCTTCAAACTGAAGAGTGACTAAAAGTAATGGGTTCAAAATCACTTCATTCAATACACTCAAAAGTCAGTAAGGACAGCCCAGTCCACATTATTACAAAACTCACTGCATTTTCCGTTAAGTGACACAAAGTTCAGAGTATCCTGGATTTTATAATTATCAAAATCTACATTAAAATTTGAAAGAGTGTCATTATATAGGCACAAATAGAAATGGAAATAAAAACAGGTTGATTCCTTTCAAATGTTCCAATAAAAGATTTTTTGGAGGCAGCAAGCAGCTAAAAATATTTCTCTTTGCTTCAATTATGCTCAATATTTTAGCATGTTAAACTATGACCCTGTGTTTATTCACCCACATAAGTTGAAGAAATGACAATCAATTCTTCCTTTAAAAGAATACTCCCTAGTATCTTTCTTTTAGAAGCAACAGAAGCATATTATAGGCAATCTTTCTCAGCACTTGAACAATCTGTCACCAGGCATGCCATGTAACCTTCAAAAGTTCTGCCCCCTGTCAAAGAGAAAAAGTCAGGGAAGTCACATACAATCTGATTCCCATCTACATTATCTTTCCAACCTCAACCAACTCTCCCCTATATTGTCCTCTCTACTACCACACAGCATGGAATCCCTGAACACATGGTGTTGCTCACATTTCTCAATTCTTGTCAACTTCTGTCCTCCTGTTAAAATACAAAAACCTAAAGTGCTGGGATCATATCATTTTTACTTTTAGACCCACAATGCCTAACACTGTATTTACAAAAGAGTAACTGTTATATGTATGCTTAATGGATAAAACATGGGTCTGGCCTTTTCTCCTAAAATTCAGTTTGATTGATTTTAGTATCAATGAATAAAAATTTCATACAAAGTTCAATATTTAAGAATCAAAAAACCCAGATGTGATTTAAAATGTTTTCGTGTTTCAACAAGTGATGGAACAGATTCCAAAGATGCTCCTTACTACCAACTTCCTTGCTTAAATATATTTAACATGCTACAGGTCCAGATTATCCTTCTAACTGCTCAAAACTCTAAAGAGGTTCCACTAATGGTCTAACTGAACAATGGTAATTTCTTAACCCAGTATTTAAGGTATTTAAGCTACCTTTCCAAACATATTTCTTCCTCTGTTACTTTTTTTTAAGATTTTATTTATTTATACAAGAGCTGGGGTACAGGCCAGATGTGCAGGAGGTTTAGAGGACTCACCAGAGACAGAGGGGGGAACAGAACAGGCAGATGACAAAATACACTACTAAGGGGAGGAGCAGGTGAGACAGGAGAGGTCTGCAGCGCCATGTGGGTGTCTCCCTGCCCGCCGAGAATCAAACCTACGCCGCAGATGCTGTGGACAGCTTCACAGCGCTGCGCTCAACCTGCTGTGCCACCGAGGAGGCCCTTCCTCTGTTTCTTTATCACACCTTTTCAACAGCCAAGTTAAAATTCTAGCTATGACCAATACTTCTCTACTATGCCTTTAATCTTATCAGTCACTTTTACTACGTAATTTTCTTCTTCCTGCCCTGAAATCCACATGTCCTAATTCAATTCTGTAAAGTATAATTTTAAATGTCACTTCCTCCAAAAGACTTGGCTTTATACAGGTAATGCAGGTCATTTCTACTCTTTGAAATTCCCAAAGCACATCAGCTATGCCTCTATTATGGCTCCTACGACATGATAAGTGACTTGCATTATTGTTACTGATAATCATCACTCCTACTAGCATCTAATCACCTCAAGAATCAATGCTTCAGAAATGAAAGGAAGAGAGGCTTCTGGAAGAAAGTTATGTAAAAGTCTCAAGCACTTTGGAAAAATGAAATCCATCGCAAAAGCTATTCAGGAACACCAAGTTTACTTTACACACATACTGAGGGGCCTTCCTGATGATGCAAGGGTGCTAAGTCACAACACTATGAAGTTATCCCACAGCCACTACAGCACAAGTTTGATAGCCAGCCATGGAGCTGACCCAAATAGCCCAGCAGACCCCTTCTATCTCACCTGCTGCTCCCCTCAGCAGTGTATTTCGGTCAGCCTGCCTGTTTTGTTCCCACTCTGTCTCTGGTGAATCCTCTTACCCCCACATCTCTGGCCTACACCCCAGTTCTTGCATGCATAAATATTTTTTAAAAAATAAAGGGGGCCTTCCCTGGTGGTGCAGGCGGTTGAGCGCCATGCTGTGAAGCTGTCTGCAGCCTCCGCAGCACCACTTCGGTCCCAGCCAGCCGACCAGGATCCCATATGGCGCTGCAGACCTCTCCTGTTGCACCCACTGCGCCCCTCAGCAGTGTATTTCATCGATCTGCCTGTTCTGTTCCCCGTTCTGTCTCTGGTGAATCCTCTCACCCTCCCGCACATTTGGCCTATACCCCGGTTCTTGTATAAATAAATAAATAAATCTTTAAAAACAATAAAATAAATAAGATTAAAAAATTTAAAAATGAAGGGCCTCCAGTCCTCAAACATTTAAATTTTATAACATTGTCATGGGCCTCTCCAGTGGCACAGCGGGTTGAGCGCAGCACTGTGAAGCTGTCCACAGCCTCTGCAGCACCTGTTCAATTCCCAGCCAGCCAAGGAGATTCCCACATGGCACGGCAGACCTCTCCTGACTTGCCCGCTGCTACCCTCAGCAGTGTCTTCAGTCCTTCTGCCTGTTCTGCTTCCCACTCTGTCTCTGGCGAATCCTCCCACCCTCCCACTCTTATGACCTGTTCCGCAGTTCTTGTATAAGTAAAAAATAAATCTTTTAAATAAATTAATTAAATAAACATGCTGATTGTTGATTTAAATACTGGTAGGGAGGGCCTCCCTGGTGGTGCAGCAGGTTGAGTGCTGCGCTGTGAAGCTGTCCACAGCCTCTGCAGCGCCTGTTCAATTCCCAGCCAGCCAGGGAGATTCCCACATGGCTCAGCAGACCTCTCCTAATTCGCCCGCTGCTCCCCTCAGCAGTGTGTTTCCATCCATCTGTCTGTTCTGTTCCCTGCTCTGTCGCTAGTGAATCCTCTCACCCTCCTGTGCCTCTGGCCTGTGCCCCAGTTCTTGTATCAAAATAAATAAATCTTTTTAAAAAATAAATAAATACCAGTAGGGAAATCATGAAAGGTCATCTTAATGGTCAATATAAGAAACATGCTGCTATGGTGGGCACTGAATGCACCCCCTTATGTTTCCATACTTGCTATTTTCATAATTTTCTACTTTCAAACATCCGATTCAAGTAAGGAATATAACTAGTGAAGAAAAAGGTGGTTTCAGTGATGGCAACTATAACAAAGACCAATGTGCTATTATTATTGTGTTTGATTTGATTAGTAAAGCAATCTGGTATGTGTTAAATATAAAATCATTTCATAATAATACATAACAGCAAAACTGATGTTAAAAAAATTTTTTGAGCAAAATACATTGTCTTCTACTCAAAGGCATTTTTGAAAAAAAACTGATAATTTGAGAATTTTTTTTTCCTTAGCTTCACAGAACATTAATTGAAGACCCTCACTCAATTATGTGGAAATGTCTGTTCTCACTCCATGAAGATTATCACTGCCCTGCAAAGACAGCACAATACCTAAGAGCACTGCTTGGACAACAACCCGCCTGGATGAAGAAAACCTCTGTGGGAAAAGAAGAGCCCAGTGACAGAAGTTGAATTTGTTTTTTATTTTAAAGATTTATTTATTTATGCATACAAGAGCTGGGGTACAGGCCAGAGGTGAGGGGGTTGAGGGAGGTGAGAGGATTCACTGGAGAGAGAGTGGGAAGCAGAACAGGCAGATCTACTGAAATCCACTGCTGAGGGGAGCAGCGGGCGAGACAGGAGAGGTCTGCTGAGCCATGTGGGTCAGCTCCCTGACAGGTGCTGTAGTGGCCACGGAGAGCTTCGTAGTTCTGAGACTTAATTCCTTGCACCACTAGGGAGGCCCCAGGAGTCGAGTTTTTATATGCAACTACTTTGTGGTATTAAGGGCACAATATGGAAAAATATTATTTAAGATATGGGAGAGGGCAAATGATTAAGCAAATTTTTTAACTTTATGTTTTGGACCTGAAAATTCAGCTATCTAAAACCACCACCTTATATTTCAAACAAATTGATAAAATCTTATCTTTCTTCCATATATACCAATTCAATAAAAAATACCTCATACCTAGCTCATTTTTCTATTGTCCCAAAGTATGGCATCTTACAAAAGATAAGACAAAAAGTTTAGTTGGATGAATATTTTAAACAGATGAAACAGATCTCAATGTCACCAATGGGAACAAGAACTTGGAGGCAGGGAAATCATGAACAGAGGCAAAGCCCTGCCCTTTCTGAGCCTGTATCTCACTGCACTATAATCTACCTGTACTTATCTAACTGTCCTACTAAAGAATAAACTCAGAGGTCAAGAACTGAGTTGTCCAGTTTATCAATGAATGCTAAACCCCTAGCATTTTATCTGGCCCATGTTCAAAGTACAATACTTGCAGACTGACTAAAAAAAAGAAGAGAGCAATATAAGGAAAACCACTAAACCATCACAAGCATCCTGAAAATTAAACCAAAAAAGGTACTGGAAATCAAATTTTCATTAAATTCCCAGGGAAAAAATGCACAATTAAATATATACTTCAAGCTCCTGGAAAGCAGAGACCATGTCATTCCCAGCACAAATCACAATGCCCGGCAATCAACAAATGCCTACTGAACTGAATTCTACACTTTTCTTCTCATCCAAGTGTAAGAGTCAATACAGAACTATCTAATTGGCCTGCTTCTAATTAAACCTTTGCAAGGTCATTATGGGAACTACCAAATTTAATTCTAACCCAGAGGCACTCAAGTGATCAAATTTACTTCAAATATTTTTTCTCAAAAAGCTGAAACACTACAAAATATGGGATTTTAATTTCTTCTTACTTTCCTTAATAGTGTCCCTAACCCAGCTCTGTAAGTAAAAAGAAACACTCTCTTTAAAATCTATTATTTAACACATTGGGCAATCATTGCCCCCTCCTCCCAAATATGACAAAGCCAAGATCAGCTTTTACTCTGTTCAAAACCACAGGCACTTGAAGACGCTCATTGCAATGCCAACAATTATGTCAACTAGCCAACATTTACAACAAAAACATGCTTTTTATATCCAACATGCCTTTATCCTAACTCTGGAATTCACAGTTCAGTACTCTCTGTACTTTCTGGCATTTTCCAGAAATTCAGTCTTCAGAAAACAGTTTCATACTTAACACACCAGCATTTTTTTCATGACATTAAGACCACACTTCTGAGAAAAGGATAATAAAGTTGTAAAAGGTTCTCAAATTTCAAATTTCTTCTCCAAATAACCCAAGACCAAATCTGTAATTTAACAGAGACTTGTCATTTTTATGCAAAGCACTTAAGACAAGTGGTAAACTATTTAAATGTTAGTTTTTCCAAAGAATTGACTGCATTGAGAATTCAATGTAATTTATACTTTCCTCACTATTTTCATAAATTCAGAAGATCATGAAGAATAACTTTAATAACTTTTTCAATTATAAAAGGAACACAAATAAACTGGAGCTATACAGATATATAAGTATATATATAATTTTTAAATGATCTAAATTTTAGAATTCATATCATGAGTCTTCTTACAAGTATGAAGTAAAAGTGTCAAGGACAGTTAAGATATAAAGACTAATTCCATATAGCATTTTAGTCAGTTTAGAACATTTTAGAAACAGGGTATCAATAATAAAGAGCTAGGAATTTAAAATATAATTTTCCTATATATAACTGGATCTACCTTTAATTTTACTGAACTTTATAAAACATATAATCAAGGAACATGAAATAAAAGAGGAAGATGCCTACTTACAAACATAAAGTAAATTTAAATTTTATTTATGTTACTGGTGTACATTTCTGCCACATTAAAATAAAATCTAACTAGCAAACTGTTAAAGGCAAATACCTATTTTCACCAGTGTTACAGGACTGTAACAAATTAGGGAGAAAATGTAAGATACATGAACATTATAAATATAAAAGTGGAGAAATAAGTTTATTTCATAAGAACATAAACTCAGCCCAACTCATTCATTCTATGATTCCTTAAGTGATCTTAAATATGAATATAAAGATTGATCCTTTTTTGTGTGTTCAGTTAAAATCCCAGATCTTAAACTAAACTTTCAGAAGCATTCACTGTTTGTATGCATAGTAATTCAAATTTTTGCACTTTAAATTCTACATAATTTCTAAGGCAAAATTAATTTAACATCAAAATTGAACAGCCATTCTTTTTCAAGACATGTTCAAGTTTTTAAAGTCTAAGGACTGATTTTTGGAAAATTCTTATTAAGTTCAGCTGTCAAAAGTACTCCATGTGAAATGACAAAAAGTATCCATAAAGCTACCTGTATGAGCCAAAACTATAATGAATAGGTTATCTTAGCTTTGTTAATGCTATTATAAATTAATGAATCTTTTTAAAAATACATACCAGGCAATCATGCAATCATTTTAAATCTCCATGAAATAATTTTAATTACTTACTGGAAATATTTATTTTTCCAAAATTGTTTTTTTCTACTCAAAACATTTCCAAGAAGAAACTATAAAGTCATTAAAGATACAGGCAACTTCCAGATCTCCCACTTCTTTATCAGCAGGCCATCTTAAATAGACTGGATTTTCAAAGAGGATATAAACAATCACAGGTTTTTTGCTTTGAAAAATCTAGACTGGCAGAGTTGAATTTTATTTTATTCTCACACACCTGAGAATTTAACTAACTAAATTAGGTACCAGGGAAATTTCTGGGCACAAAACTCAACCTTGGAAAAATTAAAAACCTGAAAAAAGTTGTGTGGTTCTGTTATTTAAATAAAGCATCTCAACTAAAAACCACTGAAATAAGAAGTCAGTGATTAGTTTACAGTCAGTCCCTCTAGTGTTCAACTAGTTAAATTAACAGTCTCAATATGGTAAAGGCTGCTACTTACTTATTTCATAACTACTATGTTCCACACATTAAACACAAATGAATTTAACTAACACAAAAAAGGTACAAAAATGAATAAATCCTCTACTTTCTTTTTTTAACCTTTTTTTTACATTAAAGATTTATTTTTATTTATTTATGCATACAAGAACTGGGGTGTAGGCTAGAGGTGCTGGGTGGGTGGTGAGATGACTCATCAGAGACAAAGTGGGGAGCAGAACAGAAATACACTGCGGAAGGGAGCAGTAGGCAAGACACAAGAGGTCTGCACCACCAGGAAGGCCCCTAAACCCACTATTTTCTGCTGCAAGATTGATCATCAAGCACCTGGCATAATGCCGAGTACATAACAAGTAAACTATAAACACATAAATATTGTCTGTTTCCTAGTTTTAGGATATAACTATTTCAAACCATCACTTATTTCTATTTCTACTATAAAAGTAGGTGCAATAAGCATAAATAAAAACTAGTTTGCCAATAAAAAACCAAATGTGGAAAGGGAAATAAGTATATTTAGGCATACAGCATTTGTTTGGACTAACAATCCTTGTTATTCAAATTTCGTGTCAATTCTGTATATGTGAGGGCCAAAAGAAATACTCCAGTGAACTGATAATTAATATATGCCATTAACTTACAATAATTTTTAAGGGTTAGATCATAATCCCTATTTAAAACAATTATTAGACATAATTTTAATATTTTATTCTCAAATCCCTTCAAGAACAAGGACAAAAGTAGTATCAACAATCCATCCACAGCCAAAGCCAGAAAATGGTCAGTTACACTAGATCATTTTTAAAAAATCAAGTATCTGCATAAAATTTAATTAAAGTGGTATTGACCATGCCAGGTGGAAAAGAATTCAAATTTTATTATTGGGTAAAAATTATGACCAAAACTATCAATTTTTAAATAAATTCATGAAGATTAAATATTTCCACAATTGAGTTCATTATAAAGTAGGTCTATAAAATATTTACACAGTATTTCAATCTCTCAACTTTGTATATTCACTTCATGTTATATCATAAAGCTGCAATTACCATTTATTTATTACCATATTATTTATTACCAAGAATAAAACAGCACACTTAAATTATTTGTCTATGATGATGTATGTCACTGGAAGAGGCATGGTGTGAACACTCAATATTAGTTTTAGTTTACTCACTATACCAATCTTATGGTCCTACCTCTACCAAAGGTAAAGATAACAGAAGAATGGCAGATTTCTTCCTGGCCTCTGTTCCATTTTGGACATGTGCAACTGAACAGAAAGAGTAATCCACAATCTATGCCCTATACTTCTGTTGAAGTACAGCTAAGCCAAGGTCACAATGCAAAAAGAAAATGATAGGTAGTTCCTGGCCAAGAAGGTGTGATTCACTAATGATAGAAGGACTCTTCAGGCATCCACTAGGAGATACAGATGTATTCCATGTGCTGCCGATGATAAACATCAAATTAACACCAGCTACTCAAGCTACTGTGAGTATATGTACAAGTGTGCATCGTTGGAGAGGACAGAACAACTTTGTCAACAGTCTTTGAAAATGCCATTTTAAAATTACAGAACGTACCAAGTATTAACTTCTGTATTTGGAAAATAGATGAAACTTTGTGAATGAGGATAGCCTCTGGGCTATTTTCATTGTGAAAACTGAACAAAAGATGTATCTAACAGTAAAAAATGTCTATTTAGAATTTCAATCATATATATCTCATTTTATTATATAATCTAAAGTCAAAATATGTAAAGAGGTTAGTATTTAATTCAGACTTGGTGTGAGAGAGAAAGTAAGCTTTAGCTCAATTTGATTCTATAGTGAAATAAATCAGTTCCCAGACAGAGTCTCAATCAAGTCTTAGCCAATAATATTTGCTACACAGCAAATATTAACACTATTGTTAGGTTGGCAGTTTATAACATATGTAGGACACTCAAGGTCATTCAATTTCATGATGCATTTATACGTTAACAAGGCTTCTGACACATGCATATCATTAACCATGTCTACTGTAAACAATACTCTTCCAATAGCCCATTCTACAGAACAATAAGAACACAAGTCTTCTGCTAACTGCCCACACAACTTGCTATCTAAAACACCATAAAAATATATTTTAATTACTCAATTAATTTTAGCAGAACTTTTAAAATGAAACTACAGACTATTAAAAAAAGCAACTGTAAAATGGGGGGATATATCACTGTCTTTTCAAAATGCTGTTAAAAAGAATACATAAAAATTAACTTTCAAATGTGGTCATATACCTTCCTTAAAAGAATCTTCTAAAACAGCATGTTTTCCATGTGATCTAGAATACCGTGAAAGGACTTCATAGGATGTAATGGTGCTAGACTGTTTATTTTTACATAAATTTCTACTATACTCATTTACTAACTAATGTCGTCAATATGTACCAGGAATTATGCGGTCCTAGAATTGTAACGAAGAGCGAAAGCAAGATAGAGGTCCTGCCCCATCTAGTCCTATCCAAAAATTCTCAAAGGGGCCTCCCTGATGGAACAAAGGGTTAAGTGTCAGCACTATGAAGCAATCTGCAGCTACTGCAGTAGGAGTTCAATCCCAGGCCAGGGAAGGGACCCAAATGGCACAGCAGACCTCTCCTATCTCACCCGCACTGCTCCCCTCAGCAGTGTTTCAATCAATATGCCTGTTCTGCTCCCCACCCTGCCACTGGTGAATCCTCTCACCGCCCCCGCCCCGCACCTCTGTCCTGTACCCCAGCTCCTGTATGCATAAATAAATTAACCTTTAAAAAAAACTCTCAAAACCCCATCTATTATGTCCAAATTCGTCTGTCTGGTGTGTTAAAGTCGAATCACCATCAAGCATAAGCATGCGTTTTCAACTAACTTCTCATTTTTAGCTCTTCCTGAGATATTCCAAATTTTCCTATTCTATATTCTTGTAAGTGTAATTCCATATACTTGAAATGTGCCTGCCCTGACATAGCCAATTATCCAAATTCTACCCATTTTTAAGATTCATTCAAGAATTAACTCTTCCTCAATGTTCTGCTTCCTTCCATATAAGTCCACTAATAAATATCTTGTGCCACTCTTATGACAACTGTAACAAATCTATGTACATATTCTATCCCCCCCCCCCTTAGATTGTCAGCTCTGAAAGGGGAAAAAAAAAGTGTTTCTGATTAATTTACAAATTCTGTCCAGCACTTAATACAATGCAGGTTCTTAACTACTGAATAAATACAGGTGGTAATCTAAATAGGAAAGATCATTAAACAGTGATAACATCCTATATTTATTAAATTCAAAGAATTTTTTAAAACATTTGTTGATATATTATTTTATCTGCTAGACAATGCTATAATTTTTTTTAAGACTTATTTATTTATACAAGCACTGGGGTGCAGGCTGGAGGCGCCAGAGGGTGAGAGAATTCACCAGAGACAGAGCAGGGAGCAGAATAGGCAGAAAGACCGAAGTACACTGCTGAGGGGAGCAGCGGGCGAGACAGGAGAGGTCTGCCTCGCCATGTGGGAATCTCCCTGGCTGGTCAGGAATCCAACAGGTGCTGCAGAGGCTGCAGATAGCTTCATAGCACTGCACTCAACCCGCTGCACCACCGGGGAGGCCCGTGACAATGCTATAAAATTTAAATGTGTGAGGAACTCAGCAAATCGGTACTAAACCCAGGCCATCCCATGAAAATGGTTTGCACTCCTGAGTTTCTTTTATAAGCTCACTGCCCCAACTACACTGGGAATCAAAGCTATCTGTACCTATCTGAACTAATGACAAATAATGATACATTTAAGTCATTTAACCTTGTTTTATAAAATGGTGTGTGCTTATTCAGGATGGGTTGGAGCCAGAACACATTTAAATCTGTTTGAGGACACTGGCTAACTGAGTTCTGGTTAAAAAGCCTCTACTACAGCAATGAGGATCATTGCCCTGCCCACATTGGTGACACAAATCAAGAACCCCTCTCTCTTATAATCTTCATGAAACTGATAAATAACAGGATGAATTTTCCCTTAGTATTGTCAACATATGTTACTCTCCTCCCTAAACAATCAGAGTTTTAGGTAATTTGTTCAAGGATGCCAAGACAAATGTCCTTTCCCATCATTAATATCAATCTACTACGCTATTTTTAAGATAAGTTAAAAACATGTTGCCTGAAATTGAACTGAAAGTATGAAAATTTTTCATACTTTTCAAAATTTTTCATACTTTTTAGACTAAACGTATTTCAGTGTGAATAGCATGGCCTTTTGAAAGGGCAATCATCAAAACTGCCTAGGTATAAAGAAGCCCAAGGCTACCTGTGAAAAATAAAATTAGTTTAATGAAGAAACCTCATTTTGATGAAGTTCACCTTCCCTACTCAGGCAGACAAACTACAAATATTTACTTATTTCCTGATATTATAGAAAGGAGTCTTCATAAGACTAGCAAAAAGTCTTACTTCCCCCAAGGCTAGCAAAACCATAAATAAAAGTAATTTTAAAAATGAAATCTTTTTTGCAAACATGATATTAAACAGGAGGAAGAGTTTCTGATGACAGATCTGTGAATGCACTTGCCTGCACTTTACTACTACATACACAAAATCTTTATCAACATAAAGATACTTCATCTTTCTCCAATTTTCATCTTATTCTTACATTTTTTAAATCAAGCGAGTTCTGCTGTATGATTAACTACAAACTACAGAGTATTATTCTACAACACCCTAGCAACCAGCTCATATTCAGTTACACTATCACAGCACCAAAAAAAAAAAAAAAGAACTAATTGTATGATCATGTGGATATCGTAGAAGCCCTTTAGTTCAATCCTAGATGGGCCTCAAGAGGATAATGCTTATTCTGTTGAGCTCACTGCCAAATCACAATATGAAAGAGGCAGGATCAAAACAAGACCCAATTATACAAAGAGTGTATTTTATCAATGTCGATTTATAAAAATAGGTATGTGGCCCAGTACTTGTGGAAAATTGTTCAAAAATATTTACATAGATGGAGCATTAAAGAAAATTATCAAACACTTACTAGCCATAATGATATTCAATGAGAATCTCTTCAGGTAGCATCAGGACAGCAGCTCAAACATAAAATACTTAAAGCAACAGTATTGAATTTCATAATTCTCTAGTGGATAAAACATATTTCTAAACTGTTGGATTCTTTGGGGAAGAAGAAAAAGAAGTATATTTATGTGTTATTCCTGCTTTTAAAATATTTTTTAAAGGAAACAAAAAAAATCTCAGCTCCTCATAATGCTGCCCATGGCTGAGTGTATCAAGTTCTAGTTACCATTTGCTCAAATATCATAAAACAAAACAAAACAGAAACCATTTGAAAGGCAATTTTTTTAAAACATATTTTTTCAGATAATTATCCTTTAAAGTTAAGCACAAATAATTATATATTAGCTTAGTCGCCTATATTCTAATCAGGGTTCAGAAACATAGAACCTAGCTGAACAGTAGCCTCGGTAGCCACCTCTTATTTTCACCATAGTTAACTATCCTTTTACCATGTGTTTCTGATTTTTCAAGATCTGGGACCAAATAATAAATGTATTTTTCTTAAAGTGGGAAAAAAAAAAAAACTTCTAATGACAAATGTAGTTTTAGCTTTTCAGGTATCTCAAGATCGTTAAAACAAATAATAATCTCCTATCAAGTCTAAATATTCAAATGCATTGTGGTCATGTGAAGTTTTTAAGACTCCAAACTATGTTTATTTTTATTTTCCCATTACCATTTTGGTGTGTGCTCAGTTCAGAGGAGCCCAGGCTAAATTTATGAGTTCACATTACTGGAGTCAACATGTGCTAAGTGTCATTAAAAAAATATTTAAAATCAAGATAAATCCTTTGTCCAGAATTGCACAAGTCAATGTTTTTTCTGTAAGTACAGGAAATAAAGATCTGGTAAAGTTGATTTATTGATTTTACATGGGCCAATCACATAATTTCTTGTTATGTAAGGCTTTCCTACTGATGATAATTTCAATTTTTTTTTTTTTTTTTTTTTGGTGGGACCCTCTCCGGTGGCCAGGGATTGAAATGGTGCTGCAGAGGCTGCGGGCAGCCTTGCAATCCAGCACTCAACCGCTGCGCCACCAGAGGAGGCCCAATAATTTCAATTTTAAAAAGAGCAGAATACAGATCTGGAGCCACTGTGACCAGTGACAAGAGCAAATGATAGACTTCTCTGCTTGTTCCTTTTTGGGTATGCTAATTTCAAAAGTATGAAAGAAAGAGGGCATTAACAGATGACACAGTGATGACCAAGAACCAGTTCCATCTGCTGCCTTTCCACAGAAAACCCAGGTTTTACTTATTTCATCATTTTATTTATGCCATCGTCCCTATAAAATACTCTTAGAGTAGAACTGACCTGATGCCATCAGGAATAAAATTCGCTTGAACATTTATAGTATTTTATCTCCACTTCATTCCATTTTAATGACCAAATATATAATTTTTCCTTGAACTATAATTAGGCCCTTAAATTCTACTAATATATAAACTTTTTTCCCTATATACCACACTCACATTCTTTTATCAACCTCCCAGAAAAAGAAATACATCAATTACTTCACTGGGCAAAAAATCATTTTACCACCTTAATGTATAAAAACCTCTTCTAAATCTTAAAGTTTTCTGATAAAGAACAAAATTTTGAAATAAAATACACACAAGCAGAGAAAAGTCAAAACAGGTCATCGTTTAAATTGCGGGACTAAATACTTACATATCAGTCACAATATATTCATCACTAAAATTACTTACATGTCAGGAGGGAAAAAGAAACCAAATAACAGTTTACCTGGTTCTAGGTTTTAACCCTACTTGTTCCAGTGGTGATTCAATACCTTAATGAGGCGGATTTTACTGAGGTTTACTTTGTACAAGCAGGTGACTTTATACCAATGCAAAAATATTAGACCATAATGCCTATACTTACCAAAGCATAAATTTCCTCCTACCCTCCCCCCAAACTGATTAGATTTAAATTTTCCCTAAAGCAACAATCTTTAAATGATGATTTTTTACCAACTGTTTAAGTTTTGTATCATTAGAACATAAGTCCTTTATATGCTATTTCACCACAATCTCAGTATAAATGTCTCATTTTTCATAGAAAAAACTAATTACACGGTTCAGTAAGTTGCCTGCGGTAACACATCGATTTTATTTACATTCAAAAGTTAGACTTTAGCTTGTTCTCCCAATTTCAAGCACATTTAGCTTAATAATTCTGATTCATTAGATCTCTTCCTATTCTTCTTATGAAAGAATTCTAAAGTCATTATGATCTTACCATAATTTTACAATATAAATGTACTGCTTACCAAAGTATTTTTCTTTTAAGGATATAATTTAGATTTATCCATTAAGTCTAATATTTCAGTATGTAGACACTATAATCATATAATAAAAACTATTACTACTGTCTAACAAACTAATTCTTTCAAAACTAAACACAAAATAGGAAAATAGAACAGTAGCATAGTTATTAAAATAATCAGAAAATTTTTGTCAAGGCCCGACAAAAACAAGGAATATTTACTTCATAAACTTCTTAACACTAGTAGCCATTTACCACTGGGTATGTGTTTTCCCTAAAAGTACATTTCTCGTGAAATACACATTTAACTTTAACCATACAATAATAGCAAATATAAGGTAAAATTTACTTTTCAAGTGCTTTATACTAGTAATCTCAGGAATTATTAATGTCATACAATAAAATCTCTACATAAATGTTGATATATAAAACACTGCAAATCTAGAATGCTATAGAATTACATAATTTACCTATTCTGAAAATCATCAGCATTTTATACTGAACAATATATCCAAACAATGTAAAAAAAATATTTTTCCCATTTAATCAACGATTAATTTCAATGAATTACAAATTTTCTATCAATAGTGTTAGAAAAAGAAAAGGATCAGACTTTCTCTTAAACAAATTTTAAAACTGAATGACATTTTATCTGTTGATTTTATATGTACAAGCAAATTTTTCATTTTAGTTGAAACAAACCTATTTACAGTGCTGATTAAAATTATTTTATCTCAAAGATAACCAGGAACCACTGAGAAGCACTGAAAGTTCACAGACTCTAAGATAAATGAATATTCCTACATACTTTTTTTACTGTCTGTGATTTTAGAAAACTCAGTCAACACTTCTCTTGCTAGTATGCTAGCAATAAGGGGCTACTGAACGTCAGAGTTTGATTTTACCATCATCATCTGCTACTGCTAAATAGATTTTTAATGCTTTTCTTCCCTTCTCTCTTCTGCCCTCCCTACCCTTCCTGTGATTTAATAATGTAGTCTTCACTTAATTTGCTCTTTTAACTGCTTTAAAAAGGCAGGTGGTTCAAGAATCTTTTTTTTTTGTTTTAAATAGGTTCAATGTTAGGTTCTTCCTCAAAACAAACAGTTTCAAAGTTTTGCCTCAAAATTTCCTACTAATTTTAAAGGGAAAGGATTTCCTTACATGATGAAATCTGGCCCAAAAAAAAAAAAAAAAAAAACCCTAAAAGAAGTATAAACTTAGTGGGGTCAGTATTAGGACAATCTGAACTAATGTGCCTATGATAAGATGACACAAAGTTTATCACCTCAGTATTATTGCCAAAGATGTTTAACATGAATCTAATCATGAAGGGCAATTCAAAATATGGAATATAGATAAATTCAAAATATGGAATATTTGACAGGATAACTTATCTGCTCCCTTCAAATAACATCGACATTACTTAAAGGACAAAAAAAAGGGGTGGGGAGAAGAGACAACTTGGGGATTGTTCTAAATTACAGCAGCCTAAAGAGACAAGACATCTAAATGCAGCATGGTCCTTAACCCTAGACTGGAGAGTAGGGGTTAAAAGGCATCATTAGGACAACAAAGGAAACCTGGACAGACTGAATGTTAGATAACACAATTATATCAATGTTAAATTTCTTAGGTGAGAAGAGAGTATCATGGTTCTGTAAGAACATGCCCCACATTCCCACACAGGCTACCTCCTCCAACTAAGACAAATTCCATCCAAGCTAGACCATTCTCTTTAATCTCTCAGACCCACCTCAAGTCTCACAGACTCTGGGCTTCCCCACTTATCTCTACTCCTTGTTCCCCCAAGTGAATCAGACGGTTTTGCAGGACCCCATAACTTAATCATTTCAAGCACTTACTCCATTATATCATAAATATGGATTCATCTTGCTTCCTCCCCAACAGCAGGCTCCTCAAGCATAAGAACTCATTTACATATCCAGCACTGAATCACCACTCTTACCTAATGTCGGAGGCTGAATAAACAAACCAGCAACCAAAGAGGCCATCCACCACTGACGCTAGGGTTTACAACATTTTTGTTTTAAGTTTACAGAATACTGATGCATTCATTGTTCCTGGAATTTAATGCTGCCCTTAGTAAAGTAGCCAGCTACCACATGTCTCTTATATACATACAGTGTTCTCTGTATTATTCATATTTGTGTGGCTGTCTTTTATATTATAACTTGATCATGAAGCCCATTTATTTGAACCCACTGATGCTAGTGCTCCTGGGTGGACACTAGAAAGGACATACATACACACAGTGTTCAGCCAGCGTCCTGCTTCAATACATTATGTGGGAAGGCAGTAAAATTACAATTCTAACTTACAGTGATCCAACAGAGGCAAATTCTGATGTTTTTAACAACACAATTTAAGATTTGTGATAAAACTTTGTTTACAGCCTAAATCTAGACAAATTTCATACAAATAGGGGTATCTTCACTGCTTTAACATTTTATTATTCCCGGTTATTCTACCCAAACATTAAAAATTACTTCAACTTAAAAGCATACTTTAATAATTAATATTTTGTAAAACATTACCAAGCACTGAATGTTATACAATACAGATCAACTGCTTTAAAAAATGCCAAAATGATTTAATTTTTATGTTTGTTGTCACTAGTAGCAGCAGCAATAGTTACAGATTAACTGACATCTGTGCTATTTATAGGTAGGAAATGGAGACACTGATAAATTAAACAACTTGACTAAGGATACAGAGTAAGCAGGATCAAACCCAAGCTCATGCTGTAAACACTATGCCATATAATATAAGCAGCCGTTCTCCAAACAAGAGTCCAAAAGAGTTTATCCAAGTGACAGGGACAGGCTATAATGTGTTTTAAACTTCTCTTCGACTATTTCATAGATACTTCAAGCATTTAAACAAAAGTATAGTATGATAAAGCTAACTTGTGTGTCCTATAGGAGTCTCTTTCTGTAGGGATAATTTGTATGTTTAAATCCAAGAAAGTTGCTTTGATATTCTATTTTTCTGTACAGGTGTTCTAATGAGCTTGCTGTTTGCAGTACATGTGAAGACAAAGGAAATTTTCAAATAACATAACTAAAAAGCATTTTAAGGAACAATAAAATATTCCGATCAAAAGATAACATTAGAAAAAAAGGTAGGATCATATCTAATGTTTACAGGATTCTGCTAAAATTTATTTTTACCCAAAATGAAATGACTCTTACATACAGAGAATGAAATAGTTTCCAAGACTACCAATTAAAATGCCATTTTTATATCCTTGATTTTTTTCATGATCGTTTTGTTATATTTTTCTCCAGCATTGAAAGTTGTATTTATGCCACTCATATTTCTAAGTTTCAAATACTTTCTATTATTAGGTTGAACCATATAAAATTATCCTTTTTGACTACTTTTACCTATAAAAATGAGCACTTCATATGCTTTGCTCTAATAACTTTCTCAAACGGAACATATTACAAAGAGTAGCAGTACTTAGTAAGGAAGCCCTGATCACCCCATCACTCCATTACTTTCTTGGTAGCACGCAAAGGAATGAACAATTCACACCATTTTCAGACTCAATAGGAGAGAAAATAAAATAAAAAGTAATTGTTCCCATGAGAAAACATTCACAATATATTATTAAGTGAAAAAAATTGAGTCACAAAACAGTATACCAATTTCCTTTACACATAAAAACATCAAATGTTAAAACTGAAACTCAGGTTTTTCTTTTATGTTTTTGCTTTGTTTTCTTCATTTGGTGGTTCTGTTTTCCTGCATTAACTGAAATGCAGTAGTTCTATAATTTCTTAAAAAATCAATTTAAAAGGAAATATTTCTTAATTCTTTACCAAAAAAGAATGAATCTACATATATAACCTAAAGCAACTATAAAAATTTAAATAGCCTACATCTTTCCCTTAATTCAGAAACAAAGTCCCTAAGAAATAACACAGTAACTTCAGTTATTTCTCACATTGTGCATTTGCTTTCTTGGCATAGATAAATAAGTTTACTCATTCATCAACTAAACAAGTCTAATAACAGTTGGGTTTAGTTTCATCATCATTATAAAATGATGATATGTGATGCTAATAAATAAGGGATCAATATGGAGTAAGGAAATAGAAGGAGACTGAATCAGAAAAAATCATGAAAACAAAATGATACATTCTTCTAGCTTACCTGAGTTTACTGCTAACTATATGGAATAAGTTTTGATGCCTATACTGAGATTTTGCTGATTTACCACCCAAGTATGAAGGCTTACTCAGAATAGGTTCTTGTATTTATTACCAAGTACCTTAAAAAATATGGGGAGAAAGAATTGAGTTGAATAGACAAATTGGACCACAAAGTAAACAGCTCAATTAGTCTATTGTGGTTTACTGCCCTCTGGCTGCTGTGGCAGGAGATATCACAGATAAAAAAAATGACTGCAAAGAAAAGCTGAGGTATCAGGCAGAAGTTGGCAAAAAAATCCTTCAGGCAAATTTACATGCTTTAGAATAAGCCCTCAAATATACCTTTAAGTTTGTTTTACTTCTTCATTTAAAAAATATTAGAGATCAACTATCATTTCAAATACTACCTCAAATTTTATCACAAATTAACGAAATACAGAGAATTCTGGATATAACAAAATTTGATTCTAAGAGAGTAAGTTACAAAGAATTAATGCTCTATCCCAACTAAAGATTGAAATTAGCTGTGATATCAAAAATTCCTTCACATACTATAGATAGAGACATTCAGGTAAAAAGGTAAAAAACTTTTTACCAGAAATGTAAAGAACTCCCTGGTTGTAAGTCTGTGGTAAATACAAAAAATAGCTTAAATATAGAAACTCTTACATTAATTCAAAGTTTCCAGATATCAGATGGAATCTAGTCAAAGTTAAAAATTAGGCAACACTGAAGCAAATTATTTCCTGGAATCACCTAAATACATAAAAAGTAGGAACAAGCAAAGGAAAATGTGCTACGCCAAACTCAGGCTCAGATTAATCCTTCTTCAAAATCCTATTCAATGTAATCTCATAATTTTTTCCAATAAACTTACACTATGTTTCTATTATCACTTGATAATTTTCTGCCAGAGTTCAGCCAGCACTGAACCACAACAGCAACCGTCCAAGAAAAAACAATCCGTTTGTTTCACTTATTAATGACTCACGATTCAGTTTAAAACAGTGGATCTTAGCCTTATTTCCACCCCAACACACCCAAAGGACACAATACTTTCCTTGAAGAAAAGTGGCCCACAAAGTTGTCTGCCAGCTTGGCTGGGAAAGGACAAGCAAATCGGAAAACAATGGCAATAGAAAGAAAAGCTGGAATCGGGATGTTCTTTTCAGAGACACAACCATCAAACACTTGATTTCTCTGCTCAGCAAGTCTTAATAACCTTTTCAGAAAGCACCATTGTTCAAAAAAAAAAAAAAAATGATGTAAACAATTTTTAAGGAAAAACAAAAACCTTACCCTGAAGCTCATGATGTATTACACCCACTAAGTTGGGTTCATCTCCCCACCAGAATATCCATAATTCTTTGCAATCTGGCTTGACATCACGACGCCATACACACAGCAAGTTGGCTTGCAGACAGCGGATGAAGCTTAACAGGATTGGATCATCTTGGGCTGGGGCTGAAATTATGGGTCCACAGTCCCCGTGCCCTCCAAAATTGTACCTACGCCATTTGATTCCCGTGAGTTCCGCCTGGGAAAAGACAAGAAAATTAAAATAGTTTTGATCTTTCTTTCAAGTTACAGAACAGTAAAAGCATGCTTCCAATACAAATAAGCAATTTTGCTAAAATAAATATTTTCATTACATTTACATCATAAGATTTTCCTACTTAGTGAATGTATGTCAATAGTCCTTGATTTTTAAAGATTTATTTATTTATTTATACAAGCACTGAGTACAGTCAGAAGAGCAGGAGGGTGAGAGAATTCACCAGAGCCAGAGGGGAGAGCAGAGCAGGCAGACTGACGAAGTACACTGCTGAAGGGAGCAGCGGGCGGCAGGAGAGGTCTGCGCGCCATCTGGGACCCTTGCCCGGTGACCGGGGATCAAAGCGGTGCTGCAGAGGCGGCAGGCAGCTTCGCAGCCCAGTGCTCAACCGCTGAGCCAACGGGGAGGCCCAATCCTTGATTTTTAAAGGGGGTAAAAATTCATTTCTTTCTATCAAGATTTCGACATAGTCCTTTATATTACATACTAAAATACAAATTACTTCCTACTCAACCATCTTCCACTTAAATATTTACTATAAAGTCCCCGGGTAATAAAACCAATTTCAATTTTATTATTCCTTAGTTGATACACAAATACACTTAGTAATCCAGTTAGAGTTTAAAAATTAAGTTTGTAGAACTGAAATAATTTCTTTCCAATAATTTCCCCAATTTCTTCCCACACAGAAGCAAGGGTTTAAATCCTTTTAAATTGGGGAAGCAGTTAGCCAAAATAAACTGCTAATAAAAGTGATATAGTTATTCAAGTTACTTTACATGTAGCACAGCACACACACACACACACACACACAAAAAAAAAAAAAACTCTGCTTCTATAAAGAATTCCCTAATGTAATTTGGTCTTTTGTTTTTTAAACACATTTTGAAACATGGGAATGTTAAACCAGAATTACATACATTTGTATTTTAATTTTTTTTTTCTTAAGCTGAGGTAAAGTTGGTTTACATCATTTTATTGTTTAAGGGGCTATAGGTTCAAAGTTCTGTAAATGTATGTTTTCACTCTACGCCCACCACCCCACCCCCAACAATCCTCCACCATGCTCCAAGTGGGACTCCTCCCTCCTCTGCCCTCACCCTGCCACTCTTCCTTTCTGGTTGCTTCATTTTTGCATGTATTTTAAATTTTCTTAAATTTTAGATTTAAGGAACTAATTTCAAGGAAATTTCAACACAAAAGAATGCTGAATTCTTTACTTAAGTAGCCAGCTATAAACTGTGCGTTCAAAACTAACAGCACAACTGATTCATAATATAATTCTGTACAAACAGCCCATGTGGGCCTGCATTCAATTCTTATTCATCTTCCCGCACCCTCATGCTCCTCACCAGTCAATGACTTCTGTCAAGCTATTTTTCCAAAAACAAGTACCACAGGGTAGAAAAATAACCATATCATCTACCAACATAACTGAAACAAATTTAAAGTGGTAAAACAATCAATCACTATAATGAACACATTTAAGGGAAAAATATCAATTTTCTTCAATCCAAAAAAAGACTTCATTTCAGAACGTGATTCCAAAAACAATATCCAAACTAAAGTCATCTGAAATTCAGTAACTTATACTTTTATTATGAGGAATGCAAAGCTAATCTTTCCTTGCAAAAGCTGACATTGGCATCATTTAGGTTCCCCTTTGTGTAATTTTCTCTGACTATAAAAGTACTACATGGTCAATACAAAAGCCTCCAAAATAAGTAATATAAATAAAAAGTAAGCTAATCAAACTAGAAATACTTATTTTTCCATAATCACATCAGAAATAACTATTAGCATTTTACAGTATGTTCTTACTATTTTTCTGTGCATGTAATTTTAAAAGTTGGAGCCATATTGTATGGTTTTATATCCTTACTTTTCCCAAAAGTAATTTTTAGTGTTTGCATAATCTACTTATTGTTTGGAGGAAATAAAATGTATTCTCTAACTGGATAGTCTTCCTTTTTCTTCCCTATTAAAATTATTATAATTGGTCAACATCCTTGAACATTGATTTTTTTAAATTATTATTTCCTTAGGGAAATTGTTTGACACAGAATTACCAAAGAACATGAGTATTGTAAGATTCATGGAGGAGTGCTACCATACTCCTTTCCAATTAATCATCCCACCAATACAAATAACCTCCTCCCAAATTGCATATATTTTTAAACACCTCCCAATTTAATAGAATGGAATGTCTTTATACTAATATGTATTTCCTTGTTTTGCTTAGAGGAAATAATCATATATTTGATCAGAAGTATAACCTGGCGCCAGCTGTCCTAAGTTTGAATCCCAGTTCTGTCCTTATAACTAGCTCTAAGTAGCAAATACCTAGTAAGTTATTTAGTCACCTCACTAGCAAAATGAGGATAGTAGTAGTGACGAGTTTGATTAAATGAGTTAGCCTATACACAGAGCACTTAGGACAGTGACTAGCTGGCAGAAAAAAATATAAACGTTATTGTCAGTAGTAGTATCTGTTTCTTTCAGTTGTCTATTCATATCTTTTGTGCATTTTTCTATCATACGAGGCCCTTTGTTTCATCAGATAAAAACTGTTTTAGTCAGAATGCCTAACACCAACTTGTAAGTAAACGTCAAAATAAAAGAAAAGCTAAGTAAAAAGAAAAAGAGGCAGAATTCAGAAAAGTTAAGTAGAAGACTAACTTTTCTTATCACCTAAACTAGTGTTCTGTGCTAAGGGTGGGAGAGAGGGGGAGAGAGAAGATGGTAAATAAAAAGTATCAATGAATATGAATCACTAATACTGCCATTAACATATTTAGAAAGTTAGAAAATTTAAATATATCAGAGATTTAAACATCAGGTGAGTGGTTCCCCAAGAAAATCTATGAACAGCAATTACTGACCAGTAGATTTGCACCTATAACATCCGGCATGGTACAGCTGACAAAATACTTGGCTTTGATTCAGGAAAATAGTTTCCTAACCCTAACACTTCCATTAACTTCCTAGCAATGCTTCTATGTCTTTGTGGTAATAGGAAGCTGCTGCCACCTGCTCCATACTCCTTATGCAATTGTTCAAGGAAGTGATATAGCAAAAATGCAAGTGACATAACAGCAAAGCTGCAAACTTAGTCACTCCATAACTAATTCAGTCCAATTACTTTAAAACAGTTAAGTTCTTTTACCTGAAAGCTAAAAATAAATATTATACCATCTTCATTGGAAAATGTAACAATAAGTACCATTCAAATCTAATAGATAACCAAGTATAAAATGAATGTTCAAAGACTTAGATTTAAACTTGAATTAATGTTTCATAAAAGGAAAGACCACTTAGTATTACCGAAATACTGTGCCTAAGAACAAAAATTCCTGTCATGGGTATATATTCAATTAGACTAAATGTGTCCTCGTGACCTTATTTAGTTAAAAATCAATTCCACACAAAGTCTTGTCAACCCAATTTCTAATAAATGTGTATCTCCAAGACTAAAAATTCTTTCATGATTTCAAATTTACAAAGCAGCTCCTTCAAAAAAAATTCTAGGTGCAAATTATCTCCAAAATGCAATGTTTCTCATCTTAAATATGAACAATCCATAACTAAGTTTAAAATTACATGGGTTTAAAAACATAGAATCAAAAAGATGAAATTAAATATATATAAGGAAGATGCCTCTGCAGCACCGGCTCAATCCCCGGCCGCCGGCAAGGGTCCCACATGGCACGCAGACCTCTCCTGCTGCCCGCTGCTCCCCTCAGCAGTGTACTTCGTCAGTCTGCCTGTTCTGCTCCCCGCTCTGGCTCTGGTGAATTCTCTCACCCTCCCGCACTTCTGACTGTGCCCAGTGCTTGTATAAATAAATAAATAAATCTTAAAAATATGTATATATTTAAAAAATAAAAAAATATCTTTAAGGAACAAAACCATGTGCATGTATATGTATGCATATATGTACACATATTTGTATGTGTGTGTGTAACAATCACAGCCATGATTTATCCGGCATCTATTAAATGGCAGGTACCAAAACTAGGGTCTTCATGTATAATTTCTAATTTTCACAAACAGACAGCTAAAGAAATCAGGACTCAGAAAGATTAAGTAATTCTCCCATAACCACGCAGGAAGTAAATGACAGATACCAAATATAACTGAACTTAAAGCATAACTGAATTTACAGCATAAATTCTTTCCATTCTGCCATGGCTGCTTCATAGGACTAATGGTAAAAATTAGCCCTAGAGGATTATAAAATAGTACAAAGAAACTGTCATCAACTCGATTTAGCAATGACTGGAGCTCATGGACATACTTTCTAATTTAAGAAAGTTCACGAATCTTTCTTTAGTCTTCCTGAGGTAAGAAGGAAGCTAGTGGAACTGTGCACACCATTCCATGAATAGAAGACTTTATTTCACTGAGATAATTTTATGCTTTCCTTTACATGTTTCCACTATGAGACTTAATCTACACAGACTAATTCTTAGAGGGTATGTATAACATAACAAGAAAATGAATATTTTAATAGGAGAAACTGGAGGGAAAATTTCTCAGCAATGGCTGGCATTTGTTGTACAGGTAAGTCACCATCTTCAGAAAACTGACGTTAACTGGCAGAGATTCCCCTAACCTAAACAGAACAGTGCATTCAAAATGAGTAGAATTCAACAAATTACAACAGAATCAGTAGATGCACCTCTGTCAATATGAGTATATTTAAAGAAAGTTTACACTGATTCTTTTTTTATTTATATATATTTCACATCACTGTTCATTTTTAAACAATGTTTCCTCCTCCCCACCCCCCTCCGGTGTAGTCCCCAGAGAATTTCCATCCTATTCTTTAGGTCCAATTCATACAAAATAAGCTGATAAATTCTCCCAGTGAAGATCATTTATTTACACTGACTCGTGGTTCCCAGCATTAAAAGTGTATTCAGCAATCATGGAACAGAGTAAAGCTAACAGGTCTTGATAAGCATAATCCAAGGTGTAGTATCATGGAAAGAATACT
This sequence comes from Talpa occidentalis, assembly GCF_014898055.3. Taxonomy (NCBI): domain Eukaryota; kingdom Metazoa; phylum Chordata; class Mammalia; order Eulipotyphla; family Talpidae; genus Talpa; species Talpa occidentalis. The sequence goes on along the minus strand of NW_023601433.1, from coordinate 81,920,811 downwards.
GGGTGGAGGTCAGGAGATCCAGGCTCTAGCTTTTCAACTATTTACCTATATGATATTGGGAAATCTACTCCATCTCAGGGCACCTCAACTTCCTGACCTGTAAAGTGATACAGTCGACCTAGATACTATAAATGAATTCAAGTCTCCTGGCCCAGGCTAATTACATCCCACTCACAAAGGCAACTTGTAAATGAGACTAAACCCTTATTAGATGCCTTAGAATGATCAGCAGGAATAGTAGAGTGGCCTACAGGCATTTGAATTTTCAAGAAATAGTTGAAAGAAAGATTTCTCAAACTACAGAACAATTAGCTCATGCAGGATTCTAGGATGGTGTGTAGAAAGGGCAACAGTGGTCATTTGAGGCTATATAAGTGCACTAGGAAATCCCAAGTCTGCCTAACCTCTCTCCCTCCAGTGATAAGGTTACTACTCAGTAGACCGGGGAAATACAGTAAACATATTAAGTCACCTCTCAACTTGAGTCACAGGAAGAGAAAAAGTCAGATATAATAGAAAACTTCTGTTAAATCATAACTAATCAAGTCCAGGTAAAGACAGCAGGGTAAACATGCACATCTGCTTTCGATCTCTCTTAAATCAATCTAAAACAGTAAAGAAGTTTGTTTCTTTGTTTTGTTTTCTTTAAATCATAAAGTCACAGGAACAGTATTAAAAGAGATGAGAACATAAAGATTCTGGAAGCTAAGAAGCTGATAATCAAGGGGTAGTGGGCCTTATAATACCCAAGAAAACTGAATCTTAACTGGGGAAAAAGTAGAGACAAACCCATTTATAGAGAATCCCCTCAGCCTCAGGAAGTTCAAATTATAAATACTTTCGAAGTACAGATGAAAGGCTGAGAAAAGGTTCAACAAGGAAAAGGCCTGCTTAAAAGGCACTCAGCACAGGTATCCTCCCCACTGCCCTGCCCTTCTCTATCATAGCAAATAATCGAAAGGGCATTTTCTGGGGCCAGCCAAACAGAAGGTACCTGACCCGGGGGCACAGGCATGACTGAAGGCAGGGAACTAGAGTGACAACAAAGCATCAGATGAGCATGTACACAATGAAGGGTCAAAAACCACCCTCCTAACATCTCCCCACAAGCACCCAGAAAGGTGGCAGCAGGTGGCTCATACCCCAGAATGATGCCTGGAAAAGTCTTTTCTGAGAAGACCTTATAATGTTGCCATAAGAGGCTCCCCTACCAAAGAATCCACCCAAATCAACTATGTGCTCAGTAAACATACCTCACTCACATACTCAGCACTTCCAAGCAGTTCTTCAGTCCACCTTTCATAAACATGGACAACCAAAAATTACTAAATAGTGGAGGCAAAACACTGAGGAATTATACAGGCAAAAGCAAACAGAAAAGCAACTTGGAGGAGACAGGCTACAACTGGAGAAGAAAACGTTTTTAAAATCTAGCACAGTACAACCAAGACACTATTTCAGAAAAGAAGAGACAACTAAAAGAGAGTTCTTGAAATTTTTAAATAATAATGCCAGAATAAGAAATGACAAAACTCAATAAAAGTGCTGAAAGATAAAATTTAGGAACTCTCCCATAAAGTAAAGCAAATCAACAAAAAGGAAACACAGGTCAGGTGGAGAAGGTAAAATTGGAGGAGCAGTCTAGGAAGAGCTTCTAGGGAAAAAATACAGAAAATGAGGAAATATCTGATAAAATTACCCATAAAAATTGCCCAGAAACAAAGAATATAAATTTATAGATAGAAAGGGCTGAGTATCTAGAACAATAGATTAAAAACATACAGAAGGCTATTATTGTAAACTTTCAATATACTGCAGACAAAGAAAAGGAAGGTCCTCTAAGCTTCCATATAATAAAAGAGGAAAGAAATTGAGAATCAGAAGGATTTCTGACTTAATAGCAGTAGCGAAAGACGACAAAGGTGCAATAACTCCAAAATTCTGAAGAAAAATTATTTCCAAACTAGGTGTATTTATGACCATCTAAACTATGAGGCGTGGAAGTAGAATAGATAGGTTTTAAAATATACAGTCTTAAAAAGCTAAAAAAAAAAAAAAAAAAAACAAGGGCCTCCCCTCCTGGCTCAGCGGTTGAGAGCTGGGCTGCGAGGCTGCCTGCAGCCTCTGCAGCACCGGTTCGTTTCCCGGCTGCCGGCGAGGGTCCCACCAAAAAAAAAATAAAGTACCTTTTCTCAGAAAGCTACTGGAAATGCATCCCACCAAAAAGGCAGTAACAAACCAAGTAGTCATGAGAGTTAGGTAACAGACACACCATGAGAGGGAGCAAAAGGAATCCCTCAAATTAACAGGGCATAGTCAGGTGATTCTAGGTTGCTATCTGTGCAGTGTAGAAGACAACCAGTTCGGATTAGGAGAGATTAGATGGCTCTAGGAAAGACTTTCAAAAAAGATGAAACTGATAGAACACCTAACATCTAAAAATATAAAATAATTACCATTTCCAAGTTAAAAAGGGAAAGTAATCAGACTTTCCTAGATGGCCAAACCATACATTAACATAATCAAATGAATGGTAACACTGAATAATAGGCTAACCAAAATAACTATATAACGATTTTGGTAAAATGGAAGGATGAGAAGCTTGTTGTTTTTTAGGAGACAGAAAGAATGAGCCAAATCCTTCTCTCCAACAGTGAAAGGTGAAGACTATACTATAAAGCCTAAAAGTAACAAGCTTATTGTTTGAAACATTTAAGAATTAAATAATCAACAAAAAGGGATGTGTATTCACCTGTCACATGGTAAAAGAGGGCCAGTTAAGAATACTATTCTTATAAACCCTGCAGAATTTTGAACTCTATTTAAGAAGTACAACTCTGATTTCTCAAATGAAAAAATTAAAACAAAACTAACGAAAGTGTAGTAACAAAATACACTTAATGAAAATCCAAAGTTACTACCAATATTGAGAACTCACACCATTTTTTATAGACTGATTCTAGACAAATTACTTAAGAACTTAGTTCATGTGATATAAATTGTGTTGCAAAAGCCAAAATGTTATTTAGCATGAGTTAAAACCATGTGTCCTTTCTTTTCAGACTATTAAAACTGCCCAAAGATGTACTTCCAGTTGCAGGTTGCATTCCCTCCCACTTTCAGAAGTTTTATTTGACAGTAAGTTTAACACAATTAAAAGTAGTTACTGAAACAGCCATTGCCATCTTAAACTACATTAATAAAAGTACTTTATCTCAATTCTATCCAACAGATTTTAATCAAGTCACTAGTCAATATTGCTTTCAGCCCTAGATCTTTACTTTGAAAGGAATCTAGACAAAGTGGAACAAATTAACAGACGAAGGAGTAGGTTAGTGAGGAAATCTAAACCTGTCATATGGCTAACAGCTACATGGCCTGATGTTCAATCCTTTCAAGCAAATAAACAGACCAGTAAAAATAAAAGAATAAAGCCACAACTAAATTAAGCTGGATGAATTTAACATGGAGTTAAGATTCTGAAGAAATCTGGAAAGTCTTCAATTATATGAAAGACCAATATGTGGAAGATGAATTAGATCTGCTCGGTACAACCTCAAGTGGTAGCACAGATACAAATGAAAAAACTGATGCTTAAAACAACAGTGAGAACTCCCTCAAGGAAGAATTCCTGACTGAAGTCCCTGAGAATCCTAGATATGGGGTTAAGGAGGAGCTGGTCAATACTAGATGTAGTTTCAGACATCAAGGGGTTTTAAGATTTTAAAGATTCCTTTCAAACCTGAAATACAAAGCTCAAAGATTTTTTTCCTTCCAACTATATGATTTCATAATTCCCAACTAGCTCAAGGGTTGGTACTATGGCTCTTGGCTGGTCACTTGCTTTTTTATAAATAAACTATGTCCATTGATTGTCCGTGGCTGCTTCCTCAGAGTTGAACAGTTGCAACTGAGACTGTATGGGCCTATAAGAAAATGTCTCCTGACCCCTGAACTAGATTAACAAACTCAGGCAAATATGACATTTAAAATAAAAACAAGCAGCACCAGAAATGTCCTCCCACCATAAACTAGGAAACTAAACAAAAAATATGAAACCACTGTTTTCAGACACTGGACACCAGGCAGAAGAGACATGGGATTTCTGAGAAAAGGAAAACAAATGAAGTGGGCCCCACAAAGGCTGAAGCAGCTAAATCTGTAAGAGCAGACTACCAGAAGGGCGAGTGCTATGCAGGAAAAAAAAGCTCCAGAGATCTGATAGGAGTTCTTTTGAGACTGTTCCTAAATACTAAACATGCTGCACATTCAAATAGTAAAATTCAATGAGACTAGGAAAATAACTACTAGAGAACTATCCTACTGACTGCTCACAGAAAGCTAGGAGACAGTCCAGCCTGAAGAGTCGGGATGAAAAAACGTTGCTAAACACCTTGGGCATTAAATAGAGACCACAGAATAGCCATGTCTCAAATGCAAGAAACAAAGCCTAGCATAAAGACTGCTCTTATCCACTCTAATAACTGAGTTTCAGGGGAAAAAAAAAATGCATGCCAGAAGAAAAATCTCTGAAGAGAAACACAACTAGAAATGAAAGAGATGGTGGAATTAAAGAACATTTTAAAATAGCTATTATAAATATGGTCATGGATTTAAAAGAAAACACAAACTTAATAGGGAAAGAAATGGAAAACATTTAAAAACAAAATTTCTAAGCCTCAAATATTCAAAATATGAAATGAAAAAATTCACTGAATGGGTTTAACAGCAGATTAGGCAATGCAAAAAAAAGGGGGTGGGGGATAAAAGTCTGAGCACTTGAAAACATAACTAAACTGAAAAACAGAAAATTTTTTAAAACTAAAGAATCAGTAAAGCAAAAGCAGTCAAAATAATATCGAGTAGTCTAACATACATGTAGTTAGGGTCTTAGAATGTGAGAAGGGGTGAGGGAAGGACCAATGAAACATTTTTTAATAATGGCCAAATTATTTGGAAATTTCAGAACAATAAATCTCAGGAGTTCAGCAAACTCAAAGAAGAACCAAAAAAAAACCCAAAATATAGCAAACCAAGTTTCTGAGAGCCAGAGATAAAAATAAAAATCTTAAAAGTTGCCAAGAGGGAAAAAAAGACACATTACATAAGGGAAGACAAAGACAACAGATATCTCATCAGAAAATACGTAAACCAGAAAACAATGAAAATGAAAAAAAATCACCAGAGCTAGAATCCTCGTTCAAGAAAGAATATCCTTCAAAAGTGAAGGTGAAATACAGATTTTTTTCTTTAGATGAACCAAAGTCAATGGAACTGCACTGCATTAACTAAAAAGTGCTTTTGAAAAAGTTCTTCAGGTGCCAAAAAACCATCAGACAGAAACCTGAACCTACATATTAAAATAATGAGTACCAGAAATAGTTAATGTATCGATATAAAGAAATCTAAGACATTTCTCTTCTCATTTTTTAGTTTCTTTCAAATAACTGTTTAGCAAAATTGTAATGAATGCACCATGGACTTATACTAATGTGGAAGGGAAATGTATAATCTAATACAACAGACAAAAGGAAGAAAAGAGTATTCTATTCTAAAGCTTACACATTACAAGTAAAGGAGTTTAATATTTAGAGGTTAGACTATGAAAAGTACAAATGCATACTAAAAATGACTGACCAGACCCTAAAAAGTAAAACAATGCAGTATACCTAAAACAAGCCAAGACTGAAAACAAAAACTGGAAAAATATTCAAGTAATCCTAAGTAGATCAAAAGAGAAAAAAGAATGGATGGAAGTGACTGGCATAAAAGACAAGATAGCAAGCTTAAACCAAATCATATCAATATAATTATATTGTATTAAGTATGGCCTGACTACTGCAAATAAAAGACATCAATTCTCAGAACGGATTAAATTTTATTTTTTTTAAGATTTATGCATACAAGAACTGGGGTACAGACCACAGGTGTGGCAGGGGGGAGGAGGGGTGTGTGTGTGTGAGGATTCACCAGAGACAGAGTGGGGAACAGAACAGGCAGACTGACTGAAATATACTGCTCAAGGGAGCAGCAGGAGAGACAGGAGAGATCTGCTGTGCCATGGGGGTAGCTTCCTGGCAGGCTGGGGATGGAAATTCTGCTGCAGAGGCTGTGGATAGCTTCACAGCGCTGTGCTTAACCCTTGCACCACCAGAGGGGCCCAACAGATTACATTTTAAAAGGTCCCAAAAGAAGTACACTTTAGATATAAAAAGCAAATCAAATTAAAACTAAAATGATAGACATCAAAAAAAGCTCACTCCAAAAGAAGTATTACTAGGAATACAAAAGGAAATTATTGTAATGATAAAAAGGTCAATTCTTCAGAAAAACATAAAATCTCAAAGGCATAGGCACCTAATAACAGAGTTTCAAGATATATGAAGCAAAAACCTATAAATTTAAAAAGAGAAATAGACAAATCCAGAATTATAATTAGAGATTTCACCAGGTCTCTTCTCAGCAACTGGTAGAACAAGCAGACAGAAAGTCAATAAGGTGATAGAAAACATGGACATGATATATCAACCAACATAACCAAACTAACATTTATGAAACATTACACTGAAGAACAGAATTAACAGGTTCTCAAATTTACACACAACATTCACCAAGAGAAACCATATGGTGAACCATAAAACAAACAACTATATAGTTTTCAAAACTGAAAGTTATAGACATAATTAGAAACTAATAAAATATCTGTAACACCCTCTCTCACCTAGAAAATCTAAAAATTAGGCAAATTCTTTGAAATTATGCATAGAACAAAAAAATCACAAGGGAAACTTAGAAATATTTTAACTGATGATGTAAACAAAATATATTGAAATATCTGAGTACGACTAAGACAATGCTCAAAAAGAAATCTGACACTTTAAATATTTATATGTAAGGAAGAAAAGTATAAAATTGCTCTAAGCTTCTACTTTCACAAGCTAGGAAGTGTAAACTAAGCAAATGAAAAGTGGGGGAGGAAATAATAAAAAGAGAAGAAATAAATGAAATATAAAACAAACTAACAATAATAAAAACCAATAAAATAAAAAGCTGCTTATTTTAAAAGACTAATAAAACTGATGAACCTCTCAGTCGATTAATCAAGAGAGGAAGACAAATTACCAATCTCAGGAATAAAAGAGGATTTATTTCAGATCCCAAAGACACTGAAAAGATAGTGGAATTACTGCATACAACTTCATGCCAATAAATATAACTACTTATATTTAATGAACAAACTCTTTGAAAGAATCATCACACTAGCAGAAAATATGAATAGTCCTGGATCTATTACAGAAATGAAGTTCATAAAACCTTCCCAAAAAGAATTCTCCAAAGCAAGTCAGCCTCACTGGTAAATTCTAGCAAACATGTAAGGAAGAAACACCACCAGTAAGAAAATCAGGGACTACTTCCCAATCACGTCTTCAACTCAACATTAGTAAGAGCAGAGAGACATTACAAGGAAAAAAAATTTACAAGCAAATATCCCTCATGAACATAAATTCAAAAATCAGTAACAAAATATTAGCAATCAAATCCAATAATACATTAAAATAAAACACACTCTAAGAGTTTTTCTAGGGAATTCAAGTGCCATTTAATTGGTTTAAAAAAAAAAAAAGCTTCAATGCAAATTGAACCAAGCTTAGCTCAAAAAATTCATATTAACAGGACAAAACCTATGACCATCTCAATAGATACAGAAAAAACATTTAACAGTCACAACCTATCCATGGTAAAAAAATAATAGTAAAAAGTAAACTATGAATTAAAGAGAATTTCGTCAACCTGATTAGGGGAACGTCTGAAAATCTACAATTAATGAGGGAAGACTAAACATTTTCCACCTAAAATGAGGAACAAAGAAAGGATGTCCACTCTTACTAGTTCTATTCAACTTTGTACTTACTGTAGGTCCTAACCAAAGCAATAAAGCAAGAAAAAGACATAAAAGGCATACAGACTAGAATGATAAAGAACCTTCTTTATTAACAGACAAGAGTTATGTACATTTACAAAAATTAAATACCCTTACCCAAAAAGATACTACAACTAATAACTGAGTTCAGGAACACTACATTATGTAGGATAAATACAAAATCTAATCATTTCTATAATCCTAGCAGTGAACTGGAAAATATTTAAAATCAAGGTCACTTAAAACAGTACTGAAAAACAAAAACTATTTAGGAATAAATCTGATAACACACATTCCAGACCTGTACACCAAAAACTATAATGCTGAGAGAAGTTAAATCTAAAGAAATTAAGCGTTAGACCATGTTCATGGACTAGAAGACTTAAAATTGTAAAAATGTCAATTCTCCCCAATATGACATAAGATTTATTGTAATCAGAATCAAATTCCTGTAGGGTTTTTTTATTAACAAGTTGGCTTTAAAACTTATCTTAAAATGCCAACTTAGGCCTCCCCGGTGGCGCAGCTGTTGAGCGCTGGGTTGCGAAGCTGCCTGCAGCCTCTGCAGCCGGTTCGATCCGATCCCCGGCTGCTTCCCGGCCACCGGAGGAGGGTCCCACATGGTGAGCAGACCTCTCCTGCCGCCCGCTGCTCCCCTCAGCAGTGTACTTGGGTCCTTCTGCCTGCTCTGCTCCCCGCTCTGGCTCTGGTGAATTCTCTCACCCTCCCACGCTTCTGACTGTACCCAGTGCATGTATAAACCAAACAAACAAACAAATAATAAATAAATAAATAAATAAATAAAGGAAAAAAAAATGCCAACTTAACAAAAGAGCCAAAACAATTTTGAAAAAGAACAAAGTTGCAGAATTTTCCCTGATTTTTCAAGACATACTATTATATAAAACATCAGTAATCATGATAGTGTGGTATTGGGATAAGAACCATGTAGATCAAAGTCAGAAATAAACCTATGTATACATATACACACATTCATTTGATCCATTTTTTACAAAGATGTCAAGGTAATTCAATGGAAAAAGCAGTCATCTCAACAAATGATGCTGGAACAAGTAGATACCCTTGTGCAAAATGAATTTCAACCCTTATCTCACACCACAAAAAAAATGTCAAAATCGATCACTTGATCACAGAATTAAATCTAATAACTAACACTATAATGCTTCTGGGAAAAATCATAAGGAAAAATCTTTGCTACTTTGGAATAGCAATTAAAATTCACATATAACTGGTGGGAATGCAAAACGGTGCAACCATTTTTTTAAAGTTTAGCAGTTCTTTATAAAATGCAACCTATATTTGTCATGTGACTCAGCAACTCTACTCATTATTCACAAAAATAAAAACATATGTCCCACACAAAAACCAGCAGATGCTGTTAAAGTTATAAATAAATGGATAAATAAATTACAAATAAATTGCGGCATACTTATACAATGGACTGCTACTTAACAATAAAAAGGAATTAATCAAGCAAAAATATGAAGACACAGAAGGCTTTATACTATATGATTTCATTTTAAAAAAATTCTAGAAAAGGCAAAGTGAATCTATGTAATAGCAAGTCATTGGTAGCCTAGAGATGGCATAAAGGTTGGCTTTTTTGCAACAGAGATGTTTTTACTTTTATTTCAGTAGTGGTTTAACAGATACACACATTTGTCAAAGCTAATGAAAGGATGTAGGTGTTTAAAATGGTAACACTTTACTGTATGTAAACTATACCTCAGTAACAGAAATGAAAAATATATGTATTATGATAAAATCCATGTAAAAGATCGAAGAACAAAATCTATTCTAATACAGCTAAAATGCCATCATGTGCATCTCCAAGGTAACTGTGAATCCCTTCTACAAAGTAAACAATATGTTTGAAAAAAATTATTTTTAATCCTAATTACATCAGAACACTGGTTTATATTCATTAACCTTAACTAAAACAGAATTCTTAAGAAATTTCTAGGAGACTTTAAGTTCTTAATTTTAATTTTAGGAATTTTTTTGCCCAGCTGCAATAACACACTGTAAGCAGACACTTATCATATCTTCTCTGTACAGTAGACATTGTTTGTTGCCTGCCCAAACATGAATGAATCCTACTATCACAGCAACATACACTCCAAACTGCTAGGGTAACAACATGCCCACTACATTTCATAGCCCTCCGTAAGGTTAAATATGGCCAGAAATGTAAGGAACTTCCTGGAAATTTCCTTTAAAAGGAGGGTGTATCTTCCCAACATTTCCTCCTCCTACCTATCTAGAATGCCACCATGATGACTCATGTTTGAACAGCCATCTTGGACAATATGCTACTTGTGATAAACTAAGGATGATGGAATAACAAGAGCCAGCCTGAGTCCCTGGATGACAGAGAAGTAACCAAACCAGTTCTAAAATGCTTACCTCCAGGCTGCTTGTATATAAAAAAAGAAATTAACTTTTATCTTATTTAAGCAATGTGTCTGTTTTTTTAATAAGCACATGATTATATTACTATGCTAAATCAATTTTGATTTGAGAATTTCAGAAACTAGCTTTTTATTTTTAAAAAAACTAAAAGAGGGCCTCCCCAGGTGGCGCAGTGGTTGAGCGCTGGGCTGCGAAGCTGTCCGCAGCCTCTGCAGTGCCAGTTCAATCCCCGGCCACAGGCGAGGGTCCCACATGGCAAGCAGACTTCTCCTGCCACGCCCGCTGCTCCCCTCAGCAGTGTACTTCAGTCCTTCTGCCTGCTCTGCTCCCCGCTCTGGCTCTGATGAATTCTCTCACCCTCCCGCGCTTCTGACTGTACCCAGTGCTTGTATAAAATAAATAAATAAATCTTATAAAAAAAAAAATCTTAAAAAAAAAAAACTAAAAGACTTCTTAGAGAAGAATCAATTTATTTTTTGATTATTTTTTGTTACCTAGGTTTTTACTTTGTCTCAGTCATCAATCAAAACAATAAACTATCTTCATTTTTCAGTTTCCAAATGACTCCTCAATTTGAAATAAAGTAGTCTAAGAAAAAAAATCTATCTCGTTATCTGTGTGAAGAAATTTTAAACTGCATTATTACCCCATTAATCTCTGATGAAACTTTAAAAAAATATAAACTGCACTATCACTCCATTAATCTCATGCAAATCTATATGCTCCAGTGATTTCTACCTTCATGGCTTGTGCTAAATGATATGGTCTACACTGTTAATTTTTAAAAGGCTCAGAAAAGACAGAGAGCAGTAATGTTTGGAATAGTGAGGAGGAACCCCACATAAGCCTTAAAAGGTTTAGATGGTGGAAGAGCGAGTTCACAATACAATGAACTGGTTAGGAGTTACGGTTCTATCTGAGGTCAGTGACAGCTCCAACTTTTACTGGCTGAGTGACCTGGGCAAGTTACTTGACTTTCTTGCTTCAGTTTTCTTATCTGAAAAATGGGAATATCAGTACCTTGATGACAAAATGCATATAGTAGGCAAACATTCAACAGTCCCAGACATTCAGTAAGCACTCTTAGAACAGCAAGAGCTCTGAGGTGAGACTGTGCAAAACATGTAACGGTCTAACACACTGCTTCTATTAGTGAGTAGTTGGAGAGTTAAGGTAGAAAAAAAAAAAAAAAAAAAAAACTTTATTTAGAGATTAAATGCTTTTCAAAAATAAGAAAAGTCACAAAATATATATACCCTTATGTGTTCATAACTGTATTAGAAATAAAGAAATTGAAATATTGAGATTTTTTTTTTTGCTCAGAGTGGCAGAAATTAAAATGAGAAAGTTTCACTATAAGCCAGAAAAGAAGAAATGGGCATTTGTAAGTTGCCCAAAAGAACATAAACTGACCCAGCTTTGTACAGAATGTATGGCTGTAGCGATCAAAATGTAATGCACAACTGTACTATACAGAAAGAAAGGCTGTATTACAAAAGCAATGCATCCATCCTGTGAAACAGGATACAACTGTTAAAAAAGGATGAGGAATATCTAAATTTTCTGACATGAAGTATTTTAAGAATGTTAAGTAGAAATGGTATGTTGCAGGAAAATAATTGCCTACCTATAATTTTTTTAAAGTTACAAATATGTCCATCATCAGTAGAACGTGTAAATAAACTGTGGCGTAAGAGTAAATTACAAAACCACACATTGTTGGAACATGATATTAAACTCTAAAAGTAAGTTGCAAAGGAACGTAGTATATTCTACTTACAAAAAGTTTAAAAACACATTAACTATACACACACGCTCTAAACACAGTGATTAAAACTTATTTTTTTTAAATAGGAAATGAGAAACATAAAATAGTTACTTCTGCAGGGAGAGGAAAAAAGTGGGAAGGAAGAAAAACCTTAGAATGGTCTCTTCATCTGAGCGTTCAGTACATGGGTGTTCACTGCCCTGTGACTCTTCCTACCGCATGTATGATGCGCACATGCTGCTCTCATCTACAGGTATCTAAATGAAACCATTGTGAAACCGCATATATGCATATGCACACAAACAAGCAAGAAAAAAAACTTGGGACTGATAAAAATTAAACGGCTCCACGTCGTATGGAATACTGTTTGAATTTGAGACTAATTACATAAATTTTTGACTTTTCTATTAAAATTATCATCATGAAGACTGCAACCACATGGAAAATGTTAGTGAGGACAGATGAACAGAGAACTATATTTATACTATGACTACATCTATGTTAAAAAAAAAGTGCATATTTATAAAAAGAGTTGGGGTAAATTTGATCTATTGTTAATTTTTTTTTTTAGTTTTAGGTTCTTGGGAATTTTGTTTCTTTGTATTTCATTAGTACTACCTCACCTGGAGAGAAATTAAGGGAAAATGATAGCTTCAAGAAAGCCAACTCTCCAACTTCAGGACAGCCAAGTGAAAAATCTACCCACATGGGAAGGCAGAATGAATTACAGCCAATCGACAATGCACAGCACACGCTGTGCCAATAAGTGCACTCAAAACAACTGGAGAGGATCCCCACCACACCAAGGAGATTGTATCAAAAGGTTCTGAAGTGCATTCGTACATTTTAGGGCTTAACAGAGAACTGGAGCTGCCAACCGAACGTACAGCAGGGGCAGGGAAGTTGCAAAACCCAGGGAGCCCAAGAATGAGCTGAAAAAAGGAAGGAAGCACTAAGGGCTGGGCAGGGAGGGAAAACTTTCCCTCATGTGTGAGGTAAAAACATGATATGACATAATATACCTGTTTAAAAAAAAAAAAAAAAAAAACATGAAATAAACTATTAAAGAAGACACTCTAAAAAAAAATTATATACAATGAGAAAACTAAATGCTCAGGGAACAAAGAATATAGAATGATAGGAATGAAAATTTAATGAACTCAGTAAGAATGAGGAAAAAGCACCAAAGATACACATAGTTTTGTGGTCTTTGCAGATGCCCTTTCTAGTCTATCCTCGGGTTCCTAAATATTGGCAAATTCGGTACAGACAAGAAGAAAATCAGAGGTAGAAGCCTATTTCATCCAACTACCAAAAATATGAAATTATTATAAACAAAACCTTTAAATAAAAAAAATCAGATTTGAGTCTCCCCAGGGGCACAGCGGGTTGAGCGCAGCACTGTGACACTGTCCGCAGCCTCTGCAGCACCAGTTCGATCCCCAGTCAGCCAAGGAGATGCCCACATGGCAAGGCAGACCTCTCCTGTCTCGCCCACTGCTCCCCTCAGCAGCGTATTTCGGTCCTTCTGCCTGTTCTGCTCCCTGTTCTGTCTCTGGTGAATCCTCTCGCCTGTACCCCAGCTCTTGTATAAAAATAAATAAATCTTTAAAAAAAAAAAAAGGCAGATTTGCAGAGGAAAACTTGAACTGCTTTCTGGCTCTACAGAGAAAGCCAGCTGCTGTTAGGGTACACCCACCTCTACTTTCTTTCTCCCTGTGGAAGTTTCTCCAGGCCCATTTCGATAATCAAAATTTCGTACACTCCTCCCCTGCCAAAGTATTCTGATTCCCACCTCCAATCACCACCATCCCGTATCTCTCCAAAGGCCCTTCTCCACCCACCCAAAAAGATCTGCCTTCTTCAGTTTCCCCCACCTTTTCCCCCCACACCTCCTTTCTCTTATTAAATCTTACTCTCAACTTCTCACTGCCTCAAGTCTTTTCTAAAATAGGGGTTATAAAGGCTAATATTTAGTTTTTACTTCCTCTTCACATTTTCCTTCCCTTTTGGCCCTCAACTATTATCCATAATTAACTTTACAACTTTGAGTGAATGCTTTCTTATATACACCTGTGGTCAGAGTGTACCTCTTCTAACAACTACAGCTCATGGATGCTGCCAACTGTTCCTCCTTGTTTTGAATACACAAGAATGCAAATGCCATAAAACCAAGAACATATGTTTGCCATTTGATTCATTTTCCATGACATATATAATTGGTCACCAAGCCCTATGAATTTCACCTCCAAGATATTATTTGAATCTACTTTTCTCTCCCTTCCTCCTAGTCCTGCATAATTTCTCACATCTAGACTACTCTAAGAGCCTTCCCTCTGCCTTTTGTTTCTCCCCAGTTAAAATTCACACTCCATAGAAACCAAATGAGTTTTCTCTCCGAAATGTAAATCTCATCATGTCATTACCCTACTAGGATAAAACCCTTCAGGCAGTGCCCTATGAATACAGAATAAACTTCGAATTCCTTCATGTCATCCAATCTGGCATCAAACATTACCTTTTGGTGATCTCACATCTACTAATGACTAGGCATTACATGAAAAGGTAAGTAAATTTAACAAAAGAGTAATTTCCAAGGATGTGAAGATTGTTCATGACTTGTTAATGCATTATCTATGTAATTACTTATGTAACTGACAAACATATTAATCTCAACAATTCAGTGCTAGCACCAAACTTAAAACTTATATAAAACAGGGCCTCCCCTGGTGGCGCAGCGGTTGAGCGCTGGGTTGAGAAGCTGCCCGCAGCCTCTGCAGCGCCAGTTCAATCCCCAGCCTCTGGGCGAGGGTCCCACATGGCGTGCAGACCTCTCCTGCCGCCCGCTGCTCCCCTCAGCAGTGTATTTCGTCGGTCTGTCTGTTCTGTTCTCCGCTCTGACTCTGGTGAATTCTCTCACCCTCAAGTGCCTCTGACTGTACCCAGTGCTTGCATAAATAAATAAATAAATCTTAAAAAAAGAAAAAAAGACTATTTAAAAAAAAACTTATATAAAACAGCTAGACTGAGTTCTATCCACACACTGTATTAAAATTAGCTTGTAGTATTTAAAAATACTACAATTTTCAATTCCAAAATTAAAATATAAGATGGATCACAAAAACTCTATCAATGGCTATTTTCTAAAATGAGTATTACCATATGTCACTAATGCCTCAGTTTTCTAGAAATTATTAGTCAGCTCTTTGTGTTCTTAACATAGTACACCCTACCATATGAGAAAGTTTAGTAAGAAAATCAAAGTTACTTCAGAAGATAAATACCTACCAACTTAGTTTCATTCATTTTTCTATCCAAAATATTCCTTGACTTTAAAATATAAACTACTCAGAACAAGTTGTTCATCTTAACAAATTCATTAGAAAAATTCCCTAAAAACAAATACTTCTACTTCAATTCAAATTTATAAAATGTATTAGAGAAGCCAGTTTATTAGCTTACAAATATCATGTGTAAGTTCTCCTGAGAATCATTCTGCTGTTTAATTAAGTGTTACAGGATCTTGCAGACAGACTCAAGAATAGTACCATCTGTCTGGATTGCAAAACTCAGTTTCACCAAAGTATCACCAAATAGTAACAAAATATCATTTTCATAGGTCTCTGTAATTTATAAATAAGTAATGAATTTAGTCTACTTGGGATCATAACAACTAGATTCAATCTATCCCCTTGATTACACTTTGCATGTAAATATTCTTCAAAAAATGTTTTTAGTAACTGAAATTTTAGTTAAGAACTTACATTTCAGAAGGCAAATATTTATGCCCTGTAATAGCTAAGATGTAGATTTATGCTCTGGTATAAATTCTAAATGTTAAGCTGCTCAGGTGTTATATGAATCTGTAAAACTAAAAAATGCCTGTTGTTACATGTTTAGAATAAGTTTCATGTAACTAAATTCCCCTAAAATAAATCTCTAGGACTATATCAATACACTTTTTGAAAGGATTTCAATTCCCCCTTTTCATGTAAAAAGTAATTAAAAAAAGAATTATGTCATCTACGTAATTTGAAAAACACAGAGACAAAGTGATTAAGCAAAATTTCATTATATTCCTGGATTTCAAAAACAGAAAATTAAACTTGCCATTGCAACTTATTATCTAAACAACTATTGGGTTGTCAGAAAAGTCAAGATAATAATTGGCACGCCTGTTACAAGTACATCCTCTGCACTTCCCCTAACACTGAATATTAAGTCAGTCCACAAAAAAAGTAAAATCCTAAATACATATGAGGGCTGCTGTCCTAATCTTCAACCATGGAAAAAACTGCTGGCAAAACATGTAAGGTATGCTAGATGGCTTACTAAGCAGTCTCCAATAAAACAAAGCTAAGTGGGTGAAAATAAGAACTTTGGGCTCAGACCAAACTTTTTGTTAAAACCTTAAGAGATTATCTCCATAGAACACTCTTCTTCATTTACCCTACGGCTTTTCTTCTAGCCAAAAATGTACTTCAGGTGATACCAGATTTTCAAGACTGATATAACAGAGAAGATACAACTTAACAATACTACTCTCTCTTCATGATAATTTGCCTTGATCCCCAGAAAGTAAAAAAAGCCTTCTCCAATTAATCTGTCACAACACCTAATCTCCACAGAAAGCATATGTAATCAAAGTACACTGAGGCACACTGGACGCATAACCTAAGAAGCAGCTGTACAATCAGGAAAGGAAGACAGCACGTATCTACAATGTCTATACCGCAAGCAGGACTTTTGCTCATCATCAGTAAGCCCACCACTTCAGAAGGCACTGAATTGTTGATTTAGGCAATAATTTATAGCAAAAAAAGCAAGGATGTACTTGTAGTTATAGCAAACTACAATAATAAATGACAAAGAGAGAAGACACTGTCCAAAGAAGCATCCTTTAAAATAAGATTTTTCTCATTCTTATTTGGCTTCTTGTTTGCAAGCCAGCTGATATCTTTGCAAGCAAAGATGCCAGTGTTTTGATGACTCTGGCCTGCTCACCTGTGTTAGAAACAGCTGCATCTCAGTGAAGAAAAAACTTAGCAACTATGAGATTATACCTAGGATTCTGTATTAACTCTATAGTGTTCTTGGGCTTTTTTTTTTTTAAGCATCTGTGTCACAAATTTAGTTTATATCTTACAACTGAACATGTACGTATGTAGTCACTACAAATGTAAATAAATGTATGAATGAATAAATAAGTAATAAACTAAGATTTTTCTGGGATGGCAGACTACACTGTTTCTAAAAGTAATTCTGCAGGAAAAAGACCAAAAAGTATTATGAATAATGGCAACAGTATTTCACTCATATCAGGGGGGCTTATTCTGAAGAATACTTTCATTTCATTTGGGCAGATTTGTGTCAGTTCTAGTATGTATAAGTGGCTCAAAATCAGAGTACGGTACAATTTAAGAAGGTGACATATGACCTAGTTAAAATGACCATTAAAAGATAAAATGTTTAAAGACCGTTGACTACAACCAGCACATCAGGTAAAATGCAAACATTTTAGCTAAACTTCTTAAAATTATGTTTTCTCAGGCTCACACTCAAGATCTTTAATCTGTGAATTTAAAAAGCACTCACATTACAACTGGACTGTCCCCACTTCTTCAGTTACTCACTTCTTACCCCTCTCCAGTGCCCACTCCACCTGTGATCTTGATACCATCATCTCCAGCCAGACTAGTTACATCAATTACCATATTTTCCATCTTTCTTTCTGTCTCTCCTCTATATTGTTGCTCCTAAGTCAACAAACACAAATAAAGCTCTCCGCCTTCTAGAAAGTTTCCTTCAACCTACCTTTCAACCTCTTAGCCTCCCCTACTCCCATATCCCTGCAAGCTTCACAAGCAACCTCTCTTTCATGCCACAATACCCTATAAGCCAATCTACTGGCAACAGTAGATATAATGATTTCAAATAAGTATCAAGCTGCCCAAAGAGCAAACTTACTCAATTTACACTCCTTACCTCTCTCCTTCAAGATTTACCACAACTGTCTTTGAATTTTAAAACTATTTTTTTAATTAGTAAGTCAGAAAAGAAAATTACACAGTCTACTTAAAACATACATAACATACACACTCATGACTAAAATGTTTAGGCTTCATAAAAAGTAATCCTGGACCAAAATCTCATGTGTTTTAAATGCACAAAATTTAAACAATGAGGAGTCACACAGTTCAACAATTCTAATTTGTCTGTGTAAGAGAGCAATCCTAGAAAGGCTTTTAAACACATTATTAAATGCAATACCATTTAGCACACTTTTTTTTTCCTCAACTCATTTCTCATAATAGTTTCTATAGCATCTTGGATTATCTCCCGCTTTTAGTTTCATATCCCATCTGCTCATTTAAGATTCACGTCTGTCCAGTTTCTGAAATATTTGTCACTTTAGTCATTAGCATTTTGCGTAATATAGCACTGTTTTTTCAAAGTTCAGAACGGAATTATTTTAGAAAACTGATTATTTTAACATCACCATTTCTTAATCTAAATTGGCCGGCTTACTCTTCAAATTTCCACCTAACAAAAACTAGATTTCAGTAAGTTCATGCATTGTTTGTTAAAAGGAAAACAAGAACCACGACCACAAATCAGAAGTGCCGTCCTGCATAGCACCACAGTAAAGATTCTCAAGGACAGACACAGAGCTGTCAACTGAGCTTCCACAGAACGTCCTTTCCATTCCTCTCCAGCAAGCCATATCCATTCACTCCTTCAAGATCTAGTTTAAACGTCCCCTTCTGATATTTTCTGGCTACAAGGTACTCTGCCATCTGTCCATGCTGCTCTCCCTCTGTACATCCCATACAGCATCTTAGACATTAAACAGCACATGGAGGTCTTTCCCACCTATCGGACCCTTAGACTTTCCTAAGTCCAAGTCAGACTTTAATCATTTCTAATGTACATACATTATTTAAACATGAATCGCTTATGCCCTAAACTTCTTGAACATAAAAATACAAAAAGTTAACATTTCTAACTACTGGTTTATTGGCCACCACCATGCAATCTCACCCTCGCTCCCCTTTTCATTTCGCTGGGCTCAGCAGCCCTCATTTACTACACAAAAAAGCAAACAGAAAGCTTGTCTCTAGGGGTGAATGGAGGGGGGAAAGGTAAGGAAGAGATAAAGAGCAAAGGATTACAGTATCTTTTCCGATGGCGGTACAGGCCCTGCCAGTATTCTCAACATTTTAATAAAGTGGATCAGCAGCCAACAGGAAGCAGCAGCAGGCCCCTGCAGGAGGAGGAGGGAAAATGCGCCTCAGTGCTCACTCCAGAGCCGCCCCTTTGTAGGGGAGGGCAGCTGACCCCAACATTCCCTCGAAGTCTCCACCAGGCCTAGAAAGGGGTGTAGAGCCTGGGATAGCCCCACTCCCACCGCCAGAAGTGAGACAGACGGGTTTAGGGAGTGCCTGCTCTGACAGCCAGCACTATACACTCTGAGGAAAGAGTTCATTCCCATAAAATACTGCCATAAATAGCCTTTGAGTTCTATAATACAAGCAATTAAGTACAATCCCAGGCAAGCAGGCTTACCATCATTTGTAGCAACAGAAGTCAGGGTAGGTTTTTATGTGAAAACAAATTTACAAATTCATTTCTTCTAATGGGTTGGATATTGGAGACCACCTACATGGAAAATTGCAAACTTCTAGAAAAAATTTAAGACACTATTCACATTCAACATGAATAATTAAAAAAGATTTGGGGGACAGGGCTCCTTCCTTTAAAAAGGGCTAATATTCTTACATGTAGCATTATTAGATAGAAAATAGAAATTAATCAGTAGTTGAGGATATATATACTGTGTTCAAAACACAGTGAGGGTTGTGACATGTGTGTCAGACTAAAATGTGATTTAGTCTTTAAGAAGAAAAAGATATTTATTAAGCACTATTTCTGACATTCCCTGAGACAAATCTCAAAATGTTAATAGAACTGCTATTTAAAGTTCAAAGAGCACTCTAGAGCTGCCAAGGAATTAATAGCTTAAACCACCAAATAAGAGCCACCGTTCAATTTCCAGCCTACGCCAGTCATAGTTCAGGGTTGGTACAGCAAAAACACCCTACGTAATAGATATACCATGTTAACTGTGAATCATATACACAAACAAAAAAATCTATCACTAAAAGATGAATTTCAAGTGTTTCTTCTCAGTCATAACCTATTTACAAGGAAAGACAGCAGAATAACTTAATCTTCTGGTACCCCATGCCTCTACCCCCAAAAGGTACAAATATAACATTAACTGTCATTTTGCCATTCCAACTTCCTGGCTGACTACCTAAGGCTACTCTATAACTTTAATGTAATTTGCCAGAAGTCTCTTCCTATTAAAGAACATTACCTACTTACCCAAAGGTGTTGCCTTAAAAATCATTCAAAATTATTTTTTACACTTCCTGCCCTCCATATTTCCATCAAGTTTACAGGAGAAACTGAGGCAAAGAACCACTATGGGGCCAATCTGACCTAACTAGTCATTAGTGAAAAACGTGAATGCCACTCAACTTTTCCTATTACCAGTTCATTGCTCATTTTACCGAGCTCATGGAAAGTAATATTATAACTGAGTCTTGAGGAAAAGCCCCACCTTGTCTAGCTTAAAGAAAGAAAATTAAGGAATTCTCCAAGTCAAACCCCCAAAAAAATTTCTGACAGGGTCCAAAATCTATAGGTTGCCTACCATACTACAGAAATTTAAATACTATGTGAATTCCTAGTCCTCTGAGGTAACAGCACACATCTCTTGATCAAATTCTCTATAATAAAAAGATTTTCTAGAATTCAAACTACCAAGCCACCCAAACCATCAAGTACCTACAACCTAGATAAAATCTGTTCGGAGCAGTTAAATATCTAAATAAGTTCAAAGAAAATTAATATAGAAGCTCCTAAATGGGCCCTAAGAGCTCTTTTAAGGAATAAGAGAAAAGACTACTTGTCAGTAATTCATTTATTTAACAAACAGTTAATGAGCACCTAATTATGCAGAGAATGCAAAGATGATTTAGACAGGGTCACTGCCCTACAGAAGCTCACATGCTTATCAGACCTACATAGAAGGAGGTACACATAACGAGCAAGAGTGACTAGTTCTGTCAGTTGGAGTCAAAGAAAGCTGCCACAGAGGTGACATCTGACCTACCTTCAAAGATGAATAGGACTGTGCCAGGCATATACACATGTAAAAGACAAAACAAAACTACAAACTGGTTCCTGAGTTAGATATGTGCATGTTTTTCCCTATTTCTCTTTAGGACATTAAGATTCAATAGAAAATTGCCAACACAAAATGTTTTTTATTCCAATTATATTCCTGTATACCCAGATGGATTTAATCATCTTTCCTACTTCATGAAATAATGTGGAACTATATGAGGAAGCTTCATGTGTCTTAAGCAGAAAATACTTCCTCATAAATTTGATCAATGGTATTGGGCAGGGGAGAGAGACAGAAATCACAGGTGTTTTCATGCAGTTTAATTTTCAAAAGATCAATTTCAGCAATTTCCACTCAATCATAAAAATTCTGTTCACAAATACTTTACTTGAAACAATTCTTCCCTCAAATGTCCATCAAATGTCTTAAATATATCCAGCTAGTGCAGTGGTTTAACACAAATTAAGACTTAAATATTACCATAAAGTATCTAGTGAAGTCTAAGAAAAGAAATATATACCTGCAAGTTTACCTAATTCATTTTATGTTCCCCTTTCTTCTTTATAAGCTAAAGTTCCAAATTTAACATGATGCAAAATACACTGACAAAAGTTTAATGTAATCAACTTAGTAGGTTTCTTTTACAGTAATGGAATTTCACTGTATTGAAAAAAGTATGAAATGTAGAAAGCTGTCAAGCAGGACTGTGCTACTTTAAAGTAGTAGAAATACGGTATTAGTAAGATTCTACTACAACCCATCTAGAATGAGAAAATAAACATCAAAAAATATACATAACAGCCAGAGTATGGAGATGCCAATGAAATAACATTTTCTCTTGGACACAATTGTTTCTCCTAACTCATGTCTAGAAAGAAAGGAAAAAAGGTTTTGTTTTTTTCTTCCCAGACTAGAATCTAAATGTACATTTTATCAACTTACAAAATGTAAACAACTCAAGTCGATGGAGCATAACTAAAGCATGCTAGTATATAGACAAGTGGAACAGGAGTTCCTAAGAAAGACTATTACATCCAATTTACGAAGACAGCATGTATTCCATATTTCGGATTATTTTTAAAATAACAATGTTGTAAAGTAGGAGGACTGTCTCTGACATAAACAAATACCAATTACAACATTTTTAACAGAATTTAAGACAATTTTTGTATCAACTAAAGCAAAACCAGAAAATTATGGTGACATACATAAGTGACTATACTAAACAAAAACTGGGCAAGCATACATATTTCATTCATGCAAATGAACTTGAATTTACAATTCCTCGTTTATGTTAATATTTACCAAGATTAATGGAAAATCATCTCCCCTATGTAATGAAGTGAATTCCCTCAACAGAACAAAGCTAACACCTTCAAATCTTTCGAATAAACAATGAAAGCATATACTATAAAAGGAAATTATCTGAATAGGATCAGAAAGAAGTTAAATGATTCAAGAGAAAAGAGTCGTAAATTCCAAAAACACATTACAAATATTGATTCATTTATTCCAAATCGCTAAGCAGGTCCTGTGAAACAAGCACACTTGCATGTGTGAATTTTTTTTTTTAACTCTACTCCACCATACATTTTTAGGTTACCTAATTACATACATGACTCTGTAGTACACTGAGTGTTAATTTCTCAAAACAATGTTTATGAAATAACAAAACAAAAATCCTGGTGGAGAACACAATACACTTTAAACAAATTATATTAACTGCAATGGTACAAAAATGCTTTTCTCCACTTGTTACAAATGGTTGCAAGGTACAGTTCAGTAATAATATCTAACTTCAACCATGTTACAAATTCTCATAAACTTCATCTAATTAATGTCTCATAGTAGCTGGCTTCTAAGAGTAAATATATCATCCACTTTCAAAAAAAATTAACGAGTACCTTCTACTAGCAGCTTAAAGGAAGGGAACACTATTATTTCCTCCTATCAAAAATAAGTCAAATTATTTCAGAAAAAATATCTATATTATCCTTAAAACTCCGAGAAAACGGAATTAACTGCTCATTTTAAAAACGCAAATACTCTTACTACTGTTTACACTGCCATAAAGTTCATCTCAATTTTAAACCATTTGACAAACTATAGAATGCACTTATCTTCTGCATTTATAACACACAGTACAAACTGGTGGCAGAGTATCTTCATTATTAATCTCAAAAGCAAAAGACATCTCTGAAAGTGCTTGACGAATACAATTAACTCACAATTAACTAGGCTAAATTAGCCATTGAGCAAAAAAGATGAATCAATTTTTTTCCACACCTAATTAATATTATTCACCACTATAACCTAATGTTACTTAAAGGAATGCCATAAGAGTTTCTTTTTTTCCAAATAACTACCTAATGCAATCATGAAAAATGATCAAAATGTTCCAAAGAAAGTGATAAGCACTTGGCAAAAGCTAAACAAACACTTATTGTCCTAAAAGGTGGCACCCCCACCTCTTTATTTTCACAAAGAAGAAGAAACAGTCCCAACCTAACTTCCCCTCAATGAGCACCTCAAGTAATAACACAGCAACATATTTTGCAGCATTCAAGTCTTAGGTACATTATTTTCTCTTTAAAATTATGAACTCATCACACGTACAAATGGCTCTTTAAAACGGTCCAGTAAACTGCTACACTATGCCTTCAATTGCTGTCTATTATGTACTTAAAAATATTTACTAGCAATTGGAGGTTAATATGGCAACTATTACCGGGTGGCAATTATTGCTATTAAAAATATATAAATACTGCAACACCATGTGCTAGGAACAACAAAATGCTAAACAGAAAACACACATTAGCAAATCATAAATATTTTCATTAAAGAAAATGAAACATCATGAAAAGATGTTTTAAATGTAAATACTAAAATTGGAATTGAGATGAAAAAATACCCTATGTATGTATTCTGGCACTGGAGAAGATTAGAGAAATCACTCTCATTTCCTCATTTTCAATTGATAGTCTTCCTCGTCTAGTTCTAGCTCAAAAGAATAGTTTCTACATTTACAACTATCTTCCCTTTCTGCAAAAAAAAATCTCTTAAGAAAAAAAAAAAAAAGAAAGCAGGTCAACAACATATTACCTTAAAAGATTCAAATATAGAATTAATGGTCTTAATAAGAACTAAGTAGGAATGTGTATGTGTTTCAATTCAGGAAGGAAGAATTTAGTATCACAAAATTATCACTCAGTCAGAAAACATCTAAGCAAATAAAACAACATGAATGTGGAGCATACACACCTAAGAATTAAAACACCTCATGCCAAAGCTATATACTTAAATCTAGTTACAGGACACCCTTTTCTCCATATCATCTCAGCAGAGAAACAAAACTGAAAAAAAAAAAAAAACTAATGATATACTTACATCTGGAAATCATAATGTCTTCCCACAAGGGTAGGTTGACATACCATAGGAACACTGTTAGACTTTCCAAAAAGGCAAACTGAACAGACCTAACCGAATTATAACTCAGTGAATACATAACTAGTGTCTCCTAGAAATGTGATGGACAGCAAGAGAAAACAGTTCTGAGTCACAAAGGCACAGCCAGGCATGCGTTTAATGCAGTAGCTACAAATCTCACAGGAGTGAGAACTAGAAACACATACAAAGACCCATATCATAGATACGCAGTGGCATTTTTCACACATTAGGAGAGGGGTTGATAGAGAATTTAAGATATTTGATGCCATCCAGTAGAAAATGAGAAAGCAAAGTAAGTAAAGACTAACAAAAATCTTAAGATACTAGTTGTAGGTTGCACAATCAACTTTGCTAAACCCTAATGAGCACCTCAAGGTAATGGAAAGAGGGTGCATCATTAGTGTGGTGTAGAACTTTAATCTCTAGTTTATATTTCAGTCTGCACTAATGTGAATAGGTAAATTCTCTATAAACAATACTTTTCTCTGCTCAAAAAAACACTGCAGGCCAAAAAACCTATCTGCTATTATTAAGCACACAGAGCTCTTATAATACTTGTTTTACTTTAAACAGGTGATTTTTATCTCCTTTGGAATTCAATATTCTGTACAATGTACTTTAGGCAACATATTTTTAATTATCCAGGCTGCTGCCGTATCTAATTTTCAAGTAAATTTCTCAATTTGTAGAAGAAAAATTTACAATTATGGGCAGTTCTTTTTACCAATTAGTATTTTTCTAAAAATTAGCACTTCATCCACTCTCCATATACAAGAGAATGTACACACTAGACAGTTCCTTAAAAACAAATCAACCTATGCATTTCTGCAGTTCTGCATTTCAAAGTCGCTACCTAAACATAATTCTGTTTTTAAGAAGAGTGTTCAAAAAGCAACCCCTGGCTTAGAGGCTGAGGAGAGCACTATGCCCTGCACAAACCTTTACTCAGTCATAAAGCAGAGAACCCTCTCTCCTACAAAACTGTTTCCCTAAAGAATCTCAAACATCTTCTCTTCACCTTATTATCCTTACTTAAGCTTAGGGGAGACATGATAAACATACATCCCAAAGACTGGCTACACATGTCATACTCTTTCATTTGTCTACAAATTCTACCTAATAAATGAGCCACACACACACACACACACACACACACACACACACACACACGCAAGCAAGCTATTACCAGTTAGGAAGATATATGGTAATTTGGGGGATTTCATCCCACTAATATTGGTCTACTTGGTAATTTTAATTACCTGTTAAAGTGTCAGTGTGGTCACCAACCAGCAAACAAAAAGCATTTTAAATACCTCTTAATCAATATGTGTGCTAGTCTATGAAAGTCCCTGGACCTGACTAACACTGAGTGATAGGGAGGGCGAGGAAGGCGGCAAAATGACTTTTATTCCCACATATTAACAGATCAAGGGGAAATGACCGAGGACAGAGAGGGAGGACTGCAACTTACAACTGAATTCTAAGGTTGAATGTCTGGGTAAAAATGTCGATCTAATCTCACTACGGTGAAAGCGCAGACACGCTGTCACCCGGTCCTGGTAGGTAAAAATCGCATGTTTTGATTTTTATCAGTATAAACAAACACTGAACAAAACAGCGTTTCCCCTGGAAAAGTTGGCAAGAATTTTTATTTCTCCACTGGTCTCGAAGAAAAAAAAAAAGACCTATGCTCCCCATAATTAAATGTAACTAATTACAATTTGAACACTAAATTATTTATCCAGTGTAAACAAGCATCGGGAGGAAATAATGCTTTCACCTACACCTAAGTCACAGCAACGATTTCCAAAATGCACGCTCTGGAAGAGGCAGTCCCCCGGAAAAGGGGTGCACAACTTAAAATAAGTTGGGTTTTTCCAGGGCTAAATTAAACAAACCGTTCGGCCAATTTTCCAATTATATTCTACGCTTGAAACGTAATTGCCTTACATCTGTTTACAAATCTTTGCTCAATATTTAAACAAACCCGTGGTCTCCGGGCGCGCGGCTCTCCAGCAGCGGCCCCCGCACAAAGCACGCGCGGGCGGCCCGCACCCCGCGGCCGGGGCCGGGGCCGGGGCAGCGCGCGTCCCGGGGCGGCGGCGGGCCGCGGGGGGCCAGGGGCGTGCACCCCGAGCTCCCGCCAGGCCGGGGCGCCGCGGAGACCCAGGCGCGCCGGCTCCGACGAATCCGGGCGCCGTCGGCGGGGCCGGGCCGCCGGGAGAACAATCGACACCCTGAGCGCCGGAGCCGGGCCGGGGCCTCGAACCCGGGGAAAAGTTGTCAGTGACCAGAGCGCGGGGAGCGGCGCGGGCGGAGAGCGGCGGCGCCGGCTTGTTGCTCGGGGGAGTGAGTGAGTGTGAGTGAGTGTGTGAGGGGGTGAGTGTGTGAGAGACCGTGTGCGCGCCTGAGTGTGAGTGTGTCTGGGCGCGTGTGCCCGGCCGAGCCGTCGAGCGCGAGGAGCGCGTCCGCGGCCGGGGGGCGCAGCCGGGGTCCCCGCGGCGGGCGCGGTTGGCGGCGCCCCGACCCCGCCGCGCTCCGTCGGGCGCCCGCGGGCGACTGCAGGTGTCATTATGGAATTTTTTTCCAGATTCAAAAGGCGGCGGGCGGGGCGGGGCGGGGGCGGGGCGGGGGGCGCCGTCCAGCCGGGGGGGGGGCCGGGGGCGCGGGGCGCGGCGGGGGGCGTGGGAAGGCGCCCGGGCCGGCCCCCCGCGATCCCGCGCCGCGCGCCCCGCGGCCTCTGAGGGGCCGGAGCCCGGGCGCGGGGCCGGGGCGGGGGCCGGGGCCGGGGCCGGGGCCGGGGGCGCGGGCGGAGAAAGTTGGCGCGGGGAGGGCCGCCCGCCGCCCGCCGCCGCCGCCGCCGCGGACTCACCAGCGAGAAGAGGTTGGAGTGACAATCCTCCAGGCTCGCCCCGTTCGCCACCCAGTTCGCCGCCGCAGTCATGATCCTCCGCGAGCCCGGCCGCCAGAGCGGGGCATGTCGGAGCGGCGCGTCCGAGGCGAGGCCGGGCCGGGCGGCGGCGCCTCGCCGGGGAGCGCGGGGCGGCCGGGCCGCGGCGGGCGCGGGGGCCGCGGGCGGGCGGGCGCGCGGGAGGCGCCGCGGCGGCGACGCCGCGCCGGGGGCGGCGGGCCGGGGCCGGGGCCGGGGCCGGGGCCGGGGCCGGCGGGGGGGTCCGCGGCGGCGGCCGCGCGGCTCCTTCCTGCTCGGGCGGCGGCGGCGGCTCCGGCGGCGGCGGGGGGCGCTGTCCGCGCGGCCCGGCGCCCTCCCCGCCTCTCAGGGCCGCCGCTGCCTCCCGGGCCGGCGCGCGGGGCCGGCCGCCGCCTCCGCCCTCGCTGCTCCGCCGCCGCCGCCGCCGCCGCCTTGTTTATCTCCAGCCGCGACTCCCTCGGCCCCGCCGGCGCGTGAGGGGAGGCGAGCCCCGGAGCCGCCGCCGCCGCCGCCTCGGAGCCGCCGCCGCCGCGGAGCGCGAACTCGCGAAGGGGGGGGTGCGGACGGAGCCAGCGGGCGACCCCGGCAGCCGAGCGACGTCCCCTCCTTCCTCTTCCTCCCCCACCCCCCCTCCTCCCCAGTCAGCCTCGCTTCTCCTCCCTCCCCGGGCTCGCTCGCTCTGACAGCAATGGCGGCCGCCGACCGCGGCTCGGCCCGCCATTGGCTGGCGGCGCGTCACGTGACGGGCGCCGGCCGCGCGGGGGGCGGGGGCGCGCGGGGGAGGGCCCGCGCGGCGGCGGCGGGCGCGCGGCGCTGCTGAGCCGAGGCCGCGGGGCGCGGGGCGCGGGGCGCCGCCGGGGCGGGCGGGCGGGCGGGCGGGCGGGAGGGAGGGAGCCCGGCGGCAGAGAAAGGAGTGCGGGCGGCGCGGCGCCCCGGCGGGGGCGGCCGGGGGGCCGGCCCGAGACGGCGGGGGCCGGCCCCGCGGGGGCGCCGCGCCCCGCCCCCCCGGGGGTCGGCGCTCGGCGGGGCGCGACCGCGAGCGTCGGGAACGCCCGTGGCGGCCGCCGCGGAGAGTCGGGCCCCCGGCGCGCGCCCCGAACGCCCGGGCCGCCGGGCCGGCGTGGCGGGGACGCGGGGGGGTGCGGGCCGGAGTCTCATTCCGATGTCCTCGGCGTGCCGAGGAGAAAACTGAAGCACAAAGAGATCAAGTCGCCGGCCCGAGGGCGCACAGCTGGCGAGAGGCGGAGGCGGGTCTCGAACCCTCGGCGCCGCGCACCGCGCAGCCCAGCGCCGGGGCTGGGTTTTGTCAGCCTCGCGCCGAGTGTGTGCGGCCGTCGTCCAGTGAGCGCTCGCGGTGTGCCGGGCACTGTGCGTTCATACAGAAGTGCCGCGCGAGCCTCTCCTCCTGAACACTGCGCACGCCCCATCCCCTCGTCCATTATGTCAGGGTTTCCTGAGCGCCTGCGACGTGCCAAAAAACGCTCTAACTGCCTGGCACTACCAGGATGGCGCCGGGAGCAGACCCCCCCCCCCCGCCCCCGTCTTGGCTCCGGCCGCTGAGTAACTAGCAGCTCCTGAGAGCATATGGCCTGGGAGCCCAGAGGGGGCCTGGATGTGGAAGCACCTCTCCCAGCTCCAGGGCTTGTTTACTCCCTGCAAGGGTGGGGAGCAGAGAACAACTTCAGGAACAAGCCCCCAGACTTGGGCCAGCTGTTTCAGGTGGGTTGGACTAAGACGAAGAGTAGGGAGCAGGGGAAACACCGGGTGTCCTGAAAGGAGAGAGAGCAGACATGTGAACTGAGCTTTGGAACTACCACAAATAACTGCCAAAGCAAAACCCATACGCATCTTGTTAGGATACGTGGTATTATCGTGCCCGACGCTGTGTTATAAGGAATGTACATACTTGGTTACACATAATCCTCAGCACAACCACATCAAGGAGGTGCAGTTATCTTCCTTAGACTTCATAATAAGTCAAGGTTCAGAAGTGCAACAGCATCGCCTTCCAGTTGGTCAGTGGCTCAAACCAGACTCTCTCTTAACTCCGCAGACCAAGCCTGACTCCAGAAGGCTCTGTGGGCAGAGCCGGGTGGTTAGTTTTGCCACCTCTGGTTCACTTGATCAACTTAGTTTAACTCTGTGATGATGGTCCAGCATATCCAGGTGTGATGGTCCAGCAGTGCTTTCATCCCAGGAAGCCGTCATCCTAATACCTGGTCACCAATTCTTGTTCTTCAGCACATTTGTATGTGACTTTTTTAAAAGTCGCCCTGAACAAAACTTAATAGAGAAATCAATAAAGGACATGGACCATTTGCAAAGTAAGAAAGACATACGGTTTTAAAAATACAAAAAGATGCTCTTCTTCACTCATTGCTATGGGCTGAATGTCCGTGTCCCCCTAAAATTCCTGTGTTAAACCCGTAATCCCCAATATGATGGTTTGGAAGTGGGGCCTTGGGAGGTAATTAGTTCATGAGGTTGGATCCCTCCTGGTGGGATTAACACCCTGATAAAAAGACAGGAGAGCGCATCTTCCCTGTCTTTCTCTCTTTCCTTGTGGAGACATAAGCAGGAAGAGAACTTTCACCAGACACCAGAGCAGCCAGAAACTGGCTGTAAGAATTTAATGTCTGTTTTCCAAGTCACCCTGGCTATGGTAATTTGTTATAGCAGCCCAAACAGAATAAGACAGCCATCATAAGAAAAACAGAAATTAAAACCAGAGTATTGATAATGAGTTAAAAGCTTAGGCAAATGTGGGGAGAAGCAGGGCACTGTCAGTGGGAATATAAATTAACACCATAGCTTTGGGTGTGAATTTGGAGGATATCAAAATGCATAAATGCACATAACCTTTGACCCAGTGATTCTACTTCAGGGAGTTTATTCTGCAGAGATACTATAGTCCAAGGTCATGAACTATGGAACCGTAGTACTGTTTGTAGGGCCAGAAGATGGAAGCAGCCTACATGCCCATCATTCAGGGAGTAGTTCATATAAATTAACCCCATCTAACCATTAAAAATAATGAGTTAATACAATGTATAATAATAGTCATTTCAAAAATACATTATTAATTGTGGTATCCCTAGAAGGTTAAGCAAGCCTCTAGGGATGGGGAGGGGAATTACTTTTACTGCACTATTTGCATTTTCTTTCCTTTTTTTTTTTTTTAATGCCAAGTGTGTGTACTATGTATTTAATGTAATAAGTCATATATCAAGTATATCAGTCAACCTAAAATTGAAAGCAGAAGGATCAATCAAATGGTACCATAAAAGTAAATTTAAAAAGCAAATAAACAACATGAGACAAAAGAAAGAAAAAAAAAAAAAAAAAAAAAAACCTCATCATAGGAGATTTCCTTGGATGTCAAAGCCAAGGCCCCAGAGTGGTTGAGAAGAGGCCAGAAGTGCAGTGTGCAATTTCCCTGGCAACGAGAATACAGAATGAGAACCCAGGGGAGCCGACTTCCAGTCTCAGGTGTGCCACTGAGCTGCCCTGTTAATCTTAGATGAACTTCTCAACCTTTCTGGGCCTCAGTTTCCTTGTGTGTGAAAAGGGCAGCTGGGGTGATCCTTTGGGTGATTTCTAGCAATGGAATTCTTTGACTCTGCACAGTTGAGAGGCCTGATAAAGAGCCAAGCAGTTCTTACTCAATAGAGAAAGCCATGGGAGTTGATGGAAAGCCTCAAGAGATAAGATGAAAGCAAAACAAAACAGAAACTTATCAACCGACTGCAAAGAAGCAACAAAACCCCAGGCACTGGAACTTCTGAGTTCAGTTCCCTGTGTGTGTGTGGGGGGGGGGGGGGGGGCTCTTCAGAAGCATGCTCATGACTTAGTTTCCCCATTTGTGAAATTGCCTTCTGCCCAGGTAGGAAACAGTCATTCCACACCACACAGGTCTCAGGTCTCATTCTGAGAATGACAGGTTAGTTCCCTTTCATGGTTACCAAATACAATTGCAGAGAGAAAATGGAAGCAAAAATATGACCAGAGGAGGAACCATCTATCAAAAAGACCATAGGAAGCTGCCACAGCTGCAGGGAGGGAGAGCTTTGTAAGAGCAAAGATTGTCACTTCAGAGTAAGACACTCCTGGTTCCAGTCCCTGCTCTGTCACTTTCTAACTGCAACCTGAGCAGGTCATTTAACCCCCTCCACCTTCATTTCAGCCTGTGCCTTGACCTCCCTGGAATGATAACTCAAAGCAAGTTCTTAGCACAGTGCCTGGCCCCAGAGACTATGATCAATAAATTATAGCAATCACAGTCACTGATCTCTTTATACCATGGGAAGTAAGCACCCAGTCACACCACTTGCAGATGTTTTCCCTTTAACCTTAGTCGTACTGGATTTATTTTCTTGTAAATAATAAAAGTAATGGAAGACAAATAAGCAGCAAGGCCCCAGGTGCTGAGACCCTTGAGCAACCCCAGGCGTGAACTGTGAGGGTCTACACATAATGTGGATTATTTGTCAACAAATACACTGATATAAATGTATTTTCTCTTCCTGATGATGTCCTTTATAATCGCTTTTCCGCCAGCTGACTTTGTTGTAAGAATACAGCACATGTAGCATACAAAATATGTCCATCAACTATGTGATTCACAAGGATTGCCGTCAGCAGTGGACGATTAGCAAAGTTTTGGGAGGGAGAGTCAAAAGTTAGGCTTGAATTTTAGACTGTGTGGGAAGTTTGCACCCCTAACCTCAATTCTGTTCTTTTCTTTCCATCCCACGAAGGTTAATCAAAGTTAACAAATTGCTATGAATCCCTTCTCTCCTTCATGCTCATACCAAATAATACAATTGAAAGACCCATCTCTAAGGGAACTTTTTTATTTTTTTATGAATGTGGGATCTTATCACATATATTACTTTGCAATCTGCTGTTTTCACTTAACAGTTTATCACAGATATACCTCTAGGCCTATAGATCTGGATCTAACCCATTCCTTTATTCGTTGTATAATGTTTCATAGAACACCTGTGCCATAATTTATCTGATTATTCCCCTATTCCTAAACATTCAGGTGGTTTCCACTTGTTTCCTATTCTAAATAAAGGTGCAGTAAATATCCTTATCCATATATCCTTATATACTGACACTTTTATTTCTGTAGAATAAAGTCCCCAAAATAAGATTGCTTTTTTATTGTTAATAAATGTATATTTTTACTGTTAATAAATACAGCTGGAAGATTTCCCCCAAAAGATTGTAACCATTCATACTCCCTTGAGCAAGACAGAAAGAGTGTCCACTTCCCCCCAGCTTGCCAGCATTTGGATGCTGCCAGTCTCTTAGGATTTTTGCCAACCCACTGGTAAAAAATAGTGTCAGTGTTTGCATTTGCTTTCCCCAAACTCCAGTGAGGCAGGTCTTCTGTTAGGTGTTTTTGACCATTTGGCATTTCCTCTTAAGTGGTTTGCTTCTCAAGGCAGCAACTGAAAACAAAGGAGAAGGAAATGCAGTTTCAGTGAGACTAGGGACAGGTTTGGGCACAGTGACCAATACTGGTCTTTGGTCTCTCTCACCTGGTCTGGACAGACAATTCATGCCATCATTCCATAAAGATTTTTCTGGATGCTTCCATGAGGCAGTCCTGTTCTTTTCATTCCTTTGCTCTCATAATTCAATTTTTAAGTCAATATTTTAAGTTCCCTCTGAGAGAATGGTCTTCTACCAATCAAACTGCACTGCCTTGGGCAATAACAGCTTTGCTCATAACCACCAAGGATTTCCTAATTGTTCCAACCTCTCCCCTAAGACACTGCGGAGGATAAAGTAAAAACAATAGCAGTTGTTGTTAGCTGGCGAAGGACGAGAACTTCAGAGCACGACAAAATCTGACTCAAAGCCCAGCTCTGCCCCTTACCCCTAGACCTCTTGGGCTGTGGCTTAGCCTCTCTGTACCTCCTCATTCTCTTCCCTAACACATGGTCCTACTTGTAGCTTCCTCATAGGGCTATGTGAGCATTCAATGAGTGAGTGCCCACGGGTCGCTCAGCACCCACTCAACACATAGTAGGTGTTCAGTAAATGTCGGCCACTACTGTGAAGATCCTGAGATCCTTTTTATAAAATGTAGGAGGAGATGAACTCCAAGAGACACCACCAAGGAGATAATTGAAGCAATGATTTGAGCAGTTAAAAATTCCAGCAAGCTTAAATTAACAGGATTTAGGGCCATTTTATCTCTACTGTTGCACTCCAAGGAAGACTGCCTTTGGTTCCAGTACTACTGACTTGAGAATGAACTTGGCAGCCCACAACGAATTGCTTTCAAGTAGCCAATAATAAAGAAGTATGTGAATGATGTCCCCTGTTATTTTCTTTGGCTACACTGCTGCTTGGCCAGACAGGTGACGATATTCATTATTTGGGGGCCTCTGCATGGCAGGTGGCAACATATATCAGATGAAACGAACTTCTGTTTCCTCTGGATGGACACACACAGACACATACCCCCAAAATCTGAACGGCCACCATAGACAATAGCTAACTCTTGTTTTAGGGTGAAGATTATTATTTTTTTCTTCAGGCTCAATGGTTTATTATTTACACGCAGAAAGACAGGAAGCTGGGGCAGAGCAGGTGAGGAGGGCGTCAAGCTCAGTCCCTGATGATGAGCTCGTCCACCCACCAGTCTTCATAGCTCGGGCAGGGAGCCGCGAATGATGATGGGGATCTTTTGGGCCTTGAGCTCCTTCATGGCGATGAGCAAGGGATCTGTCTCCCCCTCCAGCTCCACCATCATGGGGGCACACATCGCGATCTGCAGGGCTCAGGAGCCCAGCACACAGGCGCACTTGTATTTGGTCATGTAGGGTGTGGTGATTGCTTCTGGTTGGCCTGTGGGGCTCTCCAGAGGGGAGGATCTCAGCGTTCTCCTGGCCCTCCTCCTCAGCATTCTCCAAGTCACCGAGCCCCTCATCCTCCTCCACATCATCAAAGTCATCTCCATCAAAATTGTCCTCGTTGT
This sequence comes from Talpa occidentalis, assembly GCF_014898055.3. Taxonomy (NCBI): domain Eukaryota; kingdom Metazoa; phylum Chordata; class Mammalia; order Eulipotyphla; family Talpidae; genus Talpa; species Talpa occidentalis. The sequence continues at coordinate 81,886,120 of NW_023601433.1, read as the reverse complement.
CTCACATGCCGCCTGCGCCCCAGCCCATGGCTCGGCACCCCAGAACACAGCGCAGACCCACCAACTGCGCGATTCCACCTCGCGGGGCACCAAGCAAACTCTGCGCCTGTGTTGTCGGTAAGATTATTTATAAGAGAAGAAAGTGTTGGAGAGGTGGAGTCCATGGCTCTTCCTCTCAGGGGTTACAAGCAGGAATTCAATGCTCATAAAAGAGACAACCTGTCCAGGTGGCCCACAGCCAGGTTGAGCTCCAGGAGGGGAGATGCCAACTTCTCTGGCAATGCTGCCAGCACATCTCACCATTTCTGTTTCCTGTGCTCCAGGCCAGACCCAGCCATCCAGGGGTTTTGTAAGGAAGACAAGTGTCTTTTCACTGGTGGCCTAAAATCAGAGTCTTCCGCAGAGGTTTGGATAGGGGAGCAGGCAGTTGATGTAGCCACCCAACCTGTGTGGTGCTGCGCCTTGAGAACCCACATCCAGGTCGTGGCACGCTAGGCAAAGGCGACCATCCTCCGGGGCCAGACCTGGTCCCTTCAGACTGTCTGGCACTTAAGTTCCAAACTCGGAAGGTGCTTTCCTGCCCCCCAGTACAGATGTGCTATCTCTTTGCTGGTGGGGTTCCGGCCCCGGGGCCACATCATGCCTTCTGCAGAGATCATTTCATTGAAAAGCAACCCTCGGAAAGAGCAGAGTCCCTACTCAGGCGATAAAAGATGCCACATGTGACACTTGAGTCATCCCTTTGTCTTCACTCAACCACAGTGACAGGTTCCCCGGGCGTGTCCAGTTGCCTGGGTTATGGGTTCTCGGCAAGGAAGATGCAAGCAAGGCCTCTCTCCCACTTGAGTCTCAGTCTTTCCTTTTTAAAATGGGTGACCAACCTCTTAGGCTGCCAGTGAGTTATAATCAATTGGCTTTTTAAAATTGCATACACCATTTCTCAATTTTCAAATGTGCTGAGTGCAATCATCTTGGTGGGTGGAAATGAAGCACATCCACAGAGCCAGTCCGTTGCTGCCGTCAGTACAGATCGCTTCCCCAAGGAAATAAATTACATTTCATTCTCTATATATTGTTTACTTTATAGTCTCTTGATCTTACTTTGCTGACTTCTGGTTGTAGATTTTTCGGTAGCTTGGTTCCCACTTAATCACAACAGCTTCTGTAAATGTTAGCGGGTTGTGTTATGGGGATTGGCTGCCGGCATTTCACAACGGTTACTGAACATAGAAGCCCCTTCCTTATGCCACCAAAAATACCTCAGTAAATATTCCCCTCACTTAAAAAAAAATAATAGACCCTTAAAGTGATTTTCCAACCAGCGGACTTTATTTCACGTTAACCACGCCGTAACTCAAAGCACATTTTGCATTGTTCTCCGGTTGTGGTTTTATGAAGAGGTCACTGTTTACATAGCATGCGCGCCCCTACGAGCCTGTTCATTATAATCTAGTCAGTCACTTCTCAAAATCCCGGCAGAAGAAAGACTTTCTCCTCTCCTCTCTTAGCAGAGCTGTCTGGCATAACCAACAGGGAAGGCATCGGGTTGAGATGAGCCCCAAATGAATCCTGGTTCCATCTCTCCTCCCCCTACCATGTTTTCAAGCAGAGGCTATTTTCCAAGTGTTTATTGAGGTCATTCTATGTCAGGCTTCTCATCATCAGAACTAGTTTATGAGGTGGGTTCGACCCCAGTTCCCATTTTACAGATCACCAACTGAGGAGCAAAGATGTGATGTGACTTGCTTGAGGTCACACAGCTTCAAAGTGCAAGGTAGCGGAGACATGTTCTCATGGAAACCGACAGCCTCCACTCCTCCTGTGTTAAGAGGAGGCTAAAGAGCTGCCTCCATGCTTCAGATACCCTCTACCCCTTGTTTTGAGCTTCCTGTCTTCTTTATCAGCCCAGAGTGCCTTCCCACAATGACCCTTGGGGGCTGGGGGCAAGACAGCTCTGCCACTGACCAGCCACCTGCTCTTAGACAAACAGCCTCATCCCTTTTGGCCCCTCACAATAGGGGCCTAATGATAATGCCCTCTCAGGAAGATCAACAATATTGATACCAAGCATGGACGGGCATATTTATTGAGCTCTGACCATGTGCCGGGCACAGGGTCATGTACTTTACTCCATGATCTTATTTCATCCTCCCATAACCCTATAAACTATTGTTCTCCCATTTTGCAGATAAGGAAAGTGAAGGGGGAAATGGAAATATCCAGAATTTGCCACTACCCACATTCAGTCTTCTTTGTTGCTCTCAGGCCTGCTACCCCAGACCCACTGTGATCTCTTTTCCATGTGGCAGCCAGAGCATCAAACTGAAAACCACGTCAGCTCATGTCACTCCTCTGCTCTAAATCCTCCCATGGCTCCCATCTCATTCAAAGTGAAAGCATCCATGGCCTGTAGGGTCCTGTGTGGCCTGGCTTTTTACTGTCCTGCCAGCCTCTCAATGTGTGCTCCACAGGCCCTGTGCCCAGCCTTGAGGCCCTGGCCCTTGTACAGCTTCCCTCCCCACCATCAGAGGCTCCCCTACTGGAAAGGCCTTCCCAGACCACTGTACTGACATCATCACACTGCCCCTCCCTCTCACACCCTCCCTCTGTTTACTTTCACACCTAAAATCGCCTTGTATATATATATTTCTTTTTATATATGTTCATATTTCTCCCCCTCTCACTACTAGAAATATAAACTCCATGGGGACAAATTTGTTTTATTTTTCCCTCTTTGTTCACCATGGTATCCCCACTGCTGGAACATCATCCCGTGTTTCACAAATATTTGTTCAATGAAGGAATTCAAAATAGTGCTAAGTAATGAGTCCCTGACCAGTGCCTGGCACAGAGTGAGTGTCCTTAAACATTAGCTGTTATTATCAAAGGTGTTAAAAAATCCCTTTGGCCATAGGCAGCTTGGCAGGAGGCTGAGGGCCCTGGCAGCTTACAGCCTCCCTCTACTCCTAGCTAGAAAATCAGTCCCAGGGGACCTGGAGGGCCAGCAGCCCCCAACAGCAGCCTGGAGAGGAGGGCAGTGCCTCCTCAGCCAAAGTCGGTAGGGGTGCTAAGCCAAAGAGGAGGGAATATCTCAGGATTCCAGGATGGGGGCAGGAATTGGCAATATCCCCCCTTCAATAGCAGGAGGGGGCAATCACCACCCAGTGTCAGAATTAAGGTCAAAGAAGATAGTTGTGTGTCTCCAGGGAGCTCTGTGCCCCTCCACAGCAGTCTGTCCAGAACTTACCCTCTAATTTTGAAAGTAACATATGCTCTATAAAGTAGTCCAACATCAAAGAAATGTGTCATTTAGAAAGTGAAACAGCCCTTCCCCCAACCCAGAAATGTACTGTTCACAATTTGCCATACTGGGTATGTACATTAAGGACTTTTTCTAAGCATATCCTACCTAACCTCCATTTTTGCTACTATTACTTATAAAAATAGGATCATGTCATATATTGCTTTTGCACCTGAATGATTTTTCCTTAATCAGGCTTATTGAGCTATATTTACATAGAGGAAACATCACTGGATTTTTGTGTAGAGTTCTGTGAGTTTTGTCAAAACAGCTATGTTCCTTAGGCACCACCCCAACAAAAGTTTAGTGCAGTTCCATCACCCTCCCTAATCCCCTGTGCCTCTTTGTAATCAACCCTTTCCTTGGCCCTTAGCTTCTGGCTATGACTAATCTATTCTCTGTCTCATACTTTGCCTTTTCCAGAATGTCACATAAATGGACTTATAGAGGGCAGAACTCCTTGGATCTGGTTTCTTTCACTTAGCCTCATGCATCTGAGGTTCATCCATGTTGTCGAATGAATCAGTGGCTCATTCCTTTTTATTGCTGTATAATAAATATTCCATTGTATGGCTTTATACCACAGTCTGTTTATCCATTCACTAGCTGAAGGACATTAGCGTGGTTTCCAGTAGGGAGACGATTACAAATGAAGCCACTATAAACATTCACATTCAAGTTTTGGTGTGAATGTAAGTTTCATTTCTCTGGGGAGAATGCCCAGAAGTAGGATCACTGGGCCAGACAACAAATATATATTTAACTTTATGAGAAACTGCCCAACAGTTTTCCAAAGTGACTTTACCATTTGGATTTGTTTGTGAGAAAATTTTCCATCAGAACATACACCCCATGAGCTCAAGGACACTGTACCCTTTCTTGACAGCTGCATCTTCTGCCTAGAACAGTGCCTGGCATATAGTAGGTGCTCAAGAAACATGAATTGGATGAGTGAGCCCCATGGTCCTCTCTTCATGCAAGGACATGCAGGTCCTTGTCATGGACTTTTAGGGACAGCTCCATGTGTGCTGCTGGCCAGAGGTCTCATTTGTCTCCGCTGTCCCTTACTGTGGGGCCAGTTTTTCAGCACAAGACAAGGCTGCCTTGACTGACTTGCTTATTGCTTTGAAACTTGTGTGTGAGTTTTCATTAAACCAAATTCCTGGAAGAAGAATTGTTAGGTCAAAGGATAGGAGAGATAGCACCTTTCATAAATATCTCAGAATTCTACCAATTTAGACCTCCACCAAGAATGGGGGAGATTGCCTACTTGGGGAGATTACCTGCTCTCCATGGCTGCAGGTGTGCTGAACATCACCTACTGGGAAAAGCACACTGCTGGAGGGTCAGGCTCAGCAAGACCAGTGTTTCCCGATTTGTAGTTTTCGCACATGGGTACAATCTCCAGAAAGAAATGTGGAGGCAATGAAGGACCATCAACTTCTTATATCACTAAGAAAGACTCCCAAAATTCAGACAAAAGCCAATCTATTATCTATAAAACACAGCACCTCCTACTTGTCTTATGAATAAAGGGACATTTTGCTCCATTGAAAAATGGGAAGAATCGGGCATCCCTGGTGGCGCACGGGGTTAAGTTTCAGCACTCTAAGGCTATCCGCAGCCCCTGCAGCACGAGTTCAATCCCCAGCCAGGGAGCTGACCCACATGGTGCAGCAGGCCTCTCCTGTCTCACCCACTACTCCCCTCAGCAGTGCATTTCAGTAAATCCACCTGTTCTGCCCCCCATTCTGTTTCTGGTGAATCCTCTCATGCACCCTCCCTGCATCTCTGGCCTACACTGTAGCTCTTGCATGCATAAATAAATAAAATAAATCTTTTTTTTAAAAAAAGGAAGATAAACTCTGAGAATAAAAAAGAAAAATCGAATATAAGACATTTAGACTATGCTATTTGGTTGGTGTTGGGGGAAAGAAGGCAGCAGGTCTTGCAGAAGGGCTGGATAGGAGCCCTGCTTTGGCCAGCAAACCTCGCAGGTGACCTGGCCAGGGCTGTAGGAGAAAAACAAAAGATAGTTGGAAAAAATGAAACAGAGCAGGGACTTGAGGGGAGGAACTGCAAGTGTTACAATTAGTTAATTGGGGCCCAGTTCTTTATCTCCCCCACTGTGTACCAGCTCTTCTCCACATCAAAGACCACTGCACGCCTGGAGAATTGGAACAGATGTTTATGGAGTGCTTTGAAGATGTAAAGTACGGTCTAAATGCTAAGCATTATTATTATTACTTTAAATTTTAAATATCTTTTTTTGGGGGGTTGGGAATTTTTAATATGTTTGAGATTCTTATTTAATACTCAAAGTGAGACTTTCTGCTCATCAGACCTTGATCCAGGCTTAGGTGAGGCAGGAACCCTGAATACACTGAACTGAATTCACCATCCTGTCCTTGTAAATTGTGTTTTCTGGGGAGATGAACACTGTCAATCCGATGCTGTCAGTTTATGTAAGAACATGTCTCGAGATCTAATTGAAATACAGTATCTTTCCAGGCAGAGTTGATAGAGTTATCACATTACAGATTTTATTTGACTCTGCATCTCAATTCATTCCTTTGTATAGTTTCCAGATTTCTTCATAAAATAGAAATTAGACACAGTCTTGACATTAGAATTTCACGAAGAAGCAATCAAATCCAAATTACTTCGAAGAAGGAAAGGACTATAAAAGTGACTAAACAAAATGAAAGGGAGAAAGCATTCTGGAGGTCCCTAGTTCATGAATTAATTTTCTTATTTGGTCCCTGGGACAAATCCAACTTAATTGAGGAGGTTGCCAGACATAAAACACAAGAAAAACTTTTGCATGTGTGACTACTAAGAGCTTAAAGATAAATACTGTAAAGTTTGGAAGTTTTGTTTACTTTTCACCCCCCTTTTCCCTGCCCCCACATTTTTTGGGGGGAGCTTAGAACTCAAACAATAAACTCCACTGATCAGTGTCTCTTTCATGTGCTCACTGTGTGCTAACAGGGTTTTTTTTTTTTTTTTTTTTTGAGCATTGGTGGGGGATTTTTTAAATTAAAAAATCATCAAAACGTAAATGAATCACCCGACATAAAACTTGGATCCAACATGGGACACAGTCATCGTCGGCCTTTGCAATTTCCTATGGTAACCAAAGACCAAACTGTGTTTTAAAAACTATTCTAGTAACGAGATTCGCAAGAGGTCTCAGGTTACTAAGTGGCTTTGAGACTCTTTTGAAACCGAAGTAAAGGAAAATCTCATTAATTTGAACTGTGCTAATAATGGAATTTGTTTTAATTCAACCTGGTCTAAGCTGCAGTTTACCTTCAGTCTACCTGTGAAGAAAAGTTGACTAAAGTGATAGTTTAAAAAAGATTGTGCGAGGCATGTTCCATGTCTCTAAAAGAATAAACTGGTTTAAGTCTTTTAGCATCTCACTCTCACCCAAATAAATTCCTGGCAAATCCAGATGAGTTTTAAACGTTGATTAGCACAGACGGGGAGTAATACTACTTGTGAACTCTTTCTTTGTTAAGTTCTCCTCTGTACTCAAAAGACATAAAGGTTCATTTTGTTTAAGGATTCTAAACAGTCACTCTAATGCAGACAGATCTCTTAACCTGCCTTCGTACCAATTGTCATGAATGAATAAGGGTTTATTGAAGCAGTAGCAAAGATCTGTGATTACAACCGCCAACAAAGGAAGGGACTCAAAATAATGTTTTTTTCCATGACACTTGTATGTGTCAGACTGTATACTAAGCATATTTGATTTCCTTACACAGTGCCCGGTAACAAATAGGTTTCTAGTAAATACGTTTATTTATGATTAAAATAATCTGTGTCTTCTTCCAGCTATAGGAGGATATTATAAAGCATCTCTTGGATTGGCTGGTATCAGTGGAGAGATAAAGGATGATCAGAGGAAAATATGCATAAGGAAATAGATATAGATGATAAGTGACTGGGTAGATACCTAGTTAGATGACAGATAAATAGATGATATAGATGGGTGGGTGGGTAGATAGATGAATGGATGGATGAATGGATAGATAGATAATATAGATGTGTGGGTGGGTGGGTGGATGAATGGATGGATGGATAGATGATACAGATGGATGGGTGGGTGGATGGATGGATGGGTGGATGGATGGATGGATGGACAGATAGATAGCAGGCAAAGACACAGAGAGAGGTTGCACTTTGGACTTTCTAGCTAGGTGTCAGCGAATGGCATCTCTTTCTATTCAATCAAAAATGGAGGCAGGGAATATCAAAAAGTTGTGAACAAATGATCCACAACTTTCTTGCCACTCGCAGCAAGCTAGTGTAGGACATAGGACTCTGTATTTGATGCTTCTCTGACAAGGTCCCAAGGCTGTAGGGAACCAACAGGAGGAGCTCAAGAAAACTAGATCCCAATCTGTTAGGGAGGTTAAAGAAAAGTTCAACGGGGTGGCTGTGTGTACAAAGTGTGAAGGGCCTATTAACCTAAAGGGTTGATTTGCGCCAATGATGCTTGATCCTGATTCTCCCACCACAGTGTTACTGATTACGTGCTATTTCATGAATACGAAAAGTCACCTTCCTTCCTCAAGGAAATGCCTCAAATTCCCATCATTCCATTCACCTTTAAAAAGAAAATTATGAAAGGAAACACACCCTCTTCATAAAGAGTCAAACAAGAAGAATATTAGTGAGCAAATAAAAATGATCTATGTTTCCATCAGTCATTGATATCCATTGCCAGCATATTGGTAAATATCGAATTAAGAAATAAAAGCAATGTATTTAAAGAAGACCTACCAGGCACGGGGACACAGGGGATAAAATACAGTTATATTCTCTGAGTTTAGGGACTTCATAATCGACTAGATGAGTTAAGTTAAAGGAGTAGTTACAAGAGTGATGAGCATTTTGTAACTTATTTTTTGGTACACATTGTGTTGCTTTGTTGAGTACAATGTGTATGTGTTTATATATATATGTATACACACATTATATATATACATAATAGTGATAAAAATATTACTAGGTATTCGGCACCACTGTCTCAATGCTTTTTTCTAGAGGATTTGTCCTTTGTCAGCCTAACCCCTACTTCTTTCTTGGGTTCATTTCATCAAAAACTAAGAGTGAGAACACTTACCTGCATCAAGAAGGACCTGAAGCCTCCTGCAGTAGCACAGAGCAGACCAAAAGTAGAGGGATTCCAGAGGAAGGAATGCTTGAGAACACAAAATAACTCAGGCTGGGATTGGGAGAAAATGAGGAGACATATTTGGAAAACAGCTGATCAGAGAGACTTAAGGATATTAAGAATTTCTCAGAGATTTCAGCTCAGATGTTGATTATTTCCCAGTTCTTCCAGGGTTGGAGACATGGAATGTGGCACCATGCTGAGATTGGCATAATGTGGCCAGTTGTGGTTTGATACCATGTTGAACTACCTCATTCTTTCGATGGCTATGTTGAGTTCCATTGGGTTGGGTGTATCAAACTTCACTTACTGCTTTCCCAGTAGGTAAACATATAAACTCATATGTCATTTAATGACGGGGAAACATCCTGGAAATGTGTCATTAGGCGATTTTGTTGTGCAAACGTCATAGAGTATAATTACATAAACCTAGATGGTGTAACCTAGTACACACCTAGGCTAGGTGGTGGATCCTATTGCAACCATTATCATATACCTGATCCATCATTACCTAAGCATCCCTATGTGATGAATGACTGCATGTTTTAATGAGTGCTTTTGCTATTAAATGTTAATACTGAGATAAGTATCTTTACAAACAGGCACATTTCCAAAGGAAGTGAATGGGCAGGTAAATGAATGAGAGAGAGAGAAAAAGAGAAAGAGAGAAAGAGAGAGAGAGAAAGGAAAGAAGGAAAAAAAACAGTGGTATATCCATACAACGAATACTATCCAGCAAGAAAAAAGCAATGGAATCTTGATACACACAACATGGATGAATCTAAAATTATGTTGACTAAAAGAGGCCAGACTACTTCTGGATGTTCCCATTCATATAAAATTTAACACAGAAAGCAGATTATCAGTTGCTTGGATACTGCAATGCCAGGCAGGAAGGCAGAACACACGTGGAAAGGAAACTTTAGGAAGTGATAGTATATTATCTTGGATGAGGTGATAGTTTCATGGGTATATACATATGTGAAAACATTAAATTATACAGTTTGAATTCATGTAGATTATGACATGTCAATTATAATTTAATAAGGCTAGAAAGTAGATGATAGATAGGTGAGCTCAGTTGTGGGAAGGGTTGGCATTTTGAGGTAGACAAGAGAAATGTGATCAGCAGACACTAGGGACCAGGAAGAAAGGCAGAGAGCTGGGTATATGTGGACTCCAGTGAGACACCTGGTGTGGAGACGTGTTTTGGAGATTGGCCCTGAATAATAGGGCTTCCAGGGATGAGGAAGTGGGCAGGACAAAGGACCTCACACCTGAGCCCCAAGCCATACTAGTTCCACATTGTAGGATGGGTTTATTTTGACTCCTCCATCCCAAGACAGACTGCTCCAGAGTCTAGCACTGTGCTGAGCACACAGTAGGCACTCAGTGATTGTCCGTCAACATGAATGAACCCCCTAAGAGCTCCATTCACCTAGCACTAATACTCAGGAGCTGCAGGCCACCCAACCTTTCTCCTGGCCTGGCCAGGCACCCTCCTCCATTCCCACAATCCTCTAGCTCCATCTTCCACTCAAACATGTGTCTTGGACCTAATAAACCAGACACTTCTCCAGTCCTACCCACTCTCTCCTGACTTCTGCATGTCCTCACAATTTCTGCACATGGCAGGTTATCTGAGGTGGTCAGGAGACTGAGGCAGCCCTGGGTTCATGCCTCAGCTCTGCCTCCTTATAACTTGGTAGTGGTGGGCAAGGAAATTCCCTTGCCTGAGCCTCAGCTTTCTCAACTGTAAATGGAACTAGTATTATCTATAGTAAAGTTGGTGAGGATTCATGAAATACAGGCACAGAGTGCTTAGCACATGCCAGGCATCAAATAAAAGATTAATTTATATAAACCTATACTTTATATATATTAAAATATATGTATATGGTATGTGGTATATTTATTATAGCAGTTAAGAGGTTGAGAACTGAAGTGAGACTGATCTTGGGCAAGTGACCTAATTTCTCTGAGCTTCATTTTCCTCTTCTATAAACCAGAGATGATAACAAATGCACTGATCAAGAGCCTGGCAAGAAACAGAGGGTACATTCAAACTGCAGAATTTGAGGAGAATTTAATACAGAGATTATTTGCACAGGTGTGGACAGGGCTTCTGGGGAGCAAGGACAGAGTGCAATACCTGAGGCTAGCAAAGGGAGGTGCTGTTCTGATCTCTGGGGCTGTAGGAGTAGCAGAAGGGTTAATTCTACAACCTGGAAGGGCATGCTGTATGGAGAGAATCCCCCAAACAGGAGCTGGGGCTTTTGGAAGAGATACAGCTCTCTCACTGCAACCTAGTAAGGAGGAGCCTGGGGGATTAATGTCCCAAACTCTTCGTCTGCCTTCCTCTGATCTGCTGCCAGCACTTTTCTTGAGCAAAACCAGCTAGAGGCCAGAGTGCTTAGGAGCCCACTCCATGCTGTCCCCCAGGTCAGTCTCTGAGGCTCAGAACAAGGGGAGAATGGAGTGAGTGGACCTGGACAGAAGAGGTGAAATTCAATATATTAAGGCCCCACCCCATGGGATCAATAGAAGTTCTTGGGAAGAAGGCACTTAGCACATAGAGAGACTTTGCTAAGTGACAGCCCATGGTTACCCCAGAACCCACCCTTGCCTGCATTCTTGGGATTGGTCCCGGGCCAGCCTTGACCCAACCTAAAGCGCCAGGAATGGAACAGAACTGATCTTCTGCTACATTCTGTGTTTACTTAGAGAAAACTTGGCTGCTGAGAGCAAGAAAGAGTTGACCGCGGTTTTCTGCAACAGCTGGGGGTGGAGAGGAGGCAGAGATGGGGGGAGTTGGAACATATTAGGTCTCCTGAAAGCCAAGCGACCCCACAGCCCTGAAATCCGAGCAGAGTCCATGTTGAAGGCAGCGTATGCCTGGGTTCCGTATGCCAAGGGGCCGTGAATTTCAGGTCTGAGCGACCTGTCCTGGGCCTGGGCCTCCCCAGAAGGCAGGGCCACAGGGCAACACTCTGCTCCTGCCTCGTGGAATGTGCCAGGCTTGGAAACCAGGCTCTCGCTTTTTAAAATTGGCTTGTAAATCTCTGTATAGTTTTCAGGGTTTAGGCATTTTATTTTATCTGGATTACAGTCATGTTCTGCTTTGGCATCGGAAGGCGTTTATGACTGTTAAAACAAGAAATGAAAAATATAGGCCTGGCATCAGCCAGGCTGCCTCCCGCCAGATGCACAGGGGCTTGTCTTGGGGGCCAGGCTGCTCTGGTATTTTTCGATAAAGCTGGAGCTGACTGAATGGGAGCAGTGGACGTGATCTGAGGAAAATCTTTATCTTTGCTTAGGTGAGCTTCACCCCCTCCCCCATTCTGTGTTTCCTGGCTCAGACACCACCCTCCAGGGCATTGTTTTAAGGGTTACCATCACTGTCACTTGGATGTTCCTGCTCCAGGGGGCAGATGGCTTAAGACTTTTGATTCATCACTTCAAGATGACTTTGAACTTCCCAAACTGCAATTTGGGGCAGGATTTAAACAACTGAGAATCCGGTTTTTTGGTCTAGTTTGCCATCTTCCCTCTTGCTTTTAAAGTATGTACACACATGTGCACACACTCACATGCACACACTCTTCTTTCCCAATGGCCAAAGGTACACAAGCTTCACCAAGAATCATGAAAGGAAACAAAAAATCTTTTTGGCAAAGATTGAGTATATTCTCTCCCCTCCATCTAGCTGTCATTTATCCATCCTTTAAAAGTCGTATCCTAATCTATATGTAAGTTCATTGCTTGTGTTTCCACTTGTACCCTGTGAGCCTCTTTCCATTCCTGCAACTAATATACTGTATTTGGCCACAGTGATCGTAATAATGACCACTTAGTAAGCACTGAGGTTTAAATGGCAGTCTTTTCCAAGGAGAGCTGGGTTCAAATCTCAACACTGTCACTGTCTAGCTGCATCTTTGAACAAGTTACTTGCTTTTTAGTTGGGCCTGAGTTTCCTCATGTCATGTGTACAATGGGGATAGCACTGCTATGTACCTCCGGGAAGGTGGTTGTGAGGGGCAAATAAAATTGTGTCAAGTAGGTCAAAGCCAGGAGTCCCTAGCAAGGGCTCACGGAATTAGTTGTCTCCTTACAGCGTGTGCAGCAAGATCTATGGCGCCACGTGTCTGCATTTTTCTTTTCACGGCTGTTATGCACAGCATCCTCTCTGAATCAGAACTGTGGGTTCTGCAGCATTTGCTTCATGATAAGCAGCGAGATGATTTTAAACTTCTCTCTTCCCCCAAGAACACTCGACAAAATTGGCAGCCTGGAATATGCAAAAATTCACCCAGAAATGGAAGAGAGGGACATTTGCACAAGCTGGGTTGTGTCTACAGAATTAGAAGGCACAGTTGGACTAATTTTAGTGCCTAAAAATTGGAAACGCTGGACCGGCTCCATGGGAGAGGCAAGTTCTGGAAAGTGGTGAAAGGGACCATCAAGGTGGGTTGAATGGGGGACCGTCCCCTCTGGGTTTGGACACTGCCTCACTGCACACAGACTCCATTGACCGGAAGTAGAAAGGCCGGGAAAAGTTAAAAGGCCTTCAGGCCTTCAGGTTAGTAGGGACGACTCTGTTCCCATTGCCTCTCGGTTGTCCTGGTTCCCCTGCTATCTGCGTCCCTTTGTCTGGCCATAGATAATTTTGATCCTGTGACCGGGATTGTCGCTGGCTGTGTTGGGGCTCTGGTATTTTATCCTTTGGGATTTCTGAGAGGCGCAGGCCCCTGTGATTGGTCTCACGTGGGCACACTGCACACAACTCACTTTGTATCTGACGAGCCGAGCGGGGGCCAGCTCCCTTTCGTCGCAGCCAATCGGGCTGGGGCTGAGAATTTATGAGATGAAGGCGAACCACTTTGAAGAAAGGCGCCCTTGTCTGCCGCTTCGCCATGGCTCAGGGGTGCGCGTGGGGCGGTGGGGAGGGGTGGGCACAGCCAGAGGGCCGGCGCCCTGGGGATGGATGGGGGAAGAAAAGAATCTGAGAAACCAGGGTCAAAAGTCTCTCTGTGAACAGGAAAGAAAACTGAGCTGCCTTCCGTTTTGCAGGTGTGTTCCCACGCTGGGGAGTCCTGTCGCTCCCCAAGGGGTAGGAGAGTCCAGGTCACAGCCCCTCCCTGCATGGGCCTCCAGTCCCCAGCCCTCCAAGAGAGCAGAACAGAGAGGGTAAGACAGAAATCCTTCCAGAAGCAATCATGGCAGCCAATATTCTAGAAGCAGTTACATCTCCGCCAAGGCAGAGGTGCAGCCTCAACAGTTCCTGTGCTTTTTCTTCCTCCCTCTGAGTCTCAGTTTCCTCATCTCCAAAAGGAGGCCATTCCTGACAATACCTTTCCCTTAAGGCTGTAGAGAGGAATGCGCGAAAGTGCTTAGCACAGGGCCTGGTATGCAGTAAATGCTGAATAAGTAGAAGCTCTTATTATTAATAGCAATCATCTTTGGTTTCAAAAGAGGTATTTTGTTTTCTTTAAAGCCAAAAATAAATTCTGCACTTTCCCTCATTCTTTCATTCATTTTCTCGGGTCATCCATCAGCATAGAACAGGACCTACTAAGTGCCGTCCATGCCACTGGAGGGCATGATAATAGCAGCAAATGCTCGCTCTGAGCTTCCCCTGCTTTGGGCTTTATTTTTAGCCTTTTGACTTATGTATTAATTTTTATAAGCTTTGCAACCACCTATGGGGGTCGCCACAGAGAAATTCCACTTGACCAAGATCATAGATTAGGAGCCGGGATTTGAACTAAGATCCACCCACCTCTCAAGGGCCTGTCTTCAGCACCCTGCTAGTCCCAAACCAATAAATACCACCTCATCCCTCCCTACCTGGGGCACTGCTGCCACTAGATCTTTCTTCCATGATAGATTTATTCAATATCTAAACTGGCCACTGTGCTACATGCTGGCAGCTACTGAGGTCCTGAAATGTGGCCAGTGCAACTAAGCACCTGAATTTTAAATTTTATTTAAACATGTATGCATTTCCCTGTGGATTTAAGTAGCCACGCAGGGCTTATGGCCACTGCATTAACCAGCATAACCCTAGGGACGCTGACTGTAGGTGAAGAAATTCACATCCATCAGAGTGGTTAAAGGTTATGCCAAGGCTCTGCTGGAGCCAGGGGGGGCAGAGAGAAGAGTCTTGCATGGGTGTGGCCAGGGACGAGTGCACGGGAGGCTTCTCAGAGAAAGTCATCTTGGAGCCTCCTTGAGGAAGGAGTTGGCAGGAGGGGAGGTATTTTTAAATAGACCCAAATATGCTGGATTTCACAACAGGGCCTGTGCTCAGCCAGTACTTTGGTGGAGGCAGAAACCTGTAATCAAGACCAGGGTCATCTGTGAGCAACGAGATAGCCAGCGTTCGCCCCGGAAAGGATGAAAGAATTCTGGATCCAGGAATGTGTCCACCGTTGTTTTCAGCTGCAGGTATCAGCTTGAGTTTGGCTTTTTACCATCACCTCTCTGAGGGTGTGAAAACACCTGGAAAACAAATTTGGAAAATTCAACAGCTCGTCTGAATGCTTTGTCAATATCGTCTGAAGCCAAATGTGCAAGCATTGTGCGCCAGTTCTAGGCAGACAAAAGAGTAGTAATAATAATAAGGATAATGATGATAATAATGAAAAACAGTTACCACTTATTAAGACACTTACTTTGTGCCAGACCCAATGTTAAGTGCTTTCGTGTATTGATCGGCTCACATAGTCCTACCATCCATTCTCTACATGGCAGCAAAGTGGCCTTTTTAAGACATAAACTTTAAATCAGATCATGATAGTCTGCAGCTAAAAATCCTTAAGTGGCTTCCCATTATGCTTAGAAAGAAATCAACGTTTCTTGCCCTGGCCTGCAAGACTGGCCCTTTCCTACCTTTCCCCACCCTGCTCCCACTCTCTACAGACTCAACTATGCTCCAGACACATAAGGCCCCCTCTTTGGTGCAAAGCACCAAAATTTTGCCTGCCCCAGGCCCTTTGCACTTGCTGTTTCTAGAAGAAGTAAATCAACTCTCCATCCTAACTAACCCTCCACTAGAATGAATGTGCTGGAGGACAGGGACCCTGTCTCTTCAATTACCATTGCAACTCCAGCCTCTAGAATGGGGAGGAGAGAATCCTCAATAGCAGTTTGTTGCATGAGTGAAAGAATTTCAACCCTATACACCAGACATTATTATCCTCACATAACAGATGAAGAGACTGAAGGTCAGAGTGGTAAATTTGTCCAAAGTCACACAGCTTGTGAATTTCCAACTATATAATTTGCAGGATTATGTCCATTTTCTCCTTGTCAGCCAGCTGTGCTGAGACTGCACAGCTGGCTCCAGAGAAGGAACATCCTTCAAGAAGCAGTTTTCATCTCCTCACTCTGCAAGTGGCCCTGGTTTGCCTTGCTTCGTCCTTTATTGCCGGGGTCTGTCTATATAAGAAGAAACCTTAGCCTCAGAAACTACCCAGTCTTCCTCTGGCTTCTACTTTATGTTTTTGTTTGATCATAAAAATGAGTATTGTAGAAAGACTGGAGAATATAGAGAAAAAATAGAAAGAAGCTGAGGGGAAAAAATGCTCAGGACCTCACTACCCAGAGGTAACCCAGTTAATGCTTTGGTTTCTTTATTGCCAATTTTTTTTATCGTCCTTAACATAGAGATGATATTGTTGTGGTGTATGTATGTAATTGTGTCCTACTTTTATCCCCTTGTGTTGTCTCATAAGTTTTCTGAAGGCATTACGAACTCTGCATAAGCATTAAAATGAATGGTTACATAATATTATTTCACTTGGGTATGCCTGATTTACTCAACCAAATTTCTTTTGTTTGGGGAGATTCCCCCTTTCTCATCTTGCAGGACCAAAAACCAAAACAGGGCTTAAATGAAAGCAGGCACACATACAATTATGAGCTAAATTATGAGGTAAATATAAAGAGATGCATGGACAATTATGTTCTTTTCAGAAAAAAAGCACGTCTGCGTTCCATCAGAATAATTATCGCTCGTATTTTATCATTCCCTGAGGTTTCATAGTGTATGAAAGTTTGGGATAATCCAAGGAAGATCTCCAACTATACCTCGATGTCTTCACCCAAAGCACAAGCTTGGGTCTGTGTTGACACTTGGCCAAACCCACTCGATTGCTCTGTTACTGCTCCTCTGTTACTGCCACTGATGCTTCTGGTAATGCAGCCGCTGCTGCTACAATCAGGAGGTGGAAGCGGAGCAGAATAGGGAGGTTGGGTATCAAGGTTCAAGATCCAGCTTCCAGAATTTACCTTAGACATGTCATGTCCTCTTCCTGGGCAATGAGGACGATCGCCACAGCGAAGTGTGAAGGTCAAAGGCGGGGTCAGACGGGGAGGGGGTGTAATAAACTCAAACGTGCGATGAAGTTGTTTGCGATTCATACTTTCCAGTGAGTTATGAACACAGTGACTTTAAAAAGACTTAAAGGTCAGCAGAGCCAATGTTGTCCAGACCAAATCTTCAAATCTGGCTCTCCTTGTAAGATCAGATACATAAACTGGCTTAGTGGGTCTGCTGCCTTGATAAATTTATAGGGATTTAAGAGTGGGGGTAGCAGGCTTTGCCAGTTACCGACCCAGCTTCCAGACCCTACCTCTGCCAACCCCACAGAATCCTGTTTAGCTCAGGGATTCGTTGCCTGCGATTGGGCCTTGGCTGAGGGCAAACACACTCCACCCTCAGCTTCAGGGGCTCATCAGGAAATTAATTGGCTAAATGATAATCTCTCCCCTGGCCGGTGATTGGTTTGATGGAGGGCATGTGACTGCATTCTGGCCTCCCAGACAGGGTGGGGACCAGTGAGGCAGATGGGCAGGGCTGGGATGGGGTTGGGGGGCATCACCTTGATTCTTAAGGATATTGTTTGCTGTCCTCCTGGGTGTCACATCTTGAACTGTGGCAGCATCATGCTCCTGGATTTGCACATGACGCCAACATGGAGAGGGTAAAAGCTGAGGGAAGATGATGGTGGTTGGCAATAATAATAAATAACACATGATAATAAAAACAACAATAACAGCAACAAACTTCTATTTGAACATTTAAATCTTTCCAGGGACTATTCTAAATGCATTAGATGCATTTAGAAGGGGATAACCTCCCTTATTTTGTCAGCCCAAGAATGATTTTTACCTTTCTTAATGCTTTGAGAACAATAACAGAAATATTTTATGATATATGAAAGTCATGCAAAATTCAACTTTCGGTATCCATGAGCACTCCTTCACCTGCTCTATATATGCTTTCCTGCTAAACAGCAGTGTAGTCAGACAGAAAGCGCCTGGCCTGAAGCAAGGCCTAAAATATTTACTATTTGGCCTGTTAGAGAGAAAGTTTGCTCAGCCTTACATCAGTGTTCACAACCTTGTCAGTTGGTATACTATGATTTTCCTGTTTTTTTTTTTTTTTTTTTGCAGATGAGAGAACTGAGGCGCAGAGAAGTTAAGTAATTTGTCCAAGGTCATACAGTTATTAAAGGGTGGCCTTGAATTCAATACCAGTCTGGCTCTAGAACCACCATTGAGAAAGAACCAGGATTCCCAACAACATCGTTGAGATGTTGAACCAGCCAACCTTAAACTTCACCTCACTTGGGGATTTTGGGGTTCAAGAGGCACATGATACTGCTGTGTTACCCATGCCAGCTTGACACTGCTTTCCCATTCTGTGTGGTGACAGCATCGCAGCTGATGCCACGAGAAAGCACCTTAGAAAGGTAACAGCAGAAAGGCAAGGCAAGCCATCTGCTTCTTGGACCAACTGCCTTTTGTCCTTGCTCAGGAGAACAAAAGCTCTCTTTCTTCAGATACTTCAAGTCTCCACAAGTTCTTCCCTTTAAAGGGATTATGAAGGAAATCCTATTTTAGAACTGCTGCTGCTTTTGGCAATTTGCAATATTAGCCTGATGAGGAATTACACTCACTAATAAAATATCTCAAGTTGGGTTGAGCCTAATTGTTGCAAGTGCTCACAGTAATAGCCTGTCGCGGGACTTCTGTGCCGCTCATCCCTCGCTTGGCTCCAGCCCATGTGGAAAATCAATTTCCTCTAAATGTTTGAAGAATGGCACAGAAGAACCTGATTTCTTTTCCCTCTGCTGGAGTCAATCTGGAGACAGTGCACCTATAAAATGAATGAAAATAGCTATGGTTGCAAGATGCAGGGTGGAATGGGGAGCTAAGCAAAGCTTGATCATAAGTTCGAAGGGTCTAGCCTTTTTGTCCTAAGGTCAGAAACAATATACATTTGTGTCCCAAATTGACATGCTCTAAAAAAGTCACAGAACAGAAAGAATGTTACCTCCACCCAGCAATTTTACTTCTAGGAATCTCCCACAGAAAAACTCCCACGAGTATGCAAGAATATGTGAACAGGGTGTTCCCTGCAACCTGGTTTGTGATGGTGAAAACTGGAAGCAAGACAAGAAGAGAGTAGTTAAATAAATGGTGATCTATCCATGTGCTTAGTGATTAAGAGGAAAGAGATAAATCTGTACGTATTCACATGGAAAAATTTTGGTGCTAAGATACTGAGTGGGGAAAAAAACAAGGTGCAGGCCAATGTACATTACAGTATGAGTTCATTTTTATAAAAAGAAACTTCAACAGTGATATGCACATTTATATGTAGATGTTTGTACATGAGAAAGATATGAAAGGATGCACACCATATTGTAGATGGTGGTGGCTAAAACTAGGGGTAGAAACAGTACAGGTGAAAGAGGAAATTTGCCTTCTATTTGGTTTAGAATTTTTACAACAAAGGTATATGACTTTGGTAATGAAAAGGGATGTAAAGAATGGGCTTTGCAGCATGTCTGAACACTACTCTGCTAGGCTTGGCACAATTTCTGAGGCTACAAAGATTCATGCCTCCACACCACATGCTTACCAGTGAATCATGTCATAAGTGCAAGTTTGTTAAACAACCTAATCTGATAGGTCATAGTCCTCCTGAGTCCACAGTTGCCACAAGAGGACTTCATTCTTAGTGACCTGCCTACCCAAATCAGAACCAAACTAAAACAACCTGTTGCCAAGGCCAGTATTTAAAGATTTGCTCTTAAATAAATTGAGATGAAATACACAAAACAGAAAATGCACCATTTTTACCACTTTAAAGTATAGAATTGTGTGGCTTGGGTACATTCACAATGTTAAGTCAGCATCAGCATTCTGGGGTTCTAGAACTTTTTCATCATTCCAAAAGATAATCCTGCGCCCATAAAATCACTCTCTATTTTTCCCTCCCCCATTCCCTAAAAACCACTAATCTGCTTTCTGTCTGTATAGACTTGCCTATTTTAGACGTTTCATAAAACTGGACTCGTACCATATGTTGTTTTTGGCGAGCGATTTCTTTCACTTAACATACTGTTTTCAAGGCTCATCCATGTTGTAGCACGTGTCAGCTCTTCATTCATTTTCATGCCTGAATAATATTCCATTGAATGGACAGGCCAAAATGTCTTTATCCATTCATTAGTTGATGGACACTTTGGATGTTTATCTCTCTTAGATATTATGAATAATGCTGTTATGATCATTCTTGCACATGTTTTTGTTTGAACACCTGTTTTTAATTCTTCAGGGTTAGGAGTGAAATTGTGGGGTCATAGGGTAATTCTATATTTAACTTATCAGGATTTGCTCTTAAAACCCCCAAAGGCTAGTCTCCTGACCATAGATGACATGCCATGAGTGGGGAAACCTCCCCTGTGTTTCTCTATTATATCCCCTGAGTCCAAGCAGTTAAGTTCAGAGATGAAGATAATTACCATGTAATTATCTAGCTATACTTTAAAAACCATCTGCTAAGATTCCACTTCTAGGATATTCCAAACATTGCTAGTACATGAGCACTTGGGGAACTGTTATTCAAAATACATTAATCAAATGATTAATCCAGGATTTCTCATGTAAGCTTCCCTTTCCGTAACACTTGTAGAAATTCTGACTATTCCTGTTCACAATAGGACTAACTGAATTGTTCAAGTGTCTGACCAAATCCTGCCAGATGAGCAGGGTCGTTAAATGGACTTTGCTGAATAGTAGCCCATGATAATCAGCCTATTTTAAAGTAGACTTAACTTGTGATAAGTAAAACTTAGTAATTGAGTTGCTTTGGGTTAGTAGTAGCTGGTTCTGCTATTAACTAACTTACTTTGGGAAAATTTTTTGACCTTTCTGAGTCCCTCAGTTTCCTTTCTTATAATCTGGGCCTGATTATAGGACTTACTTTGTGAATCATGTATTAGCTCAACAAACATTTATTGTGCACCTACTATGTAACAAATGTTTATGAGCACTAAGACAAGAATCCCTGTCTTTGTGGGAGAGGACAAAAACCAATAAACATAATAAGTAGTTACAAGGTATTTATATAGTGATAAGTTTTATGAAAAAGGTAGAATAGGAGGGCTGACAAAATGGCTGCATTCTAAATGGTGTTATCAACATAAGCCATAAAACAATACAGAAATGGTCACTAAAAAGGTAATTTTTGAACAATGTCTTTCAGGAAGAAAAGGTATAAGAGCATCTGGAAGGAAAAGAATGCAAAGGCCATGAGGCAGGAATCTCATGCCCTGTTTGTGGAAAGGCATGGAGACTGGTTGCCTGGACCAGAGTGCATGAGAATAGAAGGAGCTGATTGTGTGAGGACTTTGCCACCATGAGGACTTTGGATTTTACTTACATAGGAAGCCCTTGCAGGTTTTTCTACCTGAGCTGACTTCTATTTCAAAAGCATCATTTAATCTGCTGTGTTAAAAATAGGCCATGGACAGACACGGACAGCAGCAGGGAGACCAGTTTGTGGCAGACCACAGTAATCTAGGTGGTCTTGGATCAGGCTGGTAGCATGGAGGTGGTGAGAAACAAATGGGATTTGAATACATTCAGAAGGTAGAGCCAACACAATTTCCTGTTGGGAGGATTAAATAAGATAATGTGGGCAAAACTCTTATCACAGAGTCTGAATGTAGTTAGCATAGAATCATAGGTGCCACGATTATTATCAGGGTGGGCAGAGTATGTTCCCCTGTAGGGGCAGATCAGGAGCTAAAAAGAAAGTGAACAAGAGGAAAGCTATTAAATTTCCTGGGATTGGCAGTGAGTTACAAGGCCACTGAAGGTAACGAGGCTTTAACACAATGGAGACCAGAGCTCCTGTACCATCCAGAGAACTGGGGATTCCAAAGCAGCAAAATGACATAATTTAGATCAAAATAGAAATTGAGGGCCAAGTTTTTCGCATAATTGCAAAAACTTCTTTCTCATAGTTATGGAAAGCAACTTCAATTGGGAAAATGTTTGTTTCTCAATTACTTGGCTTTGGAAATTATTTATCATTGCAGTCCAGGTATTTATTTTGGAGTTTTTGATTGAACTGCTCAACTCCAAAATCCTTTTCAGGAAGGTGAATCAATTGCCAAGAGACAGTTGGATTCCTTTCAACTCACCTTCTCTTTGCTCCAAATTCCAGAGACAAGAGGTCGTTTCTGAGGCTGATAGAGATGGATTTTTCCCGTGGAATGCCAACATCATTCCTCTTGCCTCTGGTAATTATGCCTCCTGGAAGGTGTCTGCCAAACTCTTCCCATTGGACATCTGGCCCCAGCAGGGAGAAATAGAGACCAAGGCATTTATTTTGGCTTTGACGTCAGTGAAGGTAGTCTGATTAAATCCATCATTAGTGCAAATTAAAATCCAGAAACCCATATCTCTATTATATCACCTCCGTTTATAACACCAGCAGAGGTCTTGCTTTCCTTTTGTTTTCATTTTGCTTTGGATTAAGGTGTGATTTTTTTTACAGTTAATTAGAAGATAATAATGCCAGTGAGCTTATTGTTAATTATTTGTATCTGTACTTAATACTTATAAGTGCACTCAGTTCTCGCGAGCTAATATTTGGCTTGTCAGATGCGTTAGTCTTTGTAATTAATTGAGCTCATACACATTTACTGGAGCTGTGGGTAGAATTATAGGAAGAGCAGCAGAGGTGAGATTCAGAACCTGATCATTTCTCACACTCTATGCTTGTCCTCGAAAGAGAACTTTGGGGAATAGGATCCTTTTTGCCACATTCACTCCTTATGGGTCTGGCTTCTACCTTTACTCCTCTTGAGGTCTTCTCTGTAAGACTCTCTATCCTGTCTTGGCTCCCTGGTAATTCCCATTGTACATCAGGCCCAGCTGCATTGTTTGTGGAGTCTGTTGCAAAACAAAAACATGAATCCCCTTGTTCAAAAATTAAGAATTTCAAGACGGTGACAGTAAAGCATAAAACCAAATGTGGAGCCTCATGTGACTTCATAGGCCAAACACCCATAAAGCCAGCTGTCCAAACCATTGATGGTGTTTGACATCTCCCCTCCAAATATGTCCTCCATCCCTCTTCTCAATAGTTAGAGGAGTGTATAGCATAAAGAGTGACTCAGGAAATGAGCAAGAGAATTTTCCAACACAAACCTGCAAAATGCAATGTGTAGCTATGGAACTCTCCTGCTTAAAATCCTCCTGTGGATGGGAGAGAGGGAACATTTTGGAGGAAGAAAACTGTTCTATATCTCCATAGGCATGGTGATCACTTGAGGGTCAACATTTGTCAAAACTCATCAAACCATACTCTTTAAAGGAATGCTTATTTTGTGTCTAATTACACATCAAAAAAAAATATAGCATGCCTTTAAAAGCCTCAATTATTCTCAAGATAAAAACTATGTGTCACATATCACTATTTCCCAGAGGCCTGCTCTTAATCATCTGGTCTCAGCTCCAGCCGTGCTGGCTACCAGCATGCCCCCATACCTCTGTGCCCTCTTACTCAACTGCTCCCTGGCCCAGGAGTGAATAATTAAAATATGCAACCTCCAGTATGGCATCAGCACCCAATAGACAGGATTAAGAAGCCAAACGGAGCAGAGTTTCTGGCACTTCCAGCTGTAGCAGGTGTTAACCCTTTTGTTTCTGCATAGTGGGAAAGTGGACAGATCCTGAGAGAGGGTGGGTGGGGGCATTTGGTGGGCTTCGGGTATTGGCTATTTATGATTAAGTTATAGAGATAATCAAATACCTTAACGGCTGTGGTCATATTAGTGTGTCTGCCAAGAGTCAACTTGCTGCCCAAAATGCAGGCTATCTTCCTCCTTCTCCTTCAGATCCTAACTCAAGGGTCTTCTCTGACCCCTGTTCCTTCTGCATCTCTCCTGCCTTATTTCTATGATAGCATTTACCACACTTGTTAATTGATACACTTTTCTGTCTCCTCTATCTCTTTAAGGCTGAGGCCAGGACTTCCTGTCTGAGTCCAGCAAGGTGTCTGACACACACAACTCAGACACACAGGTGTGATGGAAGGGATTTTCTTGTTGGCTTTCTTGGCACATGGTCCAGACAGACACATGTGTGTGGATGGATGAATGACTATGTGAATGAATGGGTGACTGAATTTCCTTTTTATCTTACCTGGATTTCTTAAATGGAGAATTCTTTGCCCATGGGTTTGGAAAGAGAGTGTATTACAGTGACTGAGATCTCAGACTCTGGACCCAGGCAAACTGGAGAGTTGTTAACTTGCTGGTTGGCACATTTGGACAAATGACGAACATCAGGCCAACTATTGATTGATCTTCCTTCACAAGGTTATTGCAAAGTTCACCTGAGACAATGCCTGCAAAAACACTTAACCATCAGCAGCTGTGGCTGAAAGAAAAATCAGATTTTTTTCACCAGGGAGCCTAAATAGTAGACGTGGCCATCAGACAACAGGGAGGAAGTCACCACCCATTCACAGCCAGCCTCAAAAAAGCAGTTCTGATTTTGCCTTCTGGGATCTATCTGGTCTCCTGGGGTACAACAGCAGTGAAGATTTACCTGCAACAAGTGTATAACCATTGGCAGATGTTACTGAACCGAAATCTGTAAGACAGCTCTAATGGGCATTTTCTCATTTGCCTCCAACTTCCTGTTTCTCTGCAGGAATTTCAGCCATGAGAGAGAGTACAGTGGTCTTCGATTTTGTAGTTAAATCACCTCTTCAATGGCCTCCACTATCCAAGTGCCTGTTTTTCAGCCTTTCTGGATGTTCTGTCCAAGATTAATTCTTGGCTAAACATGCATAAATTGTCCTGTTGCCCCACACCTCCACCCCCTTCCAAACCACAGTCTTCCAAGTCCTAAATTTCCGAGAAAAGGCAGTTTTTCATCCTGCATAAGAACTTGGATTCCAGAGTCAGACAGATTAGAGTTCCAGTCGAATCCTTACCACAGTTCCTGGCTGTGTGATCCAGGATGAGGCTTTTAACCTCTCCTTGGGGTTTCCTACTCTGCCCGGTGGATAGAGGACAGTGTGTATGTTGCAGGGTACTGGGAGGACTGAGTGAGGCTCACTGATGCCAGGGTTTGGTGAGAGTTCATTCAGTGTTGTGGCACTGCAATCACTTTTTAAAAAGAGAAAATGGGGTGGCAAAAATATTTTTAAATTTTGCGATAAGCCCTGCAGATCCGCAAAATCAGAAAGACCCTTATTGAATAAAATGCTTCATCGTTTCCTTACATGGTAGACTGGAAAGCACCCTTCACATACACACCCCCCCCACTCCCCCCGCCCCCCCCCCACCAATTCCCAGAGCCAAATCCCTGGAACCTGGGAATGTGACCTTGCTGGGAAAAGGATCTTTGCTGATGCAATTAAGTTAAGGACTTTGGGATGAGAACATCCTGGGTTCGAGGGGCCCCAAGTCTGATATAAATGCCCAAAGAAGACAAAGGAAGGGGAGAAGACTCAGCCCTGGAAAGATTACATGACTGCAGACAGAGATGGGAGCAGCACAGACACCAGCCAACCACTGGGAACTGGAAGAAACAGGGAAGGATCCTCGCCTAAAGCCTTTAGAGGGAGCATGGATCTGCCAACGCCTTGACTCCAGACCTCAAATTTCTGTAGCTTTAAGCCACCCGGCATGTGATCACTTGTTACCATCGCCTGAGAAAATGAACACATCCCAAGGCCTCTTGCATGGGGAATGCAGCAACTTGCCTCCACTGGGCCATTCTGAGGATGAAGGAGAAGATTCTGCAGGTTTCCTGGTAGAAGTCAGCCTGGGCTTCTTGCCACCTGTTCATTACACCCAGACATGGGGTAAAATTACGTCTCCCCTTATAACAGCTATGTGATCTTGGACAAGTGACTCAACCTCTCTGAACTTTGGTTTCTTCATATGTAAAATAGGGGTATAACATACCTACCTTGTGAGATAATGGGGTGGTTCAGAAGATACACCTGATGTGCCTGCTATGCAGAAAGTGCCTATGAGTGGCTGCGTCGATGACCCATTGGGGCCGATCTATCCAGCATTCCCGGCACCTGGCGAGATGCTGGTGCACTTGTGGAGTGACCGTGGCTGTAGGGAACCCACAAAGAGAAATAGCCAGAGTGGCTTGAACCTGTGGTCCTGCTGGCTACTGCCTCGCTCTCTCCAGGTGCCTCATGAGATAAACAGCCGTCCTGGGCACTTGAGTGCTCCTGGCTGCAGCCAAAAGTGGCAGAAAGCTTGAAAGTCCTCCTTGCACTGCCAAGGCGTTGCTGTGCATCTGCAAAGGACCTTCTAAAGGAAGGGACTCAGAACGAGTAGTGTCGACTCCATGGCCATTCCTGTTTCTTCTTCCTGAATGTCTGTGGGCTGAAGGTCCCCCCCCAATCCGTGACCCTCCTACTTACTACCTAGAAGGGGCACATCCTTTCCACTCAGTTAAAAGGACATTTTTCCAATGGGAGCAGGTCATATTTCAAACTGCATTGCCAAGGTATCAGGAGCCAGTAAAAGGGGGCATTTAACACCGTATTTATTTTGACTGGCAAAACAGGTCATGGCTGTAAAAGAAGCAGCTCTTGAGAAGGAGGCAGCCTGGACGACTCTGGGCTCACTCCTTCTACCCACACACACACTGTTTAAAGCATTCCAGAGCTGCTGCCAACTTTCCTGGCAGGGCTCTTATTTCTTCACATGTATGTTGCATTCCATCTGTTTAATGTGTGCTGGGTGCCATTCGCGGATTTTGGCAAGGCCTGGCGAGGTAGCATGGCATGTTCGGGCTTGTTCTGAGTAAAACAGGGCATGGGGCGGAGGGAGAGCGGAGGCTCCCAGGGCGCCCTGCTAGCCCCTTGGCTCAGGGGGCCCTGGGACTCCAAGGCCACTGAGAAACTCAGGGCAGTTCTTCTCCAGATGTGCTTGGACCATGCGTGTGCAAGTCTCGCCTCTCACCCGGTACGGGGGTTTTAGGGTGCAGTTTCTGATGCACAGCCAGAGAAATAAAAACGAGGGAGTAAGGCAACAGTGGGAAAATCGACTCAAACTCGTGAATCTGGGGTTTCCCTAGAAACATTTTAAAGCCTTGAAGGCCGGAAAATGCCAACACCTGGATCCGATAGTCCCCGGGCCTCAAGGAAACTGAACTCAATCTTTACATTATTCTCAAGAACCATTAAGTACTTGGTCGGAGGAGCTGAGGCAACGTGCTGTGATTTGGATCCTATTTCATCCACTTGGAAGACAGGAAAGCCAAAACATCTGGTGAATTCAGTTAAAAAAGAAAACACGCCAGTCCAGAGGGGGAGAAAACAAAACCCCGTAGAAACAGTTGTTGGGTATTGGGTGACCAGAAAGCTTTCTGGGGACGGACTCATATGTTCGCTTTTTCAGCGGTTCCTGTTGAGTGGGGCTCTTCAGAAAGGGGAAGCCGGGATGTGAGGGGGAGCAGAGACACTGACAGGCCGGCAAAGATAAAGGTTTGCACCTTAGGAAAAAGATGGAGCGTACGAGTTTCCCCCCCAGGTCCAGCTGGGACGGTGAACAGAATCCCCCTGAGAAGCAGTGGGGTGACTCACCTGAATCAGGAGAGATGACATGGCACAGGAAAAAATAAGGTCCAGGCTGCTAATAAGAAACAGGCACATGTGGAATAAAATTAGTGCATGTTGTGTAATCCCAGTTGGCCGGTTGTAAGAACAGGGAGGAGAAAGGAGCATGGGGAACATGTTTCAGATGTGATTCAAGAGGTCCTGGAGCCCGTCCTGACCCTCTGGGTTGGAATTTCTGACTCTCTTTTCTGCCTTGACTCAGAATAGGAAACCGTATCCTGACCGCGCGTTTCTTTTTATAGAATGAAACTTTCTTGCCAACTTCCTCCAGAGCACAAGATCATTCCTCATCGTCTCTAAACAATACGCCAATCATCGGATGGAAGTGAGGGGGGGCACTGACCTGCTCCTACCACCCTAGGCCCAGACCAGAAGACAAATAACAGGAACAGAGCTTGGCTTTCCTCCCCGGCCTGGTAAATACAACATGTTCTTACAGGTTGGAAAACCGTCTGGCTCATCTTTGTACTTTCTCTCTTTCCCCCACTTCTTCTAACTTGGATCTCATTATCCAGCTCTGACGCTGGCCAAGTTCACGTTTGCCAGTTACCGAGTGGATAATGGATGGTTTGTGAGATTCGTTAGATGCTGGGGATGAGGAGTCAGGAAGTCAAGTGTAAGGGCTGATGTGATCAAATGACTTCTCTTCAGCCCGATTCCGCACCCAGTCCCGCAGGCGCTCCTCCTGAGACGCGTCCAGGAGGACCAGAACGAGTGCCTGCTCATTTCATCGCTGTGCTTGCACGGGCAGCGTGACCCCCGGGGTCTCCCTCGCCCTGGCAGTCAGTTAGGGGTGCCTTTCCCATGTGGAAGACAGACTGGAGCTTAGCAGTCCGCAGGGGACATTAATAGAATGCACAATGTTTAGTAGTCCCTCATTAAAAATGGATTTTGTTTTCAATGCTTTGAGGACGGGAACAGTGAAGTTGGAAACTGTGCTTGTAATTGGGAGTAGGTCTCCTGCCAGATTCTCACAGCTTTAAGGGATATCCAGTTTTAGGTTTACAGTACTACATTCTGGCTCATTGAAATTGCATCTAAACGTTGCCAGGATGTGTCATAAACTACAAAATCCATACAAAAATATATCGACTAATGGCTCTGGAGCCTGAAGTCAGAGGGCTCGGGTGCGGCTTTTGTCCACCCCAGTGTCGTTCTCCTCTGTCTCCTGCATACTCGGGTTGCCCGGGACAATTACATTCATGGGATTCCGACCCTGGTCTGACCAGTTCGCTCAGCTGCTTGGAACACCATTTTAAAGGGTGGAAGAATCGGCCGCACCCTGTCCCATGGCCAGGGATGGCATCCGACCTGGGGTGCACAGGCCAAGGGTGTAGGGGCCCATCCAGCGGACCATCCCCACCTGCTCCTGGAATAAAGTCCCACGTGCCGACTCCCCGTGTCATTCTCATCTCTGTTTGCCCTTCGCTCACTGGGCTCCAGACGCAGAGCGTCTTCCTTCAGATCCTCCAGTTGACCAAGATTTCGCCTGCCTCTGAGCCTTTGTTTGCGCTCATCACTGCCAGGAACCCCCTCCTCCTGGCGGACCCCTGCTCCTTGTTCAACACTCCACACACAGGTGATCTCGTGAAGTCTTCCCTGACCCCGCAGACTGGATGCTTCTGTCACTTTCGTAGTCTATGCGGGTTGTGCTAACAAACACACCTTAGCCTGGGTGGTTTCAACAATGAACATGTATTTTTCATCATCCTGGAGGCTGGGAAGTCCAAGACCAAAATGGATTCAGTGTCTGATGATGAAATGGCTGTGTTCTTGCTGGGTCCTCGAGTGGCAGATGGGCGAGGGGGTTCTTTGGGGTCGCTTTGATAAGAGTATGGATTCCATTCACCAGCCAGGAGGAATTAACCACATTCTAAAGGGACTCACTCCTTGTCACATTGGGGTTAGGATTTCTACTCATGAATGGCCTTGGGGGACGGGGGTGGGGTGGGGGGGAGATGGACATTCACCCCCAGGGCAGCATTTATCAAATTGTCCCTTAAAATTTCTGTTTCATGTCTGATTAAAGAGCCTTTCTCAAAACATAAGGGGCACATCAGTTGCCTGGAGACTGGGTTAAATGAAGGCTCTGATTCAGCAGGTCTGGAGAGGACTGAGACACCTCATTGCTAGCAAGCTGATGCTGCTGGGCCCCGGACCACACCCTGAATGCAGTGGTATCAATCTTTCTCAGTCAGGGTCCCACGAGAGAAGAAAGTCTGACAGTAAGATGAGCTGAGTTGGAATTTTCTTAGTTTTCCTAAGAATGATGTTTAACTAGGGCCATTAGTCAGAAACGAATTCATTATATAACTTGGATGCCTTAGGGCAAGGTTTTTCAACCTTTGTGCTGTGGACATCTGGGACTGGATCATTCTTAGTCATGGGGACCATCCTTGACCTCTAACAACTAAATGTCAATAGCACCACCCTCCCCTTCTGACCACGAGAAAGGTCTCCAGGCCTGGCCAATGCCCCCAGAAGAGAGAATCATCTAGAGGAGAGAATTACTGCCTTGGGTCACTAGGCATCATTCTCTGCAGCACCCAGCTAGAAGTCGAAGAAAGTCCTTTGTCCAATGCTATGACCCTGTTGCCCAGCATGGTGCTACATGTGCTAGACAAGTCGTCATACCCTCCATATGTGTTTGTTGATTGACTGAATAAGTGAGTGAAGGAGTGAAAATAAATGAATGAAAATGAACTCCAAAGTCATGCTTGGCTGGTGGGTGAAAAGAAAGAAGTGACTTCACACAGCCTGTAGCCTCTTCTGCCTCAGTCCCCTCGCCTCCCTGCCCGCCTCCCTCAAAAAAAAAAAAAAAAAAATCAGTAAAACTTAGTGGGCCAGTTGTCATCCAAGGTACACTTTTTCTAAAAGTAGCATTTTTCAAAGTAAATATCCTTTTGAAAAAAATTGTGAAGAAAGATTCTTACTTGAGATCTTTTTTTAAATGTCTCCAATGACTCAAATCCTCTTACAGTAAGTACCCAGAGAATTGCATTTGCTTAAAGAAAAAAAAATCTGCTGTTTTTAGTCTTAAGTGTAGAAAGTACATGAAAATCATACACTTTTTTTTTATCTGACTGAGCAAGTTATAAAATAGTAGAATTAATTTTGGTTCTTGGTTGTTTCTAAAACTCAGCTTGGACTGAGGCCTCATGGATGAAGTAGCATCAGGGACTTATTAAAAAAAAAATCACTGTAGTAAAAACTCCAGGAATTTGAGAGAAAACAGTAGCAATAGGTTTTTTTTAAGGTGGGGGTGGGTGTAACCTGATATGGCTTCCAGAGAAAAACTGCAAATAAAATAAATATGCACCTTGCTTAAAAGCTATGGATGCAGATTCTATTTAGAAAGATGAATTCATTCAACTTGCTTGTTTCCATGTACCAATGACTCTGAGATAAGTTTTCAAACCAAATTGCTGTGTACAAAGCAGAGCTGACTTTTCCCTTTTCCTTCCAAATATTCTTCCAATATTCTAAGTATATCCTTCTTTACCTAACAGAGGCAGAAAATGATTTTATCTTGTGTGCCTACTCTACGATCAATTGGTAGTGACTTTGTGCCTAGATTTTGAAAAGGAGAGCTGTGATTGATGGGTAATGTCTTCCACAGGCAGGGGAGTGGAAGGTAGTGGATTAGCTGTATAACCACCGCTCCTGGATCCTGGTATAGTCTTCTTCTCTACCACAGCTGTCCTGGGCAAAAGAATATCAGAGAGAAGGTACTGCACATCTGTGCAAACATGTCTCACTCCATTTCAGAGATAGACCAAATCAGTCTTTCAATTCAAAAGAGCTCCCAAGACAGACTTGACATAGAAACACACCATTGCGGGAAAATCTCCCCTTCTCTGCACGTGTTAGAATAGGAAACCATATGTGTGACTCCCTCTCGGGGTCAGTGTAGCAAGAATATGCCATTTTCTGCCATTGGGTTTCCCTAAAGTGATACATGCTCCTTCCTAGGTATAAAAGGTCTTTTCATAAAACTTATTAAGTTTGAATACTAATCATACTCATCATTATTCAGTTTATTTACTGTCAATATTTGAGTGAAGGGACACAAAAAACAAGTTTAAGATTTTTAAGACAATGATGAATAAGTAATGCTGGGGAAGAAACAAATAAGGATGACTAAAAAAGAAGCATCATAAAGTGAAAAAAAATCCACAAGTAGACCCCTTATTTTCAATATTAATCTTTATTTCAAAAATAAGGGGTGGGATGATTAAATAGATGAATTCATATTTGAATAGGGTCCAAATGACTGAAGAATTATTTGGACTCAAATATTTCTTTTGGACAAGGGATGATACAAGAGTTATGTGATATATTAGGGGTTGAAATGAAATGGAAATACTTCTTTCATTTAAAAGCAGTTTTCTTGCCTCTGTGATCCTTGAGAAGTTCCTAGGATGTGACTGCCAACTACCTCCCCTCTCTTTGCTTTGGACATGTGGATGCCTATTTCAGACCTAGCCCATTTAGGGGGGAATTGGAGTCTGTGTTTGTGAGAGTGCCTTTTAGAAACCACATGTCGCAAGTGAAGGCTTTCCACAGAGAGGTGAAAGATCAGTCGTTTGAGTTCAAATCAGAAATTTCAGTAACGGCGATGCAGTGGAATCACATCTAAATTGGGTGCTGGCTTCAGAACCTTCACCTCAAATAAGATGCCACCCCAAGAACCCTCACTGATCAGTGAGGAAAACAGGAAGTGCCAACGTGGAAAGACAGGAAGCAGGTGGCCAACTTCTTTTCCACCACATCTCAAAAACAGTGTCCACAGCTCCAACAAGCAAGATTCAACTCTACACCCAACAAACATTTGCTAAGGACCCACAACTGCATGCCAGACCCTGTTCTGAGGGCTCTAATATACACCCACTATGTTAGAGCCTGGTAGACCTAGTTGAGTCCTGGTGATAAGCAGAGCACCCTGGTAGACTCTGCCTACCTCTCATCCCTAAACGTGGTTTTGAGCAGTTTCTCAGTCTCGGCACTACGGATGTTTTAGGCTGGACAATTCTTTCTTTTTTTTAAAGATTTATTTATTTATGCATGTAAGAGCTGAGGTGTAGGCTAGAGGTGTAGGGGATAAGAGGACTCACAAGAGACCAAGCGGGGAGCAGAACGGGTGGATCTACTGAAATGCACTGCTGAGGGGGAGCAGCGGGCAAGACAGTAGAGGTCTGCTGCGCCATGTGGGTCAGCTCCCTGACCAGGGATCAAGCTGAGGTCACAGTGACTGGCGATAGCTTGATAGCACTGAGACTTAACCCCTGCACCACTAGGCTGTACAATTCTTTGTTGCTGTGGACTGTCCTATGCATTGGAGGATGTGTAGCAGCATCCTTGGCTTCTACCCAATATCATACTCCACCAAAAATGTCTCTAGACTTTGCCAAATGTCCCCTGGGAGAGCAAAATTGCTCCCAGTTAAAATCTATTTCCTTTTTCAGTTGAGATCTGCTTTCTTCCAGTTGAGATGGAATGGGTTGAGTGCCCAGGCAGCTGCAGATAAAACATCCTTTTTTCCCTACTAAGGTTAGACTCAGTGGGTCTCAAACATAACCGTATATACTCTACTTTACTGGCAGTAAACTTTCAAGGCTCATTTGACTCTACAGTAGCACGAAAGAAATCATCCCGTACTCCTCTGAGTTCTTCTCGGGTTGGGTAAGTAATCAAAATAGTATCAGATGAGTTAGCAAAGGAAAATCAATGAATTTAATAGCATACGTATGGAGAATTCACATGGTTGTAAATTCTAAAGAATAATGGAGCAGACCAGAAATATATCCCCTGTGTTTTAGCACCTGGGGCACCAAGGACAGAGAAGGGGAGACGTCACATGACAGACAAGAAGGGCCTGACCTCATCCTCACTCAGAAAGTAAAGATGACATTCTTAAATAGAGAAAACACGGGTGCTGATAAATCTAGAACTGGATGGCACCTCCAAACTACATTCTTCTAGGTCATAAAAAGGAGAGCAGTGATTGCTTCTTGGATTAGGAAAAGGACTGAAGCTTAGGACACATTGATTTCTTCCCCAATTAGGGAGGAGTGGAGGACTCAGACAAGAACAGAAGCTTCTCCTAGCCTCCAGGGCCCTCACTGCTCTTACACATTCTTTATTCTTTAAGTAATGGTAATAGATCTCCTGAGGTTCACAGAGCCTTTACTGACCTCGAGTTCCCATACCAAGATGATGCCTATTGAGAAAAGTCTCTCTCACACTTTTGGGTGGGACTGACCCCACAAGTCCATTCATTTTCATCTTATGTACAGGCATAAAACCTATCCTCTCCCTTAAATTTAACCCCACAGGCCTCCCAGAGAGCCATTTCAATGGTCACATGCTGCACCTCCTCCTGCAGTGACCTTTAGGGCTAACCGGCCCTAGGTCCGGCTGGGCAACCAGCGCGCAGGGGAAGAACAGCAAAACCCTACCTGCTGCACCTCCCCCCGCAGTGATCTTCAGGAATGGCTTTCGCCACGGTCCCTAGATCCGGCTGGGCAACCAGCGCGCGGGGAGAGAACAGCCTGAAGCAGAGGAAGTGCAGCAGAAGTTCCCTGAAAAGGCAGAAGCTTATCAATAGATAACGACCACCAAGAACCACTACAAGAATGCTAAAAAATCTTATCCCGTCTTTCTAGAACTACAAACTTTAATCCTTTATCTGTCTTTCTAAACTTCCTTCTTTCTTCTATAATGGTCATTGCTTGTTATGTAGATCACCTCCCTGATGGTGATAGACTGAGCCCTTGAGCAAGCTAATTTCTTTGATATTCATTCCTGTGCTTTTGGAAAACATACATATACTGGTCACAAACTCAAAGAAAATTACACTCAGATTTTCACTCTTGAAGTGTGTCTGTTTGTCATTTCTCTCGCCGACTCCCTGACCACCCTGCACACTTCTCTCAACCCTGAGGTGGCCTCATCGTCTACTGCCTACTGCTGTGCTGGTCCGCGGCAGTCACAGAGAACTTTTCCAGCAGGACTCTCTCTCACTCTCTCTCACAGGCTTTCCCTGTGAAATCAAAGGGTTAACCTTCCTTGGGGCCCCTGCCATTGGGTCATCTTACTGCACCAACACTGAGATGCAGACACCATTCCTGTCCCATTGCAGGAGACACCGAGCTCAAAGAGGTCAAATAACTTGCCACAAATCACAGAGCTAGTCATTGGTGGAGTCCACTGAACACCAAACTGCACTGCTTTTCAATTGAAAATATGCACAGAATACAGAACGCACCCAATAAGTATTAGCAACTGTTTACTGGTGGGAAACAAATCTGCCTAATTTGATCATGAGCCGTTATTGCAAATTATTTCTCTGAACCAAAAAAGACCAATTCTACTGGCCCATCCTCCCAACATTGCGGCTAGTAAGGCTATGGATATTCAGGAAGGGTATGTATATATAACCCAAATTGTGTTTCTTTTCCAAAACACAAAACAGAAACTACCCCAACACGCATTAACTAGCTGTCAAAACAAAACAGATCATTTCATTCAGAGCTACAAAAAGACTGGAGTGTTGGCAGGTACTATAAAATAATCACGATCCCACTTGCCACATCATAGTAGCATTACACATTTGCTACTACATTTCCCCACGTGGTTGGGTGTTTCTTGAGGTCAGAGACTGACTCAGTCATCCTCACTAGACCCCGGTCCCAAACTACACTTGTGGAGTTAGTGAATAATACATGAAGGCATTTTTTAACCAAACACTTACACACGCTTCATCTCCATTCTCTCAGTCACCGTGGGTGGTGAATGTTTTCAAGATCCTTTTTCATAGGAAGAGACTGAAGCTGAGTGGGATGAAGTTGACCGTCCCAGAGTCGCCCTCTGGAAAACAGTGGCGTCAGGCTTCAGACTCCAGTTTCATGTCTTGAATCCCAGACCCCAAGGTTGTGACACTCAGGAAGGGCTCCCAAGGTAAAGTGAATTTGCAGGGTGAGTTTGGGGAGGGGCCTCTGTGTGGCTGACCCCTTGCCAGTCTCGGGAATCACAATCTCTTCTCATCTGAGGCCTGCCCTCAGTGGGAGTCCAGTTTATGAATGTTTCAAAAGTTGTCATTTCTCATATGTGTCTGACCCCTTCAATACAAGGAAATTGCTTCTTCTGGTTCTCAGGCAAAGAATGATGAGGGCTGGGCCTCTCTGGTGGCGCAGGGGTTAAGTTTCAGCACTATCAAGCTATGGCCAGTCACTGTGGTCTAAGTTCAATCTCCGGCCAGGGAGCCGACCCACATGGCACAGCAGACCTCTTCAGTCTCACCCACTGCTCCCCTCAGCAGTGTATTTCAGTGGATCTGCCTGTTCTGCTCCCCACTCTGTCTCTGGTGAATTCTCTCATCTCCCACACCTCTGGCCTATGCCCCAGTCCTTGTATGCATAAATAAATGAAAATAAATCTTAAAAAAAAAAAAAAAAGAATAATGGGGGGGTAACTGGCTGGGCAAGACTTAGTATATTGTGAGATAATCAGTGCTGACCTAAGCAGCTGCTTCCTAAGGGAATTTTGAGGATAATTGGAGATCTATGTGACTGTCACCAAAAATGCTAACCTTTGCTCCTAAGATATACCTGAGAAGGATTGGGGGCCCATCAAAAGTCAGACCTTGTATAAGAAATCTATAGAGACTACATTAAAATGAGAAATTCAACTTTAGTGTTATAGCTTTTGAATGTGAGGCATTGATCTATGAAGTTCATATGTACTAACTCATTTCATCATTTTAACACGACTCCTGGGTTGGGACACTCATTATCCTCACCTCACACAGATGAAGACACGTGGGAACAGACAGATTTGGGAACTTACCCAAAGACCTCACTGGAAGTAACAGAACCAAGCAGCCTGGACCCTTACACTCAACCACTTTCCTCTCTCCCACACCAGGGACCCCCAGTTTCTCATCTTTCCTGAGCCCATCACGTCTGACCCTGGAATCTCAATAGTCTTGTTGGTGCAGATCTACCTCTGAAATGGTTGATGGGCCCTTAAAACATTTTGACAAGGGAAAAGGAGTTCAGCTTTTCGAGGCCATCTCTAGCTCAGTAAACACACCAAAAGGAGTGAAAACAGGGTGATAAAATGAAATATAAATAGCTTTGCCATTATCTGCTGAGCGCATTATGAGGCCTATCAGTGGCTGGGCGCTCTCTACAGAAAACACAACCTCTTTGCAATGTTTTGTTTTCGTTACTGTTTCTGTTCGTGTGAAAGGATTACAAATGTGGAGTTAAACATTTTCGGGAGAATTCTATTAATTGGACCAAGGGTTGAATGCAGGCCTATGTTTGCCCTAACTCTGGAATTACTTTGCAAGGCCCCATCGAGTACAGGGGAGAGGCTTAGCCCACTCAGGACAACGGTTTCAGAGCAAGTTGACAAGAGTCCCTTTAATGAGCTAATTACAAAGGGCTCTTAGGTGTTCTCTGCAGCCAGTCCTGGAGGGGCTATACTTAAGAAACACTGAATGA
Source organism: Talpa occidentalis (assembly GCF_014898055.3). Taxonomy (NCBI): domain Eukaryota; kingdom Metazoa; phylum Chordata; class Mammalia; order Eulipotyphla; family Talpidae; genus Talpa; species Talpa occidentalis. Next base: position 81,849,155 of record NW_023601433.1, on the reverse strand, counting down.
GCCATTACCACCTGAAACACTACAAACACTACAGGCCCTTAGAACTTATAAAAAAAACGAATGTATCTGCCACTTCAGGCTGATCTTATGTGGTCCTCTGGACTTTTTCAGTTGTAAGCAACAGAAAACTAACTCCAATTTGCTTAAACAGAAAGGCGTGTTTGCTAGCATTGCGAGGCTGAATCCTGGGCTCAATGGTATCAGCAGGAATCTAACTTTCTCCCTGTCCTGCCTTTTCTTCCTTTGTATTCATTCCCCGTTCAAGCAGGCTTTCCCTAAATGGTGTTAAAGTGATTCCTGGCAGTGTCAGCCTTCCATTCTCCTTAGCATCCTAGAGGAAAAAGAGCACCTGATTCTCAGTAGTTCTAGCAAAAATCCCAGGGCTGAAATTCTTTGACTCTGGTTGACCCAGCTTAGGTCACATGCCCATCCCCTGAGCCAATCCCACTAGCTAGAATAATGTAGTCTTCTCTGAACTGGGTCACACTTAACTCTAAAACCAAGACATAGACAGACCCATATGATCCACAGAGATCAAGGGGGAGGGGAGGATCTTTTCCTACAGGAATAGCTAAATTCTGATGCCAGACAGTGGGGTGGGGGCTGTGGGGGGCAGTATACACTGGGCAGGCAAGACCAATGAAAGTCCTTGTACCCTCTCTAAATTTTCTCCAACAAGCAAGGTGTTACCAACCAGAGGAACTTCATGTGGTTTACGAGCATAATTTAGATATTTGCTTAGATATCTGAGGTTTAAAACATGGCCTGTATTGGCTACAACATTTTGGAAATATTTTCTGCAAATTGCACTCACCCACATGGCTTGAAGTTTTGGGGTTTTTTCTTTCTTTCTCTCTCTCTCTTTTTTAAAAATTCTTGGAACCAGTCCTTAAGAAAAAGAGGAACAGAAATGCCACAAAGTGATTCGAAACAGACAGATGACTCCAAGAGGAGGCAGAGATGGCAAATTAGCACACAGTTGACATTCCTTCTGTCCTTTGACATTTCTGATGTTGAACAATATTCTCAGCATTCCTCTCTGCCTCTCTTTTTTTATATGAATGACTTTGTTCCTCGTTACAAAAGCAGTACCTGCCTAATTCAGAAAAAAGTGAATGCATCCTGAAAGAATCCACAGTGAGTGTGTGTGCACACGTGCACACGCACACACACACAACTTCGCTCCCCAGCCCTCCTACCCCCCCCCCACCGCCATTTCAGTTAAAAACATCTATTTAATAAATACCAGGCTCTGGGTATTGACCAGCCACAATCCTAGTCCCATTTTCCAGATGAGAAATTTGAGGTTCATAGCTTTCAAGCTGATAATGGTGGAGCTGGGAATTGATATCAGGCCTGTCTGACCCTTATCCGCTCTATTATTCCTCCCCTCTAATCTCTCACCCAAAGATTTCCAAACCCGACCTTATCAAAACAGCATTTTGTGCTTAATGTTTTTATGGCCTGTTTTTTCTTATACCTCATTTTCCTCAGGTCATTTAATGTACCTTGCACAGCAATGAATCTCTCGTGGGGCTATGCCATCATCTGCTTAACTAATCCTCAACAGTTGGACACTTAGGTTAATGTTAACTTCTCAGTGTTATATTAACCCTGTGATAAATCACCTTGGGGGGACATTTTCACATACATCTTTGCTTATGTCCTTAGGATAAGTTCCTAGAACAGCTAGATCATAGAGGTTGTGTTTTTCTAGTGTTCTCTGTACTTCTTTACTTAATGCCAAATCATCCCTCTAAAGGGCAGGCCCAGTTAGAATCCCACAGCAATGTGTGGACTTTGCTTCCCCACTCTGCCCCAACTTGCCTTTTCAGAAATGACTGGTCACTAGCTAACTGTGTCTTTTATCCCCTGTGATGGGGGAAGGAGGTCCTTTCAAAGTATAAAGCATCTAACAGTATTCGAATGATTTTTTTTTTTTTTTTTTAAAGATTTATTTATTTATTTATACAAGCACTGGGTACAGTCAGAAGCGCGGGAGGGCGAGAGAATCCACCAGAGCCAGAGCGGGGAGCAGAGCAGGCAGAACGACCGAAGTACACTGCTGAGGGGAGCAGCGGGCGGCAGGAGAGGTCTGCGCGCCATGTGGGACCCTCCTCCGGTGGCCGGGGAGCAGCCGGGGATCGAACCGGCGCTGCAAGGCTGCGGGCAGCTTGGCAACCCCGCGCTCAACCGCTGCGCCACCAGGGAGGCCCCTCGAATGATTTTTTTTAAAGACTTGTTTATTTATGCACACAAGAGCTGGGGCACAGGTCAGAGATGTGGAGGGTGAAAGGACCCACTAGAGACAAAGTGGGGAACAGAACAGGCAGAATGACTGAACTATACTGCTGAGGGGAGCAGTGGGCGAGACAGGAGAGGTCTGCTGCGCCATGAGGGTTGCTCTCTGGCCGGCTGGGGATTGAACTCGTGCTGCAGAAGCTGCGGATTGCCTCATAGTGCAGTGCTTAACCCTTTGCACCACCAGGGAGGCCCCAGTATTTGAATGATTTAATGCAAAGACAGTGGTAAAAAATTGCTCAACAAATGTTTGCATCTCTGCTGTTGTCACCGGCTGTGTTGGGAAAATGCATAACCCTTTTTTTTTCAGCCCATGGGACTGAATCCACAACCCTGACACAGTTCTCTTGCCAGTGCCATCAACACAAGGCTGGGTACAATTTGGGAGGGAAGCCTTGGCTTTGGTGAAGGGCAATTTGAGGCCCACCTGCCCTTGTGGTCCTCACCTGTAAGTGCAGGTGGCTATGTTGAGATGGATTCTGTCCTGGACACTCCCTATTGTCTCATAACCATCTTGCTTTGGGCGGCCACTGTCAGCTGTTTTGTGTCCCTGGTGGGTTTTTGATTGATCTGGGCCCATGACGTACGATCTAGTCAGACTCAAAACACAAGAGAATCATGCTTTCTTCAGGAATTTGAACTGGAAGAACTGACACAATTAAAGGTAAGTAGAGAGAAACTGAGTCCATTTGTGGGAAGAGGAAATAGGAGGGAACATTCTAGAACCCAAGATTTTGCCACTCTATGTCAAGTACAAACTTGGCATGTAGTAGGTGCTCAATACATGTTTGTTGTTGAATGAACGAATGGACTTGATTATAGTGAATCTCTTTTTTTTAAGTTTTTTTTTTTTAGATTTATTTATTTATTTATACATGCACTGGGTACAGTCAGAAGCGCGGGAGGGTGAGAGAATTCACCAGAGCCAGAGCAGGGAGCAGAGCAGGCAGAAGGACCGAAGTACACTGCTGAGGGGAGCAGCGGGCGGCAGGAGAGGTCTGCGCGCCATGTGGGACCCTCCTCCGGTGGCCAGGGAGCAGCCGGGGATTGAACTGGTGCCGCAGAGGCTGCGGGCAGCTTCGCAACCCAGCGCTCAACCGCTGCGCCACCGGGGAGGCCCAGATTATAGTGAATCTCTTTTTCTACGCCATTCATGCCATCATTCCTGCTCCTAGAAGCAGCGCCCATTTTCCTTTAGGAATTGCTCTGGGAATGGTAATTGTGAAATGGTTTTCCATCAGGCCCCAAAGGAAAGAAAAAGAGAGGTCCACTTGGGAGCTGACATTGTCCACATGATCCACCTGAATTGAGAGGTAAAGTATAAACACTCCCCAACCACTGGGGAGTGACAACAATCTTTTCCCTCTTTTCCATTTCTATACCTGTCTACACTTCTCATTGGCTAATTCCCATTCCTGGAAGTGCCCTATACTTCCTCCTCTTTGTGCATTTAAGCTACTCTTTCTCCAGTCTAGGGAATGCCTCCTCCCATCTCTCCCCTGGAAATCCCCTGTGGTCCATCACAAATGCCATCTCTTCCCAGAACCTTTTCCTCATGTCCCCTAGCTTCTTTTTCTCGACGCTCTGGTCAGGGCCTAAGATTCCCTTTCTTAGTTTTGATTATGGTCTCTCTTCCATGCATGAGGCCCCACAGGTGTCTGTCTTATTCACAGCTATATCCCCAGGCCCTAGAGCAGAGCCTGGGACACAGCAGGGCCTCAAAGAAACTGTCTCAACTGACCCAGCCATGGAGATGTCACCTTGCAAGGCCAGCAGAGGACTCTGCCCAGGAGTTGGGCTTTTGAGTGAAGGGTGGGCATCTGCCGAGTCAGTGCCAACAGCAGACAGTGCCTGTGGTCTTTTGTCTTGGCTCCCTGTTACCAAGGGCTCCAGGTCTTCCCTGGTTCACATTCTTCCTAAGGTCTGAAGGCTCAGCTCCTCTTAATTCCAGAACTATCTACACCTTCCAATCAATTATCTCTTTGTTAGGGTGAATGTGTTTCTGCTCCTTGCTATCACAGAACTCTAAGCATATACTGGCCTTCACAACCAGCATTCACTTAATTATTTGCAGAGGAGGAAACTGAGGCAGGGGCTTGTCCCACGTTCCCAAGCACCATTGCTTTCGGGCTTCGCTGGACCTTCCTGAGTTCCTGTTGAACTAGGCTGATCAACAGCCAGCTCAGATCAACTCAAACCCCCTTTACTCTGTTTTCTACTCCCCAATCCTGCTGTTTTGGGCTCTCTGACCTCCCTGGGGCTAGATTTCCTCCTGGCTTCCCACATCTATCATGGATCTTTTGAGGTTCTGGGTCTATGCGCCCTTAGCTCCTCTTTGCACTCCTGCCCACACTGATTGAGCTTGATGCAGAATTTAAAACATGACATGGGGAGGACTTCTTTACCTGCTGTCGGTGAGGGCCCACAACTTAGCATCATTCATTCACCAAATATCTATTAAGTACCTACAATGCATGACTCTTCTGAAGAAAACTGGGCTATATCCAGTCCCTGGCCCTGTCAAGATTACACTCTAGCAAAGGGAGATAAGCAAGAAGTAACAAATCATAACAAATCAGCAAATTATCTAGCATGATAAACAAGCATATTTTATAGTACTTTTTTCTTTGTTTTTAAAAAATATTTATTTATTCATGCATACAAGAGCTGGGGCGTAGGCCAGAGGTGCAGGGGGGTGGTGGGGGAGAGGATTCACCAGAGACAGAGTGGGGAGCAGAACAGGTGGATCTACTGAAATACACTAGTGAAGGGAGCGGTGGGTGAGACAGGAGAGGTCTGCTGTGCCATGTGGGTCAGCTCCCTGGCCGGGGATCGAACTTGTGCTGCAGTGGTTGCTGATAGCTTGATAGTGATGAGACTTCACCCCTTGTGCCACCAGGGAGGCCTTTATAGTGCTTTTTTCTAGAAGAAAAAGTAGAGCCAGGTAAGGCAGTAGTAGAGGACTGAAGTTTTATTTTTTCTGATATGCATTATAATTTTATTTTATTTTTTTTATTCTTCATTCACTGTTTTAATATTGTGGAGAATTAAAATCTACATGTTGTAGGCCTCCCCGGTGCCGCAGTGGTTGAGCGCGGGGTTGCGAAGCTGTCCGCAGCCTCTGCAGCGCCGGTTCGAACCCCTGCTGCTCCCCGGCCACCGGAGGAGGGTCCCGCATGGCGCAGACCTCTCCTGCCACCCGCTGCTCCCCTCAGCAGTGTACTTCGGTCCTTCTGCCTGCTCTGCTCCCCGCTCTGGCTCTGGTGAATTCTCTCACCCTCCTGCGCTTCTGACTGTACCCAGTGCATGTATAAATAAATAAATCTTTAAAAAAATAAATAAAAAATAAAAAAAAATAAAATCTACATGTTGCACCAAAGGGAATTTATTTTTTATCCTGTGGCCATTTTATTTTTTCTTTTCTTGTATTATTATTTTTTTAATTATATATATATTTTTTTACATCATTTTTCATTTTTGCACAATGTATGCATTTTCATCTTGGTTATAGTCCCCATACGATTCCCAGCCCCCCTTGTTTTGTTCCTACTCCCTCCTCCCCCCGCCCCCCCATAGTGTGTCTCTGGTTTATAGTTGCTTGGTGATTTTGATTTTTACTTTATTACAATTAGTCTTTTTCCTGGTCCCTTATTTAGGTTTTCTAAATTCCTGCTATGAGTGAGACCATCCGGTGTTTTTCTTTTTCTTTCTGGCTTATTTCACAGAACATAATCCCTTCCAGTTTCATCCATGTTGCTGAAAGTGGCATAAGTTTATCTTCTTTGATTGCTGAGTAATATTCCATGGTGTATATGTACCACATCTTCTTGATCCAGTCATCTATTTTTGGGCATTTGGGTTGTTTCCATAGCTTAGCGATTGTAAATAGTGTCGCTATAAACATAGGGGTGCAGGTGCCCTTTTGAATTAATGTTTCTGTGTCCTTTGGGTAAATACTTAGGAGTAGAATTGGTGGATCGTATGGAAGCTCCATCTTTAGCAGGCTGAGGAATCTCCATACAGCTTTCCATAGTGGTTGGACCAGTTTGCACTCCCACCAGCAGTGTAGGAGAGTGAGGACTGCAGTTTTAAATGGAGGACTCAGTCATGGCCTTACTGGGGAGAGGTTGGAGGAAAGAATGGACTGAGCTGGGGGTATGAGGTGCCGGGGGCCTGGCAGAAGGTGTTCAAGGCCTTGGGTCAGAGCTCTAAGTGAGAAGCCCAAGTTTGGGTTCCAATGTCTAATTCTCTACCTTCTTTCTGTGTGAGCTTGGGAAAGTTAATTAACCTCTCTGAGCTTGGGTTTCTGCATCTGGGAAATGGGCATAAACAGAGCTGTTGCTCAGTTAACTGTTGCTAGATGCAGGCCCAGCCCAGGGCTTTGGAAAATGCCTGCAGGAGAGTCCGGGGTAGCAGCCTGGGCTCCAGCGCTGTTATTTAGTAACCCTGTGACCTTGGGCTAGTTTATGTAACCTCAGTCTCCTCACTTGAAAGTGGGATAATAATAGCAACTACATCAGAGAGTCATTGTGAGGAATAAATGAGAGAATCCTGGAACGGGCTCAGGAGGTGGGCTTGGCTCTGAAGAAGCTCTCAATGAATGGCAGCTATTTTTTGGCTGAAACCATGGGGAGAGAGGCTTTCTTTTCTCCATAGGATTACTAAACTGGTAGAATGTGAGCCTGGAGCTGCTGGGGGGCCATCTGTGGGAGGTCCTGCCTGCAAAAGAAGCCAACCCAAAGAAGGCAGAGCTGGGAGATGGACAGAAAGGGGCTCCTGATGACTTTTTAAATATGTAACTTGAAAAAAATAACATTAAAAACGTATTAACATGGGCTGCAGAATACTTGCATTTAACTTATGCAAATTCCACTCTACAAGCTGGCCTTAGCAATGAGGAAGTGAGTGCAATGGTCAGGAAACAAGGGTGAAACGAGGACTGGATTTGTTCCTTCGTGGCTTCCGTAGCTGAGGGAGGCACAAAACTGAGCCCTTCTCTGCTCCCCCCTTCTCTGCAAACCCTGCTGCAATGGTTCCCGGCCACCCCAATGCTTGGCATCAGGATGCCCTTTTTAAAATTCTCCAAATCCCACCCACCTGCACCCAAACCTGTTTGAGAAAAAGCACAACAAAAAGCCACTTTGAATTATTCTCTGCTTTTGAAAGAATCAGAATTCTTTTTTCCATTTCAGTCAAGTTGAAAATCTAGTCATATGTCTCCGTGTGGGAGGTATTGTGTATTCATGCTATGGACAGTTCCAGCTGCAGTTTTGCTCTGACTCCACAGCCCAACCCCCCAGCCCCCTGCCTCTGAAGGCTGCAGGTCACCCAAGAACAGTTCTGGGTTAGTGGCCTTGGGCCCATGGAGTGAGTCTCCAGCTTCCTCCTGAGGGCCACAAACTGATCTCAAAAGGCCACACTCTGGCTGACAAGAACTTCTCGTTCTTATGAACGAGAAGCACGTATATCCATCCATTTCCAGCTTTAGGCATGACTAAGCCACTTTCTAGGAAACTACTGAGTTACTACAACTTACTAGTCATCACTAAAATTAGTATGTTACTAGGTTTACCGAGAACTGAGCTGCAGCATTCTTAGAAGTCTGGCTCCTGCTCAATATTTGCCAACATTGTAAAACTCTCACTGCACAAGTCAGAAAGTGGGATTGGGGGCTGTGGACAGGAGGAAGGGCCTTTGGCCTTGCCTAAATGAGCTGAAGCTCAAAAGAATTTGAGATCTGTAACTTTGCAAATCCCCACTCCAGGGTGCTTTAGTCTCTTCCACACCCCCGTTTTCAGCTGCCCCTATGTCTGTCCTGATTCTGCATGTTTAAACCACAATGCATTACCCACACACCACTCTTTAGACAAGTATCCATAAATAACATTAAAATTCCAGTTCTGACCTTCAAATGCCTAAGGCCTCCTTCACACATTTAATAAATAATCATCAAGACTCTAAAATCTGTCCAGCATGTGAGAGTTCTGAAGCACAGCCCTCTCTTATCCCCTGTCTACATTGAACTTACAGTCTGGTGTCAGAAAAAGAAATTACACAAGTAGACAGTTAAGCCATGAAATAATTCCAGATTCTTGAAAAATGAAACAGTGCATTGAAGCAGAGATGCACCTGTTTAATGCAGGTGCATCTCCCAGGGTGCTGTGGTTGCAAGCAACAGAAAATGATGCTGGAAATTAGTTGGAAAGATGGGGGGCAGCTCTTGGAAGCCATGGAAAAAGAAAACAAAGTACAGGAGGGAGAGGAACCAGGGAAATTCTGGGAAGCGAGGGAGCAAGAAGGAGTGGAATGTCGTAAATGTCTCATGCACAGGCTGTTGCCAAGTCAACCAGTTCCCAACCCTGGTTCATTTGGGTCAAAAACCTGAAATAGAAAAGCACTTGGATTTTAGGAAATTGGAAGAAGGCCAGTGTAAGGGACAGGACTGGATACAGTGCAGGTTTTCTGATCCCATGCAGATCGGGTAAAGGAGGAGTCAGAGTCCTCAGTAGTTTTGCAGGTTTTTTATTTGGGGTTCACCAGGCATATGGCAGGCAGGGGTGCTGGCTGGGGGGCTGGGAGGCTGGCAGGCCTCCCAGCCCCCAGCAAGTCTTCACTCTATCTGGGCTCTCTGGCGTTCTCTGCTTCTGCTTCGGCTTCTCCTTCAGGTTCTGCTGCTGCTGGCTGGGGCTGCTGGCGTCCCCCCCGTGACGCCGCCCTTAAAAGCACAGTCTTAGCTCAGCTGAATCCCATCTACCTATGCCCACACCCTACTCCAGGTGCCCGCCATCAGGCATGCATTCAGGACAAGGATCCATCATCTATCCTGATGGCGGAAGGGCAGAAAAGCCTGATATTTTCTTTACCCTACAGTCCACCCCCTCAGGGTTTTCTGCCACACAGTCTATACATACATATACAATTTTCTAAGCAAACAAACAATGCAGCCATGGCCCACAAAAGCAAATACATCAAATAACAAAATACAATATAACAAAATACAACAGAACACAAATAAGTCCAGGCAGGGCACCAACCAAGTGCAAAAGACAATTATTGGTACCAGCAGATGAGCCACCAAATCTGCTGCCAAAGGCACTGCTCATACGAGGGAGGGGAATCACTCACGGCATCTACTATAACATACCAGGAGCCGTCAGGCTTCCTGGCCTTCTCTGGCTGTAGTCTCGGCTACAAGGCGCACACAGCATCCACCCCCAGGATGCACTAGCTCTGGGATTGGCAATTTTATTCTGTTGGGGGTAATCGCCAACCCTCAGGGTTTCTGTCTGCAGTCGCTCCAACACTCGGCCTTCACGGCCACCCATGCGACTCACAGACCCCTGCACTCAAGCCAACCCACTGCACAAGCACATGGGTCGGGGATCCAAACTCTGCATTTGGCTTGGGCTCCACCCCAAGCCACATTCCCCACCCGTCCCCCAAGGACAGGTTCCTCAGCTCCTCACCCTCACTCAAGAATGAGCAGGGCATCACCCACAGGTGATTTTACGAGACTCACAGTTCTTCAGCATACCCAGGCTGCTTAACAGCCGCTCAGGGCTTCTCAACTTATCATCAGTACCAGCTTTTGCCTTCTTAGTTGGCTTTTCTCCTCCACCTGGCTGCTGGGCATGCACAGGCTGCTTTTGGCCATCAAGGCCCACTGGCCACCCCCAGATTCCCATCTCTTGGGGTTTACAAACAAAACTGTTCCACCCCCAGGGTCCCAAAACATATCAACCTGCAAGGTCCTCCGCCTTCTGGCGGCATTGTCAGTCCAAGTTTATCAGTCCATGTCCATTGGCCTCTCCCTGCGTCAGCAGCGGCCTGCTGCCTCAGGGGTCATTGGCTGGTCCTTTCCGGTGTCATTGGCTGGTCCTTTCCGGTGTCATTGCCTGGTCCTCTCGGGCGTCTCCTCCCTGCGAGGTCTCGTCCCACAGCTCCGGACCGTATCCACCTTCTGTGCCGCCATGGTGCCTCCAGCGTCATCACAGGCAAACAGTCTGTTCTCCTTAGTCCCTCCAGGTCTTCGGAGGGCTCCAATACCCGTCTACATGGATCCTGCCGACTACGCCAATTGTAAGGGACAGGACTGGATACAGTGCAGGTTTTCTGATCCCATGCAGATCGGGTAAAGGAGGAGTCAGAGTCCTCAGTAGTTTTGCAGGTTTTTTATTTGGGGTTCACCAGGCATATGGCAGGCAGGGGTGCTGGCTGGGGGGCTGGGAGGCTGGCAGGCCTCCCAGCCCCCAGCAAGTCTTCACTCTATCTGGGCTCTCTGGCGTTCTCTGCTTCTGCTTCGGCTTCTCCTTCAGGTTCTGCTGCTGCTGGCTGGGGCTGCTGGCGTCCCCCCCGTGACGCCGCCCTTAAAAGCACAGTCTTAGCTCAGCTGAATCCCATCTACCTATGCCCACACCCTACTCCAGGTGCCCGCCATCAGGCATGCATTCAGGACAAGGATCCATCATCTATCCTGATGGCGGAAGGGCAGAAAAGCCTGATATTTTCTTTACCCTACAGCCAGCAAGGTAGAACATTATTGCTTTTACTCTTCACTCTGTTCCCATGCTCCTGGTCTCCAGTTCTTTATCATGGACACTTGTTTCCGGCTCCATCTCCTCTCCCTGGACTTGTCGACCCAACTCAGATTCACTGTCCCTGACTATTCACCTCTCTAAGGATCCAGTGTGCCATCATCCTTCACCTGACTCTCAGCTGTTTGGGGGATCATGTTAGCCCTTTTGCCAGCTCTGACCCAGGGACAAAACATCAGCCTGGACCCAGTGTGAACACCCCTCCCCTAGAAATCCAACACTGGGCACTAGACAAGGGGGACTTTCTCCCCATCTTATAATACCACCCAGGTTCATTTTGTGGGGCTCCAATTCAGCACCAGGGAAGTAAACATCCCTCCACTTCTCTTAATTGGTGGCCACACACAGCTTGTTAAGCTTAATTAATGAGCCTTTATCAACTCATTTCTGATGCCGTGGTAGAAAGTTGAATTCTACATGCAGGTTGGGAAAACAGATGGGTGGGTGTGTCTGTGTGGCTCTCAGAACTAGGATGTATTCCTGGTGGGCAATCACTGGATATTTGATCTAAAATAGTCAAAATCCCGAGCTTATTAAACTGAATGCCCTATCTGCTCCTAAATCTTATGTTTCAAGATACCTGCTGCCCCCCAGTCCCATCTCTGAGACCCTTTCTACATCCCAACCCAAGTATGCTTCCAGTAGCTTTCTCAGGTCTTTATCAGTTCCCTGTCCTTGGTTTCTGAGAGAGTTGTGTCTTGACAATAAATCCTGTTTTCCTTGGGGGACCCGAACCTGGTCTCTGTTCCTTACAACCCAAGAGGTCTGGACCAGACCATCTGCTCTTGATTTTCCCACAGCTGTGTTATCTAATCAAGACCACAGTATCATTGTCTAGAGAAGTGCTGTCTCCCCCACTACCCCAAGCTAATCCTTTTGGAGAAGGTTTGGCCTTTTTTATAGTGGATTCAAGGTAAGCCTACATAGAGAGGAAGTGAGGAAGCATAGGGAAGGGGAGAAATGGAAACTAATAGTTGATGGCTGACTGAGAGATGGAAGAGGCTGATGGCTCTTCTGGAATTCACAAACTGGGGTCTTTGGAGACCAAGTTTGGCCTTGCACACAAGTTTAGTTGAGCTGGAACCATGCTTTAAAAAAAATCCAAGTATACATGCTTTTGGGTAGGAATGTACTTTTTTGTTTACCATACATAGTCCTCCTCAATACTCCCTATTGTCATACACCCAATGACTTCCCTCAGTCACAGTACCTGTCCGGTTTATAGTAGTCATGGAGTTTGAAATCTTTATGCCAGAGTCCCTTATTTGTCCCTCTCTTTGTCATTTTGATACATCTAATGTGGTAGAGTTACGTGCAAGCCTGCATTGAAGGTTGAAGGAACATCTCATATTATTTTGGGCTCAACCAGTGAGCTAACGCTTCTTTTAGGTCACTGTAGCTCCAGAGGAAAAGAACCTCGAGAATTCCCTTGGAAAGGAAAGAAGATTCTCAATGGCATCATTTCCACCTCTGAGAACATCTGACTTCTCCTGGAGGGAAAAGTCAAAAATGTCTCTAGACCGGCAGAGGGAGAAAACAAAATGAAAATGCATGTTGGGACGCTGATGGGCAAGCCATGTCCAGGGGCCAAGCGGACCTGGGGGCAGCACATTGTGTCCAGGCCTGGTAAGAGACACTCAGGCTGCATTCCCCAGCTCAGCCTGAACTTTCGACCCCTTTGTCTACTCTAATTACTGGAACCAGCAGGATTAATTCCTCGACCTACTTTCCAGCTCTTTTTGCTGCCACAGAGTGATAAGGTCTCACTGGGCTTCTCTCTATCATTTTAATGCAGCAGAACTCACTGAGGAGTTACATGCAAACTCATATTTGAACCAAAGGAGCATCTCATCTTTGAACTGAATAAAGGGAGGGGGGTGGGGGGAGAGAGCTCCTTTTCAGTTGATTCTAACATTAAGCTTCTCTAAAGTTACTGTGCACATGACAAAGACCCCTCCTTTGAGAGCAATCAAATATAGAATGAATAACATGATATCATTTTGCATCTATTAAATTGGCGTAGCATTTAAACTGATAATACTCAGTGCTGGTGAGGTTGCAAGAAACCTATAGGTTTGCAAGTTGCTGGCTGGCACAGTCATAGAATATAGCACTATAGATCTGGGGCAATGAAAAACATTGCAGTCCATGGATCCAGCAATCTCATTTCTGGGAAATCTAAAAGAAATGGCTCAAAAGAAGGAAAAAGCTGTGTACATAGTGTGTGTTACCTTCTCTGCAGCATAGAGATGTAGGTGGCAAAATAACCTATAGGCTGGCAATTCCATGGGCTAAATTCAGGCTGAGGCCTGTTTTTATTCGGCCAGCAAGCTGAGAATAGTTGTTTAAAGAAGGGTTGTTTAAAAGATTGTTCAAGCAAACAAACAAAAATGGGCCGTGAAGATTCCTGCTGAAGAGAAAACTGGATGAAGACTATATAGCAACATGGGGAAATGTGTGTAATACATTAAGATTTGCAGAATATAAATTCAGTGTTCACCATTATATCAACCATGTAAAACCATGTTATGTCCATACAGATAGGAAGAGTAGGTAAAATGAAATCTTTTGTTTGAGAGTAATTTGTTTTTCTTAAAATAATCCCTTCTCATCACAGAGACTGCTCTGTTGCTCGTGGGTAGGGAGTTTGTTATATAAATGCTGCAGCCTCATGAGGGAGTACTATACAGTCACTAAAAATGATGTAGTGCATCTGTATTTACCGAGTTGGAAAGCTGCTTATGATACGCTATTGAGGAAAAGGCATATTATAGACCATCTTGTTTGATGTGACCTCATTTATAGACAGGATAGGGATCCATCTCTATCCATAGGCATGGAGAACAATCTGGAAGGACAGATACCAGGTAGGTTGGCAGCTGTATATCTGGGTGATGGGATTTGGGATGCATTGCATTTTCTTTTTATTATTCAAAGGTTTTCTTTGCAAAGAACATTCATTACCTTTAGAATCAGAAACAACATATTTTTAAAATTTTGTTGAAAATTGCAAAAACATCTAAAATGTCATTAAAACATTTTTATAAGAGAAAAATTTGCCATTTATAATGGGGCCAAGATCCTAGGAATCTGAGAAAACTGTCCCCTCCCCACTACTGCCTGCCCTATCCCACTGCCTTTACCTTAAATGCTACTTCCTCTACCCTCAGACACAGGTCAGAGATCAGGCTGAGGGGAGAGAGCACTTGCCTTGAGTTTGAAATTTAAGGGGACATCATAAAGCTTAGTAATCAAGATAAATATTCGAAAGTCATAGTTTTAAAAAAAAATCCAAATTAATGGGGGAAATCTACAATGAACAAAATATTAAAATTTTAAATGAAGACTTGATCCGTATGACTGACTTTTCCTTTTGCATCAGTCTGGCTTGGTGCTATCCCAATATCGATTCTGACTTTATTTAAATTATTGCTGATTTGTTTATTAAGGACTTTTTTGGGCATTCATTTTTCTTTCTAAAAAGCATTAAATTATTACTTATCTTGACATTACATTTTTTGGCACCCCCTTAAAAATGTACTAAAAAGCATTGCATTGTGTACCTTTATAATAAATCAATTATTTTTTTTTTGGGTGAAACAGTTTAAAAACTTTAATTGTGGATACTAAAAACTAAAATTAGAATTTTATGTCATTTTCACCTATCACCAAATATTTTTCTTTTGATTTTCTCTCCACCATTTAACAGCCCTGACTTGACCGTGGGCCATACTGGGCGGCTCTGGGAAATACTTGACTCAGTCCTGACAGGCAAGAGTTTAAGCTTCAGCGGAGTCAACTGGTGTCTTTGAAGCTATTTCCTGCAATAGAAGCTGGGCTAAAACACTTGGGGTTGTGTTGAGGAAATTCTGGGTAGACCCCAGGACAGGCTGTTCCCTTTGGGGTTGCCAATATCTAGGTTTCCACAGTGGGGGCTGCCAGGCCAGATTGGATCACAACGTCTGTCGTCATCACTCTTCAGTCTCCCTTTGCCTTCCACACTCCCTACTTCTTCCTCATATTTCTCAGCAGTTTTTAATGACGGGCCCAGCAGCCGCCACCTAGCAGCTTATCGGCTTCATTACTGCATGACAGAGCTGTAAAACTGCAGATAACCCTGGCTCTACGGGCGGAGGGCGGCTGCCTTATCAGACACTTGCTACAATAATTAACCATGCGGGGAAATGAAAACAAATATTGGACAGAGGATGCCTCATATGTGACCGAAAGCCCCTGACTCAATGAAAGCCTGTGAGCTCTGCTGCTTCCTTATGGCTCTTGCTATGGCTCACTGCAGGTTTCTAGAAATTTCTACCATCAGAACTCCTGTATCACCCACCTGTTTCCTCCAAATAGCAAATCCCCTGTAGCTGGCCAGTTATCAACCACCCTCAATCTTGAAGACTTTTGTCCTCATCTCTCCCCTTCTAAGTCTCTCATGCCCCCAAATTTTCCCACCTCAGTTGTTCACATAGGCCCCCCAGCGAGTGGGCTGAAGGTGCCCCCATCACAGGCTTATCAGGAGGATGAAATGAGACAAAGTACAAGAGGATCTGGCTTACTGCAAGGTGTCCTGGTCAGTAGCTGTGGTGCTAGCAGCAGCTAGTCTTTGTAGGCATGTCCTAATTCCCAGGGGTTAGGGTTCAGATTGACTACAGGTCAAATTGTATCACCCAAAATGGAACAAACATCTTGTCGTACCTAAGCAAATCATAATTCCTTCCTTTCTTCCCTCCCACCCTCCCTCAACAGGGATGGCCTTCTCCATACCATGTTAAAAATTTTGGACTCTTCTGTTGGCATTGACATTTTTAAAAAGTAAAAAAAAAAACAAAAAAACTTATCAAAATTGTGTTCCTAAACAGCTCAGCTCTAAGCAGTGTCCTAGCAGAGTGACATGGCTCCTTTCTGCAAGGAATGCAATAAAGTGGAAAGAAAGAAACTTCCCGAAGGAGGAACAGTGTGAGTTGCCCTAGAAGGATAAACAGAAGTGGGCAGATGGGGACCAGGGAGAAGTACCAGGTCCTTCTCTGAGTGATGGTGCACCGTGACACTGACTGCTCATTCTTAAGCAAAATTTGGAAGACTTGCCAGACTCCTGATTTTTTTTTTTTTCATAGACCCACAGTGTCTACACTGTGGAGGATTTGAGTCTCAGAAGCTGTGGGAAGCAAAGTGAGTTGCTGAAAGTCTGCACCAATCTGGTGATGTGACCCAGTCTTAGCCAATGAGACCTAAGCAGTAGACTTTTGCCTTCTTGACAAATGAGGTCAAAGCCAGCATTGCGTCTGTCATCACCATCTTGACTTGAGTTGGGAACGTGATAGCTGGAGCTGTGGCAGCCCAGTGTGATCATGAGCAAGTGGTCAGAACACTGTCAGAGATCGTGATCCTGCCATAATGGAGTCACCCAGGAATTCTATAATTTTTAAAAAGGCCTTATGTGTTTAGCCATTGTAAAGGTTTTCGTTACGGACAGTGTCAAAGTTCAACCTTGACTGGTTGAACGGGGTGATTAGAGACAGCTTATCATTCAGAACCAAGAGCACTAAACCAAAGCACCAAATCTAAGGCCTACGGTCACTTGCTGGGTAGGTTCAGCCACTTAGAACTCAGGTCCTGGCAGTGCGGTAAGAACTGAGGCCTCTTTGCTAAGCCAGAAACAAGGCAGCAGATTGGCTGCAGGTAGAAGTGTCTCCATCCAATTTGGCAGGATGGGACATGCTGGGGCCAGAGGAATATGTCTCTAGCAGAGACAAAAAAGGGCCCAACTCCCTGAAGCTGACTGGACCCAGTGTTCTCACTCTAGTGCATGCCCTGAAGAAACCCCTGTTTCCTCAATAGGTTCTGGCATCTTGTTTCTCAGATTCTCTCTCTGAGGTCTTGTTCTACAACCTTCTCCCTTTGTCCACTTGCTGCTCAGAAGAAAGGAGAGCACTGATAGGACAGCAGCAGACTTAAACCCCCTGGTACTGTTGTCCCTTCCCTCCCTCCACCCCCAACTCCTGTGCATAAACATTTGCATGAATGCACGGGTCCTGCAGATTCTATTCCCTTACTATCTGTGCTAATCCATAATAATTTCTATTTGACTTTGGAATGCAATATGTATTTTGATTTCTGCAAATTTACCTTCCTAATTATGTTCTTCTTTGGCTAACAGAAATTACTTTGAACAGATTGAGTGATGGTGAGGGGAAAGTTTGCTGGGTGTTAGGATCATTTGATAGATAATCCATGTATTGGCAGTCAAGAGTTGTCTATATCAGGAAGATCAACGAGAGTGATAATTGAAGCATAGGGGATGTGTTTGCAAGCATCTGGTGTCCTGCTACCCAATTAGTCAATTCAGGGAAACAGAGTCTACTTAAAACCCTAGCTACCAGCGCAGTCTTAACCTAGACTTTCTGATCTGTAACTCTTCTGAGAGTTGCATGGTAGTACATAGCTTCAAAGACCCAGCAGTGAGTTAGATTAGACCTGGCCCTGGTCAGATATCAGGACCTCAATGCCAGGGGCAAGGTTCCCAGGATGGTATATTAGAGAGTAGGATTCTGCATTGTCCTCCTGTCTGCCCAACACACAAAAGAAAGAAAGGACGGGTGGATGGATGATGGATGAACTCTTGATACAATAGCTTCCCAGTCTCAAACCTTGGTTCTCCAGGAATAATTGCTATTGATTGACTCCTGTGCCCTGGATCACCATTGATAGATTTTTCTGTTAGGCTGGGTTTGGGGTCTTGGACCTTGATTCGTGGATTCCACTACCCCCTGGAAAGGATCTCAAGTGAGATTCCTGATTACTGGGCTTGTTCCAATGTTTAAAACCATGTGCCTTTAAGCTGGAAGGTTACCCCCCACCCACACTGACACATTAAATACAAACGAGCCACTGACTCTGTCATCCCTATGTGAGCTCTTAGATTGATTCCACATTACTGCCTGTGATCTCAAGGTGCCCTCTTGGCCAATGGATTGCACTTGACATCCTAAACCACAGTTGTGTCACTGAGCTGTGCCTTCCCTTCTCAATGAAGTTTCATGTGAATCCCTTGGATTATATCACCCTTGGCTGCTCTGGGTTAACACTTGACCAAATGCAGGACCCTCTGTCCACAGCATCTTGTAGCCTTTTCTCTCCTGTCTCCGTCTGGCCTCAGGATCTAGAACAGGATGTCTATCACTTGTAGATTCCTAACATCAGCTTTTCCTGATCTCTCTCGACAGCTTTCATTCACCAAACATTTATCAGATACCTACTATGTGCCAGGCCATAAGGATGTAATGGCTGCTTAGATCTATGCAGTCAAGACACTGAAACTTCTCAGAGAGCCAGACAAGCAAATAGGCAATGTTGTTACAAGCCAGAACCAAAGCATCAGCTCCCGGAACCTCCCAACACCTCTCAATAAGGAAATATCAGATCTAGACCCAGGGTTCCTGATCCAAAGGGATCCAATGGAAACCCCAGGACTGGCTGCCCAGAGAGACTGAGCAGGACACCAGAACTACTTCCTCTCTGGGTGGAGAGAGAAACCTTGTTGCCCAAGGGGCCTGCTGTGACTTTAGAACTATGAGGGGCACCAGCCACACAAGCACCAAGCTAAGGAGGACCAAGCAGAGCCTCTCCACACAGAGGAAGCCTTTCTAGAACCTCCTCTCTCAAAAGCAGTGTTGCGCCGACAGGAAAGTAGAAAGAATTGGGGGGAATTACTGAAAATGCAATCGCTGTAGATTATGCCCCCAGTAATGGGCATGGGGCTTTTAAAGAACTCCCCGAGTAGAAGAAAAATTTAGAAGGAAGCTGAGTTTTTGCCTCCATGAGATAAGGGAGAAGCCAAATGCTCAGCAGCATGGAGGACCTGGAGACAGTATCAGAGTAAAGAGCCATGGACAGGCGAAAAAAGATGGATATTTCATCTCCCCTGTCCCTATTCTTATTAATGCTCACTGCATGTCACTTGGCATTTGATCTCACTAATTTGAATCTTGCAAGGAGAGAAAGTCCAAAAGTAAGTGGTTCACATGATGGAATTTATTTGGAAAGAAATTATTTAAGCCCTGGTATAAAGGATAGCAACAAGAGAAGCGGTGCCAGGAAGTGGCAGAGGGTTGACTTAAATAATGAAGGCTGATTGGATAATAGAACACAATTGTTTTCATGTAAATGACACATAAAGTCCTCAAGAAAATGCTTTCCCTCCCTCTTCCTGTCTGGCCAGGGTTCCCCTCCATCAAGCAGCCAGGGTGCAATGAGGGGAGCTGGCTTCTCAGTAACAGAGCACATGATCACGTTACCCTGTCACCCTTTTCATGGCTATGTCAAAACCTTTTGTGTTAGTCCTGGTTCTCCTAGAAGCAGAGGCCAAGATGGGACATAAAGCAGAAGGATTTTATTAGGGATAAGGTCTGGGTGAGGGAAAAGAATAGGGAACCAGGAAGAGTTAAGAGAGCCAGCAGACTCTAAGAGAGAGTGAGAGAAGGATGATTTAATGGGAGCATGCTGGGTCTCTGTGCAATCTAAGAAAGTTCTGGCACAGTCCTTGGCATATGGCTACTGTGCAGGGAGCAGCAGACCTGGGGATGTCAGAGGAGCATCTGGTGCCCTGGATCAAGTGCATGTGCTGTACTAAGGGACCGCAAGGCTATTGAAGCACTTGCTTCCCTCTCTTCATAGTGATGGTGGCTCAGTTTCCATGGTCTGGATTAGGGTTTTCTGCAGTTTTGGGGTGTGGATGTCAATGGAAAAGATCAAGTTTGCATGTGAAAATATTTCAGCTGCTGAGATATTCCAATGGTTTGTGAAGATCATTGGGGTAAATATTTAAAAATCAGTAGAGTCTCTCAAGCGTAGTCCCCTTCTGGCAGAAATACCAGGGACACCAGTTAAAATTTCTCCACTTCCCAGATCAGTTGAATCAAAAAGGATTTATTTGTACTTATTTATGTACACGAGAAGTAGGGTGTAGGCCAGAGGTTGGAGGGAGTGAGAGGATTCACCAGAGTGGGGAGCAGAGTAGGTAGATCTACTGAAATACACTGCTGAGGGGAGCAGCGGGTGAGACAGGAGAGGTCTGTTTTGCCATGTGGGTCAGCTCCCTGGCTGGGGATCGAACTCGTGGCTGGCGATAGCTTGATAGCTCTGAGCCTTTAACCTTGAGCCACCAGGAGGCCCAAGATGCTGTATTTTTATATAGTACCAAGGTAAAAGGAGACTCCTTTGAATAATGTACACCAAACCCAAATTAAATAATGTTTGAACAAGTGAAGGCTGACTATATTTTGATAATTACAATCACCTTACATTTTTCTCTGTGGCTTCGCACTTCTACTTCAAATTTCTTCTGTTTTCCAAGTCCTCCTTCCAGACAGCTAAAAAAAAAAAAAAAAAAAAAGTTAAGCTATTCTCAGAAAACTGTGCTTCAGAGAAAGCAGTAGGTTACTCAATTGTTTCCCCCTTGTTAATTTGAGGATCCTAAATTATGCACGTTGCTTTGCACACATTTGCATGTTCAATTCATATGCCGGAGTTCCCAGTCTACAAGATAAAATCAGGCGTAATCATTCAAGTAAATTGTGTCTGATTTTTCCTCACCCAAATATCAGGGCTGACCATGTTTGAGATAAAGAATAGATTATTAAATCACTCAGGAAGTGCTGAGGAGTGCGTTGATGGGGTCAAGAGAGGAAGGATGGGGTCACAGTGCAAACTTTTGGCTTTGTCTCTTCCAGATTGCCAATACTTCTCCTTTCAAGCCCTGATGGATTTCATAACCTCCATGGGGCCCCTCTCCCAGAATGGACTGACTGCCCTTTTCTGGTGCTTAAATCTGGCAGGGCAGGAGGGCCAGAAGTAGAGTTTGTCTTGTCTGGCTGGCTGGGTAACCCTGAATGGAAAGAAATGGCCGCCTTACAGAAGGCCCTGAAATCTGAACCAATGCAATTACAATATGCAGAACAGGAAGTCAGAGCCACCCACCCACTGGCTGATTGCTGGCTTGATGTCACAAAGACCCAGCCCAAATGTGGCCAGAGGTGCTGTGGCCAAGCTTCTGGACAAGTTGAAAAGCTATTATTATTGTTGTTGTTGTTGTTAGTGTGCAGGAGACTTTCATTGAAAAAAGTCAGCAGTTTGGGGCCTCCCCTGGTGGTACAGTGGTTGAGCGCTGGGCTGCGAAGCTGCCCGCAGCCTCTGCAGCACCGGTTCGATCCCTGGCCACCAGTGAAGGTCCCACATGGCACGCAGACCTCTCCTGCTGTGCCCACTGCTCCCCTCAGCAGTGTATTTCATCAGTCTGCCTGTTCTGCTCCCCGCTCTGGCTCTGGTGAATTCTCTCACCCTCCCACGCTTCTGACTATACGCAGTGCTTATATAAATAAATAAATAAATCTTTTAAAAAGTCAGCAAGTGCCAGTTTCCTGCATTTCTTGTGTTTGGGGTGGAAAGGGTATTCATGAAGGACTCGGGTACTGGAGGGGGTTTGTTCTCTGTGTGAGCCTCTGCCCCTTCACTTCAGGCTGACCCGTGTTTTGAACAAAAAAATAACTTGGGGGAAGCTGTGAATTCCAAACTAGTATAGGGGCCTCAGGAATCTCTTCAGCTTAGTGGTTTCCAAGTAGCCCCTGGCTGATTCCCACTCTGTGAGTCAGCAGGTGGAAGTCTTTGGAAGCTTTGGCTATGATCTTAACCCCAAACCTAAAGAAATGCAGAGTAGGAAGTTGGGGGCTGCCCCGCTGTACTGGCAAAAGACGGAATCAAGTCCCCTGACTTGGCTTCTGGCAATCAGCTCCCGGTAATGTGAGGTTCCCAATTTCAATACCTCTGAAAGCTGAGGTCCAGCATCTCCAGGAGTGAAAGCTTCAGTAGAGAGAAAATAGATAAATACAAGTCACACACACCCAGGAGGCTTCTGTTTCCCAAACAATTGTCCTTGCACTGTTTGGTGGTTTCTATGACCCTGCCGATTTGGTCTCCTGAAACCACTGGGAATTTTTCCAGCATCTCTCACCACAGGGACTTCCTCCTTCCCAAATTGGCACGGGCAGAGGTAACACAGCTGAGATGATTTTGGGGCGGGGGGCAGGGGGCAGAAGGACTCCACATTGCTTGCTAGGTTTGCTCAGAAACCATTTTGCATCCTGAAAACAGTACCCCTAATCCCACCCTCATTGGGTGGAGGGCATCCCCTACCCCCAGTTCTAAAGGTGGACATCTGTCCCAGGCTTGGTCAGACCACGGATTCCATTCTCCTTGCTATACAACAACTGGACTGGGACTGGCCTGTTTCAAATGATGGTTCAGTGAGGTGGTTCCTTCACTCTCCCCCCCTTAGGGAATAGATACTGTACCCCCTCTTCTCCCTGAGATGGCTCAGCTGGCAGGCGGCGGCCCTGGAGACCAGCTTTGCCCCCACAGAGAAAGAAGCTATTTCCACAGTGAAGTCATACAGATAAAAAGAGAGAGTCTTCTGCTGATGTTTTGTGAGCACCTGGATCCAGCTGTGCCTTGCACATTTTAGTTAATAGAGTCAGTGAATTTCCATTTTGATATAAGTCTGATCAGTTGAGTTTCTGCTCACTAAGAGTCCTCACTTACATAACCACTGCAAGGCGAGCCTTACCCTCCAGGATGGGGCTAGCCTGTGACCCTCCCTGTGTGGTTTCTTACTGGTTCTTTTGTTTCTCCACCAGTTGCTTTGGGACAGGAAGGGTTGGAGTGATGACATGTAGGCGACAGATAGGGGAGGGTGGTTATTCTGGAGCAATACAGCACCATATCGTGTAGGGGGTGGGGTTAGATAGAGTCAGGCAATTAACATCACCTTTCTGAGCCTCAGTGCTTTCATCTGTAACTTGGGGAGATTGTTCTTAGGGTTGTGTGGAGGTTTTGTGCAGTGTCTGCTATATGATATGTGCTCTGGAAATAGTGTCTAGTGCTTGACAACCCAATGTAGAAGATGGGCTTTCTTTCCAGACCTCCAGTGTGATGTAGCAGCCAGGGAAGGGAGGGCTCTGAAAGCCTTGGCTGGGGTTGTAACCAGCAATTCTGGCCCTCTGTTGACACTGCCAGCTATAAGCACCTGCCGAGCGAGCAGTGTGCACCTGCCACCTGCCACTCCAAGAAGGAATTTCAATCCAGCCAGAGCAGGCGGCCTCCATTGTAGGCCGGATCCTGGCTGTGTGCAGACTGTGAGCTGCCCACCTGTTCTGCAACCCCAGCTGGGCTCTGTTCTTTGCCGGTTCCACCTCCCACCCCCAGCTTCCGTCCCTAATCCTTTGCCTTTCATCTACTGGGCACTGTGCTGGGAACTCCAGGGGACACAGGGAAAGAAATGCGCTCACTTATCACACAACTACCAGGTATGGGTATTGCATTCTTATCACTTGGCTTCATAAATCTTGAGATTGTATTAAATATGCCCATTTTGTAGATGAGTGAACTGACAGCTGGGCCTATGGTAGATGGTGGAGTCAAATATTAATTCTGGTGTGTTTCTGCAAAGCCCATATTCTTCCCACTGCTCTAACATATTCCCTGCCATACAGAGATTATATCATGATATGCTATTACATTAAAACCCACAGTGCACAATTATATTTGTGGGTCTTTCAGGGAAATAAAAACCAATGTTTATACAAAAACCTAGATATAAGTGTTTAGAGCGGCTTCACACATAATTACCAAAAAGTAGGAAAAACCTAATTGTCCTTCAATTGGGGGATGAATATTAAAAAAAAAAAAAAAAAAAAAACCAAACCACGGTACACCCATCTGTGGAATATTATACAGCAAGAAAAAGGGATAATCTGGATACAGAAAACAACTGGATGGATTTCAAAGGCATTATACTAAATGAGTAGTGGAAATGCAATTTCAAAAGTTTGCGTATCATATGATTTCATTTGTACAACATTTTCAAAATAAAAAATAGAGAATAGATTAGTGATTGTCAGGATTGAGAAGGTGTTGGAACTCTAAAGAAACAGTATGAAGGAGCCTTATGGTGATGGAGTCATTCTATATCTTGATTATGATGGTGGTTACAGAAATTTCCCCGTGTAAAACTACAGATATCCATGTGCACACACCAGAGTATACCTAAACCCAGCAAATTCTGAATAAGTGATCAGTTTGATCAGTTGCACTGAATAAATGCCAATTCCTCGTTTGAATATTGTACTCTGATTAATAAGATGTTTCCACTGGGTGAAGCGTACATAGGACGTAACTGACCTTTTTTTTTTTTTAACTTACTGTAAATCTATAATTATTTCAAAAAAAAGTTTTAAGTTAAATTAAAAAAACCCGATAACTAGCATATAGTAAGTGTTCAGCAAATAGTAATTATAAATACCTGGATCCCAGCTCTGTGGAGCCATGGTACATGGAATAAGGAAGCAGGTCTATTAACAACTGGCCTGAATACAGAAGTAGAAAGCTAAATGGTGCAATAGAAATATATCAAGAGCCACATATGTAATTAAAATCTCTTCGTGTAGCCCATTAAAAAGGTAAAAAGGAGGGCCTCCCCGGTGGCACAGCGGTTGAGCGCTGGGTTGCGAAGCTGCCAGCAGCCTCTGCATCGCTGATTCGATCCCCGGCTGCTCCACGGCCACAGGAGGAGGGTCCCACATGGCGCGCAGACCTCTCCTGCCGCCCGCTGCTCCCCTCAGCAGTGTACTTCGGTCCTTCTGCCTGCTCTGCTCCCTGCTCTGACTCTGGTGAATTCTCTCGCCTTCCTGCACTTCTGACTGTACCCAGTGCATGTATAACCAACCAACCAAGCAGACAAACAAACAAATAAATAAAGCATGCCTCTATATATAAAAAAAAAAAGGTAAAAAGGAGCAGGCGAAATTAATTTTAATAAGATATCTTACTTAACCCAATATACAGCCAAATACCATTTTCAACATGTAATCAAAATAAAAATTAATGAGATATTTTACTTTTTTTGTACTTACTACCTCTTGGAAATCACTATGTAAGTACAGCATGTCTCAATTCAGATGCTAAGCTTTTATTGAAAATATTTGATCTGTATTTAGACTTTATAGAATTTATAGTGGAAAAAGCAGACTCCCATATTCAAGTTGTTTCAGAAACAACTGTAGGGTAAAGAAAATGTCAGGCTTTTCTGCCCTCCCGCCATCAGGATAGATGATGGATCCTTGTCCTGAATGCATGCCTGATGGCGGGCACCTGGAATAGGGTGTGGGCATAGGTAGATGGGATTCAGCTGAGCTGAGACTGTGCTTTTAAGGGCGGCGTCACGGGGTGGGGACGCCAGCAGCAGAAGCCAGCAGCAGAAGCAGCAGCAGTAGAAGCCGAAGCTGAGAAGCAGCAGAACGAACGCTAGAGAGCCCAGATAGAGTGAAGACTTGCTGGGGGGCTGGGAGGCCTGCACCGTGTCCGGTCCTGCCCTCTACAACTTAAAGTTTTCCAATAGCTGAATGCAGTGGGAGCTTTTTAACTTAAATTTAAATTAATTAAAGGGAAATAAAATTTAAAGTTCTGTTACTACATCCCAGTGCTCATGGTCACGTGTCTGTTGTGTTGAACAGAACAGGTAGAAAGGACTTGTGCTAGAGAGAGGCTTCCAGGGAAGACATGAGAGAAGGGGTGGCATTTGGTCCAGACCTCAGAAAGGACCAGTGATCTTAACAGGGAGGGAATATAACAGGTACACCAAGCATCACAAACAGAAAGAGGCAGATTTTGCTGGTTGCCTACCTAATATATCTACCCCCTTTTCAATTAAACTTTGATTGTTATTAGGAGTGGCAATAGAACAACTTAAAAAAAATACATTTTCCAGTTTCCTTTGCTAATACTGTTGCCAAGCCATTTCTGATCAATAAATAGTATGGGGGAAGTAGTTAGGAGGAGATTGCAATAAAGATGATAAATTAGGCTGACTAGAATTTCTTGGCCTTTCCCTCCTCCTTCTTCTATATGCCTGGAATGAAGACATGATGGCTGGAGTTGTGGCAACAATTTTGTGACACAAATAATGGGACTAAGGATATTAGAGCAGAAAGACAAAATGAACATGGATCATTAACGAATTAGGGAATATGCCAGTTCTAGACTTTGTTTGAAGTGAAAAGAAAACTAACAACTCCCTTGTTTAAACCACTGTTATTTCAGCTCTGTTACTGGCAGCTGAGCACCACTACTAATCAATGAGAGGTGTAAAAGTATCAGGAGAAAAGCAAATAATTTGGTGTGGTTGGTGTTTGATAAATTCACCCTGGGAAAATTATTTATTTATTATTTATTTATTGAACACCATTCACAAGTCTACAAAGGTAGAACTATCTAATAGCAAATTTATCTAATCACCACTGCAATAACATTTTGTAGGTGAGGAAACTGAGCACAACGAGGTTAAGCAATTTGGACTAGGTGGCAAAGCTACCAGGTGGTGGATCTGGCCTTCAAGTTTAGACAAAAGGGCTGTGGTCTTGCATGGAAATAAAGGAATTATGAGCAAATAATGTGACAGAATTTGAACTGGGTTCAGATCTCTCTTGCTTTAGTGGTCTCAGGCCCATGTGGGTGTCTGACCATCAGCCTCAGCTCATCTACTCAAGTTCAGCATGACAACGGCTCCCTCCACCTTACCCACCGAGTTAGGGCTGTGTTTCCGGGCTTTGCCTCTTCATGGAGACATCCAACATCTATTTTCCATGTCTTGGTGCCGAAACCACTCTCTGGTCTGCTTGCAAGCTATCTGACCTAGCAAGGTGCTCCCTTATTTTCACCACAGGGCACTGTCTTCCCAGGGGGCCCCAGCATAATGGATTGCAGTCTGCCTCACCAGAGCCAATGGGCAGCTCATTAGCAGGTGCGCCATGCTGGCTGTTCGTGGCTGATATCTTTCTAGATTGCCTAGTGGCCATGGTGTGCCAGTTATGAAAGATTTTGAATATTACCCCGGGTTATAAACACTGTGTCTTGGGCAACTTACTTTACCTCTATGTTTTGATGAGTTCATCCATAAAATGGGAATATAATACTTTACTCCTAGGGGTACTAAGTTGGCAAAAAGATTTAGCAGCATACCTAGCTCCTAGAAACTGCTTGTCAACTGGTAGTTACTGTTGGTGATGTCTCCATTTAAGAGTGTGTAGTTCAGTGCTGTGGCTTCTTGGGTTTTGAACCTGATGGGTGGAGCATAACCTTATAATAGAGGGAACGCTCGTCCTGGATTTAGATTATCTGGGGCCTGGTTCCAGCTCAGTTGCTAATGTGGGACAAGCATCTGCATCTCTGAGCTGACAGATGTTCCACCCACCAGGTGGAAAAGATCCACAGGGGCCAGGGAGGCTGTGCAGATGGGAGACACTGGTATGTGTGTGTGGAGGGGGATGGTGGGGGGGTGTTGTGTCTCAGGATGCAGATTCTGAGAGGGCAAAAGCCTGGGCAGAGTTTATGGAGACAGAGAGGGTGGTCTCTTCAAGGAGATCAGTCCTAATAGCAGGGGTGTTTTCTGGCAACCTCAGGAAGGGAAAGAGCATAGATAAGAATATCTATTAAGCTCCTACTATGTGTCACCCTCTCTATATTACCTTTCATCATTTTTATAAGATGGTTCAAGGAAATTATTTTACTTTATTTACAGAAATATTCAACCTGAGATATCATGAGCAAATCATTTGAAATTAATTGTCACTTTTAAATACCATCTTCAAAACAATGAAAAACAAGGTCAGGAACATTTGACACTATTATTAATTATTCATATTCAAAAGTACAGTGATGTTTAGAGACATGAGCATACTAAAAATCTTTTCAGGTAAGTATAATAAGATTTTTTTTCATTTAAAAAAATACAGAATGAAAATTTCCTTCTGAAAAATCTCTTCAGGAATAGAAATACACAACTGGACATATCAAAAAAGATATATACTAATTTCCCTTAACATGCTTATGTAGTGCACAATCTCTCGTAATCATTATTCCAGAGATAAGAAAATGTGGTCATTGTTTTCTCTAGATTTTGGTTATAAACCACCATGTTTTGTTCATTTGTTCATGTAGTTAATAGTTATTGATTGCTTGCTATATGCAAAGCAAGCTGTTCTAGTCACTTTGCACGTATGAATTCATTTAATTCTCAAAGTAACACTCTAAGCCCAATTCCATTTTTATCCCAGTTTTGCAGATGAGAAAACTGAGGCATAGAAAGTAAGCAACTTGTTCAATTTCAGACAGGTAACGAGTGGCAAATGCAAATTCCAGTGGTCTTGCATGCACTCAAGACCATCAGAAAGTATTTATCGAAAGACCATGGAGTCAGCACGGTCATACCAAAATATCTGCACAAGCCCCATCTCAGGGGGCTATCATCTCATTAATGAAGACAATGATGTATTTACATTAGTAGATGATTTATAGTCTACCTAAGAATGTCCACATCCCACGAATATTAAGAAAACACTCAGAAGATGGTGCACACTAGTATGTAATAAAATACCCCACTAAAGAAGGCATTTTAATCCCCCTTTTATAGAGGGAGAGACAAAGGCCCAGAGAGGGAGATGACTTGCCAGAGGCTCACACAGCTGGGAGTCAGTGGAGTCAGCATTCAAACCCAGGCCTAACTGTCCACAGGGGTGTCATTCCAGTCCCTTGAGAAATGCTCACTTGGATATTCTCTTGCATATGTGGCTCTTCTGCCTGAACTCTTCTCCCCAGCACCCAACTGCTTCCTAGACTGACTCGTTCTTGTCCTGCAGACTTCAGTTTAAACATCACCCTTGGGGAAGGCCTTCCCTGAGTTTCTACTGAACACACCATACAGATCACATCTGTCAGTGTTATTCTTCCTTGTCAAGCTGCTCACTGCGTCACAAGTCACAATCACTTATTAACTTTTTGTTTGCTTCCTTTATCTAGAAAAGGCCTTTACTTTCAAGGAGCTCACATTTAAATGAAGAAGAAAGACACCGAACCCATAAACAAATAATTTTCCAGGACAATGCTGAGAAGAAAATAAAACAAGGCAATGGGCTAGAAAGTGATAGAAAGGGGAAGGGAAATTTTGATGGGGTGGTCAAGGAAGGCTTCTCGGAGGAGGTGATGTTTTTGATGAAATCTGAGACTTGAGAAGGAGTCATATGAAAATCAGGGAAAAATGCTTTAGGCAGATGCAAGATATTCACATGTGCAAAGAGCCTGAGGTAGAGATGAGTTTGAGGTATTCAAGAGATAGAAATGAAGGAAGTGGTTGACAGTCCTGGGGAGGGTAGCTAGAGATGAGAAAATTCCAGGGGTCAGATCATAAAAGGTCTTACAGGCTGGAATAAGGTGTTCATTATTTACTTCCTCCAACTAGACTGTGATCTCTATAAGGGTAGGGATCTTGTCTGTCTTGTTTACTATCGCATCACTAAACTCTAATCCAGAGCTTAGCATATGGCAGTTATCCAGCAAATATTATTAAATCAACAAACGAATATGTTACCACTCGGCTTCCTACTCTCTCAATACATTCCCTTTATGTTTTTTGAGGATTCGTCCCTGCCCGCCCCCCCCCAGCCTGTCTCCCCTATTTTCCTGTGGTGCCCCTTTCATCTCAAGTCCTAACTTTGAGGCTGCACCCCAACCATATGAGGTTATCTACTCACAAGGGTCAAGGGACTCCCTTTCAAGAGAGCTGCATCTACATAGTATATTTCAGAAAGCTTCCCAAAGCTTCCTGATATCTATCACACGGCAGGATTTCAGGCACATGTGTCTGAGCTCATGTGCAGGTATGTATACTTCACAGGTTTAGTTGCCCCTCAGATCAGCTCAAGGAGGCTGCCCCAACCCACCAGCTGTTAGGAAACTCGGTCACATCAATAATTCCTATGCCTTGCTCTACACCAGTGCCCGGGGGAGTGGGAAGTTAATTAGCTTTGCTGGAAAGGGTCTGTGAAATGTTTGGAACGCTGTGGACTCAGATCCCTCTAAACTGGAGGTGTGATTCTGCATTCCAGCCCCAGCCTGCGCTCATTCAGCCGAATCTTACACCTGTTCACGGCCAATGGGTGGTATTTACAAACAGTGGCCTCTCATGGGTCAGTGGCAAGACAGGAATGGGGACAATCCTGTGTCTGAGTTGTTGCAGAGTTAACTTCATGATGAAACAATCACCATGCACTCTCCCTTCTCTGGGGAGTGCAAATGGCTTTATAAGCACCAAGCCTAGGGCAAGAGAGGGAGGCAGGAGGTAACCAGTTTACCTTGGGTGGGGAGTCAGCGCTCAGTCCATTAAGGGACGTCTAAGAGCAGAAGTTAATGGTCCTTCCAGACCTGGGAGTTAATTCAGCCTTGAAAACAGTTCTCAAAATCCATTTTCTGGCCACTTCAATCCATACTGAACCCCAAAACCCACCGTGAATCTCCCCAGAACTGGTCCGCTTGCCATTGGCTTGGTCAGATTTACTCCACAATTTACTCCTAGGGCTGACTTTCTCGAAGGACATTCCTCCTATATGAAACACAGTGCCTAGACTAGGATGGGGCTCATCCAAAATTCAAGGGGCTAGCAAAAAAATCTGTAATCAACATAAAACATTTATGTGTAATCAACATAAAACAATATTAAAAAATAATATCAATGAAAAAGACCCCACATAGCAAAATTTATAATAAAGGCATGGATCTTATCCTCACTCATCAGATCCCAATCCTCACTGAAATAACCTTGACCCCATTCACATGACCTTGACCCCCATTAACATGATCTTGGATCTTGATGCTCACCCATTAACTATAGATTAGTCCTGAATCAGGTGGTGCTCTTGTGAACATTTTAAATTTTAATGTCTAGGGACCTCCCTGGTGGCACGTGGGGTTAAGTCTCAGCACTTTGAAGCTATCCGCAGCCACTGCAGCATGAGTTCCATCCCTGGCCGGGGAGGTGACGCACATGGCGCAGCAGACCTCTCCTGTCTCGCCCGCTGCTCCCCTCAGCAGTGTATTTCAGTAGATCTGCCTGTTCTGCTCCCCACTCTGTCTGGTGAATCCTCTCACTCTCCGCATCTCTGGCCTACACCCCAGTTATTGTATGCATAAATAAAATATATCTTAAAAATTTTTTTTAATGTCTCAGTATTTAATTGTAGCATGTGAGCCCAGTTTTCCATTCATGGTAAGGATATAGCATTTTTTCTTTTAAGCTACATTAGTCCTTTATCAAAAGTGACAGGCACCCTGCTTCTGAGCCTCAAACTCTTCATCTCTAAAGTGGGGCTCACCACCTCCACCACCAAGAGTTTGGGGTTTACCGGAGATGAGGACAACGTTAGGAACAGGACCACATCGTGACTTTTGTGGGTCCTTTATCCCACATAAAATACTAAAAGGATTTTGTAATCCTTTCATCATCCTGATGTCACAGGCAGGCATTGTTAGCTCCATTCTATACATGACATAAAGGTCCTGAGAGGTCCAGCAACTTGCTCATGGTCACACAGCCAGTGAGAAGCAGGGCAGAGACTTAAACCCAGATCTTCCTGATTCTGAAGCCTGCCCTCTTACCATACCCAGGAAGAGAGAGAGCCCAGAGCACAGCCACCCCTGGGTGTTTATGCCTTTTGGGACTGGAAACTGCGATTCTGTTCAGGGTCAGCTCCTGTGAGCTTGTGTGGCACCATGAGGTGCCAGTGATGAGCAGGCAGATCCCAGCCTCCTGGCTTCTTGGTTACCGGCCTATATGGGGGGAGGGAGGGGCGCTGAGTGGTTGTTGGAGGGTCTCTCGGCATTTAAGCTGCCGCCCCCAGGCAGCCAGAGGTCCTCAGAGCCTGGGAGACACTGAGCACTGAACTCCAGCAGAGCAAGTCGCTATTTTCTTCCTGCTTCTGTGTTCTTGCAAAGGACAAAGGAAAAGGCAAGATAAAGAACTTTGGATGCAGACCAAAGCCACTCGGGTTTTTAGCTCTGCGTCCTCTTGCAGGCTCGTCAATGAGAAAGGCCTGACAAGCGTCACCTGAACAAGGGGTCAAAGCCATTCCCTTCCACGCACACGACACTGCAATTTTAAACAATTGTGGCTTGAGACAAAGATCCTCCCGGGGAAGGAAAATCCAACCGAGTTTGCAGTTTCCAGCCTCGGCACTTCTTGAATTATACATGGGCAAAACCCTCTTGAAGGCTGCTTCTTAAGCCGTGAGGGAAGGCAGATAATTTTGGTTTCTGGCATTCTGCTGAAACACTTGCTGAAAGGGGCCCCTCCCCAGCCAAGTGGCGTTTGCCTTGAAACCAAATGGGGGGACGTTTGACGCCTCAAATAGCTTCCAGCTGCCAGCAGCTCGGTCGCCCAGGGCACCGGTGCTTCCCCCCTTTGCCACAGTCTGGACTCCTTAGGGCTGGAAGGAACAAGAATCTGGGCTTCCATCCCTCAGAGGCCTCGCCTTGTGGCGGCAACTGTGACACCGGCCTCCGGGAATTCTCTTCCTGGCTGGGGACAGTGCTATGTCCCCGTGGTAGGCAGAGGACAGGAGAGATGGACTGGATGGCACCTGCAAAGCACACTAGGGCTCAGCCAGGGTGCAGGCGGTGCCCAGCCTCCTCCGGGAGATGGCAGCTCAGGTCCAGATGCCCCAGTGCTGCACCAGGGCCAGAGAGGACAGTGCCTCTTCTGGCTCTTGTCGTGAGGCTCTGTCGCTGCAAGGTCCCATCAGAAGGGGACTCTGGTCACTCCTTGCTCCCTGGGGCTTGCCAGGGGAAGTAGGCAAGGGCATGTGAAGGACCAAGTCAGCTGGTGTCATTTGTGTCTGTGGTGGCTCTGGGCCTGGCCCTGAGTCAGGAGGGAGCAGTGCTTAGCGCGTGACCCTAGAAAGTCACCACTCTGCTCTGACCCTCAGTTTCCCAGATTGTGGAATGGGCTGATGGCACCTTCACAGGCTGTGACTTGCCTGTTGGTGCCTTCAGCACAGTCACTGGGTAGATGTCAAGTGCTCAAGAAAAGCGTCATTGGGATTATTTGCACCTTGAAGATAAGGAAGTGACCAGTGATGTTGGTAACTCGGGAGTGCGCATGTGTGTGAATGTGTGTGTGCACAGGGACACACTTGAACCAAAGGCTGGCAGAAGAGCATCCTCCAGCCTAGATGTGGAAAGCTGAGTAGGGCCAATACTTCATTATTTAGATTCAAAAGCTACTCATTAGTTGAGACCGAGGCACTTAGGAAGAAAAGCTGACCTACAAGTGTAAAATGTTATTATAAGTAATGACAATGATTATAGGATGAGGGTGTGAGGCAAGAGGGAAGCCGGAGAGGTTAATGTCCATTAACTACCACGAATTAGGAGATTTCGCTTCTGCAGACACTTCTGCTCAAAACCTAACTGTTTATTTACCTCACCGGGAGCTCTTAGCACATCAAAAAGGTATTTAAAACCCCTCCCCCCACCCCAATTAGCTTTAGGAAGAAGAGTAAATATGGACGCGATTTATCACCCCCAGTGCCCAGCCCAGAGACAGACGCTGTCAGTTAAATAAAACAGACCCTCAGACCCGCCAGAGAGATCAACCCAGAAGCAATTTGCTAATTTGCCGATCAGCGTGGACATTAGGGCTCAAAGGCGCTGGTGACGCGCCAACAAATTCAGATCTTTCTGCTAATTCTTACAACCCAGTTCCATGATCCGACTGGCATCCAGGTTAGTAAGACCCAGGGAGGGGGGCCGGGGTGCGGGTGGGGCGCGGTTTCGCCCCCCTTGTCCATCTTCCACTTAAAATGCAAGAGAGGGAAGCCGGGCGCTGCAGGAGCTCAGGGGACTTGCCTGTCCGGGGACCAACCTTTGCAGTTGGCCTGGGACGAGCGTGTCCCGGGAGGGGGGCTTCCCGGGCCCCAGCAGTGAGAGTCGAGGGCCAACAGGGCCTGGGGGGTCACGGAGTCGCGCCCCCAACCCGGCCCTAAGTGCCAGCGTCAGTCAATCCCAGCCCGGAGGGACAGCGGGTAAAAGTTGGCTTGCGGCTGGCCTTTAAGAAATTCTACCTCCCCCCATATGGCAAAACAGACTGTGAACCCATTAGCAGCAGGAATGCGGTGTCACGTGGGACCTGTGCAGAAGCCACACAAAGTGGGGGGGCTGGGGGGGAGTCCAGAGAGACCTCGGACGGGGGCCCGTGCGGGCGTCCGAAAGCTGATCCCCTCCAGATTGCTTTTAACTTCCCAGAAAACTCTTGATGGAAAATTGCAGCGCGCGGAGACAGGCAGAGGCCAGAACCTCGGCCCCTCGTGGGTCTGCACCCCCGGAGCGTGTGTAAAGCGGGGCAGCCCTGCGCTCCGCGCTGCGAAATGCACTCAACGCTCGCGTTCACTGGTTGCCACCGCTTCTGAGATTTTGTATATAAATATCTATGCGTGTGCGTTTGTGTGTACATTTCTTGACATATTTACGAAGTCCCAGTTTGCCAACCTTCGGGGCATAATGCAAGAACTATTTTTCATCCTAATCTGCTATAATGACATGTTTTATTATACTATTTCAGCTGTTTCCATTGCTTTTGCTGTTTCATGTTTTATGTATTTTAACTAATGCTTTAATTTTAGTGCGTTGTGCCCCAAGGTGATTTCACAAAGGGTTGCTTTGGAAAATCAACAGGGAAGCACTTGGAGGCCAACTGAGGCTCTACCCACTCGTCTCTTGGCACAAGGGAAAGAGGATCCAAATTGGGGGTGGCCGCAGAGGTGACGGAAGGCAGGCCAGTGGTTCAGGGCCTGGTGTTCATCTCAGGAAGATGTAGGGGGACCCTGGGGTTGCTTTCACCCTGAAAGTCTGGAAACCTGAAAGCCCCTTGGTTCTGGACAAAGCAGCCTGGTTGGTCGCCCTACCAAGATGGCGGGTCTTGCCCACCCAATGGCCCTTCTTAGGAGATGGGGGTCTCTGATGGGACACAGAAGGAGCCTGGGTCTGGAATGGCCTCTTCTCAGTTTCAAACTCCAGCTCTGCCACAACTATACTGGTCATTTGAATCTGAGGAAGCTACTTCAACTCTGCCTCCGTCTCCCCATCTGGAAAATGGAGCCGTAAATCTGGCAGATGTGTGCACCACGCCTGGCACAGTGAGCGCTGGGAGTTGGCGGTGCTGTCACTGACTGTCCTCACCCCTCTACTTAGAGGTTCTGTTTTCCTCTTCCCCAACCTAACATGAGAGAGTTGGCTGTGTGCTTTGGAGGTGTTCAAGTTCCACATCCTGTGGCAGAATGAAGGCTGAGGCCTCCACCAGGCCTCTGGACTCGGGCACCATTGTGACCCATAGCTCATGTCAATCCTTTGGCAGTGGGGGTTGGGGACACTTCAGTTGATTAAACACTACGTGCCAGAAGCCCTGTGTCAGACACTGCCTCCTCCTTCCACAGAATCCCCTTCAGGACACCTGCCCGGCAGGCGAGAGGATAACCCCATTTTGCTGATGAGGTGATGGTGACTCAGAGAGGTAAAGACATTGGCTGAAGACTGGCCAGCAAGCAATTGTTCAATGGGGCAGTTGAGACCATGGGTGTGACCCCAATGTCCATGCTTCTAACCAGGAGGCCCTGTAGGCTCTGTGCCTGGAGGGAGTGAAGAATCCCTCAGGCTCTAAGCCACTAAGGAGAAAGGGAGAGGAAGGAGTTGGAAAGAGCTGAGGAAACTGGTTGTCGGGACTTGAAAGCCCTCCGGCCCAGAACACAAGGCAGCACACACAGAGAGGCAGCACACACGGAGAGGCCCATCTCAGGCCATTCCCTACCCACAGCCCTCCTGCTTCTGTCTTGGCATGTGCTATTCCCCAGAGCGGAAATGCCATTTCTGTCCTTCAACTACCCACATTCTCTCTCTGAAAACTCCTATTCACCCTGCAAGGCCCAGCTCCTTAGTGTCCATCCTGTGTACTGCTTGGCTCTATTACTGGTTTATAATAATAATTATAAATAATATTAAATAATAATATTATTATAAATAATACTAATAATTGCCTGTGCCCAGTGCCTGATACAAAATGATGGGAAGCTGGGAGGAGGCTTGTTTTCCAGAAAAAGTCCGTTGTCTCAGCTGTCTTGCTCACTCCACCTGGATGACAGTCAGCCTGTTTCAGACCCTGGCGGTGGACCACCACACACCACTGTGCTTAACTCTCACCAGGTCCCCAAGAGGTGGGCTACGTCATTCCTATTTTCTAGATCTTGGGTAAGTAAACCAGAGTCATGCATTAGCGGCCTGTTTCTGTAAATAAAGTTGTATCAGACTCTGCTCTGCTCATCCATTCATTTCTGACCACAATGCTCTCGGTGACAAAGTCGAGCCATGGCCAGAGGCTTACGACCTGCATAGATATTTACCATCTGACTCTGCAGAAAAAACAGGCCATCCCCTGTAAGTCAAGATGAAGACCTGATGTTCAGAGAAGCTTAGCAACTCGCCCCAGGTAACCCAGCAAGTCCAGGACAGCCTGGGGTTGACACCTGAAGCCCCAGACTTCAAGGTGGGTGTGCATTCTAGGTCCTAAATGCCATCCTTGCTGTCTCGGGAGGCCCCTTCTAGTATGTCCCCTGAGGAGAGTCTGCATCCAGCTACGGAGGGAGGAGGCTCTGCCTGGCTTGGGGCTAGAGCCCAGCAGGACAGAAGCTGGCAGCAGAGCCACCTGGACTGAGGTGTGGGCAGGCAGGGCCCAGGGGGGCAGATTAAAGGAGGGGTCTGGGGAAGTTGTCTCTCTCTATCTCTCTCTTTTTAATGAAAATGCATTTGATAACGAACTTCACCCCGCCCACTGATCTTGTTTTCCAAGCCCTTACAAAGACACCAGGGGTGCCAAGCTCGTCAGCCCTCGCTCAACTGCTCTGCTGCTCCAGTTCCACCAGGTCCGGCCTGCTCGAAATCTAGAGACCGCCCCTCACAGCCGGAGACAAAACTCCTTCCCACATCCTACATCCCAGCTCCTCTGATGGCCACCGCCCCCACTCCCCAGCCAGCGACCCTCTCCCCCAGCGCATCTAGGGGTCCGCTTCCCACCCGGCCCTGGGAGCTTTATTTCCAACTAAGATACCGATTGCGGATCCTGTTCCTACCCCCTTCTCTTTTTAAAAAAGCTGTTTTGTGTCTCCACCCCCCTCCTTCTGCATTCCTCCCATCTTACTCGTCCCGTTCCCCCTCCTGTAGGAAATGTCTTGGATTCTCTCACTGGGGTGTAATGGTTAAATTGCTACCAGCTGATTAAACAGCCCAAGTCGAAGCTGTAATCCTCAGCGCTCAGGAACCCGGAGAGGCAGAGACTAGGGCCCTGACCCCCTTAGCCCCTTCCGACCCTCCTACCCCTCCTACGAGGTGCCCGCCCTGGCTTTGCTCCTTTCATTTACCCCTGGGCTGCCTGATAGATGCTTGGGGAGGGGCGGGGGGAGTGTGGGGGGGGGGGAGGCCTGGAAGTGGGCGGGGCGAGAGGAGGGGAGCAGGCCTCCACCAGCCCTGGCCCGACCTCCGACCTCCGAGAGGAATGCCTGCTCCCAGCCCTGCCCCTGCTCTGCCCTCTGCAAAACCACACACACACACACACACACACACACACACACACACACGTATGCATGCACACACTCATTCGCTCACTTGCAGTCACACACTCTCATATGGCACACGCACGTGTGTGCAAACATGCACACCCTGCCCATACAAGTAACATGCATAAAAGCACACCTCTCACACATAGACACACACGCCCAGGCTCTCATTCTCTGCAGAACGCAGGTCAGACAACAGCGTGACATACCTGCGACCTTCCATCCCCTCCTGGGAGACCTTCCCACACCTGCCCCCACGTAGGAAGACTCCTGGAGATAGAAAAGTGGGAGATCAATAGGAAGGGGGTAGAGGAAGAGGGCAAGGAAGGGCTTTAGGGGTGGGTAGCCTTGGCTTTGACCCTGGTTCTGACAGCTGTGGGACTGGGGAGCCAGATTTCCTTCTTTCCAGCCTCTCAGAGCCCCCTGTTTGCAGAGGGGGGCAACAGCCTGGCAGGGTAGCTACGAAGAGGGAGCACTCAGTATGCAGATAAGCCTGTGCTGAGGGCTGGGGTGCAACCAGCATCACCTTCAAACATGGATAACCTGAAGAGTGGGGTTCCCCGGGGCTCCTTGCTGTGCTCCCTGCGCTCATCACACTTTCCATGGGCTGTGTCACCGCAGGCAACCCTGCATGAGCCAGGCTCCCAGGAGAGCGCCTGTCCCCGGGCCTGAGGGTGCTGTTGACTCAGGCCCTGGGTGAAGTATAACGGGGCAGGGAGTTTCTCTGGGAAAGTCTATTTCCATGGAAAGTGTAATTCAGAAGAGTGGAGAATCTGGCCTTGACTCATCCTCCCCTGTGCTTACTCAGAAACCAGTGAGAAGATGCGGATGAAAAGGGAACTGGCTCAGGGCACCTTTGCCAGCTGTCCAAGGCAGCGCTCTGGGGAGCAACCTGTCTCTTTCTATGGGGAATTGGGGGGAGAAGAGGGAAGTTTCATAATAGTCAGGAGTCTCCAAAGAAACAGGTCTATATCCCCATATATATATGTTTGCGTATATCTAGTGGGATCTAGATAGATTAGAGATAATACCATCAGCCCCATTTTACAGATGTGAAAGCAAGACACAGAGGGGAAAGTCCAATGTCCCAAATCACACAGATGGTGGTAGTGAAGATAGGGTTCAAATCCAGATCTGTCTGATTTCTATGTCTGGGGCTTGGACCACTCTCTCCGCCAAGAAGGGACATTTTTACAGGTGGGAGTCTCTGTGAAAGATGGGACAGGAGGCACGTGTGTAAGCTCCAGGCTGCCAGCAACAGGCTTTCAAGGGAGTTATGGGGAATAAGGGAAGAGGCCCAGGAGGTAGAACCCACTGTCTCTGACACCCTCCCTGAGGCTAAGAGCTGGTGGTAAAGGGCAAACTGCACATTCCCCAGATGTTTCTCCCAAGTCCCAACCCTCCCCAGCCTGCTTCTCAAACCTCCTGCTTCCTAAGGCAAAGGGAGTAGTAGAGAAAGCATGGAGCAAAATCTACTCCAGCTGCACTGAGTACTTGCCTGAAGGCAGGCCCGGGGTAGCACCAAGGGCAGGCCCTTGTTCTCGGGGCATGCAGCTGCCCATCCTGGGTTGCATAGACCTGAATGTCAGCACCTCCTTAAATTCTGCACCAATCCTGGTCTCCCCCAGGGTGATTTATCAGAGGAACAGAGGAACTTCTGGGCTGCTGGGCTGGCAGTGAGTGGGCAGTGGAGCATGCAGACCTGAGTTTAAATCCTGGTTTTAGCCACACACTAACTTGTGAGTGTGGATGAGTCTGTTCTGTCATTGAGCTCAGTTTTCTCATCTATAAAATGGGAACAATAAAATAAAACTTACTTACCTGGTAAGTTGTTGTAGGGGTTAAGTGAGGGCCTTGCACTCAGCAATGCTTGCTATTGCGGTCAGAGCTTGCAGCTCAGCAAGAGGAGTTAGGGGGCAGCTGCATCTACCACAAACTGACCAGATAGAGGGGTGTATCTTCAGAGTTAACAATAGCTGGTGTTCAAAAAGGGGGGAAAAAAAGATCAGGCCCAAAATGCAATCCATGCTGGCCCCCACCCAGACTTGATATTGCTTTTTCAGCCCAAAGAGTGCGCCTAAAAACCAATCAATCTGGAGTTTCCTAATCAGCACCAGTGAAGTCATCTGCATAATAAGGCCCCCTGCCTTCCCCCGAGGGAGGAGGCTTTACCTGATGATCTTTTCTTTTGCTAATAACCTTGTCCCACCTTCCTTCAGTCTATAAATACCCTCTATTTTGTGTAAGCGCTTGCAGCACCTACACAGGACTCTGCCTGCTGATTCCTGTATCATTTCATAAAGCCAGTTAGATCTTTAAATGTGTGGGTTTTGTTTTTTAGCCCTGGTAAATTCTTGCTTAAGAAAAACTCAGATTCAGAACAGAGGGGTGAGGCATATCTCTGAGGACGCACATGTACAAAGCTGTTAGGGAATCTTCATGTTCCTCTGTTACAGGGTGACCCCAATGTGAAATGGGTTGGCCTGACTGTGGGTCCCCATCCACGCGCTTAAGGACTTATAATGAGACTCACTTGCAGGCACACACAAAAAGGCTAATAAAGGGCTTATTTACAAAAAGGGGAAATGGAGAAATGAATAACTCAGGGAGGAAGAGAGAAATTGGTGCAAAAGTCCTACCAGTTCCACTGGGCTGGAACCCCAATAGCACGCTAAAAGCCCACGAAAAACCAAGGTCCACATGTCTGATTATATACCAAACCTGGATGCTAACTCCACCCTCAATTCCCAGCAAGCCTCCCTTCGGTGGTGATGGCATTATGGGATTTGTAGTCCTTGGTGTCTTGGATCTCTGGTCTGGGGTGGGGTCAATAAAACCTATTTGTGGAGTTTGCTCAGGACATCCTTACCCCCCAACACCTCCACAGGGAGCTGTACCTGCAGGCCTCTTGCTGCAGTCTGGACTGGAGCAGTGGGGACCACCCAGAACACTTCCCAGTGGAGGAGCACTGGAGAGAGAGTCCTCCCACAGTTCCTGTTCCCCGCTCAGCTCTGATGACAGGAGCTGCGCACCTTCCCGCAACCTGTGAGAGCCAGAGAGGACTTGAACTGGGTCTTGGAGATGAGAAGGTGGGGTTGAGCAACCCATTCTGTTCCTTATCTGAGCAGTAGATCTTTTCTAAAAGCTCTGGTCTGATCTTCTGTTGGTTCCTATTCCCACCTCCATAAGGTCACATTCTCTAGGCGGAGGGCGTAGTGAGGCCCCACACCAATTCTGGGCGAAGAAGGCAGAGTCTCACTCCTGCTTTCACTTTTTTTTTTAAGATTTATTTATGTATGCATATAAGAGCTGGGGCACAGGCCAGAGATGGGGGGGTGGTGAGAGGATCACCAGAGACAGAGTGGGGGACAGAACAGGCAGACTGACTGAAATACACTGCTGAGGGGAGCAGCGGGCGAGACAGGAGAGGTCTGCTGCGCCATGTGGGTTGCTCCCGGGCAGGCTGGGCGATCCAACTCA
This sequence comes from Talpa occidentalis, assembly GCF_014898055.3. NCBI lineage: Eukaryota > Metazoa > Chordata > Mammalia > Eulipotyphla > Talpidae > Talpa > Talpa occidentalis. Next base: position 81,808,243 of record NW_023601433.1, on the reverse strand, counting down.
TGCTGCAGAGGCTGCAGACAGCTTCATAGGTTGTGTCCCAACCCACTGTGCCACCAGGGAGGCCCCTCCTGCTTTCACTTTAAAGTCCATTGATTTGTTCACCTGATTCTTGTTCCCACTCCAGAGAGGGACTTTGATCCAACCCAGGTTATCCGACTTAAGGCACTTAAAGGCAAGGCAAGAGACAAGGGTCCTATTTTGCATCCTTTTTTTAAAGGGTGGTCCAAGGCAACCACCCCCGCCCAATTTTCCCCGCTCAAACTGCAGCCCCCACCTGCTTCCTCGTGCTTGGGTTGAACCCAGTTCCTCTGCCAGGCTCCAAAGCCACGTTTACACTCATGCTTCTCCATCAATGCAGCTATGACATTAATAATGAAAGCAGCTACCATTTATTGAGCTGTTACTATGTGCCAGGAACTGTGCTTAAAGCTTTCCCCATGTTATCTAGACCTGACAATAACCTGAAAAGAAGAAAATTATTTTGCAGATGAGTATAAAATAATTATTTTATACAAGCAAATTATTTTACGGATGAAGGTGAACTGCTTGACCAAAGTCACCCATCTGGGGGGCAGGGTTTGAATACAAGTCTGTTGACTTCACATTCTAGGCCCTAATCTTCCCAATAAGCTATCCTGTACTTCAGCTACCTGCAGATGTAGCCCCTTCCTCTCTAACTTGGGTTCTCATATCTCTCAGGGTATAGGATTTGAGAGAGCAGGGTGGGGTATTGCTATTATTTTTAAAAAGATATGATATAAACTTGCAATTAAATAAATTACATTAAAAACAAATGAAATTAGTACTCAAAATTCCTTTTCTTAATTCATTTACTATAGTTTACTCTTCTCTATGCTCTTGAGATTAGGCTCGTGTCTGAGTGGTAAAAACACCATAAATAGGATATTTGCTACTGCATATACCTAACTCTATGTTCAGTGACCTGATTCATATCTTGAAATTGGCCACAGTGGGAGTCTTTACACCACAGTAATTGGCAAATGCTAACAAATCAGGGTTTTCCTCCAGAGAGCCAGTTATGAAACATTTACCTGCATACCGCTAATCACAACCTTTGTGATAGGTATTATAATCCCCTTTGAACAAATAAAGCAATTGATGTTCAGGAATGCTAAGTGATTTGCCCAAGGTCAACTGCTAGGAAGTGATGGGGCCTGGATTTGATCCAGTTCATGCCATTTCCACCGCGTTGATATACTTTCATGTCTGCTGAAACAAGAAAAAAACCCAGCAGCTCGCTCTTTCCCAACCTACCTGACCTCCAGCCACTGCCTTGTGTTAGGTGGGTAGCAGAAGAAGGCATTTAGCGGCTTCAGCAATGCCTGTGATTCAGAGAGAAGAGGGGAAATCCTTGGCCTGGGAAGGAGGAGACTGAGACAAAAAAAGATAACTTCAAGTTTTCAGCAGACAGCAATCTCATTCCACTCACTTGAGCGTTCAGGAGCTAGCGCTAAGTTGGCCAATTAAAAGTAATTTCATCTCTAGCGCCTCTTTGAGGGTTATTTAAAGAAGTCTTAAAAATCAATCTTTCATTTATCCCAAGAATAAAACAACATTCCTGCCTCCCCCTCAAATCGAGTCACTCTTTTCCAAATGATGAGGTGCGGTGTTAAATTACCTGATTAATCACCGACCTGAGCTGTAGCTCTTCTGAACTCTGTGGACCTGGTGCTATTTGTCGCTTCTTTCAGTTACACATGTATTTTGATGTAGATTCAAAGTCCCTCTTGTGAAAGAATCATGAGCTCAGCAAATATCAAAAAAGCCTGACACTCATTGGTTGTTAAACATGATTTGTCCAGTCTTCAGGAGGACAGAGAACTTGGCCTGGGAGCCTAGAGGGATAATTCTTACTCCTGGGAATTTTATTATCTTATTGGGTATTCAAAGGGATGTGTATTAAATGATCAAAGAGCAGCTAGAAAGGAAACACAGCTATGAAAAAAACAGGGAGGTAATTCAACTACTATTATTATAGAAATGCAGGCTAAAATGACCCTTAGAAATTATTGTTATAAACATTCAAACTATCAATTGACCAATAATGGTCATTGCTGGTGAGAATTTGGTGAGCCAGACATTTTTTATTCAGGGTAACAACAGACGCTCTCAGGAACAAACACAGTAGATAATGCCAAGTCTATCATGGCGTTCTCTACAAATTCCCTCAGTAGCTTTATAGAGACCGTTGCTCTTGTCCATCTTGGGTACAGTCTCTCTTTTGGTGAAAGCATCCCAATATTCCTTGACTAAAGTATTTCCTCCGCTCTCCATCCTTGACATTCAAGAAGACTGACTTCACCCTATACATGAGGCGGTAGGGAGATTTCCAAGATGATGCCCGTGACGCTTCCCCCTGTTTTTCATGCCCCGTGCAACCCCCCCCAAGTGTGGGCTGAACCTAGTGGCTGACTGCTAATCTACGGAACATGGCACGTGTAAGGTATGTCACTTTTGTGAGCAAATTGCCAAAGTTGGCAATATCCATCTTACTAGCAGACAGTCTTTATTACTCTCTCAGCTTGCATGCTCTGATGATGTAAATGTGGGAGAGCCCACATGGCAAAGAGGTAAGAGCAGCCTCCAGCCAAGGCAACAACCAGTGAGAATTCTAGGCCCTCGGTGATTCACTTCCTCACACGGGAGCCTGAGTCTGCCAACAACTCCTGAGTAAGTTTGGAAGTGGACACTTTCCCAGTTGAACCCTCAGATGAAACAGTGGACTCAGGGCCAACACCTCCTGAGACAATGAAGCAGACATGAAGCCAAGCAGTACCTGGATTCCCGACCCACAGAAACTATGAGATCATTAACAGGGGTCGTTTAAAAGCTAAGTTGGGGGGTAATTTGTTACACAGTAAAAGGTAACTAACACAGGGTAGACATGTGACCCAAGTCTAACCAACAAGAGCATTGCATTCCCTCACACCATAATAATTAATTCAGGGGTGTCCATGTGATTCGATCAGAGCCGATCCTGGGCTTTTGCAAAGTCAGAGGGGAAAAGGTGCTCTGTACTTTGGTCTTGGAGTTGGGAACTGCCAAAGGCAACTGTATGAAGAGGACCTTCCTGAGATTGAACGATATGGCACCATGAGATAGAGATTCCAGGCTCTGATGACATTATTTGAACCCCTAGATCCAGCCTTACCTGAAACTTTACCTATGGAATTTTAAATTATATATATACTGCTTAACTCATTTTTTGTTGGGTTTCTATTAAAGCCTCTTTTAATCACGCATTTGATAGGCACTCATTGAGGTTTTACATATGCTAAGACCATGGGGTTATACAAAGATTAGAATTAGCTATTGAACCCGATCCCAAGGGACTACGGTTCCTTAATGCAAAGAACTACATCTATAACTGTAACAACCTCTTGAAAACATAAGCTCCTCAATTTCAGGCATACCATTCTTTACTCACACTTGGACTCTCAGCATCTAATACACTATAGGTGCTCAACAAATGTTTGTTGATCCTCAAAATATATAGCAAATATCCTGGAAGTGTGGAGAGAGGAGAAATCACTTTCAAGGAGGATGGGGAAAGGTTTCATGAAGGGGAAGACATTTTAAGTCACTGAGTTTGTAAGGATGACTTGGCTAGAACTTGTGGGCATGGGAAAAAGGGCAAGAGATGCAGCGTGAGCCTAGAAAGAGCAGGAGGTATATGGATCCAGTTGGTCGTACTGTAGAGCAGAGGAAGGGCACTTTGGAAGCTAGGATGGGACAGAACTTAGATGGTTTTGAATGGTGGGTGTATTAGCCATCTAGTACTGTGTAACAAAGTATCCTCCAAACTTAGTGATCTAAACTTATTATCTCACAGTATCTGAGACAGTAGTTCAGGAGCAGCTTGGTTGGGTGGTTCTGGTGGAGGGTATCTCATGAGTTTGCAGGTGTCAGCTACGGCTGTGGTCATCTGAAGGCTAGACTGGGGCTGGAAGATGTCCTTCTAAGATGACTCACTCGAGTGCCTGGCAAATCGGAGCTGGCTATTGGCAGGGGGCCTCATTTCCTCATCACCTGGACCTACTCATAATGCTGCGTGAGCATCCTGATGACATAGTGTCTGCTTTCTCTTTGAGCAAGTGACCCAAGAGAAGGCATGAAAAAGAAGCCATGACGTCATTTATGACTCATTGCTGGAAGTCACATCCTATCTGCAATACATTATTGATTAGACTGTTTTCAGCACTTCTCAATAGGACAAGGGACCACAGAGGTAGTCCAGAGCGATGTGATGACCAGGACGCAGGGATCTCTGGGCCATCTTGGAGCTTGGCTGTCACTTTCAATAATCAGGGATGTATTTGACTGCATAAAAAACCCACTAGCCAAAGGGTGTACCCCACTAGCCAAAGCTATATGAATCTTCACTAGTCATTTAACAAGGGGTCAAGGGACACGCTGACCCATTACTGTCAGGGCTCAACAATGTCATCAGAGACTCTGGCTAGTTCCACTTCATTCTGCCATCCCAGGGCGTCAGTGGCATCTGTTCTCCTGTTTGTAAGAACACCCAGACATCACCTGACAGGGGCACATACGAAACGGGAGGACAAGGAGGAGAAGGAAGGAGAGGAGTTATTCTCACGCCGTTCTCTGTCCCTTGGGAAAGAAAATCATTCCAGGATGCCCACAGCAAACTTCCTCCTGTCTCTCTGGCCAGAACTAGGTCACATGCTCAACTCTAGACCAGTCAGAAGCAAGGAGACACGATGCCACCTTTTCTTTCTTTAATAAATTTATTCATGACCCATTTGCTGGACCTGGAGCGGTTGCTGTCCTGAGGGACATTTACCGAGAAAGAAGCAAGAACGAGTCACTGGGGGAGTGAGCAAGAGTGCTCGCCACCGTCATGATCAAAATCCCAGGTGACTGTTTTTTTTGACACTTACAACCCACCAAGCTTCTGGGAGAACCTATGGGAGAGGTTCTATCATGCCCATTTTATGCACTGGATTAGATTCTCCCCAAATTCATCTGCAGAAGTCCTGAGCCCCACTATCACAGAATGTGACCTGATTTGGAAAGAGACGCATTACGGATGTAATTAGTTAAGATGAGGTCATCAGGGTGGGTCCTCGTCCCATATGAGTGGTGTCCTTAGACAACAAAGAAATTGGACACAGATACAGTCACACACAGAGGGAAGATGTTGGGGAGAGACATAGGGGAAGCTGGCCGTGTGCACCCTAAGGAGAGAGGCTTGGTGCAGATCTTTGCTCCACAGCCCTCGGAAGGAAGGCACCTGTTGACATTTGGATTTCTTCTTTTAAAGATTTATTTACTAATGCATGCAAAACTGGGGTACAGGCCAAAGGTGCAGGGGGGTGAGAGGATTCACCAGAGCAGAGTGGGGAACAGAACAGACAGATCTACTGAAGTACACTGCTGAGGAGAGGTCTGCTGCGCCATGTGGGTCGGCTTCCTGGCTGGCCAGGCATCGAACTCATGCTGCAGAGGCTGCAGAGGTTGCAGGTAGCTTCACAGTGCTATGCTTAACCCCTTGTGCCACCAGGGAGGTCCGACATTTGGATTTATGACCTCTAACCTCCAGAACACGATAGGATCCATTCCTGTAAATGAAGCCTCCCAGTTTGTGCTACTAAGCTACGGTGGCCCTAAAGAATGAATACCCCATTTCACAGAGTCAGGTCTGGAAAGTTAAATCAATTTCCCAGACAGTGATTCCAGCCCAGGTCTCTCTGACCCTAAAGTCTGGGTTCTTAATCACCATTGTAAAAGGGACTGTGTCTTGCAGGCCATGGGGAGCTGGAGAAAGTTTGAGCAGGAGAGCAGGCCCATTAGAGTCTTATTTCAGGTGGAACATCATCCTTTCAAGATCAAAAGGTTCCGTTTCGTGTGTCTTTTATCCTAGGCTTGCTGCCTCTGGCCTGGTTTCTAGGAGACAGGCAGAACCCCTCTTAGAGGCCTCCTCATAACCCGCACCCCCCCTTGTGCAGGGAGAAGTGGGTAATTAAGTCCCTTCCTTCCTCGGACCTGTGGTCTCAGTCAGCCTTTGATCTTTCCTTGCTCTGCCTTGACGCTGCCACTCACTCAGGAGGCGTGAGAAGGGTGTGAGAATGGCAAGGGAGAGCATCAGTATGGAGGGACCCGCACTGACCAGGGGGAGAAGGAAGGAGCCCTGGCTGGAGGCGAGGTGACCAGGGATGGGTCTGCCACCCACGGTGTGGTCTTGGTGAACCCTGGATCCCTGTGCACCTGGTGAGGAGCCAAAGGTGTTCTCGCTAAGCTTCCCTCTCTGCTCAGACAATCCAAGCCCTTCATAGGTCAAAGCCTCTGCCTCCCCCACTTCAAAGGTTCAACGTATAATCAGGGCAACTTTTTGGTTAAAAAGAAAAAGAGAGGAAGAGGGAGAGCAAGGAGAAGGGGTGGGTTGGGGGGGAGAGAGAGAGAGAAAGAGAAAGAGGGAGAGAAAACAAGAAACTGGCTTTCACATCTTGACTCATTTGAGTCATTACAAAGCTCCCCTCCTACCCCTCCCCCCACCGCCTGGCCTCTTCCCCCTCGTTGCTATTCAGTTTGCAAGGCTGTTATTCCTGCCAAATGAGTCATTGATGTGGGAAAGTTAATTTATTTTGGCAGGCTTCACCATGGCTCCGAGAAATGGAGACACAGCGGTGGTGATGATTCATTCATTCCTCCTGCCTTCATTCATTCTCAGAGCACGCTGTTGTTTCTTTAGCAGACACAAGTCCTGGACAACCTCACCTACGGTCTTTCTTTCATCTCAGGGAGTAGATGTGAGGGTTAAATGGAGTAAAAATATGTAAATATTTGTACACGTGTGTCAAAGGGTTTAAATAACAAAAAGCAGAAGATCTGTCCCTCACTCACTGAGCACTTACGATGTGTCACGTTGCAGGACAGGCTTTTCACCTGCTCAATTTATTGCCTTTAATCCTCATGCTGTTGTCTGGGGCAGAATGATTGTTATCTTCATCTTAGATTCAGAGACTGAAGCGCAGAGGGGTCAAGGTGACCCGGCCAGTCATTATGCAGCTTGTAAGTGGCAGAGGGAAGCCAAGTGTAGCTTCCTTTTATTATGACCCACGTTTATAAGGTGTTGACCACGTGGCAGGCACTGGCCTTCGTACTTGCTTCCCCTCTCCAATTCCACTTATTCTTCACATGAACCTGTGACGTCGGTACAGATGCGATTAGCATCTCTCTTTCCAGCTGAGCAAACTGAGGTTTGGAGAGGTGAGGCAACTTGCCCAGGGAGGCACAGGTATTACCCAGAAGAGCCAGGTGGAGATCCAGGAGGCTGGGCGTCTTCCAAGCTGTCTTCACGGTGAGCAGAGAGCCTGGCACTGAGGAAATGAGTGCCCCATTCTTGTCGTCTGCTGGTGTCCTCGTGTGGTCCTGGGCACATAAGTCCTGGGACCGAGATGGTGTCACGTGCCCACAAAGTCCCTCATTCTCATTCTCTGAGACACACGGGTGGACACTGGCAGTTAGACAGGTTCCTTTGACTCAATGGAACTTTGGAGGAAGGTCATTGCCTGGTCTGGCCCTTTAAAAAGGCAGCCCTCCTCTATCAGCTGGCCAGATACAGAGGGCCCCATGGAAGATTACGAAGCCCTGGGGATGGTGGAACCACTAAATGCAAGATGCCTGGATCCCTGAGTAACTGTGTGGAGCCCAGCCCCTCCCAACCTCCCAACTGGGCTGGACTGGACAAATTGTCTCCAACAATGCAGGCAGTCTACAGTTTCCCGCTCCCTCTGCCTTTCATTTTAAAACCAGGAGGAATGGACCTCAACCCACAGAGATGGGACTCTTTGTTATAGCAGTTAGCTGACCCTCACTCATACAGATGTTCTCAGAAGCATTTTGAAGGATGTGATGAAATTCTGGCGCAAGCTTTCCTTGGGGAAGGCCTTGTCTCCACCAGAACTCGACCTTCATACACAGACACCCCAGAGTCAGGTGCAGGACTGGCATACAGCAGGTCTTCTGTAAATATTTGTGAACCCCCTATCTCAGAGGGTCGTGACCCACAGGCAAGCTTCCTGAATGGTCAAGGGCAAGAAAGTCTTATTCATGCCACCTAATGCCCATCCTTTCCCCATACTCATGCCAGCTCACCCTCGTCCTCTTCTCAGCTTGTCCCCAGTCCGCCGCAGAGCAGACAACATCTAGAACCTACTTGTCAAGTCAGCCGTCACTGCACAAATACCAAGCTGATTTCAGTCCATCCCAACTGGCTGTCAAACACAGGAAAAGCCAAGCAAAGTGGGCTCCAAGCTGCACATACTCCGTTCAGATGTTTACAGAAAACCAGTGCACAAGGATTTGCTTGAAAGCTAAATTTCCTCTTAGCCAAAGTCCAGAAATACCGTCTAAACCCTAAGCAAATAAGCCAGAGAAGAAAGCATTTTCCCAATGGCAGGGGCCCTGAGAGTCTGGGAGATCTGCCTTCTTTCAAGGAAATCAGCTTGAAGCAAAAGTTGGCTGCAGGGCTGAGCCCTGGGCTGCACTTGACCTTTGATCCAGGACAGATGGCGGAAGAGCCCCAAGCCCAGTCCTGCCTTCAGTCTGCAAATGGGAGAAACCCTGATACCATGTCCAGGTCCATTTGGAGAGAGAGTGCTAGCTCCAAGTAAAATAAAAATCAGTCATAATATTCAAAAATATTAACCAACCAGACAAAACCTTTGACTGCAGTGTGCTGAGTTTCCTTGGGATGCTGGCTGGGATGTACCCTGGGCAAAAAATTTCTAGAACCAGCTCTAATTCTCTAGACGTTGAGAATACCATCTGACATTGATCAAGAACCTCCGGGAGACCAAGTTCGGGTTTTCTACAGGAACCTCCTTAATCCTCCAGACAAGACAGAAATGATTTTTTATCTCTTCTTTACAGAAGCATAAATGGAGGTTAAAGAACAGAGCTGGTAAGTGACTGGGCGAGTATCCTAAGCCTGCAGGTCTGGATTACCAGGACCCAGATCAAAACCCAGGTCAGTTTGGCTATTTGGGCAAGTTATTTAACTTCTGAGCATCTGCAGCCAAGAATAGTAATAGTCCCTATTTCATGAGATTAGGTGAGATGATATGTATGAAAATAGCTGAAACGCCCGTGTTGTTTCACTGCATTCCATCTTGCGTGTTGTTTTAGCTACAAAGTGTTAGACAGGGTGATGGCAGCTGGAAGCTGCTGGTGTCCCAGTGGGTGACAGTGTGGGGAGACCAGCCTGGAAGCAGCCCAGCAGATGGGGGCTAGGTCTGTTGGTAGAGAGAGGAGAGGGCACGGAAGTAGCTGCAGACGGAAGACTTGGTAGATGAGAGATGAGGCCTCTAAATCCAGTTAGCTACAAAAAGAGTGAAAATGGTCCCTATTGGGCGCTGCCACAAAGGCAACCCTGTTTTCTCCTTGCAACAGGGAAATGATCTGGCTCTGTAAGAAGGAAGATGTGGATTCTGGGATGGTCAGGCCGTGCTGGGGAAAGAAAGAATCCAGGTGAGTAGAAAGAAATGGAGCACAGTGTATGAGCTCCCTGGCGCTGTCGTAACAGAGGAGTGCAAACTGGGTGGCTTAAAACAAGAGAACTTTCCTCTCATAGTTCTGGAGACCAGAAGCCATGATTCTTCTGCAGGCACTTGGGGGAAATCCTGCCTCTCCTCTTGCAGCTTCTGGGGTTCCAGGCATTCCTTGGCTTGTGGTAGCATCGATCCAGCCTCTGCACTTGGCCTCTGCATGTGTGAGCCTTCCTCCCTTCTCTTATCAGGAGGTCATTTATCATCACATTTAGGGCCCACGCAATCTCATTTTGAGTTCTTGACTTTATTTCCTCTACAAAGATCCCGTTTTCAAACAATGTCATATTCACAGTTTCTGGCAGATGTATATTTTAGGGGGTCACCATTCAACCCACTATAGGCTAAAGAAATAGAAGGGTTCATTGCCCCCTAAAATTAGATCATTAATGATTTCAAATATAAGGAAGACAGACAAATGTGAAAAATCGACACCCTCATACCCAGAACCCACATTTAACAGATGTTAACATTTTTCTGTAATTGCTTCAAATTCTGTCTTGGGGGAGAAAAAATATATAAAACATTACAAACACACCCCTTCTCCTTCTGGCTTTAGACATAACCACAATCCTAAATTTGGTCTTAAATTCTTATGCATGTTGTTTTAACGTCACTGCTTATGTATGTAACTTTAAATAATGGTTAGTATTCATTTGTGTGTGTTTTTAAATTTTCACATAAATGGTATCATATTATATATATCCTTTTAAATTTAGCATCTTTTATAAAGATAAAACAATCACATTATATAATTCACATATCTGTTTAAAGTAGATTAAACAATTCAGTGGTTTTTAGTATCTTCACAGATCTATCCAACCTTCACTGCTATCACGTTCTAGAACATTTTCATTTTCCCGGAAAAAGCCCATACCTGTGAGCAATCACCCAACCTTCCTGTTTCCCCACCCTCACCCCAAGCCCCCTTCTGGGTAGTACCAATCTGCTTTCTGTCCTCATGAATTTGCCTGAACTGGACACTTCTTTAATAAAATATATGTGATCTTTGGAAATTGATTTATAATTTAGAATATTATTTTCAAGGTTTGTCTACTCTGTAGCTTGTGTCAGCATTTCATTCCTTTTTATGGCATTTTATTTACCCACCAGCAATACATGACAGTCCCAGTTTCTCGCCCTCATTGCCAATGCTGGTTTTGGCTATCTGAGGATAGCCATCCTGGCGGGTGGGAAGTGGTATCTGATTAAGGTTTTGGTTTCATTTTCCTGATGGATAATGACATTGAACATCTTTTCATGTGCTTATTGGCCATATGTGCATTTTCTTTGGAGAAATATTTATTTAAATCCTTTGCTCATTTAAAAATTTTGGTTATTTGCTTTTAAATTATTGTTACTGAGTTGTAAGAGTTTTAAAAATATTTTCTGCATGCAAATCCTTTATTGAATATATGATTTGCAAATATATGCTCCCATTCTGTGGAAGAATGCACAAAATTTTTTATTTTGATTTAAATTTTTTTTTTTCCTTTTATCAATTTTGCTTTTACTTCTGGTCTCATTTTTTTTAAAGATTTATTTATTTATGCATACAAGAACTGGGGTGTAGGCCAGAGGTGTGGGGGAGGTGAGAGGATTTACCAGAGACAGAGTGGGGAGCAGAACAGGCGGATTTACTGAAATACACTGCTGAGGGGAGAAGCAGGTGAGACAGGAGAGGTCTGCTGTGGGTTAGCTCCCTAGTGGCCAGGGAGTTGGGGTGAGGGGGGGATCCAACTCGTGCTGCAGTGGCTGGAGATAGCCTGATAGTGCTGCGTCTTTAACCCCTGCACCACCAGGGAGGCCCTTCTGGTCTCATTTCAAAGAAACCATAGCCTAATCAACATTGTAAGGATTTGTGCCTATGTTTTCTCCTAAGAATTTTGTAGATTTAGCTCTTAACACTATAGACCTTTGTTCCATTTTTAGTTAATTTTTGCATACAGTTTACAGTAGGGGTACAGCCTCATTTTGTATATGTGGACATCTCTGTCCCAACACAATTTGTAAAAAAAACAAAACACTATTCTTTCCCCCAGCAAATTGTCTTGATGTCCTTATTGAGAAACAACTGATCACATATGGAAGAGTAAATTTCTGGACTCTTGATTCTATCCCACTGATCTATACATTTACACTTATTCTTGTATCACACTGTCTTGATTATTGTAGCTTTGTTTAAGTTTTGAAATTGGGAAGCGTCAATCTTCCAAAGTTTGTTTCAGCAATGCTGAGTCTTTCACATTTCCATGTGAGTAGTAGGACCCCCACGTCAATTTCTTGCAAAAAAAAAAACAATAGGCAGCTAGAATTTTGGTAGAGATGACATTGAATCTATAGATGAATTTGAGCCTATCTTAACCATGTTATGCTTTCCAACCTATAATCATAGGATGTCTTTCAATTTATAGGTATACCTCTGAGACTGCTGGGTCAGTTCCAGGGCACTGCAACAAAGCAAATTGTCTCAATAAAGGAAGACACAAAATTTTTGGTTTCCCAGAGCATATAAAAGTCATGTTTACACTATACTGTGGTCTATGAAGTGTGCAACAGTATTATGTCTAAAAGACTATATATATATATATATATATATATATACACCTTAATTTAATGTGATTTATACATGAAGTGAATACATGTTGTTGGAAAAATGGTGACATGCTCAATCCAAGGTTGCCACAAATCCTCAATTTGTAAAAAAAAAATCACAGTATCTTCAAAGGACAATAAATATGTCTGGATTTAGGCCTTCTTTGACTTTTCATTGATGTTTTATAGTTTCAAATAGCCATTTTGCACTTATTTAGTTCAATTGATCCCTAAGTTTTTATTTTTTACACCATTGTAAGTGGTTGCGATCTTAATTTTACCTTCAGATTGTTGATAGCTTATGTATAGAAGCACAATTGATTTTTGTATATTGATCTTGTATCCTGTAACCTTGCTCAGCTTGTTTCTTAGTTCTAATAGTTTTTTGCTTTTATTTTTTTGTGCTTGTGGATTCCTTAAGATAGTCTATGTACAAGATCATGCCATCTGCAAAATAGAGCTTTATACCTTTTTTTCTTGTTTCGTTACCTTTTACTTCTTTTTCTTGCCTAGTTTCCCTAACTAAAATCCTCAGTACAATATTCAGTAACAGTGGCAAGAGTGGACATCCTTATCTTGTTTCTGATCTTACAGAGAAAGCATTTAGTCTTTTATCACTAAATATGATGTTAACTTCAAAGTTTTCATAGATGCCTTTATAAGATTAAGGAAGTCTCTTAACTTTTCTAGCTTTTCAGTGTTTGGGTTTGTTTGTTAGTTTTTAACATATCATGAAACAGGTTGGATTCTATCAAGTACTCTTTCTGTAGCCATTGAAATAATCATGGAAATAATCATGTGGTCTCCCCCTTTATTCTATTAATATGATGTATTACATTGATTAAGTGTGTGTGTGAATATTTCTCTGTGTGTGTGTATGTGTGTGTGTGTGTGTGTTAAACCAATCTTGCTTTCCTGGAACAAATCCCACTTGGTGATAGATATAGAATCTATCTGAGGTATAGCATCTGAGGTATAGAATCCTTTTATAAATGTTGCTGGGTTTGGTTTGCTTTTTTGAGAAATTTTGCCTTTATACGCAGGGCAGATATTGGTCTGTACTTTCCTTTCATGTCTTTGTCTTCTTTTCATATCATAGTAGTACTGATTACATAGAATGATTTGGGAAGTATTCTCTTCTCTTCTACTTTTTGGAAGAGTATGAAGGATCAGTGTCAATTTTTCTTTCTTTTTCTTTTTTTTTTATGGACTACTTCACAAATCTGTGTCATCCTTGCACAGGGACCATGCCAATCTTCTCTGTATTGTTCCAATTTTAGTGTAAGTGCTGCCGAAGCGAAAACAATTTTTCTTTAAATGTTAGGCAGAATTCACCAAAGAAGCCATCTGTGCCTGGGTTTTTCTTTGTAGGAAGTTTCTTTAATTACAAATTCAATCCTTTAATGAGGATTTTTCAATGGCCTAACATATGGACTATCTTGGAGAATGTTCCTTGTGCACTTGAGAAGAATGCTTTCTGCTATTGTTGGGTGTAATGTTCTATAGATGTCTGTGAGGAATACTTGGCTTATAGTGTTGTTCAAGTCTTCTATTTCTTTGTTAATCTTCTGCCTTTTTGAAAGTACAGTATTGAAGTCTCCAACTATTATTGTTGAATAATCTAGTTCTCTTTGCAATTCTATTAGTTTTTGTCTCATTTTGGGGTGCTGGGTCTCATTTGGGGTGCATTTTGGGGGTGCTGGTATATATTTATAATGATATATCACCTTGATTGATTGGCTCTTTTGTCATTATAAAATGTCCTACCTTGTTTCAGGAGCAGTTTTTGAGTAATGTCTATTTTGTCTGATATTTGTGTGGCCATTCCAGTTCCCCTTTGGCTACTGTTTGCATGGCATATATTTTTGCATTCTTTTTATTTACTTGCATCTAAAGGGAGTCTACTATATACAACACGAAGTCAGATTAACTATTTAAATTCATTCAGTTCATTTCTAGCTTTTGATTGAAGTGTGTAGTTTGTTTATGTATAATTACTGATAAGGAGAGTTTAGTGTAATTGCTGATGTCTGAATTTTGCTATTTGCTTTCTATGAGTCTATGAATATTTGTTTTCTATGACTCTATGTCTTCTTTTCACCTGTACTTTACTACTGTCTACTATTTGTGTTAAATAGTTAATCTCCTAGTGTGTCACTTTAAATTTCTTTCACTCTATTTTTTGAGTTGTTTTCTCAGTGATTGCCATGGGAATTACAAATAACATCTTCATTTAAAACAAAGTAGTTCAGATTAATACCAACTTAATTTCAACTGTACATAAAAAAACTGATTTCAATATATTTTTCTCTCTGCCCCCCTCCTTTGTGCTATTACTGTCTCATAATACATTTACTATTTCATAATACAATACAAAGACAATTTGCATCTTTCACATCTTAAGCCCATCAACAAAGATTTGTAGGTATTATCCTATGCAATTGTCTTAAATAAAAAAGCAGCAGAAAGATTCATATATACCTTATTTTATATTTAACTGTATATTTAAAGACCTTTACCTGTGGTCTTTATGTCTTTTTGTGGATCATAGTTACTTTCTAGTGTTCTTTTACAGCAACTAAAGGACTCTGTTAGTATTCCCTGTAGGGCAAGTACCCCAGCCATAAATTCTCTTAGTTTTTGCTTATTTGTTAATGTCTTAATTTTATCTTCATTTTTTGAGGATCGAGTGCTGAATATGGAATTCTTGGTTGACAATATTTTCCTTTCAGCATCTTGAATATATCATCCCATTGCTTTCAGAACTTCCTGGCTTCTGATGAGAAACCCACTTTAACTACACTGAGGTGATGAATCACTTTTCTCTTCTTTCAAGATTCTCTCTTGGCCTTTTGCTTTTGATAGCTTGACTATCTGTAACTTATCTGTGCCTAGACATAGATCTCTTTCAGTTTACCCTACTTGGAGTTTGTTAAGCTTTTTGGATTTGTAGGTTAATTTTTAACTCAAGTTTGTGACATTTTCAGTCATTTTTCTTCAAATGATCCTTCTACCCCTTTTTCTCTTTTTGGAATTTCCAATTATGCATTTATTAATAATGCATATATGGGGTACAGGATGATGTCCCACAGAGTCTGAGGCTCTGTTTCTTCATTCTAATTTCTTTCTGTTGCTCAAATTAGATACACTTGCTTTGAACTGTTTTGAAATTTGTTCATTCCTTCTGTTGGCAACTCAAATCTTCTATTGAACCCCTCCCTCTTCTAAATTTTTCATTTTAATTATCTATACCAATGTTCATCTCCAGAATTCCTATTGGTTCTTTTTAATAATATACCATTTTATATATACTCTATTTGGTGACCTTCATCTCATACATTGGTTGAATTCTTTAGACATGGTTTTCTTTAGGTCATTGTATATATTTAAAATAGCTGAGGTAAAATCTTTGTCTAGTAAGTCCACTATCTTGGCTTCTGAAGGAACAATTTCCTATGTATGGACGATATGTTCCTATTTTTTCTGTCATATTTTTATTGAAAAGTGGACATTTGAAATAATATGGAAACTCTGAAAATCAGACTTTCTGCCTCCACATGGATTTTGCTGTTTGTGATTCTTACTGTTTTTTAAGTGACTTTCCTGGAGTAATTCTAGAGTCTTTCATTTTCTATCATGTATGATACTGAATGCTTTGCTTGGTTAGCTTAGTGATCAGCTCCTTATTGAACAAAGATTTTCTTAAATGCCTTGCATCAGTTAGTCTCAAAGTCTTTGCTGAGGGTCAGTGGGTGTCTGCTAGGGGCACATTTTCCATGCAGTGTAAGACAACTTGCCATTTGCTTTAGTTGCCTAAAAAAGTGAAGACTTCTGTTATTGTAGATCCTCAAGCTCAGCCAGAGATGAGGGAGCACACACAACCTTGCATATGTCCACAGACTCCTAAATTTCCAACACTATAATTGGAAATTTTCAAAGTCTGCTATGGATAGCTGATAGCTCATTTTTTCTTATCTAATTGCTTGGTCAGTCTCTTTCAGCATCAGTTGTGAAAGCTGCCTCAGGTAACTGGGATTTCAAAGAATTATTGCTGATTGTTTTTTGGCAAAGTGCCCTAAAGATAGAACTGGGTGAGCTCCTAGTCAGGTCAGAAAAACAAGCCCTGAAAATGGAGTTACCAGCAAGTTTCCAGCTAGGCCAAACAGTGACAATTCTGTGAGGATGGGACATCTAGGGAGTTTTAAGCTTTCTGGACAATCCAGTGGCTGCCAGGCTGCTGCTTTGTATAGCTGTGATACGTTGCAAGATTGTTGGTTCTCAAGGTTACCACAGAGGGTGAGGAGGGTTGAATTAGATACATTAAAACATTGCACAGCTCTCTGTTTTTACTGAGATTCAGCCATTTTTTAAAATGAAACTAACCTTGGGTTGTTGAAAGTCTTCAGTTAATTTCCAGAAAATTAACTCCTAAAAGGTTGATTTGACATGCTTTTGATAGTGCTTTCCTTGCTTTTCTGGAGGAGAACACTGTCAGAGGTCTTGTCCCCCACCCCCACCCCCCCCATTCTGCAAGTACTTCTGATGGAATCTGAGAATTGAAAAATTTAGGATGGAAGGTCTCACAAGGACAAATGAGAGGTGAGGGCATGGATGATTAATACATCTTAAACTAAACCTGGCTATGGAAATTTCCAGAAATCTGGGGTGGGGTCAGAAAAGATTATCAGCCAGAGGTGGAAACCCACTAAGAGGATTAGTGATTTTAGAAGACCAACCCAATCTGACCCCAAGGCGATAATTTCCACAATAATTCAAAGAATATTATAAAAGACACCCCTTGCCCTGGCAAAATGCAGTACTTGTTCTTTAAAACTGCCCACCTGTGTCTATGCAGGAGTCTCCTTTTTTCTCTTTCCTTAATAAACTTGCCATGTGCTGATGAATGGGAACAGCTGCTGAATTCTTTCTCAGAGGAACCCAAGAACCCCCACACCAAACCTCATCATCTGAACCCTAACACTTCTACAAAAATATGTATGTGTAAGATACTGCAACTTGCTTTGTTCATCCATAATTATCTTTTTATATGTATGTTAAAGCCTAGTTTATTCATGTTAACTGCTGAATAGTACTCTAATATGTAAATAAACCACATTTTATTACTCTACCATCTTAGCAACAGACCGTCTTCTAATTTGTGTTCTCATCAATAATAAATATCTTTCTGCATGAATCTGTGTATGTTTCTCTAGGGCATGTATCTAGAAATGGATCTAAATACAACTACTTGTGAAGGCAGAGGGTAAGTGTGCCTTTGATAGTTCCAATTTTCTAATCTACCACCAACTGTCAACCCACCAGCAATGAATGAGTTCTAATTTTGTTATAGGACAGGGGCAGCCCAAACCCCGCAAACCTGCCTATTTTATTTTATTTTATTTTTTTTAAATATTTATTTATTTATTTATTTATGCAAGCACTGGGTACAGTCAGAAGTGCGGGAAGGTGAGAGAATTCACCAGAGCCAGAGCGGGGAGCAGAGCAGGCAGAAGGACCGAAGTACACTGCTGAGGGGAGCAGCGGGCGGCAGGAGAGGTCTACGCGCCATGTGGGACCCTCCTCTGGTGGCCGGGGAGCAGCCAGGGATCGAACCGGTGCTGCAGAGGCTGCGGGCAGCTTCCTGCCTATTTTAAATGGTTTCTGCCATCCGCCGCATCAACACAAAAAATATGAGACTTTAATGGGAAGAAACTTTAATAAAACTAGGAAACAATACAGGAAAGGCAAAGAATCTAGTTTCTAAATGAAGCACCCAAAGTTACCCGTCCCCTCGTGGGTAAAAGTCCATCCATATGGGATCGGCCCAGAACAAGGCCCCAAAGCCTGCCACAAGTCTAAAGCATCTTCCAGTGGGGACCCACAGCAAAGGGTCCGGACAAGCCGGAAGGAAAAGAGCAAAATCAACATCAAGATAAAAGCTGCCATTGTCACCTCCCCACGGGTCTCACCCACATCTGTGTCACCCAGTCCACGACCAAAAGACAAGCGCAGTTTCTTCACGTGTCTCTAGGCTCCATGTGCCTCCTCCAGGTCTCCTGGCTCCATCCTGCTTCCTTCCTCAGTCTCTTCTGCAGCTTCTTCTCTTCCTGCTCAGCTCCACCCTCCCTTGGGTGGGGCAGGGAACCTCCCCCTTTCCTGGGGACCACCCTGTTACAATTTCACCACATTTTTTGGAGACACTTGGAATCATCTATTTCTGATAATTCAATGGGTGTGAAATGGTATCTCCTTGTTTTTCAATTTGCAAATAGAGAAGGATATTATTGTAATGCAAGTTAAGACTGGGAAGGAAACACTCTTTTAGCCTGGTAAGATGTAGAAAAGTCAGTGAGAATATTTCAGTAAAAAGTCTATCTCTAAAGGATATACTTTTCCCTCTGAGGACAATGGGTGTGTCTACCCCTGTTCTGCAGAGCTTCCAATGAGATCCCAGCCCCTACTGATTTCTTGATTTCAGCTTTGTGACAGACCCTAAGCAGAGGACCAAAATAAGCCTTGCCTGGACTTCCCAACCGCAAAAACTGTAAGCTACTAAATGTGTTGTTTGAGGCCTCTAAGCTTTTGGGAATAGATAGCTAATCTGAGAGGGAAGGCTAGATTGCCAAATTCTGGGACTGTATGGGTTTGCTTTGGGCCCTGTACCATTAGAGGGCAGAGGGCCTATGTCCCTAAGTCCACCATCACTGCCTCCCTGATGATGTGTCATTGCAGCAGGGACCATGTCTGTACCCCCAGTGCCCTGCATAGTGTGGGTGGCCCAGCATTACATGTCAAATGCCAACTTGATGAGTGAGATACAAGGACCCTCACAGGATCAAAGGGAACCAAACTGCAAAATACCACAAACCAGGTCTGAAAGAAGCTCCTGGGGAACGAGAACAGAATCTGGGCCTGAAATAACCCATTTTTGTTTCTTTTTATGAGGACCAACCAGGGATCCCTGTGGGAAGTGTGACCATCACCCAGACCACAGAGGCGCGGTTGTGGGTATGCACTGTGTCCCCAGGGAGGCTTAGACAGCAGGGGCAGTGAAGGGTGGCGGTTAGCCAAGGACCCTGGAGCCCATCAGACTTGGCCCCAGAGCCTGACTTGATCCTCTCCTGGTTCCCTTTCATTGCTAAGTTTCTATTTCTCATCTGTAAGATGGGGATAACAGCAGGATTTCTCTCACCAGGTTACAGGGAGGATTAATGAGCACATGTAGAATTCTAGGCACACAGTAAATGCTTTTTTTAAAAAATATAACTTTTTTTCTTTTTTTAAAAAAAGATTTATTTATTTTCATACAAGAACTGGGGTAGAGGCCAGAGGTGTAGGGGGTGAGAGGATTCACCAGAGACAGAGTGGGGAACAGAACAGGCAGACGGACCGAAGTTCTCTGCTGAGGGGAGCAGGGGGTGAGACAGGAGAGGTCTGCTGCACCATGTGGTTATCTCCCTGGCTGACCAGGAATCAAACCAGCGCTGCAGAGGCTGCAGACAGCTTCTCAGCACTGCACTCAATCAGCTGCACCACCGGGGAGGTCCACACAGTAAATGCTTTTTTTAAAAAAAATTTATTTATGTATACAAGAACTGTAGTGCAGGCTAGAGGTACGGGGAGGGGGTGAGAGGATTCACCAGAGACAGAGTGGGGAACAGAACAGGCAGACGGACCAAAGTACACTGCTGAGGGGAGCAGCAGGCGAGTCAGGAGAGGTCTGCTGCACTTTGTGGGTCTGCTCCCTGGCTGGGGATCAAACTCATGCAGCAGTGGCTGGTGATAGCTTGATAATGGTGACACTTTAACCCCTGCACTGCCAGGGAGGACCTACACAGTAAATGCTTTTCATGAGAAAAGTATTTGGAGAGATCACCTATGTATAAGCTGGCAAGCCTCAGGCAGCTAAGATGGTATAGACTGGAGCCCATTTTTCCCTTCCTGGGGCCACAAGGAAGTGCAAGGAAGCTGACTTTACCCTACACATGCCAAGGAGAAGAGGAAGCTTGTGGCAGAGGGAAGCAAGGTTCCTAGGAGGTGGGGTATGACAATGCTGTCTAAGAAGCCACAGTTCCTCTTTCTTTTTAAACTTATTTTTGTGTAAAAGAACTAGGGTGTAGGCCAGGGATATGGGGGAGTAGGGAGGACTCACCAGAGGCGGAGTGGAGAGCAGGACAGGCAGATCCACTGCTGAGGGGAGCAGTGGGGGAGACAGGAGAGGTCTGCTGTGCCATTGTGTGGGTCAGCTCCCTGGGCGGGGATCGAACTCAGGCCATGGAGGTGATAGCACTGAGACTTAATCCCTAGGCCACCAGGGGGGCCCTTCTCTTTTTCCTTCTTAGGGGAGAAACTTTGCTTGAACCCAAAGAGTGACTGGGCCTGAAATAGTGCATTTTTGTTTCGTTTTATGAGGACCAACAAGGGAGCCTGGAGACAAAACTAGCCTGATATGAAGACAGAGTTGTAGCCCTGCAATTGAGGGCACTCAGAATGTCCTTCCCCACCCCCAATCACACACAAGCTCTAATGCACCCGAGATTTCCACCATCCAACCTGCTCCT
Organism: Talpa occidentalis; assembly: GCF_014898055.3. Taxonomy (NCBI): domain Eukaryota; kingdom Metazoa; phylum Chordata; class Mammalia; order Eulipotyphla; family Talpidae; genus Talpa; species Talpa occidentalis. The sequence goes on along the minus strand of NW_023601433.1, from coordinate 81,787,494 downwards.
GAAGGTCCCCAGGAAAAGCGATCTCTCAATTTCCTTACACTCAGCCAACATCTATTTCGATAACACCTACCTCTATAGACCGCTGTGGGAGAAAGATTCCCACACATTTGTCTTGCACTTCACCAGGGACTTTACTAGTGGAGGTAAAGGGGCTTTACTGAAAGGCAAGCAGGCGAAAGGCAGAGCCAGGAAGCAAATTGGGTCTGACTCCAAGTGCTTGGTGTTTTCTTGTTTATCCCAGCTGCCCTCGTTTAGAGACAACCCAGAAGCCAGTGAACCCAGGAAAGATATGGTCGCGCGCTTTTCAAACTTGGTTCCCTGGTGCTCACGGGGTGCCCTGAGCGCTGGGAGGTGGGAGAGGATGGACAGGGTGGCTGGCACCCTGGGCCTGGGCTCCCCACAGGCTGCAGCCAGATCGTCTCCCCTTTCTTCTTCTTCTTGAGATACAAAGTGCTCACCTTGCCACGGGAACTAACCCCACAATAAAGCCAAACAAGAATTACTGGAACACCCATTGTGCACCAAGCCTGGAGTGGTGGGAGGGTCATTCCAGGAGTGCAAGGAGAGCTTACAAAACAGCCCACTTGTGCAAACTTGAAGAACGATAAAAAAATTAAATAATGGCTCAATCTAGCAGCAGACAAGCTATCCCGTGCTGGCCTCGTGTCCCCCCATTGCTCCAGCAGTGACTTGGGGCGTCGAGGGAGAGCGTGGGTCTGTGTAACTGAGTAACCCAGCGCCACCCATTATCAGCAACAGGGAGCAGGAGCCCGGAGCGATGAAACCCGGGCAGGGCAAGTCTGGACAGGGAGGAGACTCGAAGGAAGGGACGAGGTGGGAGGTGGTGAGGATGAGCTGGGACCAGGATTGTGGCAACAGCCTCTCTGGACTGCACCTGAGCCGGGTGCACTCCCACAATCACTGCGCACCCCATAGGTGACGACTCACCCTGAGAATGGATGCTCCCTCCCCTAGCTCCCTCTTTATAACCCCCCACTCCCCCCATCCCCGCCACTGTCTGGCCCACTGGACCCTGCTGGACAGACACCCTCTGTGGGACAGTCCTGCAGACGAGGCTACAATCCCAGCCTCGCTCTCTTGAAAATAAATACTGGGATGATAATAACACCCACCTGATAGGGCTACTTGGCTAGTGAGCCAGATAATGCACATAAAGGGCCTGGCACCATTAGCTCCTGGCACATGACAAGTTCTCAATAAACGTTATTGGCTATTATCTGCAGTTACATTCAACACGGGCAGGCTGGGAACAAAGCTCTTCTTGGTTTTTATTCACTCATTTAACGAGCATTTAATGGGTGCCTACTCTGTGCCAGGCGCTGCACTGGGAGATGAGGCCAGAGATTGAAAAGTTCATTTTCCTTAAGTAGCTCCCAGTCTACTGGAGGGCAGGAGTGAGAACAATTCCAATTCCGTGTAAGTATTAGAAGGTCTGCTTGGTAACGATATCACAATGAGGCTAGTTAACATTTATGGAGGGCGCGCCATGTGCCAGTTTTGAGGCACTTTACATGTATTATTATCTCATTTGATCCTTACAAGGTAGGACTTGCTCCTTCCTGTTACATATGGGGAATCCTTCTGTTACAGAGGGACTTGCTGTGTCCTGTTACAGACGGGGAAGCTGACACTCTGAATAGACTCCAAAGGGCCAAGACTTCTGCTCAAAGTCAGGGGGCCCATGTGGAAAATCTGGGCCCCCCAATACAGCACAGAGGAGTGTTCTCCAAATATCCAGCAAGTGGAAAGTTTTGGAGGTTCCCAAGAGCATGGGGGAAGTGAGAACAGATGAAACACAGAAGGCCTTGCACTTGATCCCTCAGCAGGTAAATGGTGCAGCGAAGCAGAGCCCAGGGGCAGGCAAAGAGCTGGCGCCCACGGTCTAGCACATTCGATCAGGTTCAAGCATTTCACGTTGATCAAAGGAGTTGGTAGAAGTGAGGCACCTAGTGTAGGATCAGGGTTCAGTGTGAGTTTGGGTCTGTGCCTGGCACCAAGTGCTCTAAAACGTTGGCAGTGATCATTACAGCAGATTCCACTTTTGCCTGGTTCTCAAATGCACAGATTCCAGCTACCAAGTTAAACAATAACACCTGCCCCCCGGCAATGTGGTTCAAATTTTCTTCCGCGGCATGGAGCACACCTCTTGCCAGAAGCTCTTCAGCCCACAGATCGCTACGTCAATAACAGACATGCGTCACCAACGGGGGCCAGTCACACCACTTCTTTCAAAGTCTGTTGATGATCGGTCACCAAGCACCTGTGATTCAGCTCACACATGGGCAATAAAGTGCCTCCCGGTCTCTCAGTGATAACCTGGTGACACTTTACAAGAGTGAAAAGAAGGAACGGGTCAAAAGATGAAAGTCTGGGCCGCAAAGAAATGAAACGTGATTATGAAACTGCTGAAATAGACACACACACACACATATGTTTATGTATGTGCCAGTTGTGATGTACAACCAGACATGATGTATGCACATACTCTTTATTTTTTTTTGCCCCAATTATTTTATTGAAACAAAAAACACAAGAACAGAAAGAGCCCCCAATCCTAAGGAAGGATACCCATCCCAATATTAAGTATTGCTAAATAAATAGAATATTTGGTGGATATTTAAACAAAAGCTCCAGGTTTTCATGAGATGATGCAATGGTAAATGAAATCTCTTCTGTAGTTTATTTTGTTGACTTTAGGTACCCAAGAGTCAGTTAATATTACCTTTTTTAGGGTTACTATTTGTTCATAATTACCTTCTTTTTAAAAATTAACTAATAAAAACACACACACTCTTTAGACAGACAGACAGATGATGGAGTCTGCTAAATGCACAATCTGCAGAGTACACTGGCAGATCAGAGGCCCCATAGATGCTGCCTCTGAGTCTGATGTTGTCTGCTGGCAGAGCTCCGTCTTCCTCCAGGGAGGTCAGTCTGTTTCTACCAAGATTCTGAACTAGCTGGATGAGACCCACCCATATCCTGGGGAGCAATCCACTTTCCTCAAAGTCCACCGATCTCAGTGTTCATCTCATCTAAAAAATATTTTCACAGGAATATCCAGAGTTGCCTCTGACCACATATTTGGGTACTGTGGTCCAGCCAAGATGACATAAAAGTATCCAGCAGAGGATTCTAGCTTATAGAAGAAACAGAAGATCTTGGGGATCCCAACACTGCCTCCTTTAGTGAGGCTTTAGATCTGCCACCAGTGGCAGATAGATCCACTGTGCGCGGGTAGTGTGGAAAGGATGAAGATGTCTCTGAGGAAGCCAGGCCTGCAGGAACTTTGTATCTATCTCACGACACTGAGAGTCCAGAGGATAAAATGTTGGAAACGGATCCTTCGTGGAAAGGAAAATCACATTTGCCAAGGCACGCAGACGCTCCCTCTCTGGTTAAACAAAGAGAAGGCGACGAGCGTTGTAAAAACTCTTCTTGATCATTTTTATACAAAGAAATACACCTAAACTCTCTGTTTCTAATGCCCTAAATTGAGGTAGACTGAGTAAAGTACATTTTAATTTCATTATTTTTTCATTTCCTTAAACACTGATAACTGACAGTAAAAGAGTTTTCGATATTTTGATGACTGTTAAAGGTCACAGAATAATCTTATTTCATCCCGTTGGCTTTTATTTTTAAGATCATTTGCACAGGCCTCCCTGGTGGCGCAAGGGGTTAAGTCACAGCACTATGAAGCTAACCGCAGCCACTGCAGCACAAGTTCAATCCCCAGCCAGGGAGCTGACCCACATGGCACAGCAGACCTCTCCTGTCTCCCCGCTGCTCCCCTCAGCAGTGTATTTCAGTAGATCTGCCTGTTCTGCTCCCCACTCTGTCTCTGGTGAATCCTCTCATCCCCCACACCTCTGGCCTATACCCCAGCTCTTATATGCATAAATAAATCTTTTTTTAAAAAAAAAAGATCATTTGCACAATTGCAGCTCTTAGAGTTATTCTTCCAGTCCGCACAACTGTGCAGAGAAAGCATGAACTGTCTGCTGTATTTGTTTGTCAACATCATCACCACCATCATCACCTCCACCAGGCAGGTCTGGCAAAGGCCCAGAATGCCCATTCAGGCACCAAGCTCCTTTTGATAGATTCCCTTTCTGCCTCAGGTCCCTTGAAAAAGCCCAGGTCAAGACCCTCCCGTGCCAGACTGGCCAACACCATCCTCGCCCTGCAGGGGCCTCAGGATTCTCTGCAGCCCCAGGAAGTTCCCAAGGAGGAGAGCTCAGTTTACACACCAATAAAAATAACTCAGGGGTGATAAACAGTCCTGCAGTCTCCAGGGCAAGCTGCTCTTATGCAACCTGCCTTGATTTCACAAGCCCATGTGGCACCAAGAGGTGATGCGGCCTGAGATGCACACCCTGGGTGACACCACGGGGCTGGGGCGGGGCTCTGGCCACAATGTTTGGGGACAAGGGAGTTTTGGCTGAGAGGTGGTGCGTCTCATTCACAACAGGAGACACACAAAAATAGCACAGCCGATTGATTGATTGATTGATTGATTGATGGGCTTAAATAAGTGCTATTTTTCAAATTTTTGGCAGAGTAGAGAAGATGGTCTTGGCTGATAACTCAGAATACACACAAGCCAAAAGGCAACAGGAACAAAAGCACCTCTAGTCCAAACACCAGAGAGCACTGCTGTTGCCTGCATCTTCCAGAATTTTCTAGAAACTCTATACCAAGAGTATGCGGTACATAGCCTCAGACTGCAGGCTCCAAGGCACAGGCTGCTTCACCACCTCGGCAGGGGCTCCTCAGTAATAGTAAGCCCTGGACAACAGCAGCAGCTCCCTTGTGAGGCTACTGCCTGGACAGAGGTTTTCCATTTTCTCCCCCTGTGAGCGAGGTCAGGGGGAGACCCTAGTGGATAAGTGTGTGCATGTTCTGAAGAGCTTCTTCAGGATAACTTCTTAGGAGAGCAACTTTCATGTCAAAGAGGGTTTTGTTCGTCCCTTCCCACATCAGGACACAGCTACCTGGGAGTTCCGCTGAGGTAGGAATTGGTCCCCAATTAAGCATCAGAGAGAAGGAAGGAGGCCCAGAGAGTTGGACCCCAGACACACACTCATTGTCACAATTAGAATGTCCACTGCATGAGGACAGGGACAGTGTCTATTCTCTTCACTGCTAAGTCCCCACTGCCTCCTGCCCTCAGGACAGAATCAATTTGGAGGCACAACCAGAACGTTCTGGGACTAACCAGAGTCCTAAGGTCTCCCTACGCTCTGCTCAGCCCTTTATCACAGACACCAAGCTGGATTCTTCCACCACGCTGGCTTTGTTGAATTCTATAATGAATAAAATATTAACTGATGCACTTCAAAGAGAAAAGGAGGGCACAAGAAACCCCCCAGAAGGAAAACCTGGAACAAAGCGAGCCCGCTAGGAGAGGCAAAAATAAATAAATGCATCATTTGTATTGTCATTTGATTGACACGTCTTGAATCATTTATGGCGAGCTCCACCTCTTTCTAATAATATGGAAATCAGGAACATGTTGCTTTCAGTCATGATTATGAGTGAGTTCCAGGGAATGTTTGCAGGTGAGGGAGACAGATGTTGGGTTTGAGCAGGTGGCCACCAAGGGACTGTCTAGAACGTACTAGCCTCTGATACATGGTCAGAGGAAGAAGTGGCACTTGTCATCAAGTATCTATAAAGCACCCACTATGCACCAGGCATTGTGCTAAATGTCAGGGCTGTTCTGACCTAATGGTTCAATTCACTGGGATAAGATGCTGCAAGAACCCCTCCTGTGGCTGCCGGGCACCATGTTGGATGCTATGCCAACTGAAGAGTCTGGAGACAAGACAGATGCTCTCCCCACCTGGGTAGGGCTTACCTTTGTAAAGAGTCCTTTTCGTGCATCAGTTGCTTTGATTCTCTCAGCACCTTGGAGGTCGCAGGGTTGAGGAGGCTGGTTCCTGGCTCTGCCATTTAAGAAGGACAATGACTCACCCTTCTGGCCTCCAATTTCCTCATCTGTAAAAGGGAGTGCTGTCAGATAAAACCCAAGACCAGCATAAGTATAGCCCAAGTATTGCATGGGATGTACTTATACTAAAAACAAAAGCTACTCACAGTTCTGAAATTCCAATTAACTTAGAACCTGCTGTTTTTGTTTTTCACTAAATCTGGCAACCCTAGAAGGAGAGATCTTAAGCATTTCTGATGGATGCCTCTCAAGAGCATGATGTTGAGTGAAAAAGGCAAGAGAATGGGGTTTACTGCTCAATAGTATTTATGTAAATTGCACATACACAGAACAGTATAGATTTTCACTTATAGGCAAATAAACACATACAGTGTTAGTTTCTGACATGTGGTCAGATGGATTGGAACAACGTGTGCAGAATAAATGCCTGCTGAGTTTTTGGGGTTGCAGCTGGAGAAGAGAGTAAGAGTGGAAATGAGGGACAAAGAAAGTAATTATATAAGATACAATGAGGTCTTGCGCAGAGAGGTGACAATGACAGGTAGTCGGGACATGCACTCAACCTTGGCCTCTTATTGGTTCAACTGTCCCGAGTAGAAAGCATCTGACATCGACTCCTGGGTTGGTCACTCATTGACTATGTGACTTCTCTGGAGAGGCTTCCCTGAGTCTCTGATACCAGCTGGGCGTCCCACAAACTCAATTCATTCTGATGCTAACTGCCTAGTAGAGGCTCCGAAAGGTAAGGGCTCAGTATCACAAGATTGTACCCACTTCAGATACCAATCCAAATCCAGGCTGTCACTTATGTTTCTGATCTGCCAGCTATAAATCAGGGGTTCCCATACTCCCCATACCCGCTGCTAGTTGGCTAGAAAGGCTTGCAGAACTCGGGGATATATCTACTTATGCTTACCAGTTTATTATAAAGGCTATTGTACAGGATACGGATGAGCAGCCAGACAAAGTGGCTCAGAGGGTGGATCCTGAATGCAGGAGCTTCTGTCGCCATGGCGTTGGGGAGGGCCTCCCTTGTGGCACAAGGACAAGTTCACCCATCTGATCAAATCTCATTGTTCCAGAGTTTCTATAGAATTTTAATCCCTAGTCCTCCTCCTTCACCCTCTTTCCTGGAGGTCTGGTGGGTAGGACTGAAAACTCCAACTCTCTAATCTCTTGGTCTTTCTGGTGACTGGCCCCATCCTGAGGCCATCTAGGGGCCCCACCGTAAGTCACCGTGTTAGCACAAATCCAGGTGTGGTGGAAAGGGGCTAATTATGCAGAGCAAAGATACTCCTCTCAATTTCATTGATCTGAATTATTGCAGACACGGAGGACAGAAACCAAGTGTTATAATAAAAAATACACCCTTATGGTTCAAGGAGTTTTTAGAGCTTTGTGCCAGGAACAGGATATAGGAGTGGAAAAGCAAATATGGATGTCTTATTACATCACAACACCACACCTCCCCTTTACTGGGTTTTGGTGAGCTCTCCTGGGATAAAGCAAGTCATCCCTCCCTGGAGGGTTGCAGTAGAATTAGGAATAATGCGTGAATAGGAGGCACATGGTCTGACACTCATCATGGCATCACAAAGATAGTAGTAGTAGCAATTAATTATTCATACTAGCCCAGCTCGCTCTCTCTCTCTCTCTCTCTCTCTCTCTATCTATCTATCTCTCTCTCTCTCTCTCTCACACACACACACACACACACACACACATACACACACACACACTTCATTCAGGTCAATGCAACTGTTACTGGGCAAAGTATCTAAAAACTGTCACTGGTTCATGGTAAAGAAGCCCTCTCACCAGTTCTGGGTCCAGTCACCCACCACCACAAATGCAAACAAAAAAGCCTTTGGTACAGCGAAAAAGAGTGGGGGAGGCAGGGAGAAACAACTTATTCTAACCAACAGGGTAGAGCGAGAAAGACAATGTCCAGTTACCCACCAAATGTGTAGTGCCAAGGGGAGTTGGGGCCGCAGGTGCCAGCAGGGTGTGGCAGAGCCTCCTGAGGTGGCCCCAACTTCCAGGGCAGCACTAAAGACCAAGAGACAGCGAGTCCATGGCCCTCGCTCCCTTGTAAATGTTCTCAAACATGGCCGCTCAGCCCCACCCCCTTCCCAGCAGCCTCCCTCCTGGGGCGCCAGGGCAGAGTTCAGGCCCCTGGTCTGCAGAGAGAGCTCCCGCATGACCAGCCATGTCTCTGGTGATTAAGATGGGTCAGGCACTGTGCTAGGTGCCACTGGCGCTTGGGAAATGAATGACACAGTATTTGTCCTTCAGAAGCTCACAATTTGAGAGGAAACCACAGAAGATGGGAGCACTCTCCTCTGTGCCACGTGCAGTGGTGGAGATGCAGGTTCTCACAGGAGCCTGGGGAGAGGCACCGGCCATCTCTGCTTGCACCTCCTAGACTGATGAAGAACGTATTTCGCACACATGGGTTCCAGCACAAGCTGTTCATCACGGGGGGGGCGGCTTTCTCAGGGAATGGCTCTCATGGGAAGGGAGAGATGGAGGTGGGACAGGGCTGCAGAAGGAAGAACCTGCCATAGTCTGAGCAGCCTGTTTCCTCGAGAATTCTGCACCCCAGAGTTATTGCCTCCACTGAGGTAAGGGGGGAGCTTTTCATCCCTTGTCAGTCAGTCATTGGTTATGGGCTCTGGCGGTGGGGCAGACCAGGTGAGGAAGACCCTGACTGGTTTCTCAGCTGAGCGTCACAGCAGCCAACACTCTCAGCAGCAGCTGGTGTGGATCTCTGGCCCCAAAAGAGGTTCTAGGCGGGCACCAAAAGTGTGCATGAACTTCTCATTCTCTATCCCCGAATGTTCGCCTCAGGTAGGCCCCCAGGCAGAACAGCCTTGCAGGTGGTGAAGTCAAGTTTGCCACTGTAGGGCAACAAAAAACCTGCCAACCCCTAATATGTCTTCTAGGCCAAGCTGGATTTCATGGGAAGGTCTTTGAAGGGTGGGTGAAAAACATCTTTTTTGGAAAAAGATGTTTCCATGTAAATGCCTGTAAGGGCCTGAGCCAGGAAGACCTAACCTCCTTATCCTTTTCAAAGGACAAGGCCAAACTTAATCTGCATACCTGTGTCTACTATACCTTTCCCGGTAAACTCCCTGAACTTCTCTTCCTCCCACAGCCCCACTCCCCAACCCAAAGTCCTGATGACTTAGCTATTCCCAGTTAGCCAAATGGGGAGTTACCCCGTCATGCGGGGGCTCTCCCATGTAGACAGGAGGTACACATGTTATTATGAAATTGCTTGCTTGATTCTTTGCCAACCTAGACGAACCCTGAGGGGTACAGAATAGTTTCCTTTGCACCCCCTCTCTCCCCCAACACAACTAAGAATCACAGACTCTCAGCTTAAAAAACCCTTCAAGATCATCTAAACCACTTTCCTGGTTTTGCTGACAAGGACTGACAAGTCTCCATCCTTTTCTTGAGGCTGGGATTACAAACTCCAAGGCCATAGAGACTATCCTGAGAAACAGATGCTGCCTCAGACTATAAGGAGTGGTGGGGACTGTGGCAAATGAGAGAGAAGGGGCAACAAAAGCCTGTTTCCCATAGCACTTCTGAAATTCTCAGCACCTCTGGAATTCTCCAGAGAAGTTTGAAATTTCACATGTGTTCCATGTGAAATCTCTAGGTTTTGAAATGTTGGCAACTGACTGGACATTCTTAAGAACATTGTACAGGCCAAGGGAAATATGTCAGCAGGCCAGACTCAGCCCTGGGCTTGCCAATGTGCAATCTCTGGCCTATGGCCTCACTGCACATGGGAAGCACAGCCAGGATTCCTGGGCCAAGGAACTTTCTATCATGCCAGCAAAAGGACAAGAGAAGGAATATGACGTGGGAGGAGGGATGATGGGGGCCCCAGAGGAGGGAAATGGAGTTGAATCATGGGCCTGCAGCCAGCAGTTCAAACAGAGTCTCCAGTGTGAGTTGGCAAGGGAAGCTCACGGCTCACTGTTTTTCAGTTTTGCTGTTTTTATTGAGGTGAAATCCATGTAATATAAAATTAGCCATTTTAAAGGGAACACTTGAGTGGCATTTCATACATTCAACAAGTTGTACAACCACTACCTCTATTTAATTTCAAAATATGTCATCACCCCCCCGGCAAAGAAACTCTGTAGCCATTAAATAGGTATTCCCCATTCCCTGTACCCCTAACCCAGGTAGGTAATGACCAATACACTGGATTTTCCCATTCTGGAGATTCCATGTGGATGGAATAATCTAACATGTGGCCTTTGTGCCCGGCTTCTCTCACTGAGAATAACTCTTCACGATTCATCTGTATTGTACTTCATTCTTTTTTATGGCTGAATAATATTCCACTGTCTGGGTAGACCATGTGTTGTTTTCCCACTTGCTGATGGATAGTTGGGTATTTCCACTTCTCAACTGTGATGAATCATCCCAAACTCCCTTTTTAAGGGGAGGGAAACCCACTCTGGTGTTCAGGGACACAGGACCAGCTGACCCATTATGTTCAGCTGGCAATGTGTTGGGCGTCCACAAAAATGTCTTAATTTCTTTTAAAATCAGAAGGAAAGATGCTGAATTTTAGGGTCAAAGAAAATGTTTTAGTTTTTAATTTGCTTTGAGTTGATTTGTCTTTATAGCAAGACAGACATAAAATATAATTATGGAGGAAGGGACTCTCAAAGGCAAATGTGGCCCTCTAGGGACCTAGAAAAATCAAGGGTTCTAGAGTCGCACAAACCAAGGAGGACTTCCAAGCATGCACGCACTTCCTAGCCTTGTAACTGTTAGCCCAAATGCAGGTTCCCTGCCCAGTGCTGCACCCCTCTACCAGACGCACACAGTGGGCGTTCAGTAAATGCTTTGTGAAAGGATGAATACCTCTGAGATGAGTCACAGAGCTTCTCCCTGCCTTGATTTCTTCCATCTGAGACTGGCAGGAAAATCATCTTTTTCTCTCAGGGGCGGTGGGAGAATGAGTGAGGAAGGCCTTTGAGATCGAGAGTTGCTTCCCCCCCATAGATTTCCGCAGGGTGGGGGCAGGCCAAAGCCCAGGGCCTACTTAACAGAAGTGAACATCCCCAAATGCATCTGCATTAGCTCAGTCTCTTGGAGACTCACCAAGCAGCAGGTTTTCCCACCTCTTGGCTGAGGATCCATGTACGGGTCTGGGGAGAAGGGCTGATGAGCAGGTAAACCACAAAGAAAACAAGGAAAAAGATGCCCGTGGAAAACAAGAAGTAAAAGGAAAGTGCCACTGTGTGGTGTGTGTGTGTGTGTGCGTGTGTAAGCATATGAACAGTGTGTGCACCTGTGTCTGGGTGTGAGTGCCCGTGTGTGTCTGTCTGTGCATGTGGGTATGTGACATGTTGTGTGTGTGTGAAGATTGTGTATGTGTGTGAGTGCACAGGAGGGTGTGTGTGTGTGAAATGTTTTGTGTGTGTGTGAGACGATTTTGAGCACACATGTTCATGCGTGTGAATGTGTGTCCCTGCAAGTGTATGAGCATCCTGTGTACATCTGAGTTTGCATGTGTGTCCACATGAGAATGTGTGTGAGTGTGTGTGTGAATGTCATTGTGCTTCTTGTGTGAGAACCGTGAGTGCACGTGTATGAATGTGTCTGTGAAACTGTGCATTTGTGGGTCTGTGAGAGTTGGGACCATCGTGTGTGTACATGTGTCTGAGTGTGCGTGAGTGCCTGTGTGTGTTTGAATGTAAATGTAGGGTGTGTGTGTGTGTGTGTGTGTGTGTGTGGTGGGTGGAGGCAACAGAGGAAAAGGGCGAGGAAAGGAGAGGCTGAGGGTCTGAAAGGGGCAAATGGCTGTATCTGGGTTTTGTCTTGATGTGAAAAAATTCTTTGCCCAAGGCAACAGTCCCCCCTGGGGTGTGCCCTCCTCTGTGGGTGACTGGGAACGCTAGAGAGCCTAACATCCTCTTCGAACCCAATTTGCATTAGAAATCAATGTGGGCTTCTTTCTTTCTTTTTTGAGGCCCTGAAATGCCAATACCCTCAAGCAAGTAATAATGATGCTTTTCAGACCAGGACTTCAAACTGCTTAGCTGTGATTAGTCTCCTTTTAAACACAGGAAAACTGGGGTGACTTGAAGGAATTCTGCTGACAGGTCAAAGGGAGACTGGTGCCTCCCAGCCAAGGTGACCCCAGGGGGCACAGAAGCCCTGGCCTCAAGCTGGGTCACACTCACCTGCCCCCCTCCACCCCCCCACCCCCCACACAAGGAGGCCCCGCTGGTTTCTAGACAGAAGTAAATTATGTCTCTGTTGACATCTCGAGGCCAAAACCCTGGAGTCCAAGGAGGTGGTCACAAATGTTGGCACATTCCAGAAGACCCTTCTCTGGTAAGCTGTCTGGAGGAGTGGTGTGCCAGGGAGTGAGAAGCACCTTAGAGGTCAGAATGGGACTTGAGTCCTGCAAGGTCAGCCTCACTTTCCTTATCCGTGAAGGAAAGACTAACTAGAAGATTATGAAGACTAACTAGATGTGAGAAAGGCCAGCGCTCTGTATGGCATGGCTGAGATGTGGTCGTTGTTAGAGTTACAATTGCACCATCATCACCGTCACCATCTTCATCCTCTCCCCAACCGCCTCCCCAGTGGAGATCCCAAGAGTTTCAAAGCTTAAAGATGTGAGAGGTTAAAAACGCTGCCTCCCCCACCCCCCCACCCCCCCACACTCTGGCTCAGCGACGCTGAAGGATAAGGTCAACAACTGAAAAGCAACAGAAAGATTTCCTGGCCAGAGGTCATGGTCCCCTGGCTGCTTGGAGAGTCTGGACCGCGCAGACTGAAGAGATTCTGAGAAACGCAGTATCAAAACTATTTGACTTCAAAATAGACCTTTTTGATTTATTTTCTGAAATATCTGGACTAAGGCTGTGTGTCCACTCTCCCCAAATTAATGATTGGTTTAGAGGGAATAGGTGTCCTGCAAGGGGTTGGGGCTTGGAGGGAACACCTGGGTTCTGTAGACCTGGGTTCAAATCCACCTCTGTTACATCTCAGCTACGTGGAACTGAGCAAATGATGCCATAGGAATATTCTCTCTGGGTATGACTACGACATATATTCAACCGTAGGGGCATAGTAGGAGATCCAAAATGGTGGCTCTGTTGGCTGAACCAATTCAATCTCCATGGTGAGTGGAGAATTTGTGATTTTTTTTTTTTTTTAAGATTTAGTTTTTCATTCATTTATGCATACAAGAGCCGGAGTACAGGCCAGAGGTGTGGGGGGTGAGAGGATTCACCAGAGCCAGAGTGGGGAACAGAACAGGCAGACTGACTGAAATACACTGCTGAGGGGAGCAGCAGGAGAGACAGGAGAGGTCTGCTGCACCATGTGGTAGGTCCCTGGCTGTCCGGGGAGCAAACTCATGCTGCAGTGGCTGGCATTAGTTTGATAGCACTGAGACTTTAACCCCTGTGCCACCAGGGAGGCCCAGGGTTTGTGACATTTATAAAGAACCTATTACGCGTCAGATCTTGGGAACTCAAAGGGAAATGAAACAAGGCCCCTGTCTGATGAGGGGAAGATGCAAGTGAACAGTGATAACTCTCCTGGGAGAGGCTCTCGAGCAGAGGGTAAGCATTCCCCTCAGATGTTTCCTTGGCAGACGGGCCTCCTGGGAGGGTGGACCCAGCCACAGACTATTGAGGGAACTGCTGTGGTGCTCTCTGGGGACACAGGATTTTTCCAGTCCCAAACAAACAAACAAAAAGCAGAAAAAGAAAAATGTTGCAGGGATGTCCCTGGACCTAGATCTGCACTTTGGAATCATAAAACGCAGTCAGTGCCCAGAAAGCCGGGGCAGCACTCGGCCTGCCTGAGGTAAAGTGAGTCTCCCAGCAGCACTAAAAATCTCTGTGAAGGTCACCAGGGCACAGCTATGTCAGGAAGCCCTACTAGTGTTGTTTACTGACAGAAAAGAGCCTTTACTCCCCCCACATACAACCAACGGCTGTAGAGGCCGCAGGTTGGTTGAAACCCTTATCCCTGAGGACAAGGATGGGGCTGGGAAAGGACCTTTCACTTTGGCCTTAGGTTTTGGGGCCAAGTGAGAGTTCTTTGGTCTCCCTCTGGTCAAGGCCAGAAGTGGCCTGATCCTACAGCTTCCCAGCTTTGGCCCTGGCTGGCAGAGGCCAGGCCTGGGTAGAGACAGGGCCGTGGAGGACACAGGGCGTGTAAGCAAACCCCCCTCTACCCCCGCTCCTCAGGTTACCATGGCAAACTACTGCAAACTAGGTGGTTTAAAACAGCAGAAATTTGGCGTCTCAGAGTTATGGGAGCCAGAAGTCTGAAACAAGAAGTTGGGGACGGTCCGGCTCCCTCCAAAGCTTCTAGTTTGTGGAGGGCACAGGCAGTCCTTGGCATTCCTTAGCTTGCAGCCGCATCCCTCCTATCTCTGCTTCCGTCTTTCCACTGAAAGTCTGGGCTCTGGGTTCAAATTCCTCTCCTATAAGGACAGCAGATTAGATTAGGACCCACCCGACTAGTAGGAGCTCGTCTCAGCCAAATGCATCTGCAGGGAAGCTATTTCCAAATTCACACTCGCACGTTGGGAGAGGACATGAACTGGGGGGGTTGAAAGGACACTGCTCAGCATTGCTCAAAACCTGAGCAGCGGAGTCCTGAAGTCCTGGGTTCAAATCCAGCTTTGTCATTTATGTGCTGTGGATTTTGGGCAGGCTGCTTAACCTCTCAAGGTCTCTTTTTTCCTCATCAGAAAAATGGGGGTGTAACGCACACCCAGCATGTAGTAAGAATTGAAACTGGTGCGTGTAGAAGACAGCAAGGCTCACAAAGGGGAAATGGGCTTTAACTTTATTACTGTAGGACTCTGTCTTGGATTGGCCCACCCTAGCACCTGGCTGCTCAGACTCCAGCGGCTGGTGCAAAGCTCTGGCTCAGGGTGTTTCCACCTGACACACACCAGACACCCCAGCCCCCCTCCAACTCCCCGGAGCACTACACCACAAGCCCAGGTGCAGGCGCAGTCTCCCGCACCCATGGCCACCCACTCCCTGGGTGCATCTGCCCGCCCTCTGGACAGAGGCCAGGAACGAGCACGCCCTGCAAGAGGAGCGCATCCACCAGAGGAGGCAAGGAGGGGACGTGTGATTCCAGCAGGGGGACATCCCCAGGTGGAGCCGGCAGGTGTGAGGATGAAACTTCAGATAGGAAGCTTCACTCCCTGAACGTGGTATCTGGCTGGAGCTGTGCTCACGCAGCTGTGCCGGCGTTATAAATCTCTCTCCCGGAGACGAGGCACAGAGGCTCCCAACATGTCCCGCTAATGGTAAAACTGTCAGCGCCCACAGCGCAAGCCCTGGACCCCAAGAGCATCAAGGTGAGGCTGTCTGCCTCCCTCGAGCCTGTTAATTACACCTGCAATCTACTCCCCTCCAAATGTGGAAGGCTTTCTCTTTCTTCATTGAAAGCATCAAGGGAGCTTTAACTGTAAAGCAGGCTGTGCTCCCAACCAGATCTGAACATCCCTGGACCTGCACTCTGACCTGCCAATTTTCTGCCAGAAATTCTACCCTCTGCCCAAGACACTGAGTGATTTGGGTGAGTTCAGGACCAGATGGTATCCTTTGAGACTGTGGAGGTTTGCATCGTCTTTGTTGTTAGTTGGTTTTTTGGTACAGTCTGACTCTAAGTCTTTCTTTTCAAAGAAAGTGGCCATTAGCCTTATTCTGATGTAAAGGATGTGAACTCAGAAGCCCAGGTCTCTGATTTATTACCTCATAGACATACGACTCTGAGTGTGTTCATCTCTTTTAGATTCCTCAGTGGAGAAAGACAAGTGTAAAACATTTGTTATTGGCTGGATACAGGGCAAAATGAGATGTTCTGTCCATCAATTGTTTAGCTGGAAACAATTTGTGGGATAATGCAACTCTTCAAAAATAAAAAGTTCTTAATTGTAGCACTTGCCAATTTCCATAGTGTAAATGCTGCCATTGTGACTTTAAGCTACCAGTGTGACACCCCTGAAGGAGGACATCTGGCTTTCCTGTGCTGGTGTAAGCCAGCTCCCACACACCCCTGGAGACAACAGACACCAACTCTGGCTAATTTTATCAGCAAAGGAAAGTGCCTCAAGGACAGGGAGTAGCTTGCAGAATTTCCAGCTGGCAAGTTAGACTTTGTGTTTGTAGACCCAGACGCTACACCCCAAGTCATCCCAGAAGTAGTTCTATAGTGAAAATGCTGCTTCTGTCTGCTCTGGTCCGCTATAGTAAAATACTCTGTTACCGCAGTAATTCTGGACACTGTTCGTCAGCATGGAGAAGGCGTGAGAGGGGTGTGGCTCCTTCTTCCTCCCACCTTTGGCTTCCATTTAATCTAGGAAGGTGCTTTTGATTGGCGGAGCTGAGTCACATGTCTGTGCCCTAGCTGCAAAGGAAGCTGGAAAGTGAGTATAGGAGATCCCTGGGTTGCTGTAACAAATTACCAACAACCAGGTGGTTTGAACTAACAGAAATGTGTGGAATCTGTAATGTTACGGATTCCATAGTGTAAAATGCTTTTAAAAAAAATAATAACTCATGGACATGAACAAACACCATGAGGGTTCTGAGATTAAGAGGGAAGGAGGAGGGAAAGGAACAAGGAGATACTGAGGGGTAAGGGAGAACAGAAGACAAAAGAAGAATAACAGAAATTTATCCTCTCACAGTCTGGAGGTAGGACGCTCACAATCCTGGCGTCAGCAGGCTCCCCTTCCTCTGGGGTTATCTGGGGTGATCTTTCTTGTCTCTTCTGGCTTCCTGTGGTTGTCAGCTGGTTTTAGCTGCAGTGCTCCAGTCTCTGCCTTTATCATCACATGGCCTTTCCTCTTCTTTCTGTGTGTCTCTCTGTGTGTCTCTCTGTGTGTCCCTGATAAGGACACTTGTCATTGGATTTAGGGTCCGCTTGGATCATCCAGAATGATCTCTTCTTGAGATCTTTGGCTTAGTTACATCTCCAATGACCCTTTTACAAAATAAGGTGCCAATTACAATTTCTGGGGTATACAATTTGAACATATCTTTTTTTGGGGGGGCACCATTCAACACCCTGTAATATCTCCATTTTCAACTTCTATGCCTGGCCGTGAGCTCTACCCTCATTTGATGGAGATTTTTCAATTTTGAGAAGGGAGTTCTGAGGCTGGGCATTGTAAAACAGCAAATATCTTCTCTAGCTGGAGTGACACTTTTTTTTTTTTTTTCTGTGAAGAGTCATAAGGTGACTCAGTTTGGTTTTGAGGGTCATATAGTGACAACCGCTAAAGTCTTGCCGTTGGAACACGGAGGCAGCATGGGCATTGCGTAAACCAATAGCGGGCTCTGTGTTCCAACAGAGCTTTATATACAAACACAGATTATCTGTCCAGGGATCCCTGACACTTGTCCCAGAATACGAAGTTAGCCGTGGTGTGGGGTGAGCTCAGTAAGTGTTGGTCTTTAATTCTCAGTGTCTTTGAAACTGCAGGACCAACCCAGGGAAGAGAATAATAAAAAAAATTAAAACATCACGAATGCTCTGTGACCCATACTCTGGAATAAGCTATACTGTACAGGTGTTATTGGTTATTGGAATCCAAAGGTGGGCACTCTCCTGGGTGTCAGGAGGGACCCCTAGGGCTCCCCCCCCCACAAATCTGCCTATTCTTAATGGGTTCTGCCATGCATGTGCCACATCAAGACAAGATATACTCTGGTGCATAAGACCTTCAACAGAAAATAGCTCTAATACAATTAGTGTGCAGTAAAGAGAAAAAAAGAATATAGTTTCCAAAGCAAGCAAAGTTGCTCACCCTCTCATGGGTAAATGCCCAGCCAAACAGGGTTGGCCCAAAGCAGGGCCATTTTGACCCAAAAGCTTGCCACCAGGCTGAGGCCCCTTCTGGTGGGGACCCACAGGAATGGGGCAGAAGGGGCCAGGCGAGACTGGAAGGAAAAGAGTAAAATCAAAACTCAAGATACAGGCTGCCACGGGTCTCTCAGCTACAGGCTGTCACCTCCCCATGGTCTCAGCCACGTCTCTGTCTCTTTCAAGTGTGTCCTTCCATGTACCCCCAAGTCCCTGGTGCAAGCCCAAGGCCGAGAAGCAAGTGCAGCTTCTTCACCTGTCTCTGCTCCATGCGCCTCCTCGGGACTCCTCCAGCTCCTCCCTTCCTTCTCCCAGGCGTCTCTTGCTTCTCCTCCCTGCCCAGCTCACCCTTCCTTGGGGGGGTGGGGGGAGCGCCCAGGGAACCTGGAAGCCTCCTTTTCCGGGGATTACCCTGTTACACAAGCATGAAGAAGTGTGGTGTCTAACCAGAAAAAAAAAGAAAAAATCCAGTTTGTGAGAAGAGTCCTTACCGTTTTAGCTCAAGAACGAGCGTGCCCAGGATTTGGATCCCTGGCTTCATACGCAGTGACAGCATGCCCGGCCCAGCAGAGGTGGACGCCAAGAAGGGCGGGGCAAGAGAGGGGGGATTCACACACATTAAGCCCATTGGAGGAGACGCCTTGCTGTCAGTTGCCTCTGGGAGGGATGAGTCACACGAAGGCCAGAGGCCCGCTTCCGGAGAGTAAGCAGACCACACAGGAGCCGGTGTCGGCAGGACACCGGAGACCGACACTGCTTGTGGTAAGAAAGACATCGGCTCAGAAGCCTGGCAGATCCAGGTCCAAGTCTCATCTCCGTGACCCAACGAAGCACCTGGACCCATCGCTTTACCTCTCCGAGCCTCATTTTCCTCATCTGTAAAATGGGGCAGAGTGAGGTCCACACCTCATATGGGCTTGAGGGTGACACAAGACAGGTTTCATTAAAAAGCGTAGCAGCTAGGGAAGGCCCAGTCAACGAATGCCCAGTTAGTTCTCTGTAAGCCTGACTGTGGCATTTATTCAGAGTGGATCTTGCAAATCTAACCCCCGAGACACATCTACCTAAGTCAGGGTGGCCCTTCAGAGGCAGCGCCTCGGAGGCCAGACGCGAGCCAGCCAGGCTGCCCTGCACTGACACGTCTTGCACTGGGCTGAGGATTAGCTTTCTGGCACATGGGTTCTTCTTCTTGATTTTCCTCAAGGGTGGCTGGTGCTCCTCTTTGAAGAGTGGGCTTGAGCTCTGGACACAGCCCAAAGTTAAATGGAGCCAGTTCTGACACAAGGTAGGAGAGGAAGCCGCCTGCGAACCTGCCTCTCAGAGAACTCCGCAGAGAGGAACCCCGACGGGGTTTTGGGCTGTGGTAACTGTGCTGGAAAGAGCCACTGAACCCCCACCTTCCCCAGGGGCGCGAAGGCAGGGGAAATGCTAGATTGGAAGGGCAGTTCTGGGGTGTTTGCTGCCTCTGTCTGTTAGGGTCCTCCCTGGTAGCAGTCATCCATTTGTGAATTCTTTTCATTTACGTTCATGAGCATCAGGCTGGGTGCTGGGTGTGGCGCTGCTCATGACTTCAGCACTGCCCTCAGGTTTACAACCATAGCAAGACACATCACACTTCTTATCAGAGAACATCTGGACTGTGCGCTGTGGGCTACGCAAATGGTGCCCTGGGTTGTGCTGTGCACACTGGTGTGATCTTGCTTTATGGGAGGAAAAAGGATGTGAGCTAAGGCCAGGGAGACATTTGAGCTGGATCAGTTTGGGGGTGAATCTAGATGAGCCCCAAAGGCAAGGGGCTGGGGCAGGGACTACCAGACTCAGGGAAGATATAGACCAAGGCACCTAGGAATGCAAGGTGGGTTCGGTGGGTGCTGAGACAGCTGGTGGATGTGGGGAGGCAGACTGGGGCAAGGAGCCTGCAGGGACTGCTTTCCTGCCCATGAGTCAAGATCCCTCGGGGCTTCTGGGGGAATCAGAGAGGCCCGTGAATGTCAGACATTCCATTCCGATGAGTAGCAGGGACAGCGCCTGCCTGAGGGAAAGATGCAAGAAAGAACAGCATCCTTGGTGTGGCACAGATCAGGTCTGGCTCCCAGCTCTGCTGCCTGTAAGCTGTGCGTCCTCCAGCCAGACACTTAACCTCTCTGAGCAGGAGTTTCTCAATCTGCAAAACGAAGGTCAGAGAAGAGCCTCCCGCGGGGGGATGGGGGATTTAGCAAGACAAGACGCAAAGTCAGAGACACAGCAGGTGTTGCGAGACGCTCTCTTTCCTCTCCAGGTTCGGGTCTCTTACCCTCTGAGCAGGGCGCAGAAACCAATAATTAAGGTGCAACAGCAGCAGCTCTGCGAAGGCTGAGTAGTAGCCCCAAGCCCTGCATTTCTCTCCCTCTGCGTTAACCAGCACTTTCTCTGGGTTTAGCAGCGCCGGGCTCCAAAGTGGGCCTTTAAAGTGCAGATCTGCCCCCTTTGAGTTCCCTGAGCCCGGGAGTAAACGACTTTTATCAGCTAATTCATCTCCCCAGGAGTGGAGGGGAGGGCCGGACAGAAAGGGGGCTTGCAGGTCTGGCGCTCCGGAGTCCTGGCGGGGTTGGAACCGGTGTTCCTCTCGCCCATCGCCCCTGGAGAGAGGGGGAGAGGACCGTCCTGGGGCTGGAGTCCAGGAAAGAAGGAAAGGAGCCCCCAAGGCAGACTGAGTGTCGTGTGGGGTCCAGGAGCTCCCGGCTTTCAGCGGTTCGCGGGTCTTCTCTGCGCGGGCCCGAGACTGTGAACCCCGCGGAGAAACAGGTCCTGCCCAAGGGGGGCCACGGTCTGCGGGGAAACTGAACCCCAACAGATAAGCAAGGCTGGAGCAGCAGAGGGAGGCGATGTGGGCTTTTTCAGCCCCTCCCCACCCTCCGTGGTTTCACTTTCTGAGGTTTCAGTTACTCTCGGTCCAAAAATATTATGCACGGTGAGGTATTTTGAGAGAGGATCACAGCTATACAACTCATTGCAATCTGTTTTATTATTAGCGCTGGTGTTCATCTCTCACTCGACCAAATTTGTAAATGTAGCTTGTTCCCAGGTATGTGTGCAGAGGAGAAACAGCACACGAAGGTTCAGCTCTATCTGCAGTTTCTGGCGCCCCTGCATTAGGGGGTTTGGGGGTGAGGCTCTGCACCAGCCAGGCTGTGTGCGAAGCGCAGTAGGATCTGTTAGCTCACCTCTGAGGTGGCTATTAGTAACCACTTTTTGCAGCTGTGGAAACTGAGGCTCAGAGAGGTGAAAAATGCTTCCCCAAGATCAGAACGCTAGCAAGTGGCAGAAGCTCCGAAAGCCAAGGTCTCACCAGCCACATCGTCAGGCCAGGCCCAGAGGGGGAGCGCACATGTCTGAGCTCAAGTGAGGGGCCTGTTCCCTCCTGGACAGAGCCAAGCCCCTCTCGTCTCCTTCATGAAGGGGCTGCAGCAGAAACCTCAGCCCTGGGCTTCTCCCCGGCACCCAGTCCTGCAGCGCTGTGGGTCTTGCACGGGAGGGGAGAACAGGTCATGAGGTAGAATTGCAAATTTGAAATAGTGCAATATAAAACATGCACGAAGTAAAGCCTCCCTTTAGGTGCAACATGTAGAACAATGCAAATCTCCCCAGTTTAAAAAAAAATCAGTAATCGTGTCATTTCGAACCTAGTGGTTCAAGCGCAGTTTCACTGCGGCGCACGGCACCCTGTGTTGGTGACACTGGTGACATTTTAATGGACAGAGAGACATGTTTCCACCTCTTTCAGGGGGAGCTTGAATTATTTGAGGTTTTAATTATATAAAGATCTTCAAGAACACATTCCTGCTGGAACTGTGACCTCCCTTATGATGCTTTGTGTATAACAATATGTAACCCATATAAATTTTGGGTCCCCATGTGGCTTGGTTGCATACAAAGAACTGGCGTCCAGCTCTCCAGTAATAACTAAACGTTCAGTTTGTAGTCCAGACCCACAGCCCCACCGAAGGCAAGCCCTGACCGCCTTCCCCCACCCTCTCCCCCAACTGCATTTCCTCCCTCACGGCCCACCTCTTTGTTATGTAGAAGAAATAAGTTTCCCCAAAAACTCCTCCCGACCCTTTCCACTCTCTCACTGCTGGTCTCACTGAATGGGGATCCTAGGACCCACAGGCTAAAAATATCTTCATTTTTATTTTATTTTTTTTGCAGCTTCCTGTGCTGGGGGCAGGATGGGGAGGAGGAGGGATGGAGGGAAAGGAGGGAGAGGGTGAGAAATGAAGGCAGAAAAGGGGAGCGTTTGAGGGCAGGAGGAGGGTGTGGGGAAGGGAGCAACTGGGATGGAGGGGCAGGTCTGGGGGGAGGATACTGAGGCCGGAGAGGTGTATGCGGGAATTCTTTGTACTGTTCTTGTAACTTTTCTGAGTCTGAGTCTCCAAAGACAAAGTCTGAGTCTCCAAAGAGCCCCCCCCAAACCTCCCAGGGGGGCCGGAGTAGCTAGCTGTCCCTGGAAATAGTCCTGTCTGCTCCTTTCTCGCCTCCTCTGGTGGCAGGCATGTGACAGGAGCCCCTGGCCGCCAGGGCTGCCTGCTCCGCAGCCTGGCATCTGGAAAGGATCAGTCGCTATCGCTCAGCTCACCCCTCCACCCTGGGCTCAGGCCCAGGGGGCTCTGGAGGCCAGGCTGGGTTTTGGTTTTCTCACAGTGAGAATCCTCAGGCTCCATGGAGATCGGGATCGTGGAGACTGTTAGGAGAAGTCCTTCCTGGGAGATCCCCAGAGCACTCTACCAAGTCCTCGCTTACAGCCCAGCCTTCCTTGCTTGCCTGGATTTTGGAAACGTCTGTTCATCAAAGGCTGCAAAACACTGGCTAATGGAGTTGAGGGGCTAGAGGAGCCCCCCCATCACCCCATTGGGAAGCATTGCTGAGAGCACATAGCTCGCGCTTTTGCTATTTTATCTGCCTGGGGAAGGGACCAGAGGTGAGAGGAGAGGCTTGACTTGACCCGAAGGAATAGTGCAGGCAACGTTCCCAGGATCTGGGCCACCCGAGGCTCCCGGCTAAGCAATGCCAACTGTGCATGTTTCCAGAAGGGAGCAGGCTGGGCAGGAAAGAGCTAGGAGTTTGGAATCGGAGAGACCCAGGAGGGCTGTCCCTTCCTGGCTGGGTGACTGGCCAAGACCTCTTACCACTATACTTCAGCCCCAACTGCACAGCAGAAATGCTCAGACCCCCCCCCCCCAGATGTGAAAGAATCTTAGGTGCTTCAATCCCATTCATGTGTACTGGCACCTGCAGGAGCCAGGCACCGGAACAGACCCCTAGGGGGTGTGGTCGCCTCCACTGCCCACTGAGGGGCACAGCACCTTCTCCTCTAGGGCTCCTCCACTTGTTCTGCTCCCTCTTATACAACATCCGGTACCGGTGTTTGGGTTCAAATAGGAGCCTCCCCGCCTAAGGGAATGTCTGTGCCTCGGTTTCCCCACCTGGTAATGAGTATAATAACAGCACCCACCCTTAGATTGCTGTGGAGATGAGCTGAATCCACTCAGGTCAATTAAATAATAACGGTGAATGCTTTTGCAGCAGTTGCTATAGGCCAGACACCAGCGCGTGCTCTCTAAGTGTGGCCCCATTTTATAGATGAGAAAGCTGAGCCCGAGAGACACATGATTTGTCCAAGGTCACAGACACAATAAGAAGCAGAGCTGGAATCTCACTCAGGAGTCTGAGGCCCTTGCCCTGGAAAGCCCGTGAGTGCTGGATTCTTGTGCTGCGCTCACATCTATAGCCAGGACAGTGATCCCTTGGGGGGCAGCCTATGAGGTCACACAGGGCCTGGACTTAGCATGACTCTGTTGTCACTGCCCTGCGTATTCATTTTGCAGTGGGTCCCCCAAATGACAAAGCTGGTCTTAGAATCTCACTGGGGGCTCACCCTAGATTGTGGGGATCTAAGACACAGCTCCCAGTCCATGCCCAGCAGAGATGCCAGAGCAACTCACTTGTCCTTGCCATTCCCTTCAATACCCCAAGAAGAGCGTTCAGCCCAGGGAGCCTCAGGAAGGACTGGAGAAAGAAACCAGGTCTTTCCAGAAAGGCAGCAAAAGGAGGGGCAGCCAGGGGACACTGCATCTTGCTATAAGTGGGGAATCCCAGCCTGGCTGAAGGAGCCTAATAAACAGTTAATTATGATGCTGGCTAAGTAAATAGTGGCAGGGAGACCCAGCACAACATGTGATTACACAGGTTGGAGCGGAGCTGGGCAGGGTTTTCTCAAGCCTGCAAGCTGGAGGTAACGCAGATGTCAAAGTGCAAGCTTGTGGTCAGGGCACAGAGGTAAACAAGACCCTCCCTAAGGGCAGCCGTGATCCAGTCCAAAGGTTCAAGTGCGGCACTTATGATACTTAAAAGAATTTTTATCCCTTTTATGGGGAGCAGGTAGAGTGGGGGTAGGATGAGGAATAAACATTTCTTAAGTGCCTGCTATGCCCTGGGCTCTGCCTGACAGGTATTCAGAACCATTTTCATCACTCAGAAAGGAAACTCCCTGCCCAGTACTCATATGTTCCCCCAGCCCCAGCCCCCCACCCCTTCTCGCTTTCTTCTTAGGCCCCGGCAGCCATGAATCTGTTTGCTGTCTCCATGGATTTACCTACTCTAGATATTTCATACAAATAGCATCATCCAATATGTGGCCTTTTGGGGCTGGCTTCTTTCACTTAGCCTCACATTTTTGAGGTGCATTCACACGGTAACACATGTCAATGTTTCATCCCTTTTCATCGCTAAGTAATATTCCTGTGTCTGGATAGGCCATGGTTTGTCCATTCATTCGTTGAAGGAATTTGGGCTGTTGCAGTTATTTACTTTCATGACTAATGCTATGAATATTTGTGTATAAGGTTCTCTGTGGCCTGTTTTCAATTCTCTCGAGTGTATACTAGGAGTGGCATTGCTGGGCTATGTGGTAATCCCACATTGAACTTTTTGCTCTTTTCTACAGCATCTGTACCTGTTTGCATTCCCACCAGCAATGTATACGGGTTCTGACTCTCATCCTCACCAACACGTATTCTTTTCCTTTTTTAAATAATCACTGATTTTTCATGGGGACTGAAATAAGCCCCATCTGCTGCTGGGGCTCAATGACAAAAGCCAGATTGCAGGAGGAGCAATTTGGGGGCCCCTAGAAAGAGATCACCACTCTGGAAAAGCTCCACAGAAAGAGTAGCTCCATTTTGCACCCATTCTCAAAGAGTGGGAGGTGCTTTTGGCATTGCAAGCTGCCCCCCTCACCCCACACCCATGGAATGTGGGTGCCTTGGGGGAAATGACTGTGTGTGACAGTTTTGCCATGGACAGCTCTGCCTGAGTGTCCCTGAGGGAGGCAGCATTTTGGCGGCTCTGCCAGAGCACTGCTGGGTGAGCTGGCAGGGGTAACACGGATCGGGTCCGGGGAGCGGGTGGGAGCAGGGCCAGCCTGTATGAATTAGACCCATGGCTTTTCCCACCCACAAAGGGACCAAGAAGCACAATCCTGTTATGCTTGGAAGGGAGAGAGAACCAGAAATATTTGGCAAAGTGCACTAATAACAACCACATATAACCAACTGTAAATAATGCATTGACTGTGATGAACTGATATGTAAGTAATAATTACGACTGTGTGTCTTGAGAGCTGCCCATGTGCCAGGCATTGTGTGAGATGTAGGATTTCTTGGATTCTCACGGCCATTCTGGGGTGGGGGAGGGAGCTTTAAGATCACTAGCGATGCTCAGAGAATCGAAGAACCATGTTTGTTATTGCGGGTGCCTGGCCTGCGAGCTACAGAGGACACGCTTCACACGGGCTCCGGCAGCCTTAACCAACAGCAAAAGCCATCATTTCACGCAGTAAGAAGCCAAGGGAAGACATGCTCCGCCGCAGAGAATCACCAATGTCGCGAGTTCTGGTCTTGGATTTGACAACATTGAGGTCCATTTCATCTCAGGCTGCAGGACTCCCAGCGTCACTTTCAGTTCAGCACCCCCTTCTTAGGTGTGAGGGGAGCTTTCCAGAAGCCTCTGCAGACTTTTCCAAGCATCTCTTTGCCCAGCACTGGGTCATGAGGCACCGGCTCGGGCAGTGGCACTGCCAATGTGTAGATGCCCAGCATGGCCACAGGGGCAGAGCAGACATGGGGAGCTTGGTTTGTCCATTCATTCGTTGACGGGCCAAGTGCAATGGGCAATGCCAAGCATTGTCCCCAGGCGACCTTCTTTTGACCTCTGGGATTTTCAGGAAAGCATCCCTGAATGGTTGTCCTGCTGACCTCCAGCCCCAGGTGGCCCCCAATTCCGGCTCCCTTTATAACCGTGGACACCATGGCTTCCATTTGCCCTTGGCACCCTGGCGTCCAGCCCGCCCGCAATGCCCACGTCCATTGCAATCAGCCTGCCCTGCTCAGGGCTGCCGAGAAGCTTCAGTCCTGCCCCTGATGGTGTGTCTCCTGCATCAGCTGGTCCTGGCTGCCTGCAGGGCCGGGGCCTCGGGAAGCTCCTGTGCCCTCAGACACATCCGGCTGCTCAGCAGTTCTGGGCCAGAGCAGCAGGGCCGGCCCTTGGACCCCTGTCTGTCCATCTGCATCAGCTGTCCCCCTGCTCCAGCAGGCAAGGCAGCGTGGCCTGACCCTATCCGCCAGCGGGCCCAGGGGCCTGCAATTAGCTGGCCACCTTTCTAGTTCGGGGGTTGAAGCCTGACATTGGGGACAGGGGAGGAAATGGAGTTAGTGGGGAGAATTTTGATGGAGTGAGAGGGAGAGCCGCAGAGGCGGGAGGGAGCGGGGAGAAGGAGGGAGAGCCAGGGCTGGGTTGGACAGGCCCAAAGCCGGGGAAGAGAGAAGATTCCGCCAGAGGTGGAAGAGAGGCAAGAGGAGAGAGAAAGGGAACAAAGTGGCAGGGGGTTCATCTTGACCCTCCTCATTAGCCCAGTCCCTGGTACTCAGTAGAGGCTCCACAAATGTTTATCTTGCTGAACTGAAAGAAAAGGAGGCAGAGAGGGAATACTGGGGGGGCGGAGACTGACAGGGGAGAGACCAGGGATGATGGGGGAGGGCGGGAGGCAAGGGGGAAGGAGGGCAGGTCATTCATATAAAAGGGAGGGGCCAAAAGTCACCTGGGGAGGCAGGGGGAGTGTGGGGGGCTGGCAGGCAGGACACCCAGCAAAGCTTGTGGGAGAGGTGAGGCAGGAGGAGGAGCTGGAGCAGACTCGTCCTTTGATGAAAGCGCACATTGGCATCGTGCTGGGAGCTGACAAGTGCCAACAGGCCCATCGCAGAGTTAAAAAGTGCTACATCTGTCAGGGTTTCAGTTTTTAAGTCAGCACTTTCCTTCCCTTCTCACGCTGGGATTCTGCAACTGTGGCTTCCCCCCAAACAAGTGGGGCTTGTCATGGAGCCATCAGACTTCCCAGGAGCCTGGGGGCACAGGGTGGGTGTCGGGAGGGTCCACAGGGCTGGCCGGGAGGGCCGTGAGGTCCCCTGCCCAGGGCAGCTGTCACAGAGGTGTCCCTCAGAAGAAGCAACTTTTTTTTTTTTGCAGATGTTGATCCTCTGTATGGGGTTGTAAATAGAGTCCACCTCCCCCGCAACCCTCTGCATTTCATGTCCATCCAGAACCTCAAAGTGTGACCTTACTTGGAAATAGGGTCTTTGCAGATGTCATTAGTTAAGTATCTCAAGAGAAAATCACCCCGGATGATTTGGGGTCCTGAATCCAATGCCTGGTGTCTTACAAGCAGAGACACAGAGACAAAAGGGGGGATGGCCTTAGAGCTGGGCAAAGGTGGGCTCTGCAGCTCTAAGGAATACCAGGGATTGTTCAGAGCCCCAGAAACTAAGAGAGACGCTCTTGAAGGAGCCAACCCCCTCCCCCCCACCTCCCAGGCACCTTAACCTTGGACTTCAGGTTTCTAGAACTCTGAGAGGTCACCCATTCACCGAGCACCTGCTGTGTTCTAAGCACTGGGGATCCAGCAGAGAACAAAACAGACAAAAGACTCACCGTTATGGAGCTGCTTACTCATTCTCCCCCAACCCCAGCAGATGGGTTTGTACAGATGAAGAAACTGAGGCTCCGGATAAAGTGACTTGCTCAAGGTCACACAGTTTATGGCAAAGCAGGGATGGAGACCCAGACATACCCGGCTCTGAAGCCCCCATTCTGCTACCTTCCACAAAGTCTAAAATTAAGTTACTAGGGGGTCCCGGTGGGGTACGGAGGAGATTTGCTTTGCAGGTGGGACAGCTGGGGGCGGCGGAGCGGTAGAAAGGGCTACGTGAAGGAACTCAGAGCTTGGGTAGAGTTTCCACATTCACTCTACAGCTATTTCATAACCATTTTGTCCACAAGCTCCTGTGCTAGACCTCAGGAAATAGTGACATGAAAAGGACAAAGTCTCTGCTGTCATGAAATTTGTGAGTTCTTGCCGAGGAAGACAGTGAGGACCAAAGGAAGATTTGGCTGTTTCAGACATGGCCGAGTGCGCAGGGACAATCAAACCTGATATGGGGAGGGTGAGAGACCCAGGACCCAAGGGGCTGAGGGAGGCCAGGGACCGTCTCCATGAGCCAACACCCCCACCACCACCACCACCACACACACACCATGATCCAGAAGAGATGTCTTGGGGGAAGTGGGGAGAGGAGGAACCTTCCAGGCAGAGGGAATGGCCTTTGTGCTCAGAGGAGGGAGCAGAGCTTAGAGGGGGAGCAGAGGGTCCAGGTGGAGCGGGGAGGGACATCACGGACAGGGAGGGCAATGCAGGTACCAGTGCAGGGGGTCAGGGTCAGGGAAAGCCTGGCAGAGGTGAAAGGTGCGTGAAAATGGTCTCACTTGACACTGAGACCAGAGAAACCGGCTGCCGGCGTGACACAGCTCATTAGATCAGAGCCGGCCTGGACCCAGGACCCCCAACTTTCTGATTTCCTCTCCATGGGCCCCTGCTTCCCCTTCCAGGGAGGTGAAGACAGCAACTCTGCAGGCACTGGAGACGACTTTTCAAGGCTCTGCTGCCTCCTCCAAAACTTGGCTGTCTCGGCAGTGGGGCGCTGCCCCCAGAACTCCAGAACCAGCCTGCTCTTTGCTGCACAGTCTTTATGTCTGCCCCTTAATTTCCAGACCTTTCAATTTCCTGATCTAAGAGAATTTTACAGACATGGTGTGCGTGGCTGGCTGTAATAACCGTCTGTTGAATAAATGACCCCTTCTGTCTTGACTTGCAGGTAGTTAAACCCCATGCTGAGAGCAAAGGTGAAATAGTTGGGGCCGAGGGGAGGGGGTTTGCTTTGCCGGTGACCTGCAGGCTGTCTTCACTCTTGGGGGCTTCAATTTGTCATTGACAGAACATGACTAACAATGTTTATTTAACTCCTTTGGTGTTTGGAATTGCTTAAGCAAAAATATTTGGTGTAAGAAATGCTTCCTGAATTCTGTTGCTGGGTCCCCTTGTTTTAGCACCCCAATTTTCCTCTAGGGAGCCACTTTCCCCCCAGCCCCAAAAGCCCCCATCCCCCCATGCATATAGTCCTTGGGTAACACTAAATGTATCCTCCAGCTCTAGGTACCATGTGACTTGGAACTGGCCAGTCACAACACTGCATTCCCTTTGACTCGGAGATGGGGCTGAGGCCCAATCAGAGCCAATGGGACATGTGGATTTTGCTATAGCCTTTGGAAAAGTTTACTTTATTCTGCTGAACTTGAATCTGGGAGAATATGATAGAGCTGCTGGTAGCTATATCTCGACTGTATATATTTACAAAGACATATCAAATTATAGATTTGATATTGAGATTGAGAATGGAAGTGATAGGGGGTGCTTGTGATAGTCGTACTCCTGGATACAACTGTGCCTGAAGCCCACTAAACCGCTAGACTTTTCAGTTGTGTATATCGGCAAATTCTTCATTTTGCCAGGACCAGCTTGAGTTTCAGTTACTATCTACTTGGAGTCTAAAGAGTCCTGAAATGATTATCATTTAGACGAGGGGTCAGTAAGCCAGGGTTTGTGAGCCAGATCCAATCTGCCACCTGTTTCCCCCTTCTTTAAGAACTTTATTGAAATATAATTTACACAAATCAATTTGCCCATTTTCAGTGTGTTTACATAAATTAGTTCACCCATTTTAAGCGTATAATTTGATATGTTTTTGTAAATATATACAGTCATGCACCCAACACCAAAATCAACTTGCAATATTTGTATTCACCCCCCATTTCCTTCATGCTCCCCCTGTTTTATCAGTATACACCTCTTTAAAAAACAATGGCTAATTTTTTTTTAAAGATTTATTTATTTATTTGTACAAGCACTGGGTACAGTCAGAAGCGTAGGAGGGCGAGAGAATTCACCAGAACCAGAGCGGGGGACAGAGCAGGCAGACCGACGAAATACACTGCTGAGGGGAGCAGCGGGCGGCAGGAGAGGTCTGCGCGCCCTGTGGGACCCTTGCTGTCGGCCAGGGATTGAACCGGCGCTGCAGAGGCTGCGGGCAGCTTCGCAGCCCAGCATTCAACCGCTGCGCCACAGGGGGAGGCCCAACAATGGCTAATTTTTGAGATAGGATTCACATACCATAAAATGTACTCATTTAAAATAAATTTAATATATTCACAGATATGTGTAACCCCCCAGTTTATTTTAAAATGTTTTCATCACTGCACAAAGAAACCTATAACTAGCTCCACTCCCACCCCTTGATTCTTTCTACCCCAACTTTAAGCAGCCACTAATCCACTGTGGTGTCTGTGGGTTTGCCTATTCTGGACATTTCATGTAAATGGAATCCCACACTCTGTGGCCTCCTGTGACTGGCTCCCCTCACGGAGCATCATGTACTCTAGGGTCACCCACGGTGCAGCGGGTCCCAGCGCTGCATTTCTTTCTGCAGGGTAAGGCAAAATGCATCAGGCTTTTCTGCCCTCCCGCCATTAGGATGGATGGTGGATCCCTGCGGCCCTGAATGCATGCCTGATGGCGGGCACCGGAGTAGGGTGTGGGCATATGTAGTGGGTACGCCTGGGCTGAGAGACTGGGCTTATAAGGGCGGCGTCACGGGGACAAACAGCAGAGCGAAGGAACAGACGCGAATGAACAAGAGTGAGAGAAGACAGGCAGAGCAGCAGAGGCCACGAGAGAACGCCGCGTCTAAATGATGATCGTCTCAGGACTCTTTAGACTCCAAGCAGATAGAGAGAACGCCCAGGAAGAGTGAAGACTTCTGGGGTCCCCAGCCCCCCTGTTTGCCGTGTACCTGGTAAATCCCAATAAAAGCCTGCAAAAGCCACCGAGGGCTCCAGGACTCTCTCCTCCTTTACCTGTCTGCTACAGTCATCTAGAGCCTGCCCTGTGGCCTCCCTGCCACTACACTTTCCAAATGTGGATGCGCCATGTTTGCGTGTCCACTCACCAGTGGGTGGACATTTGGGTTATTTCCACTTTTTGACTATTAAGCATAATGCTGCTGGGAGCCTCCCCACAAGGTGAGGGTGACCTTTGCATCACCATCGGCCTAGTGGATGTGAAGTGCCACCAACTGTTTTTGTAAATAAAGTTTTATTGGAACCCTGCCATGCTTATTTGTCACGTACGTATTGTCAAGGATTGCGTTTATGTGGAGGAGTGTGACAAAGATGATATGACCGACAAAACCTAAAATAACACGATCTCACTCTTTACAGAAAAGGTTCACCCATCCCTGGAGAAGACCAATGCGCTCATTTATCATAAGAGGAAGCGGAGGCCTAGAGACATTCTATCTCTGCCTAGGGGCACACAGCCAGGCCTGGCGTGTTTCTGGGCCCCAGTTCCAGTGTCTGTAACATGGGAAACGACGCCACCTTATAAAACGTGGTGGGAATTGAATAAAGCAAGGTCAGTAAAGCGCTAAGCCTGGGGTAGATACTAATTAAACCTGACACTTCCCTAGAACCTGAGATGCCTGATGCTGAGTTAATGGTCCACGCACCCTCACTTCCCGTACAGGTGCTTTCTCTGCCAGCCGGCTCGACCAGCTGAGTTGCCGGTGTGCTAACCTGGTCTTCCTGACTGGGATCTGGAGAGGCCCACGAGGGTGGCGGTGCATGAACCGTGGGTGCACCACCTAGCATGCAGAATGGAGTTCTTCTCCCCCGTCCTCTCCTCTCTGTAGGTCTCTGGCTCACCCCGAGTGTCTTGGGCAGCCCGGGTGTTGGTACTTCCCTGTGGCTATTGCCACGGTCCCGTCCCCCTCCCATGCAGCCATGCACCAGCAGACAGGCCGGGCTTCTGTGGCTGAGAACACGCACCCCACTTAAGTCAGGCAGGACAGGGCGAGGGCCTCAGGCGTGTAAGTCAATCTCTTTGTCCTTATCTGCAAAATGGGGATGGCCAGGCCAACCTCTTTGTGCTTCCTTAAGTATTAAATGAACTGAATGTCTGAACAACCCCATGCACAGTGGCTGGCAGGGTTGAGATGTGAAGTGAGCCCGCCAAGGGCACACAGGAAGCGAGACAGCTCCGCACCTTACCCCTGTGCCACCCAGGCCAGGCCTGGCCCCTCTTCTGGCCTCCCCGACCCAACTGTCCCCATCTTTGGGCAGGTGATCCGGAAGCTCTCATCTGTTCTATGTCCAGAGTCCTGGCTCCCTCTGGGTCTATCTCTCGGGAGGGCTGGGATGTCCCTCCTCTGGTCTCCTGACTGGCTGGTAGTGCCCACAGCTGTTCTGCAGACTCCCCACCCTGCCATGCCCTTCCTTTTCCCTTTCTTCAACTTAAGAGCATCATTGACTCAGGCGGGAGAGTGAGCTCAAGTCCTAGAGGTGCTTTTGCTGCTGGCTAATTTGTTTTCACCAAGTGCCAGAGGGATAGTTGTGCCATACCAGGGCCTTGTTTGCACAGTTGTGATAGGGCCCGGAAATTTTATTCAACTTGAATTCACGGCAACAACTCACCTACGAGTCCTCTCATTGGGTTAGCTGTCCGGGAATAAATTTGTGGGAAGACACCCATGGTGAGAACGTAAATCTTGATGTCATGCCTCCTGGCACAGCTGTCCCCGCTCAGTTCCTATTGTGGCTCCCTCTCTTCATGGCTGACTCCTTCTCTTCCTTCAGGTCATGTCTAAAACACCACCTCCTCAAGAGGCCCTCCAGGATTGCTCATCTAAGTAGTCTCTTCCCTCCATTCTTCTCATCCTAATTTCCTGTTTGCTCTGTTCAGGGTACTCACCCCCAATGACAATTTCACACCCCCCTATTGATCTATTTGTGCACTTGTCAAGCACTGCAGGTCTGAGAGGTCTGAGAGGGGCAGGGCTTGGACTGCTGAGCCTTTCATCAATACATACCCAGTTCTCAGTGCCTAGCACATAGTAGGCACTCAACACCTTCTTGATGACTGAATGTGAACTTTGTTAGGGGCATCAAGGGGAGCCGGAGGAAGCTGCCCTTCAGCAGCGAGAACACTCCATGCCAGAGGTGCCTCCCCCAGGGAGCTGACTTCACCCCTCCTGTTCTGTCCCCAACCTTGTCCAGGGGCTGCAGGGCTACATGAAGGGAATGTGAGCATGACTATTTTGGCGGCTTTGTAGACTTCCGCACAAGCTGCCTTCCCAAGAAGACACATCCCACAGAGCCCTTCCCCCACCCCGCTCAGCCCGTCAGGGCCCCAACGAATAGCCCTTTGTTGATGATAATAAAGCAGGGACCATGGCAACGCACTGTGATGTCATGGGAGTGTGAGGTCATAAATCCTTCCAGAGGCAGAATGGGACGGAGCGGACACAATGGTTTCTGAGCCTCCCGGCCCGGCCCGGGTGGTTGTGGCTCTGTTTTTCTTGTCCAAGAGGTTCATTGCTTTTTCTTTTTTTCCTTTTCCCCCTCACTCTTTTTTTCATCCCTGAAAAAAGGAACATTAAAATAAATAAATAAGAGTTTTAAAAGACTCCGAGTGGAAAGAGTTGTCCCAGGAATTTCCTGTTGGCTAATGTCCAGTCGGCAGGGAATGCCAGCAACAATGGGAACAATGCTGGCTCGTCCCGGGCCTGCGACAGAAAACTTCCCGATGCCCTGGCTCCGGCTGAACGCTGGCGAGGCCTTGTGCGGCCCCGGACTGGGCCACGGGCTTGCAAGGGACCATTTCTCCAGCCTCCCTTCTACTTGCTCTTTTTCCCTTGTGCTCTTTCTCCATCTCTGACTCTCTTTTCAATCATCTCCATCCGTCTGGCTCTTTCTCTGGTTTTCTCTCTCCCGCACGCCATTGGTCTCCTCTCCTGGTCTCCTCCTCTTTCTCAACCTGTGTTTTTCTTTCTCAGGGTCCTGCGAAGTCTGTCTTTCCCGTCTTCTCCTCCTCCTCCCGCCGAAACCCTTCTCCCTTCCTTGCGCTCATGTTACTAAAACCAAGCAACATTTCTGACTCGGAGACCTCGAGGGCTGCCTGGGCCGTGTGATCTGCAAGCCGAGTGCCCGGGGCGCCACATTTCCAGGCCGGGGGTGCCCAGTGGCAAGTGGAGCCCACACACAGGACATCTGCATCCACTCGAGGGACATGAGGCGGGCCTGAGGTTCGGGAGCTGCGCATTGCCTGGAGAGTGGGTCACCCGGCCCACAGACTGTCAGGGCTCCAGAACTTTCAGTGACTTTTGCCGTTCCCAGCCGCCCCCTCGGTGCCGCAGCCCCTCAGGACACCGCTGTCAGGAGGGGAAGTTGGCGGTGGTGGTGGTGCTGGGTTCTTCCAGTCTTTTGCCACCTTAGGGCCTGGTCCTGCCTAGAGCCCTTTTCACGGCCCATACTATGTTCTGCGCCAAACCCTTCTTAACCTGAGCAGGGGTTTCTCCACCTCTGACCTATTGGCCTTTGGGCTGGATAACTCTTCGTGGTGGGAACTAACCTGTGCGTTGTGGGGTGCTTCACAGCATCCCTGGCCTCCACCCACCACCTGCCAGTGTTCCAGGCTTTCCACCCACAGTACTCGACCTCATCTAGCATCAAACCCACTTTGCCCGTCCCCCCACCCCCCCAAACTGTATCAATCAAAAAATTTTCTAGACAAGGTCCAGTGTCCCCTGAGGCATAAATCACCCCTGGCTGGAAACCACTGCTCTAAACCATCTCTGCTCCTTTTCCTTCCACCCCAATCTCTCACTCTCTCTTTCTCCCTTGGTAAAATCATCCCCTGGTGAAATCACCCCTGGATCATTATTGTTATTTGTTGTTGTAATTATGACTGTCGCACACACACCTCCATGGGACGCCCGAGTCAGGGCTCCCTGCGAGCATGCATGCACCTCCCGGCACCCGTCTCACGGGGCTGTGTTGAGGTGGCTCATGAGAAAGTCACTCCCCGCCCACTCCGTCCGCCGCTACTGCCGCGGTTGCTCCTGCATGTGAGTCTTAGTTTGGCCACGGCATGTCCTTTCAAGACCCCTGGTGGCTGCACCCTCCGTGAATTAGCCCCTTCCTCCACCTGCACCTGTCGCCACACACCCCAGGACATGGTTCTCATCTGACAGGTTCTCCACCGTCTTTCCTCCTGGCCTGGAGCCCTGTGCTCCTGCAGAAGCTCGTATGTCTACTAAGCAGTTTCCCCATGACATTGCGGGGCTCTGGCTGAGTCATCTGTGTCCTGGTGGTTGACAACGACTGGGGGTGTGGGCGTGTGTCACTGAGGATCCTGATGCGGTCGAGCACCGTGGGTGGGAAGCCTAGAACAGGGGCAGGAAGAGACGCAGGTGCCTCCCACAGACAGCTCCGCACTGCACCTGTCTGGTGGCCTCGCCTCCTCTGCCAAGAGGCCGCTCCCGCTCTTGCAGGCGCCTCGTGGCCATGTGACGCGGGCCCGGCCAGTGGGAGGTGGCCACGCCCCTGGCCTTGATGGTTGGTTCTCGGATAGACACGTGTCTTGGCCCCAGGGCATTTTTTGGAATAAGGTGGACTTACAAGAAAAGCAGAGATTCCCAGCAGCCCTGTCGGCGCAGGAGAGAACGAGAGGTCAGGCAGAAGCCAAGTGAGAGCCCGGTGTCACTGAGGCCTCGGGGTCGGGGTGCCTGAAGTCTCCGTCTCGAACACCACACTCTGGGAGCAGCAATTTTGCTTTTGCATTGACACTGTTGGTAGCGAGAGTTCTGTCCCCTCACGTCCTGTCCCCAGCACCCCACCGGCCCCGCAGTGCCTCCCCGCTGGCTCTTTAGAGTCAGCCTTCCCGGAGAGCCCTTTATCCTTCTGATCTCAGACACAAGAGCTCCAGAACTGAGGACACCTGGGGTCTCCTTAGCTCTGAGCACAGTTCCGTGGCTCTCTGCGAGCTCAGGGGGAGGGTTACCGCGGGGACCGAAGACACATCCCCTGGTCCCCAGGGAGGAGAGGGGGCTGCTGAGTGGCTCTCACCTTGGGTCTGTCTGCGCAGCGCCAGATGGAACTAGGCCCCTCGCAGAACAACAGAAACCAGGCATGGGGCGAGCGTGCGTGGCCCACACCTGTGCGTCTCCCCGCAAGGAGCACGACCCCGCTCCCTCCGTGCACAGCTTTGTCCCCTAGCTCAGCCCTGGAGCTCGGTCTAAGGCAACTTACTAAAAAGTGAGCCATGGAGGATGGGGCATGGCACAAAAAGCACTAATGTGGATGCAATTGTACCTTCTGGAAGGAAACACAGAAGAGCAAGCTTGTGTGTGCATGTGTACGCGAAACTTGCGTGTGAACTAACGTGCATTGCATGCAGCAGATCACATTTCCACCCCAGCAGCATGGCTTGGGTGCATGAAGCACATGCTCACACACACTCTTGAGTTAGCACTTTCAAGCCCCTCTCTGTGCAGGATGCTGGAATGCTAAATCCAGGACAATGTGGGGCAGGGTGCCGCTAGGCTCTGGGCAGTGGGGGAGCCACTGCCGTTCTTCAGGCACCCCAGGGGTCCTGCATGTGTCCAAATGTAGCTGTCCCCCAGAATCTGGGGTTCTGGGAAGCACCCCGCAACCCAGCTGCTTTCCCACTACTTTCCACCCTCGTGCCCAGATGGTGCCGGCGATATAATCGCCGTATAACCCCCCTCAAGGCTGCGAGCCATGGAATAAATTTTGAGCCATGCTATAAACTGTGCTTTTGGATGTCATTGAGCACTCCCGTGCCAATGACATCACTGTTTCCATGGCAACTAATATAATTAACATGAGAGAAAGTGCAAGGAGAAAGAGCCGGGGAAGGGGGGAAACACCAAGTCCAATCCCAAACAGAGCAAATTACACGGTGGGGGAGAGCAGGGGGGCGGAGGGGCCCATAAAATGTTTTACTGCCACTTGTTAGAAGGCCCGACATAACTCTGCTCATGGCTGCGGGGGTAATGAGATCATTTGCAAACTGTATCTCTCGCAAAATACAGAAAGGGCTTTGTCGCCTTCACAGTTTATGGAGTTGAAACCGAGGAGCCTGCTCCAGGTGAGGCGGCGACGCCCCCACCTCCCTCCCGGGCCAAGCTTCTTACTCAGCCCGGGTCTGCTGGACCCAGGGCCCGCAGGGGCTTCCGCAGACTTGGGTCCGGCTCTCTGGGCCTTCACAGCCCCCGGCAGGCGGTGTGGACACGGCGAATCCTGTCCGGGCGCGGGGCTGACAGGGGCAAATCCCTGGTGGCTGCGCACGGGGACGACACAGGGGACGACACAGCAGGGACCCCGCGGCCAGCCTCCAGCACGAGGGCCCGCACGCGCCCCCTTGGCTGAATTAGCCCGAGGCCCCTTGTCGTTTACTCCCATTCAGCAGAGGAGCACACCAAGGCTCAGAGCAGAGAGAGGCCGGGCCCAGGCTGTCCCGAGCTGAGCCTCCACCCCGCCCGGCCTCCTCCCACGGCGGCAGGAGTCCCCGACCCTTCACAGCTGTTGGCCAACTTGGGGTTGAGCTGGAAGAAGCCCCTCGTCTGACCTCGCTCACGTGATGTGCATGGAGTGAGCCCTTCCTCTCTGTGCCTCAGCTTCTGAGGTTTCTACCGCCTGACGACAGACCTGGAAGGACGGAGAAGAACCGTGTCCTCTGGCTCTGAGGTAGCCTCAGGTTGGCGCCAGCTGGGCTTCAGAAGTGCCCCCCACCCCCCTCGCCAGGCTGCCACTCTTCAGCCCACAGAGGGAGCCGGGTGCGGGGTGGAGCGGGGCCACGCTGAGCGGTGAGGGGAGGACAGGCATGTGATCTGTGGTGCCCGATGCAAATGAGAACGTGGAGCCTTTGTTCAAAGGGGGAACAGTGCCGTTCAAAGGAATAACCTAGAAAAGCTTTTTCCTTTCTTCTGCTCTCTCCCTCGACCTGTCATTACTGGCTACTTAACACTGTGCTCTCTCAGGCATGGGGATGCTTGGGGGACAAGCGTGCACCCTCATGGAGGCCATGCCCTGCCCATGACTTGGCACACGTGCATGCGTGCACGCCCTGCGCTGGCTGCTGGGGACTCCTCCCCGGTCCCCGGTCCCCGGGCCACTGTGTGGTGCCCTGCGTAGGGGAGGGATTAAGTCAGGCATCTTCCTTTCCTAGGAAATACCACCTCAATCAGCGGTGGACAGGCAAGCCCCCACTGTGTGGCAAGCCCCTTCCCCCCTTGCCAGAGTGCACCCCCTCACCAGAGGGCACTTGGGATCTGACTCGACCTCTCTGAGTCGCACTGGCTGTCTGAGATGCTGCAGGAAAGGCGCGCCCAACCCCACTGGTCTGCAGGGACAGAGGGAGGCAGCAGTCACTGGGTGGGGCCAGGGAGCAGATGGGGAGCAAGTGGAGAGTGGCTGCCCTGGCAGGTGGGTGCCACATCCCCCATGAGCCCAGGATGTGAGCTCCTTGTGCATTGTCCCGTCAACTTCCACTTACAAAACCAATCCAAAGTCATTAGTAACATTGTTAAGAATTTCAAGATGGTGACAGCAGAGGGTTAAACCCCGGTTTGGGGGGCCCTGTGCCAAGTCATCAGTTTTTCCTCCATACAGCCCACCCTGGCTGTGGGCCTTGTTCCCTGCAAATGTACCGAAGAGTTCCTATAGTGGAAACAAAGAAAGTTCCTCTAGCTACAACGAATGTTGATTGCCGATGATGAAAAGATAACTCTCAGGGAGAAAAAAGTGACTTGACATGAGAGAAATCTGACAAACACAGCTCAGCCCGGTCACCAGGGTGGAGACCACCGGTGAAAATCAAGGTGAGAGCTTGCCCTTCAAGATGGTGCGGTGGAGCCGGTGCAGGTGGGAAGCACGCACAGGGAGCGGGCGGTGGCCGGGCACGAGGCTGGCACTCCAAGGAAGTGGGTTAGTGTTTACCAGGCGCCAACGAGGAACGAAATCAGGACTTCACGCTTAAATCTCCAACAGTACAACCACCCTCCAAGCCAGATTTTATCATCTCCACTTCACAGGTGAAGAAACAGGAGCTCAGAGAGGTTTAGGAGTTTGCCCAAGGCCACAAAGGGAGTGCTCAGGCAATGAACGCCAGCCCACGGACTAAGGCCAAGGCACAGTGAGGGATGGATTTGTGTTTGCAAGGCTTCCACTCTTCCACTCAGTTCAGCGATGCTTTATAAACCACCTACTGTGTGCCAAGCAAAATAGACCCTACTCACTTCTAGAACCAAGAACTAAGCGCAGGAAGTGGAGCAAAGGCCTAATGAGGGAGCTCTTGGGCACCAGCCCACAAGGCCTCAGAATGTGCCTCAGGCCAGGACAGCCTCTGCCCTCTCTCCAGGCTTGTGGTCCGGGTAACCAGCGCCTCCCCATGTGCCTGAGACTTCACAGTCTCAGCGCTGAACATTCCGAGTACCTGGAAATTGCTGTCTCGGGCAAATCAGGACACTGGTTATCCTATCGGCAGGCGGGAGACAGGACAGTTGCCATGCAGAGGAGCATTCGTTGAGTGAGTAGGTAGATTCTCTTGTCCCCATTTCACAGAGGAGGACATGGAGACCCAGAGGGGATCAGTGACGAAGTCAGGGTCAGACAGGGGTTGAGCCCGGGCTGGACTCAGCGGGGGCCTTCCCTCGTTCCACAGTGGCATTGCACGGGGTGGGCCAGCCCTGCGAGCAAAGAGGGACTCATATTTTCCTTTCTCCAGAAACTGAACTCCCAACTACAGCTCTCCAACTAACCGGCTCACTCTGCAATAAGAGAGCAACACTACCTACAGCATTTTCTGGATCCTTGCAACAGTGGGTTGGAACATTCACTAAATCATATCCTTGCTGTTTCCCAGGAAAGGGAAGCTATTCAAATCCAAGGCCATAATTTTCCTTTGCCGGCAGCACAGTGCAAGGCCTGCTGTTGGGGGCATTTTGTGCGAAGTGTGCAAACACTCGCAGCTGTAAATATTAATGTTGAGGTTGGTAGCTGGGCCGGTGATCGGCAGGCCCAGGCTCAGGTTGACTTGGGCAGCCTGCTGGAGGATGTGAAGGGCTCGGCTTGCTCTGAGGTCCCTCCCATTGGCCTCCTCTGGTCTAAATTTCCCCCATTTGACCTTAAGGAACACAATGGCAGCGGGTGGCTGTCTCCCCCAGGCTGCTGTGAAAATCTTCCCTTCCCAGGGAAGGCCTCAGTCACTGACCTGAGCAGCTGGGGCTGTTTTAAAAAGCAGCCCCCACCCCCCTCCCCCGGCCACATTCCAAAATCGGAATCCAGAGACTGGCAAGCAAGAGCGTCAAACTTCCCCTGGCCTCCACCGGAAAGCACTTTGTGCAATTACAGAGCCCCAGAGGAACGGGAGGAGCTGTTAGTCCATTTATGTTTGTCTGTGCGCCATTCCTGGGTCACGTGTCTCAGTTTCCCTGCCCGGCTGGGCTCGCAGAAGGGTGACCGCGCTCTATTGATAGCATCTGTTTCCTAAGCACCCAGGTCAAGGCGGAATATTGCTGTTTCCCTTGAGGCACTTCCTAACT
Organism: Talpa occidentalis; assembly: GCF_014898055.3. Classification (NCBI taxonomy): domain Eukaryota; kingdom Metazoa; phylum Chordata; class Mammalia; order Eulipotyphla; family Talpidae; genus Talpa; species Talpa occidentalis. Next base: position 81,746,742 of record NW_023601433.1, on the reverse strand, counting down.
TCCTTCCCTACATCCCCCCTCACCCGGTCCGATTCCTGACACCTGGGAGATCTGGGTGACAAGATTCCAATGCACCTCAGGGGGATGCACTGGGTGGGGGCGGGGAGGGGAGGGGAGGGCGGACAGGAAAAGATTTTAGGTGAGGGTTGCAGCCACGTGACTACAGGATGGGGAGACAAGGTAGGGGGAGAATCACCATTCACTCCTGACCAGGACTATTTTTCCCAGGGCTGCGTTGCTTGACAGTCATAACATGCAGGCTCGGTTTTTGACAGTTGGCGAAAGGTCCTTGGTTAGGTGGGAAGATTAAATACCAGTGCGTGCATGGAAAAGTTTGCACCATACCTGAGCATAATCACTTATCATTATTATTTTGGCTAATAATTTATGTCCAAATGTCTCCTTCTCTCTCCACTGCTATCACCCACAAACATTTGCAAGCTCCCACCACCCATTACATGTCAATGCATGGGTGACCTCCAGCTGTGGATGGGAACTTCCTGACTACCTGGTACCAGGTATTCTACCTGTGTGGCTTTGCTTAACCCCCACGAATCCTAAGAGGGAGACAGCTACTCTTGTTTCATAGATTCGGGAACAGAGGTGCAGAGAGGTTAAGCAACTTGCTGAAGGGGCAGAGCTGGGCTTGAAACCCTGGCTGCTGTCTGAGGTTACGGCTCAAGGACTTTCCACAGAGGCACAAAGTCCCTGGTCAGAAACACAGCCCCCTGACTTCAAGAAGTTACCATCCCTAGTGGATCAGAGAAATGATGAGAGGAAGTGAAGTACCAGTCAGAGTCAGTAATTCCCAGTAAACCCATTTGGGCACTGGAGCCTGGTGGGGGCAGAGCTCACTGTGGCAGGCGAGCTTCCACGTTAAGCAGATGTGAGAGGATTTTGATAGGGTCCAGTAGACAAGACACCTGCAGAAAAGGCTGGAAGAACTCAGGATCAATCAGGCTTCAGGGCAAGACCTAGAGAGAGGAAGTCTGATGGAGGTTCCGACTGCAAAGCCCTTACTAACTAACCGAACAAGCTCAGGCTTTGTTCGCAGGCGATGAGGAAGCCTTGTTGGCTTTTAAGGAAGAAAGTGATGAGAAGGCAGTATCTTGAGAAAATCCATCCATTTATGCATCACTGTGGTAATTACAAATACATACTTGTCCTACTGTCTTCATCCCTGCATTTCCTTCTTTATCTGCCTGGCGCTGTGCAAAGCCAGCCAATGCCCTATTTTATCATGTAAATGACACTTATTGGGAGGGTCTATAATCATCCCCATTTTCCAGTGCCCATCGCTTCATATCCAGATGTTGAAAGCGGGTGCAAATGTGTATGGGACGGATGTGGGGGGGTTGGTATAAGAGTGTTTCTCTCTGCCCCCATATCCACCTGGAACCTCAGAATGTGTCCTGCTTGAGAAAAAGATCTTTGCATATTAGTTAATTAGTTAAGAATCCAGAGATGAAATCATCCTGCATGTCCAGTGGGCTATAAATCCAGGGGCTGGTGTTCTTATAAAAGAGAACACAGACACGAAAGGAGGAGAAGAGGATGTGATTGTGGAGGCAGAGATCGGATGATGTCATGCACATTTCGGAAGAACTTAAACCTACCTCTTTCTCCAGCCCGAGAACTTCAAGATAATTCTAAGTGCCAAACTATTAAAATCAGATCCCCATATCCTCATCACTCACCAAAAAATCAAGACAACTTTCACAGAAAAAAGTCCTACATGCTCCCTGTGACTGTGAAGGACCACAAAGCATATTTGTCTTTTTTTTTTTTTTAATTCTCATCTCTCTCAGCAGATATTTTTCAGATAGGCTGATTTTTTTTAATCAAAAGGAAATTAAAGAACAGAGGATGATGTACATTTCTTATGGGGAGAGCGGGACTCTTATTCCTTGCCTCTTAAAATAGCCAGGCTGAATGCAGGATTTGCATTATGGGTAGGGTCAGCTGCTCTGGGGACTGTGGCCCAGCCCTGCCTGCAGAAGGGAGCGAGGGGCTGAGTTTTTAGATTTACTGCATTAATGCTTCTCCAGTTTCTGTGGAGTAGCCACTAGAGAGAGGCTTGGCTGCGGGTGTAGTGAAAGAAACACATGCAGAAACGCAGTATCAATAACTAAATATAACTCACATCTGAAATGCCTTTCACTGCACCCGGAGTGCTTTCCAAATATATTATCTCATTAAATCCATACAAAAGCTGAGGGAGGTAGGGTTCTCTGCATGTGCTGGATCATTCCATCTGCACCTGTGGCCGTCTACGCGGGCTTCCCAGAAGACCAGGATTCCACGGAGGTGCCCTGGGGAACAGGCAGCAGGGACAGGCTAAGGCAATGCCAGCTGCTGTAACAAACTGACCTCCAGATATCTATGACTTAACACAACAGACATCTATTTCTCACTATGAGAAATCCCAAGTGGGTGAGGCTTTTTGGCAGGCAGTCTTCTGCACAATCATTTAGTTTCTTCTAGCTTTCGACTCGGCCCTCCTCTCAGCCTCAGCATCTGCTGCATTTAGCCTACAGATGGGTGGGATTTTATGGGCCAGACCCGGAAATGCTCCCCACCGATTCCATCTACATGCACTAGCTAGAACCAGGTCACACAGCTACACCCAACCTACAAAGGAGTCTGGGAAATGTAGTCTCACCCCACCCCGGGAGGCAGAGGGGTGGGTGTGTTGAATCCCAGTCTGATTCATGGACTGCTCCACTCAACTTCCTGATCCAAGCAGGCAGCTTCAATTTTTACCTACTTTATATATTTTATATATTATATATTGTGTTTTGTATAAGGTACAGTTTGGAAAAAGGACCCCAGGACTTTAAAAAAAAAAAAAAATGTGCCAGGGCTCTAGAACAGTGGTCTTCAGATGGAGGCGACTATCTGGGGAGGCTGTGTAAAAACAGATCGCTGCCCTGCTCCCCCGATTCTGTAAATATGGGGTCCATCAAAAGTCCGACCAGTGTAGATGCTGAACTTCTTCATTTGCCTTGGCAAATTTATGAACAGGTTGGTGAAGCAGAGAGGTGACAGTGGATCAAGAGATGGACATTGCAAAAAATGCTGTGAGGACATGGAGGAAAAGGAACTCGTTCCTGTCACCTTGTAGATATGCACAGATATGCACAACCTCATTCCTAGTCACCTTGTAGATATGCACAGTCTGTCACCCAGAAATCTCACTCTAAATTTCTGTTCTAGAAAAACTCTTACCTATGTGCATCTATAGACACAGGTAACAATGAGTTATTGCTGTGATTGCCAACATCTGGAAATGACCCAGAGGTCCATCAGTGGAGTGGTAGAAAGAATGGACTGTTTCATGATCCTACAATGGAATACGATACAGCCCTGAAAAGAGATGTACTACAGCAAGAACAAGAGTGTGTTTGAATCTCCCAAGCATTTGGTTGAGCACAAAGAAGGAAGAAAAAAAGTATTTACAAGCATGAGTCTATTTATATAAAATTCTAAATCAGGCAAAATAAAATAGTTTAGGGATGTAACTATATACGGCAAAACAATTAAAAACCAATATCTAGAGAGTCAGAATGGGGGATACCTCTGGAAGGGACACGAAAGAGCTCCCCGAACTGTTGGCTAAGTTCTATTTCCAAGCCTATGTGGTTGATATCTGAAGGTTCAATGCATAATTGTTCTTATATAGATATGTTTCACGACCTTTTCTAGATGTATATGTTCTCCCTCAGGTAAAGGATCTGGAGAGAGGGATGAGGAGGGCAACTGTTTGTCCATGTGACTTGGGCAGTACAACACAGGATGGAGAGACTTGCCTTTGGCATTAGAAAATCCGAGTTCAGATGCCAACTCTGTCGCTACTAGCTGTGCATGCCCCAACGAGGCCTATTACTTAGCCATTGGGTCTCTTGGTTTCCTCACGTCTACTATGGAGAAGAAAAGTCTTCCCCAGAGGTGGACAATGTATTTAGCACAGGAACCAACCAGCATAGTATGTGCTCAATAAATCGCAGCTGACCTAAGCAAACAAACACCTAACACATGTGAGCAGAGAGGTAACTGGAGCCAGGACACTAAGGTGGCTGTCATCAGCCTTGTCCGGTCTCCTGTTCACCTCCCTCTGTGTTTCCCCCTCGCCCCCACCACCAGCTTTCACTTCCTTCCAGGCAATGTCACTTGACTGCATTTGTCAGAGCTCAGGCTGCCTGGAACGTGATGTAGAAGGGTGTGCACCCACAGACACTAGACATCCATGTGGCCATATTGTCTCATTGTGGGTGTCATTTGGCCTCTTTCATACCAGCAACACCATCTATTGTAGCATGATCTCAGGTGGAGCTTAGGGGCTCCCCAGCCTTAGCCCAGTCTGCTTGCCTCTACTGGGGACAACGCCCCTCTTTGTGTTCCTGGTTCTGTTTTCATTCCCTCCAGAGGACCTTCTTCATTCAACCCAGCACCACCCCCATCAACAAGGTCACACCCCATCAACATCAGCACCAGGCAACAATTCTGTCCTAGTATGAAAATACCAACCTATGCCAATGATGGCACTGTCTGGCCTGATGTGGTCAAAGGCATCCTTAACATCCTGGGGCTGTTCAAGGCCATCGACAAAGGGCAGGTGTTAAAGGGGGAAGATTCCCAGAAGCATCCTCACCCTCCTGATCACAAGCCACTTTCCAGGGACGGCGTCTGCTTCCCTACACCTGAGGTTCTCTCTGCTAAAGGCTTCAGGACAGTCGAGGTAACTGCAGAGTTACTGGAAGGGCTGTGAGAGGGTGTTAAGGGTAGTACGTGGAAGCAGGATTCTGTGGTCACATAAGTTCGGGAAACTTCCGGTTAACCACAGTAAAGAAGACACCTTTGCTGCTGGACTCCTCGGGGCCTTTAATGTGCTCATCTACTTATGAAAACCCTACAGGAGCCTAGAAGTGAAACATCTTCTAAACTTACCACAGTTACTTGTGAGGTGAGGGCTCCCCAGAACACACTTTGAGGGAAACTCCACTATCCCTGGAACTTGAGGCTGACAGCAGAGGAAGCAAGATGTCTGCCATCCATGAGCCACCGGACAAGTGAGGGAAGGTGAGCCCCTCACTCCAGCCAGCAGCAAAATGGGGCAGGGCCCCTGAGGCGGAGGCCTGGGAGTGTGGTACACTTTGTTCTGTGACCCTGGAGGGAGACCCTGTTATTACCATCAAAGATGCATAGTAGTGGCAGCTTCACAGCATCATGTAATTTCTGGATGACAAAAACGGCTCCCATTAGATCATCTAATTGGTTCCTTTGGTCAGAACAGGAGGCCTCAGCTGATCTAATCACAGTCTCGGTTTTGTAGCTGCACCTTCCTCTGAGGTACCCAGCGGGCTTTCCTCTTCTGAGGGTCAAGCATCTTTCCGGAGGTAAGGAAGGAAGGCAAGAGGTGGTTTCCTCCATTGCAAGCTGGAACTCTCCATGGCCAAGTTCCTTTAAGTTACAAGAGAAGCATCTTTTCCTGACTCTAAACGGCATCCTGTACAAACAGCTCACATAAGCCTGCGGTGGAGACGACCCCCAAAACACTCAGGGTTGGGGTTTGGATGGTACTTTATGAGGTCGTGGCCTCAAGGCATGGCTGCTTCTATGCCAGCAAGAACCAAGGCCTTCACACAGGACAGGGTTCATGCTGTGCCAACCTCTGGCCCTGAAGACACGCAGGGCAAAGAGCCACGGAGGTTGCCCATTTTATTTTCTACCAACTTGATGTGTAGTTGCGAAGGCAGACATGTCAATCGATGAACAAAAGCTGGTCACAGGCATCCCTTTTAACTAGTGCCCACTTTCTAATGACAAGCACTATAGCTTAGAGTTAAACGGGTTCCACCGATGACGTGCTGTGTGATGGGGGCAAACCATCACACAAAGCCCATGTGAGCCTCCGTGTCTCCTTTGTGGAGTGGGGCAGTGATGTCCTTCATCACAGCAGCCAAGTGAGGATGCAGTGAGAGAGCCCGGGGCGTGGGAAGTGGTCAAAAATGGCGGTTATCAGGCCTCCCTGGTGGCACCAGGGGTTAAATGTCAGCACAATGAAGCTATCCACAGCCACTGCAGCACAAGTTCGATCCCCAGCCAAGGAACTGACCCACATGGCACAACAGACCTCTCCTGCCTCGCCTGCTGCTCCCCTCAACATTGTATTTCAGTCAGTCCACCTATTCTGCTCCCTGCTCTGTCTCTGAAATCTCTCACCCCCCGCACCTCTGGTCTACACCCCAGCTCTTGTATGCATAAATAAATCTTTTTTAAAAAATGGCGGTTATCCCCACTGACCTCACAGAAGCATGAGAGAGATTCCTTGCTGGAAAGACCACTCCAGGGCCCTCCGGGAGGCCTGTGGGCTACAACTATTGGAGGGGTTAGGTTCCCATGTCTGCAAGTAAGGCCAAGATGGATGGAGTCCAATGACCCTTGAAAATTCCCTGCTCATAAAGTAGGGTGTATGTGGTAATGTCTCAGAACTGTTATCTCAGGTTTGAGAACCACTGAGTCAGACCATAGGAGGGAAGAAAAGGGATGTTTCTCTATAGCTGCCTGGGCACTCAACCCTCTCCATCTGCAGAGAAGTGGATCTCAACCAGGGGTGATTGTGCCCTGCTGGGGGACACTCAGCCACTGCTGAAGGGGAGGGAAACCTGCCAGCCAGCTGTTCTGGAGAGCGCTCTGGTCCTAAGTAGCAACAGGCTTAGAATCTATATGCTCCTTGACCACTCCTAGGAACGGTCTTATTTCACAAGGAAGTAAGAAAGCGTCTAAGGCGTTACTTAGCTATAAAGACAGTCATCACTTTGGGCTGAAACAGGTGAAAATGGGGACGTCCTCCAATGCCCAACAATAAGGAACTGGCTGGAAAATGTGATGCTGACCTGTGATGTAGCCACGAAGAATGATGCAAAAGTGTGTGTGCTGACGTAGAAAGATGTCCTGGGAGCCACAAGTGCAGATTACGACAAAGCCATGCAATGCCTTAGAAAGCGTGTCTGTCTGGGCCTCCCTGGTGGTACAAGGGGATAAGTCTCAGCACGATGAAGCTATGGAAGCCACTGCAGCATGAGTTCGATCCCCAGCCGGCCAGGGAGCTACCCCCATGGTGCAGCAGACCTCTCCTATCTTGCCCGCTGCTCCCCTCAGCAGTGTATTTCAGTAGATCCGCCTGTTCTGCTCCCCACTCTGTCTCTGGTGAATCCTCTCACCACCACCCCTCTGAACCTCTGTCCCACACCCCAGTTCTTGTATCCATAAATAAATAAATCTCTTTTTTAAAAAAAGTGTGCCCGTCAGCAGTAGTACAGAAAGAAGGATGAAGGCAAATAAACATAAGAAAAGATGGCAAGACGCAAGGAAATGCAGATTAAGGAGCTATAACTTGCTGATGCATGATATGGACAAAAATAATTAAGGATGGATCAGCTTTCATCGGCAAGGGTACGGGATCAGACTTTCTCATGGTCTGCAAGGATGATTTTTGGAGAGAAATTGGAAAATGTCTATTATTACTTATATCACATGACCCTATACTTTCATTTTCATGCGTTTTTCCCACAAAGACACTTGGACACATGGGCAAAAATCTGCACTTTGCATTAGTGATAAATTGAAGACAATGTAAATGACCATGAGGAGGGGAGTGTGTCTATACATCGTAATCTTTTGATGCAATGGAATGTTATCTGGTTGTCAAAGAGAATAAAGATATGAAAGGAGTTATAGAAAAAACTCTTCAAGACAGTGTTAGGTTAAAAAAGGCAAATCAAAGAAACACACACATTACGGGACCCAGTGGTATTTTCTTTAACATGACACGCACCTCTCTGCACATCAAGTCTGCGAATGCAGGACAGAGGTTGCCCAGGCTCACACTGAGCAGCGCACAGTCACTACCTCTGTGGAGAAGGATTGGGGAGCAGGGAAGGGACTGTTCCTCTTTCATATTCTGCGTCTTTTTGAAGAGTTTGCATGCATTCATGTAACACTTGGCTGAATTTTAAAATCAAAGAATCTTGGACAGATGTCAAGACTGGGTTTCCCTGGGTGGAGGGGTTATGGGTGATCTTTCATTTTTGGCTTCTTGTAGCTTGTCAGGATTTTTCTGATTTTTTTCTACAACGAACAAGAGAAGTGATATTGATTGACTACCTTGCAAAGGCATTTGAGTAGAGAAAACTGTAGCAAAATATAGGGCACAGCTTCCTACACTCAAGGATTCTGTGATCCAGGTGGATCAGTCTCTCTCTCTCTCTCTCTCTCTCTCTCTCTCTCTCTCTCTCTCTCTCTCTCTCTCTCACACACACACACACACACACACACACACACAGAGGACAGGACACAAGCAGTAAGTGCTTCTAGAGGTCAAAGGATGATGAAAATTGCATGAAACGAGGTGGCAGGGAAGGTGTCCTGGGGGCTGTGGTAGTTAAACACGGCCTTGTAGAAACAGGAGGACTTTAATAGACAAGAAACCCTCCAGTAATTGAAATTCTATTATCTGTGCTGGTGGCATCCTGCTCTGGGGATTAATGACCCTTGTTATCAATTAATTCTTCCTGGATTCCAAGCTAGATATCGGCTACTACGACTTAAGTGGCTTTCTTTTGCTTCTATCCTTTGTGGACACAGAGCCCTCTCTACATCTGAACAGGAAAAATAAGCTGTGTATCCCATCCATCTCCTAGATTAAGATTGCAAACAAAGGACAAGAAACTCTCTTTGATGAGAAAGCACAGCCCATCCACCACCGCCTCTACCGCTGGTCTGGAGGGTTCCTAAGGAGCTCTCCAAAGCTGTGCCCTGCCAGGGGCTGTGGCCTGCTGGCCTGAGCGCCGTCCTGCATCATGGGAAGACCCCCGCTCTCACTGCCTCGCCTCCCTCCACCCCCCAAGTAACCCCGGGAGGTCGCTGCCATCACCCCCCTTGTACAGATGGGTAAAGCTGGGACCAAGTCCACTCTGCCAGCCACGAGACAGGACTGCTTATCTGCATCTACACCGGTGAGGGCGTGGATGGCATTCCCGCTGAGCTAATGGGCTTCCACCCGCTCTGGGGCAACTCCAGCCCACTTGCCTTGCCCAAGGCAGATCCCTGTCCCTCAGCCTGCAGATCAGATCAGTGTCCACACCTGAACCCCCTTTCATCCCAAGCAGGAGCTGAGCCAGAATGCAGGTGCTGGGTTGAGGCTCTCTGCCCCAAAGGGCTTGCCTGGGGCACAGGAGCCAGACTCTCAAGCACACAACTTCCCTCCAGCCTGGGAAACGCTGCAGCAGCAGCGGGAAAGTGACCCCTATCTGGGCAAGGCTGCGAGAGGTTTCTTGGAGGCGCTGAGGCGCAAGCTGAACCTTGAGGAACAAACAGAAGTTAGCTGGCCCAGAGAGAGAGAGACAATGCCAGGAACTAAAACAAGAAGAGCAGAAGGGCGTGAGCCAGGGCCGATGCCACCTGGCCAGGTCGCTGTGTCTCCTGGGCCACCTCATGTGACTCTCCCCCAATCCACTAGGACAGGGACTTGCCTGGGGCTGTGCCTCGCAGAGGGCGAAGTGTCTGTCCATGCCCCGAGCAGGGATTCTCAGTCGGGGGTGACAGCCCCTAGGGGACACTCGGGATTGTCTGGAAACCTCTTTGGTTGTCACACAGAGGGAGAGGAAGGCCAGGGGCATGCAGGAATGCTGCTCAGCGTCCCATGGGGACAGCAGCCCCCTGCCACGCCCACCCCCAGCATCTCCAGGCCCCCAGCCCGCTGGAGAAGCTGCACGCAGCAGGCTTGCTGTCTGCTGGGCACCCAGGGGCGCCGGGGGCTGGGCTGCCCAAGGTGGGCCTCGGCTTGGAGCCTGGATCCCAGCTGGAGCCGGGAAGGGTGTGAAGTAGGGGCAGTGTGTGCCTTAGGGTGGTACCTCCAGCAAAGCAGGGGCGCACAGCCCAGAGGAGAGAGGGAGGGGGGCGATGTTCCAGGGACCAGGTGAGAGGAAGTCTGCGGAGGCCGCAGAGGCAGCGCCTCTGAGCAGCCGACGGGCTGCCATCGCGGTCCCACGATGAAGGGTGGTACATTAAACCCTCTAAATGAGAGGAGCGACCTGATTAGAGATGGCGCCGGGGGCTCCCCCTCGGGATGTGCACAGATTAGCTCGGTTATTCAAGCAGCCCCCGCGCGGTGAGCTGTGGAGCTCAGGCGCTGCCCTGCCTGCCCTCGGCCTCCCCGGGGTCTCTCCCCGTCCACGGCCCCCTTCACCTGTCCTGCTCTCCCCCAGTCCTTCCGCCTGGCCGGTCCTCTCCCCAGGGGTGAGGCTGGAGCTGGTGGGTGACACAGACCCAGTCTCCCTGACCCCCCCCCACCCACGGTGAGGACTCACTGTTTATGGGGGGGCTCCAGACCCGACATGAGGGGCTATTGGGAAGGGGTTCTGCTGGGGAGGGGGTGGGATTTCTTTGTGCTGGGTGTCCAAATGGAGTCATTTGGGCCGAGCTTAACCATTTTTTCTAATTCTGGAGACAGGAGGTCCTGAAAGTGGATCCCCAAGTCTCTCCCCTGGGGATCCTCCCCTGGTTGCTTTCTTCAAAAAAGCTTCCATATTCGGGGACCTCACACCTGTGCTGCTACGGTGGCTGCAGCTGCTGCATGCACATGTAAAGACTTGAGAGGTAAGGACAGCTTCATTGCATCTTTCCCCCCACTTTTAATGTGCTGTGGTTTTTTTTTATCAAGATCACTTTGGTGTATATTGTTGCATAAGTTACCCAGCTCTCCACGGCGACATCTGACGACAACCACCACCCAAAGGCTATTTCCATTCACCCCTTCTTCAATCATGAACTCTTGTCAAGTTCCTGCTCAAGAGCCTCTCACAGCTTCCAGAACTCCAAGGTGAAGTCATGGCTCCCCAGTACCCCCTGGACCCCACCCCATCTATCACTTTGATCTCATCTATGAGTTTTCTTTTTCTTTTTTTTTTTTAAGATTTTATCTATTTATGCATACAAGAGCTGGGGTATAGGCCAGGATGTGGGGGGTGAGAAGATTCACCAGAGACAGAGTGGGGAACAGAACAGGCAGATGACTGAAAACACTGCTGAGGGGAGCAGCGGGTGAGACAGGAGAGGTCTGCTGCACCATGTGGGTAGCTCCCTGGCTGGCGATAGAACGCGTGCTGCAGAGGCTGCAGAAAGCTTCATAGTGCTGCGCTTAACCCCTTGAGTCACCAGGGAGGCCCATCATCTGTGAGTTTTCTTTCAAAATAAACCCATTGCTCCAGCCAGAACAGTCTCTTTGAAACCCCCAAATGTAGGCTGTTCATTCCCAACCCTAAACCTTTAATGGGCTGTGCTCCCTGTGCCCCTCCCCAGCCCCTACCCATTTTTCTACCCTTCTACAATCTTCTCAAAGGCTCCCCAGAGAGCTGTAGCCCATGCTCTTTTTGGTTACTTTCATAGCACTGACAAGTTGGGGGGCAGATGTTTCTACTCATGGCTGTCCCTGGTGGGCAAGCATCTTAATGGGTGAGGGATGACAAGCATAGTTTATAGTTCATTGTTTTTACTTTTTTAACTCGCCAATCTCCAGCTTTGCCTCCCCTCCAACCCCATCTCTGAGCCACCTTCTCTCATCAGAGATTTCCCCATTCTGGATTTTGCCATGAACGGCATCATGCAAACTATGAGCTTGGGGAACTGATGTGTTTCACTCAGGATCATGTTTTCAAGTTTCATCCATGTTGCTGCACCCAACAGCACTTCATTTTTCGTGGCCAAATAATATTCCATTTCATAGATAGACCATATTTTGTTTCTCCAGTCATCCATGGAAGGACATTTGGATTGTTTCCACCTTTTGGCTATTATGAGCATTAGGGTCCATATTTTTATATGGACATATATGTTCATGTCCCTTGCAGCATTTAATGTTTTGATTGCTTTCCTTTTTTTCCTAGTCATGTTTTATTTACCTGCAGCTTTCACATAATATTAGATAAAAGTTGAATGTACACAAAGAAGGTGCCAGTTGAACCAAACCTTAAAGAAGTACTGCTGTAGGTAAGGAAGTGTCCGCCTAATGGGGCAGCAATCCTCACAGGACAGTGCTGGCGTGTTGAATTTCTATTGGATCCAAGGGATCCTGTGAGCCCTCGGTAAACAACATGAATGACGAAATCCATCCAGACTCTACACATTGTTTGACCACATCGAGTACTTTCACACGCCCGCACTCCGTCCTCTGGCGGCGTGCAGGACACTATGGCCAGCTGATACTCACGCACACTTACAGATGAGGAAACGGAGTGAGCGGTAGTTCCCCTGCCTGCGCCTTTGAGGAGTTCTGGAAGGATCAGAGGTGCGACAACGGGCATTTTATTTTTCTGGCCTCCCAGTGGGTCTTAGGTTTTGGGGGCTCACTTGAAACAGGAAAATCTGGATCGCCCCAACTGATATACAGTCTGATGTGATTCATTTTACAAAAGGACCCTTGATTGTCCCAAAGCACTGCAAATCCTACTCCTTGACAGGCCCCTGGGGGGTGATGGCAGGGGGAGAAGGGTGTTTTGTGGGGCAGCCAGCTGCGGGGTGCATCATTTTATACAGCAGCTGGGCTTTGAAAGCAGTTGTAAGTCAAAGTTTTGTAAATTGGATCATATTTTAGAGAACAGATAAAAGACTAAGACTGTGAATCCTTGGGAAGACTCTGTGCGCGAGGTGGTAATCAGGACCAGATTTATGATTTCTGTAGAGACAAAAATCAGAGATAAATGTCAACAATGCCTAGAATCCTGTGATGATTAATTAAGAGCTGACTAGCATAATAGGCACTGTCCTAGCTTTAAAGATGTTTTGCATTTAAATCTAGCAAAAAAAAAAATCTAGCAAAACAAAAAACAACAAAACCTAAATGAGAACAAAATACATGTGAGGTAGGTGCTATTCATGCCCAGTTTCAGAGTTGGGGAAACAGAGGCCTGGAGATACCAAGCAGCTTGCCTGGAGTCTCGAGCTCAGATGCAGAGTGAGGCCCCCAAGCGGGCTCAGCCTCCATTGGAAGTGGAGCTCCTGGCAGCAGCCAGTGGAGTGGCTCCTGAGGACTCTGAGGTCCGACCACCTGGCTGGGGTCCCACCTTAGTCCCTTGTCCCGAGCCTCTGACTCCCGGATGGGCTGCAAAAGACCTCCCTCAACAAATCGCTACGAGGTGTAAACGAGATAATTTATTTAAGGCACCTGGCACACAGCTAGTGCTCAATAAATGTTAGCAATCATCACGCTGAACTGCCCTGTAACGCAACCATCAATATCAGCAGCGGCATTTGCCAGGCACCTGCAGCCTCAGGGGCCCGGGCTCACACTCGTGCTGGAAGGGGCAGTCGGGGACCCACAGCTGTCCTGCCATGACTCACGTGGCTCATCTGCAAACTGCTTCTGCTCGCTGAGCTTCAGTTTTGGGGAGAAGGGGGTTGCAGAGAGCGCCCACTCCAAGACTGATCGTGGGGATTACTAGGCCACAAGACGGAACTTAAAGGAGGAATCACTCAAATGGTGGCTGTGTGACTGGCACGTGTTGGGAGGTCTGTGCATGCTGTTGAGAGTGTCACCTGCGCGGCTAACATGTCTCCTGGTCCAAGAGCAGCCGGGTGGGGCTGGGATTCACACCGAGGGCCGCTGGACATTGCACACGCCCTGGGGGTTACCTGCCCATCAGCCACCCCTCCACCCCCTCTCCCTGGATTTTGTTTGGAGAAAGACCATTCCAGGGGCAACCTGGGTCCTCTGGAAGCAGGGGCCAAACCACAGTCGATGAGATGAGCATGAGGGATTTATTGGGGAGATGCCTGTGAAGGCTGAGGGGAGGGAGCAGGAGGATGCAGAAGAGCTTCGGACGGCAATGCTGGTCTGACGCCTGGCACAGAGAGGTGGGCGGAAGGAGGAAGTCTTGGCTGGGCTGATCTGGAGCCTGAGTTCTGCATGGGATAGGCCCGGCTCTAGGACCCCACCATATATAGTTACTGTCAGGGAGAAGCCCGAGAGAGCAGGACCTCTACCTGAATGCTGCAGTGGATCAGAAGCTGCTCACCTACCAGCTGTCAGATAACCTGCTAGAAAACTAACAGGTTTTCTTGAAGGGAGACCTGAGTGGCTTGCCTCCAGGCCCACCTCAGGTATTTGTCATCAGTCCAAATCTGCTAAAGTGACTCTACTCTCCTCAGTGGTGTGTGTGAAGTCTGTGATGAGCCTGGACCAGTGAGACATAAGGGGAAGTCTCCTGGGGCACTTGTGGGTACTTTTCCTCTTCCACTCAGTGCAGCTGCACTGGGATGTGATGTGTGGAGCTGTGGCAGCCACCTTGACATCATGAGGAGACAGACATGAAGACAGAAACAAACGCATTCAAGAAGGTAGAGTGGGCAGATGGCAAGAACACGGGTCCCTGATGACATCAATGTGCCATTGAATTATCACCATGGAATATCCTCCCTCAAGAAAATTGTATGAGATTATAAATCCCTTGTCACTTAAGTTATCGGTTGCTGTGTAAAATAACCCCAAAATGTAGCAGCTTAGATAATAAGCAGTTATTATCTCACATAGGTTAGGGAGTCAGGAATGCAAAAGCAGCTCATCCAGATGTTCCCAGCTCAGTGTTGACCTTTCACAAAGTTATAGTCAAGATACTGGCCAGGGCTGTGTTCTGGGGCCGGAGCATTCTTTTCCAAAGTGGTTCACTCACATGGTTATTGACTGGAAACTGCTGTCCCTCACCACAGGACAGCTTGATCATCCTCACCACATGGCAGCTGGCCTGAGGGACCAGTGATCTGAGGAGGATGGAAGAAGCCATGATGCCTTTTACTGTCACTTCTGCCTTATTCATTTGAAGCAAGTTACTTAGGTCAGTCCACACTCCAGGGGAGAGAGATTAAGTCCCACCTCTTATAGGAAGGTGTATGAACGAGTTTTTGAATTAAATAGCACTCCAGCTAATTTTAGTCGAGTCCTCTTTACTCATAAACACCCCAAAGCCAATATTCCTGACACCTGCAAGGAGGGTAATCACTTGGGGTGTAGAGTAGCCCCGTCTTCAGCCTCACTGACTACACTATAAGACAGCTTTGTGGGTCTGGGGATAAGGGACCAGGAAACCCGCTCTGCCTCCACCCTTGGCCCCTGCAAACCACCGAGGTCTCCGGAAAATAGGGCAATCGAAATGGAAAACAAATAGCACAATCAAGCAGTGGGCTGCTTCCCTGCCTCTGTGCAGAGAGCCGCGGTGGGCAGCAGGGCCTCCCCCACCAGAAAATATTAACAGCATTTAATGAATATTCACAAGGATTCATTAAACATTTCCCCGTGTGGCTGAACAAAATAGTGTTCAAACCCCCAAGCCATTAACAAAAAAGGAAGAAGAAATATTACAGGGATGATATGCATAAGCTAAAAACGCCACAGGCAAGAAACAGCTTCTTGAAAAAAAAAAACCCTCAACTTCATCTCCTTCATCTCACTGGTGTTTAAAGCGCACCTCATGTCCTAAGTCTTTGAGACTCCTTTGAACAGGGGTCCTGATTAATATTACTCTGACTACATTTGTTACTTCCTATACACCTTCGTCTCAGTAATAGTATTGAAGCGAGGCCTCTCAGCAGGAACGGGCTTTTCCATGAGTCTATTCATTGGCCCCTCCCGGCTCCCGGCTCCCCGAGGAGGTGGTCCTCATCATACTATTATCATGGACAGATAAGGAAACTGAGGCCCGAGGTCAATATGGAGACAAGACTTTTATGTCCTGCGTGTTTTGGTGGTCTTCTGAGGAAAGTTGACCTCGTGACCTCATGACCTCTCCACTCTGACCACAGTCGACTGGACGTGGGCCTGGTCCAAAGACCAAGTCTTAGAGATGGCCTCTGTGACAGCAGTGTCCAAGGGAGGTGTCCTAGCTGCACAGTGACCAGAGAGCCAGGGGAGTCCAAGATCAAGACCAGAACAGTTGGGAGCTTGGGCAGAGGCTGAAAGGCCCAGAGTGCATGGGATGACCTAGTCCTGGAAGTCATACTCAGTCACTTAGCCACATCCCATTCCTTTGAAGGGGTTCATGAGCCTGACCCACACTCCAGGGGTAAAAAATCAGGCTCCAATTTCTGAAGGAAGGCAGACCAAAGAATATGTGGGCATTTAAAAACCACCCCGGGCCTCCCTGGGGGCGCAACGGTTTAAGTCTCAGTGCTATCAAGCTATCGCCAGCCACTGCAGCACAAGTTCAATCCCCGGCCAGGGAGTTGACCCACACGGCACAGCAGACCTCTCCTGTCTCGCCCGCTGCTCCCCTCAGCAGTGTATTTCAGTCAGTCTGCCTGTTCTGCTCCTCACTCTGTCTCTGGTGAATCCTCTCACCCCCCCACACCTCTGGCCTACACCCCAGTTCTTATATGCATAAATAAAAGTAAATCTTTAAAAAAAAAAAAAAACACCCAGAGCCTCAGCTATTACTGGTAAATGGTGAAAGCCTGATTTATCATCAACCACTCATGTCAGAAGTACGGCCACCCAATACTTCTTTGCTTTCCAATATGGTGGCCATCAACCACGTAAGGGATCCAGCACTTGAAATATGGCTAGAGTGCCTGAGGAACTGTATTTTTAATTGGATTTAATTTCACTTACAGTTTAAAAAAGTGTTCATTTCAGCTATTGGAAAACTTATATGTTTGAAAAAAACGGGTGAGTCTACTCCCCCTGTAAATTTTATGAATTCTAAATAAGAAAAGTATTTCCAATGAAAATTTAGCATCCTAATGGAGATGTGCTGTAATACAAAATATACACTGGATTTTGAAGACTTAGTATGAGGAAAAAAAAGTGTGAAATAGCTCATTAACATTTTTATATTGGTCACATGACAAAATGATATTTTGGATGTAGCAAGTTAAAGAAAATATCTTACTAAAATCCATGTCACCTGTTTCTTTTTGCTTTTTGAATGTGGCTGGAGGAAATGTTAGGTTACATATGTGGCTCATATTATATTTCTATTGGCAGCCCTGTGTTTCCTACTAAACATTGTGGCTCCCTAGTTCCTGCCCTCCTGGAGCTTACAGTCAAATGGGGAGGTGCTCATGGGCAACAAAGCACGTGAAACCCAGAGCTGCGGGCTCACACAGGGGGCCTGACCCAGATTGGATTGTCTCCAAGGCCAGCCGGTGATCTGAGGACCGTGAGAGTTGTGAGCCTGGGCTGGGAGCTGGAGCAGAGCAGGGAGCTAGAAGGGAGGAGGTGCCCTGCTGGGAGCGTGATGCCCGCCCCGCTAGGTTCAAGGCCAGAGGAAGCGGATGTGCTAGGAGTTCTGCCACTTTGATGTGCAGGTGGTGAGGCAGCAGGGAGGGGCCGGGTGCCATCAGCTGTCAGGTTGGCACTTGCTGGCTCTGCCCACACACTAGCCAGGCTTCACAGGCCTCCAGGGCTCTCTGGGTGTGGCCTTGTGTGGCTCTGCTGGAAAGCACCTGGGCTCCTGGGGAAGCCAGAGAATACAGCAAGGGGCAGTCCCCATCTCTGATCCAGGGCCTCCACTGAGCTCTGGCCCCCCAGGCTCCTTCCCAAGCACAGGCTGGAAGACAACTCTGCTGACTACACCTGGACTGGACTTGAACCGCTAAGGATTGTTGGTCCCTAGTCCTGGCTAATAAGTTCATGAATCAAATTCTGTTGCCACCTACCTGGCCCCCAAATCTGCCACATCTTTCCTCCCTCAAATCTGCCCTTTGTATTGTCACCCAAATTCTTACTGTTCCTGAACAGTTGCTGCCCCAGGGTCTTTGCAGAGGTTGTGTGCTCTTCCTAGAACAACCGTCAGTGACATAGTTGGCATCCTCTTGTCATTTACATCTCAGCTTAAAGGTCACCTCTGTTCACAACAACCTTTTCTAAAGTTATTTCCACATCTTGGCCATTATAGTGACTGTCTCATATAAACAGAATGGATTTCATATTATACTCTTCACTAGCAGAAATTATCTTGTTCATTTATTGTTTTATTGGTTGGTTGTCTCTCCAGTCAGATATAAGCTCCATGAGAATAGGGACCTTGTCCAGTGCATAGAACAGTTCCTGGTACTTGAAAGGTGCTCAAAAAAATATTTGTTGAATGAATTCATTCATCTTGCTAAAACTCAGATCTGAAAACAATTATGGAAACCTCATAGGAATGTGGACAAATACTTGGGATGAAATGCTACGTTAGAGAAGAAATCAAAAATGATACTCTCTGATACTGTGCATACAGAATTTATAAGTGCAGAGACAAAGAAGGAAATGCAGGAATGAAAAATAGCTGCCTTGGGGGAGTATAGGATTACAGGTGATTCCTATTTTCAAGTCACTATTTACTATGGTTATGCTGTTTTTTTAACAAAAGCTTTAAGACATGATTCACATACCGTCAAGTTCTCCCTGTCAAAGTGGGCAATTCAATTATTTTTCATTTAGTCTCAAAATTGTGTGTTGCTCTAATTCCAGATGTAATTTTTGTCACTCACTCCAAAAAGTGACCCTAGATCCATTAGAAGTCACGACCGTCCTCGCCTGCCCCCCGCCCCCGCCACAGTAACTTATTTTCTGTCTCTATGGATTTGCCTATTCTGAACATTTCTTAAAAGTGAAATGACAGGGCCTCCCCTGATGGCACAGCAGTTGAGCGCTGGGCTGCGAGGCTGCCCGCAGCCTCTGCAGTGCCGGTTCGATCCCCAGTCACCAGTGAGGGTCCCACCAAAAAAAAAAAAAAAAAAAAAAAAAAGTGAAATGACATAATATATGACCTTTGGGGATTTGTTGCTTTCATCTAATTCACATTTTCAAGTTTCATCCATGTTGTAGCAGTGCCTGTTCTTCCTTTTTCATAGCTAAATAATATTCCATTTTAAATCCCACGTGACAGCACATTTTCTTGATCTACTATCAGTTGATAGACACTGGACTTGTTCTGGTTATATTAATTTTACTAAGAAAAAAATGGTGAAGTGGGACCTCCTGTTCACTGCAGTTCTACAGATGGGATCTTGTCATTTGCCTGCTCCCAGACCTTTAAGGATTCCCCACACTTACAAGAGACTGTGCATTCGCCTCTGACAACACCACCCCCTCTTCCACTTCCTGGAGAAAGAATCTGCATCCTGCAACGTTCACTTCAGATGTTCCTACCTTCAGCAATACGCCCCTCCTCGTGGCCCTCTGCTTACAACCTGCCGAAGAACTCACTCTTTTGTTTATTCCTCTGCCTGTTTCCTGCCCTGTCCTGTGCTAGGGGTCTCGTTCATCTTTGCTTCCCTGGTATCTGACATGGCCCCTGGAACTCACCAGGCATTTCACGCAAGGCTGACTGATGGTATGAAGGGAGCCAGACACAGTGTGCAGTGCTGTGCACCCCCTTCTCCTTGGGGACGCCAGCCAAGACCCTCAGTGGATGCCAGTACCGCAGATAGTACTGAGCCCTAACATGCTATTTTTTCCTAACACACACCTATGATAAAGCTTAATTTATAAATTAGACACCATAAAAAAATTAATAACAGCAATAATAAAATAGAACTACTATAACAAGATACTGTAAAACATTTTGCAAGTGTGATCTCTCTCTCTCAAACTATGTTCTATTTTCAGGCTGCTTTTGACCGCAGAGAAAGTGAAACCACCGATAAGGGTACTACGGTGCGGAACTGGCATCCGAAGATACCAGCCTCTTACAAACAAGACATCAAAACGTCAAGGTTAAGAGAATGGGCTTTGGAATCAAGATGCACTCGGGTCCTGTTGAGACCAGACTTGGCTGCTCGGCAGAGGATGACCGCTGGGAGCTCACCTCCTCGTCTTTAAAATGGAGATAACGCCTCCCACCTGACACAGTTATTGAGCTGAAGTGCAGGTGAAACACTTAGCAGGAAGCAGATGCTCGTAAGTGTTGTTTTAAATTGTGGCCTAACAGAATGGCATGTGTTGTATCAATTTAACTAGTTTTAAGACTATACAGTTCAATGGCCTTTAGTACCTCACATTGTGTCAATAAGTGTTTTTATTACTATTGTTTCAAGAAGATCTAACTGTGTGAATTTTGCTAGAAACAGGGCATGCTATTCATTTGGAACCAGTCCTGGATTCTAAGCCTCCACTTTATCTCCACCATTTCACCTCAAGATTCTGGGGCAGGAGGGGCCTCCCTGGTGGCTGGCACAGGGATTAAACTCTCAGCGCTATCAAGCTATTGCCAGTCACTGCGTCATGAGTTTGATCCCCAGCCAGGGAGCTGACCCACATGGCGCGGCAGACCTCTCCTGTCTCGCCGCAGGCTGCTCCCCTCAGCAGTGTATTTCAGTAGATTCATCTGTTCTGCTCCCCACTCCGTCTCTGGTGAGTCTTCACCCCCTGCACCTCTGGCCTGCACCTCAGCTCTTGTATGCATAAATAAATAAAAATAAATCTTAAGAAAAAAAAAGATCCCGGGGAGGGGTCATCATGCCTGCCTGCCCTCACAACAAGCCAAGGCCACTCAGTGAGAAAATAGCAGCTCTTGGACAGCCCCCACCCAAGCACCTCCCCACTGCCCATCTAGAGCCACCAGCTGGGTCACAGCAGCCACCTTGGTCTAAAGAACAGCACTTCCTTCTCTGAGGTTCCACTTTGGCTCTGGCAGGACTGCAGAAACTGATGGAGGGGAGGGGCACCCTTCCGGGACAGGGCATGGAGGCCAGGGGCATCTGGCATCCTCCACTGGGGCACTGAGTCCCACACTTGGTGACCGAGGAGGGCTGGGTCCTGTCTAGCTGCTGATGTCTTTATGCTGGGGGCTGAGGCGGCAGTGGCAGGCCCAGCCACAAGCATCGCCCCTGTGACTGACAAATGATAAACATCTCACTCGGCCTATGAGATGCACTCGACGAACTGAATGGAGACAATTGAAAAGCATTGCACACCAGCCAGCGAAGCCAGAAGCCTGCAGATTCTGCTGATTTAAGGTCTTCGGTGTGGATTTGCTGATCCTGGAGAATCTCAGCTATTCGGGCTTTTTAATAGAGTCTCGAGCCTCCTTGCAGGGAACCGGAGCGCCAGAACAAGGGGGACCTTTCTGGGGGTGTCCGCAGCCTCCAGACAGGATGCATGTCTGACATTCAGCCCATCGTGGTTCATTCTAAAGACTAATTATGATTGCTTTCTGATTCCTCACTGCCTGCTGGGGAGACTCTTAAAGGGCCCCTTCTCTATTCCCTTTGCCACAGGGACAAATATTTGCCCTTGCAATCGTATCCCTCCCACTGCCACCATTGTTGTATTTCAGCAGCTCCTGAGAGCCCCACAGATGCTAGTTAACCAGCTAATTGCAGCTACAACTGACCCCTCAAGTGCATGAATGAACGTGACAAGTGGCTGGTGACATGCTCAAGTCACTCAATTGTGTCGTCAAGTTTGCCATTTGTGCACTTCCAAGGAAAAGTGTCTCACACCAGGTGATTCCAATTCAAAGCGCCTTTGAAAACAGGAAACTGGTGGCTTGAGGTACAGTCACCACCCACGTGGGAGAGGATGCTGGACAAAGCCTGCGGAGACCTGACCCAGTCTTGTAGCTGCTTGTGTTCTAGCTACATCCCAGCCTTGCACGGAAAAGGCATTTCAAAAGGAAAAGGACTGGACAGATTCTTCATGGTATGTGTAGAAGGGGATGGCAGTGGCTGTCGTACACAGAGCAGTTCCCCTGCCTTCCCATCTGCACACCTTTGTATATGCTGTTCCCTGCAGCTAAATACTTTTCCATCTTTCCCAACCCCCCTCCCCAGCACACATATATCTGGCAACACATGAGCTGGTTCTTATGACCTCTTCTTCCCCAAGGGTTCCAAAGTTGCTCAGTCGTCCCGTGGGGAAGGGGTGGGTTTGTGGGAGCAGCTGGGAGCAGAGGGAGCTTGAACTTTGCTGATGAGAAAGGACTATCACACACAGTTAAGGTGGGGAAAAGTAGGTTACAAGCCGTGTGTCTTATGACCCAGTTTTTTTGCAAAAAGAAAAAAAACCCACATTTACATGTTTGTTTATGCATAGAAAACTCTGGAAGGGGGGCCTCCCCTGGTGGCGCAGCAGTTGAGCACTGGGTTATGAAGCTGCTCGCAGCTTCTGCAACACCGGTTGAGGGTCCCACATGGCGTGCAGACCTCTACTGCTGCCCGCTGCTCCCCTCAGCAGTGTACTTCGGTCCTTCTGCCTGCTCTGCTCCCTGCTCTGGCTCTGGTGAATTCTCTCACCCTCCCGCGCTTCTGACTGTACCCAGTGCTTGTATAAATAAATAAATAAATCTTTAAAAAAAGAGAGAGAGAAAAGTCTGGAAGGGCACATAGTGCCTGAACAGTGATCACTTCTAGAGAATCAGAGATGGTGCAGTAGAGTATGAAAAGGAAATTTTTGCTTATTATTTTTTGCTTATTAATTTGTATTAATTTTATTAAAATTGAAAATCTAATAAAGATGTTTAAATGAGCTTAGGGAATAGACTAGCTCTGTTTACAAAACATTTGTACTTGGCCTTTGTCACTGATGTGCCAAGCTGTTAGTTATGTGGGTGGGTGTATTTTATTTCTTCCACCCAGCAGAGCCCCAAGAGGCCACTAGATCAAATAGCAGCACCCATGTCAGAAATCCCAACACTAACCACGCTTGACTGAGTGCAAAACCTATATCCACCAGTTAACTTCAGTCTCCAGATTTGATGCTCTGGACACGTAGGGGTTCAATAAATATTTTTGATGGAAGAGCGTGATTGGGAACATTTGGGGAACTGTAACTACTTTTCTACCTGAGCAGGACTTTTAAAGTGTCTCTCCTGGGCCTCCCCAGTGGCACAGCAGGTTGAGTGCAGCTCTATGAAGCTGTCCACAGCCTCTGCAGCACGGGTTCGATTCCTGGCTGGCCAGGGAGATACCCACATGGCGCGGCAGACCTCTCCTGTCTCGCCTGCTGCTCCCCTCAGCAGTGTTTTCGGTCCATCTGCCTGTTCTGCTCCCCGCACTTTCTCTGGTGAATCTTCTCACCCTATTGTGCCTCTGGCCTGTACCCCAGTTCTTGTATAAATAAAATAAATCTTTAAAAAAATAAAAATAAAGTGTCGGGGCCTCCCCTGGTGGCGCAGCAGTTGAGCGCTGGGTTGCAAGGCTGCCCGCAGCCTCTGCAGCGCAGGTTAGTTCCCCGGCAGCTGGTAAGGGTCCCATAAAAAAATTAAATAAATAAATAAATAAATAAATAAATAAAGTGTCTCACCTAACAAAAGGAGACAGTAGATAGCAGTATAAAGGACAAGCTCTTGCCCCAATCCAGGCCAGGAGTTCTGAAACACACTAGGTCATACAAAGGAGTTTTATGATTTGGAAAACACTTCTCATTCCCAAGCGGGGAATGTGTTCACCTCTGAACACATGAAAGGCTCTGAAAAGTCCTGCAGTAAAGAAGCAGGTTGAACGTTGTTCAATTCCAAATTTCCCCCAAATCATTTGATCACAGAGCCTGTTGCTTCACGAACAATTCTGGACATGTTTCACATAATAATTTGGAAAATGTTGCCTTAGAATGCTCTTAATCAGCTGCCACCGAGAAAGGCCTGATCCTACTTGGAGGCAGATCAAGGCACCACCCCAGGCTTGAAATGAACAGAATTAGGTGCTCCAAGCTTCCTCCAATCTGGCCATACCCCAAAGGTGGCAATGACACGGATGGAAACAAGACATCCTACCTCCCAGCTGCTGAGAGGCCACACCACGCTAACTCTTGGTTTTCTGGAACAGGGGACACGATCACTGATAAGCACCATGTACTTGGTTCCACCAAAATCACCCCAGATCTGGGGTCAGATAGAACTGGGTTCAGCTTGCTGTGTGTCCTTGGGTAAGTCACTGCACCTCTCTGAGGCTTTTATTAAAATACCTCCCTCCCCTGCCCCGCCCCAACACCCCCAAACATTGAGTAGACAAACCCCTGGAAGCTGGCAGGAGGGAGAGTTGCTGCTGGTCTCCTACCAACGTGGGTCGCTCGACCCCTGCGGGAAGCCTGCTTCTGTAGGGTTCTGTCCCCCAAACACTGCCTGTGCTCTTTGGCACAGGTCCTATGGGGCCTGCCGAGGCATAAGACTTCCACGGACACTCCAGGGAAACAGGGCCGACCTAAGATTCCTCCGACACAGTGACAACTCCAACTGGGAAACCTGGCAAAGCAATGCTTGAACTTTTCGTTCGCATTATGACAATACAACCAAGGCATCACCGTCTCTCGGGAGGCTCCTATAAGCACTTTGAAAGACAAGGGGAAAAAATCCAACTACTTGAGCTGTTCTGGCAGAAGCAGATACAAGCACAACCTCGGGAGCAGCTTCCGCTCCACGGTGCCCTCCTGGGCCGCTCTGGGCACCGCACCAGCCCCCTCTGTGCGCCCCACGCTGCCTGGGGCAGCCGGGCGGCAGCGGCCCCCGGGGTCGCGGTGTGGACGCCCAGCCACGGCGGGGGGCGGCTGCGAGGGGCGCAGGCGCTCGGGTCCCCCGCGGATGGCTCTGCCCTCCCGCGCGCCCTTCCCCGCGCGCCTCCCCGAGTCCTTTTCTTCTTTTCCATCAGCACAAGCCGGGAGAGCCCTGCGCAGCCGCTCCAGCCTTTCAGAAGGACTCGGATCAAAGTCAGGGGTGGAGCTGCCCGCGGCCCCCCCCCCCCCCCCCCGTGCGGCCCTCTCGGGGTGCTCGCGCGCCCAGGCTCTCCCGGGACCGCGCGGCGGGGGCGTCGCCTGAGAGGGGGTCCCGCCCCCCCCGTACCCCCCCCCCCCGCCCCTCGCAGGCCGCACGCGGCGTCCCCGGGGTGGCTGCGCTGCTCGAGCCGCCTCGTGCATGCCAATTAGGCCCTAATTTGATTTCTGCTCTATCTGTGCGAACCCCATTAAAGCCCAATTCTGCTTGTTACCATCCGCTCTCCTGCAACGCGGCGCGCTCCCTCCCGGGCCTGCTCCGGGGCGCGAGGAACCGGCTCCGCGCGCCCCGCCTGCCCCGGGGTGCCCCTCCCCGGGCCCCGCCACCCCCGGGCGCGCGGTGTCCCCCGCCCTGGGCTCCCCGCGTCCGGGTCGCGGCCGGGGCGCGGCTTCCCCTCAGAGCCGCGGGATCGTTTCTTAACAAACAATGGCACCGCGGAGCGCCGGAATCGCGCGCTGGGGAACTCGGGGTCACGGTCCCGCCGCCCGCGCCCTGCGGGAGCTCCCCGGACACCCCGCGGCAGGCGCGGCCCAGCCTGGGCCCCGGCTGCGCCCGGCACCCGAGTTCATTCCCTCCCCGAGGGACGCGCTCGGCGGGTTCAAGTCCCGGCCCTTCCGCTGTGTGGCCTGAAACAGAGCGCGCGACCTCGCGGGTGCACAGTCGCCTCAGCTGTGAAACAGGCGGCTTCTGCACAACAGTCTGCACCCCAGCACTGGGGGGGAGGCTAAAAGGCGCCCCCTGCGGAACCCCAGAAGAGCGCCTGGCACCGAGTGAAGGACATTGCAGGGGCCAGGCAAGGCGAGGGGGCATTGCTTGGCCCAGCTGCAAAATCCCAAGGAGCGCAGCAATCCCGAGAAATCCCACTGTAATACAGTATTTTTCAGAGCCGAAAAGTAATGCCCAAAAAAGTCATTGATGAAGAAATGACAAGGTGCTTCGAGAGGATGGGGCTTAAGGGGAGGCCGGGAGGTCCTGCAAGTTCGGGGTGGCAGCCTTTCTTGAAAATTCCCATGTTTTGTCCCTCATGGACTTTTGGGCATTCATGCTGAGTTTTTAAAAAAGGGCCCATTAAATGCCAGTCACCCCATGACTGAGTTTTTAGGTGGGGCTTTACCTTCTGCAGCTGGGGGGTGTCGCACTCACCTACCTGAGTCCTGGCGCTGGGCTGCAGCCACCATAAAATCCTCTCGGAGCCTCGGCTTGCTTATCTGGAACATGGGACTAAGAATGTCTATTTATAGGGATGTTTTGAGAATTAATCAGCAGGCAGCATAATTAAAAGCATCTGTTCTAGAATCTGGGCAAGTTGAAACTCCTCCTCTGGCACTTCCTAGCTGGGGGAGTCACAACCACCCGGTTGGTCTTCCTCTGCCTGGTGGGGGCCAGCATGCTTAGACCCCAGGGCTTGCCGGGGGGCTTAAGGACAAAACCCAGCACAAAGTGATGGCTGTTACCGCTGTTATCAGTTGAAAGGACACACTTGAACTTGGCTGTTCCTGGCACAGCACAAGCCCTCAATCAGTAGGGAGAGTGGAGATTAATTGGCATCTTTTTTCATCATTTTTATAAGATTCTGGCACATAAGGGGCAGTCAGTTGACTGAAAGTGCCAGAAGGGCACTTCTGACTTGTTCCCCACCACCACATTTTGGTGGTTACCTGCAAAAATATTTACTAACTGAACTGATGGTGGAGTAGGATGGCTCCGTTCTGTCTTTGGTGTCTGGAACTGCTGAGCTCGTGGTCCTTTCATGGACCTGCACAACAGCCACAGTGCTGGCACCCCTGCGGGAGGAGGTTGTCCAGCTCCAGGTCTCAGAAAATGCTTTGAATGATTCCTGTCTGGCCCATTTCTTGTAGAGAAAGCTAAAGAAGGATAGAAGCACCTTCCTATGGCACCTGCAGCCTGTTTCTCTCTAATTACCCGTGAGGGCTGCCTTTTTGTAACAGCTGGAAGTGTGGGGTCCTGAGGATGCCACTGTGCTGGATTCCGGGAAGACCTTGCCTGAGTGGCTCAGACAGGCGTGAGAGGGTCTGCTCTGGTGAATTGTAATCTGCGCTACCTGAGTCCCTTCCCAGCCAATACTTTTTCATTGTCAAAATGATCCCCTTACAGTGTATACTCTGGGGCAGGCATTTCAAATGACCACAAATGGGTCATGAGTGATTGACTTAACAGAAACTGACTCACGGTTCTGGAGATCCAGCCCAAAATCAAGGAGTCGCAGGGACCCACCCCCTCCAGAGGTTCCCGGGGAGGGTCCTTACTTGCCTCTCCCAGCCCCTGGGGCTCCTCATATTCTTTGACTTGCAGCCACATCGAATCTCTGCCTCCGTCTTCGCCTCTCTCTGCCTTTCTCTTATAAGGACGTTTGTTTGTCATTGCATTTAAGGGTTCAGCAGGAACTCATCTCGAGATCCTTCATTTGATTAGATCTACAAAGATCGTATTCTAAAAAGAGTTGTATTCACAAATTTTGGGGGTTCCGAGGTGGACATATGTAGGGGCAGGAAGGACCACAGTGCATGTTCTCTGATCCAGCAGACTGGGTAAAGGAGGAGTCAGAGTCCTCAGTGGCTTTTGCAGGCTTTTATTGGGATTTACCGGTACACAGCAGGCAGGGGTGCTGGGGGGCCGGGAGGCTGGCAGGCCTCTCAGCCCCCAGCAAATCCTCACTCTATCTGGGCTCTCTGGCCTTCTCTCTGCTTCTCTTCTTCTCTCGGCTTCCGTTCATTCTTGGCTTCTTTCTCGGCTTCTGCTGGTGTCCCCGTGACACCGCCCTTAAAAGCCCAGTCTTAGCACAGGTGAGTCCCATCTACCTAGGCCCACACCCTACTCCAGGTGCCCGCCATCAGGCATGAGTTCAGGACCGCAAGGATCCATCATCTATCCTATGGCGGGAGGGCAGAAAAGCCTGACATTTTTCCTTACCCTACAACTTACCTCTTGGGGGGGGGGTCAGGTCACCAGTCAGCCTACTGCACAGGGAACTTGTCTACCTATTCATGTCTGTTGCCTCCTACACAGCACCAGGCACATAGTAGGTACTTCATGAAGATGTGTCAAATGAATGAAGAACCTAGACAGGACTCCCATAGCCAGGAGGTTGGTCGTCTTTAGGGCCAGGCCTGTACTAGAGCACCCTGCTTTTTATCTCTACTACACTGTGTTCACCTCCCGGTGAGACTGGAGGACTGGGTGCTTGGGCAACCCATGAAGGCCGTCTGAGGACCCACACGCTACTCTCAGCTCTCCCGCGTATGAACATATGATCTTAACCGAGTCCCTAAAACTCTCCAAGCCTCTGTCTTCTCAGCAGCAAAACCTGAGAGATAATCACTACCCCGCAGGATGGCCATGCAGGTAAAGGATGTGACACCTGTCCAGTGAGATGGCAGGCGAGGTGGGGGCAGGTGTGCAAGGGGCGCAGGAAGCACTTGCAGGTCATCGCTCTGGCCATCGTCACCTCCCAGCAGTTTCCAGCAGCCTTGAAAGGAGCAGCTGTTTCCAAGAGACTCCGGATGGCACAAGACAAATTCACCTGCTACACCCCCTACTAAATATGCCAAGTACACACAAGCACCCAGCAATCCACGTGGAACATCCATTTCTGGTTCCTGGGGGATTGACGTGGTAAAACAGTGTTTCCTACTTGAAACTCCCTGACCTGACAGCAGCAAGAACACGTGAAGGGCCTTTGCATCATCAGCCCTCGCTCTAAAGGTCCTGTCCAGGTGCATCCTGGGTGCAGTAGGAGAAGCTTGAATTCTATGCAGGAGACCAGGAATCAAGTCCCAGGATGTTTTTTGGGTGTTTCCTCATCTGAACTATGTCCTCTATTCCTCATCCGAAAAGTAACGTCATATCATTAATAACATCACCTGCCATCTTAGGACCAGTGGCCTAATTTAAAATTTAAAATTCCAGGGCCTGTTCTGAATACTGCACGTCACTGCAGTTGCCCTGCAGAATGGAGCTGAAGAGGTCGGTGGTCCGAGCTGACTCCCTTCCTGAAAAGCTGCGTGCTCTTGACCACGGTCACTGACAGTCTCTGCCTCTGTCTCCTCATCCTCCAGTGCCTCGTCACAGAATAAATTGATCGAGTTTCAAACAAGGGTTTAATGAAGTGACTGGTTTAAGATAAAGCATGCAATAAATCGTAACATTATTTTTACTTGCCTTCCAGTAGAGGGGACATAGCAGTGAGAGGAGAGAATCATGAGCTCCGAGGTCCCACGGGGGTCACTGTGCCCAGAGGGAGCTTCTGCCACCCAGCAAAAGGGAAAGCAGGTGTGTAGAGACCAATGGATCCAGACTAGCGGCGATCTTGCCCGGCAGGGAACTGTGGGCCACGTCTGCAGACATTTGGGTGTTGCCACGACAGGGTGGAAGACGCCACAGGTCAGGGGTGCAGCTGAGTACCTTACAGTGCAGAGGCCAAGAATGCCCAGGCTGAGAACATGCGTAGACAGAGCCCTCCCAGCCTGCGGGCCTCCAGAGTGGCAGCAGACATGGCCTGCAGGGAGCCCAGAACAGATGGACAGATGGACGGACAGACGGATGGGCGGACAGGTGTTTCCATGAGCAGGAGGAAGCCCCTGGTGCAGGCTGGACAATGAGGTGTCAGTGCTCAGCTAAGACTCCCAGCAAGAAAGGCTGGTTCCCCCCACCCCGGCCCCTCTCAGGCCGCTCTGCTCCCTGATCCCGCGTGGCCAGGCCCTGGTCAAGTGCAGCTGCTCCCCCCGCTCACTCCACTCAAACCAAGGGCACTGGACCCGGAAGATGCCAGAATTTCAGCAGGAATTTCCCTCCTCGGCGGCTGGCTCATAGGGGGACTTACGAGGCGCTCGTTTCTGACAGTTCTGTGGAAATCTGTTCTGGGTTAAAAATCCATCTCTGGAGTTCCCCCAACAAGCTGCCATTCTCAGGGGCCCTGCGAAGGAGAATCACCGCCGCCAGGCTGGACTGCGGGCGAGCACTGAGCACCAGCGCGGGCTCCAGGAAGGCCTGCTCCGAGGACTCCTCCACGGCCATGGCGCTGGGAGGTGCCGGCAGCCCTGGAGCGTGGAGCCTGCCCCGGGCAGGGAGGACGCAGCTTTGCGCCCCAGGCACCTGGTTCGCAGCTGAGACCTGCTCCTCCTTGGCCGAGGCCAGCAGCTGGCCGGCCGATCTCCGGGCTGTCTGCAAGCTCCAGCTTCGGCCGGCTCCTGAGAGGCACGTTCTCCCCTCCTTTCATGCAGCCCATGGGGCATCGTGCTTGGAGTTTGCTGTTGTCTTCCCTTGACCCTGAACTTCAGAGAGGGCTCTGGGGCAGCATCTGGCCCAGCTTCCTCGCCTGTCAAAGAGGCCAGGTGGCATGGGACCCTCAGAGGGATACCCGCTGGGCCATCCACATGGATAGGAATTTGCACACCTCAGATTAGTTTCCGAGAGCTGCAGTGGCCAATTATCCCAAACTTGGGTGACTTAAAACAACAGGAATTTGTTCTCTCACAGTTCTGGAGACCAGAAGGTCGAAATTAGGGTGTCAGCAGGGCTGAGCACCCACTGAAGCCTGGAGGGATGAACCCTTCCTTGTCTACCTGGGTGGCTCCAGGTGCTCCATAGCAGGTGGCTGCATCATCCTGACCATTCCTCCCGGGCCCCGTGGCCTTATCCTCACATGTCTGTTCCCTATATGTGTAATTTCTAGAAACACATGTGATTGCATTTAGGACATGGTGGATTATCCCAGATTCTCTCATCTCAAATCTTATTATAACACAGATGCAAAGATCCTTTTCCTAAGTAAGGTAGTATTTGCCGTTTGCAGGAATTTGACAGAGCTGTCCTGGAGAGGTGGGGCCATTTTTCAGCCTACCATACCCACTTTTCTTCTGGAAAATGACTGGCTGATGAGCCCCACCTTCCCCTGCAGCTGCAGGAATCTGCAAGTGACCCTCAAGAGCAACTGCGTCTGTCCTGAGACAGACTTCACAGCTCTGGTATCACGAGAGAGTATCTAAGTTTTTCAAAGTAGTTTCTCATCTGTTACTCTGCTGTGAGCAACTGAGGCCCAAGGGTGGCTGGTAGCAAGCTCATTTAATTGATGGAGTAACTGAGACCTGAAACTCCCAGCCCACTCTCTCCTTGGGTTACTCAGCTCCTCAGAGCCAAGGCAGGCCTCTTGTCTGGTCTGGGTCACGCTCCTTCCCCTTCTGTAGCCTCTCACTGCCCGTGAACTCTGTTCTGGAAGCTGAGAAGGATAGACAAGTCCAAGGCTGCAAAGTGGACCCAAGACCACCCAGATCCCTAACTCAGCCCCCAGAGGAGTGCCAGCAGAACTTGGCTGGAAATCCCTGTGGTGCAGGTGGCAGGCAAGTTCCCCACAGCTGGTAGCACACCATTGGAGACCTCTTCTTCCCTGTGGGTATCTTCCTGTCAAGGGATTTTCTGAAACCTCAAGCACCAAGGGGTCATGAAGGACATGAGCGGAATTACAAAGAGCTGCTTTGCCTTCAGGCAAAAAAGATTTAAATAGTCTTGGGACAGATCAAATTCAATCTGGAGGGTGGCTCCTTGTTCCCAGCCCCACCTGCCTGTGACTTACACATCCGGGCAAACACTGTCGGGTCCTAGGTCTTGGCTTCCTTGAAATAACATTGATTTGGTGTGAGGCAGGTGGGGGTGATTAGCGCACCCCACCCCTGCCTTTTTAATCTAACCCAGAAATGAGGGTGAAGACATAATGACAGCCGACTCTTTGGAGTTCTGCAGAAGAAAGATGCAACACCAACATAAGGTATCATTAATTTTATTACTTGTCAGAAAGAGGTGGGGGAACCAGTTAAGAAGCAGCGGGATGAGAGGTGAGTAGACGGGTCCCTGGAGGGCGTGGTGGGTGGATGGGCTTGGAAATGGCCATCATTTATTTATGGCTTTTGTTAAGTGCCTGGAATGTGCTGGGTGCTGCGCTGGATGCGTGTGTAACGCAGATATATATAATACATATAAACCGCCCAGGCCGGCCTTCTGGGGGACGTTACTAGCTCTGCACTCTCCTCTTCCAGCAAACGGGCCCATCTTTGTTCCGAGTCCAACACGGCCCCCGAAACCCCCACTTCGGCTCTGGCTCTTCCAGGGCAGCCTGCAGGCGCGGGAAGTCTGGCTTCAGGCAGCTGAGTGTCCGGGAGGAGCGAGAACACTGAGTTAGCTCGGTTCATCTGCCCCCGGCCAAAGTGCCTCCGGCCCCGGCGGCCTCCTGTGAGTGTGGTGGGGGGACTGGGCCCCGCCTGAAGGCGCCTCGCTGGGCGGGATTGTGGACGCCAGGTCAGCCGTGGAAATAGACTCAGGGGAGGCACAAAGCCGCAGGCAAGCGAATGTCTAACCAGACCTCAGAGCGAGAGAAGGGCTGTAAGAGCCAGCAGCGGGCCCTACAGCCCGGAGCACCCCTCTCTTCTCCTCTGACGGGCCGCAGGTCTCTGGAAAACTGGGAAGAGGGTTTCGGATCCTCTCCTTTGAAAAATGCACTTACCCGCGTCGGCGGACACACGTGCACACTCACACCCGTGCCCGAGATGTGGGGGCCCACGCGTCCCTGAAGCCCATGAGGACCCCGGTTGCTCCCCTTCTTTACCAAGGTCAAGTATTGCGACTTCGCTTCCTTAGTTTGAAAGTTGCCAGCCATGCTGGGAGGCAGGTGCCGCACCCCCTGCCCGGGCTGCATGGGGCGGAGACCCAGAGGAGCACCACCTTGGCCCCGGCCACGAGCTGGCGAGTGCCCAGCGGGACCAGACACCGCGCGCACAGCTGGAGGGGGCACCTTGGCATCCAGCGCTACCTTGTAGGAATGCCATTCCCAGGGACCTCGATGAGAGAGACACCCCCGTGGAGTTGGCCTGCTCTGGCCTGAGGCCCCTGTAACTGTTTCTCCCAAGCTCGTGTGTGGGTGTTGATGCGAAAGGGGCAGCTGCATGAGCGAGCGGGCGGGTCCTGGGCGGTGTGGGCGGGAGGCTGAAACGTCGATGCCCAGGCTTCCAAGGGCCAGATGGCCAAGCATCCATCCCTCCAGGTAAATCACACGCGGGCACCCCCCTGGAAATGGCAGTCCCCTCCCAGCCCCCTCTAGTAAAATCCAAACTCTGTCCAGTGCTCCGTGGCCCAGCAGGCCGGCTGCACCTTCCTCCCTCTCCTCCCGCGCTCTCTTCCTTGGTCACACACGGCAGCAGCCCTGGCCTCTGCCAGCTCCTAGTCCTTCCCAAGCCTTTTGCACCCCGGGGCCTTTGCACATGCTCCACATTCCTCCTGCTGCCTCGGGATATTCTTCCCTGGCTCTCCCCACGCCTGACTCGGCTCATCTTTTTAGGTCTCAGCTTGAATGTCACTTTCTCGGAGAGATTTTCTTTGACTTTATCTAAGAATATCCCTCTGCATTCTCCAGCCATCTGTTTCTTCCTCCTTGGCCCTTATGACAGTCTTTATCTGTTTTATGTCTGTTTGGTGACATATTTATTTTCTATCTCTCCCTTGACCATATAAAGAGCCCTGAAGGTGGGAACATTCTGTCTTGGCTAATATTTTGGCCTGCAGGGCCTCCCTCGTTGTGCAAGGGGTGAAGCATCAACACTATGACTCTATCTATCAGCAGCCACTGCAGGATGAGTTTGATCCCTCGCCCGCTGCTCCCCTCAGCAGTGTATTTCAGTAGATCTGCCTGTTCTGCTCCCCACTCTGTCTCTGGTGAATCCTCTCACCCCCTGCACCTCTGGCTTATACCTCAGTTCTTATATGCATAAATAAATAAAAGTAAGTCTTGAATAAAAATAATAATATTTTGACCTGCAGCCCCTAGCACATCGTAAGGGCTCAGTTATTGAAGACAGCAGGTGCGTTTGGAAGCAGGAGTATCCCTCAGCCACCGCTTTGCCCTCCTCAGCGTGGTACCATGATCAACATTTGGCTCACGAGTATGATGCTGCCCCAGGCGTGAGCTGGTGGGGACATGACTATTCAAGATGGCGGCCCCTGGGCCATTTGAGGAACCAAATTTGGGGAAACAAAGCAAATGCAGAGCAAGGTGGGAAGGTTCCAGTGCTCCTAAGTTTCAAAAGATGAGACAATGGTGCTGGCTTAAAAAAAAAAATGTCTTGCCAACCAGATCCATCTTCAAAAGAAAACCAGCCTGTAGACAGTTTTATGACACGGTCTGAAGAACAGGAAATGGCCACAAGAAAGTGTCAGGAGACTTTTCGAAGTTGTCTTGCTTTCTTAGGAAAATGCTGCTGGCTTCTAGAACAGCAGGTTAATTAAATTCAGTTGATTGGATGCTTTTTTTTTTTTTAATAGATCTGTTTTTGTTTTTGTTTTTTAAGATTTATTTATTTATACAAGCACTGGGTACAGTCAGAAGCGCGGGAGGGTGAGAGAATTCACCAGAGCCAGAGCGGGGAGCAGAGCCGGCAGAAGGACCGAAGTACACTGCTGAGGGGAGCAGCGGGCGGCAGGAGTGGTCTACGCGCCATGTGGGACCCTTCTCTGTGGCCGGGGAGCAGCCGGGGATCGAACTGGTGCTGCAGAAGCTGCGGGCAGCTTCGCAACCCAGCGCTCAACCGCTGCGCCACCGGGGAGGCCCAATATTTTCAAAGGCTGTTCCAGACCCTCACCGGCCCTACCAGGGCATCTTCTGAGCAAGTGTGTAAGCTAGGGAGAAGTGAGGCCGTCCTGGTGAGACAAGGCAGACATTCTCTAGGGACTGACCACACCACTGGGCATGATGGGGCAGGAGGCCATGGGGCCTGAGTGTCCAGTTCTTCTTCCACCCACCCTCCCCTCCACAGAGCACCATAAAAGTGAGATAGTGCTTTCTCCGGGGAGATAGTGCAGGCATGGGGTTTTCAGAGAGGCACCAAAAGGGGCAGACAGACCCACACCAATAGGGTTTTCTGCCATGAGCTCAACACAGCCCCTCCCCGGGGGCCTCGCCTGTGCACCTAGGATGGCAGAGGAAACCAATATGGAGTAACACCGATGTCAAAGTATGAAAAACCAAATTTGTGAAATAGCAATATGCAAGCTTCTTTATTATACATTAAGTAATAAGATGTAGCGGCCAGTCTGTCTGCTGCTGTAATTTCCAAGCTGTGAGGAGCCCCAACAATATTGTGACATGTTAGTGACAGGAATGTGTGTGCGTGAGCCGGTACTGCAGTGGCTTGTCACTGACATTCCTATTAAGAGAAAAGGCTACCTCTCTATGAGAGGTTAGTGAAACAGATGATAAATAGGTAGTAAATAAATAAATATTTTCCGCCAGCCAAATTCACTGGACCCTGAGTTCTACCTGTACACCCTCAGGGGGTCTGAGGATACAGGGCCAGGACCCTTATTGATCAAATGGCTTTTGTTTTGTTCCTAAAGATTTATTTATCTACGCATACAAGAGCTGGGGTGTAGGCCAGAGGTGTGTGGGGGGTTGAGGGGCGGTGAAAGGATTGACCAGAGACAGAGTGGGGAGCAGAACAGGCAGATCTACCGAAACACACTGCTGAGGGGAGCAGCGAGTGTGACAGCTACACACATCTGCTGCACCACGTGGTTAGCTCCCTGGCTGGGGATAGAACTCATGCAGCAGTGGCTGTGCATAGCTTCATAGTGCTGCGACTTAACCTCTTGCACCACCAGGGAGGCCCTTAAATGGCTTTTGACATGAGCACCCAGGGGTGCTGGAGGCCTCAGTAACAGGGTCAGAGAGCATACTCCTGGGGTCACCGGCTGAATGAATGCCTCGGTCTTTCCATGTCATCAGGGAGAGTACAGGGATGACATTTGGGGGTCCAGCAATAAATAGAAGCGGGGGGGGGGGCGTGTAGAGTGGTCAAGAACATGGTGGGGGAGTCAAAGAAAACCAGGCTGATATTGGACGGCCCCCACTTTGAAGCTGGGCATTAGCCAAATGCGTCCTTGGGCAGGTCAGTACTCAGCTGGCTTCCCTATCCAGGGGGACCGGAGGACACACCCTAGCTGGTTGCTGGAGGACCCAGTGAGATAAGGAATGGAAAGTTCTGGTGAAAAGCCAGCGTATGGAAGCATTCAGTTGAAGACAACTGTTCAAGCACCAGCTCGCTCTCTCGTTTGGCTGGCGCCCAGCTCCCAAGCCCTCGGAACGCAGCAGATAGCATTCGCCTTCAGCCTTTCTAGATCACGGCTGCTCTGGGTCACTCGATCTTCTCCTCTAGAAAATGGCCATTCACCCCTGGGAGAGTCTCCCGTGGGGTCTCTTGGAAAATTCATCTCTCGCCCTCCACCACCAGGCCAGCCCGTGCCAAGGAGTTAGAGAGGCACACCCAGTCCTTGGTTCAAAGGCTTTTCTTTTCTTTTATTCTTTCTTTCCTTTTTTTTTTCAATTGTCCACCAAAGCCGAGTTGCTGAGTGAATCGTTAGGGGAGCGAATTCCAAGAGCGTGAGCTTCTCCTGTTTCCCAGGACAGGTTTGGGCCAAGACAAACCCGGGTGATGCCAACAGCAGTTACTTAAACAGTGGGGCCCAGAGCTGGCTTCTCGGTGGGGCTGGGGGGGCTCTGTGTGAACGTCCTCTTCTCTCCTTCCGCAGGGCGATTAAAGGAACCACATGTCACTTTCTCCTTACGCCTCTTTCTTCCTTCCTTCCTCATGCCCCCCTCCCCGAGGCTCTGCAAAGTCTCTGGGTGTTTCTCCAAGAGCCGGGAGCTGAGGCCTCTTGATTTATGTTCACTTGGCAACTCGAGGCTGCAATGGCCTGCGAAGCCTGAATAACTGGAAAAGGGAAATGGGGATGGGCGGGGCTGCTGGGAGGGGCTGGCTGTGGCTTAGGCTTGGCCCTCCTGCTCAGAGACCAGAGCTGGACCCCAGGACCCCTGTGCGAAAAGGAAATGAAACAAAGTGAACTTTGAAAAGGATGTGGAGCTTATTCAAAGAAGCCAGCACCAGCTGTCCTTTCTGGGTGCCTGCTGACACCTCCGGTTCTCCTGACACATCCATCCTCCTGCCCCTCTTGGGTTTAATGTGTAATCTGTGAGGAAATAGTGGAAATTGTAACCCCCTCTCTGGGCCATTGTGGGAGCTCTCTCAATGTTATTTGAATGAAGCACTTTCAACAAAAGAAGTTGGAAGTCGACTCTTTCGGGTTTGGTTCTGGTATGTGTCTTGCCTGGGCCTGCAGAACATGAGTTGACATCTCTGTGAAAGTCTGGCTGTCATCCCCCATTGAAGTTGCATCTATTTCCCTAATTAGATCTTGAGCCATTTGAGGGCAGGAACTCTTCCCGCTTTCTCTCTCTCCCTTTATACCTTCTGCAAATACTTGTCGAGCACCTACTAGGTGCCATCATCTCTCCCCTCCACCCCAAATTTAACTCTTAGCATGTGGTCTCCAAATAGGATGGTGGATGGGTGGGTGGGTAGTGGATGGATGGTGGATGGATGGGTGGGTGGGTAGATGTATGGATGGGTGGATGGTGGATGGGTGGGTAGATGTATGGATGGATGGATAGTGGATGGGTGGGTGGATGGATGGATGGTGGATGGGTGGATGGATGGATGGATGGATGGATGGTGGATGGGTGGGTGGATGGATGGATGGATGGTGGATGGGTGGGTGGATGGATGGATGGATGGTGGATGGGTGGGTGGATGGATGGGTGGATGGATGGATTGATGGATGGATGGTGGATGGATGGGTGGGTAGATCTATGGATGGATGGATGGATGGATGGATGGATGGATGGATGGTGGATGGAGGGTGGATGGATGGATGGTGGATGGATGGGTGGATGGATGGATGGATGGATGGTGGATGGGTGGGTGGATGGATGGATGGTGGATGGATGGGTGGATGGATGGTGGATGGGTGGATGGATGGATGGATGGATGGTGGATGGGTGGGTGGATGGATGGTGGATGGGTGGATGGATGGATGGATGGATGGTGGATGGGTGGGTGGATGGATAGATGGATGGATGGTGGATGGATGGGTGGATGGATGGATGGATGGATGGTGGATGGATGGGTGGGTAGATCTATGGATGGATGGATGGATGGTGGATGGGAGGGTAGATGTATGGTCAGACAAATAAATAGATGGTGTTTTATGGGGGACTCCAGGAAGCAGACCAATGTCTTCAGTTCTCTAGAAGGTTGTATATGTGTTTTACATATCAAAAATCAGGTCCCAGGCAGCAGAGAGGTGGGCCAGGACTAGAGATAGGAGACAGGACTGTTGGCTATCACCTTGGCCATGATCTTGTTGTGTGTCTAGGAACGCTTTAACTCATTGCGCTCTGGTCGCCCTCTCTATCACAGGAAAGCAATCTCAAGACTTCTTTAGCATTCTGTGAGCCTCAAAAAACTTTTACCCCCAAAGTCAATGAAATCTGATCGATTCATAAAAAAATTCTGAGTCCACCAGCCTCACCCCCAGTCCATTCCCTTCTTGGACTGTCTCTCCCTGGTCTGCCTTGGAACTGCCCATGTCTTCTCTTGTTCAGGAATCTACGGTGGTTACCAATGGCCAGTCACAGCCAGTGTTTTCTTTTTCCCAACCACAAATCCACCTTATTTCTCAGCTCTCAGCACTGGACTCTCCCTCTCTGCTAAGGTCACTCTCCTCTCCAACCCTGATTTGCCCCTAGACCTTTCCATAATGCCCTTCCTGTTCCATTTATATCCTAAATATTGGTGGTTTCATAAAATTTCTATTAGCATCAACCAAATTTAACTTGACT
The DNA here is from genome assembly GCF_014898055.3 of Talpa occidentalis. Lineage (NCBI taxonomy): Eukaryota > Metazoa > Chordata > Mammalia > Eulipotyphla > Talpidae > Talpa > Talpa occidentalis. The sequence continues at coordinate 81,708,264 of NW_023601433.1, read as the reverse complement.
CTGGACAGACCATCCCCAAATGAGACATTAACAGAAAAGAGAAAAAATATTTCCATATTTCCACAACCAGAGACAAACTCTAAACATCTTGGATTATTTTCTTCCAGTCTTTTTTCTTTTTAAATCTAAGCCAGGTTTTACAAGATGAACCAGATAATTTACTTATCAATTGTCTGTGGTTGGTTGGCTGTGGAGGTTGCTTCTAATCTTTTACCATCGTCTACTTGTTGTGAGGAACATCCTGTCACTAAATCTTTTTACATGTCTTTAATTATTTCCTTGGGCTAAATTCCTAACAGTAGAATCACTGGGATTAAAGGCTTTTTGATGATGGGGGTGGGAGGGGAGGAACCACATTGAGATCCAAATCCTTTATGAGCACAGGGAGCACATTGAGTGAGAAAGTGACAACCCCCATCTTTTTCGTTGGGAATTGGCCAGTTTAACAGGCATCCCAGCACCCTTGCTTCCCTGTCTGCAAATGTCCTGGCCCAACACCAAGCAAGCTTCTGAGACTTCTAGAAGATTCTCAAACGGCCATACACTAAAAGAAAAAAAAAACAACAAAACACTTTAGCCAGACCTGAGTGTCCCCTGAGTGTCCCCTAACTCAACCCCCACCCCCTCCTCATTGATGGAACTGTGCAATTGGACATGTGTGATTGACTGTGGTATTAAGAAAATATGTATGACACAATGTTTTTTAGCTTTTTCCAGAGATATTTATATCACACAAATGGCATGTTGTTTTTTTTTCCCCCCTCTCAACCACTAAGAATGAATAAATCAATTGTCCTAATCAAGCTAATGGAGAGGGCTTGGGCTAGAGAGATAGGTGGGTGGGGGCTCTTTGCCCAAGCCTGCTGCCACCACCTTATCAGGGAGGCCTGGGCAAACGCTTCATATCTCTGGGCCTCTGTTTCCCTGTCTCAGAGATGGGTATGGTGATATCCAACTGCTAATGACTTTGCAGGATAAAGATCACTGGAAGCATTTGGAGTTCTTTGGAAGAAAGTAGCTGCATGAATTTTTAATCCTCTATTTCAGCTCTTGGGAGCTGCGTGTAGGAGCAGAGCCGTAAACACAGAGAACTCACCACTCCGTGCTAGTTTATAAGGTTTTTGTCTCACACAATCCCACAGATCTGACCTTAAGAACAACTCAGAATGAGGGGAAATGCAGTTTGTTGTGGCTGCTGTTATTACATAAAAATTAATGGCTTGGCAAACACAGGGATCACCCTGTCGTGCTGAGGTCGTGTTTATACCAAGCAAATATATTTCAAGTTCCTAAACCTTCGGCAGCCCTGCAGGGCAGAACGACACAGCTCCCACGCAAGACTCGGAATCCTGTCCCAGGACCACTGTGACTCCGGAGGGAGACATTAGTGAGCCTGAATTTTGCAGCCAGAACCCCATCAGCTCCAAATTCTTTTTTTAAAAAAGATTTCATTTTTATTTATTTATGCATACAAGAATGGGGTGTAGGCCAGAGGTGCAGGGGGTGAGAGGGTGCACCAGAGATACAGTGGGGAGCCAAACAGGAGGATCCACTGCCATACACTGCTGAGGGGAGCAGCGGGAGAGACAGGAGAGGTCTGCTGAGCCATGTGGGTCAGCTCCCTGGCTGGGGATGGAACTCAGGCAGCAGTGGCTGTGGATAGCTTGATAGTGCTGAGACTTTAACCCCTGTACCACCAGGGAGGCCCAGCTCCACATTCTTTATGGCTGAAGCAGGCTTTTCAGTTCCTAGTTTATTGAGCTAGGCTGCTAACCCCACTGAACAATGAAAACAAGAAAAAGGAAATTCATAAGGCTATAGGACCCAAACTGGGGTCTCCTGCATCGTTCATTCAGCCTTTCACCCAATGTTTATTGAGCACCTAGTATCTACCTGGGTGCTGAGTGCTGGGGATGCAGTGGACAGCAAAAGCAGAACTGTCCCTGCCTGGGGGGAGGCTGTAGTCAAGTTAAAAAGATAGACATTAACCAGTAATCACACCAGGAAATGCAAACTTACAACCCATTTGGGGTCACGGTATCTGGTCTAGCCTTGACTGAAGTCACTGCATAAGCAAAGGCCCCTTTTAAGAGAAAGTGGGACACTCGAGGATGTGAAAGTCCACAGTAGTGAGATTAAACAAGGAAAGAACTAAAAAGATGGAGCTACACACATCCACTGAGATGTCCATAATAATTAGCACACGTGCACACACATGTGCACACACCTACAGGAAAGTAACAAATATTTTCTATATTCCAAGAATATGGAAACATTGAGATCTTCATGCTCACTAGTGAGGACATAAGATGGCACAGTCACTGTGGGAAAGTGGTTCCTCAACAAGTGAAATATAAAATGACTATAGGACCCAGCAATGTCACTCCTAAGTATATGCCTTAAAGATCAGAACCACCGCAGGGGAGGAGCAGGGAGAGGGAAACTCTATGGGGACTCAATCTGAGGGGGTGGGGGGAAGGAAATATTGTCTTAAAAATGTAAAAAAATTGATAAATGTTAAAATAAAAAAAATTAAAAAATTAAATAAAGATCAGAACCAGATATTCAAACAAAATCTTGTACACGAATGTTCATGGAGTCACTATTCACAATTCCAGCCCAAAGCTGGAAACAACCCAAGTGTTCATATTGATAAACAAAAGGTGGGATCACCAGACAATGGAGTATTACTCAGCCATCAAAAGGAATGGAATATGTACATGCTACAACATGCTACAGCACGGCTGAATTTTGAAAATGTTATGTTAAGTGACAAAAGTCATAAGAGACCACACCTTGGAGGATTCCATTTATGTGAAATATCTAGAAATGACAAATCAATAGCAACTGAAAGGAGGAGTCTGGGGAATGGGAAGTGACCCCTAAGGGGAAAGGCGCTCCCGATTGATGAAAAAGTTCTGGATTTGACAGTAGTGATGGTTGCGAAATGGCGCGAATCTACTTAATGCCATTGAGTGGCACACTTGAAACGGTTGATTTTGTTATGTGGATTTTACGAGGACAACGATGATGATGACGATGACGACTACTGCTAATAGTAATAATAAAAGATGGGGCTAGGGAGGCAGGCCGAGACAACTCACAAAGGGCATGGCCGGGATTTTCGTGCTGAGAACAACGAACAGGTCATCCCAGCAACAGTTGGTGGGGGCTGGGTGGATGTGGGCACCGGTGTTAGGAGATGCACCACTGAGGGAGCCGGAATCAAGGTCCAGGGGAAAGAAGTGACTTGGACCAGGCGCACAGCGGTTTTGAGAAAAATAGCACAGCTGAGCCACAGGCAGCAGGGAAAGGCAAGGGGCCTTGCTGAGGGACTGGCGACACAATCACTCTGAGCTTCCTAAACATTTGCACACATATCACTTTGGGGCCTTGGAGGAAGACAGCACCTGTCCCCATAGCGCTGCTGGAAAACACCCTGGAAGAAGACCCCAGGTTTCAAGTTTTTATTCTTTTTCTTCTGTGGGATCTCGGGCGTGGAACTTTGTGCCTCAGTTTCTTTCCCTGTAAAATAGGGACCCTCTGGCCTACTTCAGAGGCTGCTGTGTGGAGGTCAGAAGAGAGAAGCATTTAAGGACAACTCCTGCCTGGCTCTCTCCCGGGATTCCTGGGGACTCAGATGAAGGGTTTATCTTTCCAAGACAACATAGATAACCCCGAGACGTACTCCACACTATTGGGGTGCATCTTCCTGCCCTTAGAAGGTGGCCCCTCGAACACACTCTCCAAAAGAGGCGCTCTTGCAGTAATCTCGAAGGTACTAGGCTGTTAAGGTTAGGAAGGCAGAGAGCTCCAGAAAGCAGTGCCAGGTCAGTGGAGAGAAGTTAAGCCCCCCTCGCGTCACTGTCGTCTGCACCTGCCCCGCCCCCCGCGCGGACCCCGCCCCGACCAAGCCCCGCCCAGCCCCGCCCCGGCGCAGGCCCCGCCCCCGGCGCCCGCCCGGTGCTGCAGGCTCGCACCTGCGCTCAGCTCAGTACCTGGGAGGGCGCGAGGGTCCCGCCAGGTGGGCCTGGGAGGGCTGGAACTGGGCAGGGTGGGCACGGGGAGACTCGCCTGTGCCGAGGCCTTCCCCGGCCCCCTCTTTACTCACCCCCCGGTTGGGAGCCTTGGATTTTGCACAATGTAAGTATTTATCCAACGCGCGCGCTGGCTGCGGAGCTCCTCGTTTGTCTTTCTGTCCTGCATCCGCCGGGGTGCTCCCGCCCCGCGCCCGGCTGGGCGGAGGCGCCTCAGGGGAGCGGTTCCCAAGGGCGCCGGCTCCGGCCCGGCCCGGCCCAGGGCAGCCCGGCGCGGCCAGGGGGCGAGGAGCGCCGGCCCCGGCCGCGCGCCCACTCGGCGTCTGTCCTTTTCTCCGATAAAAGGAACTTTTCATTCGTGTTTTAAACACCCTTTACCTTTTTTTTTTTATTTAAAGAGATTGCTTCCTATCGATCTGATTGGAGACATCGCAATGCCAAAGCAAAGTCTTGCACAACCCGCGCGCGCGCGCACACACTCCTGCACGCGCGCGGGCGCGTGCACACACACACACGCACACGCACACACATGCACACACATGCACACACATGCACGCTCCTCCAAGGTTTTCCGAACGTGTCGACTCCGGTTACAGCGAGCCCCTCCCCCACTCGCCTCTCCCCAGCCCTGGGAGGAGCGTTCTCGGGGCCCCCCAGCCCCCGAGGGGGCCGCCTAGGCTGGAGCGGGGTGGGGAGGGTCACGTAACGAAGACCAGAAAGAACAAATTAGATAATCAAAAGAATTATAGTAATTGCTTTCACTTTCCGAGCCCGCTCTGCGGATTCCCTCCCCCGCGCTCCTCCGCTTTCCGTCTGTCGGGAATACTCGGTCCCCCCCTAACCCCCCCAGCCCCCCCACCCCGCACCCCCACCCCGGCTCCTCCTCTCTTCTCCCCGCGCGAGCTCGCGCCTCCCCTCTCCGGCCCGCGTGCTGGAACGTTCAGCGGAATATGATGAATGATCACCTGTCACGGCTTGTTTATTATAATGCAGGCAATCAATTACCCGTCCCGCGCCGGCCGGCCCGCAGGAAATTTATATGCTCAGCACAAACCAATGTGAAAATGGAATCTCATTTGCCAAATGTCTTTCTCCCCGTACAGCACGATGATTACAGTCTGTGTTTGTTTCAACAGTCGTGTACAGCTGACAGTGCCATCATTTACTGCCTGGCTCCGGTCACGTTACTCCCAGGCTTTATTTATTGTGCTGCGAAGGCCGGCACGGGAAGAGGACAAGGGTGTCTGTCAGGGATGCCGCCGCGGTGAAAAGGGGGCGGGCTGGGTCGCATTCCGGGCAGCACTTCAGCCTCAGCGCCTGGACCCTGCCTCCCCAGGCCCCTTCCCCTGTCCCCCAACCCCACATCCTCTGCCAGGCCGCCTGAGCAGCCCCGGGAGCCCCCAGACCCGCTGGTCCCCGCCCTGGGGGTCAGAAGCTCCACAGGTCCCCGGGATTGGGATCGGAGCTCCAGTTCTAGTCCTGAGCCTGCCTAGTTTGTGGCCTAGGATTCAACCTTCTCACCTGAAAAATGCCAGTGCTAATACCTCTCTCGCAGGACTATGGTGCTGTCTGGATCATCACATGTCTCCATCAGTGTCTATTCCGGTGACTTCAGATCATGCACTGGGCAATCTCAGACCCACCCACTCGCAGAATTCCACTGGGAGCTGGAATTCATGCCCCATCTTAAAATGCCCCCCAATCTTTATTTTCCGACACTTGTCCGTCTCGAGATCCGTTTCTCTTCGGGTGGAATTTTGCTGTCTTGTTTTCTCTACACTGGCACACAGTGTGACTTCAGAAAAATCAAGTGGCCATTTCTCTCTGCATCTCTTTCTGTCATTGGAAAATAGGTGTAGTAATCCTGGCCTTTCCAGCTGCGTGAGCGCTGGGGTCAGAGCAGAGCAGAGCAGAGCTCTCCCCTCTCTGAGCATCAGGTCACAGACTTGCTGGGAGGATCCACAGTGTCTTAGCTGTGAAAGTGCCTGTGAAGAGGCCAGTGCACTTGTTACCACCGGCTGGCCTCTCTATGCAAAGAGTGCAGGTTGGTCCTTGAATTTCCTTGCACAAAGCATTGGTCCAAATGTGTAGCCCCCACAGCACTTGGCATGAAGTGGGAGCTCAGTAAATGAGGGGCAGACAGATTCCTCTCTGGGTATTCATTGTCTTTTACTGTATGATAGATTTTGTTCCATGGGTGTTTCTTTAATGGCTGTCTGCCCCCCTAGTATGGAAACGCCAAGAGGAAATGCACCAGGTTGACTTTGACCGCTCATGTCCCCAACACATCACCTCCACTGAGCATATTTAAGTGTTCGCTAAATATTTGTGACTTGGATGGGTGGATGGGTGGGTGGATGGATGGGTAGATGGGTGGATGGATGGGTGGTTTCATGAATCCATGCATTACTGGGGCAACCTGTGCGGTGCAGAGCGAGGACCCCGTGAATAAATGCTTCTAGGTAGCTTCACTGTTTCTGACCTCACAGCATCAGGCTATTGCACACATGCCCAGCTTTGTCTGGGTGCTCGGAGCTATACTTACTCAGTGCCAGGTGGTGATATGCCTGCCTGGTTCCTCCGACTCACCCCTGAGAACAACACCCCTTGAATAAAGTCCCAGTTACTCTCATACCCCATGTCACTTTGAAATCTCTATGCCTCTCTGAACTGCTGGTGGGCAGGTAGCTACACAGCATTCCTTGATGAGCCCCAAGTGCCCAGTGCCGTGAGTGCCCAAAACCAACACTTTTTTCAATCAATCAAGATGATCTTTTCTCAACACAGACGTAGGGACTACAACTCAGAATTCCACGAAACCATGTTGGGGCAGGAAAAACGGATTCAAGTTCATATTTAAAAAGTGAAAAGTTAACAGCTGGATGGTATATTTCAGTCAAGCGCTTCGGATTTGCGGAAGGGCTTTCCTTTCTATAAATACGATTATTAGTCGCCATGATTATAATAACCGGGGTGTTGGCACAGAGCCATGCCTCCCCCGCAGGGTGGGCTGGGTAGAGCCGGGTATTCCCTCTGCTGACTTGCTTCACTAGTTGACTAACAGACCTTATTCCCTGGCCAAGTGGATCATATCCTGCCAACGCCAGCTTTCCAGGGGAAGCAGGAGTAAGCGCTGTGGGGTCCTGGGGGAAAAGCACCAGGCACTTGCTGCTGCTTTGACAGTTGAGGCCCCAAGAAGAGCTGGCAAACAAGGGGAAATGAAACATTTGAGTGGTTGCAAAAAATTCCGTGGGAAATCCCCCCTGGTAGTATTTATGTGCGCTGGCTGTGACAAGGGGAGCTAGGGGCTTTCGATTTCAAGGGTTCCTGAGCAGACTACGGTGGTGTTCCGAGCTGGCAGTCCCGGGAACAGTTCTCCTGGGCCACAAAAGATCAGTCTGTCCAGGGACGACTGGGCCACAGGTATCAAGTTGGCCATGAACCGCAAGCTTGTTCAGAAGCTAACCCGTGCTTGCAGAGCTGGGTTCTGCTCTGAAGACATATCCTTCTCTGTTGTTACCCTAGGTTTTCCCTGGTCTCAAGGGAGGCCAGGGAGGTGTTTTCCTCAGACTCACTCCACCTGCAAAATTGTGAGATCCTGTAGGAGCCTCCCATGGACTTGAAAAATCCAAAATCAGGGCTTCGTCTGCCTTTTCCTGTTAATATGGAATTTCTTCCTGTTTTCTCTGTTCCCATTTACAATTGGCCTGTTGTGCCTCCCACCTTCATTTAAAGAATAAAATGGACTGAAATTAACCAATCCTTGTTTTGCTTTCCTTAGAACTGATAACCATTCAAAATACTTACCATTATTGCTCATGTCTTGCTGCTGCTCATGTGATATATGTGTTTATAGATCTGCTTAAAAGTAAGGTTTATAGATTTTTAGAGACATTTAGTAGATGAGAAAACTGAAACCTAAAGAGATGAAATAAATTGCCTGTGTATGTTAGTCATGAGGTTTCAGTTGCCAAGTGACAAGCTCCTAACTTAAAAGGAGGTAGGCCAGATCAAAAATATAGTGGATTATTTAAATGAGAAGCAAGTGCTGTGTTAGCTTCAGGTATGGCTGGATCCAGGCCCTCAATGCAGTCTTTAAACATTTGCCTCCCTCCATCTCTTTGGCTCTGCTTTTCCTTGGATTTGTTTCCTTTTTAGATCGGCTCTTTCTACCTGTTTTACATCTTCTGGGAGTCAAATCCAGGTTTTCTTCTGGTTGCCTCTGTAAAAGTTCCAGAGTTAGGTCTGCTGGGCTTAGATAGGTTAAGTTGACCATTACTCAATGTCTCCAGCAAAAGGGGTGCAATAATCTGATTGCCCAGACCCCAGTCACATGCTCACTGCTGAAGCCTAGCCAAATCAAAGACTGCAGTGAGAGCGGGTGGTTCCCCTAAGGAATATTGGGGTGCTCTCATCAAAAGAATAACAGACTGGGTGGGCAGAAGGACCTCATGACCTTTCATCCCCTGTCACACTCCCGTAAGGGGCAGGAAGGCCTGCACACACATCTGCCCTCCACTCCTCCATGTTTCTCGAAACCATCTCGGCGCCGCCCTGGGGGGCCCCCTCATGCTCTATCTTGCTCTGGGACTCTAGCCCCACCCCTGCCACACAAGTCATTGTAGTCAGCAGTTTTCAGTGTGAATCTTGGGAGCAGCTGGAGGGAGGAGGACAGGGGCTGGGCACTGGGGCTGGGCGCTCAGGGTCGGTGCCATAGGAGTCCTGCCCGGAGTCCTGCCCGGATTTCCATCACGCAGCAATTCTTGTATCCATTTGTTGCTCGTTGTCCTTACCCACATTTATTTAAACAAACTGCCTCAGATTTTTAAAGCTTGAAAAGTCATGGTCTTTCTGCAACCCTTGCCCTCTCACCTATTCATCAGCGAAGAACAATGGCTCGGAAAAAGGCAGGAACTTGGCCAAGGCCATGTAGGCAGCAACATAGCGCTGAGTGAGTCTAAGAACTCACATCTCTGGACACCAGATTCCTGAAGGGTCCGCTTGCAGCTGTGCAGGTGGGTTTGCTACCCCTGAGCAGAGACCACCACATGCACCCCTGCCTTACATCCCTGATGTATTAGCCAAGGATGCAGGTTTTAACACTAGGGAGCAGCCTTCCAGAGCAGAGCAGAAAGAAAGGATCATTGCAGTTTTTTTTGTTCTAGTCTCCAGGTGCTGTCAGCCTCTTTGAATTCATTCTGCAGGTAGAAGCGTGGGAGAGTAAAGAAAAACAGCTGGATTCTTGCACTCAGAGCTTGCATCCCCGTTCCAGAAGAACGTCGTAAGCCACGTGTGTCCTTTTAGGATGTTTACAAACAACTTCTCTGCTGTGTCTTCCCGTGCCTGCAAGGCTGGTCATGCAATACCAGCCCTGTGGTCAGTTTCAAACGCACATTCTGCAGCGCCCATCCCTCTGCTCGTCAAAACTGACATTTGCGAGTGTTTGCAGCGTGCCTGCAACTGTGTGCTAAACACTGGGCAGATCCTGTTTCACTGAATCCTCCCAATAACCCCCTACAGTAAGTACTATTATTATCCTCATTTTATGGGTGAGAAAATGAAGGTGCAGAGAGGAATTAATTTCTCCCAGGTCCTCAGCCAGGAGCAAAGTCAGGCAATCAGAGTCTAGCGAATGAGCACTTAGTTCGATAGCTGTACTGAAGGTTCCACAAGGACACAGACAGAGAAGATGGAGACACAAGGAGGATGCAGCCCATCACCTCACGTGACATGGACAGACAGACAGTTCTCTGCTTCTATCAGTCCCCGTTTTCCCCACCCCGGGGCTTCCAGCTGAGCCTGCTGCTGGCTGTGTTTTGCTTTTTCTTTCTCTCCTGCCATCTCTTGCCTGGTGTCTTCGGCAAAAGCATACGGGATTTCAGGGAGAGAACTATTATATTACCCTGTGGGCCTGGCTTAGAGGTGTCAGTGGAACACGGGTAAGTCAGGTAAGGAAAGGCACACGCTCCTATCACTCAGACTACCTTGCAGCAGCTTATTGAATTAGTGTGATTCTTAACATCTTCCACTTGGATCTCCTCCAGGCCAGCCAGCTGGCGCATTCAGGAAGACTCAGCTCGTCTTAACTCAATTAACTAAGCCAGGCTGAGCCTGGCTGAGCTGAACTCAACAAGTATTTCTCAAGCACTGAGCTGGCTGCAGAGGGGGGTGAAAAACAAAGGGCAAGATACAGACTGCCAGATTCGGCCCCTGAGGGGTTGCCTTGCTCTCTTATTGGTGATACGGTGCTGGATTTTCTAAGCATCCCCTTCCCAAATTTTCCCATATCTTCACTTGCTATGATTTAGGTCCTTTTTTTCTTTAAATAATCAACATTTTCTTTAAGTACATTAATTCCCTTCTTTAAACTTCAGTTCTTTTTTAGTTATGGAGCTAGAATTCACATAACATGAAGTGATATTTTAGTAGATTTGCAATGTTTTAGAAACACCCCATCCCGGTCTGGTTCCAAAAAATTTCCATTCCTCTAACATAAAAGCCGGTACCCATCAAGTGGTTTCTCCTCATTCCCGCTGCCTCTAGCCCCCCCACAACCACCCATCTGTGTTGTCTCTGTGGATTCTCTTACTCTGGACATTTCATATGAATGGATTCCTACAATATGAGGTCTTTCATGTCTGGGTTCTTTCATTGAGATAATGTTTTTGTGGTTCATCCACAACATAGCATGCTTCAGTACTTTGTTCCTGTTTCATGGCTGAATAATATTCCCTGGCAGGGATATGACATTTTTTCCATTGTACTATCCCGATGTTAATTTTCCGTTGTCATTAGGGTACAGTGTCAACATTTGGAGAAGCTAGAACGCATATAGTAATTATTTGCACTATTTTTTCAGCCTTTTTGCAAATCTGAAATTATTTTAAAGTGAAAAGTTAAAAATAAAAGGAAGGATATATCTTGTCCCTGAGACTCATCTTCAGACCCATCACAGAGAATCTATCATGGAGGCAGCCAGGAACTTAGAAAGTGGACCCAGCCTGGGGCTGAGACCACATTTTGTTTATCACTCATCTGTTGATGGGCACTTGGGCTGTTTCTACCTTTGGGCTATTGTAAATAGTGCTGCTAAATAAGTTTGTTTTCTTTATTTATTTTTTAAATTGAGATATAATTGATGCACAAACTGTAAAAATATGGATGTCAAAACTATAAAAATTTGCATGTCATTCTTTCACAGGGGCTTGCTAGTCTCTGTATCATTCCAATTTTAATCTATGTGCTGTTGAAGTGAGCACTAGAGGACTTATTTTAAAAGGGAAATTTACATCACTCCTGTGAACAGGAAATCTGTATTTTTTTAAACACGATATAATATAGAACCATTAGTAAATAGCTCACCTTGGTAGCACCCACGATCACCCCGGGTACTATTACGTGCAGCAGTGAGAAGCCAAGAATGGGCTCTTCAAGTGTGAATCCCGCCTTTGCCAGCTGGGACTCTGGGCAAATGCCCTTATCGGCTCCCTACCTCCACTTCCTCACTTGTAAAATGATGATACGTAGAGTTGCTTCTTCCCGGAGTTGTTGTGAGAATTAAAACCATGAGCAAAGTGCTCAGCCTCATACCAGGCACATATAGTGGCCACCCCCACCCCCAATCTGAGAGGGAGTGCATTTCAAGACCCCAGAGGATGCCTATAACTGTGCATAGCACTAGGCTCTATGGGTACTAAGCTTTCTCCTCAATATACTCCCTCTGATAAAATTTCATTTATAAATTAGGCATCGTGAGATCATAACCACAACGATCATAAAATAGAGCCATTATAATAGACTATAACACAAGGTATGTGAATGCGAGCTCTCTCTCTTTCTCGCTCCCAAAATAGTGTACATAATATTTTTGGACTGAGGTTGACTGTAGGTAACAAACCATGGAAAGTGAACACTTGGATCAGGGGGTGACTGCAGTCAGCACCCCGTATGTATGTGAAAGCTGGAAGTAGGAACACACATCATAAACACGGGGTGACAGGAGCTATAAATAACAAAGCCGGTCTTCCCGGTGAGCCAGAAAGAGGGTGAAGAACCTCCTGTTATCTCATGCAACCCCCCCAACATTCTTCAAGCTAACTGTTACTACTCCCATTTTGAAGATCAGAAAACAAGGCAGAAAGAGGTGGAATCAGTAGTTGAAGTTCACGCAGAAAAGCTGAACTCTGGGAAAGTTAAAAGGCCGTATGGAAAGTAACCAAGAGTCCCGGGAAAGGCTGGGCTTGAGCTGGCAGAGGTGATGAATTTGCAAAATGCAAACCTGGCCAGGCGGTTCTCGTAGCTCTTTTTTCATATCTGCCAAGATGTGTCTTTTCTAGTCGACTTACCTTTCACTGTTAATGCACGTCACCTGCCCTCTCCTGCGCCCCCTCACCCCCAGGTCCCTAAAACTTCCCCTTCTGCAATCTCGCCCCATCCCCCACTGCACCTGAGCCCTCCAGACTGTCGCTCAGCCTTCTTACTAATTATCTGCTGGTGGTGTGAAAATTAGCACGTCTCAAGTTCACATGTATCCATTATGCCTTCACAGGAAAGCTTCAGTGGCATAGGGAATCCTGTCCCACCCAAGGGTGACACTAGCATCCAGTTGTATTAGTTTCCTGGGGCTACAGAAACTTATTCCCACACTTGGAGAGGCCAGAAACTCAAAGTCAGGATGTCAGCAGGGACATACCCTTGGAAGGCTGGAGGGGACGGTCCTTCCTCATCTCGTCCAGCTGTAGGTGGCTCTGGGATGCCTTGGCTTGTGGCAACATCGCTCCAGCCTCTGGATGGTGCCCGCTGGGTGTTCCTCTGTGTGTCCTTCTCCATCTCTGACAAGGACATTTGTTATTGGATTTAGGGCCCACGCTTGTCCAGTAAGATCATCTAGATCCTTGCCTTCGTGACCTCCACAAAGACCCTTTTCCTCATAAGGTCTCATTCTAAGGCACCAAAACTCATTCTAAGGCATGAGTTTTGAGGGACCACTGTTTAATCCACTGCAGAGGTCTTCAAATAGAAGAGGTGCCTGATTGTCTCTGTAACACATTTATTGTGTATTTGAGCCCAGTGGCTGAAACACAGCAGGGAGTTATCAGTCAGTCTCACAAATCCCCTCCCCCATTCTTTGCGCCATCACTTGGGCCGCTTTCCGACCAGTTCCCAATATTCAAAAAAAATTCAGTTCAGTCAGGCCAGTTGAAAATATCCACCTCAGTCCCCCATGTTCTAACCCAGCTTTGCCCCAGACCTGAGAAACCTAGCACGGAGCCAGCCACCTCTTGCCTTGCTCTCCCCCATGTTTTAGGCCCCCCAAAGAGAATGATTCTGTGGGCAACCAAATTCAGCCAGTGTGCACTAAGCCAAGTTCCCCAGACATCTTCCACCTTCACGTTACACTCAGCTGACCTGCAGACTCACCTGGGACACACATCCAAGAGCAGGTGGTTTCCAAACTTACTCAGCACAGGAAACTATTTTTCCACAGAGTACTGTACAACCCTGGGGTTCCCCATAGCATACGCTGGGAAATCCACACTACCGCAAATACCATAAAATAAAAAGTATATCCACAACTCGTATGCAAAGCCCTAGAAATTGAGTTTTTGAGGAAATCCACCAACTGTGGAATCATTTTTGTGATTTATTTAGAAAATTGTGGACAAGACCCAACTTGGCTGGGAGATCCCAGCTCCCTAGCAGCCACGCGGACAGCTCAGCTGGCCACATTTTATTCTCAGAAAGGATTAGAGCCTAAAAGTGCGCTGATTTCCCTAAGCTCAGCTTCAGCAGCCAGGAGGGTGTAGCTCTCATATTGAAAGGCAAGTACTTTCAAGGAAAATTTACATCATAGTGAAGTTCTAAAGTCTATGCAATTATGTGAATTCAACTAGAGGGACTCAGCGGAATAGTCAGAACAATAATATATAAGAATGAGGGAAAAGATAGACTGAATTAATGTGTCAGACAAGGCCTCACCTGCTGTTCTACCCGCGTGGAGCTGGGGTCCACTCAGAGTATCTGCTCCCCAGTGCCTCTCAGCCCCCAGCGTGAATCAAATACTTAAATATCTATTGTTTTCATATAACATGGCTTCTCAAGGGAAGCCGACTTCTTCATCTGGTGCCTGGCCCAACAACTGACAACTTTCTACAACTGTCTCCATTTTCTCCCAGAAAATGGCTGATTGGAGTGATGGGGAAAAAACAGGCCAGCCTCCAGTGCAATGTTCCGCCAAAGATTTCCAAAGGTAATTACTGACCATCATCTGTGCTCCCCAACAAGGGTTCTGCTAACTCGAGAGCTGCGTGACCATGTCATATACCACTTCCCTGTCATCTCCGAGCAGAATAGAATCTAGTTTTGTCCATAGTCAGTCATAAATTTAGAACTGACTCTGCAATTGTGTCTAATGGGGACCGCAGATGATATGATCTGCAAAGTCCATCATCATCGTCACTCCATGCCCTCACTTCTCACCCTCTCCCCACCTCCCCCCGAAAAAGTCTAGAGAAAAAAGCATTTTTAATCTGATTGTATTATCTCAACCCCGGCTGGCTGGGGAGCAACCCACATGACCCAGCAGACCTCTCCTGTCGTGCCCGCTGCTCCCCTCAGCAGTGTATTTCATCACTCTGCCTGTTCTGTTCCCTGCTCTGTCTCTGGTGGATCCTCTCACCTCTGGCCAAGGAAATAAATATACAGTTCTCTCTCTCTCTCTCTCTCTCTCTCTCTCTCTCTCTCTCCTCTCTCTCTCTCTCTCTCTCTCTCTCTCTCTCTCTCTCTCTCTTTGTCTGTCTCTCTCTCGACTTTACCCCCTTACATACAAACTTTCGCTGCCCACAGCCTGATGTCCAAACACAAGGACCTTTGTCTGCTGGGCTCAGGGAGAGGTCCCCAAGGCAGTCTTCATTCTCACTCATCTGCAAGTCCACCCAGCACTGAACACAGATCTTGGCAGATAAGCCAGAGCTCAATGAATGAGAGGCAAATGCCATTCATTTATAATCCGTATAAAACACGGGTACCACATGTGCTAGACCCATAAAAAAAAAAACTTTTTTAACTTTTCAGTTCAGTTTTTTTTAACTTTTCAGGAGTTCAGTTTAAATCCTTACCAATTTGGAGCCCACCCTCCCACTCCCTCCACCCCCAGGCCCAACACACACACACACACACACACACACACACACACACACCCTATTTACAATGTAAAGCAAAAACTTTCAACCTTTTATGTTGTACCTCCGTGTCAGCTGACCTGCATGTCTCTCCTAAATCTCCCCCAAACTCCCCTTCAGATCTAATCTTTCTCCCTCTCCCTTCTCATCTCCCTTTCCAAATACAGCTTCCACTCTGTACAGTGAACTCTGAACTCTGAACTCTGACCTTGGGGATTCATCTTGCCGGTTTCAAATTTAGTTCTATTACTCTAATTGACATGTGGTAAGTGCTCAATAAATGTAAATTGTTATTTAAGTCCTATTGGCTTCTCCAATATATTTTTTTAACTTGGTCTACTTTCTCTTTAATGCAATAAGAAATGTATATTCATTTCCCAGGACTGTCAAAACAAATTGCCATCAACTTAGTGGCTTGAAATAATAGGAATTAATTCTATCATTGTTCAGGAAGCCAGAAGTTCAAAATCAAGGCATCAGTAGGGCTGTGATCCCTCCGGAGGCTCTGGAGAGATTTTGTTCCTTACCCCTTCCAGTTCCTGGGGGCTGTCAGCATTCCTGGACGTGGGGCTGCACTGTACCAATCCCTGCCTCTGTTTTCCTTGTTGGACCTTCTCCTTGTATCTCATCAGAACCTTTGTCATTGGATTTGGAACCCACACTGATAATCTGGGGTGATTTCATTTCCAGATCCGCAATTTGATCACATTTTCAAAGGCCCTTTTTCTAAATAAGGTCACATTTCGCAGGTCGGGGGGAGGGCTGGGTGGGTGGGGTCAGGATGTGAACTTATCTTATACAGGGGCCACCCTCAATCCAGTACAAAATGACACGGGGTAGTGGATGGTGGGCAGGAAGGGACTTCATGCTCCTATAATTCTTTTTTTTTTTCTTTTATCCTTGTCATGATGAATAAATCAAGTTAACAGCCAGCATCAGGTACTTGGAATGCAGTCGGAGAGAAGCAGATGGTAGAAAGTCACTGTCAACTTCTCCTTTTCTCTGATGCTCATCAACTCTTTCAATGAAGCAAGTTCGCAGCCGTAGGATACCTTTCTTCAAGAACGACCACATCCCAGGGAGGTGAATAGGGTTCAAGAAATAACGATTTCAGCCACAGGGTCTGACCCTCAGGCAGACACAGCTTGACAAAGAGCTGGGGACAGAGCATTTTGGCTTTCCCGCCCAGAGTGGTCAGCCGGGTGCGTGGCTGGGCTGGTTCAGGTTAGTTATGTACTGATACCCTGTGTTAAGATTGCTGCCTCCGCTGCACGGAAGGGATCCAGGAGGCAGTGACTTCACTCCACTCAAATTGCAATCAGCCAGTCTCTTGGCTCATGTGTTTATCTACCCAGAACTATTTTTGGTGTGTGTTCATAGACAGCACACACCAAAGTATTTGGTATTTGAGATGCAAGCATTAAGGATGATTAAAGTTAGCTGCTAATGAGCACGCCCAGAATAGATATACTCTGTGTGTGTGCACGCGGCGCGCATGAGCAAGCGCGTGCTCCCTGTGTGTGCTCTGCCGTGTGTCTGCGAAGCAGATGTCTACCATCCTGCCCTCAGGTAACCTTGCCAATGTTCTGGATCAGCAAGCGCGTCCATAACCAGGCGATGGAAAGGGATGTCTCAAAATACCAGACACCCCAACTCCCCCATCTATATTCTACCAGCCCGTCAAGGTCAAGTCCGTTCTACCTTACGCAGGAGTCCTGTTGGACCCCCTCTGAACTCCTAGACCAAGAACAACAACAGGTTTGGGTTCCTGTCCAGGAGCAGCTTGGATCAAGTTGGCGGGGGGTGCTTGGAGCACTGTGTTGAGGAGGATGCTGAGAGCTGGGCTGGGCTGGGGTGAGTGATGCCGTGTAGATTCCTGTGGCAGCTGTCAGGAGGCACCACCATCCAGAGGGCTGGCGGCCAGAGTCTGAAATCAAGCTGTGGGTAGGACCAGGCTGCCTCCAAAGCCTCGAGGGTGTGTGTGTGTGTGTGGGGGGGTTCCTTCTTTTTAAGATTTATTTTTATTTATACAAGAACTGGGGTACAGGTCAGAGGTGTGGGAGGGTGAGAGAATTCACCAGAGACAGAGTGGGGACTGACAGAAATACAGGCGGACTGACAGAAATACACTGCTGAGGGGAGCAGCGGGCGACGCAGGCGAGGTCTGCCGCGCCATGTGGGTAGCTCCTTGGCCGGCCGGGAATTGAACTCACACTACAGAGGCTGCGGACAGCTTCCAGCACAGCGCTCAACCCTCTGTACCACCAGGGAGGCCCTGGGAGGGTCCTTCTTGTCCCCTTCCCTGCTTGTACTCTCAGGCATCCCTTGGCTTGTGGCTGCTCAAGCTAATCTCCCCTCCACCCTCACCTGGTCATCTTCCCTCCATGTCTGTGTCTCCACATGGCGCTCCTCTGTGTGTCTCTGTCCCGGCCCCCCTCCCCATAAGGGCGCCAGTCACCCAGTTAGGTCCCGCCCTAAGGACCGCATCTCAACTTGACCACACAGACCGCACTCGCAGGTACTGAGGGCTAGGATATGTCTTTTTGGGGGTCACACAATTCAGCCCACACAGATCTGAGCAGTTAGGATGCCTTTTCTAACTGCTGTGGATGGGTGGGAGGAGGGAAGGGGTCACCAATTTGCCAAATGTGCCTTAGAGTTCTTATTTTTGGTGTCATTTAGTTAGAAATGAGTTGTCACAACTACCTGTCTATCTTTCTGTCTATCTGTCTATCTTTCTATCTTTCTATCTGATCAAAAGTTCCTCGAGTGCAGAGATGATAACCGTTTTAGTCCATGTTGGCTGCTATAACAAAATGCCATAAATTGAGTGACTTACAAAGGATAGAAATGTATTTCTCTCAGTTCCGGAAGCTGGGGGAGCAATGAGCTCAGGGCAGCAGCATGGTTGGGTGAGGGCCCCCTTCCTGGCCCACCCTGGCACCTTCTTCCTGTGTCCGCCTACGGTGGACGAGACAGGGAGCTCTCGGGGCCTCTTCTCTAAGGGCATTAATCTCCTTCACCAAGGCTCTGCCCTCGTGACCCAATCAGCACCCGGAGGCCTCACCTCCTCACTCCGGCACACGGAACAGTAGGATCCCAACAAGCTATCAGACATACCGGTAGCTTAAAGTCCTCTACTCCCCCTCACCACCTCAAATCTAAGATCTCGACGTAATGGGCACTTAATAAATACTTGGATGGTAATTATTTTTGGTATTGCTTAGACCCGAAAATGAGGTGGGACAAAAGGTCTGTCTCTGAAGCACAACCCCCATCACCCCCCAGGCTCCGAGGAGGGAGCTGGATGCCTGCCCGCCTGCCCGCCTGCCTTCCTGCCATCTGCCCGCCCCACCCCTCCCCTCCCACCACCACAGATCTCATCTACCCAGCCCCCGTGCGTGCCGGGGTGTCTCCCTGCACTAGGGCAGCCCTGTAATTGTTCAGCAAGATTATAACGTCAGGCTCATCCATCAAGCCCTGCGCTAATAGTTTGGTTTCCTAATGGAAAGCAGCGTCCTAAAGAAGGGGATCGTCATAATGTAGGGTTTTATGTCGGCTGGTTTCTAGCTGTGAGCTATGGACCTGAAATGATAGTTAAATCGATGGCGAGGCACTAAGCTACCGCCTCTGAATCTGGGCGTCCGTAAAACCCAATTATTGACAGTTCTGAGTGGATGTCACAGGCCGCTCTTCCAGCCTCGGCTGGCACTGTCTCGCCCTCTCTGGACAGCCACAGGCAGGCAGAAATGGAAACGCGAGGGCGGGCTGATTGTTTTCACAGTCTGCATGACAGGCCGCCCCCTAGCAAGGCGCCGTGGATCGAGTGGGGAGGAGAGAGCTCTCAGGGCATTCCCAGCTACGAGAAAAGCGAGTCCTCCCTGCCTGGTGGTGAGGCTCTGGCAGGGACCAAGAGGCTGTCTGCTCTCCCAGTCCCTTGCACCATCTCACGGGGTGACCTTGAGGGGCGACTTAACCTCTTAGCGTCTTTGCCGCCTCATCTGTAATGATCCACCTCTTACCCCGTCACCGTCCTGGTTCAGTGGCCCAGAAGGACCAGATCCAAGTAAAGGCAAAGAATGACATTTCCTATGTTTTTGCTGCATGTGCTAATGACTGGAGGGGTGTCAGGGTAGTGGTCAAAACGCACAGATTTAGACATCGACCCCCTCCCAGAGCCTCAAGGAGTTTCAGAGCCATTGCGACTGCTCACCTCTTCCGTGGGGTGGGCACTGCTGTGCCCATTTCTTAGCCAGCAAACTGAGGGAGGCTGACCTCAGAGTGAGCCACATCAATGGGCTGGAACTAACTCCTGCCCCTCAGCGAGTATGGTCCTTTCCTGCCAATGCACAGAACCCCAGGGGACTCTCAGGAGAGACTGTCTCTCACTTAACTGTTAAGCTGCATCTCAGCATTCTCCCGCCACCCCCTGCACTCCAGCAAAGCTGACTTCCTTTTACTTCTTTACAAGCACCAAGTGCTTTCCAGCCTCAACTATGCACACCTGTTCTCTCCTGTGTGGGAGCCCTTCCTGTGTCTGTTTCCTCGGGCCAGCCCCTACCCAGCCCTCAGGCCTCAGCTTCAAGGTCACCTTTGCTGTAAAGACTTCCAAACCCCCTAGGCACTATGAGTCCTGCATCCTGGGCTCTCTCGGGCTCTGCTTCCTTACGGAACTCACCACACTTAAAACTACATCATTGTTAGCCTAATGCCTGTCTCCCCTTGAATGATGAGTTTCGTGAGAACAAAGACCTATTTGTCTTGTTCATTACTGTGACCCCAGCACTGAGCAGGTACCCAGTAAAAATCTGTAGAACGTATGGATGGAGGTGAATGGATGAATGGACAGATCGAGAGATGGATGGATGAAGGACAGATGGATAGACAGCTGGGTGTATGTGCAGATAATGGATGGATGGATGGATGGGTGGGTGGATGGATGGATATATTTATTATGTATTTATGTGTATAGAGGTACGTGTGGATGATCCAAATTACCAGTATTCATCATCAGGAGAAAGTTCTAAGGTTATGTCCCAAACGTTTAGAGAAATTCAGGGATGCAGCCCTAAGCCACATGCCAACAGGGCCACGCTATCTCTGAGACTCAGGCTGGAATCTTCTTTGCCCCATCCTAGCTTCTGATGGGGGCTGCTGGGCCTTGCATGCCTTGGCTTGCAGCTGCAGCTCACCAATTCCTGCCTCCATAGTCCCATCACTGACCCTCTTTTCCCATCATTTACCCTCTTTTTGCAAGGACACTAGGCACATTGGATTGAGGGTCACTCTACTCCAGTGTGACATAATCTTCACTAACAACACTCGCAACAACCTGTTTCCAAACAAGATCACATTCCAAGGTCCGGGGCTCAGGACGCCAGCCAACGTTCTAGGGGCCTCCCAGGGGACCCGTTGCAGCCTGTGAAACAGCAATTCCTCTGCCAGGCATGCATCCTGGGGACACTCCTGCAGGGCAACAAGCATCAGGATGCTGGGGGCAGCCACATTTGTCCTAAGAGCCAGAAGTGACCTAGTCTCTGTCACTAGAGGAAATGGATAAACCACGTTTGATGCACACGGCAGAATGATGCACAGCATTTGCATATGTCACATGGTCAGATCTGAAAAATATAGTGTGAAATGAAAAAGTCGGAACTAGACTGAGATTTATGACATAATACCATTGACATAAATGTAAAAATATACACTCAAAGAACAACACGATCCACATTTCACAAGCACGGGAGAGTGGGTTGGAAGGATTTATTTTCAATACACTGCAATTGCTGTCTGCGGGAGACAGAAGGAAGTGGTGGCAGCAGATGAAGTGAAAAAATAATACGGGGGGCACAACGGGGACCCGGAGCAAATGCTGAACGTGCAGATAAACGGGGTTGTGTGATTCGACGAATGTGAGCACCCACAGTCCCAATGTCACAGAGGGACGGAGTCACGAAAGGGATCAACTGTGACAGCTGTGCGGAGGCCTCGGAAGCAGCTCAGGTCCTGCACAGTCCCGGCAGGGCGTGGGGGGAGACTTGAGCTGCTCTGGGGGTCTGGGGAGACTTGTGGTGGAGGAAAAGGCACTTTGACTACGACCTGGGACAAAACTGGATTTGTGCTGGTGGAGATTAGGACAGAAGGTTCCAGGCAGAAGGAAGGGGTGTGAGTGAGGAAAGGCCAGGCCACCCTGGCGCATCGGCCTGCAGAAGGTCCCGCTGCCATAGCTCTGCCCTCCCGTCACCCCTAGGAGGACAGAGCTGGTCGTGGACATGACCACCCAGAGGCCCAGAGCGACCAGATGGCTGAAATGAGCAAATGCCCCACAAGAATTGCGGGTCTTCCTGTATCTCAGACACAGAGGACTCCCCAAGTCTCTGTTTTTTCACTCTTGATGGAGAAAGCGGCGCCAGTTTCTTCTTTAAGCAAAACAGCAGTGGGGTGTGATGAGAGGCAATGAGAAGCCACAGCGAGCAGAGCTGGGGCAAGAACAGGGTGGGTGGGGCTGTGGGGGAGGACCACCCAGCTAAGGGGGGCAGATGCCGGGCCTCCCCGGTGGCGCAGTGGTTGAGCGCTGGGTTGCGAAGCTGCCCGCGGCCTCTGCGGCGCCGGTTTGATCCCGGCTGCTCCCCGGCCACCGGAGGAAGGTCCCACATGGCGCGCAGACCTCTCCTGCCGCCCGCTGCTCCCCTCAGCAGTGTACTTCGGTCCTTCTGCCTGTTCTGTTCCCCGCTCTGGCTCTGGTGAATTCTCTCACCCTCCCGCGCTTCTGACTGTACCCAGTGCTTGTATAAATCAATCAATCAATCAATCAATCAATCAATCTTTAAAAATAAATAAGTAAATAAAGGGGGCAGATGCCACTCAGCTTCAGTCAGCGCCTACCCCTCCTTTGTTTTTTTGTTTATTTTTAAGAGAAGCCATTAATTTGGATTTTTATTGGAGCTCTTTTCATTGGACATGTTACAATCTAATTTAACCATAATGAGGTACCACTTCCACCCCTAGGATGAGAAGCATGAAATAAATAAAACAGAAAGTAACCCAGCGTTAGTGAGGATGTAGAGAAACTGGAAGTCTCGTAAGGTGCTGATGGAAATGGAGAGTGACTCAGCCGCTGTGGAGAAGTCTGTTGGGGCTTCAAAAAGTTAAACATAGATTTACCATGTGACCCAGCAATTCTGCTTCTATTGAAGGCACAGGTTCCAACCAGCACATCTATGAGCATGTTCCAGGCAGCACTGTTCACAAAGAGCCAAGAGGTGGAAGCAACCCAATGACCATCAATGGCCAAACACATGAGGGGGGGGGGAGTATATTACTATTCCATATGGTGGAATATTACTCAGCTATGAAAAGGAATGAAGAGTTGACACTTGCTACAATGTAGATGAACCTCAAAAATATGAGGCTAAGTGAAAAAGTCAAGCACAAAGGGTCACAGTATAGGATTCCATTTATATAAAATGCCTAGAATAGACAAATCTGTAGAGATAGAAAGTGGATTCCTGGTTGCCAGGGGCTGGGGGAGAAGGGAATACATTTGAATGAGTGAATGAATGAATGGGTATGGGTTTCCTTTTCCGGTGATGAAAATTTTTTGCAGCTAGATAGGGGTGTGGTTGTACATGAGGGTGAATTAGTCACTCTTAGATGGCTAATTCCATATCATGTGAATTTCACCTTAACCCAGAAAAATTGGAAAAGACATAACTCAGATATATAAAGGGAAAAAAGTAAAACAAGCCCACTGAATCCAAGGCCCAGGATGGCCCTAAGCCTGGGGTAAGCAGGGGGTTAGCAGGGGCCCCCACAAACAGTCTCATGAAGAGGTGCAGAGTTAGGATCCCCTTTCACTGGAAAAGAAACTGAGGCTTTCAGAGGTAAAGCGGCTGGGTCAGGGTCTAGCGCAGGAGCTGGAGCTGGGGACGGAGTGTGGTCTCCAAGAAAGTGACCCCATGTTTATGCGGTCGGGGCTGTGAAGGAGCGTGAAAGCCCTAGAAGCAGGTGGTGGAAGGGGGTCCTGTCCTAGCCGGATGTTCAGACAGGAACCTCGTATGGCTGTACATTCCCTGGCATCTGTCGTCTGCTCCCCGCAAGACCAGAGCACTCACTACAAACTCAAGGCTACTCAGCCAGGTTGTGTGGAGCACCTACTGTGCACACGACTTGTGCTCTTAGTAAAGAGAATAAAATAGCAAACGGAAGGCCCCAGGATTTGCCCTGTGCAAAGCACATACCAGGCCCTTTGCTGGTGTTCAGGGCAAGTCCCGGAGGAAGGAATAGAACTGTGATACCTCGCAGTTCACTGATGCACTTCACTGATGCAAATTCAACGACAGGCACTTGACCAAAAAGTACAGGGGAATGCTCATTGCAAGGGTGCCGCCCAGCCACATGGGCTCACCACACAGGAGGCACAGAAATGGAACATATGGATACATGCTCCTTGACCTCCCATGCTGGCAGCCTGCCCTAGAGTGGGCAGCTCTCCCACCTAGTGTGATTCTAGAGAAAGATTGCTCACCCTCGGCCCTGCTGAGAACCTGCGCCCAATCACTGTTTGTGGGGGGCTCTTCCTGGGCACTGGGGGCAGTTGAGCTGCATGCCTGGCCTCCATCCACTAGATGTCACTAGCACCCCCTCTCGCGCAGGGACACTCAACAGTGGCTACAGGTGTAGCCAAATGCTCCCTGGGGGCAAAACCACCCATCATTCTAGAGTTTAAAATGCGTATTTTGTGTATAACTCAGTTCTAAAGCCAAAAGCAAGGCCCTCTCCTGGTGCTCAGCTGAAAGAACAGAGACAGGGCAATGAAGGGGCTGGGAGAAGCAGCCCAGCGGTGGCGAGCAACTGAGACACTGGCCCTGCCCTGCCCTCAGGGGCCAGGAATCAAGGGCATGTTCCTGGATGTTTCTGCCTTCGCGGGGCCTTCAGAGTGAAGTCCTTGTGTCTGTACATGGCACCCGCATTCACTGCAACTGCAGGGTCCTGTTATCACCCCGTTCCACAGGTGAGAAAAGAGAGGATCACCAGGAGTTACTTGCCTAAGGTCTCAGCTAGTGACAAAGAAGGGATCTGAGTCCAGTCAGCTGTACTCTAAACCTCTATTTATCTGTCACCAGGAGAGGCCTAAAGGAAACCAGAGAATCAGAAAATAAAGACACTTCATAGATTCTCACTAGTGGAATTGGCTCTGAGCAGTTAACTTCCTGCCTCTTAGGTTTGGATGAACCAACACAAGTAAATTCAGATTCAAAAAACTATGTAGTAAGTTGTGTCATTTTAGGACTCTTCTGATTGCAAGAGACAGAAACCCAGGTCAGACTAGCTTAAAACAAAATGGAAAGTATTAGCTCATGTTATTGGGCTAATCAAGGGGTGATGGCTTCAGGCATGGCTGTATCAAGGGGCTCAACTGGGCAGGGCACAGTCACTCCATGTATGTTTTCCTCTGTGTAGGCTTCGTTCCCTCCTTTATATAAAGAGAACTACCAGCAGCACAACATTTAAAATTTAACAGCTCATAAACCCAGCAGAAAGAAAGATTTTTCTCTATCCCAGTAGTTCCATCAACATTCCTGAAATTGGCTTTTACTGTCCCAGCTTGGGTCCCAGACAGCTGGACTAGGTTCAAGAACTAGTCACTACGACCAGGGGTGTGTGAGAATCTCCGCGATCAGGCCTGGCCACTCAGTCATCCCCAGAGTTGGAAAATAAGGTGAGTCTCAAATCATAAGATGAGTGGGAGAGAGAGTGGGGCCAGAAGACAAGTTCCCACGACTGGAGAGGTGAAACAGAGTTCAGCACAGGCCACCATGGCACAGGAGAGCGGGGCTAGGCTGGCATGTTTAGTCTTGATGTCTTGTCTTCCACACTCTGCATCTTAGTGCTGCTTCGCAGGGACCTAGGCTCTGCATCTCACTTCCAGGCGCAGACCTGGCTCCCTGCCCTTAGGAGCGGGAGCCAGGACTTGAACCTAGATCAGTCTGACTCCAAGTCCCCAGCCTGTGCCCGCTCCCCCAGGATCCGCTGCACACTGGTGCGCCCCACGAAACCTCCTCAGCGCTTCGTTCCAGTCCCTTTGCTTGCAAACCTCGTCAGCGAGTTCTTTATTTCCACACATGGTGCCATTAAACTAATGGCGTTGGGAACGACAGACTGGCCCCCGGAGCAGTCACTCATCTTGCCCGCGTTCAGGCTTCCCAAGAAACACAAGGGCAATTCCAGGAACCCGACCCATGTGGAAACGTTTATGGGCCGCCATTTTGCTTCAAGAACTTGAAAAAACAAAACACCCGGCACCTTGAACTTGAGCTCCTGCAGCAGCACCTACCCCAGAGCCAGCGGCGTGGGCAGCCCGGGTCCGCTGCCTACTAGAAAAGTCCCTGGTAAAGGCAGACCTCCTCGGGCAAAGGAGCTGAGGAGGCCCCTCTGTTTGGTCAACAAGCAGCTGTGAAGGATGCGTAGGATGGAGCTAAATTTATTTGTTCCTTTCTTTCTCGGAACAGCAGCACCGCGGCTCGGGGCAGCTGTCTGGCAGGGCGCAGGCACCAGCATGCATGAGGGTGCGCTGGGCTCTGGGTGCCTGTGGGGTGCTGTGCCCTTTCCTGCCCCAGGCAGGTCTTGCAGCCGGTGGCTTGGGGGCTGGACGGCTGCGCCCCAGGTGGAAATGAGAGCTGTCCTGTGGGCCTGGGCGACCTCGGTCACGCCCGCCTAGGAACAGACAGAGCTGCAGAAGCACGATACCCTGGCCTGGTGAAGGCAACTGGCAGCCACACCCTGCAAACCACACAAGCCCCCCCCCCACCCCCCTGCTTTCACTGCTCAGGCCTGCGGGAAGCTGGTTAGACCCGCCGCTGGGGAGGGACCTGGCCACGCTCTGGGCGGGTCTGGCCGCTCCTTTCTGGAATGGACGGTTCTCAGAAAGCCCAGCCGAGGGCCAACTTCAGCCAGGCCTGGAGCAGACGGGTTGAAGTGGTTTTTTTAAAAGTGCTTTGTGAGATTTTCAAAAGGTGCCCACGAGTAGGGAAGTGAAAGGAGGGGGGAGCGGGGAAGAAACAGCTTCTCTATTTCTAGCCTTGCTTGAGCGGCTTCTTGACGGTTTACTGCTACAGTTTTGCTGAGTCAGAAGCATCCCCCAGCTGCTCACCGGAAACACAGCTGTTAGGCGAAAATAACCACAGAGGCGAGCAGCGCGCACCTTCCAGAAAAGAGGGCAGAAAACCTCAAAACAAAAGAGAAATACACAGAACAACAAGGGAGGCACTGGCCAAAACCCACCATGGGTGCTCGCTCACCCAAGACGGGGAGGCCCTGATGGCTCGCAGCTCAGGCGGAACAAAGTTTGGCGGCTCTTCCACTGTGGTGGTTAAAGGGTGCCCCCACCCCACCCCAAGAGATAGGTCTCTGTCTTGGCCCCCAGAAACTATGTATGCAGCGTTGCTTGGGAGAAGGGTCTTTGCAGATGTAATTAACTGAAGGATCTGAAGGGCGGTCCCTACACCATGGCAGGTGTCTCTGTAAGAGAGAGGCAGAGGCAGTTAGGGCACAGACAAGAACACATGGAGACACACAGGTGAAGGCGCAGGCAGACTGGAGCTGTGCAGCTACCAGCCAGGCAACACTGGCACTAGTGAGGGCAGCCAGAGGAAGCTAAGAGAGTTCTCCTGCCTTCCGATTGCTGGGTCCTCTCTCCAGCCAGCCCTTCCCCTGTGTCCAGACAGGAAACATCCACAGCATCTTGGTTGCAAGGTGTCTTATATGCACGCTGAAGTCCCCTTTTTTTCTGGGCTTAATAATCATCAGAGACTAAGAGGGCGCCTTTAGGACTCCAGGGACAAGAGAGGACCTGGGATCCCTGGTTCTAGATAAGACAACCGCAGACCAGGTATGTGACCCCACTAAGACACTGTTCACACAGGTTGCCTACTGTGGTACTGGGTTTGAATATTGCCTCTGCTCACTGCTGTGAGTGGGATATGATCTTAGAGCTGTTGGAGGTTGTGTCTGGTGGCACCGCCTCCAGGGATCCTGCCTGTGGATGACGCCAAAACCAAGGAGAGTAGCGATATTCCCTACTGTTTGAGACCCTAGATCCAGCAGTGCCTGAAAACATCACTACCTCTAAACTTCCCAGTTGCATGAGATAATATTCTCTGTGCCGAAGATACTTTGAGTTGGTCATTTATAAATAAAGGTGATGATTCAGGAACATAAGGAGGTAGGTATCTAATTAAGAAGAAATTGCGGATTAGAGGCATTTAATCATTTGTTCAAAATCACACAGCTAGTAAGTGACGGAGCAGCAATTTGAACCCAGGAGTATGATCTGATGCATTAGCCCTGGGAGGCAAAGGCGATATGTCTAGGGCACCCAAGCTTTCGGGTCATACCTTGGGAAAGACCCATAAATCTCACAATCTTGAGTGACTCATCTATAAAATACAGGAGAGGATATATTTTAAAACATATATATGCACACACACACACACACACCAGTTAGTATGACAATTAACCATGCATTTTCTGTCCATAATTAGCATAAGTTAGCATTTTGTCATGATTCAGAGATAAAATGATTTCTATAAACTCAGACAGTTCCTTGTTTCCATATCTTGGTTCTAGATTCTGAAATGCCAAGGTGGTCTCACTCTGGACAACTTGAATTTAAAACAAGAACACTGCAGTCTTTATTTACTCATATAAGTTTGATTTCCGTCATGCCTCATTCCTTGTGCAAATCTGACAGTCCACCTAATATCATTTTTATTCAACGTAAACAAGAACTTCTATTTATTAACTTTTGTATAGTGAAAGTCTGGTGGTAACAAATTCTGCCACCTTCTGTTTGTCTAAAAACCATTTTTATTGCTTCTTTATTTTGAAAAGATATTTTCACTGGACACAGACTCTTCAATACATGAAGGCCACTTTGTCATAAGGACCAGTAGTAATGGCTTGCATTACTTTAAGGGAAAACCAGTGATCATTTATCTTTGGTCATTGTATGTGCTCTTTTTACCTTAACTGCTTTTTTACTTAGCTTGCTCTTTATTGCTGAATTTGATTTGCAATTTGACTGTGGTGTGCCTGGATGTTTTTTTGTTTGTTTGTTTGTTTATCCTGCTTAGAGTTGTTGAGTTTCTTGTTTTTCTATAGTTTTTGTGAGTTTTGGAGTATCTTTGACTACTAGCATTACACATACTTTTTTCCACCTTCCTTTCCTATTGGGAGTCCAATTATATGTAGGGTCAACCATCTAATATTATTACAGAGGTTCCTGATAATTTGGTTATTTTTTCGCTAGTCTTTTTGAATAGCTTCTATTATTATGTCATCACTTGTACTATATTTTTCTTCTACAACCTTTAATATGCTCTTAAACCTACCCAGTGAATTTTTCTATTTGGATATTGCATCTTTCCTCTCTAGAAGTTTCTTTTTTTTTTTTTAAGATTTATTTATTTATACAAGAACCGGGGTACAAGCCAGATGCGTGGGAGGGTGAGAGGATTCACCAGAGACAGAGCAGGGAACAGAACAGGCAGACTGACAAAATACACTGCTGAGGGAAGCAGGGGGAGAGACAGGAGAAGTCTGCTGCACCATGTGGGATTCTCCCTGGCCGGGATGGAACCCAGGCTGCAGAGGCTGTGGACAGCTTCACAGTGTGGCGCTCAACAGCCTGCGCCAACAGGGAGGCCCTCTAGAAGTTTCATTTGGTTTTTTTTTTTTTTTTTTTTTAGATTTATTTATTTATTTATACAAGCACTGGGTACAGTCAGAAGCGTGAGAAGGTGAGAGAATTCACTGGAGCCAGAGCGGGGAACAGAACAGGCAGAATGACGAAGTACACTGCTGAGGGGAGCAGGGGGCAGCAGGAAAGGTCTCTTATGCCATGTGGGACCCTCACCCGGCGGCCAGGGATCAAACCAGTGCTGCAGAGGCTACGGGCAGCTTCGCAACCCAGCGCTCAACCTCTGTGCCACCGGGGAGGCCCCATTTGGTTATTTTAAAAAAATATCTTACACTTCCAGGCCTCCCTGGTGAAGCAGGGGTTAAAATCTCAGCATGATCACCCCTAAGACCTGAGTTTGATACCCGGCCAGGGAGCTAACCCACTTATGGCACAGCAGACCTCTCCTGTCTTGCCCACTGCTGCTCCCCTCAGCAGTGTATTTCAGTAGATCTGCCTGTTCTGCACCCCATCCTGTCTCTAGTGAATCCTGTCACACCCCTCCCCCTACACCTCTGGCCTAGACCTCAGTTCTTGTATGCATCAATAAATAAAATAAATCTTTAAAAAATTTTCTTCCATTTCTCATTATGTTTTAAGTGTTTGAACATATTTATAATAGTTGTTTTAAAGTCTTTGTCTGTTACTTACATCATCTTTATCACTTTAGGTCTTTTATATATGCATGGATATTTCTGCTGGTAATAGGTCATATTTCCTTGCTTCTTTAGCTATCTAGTAATTTTTATTAGATGTTACACATTATTACCATTATGCAATTGAATGTCTGGATTTTTTGTTTTGTTTTGTTTTCCTTTGATGTTCCTTTGGCAGGTAGTTAAGTTACTGATGAGCTTGATTTTCTTTAGGCTTTTAAAAAACATTTTTTTGGATAGAGCTCATTTATCCATACTACTACTAAGGTGTGACCTTACTGTGTTCTCTAATGAATGCCTGGGATCTACAAGTTGTTTTTATTCTGACTTACTGAATGGCTCCCAGTCCCATGAGAGCTCCAGGAATTATTTTTCTTTTACCTCCCTAGTAGTTGTTTTTTGCATTTCACACCAAGACTGAGCAACTTAGTATTTAGTCAATAACTCAAGGGACTCTCTATACAGGTTTCTGTTTATTTATGTAACACCTTCTTCTCTTGAACATTGCATTACAAATCCTGACCTCTTCAACTTCCACATATAATAATCTCTATCTCCTCAACTCAAAGCAGCTGTCTAGCTCTGCTTGGGATCCTTCTCCTAGCTACAATATGGAAAGTACTTCCAGGGCCTCCCCGGTGGCGCAGCGGTAAAGCGCTGGGTTGCGAAGCTGCCCGCAGCTTCTGCAGCGCCTGTTCGATCACCGGCTGCTCCCTGGCCACCGGAAGAGGGTCCCACATGGCGCACAGACCTCTCCTGCCACCCACTGCTTCCCTCAGCAGTGTATTTCATCAGTCTGCCTGTTCTGTTCCCCGCTCTGGCTCTGGTGAATTCTCTCACCCTCCCACGCTTCTGACTGTACCCAGTGCTTGTATAAATAAATAAATAAATCTTTAAAAAAAAAAAAAAAAGTACTTCCATACAGAAAACCAAAGTGATCACAGGGCTTACTTCATTTGCCTCCATTCTGGGCTCATAGTTCTGCACTGCCTTTTGCCCAGTGTCTGAAAATAGTTGTCATATATTTTGTCTACTTTTCTAGTTGTTTACAGCTGGAAAAGAAATCTGGTACCAGTTACTTCACTATGGCCAGAGGCAGAAGTTGACTCAAGTAAAAAAAAAAAAAAAAAAAAAAAGAATACATTGAAAGGGCCTCGGGGGAGTCACAGAATAGAATAGCCAAAGAACAGATCTCAGAAAGAGCAGAGGCAAGCGCAGCTCTGGAGACCCAGAGGAACGAAGAGACAGTCTTTTCAGGGCGCCATTGGGATGAATGAACCCCAAACCTATGGCATCTTTCAAGACTCAAATTTCTGGGAGAATATGTCTGGACTAGCTATAATCATGGACTTTTGACCAGAGGAGCGCAAGACACCTTGATTAATGGTACCAAGAAGACAGTACAAGAAGACAGTCTCCAGTGAGGGAGGAGCGATGGACAAAACAAAACTGGGTTGCTCTTTCCAGAAGAAAGGAGAAGGACTGCTAGACAGGCAAAAACAATAGCTACATTATCCAATGTGTTTACTAGAGAATATGTCGGTAAGAGGTTGGCACTTACGCTCGGAGCCTGGGGGTTTCTTTTCACTATCTACCCACTAGACTGCATGGTTGCCTTCTTTCCCTTGACACCCATGCCTTCCTCTGCAGACACACATGCCAATTCCACTTTTTGAACAACATACAGATAACACGAACATTTCATCAGGCCAGAAACACCAGTTTAGGGTGCATTGAGAACAGATGCTCTGAGCCTGCCAACATTCAAGTAACACTTCCAGAGAATGAAACTCACTTGGGGGTGAAAGACAAGCTTGAACCTGTGTTCTACGAACACAAGAATAAAGAAAATGTGTCCATTCTTCTTCCTCTACTCAGAACCTCTGGAGTTAGAAGCTCCTTGCCTGGAAGAGAATGTTTTGTGGCTGTTCTGTTCCCCACTCTGACTCTGGTGAATTCTCTCATGCCCCACATCTCTGATCTCTGGCCTGTGCCCCAGCTCTTGTATGCATAAATAATTGAATCTTTAAAAAAAAAAAAAAAAGAATGAGTATGAGCAGGCTGCAGGCTAGTTTATCAAGCAGCTTGCTTCAACCAAACACACAGGCAAACGGATCAACAGGTAAGGGAACCAGGTGCTCTCTGCTTAGTTCTGAGAAAATTTCACCACCCCCACTAAGCCCAAAGGCTAGTTAGATACTGTGTGTGTGTGTGTGTGTGTGTGTGTGTGTGTGTGTGATTTCTAAAAACTCCTCACCTAGAGTTCTTAAAATTTCTATGAACATCATTTTCTCATATGATCATACCCATTTCAGAGATGGAAAATCTGAGGGTCGGCACATGAAAATGTGAGTGAGAAAACCAAGAATCGAGTCCAATACTGCAGGATAAAACTCCGCTGAGGTAGCTTGAGGACAGGTTTGGGGGTGGAGGGGAGGTCAGGAAGAAAGAGAGAGGAAAGAGGAAAAAAGGTAAACATTTCTTCCAAAGGGACCCAGTTCTTGGAGACGTGGGTGTTGAAAGATGCTGTTTGCACATGATCAAGATTCAGATTGAAACCACAGTCAAGTGCAAGGGCCTCAGTGACATGATTCTCTCCAGCTTTGCTTTTTCGCTGCACCCATTCATTCTTCAGTTCAACTGAGAAGTCTTTGCGGGCTTTTTCTTTCTCAAGGAAACAATCATGGTGCTCTCACGGTGATTGAGAAAAGGCCAAAATAAGGTCAAAGTTGGTTCCTGGAAGGGCCTGCAGGGAACAAAGAAGGTGGAACCCAAAATACTTAGAGTCACAGTGACGGACTTGAGAATGAGATTATGGAGATTAGGACAGTCTTGTGGGGAAGGTCTGCAACCCATGAGCTCCAAAAAAGACATAAAGTCATGTTCGTGGGTGTGTTTCTGACGCCCAGCACAGTGTCTGACGCACAGCGACTGCTTAATAAGCGATTGGTGGAGGAAAGAGTGTTGAAGCGAGTGAATGTGACCTCCAGTCTCTCTTCCCCTAGAAAGTTTCCAAAACAAGCTCCAATGCTTCCATACCTTTGCCTGTTTTTTTCCATTCTTCGTTGTCCTGGCAATTATCTACTCTCCTTTCTAAGGCAATGGATCTTAACCTTTTGTGGCTCATGAACTCTTCTGAGAATCTGGTGAGAGCAACAGACCCACTTCTCCAAAAACACACAGATGCATCCAGACAATTCTGCATATTTTTTTCAAGGTATAAGCAAATACTCTGAACCTCACCCCTCGTCTTGGTCTCACAATCCATTATCCCCTCTCTTCCTTGCAGTCTTCCAGTCGCCCATAAAGTCCACATAAAGCTCCCTTCACTGGGCTCCTATAACACTTTCTTGTTGGTTTGTTTTTTTAGTTCAAAACAACATTGATTTTGTTCACACATCTGTCATTGGGCAGGACCCAGGGTGCCCTCTCTGCTCTACCCAGTGTTAGCTAGAATGGCTGCTAACAGTTCCAAGTCTGGAACTGGAATCATCGGAAGACTCGCTTGCCTACCTGTCTGGAGATTAGTTCTGGAAAGACCTAGACAGGTGGAGGCTGAATGAGCTGGGAGGCCCCGGCAGCTCCTCCTATATCCACATGGTCTCTCTATACAGTGTCTTTGGCATATCCAGAGCCCTTTAGACATAGTTCTCTTATTACTTAACACAGCACTGTAGTGATTATTTATGCCCCATGATTGTGTAATTTACTTACATATAGTGATTGTGTAATTTACTTACATCATTTATTTCACCAGCAACTCTATGTGTCCTTTGGAGACAAGAACCACAACTTATTCATCTCTATTTCTTCAGGACCCTAGGACGGAGCTTGTACATAGTAGGCATTTAATATAAGCTATTTGGAATACATGTGTAGGTGTGTACTTACTTTCTTTCTATGCCCCACATTTCAAAAAGATTAGAAGGTAGTTTGTTAATACAACAAAATACACATTTCAAAACAAGGAAATGGGACTAAGTGAAAATAAAGGTAAGAAAATATGTTGAAATAAAGTATAAAACTGGTACCCCAATACCACAATTTCTATGTCATTATCAGCACTGGCCCAGAAATCTGGTTTGAGCATCCTGGCAGTAAAGGTAAAAAAGGAAATATAATCAGTTACAAAATTCATGGTGTTAGATATAAGCAATTAATTGTTTAGGAAAGCAATTTTTACTAGTACTACACGCAGTGTAAAATTGAAACCTCTGCTGTGAAAATGCCGGCAAGTTTACACAATGAGCCCTCTATGCTCTACCTCAACAGAGGTGAAAGGAAGTTCAATACAAGCAAATCTATAAGTGGCCAAAAGAAAGGAATTAAAGGCTGTGATTCTTTGATAGTCCAGTTTTATCAAAGGGAAATTGTTAGATTATCTAGTGTAGATTTTTCTAAAGGGCACATGAAGGAACACCAGTCCTGAAGTTCTGCCCAAAGGGTTCCTCTATCAAGGAAAGATGAGGAATCCCATCCCCGTCTTGCTCTTGGAACTTCATAGTGACCTCCAGCCTTTTTAAAGGCTCTGAGAAGTCCTGCAGTAAAGAAACCCAGCCTTCCCCAAGCTTTTTGGATCACTGGTGTTCAAGAGCCAAGGGACAGTCTCCAAATGGGAGGTAGGCCCACTGATCTTACTACAGAGTTTTCTTTCTCTTAGGGACAGATGAGATTAACAGCCTACTGTTCTTAAGCAAGGAATGCCAATATCTCTTTCCTTTGCCCTTTTTTGAAAGGATATAGGAAGGAAACAAAATAATATCTACAAATCTCCTGCTAAAAGCCCCTTTGTGTAAAATCCATTTTACTTGCTCTTTTTTATAGATAGGGCTGAAAAATAAAAAAAAGATCAGGGAGTAATGTGTCCTTCCAAATTCCAAGCAAGGCAGAAGAAAGGTGTGATTGAATGTCACCAAGAGCCCCACAGTTTCAGACCCTGAGAAAATAAAAAAGGGTCAGCACACCCCTTTCCTTGCCGGCCACCCCTGTAGCTATCAGACAAGACCCCTCAGATATCTATCACCTGATCACTAAATGCGCAATATCAGCTCAGGTCAGTTCAAAAACAAGTCGCACCTTCAGCAGATGGCCAGGAGCAGCAAGGGCAATAACTGTCTATTTGTTTTGGCATCGGGCATGAAAAGAAAGAAAGGGTGTGTGTTACCCTTTGTCCAGCTCCTGTCTCTCTGTACACTAGCATTTCCATCTCAAAAGAATCAAAGTGTGATCTAGTTCGCAAAGGGAAAGCATGCCTCATTTTGGCAGGCCAGAGAACAATCCCAGCGTCTTCTCTGCACAAAGCACTTGTTAATATCCTACTTAATATTCTGTAGAACACACTGTAGAGAACGAATTAAATAAATGGAGGGAGTGCAGACTCTGTAGGTCAATGATTCTCAAAGTAGGTTCCACGGAGCACCCGTGGTTCTCAACTTGAGGGGCTGCTAAAGAAACATAAAACACCCTAAGCCCCCAGGCCTAATTTAACCATAGCAGTTTCTCTCTAACCTACCTAAGAAAGTGTTTGGAAAAGAAAAAAAAAAAAGATTATGTTATTAAAAGTAGAATATGTTTGAGAACCACTGCTTTAAACAAAGCTCCACATATAATTTCTACGGCTCAGATGCTGATAAGAATCGAAAAGCAGTTTTAGTTCTATTCTTAGCAAGAACCTGGGGGGCAGAAATTTCATCTTTTTTTCAATCTAAAGCAGAGTCATGGAAAAACACACAATAAGCAAAGAAAATGTTTGCAGCCATATAATTAATAAAGAGTTAATGTTTTTAATTTAGAA
Organism: Talpa occidentalis; assembly: GCF_014898055.3. Taxonomy (NCBI): domain Eukaryota; kingdom Metazoa; phylum Chordata; class Mammalia; order Eulipotyphla; family Talpidae; genus Talpa; species Talpa occidentalis. The sequence goes on along the minus strand of NW_023601433.1, from coordinate 81,672,859 downwards.
AACAATCTGACGAATTAATAAGAAAAAGACCAATAACCCCATGGAAACATGGGCCAAGTCTCCAGAATTCACAGAAGCAGAAATGCAAATAGCCAATAAACATATGAAAAGATACTCAGGCTCACTTGTCAGGGAAATGCAAATGAGAACAATGAGATACTATTTTTTACCCATCAGACTGGCAAAAATGGAAAATATGTGTAACATCCAGAGCTGGCGAGGGTGTAAGGAATCCAGTTCTCTCAAACACCATCGGGGGAGGGCTGTAAATTATTATAACATTGTGGAAAATTAACTGTTGGTATTTTTGAAAATTTAAACTGTGGCCCGACACTCCCACTTCTGGGAATATATCCACCAGAAATGAAAAAGCCAGTATATAAAGACATAAATATACAAAGAAGTTTATTGCGCCATCATTTGTAATAGTTAAAAGAAAAAAAAAAAACTAGAAACAATCTGAATGTATATTAATAGGACAATGATTGAACAAATAACAAAGTGCAGCTACTAAAAATTATTTTTAAAAATCTGTACATCTCAGTCAGAAGATGTACCCACAATACCTTGTTAAAATATGAAAGCAAGAGTGACCTACTTTTATTTTAAAAAATAAGAATTCCCCCTCACCCCAGTCACACCCTGTGTCCTTTTATAAAGAAAACAATAGGTAAACAGTTATACCAAATTATTAACAATGACTGCATCAGGAAATTGGATTGGAGAGGAGAGACTATGAATTTTATTTTAGACTCTTTGCTGTTTGAATTGTTATAAAAGGTATGTATTACCTCTATGATTCAAAGGATGGGAATTTTTAAAAGCAGAATTAGGAAAGAAAATTCAAAGCAAATCACATTACCTTGAAAATCGCTAGGAGGCAGGGTGGGGTTGGCCTTGGGACATGCTGTCTTTAAACACTCAGCCCTATGGGAGACATGGCTCAGAGAAGACACCCCAATTACACATGGGGGTGCGTTGAAGGAGAGCTTTCAATAGGGCCAACATTTCCCTTGAAAATCAGTCCTGAGTCTTCTCTAAAATATGCTGAGGATCAAATGAGGCTCCAAAATAATACTCTGTAGGATGGGGACCATCATGGGTTTTTTTTTTCTGTAAAGAGCACATTTATTAGGGTTTGTGGGCCGTCTGGTCTCTATCACAACTGCTCGACTCTGGTGCACAGAGACAGCACCAAAAACAGGGAAATGAGTAGACATGGCTGTGGCCCAATAAAGCTTTATTTATAAAGCAGGTATTTGATCCAGGGGCTCTTGTTTGCTGACCTCTGCTGTAAAGCACGGACGGTCATTGACATATAGATAATATACATATGATAAAAGCACGCAAATCCATGAATTTTTACAAGTGAACACATGTTCACATCTACTGTGCAGATTAAGATGTGGAACATTACCTGCACCCTAAAAGTGTTCCTTGGGCTCCTCCCATTTATTCCCATCACCCTGGCCCCCCCACAAAGGTAACCATTGATTTGACTTCTATCATCATTTATTTTGCTTGGTTCTTAACCTCACGTACAAGGAATCCTCCAGCACTTCCACTCAATGACTGATGAGTGGGATCCATTGTATTATTGTGTGGGTTTGTCTAACTTCACAGCTGTATAGTGTACAACAGATAATGTTGCAAAAAAATATATATAGAGAGAGAGAGTAAGAATCTGCCACACTTTCTCTATCTGTTGTACTATTGACATTTAGGTTGTTTCCAGTTTGAGGCTGGCTTGCTTGAGTCCCCTTAAAATTTGCATGTTGAAACCTCACCCAATATGATGATATTAGGAGATAGGGCCTTTGGGAGGTCACAAGGATGGAGCCATCCTGAATGGGATTACTGTCCTTTAAAAGAAACCCAGAGAAGCTCCCTCATCCTTTCCCCTGTGTGAGGACACACAGCAGACACCTTCTAGAAGCCAAGAAATGGACTCTTACAGAAACAGAGTCTGATCACAGCTTGACCTTGAACTTGCAGCCTCTGACACTGTGAGAAATAAATGTCTGTTGTTTATAAGGTCACCTAGCCTTTGGTATTGTGTTATAAAAGCCAAGCCAAGCAAGGGGAACTACAAATAATACAACTAAAAAATAAATTAAAATGATGACCATTCTTGAAGGTGTCTTTGGCTTACACATTTACAGATCACTGTTGAGAACCTTCCTGGAGTATGTGCTATAGTCGGCCTCGGTAAACACTGAGAAACAATTTTCCAAAGTGTCTGTATTAATTTGCACTCCTACCTTCAACTCTCACCTTCAGTGCGTAAGAGTTCCAGCTAACCCAAGCATTAGGATCACTTGTGTGAACAAATTTTTATTTTTTGTAATTTCTTGAATGCCTATGTGTAAAACGTGTTCTTCAGTAAAGTGCAAAGATCTTAGGTGACAACCTAAAAGCTTTTACAAAAACTCCCAATGTGGTTTTAACTGCATGTCCCTGGCCACCAGGAGGCTGACTTCCTTTTGATGGGTTTATTGACCATTTGGATTTCTCTTTTGTGAAAAGCTTATTCTTGTCTTTTGCCCATTTTGTTAAAAAGGAAAAAAAAAAACAGATCTTCGTCTTCTTATTGATTTACAGGAGTTCTTCAAATATTCTGAATACGGGTCCTCTGTTGGATGGCTTTATTTTGCCTCTCCCTCTCTGAAGCTTGCATTTTCATTCTCTTAGTGGAGTCTTTGATGAACCAAAGATTTTAATGTTCATGAAGTCCAGTGGGCCAAATATTCCCTTTCTGGTGTGTGTGTGTGTGTGTGTGTGTGTGTGCACGCACGAGCACCCACACGCACCCTGGTTCAAAAATATCTGGACACTGAATGTGTGAATTGTTTTCCCCTCACCCACCAGCCTTCTCGCTCTCTGAACACTGGCGTGATGCCCCACGATTTCATTCAGCGCTGGCATGGGCTCCCCACCCTTAACCCAGACCCTGCAGATGAAGGGCCCAACCCCACGCAGTCGCAGCCGCTTGGTTCCTATCACAAGGTACCCACACTTCAGTCTGACTGGGCTGGAGAGACAGGAGTTATCACAGCGCCCCTCTTTCCTCAGGTTCACGGATTTGCTGGAACAGCATGCAAAATTCGGAAACCCTTACTTATGATTACCAGTGTATTATAAAGCACAGTACGAAGGATGCAGATGAGCAACCAGACCAAGAGGGACAGAGAGTGAGATCAGCAGATCCATGTGGGAGCCTCTCTCCCCGTGAGGTTGGGCCCACCACCCTCCAGCATGCGGATGTGTTCCCCAAACTCCAGAGTCTAGGGGGTTTATGGAGGCCATGTCCTATAGGCATGATTAGTCACTCAGTCTCCAGTTCCTCTCTCCTCTCCAGAGGAGGGACAGTGGGTGGGAAAGACTCCCTGGTGATGCTCCCATCCCAAAGCTGCATGGAAGCTCATAGGAATTCTTATTAGAACAAAAGGCGCTCCCATCACCAAGAATTCCAGGGGTTCAGGAGCTCTGTGTAAGATGCTCCTCTCCCTCCCAGCCCTCAGGAAATTATGAGAGATTTAGGAGCTCCGTGTCAGGAACTGGGGGCAGAGGAGAAATAAATAATTTCTTTTAGGTCACATTCACCCATTCCCCCTACATGATCTCCCAGAATCTTTACTGTCTTACCCGCCACGTGTGAGTGCACAACTATCATCGTAATCTCAAACAGGCATGTTCTAGAACAGGGGTTACCCACCGCCATCTTTTCAGTCCCTGCTGGTCTCCCAAAACCTTGCTACTTGTCATCAACAGGTAGAGTCAATTTCTCCTTCCCTTGAACCTGGGCTGGTTTCTGTAAATGTCACAACCAACAGAACACAGCGCAGTGACAGGAAGCCTTCGTGTGACTCTCTCTCTCAACACACTCATTGGGTGCCTTTGACCACCATGTGGGAAGACCAGTCCCCTGAGGCGACCATGCCATCCAAAGACATTATGGACAGAGAGTCCCAAAAAGCCAGATGTTGCTGCCCCACATGTTCTTCCCGTCCATATACAAGTGTAAAGACTTTTGACGACCCAACCCTGGCCACAGGAGACACCCTGGTGTAGAGTTCCAGCCCAGCTGCCTCTGAATCTCTATGGCTTCTGCAGAAACCATAAAAGTTAATAAATGACTATAGTTTCAAGTCACAGTTTGGGCTCACTTGTTCCCCAGAGGCAATGATGGGAACAGTAAGGAAGACTGCCCCCCTCTTTCCGGGCTCTGGTTAGCACAGACTTCCCTTGGAGAGCGAACTTGTGGATCAGGGCAGGCTGGTCTCCCACCCCCAGTCTCCATCACACTGACCCACCGGGAGATATGTCCTAGAAATGTGTTGCCGGGTGGTTTCCTTGTTGTGTGAGGGTCATGGAGGTGTATGAGGCTGCTGTGGGCATAGAACCATAGGCCATGGTTTACAAGGAACGGCTACATGTCCCGAAGCGATAGGAGTTTGGGGGCCGCGGTGGCTTCATTGGTCATTGACTGAAACGTCCTTACGTGGGGCATAGCTGTTTCCGGCCTGTGTTCTCAATGCCCAAAGGCAAAGGAAGCTTTGACTTCCCTTCTCATTTTCTTGATCTTTTCCTCCCACCATCTCTATACCTCTTTGGCCCTTTCTTACCCCTCCCTCCTTCCTTAACCTCAGAAACTTCATTTTGTTTATTAATGTCTGCAGTTTTTAGAAATATTTTGCTTGGTCAAGTGGCCACCTATGGAAATCTCCAGTATTTGTCTTTGTCACTCTGATTTCATCACTCTGACACCGCTGCATGTAAATCCCTCCAACTCCTCCCATCTGGCTGTGAGGGGCAAGATTCCGTCTTTCCTTATGGCTAAAAAGTATTCCAAGGTGTAGATCAACCACTTCTCCCAACTCCCTGACTTTCCTTGCTCGAGATCACTTTCATTTACTTGGTGTCTGTGCAAAGAGAAGAGCTCGTTTATGAACAAGGGAAGACTTCTGGAGGTTACACAGCTGGGAAAGGTGACATAAGAAAGGTAGAGATGCCCATGGCGAGGGATCATTTAATGAAATAGGATCGGGAAGGTGAGATGCAAGGTGGGCTGGGGGCAGCTTTACCCCATCCGAAAGAGCAATTGAGCCACTTCCCCAGAGATCTCGCTCTGTGGTCCTGAAGTTCAGGTTCCGGAAAGCTCCATCCACCTGGACCCAGGTTCCAGAAAGCTCCATCTACCTGGATCCTTTCTGATACAACCTGAGCAAAAGGGCCTTTCTACTCTGTCATTTAAGTGGAGCAGGCACATCCGGGTGGCTGCTTAAGGAACACGAGCACACTGCACTTTTTAAACACGTTTAAGATGCTAATGCCGGCATAACACTCCCCTCTTTTCACAGTCTTATTATTTACTTGCTTACCTGCTTATTTCCTGTACAAGCTGTACAAGCTGCGGACAGCAGACACTTGGGGCCCTGGTCCTGGCCCTGCTCCTGACCCCAGCCCAGGGATGACACAGAGCAGGACCGCGGCATGATTTCCTGAGTGAATGTTTGAATGAATGAGTGAGAGGGCAAACGATCCCAGCAGCCCTTTACGAACCCCTACCTGCAGACTCTGGCCAACATTTCCCAATGTCCCCAGCTTCCCCTGGAGGGAGGGTAGGTTTCCTCGGCTTTACAGAGGTTAGGAAATTTGCAGTCTGTCCGGCTAAACACCTGGGCTCTTTAATACCAAGCACGCTTTTGGGGTCCTGAGGCTTGTGGGGAGACTGCCCACCCTTTTCTCTTCCTTGAGCTAAGAGTGCTCATGTGAGGACTTGGAGACCAGAGATTAGGGCTCCAAACTGCTTTGTAGGGCGTGGACTCTGCACAGAGCCTCCAGCACCGTCCAGCGAGTTCGTCCTGCTTCTGTGGCCTGGGAACTCGGGGAAAAGGGCAATTAAATTAACGGGGTCATGGAAGGAGGAGGAGGGTGGGAAATTGGTGGCCAAATCCAGAAAGGCCAGATTTCAATTTGCATAATAATTTTGTTAGCAACAATGGACATCCAGGACATCTATTTGAAGGCTGTAATGTTAATTTAATGGGAAAAAAGCTAATACAATTCCCCCAGAATTTTTCAATTAAATTAATGTGATGGGCTTTAATGGATAGCTTAAGTAGAGAGCGCGAATAGGAGAAATATTGCATAAATTATACATACATTTATATATATGCTGCCCGTATGTATAATCTCTTTGCTTGAAGGTTTTGACATATGAGAGGTCCTGTGCTTAAATCTGGCACTGGTTATAACTCTATTTCAATTAAAGTGACCCTTTTATCATCCCAAGAAGGGGAGAGCTCCTCCCTGTGGAGTTTCCACATACCCCTTCCCTTCCACAACACAAGATTCAGATTTGAAAGAAGCAGAAGTTTGATTGAACAATAAGCCTTGAAGACACACATGTGCACAAAAAAATCAGTGCTGTAAGAATCCAGCCACGCCAAAGACCGGCCCTCGATCCCTGCTCCCTAAAGACATCTAATGGAGCAGAAAATAAAATGGACCGAATTGCCAGAGCCACTTCATTTTCACCAGCATGTTTTCATTCATGACTCATTCAGCAAGTGTTTACTGGGTACCCATGAAATGCTGGCACTGCCCTACGGGCTTCTGGAAATATTGTGGTGAACAGTCACTCATGAGCTCTACCTCATGTGACACCCAGGGTACATTCAGGTAAGCTCTCTGTGCTTCCGCTTATCGCTTGGAAAAAAAATAGTGTGATTGTGGGGGCCCTAAGTCAGCACCCAAGGGGGACCCCCAACATCTCACAACTGGGCATCACCAGCAAGATATCACAGAAATGGAGGGATAATTGCTAAATCAAGGTCATGTAATACATTGCAGCCTCCTGCTTCCTCTCTCCTATCTATCTATCTATCTATCTATCTATCTATCTATCTATCTATCTACTTACCTACCTACTTACCTACCTATCTATCCTCTCTCTCTCTCTCATTCACTCTGACTGAAGCCAGCCACCATGGTGTGAGATGCTCAAGCAGCCCTGCAGGACAAATGAGGGGTCCATACATTTTCCTGCCCACCTCTGTGCTTTAGGGGCCTCTTTACTGCTCTCTGCTACTTTGCTTAATCTTTCAGAGGCATTGTCATTTTAATTAAAGTCTTTTGAAAATCAAAAAGGATTTCAGACACAAAGAAATGAAGGTCTCCAGGTGAAATCTTGGAAGCAGAGTTGCTATTGGTTGATGAGATTGCTCAGGGATCCCCAAGTCACATTTCTTAGGGTTCCTGCCTTTTACTCCCCTCCTAGCAGGCCAGAAGCTCATGCAGGAAGGACACACAAGTGCTAACATTGACTCATCTTCAGCTTTTGATCATCAATCTTTGTTTCCATGGGCTATTCTTCTCCCTGACAGGCTATAGGGATGCATGAATGGCTGGCAGAGAAACCAAAAAGCTAAGTGAAGGTGTTATCCTGTAATCTCCACGAAAGGGGGAGTTTCCATGTTCCTTGCCCCAGCTGATGAGAGATGGAGCTGGGCAGGGATAAGAAGCTAGAGGAGACTTGGAGGAGATGTCTTGAAGAAGATTTGGCACAGGCACACTGAGCAGGGGCATGTGAAGAAGGGCCTGCTTGCTTCTGGGCCTTGGACTTGCACCAGGAACTTGGGGGTCATGGATGGAGACTTGTGGAGTCAAGACATGTAGAGACACTTGAAAGAGACGTGGGTGAGAGACCTGTGGGCAGGCTGACAATGGCAGCCCTTGTCTTGATTTTCCTCCTTTCATCCCAGACCTGCCTGGCCCCTTCTGCCCCTTTCCTATCGGTCCCCACCAGAAGGTGCCTTAGACTTGGGGCAAGGTTTTGGGCCTCAGTGGCTCTGCATTGGGCCAGCCCTGTTTGGCTGGGCATTTACCCACAAGGAGACAGGGAACTTTGGGTGTTTCACTGGGAAACTATTACTCTTTCTTCTCTTCTCTCTCTGTGCACAAAATTCTATTAAGCTTTTCTTCTATTAAAGTTCCTACACTCTAGGAATATGTTTTGTCTTTATGCAGAGGATGGTAAAACCCATTGAGAGCATACAAGTTTGGGAGTCTCAGGCACCCCTCAGTCTACATGTTAACAAGGGTTCCATTGCTTTGACTCCAACATGGACCCCAATGGGCCTGAGAGATGCTGGCCATACCAGCCCACAGAGGCAGCTGCAAACTGGCTGGAGTCCCAGGTTCGAGTCTCAACTCTGAAGTTTACTGGCTCCGCCAACCCCTCCGAGTGCCATTTTCTCTTCCATAAAGCCATGATGCTCATAGCTGTCTCGCAGGGGCAGGGGGAGGAGGGAGCCTGGCACATAGCAGGAACCGAACATGCACCGGCCGCTCTTATGTGATGCCCACGGAGAGCGTGGCAGAGGCAGAGGAAACACATGCTGGGAGCAGCGTGGAGCAGACCCACCAGGGGTGGGTCCCATCTGACAGGACACACCAGGGCCGCCCAGGGGAGACGGGTGGTGGCATTTGGTGGCGAGCTGGACTCCAGAGCCACCAACAACCCATTACCGTCAGCAACAGATGATCCCTCTGGGCTGTTTCCCAAAAGGAGGTCCCCCGAGGCTGACAGCTGAGCTGGGCTCTTTCCCAGGAGGGGAAGCTGCAAGGGGAGTAGGGAAGCCAGAGCTCTTCGGGTGTGGAGTCCCGGGCTCTCCCCAGTGGGATCAGCTCCCATCTGAAGTGGAGGCTCAGAGCCTGAGTCTCAAGGGGGAGCACCTAGGAAAGTCGTGGTAGGGCTGCCACCAACACTTTGTAGCCAGGACTCTTGGTTTCTTCTTCTAGTTTTTAAGAGACCTGCCCCTATCCATAGAACTGGAAGGATGAGACCTGATGAACCCCCAGCTAGCTTTTTTTTTTTTAAAGATTTATTTATTTATACATACAAGAGCTGGGGTACAGGCCAGAGTTGTAGGGGGTGAGAGGATTCACCAGAGACAGAGTGGGGAACAGAACAGGTGGATCTACTGAAATACACTGCTGAGGGGAGCAGCAGGCGAGACAGGAGAGGTCTGCCTCACCATCCGGGTTTCTCCCTGGCTGGCTGGGGATCGAACTCGTGCTATAGAGGCTGCAGACTGCTTCATAGTGCGATGTTTAACCCCTTGTGCTACCAGGGAGGACAGGACACTTGACCCCAGCTATCTTGACCCCCCTGTGGATAGTCTGTCTTCAGGAAGAGGCAAGGGCACACAGCTCTTACTCCTTAACCTCTTCCTTCTCTTGCTGAGCAGACACCTGACACTTGTCCTCAGCAGCATGGTTCCTTGAGGACCAACAGCAGAATAGAAGAGAACATACTGAGCAAGTGAGCATTCAGTCCCCTGCATTGTTTGAAAGTGAGTGGGTTCTGCTGTAGATGCTGTAGATGCTATAGATGCTGTAGATGATAGAATCCGTGCGCTGCATTTGCCCTTCATAGGAACAGCTCTTGATTGTGACTGAGGGATGCTCCTGAGAGCATCTAGACACCCATGCATCTAGACATCAGTCATCCACCTGTCCACCCATCAGTTCATCCATCCACCCATGCATCTACACATTCGTCATCAATCCATCGGTCCATCCATCCACTCATCCTTGCCTCTACCACCCATCCACTATGCATCCACCCATCCCTTTCACTTATTCATTCAACAAGCTTTTATGGAATGCCTACCACATCCTGTTCCTTGAGAGTTTCCCAATGCAATGGAAATTTATTGAGCACCCACTCTATGTCTGCTGTGCTAGCTGCTGAGTTTGCAAAGGGGAGTAAGCCAGATTCACTCAAGGCATATAAAGCCTGGTTGTGGGGGGGGGGGTAGAATAAAAAAGTAAACATCCAGTAGAGTGAGGGAAATACTAGAAAAACACAGAGGAACCCAAACAGTAAACATATCAGACAAGTAAACATATGAATAGTAAATATAAGAAATAAGACTGATGTGCATAAAAGTAGGAATTGCTTTAAAAGACAACTCGGGGCCTCCCCTGGTGGTGCAACAGTTGAGCGCTTGGTTGCGAAGCTGCCCGCAGCCTCTGCAGAGCCAGTTCTATCCCTGGCCGAGGGCAAGGGTCCCACAAGGCATGACAGACCTCTCCTGTGTCGCCCGCTGCTCCTCTCAGCGGTGTATTTCGTCAGTCTGCCTGTTCTGTTCCCTGCTCTGGCTCTGGTGAATTGTCTCACCCTCCCGCGCTTCTGACTGTACCCAGTGCTTGTATGAATAAATAAACAAATCTTTTTTTTTTAAAAAAAAAAAGACAACTCGACTTGTGTCGAGGTGCAAAGGAGATCATTCCATAACCCCTGTGTTGTTCTAGACTGGCAAACAATCAAACAAGCATCGCACAGATTGATAAGAGAAAAACACAAAAGTTAATGTTAACTTGACAATTCTGTATACATGGGAGGCACCCAGCATGACTGAGTATCTCAACACACAGCTTCTGATGTCATCTTAAATAGCTTAGCTAAGACAACGGAGGGTGGTAAGGTGAGGGTCACCAGGGAGTTTACCAGAGAAGACACAGTAAACATAGGTATGGAGATTCAAGTTCTGTCTTCTCTGTTGAAAACAGACGGACAGATGAGGTCTTCCTGGTACAGTGAGGGAGGCACCTTAACACAGAGAAGTTTACACAGAAATGTCTTTTCCAAGAGCAACCTCCACCCAGCCTTCAGAGCCCTCCTTGAAATAAACCTCTTGTCGGAAGGGCATTTGTGTGTGGCAGAATTTTACTCCCCTATACTTTTATGCTGGGAGAGAAAGCAGTGAGGTGGTAGGATGGGCAAATGGGAGAGTAGGCGGATTCGATCTTGATCACCAGTCGGTTGCAGCCTCCTACACAAAGAGTAGCTCTTACCAAGGACAGACAGGGCACTCTGCATCCAGCACACAGGTGACCAAGATTTTAGTTTCAACCCTGTTTCTAATCTGCTGTGTGATCTTGAGCTACTAACTATGCCGCTCTGGGCCTCTGACATCACAACTGTAAAATGAAGGAGTTATATTAGATTAACATTTCTTGAAGGATGACCAGTAGAACTGTAGTCTTTTGCAATGAAATGGAAAGACTATTTGCACCTACATGTGTGCATGGGTGCACACACACACATGCACCTATAAGTCATTATGATTTGAATTGGGTCCCTCCAAAAAGAGGTGTTGAAATCTTAATGCCCAGTCTCTCAGAATGTCCCCTTATTTGAAAATACGTTGATTGTAATTCGTTAAGATTAGGGTGGGGCTCCTCACCCAACCTGACTGGTGTCCTTTACAAGGTGAAGACAGATGTACAATGAGAAGCTCCTAGAATGATGAAAGGACAGCATGGAGTGACGCAGCTACAAACCAAGGAACACCAAGCATTGCCAACAACTTCCAGAAGCTGCTGGAGCCCAGAAAGAGTTCTTCCCTAGAGGCTTCAGAGACCATGACACTGCCGACACCCCAAGTCTGGACTTCCAGGCTCCAGAACTGTGAGGCAATACCCTTTTGTTATTTTAAGTTCCCCAGTTGATGGCACTTTGTCAAGGTAGCCCTAGGAAGCTAACAAAGGAGTCGAGGACAGTTGCTAATTCTGTGTACCATATCTGCTCTGAGACCCACCACGCACGTCCTTGCATTAAAGGCTCTAAGAAGTCCTCCAGTAAAGACCCATGTAAATGCGTCTAATCCAGCATTTCCATAACCTCGTGACAACTCCTAAGATTTAATGATCTCTAAGATCTGTTCCAACTGCGACTTTGTGGGATGCTCTTAACCTAATCAACTCCCAGGGAGAAGACATGGAAGGGGCCAGGCAGGGGATGTGGCTAGGCCTGGTCAAACGTTCATACTTTATATCTTTTAATTTTTTCGAGAATGCACATAGGCGGCTTAAAAATATTCCAACAGTAAAAATGCTGTATAGTGAAAATAAATCGCTCTTCCACACTTCTCCCTTAGGCCTTCACAAGACACAGCTCCCCATTCTCTTATTTATTCTCCCATAGATAATTCTCTGCATATATAGGCACATACACAGATAGCTCTGCTTAGCACAAAGGATCGTCTGCTATATTTATATTTGTTTTCCACGGTGTTTTTTTTTTTTTTTTTTTTTTTAACTTAGCACGTCTTAAGATTCTGTATCAGTAAATACAGATGAGGGTTCCTCAATCCTGGTGCTGCTGACATTTGGGGCTACATAATTCCTATTTGACCATGGCGGTGGCTGCTGTTCTGTGTGTTCTGTGTATTGTAGGATGTCCTGCAGCTTCTCTGCCCACTTGGTGCCACCTTCAGTGCTAACCCTGCCCCTTCTGTTGTAACTGCCAAAAAGTCCCCAGACGTTGCCAAATGCCTTCTGGGAGGTTAGTTGCCCCGAGTAAGAACTACTGATCTAGATCTAATCGTTCTCCCAAAGAGCGCTCCAGGCTTCCACTGCAGGGGGGCACCGTAACTCATCATTTACTCACCCCTTCCTTTGAGGGTGGCCGATGAAGTTGTTTCCAGTCTTCGGTTAGTTCATAAACAAGGTCATCATGACTGTTCTCGTGCATGTGTGTTTGGAACAAAAACATGGGTTTATCTGTAGGATACATGGGTAGGACACTGTCCTGGTCAACATGCAGTAAGCAAACGTGCACACGAAAGGCAGACTGCAAACCGGGAGGCTCCAGTTTCTATCTTTTCCACAAAGTGGTGGAAATTTTGCCGAGGGTTGGAGGAAACAAGATCAAGGATAGAGAGAAAGTGCCTTAAGAGATGGAGTTCTCATTTAAGCCCTTTGATCCAGCGGTGCCTGAAGTCAGCTACTCAGGATTTGCCCATCTGGAAAGCAAAGTTTTCTCTTCAAGGCTTAAATCTGTTTGAGATGGGTTTTGTAACCTACAACTGAAAAAGTCCTGGGTGTGGAGAAAGCGGAACTTTTCCGAGGGGCCTGTCCTGACTTTGCCCCTTCTCTGGGTTCCCAGAGACCCTGCGTGTCCATGCTCAGCCAACTGCTTCTCCTGGACCCCTGAGTGTCCTCACCACTGTCGCTGCGGGACTGGGCCAGGACTGGGCGCTGGTTGAATGAACCATGGCGAGTTCCTTACAACTCACGACCTCCATGCTCTACTTAGTGGGGGTGCAACCAATCTGTGCAAGCAGCAGCAGGAGGATCCTCTTAACTGGATTCAGGAAGCTCTGCCAAAAGAGGAAAACAATACCCCCTCCAGGACAAGGGGCCCTGGGCGGGAGGGGTGCCTGGGGAGCCCTGGGGGAGGGGAGTCTGGGGGGAGGGCCTATCTTCCAGTAATCCCTGCCATTCTGAGCCGCCTGCCAGACTCCCTGCACAAATGGTCCCATGGCTCCTGAGGTCTCTGACGGTGTTTAAATTTTCCACTCACTTCCAGAACAGGTTTGGCTTCACTGGGGAACCATCTTGCCTCAGTGAATCACGCCCCACCTGCCACAAACAAAGCACACCATTTATATCGTTAATATTTATACAGTGCCAGGAGCATCTTGGACAAGAGCCTCCGCATGAGCACAAGGTTTTACAGGCCAGCAAGAGGGACAAGAATATCCTTGAGTAGCTTTCGGTCTGTAAAGTAGTCCGAATCTACACTCTTTCACGAAAGGGGATCCCCCAGGAGGCGGGGAAGCTGGGGAGGGAAGAAAGGCATCAAGCCGGGGTGCACAACTAAGTGTTGGGCACCACAGCAGTCACTCCCTAAATGAGCACCTACTATGTGCCAGGCACTGTTCTAGGCACCGGATGATCTGGTAGGGGGAAGTGGCAAAGAAAGAAATGGGTTGCTTCCAATGCAACTGTTATAAAGGAAAGAGAACAATGAAAATGGGGGAGAGAGGGCCTCCCCGGTGGCGCAGCGGTTGAGTGCTGGGTTGCGAAGCTGCCCGCAGCCTCTGCAGCGCTGGTTCGATCCCCGGCTGCTCCCCGGCCACCAGAGGAGGGTCCCACATGGCGCGCAGACCTCTCCTGCCGCCCGCTGCTCCCCTCAGCAGTGTACTTCGGTCCTTCTGCCTGCTCTGCTCCCCGCTCTGGCTCTGGTGAATTCTCTCACCCTCCCGCACTTCTGACTGTACCCAGTGCATGTATAAACGAAACAAACGAACAAACAAATAAATAAATAAAACATGCCTCTATAAAAGAAAAAAAAAATTAAAAAAAAAAAAAGAAAATGGGGGAGAGAGGGGTTTGGGAAAGGTTGAAAATCACATCTGTCACCTAGTCAGTCCCTTGAAGTGCTGGCATCACTGTTCCCATGTTACAGAAGAAGAGGCAACTGGTGAGATTGGGCAGTGACCTGCTACTCTGACAGAGCAACTGAGGGCTGCATTAAGGGTGCCCAGGTGGTTTGAATGGGTGCAATAAGACCCTCCGTGACAGAATGACTGTCAGGAGGGAGATGTTTACACTCACAGGTCCCAGGAGCAGGCAGGGCCTCGGGGGAAGCACCAGGGACCGTTAAGGAGCAGGAGCACCGGGAAAACAGGGCAGGGACCTTTGCAGTGGTCTCCATGGCAGGACTAGGTGAGACAGGGTAATCAGGGCAGGATGTAAATAACCAGCAGGCTCTGTGACACCGGGGTTGCTCCTGGCTGTGTTGAATCCGGTCCTGCAGTGGTGATCACAGCAAGAGCCCAATAGAGGAGGTGGTGGAGGTGGGGACTCCAGGTGGGTCTGTGTGCATTTGAGAGGTCTGCTTCTGGTAAGTTATTCACTTTCTCTAGCAATTGGCTAACCCAGGGCGTGCAGCAAGGTCTCAAGGTGTCAAAGCATCAGCATACAGAAAAGACACGGTTAATACGCATGCTCGGTAAATCACCGACCCCTCCAGTGCCCACAGTCACTGCAGAGACCAAACCCTGGCCAAGACGGACCCTCCACCTGTGGGGAGAATGCAACAGGTTGGCCCCACTAGAGAGGGAAAGAGCACTGTCGCTCTAGTGTGACTTAAGACACTCTCTTGGCACAGGCTCATTAATCCTCATAAGCCTGTAAACAGGGGCTAAAATGAGGCACTTCAGTTGTGAAGCTGATGAGAAGGAAAAGGAGTTTATGCTGGAATACCCACGAATTGTTTATTTTCTTATAAATTCTTCCCCATTTCAATTCAGCTCTTGTTGTCAAGGGCAGAGAGTGGAGGGTAGTATCCTTGATTAAAACAACAAAAATACTGTTTTCCAAAATGTAACTGGCTGGTGCCCATGTTGTTTTAATTTGCCGGGACCAGATTGTCCAGCCCTTGTGGATTTGATCCCAGACAGGCTCCTTTGACTTCTTCAGAGAAAAACTCTGTTTTTCAGCCACACACTGTACCCCTAGCTCTGGCCAAATGTGTCGCAATCTCTGCTAAAGGTCCCAGTAGTTGTTGTCCAGGAATCCTGAGCCCACCTCTGGGAGTGATTTCTAGATGCTACTTGTTTTCCCTTCATGTGCCACTGAACCCAGAAAGAGACCACAGAGCTACTCTAGGCTTAACCTCAAGTGACACAAGACGAGGTACAAGTATATGGTGGGTCCTTCATAATTGTTTGCTGCATGAATAAGTGAAAAATTGGAGGGGTAAGCAGATGGATGAGTGGGTGGGAGGATGGGTGGATGGATGGATGGACAGACGGATGGATGGAAGGAAGCAAGGATGGGTGGGTGGATGGATGGACAGACGGATGGATGGATAATGAGACTTTTGCATTTCAGGATAAACATCAGGACCATCATAGGAATGAATGTTCTGGAGTCAGATAGACAGATCTGTGCCTCTAAATTAAAGCAGTATATCCTCAGGAGAGAGAATATGTACCAAATACGATGCCTGACCCAGAGGTATAGAGACCATTATCATGGACAGGGGAATATCTGTTGTGATCTAAAGAACAATGACACAATAAGCTTTCTGCTGAATATATCTACAGGCCAAACCTACTTCCTGCCCAACTGACAGATACCAAATTTCTACCATCAGAAATTCAGACCTTCAAAAACCATAATAAAAAAGAAAAATTGATAATCACTAGTAACTTTAAAAGATGCAAATTTAAATAAGCAGATATCAAAGATATTTTTTTAATCTAAAATTTAGTTTGGCAAGAGTGTTCAGAAAGAGACACCCTAACATACTGTTTATGGAAATATGAATTAAAATTTCAAGAGAGCAATTTGGCAATCTGTACCAAGAATCTCGGTAACGCCAGATCCTTTGACCCAATAATCATACTTTTAAGGAAACCAATGTCCTAAAGAAATAATCAGGGATATGATCAAATGTTTAGGTACTAGGAAATTTATTATAGCATTACTTATATTAGGCAAATGTCTCTTCTATGTTTAACTAAGTTATAACCAAGACAGCATCCATCAACTCATCCACCTACCTATCCATCTATCCAGTCTTCCATCCATCCATTCAGAAAATAGTTATTGACTATCTACCATATGCTTGGCCCTGTCAGGAGTTCCCAATTCAATGATTACATAATTTATGACACAGCTATATAATGGATTTTTATCATTCAAAATGATTTTCACCAATATTAAATGACTCTGAAATATGCTCAAAATGTAATATTAAAGAAGCAGAACAATATGAAAATTTATATACAATGTGATCCTAATTTTTAAAATGTACACTCATATACACAGGCACACACACACAGAGAGACAAGGAGTACATTAAGAGTTAAACAATAGTGATGAAAGTTTCAGTGATTTCTATTTTTTTGAATTTTTCTCTCTAAATTTTTTACACTGAGCAAGTCAGAAACCAAAGCTATTAGAGTTTTATTCTAGATAGTTTGGAAGTTTTTACAATGGACATACGTATAAAATAAGGAAAAAATAAAGCTATTTTCATTGAGAAACAAAATCAATTAAGCCTTTGTGTTTGTTTCACTTTTTTTTTTTTAAATTCAACAAACATTTACCACAAACCTACTGTGTTCTAGGCCCTGTGCCAGAGATGACAAATACACAGGCTCAAATCTCCAGACACTCATGTTAATAAATAGGTAATTAAGATGCAGCGTCCTAAGTTCTATAAGTACATGTGCAGTGTTGTGCAAACACAGGAGTTTTTGTCTGGGCTTATAGGTGGGAAGGGGCAGGAATGGGGTACCTAAAGGAGTGGCCCCAGAGAGGCTGCTAGAGGCAGAGAGGAACGGACATCAGGCAGAAGCAGGCAAGATGCCATCATGAAACACTGGGAGCGCCAGGATCCCCAGCATCCTGAATGTACATGTCTTGTTGGAGCGAGGTTTGTGGGTCCCCAGCCAGGTGACATTGAGTGCGCCATGAATCAACCTGATCCTCAGTTTCCTCATGGGTAGAGGGCGGTGGGTTGGGGGAGATGAGGAATGTCCAACTCAAATGTCTCCAGGGACCAGATGTAGCCCTCACTCAGGAACATCCTGACCTGAGAATCAGATGGAGCCCCCAGACCTGCTTTGTCCGACTGAATTTTTTTGTAAGTTGGGCCATTTCTCATAAAACTCCAGATTCCTGACTTCATAAAAATCTGGCACAGCTGGTCCAATTCTCTAGACTAGGAGTAGCTGGAGCTGAGAGCCCACCCGCCCGCCCCCCTCATCTCCCCTTCTCTTGTCTTACATCTGGCCCCTGGAGACATTTGAGTTGGACATTCCTCATCTCCCCCAACCCACCACCTTCTTCCCATGAGGAAACCGAGGGTCAGGTTGATTCATGGTGCCCTCAACGCCACCTGGCTAAGTCATGAGTGAAGGGGGACCTATAGACCTCACTCCAACAAGGAGCTCTTTTAAACCTATTTTTAAGAAGCTATTTTTAACTAGCGATATTTTCACGGTGGCCTTCCTATAGAGACACTGGCTTCCTCCTCAGAGGTGTGCATGAGAAAGGCCTGTTGGCTCTTGTGGGCATATGAGCACAAAAGAAAAGTGAACTCGCTGGCTTGCATTGTTGGTATGCCCAAGTGCTTGGCACAGGTCATCCATCAGCCTCACAACCTCCTGGCATAGCAGGTGTTACTGTTGGCCACTTATCAGAGGAGAAAACTGAAGCTCAAAGATGTTAACTAGCTTGTTCAAGGTCACACAGCTCATGAACAGCTGATTCAAAAGCTGCCCCTCTTCTCCCCCCATGCCCCCCACCCCCAAGCCAGGCCTGGCTGCTCAGAGCCCAGGATAGAGTCATTTGGGCAGAAAATACTGGGCCACGTTTTTAACCAAATGACCATTGTCATGCTTTGGGCTTTCATGTGGATTCAAGTTTTACTGGCTGCTAAAAAGAGCTTTTTCTGTCTTTTCCAACAAAAAGTTTCCCTCTCCACATTGACTAGACTAGCGCTCTTCTTTTTAAAAGAGTCACCTCTTTACTACCATAGGACCCAACGATCCACTTTGGGCATATAAATAAAGGAAATGAAAACAGGATCTCAAGATACCTTCACCCCATGCTCATCACAGCACTATTCACAATAGCCAAGAGAGGGAACAGCTTAAGTGTCTGTTCATGCATGAATGCCTAAAGAAAAGGGGGTGGGGCACGCGGCGGAATATTATTCAGCCATTAAAAAGGAAGGAAATTCTGTTTATGGCAAATTGGATGAACCTGGAGGACATTATGTTAAGTGAAATAAACCAGATGCAGAAAGACAAACACCACATGGTATCGTTTATATGTCGAATCTACAAAAGTCGGCCTCACAGCTGCAGAAACTAGAATGGTGGTTGGTCAGGGGTAAGGGGTGTGAGAAATGAGGAGGTGTGGTTAGAGGGTATTAACTTTTGGTTAAAAGCCCAGCAAGTTGGGGGCTGTGAGGGGCAGCTTGGTAAGGACGGTTCACCATAGTGTGCTGTGCATGGAAATCTGCTCAAAGTGCCGATTTTGTGTTCATCTCACAGAAGAAAAATCGTAGCTACAAAAAATAAGAATAAAAAAGAAAAGCCTCCACCTCTAGCTTTCCTTTTTTTTTTTCCCCCCTCTTTTTATGCGTCCAAACCAGCCTGACAGCACCGGGGGCACAGGGAGATCACGAAGACAACCTCCTCTTTGAAAATGGCCATGATCTCACGCCTCCGCCCACCCCTGTGGAAACTGGAGCACAGCTCAGGGAGACGCTGTCACAGGCTCCTGCGTCCGGGCACAAAAGCCGGGAAATTTCAGAGCCAACCTGGGCCCGGGAGGCCGAGCCGAGCCGGAGCGGAGCTGGGCTGAGCTGGGCTGGCTCCTGCAGGCCGCAGAGCAGGGAGGCCCGCCCGCCGGCCGGCCGGCCCAGCGGCAAACAGGAAATCCCAGAATTTATAGATGACCCCGTTACAAGGCAAATGTTTTGGAACAAATTGTTCTTCTTTTAAATCCTTGTTTTCCACTAGTTTTTCTTGCTGGATTCCCCCGCCTTTCCACCTTCCCACTGTCCTTGCTAAACAGGGGCCGCAGCGCCACCTGCTGCCCGCCGCGGGCAGAGGGACCCCACGGGACCGGTTGGGGGGGGGCTCCCCCACCTGCCCTGCCCCGCTAAGGGTGACAGCGGCTTTCTGGCTCCTGTCCCGAGAGTCTGTGCTTAGGATCACGTCCCCAGCTGCAAGAGATCTGCTCCTGGGGTGGGTGTGTGACCTGCAAACTCAGGACAAACTCATCACCCCTTCTCTGGGAGAGCCCTGGCTGGCTGGCGGCGAAAGCAAGCCCGGGGGAACCACACCCAAGACCCAGTCTCCACTCCCCTGAGGCCGACTGCACAGCCTAGGCCAGCTATGTCAACTGATGAGCCTCAGTTTCTCCCGGATCCAAGGGCAGTTGGCAAGTGCTATGCACAACTTGTGTGCATGCGCCCGCAGGAAGGTGGTTGATGGCCTCTTTGGAGGTCTACACATTGGGAAGGAACATCTTGGGGTATTTCAGTGGCAAAGGCTGGACCTCAGAAAAATGGCAAGCTTCTCTCCTTATAAAACCAAGCGTTCCGCAGTGTAGACCGCACCCCTCAGCCAAGCTTCCCCACCCCCACCCTGTGATTTGCTGGGCATCTCGGCAAACAGGGACAGCATAGTGACCGCACCACAAAGGGCTGCTGTGAGGGGCACCTTCGGAATTTAGCAGAGAGCTTGGCAGACTTTTGGGTGAAAATCCTCTATGACCTGAGCTGTAATTGTTATTATGCGGCGGGGAATTACATTCAAAAAATAGCCAAGGAGGAATGAATGAGAACATCTTAGAAGGTGGGTCAGCAGACTTGGAACACTGCCGCCCAGTCACCAATATCCCTGTGGCTGCTCCTCCTCCTCCAGAGACCTTCTCTGCCAGCCCCTCAGTGTTCCTACCTGTCAGGTGGGTACAATATCCTTCTGACCTACTGCTGGGAGACCCTAAGGAGGGGAACTGCTGAGTGATGTAGGGTAAACTGTTTTTGACAAGTTCAAAGAGTATGGGAAGGAATGAAGTCTTTATTTTCATTTAGGGTGGGCCCATGCTCCTGGTGGCTTTGCCCTCATCCTCCAGGGGTTCCTGGGGTTCTCTGAGGCGAAGGGGGTTCCACCTGACACAAAGTGGTAGCCATATCCCAGGCCCCAAATCACTAGGGGTGTCAGGGAAATTTTATAAAATGCATAGACTGGGCTAACTAAGTCTTCTGCTACTAAAGCAAGTAGAACACTCTCCAAGAAGCTGATCAGCCCCCACCCAATCCCAGGAAAGTTCCTGCTAATGCAGGGACAGAGGAGAATGCACTGTGGATCTCCAGTATGGAGGCCAGTTGGAGTGACTCTGGGTGAGAAGGTTAAGAGGCAGCGCTGGGTCTACATTGAACATCACGAGGAGGAGTTCCAACCTAGTGGGACGTGCCCTCCGGAGCCACAGAGGATTTATTAGCAAGGGAGGAACATGTCCAGAAAGAGAAATCCTGCAGCCGCTTGAGGGAGGAACTACAGCAAGGACCACACGGTTCCTCCCATGCCACATGACTTAGAGTTAGGTGACCAGTTGTCCTAGTTTACCCAGGACGAGGGAATTCCTGCAACACAGGATCTTCCATTTTAAAACTAGCAAAATCCCAGGATAAGTTGCTCACTATTCAGTGCAAACAGCGCCTCCCAGAGTTGTAAAATAGAGTGACTCTGACTCCTGCCTTGTAAGCTTTCCCTCCTTATCTGATCTCAAAAATAGACTTTCTTTTGTCTCAGTCTCCCTCAGCTGTGTTTTGCTGAGCAACAACTACTTTAGTGGATTGATACATAGGCATGAATTGCATGCTTATCCCTTTGAGGAAATATCTGTGCAGTTTAACAAAGGCATGCTGGAGATGGTGCTTTAATCCAGTGGAGTGGCTCTAATAAAAAAATTAAAATTAGCCTAGGATAGATGGAGAAGATTTGGGGTTGTGGGGGCCGGGGGGAGAGGTAAGTGGGGAGTCTCCACTCACCCACATCACATCTTGTCAGCAACTATGATATTTTGCATAGAACCGGCTCTGTCTTCCTGGCTCTTAGCTCACCAGCCCGCCCTGCCAAGCAAGCCTGCAGGAGCCTGGGCTGCTTAAATATTCTGTAAATAATGCTGACTACAGAACTTTATAGATAAACTCACAGAATCATCGCAGTAGAACCACAGACTGTCAGAGTAGAAACAGATGCTAGGCATCACAGAGTCCAGGGTCAGAAAAGACATGGCACTCACGCTGACACTTCCCCCCGCCATGCCCATGGCAGACATCACTAATCAATCACGACATTCTAGCTGAGTTTGTGTGTCGCCTTAGAATCCTTTGAGGCATTCCAGAAAGCAACTACCAATTATCTTGGATCTACTAATAATAGCTAGGGTTTATTGAGTACACTTATTGTATTCCTTTCCCCACATCCTTTTTCATTATTACCACTTTAATCACTGACTGTCTGCCAGGCCCTTCGTATCACAGTTTCTCAGCCTTCACACCATCGACATTTGCACCAGACAGGTTTCAATTGGGCGGGGGAGGGGAGGGCCGACCCCTACGCTGTAGGGTGTTTAGCAGCATCATGGACTAGAGGCCACTAGAGGCCAGTATAATCTCCACTCCCCCCCACCCCCCTAGTCATGACAACCAAAACATGTCTCCAGACATTGCCAAGTGCCCCCCCCCCGGGGGTCAGGGTGGGGGCAAATTCCATCCAGCTGAGATTCTGGTGGAGAACTATGTTTTCTCACGCTTTCATCACACTCCTCTAAGAGCAGATTTCCTGGATTTGCATTTTACAGATGAAGAAACTGAGGCCCCAGATGATTTAGTGACAAAAGCAGAAGGCAGGCTCCAAATCCCCCTTGAAGAGAGTGTTTCTGCTTGCAGCCGGGAAATTCCACTCGGCTCATTGTCTTTGGCTGCAAACTCCCAGGGGAAGGCAGGGACCTGTGAGGCTGAGGGAAACCAGATGCCTCACCGATGATGCTCCTGCTTCCGACCAGGGGGCTGGAGGTGCAGGGGGCTTGGCTTTCCCTGCCCTCCCCATCCCGGAAGGGCGCTGGGTGTGGAGGCAACCCCAGGAGCAGGCTGCTGGCACCGAAGGACAATGGTCGTGGCAGGAAGGCTGTGGAGGTGGTGGCAGCGAGGCTGCTCCTAATACCCCTTCTCTCTGACATTGACAAGGCTCTCCCCACTTCCTGGGAAGCACACGAAACCTGGCCTTGCCCCCAGAGATCTGGGACTGAAAACCTGACAGTTTGGACATACAGCCCGTGGCAATGTTTCCCTTCTCAGGGGCTTGTGTCTGTGCCAGGAATTCCTAACAAAGGGGGGAAAATTAATTAATTTTTAAAAACCCATAAAAAATGCTCATGAAACTGGCGAGAAACTGTCCATTTTTTTTTCTCCCTGGTAGCGATCAAAATGTCGGGAGTTTCTACACACATATTTTACGGCTGGTCCATAAATCTTCTTGTGCTTCTGCCTTATAAGTAGGGTCCCCTGGGAAGTCATTGAGCTTCCTTACTACATGTATTCAAGAGAAAATTGGATGTAACCCTTAGAGAGGCAGCAGTGGCCGGGGAGGGGGAGGCTGGGAGAGGGGAGGGTGGCTGAGGAGGCAAGCGAGGCTGAAAGTTCAGTGCCAAAGACAGGGAGACCCCTTGTCTTGGAAATTCCGGAAATTTCCAAACTGTCTTTCACTTCTAGTGCATAATCTCTTTGTGCAATCTTATTATTCTTTCTATTTCCAACTACAAAAGTAATACATTTTTGCAGCCAAGATTGAAAGAAACAAAACAGAACACCCCACCCCACGCCCCCCCCCCCAAAATCCACCTAGAATCCCAACCAAGGTTTTTTTGTTTTGTGTTGTGTTGTTTTGAAGCTATCTCTAGGCGGTTTGATGGCAGTGGAGGCCCAGCTTGTTAACACTGCAGGCTCCCCAAGCCTGAGAGTGGGAGTTTGTAGGTCAGGGGTGGGTCCCCTGGATCTGCGTTTTTCATAAAGCCCTTGGGTGACTCTGGTGGGCGGTGACTGGACCACACTTAGAGAAATAACGAGTTTCAGGTTTTTCAGACCCTCCACACATCGGAGATGTGAAAATCCAGATTTAAAACCAAAATCAGGGGGTAACGATTTGTTTTCTGCAAGGGCTCAGCTTAAATAGGCATTTCCCTTAGTGCCGTTAACATATGATTCCGTTCACACTCGGTGATTCATGGACGCGGCCAGGACTTCATCTGCAGCACTCCGGGCCAATACGGCGCACAGCCACCTTTTCACAGAGCAGCGCTGACACCCATCTGCTCAAATAAATTAACGTTTCCATCTCAAATAACTCATTTGGCTGGATCATCAAGGGTACATGCCAACTCCAAGAGAGAGGGGGAGGAGGCGATACCGGGGACGGGGGCGCGGTGGGTGAAGGCCTGTGCGAGGCACGCGTTGCAAGGAACACCGCTGCCTTCTCGTAGCCAGAAAGGAGGTGGGTGTTGAAGGCAGCTATCTTGTGATTCACATCCACCCCGTTCCTGCCTCCTTTCATAATTCCTACTGACGCCCTGGGGTAGGCCACAGCCAGAGATGTCTTAGCCGATAGGTGCAGCGGCTGGGACGAGATTCCCTGCGCCTGCACTGCGTGGAGGTTGCATGTGCCTGTGCAAGGGGTGGAGGAGCTGGGAGGGCCGGGGCTGGAGGTGGGGCTTGGTCTGGACCGTGAGATGGAGCTCAGCAGAAGGCACGGGGAGCATACGGCGACAACGACAGCGAGCTGTTTCTTTTTTAAAACTTAGTGTTTTGAAATACTTGGAGACACAGAAAAGGTGCAGAGATTACCCTTCACCCAACTGTGCTCGTGTAAGCATCTTACCTAACTATTGCCCAGTGATCCAAACCAAAGTTGGCACATGATGGGTCAGCGAATTACAGGTCCTACTCTGATGTCACCAGTCTTTCCTTTTTCTGGAGAACAGGTACTTTTCACGTCAGAGACTTGGGTATGAGCCGCAACTCTGTCCAAGCCACAGCATCTCTCTGAGCCTGTAAAATGGGACATAAGGCAGCTACTTTGCAGGGTCCTGGGACAAAAATGTGTGTCCAGCACTTGGTGTACAGAGGGGTGCCCCTGTGGGTTTTTCCCCACCCCCACCCCCTTTCAAAGGCGCATCCTCCATCCCCCAGGACAAACGGGCATTTGTGTGAATTCCTGTGGGACCAGCTTGACTTAATCTCAGCTGCTGAATCAAGTGGCTCTATTTTGGTTAAAAAAAAAAAAAAAAAACAGGAGGCAAGGAGATTAATTAGGAAGCTATTGCAACAATCCATGTAAGCTAAATCTGCACGGTGGCAGCAGAGAGGTAAGGAGAGGAAAAGTTTAATAAACATTTCAAATGCAGAATAAAAAGGAGCCGATGACAGATTGGATGTGGAAAGTGGAGCTGGGAGGAGCCAGTGATGAGCAGATTATACTTCTGAATGAAGCATAATCCCTTTCATTGAGATGAGCAAGAGGGGCCAGCTCCGGGAGGAGGGAGACAAGCACTTGCTGAGTGCCTGGGCCTGCACGCCAGGCGCTGTGCTGCATGCGTCCTGAGCGCCACGTCACTGACTTCACCCAAGAGAGGCAGTCCCTTGTCTAAGTGCTTTCCTGGAAGTTCAAGGTGCCTGCAGGCAGGACCGGCTATGGAACTAGCAGGGCTCACCCAAGAATAAACATGACAGCCCCTGTCCAAAACTGATGAGGAATTTCTAGATGGTGACAGCAGGACATTGAGCCAAGCTCCGGTGCCTGTGGAACAGCCAGTCCTGCTGCAGGAATCCACATAAAGCAGCAAGAAAAAAAGACTTAAAAAGAGAAGAGAACTGAGAAAGGCCTCCACGAAGGTCTCGTTCATTGCCACCAGCTGCAGAAGAACCCACAGGAGTGGACCGCAAGGGGGAGAAGGAAGAAGACAATCAGAGGCACCCAGAGGGGAAAGTCACACATAGGGAGCGTGCTGGGAGCAGGGTTCTGGGAGCAGGGAGGTGAAGGCCCCTCTCTTTAGCAATTCAGACGTTTCTGTTGACCTTGGAGCCCAATTTCTCAGGCGTGGAGGGGGCACCTAAGTCAGCGGGCAATATCCAGAGGACTTAATGGAAGAGAGGGAGAGGCAGGAGCAGCCAGGGCCTTCTTATCTCAAGAAGTTCTTCCTTGCCAAGATCAGAGGGCAAGTCCGCGTCATTACGAAAGTGATTTTTTAAAAATCAAACTGCTTAAACAGCGCTGCTCACGAGGGCCCCAGGGGCACTCAGAAATGGCTTCCTCCTCTTGCCTTTTTCTCCTCCCACTTAGCCTCACAAATGGTTGGCTGACTCCATCCTTAGAAATTGTGGCCAGGGACTGGAGCGGAAAGCCCTTTGAGGATTCTGGTGCACAACCACTAAAATAGTTTTCTGAACACTCACGGGCTGCGTGAGCTATGGCGCGGTGGGGGCTCGGGGCAGAAATGGGCTACTTTCCTTTGTTTGGACAATTGCAAGTGTGGGGGGCAAGTCATCACGGACCGTTGACTGAGAAGCATTGGCCGGGCTGATGGTCTCATTCCCGGTGAAGATGGAAGAAAAGCAGCGGCTCCCCCAAAGAAACACACCTTCATTTCACAGCCCTCGGTGTTCTCCGTCTCCTCCTGGACACTTTGATGCTTTTTCTTTCTAGGCCATAGAGTTAGAGAGCCCCCTATTATTATTATAAGACCCGCAAACTACTGGCCTTCTCCCCAAGGATGTAGATCACCACCTATGTGGCTTCAAACACCTAGATTTTCCATGGCTGGTTAATTCCTAAATTCGTAATCTGTATTCTCAGAAATTGTTCTATTTCCTTTAAAAAAGTCTTTCTAGATTAGATATAATTGACCTGTAGGGCCTCCCTGGTGGCTCAGGAGGTTGAGCGCTGTAATGTGAAGCTGCCCGCAGCCTCTGCAGAGCGGGTTCCATCCCGGCCGGCCAACGAGAATCCCACATGGTGCAGCAGAGCTCTCCTGTCTCGCCTGCTGTTCCCCT
The DNA here is from genome assembly GCF_014898055.3 of Talpa occidentalis. Lineage (NCBI taxonomy): Eukaryota > Metazoa > Chordata > Mammalia > Eulipotyphla > Talpidae > Talpa > Talpa occidentalis. The sequence continues at coordinate 81,646,416 of NW_023601433.1, read as the reverse complement.
CAGCTGTGTATTTCGTCAGTCTGCCTGTTCTGTTTCCTGCTCTGTCTCTGGTGAATCCTCTCACCCTCCCGCGCCTCTGGCCTGTATCCTGGTTCTTGTATAAAAATAAATAAATCCTTAAAAAAAAAAAAAGATATCATTGACCTGTAACATTACATTAGCAATGCTTCCGTGTATGTATAGATTGCAAAATGATCACCCCCATAACTCTGGCTAACATCCACCCCCATGCACAGTTATAATTGTTCTCTTTGTGATGAGAACTTTTAAGATCTACTCTCCTTGTAACTTTCAAATGTACATAGACTAGAATGAGCAGCCGTGACATGCTGTAGGTGATACCCCTCGAACTTAGTTATTTTATCACTGAAGTTTGTACTTTCTGAGCACCTTCGTCCATTTGGCCCACTCCCCTCAGCCCAGGAATATGGCTTTCTAAAGTCACGGGAGCAGTTCATACCACAGCAAAAGCTTAATTTAAAAAAATTAAGAAATAAAAAAGGCTTCATTTTTTGAGCAATTTTAGGTTCACATCAAATCTGAGTGGCAAATATAGAGAGACCCCACATATCTCCTTGTCACCCTCCTCACACACACACAGCCCCCCCTACTAACAGCATCCCCCCTCCGGGAAGTGGACACTTGCTATAACTGATGAACTTACACGGACACATCGTTATCACCAAAGTCCACAGTTCACATCAGGATTCACTCTTGGTGGTGTATGTTCATGGGTTTGGACAAATGGAAGATGACATATATACAGACTGTAGTATCATGCACGGTGGTTAATTCATCCCTTCCCAACCCGGTCATTGGCAACCACTGATCTTGCTGCTGTCTCCATAGTTTTGCCTTTTCCAGAACATCATATAATTAGAATAATACAGCATAAGGCCTTTTCAGAGAAAAGCTTAACTTTTTTTTTTAAATATTTATTTATTTATGCAGACAAGAACTGGGGTGTAGACCAGAGCTACAGAGGGTGAGAGGATTCACCAGAGACAGAGTGGGGAGCAGAACAGGCAGACTGACTGAAATACACTGCTGAGGGGAGCAGTTGGCGAGACAGCAGAGGTCTGCTGTGCCATGTGGGTTGCTCTCTGGCTGGCCTGGGATCGAACTCATGCTGCAGAGGCTGCAGATTGCTTCATAGTGAGGGTTAGGGTTAGGAGGCCCCAGAAAAGCTTAACTTTTACTCAGCTTTCTAGTTAAGAAAAAAAAAAATGCATATAGATGCCTGTAGAAGAACCCAACTGCACAGAAGTATATACAATTTCCAGGATGAATTCATCAGGATGACACTGCTCTGCTGCAGTAACAAAGAAGCCCTGAAATCTTGGACATACATAACTAGTTCATTTCTCACCCTACACGTCTGGGGCAGACCACCCCTTCCACATCTCCCTCCTTTCTCAGCACATGATTCCCTGGGGCCAGGCAAGAAAGAGAATAGAAAACTCCCACCTGCTTTTTATACCTCTGCTCAGAAGGAAATATTACCAAGCTTGTTCCAATGATTATGCGAGAAACTCAGCCCCAGTATGACTACATGGAGATGGGGAAAGGGAGGTGAGCAAGGCAACACTGGAGAGCGGGCCATCTTTGGAGCGTTAACTCCATACCCCATCCCATTCTGCAGGGATATTACTCCTGTTAACAGAAGGGTGGGTATCCTTCTAGACTGTTTCACTATTCATGTGTATCACTCATTACCTACTCGGTGTTCATGTGAAACAAGTAAAACTTCTTTTACAAAAAATGGGATCGTGCTTTGTACATGCTCTCGCAATGTACTTTCTCATGTACCAGTAGATCCTGGACATCTATTCCATTGGGGATGAGCTAAAACAAGATTTAACCGCAAAGCGGTAACTTCAAAATGTGTTCTCTCCAGTACTCCCTGCTCTGGCTGTGAGCTCCAGGGCCATAGAGCCAGCATCTCCTCACAGGTGCCAGTAACCGGAGCTTCCCTGTTTACCAGGCATGGTGCTAAGTGGTGTAGCCCACCTCCGACAACCCCATGAGGCTGATACCATTATCTTCTCTCTCCATATCCAGATGATCTCCCTGTAGCTCTGAGAAGGGAAGAAATGTACTGGCCAAGGTGACACAGCTGGTAAGTGGCAGGAGCTGGCCGTGGTCTACTGTACTCCAAAGCCTGGCCTCTGTCCTCCTCCTCACCCATGGCGCCTTCGCAAAGCCTCAGTGCCTCCCCCAGGCTGGGTGCATCATAGACACTATATAGTATTTATTGACTAAAGGGCTAAGAGGTGCCTTCAGACTCAGTGGAACTCCTGAAACTATCTAGCGAGGGCTGTAGGCATCTGTAACACTTACTGCCCAATCCAGCCATCAGACTCTCAAATCTAACATGTACTGATGATGACGCAAGTCCCTTGGGACCTAAATGGTGTTTCCTGAGCACATGAGTTCCCCCAACACACACAAACCGGAGTTTTAGATGCAGGTAGGAATCTAATACTAGCTCAGTCTTCCCAGGCTTCCTGTCCAGATGAGCCTGCAGCCTCCCACTGTTCCACTAGTCCCCTGGCTCCTCCCAGACAGCAACCAGGGGATCCTGAGGGAAGGTCAGTGAAGTGCCCCGGTCCTGCTGGCACCCCTGAGCCTGGCCTGTGAGTGGGCCCACCTGCGCTGGTGTGTGTGCCCAGTACACCTCCCCCGCCGTCTTTGACTCCCCCTGAGTCCCTCCTTCCTTGCCCTGACCTTGACAACACACCTGTCTTCTCTTGGCCAGAGCTCATCAGCCTGGACACTGGTGATGTTTGGGGCCGAGCAGGTTTTTGTGGTGGGGGCTGTCCTGTGCAGAGTGTGGAGCAGTGTCCCTGGCCCTTCCCCACCGGAGGACAGGGCACCCCTTTCCCGCCAACTGTGACAAGCAAAATTGTCTCCAGATGCTGCCAGATGCCCCACAGGGGCAAAACACCCCGCTGAGGATGGCTGCTCCAAGTGATTAGCATGTGCGCAGGGAGCTTTCAGAAAAGACCCAAAGGATGACTCGAGTCTAAGAGGCTAGTTTAACCTCTAAAGATGCATTTCTCTGCACCCTTCTGGAAATGACCCAGCCCATCAACCACAGCAGCTTGACTGGACACCTATGACTAGCCTTCTCTTAAATAGAATTCAACCTTTAAAGCAAAGGTCCACTGTGAAACAGACTTTCTGGGATGTTCGGGGCGGAAACTCCTGCCTTCTCTTTGCTTCCCAACCTACTACGGAAAAGGAAATGAATACGGGAAGCGATGGTCATTTTCTGCTGCAGCCTTTGAGAATTCCTGTCTGGGCTTCTTACCCAGAAAGCATGTCAACAGGGGCAGCTGGACTAAACCGTGGGAATCTATGGGCCGGCTTCAAACTCTTTCTGGGCCTTCTCCAGAATAAGTGAAGCTGATGTGATGCCTCAGGGTGTCTAACTGACCCAGCATTGTGGTTAAGAACATAAGAGCATGAGCTTAGAGAAAGCCCTATTGTCAATGGTGATAGCTGAATAAAATGCATTCCTCTAGGACACCCTTCCCCTGGAGCTTATGGCTTCAAGCAGGACAGTCCAAACTTGCACTTGGCTGTGGACCTTATAATTCTTCTGTAGCTTTGTCCTCAGACAGTGAGCGCCATCAACCCACCAAGAAGCTCTCACATGTGCTTCCAATAAGAGCAGGCAGCTCTAAGTATATTCAGCCCCCAACTGAGAACTGTGATAACTATTTTGCTTCTTGAGATGACTTCTAGATTCACTCATTCAAACATTCTTCAAATGCTGATTGGGTCCTTAACCCCCTCCCAGTAATATAGGATCTTGTGGTGAAGAGTGCCTGGGCTCTGAAAATAATTCTACAAGGCCAGTTCTGCCACTTACAAGTTGTGTGAACTTCGGAAAGATACTTAAATTTTCTGCGCCTAAATTCATTCATACGTAAAGAGGGATAAAAATACTTACCCCAGGGCAGTGAAGATTAAGTAAAATCATGCATGAAAAGTGTTTAGCAGAGCAGCATCAAATGGGAAGCAAATGTTGATATTATCATTATTCATTCAGAAAAATGTAAGTAGTTCTGTAACCCTTGGAACAGGTGCAAAGGGACAATTGTGGTCAATAAGGTGGGTTGGCAGGTAAGTAGAAGAGCATAATTTCTGACTCAAAGGGTATCTTGAAGCCTGAAACTTTACAGCAGAAGGGGGTGATCGTGATTATCTAGTTCAACACACTCCCTTTACAAGTAAGCAAGTAAAGTTGAGAAGTAGGCGGATGTGGGGTGAAGTGACCCGTCCAAGGTCACAGCGACAGTTCAGGCCAGGCCAGGGCCAGAGCTCAGCCTTCCTGACATCTTTCCCCTGACCTCATCTATCCCGATGGGTGGATGGAAGGAAAGCACCTCCTCCCTCAATATAAACCTAGTCCATGGTCCCACATAGATGTTCCAAAAACACATCACTGGTGGAAAATTTGAGCTGATGTATAGTATTTTTATGAAACGTTTCCATAGAGATGCACAAATAATTGGGAACAATAAGCCCTTTTACAGACAGAAAAGATCCATTCATTCAAACAGGATGTGCAGGGGTGAGAGGGGTGGTGTTAGTGTTCTGGAGCAGCGGATAGAAAGGCCAGCCTGAGATCTTGGGGATCCAGCTTTAAAAGCCAACATTCCGGAAGGGGGCCCTGGACTCAGCATCCTGCACATGCTGGACCCTCCATTCAGCTGGGCAGTGGGCCTCAGGGGCCGAGTGCTGACACATGGGCCAGCCCCTCCATTGAAAAGCACTTCCACCTGTATGAGTTTCCTCTTGCTGCTATAACAAATGATCAGAAACCTAGTGGCTTAAAAGAACCCACAATTATTATCTTTCTGTTCTAGAAGTCAGAGCCCTAAAGTCAGGGGAATGTCAGTTTCCTTGCCTTTTTTGGCATCTAGAGGCCACCCAGCCCCTTCCTTGTATCCCTCCAGTCTCTTGCTTTGCTGTTGGGGTGTGTCCTACCTGACACCAGCATCAGGGTAGGCATGCACAGCCAGGGGTGCCTTAGCAGTGGGGATGCATTCTGTGAAATGCATCATTGTACCAACATTATCAAGTGTAATTAACAAACCTCAGCCTTGCAAGTGGCTGCACACTTAGGCTCGGAGCTACAGCCTATTGGAACCGCCCTCTCTCTGCACTGGTCCTTGACACATGAATATACTAGCAGGAGGGGCCACTGGAGAGGTACTTAGTTTCTCTGAGCCCATTTCCTCATCGGCAAGACAGGGGTGCTGGGAACGGGTAGATGAGTTCTGGGCAATGTTGAGCGCTGTGCCCGGCACACAGCCAGGACTCAAGAACCTGCTGCTTTTCTAATAGCAGTGACGATCATTACCTCTCTCGTTTCTATCGCGGAGCCGGGGGACATAGGTGGAGAGCAGGACATCTGTTTGGGGTGCCAAGTAAGACTTTTCAGGAGAGGTGGCCCCTGAGCTGGCCCTATCAGGTGACTGAGACCAGCTGACCAGCAGACCAGGGGAGAAGTTTGGGACAGCAGCAGCTACCCGATGAAGGGCCTGGGTGTCAGAAAGCACATGGGGCATTTGGAGAATCAGGAGGGCATGGGTGGGGCAAGGGTTCAGTGCAGGAGGGAGGAGGGAGGGGGAAAGGAGGGAGAAGTATTGGCAAAGGGTCCAAGAGCCAGGTCTTGGGAATCAGACAGGCCTGGATTCCAGTTCCAAGGCTTGGAATTGCAGCCTTGGGGCCCTCGCTCTATTTCTTCGCTGCCTCTTTCCTAAAAGCAGAATGGCAGTGGAGCCCACCTCTTAGGGAGGTAGCAATTAACAAGGTGGAGGGGAATTAGAGGCAGACGGAGAGCATAGATAGACAGGGCCTTGTAGATCCGGCTGAGGAGTTTGCATTCTCCTCTTACCCCGGCCCTATCCCTGTCCCAGTCACCAGGAAGTCTGAGCACTGACCTTCCCACTCATGATTCTGTCACCATTCCCCTGAACTTAAAAATAATAGATTTTTCACAGGTGGAAAAGATGTTATGAGACCTCTCTGCCCGTCTGTAAAATGTGGGTAATGATAGCTGCAACCGTGTTTGACTCTCACCTGCAGATTCACCCAGAGGACGGGCAGAGCCTGGAGGCGATGCTGTGGGGAGGTAATAGCCAAAGCTCCCCAGTCAGGTGAGGGAGCCAACATTCTAGCTGTGTCCTTACTAGCTCTGAGATTGTGGGCAGATGACTTGCGCCCTCTCAGTCACAATTCCTCGTCTGCAAAATGAGGATGAAAATGCCAACCACAAAAGTCCTCTGGGGAGTAGTAAGAAAATGGCTGGGGTAGACTCATTCCCTATGGTCAGTTTCATCACCATCATTATGCTGTTCCATTTATATACGAGGAGAACTGGGCTCAGAGAGGGAAAGTGCCTCGTCCAAGGTCATAGAACAAGCTGGTGGTGATCCACTTTACAGGCAGCTTCCTGTAGGATCAGAGGTGCAGTCCGATTCCTGGTGTAAGCTCCAGGCAGTGAGCCCTGAGACTGTGCGAAGTGCTCCCCTTTGTAGCTGTTCTCCTGTGTGAAGGGCAAGGTGGCAGCCCCACATGCCTCACATCCGCCCTGGTGGTCCCCGCATCCCAGAATCGCCCTGCTCTGCCTGCTGAGGAATCAGATGGCACCAGCAGACGGGCCCTCCATGCTGCTGGAGCCGCATAGCGCCCATCCTTTATGTTGGACAGGACACAAGATGGGGGAGCAAAGGGCGCAGCTGCTGGTCAAGTGGAAACCGCTCAGGCCAGAACACAACCTGGGGCTTGGAGGAGCTGAGCAAACACCCTGGGAGGCCCAGCATTTGGCTCCCCCCCTTTTAGTCCAACTTTATTCACTGAAACTTAATCGACTCAAAGGTGGGAGGCAAACTATTGTCTTGGCAGAAGGCTTTTTAACTGAAAAAAAAAGTTAAACTTCTTTTTTAACCTAAGGTATTTATTATTCAAGTTAAGACTGGAAAGTTTAGGGCAAGAGTTGAGGTCCAAGAAGGGGGAGGGTGCAGACTCTTGGTTCCCCAAGTTCAAGAGAGCGAAGGATGACCTTAAACACATTGACTCAGGGTTTCATTATTCCATCACGCTCGGCTGAATAATTGAGCTTTTCAGACCCCTCTGGAACAGATGCTGGCGTGAATGAAGCCTTCCTTTGCTGGAGGCACAACATAAACACACACCCCCACCACCCAGCCAATGGCCCACAAGATTTCAACTATTATTCAGGCCAACGGGGGCGATTGCAATTAAGAGATGATTGTCACCAACCTGCGTAAAGTGCAAGCTTGCTGCAGGAGGAGGTTTTGGGGGATCCTGGCTGTCGGGGGCCACAGACGTCTGTGTGAGCACCCTTGGTTCCAAGGGGGAGCAGGCAATGGCTGGTCCTTCCTCAGGTCTGGGACACCTGGGGTCCTGTCCCAGCTGCAGGCCCAAGCTACCCTGCACGTCCCTGTCTCCAGAAGGGGGTCTCCAGGAGCCCGCCCTGCAAGATTCTGTTTTACGTTTTAATTAATTTATTTTGTAGAGCAGGTTTAGGGTCACAGAAATATTGAATAAAAGGTACGGCGATTTCCCGCATATCCCTTGTCCCCACCCACCCACATCTCCCCAGCTATCAATCTTTCCCACATGAGTGGTACTTTGGAAATAACTAGTGAACCTACACTGATACATCATTGATACAATCAATGAAGCCACATCCATCCATTCTTACCACCAAAGGCCCTAGTTTACAAAAGGTGGACATTTGGGCTCTTGACTGGACGTGCTGAGCACCTGGACAAACGGGCAGTGACTTGTGTCCAGCACCTCAGTGTCCTCAGAGTAGTTTCGCTGCCTTAAACACCCCCTGTGCTCTGCTTCTTCACACCTCCCACCCCCACCCAACTTCTGGCCACCACCGTTCTTTTTACTCACTTCTAGTTTTGCCTTTTCCAGAGTGTTCTGTGGTGGAAATCATAGCACACAGAGCCCTTTCAGCTGGTTTCTTTCACTTAGTCACATCCACTTAAGGTCCCTCCATGCTTGTGATGTCTTGACGGCCCATTTCTTCGGTACTAAGATTCCCCAGTCTGCAAGGGCCGCCATTTATTTATTCTTTTGCCAGATGACGAATAAAGCTGCTACATACATCCATGGGCAGTTTTTTTGTGTGGATCTAAGTTTTCAGCTCTCCAAGTCTTACAGCTGCCCAGCTGTGTCCGGAGCACAGCAGCCTCTGGTCTGTAAGGCAGACGGAGGGGATCTACTCTGGCGGATAGGTCACATGGTACTGGAATCTGATAAGGCGTAGCTAAGAAGACCAGCGAAATGGCTGAATTGGGAGCTGGGGTGAGACTGCCTTTTTACCCATGGGAAATAGCAACCTGATGTTCAACTAGTTTTTCATAGCCAAAGGTTATCAGGGAACCCCCCTCCCCCCAGTCGGTTACTATTGTTAGGATGAACAACAATAGAACTGCCCTCTACTTCTGTCCATCTCTTCAAATGCTAATCCAGTCATTCGTGTAGGCCTGGATGTATTCCATGAGGCAAAATCTGTATTACTTTTGTCACTAAAAAATACATAGTGCCAGGCTTTTGATGGGAAAAAAATAATCAAAGGTGTGATCTGAAAAGAAGAATAACCTGGCCAGAGCTCATGGGCCAGACTGAACCACTCCCAGATGTCAGGGCGCCCAGACTGCTGCCCGTGGGAACAGTTGCTTGGGAGGGTCAGGGCCTGGAAACACAGCCGAGAGCCTGGGTACCACGCAGCTCTGGGAAGTTCTTAGGGTCACTGAGTTGGAGTCCCCTGAAATAATATTATTTATTATTCTTGGCTGTATAGCTCGCTTACTGAGTGACTTTAGGGAATCAAGCAACTCTCCGCTTTCCTCGTTTGTAAATGGGGTTCGTCTCTAAGACAAGTTAATGGTGGGACAGAAAGACTCTAATCTTGGGATGGGCTACCTCTAACATCCTGACTGCATGTGAGAAAGTTATATGACTTTCGGGGGTGTTTCTGGCCCTGGACAGCAATCACCAACTTGCAATCACCACTTTGCAATAAGCAAGCGACTGCTTAGGCTGGGAAGACCTGGGATGGCGCAGGATTGGGATAAATGCTTGGGCTTTGGGGTCAGACGACCAGGGCTCAAATCTCAGCTCTGCCTTTTGTTGGCTGTGTGACCTTGGGTAGGTTGCCTAACCTCTCTGAGCCTATTTCCCATTCCATGAACTAGGAAAACCCAATCTCTTAGGATTCCAGTAAGGATTAAATGAAGCACCTGGCATTTAGTAGGTGATTGATAAAGCGCCTGCCATTTTCTAGCAGATCTTACAAATTTAATGCAGAGTTTCCAGAATGTCTGATACTTGTATCACTTATGGGAAACAAGGAGAGGATTTTCAGTAATAGATGAAAGTTCTTAGATATGTGGAATTAGGAACAGGGGGCATAAACCTATGACCTGATGATTATTGTTATTGATTAGGTGGTGGTGATGTTTCTAGAAGGGGAGTCCATTAAAAACATAAGTTAATAATTATATAGTTGTACATAGATAGGAGAAGCACATTTGGAGGTGGTATGCGAAAGACGTAAACCATAGGTGGCCCACAGCACGGGACAGAGGTGCTGGCTCGTCGCAGGCTCTGCCCTTAAATGGACAATCATCCTCAGATGCCTGTGACCGGGCTACTAGATCTCTCTGAGCCTCAGTTTTCTTGTGTGTAAACTGGGATAATAGTAGCTAAGAAGGTTAAAGTGACGTAATAAAAATAAAAAAGCAAGGAAGATCATAATGAGGTAATAAAAATTAAAACTATAAAAAGATCGCAGATTTGTGCCCCTCTGTTTGCTCCTAATTACACGTATCTAATGAGAGGTCTGACCGAGGAACTTAAGCTGCTAGTTGAAAAGACCCTAACACAGATGAAGTTCAATCCAGACCCCACCGTTTGCCACCCTGAGAAAGCAGTTAAACAACATGGGCTTCAACCTCTTCCTCTGCAAAAAGGGATTAATCCCAACAACACCATTTGTACTCAACCAAAAGGTAAAAAAGCCAACAACTCCAAGAAAAACAGGCAAAGGATGTGACAAGACAGCAAATCAAAAAAGGAATTGAAGTGTCTCTTCTACACACAGACAGTCTCTGTCACACAGAAGAGACACACAGCTCAAAGCCACGCTGAGCAGATTCGCTTGGCATCATATCATTTGCAAAGTTCCGTTTGCTGGAGCTGGAACGCATGGTATGGAGGTGGCTATGCCTTTAGACAGATGGGGGCGGGTACATTGTTAGAAATTTGATGGAGGGCAGTTGACAATTTATCAAGAGTATGAAAGGAGGGAGGCTGAGTAAGGGGTCCTTTGAGGGAGGATGAGTAAGGGGTCCTCATCCTAATCCCTGGAATGTTACCTTCCATAGCTGAAAGGACTGCAGAGGCAATGGAGTTAAGCATCTTGAGATGGGGAAATTATACCGGGTTACTGAGGTGGGTCTGATAGAATCCAGGGGTCCTAATAAGAGGAAGACAGGAGAAGTGCTTCTAGAACAGGGACTAGTCATGCCCTTTGAAGATGTGGGGAAGAGACCACAAGCCAACGAATGTCAATGGCCACCAGAAACCTTGAAAGGCAAGAAATGATTCTTCTAGAGCCTGCAGAAGATGCCTGACCTACCCAGGCCTTGATCTTAGTCCAAGGAAATTGACTTTGGATTTCTGACCTCAGAACTGTGAGAAAATAGCCCTGCACTGTCTTAAGCCACTTAGTTTGTGACTAAGCATCCCTGGGACATGAATGTCCATTCCATTCCATAGGTCCACTTTGGGAGCTTATCCTGCAGAGACTTCTGAACAGGCACAAAATTTAAGTTTGAGGCTATTCACTGATATCTGTGGGTGAGTCATGGTGCCGATGGACTGTCTCAGGCTGCAATTCCGTGCCGTCTGCGGGGCTCACAGCCACAAGCTTCTCGTCTTCCCCAACCCTCCAATCTAGCAAGGTGAAGCCTCTCTAAGGCACCTGCCCTCTGCCAACCCTGTACCCAGCATTTTAGGTACAGGAGGCTCACTATGCCTGCAGCCGATTTCCAGCTGACCCCCCAGGGTGCCACACTAAGGATCTCCCGGGTTGTGTAATCCTGAGAAGGCCGAGCGTGAGCCCAACAGGGCTCTTTTCTCTCAACAAGCACCATACCCAGTTCTTTGTCTTTTGTGCAGAACGGGTCTTTTTCCTGACATGTGAGAAATACTCCTGCGTGGTGTATTAAAATCCCTCAAAGGAGGAAAGAGAGGAAGGTAAAATAAATGTATTTCCATGACTTCAAGTACAAATCCCTGTGCGAGCTTCGTGCAAACCTCAGATCGGGGCTACAGTTATTTTAAAACTAATGTTGTGCATGAGACAAACCCACTCGATTGAAAAATCTTCTGTTACAGGCTGGAGATGGGCGAGAAATCAGTGCTGGGGCTCTCGGTGCTTGATTGTGGTTATAAACACTACCAGCTGCATCAGCAAAGCGGCTAAGAGTCGACCGTAAACCTTTTGCGGGGGACTCGGGAGGCAGGGCTGACAAGGCAAGTTCAGAATCTGAGCCCGTTTGACTCGGAGTCTTCCCAGGCTGCTAAAAATACCCAGCAATCTGCCCAAAGCAGGGAAACCTTCCTTCCCTCTGCCTCCCTGTGCCATGTGAGAAAGGGGCCAGGCTAGGAGCTGGGGCTGGTGGGGCAGGAAGGGAATCCAAAAATGCAAAGGTCTGGCTCTTGCCAGATCCCACCAGCGCTGTGCCCCAAGAGGTCAGGGGCATTCCCTATGCTGAAGGAGCTTGGATGGAGGTAAGGGACAGGAGGGATTTTGTAGCCAGGGAGACCTGGGTTCGAGTCCCTGCTCTGCCCCTTAATATTCATTTATATGACCTGTGCCCAAAGTGTATTGCTTTATCAGCCTCAATTTTCCCATCCGAACAATGGAGCTAATAATATGCATGTGTGGACTGCAAGCTTTGGCAGTAATGTATGACATGTGCCTTACGAACAGTGACTGCTACTATTGACGGTGAAACATGGGAAATCAAGCAAGGAGGAAAGTCACGTGCAATCCCAAGCTTGGGAATGCTTGGGTAGCAAGTGTCAGAAAAATTCTCAGGAAGCTAATAAGGTTCCTCACCCAATTTCTAGTCCTTAGAAATCTCCCCCAAGCTCCCAAAGCCACATACACGCTAGATTTCTTCAAGCCTGCCCAGGTTTGCTGGGGGCTTGTCCTTCTCTGGCGACGCCATTGCATACTCATCTGTCTAGTGTTGGTAGGAATGAACATCTCTCCTCTGACTCCAGGTAACTGTAAATGGCAGGTATGTGATCTAGGACCAGGATCAGCGGGCATTTGTGGCTAGTAAGGAATGACCTGGCGGGGAAGGCAGGGAGGTGTCGATGGACATGCCATCAGCGTTCAGTCAGAGAGGCTGGGCCACTGTACACGCAGGCACACATTGATGTTGTGTGCACACATGTGCATTTGTGTGCCTTAGAGATCTGCCCTTGCGCAGTTGTGGGAGCCAGTCAGCAGTCACTGTACATCACTGAGGTCCTCATGGCAGCCTCTGCAAAGAGTGGAAGGACGTTATCCTGCTGTCAATGGTGCAGCACAATTCAGAGCTAACACCAAGCACCTGGAGTTACATCTGACCCCATACATTCAAGGCACAGTCCCCAGCAAGACCCTCTGTAGGGTAAATGATCAGGATTTTTATGCCGCTCGCCTCCATGGCTATCACCTGCGGCCTAGATAGTGCTAATGCAGAAGGACTTGGGAGTGGGGGTCTAGGGCACTCGTGCCTGGTTGTGGACACCTGGAGTACGGGCGCGAGCATGTGTAAGTGTGCACACCAGAGCCTAGAGGTGAGGCGTGGGAGGAGGAGCAGCATGACAACAGAAGAGGCAAGACCATAAGACGACGAAAGAGAGAAGTCCAGAGAAAGCCCAGAGAAAACGTGTAAAGATTCGTGAGCACCTGGGAGGTTCCGTTGCCTGCCTCCCAGACCCCCTCCCTGCCTGGCCTGTGCCTGCTTCCTTGCATGCCAGCCTCCCTGCCTGGTGTGCCTGTGCAGCTGGTTCCTGAGAGAGCATTAAAGCCTGTGAAATCCACTGAGGCCTCCAGGACTCTCTTTATCCCTCTGCCCAAATGGAGAGTGAACAAGCCCTATGCTTGCTGGCACCAGCCCCTCCCTCTGATGCCCAGCACCAGTGGGGTCTCCAGTTCGCCTGGACATTTGACCAACGGTCCAGAAGACTGAACCAGCCCCTGCCCCACGCCCCTCCCAGTGATCAGGCTGCCGCCAGGTCCCAACTCTGACATCATCACGTAGTTGACCTTCCTGGTTGACCAGCCCCGTCCAGGTCAGGGGGGTCAGACGACCCCATCCTGCTCAGCCCATCTCTTAGCATAAATAGGTGTGTTCCAGGAAGTTCGTGAATTAACAAGGACACTCGGAGGAATCAGAGTCTTATTCCCAGGAACCAGAGCAAAAAGCCAGCTTCTTGGCAATACCACAGATCAAAGTGGGGAGAGCAAGAATATGCTGGAACACCCGGAGGACAGCCTGGAACCCACGGTGATCCTTGCTGCTTCTGTTGTCAGCGATGGCTGAGTCCTGAGGCCACCGAGCAGAACACACACACCTGGCTCAGGTGACACTTGATGAAGCCACCACGTTCATGTGGGGCTGTAAGATGCCAACACCAAAGCACAGGCCAGCCCTCATGGCAATGGAGGGGCTGGGCAGGTGACAGTCTCCACAGTGTGAACTAGCGGCTGGTAACAAACATGTCTCGAGAACCGCCTGATGCCCCACTCCTGTGGGACGGCACTGACCTCTGTGTTCTTTTCAAAGACTTGCTGGGGACCTCCCTGGTGGCGCAGAGTTGAGCGCTGGGCTGCAAAGCTGCCCGCAGCCTCTGCAGCGCCGGTTCGATCCGCGTCCGCCAGGCGAGGGTCCCACATGGCGCGCACACCTCTCCTGCCACACCCACTGCTCCCCTCAGTAGTGTATCATCAGTCTGTCTGTTCTGCTCCCCGCTCTGGCTCTGGTGAATTCTCTCACCCTCCAGCACTTCTGACTGTACCCAGTGCTTGTATAAATAAATAAATAAAATCAAAGACTCGATGGGAGGAGGAGTCGTCAGACACAAACCACAACTGAGTACCAGTTGCTGCTTCTAGCTTGTTTTCTCATCCTTGGCTCAAACTGCCAACACAGCAAAAGCCAAATTCAATTGCCCAAGGAAAGCAGGATCCAGTTATTTTGGGGGACTGTGATTCTAGATGATCCAAAGACAGACCCGCAGCCCTGGGGTGGGTGGTGGTGCCTCTCTGTCCCTGGATCCACCTGTGAAGGGCTCCATGCAAGGACTTATAAGCCTGGGAATGACAGCTGGACCTTCCCGCTACCTCCTGGACTTGCCTCTGCACAGCCAGTGAGCGCTTGGCAGAGGGGACCTGGACCCCAAGACCCGTCTGACCACCTGGAAGCCAGTTCAGAGAAAATGTAGCTGGGAGGTCAAGCACTCAAATGATGACTCAGGTTTACTGGTTTCTTCCAGGCAGTCATTCACAACATATCTAGGAAAGATTAAGGCATGCACGAAAAGTAGATGCTGAAGAATATTCTGGAGAACTGATAAGCTAAGGCACAGCTAGATTGATCCTGTATGTTCTGCTTCCCAGGAACTGTTTCATTTTGAAACTGCATCCTGCTGCTGGGTGAAATATCTTCATTTTGGTTTAGAGAAACTATGGTCCGAAGACCAGAAGCCCCCAACCCAGCGGTCATCCTTGACCCTCCCTCCCGCTTCCCCCACATCCACACCACTATCAAGTCCTAGAGATATGCCTCAAATCACATCATGAGCCCATTTGCTGCTCCGTCTCTAATTCCACAGCACCAAGCTAGTCCAGATTCCATCAGCTCCCGCCTGTGGGGTTTTAATGGCTTCCTAAGTGGTTCCTTGTTCTCTCCCCTGCTGACGCGCACTGCTGTCAGATTCTTGGAAAATGACATTCTTGGCTGCCTTCTTGGGATAAAGGTTTTCCATTATGGGAGCCCACCTCTTAGGGGTTTTAGAAGCAGAGCACAAATTCCCAGGCCCCCTGCGTGCATGTCACCCAGACCCCACACAAAGGCCATGTGATGAGTCTCGAAGGTTCAGTTTGGTGGGTGAGTGTGACCACAGACTCCCAACCGCCCGTGGCCAGAACAGCAGCAGCAGCAGCAGCAGCAGCAGCAGCAGCAGCCGTGGTGGAAGTTTTAGCGGGGAGATCAGACATAGGCGCTGGGAAAAGCAGCAGTTTGGGAATCTGGGCCCCTGGCATCTAGTGCTCGCCAGCAGAAGCAACAGAGATTTAAGCATCAGGTCTCTCTGCAGACATCCTTTTAGGGGGCTGCTCCCCGAAGCTTCATTTCAAGTCTGCTTCTTCCCAGCTCTTCCAATAATTGTGAGCAACCTCAGATCCTTTAATAAATAAATCTCTTTTCTATATAAAAGGGCCAAAGTAGATTCCACTAAGGACGTCAAATTGGGCCTCTTGCAGTCCCTTCTCCGGTTGGCAGTCAAAATGATCTTTCAAAAACTGAGATCAGGGCCTCCCCGGTGGCGCAGCGGTTGAGCACTGGGTTGCGAACCTGCCCGCAGCCTCTGCAGCACCGGTTCGATTCCCGGCTGCTCCCCGGCCACCAGAGGAGGGTCCCGCATGGCGTGCAGACCTCTCCTGCCGCCTGCTGCTCCCCTCAGCAGTGTACTTCGGTCCTTCTGCCTGTTCTGTTCCCCGCTCTGGCTCTGGTGAATTCTCTCACCCTCCCGTGCTTCTGACTGTACCCAGTGCTTGTATAAATAAATAAATAAATAAATAAAATCTTAAAAAAAACAAAACAAACAAACAAAACTGAGATCAAATCTCACCAGCCACCACCCTGGAAGGCGACCCAGCTCCACGATCCCACCTGGTCTGGGTCACAGCCTCTTGGCTCTCAGCCCCACATGCTGGCTGCGGTGAAGTTCTGACCCAAGTTCTCACCCACTGTCCACACCAGCTCTTCCCTCTGCTGGCAAGTTCTGTCTTTGGCCCCTCCTGTGGCTGAACCCTGAATCACAACTTCAAGGTCACCTCTGCAGAAAGGTCTCCTGGACCACCCTGTAGCCACAGAGCATGTCCTGCTCGTTGTTTGGCAACTTACCATCCCCTGGTCTTAATTCTTTGGTCTGTTTTCTCGTGTCTTGTCTACTGACCATCTCCTTCACTAGGTTGCACTAGACTCTCAGGGCAGAGATCACACTTTTCTCATGAACACGGGGTCCTCAGACCCAGCGCCATGCCTACTCCATTGTAATAAATCAATAGGTCTCGGTCTAGTGCATGGATTATAACGAAGGTTAGCATGCACTGAGCACCTATGTGCTTGAACCGTGTTAAGTGCCATGTGCATTATTAACTCACTGAATCCTCACAACAGCCCTATGAGGTAGGGGCTGTTATTCTCCCTACTTTTCAGATGAGGAAATTGAGCACAGAAAGGTTAAATAATTTGCCCAAGGGCACACAGCTAGTAAATGAAAGTGGAGTTTGTACCTCGAGAGTCTGGCTGGAGAATCCCACCAGAGCTAGAAGGACTGGAAGGGAGAGGGGGGGGGAGGGGAGGGGAGCGGAGGGGTGGGGAGGGCCGAGGAGGGAGGAAAGGAAGGAAATGAAGTAATGAATAAACAAATGAGTGTAAGGTATAAGCCCCGTATTTCCAGAAGCCGGGTAATCTCCAGAGAAGCCCTCACATCCAAGACGCTGCCATATAATTGGGCAGAGCTGCTTACTGGGGCTGCTGGACTTAACGAGCACTTGGGCATGTTACCAACCCCCACTGCTAGATGCCCGTAAATATTATTACAGCCACATCTCCCGAGGGAACCGGGGTTTCAAACTCACAAGTCACGGATCTTTAGTGTGTGCTGAATCACAGACCCTCCTGTGAAACTCAGTGATCCCCGGCGGGGTGGGGAAGTTCGAGCTAACCAACTTACACCCTGCAGAAGTAACTCAGGGGGTCAAGAGGGGTGGACCTCGGGCCACGGAGCCCTGTCTGAAACATCACATCTGGAGCACAGGCAAGGGCTGCTCGTAGCCCCCTGCCCCTCCCCCCACACACACACACACTTTTTGGACTGGATTTTGAGCAAATCAAGGTGCATTTTCCATCAGCAATGGTAGAAAATACCAAAACATCATCAGACTTTTCGTGATGCTAGAACAATCCTGATGGCGATATGGTGAAAACCAGGATATTAAAGAGTGAATGAATGGCATATGACATTGACCAGAAGATCTGTGACATCATTGTTTTAAAGATTAATGAAGGGAAAATACTGACAATATTTTCCACAAAGAGACGTCTGCTTTGCTCTTATATATTTATACCCTCCATATGGTTATAATTTCTTTATGATTTTCCACATTTTCTCTTGGTATTTGTTAGTGAGTGGTTGCTTTTATAGTTAGAAAACAATGATAAGACGCCCTTTTTGGGGGGAGGGAGGGCTCTCCAGTGGCGCAAGGGGTTAAGTCTCAGCACTAGGAAGCTATCCGTAGCCACTGCAGCATGAGTTCGATCCCCAGCCAGGGAGCTGACCCACATGGCGCAGCAGTCCTCTCTTGTCTCACCCGCTGCTCCCCTTAGCAGTGTATTTCAGTAGATCTGCCTGTTCTGCTCCCCACTCTGTCTCTGGTGAAACTTCTAACCCACACCCTGCCCCCAATTCTAGCCTGTATCCCAGTTCTTATATGCATAAATAAATCTTAAAAAAAAAAAAAAAAAAGCCCATTTTTACAAGAGCAACCAAAGGAAGGGACTTGATAGTTCATTCTGGTACCCACCCATGGGGCCATCTTGGCCATACTGGTGGGCAGACAGAGGCAAGTACCTAGAGACCCAAGGAGGCAGAGTTGGAACGACTCAATCTAGAGGAGGGTGTAGGGTCCAGACAGGGCCTGAAGTTCTCCCAGTTCTGACACTGAAGATCCCGTGTCCCTGGAAAACCTCAGAACACAGGGACAGCTGGTCACCCTCCCAGGAAGTGGGGGCAGCGATGCAGAGACAGCCAAGTTAGAAGGCAGCTGTTACCGCCCTGCGACTTTGATCTGTCACCTTCACCAGCGCTCAGGACACTTCCATAAACTGGCTTGTCCAAGGCCTGATCTTCTTCCTTCCCCGCAAGACCCCCCTTCATTTCCTGAGAGATGACTTTATTCTCCATTTGTTTTCAAAGTGGTTTCTTGAAAATCTCAGCTGTTCCAGGGAGAGTAAATAGGTTTTAAAATTAATTATCAATTAAAGGGAGGTTAATTGGCACCAGGCTAGTCATCTATTTTGTCTGTAACTGAGGCCGTCCACCCCTCCCCCTCTCCAGAACCTGGAGACCTACACCAGGCCCCATAAACCCCAGCAGCGGAAGCTGCTCAAGTGTGACCTGCGGTCTAATGAAGCTAATTCTCGGGATGAACGCAGTCTTTTCCTCCTGTTCGAAGGTGAATTCTGTGACCATTTTGATTTTCCAGTCTGCTGCTATTTGTCAGTCTGCTAACTGGGCTTACCAAATTAAAAAAAAAAAAAAGTGGCTTGCAAGTATTTTCATTGGCATAAAGATTTTTCACCAGTCCCACTGCACTTAGGGAAATTGCCACGAGAGAGTGAATGAGGGGAGCAAGAAATCCTCATTCCTTTCATTAGCATCTTGCACGTCTGTTCTGTCCTGCTCCCCTTTCAACAGCCAGATTTCTTCAAGGGCCTTGAAATGTGAGCCGGTCCCGTCCCTGCTTCTGCTGGAGGATGCAGGACCCCCACAGGTGGGGAGAAGCTTGTGGTTTTCGTTAATAAGGATCCTTTGCTGAATTCTAAGGCTTCATCTGACCTCATCATTGATGAATATTTATAGAGAGCCAGTGGAGAGCATTTGTAAATTGAGTTCAGACCAGACAGGTGAGCACTTGCCACAGACAATTACGTCACCTGGTGTTACGAACATTAAAATGTGCCAAATTACAAACAGGACCCAAAAGGATGGGGCCAGGGCTTCTCTGCATTTTGTCACTAACCCAGAATGCCCTAGGATGCAGAATATGGGATTTGAAAAGGCGTGTGTCACTGGGGCATTCTGGGAATATCAATAACTTATCAGAAACACAGCAAATGTCCCGGGAGAGAGTGGGGGGTGATGTTTGTCACTGTTAGCAAAAGTGCACTTGGTAACAGCCCTATAAGCACAGTCACACTCTCTCCAGCCGCTGGCATGGAGGCAGAGGGGAAAGGGACCAAGGGACCTAGGAAGGGGACCAGGTTGTCCTGAGAGGCAGGAGGAAAAGCCAACCTCATTCCCTGGCTCCAGGGCGCAGTTCCATCTGTGGGTCTCCGTGGGAAGCATCTGCAGTGCTTGCTTCTCCACGTTAAAGTCCATTTCCTTCCTTTCCCTTATCTTAAGTTAGGATTTCTTAACCCTGGACTATGGATAATTCTGGTAACTCTTCTTCGTGGGGGGCTGTGCATTGTAGGGTGCATAGCAGCACCTTGGCCTCTATTCACTCACTATGTGGTAATAGCAGCCCCTCCCTGGCAACCAAATTGTGACAACTGGAAATGTCACATGTGCCCTGGGAGCAAAGTTTCCCTTGATGAGAGCCACCAGCAACATGAAAGTTGTAACTTTGGTAAACTGGGGTCATGCTCCTGAATCATACTCCAAATCCCTTGATTCTTCTCAATCCCCAAGCTTCCATACTTGGCTGCCTGCCCCTTTCTAGATCCCAACCCTTCTCCAAAGTCTCTCTAGGATGGGCCACCTTGTTCCCCTAGTTTTATCTTCTCTCAGATAGCACCAGTTTACAACTTTCTTCATAAACAGGGTGACTATGTAATTTCTTGTCCAAACCTGCATCTTTCTGGGAATGAAAGGGTGTGGCATTAAAAATTTCCCTGAGACAACTGGTATAAACCCAGACTGTTCTGGGAAGCAGGACATATGGTCCAAATAACATGAGCCTTTTCTTATCACTTGTGTGTGTGTTTCAAGTCAGACAAGGAACTTCCCAACACCATGCCCAAAATCCAGATCTGGGTTGTATACACCGGGTTTTGTTTACCTCAAATTATCCTGAGAAACAGATCACAAAGGGAGGGACAGAATTAGACAAGTCCTAGAATTTTAATAAAGGAACCAGAAAACATTCATGGCTAAGGCAGCAATCGCCAATAAATGGAAGTGACCCAAGTACCCATTGGTGGATGAATAGACAAACAAAATAAGGTATAACCATAGAGTGGAATATTATTCAGCCATTAAAAAGGAAGGAAATTCTGACACATACCATAACATGGATGAACCCTGAAGATACTAATCAGAGAAATAAGCCAGACTCACACACACACAAACATAAATACAGTATGATTCCATTAGATGAGGTAACTTGTATAGTCAACTTTGTAGAATGGTGTTTACCAGTGGCTGGAGGGAAAAGGAAATGGAGGAGCTAGTGTTTAAAGGGTATGAGGTTCAAATTTAGCAAAATGATAAAAGTTCTGTTGAATAGTTGTGAGGGTTATATAGTGAGGGGAATGTACCTAATGCCACTGAATTGTGTATCTAAAGGCGGCTACAATGGTAAGTTTTATTTATCATATATTTACTGCAAATAAAAGTGATTATAATAAGTGAATTCAAAAAACCTAGAGCTACGTTCAGCAGGGAAATGCCAGGGATGTGGCAAAAATGCTGGGGTATCTGGATCCTTGTCTATGTCACTCATTTTGCTCCTGTCCAGCACAGAGAGAGGGGAGCTGGCAGCTGTGGCTGGACTTGCCCTAAGAAAGAAGTCATGCCCGAGGCTCAAGGAACACCAGCATTCAGCCAGAGCATGGGAGAGCGTTCTTTATTTCTCAAATTCTGCTGCTCTTCCCTTCCCTCCCCCTCATTCCATTTTTTTCTAAACCACTTGTTGCCCTAACCCAAGCAGCTAACAGAAATAGCAACATCCTCTTTGCAAGCCTCTGGGTAGCATCCCTGCGGCCTCTTGTATGCAACGATTTTCTTGAGACATGTTATTTTTAAATCCCCTATTCACAAAAAGGGGGGACAGCTTCTCCCAAATGCCTGCAACCTCCGGGCTCCACCCAGCCTCACCCAGGGACACCTCCACATAGGAAACATCCAGAACAATGCGTTCTGATCTGCCAGGGTGAGTTATGACAGGGAGGCTCAGCTGTCGCCTTATTGATGGACTTTATGCAAAGCACTCCCTCCCAGCCTGTACATTCGGGGGCCAGACTGGCTTTACCAGGGCTCAGGGTGGAATTTGCCATAAATGGGGTTAATCAATATGATCCAGGATGAATGCCAAAGGACTCATAAAAGTGACACAGTGCGAGATTGGAGAATCGTGTGTGTGCGTGTGCATGTGTGTGTGAGGGTCTAGAGTTAACTTAAAATTTCAGGCAGAAGCAAGAACCCTGCCACTGTATCTGCCGAACCATGAACGTCTGTCTCCAACAGCTGAAGGTCAGAGCCGTGAGTCTGGGCAACAAATATTGGCAGAGCTTTATTTTGAACAAAGTCAGACTATTTCCTCTTCCACCAGGCTCCTTGGGAAAACATTTTCCAGAAGTTAAACTATTTCCAGACACCAAACAAAACCTGTTCATCTCATTGGGGGTTAAACGCGGAAGGAAATGGAGTTCTGCATGCTTCTGTAGATAATCATTCATTCGATAAAGTGGCCTGGCGGTGGGCAAGGCACGCCGCTCACCAGCTCTGGGGACACCCAGATCAGAGCATTTGAAAATGATGGTGAAAATACGTTGTGTTTAAATACCAACAGAGCCGTCCCGATCCAGGACAGGAAGCAGCTGAAGGCCTAGGGTGGCAAGCGGGGACATAACTTTGCCTGGTTGAGGGGAATAGTCCTTTTGTTTGATGTTACTTCTGCTAACTACGTTTCTCGGAGCGAGGGTAAACACGAAGGCCGAAGGAACTTGACAAATATTTGCTCTTTGGTTAATATTAATGTATATTCATGTTTACTCACATTTTCAAGTACACTCTAAATTGGTAGTGACTAGCCATAAACGAGCCGGTGGCAAAGCTGATAAGGGCGGTGGAAGAACAGGTGTTAGTTTCTTCGTACTTCCAGAGGCCTGAAATGGTGTCCTGGTGTTTCTTTTTTTCTAGATCGCATCTTTATTGCTAATAGCCCCGGATTAAAGAAGAAGAAAGGGAGGCATTTACCAAGCCTGCCTATGCATGTGTGATGGTGACCTCCCAGGCTTACTTAGTCCTCCACCCATCGCTGGCAGAGAACTAGTATTCCCATTTTACAGATTGAGGAATCAGGCACAGAAACCAGGTCCCAGGCCAAAGGTCAAGTGATTTGAGCCAGAGTCTGCCTCTCCATAGCCAGGCAAATAAAGGAAAAGACATACCTCCTCTTCTGAAGCACAGAAATATGGAAAATAAATGAAATTGGAGCCCGTGTTCTATAAAAGTTTGTTTTCAGATCATTAATCACTTGATAGAGAACAGGGAAGGATGGGAAACTGAAAGCTCAAGTCTCCAAAGCCACTGCCAGTTGAAAATGAAGTGTCACTTGAAATCTCAGCGCTGATTGGTGGGAAAATACAACTCAATTGGAAATGTTTGATCCACGCCTAATTTTAGCAAACTCAACTATAGTATAAATTAAAATATATCAGCAACAAGGGCAGGGAGGCAAGGGGATGTATTGGCAAGAGGAGGGTCTTTGGAGTCAGATGATCTGGGGTCCAAACACCCTCTGCTATTTGTAAGCTATGTGACCTTTGGCAAATTGCTTACCCTCTCTGAGTTTCAGCGTCCTCTACGGGCTGTAAGTAATACCATGCACAGGTTTACTGTGAAGCTTAAATAAAATAAAGCACACAAAGCACCCATCCTATTGGGGATAATTAATAAATAGTAATTTCCCCCTCCATTCATTAGTTGTAAAATTATTAGTGAAGCATCTGAGTCTAATTCTAAGGTTAGAGTGAAAATGGGATTAGTAGACAATGCAGGAATTAGGAAATCATCCCACTGGGAAATTTATTTGAGGCAGAAAAAAATGACTCTCCATCTTTAAGACCCAAATACATGCATCTATGACGTGTGTGTGTGTGCCCATGGGTACTTGTGACCCAAATGTGGTGACGTGTCCCTTACTGTGGGTGACACAAATATGCCATCACACATATGCCTGCTTTCTCAAGAATTCATTCAACACAGTCATCCCAAAGTGTGTTCCTTAGAATTCTAGTCTCATCAACATTTCCTAAATGGAAAATCAAATGAACATTCAGCCCCTAAGTCTGAAAATCACAACTCACTGTCTTTCCTCCTAGGAAGCACATAGTCAACTTTAGTGGCAAAACTATTTGACCACAGAACTCTTTCCCACTTACCACCTTTAATTCACTTCACTGTCCCAAAGACACATGCTGGAACGCTGCATTTCGAGCAGTCACAACCTACTGCATTTCAACAGGATTAAAAGAAAGAAACATAAATTTCTGGTCACTTCTGACTTGACCTTTGCAGTGGGAACTAGCTCCCACTGGTGTCCTCTTTCAAAGTTATTTCAGCTCTCACTTGTGTTCACTCTTTAGTTTATTCTGCTTACTCTAACGAGCAGCAATTGATTCCTGCTTGAGAATGGGAGAGCGACACTGTTCTAGCAGAGAGGAGATGGCATTGCCAAATAAGGAGCGTTTCCAAATCTAATGTCCATCCAGAAAGAGTAAACATAAAGGCTGAGCTTGCGTCAATGTGGCCAGAAACTAATTTTCTGTGCTTAAAATTCCTTAGAAGTCTAACCAGCCATAGCTGGCACATCAAAGAGGATGTTACTGGGTATATCATAAGGGTACTCCTTTCAAAAGAGCTACAGAATTAAACAAGGACATGAAAGTGCAGTTTTGCACTTTGACAAGGTCCCAGACCACAGGCTAAGAGCCCCGAAGCCAAGAGGAGCCATCGATTCAATAGTCAACAAGGGTCAGTGCAGACGATCTCAACAAACTGTCATCCTTTAAACCAGGGGTCCAAATGCCCTCTGCTATTTATAACAGTGCATGCCCGTCATAAAGTTGGAACTTCTTGCAAGGCAGGCAGCACATCCAGACATTCTGAAGCCATGCTCAGCAAGAGATGGATGTTAGTGTTCTGTCAAAAGCCTTGTGGGAGGCAGAATTCCAAGACGGTCCCCAAGTTGCACATACACCTCTTCTCAGTTATCCAATCCAACACAAAGCTGGGTACTACTGAAAAGGGATCCTGAACAAGTAATGAAGGTCCTAAGTCAGTTCACCTGAAGATACAGAGACCACCCAGATGTGCCCCAAGCCATCACAGATTTGTAAAGCTGGGTCTAAACATCAGAGACAGAAAACCTGGAGATGAGAAGAATGACAATTCCACAGGCCTTTGTTGGCTTAAAGATGGTGGGGATAAGGAATGTGGGGGCCTCTAGTTGCTGAGACTGGCTCCCAGCTTCCATCAGCAAGGAGGCAAGGACCTCAGTTCTAGAGCAGCAAGAAACTAAACTTCACTGTGAACAAGAGTGATGTTGGAAGCTGGTATTTTCCTCAGAGCATCCAGATGAGACCTTGGCCCAGATGACACTTTGACTTCAGTCTGGTGACCCCCTGAGCAGAGCACCCAGCTCTGCCATGGGGGCCCTTCCACCAGCCAAAGAGTGAACTAGTAAGTGGGTGTTATTTTAAGCCACTAAGCCTGTGGTGACTCATTACACAGAATAGGAAACTAACATAAGCCTCAACCAATGACTTGGGGGTAGTCTAGACAGTGCAGGAGGCATTTCTTGAGTAAGGGCTGAAGACAGTTGCTTTCATGATCCCCTGCTATTACCAGTACCTTAGCTGACATTTGGTTATCAGAGAATTAATACATAAAATAGAAATGGCAGAAAAATCAAAACCACAATCAAATATCACATCAGACCCACTAAAATGGCTATTTTTAAAAAAGGACAATAACAAGTGTTGGTGAGAATGCAGAGGAATCTGAACGTAGACCTTGCTGGTAGGAATGTCAGGTGGTGCAGCCACCGTGCAGGACAGTCTGGCAGGGCCTCAGAAGGTTTAAACATGTCCATATGACCTAACAATTCTACTTCTAGAAATATACGCATGCATGTCCATGCAGAAACTTGAACATGTGTGTTCACTGCATTATTATAATAGCTGAAAAGTAGAAACAACCCAATCCACCAATGGGGAGCAGGTAAATAAAATGTTATCTATCCAAACATGGAATATTATCCAGTCCTAAGACAATGTGGATGAATCTTTAAAACCTTCTAAGTAAAAGAATCAGACACAACATATGTTACAAATCTATAACAGGCAAACTGATTAAGACAGAAAGCAGTGGCTACTAGGGGCTGGGGACGGGGTGATAGAGACGAGTTGCTAATAAGTATGGGGAGTGATGGAAATGTGCTGGAACCAGGTAGTGGTAATGTTTGCAAAATGTACCAAATATACTAAAACCCATTGACATACACACTTTAAAAGGGCAAATTTATTGTTATGTGAATTCTGTCTCAATGAAAATTTAAAAAATAAAAGCAGAGGGCCTCCCCTGGTGGCGCAGCGGCTGAGCGCTGGGCTGCGAAGCTGCCTGCAGCCTCTGCAGCACCGGTTCGATCCCCAGCCGCTGGCAAGGGTCCCACATGGTGCGCAGACCTCTCCTGCTGTGCCCACTGCTCCCCTCAGCAGTGTATTTCATCGGTCTGCCTGTTCTGTTTCCCACTCTGGCTCTAGTGAATTCTCTTACCCTCCCGTGCTTATGACTGTACCCACTGCTTGAACAAATAAATAAATAAATAAAACTTTTTAAAAAATAAAAGCAGAAGTGATAAAGAGCATGTAAGCGAAGGGTTTTTTTTTTTTTTTTTTTTTAAGATTTATTTATTTATACAAGCACTGGGTACAGTCAGAAGTACAGGAGGGTGAGAGAATTCACCAGAGCCAGAGGGGAGAGCAGAGCAGGCAGACTGATGAAGTACACTGCTGAGGGGAGCAGCGGGCCGCAGGAGAGGTCTGCGCGCCATGAGGGACCCTCGCCCAGTGGCTGGGGATCGAACCAGTGCTGCAGAGGCTGCGGGCAGCTTCGCAACCCAGCGCTCAACCGCTGCGCCACCAGGGGAGGCCCAAGCGAAGGGTTTTTAATACATCTATTCTCTGTGCTTTAATCCACCCATGCCACAGCTTTTTAATGTGAAAAGTTACAAACATCTCCAACTAACGCTCAAAAAATGAGTCCTGAATACCTTCCACCTATTAATACATTCAACAATCGCCAGCATTTCACCAAATTCCCTTTCATGCCCTTTCACTTTCTTTCCATGCATGCACAAACATGATTTGGGATTGTTTTTTTTTTTTTTTTCCTTAACTGGATCATGTGGGCTCATCTTGCCCACAGCAGTAAGTTTTTCGAGGATAAGTAGCTTCTCAAGCACCCCCAAGCTACCCAGCAACACACAGGGTGAACAGACATAGCACAATGCCTCACTCACCCCAGAAACCCTACTCTCTAGAAGAATAGACTTCAAACACTGCAAGAAATAGAACTCTTCCTTTGATTGACAGCTTATTCACAGGAGCTTCAGTTACTGAGAAAATCAACATTTGTGGGGATTAAATACAGAGCGCTTGGTACCTACTCAGTGATCAGGAGCTCAAGTTGTTACTAAAATAGTTAACGAGCAGCTGAAGCTTGGGTGTAAACAACAGGTCAGAAAGCCTTGTGAACTGTGTCAGTCAACTAATGCAGTGAAATTTACGTCCTAGTCTTATCTTCCAGTGCAGAGGTGATGGATAGGGGTCATTGACAGGTAGGGGCTGCCTGGAGCGCTGGGTGGCTATGATTGATTAGTGATGTCTGCCCTGCCTCTGGATGTGGTCTATTCTGAGTATGCATGTTTTCCATGTCTGATCTAGATTTATAAATGCAGAGTAGAGGCCTGTCCAGTCCAAAATCAATTTTGATAAAGATGTCTAAGTTCTTCCTAATGTTCCTAAATGTTCTCCATCATGCCTGGCTTTTTCTCCCTGCTGTCATTTTACTGCTTACCTATGGAACCTTCCATCCACTCTTTTCTCCCCCCATCCTTTCTCTATTACCAAGGTGATGAAACCACAGAAGGTTAATAGGCAAAAACAGCACATGGTGTGATTGCATCAAGTGCTAACATGCAGTTATGAGTGTCTACAAGCATGGAGAGAAGAATAAGCATTGTAGGAGTACAGCTTACCCTCCCCCACTCTGGACCCCCCAGTTACCCCCAAATGAGTAATCCAACATTTCTTGCTGTGATTTCCAGGTATAAGACCTCCAACAAGGGAGGATTTTAAGTTTATCTACATCAGAACTGTATTCACTACATCTTAAGTGGAGACTCAGCACTCCAAGTTCACGGTGATCTATATAAACATTTGTCCTTTCATTCATGATGCTCAGCTAATAATTACCCATGGCATAAAAATAACATTATCTTCCAAAGAATTTTCACATAAATTGTCTGATTTCATCTGAACTAGATCAGGAAAGGCACATTATGATTATTTTATAGGTGACAACATTGAAGTGAACTCTCTGAAGTCACATAGGATGGGATATCATGACCCAGTATTTCTCCTTCATTTCTCCATTTCTCCAACATTCTTTGGTGGGTAGCAGAACAAGATTGGACCTCTTACTTGCAAGAGCAATATAAGAGCTAGTATATAAGAGATAGTAAGCCTGAACCTCAATGTCTTAATCTGTAAAGCTGCAAAAGTAAAAGCCACCTCTTAGACTTGACATGAGAGGTAAAGATGTATGAAGTGCTTATTTCTTTATGATAGCTTGCTGGGAAATGACCCCTTAAAGATATATATCTACTTCCTAATTCCAGGAATCTGTGAATATTAATTTATCAGGCAAAAGATGTGACTAAGTTAAGGTCCTTGAGAGGGGAAGACCATCCTGGATTAACCAGCGGACCTTATCTAAAAGAGAGAGGCAGAAGTAGATTTGACACTCCGATATGGTATAGGGGTGATGTGAAGACACAGGTAGAGACTGGGGTATTGGCCACAAGCCAAGGAATGTCAGCAGACTCCAGAAGCTGGAAGAGACAAGAAATGGATTTCCCCCCAAGAATCTCCAGAGGGAGTGGTCCCCAGATTTTGGGACCTTGATTTGGGACCCACGCACATGCATATGCGTTCCTTTCGGGGTCTCTGTGGGATGGCCTGCCTTTTTCAGCTTCCAGAGGTCTCTCATGGCTCCCTCTCAACCCAATCTGCATTTCTGGAGTCACATCGTTCCCTGGGACTTTTCTATTTTCCTCTTCTCAGGACCCGTGTGATGACCTTGAACCACCTGGATAATCCAGAAAAATCTCCCCATCTCAAGAGCCTTCTCACACCTGCAAAAGCCCCTTTGCCATGAAAGGTGGCATATTCATAGGTTCCGGGGTGAGGATGTGGATGTCTTCAGGGGCTGCTCTTAGAATAAGTCCTCCACACAGACATTATTTGTTTTTTAATTGAACCTAGAGAGAAAAGTAGAAATCTGCCCAGAAACTCGATACTTAGACCCAGCGGATACTTCCCCGTATTCAGGAGCCTATGAAATTGGGAGACTTAAAAAGTCTATCGGGCAGATCCCTTACCACTATACATCACAATGGGGAGACTTGGAGGATGTGCATCGCTTTAAAACGTCAGGGGGAAGCTGGAGCCCCATCACCCAGCAACATTTCTGCTGCTGCTTGTCAGGGCTCGGGTGATGGATGGAAACATCCGTCTCAGCAGACCTCCCCACCTCTATCTCCATGACATCATTGTTTCCTTGCTAGCAAAGAACCTGCAAACTCTCCCAAAGGAAGGCATTTCGACCCGCTCTCTCTTTATCCCTTCGTATTCACGTTCTTTTCTCTCGAGGGTCTTCTCAGCCAGGCAGTCCCAGCTTCCTGCATATTGCTGCCTGTCCCTTCCTTCCTGTCTGTGACAGCCCTTCCTCCCTCACCTGTGCCTGGAAAAATCTTCTTGCTGACACAGATGTTCAGATCTGACCTGCTTGGGGTGGAGGGCCTCTAACTCGCAGAGTGACTGCCAGGCTGGGGCCAGGGGCGGGGACAGGGCTGGGAAGTGATGCTGATGGCTATGTGACTGCGTCCAAGACGGTGACACCACTTTGTGAGTGTGTAAAGCCCATGGAGCTAGCACAATGATCATGGGCAAACTATATCTCAATAAAACTATTGTTTAAGAAAGAGGGTGATAGGGGCCTCCCCTGATGGCACAGCGGTTAAGCGCTGGGCTGCGAGGCTCCCACAGCCTCTGCAGTGCCGGTTCGTTCCCCGGCCACCAGCGAGGGTCCCACAAAAAAAAAAAAAGAAAAAAAAGAAAGAGGGTGATAGGCTGAATACGTAAGAACGGGTCTGGTTTCCTTAGCGGGTGTAACTGTGTTTGGGAATTTTCTTTTCTTGATCATCTAAAAGATTACAGTAGTTAATGCAAATAAAGCCTAGTGATTCAACATGTAATATTAGTAAGAATTATATTTTCTTTCACACCTCCTAGAAGTTTAATCCTACCTCTTTGCTTACTGGGGTTCATTTTAGCAAGAGTGAGCTGCAATGGCTTCCAGGCCCTCAACTGGGTACTGGGGATACACAGATGATTGTACAGGGTCCCCCTCTCGCAGGGAGCTCTGTGTCTACAAGGGGAAATGTCAGATTAACGACTATGATACAGCGCCTTGACCAGAATTGTGAAGAGATGAGTGGAGAGGCCTCCAGGGACACAGCAGGAGCCAGCCTGGACCACATTTAGCCCACCTGTCCCATAAGCCAGAAAGCACCCCTTGTAAAACTGCCCCTGAAGCCCCCATACCACTTACAAGCCACCTTGGCTCACCCCTCTTTAACCTACACCCTCTACCTGTTCACCCATGCTTGTGCCCCTGGGCCCAGTCTTTGTCTCTGTTCCTGACCTAAATCACCCCCAGGGCTGGGTTGAAAGTGAGGTATGCTGAATTCAGGAAGTCTTCTCAGCACAGGCTACATTTCATCCAGTCTCAAAGGACAAGTGAGGGTAGCCAGGGAAACAGGTCTGCAAAAAGGCATTCCAGCCAAGAGACACTTGTGCAGACATGGGGGCAGAGTGGGCTGGAAGCATACTTAGTCTGGTTCTAGGAAATAAGTAGTTTTGAGGGCCAGGTCATAAAGAAGTGGTAATCCATGGACAGGGGAATAGAAGGGACCTCATGATGAGAATCTAGCTGAGAAGTAGGACATTGTACTGCGGGCTACAGAAATCTTCAAACGGGTATGAGAGACACAAATTTTTATAGCACTGTGCATGGTAACTGAAAGGTAGAAGCAACCCAAATGTCCATCAACAGATGAATGGATAATAAAAGTGGTCTGGCCCTACAATGGAATATTACTCAGCAATCAAAAAGGAATAAAGTACTGATTCATGCTACAATATGGATGAACCTCCAAAACATATGCTAAGTGTAAGAAACGAAACACAAAAAGTCACCTACTATGTGATTCCATTTATATGAAATGTCCAGAAAAAGCCAATGCATAGAGACAGAAGTGGGTTTATGGTTATCAGAGGCTGGGAGAGGCAGGTATGGGGAATTAGCACTTAATGGATTTAGGGTATCCTGGGGGGAGGGGGTTTATGAAAATATTTTGGAACTAGATATAGGTGGTGGTTGCACAATATTGTGAATATGCTAAATGGCAGTGAATTAAATATTCTAAAAATGGTTAATCTTCTATTATAGTGAGTTTTACCACAATTTAAACAAAAAAGACAAGTTTGAGAGGAGTAGCTCCCTGGGTCAGGATACATCTATCTATAATTTAAGGAACTTATATCACAGAGCAGAGCTCCAAACCCAAGGCAAGGTCCACAACATTCTCCCAATTTCTCAGGAACACCTGCCCATCAAAAAAGGGGGGGGTTTGCACCCCACTCTCTAATACTACTGCTCTTAGACTGAAACCAGAGATAGCAGTTGGCAGGCAGATGCAAGGCCATTTCCAAACAGTAAGCCCTGCCTTCCCCCTTGTTGCAGCCACAAAACAGAACTCACTCTTCAAAGGGTCACCATCTCATCTGTCTGCCAATGAGCCACTTCCCCTCCCAGCTGGGCTTGCCAGTTCCTCCTCGGGAAACCGCTGCAGGAAGCACCTCTCGGTCTGGAGAGGTCGGGGCAACCGCCTGAATCCTCCCCAGTCTTCCCTTGCACGGGCTGTTTTTAAACTTCCTCCAGATGATTTCCACTCCGGGTATTTGGTCTTTCTTCTGAAACCACAATCTTAGTCTTTCTCATTCAGTGTGCTGGGGAGGAACTCAGCAAGGGCTTTAGAAGAGTCGGGGTGACGTTGACATTGACGTGGCTCTGTGTGCCCAAGCGCTGGCTTGGGCCTTCATGTTCCTCAAGCCCCTGGGTCTTCATGATAAGCAAGAGCATTCATTTTCCCTCCATGTGAATCGGGCCACCCACGGGGAACAGATGTACAGAGCAGCCTTACTAGATGAGAAGAATGTTAAAAGGAAGCCAAAATAAAGAGAAATTTGAATAACTTTTTTAAATTTTACATTAAGATTTCCAACCCTCCTCAGATATTCTCCAATGAGTGGCCCTCAACTAGGGGTGATTCGGTCCCCCTAGGGAACACTTGGCAAAGTGACCCTTTTCGTTGTCACAGCTGGGGAGGGGGGTGCCACTGGCATCTGTTAGATGAAAGTCTGATGCTGCTACATCCTAGACAGTCCCTGCAATGAAGAATAATTTGCCTGAGTGTCACTAGTGCTAAGGATAATCCTCAGTTATACCGTATCTGCATGAAAAGACTTATTTTATATTTGGATATGTTGTAATCAATCAGAAAAACGTATTTCACATAGGAAGACATTTAGATAGGACCCCAAATGTTTATTCAGAATGTTCCCTAATGATAACATTCCTAAAATAGAAATTAAATAACACAGAATCCCAAACACTTCTTCCTCAAACACTTGCCCAAGCGCTGGCTTGGACCTTCATGTTCCTCGAGCCCCTGGGTCTTCATGATAAGCAAGGGCATTCATTTTCCCACAGCATTCTTTTTCATTAATCTACAAATCTGCAGACCAGGGGCTGCAGGGATTTGTGCCTGAGATGCCCAGACCTAAAATGCTCACTCTGTGGAGAAAGTCTAACTGGGATTCCAGGACTCTGAGCTCTCGTCCCTGATGAAGAAGAAGGTGGTTTCTGCCCTCAGGTTACGTACAAACAGTATGACAGATTATCTAAGAGAAATGCAAAACTGGTCTAAAGATAGGGAAAAAGGTGACTGACTTCTCCTGTATTCAGAAAAAAAAAAAAAGCCAAGTAGATGAGCTTTGAACGGAGAGTCCTCTATTAATTCTTCAAGAGAACAAAATGAGGAAGAACATTTGAGACATAGAAAGATCACTAGTATACTTGTATGTGGTGTCCCCCCAAAGATGTGTGGAAATCCTAATCTCTAATACCTGAGAAAGTGACATTATCTGGAAAGAGCGTCCTTGCTGATGTACTTAGCTAAGGTAAAGTCACCCTGGAGTATAGGGGCCTTAATCCAACGCGACGAGTGTCTTTCTAAGAAGAGGAGAAACACGGCCTACACAAAGGAAACATGGCGTGTGGAGATGGAAGGAGAAATGCATGCAGTTGCAAGCCAAGAATACCAGGGTTGCTGAGAATCATGAGCAGCTGGAAGAGAAGGCAGGATTCTCCCTATGGGCTCCAGGAGGAGCTCAGAAATAGGCCTGAGATATAGTCAGTATTGTGTACTTCAAGGTGATAGCAACCCGGTGCATACAACTGTCAAAAATCTCAATCCATGCCACTTAAAATGGGCACAATGTATTTTATGCAAGTTCTATTTCAGTAAAGTTGGTTACAAGAACTGTGAAGGCAGAGACACAGTTCTCAGTGCTTTGGGGGCTTTGATCCTGCACTGTCTCAGCAGGCGGCATTGTTGGGCGTTTTGTTGACTTGCAGCTGGAGCCCAGGATTCTGAGTTTTTCTCTGCTGACTTATGTGTGTGTTCCCAGCACTCAGTAAATGATGACAGTAAAAGGTTTGAGATCAATTCTCATCATGTGTGCTCTGCGGCAGGAAACTCTGATTGTGATTCGCAACGTTTTCTCTGCCAGCCTCTCTCTGAAAACAGAGAGTGAAAAATCTGTCATTTGTCTAAGAGAGGTGGTCAGCACCGGCCCCATCCTTCAGGAGCCACTTAGCACGGCCTTTGACGCGGAGGGTTGAGGCTCTCAGCCCCTTGCTCATCTTCAAGCCAGCAGCCCAGACGGGTCCCTGCACCCAGGAGGGTGCGGTGTCTGATCGATTGAAAGGTGACAGACCCAGTGGTTGGCTCCCTGCCACCTAAGCTCACATCACAGACTCATAGGGTGAGACAGAGCCATAGAACCTTGGCAAGGTCACCCCGCCCCCTCCCAGGTCTGATGTTGTAGACCATCCTGGACAGGTGAAGTGACAGTGTGCCCTAGCCTGGGTTGACAAGGAGACACTATGTGGATGTTACAGGAGCGATGGACAATCTGAGGCCCAAGAAGTGAACGATCCAAGGGCCATTGTCAATACCCTCCCCCTCCAGGCACTCAGGCAGCTGTGGCTTGAGGATCTAGATGACTAGGGACAACCCTGGGGCCCTGGGACTGGCCAGTGAAGAAGCTGATTTACCCTGTGCTACTGGCAGGGAAGCGAAGGGTGGGCTTCTTCCCTGGTCACCGAAGGGGCCTGCCAACCTCCCCCCTTATCCCACTCCACTCAGTTCTGACCCGAGAGGTGAACATCTTTATAGTGGACTGCAGCATTTCTCTTTCCAAACCCTTCAATGGCCTCCCTCTGCACTTAGGATAAATTCCAGAAAGCCTTAATGTGGACTGTGAAGCCTGGTGCATAACATAATCCCCGAGGGCACTTGTTCATAAGAAGCGTCCAGGCTCGGTGTCCAGAGATGCTGATTCAGGAGTTCTGAGACAGACCCGAGCAGCTGCCTTTGCAACAAGCCCCTGATAGCTCACCACTCCTGCAGGTGGCCCCCGAACCCCACTTCAGAGGTTCTGTCCTCATGGCGGCTATTCGCTGTCCCCTTGTCTGTGATCTGTGCTTGCACCTGCACCTTCCTTTCCTTGGAAGGCATCAAGTCATTTCATCAACAGCGGAGTCCAGGAGAGTCCTCCTGCAGGATTTCACCACTAGTCCTGATCGCATTCTTTGATTTAGGCCATTCTCATTTCCTCAAAGTCTTGTAAGGTGCTATTTTAAACTGAACTTCAAGACGGGTTATCAAATGTGTCTTGGAGATAGAAAACTCTGGAGCCACCAGTGTTTCCTATTTCAAGATGTCCCACCGACCTGTATTTCTCTACCTCAAGCCATCTCTGCCCCAGTTCCACCCCCTCCCATTCTTAAAGTTAAAGTTAGAGCCTTATGGACTGAAAACCTTACCCCTTATCTTCTTTGCCGTGTACCCAGAGCCGAGCACCCTGCCTGGCATATAATTTATTCTCACTAAGCACATGTATGAAAGCAGGTGGTTTCTAGAGGATGTCCACACAAACTACACCATCCAACAGCATCCTTGGGGGCCTGGGAGGCCCCCAAGGCAGCGGGGGAAAGCAGACTAAGAAAAGTGAGGGGATGAGCAGGTGCTGGCCCCAGAGGGTCTTCCCCTGGGATGTTTCCTGCTGGGGGTAGTGCAAAGGCTTCCCCATGGGCACCAGAAACAGAGAGGGGCCTCACCCTAATGCCAATGGCAAATGGTCCCGGGGCTCTTCCAAATCTTTTATTTAGTGAGTTATTAATTTAACTATCGACATTGGTTTACAACACTGTATATATTTTCGGGGTACAGATTTGCACCTATATAAATGTATGTTACCGCACCACACCCACCACCAAAACACCATTACTTCTCCAGCACAGTCCATTGGGCCTCAACCTTTTAAATCCCCTGCCAGATGTCACATTTCAGCTCTGATGCTGGAGCCATCTGCGGCAGTGGGGCCCTGGCCTCCTTGCTCACCCCACTGCCCAGCAACAGCCACAACACACCCTCGGCATCCAGGGACTCTCACTTCCTGCACCCCATCTCCAACCCCTCAGGAACTAGCTCCACCTCACCTAGAAATCAAAGCCCCCTTATGTCTCTTTTTGGGGGGATGGGGGTAGGAATCCTGAAGGAGAGGCAGTAATGGACTTGTTTTTCTTGATTGCAGAGGTTTTGGTCATTTTAAAGATTTCTTCTATGTTTCACTAGAAGCTCCATTTGTCTCTTCTAGCAGGTGACTGGGGCCTCCGACTCCTCCTAGGAGGGCATGGCTTCGAACGACAGGTACTCCTGTGGCTATTCACCACCCTCCTTCCTACTGAAGACCACTGACGTCACTGAAGCTTCTTGGCTACCCAGACTTGGTGGACAGCCAGCTGTCCTCCTTATGTTGGGCAGGCCAGCAGGTCATGTGAAGTTGCCCCCGCGGCCCTAGAGCGTCTCACCAGACCGTGCTCGTGAAGGTCAGAGTGCAGAGTGCACCTCATTCTCCAGGGCCAGCCTGTGGGGTGCGCCTAGGCAGTGACATTCTCGAGTCTCCCACCCTCCTGCGCAGGCCAGCTGTCTGCACAGGTGATTCCCATCCTACAGATGTGGAGTCTGAGGCCAAGCATCAAATGTCACTGACCAATCAGTGAAAGAGGCTGAACCTCGGAAGTAGAAGGGAACAGAAAAAAAAAAAAAAAAAAAAAACTAAGAAAGGAAAACAAACCAAAACCAGCATCAGGATTCTCTGCCTTCTGGAGCTCAGACTCCCAACTCTCCGGAGCAAGCATGATGTGGAGTTCTGCAACGTTTCTCAAGACGCAGAGACCTTCCCATTCTGGCATGTTAGGGCTCTCCTCTGAGCCCACCTGCTTGCCTCTCACCTTCTGCACATTCCCGGCGTGGAGTGGGCCTGGTGACACTCGGGCCCCGCCTGCCCGGGGGCCTCGGGGGTGAGGCGGGTTACGGAGGTAACTTTGTGCCGTCCCCTCTGCCAGGAAGCTGGGAAGCCATGGCCCCCGTCCACTCTCAGCAGAAGCAGCCCCAAATCCAGCTCCTGGTGCTACCCAACCAGATGGCGGGGAGGCAAAACAAAAATGACCTTGTTAGCAGAGTGTGTCTTCCCCGGGAGACACTATTTTTGTTGTGGTTGTGAACTGAAGTCATCTAGGCGAAACCCCCTTCCCTGCAAGGGCTGTGGAATGTTAATTTGCTCCAAAGTTCAGCATTTTGATTAGAACCAGGAATGCCAGATTTTGTCAGAAATGCTGTGGGATTGGGTAGGCTGGTGCTCTCTCTCCCTCTTTCTCTCTGGCACTGTAGAAAGAAAATGTTGTTGCAGCAACTGCTCTGGGGGAACAACTCATCCCAAACTGAGCAGAGGGGTGAAAGGCTTTCCCCTGTTTGTGACCATGACCTCACTGCCACAGAGGCACCCGTGCTGGGGACAGAAGTGGGGTGGTACTGTTAGGACATGTGGGTTAGCATGGAAAGAGCAAAGAGCCCCACACAGAGCTTGGGATGCTGGGGTCCTCTGCAGACAACTGTGTGGCCCATGCAAAAACGAGCTATCCCCAGCTTGGACACCAACAGAGTTGCTGCAGTCCAGAGGTCACGGCCTCCCCCCTCTCTCATTTCCCCTTGTGGGGCCGGAGAGGACTGTGGAGGACTCTGCTGCTGTCTGCCATGTGCTGCTGCAAACATCTGCTTGCCTTCCACACAGACAGCTTCTGTCCTTCCTCCCCACATGCTTCTCCTCTCTCTTCCAAAGAAGGCCATTCAATGGTTCTGCAGGCTGCAGGCAGATACTGGGGATGTTTCCTGGCCTGGCCATGAAATGGGCACTTCTTCCTTGGTAACTGGATCTATAAGACTGAGGGAGCTCACAGGTCCACTCTTTGAGAAAACCCAGTAGGAACAAAGTCCACATGTGTATCGTGAACACCTGTGGACAAGGTATATTCATTGCACAGTGAACACTCTAACCAATTTGATGATTTCTTTCCTCTGTTAGTTCCAGATTCTTAACCAGAAGAAGAGAGGCACATGGAGAGATCACTTAGGTGCTGTTTAAAATTCACCTGGCCTGTCCCCATATCTCCCACTCCCCGGCAAACCAGGCTGGGGAAGGGGAGGGAGCTGTAAGGTGTCCCAAGTGCCCAAATGATGCTAATAGATCCTTTCCTCACCAATGCCACTGCCACCCTCCTGCATTTCAGCTTTGCTTTTAAAATCAGGAATTATCTGCACAGTGGGAATAGAGAGTCTCAATCGACAGACCTTTACCTCACACCATATGTGAAAATTAAGTCAACATGAATAAAAGACCTCAGAGTAAAGCTTAAAACTTCAAAACTTGCAGAAAGAAATGTGGGGAAAGCTTTAGTGCATTGGCTTTGGTAATGATTTCCTGGATATGACACCAAAAGTACAGGCAATAAAAGCAAAATTAGACAAATAGGATTACATCTGACTTAAAATTGTCTTGGCACTTCTGCACGTGATGGGGAACAATGAACAGAGCGAAAAGACAATCTCCAGGATGGGAGAAATATTTGCAAATCACATGATGATCTCATAAAGGACTAATCTGCAGAATATAAAAGGAACTCCTACAACTCAACAACCAAAATACCAAACAACCTAATTTTAAAATAGGCAAAGCAGGCAGCTAAGATATTTTATAAGATAATGCTGTTTGGGTTTTAAAAAATCATATTGCTCATTGTAGACAATCTGGTAAAGTTCATGGGCCATGGACTTGAATCAACATTTCTGCAAGGAAGACATACAGATGACCCACCAGCACATGAACATGCTCAACCCCACTAATCAAAGAGAAATGCAAATCAAAGCCTCAAAGAACTATCACCTCACACCTGTTAGGAAGTCCCTA
The DNA here is from genome assembly GCF_014898055.3 of Talpa occidentalis. Classification (NCBI taxonomy): domain Eukaryota; kingdom Metazoa; phylum Chordata; class Mammalia; order Eulipotyphla; family Talpidae; genus Talpa; species Talpa occidentalis. Next base: position 81,608,278 of record NW_023601433.1, on the reverse strand, counting down.
TCAGAAGAGCAGACAATAACAAGTGTTGGTGACGGTACAAGAAGGTGGAGACCTTGTGCCCTGTTGGTGGGAATGTGCATTGGTGCAACCACTATGGAAAACAGTATGGAGGGACCTCAAAAAATTCAAAATGGAGCTACCAGATGATCCAGCAATCCTACTCGCATATATATAGCCAAATGAATTGAATCAGGATATCAAAACAATATCCAGCTTGGGCATGGCCACCTTGCTAATTCATGCTTGGGTACCGACCGATGATTCTTAGAGGAGACCTAAGTAGACATTCTGTGACTCAGATAATTCTGTTGGGGCAGCAGGCACTGCGTTACTATTTTTTTTATATATATAAATAAGGATACTAAGACACATATTAAGCACTTAAATCCTGGAAGACTACTTCTGGGAGATGCTCTGAGAAACAAAGGTTCCAGGGTCAAATGAGTTTAAGAAATTCAGGATTAAAGAAAACTAAAGAGGTTTCAAATGTCAGCCATTCCAGGTCTTTAAAGGCTAAAGTGCTGGTCTCTCTGTGATGTTGGGGCCCTTCTGGAACCCTCCATTGAGAAAACTTGTACAATAAATAAAGGTAAATGCTGAAATGGAAGGATTTTGCTTGTAGTAAGAAGAATCTGTGCAGACCAGACAGTTGGAGGCAGGCAGGCAGAGTGAGACTCCTCCGTTCCATTCACTCGCTCACTCACTCACCACCCATTGTTAAGTGTGCATTGTTGAGTGAAAGGTCTTGAAGATAAAAGATGGATGAGAAGCGGCTTCCCCTCATACCATCCAGTAAAAGCTGCATATCAGCTTTAGCTAAGAAGTAAAGTGATGGACTCAAACATTTGAAAATTCCAGAGAGTGAGAGGAAAGGTGAAATCAGAAATTATTATAAAGGCCCAAGCACAGATGAGGAGGGCCTGGGGCGGCGGCAGTAGGAGGATGGAACCCAGGAAATATTTCACTGGTGCATGCAATGCCGAATTTGTCTACTCAACCCACATGTGCTGCTAGGCGGACTACCTTATTCTGGGTCCTGATGGGATACAGAAAAAATAAGTGCAAGACTTGCTCCCCACCTTGCAGGAGCTCAAGCACAGATGATCCACAAACTATGTACTATCTTCCCTATGCAGGGAATCGACTTTGTCAGAAGTATTAATGTCCCAGGACTGAAGGGACAGAAATGAACATAGCGCTGGGACCCAAGCAGAAGGGGAACTGAAACTTCTACAGTAGTTGTCACAAAATGTGCTGGCTTTGAGGACTCAGACCATAGGGGGTGGCAGATTGAAATGCTGCACCTTTTCCTCCCACGATAACCGGAGTAATTTCATCTTAAGAGAGGAAGGAAATGGAACAAAATAAGTACAAGGGTGGGGTGGGAGTAAACAAGCTAAATAGGCCAACCAAGTTCAAGATGTGGTAGCTGTGACCACGTGCACCGCACCAGCAGGCACGAACCTGCACCTGGGGCCAGGTGTGACCACAGACAATCGGAAGGATTGGGACCTCAAAAAAACCGTTCTGCAAGGTGGTTTGGGAGCTGAGGCTCTCCAAAATGGCCTTGCACCCCCTCCCAACCACTCCGTCACCCCGCAAATGAAACAGTAGCCAAATCAATGCAGCCACAGTGCAAGTGGGGAGGACACGCCTGGTAGAGGGAAGAGGTCAGAGATGGGGGTGAAATTCAAGGCTGATATTTTATTAGTTTCTTCCTGGAGTTTGTGGGGCTTAGAGTCCCAAAGCCAGACCAATTGCTGCCTTAGAGCATTCTGGGCTGTGTGATGAGTATTTGCATTTGTGTGAGCTGGGAGAGGAGGGTGGCCAGAGGAGTCCTTTCATCTTAAGCACCTGGAGGCTTCTTTGCCTCAGCTCTGGAACCCAGACCTGGGGTCTCGCTTTATCATCAGGTCACATGGCCAGGCACAGCTCCGAGCGAACTGCTTCTTAGAGCTCCAAAGACAAAACGATGAGCAGAGAAGGCAGAGGAGGGAAGTAAATCATTGGGTTTGGGTCTTAAGTGCCTCTTACGGGTACTCTGGGTAAAAACTCCCAAAGCTCCTGAACCAGCTATGACTCCTTGATGGCTTTTAGGAGGTCTCAGGTTCCTTATAAGACACACTCAGCCCTGCAAGGCTCAGGCCTGGTACTCAGGGTCACGGGTGTCCGTGGCACTTAATAGTCTGTGATGGGACCCCCATTGCTTTCATAGCGCTACCCTTCTCAATCCCAGCCTACTCTCAATTGGAGAAAATTTTTCTCATTTTACTGAAAAGGAAGCTCAAGGCAGGAGGGAAATGATCCTCATCAACAGCCAAGAGCTGACAATTCTAAGCCCACAGATTCACTCTGTTATCTTCTGACTCTCTCGAGGCCAGTGGGCCAAACCCAGCCCAGTGCCTGCTGGGTAAGGACAGTGTGTATATCAATGGTTGGGGAGAATCAAAAGATCATTTTATAAGAAGTGAAAATTAAATGAAATTGAAATTTTGGTGTCCACGGTTGTTTCATTGACCATCGGCCGGCCACCCGTTGTGCACCATCCACACTGCTTTGCACTCTCCACGTGGAGTCAAGTGTGGTCCTGCATGGCTTTAGTGACTTTGTGGTATTTGGGCAATGACCAGCTGCAATCACAGCGGTGGCCCCAGCAGGCTGTACCACACAGCCTGGGTGTGTAGTAGCTGTGCCATCTAGTTGCACATAATTACATTCTATGATAGTCACACGGCCATGAAATCACACAGCGACGCACCTCTCAGGTCCTCCCATTGGTAAGCAACACATGATTATAGTCACAAGAGATCCTATAGCCTGAAAAGGCTGAAAATGTTTACTGTCTGGTTCTTTATAGAAAAAGTGCATCAGCCTTTGCTCTATACCACTGAATTCCAAGGAGAAAGCTAAGGGATCCCCTGGGCTACTGAACAACCTGGCTTTAAGAACTCTACACCAGCCTCAACCTCACTTTCAGTGAAAGGCTCCACTTCTCCATCATCCCATGCCCAAGTCAGCCTGAAAAACCTGGATACCATAGGTCCTCCCCCTACCTACACTGCACTCTCTGTCCCCAATTTCCCTCCCCCTTTTTTTACATTAATGGAGGTAAAAGTCACATAACATAAAATTAACCATTCAAAATCATAAAATTCAGTGCATTTAGTACAAAAACATCTCTATCACTCCAAAGTAAAAATTCCTGATCCACTCAGAAGTTTTTCTATCTTCCCTAGTCCTGAGTAACCATCAGTCAGCTTTCTGTCTCCATAAACATGCCTATTCTGGATATTTTATATAATGGAGGTTCTATAACATATAATTTTTTTATTTCTTTCACTTAGCATCATGTTTCAAGGCTTATCCATACTATATTTTATTCTTTTTATGGCCAAATAATATTCCATTATATGGATATACCACAATTGGCCTAACCATTTATCCACTGATGAACATTTGGGCTGTTTCCACCTTTGGAATGTTGCTATGAACATTCCTAGACAAGCAATTGTTTTTAATTTTTTTGGGCATCTATCTAGGAGTGGAATTGTTGAGTCATGTGATAATTCTATGTTTAGTTTTTGAGGAACTGTCAAAGTATTTCCCACTATTTTACATTCTCACCAGCAATGTATGCAGGTTCCAATTTTTCCACATCTTCATTAGTACTCACTTCCTATTTTTATTATTTTTATTATTGGCAGCCTAGAGGGTGTGAAGTGACGTGTCACTACTTTTTCTGTCCCGGTGTCCTCCACCTGGATGCCCCTCATCACCTCTTTAATTTTCAACAGCACCATCTCTGAGTTTGACTCAGAGATCCCAGAATTCATGTCTCCCTATCTGGACTCTGACCATCCTAATTGTGTCTTTTTATTATAAAGAGTGCCCACCCTGTCTTATAGTACCATTAGGACCCTGTTCTCATCCCCAATCACTTTACTTCCCCCATAACAGCGAGGGCCCATCGGTGTGCCTTCTCACTGGTCAAGAAGACCAGAACCCTACAGCCATGGCTGCCCCAGCTGCATTCTCAGGCCTTGCACAGCAAATACATGCATTTTGAATGAACAAATAAATGCACATCACTCTCCCACTTGATGATATTCTCCTTGAAGGCAAGGAAAAATTTCATCTATGTATTCCCAGAAGCTCAAAAATGTTCCATAAATTGCCGCTAAATTGTACTGAGAATGGATACTACCCATGTCAGTCAGTTTTCACAATTAGAACAATAAACAAACCCAGATATAGTCTGGAACTATATGAGACTGGAATCTGCTGAGTGGATTTCTGGCCGGAAGCTCCCTGGATTCAGTCATTTGGGAGCACAGGGCATTCCAGGAAAGGTTAGCACAGCACAAGCAGGGCATCCATCCCATAGCTCTGGGGAGCTCTTGAAAACCTCCCAACCTGTCTCTCAGGATCTTGGGAGATGGTGCCCACACCACAGTATTGTTTTTTAAACTCCTAGGTAATTCTAATGTACAGCCAGGGTCAGAACCACTTAGTCCTACAGAACATAAGTTAAGGTGTTCTTTCCGGAACTTTCCAGATAATGATGGAAAGCATCCCCTGAAATTCCTGTTCACATCCAGACCCATGGAATCCCAGTCACTAGAGAAGGGGGTCAGTCTGTTGTGTGCATGATGAACAAGGCCCCAGGGGACTCAGCACTAGACAAGCTTGGGAGGAATACCCTGGTTTAACATCACAGGCCTTGTCTGCCCCCAAATATCTCCTGGCAGTTCTCCCAAAATGCCTGACAGGCCACTCCTGGAATAACTCCCTTGGGTTTAGCTAGCGTTTCCCACCAGCTTTACCCCAGAAAAACCAACCTCAGAAGAAATGAAGACTCGTATTTGACAGAGAGCAAGAGTCCTGGAGACACCTCCTCAGGGTTTGAGAAAGCAGGGTCCTTGGTCTCTGTTCAACCCAAACCTGAAGATCCATTTGTGATGTTTCTGAAAGGCCACACCCGATCCTGGGAGCCCCAGGGAACACCCGAAGTACTACTGCATCTCCATAGTCCTGCCCTCACGTCCTTCTGGGCGTTGCTCCCAAGAAGACACTTCCATCACTCTACATACAATCACTGCTGTGGAATCTATTTCCTGAGGACCCAAGCTAGGACTTGGGGGGAAAGATACTGTCTTTTTTTCTCCACTAACCACAGACCTGCAGCCATGGTCCATTTCTCCTTAACATGGTTATTATTGATACCCAATCAATTCCAGAACAGTTCTCATTCTGTTATTTAGATTGGCTAGGGGGAGTTTGGGTACTCTAGTTTTCTGGTCAGCTTTTCCTACTGACACTGTAAGAAGTGATTCAGCACTGCTACTTGAACTTACCGTTGATTTCCCACTGCTCTGGGGTAAAGACTACAATGATTTTCATGGCCCATCTGGCCCAGCTTTCTCTGTAGCTTCACTTTATCCATGTGTCCATGTTGAACTACACCTCACTGTCTGTTCCCTCTACCACAGGGCCTTTGCACCTGCTGTTTCCACTGCCCGGAGCCCACTTCACACTTGATTCACTGAATGAACTCCTGTTTAGTCTTCAACTCAGTTGTTTCTTGCATGGGGCAGCCTTTCCAGGGATGATTTCTCCAGCAGACATGGCAAGTTCAGTGCTTGGGACCCACAATAGAGGGCCTAGGAAATTGTTTAATTTCTTTTAAAGAAATTTTAGGTGACTAAAACAACAACAGTGTAATGATGAATCTGATCTGGATTTATATTAGTGCAACTGTAAAATATAACTTTTTTCAATGAGATAGGGACCCACCAAGACATGAATAATACAGCCCTGGCCTTTTCTGACCATCTCCCCCCATCCCAGCACTAGGTCAGATCTTCCCACTAAATGTTTTCATTGCGCCCTGATCTCTTCCATCAAAGCACTTATCAGAGTTGTCATTTTGCCTCCATCCCCTAAACCGCAGAATATTCTCCATACATCAAGCCTGACACCATACCAGGCTTGCAGAATCTGCTCCCTAAATACTCTCAGGTGTGACCAAGCACAAGTGATCTCATTTTTTAAGCAAGAACACTCACTTGAACCATTCTTCACTGCTTGCCTCCCCAGTAGGTCCAAGGGAAGGGTCAGGCGGAAACTAAGAGGAAAGACTCACAATGGACACGGGAGAATCAGCGGTGCCAAACTTCTCCTTTTGGGGGTCCCTGGGGGAGGTGGCAGAGATTGAGTGTAAACAAACATTTCCTTGTGTGGTAGGTCATTTTGTAATGATGTGCAGGTCAAGCACTTTAGACGCCCGGAAGTCAGACAATATCTGCTTCCAGAGGCCATTAATGCTCAAGGGCCCCTGGAGTGAAGAGGGACTTTCATTAGAAGGTCCTGTCCTATTCAGGCAGGAAGCTGGCGGAGTGACAGTCAAGAACCAAGCTAAAGAGCAAGCAAAAAGCAGCAGGAAGGGTGCCGACCTCAGAGTTCACAGAAGGCAGGGGGTGTAAAACAAAAGTATAATTTGGGGAACTAGTCAAATACAGTTGGAAGCCCTGGGCAAGGTGCTCTTTGTGGGGAGTTAGGGAAGCAGCACTCGCTTTATGTTCTTGGGGTGAGAAGTTAGCAAGAGAAAAGGAGGGTGGTGCCTTTGTCCATAGGATGCTTTGTGCTACCATTTGCATGCCCCATGGACAGCAAGAGTGTCAAGCCAGTGAGAGAAAGGATGACAGGTGATCGTTAAGAAAAAGCAGGTGAGGTTGCAGCCAGGTGCGGGATTTGGCTCTTGCCACCTGACTGCTCTTGTTCATTTTCACTCAAGCAAAGATGGCGGGATGTTTCTGTTTATCCTTATCTCGGGGATTACTGGGGCTGGAGGTGATGAGTATAAAGGGGAGGCCTGAATGACAGTTAAAACACATACACACAACTCCCAACTGGTAGCAAACAAGATGGGTGGGTGGCTGACTGCCAAGATCCTTTGGGTTCCCACTGGACTTGGGTTCAGTGGCACAGCAGGAGCCAGGCAGATGATGGGAAGAGGCACCAGCATTCCTCAGATTCCCCTGCTGTCACAGACCTAAAATTAACACAACTTTATAGTGTTAGGTATGAATTTGGAATCTTTGGAATGTATCAGCACATAATATAAAAAAGATCCAGTGATCCCCATCTGAACTGCAATTATTTTCAACTATGGCTACCAAGTGCCCGTGCATAAAACAGGTTATAATGACCAGTAATTACGTCACTGTCCTTTGGATTCAGGATAATGATGACTGATAGTGTCCTTCCTTGTAGGTGGCAAAGACAAACAAAGAATGTAGCAAGTAATCTTTTTCTTTAAACAGCTTTTTAAGATAACTTTCTTCTACCATACAATTCAGTGGGTTCTGGTATATTCATAAGGTTGGGCAATGATGACCACAATCTAATTTTAGTACATTTTTGTCTTCCAAAAAGAAACCCCATACCAAAAACAGTTTGTCCCAGGTTTCCCTACCCTTTACCCCCTGGAAACCACTAATCTTTCTGTCTCTATGCCCTTTGCTTATTCTATATAGTTCATATAAATAGAATCATGCAACATGGTCTTTCAGGACCGGTTTCTTAAGCTAAGCTTTTTTTCAAGGATCAATTATGTTATAACAGCTATCAGTGCTACATCATTCATTTTCATTGTCAAACACCATTCCATGGTACGGATGTGCCACCTTTGGTTTATCCACTCATCAATTAATAGACATTTGGGTTGTTTCTACTTTTCAGCTATTGCGAATAATGCTGCCATGAACATTCATGCACACATTTTGTGGGACAAATGTTATCATTTCTCCTGAGGTATACCAAGGAGAGGAATTTCTGGGTCACAGGGTAACTCTGTTTAACTTGTAGAGGAACCATCAGATTCACCACAGTAGCTGCCATCAGTGCCACATCTTCATTAACACTTGTTATTGCCTATCCCCAGTGGGAATGGACTCATTGTGGATTTCATTTGCATTTCCCTAATGGTTAATTATGTTGAGCATCTTTTCAGTTGCTTATTGGCCATTTGGAGAAATGTCTACTGAAATATTTTGCTAATTTTTAAAATGGGTTGTTTGTGGAGCTGTAAACATTTTTTTTATATATTCTGGATAAAAACTCTTTACCAGATATATGATTCATAAGTATTTTTTTTTCCATTCCATAAGTTGTCTTTCACTTTCTTGACGGTGTCTTGACAACACAAAAGATTTTTATTTTGATGAAGTCCAAATTGTTTTTTTTTTTTTTCATCATTTGTGTTTTTGGTGCCATATTTAAAACAAAAAAAGATACCACCCAACTCAAGGCCACAAAGATTTTCTTCACTTTTTCCCCTCTTTTTTAAGTATGTCTAGTTTTAGCTCTTTGATCCACTGTGAGTTAATTTTTATGTATGGTGTGAGGCAGGGGTCCAAATTTACTCTTTTACATGTGTACATCCAGTTGTCCCGGCACCATTTGTTAAAAACTCTATTTTTCCCCATTGAATTATTTTGGCACCCTTGTCAATTATCAACTGACATAAATTTAAGGGTTTGTTTCTGGATTCTCCATTTCTATTGCATTCATCTATATACATATCTATAGGATAGTACCACACTCTGTTAATTCCTGTAATTTTGTGGTACATTTTGCAATCAGGAAATGTGAGTCCTCCAACTTTATTCTTCTTTTGTAAGATTGTTTTGACTTTCTGGGTCCCCAGCATTTCCACATGTATTTTGGATCAACTTGTCAATTTTGGGGAAAAAAAAAAAGCTTGATCGGGATTACAGTGAGTCTGTAGGTTAGTGTGGGGTGGGGTGACACTGTGAAATCTATAGAGTATCAAGAACAGGGTGGGCAGTTTTCTTCTTCATTGTTTGGGTTACCTGAGTGCAAAATCAGTTTTCTGAGACTGTTCATGATAACGGCTAATCCTTAGTAAGCATCTTCCCATGTATATATGACCAATCCTCCCTGCTTCCTGGCAATTGCAACTATTGTCATCCCAGTTATACCACTGAGGAGTCTGGGGTCTCTGCTCTTTCCACCACTGCAACATACCCTCCATTTCTCTGGCTCAAGGATCTGATCTTTTTGGTTTTACCCTCCAAAATCAAGCAGAATGATTATAAGCACAGCCCTCTGATTTCAGAGTAATACAGCAGTTGTGGGAGAGCCATGAACTTCAAGGCATGCATCTTTGGAGGCATGTGACAGGGCTCCTTTATTCCCTTCATACCCCCATCACACTGGCCAGGAAGGCGCTAGCTCCTTGGAATTCTGAGGATGGCCCTACATCAACAGAATGGGGAAACCTTAGCTTTGGCAACAGGTGATTTAGTTACTTAGTGGAAAGTATATCCCAAAGGTGTCCTTCTCGTAATCATCTCAGACATTTACAGCCAATGCAAATTTCTGCTTTAATTTAGAAAAAAACTATAGGCTCCTTGTTCTTCTTATTCAATGTCTACTGTATGTCAGGCATTACACCAGATGCCTCATGATCCTATTTACCTGGAGGAGCAGGTTAGTCTTGTACCCACTTTGTTAGTAAAGAAACTAAGGACCAAAAAGGAAAATTGGTTTGCTTAGGCCTCACAGCCTGCAAATGTGAAGTCAGAATTTGAACTAAGTAAGGTCTTTCTCTGTAGCCCGTGAACTGACTAAACTGTTAACCCCAGGGCTGCAAACCTACAGAGCTCTCTTCTGGCCTAACAGTGTTCATAAGCATGCCATGCTCTCCATCTTATCTTCTCCTAAAGGACAGCTTTGTGAGGAGGTATCATGGCTGACTATGAGTTGAAACAGTGGAATTTTCGAAGAGGCCATTTTAATGATTTGGAAAATAAAAATGATATGGAAAAATAAAGTTGATTAGCTAGACAATACTTTTTATGTGACAATGTTGCACGTGTGCAGCTATGAACTCCACAAGACAGGTAATAGGCAGAGGTCAAAAACCTGGGGCCACGGAGCCAAATTCATCTCCATAGGCACCTTGTTGGGCCAGCATGCTCTCTTCAAGTTAATTTAGACCACATTGAAAAATAAGAAATAAAAATCTTGATTTCTGCTTTTTCTAGAACAGGCTCTAGCCCCTTCTTGTGTTTGTGGTTTGAGATGGAGCCACCCCTCTCCCTGTTACCAAGACCCCACAGTTCCCTTTCAGCAACCTGGTTCTGAGGCCAGGCACAGCTGTCATCTCGCGTTCTCATGCGCTGTTGGTTTTCTTACGCTAGAGAACCATTTATCTGTAGCCAGGCCTGCAGCAAACATGAGAAAATCTAGCCCAGCCACTTCAAGACAAAGCAAGAAAACACATTTCTATGGAGAAAAGGATTCTCCCCGCATGACCTGACACAAGCAAACTTACATATACTGATACCTGCCTGTCCGCTCTAGTGTTAAGAGTTTGCAATCCTTGACCTTGTCTTTTCATGCGTGTTACAGTATCTCTCCAACCACAACGCAATTCCCATGGTTTTCGTAAACCACCCTCTCGTTTCTGCTCCCACAGCACCTGTGACCAGAGCTCTTGACAGCACCTACTATGCAACTATTGCCCAAAGATGCCTTGACATGTAACAGGCTGCCATTTTCCAGCAAAATCTTTGAAGGTGATCACAGGGACATTTGTTAACGTCTGCTGTGTGTCAAATACAATCCTAAGCCCTTCAGGTTTATCATCTCACCCGCCCAGCACAGCGGGAAGCAAGGTAAGCAAACTGTGCAAAGCTCCCAGTTAGCGGAACTGAAGTTAGTCAGTCAGAACCCGGAACCTCTCAACCCCTAGTATATAGGCTATTCTAGTTTGGTTTTTCATTGGCATGAGGTCTGTTCTTTTGAGCCTAGTGGGGAGAAGTAGACACAGAAGAAATACAAACCTAACCAGGATCAAATAATGCCTGAGACCCAGGGCTTTCCTCCCAAGAACCACAAGCTGATTCCCGGATCCACTTTGGGGACCTGATTCAACTTGACACAGACCTTTCTGTTTCAAAATGCCAGGAATTTGGATAGTAAACAGAATGCTTGTTTTGTTGTCTTTTTTTTTTTTTTAAGCAGAAGAGCCCATTCAGAAGAAATAAAAAGATCTGCAAGCTGCCTTTTCTCATTACAAATTTAAAAAAAAAAAAAAATTGTCCCAGAAGGAGATAAACTGTAATTCTTAGAACTTAAGTTAATTACTTCACTGAATAGAAGAAATTTCATATAGAGGCTGTCCTGCCTTAAAGTCTCCAAATGTTGAAAGCCGGACACACTGGGGACATATTAGCAGCGCTGAAGAAGCACCGGTTAGTTTCAACTTGTCACCTCGGGATGATTTATCAAGCCCCATCACACCCATGCTTCCCCGTGCTCTGGAAACTTCTTGAAAAAACACCTAGAGGTAGGCATTGTGAACACCCATCCTGAGACAGTGAGACTCAGGAAGGTGAAGGGATGAGCTCAAAATTCCAAGGTCATCAGAGCAGCAGTGCAAACTGAGTTAGTGTGAGCCATGCAAAGCAATGGCTACTGCGCTTGCGCTGTATGGGCCGGGGTGAAGGGCTGTGTGGGCCGGGGTGAAGATAAGCACCAGGAGCCTCTCTCCCTATGGTGGCAGTCTCTGCACTTGGCTTAAACACACACCTCGGGGGAGCCCCAATACCTCCCGCCTCCCCCAGAGGAGTGGCAGCCAGCTTACTGCAGCTCTGCCCTCCCTTTGGGAACGCTCTCCACCAGAGATGTCGCCAACTCCCTGCTAATGGTCACCCCAGTCCCGTGAAGCCTGGACCCCAAAGGAATCCAAGCAGGTTCTCCCCAAAATCAAAAAATTAAACCAGACCCTTATGTCACTTCCTACTCCAAAATAAACTCCAAATCAGTTAGCACTGTTGAAAAATTAAACCCCTAAAAAGGCTAAGGAGAAAAAAATTGGTCATTAAAAAAATATATAACAGGGGAGAGAAAGAGGCAAACACAAAATTCAAAGTCATAAAGGAAAAGATTAATATATCCAACTACATAAAAATTAAATTCTTATATATGGTGAAAAAAATTACAGAGACAAACAATAAACTAGAAAAATATTTGTAACACATTTCTTTCGTATTCAGAGAGCTCTTATAGATCTCCATAAAAAGACAAAGCCAAAACACAAAAAATACAAAGGACACGAAAAACAGTTCATAAAAGAAATATAAATGGCCGATAAGCATATGAAAAAAATGCACTCCTAATGCATGCAAACTCGAAGAAACCCATTTCTCAGCAGATAGGCAAAGATTAAACAGATTGATAATAGCTAGGGTGAGGGAGAATGTGAGACCTCCTTCCATCCATCTTGGAGGAGGGTCAAATGGTGCAGCTGTCTGGAGCGCAATTTAGCAATATCTACTGAATCTCAAGACTAGCAAGTCCACTCCTAGAAATTAATCCCACAGATGCATTTGTTCGAGCACCCCAATATGTATATACGGGGATGTCTCGATAGCAAGTGATAATTGTCGGGGGACATCACATGCAATCCAAATAGCCATCAGTAGGTAAATGAAGAAGTAACTAAAATTAAGTATCCAGTCACATAAGAACTAAGACGTCTATCTGGAAAGATCACCAAGATATGCTGGAGGATATGTATTAATTAAAAAAAAAAAAAAAAAGCCCCAAACATCACCGACCAGTTCTGGCAGCTGCAGCTTCTCCTCTCCTGCCTTGTTTCAGCTCCAGCTCCAGTTCCAGGTCAGGGCTAATTACTAACAGAATGACCTTGGGCACGTCATGCAATCTCTGTGTGCCTCCATTTCCTCCCCAGCAAATGGGGTTCATAACCATGTCCCCATTGTAGGATGCACTGGGGCAACATGCAGGAAGCATAGAAGAGCTCATGGTAAGCACTGCCTCAATACTGGAGCTTTAAAAATTGTTATCACGGGGGCCTCCCTGGTGGCACAGGGGTTGAAGTCTCAGCCCTGTCAGGCTGTCACCAGTCACTGCAGCCTGAGTTCAATTCCTCAGCCAGGGAGTTGACCCACATGGCGCAGCAGACCTCTCCTGTCTTGCCCGCTGCGTTGCTCAGCAGTGTATTTCAGTCAATCTGCCTGTTCTGCTCCCCGCTCTGTCTCTGGTGAATCCCCTCACGCCCCACACCTCTGGCCTGCACCCCTGTTCTTGTATGCATATGTGGAAATACATCTTTAAAAAAAATGGTTATCACAAAGCCAAAAAGCCAGAAGTAGAACAATGTAGATAGCATGCTATCAAGATTTTGCATTAAAGGAAAAAGAGAAATGACAGGTATAGGCAGTAGTCTGCACAGCATCACCCACCTCTGCAGTAACACCAGACAAGAACAGAGAGGCTGGCGACAGCAATGGGGGAGACATTTTCACAGGAAAGCCCCTTTGAACATTGAACCCCAGGCATATATTAACTGGGCAAAAATGGATAAAAGAAGAAGGTGTACATATATATCCTCAGATAGGAATAGAAATTTTCAGGAGAGCTATCCAAGAAATTATATTGAATGAATTGGAAGGATTCTTTTGCTTTCATTTTGCCTTTCATACCACTTAATTTTTTTAAGTTATATGCCCATGTGAGCTTTCTAGTAAAGAACAAAAAAGCATACCCACGTCAAAAAGATTAAAAATAAAAAAAGTAAAAGTCTCCCGTTTCACTTTGTGCCAGAGGCCCATCCTCCCTAATAATCTGGTTCTTTCAGCTCAGCAACCAGACATCCTGGCAGCTGGGCAAGAAGCTGGGAGGCTGGGTGGGGGGTCAGCACTTGAACCTGACGGGCAGTCAGTGGTCCTGCCTGCAATCTGACACAAGGTATTTCTCTCATCCATCTCCCATCGGTAAGGGAATCAATATCCATTTAAAAACCTCTGTCGGCTTCCCGCCCCCTACAGGAAAAAGTCCAAACTCCATAACACAGCGTGGAAAGTCCTTTGCAACCTGTCCCTGTAGAGCCCCGTCTATGTTCCAGTCATACCAAGCAGTGAGCATTGCAGGAAAGTCAGGGCGGCTGCAGGGGTGGGCCCCAGGGGTGAGGAGGAATCTTAGTTCTCCGGCATTAGCCTTGACCTTGGCCTTGGCCAGCAATGCAGTCTCTCCAGCATCCTCTGAAAACTACCTACTCCTTGCGGGATGTTGGAAGAATCATGAGATGACTGATGTGCTTTACAGCAGTTAGTACACTGGAATACAATATGGTATAGGACAATCAAATGGTCCTATTTGGGGACTTCAGGGCTCTTCTGTACCTCTTCTGGTCTTTGTGGAAGCTCCTTCTCTCCCCTAATCTCTTTCCTCCTTTTTTCTTAAAGATTTATTCTATTTATGCATACAAGAACTGGGGTACAGGCCAGATGAATGGGGGGTGAGAGGATTCACCAGAGACAGAGTGGGGAACAGAACAGACAGATTGACTGAAATACACTGCTGAGGGGAGCAGTGGGAGAGACAGGAGAGGTGTGCTGCACCATGTGGGTTGCTCCCTGGCTGGCCGGGGATCGAACTGGTGTTGCAGTGGCTGCAGACAGCTTCATAGGCTGCGTCTTAACCCCTTGTGCCACCAGGGAGGCCCTCCATCCTCCTTTTATTCCTGTCGAACTTCTCATAAAGCCTCTTCTGAACTTCCCACTCCTGTGTGCATTTGTATAGTATGAACCCTTTTGCCCGTGGTGATGTTCCCCACTTTGTATCATAATTGTGCTGCATCAGGGCCTGGAGTGTGTCTTTTTACCACTAAGCACAGGCCTGGACAGAGGTGGGGCTCAGGAAATGGTTCCAGAACCTATAAGCTCACTCACCTACCCTCAGTGAGCCTCAGGGTACCACTAAATCATCCTCATCGTGGAACAGGAAAGTGAGAAAAAGTTAATGTTCCTCCAACTCAAGGAAGCAGAAATGGGCTGCATTTGACTCCCTGAGCCGGGTCTTTTGTCTAAAAGAAAGTCACATAGACCTTTGGGTTGGTTTCCTAGTGTTAAGTCTTCTCTTGAATGCATACTTGCTTGCATACAATGTAACCCCTGGGCATAATAATGCAGCCTTCTCTTTCAAATGAAATGTTTATGACAAAAGGGAGAGGCAAGAAGAACCACTTTGCTTTCCAATTACGGGTGCACTTAGGTACCAGCATCTGAGAAATATCAGCCTTGTTCTCTTCCTATCTGCAACCCCAGCAAGTGTCAGAACAGATGTTTCTAAACTGTGTATAAAAATAAACAAACCTACAATAAATGGCTCCCTGACTGGCCCCCATGTTGGCCTGGTCGTGGTGGAACTACATGGGAACAGGTTCCATCACGCCTGTGACAGCCCATGGCGTGGGGCGAGGGGTCACAGTATCCTGAGCTCAGAAGTGGGCACCCTCTAAGCCTGTCTCGGAGGCATGGCAGGACTTGGGTTTTTGCACGACTCCGCATTCACAGTATCCAATCAAGCTGTCGGAAGGCAGGAAGAGGAAGCAAAGAACAAGAAGAAACTGCATTTATTTAGCAGCTCCTATGCACCTACTGCTGAGCTGGAGGCATTTTATAGATGATATCATCTCATCCTGACATCCATTCTGAGAGAGGCATATTACCATTTAGCAGATAAGGAAACTGAGGCCAGAGATGTACACACAGGCAGGCAGGCAGTAGCATAATGAGAATCCTATCCAATTCTATGCGGATCCAGTCCCAGTCCCCAGCAAAAGATAGGGGCAAGGCTTTACTCTCTGCAAAGAGGGGCATGATCCCTTTGGGTATCCTTGAGCATCAGTTTCAGGGAAGCCAACTGCTCCCTCTCTCTGCCCAAGTTGCCCGCCCTATCCTTCCTTCAGGCAAGAGGAAAGCTGTTCCTGGAGAAGCCATCTTCTAAGGCAGGGGAGAGGTAGTACTGCCCCCTAGTGTTGGACTACATACACCTCAGCAGCTCCATATGGGCGTTCTAAGGGACAGGGGCTTTAATGACAGCTCTTTCACTTTAAAGTTGCCCTAGATACCCACTTTCAGCAGATTTCAACTTAATAATAACAGGGAAGCTCCTTGTCATTCACCCTGGGGCCCATCCAGAATTCTTAGAGGTTGCCCTGGCCCGGCCGTCTTTATGTACAAAGAAGCCATATGTGAAAGGGCCCAGTAACGTCCCTGCCCACCATGGTTACTCGGAGTTCGGGGAATTAGATTCCAGACTGAGCTCTCCTTTTAAAGCCACATGCATGGACTTTAGCACAGCAGAGGCTGTGGTCCCAAGCACATCTGTGCCGAAACACACTGTTCTGGGCAGGCAAACACTGCCCTCACCCCATCTTTACAGACAGAGTGACTCACCCACAGAAGCAGGGTGGGAACTCCGTGTTTGCTTGGGGGGAGGGGTGTTCCTCTGGCGGGGAAAACCAAAGTTCATGCATAATTGATGCAAGATGTCATTTTTTGGATCAGATAAAAGATTTTCTGGTTTTCATCCTTCTAAAGAGACTTTCTTTAAGTTTCTTTTTACAGTATAAGTGCTCAGTAATCAGAAAAGGATCCAATTCCAGATAAGCCCTTGCTTTAAAATAGAATCACACACACACACACACACACACACACACACACACACACACACACACACACCCGTCTCCCTAACAAGGGAAGGATTCCAGTTTCTGAAGGCTAGTTTTGGCCCTGCAACTTTCTGGAAATTTCTCTGACCCTTGTATGCCTTCGTTTCTCCTATCTATAAAACGCTGGTTAGGATCCTTGAAGAAATTCAACGAAACTGAAGGTTCTTCAAGAAGCCTTCAAAGTTTCCTGTACTTGCAAATCCCTTTACAGTAGTTCGTTTCACCTTCATAGTGCTAGAATGTGAACTAGACCTACTTAATTACATGCAGAGAAATGGCTTGCATTTCCTTCACCTGAGTGTGACAGAAATTGGGGTGGTCATCTGTCAAAACCGTTCCCGAGCCCGAGAGAAAGAAAGAGAGAGAGAGAGAGAGAGAGAGAGACATAAACTCTCCGTCTTATCTGATTATCAAAGGTTTTGCGTGCACGCATTTTAAGGTTTAAAATGGGTATACAATAAAAGAGCGACTCCTCTTTGCAATATGCCAGCTGTCATGGCTTTCCAGGCAAGATATTATTTCTGATAAATAGATATGGACAATAGATAATGTCTATATTAATATCACTAAAACGTGGTCCTCTCCTGCAGCTCACCCGAGACGAGGACGACAGTGTATAAAGAGGCAGGTGCCAGACAAGAGACTTTCTTCTTGTGACAGTTTGAGCTCCCCTGCTGCAATTAACTTTTTCTCCCCCTCCCTCTCCTCCTTCATCTCATGCAATGCAGTTCAGAGAAAGGGGGCCTGTATTTTCCTCCTGCTGATGGAAGTTGATTAGCAGTCAGGTGGAGTGATGCTCAGGGGACAACACAGCGGATTAATTAAATCACTTCTACTGGCTAAGTGGTGACACTTTGATTTATAGCAGAGCTCACTCAACCAGACAGCGGCTTTTCTTGCATGCCGAAGGAAGAGGGGCCAAACTGGCCACTGGTTGGAGGCTGAGGGCTTGGCAAAGTTTAAAGACAAGCATCCTAGTCATTAAAGCAGAGGCCCCTGCTGGGCTCTTCTCTTGAGGGGGTCAGGGGACCTGCAGACTCAGGGGAGGAACTAGAGAGAATGGAGAGGCTTGGGCAGGCCAGCAACCTAACAAGGGGCCAGGGGATCTGATTTAGAACACAGGGAACTCTATCACTCCGCTGCAGAAAACAGACTTGAAACGGTTCCGCTCGGGCTTTCTCCAGCTCAATTTCGACTGAACTTTTCCTCAGCGCCGCACCCTGGCTCACCTCAAAGAAAGAGTCCTGTGTTGGTTCTGTCATCGTGCCTCAGGGGTGATGTGAATGCACCCACTGGCTCTGCTGCTGGTGGCGTGGTTTCTGCTAGGGGCTGGGAGCTGGTTGCAGCCTGCAGCTGATTCTATTTCCCTTTTTGCTTGGGCTGCTAAGCAGCTCAGAACCAAATTGTGCAGCCCAGACTGCAGGCAGGCACGCCCCTGCTTATGAACTCTTCATAGGCTGGTCCCTATAGCTCTTCCAACTCTCCCATTACCCAGAAAACTTGTTTATCTTAAAATGTTTTGGGGGGAAGCTGCCTCCAATTTTCTTATGAATGAGGTCACATAGGATAGTAGTTAAAACCCTCATTTAGAACACACCGAGCTTGCTCTGGTTCTCTGAAAACCCTTATCAAAGATTAAGATACAAATCCCTCAATCAAACCAATAGAACAGATCAAGGCAGGGCTCAGGAATCCTCTGAGTTTTCGAGGCATGTGGCCCTAAAACCAAATCTCGGTTCCGGCAATAAATAGCAAGTTATCGCCAGCAAATCCTTCATCTCTTCCAGTCTTCCTTTTCTCAACCATAAAATGGACTTGGTGGAGATCAAATTAGATAGCTGTATTCCAGGAAACATCCAACATGGCTAGCTGGCAACCTGTAAGATTCAGGAAACAGTAGACACCCAAGTGTCCACCAATACATAACGGGTATGGACATATGGCCTGGCTGTACCATGTACCTGGCTGTACCTGCTGCAACACAGGTGAGCCTCGAGGACAGGATACTAAGTGAAAGCAATCAGTCACTAAGAGACAAAGGCTGTGTGATTCCACTGATATTGCTGGGGAGGTACCATGTTCCCCGCCCCCACTTACACGCAGTTGCCTTGAATTACAAGGCCCCATGTGTCACTGGGAATGAGGAGCAGAACTGAGCAGACAGGTGGGTCCTGAGAAAGGAAGGTCTCGTTTCTCCAGCCTGACTTGCACCCTGGTGACTTCTTGGAAGGAAACACGTGGAGAGACACCGTGGGGGGCTGGCGATGGCAGTTGTTATCTTGAAGTGGTATCGCCTTTTTTTTTTTGTGGGACCCTCACCAGTGGTGGCAGGGGAACAAACTGGCGCTGCAGAGGCTGCAGGCAGCCTCACAGCCCAGCACTCAACCGCTGCACCACCAGGGGAGGCCCGGTATCGCCTTTTACGCCAGCTTTCTAGGACCTGCTTCAGAACCTCTTTTCTACAGTTCCTCACCAGAAGGATCCTTACACTTGAGGCAAGCTTCAGGCCTCAGGCCTCCGTGGCCCTCCCTCAGGGCAACCTGTTTGGGCATATGCCCATGGGCAGGTGGGTAATTTAGGTGTTTTATTGAGAAACTCTTATTAGGCACTTTCTTCCCTCTCTCTGCACACTATTTCTATTAAAGCTTTTACACTAAGAGCTAGCTTTGTCTTTACATGGCGGGCAGCAGGGCCCCCTTTTAGAGCATGCACCCGTTTGTTTGGGGTCCTGTGTACCTCTTGGTCGAGCACTAACAATATAGAGTACCTCGGAGTAGAATCCATTGAGACGGGAAGTGGGGTGGTGGTTGCCGAGGGCTGGGGGCGGGTGATGTGTTTAATGGGGACAGGGTTTCCTGTCTGGAAGCAGGCAGAGTTCTGGAGGGTGCTGGCGATGATGGTCTTACCACCACATGGGTGTTCTTGGGTCATGGACCTGCACCCCTAAAATGGAGGCCATGTATATTTCACCACAATAAATATAAGATAACAGTAGCTATTGTTACCACCATCACCACCAACCCAAGCTTGTTTTTGGAAATTCCCCTACTTGCCACCTTGCCCCTCAAATCCTCTATCAGCAATGTAACAACAAAGCATCTGGTTGAGGTGCGGGATGGAGGGGGCACATGAAGCTTGAAAACAAAATGACCCTCTCTGGGCCTCTCACTGTTTTTTTCCTTAATCCAGGGGTCCAAAAAAGTCCCCCAAACCCACGAACAAACGAACGAACGAACATTTATCCCAACTGTGAGGGAAGCTGATGGCACACCGAATATTAAAAGGGTAGAGGAAGCAGCATGGTTTCCATATCAATGAATCCACTAACATATATGAAGATTGCTTTTAAAATTCAAATATAATTATGTTTTAAAAGGCATCCTGTGAGCCCTGTCTCTCTCCAACACACACTCTGGGCCCTTGTCATGCTCCAGTGAGGTGCCTGCTGGCAGCCAGCCAAAGCACTTTGTAACATGCCCTCCAGATCCGGAGTGAAAACTGATCAAAGAATTGGCACCGGCAAAGACAAGACTGAAATCAGCTCTAAAAGGGGTGGGGCTGGGCTATTGTCCCTCTTTGTGGGAACAGCTGCTTAACGGGGAATTGGAGCCGCGTGATTATAATATGCAGACTGGCCTCTGGGTTCACAGAAGCCGGCTGGAAGTTCTCCGGGGGCCTCCACCTTGCGTTTTGGCAAAGGGCTCCGTGAGGATGCGTGTCAGACCTTTCTGAAAATGTCTCCTTGACTCGGAGGGGAGTGAGGGTGTCTAAGTCTCCCTACAGCCCTTGCCTCTCTCTGTGGTTCTGCTCCCTTTCCTCGGCTGCCGCCAAGTGGGAGCTGCAGGGGAGTCGCCCTGCCCTCCCGTTTTAATCAGGACAGAGAAATGTGCAGGCTAGAAGCGCTGTGGTTACCTGAGTGCTCTGGGAGTCCAGCTCCTGAGTCCTAAAAAGGAGCATCGTTTATTTTCTGCAGATTCCCTGGGAGGCCAGGGCAGTGCTTTGCACCCAAGTTCTTATGCTGGATAACCCCCCGCTGAGGAGCATCCTCGGTGTGGTGGTGGTGCTGGTGCTGGTGCTGGGTGGGAAGGCAGGGGATTCATGCTTGGAAGAGGAGCGGGGCCAACCCGACTGGTGGCCACTGCTGGCCTCTGGCTCCCCAGCCAGCGCTGGGGGCCCTGTGCCGAGCTCTTCCTCAGTTCCCCTCTGACATCCTTTCAGTGCAGGCATCTGCTTCCCGGAGGAGGACCTGCACTTTAGGGGGTTCCAGCAATCTCACCAAGAGAAGGTGGCACCCCACCCCCAGGGCTGTCTCACTGCAAGGCCTTTTGTTTGGTGGGTGGTTGTTTTCGATGGCAGCCCGCCCAAAGGAAACGGATATGTTTCTTTTCCAAGGGGGAAACAAGTCTGCTCCCCGAGTCTGCTCCCCAAGTCCGGTGCTGCCCCATTTCGGACCACTGCCCAGCCTGCTCTGCCTGTTGGCAGCTAAAAGACCCCCTGGCCTCCACCTCCACAGTGAATGTGGGTGGAAGGAAGGGAAGTGGGGAGGAAAAGAACGGTTTTAAAATGAATATATGCATGTGTCTCTCCTGCTAATCACCGGAATGCATTTTCAGGAGAGGTGAGCAGAGGGATTAGCTGCAGGACTCCCATTAATGTTAACTTTATTTCAGTAATGAGGTGCCAAGGCATAGAACAATCACTGTGGCTAATACGGTGTAATCACAGTGATGAGACACGCACGCTGGGAAGGGAGGGAGCAGGGCTGGGAGTCAGGGGGGGAGCCGCAGGCTGGTGGGGACAGTGGCAAGAAGAGGCAGCAGGAGCAAAAGGAGGGAGGAGAAGGGAGGAGGCAGGTGATTCCTGGCTGAGCAGGTTAGGGAAAGCCCACTGAGGAGGAAGAAATGATAGCGGCCACTCAATGCCTCAGCGGCCAGCTGGTGTGGCCACTCAATGCCTCAGCGGCCAGCCGGGCATAGTGCTCACTTCACTTAGTCCTCCCTCGAGATTAGTGGAGGGCCCGGCATTATCCCACGGCCTAGATCAGCACACCAGGTTTTAGCAAAGTTAAGTACTTTGCCCTAAGTCTTCCAGCCTGAGCAAGAACCTGTTTGAATACAAAGGCGCTAAACCTGCAGACTGTGCTAGAAGGAGCAAGAAGTGGCTTTGCCTGCCATACCCCCCCAAACCCACTGGCGTTTGCAAGCTCCTCACACCACTCCACAGTCGTCCTTGTGGATGTCCTAGCAGCGCTGGGAGAGGGGTGGGAAGGAAGACCCCCTCACCAACCAAGTTCTAGGCGCCAGCTTAGCCAGAAAGGAAATCCTCAAGAACCCCACCAAGGAAACTCAGAATGTTCTCGAATCTCAGACAACACAAATCCATCACTTTGCAAAGCCTGCAGGCCAGAGATGAGCACTCTCAGCAGAGCCTGGTGTCCTTCCACCTGGGGCACAGGCTCCTGGGCTCCATCCCCACCTGCCCAGCAAGCACTTCCTGGAGTGTGGAGGAGCTGCCCTTTAGCCAGAGCTTCTGCCTGGGCTTCCTGAACGATCTTCTACTTTAAACAACTCACAGGGGCCAAATACAGAACGTTAATGTTTATAAGCAGAAAAGCACACACTGCAGGCCAGTCCTGCCTGCAAATCCATGACCCCATTACTGGTTGTATAAAAGCATAAAATTCATAAGATGTGACATGTTTATTGAGCACCTATTATGCACTACTCTCTAGTCAATGGCCCAGAAATATAGCAGGGGGTAAGTCAAAGCTCCTGCTTTCATAAAGCTTGCATTCCAGGGGAAGCAAGCAAACAGCACGTCCTATCAGCAGTGCCATGAAGAACACTGAAGCGGGGGGACAGCAGAGGTTCTCAGCCAGGGTGCCAGTGCCCTCTGCGGGACATCTGGCAGCATCTGGAGACATTTTTGCTTGTCACAGTTGGCGGGAAACGGGTGCCCTGTTCTCCTGTGAGGAGGGGCCAGGGACGCTGCTCCACTCCCTGCACAGGACAGTCCCTACCACAAAGAACCGCCGGCCCCAGATGTCACCAGTGTCCAGGCTGATGAGCTCCGGCCAAGAGAAGACAGGTGTGTTGTCAAGGTCGGAGCAGGAAAGGAGGGACTCAGGGGGAGTCAAAGACGGCGGGGGAGGTGCACTGGGCACACACAACATCACAAATGGGCACAGGGACAGGCCAGGTAGAGTCAGTGTGATGGAGCCTGGGGGTGCCAGCAAGATGGGGGTGCTTCACTGACCCTCCCTCAGTATCCCCTGGCTGCTGTCTGGGAGGAGCTAAGGGGACTAGAGGAGCAGTGGGAGGCTGCAGGCTCATCTAAGAGGAGGTGTGGGGGCTCCCCCAAGCAGGAATGATGCGGTCCAAGAAGTCCCCTCTGGCAAGGTATAACCGTTTAGATGGCGCAGAAGGGGGTGACACACTTAGCAGAGGCAGGGGTAAGGCTTACAGTCGACTTCCCATTAAGTCCCAAGGGTGTCCCTGAGAAAAGTGACTCCTGCCCATCCCCCCACAGAAGTCCCCTAATCTCCCTTCCTCCTGCCCCCAGCCCCTCACTCTCTCCCTTAATCCAGTGGCTCTCAACAAGACATGATTGTCCTTCCCCTCCCCACAATTGTCCTTTCTGGAAACATTTTTGGTTGTCACTATTAGGGAACAGGGCTGCTACTGGCACCTAGTGGATGGAGTCCAGGGATGCTACTCAACACCCCACAGAGCACAGGACAGCCCCATCAGAGAGGTCCAGCCCTGAGGTCAGCACTGCCCAGCCTAAGGACACCTGCCCTCAGGCCCCATCCACCCCACCCCAAGCTGGCCCAGCCCCACCAATTTAGCCAGGACTTTGTCAGCACCTGGAGAGCCCAAGACAACCCAGGTCGGTAGCTAAGGTCCATGTTTCTGCCAGTGACACAGATTAGATGCTGCTGTCGCCGTGGCCCCATCATGAAACAAGAGTGTTGGAAAGAAAATTCATTCTCCAGCTATTAGGAGTGACAGAGCACGCACGTCTCCTGGACCGGGTACCAGCACGCCAGCCGTGCTGCTGACGGGGCAGCTGCCGGCCTCCTCCTTGCTGTGCCCTTGGCACACCAGGGCAGGGCCTCTGGGGCACAGGCTGAAAGTCCAAAAGGCAACATCGGGGCAATCAATGGATGAGTTGATCTGTTTCATGCCCCTGAGGCCACAGGCTTTCATGCAAAAAAAACCCCTCCTTTTGCAGGATGTAATATCCCTGCTGCTAGGAATCAGACTAGACAGAAGGAAGAAAATGTGATATTGAGGCACGAAGTTCCTTTCTATCCAGTTATGTTTGCTTAAAAACCTGTGCTTGATCTGCAGGTTATTCTCACTGGCTTGGACCTCAAGCAACAAAATATCACACTTCCAGGTGGTATCTTTAAGAAAAGCTAATTAGAATTCTTGGCACTTGTCACATGAAACATTTTACAATTTTCCTCAAAGCAATTTGCCAACATTAGCTAATTAAAACACCCAGCCTTCCAGTGAGGGACAATGGGAAGATAGGAGAATCTTCATTTCTCAGCAACTGCCGAAGCTTAGAACTCTGCATTCTGTTGTTGCCTCTCGGTTAAGGTCCTTCTCTCAAGGTGGACTTCATTGTTTTTAGAAAAAAGATTCCAGCTTTTCTAGCACTTGGTCTCTGAAAGAAGGGACAACACCAGGAAAGGAGTTGGAGCAATTAAGGCTGATCCACTAAGCCAGAGGTTGCCAAACTATGGCCCCCAGGCTGAATGCGGCCCTCAATGTGTCTGTGTAAATAAAGCTTTATTGCAACATGGTCACGCCCATTTGCGCTCATGTTGTCTGTAGCTGCTCTTGCTACACTGGCAGAGTTAAACAGTTGCAACAAAGGCTGTATAACTCCAAAGCAAAAAGATTTACTACCTGGCTCTTTACAGAAAATCTCACCCATCTCTACCTTAAGCTGTCTCTTGCATCTCAGTGGGTTCAACCATCCCCAGCCTGATTCAAGCTTGTTTCATGTGTCCATCTCCATGCATATACATCAATGAGGCTCCCATGACACAACACTCTAGGGAAAAACAGAAGAACCAGCAAACTCTCCTGGAGATGGAAGCCTTCTCTGTAGGGGATCAAGAGCATCCTCCCGAGGTGCATGCGGTCAGCAGAAGGCAAGAGTCAGCCCAAGAAAGAGCACAGATGGCCTGTATTGGAAGTCACATCTTACCCAACGCCATTGCATCATGGTTTGAGGAGCACATGGGAGAGCAGAAAATGCAGGACCTGGGGCTAGACATACTCCCCACTGACTTCTAGCTCTTGGTCCTGCACAAGTCAGGGCACCTCTGTGGCTTGTTCCCTTGCACGTAAAATGGGAAACATGACTTCTTTTACAGGGTGGGGACTTAGAGTCTGACTGAGTCTTTCAAGACCTTGTTGCCGACCTTGTCATACACACTGCCTCGTGGAGTGTCAGGGTAGAGGGCTGACCCGTTTCCTGTCCCCCCCCACTCCATTCAAACCTCCAGTTCTTGGTTCTCAGCTCAACACCTCTCCTTGCTCCATGGTCTTGTCTAGGTTAGTTAAGACCAGACCCCAAGTGAAGGGCTGCAGATACGGGCCCTGGACAGTATCTCAAAGGTTATTAAAGGAAAGAGCATTTGATTTTTTCCTTTGTGTAAAAGCAGGAATTCAGAAACATCAAAACCCAATGGAATCTTTTTCTTTTATTTCACTTTCATAATAGTGGAATTTATCCCAAACATTTCTCCCTCCCCAGCCTCCACCACCCACTCTACAAAGTCTATGTTGTTGGGGAACCCATTCTCCTCTTTTGAGCACCTCCCTGGGTATGGCCTCTTGGAAATGGGGAGCTTAGAGAAGAGCAGGGGATGGCATGTTCACCAAGTCACGTGGGTGCAGGGGGCAGGTGCAGGGGTCATGGATGGAGTCAGCCGCACTTGGTCCTCAGGAAGACTCTCCACCGGGGAATGGGGCCGCTGGTTTGGGGATAATGTAGACTTTCCAGATGTCCTAACCTGTTCTTCCAGCCTCACAAGCACATGTGTCGTCACCTCTAGCCATTCGCTGTCAGTATGGGGCACTTTGAAGGGGCCATATCCAGGCAGAACATCCCTGCTTTCAGAAGCTATGGGGTGAGCTCTGCCACTGCCACCTCCACATGTACACTGAGGCCCCAATGCTGGCCAGGCAGGGAGACCAGCAGACCGGACACTGCACCTGCCTGCAGTTGCTGCAGTCATTTTAGAGTCTGCCAGAGGACAAGGCCTGTGTGTCCCACAAATGGCCATGTGCAGCACTGGGATCTTGCTGCAGGGCTCGAATGGGGACAGATGAGGGGGCTCGGGACACCACAGACTCCTCACCTGGCCAGGCCTCCCGCTCAGTTCCAATCTCTCTTTTCACATTCTGCTCAGCTAGGAGCTTCCAAAGGCAAAAGGACTTAGTAGAAAGTCCTTTCACCAGCCTGAAAACCACAGGATCACAGCATCTCAGGGGTCGCAAGACGGAAATGAGTATTTGTTGAGCACAGAGTATGCGAGAAACTTTTAAATCTAGTGAAAGCCTGGGATGTGAGTATTACCATGCCAGTTTTACAAATAAGGATACCAAGCTTCAGAGCAATTAAATATCAGTGTAAATACTGCCACTAGTCAGGAGCAGGGCTGGGGTGAAGCTCAATTCACAATACTGGGCTCCACTTCCTCCATGAGGGTCCCAAGCACAACCACCACCCCCAGACACACATACACATACCAGTCCTTTGCAAAGCTTATTGTGCACATGTTAAAAATAACTTTACAGGAATCTAATTAATATACTGCAAAATGCAAGCCCATTTAAACTGAATTCTTTTTTTTTTTTTTTTAATTTATTTATACAAGCACTGGGTACAGTCAGAAGCGCGGGAGGATGAGAGAACTCACCAGAGCCAGAGCGGGGAGCAGAGCAGGCAGAAGGACCGAAGTACACTGCTGAGGGGAGCAGCGGGCGGCAGGAGAGGTCTGCGTGCCATGTGGGACCCTCCTCCGGTGGCCGGGGAGCAGCCGGGGATGGAACCGGGGCTGCAGAGGCTGCGGGCAGCTTCATAACCCAGTGCTCAACCGTTGCACCACCGGGGAGGCCCTAAACTGAATTCTTGGTGTAGTTGTGCTACCACTCCCACGATCAATTTTAGAGCATCACCCTCCTTCCACCAAGAAACTCCATATTCGTTACTGGTCACTCATTTTTTCCCAACCCCTCCTACCCTAGGAAACCACTCATCTACTTTCGGTGTCCATGTATTTAGCTTGCTCTGGACATTTCCTATAAATGGAATCACATACTATGTGGTCTTTTGTGACTTTCACTTGTATAACATTTTCAAGGTTCATCCATGCTGCCTCATCTGTCAGTACTTCGCTTCTTTATGGCTGAGTAATATCCCATTGTATGGATACCTCACATTTTGTTTCTCCATTCATGACTTGATAGGCACTGGGTTGTTCCCACTCTGGGGGTATTTTGAATTGTTCTACTATGAATATTCATGTACACATTTTTCTGCATATTTCTTAAAATCACATTTCTATCCCTTTTTAATAAAAATCTTTAATGAGATGGAACGGAAAGTTTTAAACACCCGTTCTCTCATTGAACATCTCAAATATTTTTTGAAATGGCTGTAACATTTAGGACAGGAGAAGCAGCTGGGTGTGGTTAAAAAAGAAAAGAAAAGGCAGGCCAGGAGTCGGGACACCAAAGTTACTGATTTTTCCATTCATTCAATAAACACTTGTTAAGTTAGAGTAGAAGGCATCATACAGAGAGAGTGTATTATACTTCAGAGAGTGTGCGGGTTTGGCTCCAAACCACTTCAGTAAAGCAAATGTCACAATAAAGCAGGTCACCCAATTTTTTTGTTTGTTTGTTTACACTATATTATAGCCTATTAAGTATGTAATAGCATTCTGCAAAATATCAGTGCACCCACCTTAATTAAATATGACAGAGACACAAAGCAAGCACATGCTGTTGGGAAAATGTGGCGGTCAACCTGATGGACGCGGGTTGCCACAAACCTCCCATTTGTAAAATGCAACCTCAAAGCACAAGAGAATAACTCTCCATTAAACGAGGCTCTGTACTAGGCACTGATGACTTCAGATTCTGGCCGTTCTTCCATTCGTTAAAAAAAAAAACAAAACCAATAAAGTTGTTGCCCATGGTCATTTTGGAAAATAAACAAAGGTCAGTCATTTCTGGCCTCAACCTCCTCACTAAGGAGAGTGGAAACAGCATGCACACCCAGGAGAAGCAGGTGGAATGACACACCTGAGAGAGATCAGGAGCATCAGGAGCATCAAATATAATGAGAGATCAGGAGCATCAAATATAATGCCAATATCACGACTATGACATAAGAAATGATCTGCATTCATTTCCCTTGCCTTGCCTGTGTTACAGCATGGTCCCCTACTCAATGATGAAGTTTTTCATGTACCGAAAATTGTCCACGAACAAGAATTATATAAGCTTCCCTGCCTTATAGAAAACAGATTCATTTTCAGAAAGATTTAATATTTAAAAACCACTTCCAAAGGTGGAAAGATTTGCCATAGCAACAAGAGGAGGCCAGAATAAAAAGAATGAGTAGATGGTACTGGACAACCTACCTAGGACGCTTAGTTCCTGGCATTGCATTTTCCCATCTCACCAGCAGATGGAGACATCGCCCCGCAAGGTGGCATTGGTGCAACTGTTGGCAAAGGAATGACAAGGACAGAGGATGCCTGAAGCTGCACTGTTGGGAGACTTCTGCAGAGGTTTGAGCACCACTGTATACACTTGTGGGGAAGAAAAAGAGGCACGTGGAACAGCAAGGTTGCAAACAGCTTGAGGTCACTAACTCCAAGTGTCCCCAAAATGAAGATCCATGGGAGAGTGGGGGAACACATTTAAAACAAAGGTTTCATGCAAATGAAGATTAAATAATTATATTCTTATGCTACATCCATTCCAAGGAATATTATTCATTAAAAATCAAATGATGAGGTTAGAGTTGACACTGAAAGCAAAAGAGACAAAAGAAAAATTAGATAAATTGAACTTCATTAAGATTAGACTTAGGCTTCAAAGAACACCATCAAGAAAATGAAATGACAACCCACCAAATGGGAAAAATACTTGTAATCATTTCTCTTATAAGGGACTTGTATTCTCTCTATATATAAAGAATTCAAAGAACAATTCAACAATAAAAGACAGGCCAATTTGAAAATAGGCAAAGAATTAGGCTAGCTCTCTCTCCAAAGAAGACACAGAGATGGTCACTAATGACATAAAAAGATGTCCATGTCATCATTAGCCAGCAGGACCATGCGAGACAAAACCACAGTGAGATACTACATCATAACCAATATATGTCTATAATAAAAAAGACAGTAAGTGTTGGCAAGGACCTGGGGAAATAGCAACTTTTACATGGCAAAGGGGAATGTAAAATGATGTAGCAGCTGTGGAAAACAATCTGGAAACTTCCCAAAAGGGAAAACACAGCATTTACCAACATGACACATGACCTAGTAATTCCACTCCTAGGCATATACCAGAGAACTGAAAATGTCAATAGAAAACTTGTACAGATCCTGGCACCCTACATCCACGCTCACGCACATGCACGCCTCTTTCTCTGCTTGGTGACCTCCAATGTGGCCTGAATGTCCATTCAAGAGCCATTCATTTGGTTACAAATTTTAATTTTTGCAGTAAAAACAAAAAACAATTTTGTTAAATATATTAGTATATGAGTATATGTGTGAAGAAAAACACACACCAAGGAATAGAAGTGGTTATCGGTAGGGAAAGG
Organism: Talpa occidentalis; assembly: GCF_014898055.3. Lineage (NCBI taxonomy): Eukaryota > Metazoa > Chordata > Mammalia > Eulipotyphla > Talpidae > Talpa > Talpa occidentalis. The sequence continues at coordinate 81,578,841 of NW_023601433.1, read as the reverse complement.
GTTATGAAAGGTTTTATTCTTTTTTTTGCAATAAATTTCTATAATGCAACATATTATTTCATAATTAGAAAAAATTAGGAGACATATATGTGTATTTAAAAACAAGTCCTTTGATTCTGTAAGTCTTCCCTGCCCGCTTCACTCGTGTGTGTGTGTGTGTGTGTGTGTGTGTGTGTAATCTTGTATTATAGATAGTGGTATAATTGCCTGTCTTCTCCAACAGATGTTATATTATCTGAAGGCAGAAACCGTTTCTAATTCATCATTCTATCCAACATCCGAAAATGCCTGTCCTTGATTTACACAGCCCACACCACTAAATAGCAGTTAAGTACTCATTGCCTAAAGCTCCTATGAAAATTGTATTTTAGACTTTCCATCCTTTGAGGGAAAAGCAGTCTAAATGCCACTGATGCTTCACGTTAACACGGGGGATTATTTCTCTTGTTGCCCTTGCTGGGCAGGCAGGCCGAGAAAAGGCAGGCACTGGAACTAGAAGGAACAGCCAGCCCCCTGAGGAGTCTGTTGTGCTTTTAACTCAGCACTTACTACCTGCAAGGCTCTGATTAGTCAGCGAAGGCCACCCGAACAAAATACTGCAAACGGGGCAGACTGAGCAACAGAAATGCACCCTCAGGTCCGGAGGCTGGAAGTCCAAGATCCAGGTGTGGGCGGGTCTGGTTTCTCCTGAGGCCTCTCTCCTCGGTGGCGGATAGTCACCCTCTCCAAACCCTGGTCTCCCTCGTCTTAGAAAGAACAATCTTAATGGTCTCCTTTTCATTCAATCGCCTCTCGAAAGGTCTTTCTCCAAATAACTTACATTCCAAGGTAAGGAGATTGGGACTTCAGCGATGACTTTGGAGGGACACAACGCTGCCCCTCAGTCCATCCCAGTCAACACAGATACAGCAGCCTTCTCACCGAGGCTGGGCTGGAAGGCAGCTTCCCTTCCGAGACAGGCTTCAAGAACCCTTCTTCCAGGGACCAGCAGGAGAGAGCAAACATTTTGATTAAATCAAGGATGATCCTACCTCAGGCCAAACGGGGAATTTCAGAGCAAACACAAAACCTGTCCCCCACGGAGAGCCTCCCCCTTGGTGTGCAGAGCGGGGCTGACATACTACATTACATGGGCCAAACGTCCAGGTCCAAGGGCATGAGGAACCTGGCTTCAAGTCAAGTACCTGACCCAAGTCTGTTTCCTTGAACCGTGTCTGCAAGGCCCACGTGCCTCGTGAGTGGGGTGTGGGCTGAAAGGCAAGGCCTGTAGTCTCACTGTTCCCCAGGGCACCCAGGCAAGAGCTGCCACAGCCACATGCACGTGCTCCACCACACAGTGGAGGGGCCTCCTGCAAAATTTAACCTGCACATGCCACCAGTCTCTGCAAAGCCAGGAGAAAGAAGCCCGGCCCCCCTGAGAGGGTGCCTCTGTAGACAGGTGCTTCCTGGGCTGGGCGAGGGTGTTGAAGAGACCCAGGGGGCATTTCGTGCTGGGCATGGGGAGAGGAAGGAGGGGGCCTAGTGGGCACTTAGCAGCCCCAGGTCTTGAGCCAGGCAGACGGCAGGCCACATCCCCAGTCCCCGTGTACAGCGGAGTCTCATTCGTCGTCACCTTCAGCTGCCTCTCCATCGACGGGAACAGCTTCATTGTCTTAGGGCAACACAGCCCAGGGCCCAGCATCTCTCAACAAGGATTATGCCGAGGACAGAAAACCTATGGAATTGGTGCCACCAAGTGGTACAGAAAGCAATTGTGGGCGCTGCCCGCCCACCAGAACCTCGGTCTTCACTCATCACCTCTCCCATCCGCGTCCTCTCTTGAAATTGCACCTGTGAGCATCATTAACAAGGAGGTTGTCCTGAGGTCTGGAAAGGCTGTGGAAGAAAGACAGGACTTCAAGGTCGCATCTGACTGCGTCCAGAGTTCTTCCCTGCACTAAATCAGGTCAACAAGCATATTTGTGTCAAATAAATGAGCCCAGTCGACTGCAAAGCAAGCGGCTGCAAGACTATTTCCAGCTTGCCAGCGGGCCCTGAGCAGGCTGCGGGCAAAGTTGGAGAAGCACCCCTGAACTGCTGCCCAGATGCAAACCTCTCAGGGGACACAGTCCAGAGAGGGCTCTCCAGGCCTCTGAGCTCCTCGGGAAGGCAAGCAGACGCCAGTTCACTCAGCACCTGCCACTGGGGCCCACAGGACGTAGAGCAACTTTAACGATGGACGTCCTTCATACTCTCAAAGAGCATCACGTAGCCCAGATGCCTGACACAGCAGAGTTGGCTTCGGGGGAGCCTGAGATGCCTTCGGTGAAGATGATCTACCCCACACACCTTGCCAGGTGATCGACAGGTTCTTTCCAACTGTTTCATAGTTTTTTTTAAATTTATTCATCAGTGCTTCCCTGAAGTTAGTTACAGGCTTACGAATTTAGAGCAGGGCTTCCCAATCTTTCTCTCAAAAAAGGGGAGTCTGCCTGCTGAGACTGCTTTTCTCCTCCCCTGCTGAGGCAGGAATGTCTGTCACCAAGGCAGAATGTCAATGACTTTATTTGAGAAGAACAAAAAGTCTTTCTTCCCTACTGTGTAAAAATCAGTGCAGAAAAGCAAAGCCAAACCTGTGTACAATCACCAAAGGGCTCGCTCGCGCCTCTAACTTGGCTGATTCCAGAGGCCGGAGGATGCAAGGAAAATGTGCACTTTCCTCCTCTGTATATTAATTAGCTGTAATTAGACTGAATTCATCCAGCAGGACTCTACTCTTATTCATGTATGAATACGAAGTACACATTTCTGCACAAAATCCAGCAAAACTTTACATGCCAACCTGAACGGGCAGCTGTCCTTGGTGGCTTGGAGTCTAATCGGACCTTTCTTTCTCTGTCATTTCTGCATTTAAAAATGGTATTTCCTACATTTTAAGGTTTCTGTTTGTAATTGCAAAAGAAGTGAAGGGGAAACCTTTTACTGAGCAGTGACTAGAGGGGACCTTATTAGGAATTCCGAGATGCTCTGGTTTCTCAGGTGAAGCACACCTGGGTCATCTTGCCCTTGATTGAGGCGGCTCCCTGGGACGGGCCTGTGTCCCTGCCCAAAGGCACTGTTTTGGGGATGGAGAACACGGCAGCTGTTTTCACAGGTGCAGAGCAGAGACCTGGTAAGTTGGTCCCAGCAGAGAAGATGATGCTGTTGACTTAACCTCTGAGGAGGAAGCGGCAGGCAAGGATGAGCCCTAACGGCAATCTTCAAGAGAGTTGGAGGAAGTTTGGTTTTGAGGGAAACCAGCCCCAGATGGCTGGTCTCCACCCGCCCTGTGAGAATCAACACCACAGACAGGACAAGGTCTTGCTTTAATAAGGGTGGGAATCTGGAATCTGCAGGATATCTTAGTGATCCCACTCATTTAACAAATGAGGAAACCAAAGCAGAGTTTCCTTTACTCCAGGTATACAAATAACGCCTGTATGTTTGTCAATAAAATTAGGCTGCTAATCACATCATTCATACCCTGTTACACACATACCACACCCCTCCCTAGTAACAGTGAGGTGTAGCTGACAGAGTCTGGAATCATGAATTTGACAGGTCACCACCATTTTGGATTCTTACACTTTGGCCTGTATATACCATAGTGCACACAAAACTTACAAAAGAACAAAGCCCAGAGACTGAAGAGACACCCATCAAAAACTATGGAGACACCCACATACAAAAGTACATTTCTGGTAGGGATATTCTGGTCCTTGTGAGTCCATGGAACATGCAGTCCTGAGAAGCAATGAAACTGGACTCCCCTTCGAGTATTTGAGTAATTTAACCCTTTCACCCACTGGTTATAACTGGTGAGTTGTTTGGTTCATTAAGTGAAAGGGTGTGCTTTTGTTTGACACAAAGTCCGATGACTCAGCTCCCACATCAGACACATCAGGCCCCACACACAAAGGTAAGTGAGTGGGTCCGCAGGTCAGAATTGGGCACCCATGGGCCTCACGGCCTCATGCCACTCAAGGCTGACCCAACAGTCCATGCTGATTGCTCCGCTGGCATCCATGTAAGCAGACAGGACAAGGAAGGCAGCAGCCATCTGACTGGCCAAAACCAGTTCCCTAAACTGTATCCCAAACTGTACTCACACCCTAACTTGGCAAAAAGAACCCACACAGGGAGAGCCTGGACGGCAAGCCACCGACATGACAGGCTGTGGTCAGGAAGGCCCTTGTGGGAAAACTCATATCCCACCAGCTTCTTTTTATTTAATTATTACTACTTCCTCTGCGCTGTCTGTTTATAGAATGTGAGTTTCCAAATGGACTCTATAGTGGCATTTCCACTCCCTCCAGAGCTGCAAATCTGCAGTGGGGGTCAGGAGCTCTTAGAAACCTCCAGGTCACTCCACCCCCAGAGGGTACCCGCCCGGACACCCTGTGGCAGAGGCATCTCCTAGAGGCGGCACTGGCTGGTAGAGACCTGCAAGGAAGTCGCTGGTCCCATGGGATTTCAGGGTAATTTAATCAGCAGCACTTCAGCATGGCTGAAAGCGAGGGCAGGAAAATAATAAAGTCAGCACTCAGCTCCTGCACTCTTCTGTTTAACCTGAGAGGGAGACTGAGCCAAGAGTGGGGCCTTTCCACCTCAACACAGCTGACCTCGGGGCCAGGCAGCTCTGGGTGACTATCATGAGGACTGTCCCGGGCACCGAAGGACAAGAAGCAGCATCTCTGCCCTCCACCCTGGCAGCTCTCCTCCAGCGGGGACCAAAAACTGTCCACTGCCAGCCTACTGCCCAATGGGATGGGCAGGTCACCATATATGAATGTAAATTGCCAAGTAAAACAGGGAAGAGGGCTCATCTCACTACAAATTAAGTAAATACAAATTAGAACTGAGACTTGGCCCCAAAGAATTAAAAAATGATACTGTGGGGTTCCTGAGGATACTGCAGAAGAGACACTGAGACTGAATGGTGAGACTGAATATGGTGGAAAAAGTTATTAGATCATTATACAAATTCATAGTAGCGGAAAACAAAAAATCTGGTAACAAGTTTAATGGCCTCAGCAGGGGATTAATACCATTGTTGTACATCTACGAAACCAACACCGTGTGGTCACTCAAAATCACTGTATAGGCCTACAGATTACAGAAAGATGTCCATTCTAGGAATGTTTTCAAGAGGAAGTGATTTTGTTTCTGCTTAGAAGAGAGAAGAGAGAAAAGACTGGGGCTTATCTCTAGGTTGTGTGATTTGAGATTATTACCTCCACCTTCATATATATCTAAATTATCTGAAATTCTTTTTAAGCTTCAGCATGAGATCTTTAAAAAGTACAAATAAAGTAACAGCAAGAGCTCTGTTGTCACCACCCTGACTCCCGAGGAGCCCAGGGATCCCACGCCAGCCGGGCAGACTTGGACTGTGTGCCACGCACTGACCCTCGCTCAGGGCCCTCACAGCCTCCCTGAGAGGCAGAGGCAGGCCCATTTGACAGGTGACGGGCCTGAAACTCAGACGAGGAAGCAAGAGTGCCAAGGCCATGCTGCCGGTTAACCGGATTCCCTCCCAAGAAGAGCAAACCAAATAGCCAACATTACTGCACATTTATAATCTATCTGCGAATTCCAGTGATTGGGAAAAACCTTTGCTTGGGATCCTGCACCACTTCCTTTGCAGCCACACCAACTGACACAAGGGCCCCGGTGTCGGCTTTGGGGGCAATATAAAAGCTGCAGAATCCTATCAGCTGCATTTCCTAGAATGGCCCCAGGGGTTCTGCCACGGGCACCAGTCCCAGCATCCCTACATCACAGGCCACAAGTGCCAGACCTAGCAGAGGGACTGAGGGTGCCTGTCTCTGTACCCTTTTCCCAACCGACTGTATGCTTCCTTCCTAGGGAGCTAGTAGTTCCAGCGATGAGCATGGCAATTAAGAGTCAGAATTGGGTAAAATGCTCTGAATTACCCAATTACTGTTAGCCCCAAATCCTGAATATTTAGTAAAATTTTTGTGTAAACTAAATTTGTTTTCACCCCTTCATTGACCTTTACCTAGAATCTGAGCAGGTATCACACATTTTGCTAGGCTCCAGACATACTCAGGCCCCTATTCTAGAAAGCCACAGTCAAGGGATCCAGTGTAAGGAGCAGGAGGGATGCAGGGCTGGAAGGCTGGTGAGGCGGGATGATGAGTGGGTATTTCAGGGGCGTCATCACATAGCCTGCAGCCTGGGGATCTTCCAAAACAGCAAACACCCCTAATTTACAAAGTCCAAAAACATATTCCAGGGCCAAATGAAAATGACTTCTGGATTACTGACCAGCTTGGCTATTTGTGCCACCTCTCCCCTGCATGAGCCTGGACAACTGAAAACGAGACGCTCTCCAGGGAGAAGTTTCCATGAGTCAGCGCTAGAGCTGTGAGAGGTGGCGGGAAGGACAGCGGGCCCGGAGGTGAAGTTTTTGTTTTGGTTCTGCCATTAAATCTCAGCAGGGACTTGGGAAGTCACTTCAGTTTCCTCACCTTCAAGATTAAGAGACACAAGTGAGCTTAACCCTCTTTCACACAGTTGTGGGTACAGCCTGCAAACGCCCTGGATACCTGAAATGTGCTGGTCAAGAAATCGAGTGTAAAATAAACAAACTCGAGTTGATCTGTGATAGAAACTGGCTTCACGTTAAATCTGTTGCACGTTGCTCAGTTCAAGTAAGTGCAATGGAAGTTATCCCAGTGACAATCGGCAGAAGACAGACATTCAGACACCACAGAGGACTGGAAAGGATAAGATAACAGGCATGGACACACACGTCTTCCATCTGCAGCGTCTGAGTGAGCGCTGGTGACTGCACACAACAAGCGCAGAGTGCGGTGCACACTGGGTAGATTTCTTGGGACCTAATATTAAGAGAGTTTATTTAGGGGGACAACTACTTTGGGGAGACGAGTGTACGCACTAACAGGAGTTAAGGGGAGTTATGATGACACTGCAGAAACATACCGGAAGGCAAACCGGTCCCAAGAAAAGGCTCCACTGGAAAAAAAACCCGTTGGGCGCAACGGTGAAACTGGTGTCTGCTCCAGGTCCGCAAGCTGAACGGCCAAAGAGTGAAAAAGACCGTGCCCAGTCCTGGGGTCAGGGACGACCACCAGGTAAGTGTGTTTGTCCCAGTGACTCCTGAGACCAGACAGTGGCCTGTGCGAGGGGCACGACGTCCTGACCTGAGGACAGACGCTCATCGCCTTGACCCAGAGAGATGTCTGGTCACACTAGAAACACAGGGGAAATCTCAGCGATGACCCAGCAACACGCAGGCCCCGTCTTCATTCACAGCCCCACTAAAGCAGATGTAAATTTTTAACAGCACCATGAGAGGAAGTTAGGTTTCTTCTTTGCAAATCACTGGGAAACCAAGTATCTACATGTTATGTCCCCCAAAGTGGAAAGTAATAAAGGATGGTCCGTTAGAGTCAGCTGCTACACGTTCTTCTGTCTAGAAATTGTCCTAACACAGGGCTTTCATACGGAGATAAGGAAAAGAGGCTGCCAGGTTTTCCTGAGGTACCTGCTGTCCCAGGCCTTTCAACAGAGGCACAGGACTGAGGACAAAATCCCCAGGACAATGGGTCAGAATTTCTGGGTAAGAGGGGGTGCCGGCATGGGTACACAAGCACAGCCAAAGCCCACTGGAAAGAAGCTGAGGGCACCTGGTGCCGGGTGCTGGAAAGCCATCCCAGCTTAGCACAACTGCAGCTTCGAGGTTCTATACCATTCCTCTGAGCAGGACACGAGGTTCAGGGCCCATTCTGAAGATGCTGCTAAAACAAAACCAAAAGCAACGATACCTTGAGAGAACATCCACATTCTAAGAGGTCAAACATTTTATCTGGGTAAAAGGACGATTTTAAGTCATGAAACTCAAGAACACAAAACAACAATTTTCATGAATATATTCAACTCTCGAGGCAAGGCGTTTTCCTATATAAAACATAATTTTCCCACTATTCCCAAGGAATCCAATAAATAACTTTACAGTGAAGGCCCGGATGAGAAGCAAGCCACCACAGGTCCCGCAGGGGCGGCTGCAAACTCCGGCAGCAGCACCCAGGAGCACCCACCACAGCTGGCCGCCGGTTATCCCTTTAGAGTGTGACCGGCTGGGGCTTCCAGGCTGGCTCACAGAACAGCTCCAGCTGGTGAAGCCGGTGGGGAGTGAAGCCAGAGGACAACACAAGACGAGGTCACAGCCAAGGTTTCCGCGCAATGCCCCGCTCTCCTCAACAGGCCGGAGGACGCCGCGGCCTGGCTTCAGGCTGCGAGTTCTTCAGCGTGGCCTCGCCCAGGCAGCACATCTTCTGTACCCATCACGCGGGAAAGAGTTCAGGGGGGCTCTCTCCATAGCAGTACTTTGCTATGGGGTCCCTATAGGTGTTCTCGTGCTGCACGCTCTGTTGGCAAAAGGGAGACGAGAGCGTCATGAGAGCGAACAGGGTCACACACCTCCCTCTCCCAAGAGCCAGGTCAAAGCCGCCTGGGCCTGCTGTCACTCTCCCGCAGGCGTCCAGCCGAGCCCACCTCCAATGTCACTGAAGGGCCCCCAGGCCCATGGAGCAAGGGAGGAAAGCCCAACACAGATGCCGGCGAAGAGCATTAAAACGAACATAACATCACAGCATGACTGGGTTCTTTTCATGCACACTAGTGAGTTCTTAACAACCTAGCTAGGACCTGGGCAACTCAAACCAACTAATTTCTCTCAAATTAGTTTAAGTTGGATTATGATCTGACCCTGTGCTTCAAAGAAATTCAGTTCCTGGTATGAAAACCTGCGAAGACAAAGGAGGAGCACTTCTTGTTGCTTTCCTAGTTTTATGGACCTAAAGATTTGGCACACGAGCCAAGTCACACAATGCCACACAAGCCTCATTTGGCTAAGCAAACTGGAAGTGTGGTTTAAAACAATCGTTCCTGATGGCTAATTTTTCCAGCAATTTGTTTTCATACAAGCAACTTGGGTTTTTGGCTAGTCTAGAGTTCATTAATTAGTCCATGAGCAACACTAAACAGCTAAATTGTAAGTACTAATCCAAGTTACAGACAGACCGCCAAATCTTCCCATCCCTGGGATGCTGCTATCGAAATAAATTGGTGACTGGGCAATCTCTTTACAATAAAAAGACAGGCAGCAAGTTCATTCTCTTCACCAACCACTGGAAAGAACACCTGGGTTTCAACAGCTAGAGAACGAAGACACTTTGTCTTTCCCACAGCATTTCTCAGAATGAGAGAGACTTGACTGAGTCAAAGTGAGTGGCCTGTGCGGCTTCCGCCACGCCTCTTTCAAGCCCATTTGAGCAGAAAGCGCCTCCAGCACAAGCACGTCCAGATTCCCTGTTTGCAAATGCTCATGCCATAATCCCTGAGACATCTCCCAGTGATGACGAAGGCTCCAAGAGCAAGCCAGAGGCAGAAAGAGAGGCACAAATCCACAAAAGATGGACCGCAGAACCCGGGCAACAGGCACAAGAGTTCCCAAGAATGACGACATATGAGTCCAATTTCTCATCCCAGCCAAGCACAATCTTGGCGGTGTCGTGCATGCAAGCCAGAAGTGTGTGCAGGACAAACGCACCTGCTGATTTTACCAGCCGCAGGTGCCATGTCTGTGCCCCACAAGCACAGCATGCCAATACGTATTAAGAGCTGACAACCTACATATTTATTCTGTATTTTTAAACATCCACCTGGCCCCTCCCCTTGAGTAAGTGGTAGAACAAACTACTACTTACTCTGAACAAGTAGTAGCTGGGAAGTCAAATTCAAAGTAAGAAGAGAATGTCTCTCGGGAATTGGATTATTAAAAGTCCACCCCAACTTAAAATAATTTAAGCTTCCACTTAAAGCGGAGACATGTTAATCAGCTAGGGAGTGTAAACTGATTAGACTTTGAACAAATATAAATACTTTCAACTTTTCTTCTAGATCCTGCCCCTCCCCAAGCTACATGCTTCACAGCTTCTGACCTGGGACGAGGTCCTGCATTTAGCCAAGCACAATTCAAAGTGATCCTCCACTGCCATGAAGAGGTTCTGGAAGGCCACGGCTGCCCGGTTCAGGAAGCGCTCCAGGAGCAGTTGCTATGGAAACAAAAGTTAGCACCTGTAATAAACTGCAGACCAAGCCAGCCCAAGGTAACCTTGGACAGTTCTCCTAAACTAAGAGAACACTGACAGGGCCAGGGGTGGGGGAGGGAAAAGTGTGTTCCAGTGAGCATGGGCGACTGGCCCCATGATGGTCCTCTCTGCAAAAGCACAGCATGCAGGTAATGGGGTGCCCCTCCTTTATTAGAGACAGAGGCTATTTCCCAGCAGCAATTCCTGACACCCACGAAGTTCCTGTCTCAGTTCTACCTTCAAAAGGATCTCACCCAAACAAACAATCTCATGCTTAGAACACAAAGCCAAAAAGCAGGGAGACGGGCCCAGGAGCCGCTCTGACCTTGTTGGGCTGCAGGCAGCAGGAGACGCAGTGCTCGTAGGCACTACAGCAGCCGTTGGGCAGGCAGCCGTCACAGCAGTACTGCTTTGTGCTCGCCACGCTCATGTCACAGCAGCCATTCACCAGCAGGTCCTTCCTTTCACAGACGTATCCTGAAGGTGAGAGATTAAGCTGAGTATCAAACTAGAGTTCCCCCACTTCCTCACCTGGGGAGACCGCCACACAGGGTTACAGAAAGTGCTGACAGACCCTGGGGGCTAGAGCAGCCTCGGTGCAAATCCCAGATCACAGCCTGAGGCCAGGGTCTGCTTCCCACGCCAGGGTTCGCAGGACTCCTAAACAGCCAAGTAATAACCAGGCTCAATGTGGATCTATCTAAAGCAACATTAGTGTGCTGTACAGGCCTGATTTCATCTTCGTGCACAGTCACACCTAGCTTTCCTGCTCTCACCTTTCGTGTATGCCTAACAAAAAACACCATTTTCTGTGAAACAAAAATCTGAAAACGGGAAAATTCACAGCATTTCCCCCAAAATGAAAGCCTTGTAAAAGGAATCATTTTTTTTTTTTAAAGATTTATTTATTTATACAAGAACGGGTACTGGTCAGAGGCGCAGGAGGGTGTGAGAATTCACCAGAGAAAGCGAGGAGCAGAACAGGCAGGCGGACCAAAGACACTGCTGAGGGGAGCAGTGGGTGAGGCAGGAGAGGTCTGTCACGCCATATGGGTTTCTCCCTAGCCGGCCAGGAATTGAACCCATACTGCAGAGGCTGTGGACAGCTTCACAGCGCAGTGCTCAACCCACTGCGTCACTGGGGAGGCCCAGGAATCCTATTCTTTACAAATATCTTTTAAATGCTGACCACTTATTTAGTAGTTTGTGGATTTTTTTTTTTTAAAGATTTATTTATTTATTTATACAAGCACTGGGTACAGTCAGAAGCGCGGGAGGGTGACAGAATTCACCAGAGCCAGAGCGGGGAGCAGAGCAGGCAGAAGGACCGAAGTACACTGCTGAGGGGAGCAGCGGGCGGCAGGAGAGGTCTGCGCGCCATGCGGGACCCTCCTCCGGTGGCCGGGGAGCAGCCGGGGATCAAACCGGCACTGCAGAGGCTGCGGGCAGCTTCACAACCCAGCGCTCAACCGCTGCGCCACCGGGGAGGCCCAGTTTGTGGATTTTTTTTAAAGAGAGGCAGTCATGTCTAACCTTTACATATTGATCAAGGCTGCTATTCCTAAGTACACATACCAGAGCCCTACTATCCCTCTGAAGCATGTAATGTGAGTTCTCTAATACCCAAGGAAGAAAGAACATCCAGTTCCCTCCACTCCCATAAATCTCATCATCTCAACACATCTCCCCCAATCCTGTCATCTCATGCTCAACTTCAAGGAAAGACTCCCCTTAGAAACCTGATTTATTGCTCAGATTGCTAAACAGACATTTCGCTACATCCTTTTGGGAATGAGACAGAAAAGATGTACGGAGAGGTCCGTGAGGAACACCTCTGGCCCTTGGGAGACTCCCAGGTGCGCCCCGAGCTCACAGGTACTGCGGGGCCCACGGGTGCAGAGCAGCTGTTCCCAGCCTCATTCCATTCCAAATGCCCAGCTCCACAGTCCTCAGAGAATGAGACTCGGCAAAGTAGAAGGTTGTTTTCAGAAACTATTCTGGAAAACACAGTCTGTGCAAAAGCAGGAGGGACCAGTAAAATAACAGTGGAAGAAACTAAAAGAGCCTTCACTTAAACACTGGGGAGACTGAGGTTTCGATACAACCAGACAGATGCCAAGTTCTATGAGAACTGGTGCTTTTTGTTCTTCTTGTTAACTATGCTGTTGGATCTTCTAACTTAAGAGAAGGTGACTCTAATGGTATAGGAATTGTTTCTGGGACTCTTTTTTTTCCCCAAAGATTTATTTATTTATGCATCCAAGAACTGGGGAACAGGCCAGAGGTGTGGGGTGTGAGAGGATTCACCAGAGACAGAGTGGGGAACAGGACAGGCAGACTGACTGAAATACACTGCTGAGGGGCGCAGCAGATGACACACGAGAGGTCTACTGCACCATGTGGGTAGCTCCCAGGCCAGCCTGGGATCTAATTCGTGCTGCAGAGGCTGAGGATAGCTTCACAGTATTGTGCTTAACCCCTTGCGCCACCAGGGAGGCCCAATTTCTGGGATTCTTCATAACTATTGTTACTCACCTTTCTCACAGGGATTATAAACAAACATACAAAAAATCCAAATAAGCCAAAATTCTGCCCCAAATGACAAATACACAGCATTCCTATCACCTCTGTGTCAAGAAGATGTAAATACGATGTGCTCTAAACTCCTCCTCCTATTGAAATGACCCTCCTTTTCTTTACCACATTGTTAAGTGTCAGCATCTCAGGCTTCCTCCCCACACCCAGTGCTAGCTTCTAGTATTCAGCCTTCAAACTCTGATCCTCCCAACTTCTGGTGGGAGAAAGCTCAAGAGTTCTCTCTTGCACCACCACTTCCCACAGGAGCCCTGTAAGACCACAAAACCCAAGTGTGCTGGCATAGACTAGGACATCAACTGTGAACCTTTGCATTCGAATTGGTGGTCTGTCTTAGTAACATGTTATGCTCATACTTGTGATGTCATCTGCTGGCTTCAACAAATACATTCTTGCAGTTTTCTTTACTAAACTGCTTACCATCTCCATATTCATGGAGGCAAAATAGTGTCTATGGTTCTTGGGACTTTTTATGGATTGATTTCTTGGAACTTGCTACTCAAGAAGCCTGAGAGTCTCTATCTCACTTGCATTAGTCAGAAGAAAAGTATTCTTTTGCTAGCTACAACAAGTTGTTTCATAACCTAATACTTAATATTACAATCAAGGTATAAGATGTTAAATGTTCTCACTAAGTGGCACACAAACAAAACAGCCTATGAGGAAAAGAGCTCTCCACTCTAGGTCCACCCAGGTCCACCCAGGTCCACTCAGGTCCACTCCAGGTCCATTCCAGGTCCTGTCCTTACTCACCTCCAGCTCATCTACCTGTGTGTGGATTCCCTCTAACTTCTTCCTTCATTTCCAAATAACTTATCTCTGGTATAATGCCTTTGAGATTGTTTTAGGAAAATTAGGGGATGAAGGAGCTTGTTTGTTTTTGCTGGAATGTAAAATTTTAAGAAACAACAGAGCATGTAGTTTTCATTTTAAAGGCAAGCAAGCGTCTTTGTTTTGCTGAGCTTCATCATGGACAGATAAGAGTAAACAGATGGTTACCTACATCAATGTCATCTCATAATCCATGAGACTTTGAAATAGAGTAAAATTTACTCATGCAAACAAACCAGATTATTTGCAAACCACTAGCTGAAAGAAAAAAGACCAACCAGGGAACTCTGAACACTGGATATTAATGTTAATTAATTGCACCCTTTCCTGGTGTGATGATGGTATCACACTTATGTGTTAGAAAAGAGTCCTAAGCAATCCTGGTTAAGTTCCTTGAGCTCCTGGTGCCCATGTCTTCACCGATAAAGAGAGGATAGCAGTATCCACACCTCATAGGATCACTGCAAAAATTCAATTGAGATATTCGAGAAGAGCATTTTGCTCCGTGCCCAGTATGCACTGAGAACTCAATATGGGTACAGTATTTGTGGGTCTCTCTTTGGGAACACCGAATCACACTGAAAGTGTTAAGAGATCTAGCAGGTTTCTAAATCCCAGGGATCTGAGACAGGAGAGAGAGAAAAATTCAAAATACAACACTTGATGTAACATGAAGTCAAGGTAATACTGTCTGTCTCTAACTGGGGCCAGGCAACGAGAAAAGTCGGGGAAAAGGCATCAAAACAAGCACGAGAATGTTTAAGAGAAACACATGTTGAAAGGGCATAACACATCCTGAAATTACCCACTCAGTCAGTCTGCAAGTGCAATTTCCTAGGTGCCAACACTACATGGACGTTATTCAGATCACCAAGGAGGAAAAGGGATTACCCCACGGAGTTCACCATCAAGATAAGAAGATCGACAAGATCTGAAAATAGCAGGGCTGGTAAAAGACTGGCAGGAAGTAGCCTCGGGGCTAACACCTGACAAAATGCTGAAACTGTTAAGTTACAGGAACTTAAGAGATTGATCAAACCAAGTTATTCTGACATTGCAGGGAAACTTGAATGAGTAACTATAAAAAGTCAAGAAGGTGTGAAAAACATGAAAATGAGCAGAAGGGAAAAGGCAATGTAGAAGAATCACTATTTAAAAAGCCCTACGAACAGCCATGCCAGAGTATTTCACTGACTGCAGGAGGCGCGGAGCCAGCCTTACCCAGCTCGTCAGTAATGAGGTGCTTCCCTTGAATGGAGTTCCGGCACTGGTTGCTGGACCTGCTGCTATTGCCCAGGTTAAATTGCACTTTCCACGGAATGGGCTGATCCTGATCTTGAACCTGGAGGAGATTCCGATCTCTCACTGTCCTTTCCTCCTACGGAAACCATAAATGAGAAGGTAAAGTCACACTTCTTGCATTTTCACCAATTTTAATGGAAACACAGTAAAAAGACAGAAACATTGTAAAAAAGCAAGCATTGCAGAAATCTGCACTGCCCTGGGATGAGCAAAGTCTGAGCCAAAGTCATAAAGTTAAAGACAAAGTAAACCTGTAGGAAAAATACATTAGAGCTATTCTTCAAAAATGACTTCTGTGAAGGATCCTGCATGTGTGGGGATAAGGAGCAAACTCTGGGTCCAGGAATGTGGTCCTGAACGAACTCCACCCCCATCTTCACATTTACAAGATCTCAGGCATCAAGGACAACTCCCAGCATGCCTGAATCTGACTTCCTGGATTGGGGGATAGGGGTCACTGGGAACTGGGGGTGGAGTTAAGCACAATAACTTGGTTTATAACTGCAAATGGGGGGACTGGGCTCTCTGGCTTCTCTAGCTCCAACATGCATCCAAGCACTTGGAGGAGAGACATGGAAGGAGACACATGGAAGAGAGACATGTAGAGACACTTGGAAGAAACATGTGGGTGAGAGACACATGGGGAGGCTGCTCCTGGCCCCTGGTGGAGACAAAGACAGTATTATCTTGAGTTCATGTTGCATCAAGGGCTGTAATTTGAATACTTTCCTCTCTCTCCTGTCCCAGATCCCTGGGATTTCCTTAGCCCTTTCTTGTGGTTCGCCACCAGAAGATACCTTACACTTGTGGTAAGCGTGTGGGCCACAGCAGCTCCACTTCAGAAAGAGCCTGTTTGGCTGGCATCTGCCCAGGAGGGAACAGGTAATTTTTAGTTTTATTAGGAATATCATCCTTCTCCCTCTACGAACACTAATTCCATTAGAAATCTATCACAGTAGAGTATACTTCTTTTTGCCTTTTTGTGCACAGGTGGTGCTCCCCTCAGTAGCACACTAACAGATTAAATGCATATTATAAATGCATTCGAAAGTATTAATTTTGGGGGGGGGGAATTGGGAGGGGGGAAAAGTTTTGAACATTTTCTTTCTGGTGACAAATTCTTTTAAAATTTTTCATATTAAAACAAATACACTGCAAAATAGAAAGTAAAGTTTAAATACATGTTTAAGAGAAAACTTCAAAGAAATTTTTCAACTGTCATTTCAGACAATAACCAGACATGTCCAGAGCACAAGGTCACTGTCCTATGCAGTTACGAGGGCTTGAGTGGTAAACATGGGAATGCAGTCAGGCACCTCATATCAATGCTCTGGTCAGCAGACCACAGACAGGACAACCCAGGTGTGCAGCATGCTGTACCTTCTAGATGTGAGATGACATCTGAACCCCCAAATCTCCTAACGAGATGTTTCTTAATGAGTTTCTGCTCATTTATTTTTTTTTTTTTTTACAGATTTATTTTATACAAGAACCAGGGTACAGGCCAGATGCGCGAGAGGGTGAGAGGACTCACCAGAGACAGAGTGGGGAGCAAAACAGGCAGACTGATGAAATACACTGCTGAGGGGAGCAGCGGGCGAGGCAGGAGAGGTCTGCCACAACATTTGGGACCCTCACCAGCTGGCCCGGATCGAACCGGCGCTGCAGAGGCTGTGGATAACTTCACAGTGTGGCACTCAAGTGCCTGCACCACCAAGGGAGGCCCAGTTTCTGCTCATTTAGTGAGGTATGACTACACAGGATTAGAGGCTGATTTCAGGGGCAAGAAGAACATCAACTTTCAAATTTCTTCCATTAAAAAATACTGATTATGTAACTCTTACAACGTGTGTTTTCTTTATGAAAGATGAGAATACTCCAGTCAGCCAGCCAGCCACTTACCCAGATATGCGAAGTGAAGAGCTGCCTAGAGGCAGCCTTTTCCTGGTCTCTAAGCTGCTTTCAAATTGCCTTTTTTTTTTTTCTCACTATTTAAGAAGTTAAGGAGGAAGGTGTCTGAGTGCCAGAAAACAAGCCATGCATGAGACAGCGTCTTCTGAATTCTGTAGCCTATTGTTGGGAAACAGTCATAAAAGACTCTCTCCAAAAGGCTTCTATGTCCTTTGTAAACACTGTACAGTCTAATGGAGTTCTGTGGCTTTGACCATTAAGGATGGTCTGTCAAGTGTCACCATTTGAACAAAAGGGACTAAGCTTAAAAGTTTGATGGCAAAGGTTTCATACTTTTAAAAAATGGAAAAGATGTTTATATAGTTGCTAAGATTTCTTTAGGGAGGTAATTTGGGAAGGATGATTAATATTTGAAATATATGCTTTGGTACAGTCAACACATTCTCTATCCTAAAGACAGCACTGTGCAGTCAACACATTCTCTATCCTAAAGACAGCACCGGTGTGTAGGGTACGCCTGCGTAAATGGTAGAAAAGGCCTGGAGACCCAACGACAGAAAGGTGACAAAGTAAACCCCTGAAGAATTATGGCTAATGCAAAACAACCTACACACCACTGACAGGTATTTATTTATCTAGAGTCCTTAAACCTCGCGTACATAGTGAATTATGTACAGACCTTAAAACAAATTCCAGTTCCTGAGCCAAACTGAGTAGATGGGACCAGGGAATCAATAATTTTAAGTGCCCAGCTGATTTTAACACAGACATAGGCTTGTAGACCACTGTTAAGAGTATTATGTGAAAAGAGCAAGTTACAGAAAATGTGCAATATTAACACATGTTATACTATGATGATAATTACAATAATATACACATACAGGTTTGTGAGACCCAAGATAAAGGTATGGAAGATACACTACAGATGATTAACATGGGAGGGACACAGGTTATTATTAAGTTTATATTTACCTTTGAAATGAATTCATTTTAAGTTTAAAATAAAATTTAAAAAACCACTATTAAAAACAGGGCTATCACTAACAGGAGACACTGAGTGAGGGGTTGATGAGAACGCTCTGCTATCCTTACAGCTTTTCTGTAAATTTTTATTCCAAAATTAAAAGTTTAAGAAAAAACAAAAAACATGCTTACCAACATTAGAAATGAAAACTGCCCACAATCCCATCATTTAAAGGTGTATGTACGGCTGCATATTAACTTCTAGCCTTTGACCCCAGCATTTCTACTACAAATTAGGGTGCTTTGCATCCAGCTCTTCTTGACACTAATTGCATGGTAACCAATTCAAGTACCTACATTATCTTGATAATTACATTTTCAAAGCTATACAATAATCTATCATGTTGATGCGCTATGATTTAGTAAACACATCCTTTCCAGACCAACATTTAAGCCCACCCCAGGTTTCTGTTACAAGCACTGCATGAAAAATGTAAAGTTTTTGCTTGTTCTCTTGAACAATTTGTAGTAATTCCTATGAGCCGCAGAATCAACACTATATAGTGCCCAAGAACTTCCCAACAGAATCAACACTATATAGTGCCCAAGAACTTCCCAACAGGTACAAACACCACTTGTGATAGTACCAGCATTTAAAGAAGCGTTTACAGCTTTACCACCATAACACAGGTACTGAACATTGTTCTTTAATTTACTCAATGTAAAATAGCCCCTCAAGGTGGCTTTAATTTCTAATCTGCCCCCCCTTTTTGTTTCTTTTAAAAGAAAGAACTGGCCCTAGTAGGAACAAGATGAGTTATACAAAAATAACATTTGCACTCCTCAGTGCAAGAAGAGGAGCGAAGCACAGAAGCCTTGGGAATATGGAACAAATCACTTAGGTGTGCACTGCTTACTACTGCAAAATCACACACCTGGCTCTGCTGGGACCACATCAGTGACCTGCGTGATCAGCTATGTGCGAACTAAACTGAGCTCCAAGTGCCACCCTAGATAAATGAATAGCCATAAAGACGATTAAGAGACAACTCAACATAAAGTAAATTGGGTCCATCATAAGGTTAAAAGTGCTCTTAACACTACTCTCAGACTATCCTGTTATTCTTCCTGAAGGAAAACAAGAGTTCACAGACAAGTGTGTCCCGGAAGGACCACTTCCACACAACTGTTCCTGGTAAACAGGAAATCAATCCTCCCAGCACTTGACCTTGTTTTCAAACGTGAATATTCGAGACCTTGCCAAAATAACTGTGCAAGAGTAGTACAACCAAAAAGGATGATTACAAGAGACTGTGTATGACATAACGGCAACTGCAATGAATGAATGCACACATTCGCTTTCCTGAAGGTCCAGTCCTGCAGTGTGTGAAGGGGCTCTGTGGGGATTCCTTCACTGGGTAAGTGGTTCTGAGCCTTTCCCTAACTCCTCCCTCTACCCTAGCAGGTTGTCTCAATCTTAGGCTTTTATACATACACATATTCATTCACAATCCATTCAAAAGCATCAATTTCTTACAACACTTTAAGCATGTACAGAGAGGTAAAGGTAGTCTGGTTCTCCAGTCTCAAAAAGCCCTAAGAGTTAGTTGACAAAGGAGATATGCACCAAAATCAGCACCTGTCCACATGGAGTACCCTCTAGTATAAAGAAAAGAGGAGGAGGAAAAAGGAAAAAAAAAATTATATATACACACACACACAGAACTTTCTTCATAAGTTGTAAGGCGCTACAGAAATGTTTTCATTAATAATGTAAGTTACTTAGCTGCTGGTTTTAAGGATTTATATTAGTAACTAACTATCCTGTCTACTTTCCAGGGGAAGAGCCTAAGGGTCAGATGAGATAAACGCCCCACATAAGTAGTAAAACACCTAAACAGAAGTCCTTGTATCATTCAAAGATGTGCTTATGAATCTCAAAAAGGGGATGGGGGAATAAGGTTGTGATAAATGCCAGAAGGCATCCCAAATGCTTAATAGTTAGAGAATAAATAGAAAACTTTAGTTATAAAAACTGCACTCAATGAAGAGGTTTTAAAAATGGGCAAAATATGAAGGAGGATGCCAAATTATACAAAAGCAACATGAAAAATGACAAACTATGCCCAAATGCACACAGTGGAGCCCTCTAACCCGCGAGATTCCAGGTAATCCTTTTCTTCCTTCAGCCTGTGCAGAACTTCACAAACTTTCCGAAAAATATATGTACCTTGTTGACCAGTGAAAAACAAAACAACAGCTTAGCAACTCTCTCATGAATTATTACACTTAGTACCTAACATGACACCAATTTACATACAATTTCCTTATAGCTGAAGGGGCTAGTCTATTCTCCAGGACTTAAGCAAATAGCAGAGACTTCAGGAACTGCTCCTCCTGAACAAGCAGGAGAAACATGGACTCCTCTGAGAGGACCTCCACAGACCCTGCAACTTCAAGCCTGGAAATGCTTTCATCTCAGCTCAAACACCCCACCTAGCTAGGCCACTCTGCACCTCACCTTGCATCCTTCCTATCATAAGCTATCATGGGAAATAACTTTCTGACTTGCCACCGCTCCCTTACTCCCGGCAGAACATGGGCTTGAAGGGTAAGACCTCATCTGCTTTGCTGCCCACTGTTGCTCATCGTGTGGCAGACAGTGCCCAGCACACAGCTGCTATTCACTAAACATTTGTTAAATAAGTGGGCCCAATTCACTTGGCACTACTCACCATTCCCAATCCTCTTCCCCTATGGCATCCCCACCGATGTCACTAATTTCTCCTGCACTCCCATCTCTACAATTTCAACTATCCCCCAAAGCATTAATTAACAGGAAAGCCAAAGAAAAGAGGAATTCAAAGCAGTAGAGGGTAATCAACTATTCTCTAGGCAAAAAAGCTGCCACATCTGCTGTGAGTTCATGGTCTCACAGAAGCAGAGCTCAGGGTCATCTGGAACTTTAAACTTTTTCAGTCTCTTCTGAATAAATTCTTCCCCTCCAGCCCCACCCACCACCATCCATTCCACAGCACGTCCATTTTACAGATGGAGAACCCAAGGCTGGGCAAAATGGAGCCAACTGGCCACAGGTCCCCTAGCTCCCGAGTGGTAGCATTGAAAACCACAACAAGGAGTGGAGAGCACTGGCCACAACAGACAGCATTGCTCCAGGTTTCTGGCCCCAAGGGCCCTTTCCATATACAATCACAAATTACTAAGGCCCCAATAAATAGATTTCTGAGGGCTATGGTTATTGATATTTATATTAGAAATTAAAGCATATATTCTTAAAATATTCTAAATACATTTTTACTCATTTAAATAACAATGAACCCATTAACTGTCAACAGTTTGCTTTGTGGGGGAGGAAAAGTTTTTCAAAAGAAAATACAGAAATTTCATAAGAAAATTTCTTTTTTTATATTTTACATTTTTACATTTTTTTAATATTTCCGCAAATCTCTTTCAGTCTAAGTTTATGGAAGACACAGCTTATGGATTCTCACGGCTCCCTCTACATTCAATCTGATGCAGTATGTTGTTTGGGTTAAGGCGTTTGAAAATCTACCTCACACATGTGTAAGCAGAAAAGGAAAGAGTGTTTTAATAGTTTCTGCAAATAATAATGGATATTCTCTTTGATACTACATCAAAACTTAACAAGTATAGTTTCTTAAAGGTCCACTATATGAAAGCAGCCTGGGAGTTCCTCAAAAAGTTAAAGAGTGACCACATGGGCCACCAATTCTACTCCTGGGACCAAGAGAACTGCAAACATTCTTGCAAAAACGAAATCTCGCACACCAACATTCACAGCAACATTATTCATAAAAGCCAAAAATGTCTATCAACTGGATAAAATGGTGTAGATGCAAACTATGCAATAGTATGCAGACATGAACATGAAATACTGACACATGCTACAACATGAACAAACCCTGAAGACACTGGCTTCTATCTGAAAGAAGTCAGACCCAGAAGACATTCATATGAAATGTCCACAGTAGACAAATTCAGACAGAAAGTTGACCACAGGTTGCCAGGGGTTGTCAGGAAGGGACACAGAGACTATTGCTGAAATGTTTCTGGGTGTTGCTTTAGCTATGGAGGAATCAGAATCTGAGAAATGTGTAAAACAGAAATTGTGCCAACTGTTTTGGGACTCAAACATTCCCTCTCTGGCCCCCGCCCCCAAAAAAACTGATTATGGTCCTAGATCAGTTTTTTAAAAAAAATACACAGTAGTAAGAAAAAATAAAATGACAAATAGGTGCACTGGAGGGCTTAAAAGATTGTAAGGAAGGTCACATGGTAAACAGCGTCAAATTCAAGACATGAAAAATGAGGAAAGAGCAGAGTGAGAAGAAGTCATTCCAGTTAAAAAGACTCGCTTGTTTGTTCCAATATGTGAGTGCTGGTGAACTGCCTGGCAGTATTCTAGGGACTGGGAACCTTTGAGCAAAAGCAAGACAAGGCCCCGGTTCTCGAGAAAATTACTTTTTTGACGAGAAAGTAGGGGACAACAGATAAACAAGTAAATGAACAAGAACTGCTCAGTTAGTGATTCTGACCACAAAGGAAATACAGCAGGCTTATGGAAAAGGACCTGAGATAATTTAGACTCTATCATCCAGTGTGGCCTGACCTGAAGTGACATAGGAAACTCACCAGGCAGAGTTCTTGGAGGGGAGTCTGGAGTTTTGTCTCAGTGCAACAGGAACCCAAAGAATTGAACCCAGTGAAGTGCCATGATTGATGCTGTAAAGATTATCACCATCTCTGCTGGGTAGGAAGTCTGTTAGGGGACTGCTGTAGTGGTCCAGACAAGAGAAGCTGGCAGCATGATTTAGGGAGGCAATTAGGAGACATCAACAGATCCAGAAAACACTCTGGAGGCAAAGGCAATTCTTTGGATGTAGGGAGTGAGCAGTGAAGGAAAGAGGAATTGGTGTTTGTGGCTTGACTACTCAGTGAACATCAATGCTACTCAGTGAGCCTGGGACAGCTGGGATTGAGCAAGTGTTAGCGGTAAGAATCAAGAGCTCTGTTTCTGTCAAGTCTAAGAAGCCCCTACAACACATTCAAAGAGATATCAAGCAGAAGATGGGATTTAAGAATTTGGGGTTGAGGCCTCCCTGGTGGCGCAGGAGTTAAAGTCTCAGCACTATCAAACTATCTCCAGACACTGCAGCCCAGGTTCCATCCCCAGCCAGGGAGCTGACCCACATGGCGCAGCAGACCTCTCCTGTCTCCCCGTTGTTCCCCTCAGCAGTGGATTTCAGTAGATCTGCCTGTTCTGTTCCCCACTCTGCTCTCACTCCCCATACCTCTCGTCTACACCCCAATTCTTGTATGCATAAATAAATTAAATCTTTAAAAGAAAAGAATTTGGGGTTATCGGGCCAGGTCTAGGCCGGAGTTATAAATCAGACTATCGAAACAAACCTAGATGAATCACCTAGATCACCTCAGTTGAGTAGGGAAGACAGAGGTTTGAGTCCTGACCTTCAACAACATTCAGAGGTCCATGAGACAGCGAAGGGACAACACGTGGCCATAAAAAGGTGGCAGAGAACACAAGTCACAGACATGCTATAGCTTACAAGGTGTCACCCACACTTCAAAGTGAATCCAAGAGGCTTACAACACAGAAAACCCAGTGGCCCAGTCTGTTTGCCAAAGTTTTAGTTGGGATACAGTTCTCTGTCTTCCTTTTTCATAGCTTCCCAGCCCCATCAGCTAAATCTAGGGTGACCATGTGGTTTACTTACCTTCTACTCTTGTGTATTTTTCATTTACAAATTTGAGCCAGGAGAGTGACAAGGAGAGATTTTAATAACTACATCAGCACAAACCAGAGTTGCCCGGGGTACATCCTGGGGGCTCATCCTTTCTAAAAACCTAAATGCTTAAGTTGGACTTGCAAACAAACTTACTAATGCTCTGGGGATCATTTCCCACCAAGCACCCTGCCTTTTCTCCCAGAAAGTCTCGAGTGGAAAAAAAGACTAAGAGGGTGAGGAGGTGACAAGAAAATCCCACCCAAATTCTGCACCTAAAGGGTACCTTGTGAGTCCGACTGAGTCATCCAGGTGGACCATGAGCCCCCAAATTAAAGGAAGGCCAAGCAGGACAACCCAACCCCCCAAGAAGCGGCGGGAGACTGCATTGAGAAATGCACACCCGTCTTCGCGCCAGCCCTAGCAGGTGGAGGCACGCAGGTGGCTCGAAGAGTAATCAATCACCAGGGCCGCCGGTTCGAGTCCCAGCCCTGAGCCTGCCTGGCCGCGCCTTCTTGCCCAGGCACCCACGCAGCGTGCTCAGCCCCGGGACTGGCGTGCCGGGAGGCGCCCCGCTCCCCAGACACATGGGCACCGTGGCTGCAGCGGCAGCACCCCCGACCCCAATGGGGGCAGCGGGGCGGCCGGCGGCGGGGGGGGGGCGACGCGGGAGGGAGCGCGGGCGCCACTGACCTGCTTGAAGGTGCTGGTGAGGAAGTAGACGAGCGAGAGCCCGAAGACCAGGGCGAGCACCCACCTCTTCCGCAGAAGCCGGCGCCACACCATGGCCGCCAGGTTCACCATCCCGGCAGGCCCGGGGCCCGGGCGGCATGGCCCCTACGCGGTCCGCAGCCTCATCTCCCACCGCGGCCGCCGGCGGCCCCGGGCCCAGCCAGCTCCCGGCAGCCCCTCCGCGCCGCCCCCCGTGACCCCGGCCTCGCTCGGCCTCCTCGCTATTGGTCCCTGAGGAGCGGCGTCTTCTGATTGGCTGACATTCAGGAAGGGGGCGGGCACTCGTGCGCGCGGCGCGAGCGGCTGTGACGGGGTCTTAGCGCCGGCCGCGCCACCAGGGGACGCGCCGCGGAGAGGCCGGAAGTACTCGGAAGTCACGTGACCCCCGCGCCGCGCCAGTGATTGGCTTGGAAGGACGCGAATGAGGCCGCTGTGATTGCAGAATTGTCTGGGCAGGTAAAAGAGAACGCTTTTTCCCCCAATGTAGTCTCCTGCCCTTGAAGTCCTTGGGGCGTCTGGCGCTGAGTGGGGATTGCAGGAATGAAAGACGCGCCGGGCTTGGTGTCCCGAGGGCACCCCCTGCTCCGCGTGCACTTGAAGCGGAGATGCTCTCGCTGGCATCTCGGGGCGGTCGTGTAACGGCCCGGGGCGCAGTTTAAATCATCGCCTGCATCGAAAAGCCTCGGGGTGATCCTTCCTAGGGATGTAGTATGGTGCATGGAGCCGAGGGTTGAAGGCGTTTCACTCAGTGATTAAGATGCTTCCCACGTGTAAAAATGCATTCCAGAACTTGATGTTGGGGTAATTGTGTTCGGCCTGCTTCCCGTGGAGACCCTGAAGCCTCTCGAAAGCAAGAAAGTAGCATCTTGGGCATAGGACTTAGAAGGCGTGGCAAATTGGTGGATGGAAGCTTGGGGGCCCTGTTTCATTTTCCCCATGGATTTGCCAGTGATGAGGGATCATTGGGAGGAGGGGCATTAAGTTGGAGGGGCATTGTGAGTTTTTGAAAATTATTTTCATAATGAGCTTTTCTCCATATGTGAAGATGGTACTAGTCACCCATTTCTTAGCTGATTATCCAAAAGGCAAGGAGAGGGGTGTCGTCTTATCTTGGTGACACAAGTGCTGTCCCCTGAAGAAAGCTGGTTGGGATTAGCAAGTCATTTAACAGCCAGTTATGGTTGCTTCTGAACTAAGATTCAGATCCCATCTGTGCTCCAGGTACAAAAAAATATTCAAGGGGGCTAAACTTGTCCATGGGAAGTCTGTGGCCTTTATTTCTTCTCTAGGATGAAGGGAGCAAGGGATCCAGAAAAAGGTAACAGAGACCCAGAGATGATTTATTCATTGTATAAGTATTTGATGTGTGCTACGCTGTGCCAGCCAGTGTTCTAGATGTAAAGGGGCGAACCAGGGGGACAGGATCCCTGCTTTTGTGGCATTTACATCCTAAAGGGAGACAGATGATAAACAAGTCAACAAACATGTAAGTAAATAATAAATACTGCGAAGAAGCTACAACAGGCCAGTGTTACAGTGGGTCAGGAGGGCAAGAAAAGACCTCTAGGAGGAAGTGACATTTGAATGAGGGAGCTAGCCAGAAGGAAAAAGCATCCCAGGGGCAAGAGAACAGCCAGTTCAAAAACTCTGGGTATGTCTGAGGAACAGAAAGGTCATTGTGACTGGAGGGACTAGTTAGAGAAGAAAATGGGGTTGGAAATGGGTGACCCTCCAACAGGCAAAACCTATAGGCCATGAACACAGTGGATTTTAGCCTGCTTGCAATGGAAGCCATTGGAGGCTCAAACATTTTCTATTCCCCAAGCAGGACTGATAGTTTGACAGTGGGACAGAATACATTAAGATCATAACTGTCCTCAATAATCCCAAAGACAAATCAATGAGGGGCTAATCAGAGATTTGGGGTGACAGAGTCATATGTGTACAGCTACTCACGATGCCCCAAAACTTATTCTCGGGTGCAAGGCATCTCATGGACTACTGACTTAAGTGTCTATCCTATCCAGGGTTTGGAGTCTCTGGTAAGCGTCCCTGAGCCGTGTGCATACCGTGGAAGAAGAGGGAGGCACCTGCTTTCTCTGGGAGCCAGCGGTCACTCCCTCAGGAACCCTGAGTGCCCACGTCAGGGGTCATCAGCATGGAGTTCTGAAGTCCATGTGGCTCCTCAAAGTAAACCAGGTAATGTGTCTCCCTGAGAATTGACATCTTCATTACCATCTCAGGAAATGTGAGAGCTGGGAGGAAGCTTGGGGTGTCACCACTCCCACCTTCCCATTAACAAGTGGGGAAGCTGAGGCCACAGAGAAGTTACTGATTGGTCCAAGGTCACACAGTAGGTTAGGGCAGAGTCATTCTGCAATTTGGGCCTCCTAACTGCAGGTCCACAGCTCACTTCCCCTCATCCAGCACCTCTTCACTGCACGGTTCACTGCTTTCTCCTCTCTCGAGAGAACGTCCTCCATGTCTGAGTCTTCAACATCCTTATCTGTGGGGTGGGGTGATTATGCTTTCTTCACGCAATGGAATGTTAAGTTGAGGGTTGAATGGCGTAAAAGATCATCGTGTGATTTGGAAAATGTCAGCAAGTTCGGGGGATCTAAGACACAAGGTTGGCTTTCTCACAGTTCCCAGGGCAATCTGACAGTAGGGAGATTTTGGGACCCTGGCTCACATCCTGCATTCGCTTTCAGGTTTTAAGGAAAATGCAGAGACGTCACAGCAGCAACACGGATAACGTGCCACCTGAAAGGTAAGCTTCCCCGGGTTTGATTATAGCTGAGGATTCTGGCCTTCAGGGGGTCAGAGGCAGCCCACAACTAGGTCAAATAATACCGGCCTCTTGGGGTAACTTGTTGGAAGAGCCAAGGAGACCTAGTTGGAAACAGCTTTGCACAGCAAGGGCCTTACGCTACTCAACACGTGATGACTGGCTGTTGTCTCTATGGTTATTCTCAAAGCGGTGTGGCCAGAGCTCCACTTGACTCTTTTCTCAAGGATTGTACCCATGGGGTTTTAATTATGGACGTGACTGGGGGGAAACATGGAGAGCTAACACTATTGAAAGAAGACTTGTTACTCATATTTTCCAAGAAAGGGGGCAGCCACACCACGCTGGGCCCTATGGGGAAGGACCCCAGCTCATCAGGAGGCAGTAAGGAGCGAAGGGAAACCGTAGGTTTTCCCTACAAAGCAAGGCAGAACGGGGAAACAGTTCAGGATTGGCTAGTTTGAGTAATGTTAGTGGACTCTGGCTTTTAGCAGTGATCCCTGTTGTCTGGTACCTGGCTCTGGGGGTTGGGGGTGGGGCGGTGACTAGCTATGTGAGAATTAGATGAAAGAGGTGGTTGGGGGTATGGGCTCTGGATCTCAGGGGAGATGGAAACAACTTTGGCTGTTAATTTGGTCCTATAATTAGTAGATGCCAAATATACAAATACAGAGTCTAAGAAAACACAGTTAAAACACTCATGAGCTACAATTCTATCTAGTTAAGCCCAAGAGAGAACACGCTGTGGGACCTACCCCCGGGTGGTGACAGCCTCCCACCCCGCCTCCTTGCTGGCACAGACATCCAAGGAGCAGGCAGCCAGGCTCACCCTCCCTCACATCCATTCTGGGCTCCCTGCAACCCTGACGTTGACTGCAGAATCAGAGAGTCCACCTGCCTCAGCACTGGGGCTAAGTTTTGCATCAGGCCTGTCTGTTCCGCAGAGTAGATTACTGACCTTACGTTGGAGACCAGTGGCCAAAATCCAGCCCAGGCACTTTCCACCTAATGCTGCCTTCGACAAAGAACTTCATCCTGAGCTTCTGTTTCCCCACCCATCAATGGCAGATAATAAAACTCAGGTGCTTATGAATGAGTGCGAAAATACACAGACACAGCCTCCAACATTGAATCAACAGGCCTGTGCAAGCTACTCCAGCCTCTGATGACAGCGTTGCTTGCTGTCTGCTCTAGCAGACAGGAGATCTTTGGGGGCTGAGCCCATGGCCGTAAAACGACAGCCGCTGTGTATTTAGTGCACCCTCTGTACCAGCCTCTCAGTAGCCTGGCAGGGTCAGGATGACTTTTATCACTGTTTTTACCAAAGAGGAACCTGAAGCTCAGAGAGGGAAAGTAAATAACCTAAAGTCACACAGCCAGGAAGGACCCTAATCTATTCACTCCCCACTAAAGTCTGTGTATTTCAGCTGCCTCCTCTAGCTGGGTCCATTCTCCTCCTGGACTGCCTCACACACTAGCCCTTAAGTGGTTAAGTTAGAGGCACAGCCTCTGATCCACCCCCCCTCCCCCAAAGGAATATTCTTTCCCGATTAAGCTGAAATCTCGGCTGGGTACTGGGGAGGCCAAGGGAAGGGGGACCAACTATAAAAAGCCCTTGGGTGGGTTGAGTCTTCCCGGTTGTACTGAAGGCCTCCTGAGTCTGGGAAACTCAGCATGCTGGTGAGCTCTGGGGTGGGGGTGGGGGGGTAGGATGGCTTTTCAAGGCCCTCTGGGGGGCCAGGATAGAATGGGATGGGCCAGCACCTGCCAGGACTCTGCTTTCTGAGCTCAGTTCTTGGAGTGCAGAAAGAGCTCAAGACCCTTGGGGACCATAGCCATGGTGGCAGTTGTTGTTGTCACAATTAATATCGTCATTATTATCCAGAACCCAAGGGAATAGGACCACACATTTCTTGGGCTTTTGGAGCCAGTAGGGATGGGCCATGGAAGGCCGGGGAGGGGATAGCCATCTTCAAGTTCCCTCCCTTGCACTGGGGTTATGATTACTTGCCCCAGGGTCAAGTTCATGAAGCCATGGAGGCCAACCCCGAGTCTTTTCTAGACCAGCATCTCCCCAGCTGGGTTGCACCAGTGTGCTGAGAGATGTTAATAGGTTTTCCATGGCAAAAAGGAATTCCATGGTCAAGTAAGTTTAACAGTTGCAGGGCTGCATAGAGCCTCCAGCATGTGCTCCTTCATTCTGTCAAACAGTATTTATTGTGCATGTGCTGTGTGCTGGGTCATGCTGGGTAGGAGAGATTCAATGAGCAACAAATAATCATGGCATTTGATGTCATGGACAGTCTGAAGGGCTGTTTTCAGTACTGACGGTACCTTACAACCACCTGGGGACTTTGAAGAGATAAGGATGTCAGGGCCCACCCCCAAATATTTTGATTCAGCTGGTCACAGTAGGACCATGGTACCTCTATTTTTGAAAAGTTTCCCCCTAATGATTCTAATGTGCAGCCAGGTTTGAGAGCCCACAGGTCTTGAGGAAGAGAGAAGCGGTAAAGTGACCATGTGATCAATCCCAGGCAGGGGAGGTGAGGGCAGTAGTAGTGGGGACTGTCTGGGGTGGTGGGGGTGCTCCACCAAGCTGGGATCTGATGGATGGACCTTGTTTACCAAACTGGGATGGGGTAAGGGTAGGGATGACATCCCCAGGAAGGGGACAGCCTGTGCAAAGGCACTGCTGTAGGAAGCCCCCTTGGAATAGGACCAAGCCCTTGGGGCTCTACTGTTTTCACTAAAGGTGTGGGTGGAAGCTGCCACTTTTATTACTTGTATTTGTTTGCTCGGGCTTCTGTGACAAGGTGCCACGGACTGGGGGCCTTCAATAGAAAAACATTCTCTCCCAGCTCTGGAGGCTCCAAGTCCAAGGGCAAGTTGTCCGCAGGGCTGGTTTCTCCTGAGGGTGTCTCCCTGGTTGCCCACAGCGGTCTCCTCCCAGTGTCTTCATGTCATCCGCCCTGTGTATGTGAGTCAGCATCCAGATGACACCAGTCATATTGGACTAGGGGTGGCCCAAATGACCTCATCTTCACGTAATCACCTGGAGAGACCCTGTCTTCAGATACCGTCCCATTCTGAGGGACTGGGGCTTAGAGTTTCAACATAGAAATGTGGGGAGGCACAATTCAGCCCCGAACATCACTGATACGGTTATTCCCTCGCCCCCCTCCGCTGGGGTCCCATCTTTCTGTGCTGCTGACTTGGTGGGGCTTTCTCTTCCCTGGCTGGTCCAGAAATCGCAGCCAAGCGCTCAGCTCTGAGGCAAGTGTGGATGAAGGCGGCGTCTTTGAGAGTCTGAAGGCAGAAGCAGCCTCCCCGCCAGCGCTCTTCTCCGGCTTATCTGGCCTCCCCGCGGGCAGCCTCCCGACCACCCCGTTCCCGTCCAGCCTGGTGCTGGGCTCCGCGGCCAGCGGTGGGGACGTGTTCATCCAGATGCCGGCATCGCGGGAGGAAGGGGGCGGCCGTGGTGAGGGGGGTGCCTACCACCACCGCCCCCCGCATCACCACTTCCACCACAGCAGCCACCGCGGGAGCTCACTGCTGCAGCACGTGGGCGGCGACCACCGTGGGCACTCGGAGGAGGGGGGCGATGAGCAGCCCGGGACCCCCGCCCCGGCCCTGTCCGAGCTCAAGGCCGTGATCTGCTGGCTCCAGAAAGGGCTGCCCTTCATCCTGATCCTCCTGGCCAAAGTGTGCTTCCAACACAAGCTCGGTGAGTCCCAGGAGATGTAGGGTTACAACCTGGGACTCTCCCGTGCCCCCTCAACACGCAAGAAAGGGGATCTTCAGTCCAACTGCCAGGAGAAGGCGGTAGAGAGACCCTCTTGGGGCAAAGTGCTTAGGAATATGGGATTCTGAGTCAGACTTCAGTTCAGATCCTGGCCATCCAGCAGGTGACTTCAGAAAGTCACTCACCTCTGAGCCTCAGTTTCCTCATCTGTTCAGTGGGACAGAAGGGGGACACGCTGTGATAGCAGCTACTCAGCTGTGTGAGGGAGTGGCATGTAATAACTGTTCACACGTGCTTGGGTCTGAACCCCACCTCAGCCCCTGCCTAGATGTGTGATGCTGAGGACTTGATTTAGCCTCTCTGCGCCTCGGTCCATCATCCCTAAATGAGAGTTATAGCAGTAGTTCCTGAGACTGCCGTGGGGTTAAATGAGTTAATATGTGTAAAGCACCTGGCAGGAGTAGGTGCTATGCAAGTGTAGGTTATGTTCTTTATATTCGTTTTTAATACATGTAAAGTAGTTGACATACAATCTGGCATATAGCAAGTACTCAATAAATGCTACCTGTGACATTGGAAAGTAAAATAACAATTCATAAATGCCATGCCTGACATACACACTTGACATTCAGTAAGTGGCTTCTGCATTAACATGGCTGGTTACTGTTATTAGAAGTTGCCGCTGCTTCCTACAGACTCACTGGGCTACTGCTTCAATCCTGTGGTAGGAATTTCTTCATGACCTACTGTGTCCTTGAAGACGCTAGGCCATCTTCTCTTAGTTGCCCCTTTCTAATGAGTTCCAGCCGACTCAGCTCATTCTCCTTCTGGGGGTGCTGTCATGTCAGTCCCTTTCAACTTCTAGAAATGAAATCTGGAGTGTCCACCCCTTCTGGCTTTGCATTCCAGCTGTCCACTTAGTCTTACTGTCCAGTGTGGCCATTTTCTTTTTCAGTTGGCAGGTGATTTGGTTTAATCCAAGAGTGTAGAAGCAGGGTTGTGGGCTATTCCATTCTATTTTGTATGTTTTCGATGAAGAAATCACAGCTTTTGGGAAATTGAGCTAGAGGAATACCTGGAGTCCATGTGCAGTTAAAAGAGTCGCCAAACCCCAGGCATGAAGGGCCCTGAGGTTGCGTAAAAGCAGAGTTCTATGTACGGGCAACAAAAAGTAGGATTTGAAATGCCAGGCTCAGAGAATTCCAAAATTGTAGGTTGGCAAATTATGGAATCAAATTCAATTCCGTTCCCCCATCTGCTGAGGTCATGTTGTCTATCAATCAGGATTTTTCTCCTGTAATGTTAAACTTTAATTCCTGATGGAGTGTGGTGTGTAATGAAAGCGTGTGCTCTCGTTACAAATAACGTATCTCAGATACTGTCTCACTGCTAGAAGTTGGAGCTCATAAGCATTATGAAGTAAGTCCTGTTCCTATTTTGTCTGTTTTATAGATGAGAAAACTGGGGCTCAGGGAGGTGGGGTAATGAGCCCAGTCTCAGAGACCAGGCAGCAGAACCTGGATCTGACCCCAGGTATCACCAGACTGCCCGGCCCATGCGCCTAACCCAGTTCTATAAAATCCCACAGTGGCCTCCATTCTGTCCCAAGTCAGAGGCTAAACTCAGAGTGGCCCAGCATTCTGAGCAATTTCCATGGCAGCCCAAGTCTCCCAGAAAGGGGGTTTTCTCTGTCTTATGTGATTACCCTGTCAATTCTTGGGGATCAGAAATGTGTCTTTAAATGTTGCTCATGGCCCCTGGTGGGCCTGGGGCCAGGCCTGGAGTCTGAGCGGGTGGTGTCCCCTCCTCTGTCCTGCAGGCATTGCCGTGTGCATTGGGATGGCCAGCACCTTCGCCTATGCCAACTCCACGCTGCGAGAGCAGGTCTCTCTGAAGGTGAGTCTCCATGCCTGTTGAGCTGCCATGACTAATGAACCCAACCTTAGTGGCTTAAGTGGCTTAAAACAACACAAATGTATTATCAGTTCTATAGATGGGAAGTTTGGGGTGGCTTTCTCTAGCCTAAGATCAAGGTGTCCACAAGACTCTTCCTTCAAGAGGGTAGGGAGAATCTCTTCCCTTGCCTTTTCCAAGCCCACCTTCTTTGGCTCGCAGCACCTTCCATTTTCTTCCAGTTGGCACTGTTGCACTTCTGTGGCCATCCTTCCACATCCCCCTCTGACTGTCCGCTTCTCTCTCCCTCTTCCACTTTTTGGGATCCTTGTGATTATATTGGGCCCAAATGGATAATCCAGAAGATTCTCCCCATCACTAGGTCAGCTGACTAGCAACCTTAATTCCCCCTTCAAATGTGACCTAACATAGTCACAGCTTGCAGGGGTTAGGATGGAAACATCTTTGGGTGGCCATTCTTCTACCTGCCACCCCAGGCTATCCCCAGATAGAACAACGGCATCTCCCCCAAAGCGCCCGCCCAGTCTTATTCTCCTGATACTTAGCCTTTTAGCTCAACCCACCCTCAGGTTTGCTGAGACATACAGCTGCACCACCATTGTCCCGAATGCCCGCGTCTACCTGCTCAGTCCTGTGCCCAGTACAGCCATGCCCTTTGCACACCTCGTCTTGCTGATTCATCCCAGCAAAATCATTCATATCTCATTTTCCCAATAGGAAAGAGTCAGTCAGAGACACAAGTTCCTTCCCTGAGGTCACACAGCCAGTATAGTGGCATGAGGATGTGAACCCAGGCTTTAATCCTGGAGCCCATGCTCAGCCCAGGTTCCAATCCCAGTTGCTACATCCACCTGCAAGCCCTCAGACAGGAAGCATACCTTGGGGATCTCAGCATCAGGTGCTGCCTCTGGAGAAGCCACTGTTCCCGCCATTCATTGAGAAGATTAAATGAGACCGTGCATTGCAGGTGTTTAAAATGGTCTTGGCATTTAGCAAATATTTAATCAAGCTATTTCTATCAGGTGCATGTGATCCCGTGACAGCCACCCATCAGCTTGCTCAAAAGCATGTGGGCCTTCATGGGGCAAGGAGGGCAGCTCAGTTGCCACTTAACACACGAGCAGGTTTAGGCCCAGCGCTGGGCATGGAGCCAGAGGTCCTTCCTGACCCTTAGCCTCATCTTCATGCGGACCCCTTTCTGCTGCTGTCGGAACAGCAGGTAGATCCACTCCACAGTGGGGTCCTTTGGGCCCTGGTCCCGCTCAACTGTAATAGCATCTGAACGGTGCCTGGACTTGCATTTTAGGGCCAAGTTGATGCCAGGATCCACAGTCGGGCTTCTAGCAGCTCCTTGAACCATATGCAGACACAGGAGATAGGGTGCCTGTCTGTGCATATTTTCTGTAATAAAGTTTAGGAGTCGTGCTGTCCTGCTGGAGAAGTACCCCCTTTGTCCTTCAAAGTCTGGCTTCTCAGGCGTCCTCCTGCTCGTCCACCTTTGGCTGGGATTTACAGAGGATAAAGCTGGAATCTATTATTTATTGGGGTAAGAAAGGGCTGCCTCGTGGATTAATCACATTGATGAGAGCAGTTGGTTGTTGGTTGGAGGTGGTTTCTAGGGTCGTTAACCTTGACCGCTCCTGAAATAATGGGTGGATGGAGATGCATTTATTTTGTCTCCTCTATGGAAATGTGCATCGTAACAGTGTGTGGGGTGCTGAGCTATGTCTGCAGACAGTGGAGCATTTACCGAAACCGCAGGGAAGGTTACGCTGGGGAAAGTTATGACCTCATCTTATTCCAGCAATGCAGCCGCCCTGGTCCAGGAAAAGATGAGCTTTTGAGAATCAGCGGCATTGGGGGTCTGCCTGCGTCTCCTAGGGCACACGGGCGGGAACATGACCGGCTCTGCGCTTTCTCCAGAAATTTTCTACATTTGCTGTCAGGCCAAGAAGCTGCTGGGAAACAGCAAACAGAGATAGTTTTCCTGGGGGCTAAACAGAAACAAGTCTGGAGAAAGGAAAATGGATTGTGAAAGGCTTCAACGGCCATGTGCATGAACTTGGATTTGATCCCGTAAACCTGGCTCTGCCTTTATTGAATTGTCAACCCGGGCAGTTGCCAAGAGGACCATGGTAGAAAAAGTCAGAACAGAAGTTTCCAACCTGTCGATCTGTATCAACTGCTGAATTGTAAAGTCTGAATAATAGGTGCCACCATTCAGGGAACTGAAATCTGAACCTGTAGCAGACAACATTTTACTTGTATGCATTTGACTTCATTCTTGCCAAAACCCTCATTTTCAAATGAGAGCACTGAGGCTGAAAACATGTGCCCTGGTGGCACAGGGGTTAAAGTCTCAGCGCTATCTAGCTATCTCCAGCCTCTGCAGAACAAATTCGATCCCCAGCTGGCCAGGGAGCTGACCCACATGGCGCGGCAGACCTCTCCTGTCTCACCCA
The DNA here is from genome assembly GCF_014898055.3 of Talpa occidentalis. Lineage (NCBI taxonomy): Eukaryota > Metazoa > Chordata > Mammalia > Eulipotyphla > Talpidae > Talpa > Talpa occidentalis. The sequence continues at coordinate 81,543,652 of NW_023601433.1, read as the reverse complement.
CTGCTCCCCTCAGCAGTGTATTTCAGTAGATCCACCTGTTCTGCTCCCCGCTCTGTCTCTGGTGAATCCCATCACCCTTCTCCCCCACCCCCGTACCTCTGACCTACACCCCAGTTCTTGTAGGCATAAATAAATAAAAATAAATCTAAAAGAAAAAGATGTGCCCTGAGCAGAGTTACTTAACCTCTCTGTGCCTTTGTTCCTTACAGGAAATGTGAATTAACATGAACTGCATGTCAAGCACTGTCCTAAGTGTTTCATGTACATTAATTCTCCCAAGTCTGAGACCTATACATGATATAACCATTTTACAGGTGAAAAAAGGAAAATACAAAGAGTTTAAATAACTTTTCCAGGATTAGTCATCCCCCAGGTAATAGGCTAAGATTGGATCCTGGACCATACAGTTCCAGAATCCATGCTGCTAACCACATGCTCTCCTGCCTTTCTGGATAATTCTCCAAGCAGGTTTCAACTTTTCTGTCACTTCTTCTGTGATCATCCCTTGGGTTCCAGCATAATGGGAAGAAGTCAGCTCCCTTCCCTTCACCATTAACCCTGCTTCCTCCAAAGTTTTGAGAAAGGAAAAGTTTGTTGCTTATCAAGGAATATTCCAGAATGTTCTGGCATGTGCGTTTTTGGCAGCATCCCCATGAATCTCTTGCTTCGTTTCCAGGAGAAGAGGTCAGTGCTGGTCATCTTGTGGATCTTGACCTTTCTGGCAGGGAACACCCTGTATGTGCTCTATACATTCAGTTCCCAGCAGCTGTATAACAGGTGAGCAAGGGATTCTGACCTCTAGTGGGAAATGGCAAGGGTGGGGGCATTCTTTGTTGGATTTGGGATCTATGACCCCTTCACTTGGAACAATGTGCCAGCACCACGCTATAGCTTTCCAGTTCCCCACATATGTGATTTTCTATTTTCTAGCAGCCAAGTAGAAGATAGGGGGAAAGGGGTATGAAATTGGGGGAGTGCTGGCCAGTGAGGGCACAGGGTGGAAATCTGAGCCAAGCTTTCAGATCCCATACATCTGTTTTGAAGATGGACTTTGAGGAGTGAGTAGTTTCACGACTTTCTGGAGCCACCCTGTAAAAGCAGTTTGGGGAGTTCATTCCAAGGCATCACTGTGCAGCTCACACACATTAGCTGTCCAGCCCAGAATGTCAAGGTCCTGGTGGACAGTGTAGGAGGTGGAGTTTCCCAGAATGTTGGATGAGTTTCCAGCTCATGCCATTCTCTGGGCGTGATCACACTCACAGGCTCAGACCTCTATGCCCGCATCAAAGCAGGACCAAGTCAAGCTGGCAGCCAGAAAGAGAAGGATACAAAGTGATTAAAAAGAGGCAGAGCAAATTAACAGTACTGAGACTTCTTCCTAATGGATGTGAGCAGTCTAGAGCATGTTGGTAAGTGATGCCAACAGCCATTACCACGTTTTTCCGTTCCAGTGACCCAGCAGGTATCGATGTCCCCATTTCACAGATGAGGAAACTGATGCTTCATCCCAATAGGTACCCCATACCCACAAGCTTGAGTCTTCCCAGGATTTGAAGTCTGATGACCAACCTCAGAGGGTCTTAGTCCTGCCACTCACCAACCTTGTGCCCTTGCCAAGTAATAGAACTTTTTAGAGCCTCCCTTACTTGCCGCCTTTGTGAACTCAGGACCAAGTCAATTCTTGCTATAGCCACTGGACGGCCAAATGTTATATGTACATAAAAAATATTGAGCACCCTAAGTCATTAGACACATCATTACCACATCATAATTGACGTTATACCTCTGGAGGGTGGTGCTTACTGAGCAGCAAAGCTGGCAGTAAAATATACCCGTCCATTGAAGTTCATATATACTTTAGAAATAAGTGAATTATGTGGTTACTCTGGGGAAACCACTTTTGCACGCTTCTCCAAAACCAAAAGCAGGAAAAACCATGAAGATGGTAGACCCAGAGCAGTGACTACCGCATGTTTCTGAGATAAAAGTGGAAAGTGGAAGGTATCTACTCATCAGAGTGATAGAGAAGCAGAAGTTGGCAACACCCACCAGAGCTGCAAGAGCCCCAGGGAAGACAGGAGCAGAGCCAGTGAAGGGAGCTCAGGGCTGCAAACCTCCCTCCGAATTTTAACGTGGGTGGCCACCCAAACTTAGAGGCCAGGACTCCCACAGAGACAAGACTGGGATGTAGAAGGACGCTGGGAGTGTGTAAGAGATTGCCCAGAGAGATTGTTTGCATGATTAGCCCTGCTATAATTCTTTAAGGATTTTTATTATAATTAGAAGTAGATTATTTTAAATAAAAGCAAAAAAAAAAATTTTCAAGCCAGTTTGTTCAGAGGATACTACAGCAAGATGTCAGTTTGCCCCTGTTTCTGCCAGCCTAGCAGAGTCCACTACGTCCTCACTGAGTGTGGCTGCTGGGGTCTTGGAAACTGCAACTTTAAGCAAAGCATTGTGTGATGAAGCCAGGTCCTCAAATACCATTTTATTCAGCATCAGCCAGGATTTTTTTATTCCTGTCGACATCATCTTGAAATGGCATTGAATGACATTGCGGAATGTTGGAGCATTCAGAAAGCACCCTCTCCGTTTCCTGCTTCCACAGAGGCAGGTAGGACTCGGGCTGGCCTTTTTCGGAACCTCTAATTCAGTGGAAAGAAAAGAGGGGTGCACAGAGAGGGTGCTGATTCTAATCCTAGCACCACCTTCCAGCTGAGCTGCCACAGGCAGGTGATTCCACCTCTCAGCACTCAGTTTCCCCAGCTCCAAATGGGATGATCATAGTACCCACTTCGTGGAGTCTTTGGGAAGACAAAATGAGTTAAGGCATGCCAAAGTATGTAGAGTAGGGCCACGATGCTATAAAAAGCCAAGATGTTTTTGCTACTATTGTTATTATGAATAACATTATTGTCCTCAGAAGTGGCAGAGAACAGTGGTGTTCACAGTGTGGTCTGTGGACCTGCGCCAGTTTGAGAACTGCTTGTCTGTTTCCAATGAAGTAAGCACAGAATTGAGTGTGAGATTAACTTACTTGGTCACCGATGGATGAAAGGGGTTAGGTTAATGCACTCCCAGTAGCTCTGCTGCAGAGTGAGGATTGAGAGCGCTGATGGCAGGCAGGAACCTGGATTCAAATCTGTCTCTGTCCCTTAATAGCTGTAGGACTCTGTATGTTACTTTTCTTCTATGTGCTTCAGTGTCCTCATCTGTAAAATGGGGTAATACAATCTTTCTCATAGAGGTGTTTTTTTTTTTAAAGATTTATTTATTTATGCATACAAGATCTGGGGTACAGACCAGAGGTGCGGGGGGTGAGAGGATTCACCAGAGACAGAGTGGGGAGCAGAACAGGCAGATTGACCTAAATACACTGCTAAGGGAAGCAGCGGGTGAGCCAGGAGGGGTCTGCTGCGCGATGTGGGCAGCTCCCTGGCTGGGGATGAAACTCGTGCTGCAGTGGCTGTGGACAGCTTCATAGGCTGTGTCTTAATGCCTTGTGCCACCAGGGAGGCCCTCATAGAGTATATTTATCATCATCTTTGCTGCATGGTGGGGTATGCAGTATGTCTATTATCTCGTCCAGTCCTGCTAGTAACACCAAGAGGAAGGGAATGATTCCCATTTTATTAATGAGAACACTGAGGCTTACAGAAGTAACATTATTTGCACAGGATCCAATAAATGGAGAAGCCGAGATTCAAGTTCAAGGCTGACTGATAGTAATACGCATATGTGTATCATGCATCCTGATTTCGGGCACCTTTATTTCACTTCTCCAAACTTCAGTGTCTCATTATAAGGTGGGAATAAACAATTGCTCACTGCTCAGGACAGTAAGTAAGGAGCTTAGTGTCTAGCACATCAGTTTCCTTCCTCTCTCCACTGTCCTCCCTGTTACACAGTGTTGGCCAGTCCTGCTTCCCTCCTTCCTTACTTCCTCTTTGCTTTTCTTGTGAAACCTGTTGTAGACCTATCAGACTGGAAGGGACCTTAACTAGTGATGCTCCAGGCCAGTCTCATCATTTAATGCTCAAGGGAACTGCGACTCAGAGAGGTCAAGATACCATCTGAGGTCACCCAGCCAGTTAGTAACAGATCAGAATTAAGACACAGATGTCTGACTATCCACTTCAATACTCTGCCTAGAGGTGATGCTTCCAAGACTCCCAGGGTGAGTAGTGCGAAGGCCAGTTCTCCTAAGGGAGCATCCTGACTCTTTGACTCCTCCCCCCACCCCAGCCTCATATTCCTGAAGCCCAACCTGGAGACACTGGACTTCTTTGACCTGCTGTGGATTGTGGGGATTGCAGACTTTGTGCTGAAGTACATCACCATCGCCCTCAAGTGCCTTGTGGTGGCCCTGCCCAAGATCATCCTGGCCGTCAAGTCCAAGGTAGGCACTGGCTGTGGCCTCCAGGGAGACTCAGTCACGTCGATCATGCAGGGATTTCCAGGTACCTTCTAAGGGAGAAAGGAGTGGTTGTGAACAGAGCTGATGTCAGTATGTAAAATAAACAGAACTTGAGGTAGGAAATGTGTTATCCACCTCTTGTAACTCCTTAAAGCTGAGCATGGTTGTCTTATCACTGCCTTCTTGTGACACCTCTGCTCTCCAAGTGTATTTTCTGAGTTTCATTGTTCAAAGTTGCCCCTGATGTGGTTTTTCACCTACATTTCACCTCAGAGAAGAGAAAAGCATATTGATATGTTCTGTGTCCTGCTTCTTATGGGGGCTTTTTCACGTCAGCATGGTTGAGTATCAACTCCATTTCCAGTCATCTCCTCTCTCTGAAGTCCTGACCAAGAACTGTTCTCACAAGCTTCATGTTCTAGGGCTGTCTAGGAACCTCAGGGAGAAGTTTCTGAATGGTCTGCTTCCGCGAGTACCTGCTCAGGCCTCACTCCATTGGAGGAGAGACGCAGTAAGCCAGTGAGGGGCCAGGAGCTACGTGGCCAGAGGTCATGTGCCTTGAGCAGGAGTAGCTTATAGCCATCAGCTGCCTAGTCTGGGTGAGCCAGCTCCTGCTAGTGGACTCAGACCCCAACCAACATAGACACAGGGGGTATCAGTCTTTCTCAAGTATTAAGAAGCCCCTCCCCATACCCAGCTGGAGCCATGCCCTGGCCATACCTGGCTGGGGAGGTGCTAGGACTGAAGCCAGCATGGGGGACATGGCAGAAGCCCCCACTTCTTAGTGCATGTTGGCTATGGGATTTCAGAGGGTCCAGGAGGGGCAGGAGAGGCAGAACCCTTACTGGAGTACACGATGGCTGGTGCTAAATGATCCTTGGGAACAGATGGTCAACCATGAAGCACTTTCTGCCTGTTCTCGCTAGGACCAGAAATAACAAGTGTGACAGCAAATGCTTGCAGGGCATTTACCATGTGGTGGCTACAGTTCTACATCCTCTATATGCATTAACTCATTGACTCATCCCCACACCCCCAGGAAGTGGGTACTGTTAGTCCTACCATCCCATTTTCACAGATGTGGAAGTGAAAGCACAGAGAGGTTTGATGACTTGCCCAAGGCCACACAGCTAGAGGTTGCCAAGTTGCCACCAGGCAGTCAGGCCCATGACTCTTGGCTTCATGCTGTGATCTCAAGAGAGATCCTCCACTTAAACAAGAAGGGGTTTGGACATGTTCACTTCTATAAGAGAAGGAATCTGGTTGGCCCAGTTCACGTTTTGCACCAGCCACTTTATAGTTCAGTGACCAATCAGTGGGCTGCATAGGGTCATGTGCCACCTCTTACCCAGTCAACAATCATCAAGAGGAAACAGGGTCAACTGGGATAAAACATGGCTGCCTGAGGTGGGGGCACTTGCAGCAGGGGTAGGGTTGAGGAGCATCAGATACTGACACAGCAGACAGATTTCCAAGAATGAACTCATGCTCCCCCCTGAAGCTGGGGCCTCCTTGCTATTCCGGAGCCCAGAGATTGAGATCTCCGTCCGTCCCCTTGCTCAGGTCAGCAGCCTGGCAGTTGCCTTGGACTCTTCCTCTTCTTTCCTTGCTCTTCTAGCCGGTAACCAGGTTCTGTTCCGTTTCCCTCCTGAGTTTTTCTGGAATCCACCCTCCCTCCACATCTCCACTGCCACCACCCTAGTCCAGGCCACTGTTGGACCAAGGTAGTCTCTGTGTATCTGCCCACTCTGATCCCTCCAGTTCATTCTCTTCCCTGCAACCAGAATAGTCTTTTTAAAGAAAACAAATGTGCTCATCCCCACCCATCACTTATACCCGAATTAACCCTCCAGGGATGCCCACTGTGCATAGGACAAAGACCACACTCCAAGCCTGCCCAGTCCACCCTGCCCACCTTGCCAGCCTCATGCCACACCGCTCTTGCTCCCCCTCCGTGCTTCTTCCCCAGCTCTTCCTCCTGTCTCAGCCCTTCTCAGCCCCTCCAGACCACAGAGATGCTGCTTCTCCAAAGGGTGCTCATCCTTCAAACCTGGACTCAAAGTCACTTTTAGATCCTGCAGACAAGTCTTTTACCTTCACTGCATGTGACACTTTGTGATTCCCCATTTGCGTGATTACTAGATTCACTGCTGTCTTCCCACTATCCAGGAAATCCATGTCGTCCATCGGTCTAGCCTCAAGATCTCGCACTGTGTAGGACTCAGTAAACAGAGAATGAGCGACAGGCCAGTGGAGCAGACTTAGATACAACTCCTGCCTTATGCTTTCTGGTTGATAACCTACAGACGGCAATAAGACAGGAAACCCTTTCAATACCCAGTGAGGACACATGCTGTAAGTCCAGGCATGTGAGGAAGCTAGTTCAGCATCGACTGCCTGGAATACTGAAAACGAATAATAACACACTGCAATTATTGAGTACTGTGTACTGAGCCAACTGTGTACCAAGACATTGTGTATCTGTCAGAGCCTCTGGCTTTCCTCTGATGCAGGTGCGGTTACTCTCGCTCATGGATGAGCACATGGAAGGTACAGAGGCCAGGCAGCTCCTCGGAGTCACACAGCCCGGGGCATCACAGTTTCAGGGCCCATGCTGAATCTCAAAATGGAGTGGGAAACAGGCAGTTAGTGGTTCCTCATCACCTGGTACATTCTGAATTCCTGCTAGATTCTTCTCCATGTCCTTGTCCATCAGCAAGCGTAACCATATTCCATCAGAGGAAAGCCAGAGGCTAAAATAGGTACACCGATGTCTCAGTACACGGTTGGCACTCAACAACTGCAGCTTGTTATTGTTAGAGCTCAGAGAGAAAATGTTTTGTCATCTTTTTATTTTTTTTTAAGATTTATTTATTTATGCATACCTCTGGGGTACAGGCCAAAGGTGTGGGGGGTGAGAGGATTCACCGAGAGTGGGGACAGAAAAGGCAGATTGACCAAAGTACACTTCTGAGGGGAGCAGTGGGCGAGTCAGGAGAGGTCTGCTGTGCCATGTGGGTTGCTCCCAGGCTGGCCGGGGATCAAACTCGTGCTGCAGAGGCTGCAGACAGCTTCGTAGGTTGCGTCTTAACCCCTTGCGTCACCAGGGAGGCCCCTTGTCATATTTTTAGACGACAGACTGAGTATCCATGTCCTGAGGCTGCTATAACAAATTACCCCAAATTTAGTAGCTGAACACAGACCTTTATTCTCTCACAGTTCTGGAGACCACATTCCAGAATCAGCGTCCCAGCTGAAATTGAGTTGACAGCAGGGTAGCTCTCCCTCCACCTGTTTGTGGGGGAGGGGGAGGTGTTTCTTGCGTCTTCCCACCTCTGGTGGCTGCTGTGTTCCTTGGCTTGTAGCCACGTCTCTCCACCTCCGGTTCTGTGCTTGGGTCACTCTCTTTTGTGTGTATGAAGTTTCTCTCTGCTTCTCTCCTGTGAGGGTATAGGCAGTTGTCTTTAGGTCCTCCTAGATGGTTTCTCCCCCTGCAATAGCCTTCACTTAATCATGTCTTCAAAGGCCCTTTTTCCAAATAAGGTCACATGCACAGGTTGCAGGGATTAGGAACTGCTATCTCTCAGTGGCCATTATTTCTCTTAATATCCAGAAACTGAGATAGAAATAAGATGATCTGTCCCCAAACACCCAGCTATCCACGATTGATCTAGGTAAGAATTCAAGTCTTCCAACCCCCAAGGCCTTGGGCTCGTCGGGAGATGATCCAGGTGCCAGAGTCCTGGGCCATTCCTGACCCTGCCACCTTCCAGCCACAGGGCCTCAGGTGAGTCGGTGTTCCTGAAAGCGAGTCTCCCTGTAAGAAATCGAGATGCTAATAAAACCCTGCATGAGCCTCAGAATAAAAAGACAATGTATGCAGATCAAACGAGGGGCAGAATAGTCATTTCCTAAAGAGGAAGCAGGCAAGACTGTGCATTCTTTTCCACCTGTCTGGCATCCTTGCTCATCCCTCTCTCCTGCCCACCCCAGTCTGTCCCCTGTACATCTGCCAGACCCTGCCTCTTTCGCTGCTCTGCACGTGTTACACTCCCTGGTCCCATCCAACATGTGGTTGATGCTCTTCCTGCCCCATTTCCTAGCTGAACAAACTGAGCGCTGAGTAACAGCCTCCTGGTGGGCTGGCTGCCACCCTGTCTCTCACCTGCGGCATCTGCTGAGCCTTCTGCCTCAGAGGCCCTTCACATTTCTTGTGCCTCAACTATTCCAATTCCTTCTGCAGGTCACAGCCTCTTAGAAACCTTCCATACCCCTCCAGGCTAGACATGGTGCCCCTACTGAGGACTCCCACGGTACCCTGTACTCCCAGCACCAGCACCCTGACTAAGCGCTTGTTTAATTGTCCGCCTTCTCTGTTTGATGGTAATCTCTGTGGCAGCAGGAAGTGAATACATCTAGATTGTTGGTTGATGAATCACCAGCACCTAATATGCACCCAGAAACATGTAGTGGATGTATATATTTATGTATTCATGTATGTATGTTTGGATGGGTGGATGGATGGATGGGTGGATGGATGGATGGATGGATGGATGGTTATGTAGGTAGATGGATGCATTGGCTGGCTGGCTGGCTGGCTGGCTGGCTGGCTGGCTGGCTGGCTGGATGGATGGATGGACGGACGGACGGACTGACGGACGGACGGACGGACGGACGGATGGATGGATATGTAGGTAGATGGATGAATTGGATGGCTAAATGGGAAGGTTGGTGGATATGTGGATAGATGGGTAGACAAGTGAATGGGTGGATAGATGAATGCAGGGATAAGTGGATATTTGATGGAGGATGGATGGGTGGATGGACAGAGAGACAAGAGGGTAGATGGGTAAGTGGCTGAGTGGAGTGTCAAGCCAACTATACTAACTCTCCCTACTTCCCCTTTAGCAATAGTGAGAACTTTGATTCCATTCTCAGCTCAATTCAAATCTTTTGTGTTTGGTAGGTGTCCAAACCCCCTGTCATGAAGACAAAGAAATCCACAAGGCAAAGTTGTACTCACTTCTCTGTGCTACAAAACCATGTAGGGAGCCTCAGAGAAATCTGGCAGTCAAACTAATAATAGTAAGCATGCTGAATATTGCTGAGCAATTATCAAGAGCCAGGCAATGTGTTAAGCAGTGCCTTTTGTTCAAAAAAATATTTTTTGAGCCAACTCTGTGCCAGGCACTGTTCTAGGCACGAGGGATATATCAGTGAGCAACGTGAACAAATATCCCATCCTCATGGAACTCATAGTGTACTGAAGACCTTGTCTCATTTCATCTTAATCCTGGGAGGATAGATGCAGTTTTTCCCAGAGCAGAAACTGAATGAAATAACTTGCCAAAGATTTCAAGTCTTGTAGTAACAATAATCACAGCAGCAAAAACCAGCGTGGAGTCAGCCCTCGTGTAGGGTGGCACTGCTTAAGCTCATTTCCTTTAGGCATCTGTCCTCCAGCAAGTGCTATTGTTGTGTTTTTTCATATTCATGTTATATAACATTCATATAACATAACATATAAGGTATCATTTTAAAGTATATACTTTAGTGCCACTGGGTATCTTCACAATGATGTGTAACCATCCTCTCTGTCTATCCCCAAGACATTTGACTGCCTTTGCAGTCACCCCTTATCCCCCCAATTTCTGGCAACCACCTTTCGGCCTTCTAGTTCTGTGGATTTACCTATTCTGGGTATACGATGATAAATGAATCAAATATCGTGAAGTCTTTTGTGTGGGACTTTTTTCACATGGCATCATGTTTTCAGGGTTCATCCACGTAACATGTGTCATCAATTTGTTCCTTTTTATGGCTGAATAATATTCCATTGTGTGGCTAGACCATCATTTATCCATTCATCCAACAATGGGTATTTGGATTTCCACTCTTTAACTCTTATGAAAAGTGCTGCTTTGAACATCCATGTACTAGTATCTGTTATTACACAGTTTTTTTTTTTTTAAGCAAATACCTTAGAATTGCTGAGTGATATGGAAACTTTATATTTAACTCTTTATATTTAAGTTTATATTTAACCACAGTGGTGATACCAGTTTATATTCCTCCCCTGTTTTCCAAGGGAGGAAACAAACACAAGGAGAGGTTAAGGAAGTAGCCGAAGGCCACACAGCAGCTCCAAGTTATTAGGCCCCACTCAACTCCCATGACAGTTCCTGGGATGGGTGTGGGAAATTCCTCAGAATCGATCGAGGAGTGGAGTCCCCACACACCATCCACATGTAATTCCCCCTGTTTCAGGACATAGCCACCTCACCTCTTTCTCCTTCAGACCGGCATTGCTGGGGACAAGGGGGTGGGGAGAGACCCAGCACCCCTTCCCTGCACCGCCGAGGTGGCGGCGACAGTTATTAATGCCTCGCTGGCAACTGTCCAGCTCCCTTTTTCTGATTATTATTATTTTATTCAGCGAGATTAATGTGCCAGGTCAGAGCATAATCCAGGCTGTGGAAAGTGATGTGAATAGTCTCCTCAAGATAAATTGCGGGCTTGGAAAAGGTTCACAGCCTTTTCTTGCCTGTCTGAGTGCTCTCCCGAATCCTCATCAATCCTTGTCTGAGGACAAGAAAAGGACAGGTCTTCATTTGCAGCTGGGGGGTGTCGAGGGGGAGAGCACATCTGTCAGGGACCCCTAATGGCTCACGGCACAGATGCTCTTTCCTGCCCTCCGCGCCATCCTCTGAGAGGGTGGGTTGGTTTTGAATATTGTGATCATTATTCTGGAAGGGCTTTCGGTGTTTGGGTGAACTTGATGGGCCCACGGTCCCTGACGTGCAAGGCTGGGTGAGCCACGAGTTCCCACATGCCTTCTGACACCGTGGGTCCATCAGGAATCTCGGTCATCTGGGGCCCCTGGGAGAACGTGTCCCCTGGTCATCATGGGGTTCCCCATGGCAGCCCCTGATCTGCAGCCTCAGCCCCAAACCATGGTGCTGACCAGATGTGTAGAGCGGCTGCTAATCTTTCAATCCTGACAACAGACATAATCCATGCCTCTTGGTTTGGCCCCATCTCGCTCCTTCCCACCTCTCCAGACTCCATCTCCTGCCCCCAGTACCCCCTGTACCTTCCTCCTCAGGCCCTTTGCACTCACTGCACCTCAGCTGGGTTTTCCCCTTGGTGCCCATGCTGCCTCCATCCCATCTTCAGGCCCCACTCCAATGCCACTTGTGCCGAGAGCTTGTCACTGCCCTTTGAAAAGAGGTTGTCCCCAGCACGCATTCATGCACCGCCTTTGCATCTCCTTCCTGGCCTGAAGCCATACCTGAGATGATGAGATTGTTTTATACTTATTTTCTGTCTCACAGAAAACACACAATGTGTTATGGGCTGTGGGAGGGGTCTCATCTGATGACCTATTGTGGGGAGCAAATGCAAGCCTGCTGCCCCCCACCATCACACAGCTCTCTGCAGCAGTGTCTTTCTCTTTCCCATCCCACTGCTGGTATCAGGGCCTGACTGCTCACAGGGGCAATACTGGACCCTGAGATTAGAAAAAGGAGCAAGTCACCATCTGAACCTTTGTCCTGTCACTCCTTTCTCTGCAAATGAAACTTGTTCTTAAACCCAAACCTCCTAAGGAAGGCAGATCTCTTGTCCCAGAAACATACACATCATATACCCACTTCCCATCAACAGTAGCAATCATTAAAAGCTGACTTGTCCACCTTACTCCTTCACTTAATTAAAATTCAGTACTCAGGGCCCAGGAGTCTTGGGCAGTGCTGTCCAAGATGGCCAAAATGGAAGTGTGGGCAGGCTGGGCCCCTACAGAGGTGCTGGAGAAGAACTCACTTCCAGACTCATGCAGTTGTTGGCAGAACTCAGGTCTGTGTGGCGGGAGGACTGAGGTTCTGTTTTCTTGCTGGCCATTGGTGTATGGGAACTGCAGAGGCCACTCTCAGCACCTTTAACCTTCTTCATCATCCAACCAGAAATGTTCCCACGCTTCCCATCCCCCCAACTTCCCCTTTTGCTTTTAAAGAGCTTGTATAATTAAATTAGAAGCATCCTGAATAATCTCTCTTGATGAATTTAGGGTCAACTGATTAGTAGCCTTAATTCCATCTTCAGAGTCCCTCCCATCGTGTTCTGTAACATATCCAGGGGTGATGTCTCATCCTGGTAACGGTCCTTTGAGATAGGTGGGAAATTTGGGGGGCTGTCCAACAGGTGACCTCCAGGGGTGTTATGAGGATTCAATTATACATCTCATAGGATGCAATATATAAAAATTCACTTTCTTTATTTCAACAGTTGAATTTTTGTATTGTGGAAACTGTTTGAAAACTGTGTTTTAAGAAAGGCTTCTTCTAAGGACACTTTGGACAGTTGTGAATTTCTTAGCCCTCTTTGACTCATAAATTCTGTAGTTCTCCAGCCCAGGAAGCTGAACCGTTTCCTGACCCTTGAAAATCAAGGTTCACTGCACTTAAAGGTAGCAAAGCTAGTAGTTCAGCAAAAAAAAAAGGCAAATAAGAACAGTTCAAGTCTCCCAAGCTTTCTCCGTTTGTCCACATATAAAATGCTTTATTTGCATGATTTCATTTGGTCCTATCAACAGTTCTGTGAAATGGGTACTTCTATTCCCATTCTGCAGATGAGAAACTAGTTGTCAGAGGCATGCAGGAAGGCCACGCAGGTATGGCGTGGTGGGGGGGCATGCAGGTGGGGAGCAGCAAGTCCCCTTGAGGCATCTGTAGCTGCTACTGAAGATGTTAATTCTGTCTTCACCATCAGAGTCACTGGAACAGACAGAAAGCCAGTAATTACCTAATGTTTATCGTGCTTTGCCATTTTTCAAAAAACTTCCATCTCTGTCATTGCCAAGAAGATTCTAGAGGATGTAAATAGAAAAAGAAGCAAGACAGTGTCTTTTTTTTTTTTTTTTTGGCACTGCATACAGTACAAACTCTGAAATTAAACTCAAATTCAAATTCTATCACCACCGTCTCTTGCCGCGGACCAGCACAGCAGTAGACGATGAGGCCACCTCAGGGTTGAGAGAAGCGTGCAGGGTGGTCAGGGCGTCGGCGAAAGAAATGACACACAGACACACTTCAAGAGTGAAAATCTGAGTGTAATTTTCTTTGAGTTTGTGACCAGTATATGTATGTTTTCCAAAAGCACAGGAATGAATATCAAAGAAATTAGCTTGCTCATGGGCTCAGTCTATCACCATCAGGGAGGTGATCTACATAACAAACAATGACCATTATAGAAGAAAGAAGGAAGTTTAGAAAGACAGATAAGGGATTAAAGTTTGTAGTTCTAGAAAGACGGGATAAGATTTTTAGCATTCTTGTAGTGGTTCTTGGTGGTCGTTCTCTTTTGATAAGCTTCTGCCTTTTCAGGGAACTTCCGCTGAACTTCCTCTGCTTCAAGCTGTTCTCCCGCCGCGCGCTGGTTGCCCAGCCGGATCTAGGGACCGTGGCGAAAGCCATTCCTAAAGATCACTGCGGGGGGAGGTGCAGCAGGTAGGGTTTTGCTGTTCTCCCCCTGCGTGCTGGTTGCCCAGCCGGACCTAGGGACGGTTAGCCCTAAAGGTCACTGCAGGGGGAGGTGCAGCAGTCTCTGTCTTAGGGCCTTTTTTGATTAACCACACTGAGACTTGGTGTCCCCATCATCAAAAGGGGAATGTTAGGACTTACAACCCAGTTATGAGAATTAATGAAAATAACACAGGCCCAGTGCTGGTTGGTTAGGTAATTATTATCATTCTGAGGGAAATAGTGTTAGTGGTTTTGTGTTTATAGTTGAAAGTGCTCAAGAAAGAAACTAAGCAAATCAGATGGAATAAAATGCCATTTACTTAACTCTGATCCTGGAGCCTTAGGGAATGCTCACGGACACTTCATTAAAGAGTAGTAATCAGCACATTAACAGTGTGAAGACTGGGAAGTCCCTCAATCCAGAAACTTGGCTCACTTTGTTGACCATTTTGCTAGTGTATTCAGCATGGAACCCCGTTGGGGAGGAACGAGATATACTGAAAAAAAATCTGGTTCAGGGGTTGTCCAACTACCACCCGGGACCCACTGCTCGCTTTGGTAAACCAAGCTGTGTTGGAACCCAGCCATGCTCAGGCTTTTAAGTATTGTCTGTCTGCTTTCATGCTACAATGGCAGCCCTGTGGGGTGGTGACAATCTCTATCACCCACCAAACCTAAAATACTTACTCCCCAACCCTTTAAGGGAAGAGCTTGCTGACCCTGCTGGGAGTTGAAACATTTACATTCCTAATTCTTCTAGCTTGACCTTTGCCAGAAACCTGTGTCCAAGGGAGTGGGAAGGGGTATACAGTCTTCTGCAGCAGGCAGACACTTTGGGAAATAGGAGACCCCAAAGGAAGGAGACGCTGCTGAAAACCAGCAGAAGTGAGCTGAGCCAAATGTCAGTTTTGAAGAATGACTGTTTGAAATCACCAGGCTAATTTTAATGGTATGCCACAGCCGCAGATGATTACACTCAATTCTAGGATTTGTTCTTACTTTGCTCTGCTTAAAATTTGTAACCCAGGTGCCCACTAATCTCGAGAGAAGTACTGAAGCCAGAGACAGCAAACAGCTTAGGAGCTGCCATTTACCAGCCTATTCAGGTGCAGGCATCACTAATCACTTATGGTCCTGCTTCACCTCTTCAGCATTCCCATGATGCACCAATCCCAGCAGCCTCTACCAGGCAATGTCAGTATAGAAGATGGAGCCTAAACCTTGCATTCTTCCTTGTAAAGAAAAGGGAACATCCTGGTATCTGTAGAGCTCTGTGGCCTCTCAGTTGATTGGCTGAGGCCCACCCAGATTATTAAGGATAATAATCTACTTCAATTAACTGATAGTAGATGTCAATCACATTTACAAAATACCTTCACAGTAACACCTAGATTAGTGGTTCATTTATTAACTGGGGACTATAGCTAAAACCAACCATCACAATCCCCCACCCATTAATTAAGATATCAATGATGGGGGCCTCCCTGGTGGCGCAGCAGTTGAGCGCTGGGTTGCGAAGCTGCCCGCAGCCTCTGCAGCGCCGGTTCGATCCCCGGCTGCTCCCCGGCCACTGAAGGAGGGTCCCACATGGCGCGCAGACCTCTCCTGCCGCCCGCTGCTCCCCTCAGCAGTGTACTTCGGTCCTTCTGCCTGTTGTGCTCCCTGCTCTGGCTCTGATGAATTCTCTCACCCTCCTGTGCTTCTGACTGTACCCAGTGCTTGTATAAATAAATAAAAATAAATCTTTTAAAAAAAAAAAAAGATATCAATGATGGGACTGAGGCCGATGTTTTATTGTGTTAGCTGTGGATTAGTGTGGACTAGTGTCCACCTAATCCAATTTATTGAAATTTTTAAAATAAAAAATGGTGGTTGAATATGATTAAAAATCATTTGAGGGGCCTCCCTGGTGGCGCAAGGGGTTAAGTCTCACACTATGAAGCTATCCACAGCCACTGCAGCATGAGTTCGATCCCTGGGCATGGAGCTGACCCACATGGAGTAGCAGACCTTTCTTGTCTCGCCCACTGCTCCCCTCAGCAGTGTATTTCAGTCAGTCTGCCTGTTCTGCTCCCCACTCTGTCTCTGGTGAATCCTGTCACCCCCCACACCTTTGGCCTACACTGCAGCTCTTGTATGCATAAATAAATAAAATAAATCTTTAAAAGAAAAATCATTTGATTTTTCATCCTTGGATCTCTTACTCTGAAGAACTCCGTTATTAGATTTCCTATAAGGAAATCTGTTTGCATTCTTGGAACTAACCCAATTGATCATGATATATTATCCATTTGATAGGCTTCTGGATTCTATGCGCTCTTGTTTTGCTTAGGATTTTTGCATCAGCATTCCTAAGTGTTTTCGCTCCCTTTGTCAGAGACTTCCCAGAAGTGGCTCTCACTTTCACTGCTCAGTCACAGTCACTGCACAGGGAGCGCGGGGGGGGGGGGGGGGGGGCCTACTTCTAAGTGGCTGCCTGTGGACCTCAGCAAAAATATGGATGCTTATTTTGGAGGAGGGTGTGAAGAATGGACATTGGGAACACCAGCAGTCTGTCCCAGGATGATTATCCCTGGTTTGTAGACGAGGGACCCACAGTTCAGCAAGCTGTGTTCATTTACCCTGGGCCACACAGCAAGTTTGTGGCCAAGCTATCATTTTGTTAGGACCACCCTGTTACAATTTGAGGCTAGGTCTTGCAGATATCAAAAGATAACTTACCAAGAACCAACACCAATAATAATATAAGAAATATTCTATGATAATATAATATAGTAATAATAAATAGCTACTGTGCCTAGGACTATTCTGAATGCTTGAAGCAAACTAATTTGACCCTCTCAACAGCGCTATGAGTTTGACACTCTTATTATCCCTATTTGCAGAGCAAGAAACTGACTTACCAGGGTCACAAGCTGTTAAGTGGCTCGACTGGGATTTGAACTTGGGCAGTCTCAGTACATCTTCCCTTTCTGCTGCCTTACCCCACCCCAACCCCACCCCTGGCTCAGTTACCCCAGCCCAAGTGATAGCATATTACTCCATGCAGTCGGAGAACAGCCAGAACATTCTCTACCAACCAGGTGCCACGTGGCCACATCTCCCAGCCTCCTCTGGTCCATCATCTCTCCTACCCACTCCCCCTCCCCTTGGTCTCAGGGGCCTGCACATCATTTTTTGTTGTTCTTGTTTTGCTTTTTGCCCTTCCTTCTGTTCCCTGGGAGACTCTCAGAGGGTACATTCTGCCACCTAGGGACACAGTAGGGACTGGGCTCTTGTGGCACCTGGGATTTCCCCAAACCCTAGCTTCCACCCGCCTGTGGAGGGGCCTTTTGCGCTAGGTATTTATTTCTCTAGTCCTGCTGGGCTCCACACCCCCCAAGCTGTTGTTCCCCACTGGGAAAGATGAAAAACGGCTTCAGACAATGGAGGACGGGGCTCACCACATGGCCCCCGCAGTTTAATTTCCTTTAATTCATTTTATATTGAACCAAATGATACTGTTTGTTTTTAATGGCAAACACTCAGCGCGGAGGAGGGGCGGCCAGGCCTCCTCCTGGGGAAATTAGGAACACAGCTGCTATTTAAACTCTCCTGCCACCCCCACTCCCCACCCCCCAGCACTGGGCCTTTGGAAATCACATCCCAGGTTGAAAGATGATATCTTTCACCAGCTCAGATGGTCACTGTGGAGGGAGCTGCCGGGTTCTGCCTCAGCTGCCATCAACCCCTCTTAGGGTGGCCACCCCAACCCAAGGCCCTCCCTTCTCTGGGAATAAATGGACACACAGGAATAGGGAGCTGGGGCCAGGACTGTTCCTAGTGCCCCTACTCCCCTGCCAGTGGCTGAGAATCCCGGGCAGGCACCTGACCCAGGCAGGGTCCATGCAGTGCCCTCTCCCAGGAACAGGGGAGCACAGGAGCTGGTGCATTCGTTCATTCAGCACCTGGGTGTGCAGCGCTCATCAGTCTGCATTTTAACAAGGTACTGGGTAACTCGTGTGTATGAAAGTCACAGAAGTGCCCATCAGGAGGAGGGGGTATTTGCACTTGGACTTCTAGGTGGCTTGGGGTCCCAAGGCCTGAGTCCCTTTTGGCTTAGGGAGGCCCGTGTCAGTTTCTTGCAGGTTAAAAGAACTTTCATATGTACACCGGCCCCATTGGCAGAAGCTGGAGGGGTCCGAGAGGTGTTAACCTGCTTATGACTTTGATAAGGTCCAAACCAATGTGGCCAGTGACCAGTTTGGACATTCCCAAGGTCCCACCAATCCCTCAGAGCCTGGGCGACGTGCCTGCCCTCTTGATCCCACACTGGTAGACCCAGAAAGACCTTCTTAATCTAGATGAGGAAACCCAAGCCCAAAAGCTACTGTTTCCAGATCATATCATTTGTCCTCCCGTGGGTTCATTCTGCAGATAATTTTTTGAACATCAACACAGTGCCAAGCCCCCTACTTGGCATGGGGGCTACCAGGCAAAACCAAGTCAAAAGGGCCTTTCAGGGCTGGGGAGCCATCGCACCACACAGAAATGGGAAACAACTTAGCGTGTTATTTTTTCAGCTCACTGTTAAAGATCTGCACACACCCCCACACACACGCTGGACTCTGCTCCATCAGGACAGGGGTGACACTGTCTCACACATGCTCAGGCACAGTGACATCTAGTAGGTGCAGCCGCCCTCAAGTGAATAGTAAATGGTTGGTGGGCATCTGCATACAGGGCAAGGCAGGAAGGTCCTGGCCCTGGCCCTCGGGCCCACCTCCCTCACCTTCCAAGCCACATCGTGGTATGTGGCCACAACCCCTACTCTGGGTGCTGCAGGGATTAATTAACCAGTTAAATGGTGATTAATTTGCTCTTCTCCAGCTAAATGATTAGGGAGGCAGTCGGGCTCCCTGAGGTGGACTCCAGTGTCCACCTCACCCCCTGGAGTTGGGGTGGGGGTGCCGCTGCTCCGCAGGTGTTCTCTTGTTTGCTTCCAGGCTGTGGGTGGGGCTGCCTGATTTGCTGTTTCCCCCAGATGTTTTCCTTCCCTGGAGGGCAGGTGGGGTTTAGAGCCGGATCTGGCCCAAGGGAGCCCAGTGATTACATTTCTCAACTTGCAATTTATGCAAAAGGTTCCAGGGTCGAGGGAAAGCACTTGCGCTCTGGAGGCAGGTGGACCCCAGTTCCTGTGATTCCATCAGTATTGCCACTGGCCAGTCACGTCCCCACACTGGGCCTTGATTTCCTCATCTTTAAAAAAAGGATAGTGTGGCTTACCTCAGGCTTTTAGCGGAGATTTGAGGTGAGCTAAAAAAGTAAATGGGGACAGTACAGGTGGAGGGGCTTCCAGCTATTCCTGACACGTAGTCAGATGCTCCGTGTGGCCCATGTCATTTCTTTTTGTGTGCGCTCTCCCCCTCGACCCTCTGGGGCAGGATGCTGCTGGAGGTCGGATGTCAGAGGTTGGACGTAATAATCAAGCCTTGTTGCTTAGCTGCTAAGAGCCTGTTCACCTCAAACCTCCCACTCAAATCTCCCACTCACCCGCCAGACCTCTGGCTGTTCTCCTTGAGCCACAGAAGTGCTAAAGTCAGACCTTGAATGAGCCAACAAAGGAAGAAATGTTAAATTTCTAATTAACTGCATGCCCCCAGCCATGGGCTGGGGCTCTGAGCTGCCTACATGAGAGCCTGGCTTTGCTACTAGCTGTGTAAGTGAGTTCCTGGCTTCAAGCTTCCATGGCCTCACCTGTTTGGCTCTTCTAGACAATACCATCCTCCACAAGAAACCCAGTGAGGAGTGAATGAGGTCATAGATTTAGAAGGCAGGGCAGTGCCTGTAGAATCTTTGCTGTTGGGGTAAATCCCTTCCTGCTTTCAACGGGCTGATGGAAAGGACAGGGGGAGACAGGGACCAGAGAACAGGAACAGAACAGGGCAGCAGACCCCTGCCACACAGACTTATGCCCTGCTATGTTTTTATTCATGGGGGTCCCTGACACATTGTGCCCGTCCCTCGCCCATAAATACAGGCTGAGTGACAGCAGCAGAGATGGGATGATGATGCCCAGACTGGCAGGCGTGTTCCCTGTCCCCCTGCGGGCTTCCTTGGATAGCTGCAGTCCTCTGGGGCTTGGTGTAACCCAAGCAGACTTGCCCCCTCACTAGGCAAAGCAGTGGGCTCCCTGCAGCCAGACTTCTATGTCCAAGGCTATTCCTGTTTTTACAAGAGGAAACCATCATCCCTGGGGTTTCAGCACATGGTCTGTAATTTTTAAGCTGTTTGGGAGGCCAGGGAGTCTTCTGAACACCTGCCTGGCCCTGGCCTCTCTTTCTAGCCTGACATCCCATCCATCACTTGCCAGATGTTTTTGGTTTCTCCGGTGCCCCCATCCTACAGTGGTGCTCTTATTCTGTCACCTCCAGGCCTTTGCAGTGGGCTGTTCCCTCTGCTGAGAACTGTCTCCCTGGCCCCCCAGACCCATCTGGCTGGCCACTAATCGCCCTTAGGTCTCTGTTTACATGTCACTTCCCCTGGGAAGCCTGGACCTAACCCTGAGCCCAGATGGGGTTGGGCAACTCACTGGTGTGCTCCTGTGGCCCCTGGCCCCCTCCTGTTTTGGTGCATCAGATGATGTGGTTGCTGACTTTTCTACCCCACAAGACTTCAAGTTGGTGAGAAAGGGGCCAGGCCTCCCCTGTGTTTCATTTTTATCCCTCACACTCTTGCATGGCAATCACAGGCATTCAAGTCACGCAGGTAATTAGCTGAGAGTGTTGCAGAGGCCTCTTTCTCTGAAGCAGCCATAAGCAGTCGTTTGAGAGGAACTACTGGACTTGGAGTGAAACAGGCAGGCTTGTTGTGCTTGCAGGCACAGAGCAGGTTCACTGTCAATTCAGGCAGACGGATAAAGGAGAGTCCCAGAGCTCTCAGTAGCTTTTTCAGGCTTTAATGCTCTCTCAGGGAACCAGGTACACAGGCACACCAGGCAGGGAGGCTGGCATGCAAGGAGGCAGGCACGGGTCTGGCAGTCAAGGGTGGGGCTGGGAGGCAGGCAGGCAACTGTGCCTCCCACGAATCTTTACCCTTTCTCTGGGCTCTCTGGTGTTCTTTCGTGGTCTCACCTCTTCTGTAGTCATGCCGCTGATCCTCCCATAGCCGTTCTCCATCTCTGAGTAAAGCCACCCTTACAGACCTGGCCTCTAGGCTAAGGTTGTATACTTACACATGCTCCTAAGCAACTTCTGCATTAACACAATCCAGGCCTGAGGTGATAGCCACAGAGGCTAATGGTGTAAAAAGCCTGATTAATTCACATACCCTACAAGGCTCCATCTCAGCTGCTCCACTTACTAGCTGTGGATCTTGGGTGAATCAATAGACTTCCTTAAGCCTCGGTATTCACATCTGTAAAATGGGGGTAGTAATACCCATGTGAGGCTTAAACACATTCATATGCCTCTGAATGAAGCCTTCCAATCACTGCAGCTCAATAAGTGGTAGCCATGATTTATCACTTAGCGAAAAACCAAGGTAAGCAGAGGAAAGCAGGGCTTGGGAAATATGATACTACCCATCCCCCTGTCATTCTCTAGTTGTAAATCATGATATATTGTCAGTGCATATTGCAAAAGCCAATCACGGTGCACATACTACCTGCCAGGCACCATCCTGGTCTCTTTACATCTAGCCAGCCAACCATTCATTCAACAAATATAATTTTTTTACTATGTACTCCATGCCAGACCCTGTACTAGGTCCTAGGAAATGCAATGAATAATATGCAGTATCTGCTTTCAAGGGAGTTATGTAAACAAGATACTGAAATGTGGTGGGGGCTGCTCTTTTAGATAGGGTAGTCAGGGAAGGTCTTGCTGAGGTGACATTCATGCAAAGACTTGAAAGAAGCAATGGAGTACTCTATGCAGCTATCTGGGGAAGAATATTCCAGACAAAGAAATGAGTACATACAAAGGCCCTGAGGTGGATGCAGGCTTGGCAAGTTTAGGGAACAACAAATTAGTGTGACTGGAGCAAAATGGGAGGGAGGCAGGCAACAGGGCCAGCATCACGGGCATATAACCTGTTCAGGAGGTCTCATACTTGATTTAATGCTCTTCTGCTAGTGCCATGTTGAAATTCTAAATAACTTTTTAACAAGAGAACCTGCATTTTCATTTTTTGTCTAGTCCAAGTCATGGACTCTAGACTGCAAGGAAAAAAGCACTTTCTGCCCACCTCTGCCACCCTTTCTCCTTGTATCTAACCCCTCAGTGCTTTAGGAGGCAGACAGGCTTGGATACCTACAGCCCAGAGCGTTTGTTTCTAAGAGTATAGCTGACATGGGGACAGAGAAGCACATCCACCCTCTTGGGACTGGGACAGAGGGAAGAGGCCGCCTTTCTGCAGCTAACAGAGTCCCAGGCCACTTTGGGCTTAATCATCAACACCTTATAATTAGGCCTCTCCTGGGTCCGGGGAGCAGGGCCCTGTTTGTCAGGAAGCTCCTAGTGTGCATGTTGCTGGGACACGTGACCTAGGACCTTCCTGTTCATGGGGCCAAGGCTCTTAAATCAAGGGAACCACAGCCAATGAAATAGGGCACCCGACTGCTGCTGTTGAGGGGCAGACTTGCAGCCCAGCAATTCCAATGGGGCCTAAGCCCAGCCCGGAGGACTCTGTCAACTGGCCCCCAGGGCCACAACACCAGAGACCCATCCCAACCCTTGGCATGTTTGCAGGCCTTCTGCTCAGCCTGGGCATAAAAGGCAGAAGAGCAGAAGGGGACCTTTGTAGGAAACTGGGGGTAGGTGGGAGAAGGTGACAGGTGTTTTCACCAGCTCTGGTCTTTGATAATGACTGTGCAATTCCCAAGAAGCCAGATATGGTGGCGTGTAAGAGCACCTGTGCTGACATCCAATAGGCCAGGACTCAAATCCCACCTCTGCCACTTGTTAGCTCTGTGATCGTAAGCAAAATGATAAACTTCTCTAAAACTGAGCTTCAGTTTCCTCCTTCTACAAATTGAGGGTTAATTTGCCCCTGGCATCATTAATCAGTTTTAAAAGTAGGCAAGCAAGTTCTCTGCTTGTGGCCTGGTTTTTACTAATATATGTAAGATGTTAGTAATAATAAAAACAAACACTCTCGTATCCAGCTTTAAAATTAAAACATTAATAATGCCTTAAAAAGTCCCTGTGCATGCCTCTGGGTTCCATCTCCACCCCCACCTCCCCAGTCAATAAGAAGCCATGGGGTTTTGTGAATACCCTTTCCTCATTTTCCTTGTTTCTGCTTTTTTGTAATTTTTGTCTGACCAAAAAAGGCATAAACATTAATTTCTTCCCTTCTGTCACATGGTGGAAGGAAATTATATGCTAACTATACCTAACTTCCTACTAAGCTCCTCCTCCTGCCTTTTAGCAAGCAAGGAACATCAAACTTGTTGGTGTTGTATCAAACTTAGAATTAATACGCTCTAAGTTAGCTCCAGAGGAGCTACACACAAAGTACACATACCAGGAGGCTTGAACTTCCTAGGAAGCATGGAATAAGCCCAAGCTTCATACTAAGAAAGACCTGGGTTTGAATATCAGCACTGCCCACCAGCCTGAGCCACTGACTCTTTGCATTTACTCCAAAAGTCCTTATTGAGTGGCCACTGTATGATGCGCACCGCATAGGAGTGGGGATACAGTGGAGAGTGAAACAGACAGGATCCCTGCCTTCATCTAGTTGGGGAGATTACCATTAAACAGATAAATCACAATCTTAGGAAGAAAATAAAACAACTTATGGCGGATTCATTTAGGGACATGGGAAGGGCAACTTGCTCTGTGGAAATGATATTTGAGTTGAAATTTGTACTTCCTTGCCATCTGACTTTGGTTAAATTCAGTTTTCTGATTTTCAGTGCCAGAAATTACCCCCTCACAGCTTTGCCCTTGGTAAGAGGCCCTGACTCAGTGTACAGCTCAGCACAGCCACTTGGTAAATGTCATTTCCCTTCCTCCTTGGCAGTGTATTTTGCTGGAGATTTGCTGAGGACCTGTGCTACTGAGCAGTCAATGATGGAGAACTTGCTCTAGCAGTGAGTTGGTTGGAGAGCTCTCCAAGAGGGGCTCACTGATCCCCCTGAGTGCTTGATGGTTGGTCCTGGGGGAGGGAGAGAGGACATGTTTCCACTCTCAAGGAAAGCTGCATCTTCTGGGCAATGGTGTCCAGTAATAGACTGTGCTGTAGAATCAAATCGCAGCACTGCAGTAAGTCATTTTACCTGTCTCCTGTTCTCATCTGCCAACTAGTCCATCTAGCACCTCTCCACTGGGTGTCATGTGGAACGGTGCTACTTTTAATATAAAGTGCCCGGCACGTCGTGGACACCCACTGTTCCCATCAGAGGAGGGAGGAACTGGGACAAAGAGGCAGAGGTTTTGGGTGCATCTAGGAGAAAGGCGTCCAAATCCTTTGCTCCGCCTTATGTTGGCCAACGTGGGGGTGGGTCCCTTAGTCCCCTGAGCCTCAGTCACCTAGTCTGAGACCAGGCTAAGAATATAATTTCCTTCCACCATGCGACTGTGGAATCGCTCGCGCTCGGCGCCTCTAACCGCTCCAGGGTCACACCCCGCTGGACACCTGGCCTTAGGGGTGAAATGTTCAAATAACGCGGGTGGGGTGGGGTGGAGACCCGTCCAAGAATGGAAAAGGCTTGGCCCTCGCAAACAGCCACCTCCTTTGTCCGTGGAGGCCGAAGAGCTGCAGGCTCCGAATTTGGTACCAGCGCGGCGCGCCCCGGGACCCCGACCTGGAGCCCGCGGCACCCAGACGCGGCGGCCGGGGCGCGGGGCTGTGACCTCATCGGCCGGCGCCCTCCCGCGGGGCCATGAGATCATGAGATGCCGGCGCTCGCTGAGGAGTCGATTTGTTGGGAGCGCGGGGACAGCCGGCCGCCCGCCGCGGTGATCTCATCCGGCCCCGGGGAGGAGGAGGCAGGCGGTAGGGCCCGCCCGCTCGCCGCCGCGGGAGGGGGATTAATGGCGGCCGTGGCCGGTGACGCCACCGGCAGAGCCCGTTGCCTGGCAACGCGCGACCGCGGTCTCTGGCCACGCCCCCTCTGGCCACGCCCCCTACCTGCGGCGCTGTCATCAAGCCATCCTTTCTCCTGTATTGAGCTCTAACATAAACACTGTAAAGTGCTCTAATTATAAGTCTACAGCCTCGATGAGCCTTTACATATGTATATAGCCATATGTAAATTATGTGCCCATATGCATGAAGATGTCAGCAGAGCTCTTCAATAGAAATAGAACGCGAGCCACAAGGCGATTTAAATTTTTCTAGTCACGTTAAACAAGTGAAAAAAAAAAAGTGACACTAGTTCTAATAATATATTTCTTATGCAAGTATGTCCTAAGATTGATATGTAATCAATCTTAAAATATTTAACGAGCTATGTTACCTTTCTGTTTTTCTAAAACTTTGAAATTCCCTGTGTTTGTATTTTGAGTAACTCAAAATATATAAAATTTTATATACTGAGTAACTCAATTCGTATTTAGCCACATTTCAAGGGGTTTACTGGGTCTTTATGTTGGAGTTCGACCTGTAGGAGTGTTGGCTTAGAGATGCCAGGGACCATGTTTTCTACCAGGTTTAGGTGAATAAAGCACTTTCTAGCTTGTGTCACCTGGGGCAGGCGCCTGTGCCTGTGCCTTAGTTTCCTCATCTGCAAAATGGTGGTATTAATGGCACCTGTCTCAAAGTGGTGTGCTTCAGAGTGGTGCCGAGCACATATAAGAGATAGGTCATCACCATCATCATGATTGTCTTCTGGAGAGAGCTCTCCTTGGATGGAAAGAACAAGCTTACACAGGATGCAGAGACAGCCTGAGCTGAGAGATGGGAAAGAGGGAGGAAGAGAAGCAGAAAGATGAACACGGTTGACAACATTGTTTGAGCTCCTGGATCCAGCTATACTTGAAGCTGGAGCCACCCCTGCTTTCCCAGTTTTGTGACTCAGTATATCTCATTCTGTGTGCAACCTACTTCAAGTTAACTTTCCATCACTGGCAACTAAAAGAGACACTACGATACAAACTCTTATACAGTAGTTCTGTAATAGTGCGTGGAGGCCCAGAATGTCAGATCACGGTTAACACCCCATCATACAGAACACTGAGGCTCAGAGAGGGACAACAACTTACCCCAGGCCACACAGCCAGGAACCATTCACACACAATCTGACTTCAAACTCCACACCTCTAACAATTTTACATTCTAAATAGCTACATGTAAAAATCAATTCTATTGCATTCTGCCTTCCTGGTCCACTGCCATCCTGTTTAATCAGGCTTAATTCATTTTGTCTGAAAGATGTTTTATACTTGCCAGATTGCTAACAGGGACTGCAGCAACACTTACTGAGTACTTACCATGTGGCAGGCACTGAACTCAGCGCTGTACATGCATTAGCTCATTTATCCTCCCAACAACCCTAGGAGGTAGGGACTATCATTAGCCCCATGAGCACAGTGAGAAAACTGAGGCATAGAGGAATAAAGAAACATGCTCCAGATTGCTAAGTTAAAAGACAGAGTCAGAATTCAAACCCAAGTCATCTGAACCCAGAATCCAGGCTCTTCAGCATTGTCTTGCTCAGTCTCCAGGGTCTTACCAGCTTGGAAGAGGCAGAAGAGAGACTCACACCCAGGGCCACAGCCCCTCCTTCCTTCTGCACTGTATGTTTTCCCCCCGTGTGGTTGACCCAACAGAGACTGAACAACTCTCCTTCCTCTCTCCTAGCGTCATCATTTTATAAACCCCACCTCAGGTGCCAACCCTCTTTTCCTAGCACCTTCAGCATCAAGGTTTTCTATGAACCACACCAATGGAAATCTGCAGGCTTGGCCCCACAAGGGTCACAGCCCCTCATTCATCCATCCATTCACCCATTCAGCAAACCCTTGTTGCTTATTTACTGGATACCATATCCTTTGTATTAATTAGAATTGAAATAAGCCAGTAACAGCAAAGACCTCCAAATAATAGTGGTTTAAATTCGGAAAAAAAGCTTACTTCTTTCCATGTAAAGTTCAGAGGTAATCAATCTA
The DNA here is from genome assembly GCF_014898055.3 of Talpa occidentalis. NCBI lineage: Eukaryota > Metazoa > Chordata > Mammalia > Eulipotyphla > Talpidae > Talpa > Talpa occidentalis. Next base: position 81,516,620 of record NW_023601433.1, on the reverse strand, counting down.
AATGTGATAACATGACACCTTCCAATTCACTGCCTCACTAATTGGAGGGCATGGGACTCCGCCTCATGGTCCAAGATGGTGGCTGTAGTACCAGCAATCACATCCAGGTTCCAGACAACTGGATGAAGGAGGTGAGGGAAGATAAAGCGAAAGATCTTCTGAAGTGGCCACAGGACAGTTATACTATACTTACTGTCACTAAAGTGACACCTAGGTGTGGGGGAATGGGAGCAATGTAGTCTTAGTTCAAGATAGTTTCATACCCAGCTAAAAAAAATTGAGGACTCTGATACGAAGGAAGAAGGGAAGAAAGGAAGAGGGGTTGCAGCTAGCAACTGGGGACACCCCAAGTAAGCATAGAGGAAAGATGGTGAACAGGACATGGCTACCTGCAATCCTGAAGCACAGGGCCTAGGCAGAGAAAGCACAAAATGGCCACTGTATTCATCTTCATTGTTATCGAAATCATTGCACACTTGGTCCAGGTGCTTCTCAGGTGCTCTCACATGTAGGCAGAGACTGCTTAATACTTATAAAAAGTATCAAAGCCCCCAAGGGTCTCCTGATAACAGCTGTCTATAGGGAATGTAATAGAAGTGAAAACTGAGAGCCTTTTACGTGACTTATTACTTAATGTAAAATAGTAATCCAATACATGTTAATGTAAAGAACATATTTTAATCAGACGAGTATTTTTTTAATTACTGAGACAAGAGGCCTTGGAAAAACACTTTTGAGACTTCTTGCATATCTGACTAAATAGAAGACATCTGCATTCCATATGGGCTCACCTGTCAGGTAGCCTTAGGAAGAACTCCACTGTGCTCTTGTAGGGAGGAAAAGTGCTAGATGAGACTTGGAATTACTATGAAAATAGCTCTTTGTTAATTGCGATACAACATTGTCTTAGATCTGGGTGTATTAATATAGAGATTCGACATTTATGTGCAACTCGACCACATCCCCACTGGAGTGCTCTTGATGGTCTTTACCTGGCCCTTTTCACACTTGGCAATACGATATCACTGACTTGGATCCCTGCGCTGTGCACACGTCCCCATGACTTAATTTATAACTAGAAGTTGATGTCTCTTGATCTCATTCATCCATTTCACCCTTCCCCTCTCTCCATAAAGCTAGTTTTGACTTCACATGCATCCTACAAGGATCTTCAGGGTCCCCAGCCATACTTTGAGAAGCACTGACTTTGTTGAAAGCTCGTGAATAGTAGGACTAGCAAAGTTACATGTTCCCCCTAGAGCAGGATAGTTTGAGAAGGCACTCTGTGCTCAGGCAGGAGCAGCAAGGCAGGCGAGCAGAGGCGATTGGCAGCCCACACAGGCAGGGAGAGTTGGACAGGGCTTGGTAAGCAGCCTAGCTTTGTCCTGAGGGCAGTGTGTCATGGAGAGTTATAAGCAGAGATCTGTAATGATCAGATGTGTTCTCTGCAGAATTTTCTAGGAGAACTATCACTCTCCTTGTGGCCTTGAGGCTGGCTTTAGGACACAGACCTCAGAGTGCTAATCTACCAATTCAGCCATAGAATTGCTGGCAAGTATCAGCAGCCAGCGCCACATCAGTACCTCCCAAAACTTTGGTGCAAAGTTTGGTGCAAAGACAAGTCAGAGACACCATGGGAAGGGACTGATATACTACTGGCTGCCAGTATTTGCCCAAGTGAGCATATTTTAGCTGGCAGCCAGTAATAGTTGCAGTAATAGCCAACATGTAGCATTACGGCCTGTCATGTCTTGTTTTGAGCTCTTTACAGGTATCATTTATTTTCCTGACCAGAGATGATTTATAAAGTGGCCTGCAGAGCCAGATAATCCCTGGGTTCAAATTCTGTCTCTGCCACCTACCGGCTGTGTGACCTTAAGCAAATGACTTAACTTCTCTGTACCAAGGTTACTCTTCTATAAGATGAGAAGGATAGTTCCTGACTCTAGGTTGTTGTGAGGATTAAATGAATCAAAATAAAGTACTTAGAACAATGCCAGGCAAGTACTAAACCCTCCCTATATATATTTGCTTCCATAGCCCTTGAGTGACATATTACCTTCAGTTATAAGTGAGGACCAGGAGACCTACTTATCCACTCAACAGATACATTCTGAGCTCCCTTTTTGGTGCCAAGCACTGTTCTAAGTTCTACAGACAGAAGCAAGCCCCTGCTTTTTGGTAACCTGTATTCTCATAACAAAAAAATAAAGGCTTTGTTTAGGGAGTGAGTACAATAAAGAAATGGAAGCAGAAGACTAGGGGAATGCCAGGGACAAGCAGGGAGGGCGTGGAGTACTAATTTATTACATAATCCTGATAAGGTGACATTTGTGCTGCCTCCCAGGAGAAAAGAAAAAGTCAGCTGCAGATATCAGGAGGAGGGATGGTCCAGGGAGAGGGAAGAGCAAGTGCAAAGGTCCTGAGGTAGGACTGTGTTTTGAGAAACTGGCCCCATCAGCCATTTGGGCAGGGACCAGAGCTTGGAGGATCTGGAGGATATGCAAAGGATTCAGATGTCACTCTGGCCAAGACAGCGGACATTGTTGGCAAGCTTGAGCCAGGGATTATTTCACCTGCCTTGTATTTTATTTAGTTTTTTTTTTTTAAAGATTTATATATTTATGCATACAAGAGCTGGGGTACAGGCCAGAAATGTGGGGGGTGAGAGGATTCACCAGAGACAGAGTGGGGAACAGAACAGGCAGATTGACTGAAATACACTGCTGCAGAGGCTGCGGACAGCTTCATAGGTTGCGTCTTAACCCTTGCGCCACTGGGGAGGCCCCTGCCTTGTATTTTGAAAAGCACATTCTGGATAAGAAGAAACTATGGGGGCACAGAGACAGGGTCACTTAATTAGCCAGATTTGTAGATGGATTGGATATTGGTTATGAGAGAAAGAAGCTCAAGGCTGGCTGAGGGGCGTTGGTTCAGGGAGAAGACATACCTTTCCAAAGGTTCACAGCTGGAAAGTACACGGCCAAGATCTGAAGTCAGTCAATAGATGAAAAGAGAAGCCCTACTTTCAAATCACAGGGCTCTACTTGCTAGCGGATGCATCTACCCAGACTGCTCTAACAGGACCACAGACCAGGGGGCTTGAGCAGCACACAGTCATTCTCTCACGGTTCTGGAGGCTGGAGGTCCATGATCAAGGTGCCAGCTGATTAGGTTTCTGGTAAGGACATCCTTCCTGGCTTGCAGAGGGAGGTCTTCTTGATATGTCCTTGCCCTGTGGAGGGAGAGTGAGAGAGGGGATTGAAGAGAGGGGGAGCGCTTTCATGCCTCGTATCATAGGGGGCATTAATTCCGTCCATGAGGGTTCCACCTAATTACTCCCTAAAGGCCCCACCTCCAAATTACCGTCTCATTGGAGTTTAGGGCTTCAATATATGAATTCTGTGGGGACACAGTTCAGTTCAACTTAGTAGCCTTAGGTAAGTGCCTTAGTTCTTTTTTTTTCTATCTCTTTCTCTTTTAGGGGGGAGGGAGGGAGGTGCTTAAAACAACCAGCCTTTTATTGTTTGTTATGATACTGGTTGGTCGGATCCCGGCAGGGCTCTCTGGCAGCAGCGGGTCTCTTCTGCATGTGAAGACTGCTGGGGCTGGAATGGCCGAGATGTTTCTTTGCTCTCAGACCTGATGCTTCCATTGAAATGGCTGAATGACTTTCCCTGGCCCTGAATGGGGGCTCAGTTCTCATTCTTGGCTGGGGTCCTTGCTGCTTCTACCCGTAGCCTCACCACTGGGTCTCCCCTTGCAGCTTGGGCTTCTCACATGGCATGCAGAGGAGGGTGGCAGCACAAGGGTGTTAGTGAGAACTGCCAGGTCAAGTGAGTTCTGCACTTGGGAGCCCCAGTAGCTCTGCAGCTTCATTTTATTTCCCCCTGGTTCTTTGGAACCTGGAGTCTCTCTCGCTAAAGAAAGATGATGATGACAATGTCCACATCCCCAGATTATTATGAGTTTCATTACTAGCTCATATCACCCTTGTCAACCTTTCTGGGTATTTGTATTTTAGGTCATTTATTCTCTTAATCCTCAGAGTTACCTTGGTATATTGGAACTGCCGTTATACACTAATTTTGAGAACCGATGGTTAAATTTTCCAGAAATGTGCAAGTCTGTTCGAAATTGACCTGGGACTATTTACACCACAGAAAGTGGCCATCACACAAATCAAGACCTTTTTGTTGTTAGTTTCCCAGAGCTGCTTTGCCAGCATACCACTGCATTTATCTATGTGTATCCAACCCAATGTATAGATGAGGAAACTGAGGCTCAGAGATTAAATTATTGTCCCAAATAGACCAATTTAGTGAGTAACAGATCTGATCTTGGAGCCCCATGCCCTTAGCCACTGTGTTGTCTGCTCCTGCAGATGAGAAAATGTGTGTGGGTGACACTCATAAACACATTACTGTGTAATCATATTCATTATCCATCTTGACACAGAAAACATCTTCCGGGGACTCCCTGGTGGTGCAGGGGTTAAGACGCAACCTATGAAGCTATCCGCGGCCTCTGCAGCACGAATTCGATCCCCAGCCCGCCAGGGAGATACCCACATGGCGCGGCAGACCTTTCCGGTCTCGCCCACTGCTCCCCTCAGCAGAGTATTTCAGTCAGTCTGCCTGTTCTGCTCCCCACTCTGTCTCTGGTGAATCCTCTCACCCCCCGTATCTCTGGCCTGTACCTCAGCTCTTGTATGCATAAATAAATAAATCTTTAAAAAAAAAAGAAAAGAAAACATCTTTCTTCCCTTTCCATCCATTCTTTATCATTCACACTGCCAGCAGCGCTCTGATTATGCCCCCTCCATTCTCCCCGCCCGCATAATTCTTCAGATCCTCTTTCCCACATTGGTGCAGTCTCCTCGAACATTCTTCCCTGTTCATTGCTTCTGTTTCTCAGCATCCCACTCCTCATGTACCGCCCCCTTCCCCAGTCAACTCTGTTATTTCCTTGTTTCCCATTTCACTTTTGGTCCCACCCCCCCATCCAGGCAGTGAGGAAGTCAGCAGAGAATCCGCCTTCCTGCCTCGATTGCTCCCACCCCCTTTATCAGAATCCAGCCTGGAGCGCTCCCTGCCCCAGTATTGCTGCCCTGCTGCTGTTCTCCTTTCCGCAGGTGGCAGGGAGGCCAGGAGGCTCATAATTTCATCCCTTCTGTGTTCCCTGGCCCCAAGAAACCACACATTCCATTTGGTGGTCGTCAGAAATAACACTCTTAGGAAACCTGGAATTATAAAACTGCTTAATTAGAGAGAGATGGTTTCACTGGGATATGCCCGGCTTTCCCCGGTGGCTTTATCTCCTTCTCCAAGTGGCCCGCCCCTTGGCAGCTAATTGCTACCTTTAGCATGGTGCCATGAAGCCCTCATTCCCTTTTTCTTTTCTGTGACATCAGTGCATGCTTTAAAGAGAAGTTCTCTTCCATGATCCAACTCTCCTTTTCCATCATCAAACTCTAGGAGTTGATATGAGTAATGAGGGTGGTATCTTTAGCTTCAGAAACCCCCAATTATTAAATGAGCATTGACTATGTGCTAGATGCTGGGAACATGACTAGGAACCCATCCAGTGGGAGAGAGGGATACTAAAGTGATTTTTAAATACTGTGATATGTGCTTTATTTTTTTTAAAGATTTATTTATTTATGCATACAAGACTGGGGAACAGGCCAGAGGTGTGGGGCGGTGAAAAGATTCACCAGAGACAGAGTAGAGAACAGAACAGGCAGAGCGACTGAAATATACTGCTGAGGGGAGCAGTGGGCAACGCAGGCGAGGTCTGCTGTGCCATGTGGGTAGCTCCCTGGCCAGGGATCGAACTCATGCTGCAGTGGCTGAGGATAGCTTCATGGGTTGCGTCTTAACCCCTTGTGCCACCAGGGAGGCCCTGTGATATGTGATTTAGAGGAGTAACAGGAGTACATAATTTAAGGACTGGGGAAGGCTTATCATAGTAGGGAGATGACAACTGAGACCCAGAAGCTGAACAGGTGTGAGCTCTGCAAAGAATAGGTGATAACATTCATTCCACAGAGGAAGAGTTCAGTGTAGGGAAGCCATTGAAAGAAGGGTCATGAAGCTGATATATGAGCCTCCTTGGAAATTCTGAGGATGTGCTGGGGTCTCCATTGGGACTTGACTCTTCAGGGTTCTGGTGTTCTAGGCCAGAGGTCAGCCAACCAGGGGCCACAGACTAAATAAATCCTGACACTTGTTTTGTGAATAAAGTTTTATTGGAATGCAGTCATGCCCATTGCTAGAGCTGCTTTGATGCTACAGGAGCAGAGGGGAATATCTGTGATAGAGAATGCATGAGCTGCCAAGCCAAAGCACCTACTCTCTGGCCCTTTACAGAAAAAGATCACCCCTGTTCTCGACCTGCTCACTAGACCAATAGACCAGAACAAAGCTTGGTTTGTTGGAGCAGGGACCAGCCCACTGTTAATGAAACCTGAGAACTGGGAATCTAAAGACCTTGATGAAGGCTCTGGCCAGGATCAGGGGCTGACCCCAGGCTGACAGACTCCTGAGGCTGCCCTCTGCACCTCCAAGCCAGGCTGGCTGTGCAAGATCAGCCTGTAAGGGGCCTGCAGGGTCTGTCCCAGGGTCAGCCAGATACCAGCATTCAGGGATCCCCAGAGACTTGGGGACATAGGATAGGACTTTCCGTGAGGGCACCAAGTCCTTGCTGACTATGAGGCCAGGCAGAGCAGGAAGCTGCCACCAACATGACCCAGAACCACGGACTGTCCTCCATTTCTGGCTTCACCATCCACCACCTCTCCATTTCCTTCACCATCCTGCTTCCTACTTAAAATAGTGCTTCTCAAACTTGAATGTGCATACACATCACCCAGCAAGGCTTGTTAATTGCAGATTCTGATTCAGCAGTTGAGGCCAGAGGTGCTGCATTTCTAACCAGTTCCCAGGTGACAGTGAAGCTGGTGATCTGGGGATCACACTTTGGGAAGCAAGGCTCATAAGAGCAGCATAGATGATACCTTCTCTTAGACTTACCTAATACACCCCTATCCTACTCCCACCCATGCCTCAGTACGGGGTGCCCTCATGCTTACCTCTAACACACTGTCTTAGAATCTTTCGTTTAGTGTCTGTCTTCCTCATGGGGTAATGAACTTTCTGAGGACAGGAGTGAGTCTTAGTTATCTTAATAGCACCAGAACCTAGCACTGTGCCTGGTATATAGTGAGTGTCCGGGAAGGAAAGAAAGCTAGAGGGAAGGAAGAAGGATGGATGCATAGATTCATGGGAGAGGAGGAGAGGAAGAACTGAAAGGGTTTGCTGGAGGTACCCTGAATTTTACAACATGCCAAAGCAAGTTAAGGTTGGAGGTCAGCAGAGAATGGGCTGTTTTTCCAGAATGAGATGGAACGTGCAATAGTTGGGGAAAACCTTGAGTAAGAGCAGTTGAGAGCGATGAGGGAAGAAGCTTGGGGCAGCTGAGGTTGGGGGTTCAGGAGAACAAAGATTGCAACATGGGTATTGTGCAGAGTGGGGGCCTGCTGTCAGGATATGGCCAAAGGTAAGCAGCTCTAGCCATCCACCAAGCTGCTGCAGCATCATCCCTGCATCCATCACAATGACATTGGACCATACGACAAGCCTGGCGGCCACCCTCACATCTCTGCTCCCTAGTAGCCACTGTCCCACAGGCTCTAGAGGGAAACCAGCATTCCCTCCAGAGGACAGTTCCAACAGGCGTCTAGCGGGGGAAAGCAGGTCCCCTGGGAAATGATGACCTTACTACAGAGAAGCTGGCACAGTCACAGAGGTCGGGCGGTTGAGGTGAGTGGGTGACTGGATGCCCTCTGTCCTTAGCAGGGCCCGTGAAGAATAAATGCAAAGTGGGGTCTTGTATTCAGTCCTAGACTAGAAAAATAATGGTAGTGGGATGTTGACAAAATCTATAAGGTCTGCAATTAATAGCACAGTGTCAGTGTTAATTTCCTGGCTTTGCTAATTGCACGATGGTGTCAGCAGATGTTAGCTGAGGGGAAGCTGGGTGGAGGCTAGATGGGGGCTCTCTGTCCTATTTTTGCAACTTTTCTTTAAATCTAAAATTATTTCCAAATGAAAAGATAGAAAAGAAATCCTGGTGAGGGTTATCTGTGGACTCCAGGAAATGCTCCCTTGAGCTCTGAGCAGGAAAGCTATGGAAGGCAGAAATCTTCACTTCCTTTATGCTTTTCTGCCTTTTCCATTTTTTGTTTGTACTGAGCATGTGATCTGTTTAAATTAGAGTGAGAAAAAGAGGTTATATAATAGGTTGCATATCCATCAGATGGGTGGTGTGCAGGGCGTGACAGAGACTGCACCGACACCTGGGTCAGTCTGTCTTGTTGGGCACAGGTCACTGGGAAGGAGACCCCTCTCTCATGGGACAGCAACTTAGACGTGTCTTTGTCTTTCATGACCTTGAGACTTGCAAAGAGTGCTGAACTGTTAGGAGGCAGAAGTGTCCCTCACTTAGGGTTTGCCTCTTGTTTTCTCCCCATTCAGTGGAGGTTAGCGGTTTTAGACCAGACATCAGAGCAGTGTCCAGTGCCCCGTAGAGGGGAGGCGTCCAGCCTCTAATGTGGCACTGCTGGCATGTTGACCTTGATCAGTGGTTAACATGGGGTGTGCTGGCTTTCTTCGTTGTCAAGAGGCTATTTTTTTAAGCTTTATTTTTATTTATTTATGCATACGGGGGTGCAGGCCAGAGGTGCGGGGGTGAGAGGATTCACCAGAGAGAGTGGGGAGCAGAACAAGCAGATCTACTGAAATACACTGCTGAGGGGAGCAGCAGGTGAGGCAGGAGAGGTCTGCTGCGCCATGTGGGTCAGTTCCCTGGCCGGGAATCGAACTCATGCTGCAGTGGCTGGCAAAAGCTTGATAGCACTGAGACTTTAACCCCCTGCGCCACCAGGGAGGTCCCAAGAGACTATTTTTTACAGTGATATTTTCATGCCTGTGCAACTTCCCTTTAGTGACCTCTACCACAATCAGAGCCTCTTTTTGTACATCTAGTTCATTGTACATTTAGTTCATTACTTGTCTTTGGTTTTGTTTTTGTTTCAAGATTTATTTTTATGCATACAAGAGCTGGAGGACAGGCCAGAGATGCAGGGGGTGAGAGGATTCATGGGACAGAGTGGGGAACAGAACAGGCAGACTGACTGAAATACACTGCTGAGGGGAGTAGTGGGATGGCAGGAGCGGTCTGCTGTGCCATGTGACTCACCTCCCTGGCTGGGGATCAAACTTGTGCTGCAGTGGCTCAGGATTGCCTCACAGCACTGTGCTTAACCCCTTGCACGACCAGGGAGGGCCCCATTACTTGCTTTTGTTTGTACTGTTACAAAGAAAGCTCAGGGACCTTTCCTGTGGCCACACCTGCACCCACATCACATCCCTGATCATTTTGTTAGGATAAATTCCTAAGAGTAGGTTTGCTCAGGCAAAGATTATTCACATTGTTCAGCGCGTGTGGGTCTGGGATAAGGCTATTTGTTTCTATGTTTCAAACATAGAAAAGGTACATTATATCTTTAACAAGGTATAGTGTAAATGCAATAAAATGCATCGATCAGAAGCATATATTCCATATTACTCAGCATTCAAAAAAGATAAACACATGCAATTTGCAGCAACATGGATGACGCTGGAAGGGATCATGCTCAGCGAAATAAGCCAAAAAGAAAAAGAAAAATACCGGATGGTCTCACTCATAGCAGGAATCTAGAAAACTTAAATAAGGGACCAGGAAAATGAATAACTATAAGAAAGTGAAAATCAAAATCAACAAAAAACTATGAACCAGAGACACTTTTTGGGGGGGGGGCGGGGGCGGGAGGGGAGGGATTGGGGTCAGAATGGGGGGCTGCAATTGTATGGGGAATATAACAATAAAATTAAATAAATAAATAAATAAAATATTTTAAAAAAAATTATCTTCTATGAAAATTTAAAAAAAAAAAAAAAGAAACATATATTCCAGTGGGTTTTGACACATGTGTACACCCTGCAACCTCCCACCCCATCATGCTATAAAACATTTCTGTCATTCCCCCAAATTTCTTGAGGGTCCCTTGTGGTCCTTCTTCCCCTGCTCCTCCCAGGCAATCACTCACTGGGTTTCTATTGCAAGCTAGTGTTTCCTAGGTGGGATTTCATATAAATCAGAATTATGCAATATACATCCTCTTAGGACTGTCTTCTTGGATTTGACCTGGTGCTGGTGAGTTTCATCCTGTCGTGCGTGTCAGCTGTCTGTTCCTCTGCCCTGCTGCGTGGTTTATCCACCCTCCCCCTGGCTGGCATTTGGGCTATTTCCAGTTGGGGATATTATGAATAAAGCCACATGAACATTACATGCAAGTGGACATAAGTTCTCATTTCCCTTGGGTCCCTACCTAGGGTGATGTTGCTGAGCCATCCACAGGTGTGTGTTTAACTATTAGACGTGCAGCAGCACTCTGTCTGCCCACCTGTGACTATGCAGGTGCTTCCTTTCAGCAACTCTCTCCCTCTGCAGGGCAGCAGCCTCCCTGCCTGCCCATGATCTGTACCAGGCCGGGACTTCTCTTCACTGACCTCCCTCAGCAGAGATAGCTCTCCTCAAGGCTGCCCGCCTGCAACCATTCAGGCCTCTCTTAGCAAAACCTGTCCCTTTCCCTTTCCCTAATAAACCTGCTCTTCATATATATATATAAACAAACTATTAGACGTGCGAGGGTAGGGCTATTTTCATCTCCGTGCTACAGCACAGGCCACAGAAAGCTGAGGGAGGAAGGCAGATAGAATCTCTTCACCACTGTTCTGTGCCAGGTCTGTACCCTGTCCTTCTATCCACAGAGTACCCCAACAAGGTAGAAACTGTGGTTCCCATTCTGTAGGTGAGAAAGCTGAGGCTCACTAACATGCAGCAAGAGGAGATCAAATCCACCTGAGTCCGCAGTCCACCTTCTGACCCCAGAAATTCCCCTGCCTCTGTGAAAGCAAGAGGTGATGGAGCTGTGAAGGGGAATTTGTCTCCCCCTTTGCCCACCTCTCAGCCTGGCCTCCCCTGTGTCCTGCAGTCCACCCTACCCATGCCCCTGAGGCCTGGGGCAGCCCTCTAGAGATGAGCAGGACCGGGGTGGGGCAGGGAGTGTGACCCACACTGCAACTCTCTTTCAAAGGTGTCCAGTTTCTCCCTCCCTGAAACGTGATCCTCAGTGGTTTGAGCCTCTGGGCTGGTGGGCAGCGGGTGAGGGCAGCGGGCAGGGGCCACGTCTCCCTGGCTGTATCACAGGCCCATTAGGAACAGGCCTGAGTGCTTTCCAAAGCTGATTAATGGCCTGCCTGTGACCTGAAATGTCATTACTGCTCGGGCTGGGGGTCCCCCCCAGCTGTGTCCTTTGGGTCTTTATTGCTAATAATAATTGATGTTTTCTGTGCGGTTGCAGGGAAAGTTTTATCTGGTCATAGAGGAGTTGAGCCAGCTGTTCCGATCACTTGTCCCCATCCAGCTGTGGTATAAATACATCATGGGCGACGATGCCTCCAACAGCTACTTCCTGGGAGGGGTCCTAATCATCCTCTACAGCCTCTGCAAGGTGAGTGACCCAGGGCTGGGGGGCCGGCCAAAGACAGACCCATTTACTAGCCAGGCATGGGGGGGGCCACCGGGAGCCTGGAATAACCACCTTAGTCTCTCTCCTTTTAATTAAAGTTTAATTCACAAAACAAAAAATTAACCACTAACCATTTTAAAGTGAATGAGCCAGTGGTGTTTAGCACATTCAGTGTTGCCTGGCCTCCACCTCTATCAAGTCCCAGGATATTTTCCTCACCCCAAAAAGAGACCCTGTACCTATTAAGCAGTTACTCCCATTCTCACCTACAGAATGGGAACCACAGTTTCTACCTTGTTGGGGTACTCTGTGGATAGAAGGACAGGGTACAGACCTGGCACAGAACAGTGGTGAAGAGACTCTATCTGCCTTCCTCCCTCAGCTTAATCTCAGACGAGATTAAGCAGTCTCGTCCCAGTCCCTGGCAACCACTATTCTCTGTCTCTGTGGACTTAGCTCCTCTGGATATTTCATATAAATGGAATCCTACGAGATGTGACTTTTTGTGTGTGACTTTAATTTAGCATAGTATTTCCAGGTTTCCCCTACACTGTAGCATAGATCAGTCCTTTACTCCTTTTAAGGGTTAAATCCACCCTAACTTCTTGCCTAGGAAACCCACCATCTGCTAGGCTTTTACATAGTCTTTCCAACCACCCTTTAAGATATATACCATTGTTATTCCCATTTTTATGGATGAGAAAACTGAGGCTCTGAGAGAATAACTTGCCAACAACACTTAGCTGGAGGTAACAGAATGAGCGTCAAAACCAGGCTGGCTGACTCCAAGGACTGGCGCTCTTAACCCACAAACGACAGCACCACTGAACTTGCTTTTTGATTCCTGTTGAATTGTACACCCCCAACTCTACAAAGCAGTATGCAGCTCTTATCTTTTCATCATTAGTGTAAATCAGGATTTTTTTTCCCTAACAAATATATCCTCTTTCTTTTTCCTTCTCTATTTCTGGCTTTAGAGAATCTTGGGGGAAGCAGGCCTTCTTCTTCCTTCCTGCCAGCAGGCCCAGCCAGACAATTCATGTGATGTCAGCCACTGGGGCTTACCTTGCCTACTGATTCTGATTGACTGGCAGTGACTGACTGGAGTGCTGGGTGGAGATGGATTATCAGGTCCTGGCTGGGTCTGGAGGAAGGGTGCTGTGATTGATTAATAATGCCTGCCCTGGGCTTGCCAGGGGAAAAGGCAGTGTGCGTGCCATATATATGCTGTCCTGGCTCAGGTAGCAGGGAAAACTACAGATGTAAAGCAGCAAGATAATAGCCAAGCAAAACTAATGGAAATGAGGAATTTCAAATAGAGGAAGTACTCTGAAAATGTTCAGAATCAAAGATGAGGGGGCCAGTAGGGGTTGTTCAGGAGGGGGAAGAGAAACCCTCAGCAACCCTTGGATACTTTTCAGCATATCACCCTGCTCTCCTTTCAGTCATTTGACATCTGTGGCCGAGTGGGCGGAGTTAGAAAAGCCCTGAAACTTCTTTGCACCTCTCAGGTGAGTTGACTTCAATTGGCCTTGACTGAAGTTGTGGGTACCAGAAACAGATCGGAGTGTATCACTCCACGAGGGTCCACAGCATGTTTCTCTCTTCCCGTCCCTCAAACAGAATTACGGAGTCCGGGCCACTGGGCAGCAGTGCACAGAAGCTGGAGATATCTGTGCCATCTGCCAGGCTGAGTTCAGGGAGCCTCTGATCCTTATGTGCCAGGTGAGCAGGGTTGGGTGGGGCTGTCAGAGGCGGAGCCTGGGCTGGGAGATGCTCTTGCCCCCGACAGCATTCTCAGAAATCTGTCTGCTGACCAAACCTCTGGGCTCTGGCATGGGTCTTTGGAAATAGGGTCAATACCAGAGTCAGCCAGGTTCGTCTTGAAAGCTCAGTTCTGCCTCTTATGAGCTGGATGGCCTCAGGTGGGTTTCTTCACCTCTCTGAGCCTTAGTTTTCATCAGTAAAATATAGAAAATGAAAAATTTAGCATGGATGGTATCATGTCGGATGTCCTGGGTGAATCCCAGTAACACTCTGGACCGTGGGTGGGTCACTCTATCTCCATGAATCTCGATTTTTCGTGTATAAAATGGTATCCTAATATAATACCTACTTCAATTCACAGAGCTGTTATCATGAGTAAATGAGATCATCTCTACAGAGCTAAGTTTCAATTATTCAGCCATAAAAGTTAGCATTATTGCATTATACTATTACATTATCATTATTATTAGTGTTTGTTTTTATTAGTAGTTGGGGGTCACCAACCCCAGGCAGCAAGTACTGATCAATCCCTATTAACTCCCTAAATGTATCCCTCCCTCTCCTTACCTTCCTCTTCTTTCTTCTCCTTCTCCTGACACCGGGGTCTAAGATGTCAATTCAACAAATGTGTAGGAGTCCATGTCTCCTATCAGGCACTGGGGAGGGGAGACAGAGGGCACACAGACCCTGTCCCCTCCTCAGAGGCTCCCGGTCTCCTTGGGGACATAGACACATACATAAATAACTATGAAACAAGGCAGGCAGCGATGAGTTCTGTGCGAGAGAGATCCAAGCAGCATCCCAGGGGACCAGGACAGACAGCGATGAATTCCAGGTTGGGAAGGAGGCAAAGCCTGCAGCCTACAAGAAATGGGAGAACATATGGCCCCCCCACCACCTCCTCCACCTTCTGGGGGTGGGAGGACAGGAGGTGGCATCCTTTTTTGGCATCAGCAAATATTTTTTTGTGTGTGTTTTTGCTGCTTGGGGATTTTTAGGAAGTTTGTTTTGAAATTTTATTGTTATTGATTTTTAAATTGAGAAAATAATTGCATGATTAAAAATTCCAAAAGGAGGCTGAGGAATTGTGACAGCTACGTGCAACCTGGCACCTGGCTTGGGGCTCGAGAAGGGACCCAAGTAGAAAAACTTGTTCTGTGAAACCGGAACAAAGCCTGGAGTTAACAGTCACCTATCAAGGTGAAGGTTTCTTACCTTTGACAAATGCACCATGGTCGTTCACGATGGTAATATTAAGGAAAACTGAAACTGAATGAAAGGTACATGGGGACGTTCTGTACTATCTTTGCAACTTTTCTGTAAGTCTAAAATTATTTCAAAATAAAAAGCTTATTTTTAACAAAATGTTTTCAGGCTACAAAAAGGAAAGTAGTAACTGGGCTCCCACCCTTGTCACCAGCTCCCCAACCCCATAATACCCACACAGGTAACCATGGTTACCAGTTTCTTTGCTATCTTTCCAGAGATGCCTTCCTTGCAGGATTTAAACATATATATGTACACACACATACATATAAACATATGTTTTCAAAAAGACATAAGTTGCTGCATATTCTGTCCAAACTGCATTCTGCTTCTTCCCTTTTTTTTTTAAAGATTTATTTATTTATGCATGCAAGAACTGGGGTGCAGACTAGAGGTGCAGGGGGGTGAGAGGATTCACTGAAGACAGAGTGGGAAGCAGAACAGGTGGATCTACTGAAATACACTGCTGAGGGGAGCAGCGGGCAAAACAGGAGAAGTCTGCTGTGCCATGTAGGTCAGCTCCCTGGCCAGGGATCGAACTCGTGCTGCAGAGGATGCTGATAAACTCAAAGTGCTGCAACTTTGTACTACCTGGGAGGTCCCCTGCCTCTTTCCTTTTTAACTTGAAACTCTCTTAAGAAATTGCTTCTTATTTGCATGCTATCCCATTTTATGGGGAGACCATAATTTGTTTAACCATCCTTCTATCGATGGGCATTTAGTAGCTCACAAGCTTTTGTTATTACTATCTTTTGTTGTGAAAGAGCAGAAATGGAGAGAGCTATAGCACCTATCTGGGCTCACCGTTGATGAAATGAGTTCATTCAAGTAAAGCATTTACAACTGCACCTAGCTCTTGGTCTAGGTTCATTAAATATTAGGTCTTATTGGCACGCATTCCATGTCGCACGTGTGTGAGCTCTTGGTAGGATAAATTCCTAGTGGTGGAATTACTAGGTCAGAGGGTATGCGGTTTTGACAGATAATGCTAAATTACCTCCCATAAAGAGTGTGTCCGCTTATCCTCTCAGTGCGGAGTGCGAAACGACCTCTCTCTCCCCTCTCGCCAGCTCACCGCTTTAGGGAGTCTTTTTTTGAGCTTTGCTAATCTGACAGGTGACAAACGCTATCTCAGTGCAGTTTTAATTTGCATTTCCCTAATTATGAGCATCATTTCATATGCTTCAGAGCCATCTGTATTTCCTTCTCAGGAGCAGTGATTATTTGAACATGATGTCAAGGTGAAAGTCTTTCTTCTTCCTTTCTGGCCGTCTCGCCAAGTCTTAGTCTGTCTCTCTTCCACTGTGTCTCCCCAGAGCTGGGTTGGAATTCTTGGGAGGGGATGGACAAGACACTGCTGCGTCTTGATCTAGCTGCCCCAGACCTAGGAGCAAGGACTGCTCCCTGTGGCGCTCAGCACTTGTTCTGCTGCTGGGAGCCAAACCTGGAATGTACAGATGACTTCCACAGCTGAAAGGGCCTCATTAACTCATTCATGCACAGAATGAATGAATAAATGAATGAATGGGTCATGTTACTTCCTCAGTGATGCATTCCCAGACTAGTAGTACTCCCAGCTATATAATGTCATAGAGCCCTTTGTTTTTACTTTATAGCACTTAACCCACTTGTTACCTTGATTGGGCAACTGGTTGTATATGGTCTGTCTCCTCTTTACCAAATTATAAGCAGCTTGAGAGTGGCAATCATGTCTGTCTTGTTTAGCAGCAGAACCACAGTACTGACTCTAAATTCTGTACAATGGAATAAATTGGATAGATGAATGACTAGAAGGAATGTAATGTAATGGGAAAGGATGACTGGATAGGTGGAGCTGGATGGGTGCATGGAAGAAATGGAGCAGAATGGATGGATGATTGGGATAGAGCTGAATGGTTGGAATGAGATGTTTGGCATGGAGATGGATGGATGGATGGATGGTTGGATTGGAGATGAGTGGGTGGATGGATGGATGGATGGATGGATGGATGGATAGACGGATGGGCTGATGGATGGATGAGTGCGATGAATAGATGAATGGAATGAGATGGGTAGGTGGTTGGGATGAAGATGGATGGCGCTTAGGTGGAAGGTTAGGTAGGTGAGTGGAGAGAGGTAAATATGTGATGACTAGATGGATGGGCAAACAGATAAGACACATGGGTGAGTGGATGGGCCATAAGTAAGGGGATGGGTGGATAGATGGATTAATTACTGGGTAGATGGTCCATGGATGGGTGAACAGGACAATTGGAAGCATAGATGGATGAAGACCCACTAGGCTAACAAACCATCCTGTCTTCCCTTCTGAGAATCATCAAATGAGTCCCAGTGTGTCACTCAGAGCCATGCCCCATCACAGGCTCCAACCAGGCCTGAGAGGCAGACTGTCAGTTTTAGGTGGGTAGTCAGGATGACACTAAGTATGCCTAGAAATTAGAACCCTCTGCTCTGACATCCGCCTTCAGTCACTCCGCAAGTGTTTAGGGTGAGCCTCCTGCAGTGCTGTGGGCGGGAGAGGGCACTTTGAATACAAAGTCAGCAACTTGGCTTTTTTAAAGGACTCAGTGCCGAAGAAAAGAGTCAGTATGATTAGAAGACAAACCGCCCTCCGGGTCTGGGTCACCGTGAGTTTTGACATGTTTCTTTTTGAGTGCTGATGACCTGAATGAAAGAGGGCACGAGAATGGTGACTCCTGTCGACTGCGTGCTGACAGCCTCACCTCTGTTCATTTGCCCCAACACCTTGGGAAGAAACTAGTAACCCCATTTTGTAGTGAAGGAGACAGGCTCAGAAAGCCTGCTCTGCATCTGAGCGAGACCCAGGGAGTCAGAACTCGGGGTGAAGGTAGAGTAGCCCTCTGACCCCAGGGACGCCTCACCCATTCTCTGCTCCTGGAGACATAGCCGGGAAACAGTTAACAAATCAGCGCCACCTGCGTTACCCATAAACCCACCAAATCCTACACTTCCAGCGCCAGAAGTTCCTCCTTCACCTCCCCCCAATAGGGGCTGAGCCCTTTCTCCAGGTGCTGGACATATCAAGTGTCTCCACCTCCAGGAAGCCTTGGATGACCCCCCTGGATCAGACTGATCCCCTATTACTTGCCCCTATAACAGCATGAAGTGCTCCTTTAGAACGCTGTCCACAAGTAGGCACCTACTGCATACTGTGCTGGGAATGGGTTTACCAGAAACTTAACAGTCTGGCATGAAGAGATAGGAAATGAACAGTAAACAGATACACTAATTATTACTGTAACAATAGCTAACACTTATACAGCACTTACTATCTGCCAGGCATTGTCCTAAGTGCCTTCTTTCTTTATTTCATTTTATTTATTTTGTATTTTAGAAAACATTTTGTGCAGATTTTATATTACCATTTTGCCCAAGCTTTTTATTTTGAAAAATTCAAACGTACAGAAAAGTTGAAGGCTGGTAGAGAGAACATCCTTGTATCCTTCATCTGGATTCACTAATCATGAATATGTTACCACATCTGCCTTTTCTTGATAGAAAATTTTCCCTTAAGCCTGTTGAGAATAAGTTGCTGGCATTTTGATCCTTCATCCCTAAATATTTCAGCAGACATCTCCCAAGAACAAGAATATTCTCTCCCATAATCACAATTCCATCTCATTCAGGATATTTTAAAACGATTCAAAAAATATTATATCACATATACGGTATAGGTTCAGATTTCTGCATTTGTCTTCAGAATGTCCTTCATAGCCAGGGTTTTCCACCCAGGTCCAGGAATCACTTACGAATTGTATACTGCATTTACTGGTCATGTCTCAGTGCCTTTAATGTTAGTTAATCCTATGAGAGGAGTACTATTATTATCCCCATTTTACAGTTGAAGAAATTAAGGCCCAGAGAGGTTAAGTCACTTATTTAGTTATATGGCCAGGAAGTAGTGGAACCTGTTACTACTTCCAGTCTCCCTTCCTTTCTCATGACCTCTGTGGTCAACCTAGCAGCTGAAGGGATTTTTTTAAAAAGATTTATCTATTTATGCATACAAGAGCTGCGGTGTAGGCCAGAGGTGTTGGGGGGGCGTGAGAGGATTCACCAAACAGAGTGGGGAACAGAACAGGCAGATCTACTGAAATACACTGCTGAGGGGAGCAGCTGGTGAGACAGGAGAGGTCTGCTGCGCCATGTGGGTCAGCTGCCTGGCTGGCCGGGGAATCAAACTCATGCTACAGTGACTGGTGATAGCTTTGTAGTGCTGTACCTTTAACCCCTGCATCACCAGGGAGGCCCCTAAAGGGATATTTTTATAATGCAGCTCCTATTCAGGCCACTCCTCTGCTCAAAGCGCTGCCATGACTCCCTACCGCCCTCAGAATAAAAGACAGAGACCTCACAAGGCCGTTTACAATCTGCACCCCCATCCCCATCAGTATGCTGGCCTCATCTCTCCCTACTCCCCCACAGACCCCCCCAAGCTCAGCCACCATGTCCTGGCTATTCTCCCCACATACCGGTCCGTTCCTGACTCAGGGCTTTTGCACAGGCTGTTCCTCCTTCCTCGAGCACTCTTTTCCCATCAGGGCTCACTGCTCACTCTCCAAGACCCCCCCTCCTGCTCTTCTATCACTGGCACACTCTACGGTTAGAAATTCCTTTTGCTAACTGTCTCCCCCATTAGAGTGCGAGTTCCAAGCGGGCAGGAATTGTCCGCTTTGTTCGCTGCTGGGTCCCCAGCTCCCAGGACCGAGCATGCGCCTCATAGACCCTGAGCAAAGGGTCCCAGTGGCACAGCTCGCTGTCCCCGCAGCACGTGTTCTGTGAGGAGTGTCTCTGCCTCTGGCTGGACCGGGAGCGCACCTGCCCTCTGTGCCGCTCCGTCGCCGTGGACACTCTGCGCTGCTGGAAGGACGGGGCCACCTCTGCGCACTTCCAGGTGTACTAGGGCCGAGGAGAGGCGTCCAGGGCCAGGCACTGGGGAGACAACAGAAGGTTGGCAGTACAGGAAGCGGCTCTGGGGACCTTCTGAAGAACAGGTCTCAAGCACTGACTGCCCTCCCGCCTCGTCCCCCCACCTCTCTCCCTACCCCGCCTTCTGTGGAACAGTGAGTGCATCCTTCCCTCCCAATGGGGAAGGCTCCTAATTCACACTCACCCTCCATCCAGGTAGGTCTCCCACCCTCTCCCCTCAAGGACCCGCTAATGGACAAGTCCCACCTGTTAGTTACTTCAATAACCTGTAATTCTGTAGATCAGAATCACTGTGATGTATTTTGCAAATACAAATGCTGGGTCCCACCTGATACCTCAGTGGGTAACTCAGTGTACCCCACACTGAGAGTGACCTCCTGACTCATGACCTCCGAGCATCCTGCCTGGATGACCTCCTGCAAACCTCCCAATGGCCCAGTGCTGGCGATACTGTTGCTTCTTCCATTTTACAGATAAGGAAACTGAGGCACAGAGCTCTATGTGCTAACTGTCCCAGCTGGTAATTAACGGTGGACCGAGTTTTCAGTCCTGCAGGCCCGGGGCCCAGCAGAAGTGGTTTTTAAAAGCACGAGAGGTATTTGGGTGCCCATCAGTGGTCCAGGGGCTTAGCAGGTATGATTTGGAACCACATCAAGAATGCTAATGGCAAACTTTAACTCCTCAGATCTAGTTTGATTGGATCCATGAAAAGAATTGTTCCTTAAAATTGCTATTTTCCCTGGCTGGCATGCGCGTTCACACATGGGTCTCAGAAAAGGTGGATCTTGGCCCAGAAGCAGAAGCCACCGGGTCTCCACACCCAGCTCTATTTCTCTCCTCCTTTCTGGTTCTCTCCCTCACTTAAGTCTCAGGCTTGTCAACAGCTCCGTGGACAGCCTCCTCCCCTGAGAGCTTCCAGAGCCAAAGGGACGATTCCCCGCTATGGAGTTTTCCACACGCTGGGGTGGCGGCATAGAGACCGTAGCAATCGGCGTTTCTGTCTCTCTATAACCCAGCTACCGATCTCTATAACAGAGCGGCTTCTCCCCCCATGAGATCCTCCCTGCTTTGAAATCTGGGAGGAGACAGCCCAGGTGATGACATAAAAACCACTGGAATCTTGCCTGCCTCACCCCTCTCCCAACTCCGGGATCTCATTGTGATCCTCAGCACAGCTAGCTGGCAAGGACGCATTACAGAGAAAGCAGCTGTGTGGCCAGTGAGCAGGTTAGCAAGAGAGTCCCGGGAGAAACGGCAAGAGCCTTGCTGCCCCTTGGCACTCAGCCAGAAGGACATGCCCTCCCCATCCCCGATAGAGCCAGGATACAGCCCCTTTGTGCCACCAAGCCAGGCCTTTCCTTTTGCCTGACGTCCCTGGCTCTTGCCTGGTACCCAGCAAGACATCCCTTCTAGGGCAGCGTGGCATCTTTCAAGCTCTGTTACTATGGCAATGGCCACGATGTGACTGTCTCACTTGCCTCGCTTGATAATCAAGTCAGAAAGGGAAATGGAGGGGGAACTGGAATCGGGTACATAAAACTGCTCTGTTCTCCCCCCTTGAGGAAGAACCGAAAGGAAGCAACAAGAGCTTCTGCAGCTGGTTTTTATCTGAAGGATCTTCCTGCCTGCAGAGGCCATCAAACAGGCACAAGAAATTGGAGCGAGAGAAGAATTACTCAAGTGCCAGCATGAGATGGCACAGATAGAGCAGACCGTTGGGAGGCAGGCCTAGAATTCTGATTCCAAACTCTGCATGACTTTGAGAAGTCGCTTTACCTCCCTGTAGCCATCTCCAGGATGACACAACCTAGCCAGTTATCTACTGGAACTTGGGAAACAAATGATGTCGGTTACTGGCAAGTACACCAATGGTTTTGTCAATTACACTCATGCCACCAAAAGAAGAAAAAAAAAAAAAAAAACCTCACCTTCTGTCTATAATGATACTACAGAGTGTCACCTGGGGGTGATCGGGGCAGGTGGGGTGATTTTGTTTGGGATTTTATTCATTCTCTACTCTTGAAGAAAGCCCTGTCTGGAGGTTTTCTTTGGGGAGGATTTAACTTCTGCTCTAGGGAGAAACAGTGGCTAGTGTAGGGTTTTCCAAACAGCAGCCTGCATGAGTGTAAAAGGCACCAAGAGTGCCCCCTGGAAAGGAAGACCACCACTCTCTTTCACGTGTCTTGGCCCTGCGGCTCCTTTGTTAACAGCAGGGCTGATGGCGTGTCGTGCTGGACTATCCAGCCCTGAACATTTTATGACTCGCTGGTTCCAGTTCCACAAAATCATGAGAAATGGTGCTCTTCATGTAAAAGATCTGGAGTGTAATAAATCTGAGAGAATGAAAGGCAGGCTTTGGACCTGCATGTTAACTAACAGGTTCATCACCTTCCTGAGAGGAAAATGTGAGGAGTACTGGGGCAACATCCAGGTGCCTAAGACTTGGGGTGAGAAGAGGAAATGTAGAGTGAATTCTGGAATCCTTTGGTACTTGTATGGGGCCCAACTGGGCCACTCTGGTGTTTCTGTTTTTGTTTTGTTTTTTTTTTTCCACTCTGATGTTTTTAATGCCCCCTTAAGTTCCCTTCTGCCAATAAAGATCATCTATTGACAAAATGTGTGCCTGTGGTCCTGCGTCTCCAGTTGCCTCTTAAAGCCAGGTGGATGTGTTTTAGGACAAATGCAAAGAAGCACGTCACGCAGTGGGTGGTCATCTCATGTTGATATTTCCCCTGGGGTCCCAGCTGAGTTGCTTGTGATGAAGGGCGTGCTCACAGGAGGAACAGGGAAGGCACTGGATGAAACAGGAGGGAGGCGAGCACGAAGCTAAACAAAAGGATGATTTTCAGGCCAGTTCAGCTTGGCCCATGGCGAGCTCTCAAGTATCAGTTGCATCTCAGAATTTATCCCACCCCAGCAGTCCTTGGCTGTGGGGTGATTTTTGGGGGACGGGTTAGAAGGAGAAGGGGTTCCTCTCGGGCACTCCAGCTCTCCATTGAGAAGACCCTAAACTTAAGTGCACAGAGATGCAGAGTAGAACCATGGAACACAGAACCAATAGGAGGGTTCAGAAGGGAGCTGAGCAGGACACCCACAATGTCCACTACGGTGGTTAACTAAGTTATATGGACCCAGAATGGTTTGTCTGAGTGCCAGGAGTTGATGGGTGTTTAAAATGTGGGTAATAGCCTAAGGTGACAATTTCTATTTCTCGAGGGGATATTAATGAAGCCAGCCACAAAAACATCATAACCTTTTTTTTTTTTTTTTTTGTTTGTTTGTTTCTTTGTTTATACATGCACTGGGTACAGTCAGAAGCGCGGGAGGGTGAGAGAATTCACCAGAGCCAGAGCAGGGAGCAGAGCAGGCAGAAGGACCAAAGTACACTGCTGAGGGGAGCAGCGGGCGGCAGGAGAGGTCTGCGCGCCATGTGGGACCCTCCTCTGGTGGCCGGGGAGCAGCCGGGGATCGAACCGGCGCCGCAGAGGTCGCCGGCAGCTTCGCAACCCAGCGCTCAACCGCTGCGCCACCGGGGAGGCCCCAAACATCATAACCTTTTGGTTGCAATTATTTGAAGACTAACTCACATGTGGCTCAACATGAGCTTCAAGTACAGCTGGAATCAGGGTTTCCCATGATGCTATCAGAATTGTGTCATTCCTCCCTACGTTTGTTTTCCTTTGAGGCAGTTTGATTTTTCAGGCAGCTGATCCAATGTGGTAGAAAGATGGCTTCCATAGCACTGTCCTATGGTCTACCAGCCAAACAGTCCAATAAAGAGCTTCTGCTTCCCAGAGCCCCAGCAGGGGTCCTGAGGTTGATGCCCATTCCTTTGTCCCCAAACCAATTACTTTGCCCTTTGGATGCAGAGCACTGGCTGGGTGTTGAGCCCCCGAGATGGGGACAGAGGTGGGAGGGTGGACTCCATCCTCTAAGTCAATAAGGACTGAGAATGGAGAAGCATTGGATGCCCAAAGAGAACATATATTATCTAGAAGAACCATCTATCTTCAACCCACCATTCTTAGAAAGAGACTAGAACTTGGTCTCCTGGTATAACTCAGAACAGGTAAATGCAGGTGAAGGTACCCAACCAGAGTGGCCTGTCTGCCCTTAGTTGTAGACATCAGTGTAGAGGCTTGCTACATGGAGAAATGATGGGTCTGTGCACTGACCTTCAGCCATTGGGCAAGTTCCCCCAACCTATTACTAAACCCAAGAGCAATAGGCCAACTGTCCCCTGGGGTGGTTCTCAGGAATACAACAGCAAAGGTTGAGGTGTGCCCACAGACCACCCCATAGTTTTGGGGGGCCAGCTTTCCACACAGAAATGAAAACACAAAGGCCTTTGGAAGCACAACCAGTTTTTTAATAAATTCATTACAAATATGTACAAAGCGTCTCCAAATTATGAAATTCCTCTTACAAAAGGGTACCATGAACCAGCAAGGTCAGAACCCAGAACGGAATGTCCCCTAGCTTATTGCCTCTAAGGCTGAGCCAGAGGCTTCATCGAGGTTCCAAATACCCCCACAGCCTTCCCTTCTACGCACATAGATTCCTGGGCGCTTGTAGTGCAAAAGGGCTGGGGAAGGAGAAATTTGGAGGTTCAGATGGGAGAGGGGACAGGAAGGAGGTAGGAAAAGCTTCCCATGTCCTAAGAAATTAGATGCCCTGTTTGCAAATTAGATGCTCCTTCCAGGGACCTTATAGAAATCAGAAACAAATGACAGGGAGCAAATTCATAAAATCCCCAGCTAAACCAGCCTGTCAGCCCTGAAACATCCCCTCATTCGACAGTGGACTTAAATCTGGGCTCCAGGTTTACGCTTGCTCTTGAATTAGCACTATGGTGGGACCAGCTCACAAAGAACAGTCCAGTAAACATGAGATCATGGACTTGGGGAAGTCACTCAGATTTGAGTCCAAATCTTGCTCAGCCATTCACTCTTTGTGTGGCCTCAGGCTATGTTGAGTGACCTTGCTGAGCCTTAACTTTCTTGACTGCAAAATGGGAAGAGAAAGAGTGCCAGCTTCTAGAATGGACATGAGGGATAACAGGGAAATGTACGAAGAAGCACTTAGCACTCAGGAGTGGTGAGCTCCCCACAAGTGGTGCCTGCCACGACTACATGAGGAAGCAACAACTAGTCTTTCCATCCTGGGAACAAGTTGAGATGGCAGACTTTTAATCCCTTTCATGTTGGTGCAGCACTCAGAAAACACTATCGGAAAATCTGCCAGCAAGGTTTGGAGTCCCCCTGTTGACCTACCCAATCTGTTAACAATTGTGAACCAGACTGGGAAGGGACTTTAGCATCATCTGATCCAAGCAGGGCTCTCCCTCCTTGATGAACAAGTCTCTTCCCAGATGGGATTCTACAACCTGGCACAATGTAGGTGCTCAGTAAATAGGTGTTGAGTGAATAAATTAAAATTTTTTAAATGAACTTTCAGCTGGAGCTTTAAAAAGGATAATTTCATGTCATCTTCCTCCCTTTTCAGCTCCCATGAGGATAGGCCAATGTCTAGCCTGTCCTCCTTCATCTTCCCACTGGCTTCTGACCCTCTGGCCCAGGGTGACTTAAGGGAACCATCAGAAAAGGGACTGCTGTCAACAGAAGAATAGACCTATGTTCAGGTCTCTGCAGCTTCTCATAACAGGCGGATACTCAGAAAGTCCACAATGGCAAGCCAGTGTCCTCAAAAGATATTTGTGTAAGATCAGAGGAGGACTCTGCCAACTTCCCAGGGAAGGAAAGTGGTGGTTTGTCACTGTCAGAAACATGATCAGAGTTAGGAGTATGCTGAGATCAGCTACATAAATTGTAAAGCCAAAGTCACAGCTCTATTATTCTGTGACAAGATTGTTTAAATCACCTTTATTTTTTCACCAAAAATAGAAAAGTATTAAAAAATGAGACCACTGGTAAAAATGGAAGTCTCCAGTATCCCAGTGAATGGGGGGGGGGGATGCGAAGTGGCTTCTCAGCACCCCCATTCTGTTCACAGTCCAGAACCATGGACAGCAGCCAGCAAGGCAAAAGGCATGGACTTGCCCTAGGGAACCTGTCGCTGGGGCTACAGCTGTGCCAAAGAACAGGAAATGGAACCCCAAAAGAGGGGAAGAGATTTTATTTGCTTGTGAGGGATGAGGTGGGAGAAAGATGCTTCCAGAGGGAATGGATCTAATTTGGAATGTTGAAGTCCCAGGAAGCTCCTACCTGTCTGGCTCCTGGACCCCCACTCTCAGAACAAGCAGCATGGTGAGGAAAGAGGCCCTGCCATTGGCTCCTCACCTCATTATGCAGCAAGCTACCTAAACGATGATCTCAGAGGCCTCCCTCTGCTTTGCACAGACACACACACACACACACACACACACACACACACACTGCTGTCTGCTGAAACCCGATATGAGGTCTTTTTTAAAATTTATTTCAAAGCCTCCCTCCCTCCCTCTCTCTTCACAGACGCTCTGCAGTGAAGCTAATCAAAATCAATGACTCCTTGGCAGCCAGAGAAAAGGGAGGGGGGAGAGGGAAGGATGGTGCCAGCACTTTGCACACTGTGGAAATATTTTTTTAAAAAAACACAAAACCACCACCCCACTATCTCATGCAATCCAAGTAATGCAACAGGAGAGACGGTGGAGACAATATATACATATATATCATGCTTCAATTTCCTAATACAAATGTCCATCAAGAAGTCAAATCTCATATAAAAACAAGCATTAAAAACAACCCCTTGTCAAAAATCGGGGTGGTCGAGAAGTGCACTCAAATTAATGATGTGCAAGAAAAAGCCAGGATTAGATAAATACACAGTTTCTATTAATACAAGAGAATATATACAAGGGACTTGGCTGTAAAGCTCCATCAGGAGGTCATGGGTGCCCAGTTCTCTCAGCATCGTGGCTTCATTGAAATCAAAATTGCCTGAAATGCCGACCCCAGTATTAGGAGTTTGGATCCTCCAGCAGACATGTCATAAGCTAGTAGGCAAGCCAGGGTTGAAAAAGGGATTTCTGACCTTTCACCTGTCCCTGTGCCTAGGTGGTTTATGTGGCTCCACTGAGGTCTTGAAAGCACAGCAGGGAGCCGCAACTGCACCAATCATGAAAACCCCCTCCCCAGAAAATGGGGTGAGCTGAAAAAACCCCAGTGTTTGGCTAGGAAAGTAACAATATAAGCAGAGGCTATTTCATGTCATTTTAATTAATCTGCCCTCTCTATGTTTTTGGCTTCGAGGAGGGGGGTGTTGCCTGCGACTTTCTGCAGACACTACGTACACACCCCTCTACCCCCCCCTAAACTAACTGCAGGGAGAGCTCCAGCATTGAAGGGAAACAAGTTCCCCCAAGTTCCCCGTAAACAAGCTTTCCTCCCCACTGTGCTGAGTTTCAAGCTGTCTGGGGTTAGGAGAAGCTGCCCTTACCTTCAGCAGTTCTGGATTGCATTTTCCTCTAAAGGGCTATTTAGGAAAACATAAGGCATGGATTTTGTTTAAAAAAAAAAAAAAAAAAAAAAAGCAAGAAAGACAGCTCCCAGCTTGCAGCAGCATTGAAAGGTCCTATGTTCTAAAAGACCTGGTAATTTTCAGCAAAGCCTATGGGGATAATTCCCATTTCAGCTCTGTGTCAACTTTAACAATGGCTGATCCCTCTGTTGGCCTCTGAGAACTGGAAGGGCATCTGTTAACCAGCCCGGTCCACCCCCTGTTCGTCAGTACAGGGCAGCGACCTGCAAATCCAGCCATGGACAACGACTGTCTGAATCTGCACCCTGGCACCTCACCATCTCAGCTAACCCTGCACAGAGGACTAATACCTGTTTTGTTGGGTTTTTTTCCTTAAATGAAAGCCAAAAAAATAATCATTGCTCCCTGAAGAGTCTTTGCAGCCAAGTCTCAGTTCAGCACACATTTTCTTTTAGCCCTTCTAGAAACTTCTGAAAATAGTAGCTTATCCTGGGGAAAAAAAAAAAAAAAACAGACCTTCTTGTCAGTCAGTGAGATGCTGGTGCATTTCATTTAAATGACCCATCCCGCCCCTAACATCCCTTGCTTGTAAGTCACCCTTGACCAGAAGAAGAGAGCCGTTTCTTGGCTCTTTAATCTATAAAACCTAAGCCCTGAAATCCCCACAGGGAGAAAGGGAGGCTGTGGGCTGAACTCCCAGGGTACTTTTGCGGGGGTGGAGGAGATAGCAAACAAGTCACACGTAAGGTCAGCTTTCTACCTTATAACCAGAAAGCCACTTAATGTCATGTCCTCCTCAGCTCCCTCCCAGGCGCCACAGTTTGCTCCCAAACACCTCTGGATATTTGTCCCCACACAGAGAAAGAGACTCTCAAGTGGCACTTTTGCAACTCATCCCTTAAAAAAAAATCCAAAACAGCAAAATAGAAATCTCTCTTGTCCCCTGGCCTGCCAGGTCTGGCAACACAAATCCCTGGCAGCACCAGCAAGAACACACTTAGCACCAGCAAAATTTAAGTGAAGCACCAGAGACACCAGATCGGTAAGAAAAAAAATCCCATTTGTCTTGATGAGGCAGTGGGACTAGCTAGCTAGATAGGTCAGTACAGAGAGGGGGGCAGACTCGTCAAGACTTTCAGAAATGGAGATCGCCCAGACCGCCCTTAGAAATTGGCCTCAAGTCCTCCTCCCTTTATTTTTGTCTATTTTGCCTTTTGCGATTTCACCTCTCACCCCACCAGCATCCCTCCCCAGGCGGCTGGTCGACTCTGAGACTTACTCCCACCAGTTTTTGCAGATTTTCTAGGTACACAGCAGGCATCTGTCTTCCAGTGCCCCAGACATGAAAGGGTGTCAAAGTTCACATCGGAAGGTGCAGAAAAGGGAGGGACACGTCCTCGACAAGGCATGCACTGAGTAGTAATATTCATATTTTCTTTTTTATATATAGAGCTGTATGTAAATAGCATTGGGGTGTCTGTTTCTGCAGCTGGATATCCAAAGGGCTTCCCCAGTCCCGTTCTATGTTTCTGCTATTGCTCCAGGTGCTGTCTTTATCCTCCACTTCCTTCTCGAAGTGCCAACCGCGGCCTTTCAAGCTCTGGGCTCCCCCTCAGGAAAACGGGAACCAGCTTTCTCCAAGGACACAGGGTTTTCACCAACCTGCAGAGAGAGAGATTTGTATTTCGGTCAGTAGGCACGTGGGATGACGTCAGTGCCTTGAGCCTCTGCACAGCCAGCCCAGAGCGTGGGGAGGGGGGTGGGGGGGGAAACTGCTAGATACAAAGCTCTGGTTTGGGAGGAAAGTTCCCCCCAAAACTCTGCCCACATAGCAACCTTTATGGGCAGACATTTGCACACACACACACACACACACACACACACACACACACACATACTTCCCTCTCTGTTTCCTGACCTGAATGTTTACATAGACACCTTTGGTGATAAAAAAGAGAGAATGAAAAGACTTGCTACCTTCTTGACCCTGCAAAAACAGCAAGGGGACCTTCATCTATCCATTTCATAGATCCATATTCAAGACAGGCTTGTAAGACAGTCTCTGCTTTTATTCTTATTCATTCATTCACTCCCAACAGGCTAAGCACTGCCCCAGGTGCTCTAGATACAATGACATAGTTCTTTCCCTTAAGGGGCTCAGAGGCCAACGGAGGGAGATGAGGAATTGATAATGACAATGTCATGTGAAGAGCATGCAATGTAGGTAAACACAGGCTCTGGGAGCCCGGAGGGGAGGCCACTGCTGCGAGGGAGGGGGAGTCAGAGCAAGCACCACAGAGGAAGAGGCACATCCCTGCTGAGTGATGAAGGATGCTAGGGAGTTAGCAGGGATAGACAGAGGCACTCCAGGCAGGGCAGGAAAAACCTGCACATACCCCAAAAAATGGAAGACCCACGTCCACACAAAAAACTTGCACACAAATGTTCACAGCAGCATTATTCATCGTAGCCAAAAAGTGGAGCAACCCAAATGCCCATCCACTGATGAAGGCATAAACAAAACCAGGTATATCCATGCAGTGGAATATTATTCGACCGTGAAAAAGAACGAAGCACCAATACACTCTACACATTATGCTAAATAAAAGAGGCCAGGCATGAAAGGGCAAATATTGCAGGATTCTGTTTCTATGGATGTCAACAAGAGACACATCTCTAGAGGTGCAAAGTAAATGAGTGTTTGCCTATGGGCAGGGCAAGGAAGGGTGGACTGGGAGACGTTGGGGAGTGACTCCTAATGGGCGGTGCAAGGTTTCTATTGGAAAAATGAAAATGCTCTAAAATTGATTGAGGAGCTATAATAAAAGCCATTGATGTGTACACTTTAAAGGGTAGATTTTATGGCAGGTGAATTATATCTGGAGCAGGAGCGGGAGAGGGGAGGGCGGGCTCCAGGGAGGATGGGGCAAAGGGGAGAAGTGGGTGGAGAAAGGAGAAGACACAGGCCCAGGGGAGGCACAGGGGAATGGAAGACCACACTAGGCAGGGGCCCAGAGGGAGCCTGGCAAGGCTCATGCCAAGACTGGCGGTGGGGCCTGGGGAGCGTGGAGGTTCGGAGCTGCAAGTTAGCAGAGGAGAGCAAACCATTTCACACAATGCTCTAAAGCAGGTGGCGTAAGAACTGCCGAATGAGTAATACACACCAAGTGGTGCAGGAGGGGAAGCGGGAGAGAGATCCCGCCATGACTCGGGTCGGGATTCTGTCAGGGATAATGACGCGTTTGTACCAACAGGCTCCCTTGGCCTCCGGCTTCCTGCCAGGCCCCAGTCAACAGAAGGCAGTGAGGGGACAGAGAGATCAGGGTATTTGTTCCCCCAGCTCCCTTCCTGTGGGCCACAGATTGCCACCGCGCCTGCCAGGCGGCTCTCTGGTTCCACTCCAGGCCCTGCAGGCTCCAGACCCCCTTCCCTGGCCTCACCCGGGCGGGCCAGAGCGGAAACCTCTGCCCCGTGTTGCCAGCCCTGGGGTAGTGCGTTAGCCCTTACTGGTTTCCTAAGCCCTACCCACACCTTGGTTTTCAGTCTTCCAATGAATTCCCCTCCAATCGCTCAGTTTTGGGGTGCTCTCTGCCTCTTACTGGGACCAGGGCCAATACATATGACTGCATGGAAAAGATGAGCCAGAAACACATGGACCCCACGATCTACATCAGCTGACAGTCATAAGGCCCTCAACCTTTTGCTTGAAGGCAAAAGACCTCTGTAGTCCTTTCCCCTCCTGCCCCCATCTACCCCTCAGGTCCCCTCCTATCCGTGAGGGTGAAGGCACCCCAGGACCCCTGCCTTACCACAGAGCACCTCCATGGGTACCGAGTCAGCGTCATCCACCAACTCGGTCGACAAAACACACTCGACTCAGTTTATAGAAGCCAGTCTGCAGTCCTTAAAAATCTTAGAGTCAAAATAAGGGGCGTGGGAACGGTACGGGGAATATAACCAAAATGAAAATGCATACATTGTGCAAAAAGGAAAAATGATGTAAGAATTATATATAATAAAATAATAATTAAAAAATAAAAATAAAATAAAAATCTTACTGTGTGGGTTTCTAACCACACTGACCTACAGGAGGAGTCATTGGCACCCCATGGTCTCAGCCTAAGATGATCATGTGGCCTTAAGCACAGGTATGGGGAGCAGAACAGGCGGATTGACTGAAATACACTGCTGAGGGGAGCAGCGGGCGAGGCAGGGAGGTCAACTGTGCCATGTGGGTAGCTCCCTGGCTGGGGACCGAACATGTGCTGCAGTGGCTGGCGAGAGCTTGATAGTGCTGTCTTTAACCCCCGTGTCTCCAGTTTTACCAGGGAAGGCAGCACATGCCAGAGGCCAGAACCCCACAAAGCCATGGTCCGCAGGTGTGTTTCTAGCCCAGAAGTCAGGATGCGCTGATGTCCGCCAGCAAAGCTTCAGAGGGGCAACAGGCTTTGCCCATGTAGAAGAAGCATGGGCCTTGAAGAAGCATGTCCGTGTTTTGTCCATGTTTGGAAGAAAGAAGGTGGAAAAGTGCCTGAGCGGGTATGAGGGAATCCCTGCCCCAGAACTTCGTGAGAACTGAAGCTGCCTCTGCATGTGAGCTGACTTCCAGGGTCAGGAAAGGTGAAAGAAACTATATTTTTAAAGCCTGTGATCCCTGAAAGGAACGGCATCTTCTTACAAAAACAGCACCCATTTTCACTTTCAACTCAGTAAATCACTGAGTTGCTGATGAATCTTCCCAAGAGTTTTTCAGAGCTGCTAAAACTAGACAAATTGCGGTTGGTGACAAGCTCGGCGTCCACGGTGAAAAGTCAACATCAGGAGCGCAGCACCAACGAGCCGCTAGACACCAGGGCACCAAATCCCACAAGCAGAAGGCAGGTGTGTGCACACCTTCCTGGGGCATCTTACATTGGACCCCCTGGCTAGGGGGCAGTTGTCATGCAAATGTGCAAGAAGACCTTAGAAAGAGGTAAAGCTACATGTGCTGGGACAGAGTGGCCAGGACTCTTAACTGAAGAGGGTAAGTGGCCAAATAGCATAGTCCCAGATCTCTTTACCTGCATGCGTGTGTGTGTGTGTGTGTGTGTGTGTGTGTGTGTGCTTATCTCCATATAAAAGGGACGGCAGAGAGGCAAGCTAATGTGATGGTTCAAAGCACAGACTCTAGCGCCAGATGCCTGAGATGGAATCTCATTCAGGCTCTGAAAAGCTGTGTGGTGTTGGGCCAGTTACTTAACCTCTCTGGGCCTCAGTTTCCTCCTAGAGAAAAGAGAGCATATAGCAAATCTCAGAGGGTTCATGTGAGGACTAAAGTGTTAACAAAGCTAGAGGTACTTCATACCAGCACATGGTAAAGTTTGAACTTCTTGTTATTTTGCTATTACATAACAACAAAATACACCAGACTGTGAGTTACCCCCCACTCTCAGGGAGTGGCTTTGGGGGACACAATATAAAGGCACCTGCAATACTTTCTATTACATACTTCACTTCTGTATCTTTTTATTCCTTTTTCAGGGAGCCAGCAGTAACCAGACAATTTCACACTATTTTAAAATCGTGGCTCCCTCTCTGCACTCCCCTCTGTCCTGTGGCTTGGGTTATTTTCCCTCAAACTTGGCTCATAAAGAACTTTCTGAAAGGCTGACTCACAACCTAATAAGCTCATGACTGAAGAGATTCATGAAACGCCTTTTTTAAATCATTCCTATTTCCACTTTTCACCCACAATGTGGAAAGGGGAGGCGGGCAGCGGGGGAGAAGGGGAAGCCTCAGAGCCCTGCCTTCTGGGGCGAGAGCAGAGGGATGTGAAGGCTGAGGCCCCTGTGGCAAGAGATGAGGCAGGAGGCTCACTCTCTGCCCCTCTAGCTGAGGGGAGTTAGGGTTCTTGGTTTCCCTCCTAGAGACCCTAATGTTCAATTAGAAAAGTACTTCTTTTGCACTTGCTCTTTGCAAAGGGGAAAGTGCCAAGTTCAGAGAAGGATTTAAAAATAAAAGGAAAATCCCCTTCACTCCACTTCTAAGTCTCCCAGAATATTTTCTGTGCATTTAGACACCATGTCCCCCTCCCTGTGTGACGTCCGCAGAGCCTAACACAATGCCCAGCACAGAGTAGGTGCTTAATTCAACCTTTGAGTGGCAGTGAATAAGTGAGCTAGTGAGCTAGTGCTCTTCCTCTTTTGGTTTTATTTTTAGCAGGTTGATTTTGACCTTGGGGTTCAGGTGATACAGGTGAACAGTCCTAAGGTGCATGGCATTCCATGCATGCTCCATGCTCATGCTGCCCAATTAGGAAGCTGGGTGCTGAGGACACTCTGTGGGGGACAGGGAGAGGGGCTGAAAAAGCAGCAGGCTAGATTTGGGGAGCGAGAGTAAGGAAGAGGCACAGAGCTGCTCCTGGAGGAAGTATCTCCTCTGGCCGGCCCAGCCCCCTGCCATGGGTGAGCAGTCACTGGAGCTCTTGATGCACAGTGATCATGTAAAGTCTGCAAAGAGAGATCAGAGAACTCAGCTCCCAGCCAATGTGATTTTATGGCATGTGGGCCTTGAATGCCAAACTCACTTCACTTCCCGAAGGGTAAACGCTGAGAGCTAGGAAGAGGTGGGACAGCACTGGATGGACCAATCAAATGGGCCATCCCTTCTGAATCTTGCCTTAGGTATCACATATTTTAAACATGCACATGCTTTGATCCAACAATTTTACCTCCAGGAACTTTTTTGCAAAGATGTCCAAACCAGAATGTTCACTCCACCTCAGCCACACCATCAGAACACAGGAAACAAATGTTCCTGGGCAGGTGCCAAGGAAGTAAACCATGGTCCATCCCAGCAATGGGACACCATGTGGCTATTAGCGAGGATGATGGAAACCTTTCTCTGTTGACATGAAAGATCTCAGCAAACTATTTCTAGTGGGGGAGGGGGGAAGCAGGTTATGAAACAGCATAAGGGCATGATCTCATTTATTTAAAATAGGATTCGTGTGGGAGTGTGTGTGCCTCAGGGATGGCTGGCAGGGTGTTCCCTAAGTCAGGGGTCGAATTTTGAGAAGCACTGGGCCTAGCAAAGTGGGGGAGGGCAGAAGGGGGAATCTGGGGAGTTTGTGTCCCATGAAGCAGGTTTCCCACAGTTCTCTTCACCTTTCGCTGCCACACGGGAATACAGACTCAGCAATGTCAGATTTTACCCTTTTCCCAAGAAAAACCGGGAATACAGACTCTCCATGAAAATGCCTAACTTGCAAGTGTCACACCACAGCCGTTGACTTTTATTCTGAGAATCATCATTTAAGCTTGCCTCACTTTAACCTGTACCTCTGGGCCTCATTTGCTGTTTCCCTGTCGGTAAAGTGAGGGAGTTGGGTTAGGTGATCTATAAAGATCTCTCTCATTCTGGCTGTTTCTAGAAACTGTTAGGGTCAGAGATCTTTTGAGATTGGGATCAAAGCTATGGTTTCTCTCTCAAGTGTGTGGTGGGGCAGGCAAACCCAGGGATGTAAGAAATCAGCCAGTTTTGGGTCTAATTTCTGGGAGTTCCCAGATTCCCCAAAGCCTCCTTCAAATCCATCCATCTATCCAATCATCATCCATCCATCCATCCATCTGTTCATTCCGTAGGTGGTGAATGCCTTCTCATGCTGGTCACCACGTCAGAGCTGGGACAGGAAGATGGACAGAACAGACATGACTGGCACCTCAGGAGACCTGGAGGTCAAGTCATCCAGAGGGGTAAGTCTTGCCCCTGGAGGTTCTCCAAGTGTGAGCACAGTGGCTGTTGGTGAGCACAGAGGGAGGGAGGCAGGACTAGCAACTGCTCTATGCAGATTCGGAAAAGCTCCTGCAAATGCCCACCATCTTATGAATATGGGCCCAAGGACTAAACTCTACACCACATAAGAACAAGGCATATCCCACACCATCATATACCATTTCCTGAACATCCGGGACCTGCCTCCTACAGCCGGGGAGGTGAAGGCACATGTCTAGTGACACACAATAGTAAGGGGCAGATCCTGACTGGATCTGTAAGTCAGCCTGACTCCAAAGTGCAGGTCTTTCCACCAAGCTGTCCTGACTTGGCATAAAATCTGGGTGAGTAAGACAATTACCAGTGATTAAATCTTCTGAATCAAGAATTAGGTCCCCTGCTGTGCCAACAGACTAAAATATTTTAAATCTGGGCTATCTTTAAAAATGGGCACCTCTCTTAAATCCATCCATTGCCCCTGACACATTCCCACTCTCTGAAGACGCCCAAAGTCGCTTTGTCTAAGTTTCCCCATCATCGGTATGCTGGCACCCCTCAGTATGTATTAAGCACCTTATGTGTTAGAGCCAGGAATAGCAGAGGAACGTGGTGCATGGCTATGCCACATGAAAGGTACAACCGGGCAGCCGGGAAAGCCCCCCAAACCTTAGTGGCATTGCCATGCCTTGGAGCCTTGAGATGGGCCTGCAAGGAGTCGTTCATGCTTTATGCACCCCTGCAGTGGCTAGAGATGTGGTTGAGCAAGAACATTCCACAGAAAGATAACAGGTTTAGCTGAGGACAGCAGCAGCCAGCTCAAGAGTCAAGCTGATAACCATATTATGTAGAGAGAGACCAGTGACATGGGAACAAGTGGTGTGTCTAAAGAGCCTTTTTGGGGCCTCCCTGGTAGCCTAGGGGTTAAGTCTCAGCACTATCATTGCTACAACCTGAGTTCCATCCCCAGCCAGGGAGCTGACCCACATGGCACAGCAGACCTCTCCTGTCTTGCCCGCTGCTCCCCTCAGCAGTGTGTTTTAGTAGATCTGCCTGTTCTGCTCCCCACTCTGTCTCTGATGAATCCTCTCACACCCTGCACCTCTGGCCTGTACCCCAGTTCTATAAATAAATAAATAAATAAATAAATAAATAAATAAATAAATAAATAAATTTCAAAAAAATAAAAAGCTTCTTTGGAGACTTACCACAAGACTTTATCCCCTTTAGATAACCTTTATTATAATATTTCCATACACTTTGATATCGAAGTTCCTCTTGTGGGCATTTTTACAAGAATCAGCTGTGAATTATACACAAAGTGTGACAGTCTCCATCCCGTTGCAAGCCATTAAATAGTGGATTGGGACAGCAAATGATGGGTCAGCCACATAACAGGGTACTGAGTAACCTCTAAGAAGTGTGTTGTAGGAAACAGCAAATATTACAAGGCATGGAGAAATGGCTGTGATGTTCGGAAAAGGTCAGGTTACAGACAGCATACTGAAAGTGTTTCCATGGGTTGAAGTATCCATGCATTTATATTTTAACGGAGTAAAATCTATCAAAATGTTAATGCATAATGAGATAAAAATAACAGACTATATTTTTCCTTGAAACAGCATTTCCCCAATATTTGATATTGAACTTGTAATCTGTTTTGTAATCAAGAAAAAACTTGGGAATATGACATAAAGTTTCCCAAAGCAATTGAATTCCATCCTGCCTATTCTGTGGCCTGCGGGAGCAACCTATTTATCTCTCCATGGGTGGGGGAAGGGGCTTTCTCTTTTCCGGGGTATCCAGCAGTAGTAA
The DNA here is from genome assembly GCF_014898055.3 of Talpa occidentalis. Classification (NCBI taxonomy): domain Eukaryota; kingdom Metazoa; phylum Chordata; class Mammalia; order Eulipotyphla; family Talpidae; genus Talpa; species Talpa occidentalis. The sequence goes on along the minus strand of NW_023601433.1, from coordinate 81,479,956 downwards.
AAGGATGCCTCTCCCTCATGTGGGCTAAAACACAGACCCCCAACCAACCACAGGGGCACCAATCTAGGAGAGAAGGGGAACAGCACTCAATTGAAGGGTGAAATTTCTTAGCCCCCTGTACTGTGTCCCATCACATTTGCTGTTAGCACTCAAGACTCCCCTTTTTTTAAGATTGTTTATGCATACAAGAACTGGGGTACAGGCCAGAGATGGGGTGAGAGGATTCACCAGAGACAGAGTGGGGAACAGGCAGACTGACTGAAATACACTGCTGAGGGGAGCAGCGGGCGAGTCAGGAGAGGTCTGCTGCCCCATGTGGGCAGCTCCCTGCCCAAGGATCGAACTTGTGCTGCAGTGGCTGCGAATAGCTTCATAGGTTGCATCTTAACCCCTTGTGCCACTAGGGAGGCCCCAAGACTCCCTTTTCTTAAAACAGGATCTCTGAGCTCGCTTTTCTCACTCCTTTCTTCCATGGCACCTAGAACAAAACTCACCCCACCCCCCCATCACAGCCTGATCTAGCCTCTGCCTACCTCTCTGACATCATCCCCAAGTTCACAGCTCATTTTTCTCTTCTCAAACATACTGTGCAAAGTCTCACCTCCAGGACCCTGAACACCTTTCTTGCAGGTGGCTGGCTCCTCCTTGTCATTCAAGTACTAGTTCCCTGGTTCTTCCTCAAAGTGGTCGTCCCTAACCACTGCAGATAAGGACTCCCCCCATCTCTATTACATCACCTTCACATGTTACCTTCAGAGCCCTGGCCACTTCCTCCAATGATCTCTGTGCGAGACTGCACCACCCAAAGGTGGTCACCCTAGCTCCTGTCCCACATGCTATTCTAGACCTTGCTGCTCACCTAAGTATAGGTACCTAATTCCACTCCCCTTGGATCTGGGGCAGCCTGTGACTCCCTTCTAACCAATAGTGACTTCTGAAGCTGGGTCAGAAAAGGCAAAGCGGCTTCCACCTGGTGCCCCAACCCTTGCATTTGGAGCTTGGAGTCACCAGATCTGAATCCAGCCACCCAGAGGCGCCCTGCAGTGAGGAGGGCCAGGTCACAGAAGAGGCTAAATGCAGATGCTCTGATTGGCTTTCCCAGGTGATGGTGATGGAGATTGGGCATGGAGATTCCCCCACCAAGACTGCAGCCTCCCTCCCGCCTGGAGTAGAGACAAGTCATTTGTCTTCTCCCACTTCTTTTTTTTTTTTTTTAAAGATTTATTTATGCATGCATGCAAGAACTGGGGTACAGGCCAGAGGTGCTGGGCGGGGTGTGTGTGTGTGTGTGTGTGTGTGTGTGTGTGAGAGAGAGAGAGAGAGAGAGAGAGAGAGAGAGAGAGAGAGAGAGAGAGAGGATTCACCAGAGACAGAGTGGGAAACAGAACAGGCAGACTGACTAAAATACACTGCTGAGGGGAGGAGCAGGCCAGTCAGGAGAGATCTGCTGCACCGTGTGGTTAGCTCCCTGGCCAGGGATCAAACTTGTGTTGCAGTGGCTGTGGATAGCTTCATAGTTTGCGTCTGAACCCCTTGAGCCACCAGGGAGGCCCTTCTCCCACTTCTTAATGCACAAAATGTTTGAGCATAAAATAACTGCTTTAAATCACTATGTTGTGGAGTAATTTGCCACACAGCGGTAGTACTGAAATCTTTACTGACTTCTCTGTCTCTTCCCACTAAAATGTAGGCTCCATGAGAGCAGGGGCTTCTATGTCTTAGTCCTTCCTGTGCCCACTGTGCCTTGCACACAGTAGATACTCAATAATTAATAGCGGACTCACCGAAAGCAGCTCAGTTTGGGAAATAGTAGTAACTCTTGCATAGCTCTTGTCTGATTCATGTGTTCACTACGTTGTAATTGTGAACCTGCTGTGTGACAAGCAAGTGGCCAGGAGCTAGGGGCACAGGGGCAGCCCACTGGCCACTGAAATCCTGTCCCACTGATGATGTGATGTGCCAGAGAGGAAACGGAAGCCCCCACTCTCCTCTGTCCCCAACCAAGCTCTGAAAAGCGGACTGTTCAACAACCAGAGGTGCAGTTGCCAAAGCCATCCAGCCCACATCTGGGTGTGTAATTATCACCGGGTGTGGCTGTTTTTACATCCACAGCTCTGTCACCTGGTCGCTCACTAGGCAAGCTGGTGACCCAGACAGGGACCATGTGGTGGGAAGGCTGCCAGGGTCCTGCACATCTGGCCCCTTCCCAGGGGCTCCTCCCCAGCATCTGTCTCCTTCCGTTAGGCTTGCTCCCACCTCTCTCAGAACTGAAACCCGGGCTTCCAGGCTCTAAAAGTAACCCAGGCAGGGGTGTATCCAGCCTGAGGGAGGCCTGAGGGATGAGCCTCCAGGTTTAACCACTTAATCCCCAAAGTACCTGCCAAGAACCAGTTAGCATGCCTGGCTGGCGGGCCAGCCGTCATTAATTCATTAAAGCAGGCTCCCGCTGGCCCATTATCTTCCTTGCCGCTGACCACATAGCCTCTTGGGTCTGCAGAGTCCCCCCCTCTCTCCCCTATTCCTCAGTCCCAAGGCAAGATTCTGCCCTCCCCTGGCCCCCTCTCTCAGCTGGATTCCTCAGCTCCATTCTCTCTCCCTCCCCACCCCCCCAAGGCACGCTTCCCCCTCCCTCCCACGCCTCCGCCAGCCAGCGCTCACCATAAAGCATCTTTTGTTCCCTTGCTCCCGTATTATCGGAGCAGTGACTGGTTAAATCACACCCATCTTCCTCCCAGCCTCCCCAGCCTCCCCAGCCTCCCCAGCCTCCCCCGAGGCTCTGTGAAAAAGGGAATCTCACTAGTGCAGGAATTCTTAGTCCATCACCCTCTGCTGACTCTCCCTAGGAGGGCCACAACAGGCAGCCCCTCAAAGACAGAAAACCCCATTCCACTGCCAGCTTTGCCACTATCCCTTTGAGACCACTCAGGTGGACTCGCTCTGCCTCAGTTTCCTCTGTGATAGAATAAAAGAGGCATTAACTATTTCATAACATCCCCTCCTGCAGGATCTAAGTGCCAGGCACTGTACTGGGCACTTTAAATGGATGCTTTCCGAGCATCGCCCCCAAAACCCTGGGAGAGACAACTCCAGTTGAAGGCTCAGAGACATTGGGGTTCTTACCCAAGGTCACACTGCCAGCCAGTTTCTGAGCTAAGACTTACATCCAGTTCCATCTGATCCCTAAACCCATGCTCTTAACCACTGTACTATGTAGTGGCCTGCTGGACATGGATACCCCAAGACATGGATACAAGTAGAGATGGTGGCTCTGCTAGCAATGACAAGGGAAACTGCTGTCTACTTTGGGAAAGAATGACGTTAAATGCATAACCACATTCACGATCACTGGTATTTATGTCCACTTTTTTCCCCCAGGCAGAGTTCTAGAGCTTTCTGATAAACCCTCTTGACAAGCCCTATGCATTAAGTACTGTGATTGTCCCCATTTCATGTATGGCCTAACAGCTTCAGGTTTTTTGTTTTTAATAATTTCTGAGAAAGGTATTGCTCGCACACAAACTCAAAACAAGTTCATTGAAACTGATGTCCTGCATTTGGTTGTCTGAAGGCCTAAGAGAACTCTCTGTCCTCCATGGCTGACACAGCTTCCCAGAAACACCTAAGCTTCCCATGAGCTTTCCCAGGTTTTTCTCCAGGGTAGGAAAAGCGGAGAGACCCACGAAAAACTCAACAAATTCTCCAGTGGGTTGTCTTTCATTTCTTCCTAACTTAGCCGAGGCGGGAGCAAGACGCTCAAGAAGGTTGTAGCAGCAGATAATAGGCTGGGGAGATAGGGGCTGGGGGGCGGGGAGAGCACGAACCCAGGGATAGGTACCAGGGCTGGGTGGTCTGGAATGGGGTGCTGCGCAAGTGCCAGGGTCCAGAAGAGGCTGCGCCAGAGGAAAGCGACGCCGGGCTTTGGGGTTTGGGCACCCCAAGCGGGAGGATCCTGGAGGTGCGGCTGCTGGGAGCGCCAGGGCGCGCAACGGCAGGCGGAAGGAGAACACTGGGGTGTGGTGAGAGGGTGGCCTGGAGTCTAGACGCAGCACGGAAGTCTGGAGCAGAAGCAGAGTGAGGGGGAGACATAAACCGCGGCGACATCGTCTGCTCACACCGCACCGGCGAAACTTCTCTCCGCCCCCCGCGCCGGTGGGCCGGGTTCTCGCAGCTCCTCCCCGGCGCCGGGGCGCAAAGGGGCGCGCACCGCCTGCCAGGCGCGCGCTCGCGGAGGCCTCCGGCCACCTCCCAGCCCGCAGCCTCCTCCTCCCGGCAGGGAAGGGGCCGCACCAGCAGGCTCGGGCCGCGCGTCCTCACCGCGGGGTGCAGCGCCGAGCCTCCCGCGCCGCCTCGTCCCGGGAAGGGCGCGCCTCCCTACCTCACCTGGATCCCACGACCGGGGAAGCAGTGTCCCTCGCCCCATTCCTACAAGATTCCTCTGCCGCCCAGCTGGCCTTGCAAGCCACTCTCCCACTAACTTGCCACTTGTCTCCACTTCTCTTTTTTTTTCCCTCCCTCCCCATCTTTTTTCTGCCTTTCCTTAAATTCCACTCTTTGGGCTTCCCGACTCGCGCTGGACTCCCTTTTTCTGCTCCCAGCCGCCCGTCCAAAATGTACTTCTTGCCCTGGGATTCCGCAGCCCCAGCCCGGTCCCTTCCGACGGAGGGAGCCCCAAGTCTCTCTTCCGAGAGGGAGAGAAGCGCCGGGACCTCTGGGAGCAGGGCTCAGAGCGCCCCGAAGCGCGCACCTCTCTTCGCCAGCGCCCGGGCTGCGCCGGCCCACGCGACATCTGTCGCCCGCGCTCCCGACTCACACCCCGCGCACCCCCGCAGCTCCCCGGGCGCTGCCACCCCCCACGCTCCGGCTGCCGCCTCTCTCCGCGGGCGCAGACTCTCGGGCCTCGCCCGCGGGCGCCGCGCCAGCTTCCCAGGGTGTCGGCGCATGGCGGGGCCCGGCCTCGACGCGAGCGCGGCGCATCCGTGGGCCGTGGCATCCTGTGCCTCTGGCTTCGTCACCTTCGACCTTCACCTTCCAGCCCTTTAGCCACCTAGAGTGGGCTCAGCCTGCTTCTCTGCACCCCCATTCTGTGCAGCGTTGCCCTCTATTCCAGAATCTTTAAAGATGATTCTTACAGGATAGCTCCCCCAAAGCGCCTAGTACGGTGCCAGGCGCACAGCTGGTGCTCAGCAATTCCCTGACCCAAGGGCCAAGGCCCACTAGGAGTTCAGTACCTTTCTTCCACGGTACCAGACAGACCAGGCGCTCAACTCACTCTCCACCCCCAACCCCCACCACGCAGTGCCTCGCGTACAGCAAGCTCTCAAAACATTCCCACCCTCAGCGGGGCCTAGCACCCAGGGGCTCCACAGATGTTCTTCCATTAATGCCCCTTAGAGTTTCCCTGAGAGCCCAGCTTCCAGCGCCCTTCGAGGGGCATCGATCGCCTCCTCCATTTCGGCTCCAAGCGTCCCGCCAAGTGCCTTAAATGGGACATCTCTGCGAAGGAGCGAAGAAGTTGGCGGCACGGAGGAAGCTGCAAAGTGCACGGGCCTCAGGGAGAGAGAGCCAGCCAGAAACCTGGAGGGGAAGGAGGGCTTGAGACGCGCTCGGGGTGCCAGAGAATGGGGAGCAGAAACTGGAGAAGTGACACTTCAGCAGAGAAGGGTTTGGAGCCGGCGGCCACTTAGGGACGGCAGGCGGTTTGGAGAAGGGGTGGGTGCCTTGTCCCTGAAACCGTGACGGATCAGGATTCTTTGGCGTGGCCTGCAACCTCGCTACCAAAGAAGCGCGCTTCTGCTTGCACCGCGCGTCGTCGCGGGACTGGTGGGGACGCTGGAGCCTAAAGTCCTCCCCAAGCCACCCCGCAGGAGGGAGTGGCACGGCGCGCTCACGGAGTCGGAGGAGACAGCAATGGTGGGCCTGACATTTGGAAGGAGAGGCGGAGAGTGGCCAGGAGGTGGACGGAGCTGCTGGCGGCCGGAGCGAGCGGATCAAGGAGATGCGAGGAAGCGCCGAGAGCCAAACTTGCCGCTCCCCGCCCCGGCCAGCCCCGAGTCTCCCGGCCCCAGCCGCCTCGCCCTGGCGCGCGCGCGCTCGCTCGCGTACCTGTTGCTCGCTCCGGCTGGGTCTCGGCTCCGGCCCCACCAAGAAGCCCCGCGTTCCTACAAGTTCCGCCTGCCGAGCAGCCAGGCCGCCAGCGCCGCCACCTGCGCGGCCGCGCACAGCCAGGGCCAGTAGGTGGGGAGCGCGCCGGGCGCCGGCGCCCTCCGGCTCCGCGCGCGGCGCCGCCACATGGTGCGCTGGTGCAGCTCGTCGCCGAGCGCCTTGAGCCGGGCGGCCGTGAGCTGCGCGGCGGACGAGCGCAGACCCAGGCGGCCCGCGCTGCAGGCGCACACGGCCGGGGGGCCGCGGCCGCGGTGCAGGGGGCACGGGCACATGACCGCTCGCCTCGCTCCCTCCCCGCGCTCGGGCCGCCCCTCGCCTGCTCGCCCTCCGGCCTGCGCGCCCGCCTGCGCCGCGCTCCAGCCGCCGGGGGCCTCCCCTGGACACCAAGTTTCTCCTTGTGTTGTGCGTTTGTTGTGCTGACGGCGCTATTATTAATTAAAGTGTCACATGGTGAAGGGGGGCGGGGAGGGCGCGGGGAGGGGGGTTACATCATCCGGCCCCGGGGGGGGGCTGCAGGCAGAAGAAGCCGAGAGGTAACTTTTAACCCTAGCGGCGCCGGCAGCGAGGGGGCGCGCGGCTGGAGGGGACGCAGGAAAGCACCCCACTGGGGAGGGCCGGAGCTTGGGGGGTCGCGGGGAACCCTGGCCGAGGCAGAGAGCGCGAAGGAAGGTTTTCTCCTTCCCTTTTGCCTGAATTCAGCTCCAGTTCCGATTTGGCTGGGGAAGCTGGCTTGTTTGCCGCTTTGGATGGAGCTGATAGCGAAGCCGGCTGCATTATTCAAAAATATTCTGAGGCTATTGTTTTGTTTGGGGGGGAGGTGAATTCATTCAAAATTGGAAGAGAGGGGCAAATTCTACCCAACTTGCCTACTTTCGGGTCTGACTCGGCACCTGTAGGCTTCGGGTTTGAACACACACCCCACACACACACACACCCCCCACCCCCGCTCTGAACTTAGGGGTCAGACCCAAACGCGCCCCCCGCGCGCAGCCAGAAACCTAGATGGAGAAGAGGCGGATTGGAGGTTTGAGGGGTCTGTCCCGCAGGGCACGCATTCGCTGTGCACCCCGCCAGACCGTCGCAGGGGCTTTCTGGAAGGAAACTTATTTTGTCTGCTTCCTTTGTGAATGTAATTTTCCTATCGGTGACAGTGCTCGGGGGAGACCCTAAGGGGTAGGGGTGAGGGCCTCCGGGGACTTTAACCCCTCTCTTCCCAGTCCACCGTGCCCCATGCCTTTCCAGATGAGAAAATCTGGAGTTTTCCCTGCCTGTGAAAGTACAGATGTGCAAGGGACTCTTGGAATTCTTGGGAGTGTGGACGCGGGGCAGGGGAAAGAGAAGGAAACCTCTGGAAAATTGTAGGAGTCCAGAGGTGGCTCCTTCCAAGCCAACTGCCAAAGCCTGATCTGACCTTTGGCTACCTGGAAAATATTCTTCAACAGGATGGTGGTTTGGGGTCTGGATTTATCACAAGAGGTTTCCCTTGGCCTGCAGTATGGTCAGGACTGAGGTCTCTGTTCTGCCATCTTGGTGGCCCTTAATCACCCAGATCCATACCCTTAATAATGGTCCACACTTAGAGCTTAGCTTAGTGGGCTAAAGCCTCTGCCTATGCTGTCTAAAATAAAATATTCCAACAATGGTGGGGGGAGGGGTTGCTATTACTGTCCTATTTTACAGTTGAGGAAACTGAGCCACGGGTAGGTAAGGCCTCTTGCCCAAGCTCACAGAGTTAGTAAAGAGTGAACCTGGATCTAAACGCGAAAAGTCTGCTGCAGGCTCTAAACTCTTAACCACGGTTTTATACTGCCCCCTGTAATCTGGGAATAATAATTCGTCCCTCCCAGGATTGGGGCAGAGATTAAATGAGAGAAATGTATGCCAAGCACCTGGCATGCAGTGGGCCCTGGATAAACCTTGGTTCCCTTTGCTTCTGGCCAGAACCACTTGCCCATTCTCCTGGGACTCACCTCCTTAATCCCCCCTAGTCTTTGCAGAGGGGACCTGATCCATTGCCCGGTGTAGCGTTCCAAGAATGAAGATACAGTGTCTATTTAAAAAGCCCTTTGGATTTAAACTGAACAATTCCCTCCCACCCCCCCTTTTTAATCTGCACGCTTTTAACGGCTCACTTCATGGACATTAATTTTAATGGGACGATTATTACCCTGTTTGGAAGCCTGCCCCTCGAATGCTGGGCTGGAAAGGTGGTGCTGGGTTGGGTCCCAGACTCCCGGATGTTTTCTGAGGCAAAGAGAGTGCAGTCTTGGCCATGGGGATGTGTCATTCAGCAGAGGGAGAGGAGAAAAGGGTGATAGGAAGGTGGAGGAAGAGAGAAGACCTCTGTTGCCCCCTCCCCCGCATACACACACTCTGCATCTGACAGGCCCCATTTTGCTCACCCTGCATTGTTCTATCCTATCCTACCTTTTGCTAACTGGAGAGCGTGGCCTTGAGATGAGACTTTTTGGAGCTTCTATGCCCACATCTATAAAGTGGAATAATAATAGTGCCAACCTCACAGAGTTCAATAAGATCACGGATATGCCCAGCACATCCATTGCATTTAATAAATGTTGCCTATTGTTAGCATTTTAAGGTAGACTATGTAAGCTTTGAGGAATGCTGGTGGGCTGGAACCTTCACATATGGTTTTCCCCTTCTGTAAATTGTTGATTCCATCCCTGATATTAAATATCACCCCCCAAATTATTTGGGAAAATAACGTAACACAGTAACACTTCACAAAAATGATTTATTTTAATGTTTAATTTAATAATTTAATTTAAAAATTTGTATCATGTTTACTCTGTGCCAGGTGCTATATTGCATACCTTGCACATATTAACTCATTTAATACTCCAAACAACCAGTGTAATAAGTACTATTAATAGTCCTATGTAATGGGGCAGAGTACTTAACTTATTCAAGGTCATACTGCTCTCTGACCCCAAAGTTTGTGCTCTTTAGTATTCTGTCACCATTGGAGACTTGAAAGGAGGGGCACTGTTAATGTGCTGAATTGTATCCCCCCACATTCATAGGCAGAACTCTTAACCCCTAGTTAAGAAATCTTTACAGTGTGACTATATGTGAACACAAGGTCTGTAAAACTGTAAGTTGTTTTTTTTTTTTAAAGATTTTATTTATTCATGCATACAAGAACCGGGGTACAGACCAGTTGCACAGGAGGGTGAGAAGATTCACCAGAGACAAAGAGGGGAACGGAACAGGGAGACTGACTGAAATACACTGCTGAGGGGAGCAGCGGGCAAGACAGGAGAGGTCTGCCGCACCATGTGGGATTCTCGCTGGCTGGCTGGGATCTAACTGGTGCTGTGGAGGCTGCGGACAGCTGGACAGATTCACAGCACTGCGCTCAACTGCCTGTGCCACCAGGGGAGGCCCCAAAACTGTAAGTAAGTTAAAATGAGGTCATTAGAGTGGCACTCATCCAACATTTAACCCAATATGGTATCCTTAGAAGTCTGGAGAGGCCCAGTGGCATCTGCAGGTCAAGGAGGCAGGTCTCTGAAGAAACCTACCTTGCCAACTCCTTGATCTTGGACTTCTGGCCTCCAGAACTGTGAGGAAATTAATCTATTTTGCTTAAACTCCCTAGTCTATGGCACTTTGTTAAGGTACCCCTCACAAACTAATACAGAATAATGAGTCTAAGGGCATGTCCTAGGGCGTCCCTGGTGGCCTAGGGGTTAAGTCTCAGTGCTATCACCCAGACAGCCCTCTCTGGCCAAAGTGGCCTGATGCCTGAGTTCAATCCCCAGCCAGGGAGCTGACCCACCTGGAGCAGCAGACCTCTCCTGTCTTGCCTGCTGCTCCTCTCAGCAGTGTATTTCAGTAGATCTGCCTGTTCTGCTCCTCACTCTGTCTCTGGTGAATCCTCTCACCCCCTGCACCTCTGGCCTACACCCCAGTTCTTCTATGAAAAAATAAATAAAACAAAAAATTAGAAATAAATAAATAAAGGAATGTCTTAGAAAGGAAGATAAATGCAGAATTCACCAGACTCTGGCTGCTTTTACTGCTGGGCATGCGCTTTGACGTTTTTTCTGCATTCTTGAGCAAAGATGATTCGTGGGACTATTCACCTTCTTCCTCTTCCATTTCTCTTTGGAATTTTTTTAAAAGATTATTTATTTATGGCAGGAGAGGTCTGCTGCACCATCTGGATCAGCTCTCTGGGCAACCAGGGATCGAACTCGGTGCTACAGTGGCTGGCAATAGCTTGATAGCGCTGTGTCATTCACAGCACCACCAGGGAGGCCCCTCTTTGGAAAAATTTTAAGGGAGAAAGGAGCTTTAGGGAGTTAGTTTAAGAAATAGTTTATGAAATCCAGTTGATCCCTTTATTCAGAGAAAACTTTCCCAGCCAGTTGCAATGAAGTGTGGCCTCTCTCATAGAGTGAAGAATTAAGACAAATTTTCCCATCCGTGTAGATTTCCTATGGCATCCTATAGTTTAAAAGTGGGCACAGCACATCGTAGATGCTCAGGAAATAGCTGCTGAAAGAAAGATTCAATGAGTGAACGAATGAATGAATGAATGATTTGTCTGATTTGTCTTCCCAACATACATGATGATCTGCAAAGAATTGTTAACATCAATAACTTAAAAAAATTTTCTTGCCCACATTCCTTCCCTTACCTTCTAAGAAATCAGTCCTCAAGTGTTTTGAGCAGGAAACGGGGGTGGGATTTCTTCTCTTAATTAAAACAATAATTACCTATCCTGGTGTTTGAGACGGCGTGAGTCTTACCTTATGGTGTTCTGATTCCCGTGGCTTGGTGAAGTGGCAAATGAATAAACAGCTGTCATCTTCTCCAAACAGCTGTGTTTCCTGAGGCCATGTATTCATGCCAGAGCCAGATTTGATGCCAGGAGTCAACCTGGTGAACAACAGAGTTCTTGAATCAAAATCAAAGCTATAGCAGAGTGGTTGGACACTTTGTGCCAGAGAGACTTAGGTTTGAACCCTATTCCCACCATACGATAGCTCAGTATTGAGCCTTCACTTTCCCATCTGTAAAATGGGAATAATAATCATAGTACCCACTTCATTAGGTTGTTGTGAAGATTAAAAGACATAATGTATCAAGTGTTGGCCAAGTGCTTGGCACTCAGCAAATGTTATTATGGTTCTTGTTGATATGTCAGGATTATTAAACATCCACTTAAGAAACAGAGCAGGGACTCTGACCTAAACCCATTGGGAAAACATGAGGATTCAGATTTCAGTGAGTCCAATATTGAATTACATCAGTTATTCCCAGGGATGCTCCTCTATTTAATAGACCTAAGCAGGGTCTATTTAACCCTCTGATACCTGAAAAAAATGGGGCAACCCTTTTTCTTTAGGGACCTCCTAATTGTTTGCCACCCTGCCTTTAAGGACCTTTTTTGTTTTAAGTGAAGAAAGGCAGACAAATGTCCACAGCAGGGGAGAAAAAATTAACCAACCCATAATTATAGTCTCATCAATACTTTAAGTGTAAAGGGTAAACCTCACTTAAATAAAACCTAATGCCTTGATTACTAGAGTCACAAGAGATAGGGTTGATTAAACCTGCACCCCTGCTGTGAAAATTCAGACATATTGTCCTTTGTTCAAGCAATAATCACTTTATTGAAGGCAACTGAGCTGAGTTTAAACCAGCGAATCACTAGACTTGAAATTACACTGATGAGAGGGTAAATGAGGATAAATGCTGGAGAACAATTGGGCAGACCTGAAAAAACTGAAAATGCACATGTCCTGTGACCTGGTGATTCCATTTCTAGCGATTTTCTCTAGATCAGCGGTTCTCAACGAGGGACAATTTTGCTCCCCGGGAGACATTTGGCAATGTCAGGAGACATTTCTTGGTTGTCAGACTGAAGGGTGCTACCAGCCTCTAGTGGGTAGAAGCTTGGGACACTGCTTAACATCCTACAACATACAGGCAATGGTGAATTATACGGCCTAATGTGTCAATAGTGCTGGGTATGAGAAACCCTTCCCTAGTTGCAGTTAGTATGCAATGGGCATAAGAAAATCCAACTGGTGGAGACTTAAATTATAAATTTATAATTATAAATTTTTATTATATTTATATCTTAAGATATATTTGTTTTAAGTTATATTTTCTTTGATTATTTAAAGATTATCATTATGGTGCACAATCTTCTTATTGCTTTTTATAGTCAAATTGTGTAAGTTTGTATTATTTATGACAAACAAGTCCAGAGCAGGTATTAGCAAACATATGTGTGAACCAGTTTGGTTCACTGCCTATTTTTGTAATAATTTTATTGGAACACACTCATTCTTGTGTATTTATTTATTATCTCTGGCTGCTTTTGTGCTGCAACAGCATGAAGTAAAAATTTTATGACCCACAAGGTCAAAAATATTACTGCCTGACCCTTTACAGAAAGAGTGTGTCAATCCCTGGTCCATAAGGAGGCAAGCTCAGAGGTGGGTTTGTGGTGCAAACATTTCATTAAGAATCTGGTTATGCCTGTGCTTCCATTCCACCATCCTTTGTATGGTAGAATGTATGTTTTAGTCCTCAAGCTTATTGTCTCATGCCAACAAAAAGGCTGCCACAGCTCCAGGTAATGCTGACAAGTTCCCGAAGCTAGGGGAGAGGCAAGGAATGATTCTTCCCTAGAGCCTTTGGAAGCTAGCACATTATCTCATGATCCAAAGAGTTTGCATTCCCACTACACTTACACATTTCCAGAATTACCATTTGACACTTTCATTTACATTTATTGAGCAGAATAACTTAGTCACATGGTCATACCTAGCTACATGAGATGTTGGGAAATGTAGTCTTTTAGCTATGCAGCAATGTGCCTAATTAATATATTTGGGAGTTCTGTTATTAAAAAAGGAGTTGCTAGATGAAGGTCTCTGTTTCATCATTATAGCCTTAGACCAGAGGTTGTCAAATTCAATCAAATTCAGTCCTGGGTCTATTTCTTTTTAATTGAACTGACTGTAGATTCACATGCAACTGCAGAAAGAATACAGCTCTCTTCTATACCTTGCCTGGGTTTCCCAGTGATAATATGTGGCAAAACAATAGTATAATATCATAAGTAGGGTTTTTATATTGATACAATTTCTTTGACGTGTAATTGTGTGTTTGTATGTGTGTGCATGTGTTAAATTCTATACAATTTAATAATTTGTGTAAGTTCCTGTAGCCACCCCATCATAAAGATACAATTCTATGGGCTGGATGTAACATTGTTTACTAAACTGTTCACCCATTGAAGGGCATCCAGATTGTTTCCTTTTTTTTTAAGATTTATTTATTTATTTGTTTATTTATTTATGCATACAAGAGCTGGGGTACAGGCCAGAGATGCAGGGGGTGAGAGGATTCACCAGAGACAGAATAGGGAACAGAACAGGCAGATTGACTAAACTACACTGCTGAGGAGAGCAGCGAGCCAGTCAGGAGAGGTCTGCTGCACCATGTGGCTTGCTCCCTGGCCGGCCACGGATCAAACTCATGCTGCAGAGACTGAGGATAGCTTCATAGTGCGGTGCTTAACCCCTGGTGCCACCAGGAAGGCCCTTGTTTCCATTTTTGCCTTTGAGAACGAAAACTACTGTGTGCAGGTTTGAAGGTGCACACAAGTTTTTATTTTGCTGGGAGATATGCCCAGGAATGCAATTGTAGGCCACATGACAGTTGAATGTTTAATTTTCTAAGAACCTGCCTAATTTTTACAGACTGGCTATACCATTTTGCATTTCTACCACCAATACATGAATGATCCCAGTTCCTCTTCTTCCTTTCCAACATTTGATATCATTGTTGTTGCTTTATTTTAGCCATTCTGATTAGTGTGTAGTGATATCTCATTGTGGTTTCAGTGTGGTTTTGCCTAATGGCTAATGATATTGACCATCATTTCATGTGATTGTTTGTTCTTTGTATATTCTCTTTGATGACTCCATCTATTTGTGTAAATAAAGTTTTATTGGAACATCCCCCCCATTCATTTATATATCATCTATGTCTGCTTTTACACTATCACAGAAGAACTGAGCATTGGGACAGAAGCTATGACTTGCAAGCCAAAAATATGTTACCTTGCCCTTCACAGAAAAATGTTGCCAACCCCTGCTATAGATAAATTATCATTTATTCCTTGAGGCTGGAATCAACCATGGAGGTGAAAAGACCTGGGCTGTTTGTCATAGATTCTCCCACAATTTATTCCTTGAGGCTGGGTACAAAGATATCCAAACAAAGTCAGGGCATTGGCAAGGAAGAAGGAGAAAATGATGGTTTTTGAAGAACTAGAGAAAGTCAGGGATGCTCAGAGATGTTCATGGCGGCATTGTTGAAAATAAGCAAAATTAAAAAGCAACAAAAATATGAATAGTAAATAAAATATGGCATATTTGAAGTTCAAAATTATTGCAAGGAATTACACACCATGAGCTAGATTTAGGGGTAGATATACTTCAAAAATGATATTGAGTAAAACAAGGCATTTGCCGATTATTTGTATGATTTGATGCTGTTTATAAAAATTTGCAACATCCATGAAATGATGGTATAAATTATTCATGGACACACATCTCTTGAAAACAGGAAGGAGACACATGAAATTCATGATGGTTTTGCCTTTGCCTTTGGGATGTGGAAGATGGAAATAGCAATGGTGTAGCTGATAAAAGAGCAATCCATGCATTTATTAGGACTTTAAATGCATTTTTCCACATATTTCAATTTTCAGATTTTTTTTAAATTTATTTTTATTTACTTATTCATACATTCAAGAACTGGGGTGCAGGCCAGAGGTTGCGGGGTGGTGAGCAGATTCACCAGAGACAAAGTGGGGAGCAGAACAGGGGAATCTACTGAAATACACTGCTGAGGGGAGCAGCGGGTGTGTCAGGAGAGGTCTGCTGCACCATGTGGGTCACCTCCCTGGGATCACACTCAGGTCACAGTGGCTGGTGATAACTTGATAGCACTGAGACTTTAACCCCTGTGCCACCAGGGAGGCCCTTCAGGATTTGTTTCTAATAGTGAAGGTCTGCTATACCTTTATTTACAATCTTTGCAGTTTACCAAAGCACACAGGTAAGACTTCAGAATTCCCTGATTTCACTGGTTAAGACAGTGCATTCAGGGGGTAGCAGACACTTTTCATTTATGCCAATTCAGCATTCACCCTCTACTTTTGGGGATCTGTCCCCCATCCCAATCCTGAGATTCTGCCAATCTTAGGCTACCAATCTTAGGAGTATCTGCACTCTTTGTTCACATATGAGGGCATCTGGCCTTAAAATAGGCTGCTGGACCCCACTGGCCTCAGGATTTGGTTGGAGATGTATCTCTGGCCAGCTTCCTGTTTGCTGCAGTGTAGCCTTGGAAAGGTTCCTGAGAGCTCTGTGGCGGCGCAGGGTGGAGAGTTGGGGGGGGGGGTCTGTTTCTTCAGCCTTCTCAACAAGCCTGCAAGTAACTTAAACCAATATGATCATTTCTGCTTAAAAGGGATTTTGTCCTGTGCAGCTGAACGCCTACTGATACGTAGTAAATAGGTAAATTAAAATCCAGGTCTTAAAAGACATATGTCTCCATAGTCCCAGAAATAAAGAAGTAAAACAGAGGCCTCCTTGGTGGTGCAGAGGTTAAAATCTCAGTGCTATCAAGATATCACCAGCCACTGTGGCTTGAGTTCGACCACCAGCCACTGTGGCTTGAGTTCGACCCCCAGCCCGGGAGCTAACCCTGGTGCTACAGACCTCTCCTGTCTTACCTGCCGCTCCCTCAGCAATGTATTTCAGTAGATCCTCCTATTCTGCTCCCCACTCTCTGTGGTGAATCCTCTCACCCCCATACCTCTGGTCTGTACCCCAGTTCTAGTATGCATAAATAAAAATAAATTAATTAAAAATTTTAACAAAGAAGTAAAACTGTAAAGGACCTCCATAGATGAGGAGAAGAATGGAAAATAATAGAATAATTGATGAATGCAATTGATTAAGTCTGGCATACACTGTGATGCACTGTCCAGAACCGTTTCAGTAGCTGTTCTCAAATTTTGCTGCCCCTTGGGAGCTTTTAAAAATCCTGAGAGCCAGGACATACCTCAGGTCACTTAAATCAAGATGTCTGCAGTGGGAACCAGAAAACACCACTTCTACAGTGCCCAAGTGATTCCAATGTGCAATTAAGTTTGCATCACCTTTCAGGAAGGATGGCTGTATTCCTCCTGGTGCTATCAGTGCTGCAGGAAGACTGCCCTCTGCTATCAGTCCCCTGTGGGGATTGCCTCAGTTGGAGATAATAACTTGCCCAAATCATTTTTTCCTTCCAAGGACAGTCTGCAACTATGAAGAAATCAACTATTGGTGCAAAGAACTGATCTTTTTGTCACAGCTCCTCCCACATGGAAGGCTGGAGCTGACTGAAGTTGGGTATTTCCCTTCCCCTGCATCACTTAGGTTCTTGTTAATTTCCCAGCAGGCTAAGCTCTCATTAACTAGTTTCTCCTGAGGACGAGCCTTGCTAAGAAGAACAGAGTGCTGTGGCATTTTCCAAAGATGGTTCCTTTCTTCTCTCCCTGCTGGAAGCATGAGGGAATTCTTCTTTGGGACTTATTGTGGGAACTTGGTCAAACCACTAGAGATAAAAACATACAAAATTGTGAGCCGCCATGTGACTGGTTATAGTTCAGGATTTTCTTCTCCAGTGCTTGTCCCACTGAGTCTCTTCTTCAGTAAGCTGGAACTCTGTGTATTCACCTGTCTGTCTTTCCAATCTTGGGGACATCGGTTGACTCTCTTACCTTGCCTCACTTATAGATCCCAGAAGAGTAGATGATTTTCAGTCTGTTCTGCTTTTCATTTGTTTTTAGGATGGAGTAGAGACTGCCAAGTTCTTGTGTGTGGAACCAAAAGCCAACCTAAGAATTTTAAGTAATACACAATCTAAGCTAGTGTGGAGGAGGAGGAAGACAGGGAAGACTTCTTGGAGGAGGTGACCTCTAAAGTGAAACATGGTAGAAGTTAGGCAGGTGCAGGTGAAAGCAGAAAACTATAAGAGATGGATATAATTAAAGTTTAGAGACTGAGGAGGAAAGCGTGGAGAGAGCAGGCTACAGGAGGTCATACATGGCATTGACCTTGGAGAAATCTTGTGAAAAAGGGCATTACAATTCATACCCTTGACACATATTCAAAGAACTCAGGCACATTATAGACATTCCCCCACCCCATCCTCATGGCAACCCCTGTGTTGTCCATCTGCAAAGTGCTTTAAGGAAACTCTGAGATGCTTAGGGCACTTTGTTGCTATTAAGTGCCCATATAAATTGCAGCTTATTGGCTCAAAGGTTTGATTTCCTATTTTTCTTTCCATTTGTGTGTCATTGTAATTAGAGTTCCAGAGTGCTCAGTGCACCAAAGTGCTAAGAGTGATTTTTCTATTAAAACAGAAAGGAGACGTGTTTCTTCAGCGGGCTGCAAAGTGGAATACACCAAGCCATTCATTCTATCTCCTGTATGGGCGCTTGGGTTGAGATTTATGCGATTCATAATAGCATCCCTCTTTTTTATTATTTTTTTTAAACAAGCTCTGGCCAGTTTTATTAAAGAAAAATTTTGCATGATTTACTTTTCACCAGTCTGTTCTGGCATGCTTTTAATGATATTAGAATCACCTGGGTCAATGATAGCCAGTGTGCATACGTTGTGGTATTTTCCACATGTGTGCCCAATTCGATATTATTACCACTGTATTGATGGACACCAGTTTTGGCCAACATGGCTTAGTACTATATTTCAGATTTCCTCAAGGCTGGGCAGTTGTTGGCGAGCATGACCCGTTTAGCTTTGCCTTGTCTGATCATTTTCAGAATCTGCTTATAACCCAGCACGTACTTTCCACTTTTCATAACAAGTTGGAGCCTAGAGTTGATCGACTCCAGCGACTTTTTCATCTTCTTTGTGGCCACCATCTTTCTGCCTTCAGTGTGCGATGGCCCCCAACCAAGAACAGCTGCCAAGATGCCTGGTGAGAGAGAAAGGGCCCCTCTCTTCTATCTTAAAGGAGTAAATTCATCTTTCTCTGTTACTCTGTGTGTATATTTTGTGTGTGTGGTTGTGTGTGTCTTTATACTCTGCAGCCTCATCAGCAAGTAGGCTGATGCTCAAGTTTTCATTGAACATCTACTATGCATGGACACAAACCTCAGAAACAGCTTCTGTCTCCTCTGAGTTCCATCATTCATGAGTTCATGTGTTCATTCATTCAGCCCAGCCAACCAACATGTATTGAGTACATTCTAGAAGTTAGACTCTGTGGTAGGGGCTGAGAACATTAATAAGACAGACAAGTTTCCTACCCTCAAGGAGCCTACATTCTAATGGGGAGATACATCAACAAGTGAATAATAAAGACTTGAGCCATTGACAGAAAGGTCAATTTCAGTGATAAAAACTGGTGCACATTACTTAAAGTGTTCAGATCACTTATCTGAGGACATCACATTTAAGGTGAGAGTCGAAGGGGCAAAGTGGAAAGCTAGTGTAAGGACCGTGATTCAGTAAGTGGGAAGTACATGCAAAGGTTCCTGAAGAGGAAAAGGGCTTGGCTTCATCAAACCACAGATGAGTTTGCATGGGAAGGTGTAAAACACCCACCAAACCCTCACACACTTACTGGTAGGGATGTGAAGTGGTGGATGCACTTTGCAAATCAGTGTGGTGGTTTTTCAAATGATTAAATGTTATTAAAAATGATCTAAGCCAGCAATTCCACTCCTAAATATATACCCAAGAGAATACAAAACACAAAAGCCTCTACACAATTGCTCAAAGCAGCATTATGCATCTTAGTCCAAGGACGGAAGCAACTCCAGTATCTTTCTTTGGTAAATGGATGGTCAAAATGTGTTGTGTTCACACGATGGGATATTACTTAGCTGTAAAAGGAACAAATGACTGACACATCATACAACTTGGATGAACTTTGAAAATGCTCTGCTAAGTGAAAAAAAGTCAATCACAAAGACTCATCTATGATATTCCTTTTATATGAAATGTCTAGAACAGAAAAATCTATAGAAAAATCTATATATAAAAATCCATTTTTTAATTTGTAAATTGTATTTATTTATTTTTAAAGATTTATTTATTTATGCAATTTATTTATTTATACAAGAACTGGGGTACAGGCCAGAGGTGCAGGGGGTGAGAGGATTCACCAGAGACAGAGTGGGGAACAGAATAGGCTGATCTATTGAAGCATACTGCTGAGGGGAGCAGGGGGAGAAACAGGAGAGGTCTGCTGTGCCATGTGGGTTAGCTCCCTGGCTGCGGATTGAACTCGTGCTGTAGTAGTTGCGGATAGCTTCATAGTGCTGACACTTAACTCCTTGCACCACCTGGACGGCCCCAATTTTATTTATTTTTAATTGAGGTAATATTGGAGTACCCCATCAGATATTACCACCACAGGGCACTTACCACCAACTCACCCATATTCCAAGGCCATAGACCATTGTGCTTCTTTCCCTTTGTTGTCACCCCTCCCCCACCTTGGTGCTCCAATTCTGCAGTCAGCTGTCAAGGGTTAGTTTTCTGTGACTATTCTAGAAGCCACTCAGTCACACAATTTAGGTAGGTGAATCGTAAATTATGTGAATTATCTCAGAATAGGGGTTTTTAGAGATGATTTTGTTTGTTATTTCGAGAACAGTGGCAGCATCTTGAGGTGTTTTAAATAGGGGAGTATCCTGGTTGGATTCACTTTTTCAAGAACTCTGAGATAGCCATGTGGTTCATTGTCAGCAGCAAGCTGGTGGCCAGTGAAGCTGCAGTCATCCAGAAGTGATGATGGCGTCTTGGCTCAGGGTTGCCAGATTTAGCAAGTACAAACACAAACACAAACACAGGAGGGCCTCCCTGATGGCCTAGGGCTAAGTCTCAGCGCTATCAACTCGGTAGTCTGAGTTTGATACCTGGCCAGGGAGCTACCCACATGGCGCAGCAGACCTCTCCTGTCTCACCCACTGCTCCCCTTAGCAGTGTATTTCAGTAGATCTGCCTGTTCTGCTCCCCACTCTGTCTCTGGTGAATCCTCTCACCCCCCCCCCCACACACACCTCTGGCCTACACCCCAGTACCTCTATGTAATAAAGAAATCTTTAAAAATAAAATACAAATGCAAAGACTTAGTTAAATCTTAATTTCAGATCAGCAAAGAATACATATCTTTCAGTGTATGTCCCAAATATTGCATGGGACATGTACTAAGAAGTTATTCTTTGCTTATCCCAAATTCAAATTTTGCATGGGCATACTAAAAAAAGATTCACTGTTGATTTGAAATTTCATTTCATTGGACATCCTGTATCTTATCTGGCAACCTAACTTCGACTGGAATGGTGGTGGGGAGATGGAGAAAAGTGGACAAATTTAAGATAAGTTGTCAAGCAGCCTTGTCAGAGATGGCTGTGAGCGGTGAGGGAGAGGGAGAACCAGGATGCCTGCCGAAGAATCAGAGCAGCACATCCTGCTGCACTGAGATAGGAAGTTATGTCAGGATTGCAAAGAAGCAAGTTAGTTGGGAGAGATGATTTGGGGAAAAACATGTTGGGGCTCATGTTTCATTGGAGTCAGGGTCAAAGGCATGCTTACCACAAGGATTCTTTACTTCATGTGAGACTAATCTTGGGGTTCCAGGACTGAACAAGCCTGCTTTGGTTCTTTTTTTTTTGAAAGGTTTATTTATGTATACAAGAGCTGGGATGTAGGCCAGAGGCTGGGGTGGGGGGTGGGGTATGAGAGGATTCACCAGAGACAGATGGGGAGCCATCCTCCATCTTCTATTCCTTTTTATTTAAGGTAGCAGGACACTTGTTGCTGGCCACTGAAGGAGTTAAATGCATTGAATTTGCAAGGAACACCCTTGCTCTGGAAAAGGGTGTGGCTCATGGCACATCAGACTTTCAGAGCATAGGTTAGATGTAATCTCCATCTGCCAGGTCTGTGCATATCATCTCCACCTTTTATTGAGCGCCTACTGTGTGCCTTATGGATGCTCTGGGGTTTTTTTGGTTTTTTTTTTTTAAAGATTTATTTATCTATGCACACAAGAGCTGGGGCACAGGCCAGAGATGCGGGAAGTGAGAGGATTCACCAGAGACAGAGTGGTGAACAGAAAAGGCAGATCGAGTGAAATACACTGCTGAGGGGAGCAGCGGGGGATTCAGGAGAGGTCTGCTGCACCATGTGGGCTGCTCCCCAGCTGGCTGGGAATTGAACTCGTGCTACAGAGGCTGCGGACCGCTTCACAGTGCAGCGCTCAATCCCTTGCACCACCAGGGAGGCCCAGGGTGCTCTGAGTTTTTTTTTTTACGGGCATTTTATCAGTCATACAGTCTTTATCGTTGGCATTTGAAGAAATGGAGGCCCAGGAATTTATTATTAGAAAGATTTAAAATCAATAGAAGAATTGTTAGTGAATGGTAGGCAAATATACTGAGAAAAGGACAGTATTTTCCTTCCTTTTTCTTTCTCATTTTCCCAACCCCATTAACCTGCACTGGCCCTGTAAAAATTTTTTTTTTAAATTTATTTCACTTATGTTATACAAGAACCAGGGTACAGGCCAGATGCACGGGAGGGTGAGAGGATTCACCAGAGACAGAACAGGCAGACTGACTGAAATACACTGCTGAGGGGAGCAGTGGGGTCTGCCATGCCATGTGGGACCCCCGCCAGCCGGCCCTGATCAAACTGGCGCTGCAGAGGCTGCAGACAGCTTCACAGCGCTGTGTTCAACTGCCTGCGCCACCAGGGGAGCCCCCCTGTAAAAATTCTTTTAAAGGGGCAAGAGGAAACATTGATTTGTCACCATCATAATTAGGTATTTAAAATATTTCCAGTTTGCTTTTTGTTCTAAATATTCGATGTTTCTTACATTCTAGAGATATCAGAAAAGCCATGTTTGGCTTTTGACATACAAGTAGATTATCAAAGCAAGTTTGACTGATGGGGCAAGTTAGCTCAATTTTTTTTAGTGGGGGGGGTACCTCGTTTTTCCCTAACACAAGAATTTTATTTTAGACACTTTTTATGCCTCACATCACATCCTCTTGTCTCATACCTTGCTTAAGTCATTGCCGTAGCAACTGACTTTATGCCTGGGTAACCTGACTGTCCCTTCTGTTAGCTGCATAGAGTATCTCTTGCTTTCTTGCCCCAGGGCATCTTCTCTGCCCTGGTGCAGGACATCTAGAGAATCCCATTTACTTATAACCAACCTGAAGTGAGAGGTTATGAAACATTCCTCACTTAACCCTTATGAAGGATGAGCCAGTGGATAAAAGCTTACTTCTTCCAGTTATTATCTCTTAGACATCCTGAGCTGTGTTTCAGTCTCCTTAGAGGTCCTGGTAGGATGAAGTATAAGTTGCCCATGGCAGAAACAACTCTAGAATGCTTTCTGGGTTGCATGTCCCCTCTTCTGTTTCTTCTTGGTCCCCCACTCCTATTTTCTAGAACCCTCTACAAATAACCAGCTGCCTTTGAGCTTAGGTCTCAGCCTCTGCTTTCTGGAGGAATAGAGCAGGCTAGGACAACAGTCTCTGTAGAAAATTAAGTATACAAATAAATGGGGGAAATCTAAAATCACCCATAATCCTGCCCTTACTAGAAGTATCTTCTGCTAAGATTGAGTGCATATTCTTTTCAAATGCATATACACTTCTTAAAAAGGTTAAATCTGGGCTCTATCTATCTGTTATGATCCTGATTTTTTTCTTTCTACACTGTGAACTTTTTCATGTGCTTTCTCCTCCAATGTACCACTTAATAGCTACATAGTATTTCATTTATTATTTATTTATGGAACCCACAGTATATTTCTGAAAAAGTGCTGAAGACAGCCATGAACAGATAAATTAGGTGCTGTCGTGGAACTGACCTTCTAGTTAGGATCTTTATTACATTCAAATTGGCCATAATTACTTTAACCAGTGACCAAAGTCAACTACTTAGATTACATCTGACTTTTGATACAGTAACAGTGAACATCCTTGAAGGTATTCTTTGAACTTATCCTCTACTTTTTTCTAAGATAAATTCTTAGAAGTGGAATAAAAGAAATGGGATGTAAGTGAACCTGCTAGAATTTCCACTTAGATCTGTGGGACTCTGGAGTCCAGGTTAATAACCATGCTGTTAATATCACTGTATTGAAAAATCATGGTAACTTGAGGCAGCCACATGGCTCCTAGCTGGTTTAGATATATGGGTTGTGTGATTTAACAATTAACAAGTCCAGTCTGGAGCTACTAAAAAAAGTAGGATTCTGGATCTGCAAGTTGCATTGTGATTTTTTTTTTTTTTTTGGTGGCTCAGTTTCTTCATCTGTAAAGTAGGGACAATAATTCACACCCCAAAGTTTGTTGTTCACGCAGTAAACATTTATTGAGCGACTGCAAATCTCCAACTATCAAGCTAAGAATCACAGTCTGGTAGAGAAGGGAGATAGTAATAAACAACTGCACAACTATAAAATTACTAAAGGTGTTCTGAGTGTGGGATGCTGTGACAATGAATAACAGGGAGAACCTAGCTATGGTGATTGTGTAGGAATTAACTAGGTCAAGGTGGGTAGAGAAATTCCTGCAGGTGGGAAGAAACGGCTGGTGCAAAGCAGCTTGAAAAAAGGAATGAGATTATGCATTTGCCACTTTCAGAACTCACAGCCTAGTTATAGTTTCTTTGGTAAATATCTTCCAGTTCGTCCATCTCCTTATTTATTTATTTTTAAAGATTTATTTATTTATACTAGAACCAGGGTACAGGCCAGATGCGGGAGGGTGAGAGGAGTCACCAGAGACAGAGTGGGGAACAGAACAGGAGCAGCGGGCGAGACAGGAGAGGTCTGCTGCACCATGTGGGTAGCTCCCTGGCCGGTTGGAAATAGAACCCCTGCTGCAGAGGCTGTGGACAGCTTCACAGTGCTGTGCTCAACCTGCTGTGCCATCGGGAAGGCCCCATCTCCTTATTTAGCTCTTGGTTTCACATGAACTCTCAGGGAGCTATCTCCAGCCAGTGCAGCGCGAGTTCGATTCCTGGCCAGGGAGGTGACCCACATGGTGCAGCAAGCAGACCTCTCCTGCCTCGCCTGCTGCTCCCCTCAGCAGTGTATTACAGTCATTCTGCCTATTCTGCTCCCTGCTCTGTCTCTGGTGAATCCTCTCACCCCCCACACCTCCGGCCTGTACCCCACAGCTCTTGTATGCATAAATAAATAAATCTTAAAAAAACAAACGAAACACATCAGCTCTCAGTCACCTTCCCCGACCATGTCATTTTATTTTATTTTATTTTTGAAGCTGTATCTTTTCTAATAACTCTTTTTTTAAAATAAATTTTATTTTTATATTCCCCATACAATTGCAATCCCCTTATTTTGACCCCAATCCCTCCCCTCCCGCTCCCTACCCTCCATAGAGTGTCTCTGGTTCATAGTTTTTTGTTGATTTTGATTTTCACTTTCTTATAGTTATTCATTTTCCTGGTCCCTTATTTAAGTTCTCTAGATTCCTGCTATGAGGGAGACCATCCGGTATTTTTCTTTTTCTTTCTGGCTTATTTCGCTGAGCATGATCCCTTCCAGCGCCATCCATGTTACTGCAAACTGCATGTGTTTATCTTTTTTGAATGCTGAGTAATATTCCATGGTGTATATGAACCACATCTTCTTGATCCAGTCATCTATTTTGGGGCATTTGGGTTGTTTCCAGAGCTCAGCTATTGTAAACAGTGCTGCTATCAACATAGGGCCAACCGTGTCATTTTAAAGTTAATCACCTCCTCCCCACTTGAATGCAGATTTAAATGCTAAATTCGGGCCTCCCTGGTGGCGCAAGGGATTAAGATGCAACCTATGAAGCAATCCGCAGGCATTGCAGCACGAGTTCAATCCCCGGCCAGGGAGCAGCCCACATGGCACAGCAGACCTCTCCTGTCTCTCCCGCTGCTCCCCTCAGCAGTGTATTTCAGTCATTTGGCCTGTTCTGTACCCCATTCTGTCTCTGGTGAACCCTCTCACCCCCTACACCTCAGGCCTGTACCCCAGTTCTTGTATGCATAAAAATAAATAAATCTTTAAAAAAAAATGCTAAATTCTCCAACCCCGGCTTAGAATAGTTGATCCGTGTCTGTTGACTGCAGAAACGGTTGTTGATGCAAAACGGCTGTGCTTGTCAAAAAGCCGGGGCGCGGGGCCCGGCGCAGGCCTCAGCTGGGGCGCCCGAAGCCCACCGCGCGGGGAGGGGGCGGGGCGGGGCCGCCCCCGGAACCCCAGCGCCGCGGCGGAGGCGGTTTCCGGTCGCGGCGGACACTTCCCGCGGGGGGACCGTCCCGTGGCACCGGGGCGCGGGCGGGGCGGACGCGGCGGGCGCGGCGGCCATGGACGACCACGGGCTGGACGAGTTCCGCCGGCGCTGGCAGGAGGAGCTGGCGCAGGCCCAGGCGCTGAGGAAGCGGCGGCGGCCCGAGGCGGCCGAGCGGCGGCCGCGGCGGCCGGAGCTGGGGCCTGGGCGCGGCGAGCAGGCCTCGGGGTACCTGGCCTTGGCCCAGGGGCTCCTGGAGGGCGCGGGGCGGCCCCCGGCGGCGCGGGCCGCGAGGCAGGACGCGGCGAGCCGGTCCCGCTCCCCTCCGGCCCGCGAGGGCGCCGGGGGCGGCGAACAGCTCGTGGACCAGCTCATCCGCGACCTGGTGAGTGTCCGTCGCCGCCGCTAAGGCCCGGGCCGGCCCCCGCCCCGGGCCCCCGCCTCTCCCCGGTGCCCCTCGGACAGTAACCGCCTCTCCCCGGTGCCCCTCGGTGCCAGTGCTGGGAGAAGAATGGGTCGAGCGCCGCACACCTGCGTTTGTGCTTGCATAGGGGGTCTCTGGAAGCAGAGGTCCTCTCCAGGGCTACTCGCACCCCCACACACCCCCCTCCGGCCCCCCCAAATTGGCAGTCTGCAGGCATATTTGGGTAGCCCAACTCGGGAAGATGCTGTGGGCACTTAGCTGATAGTGGCCGGGGATGCTCATGAACATGCAAGACAGCACCCGCAAAAAATGATCTGACCCAAATTGTTCATCAATATGAGCTTGAGAAATCCAACTCTCAGGGATTCCTGAACTTTGAACAAGGGTTGCCTTTGGAGAGGAGAAGCAGGCCGCGGTTAGGAAGCACTTTTACAGTAACTTATCTGTGCATTCAGTTGTTGTATTATAGGACAGCCCCGATATTGAACCTCACCCTCAGGTCCCAGCCACCTTCCCTTTGGTGGTGATGGGATTTGGAGCTCCCAGTGTCTTTGGCTTTGGCCTGGGGTGGGGGTGGAGTCCACAAAGCCTGTATGGAATTAGCTTTAGGACAGCCTTTCCCCCTAACAGTTGTATTCAGTGCCTGCCTTTACAAAATTAAGAAGGAAGACGACTCCTTTGGGCACTTTGATTAGTGTGGCAGTTCTTATTAATGTGGGGCCTGGGACCCTTCCAGAATTTAGAGGAAGACGAGGGACCCTTGTTCTCCGTGGCCCACTTCATTATCAAGATCACCTGAAACACATTTATGCTATGGGGGGACAGCAGGTTTCGATAGTTAGGTTTAACTTAGTCTCAAAGGTGACTTCTACCACTTCCCAGTTAGGAGTAATTCTGTAACTGGCAAATTGTTTTGAAAAACAGTATATAGTTATATCAGATAGGCTTAATAGCTGTTTGAGTCCTCACTAAGTGTCTGATCCTGTGTCCTGCCTTATTTCTAAGGTTAGATATGTAACCTTTTACTTTGTATACGTGTGTCAGAAACATTCTCATTTAATAACAGTTCTTATACATATGAAAATTCAGCCTGGCATCATGCCTACTTCCAAAAAAAGTGGGTCATTACTAAAAAGTGTTAGAGGTATGTTAAAAAAAATCTGTGCCTTGCGAAGGTAGCTTAGTGATTGATAAATTGCTCAGGACAGCTTAGACCTATGAGGAAGTTATTCCATAGAAGTAGGTTTGCGGGGGAGGGTATAGAGGGAAACAAGAAAGCGGATTATGAGGACAAAGGCACATTTGGGTGCTCACAGCTGAAATCTCACTGACTGGCAGTGTCTTGAGACCCCATAACCATCCTAAATGTCCTCTTATAAATGGAAACTCAGTTTTGTTATTTCCCCAGGGAGGACCACTTGCTAAGTTCTGAAATATGAATTAAAATACGAATTTTGGCCCCTTTTTAGAGTCAGTCCCTAGAGGAGGGACCCAGAAATCCAGATGTTGGAGCAGTCAAGTTCTCTCCTGTCCAATTTTCTTGGCCTGAAGTCCTGATTCTCAAGGCTTTCCGGCCCTAACACACATGGGGAGTAGGTGTTGACAGCAAAAGCAGGCGAGCCCTAAGTGAACTGTTCTAGAAATGGGGGGGGGGAACCAGTTTACTAGAGGATCCAAGGGCCACATCATAATCTAAGTTTCATATGTACTTAGAAAAAACCTGCCCACTGTCTCCACCCCCTTCAGAATCACATTAGGTACTGCTAGGCTTTGCGCTACTAGCAGCAGCATCTAACCTGTGGGTTTTTTTTGTTTTTTTTTTTTTTCTTTTTGTAATTATCAGTTAATACTGCTATAAATGTACTAATTCATGGTGTGTTTGCTTCCTATTTCCTTGGTAGCCATTATCTTCAGTTCTCTCAGCTCTTTCCGGTGGCCACTGTGAGCCTCATTTGGCACATGACATTAGGAAAGTACATCGTTAGGGGGAGTACATCCACCCAGAATCTTTAGTCTCAGAAGCACTGGTAACCTTTATAGAAAGGGCTTGGATCCCCTCATCAGTGGATGTAAGCCTCAAAGGCCCCAGAGATCTAGTAGGTAATGCAAATGAGTGAAGTAGACTAGATGATGCCCATTCAGCCCCGTTCCCCAGGTTTATCAGGTGTAAGTATCATTTCCAAATTCCAGCCATACTTTTGTAATGATTTATTTCATAATGGGTACCATTCTTCTGGTCACATTAAATATTATACATGACTGTAGAAACTGTCTCCATGATCTCTCTAAGGAAAATACTTAACTTTTTCTTGAAACACAGGCCTCCTCTTGGTCTTGTTTTCTCACTTTTAAAGTCCCCCCCCCCCCCACCATTCTTTCTACTGAAGTGTACAAATCACAAACGTGCAGCTTGGTAAACCTTCAAGAGTATATGCATCCACATGTATGCAGCATCCAGATTAGAGCAGCATTACCATTTTGTCAGACCCCCACATGTTCTTTTCCATGCATGGGTAGCCACTGGACTTCTAGTGCCTTCTTTTTGCCTATTTTTGAACTATATGGGTAGAACCTTAGAACACGTAGTTTTGTATCTGGGTTCTTGTATATTGCATGGCAAATTTATTCCTATGAATATGCCATATTTTTTTCATTCTGAAGGGGGAGTGTTCTTGATAACCTGCTTATTCATAGACATTTTGGGGCTCCCAGGAATAGCGCTGCTGTGGACGTTTTATCTCTGTTGAAACAGGTGCATACATTTTTCTTGGGTATTTACCTAGGTGTGGAGTTGCTTGGTCATAAGATGTGTGTTTGCTCCCTCTTAGTAGATACTGACAAGCAGTTTTCCAAAGTGGTTATACTGTGGTGGTGTTTTGTGTTTTTTTTTCCCACTTTCAGTAGTTGCTAGAGTATATAGCATACTCTAGCAGTCTCTTTCACTTCAGAGTCTTCGACATCATCGCCAGAATGAGAACAGCTAGGAAGTTAGCGGTCAAGAGTTAAGTTGCCTTTGGATGGGTAGGTGCACAGCACTGCCTCAGTGTTGGGGACAGGCTGGACCTTTACAGGACAGGCACACAGCTGAAAGGAAAACTTAATGATTCCTTGAGCCGCCTCTGTGAAGCTTTTAATAATAATACTTAGAAGTCATCTGTTTTTAGGTGGTGAATTGTGAACACCTAAATTGTCTTCATATGGCATTGAACTCGTGAAAGAAATGATACACCCCTGGACAATTTCAGAAGCAATAGGTACTTTCTATTGTCTTCCATTTTCTTCTTTCCATAAACTCAGGGTTCTCAGTGTAGTGAGGCCCCCTGAGTATAATTGCAAATATGCTGCTTTCTCCACTGTGGTGGTTGTGGTATCCAGTTGCTTGGGCCTATTTTTATTTAGGTAATATATCTGCTCTATGGATTGCAACTCAAGCTGGCTTTAAAAATGGAAGCCAGCTTCTTGATTTATGTAACTGAAGATTCCAGGCAGTGGTGCTTGTCTGGGTGCGTAACTGAAAATCTCTTCATCTTTGGTTCTGCTTTTCTTTTCTTGGCTTATTTACAAGCAGGTGCTCTCCTTTTTGGGATAAAATGGCTACCTAGCAACTTAGCAACCCAGGGAAAAGAGGGCCTCTGTTTTGTGCAGCAGAAGTCATGAGCTTTGCTTCCATTTGTCCAGACTACGTTGTGTATCCATCATTTTGCCAATCACTAATTTGAATTTACCAGACTTTTTTATCTGCTGCACTTGAAGATAAAGGTGGGGTCAGCCCCACCTAAGTCACCGTGACCAAGAATGGGAGTAAGATGGTTTCAGGAAAGAAAAGGGAATGGATGTTGGGTAGGAAACAACAGAAACGGATGTCAACTTTAGCTGGATTAGTGTTTGAAATGACACTGTGGGAATGTATATGCTTTCTAATCCAACATAGCATTGAATGATCAGCTAGTAGATCAGAAATAACATGGGCATCAGCTATAAACAGCATAGGTGCAGTTCCTCCTCTCAGAAGCCTGTAGCTTTGCTTTTTTTTTTTTTTTTTTTTTTGTGGGACCCTTGCCTGGTGGCCGGGGATTGAACTGGCGATGCAGAGGCTGCGGGCAGCCTCGCAACCCAGCGCTCAACCACCATGCCACCAGGGGAGACCCAGCTTTGCTGCTTTTAACTGAGTAGCATTAATGGACGCTGCCTTAACTTGTCAACTGTGGATGATGCTAGTACCTTTTGTAAAGAAGCATTGACACATAAAGCATGGACTATTCCTAGTACCAAACCTCTTGTACAATAAGCAGCCAGTGATTTTAAGCTGGTGCTGTTATTATCATTCGTGTTGCAGAAGACTTCATTATACCCTTTCACTTCCTCTTTGCTGAGACTAGTCACTGAAAAGCTCCTCAACTCCCCACTTGCATAGGATCTGTTGTCTTACTCTTTCTTGTATCTTCCCCTGTGGTACTCAGTACACTAGGGGCCCCATACATTTGTTGATGAAACAACATGGGCAGAATGACAGCTTCCAGAGGCAATGATGGAGATACTGTCTGGTTTTTAGGACCTGTGACCATTCAAAGCATTCTTCAAATTAAGATCTGGATTTTCAGGTCTCATAAAAGTTTTAATACCGCTGTCCAAAACTTATTTTTCACTATGCCAGTATTTGTCATAGCCTGTCTGTGTTGTCAACAAAATCAATTTGATGACATAACTCCTGTATTTTTAAGTTAGAAACTAGCTAGAAAATTGCTAATATGAACTAAAGCGAATTGAATCAAATGTGAACTCTTGGTTTGGCTTAGCTAGAGTGACCTTCCTTCCTCTTTGATGTCCATTGCCTGCCATTTAGGGCTCAATTTGAATTCTGTCTCCTATGTCCCTGCAGCCCAAAGTTCTCTTCTTTCTCCTTTTTCCCCAACTAAAAAGTTCTTATTGTCAGTGCCATTCATGTTTTCCTGTCATGAGTTAGCATGTCTCTCCTTGTGCACATTTTTAAATGGTCCTGAGTATATATACCAGAACAACTTTGGTTGTCACTTTGTGGAAAGGTTCTGCTGCTTGAAGCAGTTTGGGCTTCATACATTCCACAAATATGCATTAAGCAGCTTCTTGGTATGAGGCACTGTTTTGAACACTGAGGGTATAGCAGTGAATGAGACAGAAAAAAAGCCGTGCTCTAGAGCTTACATTCTGGAGAAGATGGAGATGGATGAGCAAATAATTGTCAGGTTCTAAATGCTCTGGAGAAAATACAGCTCCTCGCTTGTGTTGGAGGGCTGTAATTTTAAATAGTGTTATCCATGAAGGACTTCCTGGAAGGTCACATTTCATGCAAGGAGGTAGAGATCTCTGGGATGGGTTCTAGGCAGAGAACAGCAAGTGGGAAGTGGCCAGGGCTGGGCAGTCTCCAGGGTCTGTGTGACCTCTGTGTTCACACAGGGCCCCAGGTCAGATGCATCCTGTGCTTGATTTAATGCTTTGTTGTGCCGTCTTGAATTCTCAATCTTTTTTGAACAAGGGCTCCACATTTTTGTTTCACTCTGAGCTTCACTAATTATATAGCTGATCCTGATGTTAGGAATGTGCTAGGAGTGTTTGAGATCGATGTACCCTTCCAACAAACACATCATATGCACTGGCCCAAGCTTCTGACATGGGAGTGCCTCCTCTCCCCGACTTCTCTCCTTTCTGGTAGCTAAAGCTCGCATTTCAGTTTAGACTAAAAGGAGGTTTTGAAAGCAGTGGTCCAGCTTTTTCTGCCTCACACTGACTCCCTTCACTGCTGCACCCATCTCCGGGATTCCTCCCAGCACGTTCCCTCCTTGCCAGGAGAATCAGACCAGTAGGTGGTGTGTAGGGTGGTTCTTGAAATTGGAAAACCCATAAAGAAGTGATAAATCCTGTGGACATTTACTGAGCATCTACTGTGAAAGCTACTGTGCTGGTCAGGTTCCCTAGGATTACAGTTCAGTGATACTTATGTGTGCAGTCAACAATTTGTTGAATACTTTTGCTCTTTTTCATAGGTGGGGCAGGGGGTTGGGTTAAATATTAAGTGAGAAAGTGGTTTTTTGTGAACTGCTTGGGAGCTTCACTACTCTGTGTAGTCTTGTTTCTTTGAAGAAATGATTTTCAGGTTTTAAATTGCTGACTTTCTAATGAACTTTGGAATACCTTAGGGACGATTTGTATTGTCTTTTGTAGTTCCTGTTTTCATTCCATTTTATGTGATGACTTTATTGCTGTGAAATACTGTAGTTCTTTCAGTGTAGACATCATTTCTTACACATTTGCTAACAGCCCCTCACCTCCCCCCAGCACCTGATGTGGCCCCAAACTCAGAGTGTTTTGAACATAAACCACCTTATTTTTAAAATGTATTGCTTTTCTGTGGCAGTGAAAATATCACATGCTTGTTGTAAAAATATTTAGGAGATAGGGGAGAGTAGACAGAAGAAAACAAAACCCCGTTAGGTTGTTGCTCACCAGAGGCTACTCTGTCATCATTTTGGTATGCCTGTGATTTCTCTTCCTTTGTACAAATAACAACATGTATTTGAAGACCGAGTTGGGTCTGCGCATGAATCCCGGCTTATCCTTCCAGTGGTTTGAGCTTTCCTCCCTCACTCCCATCAACCAATTTTTTTCCCCCTCAAGATGCAGGTGAAATAGGAGCTCATCCCTTCCTTCTGTTGCGATGGGTAGGTCTGTGCTCCTCTGCTTTTGCAGTATGCAGAAAACTGAGATAAATTCCTGTAGAAAACAGTCTCCTTTCAATAACAGATTTAGCAAAAGTGTTATTACAAATCTGTTGTTTGAACGTGAGGTGCTTTCCTCAGTTAGAGAGATCTTGCAGTTTGTTTGCCCTGGAGATGTACTTTGGGAACAAGCCTTGAGTCAGATTTTTCACTTTTCACTGATTTGGCTTTTAGTAATTCTCCCTTCTTCTACTAAACAAGAGAAGGCAGATTAAATTTCTCACAGTAAGGCACAAAACCAATCCATTTACAGAATTAGTCTTACATTAGCACATAGGAGTACAAATCAGCTCCCTGGGGATGGATCTATTTGCAGTTTCTCTGAACATTTTTGGAGTAAGTCCAGTAGACTTTGGGAAAATCTAGTGTTCACTTTGAATTAACAAAGTAACATGATCCTTTTCTTTTGCTTGATTGGGAAAGGATTGATTTTTTTTTTTTTATCTGCTTACGATTTAGAGTTGTGGTTCTCAATTTGTAGTGTGTGTGAGGATCCCCGATGAAGAGATGCTTGAGCCCCACCCACCTTCCATTTGAAATTGGGGCAGTAAGTTGGAGGGAAACCTTGGTGGTGGTTTTCCTTCCTTTAGACTCCACAGATGATTTGGATATGTGATGTGGGCCCTGAGGTACCAGTCGTGGTAGAGACTCAATCTCGGAGCCTTAAAAGAATTAAAAGCCTGGGGCCTCCCCGGTGGCGCAGTGGTTGAGCGCTGGGTTGCGAAGCTGCCCGCGGCCTCTGCGGCACCGGTTCGATCCCCGGCTGCTCCCCGGCCACCGGAGGAGGGTCCCACATGGCGCGCAGACCTCTCCTGCTGCCCGCTGCTCCCCTCAGCAGTGTACTTTGGTCCTTCTGCCTGCTCTGCTCCCCGCTCTGGCTCTGGTGAATTCTCTCACCCTCCCGCGCTTCTGACTGTGCCCAGTGCTTGTATAAACAAAACAAACAATAAAATAAAAAAAAAAAAAGCCTCTATACAATTAAAAAAAAAAAAGAATTAAAAGCCTGTTTGTATGTTATCAAGAACTTTTCCCTTCCCTTCAATTTGAAGGTGTGTTAGTACTTTGAATTTAGTTTGTTTTCTGTGGCACCGTTGGCCCGTGTCACATTGCCTGGGGTTATGAAATTCCTACAAACATTTCCTCTCGGCATTATAGTCATGCAGGTATTTTTATAGTGTGACCAAGTTCCCTATTTTAATATTTCCAATATCTTTAATCTCTTTTCTTTCCTTTTGTCATATCTTTGTTTCTGAAGTGCCAGTTTTTCTACTTTAATGGTTTTAAGTGAGTATAGGTAAAGAATTGTCTGTACTATAAAGTAGCCTGCAGCTCTTAGATTGCAGGGTATTTCTCTGCACTTTAGTAGGAAGTCGTGTTTTTTTTTTTTTTTAAAGAGGCATGTTTTTTATTTATTTATTTGTTTATTTGTTTGTTTATACATGCACTGGGTACAGTCAGAAGCGTGGGAGGGTGAGAGAATTCACCAGAGCCAGAGCGGGGAGCAGAGCAGGCAGAAGGACCGAAGTACACTGCTGAGGGGAGCAGCGGGCGGCAGGAGAGGTCTGCGCGCCAGGTGGGACCCTCCTCCGGTGGTCGGGGAGCAGCCGGGGATCGAACCGGCGCTGCAGAGGCTGCGGGCAGCTTCGCAACCCAGCGCTCAACCGCTGCGCCACCGGGGAGGCCCGGAAGTCGTATTTTTTTTAAGCAAACTATTTTTTTCTTATTGAAGGAATTTATTTTATATTAATTTTTAAAATTTTTTTAATCATTGTTCATTTTTTTTTAAGATTTATTTATTTATACAAGCACTGGGTACAGTCAGAAGCGCGGGAGGGTGAGAGAATTCACCAGAGCCAGAGCAGGGAGCAGAACAGGCAGACTGATGAAGCACACTGCTGAGGGGAGCAGCCCTCGCAGCAGGAGAGGTCTGCGCGCCATGTGGGACCCTTGCCGGTGGCCGGGGATCGAACCGGTGCTGCAGAGGCTGCGGGCAGCTTCGCAGCCCAGCGCTCAATCGCTGCGCCAACAGGGGAGGCCCACACTGTTCATTTTTAAACCCCCTCTCATCATTTGTCGGTGTGGCTCCCGATACCTCAATGAGCCGTTTGCACCATGGTGCCTGCATCCCTTTCATCCACTGTGCACTAGAGTAAATCTTGATGATTCTTTATGAAAGTTCTTTCAGAAAAGACCTTCACTGTTTAGACTCCTGAGCATTAGCATGCATCATGCCATCCCTATTCTCTGGCACAGCTGATATCCCTTGTAGTATGCAAGGGGACACCGCTTTCCATGGAAACACAGCTGGTAGAGGAGTCACACGGAATGTAGACCGAAACAACGTGGCTTAGTTGAAGGAGAGAATAGGTGGCTGGCTTGTCCGTTGGGAAAAGAAAGAGCATTATTAACATTTATCGCATGCCCAGCCCTGGTACTTGTGCCAAGCCCTCCCCAGGGGTTGTTTTATCCTTAATACCATGCCTATTCACAGGGTAGTTATGTCTCTTTTACAGATGAGGAACCTGAGACTGGCGCATCGAACCTGGTTGCATGGCTAGTCGGGCAGCAGAACCGGGATGATCAGGTTGAGTCTTTGCTCTAACACCGCCCTCTGCTGTGTCCCAGAGGTCCTGGTGGCTGGGGTCAGGAGGACAGTGGCAGGGTTCTGTGCTGGTGAAAGTGGGGCATTTTTTGCCACCAGAAGTGTGACTTTTCTGCAGTAGAAGAACTAAAAACAAAGGCGATTCTTTATGTGTCAGTAGACACCAGCTTATTGTGAGCCCTGAAGGGACTAATGGAAGGAAACAGTGCCTGGCTCATCTCAGAGGTGGAGAAGCTAAGTGGGAGTTAACATCTCCTGAGTACAGACTTTCCTGGCTCTCATTTGGCTTATCTGAGGACAAGGAACATTTGTCTCTTTGCCGAGAAGGTGAAGTGGGCTCCTCCGCCTCACTGTATAGTCAAGTGACTACAGAGAAAGTAGGAAGGCCAGGGTGGCAAACAATAGTTGGTTTTCTCTGTGACTCTCCTTGCCTGGCAGGGCCCTTCTGGGATGGGGTGAGGAGTCTCACGTTCTCTCCAGGCTGAGAGAGAAAGCGATGCCTCTTTTGATGAGTGTAGCCATTTACTTGTAGGAGGGCAGCTAGCCTGGTGTTAGACCAAACGACTTGCCATTATTTTTTCAGGCCAGCTTCCCTTTGCCTTCCAATTACATTTGCAGATTTTTTTCCCTGTTTTTTTTTTCTGTATGACCAACATTTCTTTCCTGATAAAACATTCTGTTCCTTCTTTGCCCACAGAGCACTGTCAGCTCTTACTCCACTTTCCTCTGGAGACCCTTTTTGGTCCTCATACTTAGCCTTGAACTGTGTTTGCAGTTGAATACATTTCCTTCTTGTGCCCTGGATTATCTTTTGGTTCTGAGAATCCTAGATGAATGGAAACATGATTCCATAAAAACGTTTACCCTGAGTCTTGGTGGGGCTTAAGTCAGTGCTCACTTTCTCTTAAAACTCTGCGGCTATTTGCAGTTTTGAGACGGCAGCCTTGCAATGTCCGGCATAATTTGAGTCACGAGTAAACAGTTTGCTTGCAGCCGATAAGTCACCGATGTCAGCCAAAGCTTATTCAAAATGAATTTTATGAAGCGAGTTTCTGTTGGGACAGAGGCCACTGCATCCCCTAGTGTGGTGGGAGCACACGCCAGAGCGAGCTTTGCCAGGTGAACGTGGCCTTTTTTCTGTTTCACACTCATATTTCTTTGTGCTCCCAGGATCGTCATGACAGCCTTATCTCTCACATAAAGCCTGTTACCTCATCCCTAATTGCTTATCCAAAGGCAGGCAAGCTCTAGTTTCTCCACATTAATAAATGACACCGAAGAAGAACTGCTTTGTTTGCGTTGGCTCGCTCAGGTTAACGGTGTAAGTCCCTGAGTGCATTAGGATGCCTGTGCCCCTCCAGCGACCAGAGGGAGAGGTGTTCACCTCCTCAAGAGCAGCATTTCATTTATTTACTTTTGCTTGTGTTCTTAGCCCTCTTCTCCCGATGAAAGCCCTATAGAAACTTTCAGTCAGTGTGTCTGGCTAAAGCGACTCACTTCCCTTCAAATTGGGTGATAGAAACTGTTGTCCATAGTATCCCCTGATTTCAGGGGCTTTCTTGACCACCGCTCTCCTCCCTCTTCCCTTGGAAGCCAAAAGTCTTTGTGCTGATGTCTGTGGCATACCCAGTATTGTCAAATGGCACCCCTGCTTCTCTTTTTTGAAGCCTTATGAGAAGTGTTCCGATGGCTGTAAGTGAAAGTGAGAAGGGTAGCTGGGGGGAGTCAGAACTGAGAGTGACTGTCAGGTTCTGAGTTAGTTCTCTGCTCTGTGGGAGAGCGAGAATGTTCTGCTCCTCCTGGGAAACAGCATCATCTCTGTCACCACCTAAGAATATCTCTGGTAATTTAAAGGGCCTGTAAATGGGAACATTTTTGACAACATACATGGCACTGGAGAGGATAATGCAAAGCAAAATAAATCAGGAGAAAGAAGAGTATCAGATGGAATAGAGAGATGAAACAAAGGGCCAGACAAAACCAAACCAGTAACACATCCTTGACATTCAATTGCAAAACTGAGGCAGCCCGAAGGGGAGGGTGACTGTCTGGGACTAGGCCCAATGGAGCATAGTAGAGGATTATTGGGGGGGCTCTGGTGGTAGACATGGTATGAAAACATAGTAGAGGTTTGAGCCTATATCCCCTAAAACAAACACACTGATGTAAGTAACTTTACCTCAATAAATACAATTGGAGAAAAGAAGACTTTAAAAAGGAAACAGTATTGAAGAATATATCATGATAGATACTTGCTCAGGGTTTTTTTTTTTTTTTTTTTAAGGCATGTTT
The DNA here is from genome assembly GCF_014898055.3 of Talpa occidentalis. Taxonomy (NCBI): domain Eukaryota; kingdom Metazoa; phylum Chordata; class Mammalia; order Eulipotyphla; family Talpidae; genus Talpa; species Talpa occidentalis. The sequence continues at coordinate 81,442,334 of NW_023601433.1, read as the reverse complement.
TATTTATTTGTTTGTTTGTTTGTTTTGTTTATACAAGCACTGGGTACAGTCAGAAGCACGGGAGGGTGAGAGAATTCACCAGAGCCAGAGCAGGGAGCAGAGCAGGCAGAAGGACCGAAGGACACTGCTGAGGGGAGCAGCGGGCGGCAGGAGAGGTCTGCGCGCCATGTGGGACCCTCCTCTGGTGGTGGGGGAGCAGCCGGGGATCGAACCGGCGCCGCAGAGGCCGCAGGCAGCTTCGCAACCCAGCGCTCAACTGCTGCGCCACCGGGGAGGCCCCAGGGGTTTTTTTTTTTTTTTAAACTTTCTGTAGGAAAATAAAAACCTAGCTTATCCAAATACAAAAAATAATTGAGCCCTTTCATATCTTTTGATTTGTAAGGTTATTTTCTTCTTTATCTTTAGAATGAAATGGATGATGTGCCCTTCTTTGATATCCAGCTGCCTTATGAATTGGCAATCAATATATTTCAGTATCTGGACAGGCGAGAACTTGGAAGGTGTGCACAGGTAAGCTGCCATTAATCGACATCGGAGATTGACCTGCACATGTAATTAGTTTAAGAAGCTCCTGGGTGACTTAGCACAATTAGAAACTCCAAAGAGTGAATAAATTGTATACCAACTTTACTTTAAGGAGAGCAATTTGGAACTTAAAGGGCTGTGTTTCATATCACTGTTTGGTGCTTGTCTTTTGTGGCTGTCTGCTCAGGAGCTCCGTTCTCCCTGCAGTCTGAGTTATGGCTGACCTGTGGCAGCGTGTTCAAGGCTGACAACTCTGTGCTCAGCTTTTATTGAGCTGGCCTGAGCTGTTCATGTCCTCACTGCTTTTAATGTAAAGATGCAAGCCCTTGGTTAAATCAAGCCAGTTGTGAGGTTGGAAGCTGTGGGTCAGCCTCAGGGACGAAAACAATGAAGTCATTTTTAGGCATATAGTCCAAATTGCCCTTCATACTAGAAGCCCGCTCTGTAAGGTGCGAGGCATGTGAGAATTGAGACCCAGCCAGGGAGGTGCGGATCTCCATCACCCATCTCATGCTGGTGGTGGTGGTGGGGGGGGCATCTGCCCATGGTGGGCATTCTGGGAGGGACTGTCTATGCTGATAGCACAGCAATCAAGGGGAGCTTGATAAGATGCAAAGTGGAATAGGAAATCTGGGTGGGGCCTGCATTTCTAACCAGGTAATGCCAGTACAAAACTTTTTGCTGTCATAAATTTTGTCTCTTGTTCATTTTTTTGAATAAGAGTATATAACGCCCTTAGGATGTTTGATGACATCCAGTTTTGTTATATAAACGCCCTTAGGATGTTTGATGACATCCAGTTTTGTTTTTTGGCAAAGAGTATATAATCTGTGAAAAGTTTATAATTTCTCATGAGTCAAAGGTGTGTGTGATTGCTGGTCGTTTGTCTTAATGTGGACAACCATGCTCCTTAGAAGACACCCAGCATGAGATGGGTGACGGAGATCCGCACGTCCCTGGCTGTTGTCCATAACTGCCAAAAAATTTGTGTTTAGTGTTTAACGTGTTCCATCTCAGGGTTCCATAATGTTTACACAAGCATCCATGCCTTCAAGAGAAAGGCTTCCATACGCCGAGTGGCAGGAGAACTGTGCATTAAAAGTCCAAAGTCCTATTGAGAATATAAAGTTAGGGATATTATGGTAGTTTCAGAGTGATGCGACCTGTCCCAAATTCAGACTGTAGAGCTCACTACCTCAAAGAAATCACACAAAATACGGGCGGACTTAGAGAGGTTCTGATTTTGTACTTTATGAAACATTTGTTTAATCAGTTATTTTTCTACTTAAATGTGAGTTTGAGAAGGTTTTTGGTAGTTTCTTCTTTTGGCTCAAAAATTCTTGTTTATCATTCTATTCCAGAAGTTGCTAATGTTCATATTCCCTCTCCCCTGGCAAAAGGAATAAGGGAAGTTTAGTGACCCACAATAGCAGCTCCTTGCCATCCCCCACCATTCCGCGTGTGCCCTTGTCCCTTTTCTTCCTCCTTCCCTCTTTTTTTTTTTTTTTTTTTGTTAATTTTTTTTTTTTCTTTTATAGAGGCATGTTTTTTATTTATTTATTTGTTTGTTCATTTGTTTCATTTATACATGCACTGGGTACAGTCAGAAGCGCGGGAGGGTGAGAGAATTCACCAGAGCCAGAGCAGGGAGCAGAGCAGGCAGAAGGACCGAAGTACACTGCTGAGGGGAGCAGCGGGCGGCAGGAGAGGTCTGCACACCATGTGGGACCCTCCTCTGGTGGCCGGGGAGCAGCCGGGAATCGAACCGGCGCTGCAGAGGCTGCCGTCAGCTTCGCAACCCAGCGCTCAACCGCTGCGCCACCGGGGAGGCCCCCTCCTTCCCTCTTAACCACAAAGCCCTTAGGATGTTTGATGACATCCAGTTGTTTTTGAAAGTGTTTTACTTTGTCATATTATCTTTTGTATGAATGTGTGATATTTTTATTGTTCTGATTTGTTTTTTCAAATTCCCTCCATTTTGTTGAAAATGATAGCATGTCACCCCCTTTGAAGGAGATTTAGGCTGTTTCCATGTTATATCCTTTGTAAATAAGTTTTCGATATTCTTGATTGCCACAATATAACTTACAAAACATATTTCTGATGAAGAGTGAAACTCTTCAGGGATTGACGGAGGAATTTTTCGAAGACTGACTTTCACTGAAGCACTGAAGTGTAAGTCATGCTCAGTGCCTGTCGGCTGCGTTAAGTAAGAGTACCTACCTTGTCGTCCTCTTTCCCTTGGAAATTGGATTTGTCATATTCTAACTTTACACATTGGCCCTGGTCCCGAGACTTGAAAACAAGGGTGTAGCTAAATGAGTCCAACTCCTGGATTTCAGCCTGATTCTGTTAGCTGAGGCTTGGAACAGGGTCTAATAGCTAGCTGCTTTACACAAAGTCAGCATTGGATGATAAAATCTTCATTCTTGATAGGGAGCTGCTGTTTAAGGAATCATTTCTTTTAACGGTGCTTTTTGCTCTCCTGCTTTGTAGCGGGCCATGTGGCTTTCACATCTGCTGCTGGTTTTCTCATCCAAAGGGTTTTATCAGGGGAAGATAGGATCTAGTGGAAGAAGAGATCCCCCTTTTGGTACAATGGGGCTGCATTTCAGGGTAGATTGGTTATGCTGGTGAGATTATTCTGCAGGTGTGAACAGTTTAATTTGCAACACAGTAGTCCAATTGTCCACGAGAGTGCTCCCTTCTTTGACCAGATTTTTTTTTCCTGGTTCAACCTAATTTTTAGAGCGCAAGTATAGGAATAGAACATATTCTTAAACAGATTTGCTAAGGCGGTTCTGATCTGCAAAACCAGGATTTTCTTCATAGAGCTTTTGTATGAAGAGGACAGTGGATGGCCAGCAGTTTGTAGAATTGGCTTTGTTTTCCCAAGCATTAAAATAAAAACCACAAAGGAATAAAAATAAGTATCATTTTCTTTACTTCTAATGATGTTTTCATTTTTGAAACAGGGGAAAAGTCCTTTTGTTGAATGGAATGTCTTGCTGTTTTATACTTTAATTTCAGAGCGGGTTTGTCCTATCTATCTCCCTCTCTCTTTTTCTTTTTTAATCTAGCTGCCTTGGGATTTTAGTGAAATTGGGCCAGTTATTTGGAATTGGCACCATGAACTATACATGTGCCCTTGGAGAAAACCTGTTTACTTAGATCTGTATGCCAAATTGGTAACCAGCTAACAATAAGGAACCCTGCTTGGGGAGGACTTCTGAGATTTAATTATGCCACAAACTGTGCCGGAGAACTGATTCTGCTTTGACTGTCTCCTTTCTGCATCACCTCTTTTTCTGTTTTGTGAGGCTTTATGTTTTCAAAACGTTAAGTCCTACTGTGTTAGTTTGGGATCCTTGTGTACTTCGGGCGCTGACCTCTCCAGCTCCTTGAACTCAGTATTTGTCCTTCAGGAATTGAGTATCTCTGTGGGGTTGCTTTATGCTGAAATGTCTCAAAAACATTGAGGCTTTTAGTAACAAGTAGAGTTAGGTGGTGGGCAGTTCATTGAACAGCTTTTCCATTTTGCTGTTTATCATTTTATGTTCATTCTTTTGTCTGTGCCCACAGGATTCCTGGCACTTTAGAGGACATTTTTTATAAATGGATAAGTTACAATTTGAAATTGTCAATTACAAAATTGTGGGGTTTTTATGAGGAAAGTGACTCTGCTGTTATAACATGGATAGTTCTGAGAAGCAATGGTTTATAGTAATGATTCATTCATTTAAAGACCGTTTAAATAACTGTAAATTCACAGGAAGTTGCAAAAAAATAGTGGAGAGTGTGCACCCGCCCCAGCCTTCTCCACTCATCAGTTTTGCATCTTCATGTTATTATTTCTGTGCAGTTTTTCACAGGCACAGATTTGTGTGGCACACAGTCAAGGATATCTCGTGCTACTCCTCTATCCTCATCTGTCGTGACCCTTCTCCCCCATTCCTCACCTTGGCAACCACTGATTTGTTCTCCAGCTCTTTAATTTTGTCTTTCTTTCAATTTTCATTTTAAACATGTATTTTAGTTATGTTTATTTCCTAATGTGTAAATGTAGCAATTTTGCTGCATGGGCAACGATGTCACATATTTTTTTCAAGTCAAAGGTAGAAAAATGTGCATAAAGAAAGCAAAAAGAAAAAGAGCAATGGTACATAAAAACACAAGATTTGTGATAAAATTGTTAAGCAAGAAGTAGGTGTAAGGAAAAAAAAAAAAAAAACAAGTTCTGGCACTAAATCCCAGTATATTAGATTATGATATTTCAAGTTTCAAGGAAAATGTGATCTATGATCTCAAATATCTAAATAGGTGAAACCTAAACCTTAGGTTTTATAGCTAAGGGTTTTAATGAAATCTTTAAAAGTCGGGAATAATCTATTACCAAAGCCAGATTGATTGTAAAGACCCTTAGATGCTGGCAGGTTCCCAGAGTCTGAACAGGGGCAAGGGAAAAACAGAGTTGATCCCCAAGAAAGGATGAGGCGTGAGATGAAACACACCTGGCAACCTCTTAACTGGTATTAGAACTGGGTGGTAGTACTTGGGAGTTCTTCAGACTCTGTTTTATTTTTGTGTGTTTGAAATTTTCCATAATTAAAACTTAAAGCAGAAAACAAGGGATTGAGTAAGAATGTCTGAACCTGCTGAGGGCAGCTCATGTCAGAGGCTGAACTTCGAAAATAAAAGCACTCCAGTTTAAGTGTTCAGTTTGTTTTTTAAGTTGGACCTATTCTTTCATTTCATTCAGTTATCTACAGAGGGCTTGCTATGTGCCACGTAATGTTCTAGATGGCAAGCACAGCAGTGAACACGACATAAAAATACCCTGCCTCTCAGCTTACGTTATATGAAACAAACATACTTAAACATAGAGCACAGATAGTGATAACTGCTATGGAGCAGAGGTGGTGATGTTGCACTTTTAAGTGGCCAGGGAAGCCTCCACAGAGGAGGTGACCTTTGAGCAAAGATCTGAAGGAGGGAAGAAGGAAGCTGTGCAGGTCTCTGGCAGAGGTGAATACAGATACAGAAGCCTTGATACTGTGTTTGAGGAACAGCAAGAAGGTCAAAGTGACTAAGTTGTGATGGGCTGTGAATAACACCTTTCCCCTCCCGCAAGATGTCCATATCCTACTCTTCAGAACCTGTGAATGTGTTCCCTATTACCGTAATAGGGCCTTTGCAGATGTAAGTTAAGGATCTTAAAATGGGGTGATTATCTTGGATAATCAGGTGGCTTGATGTCATTACGAGATGTCTCGTAAGAGGAAGCAGAAGGTCAGAGAGCAGAGACGATGCCATTTGCTGGCTTTGAAGATGGTGGAAGGGCTCACAAGCCAAAGAATGTAGTTGGGAAAGGTAAGAAAACAGATTCCTTCCCTGAAGCCTCCAGAAGGAATGCGGTCTTATCAACCACACCTTGACTTTAGACTTCAGGCCTCCAGAACCATAAGAGAGTAGATGTCTTTAAACCACTAAGTTTGTGATAATTTGTTAGAGCAGCAATAGGGAACAAATATGGGAGGGGTGTAGTAAGCAGATGGAGATAAGAAAAGTAGCCAAACTGTGAAAAGCACTTAATCCATTAAAAGAACTTGAACTTTTATTCTGAATGAGATGGGAAGTCATCTGAGTGTTTTGAGCAGAGTGACAGGGTCTGACTTAGATTTTAAAAGGGATTATTTTGGCTGCTATTGGGTGAATAGACTGTAGGGGAATGAGAACATTGCAGGAGACACCAGAATAACCCAGAGAAGAGAATGTGGTGGCGTGGCCAGTAGAAGTGGGCGGAGTCAGGATTGCTGCTGGATTGGGTGTGGGGAGAGAAAGAAGAGTGAAGAGGGTTTGTGGTGGGGGCAAAAGTAAGTGGGTTCATGAACAAAGGGAAGGAAAGGAAATTGAGATGAGTCTGTATATAGCTGTCCATACATGGCATGTCCTCCACAAGTGTTCTTGCTATATGAATTTGTGAGTAGAACAATGACACTTTCTCCCTTGTGAGGGCCTCCCTGGTAACCCTAATCCAGGCAGAGTTAATAAAGCTAATTTTTGAGCCAAGTGCCTTTTTTTTTTTTTTTAAATGCTGCAATTCACAGTGGTGCTATAAAGCAAAATGCTGGAGACACTTTTATTAGCAAATTCTTGCAGCTGAGGCTCACTCAGTGGGGCTTAAACTGGTCAGGGCCATTCCAATCCTGGTGTATTAAAACAGCCCCATTAGGCCTTTGGAAAATTCCGCTTGTAAATGTGCTAGATTTAATGTAACTGAAGAAATCCATACACTTAGATTTCCTTTTGGTGGGACTCTCTTTAAATTTTAGTTGTGAAAATTTAGGTCTTTTTCTTGTTGGTGTTTCCTTCAGGACTGAGCGAGACTCTTAGCATCTGTTATTTTTGCTTTCCTTTAAGTGGGGGGTGGGAGGACCCTCCCTTTATAGTTTTTGCTCAAAAAGTTGTTGGCACATTTCTGGGTTTAATACCTAATTGTAGGTACAATCCTGATCCTTTTTTGGAAGTAATTCTCACCTCTAGCTTTTGTAAATCCCTCAAAGAGATTTATTGTTCGTTATCCAGGATTTAAACTTTATCCTGAATATTATTTTCTACCGCGTAAGCCCTGTGATCTAGGGGTTAGTGGTGGGGATGATGCTCTGAAACATCAGCTTATTGTTCTCAGTTTTTCACTGTGTAACCCTGTGGTGCAAATTTCAGATTGTGTTATTTAAAACGACTTGGCATTTCTTTGAAACTGATTAAAAATCTTTCTTCAGCTTCCAAAGTTTTTAAGGGCTGATATATATTTGAGACTCCTTGAAAGTCTCTGAAAAGTTCCCTCATCTTAAGGTGGCTGAAATTTGTGCCATTTAGTTCTCATGAAAATTTGTCAAGAATGTTTAATTGGGATCTTCTATTTTGAAGTCACTGACCATTGGCATTGAATTCTCCTAAAAGGCTGATAATTCAGTGGCTCCATCTAACAAAAAAGTAGCCTTGTAGCTAATTTTTGGACTACAGAATTAAAAAGATTTTCTCTATGTGAGGCCAGTCTTGTGATCCAAAACTTTTCTCTTTTTTTTTTTCTGCATTTTTTTTTAACATTTATTTATACAAGCACTGGGCACAGTCAGAAGCACGGAGGGTGAGAGAATTCACCAGAGCCAGAGCGAGGAGCAGAGCAGGCAGAAGGACTGAAGTACACTGCTGAGGGGAGCAGCAGGCAGCAGGAGAGGTCTGCGGGCCATGTGGGACCCTCCTGCAATGGCCGGGGAGCATCCGGGGATCGAACCGGTGCTGCAGAGGCTGCGGGCAGCTTTGCAACCCAGCGCTCAACCGCTGCACCACTGGGGAGGCCCCAAAACTTTTACAGCTTCCCCAAACATGGTGAGGCAGCCCCTGATCTGGACACCTCCACTGGCTGCCTCTTAAAGCAAAAGGTTATCAGTTTGGCAGAATGAGGTGGCAAGTGGATGAGAACTGCTGACCTTAATTAATGCTCAGCACGTAATTAGTGCCCAGCTCATGTCTAGGTTGACCAGTAGCCCCATGTCAGTGTTCTCTCAAGTATTTTATGCAAGGTACTAGGCTTTTGAGACAAGCCTTGCAAAAAGAGTTCAGGAACCAAGTTAGTTTGGGGAATACAACTTCTTACAACTATTTCTTTGAGCTATGCAACATGTCAGTCTATTAAAAGCTTTGAGTTCTTCAGTGAAGAATCCTGCTTAGTTTTGTTTAAACCAGTGTTCTCCATACTGCTTTCTTATTTTTTAAACTTGATAAATTTGAAATGTTAAGTTTACCATGTATGGGGTAATTACTTGGCACATTTATATGTCATGGAATCCTTTTTAAAAGTAACTCATTGGGCCTCCCCGGTGGTGCAGTGGGTTGAGCTCAGCTGTGAAGATGTCTGCAGCCTCTGTTGCGTGGGTTCGATTCCCGGCTGGCCAGGGAGAGTCCCACATGCTACAGCAAACCTTTCCTATCTTGGCCGCTGCTCCCCTCAGCAATGTATTTCATCAGTCTGCCTATTCTGTTCCCCGCTCTGTCTCTGGTGGGTCCTCTCACCCTCCTGTGCCTCTGGCCTGTACCCCAGCTCTTATATAAAAAAAAAAAATAAAAAGCTCTCCTGCCCATTTAAAAAAAAAAGTAACTTATTAACATACTGAAGAGTAAAGTTGTACTGAACTGCTTTGGGAAGTGCTGGTTTATGTAATGAAATAATGGCTGCACTAAGCCTTTTGTTCAGTAGTTGCATTTAATAATTATCATAAAATTTTATGGTTTTTATCCAAAAAACTTCATGCATCTCAAGATCAGACTAAGTTTCCCTGTGTTGAGTTAGCACTTTCTGCCTTTGAGAACCAGAAGGGGCATGTTAGCCCTTTTCTGATACTTTTTTTTAACCCTGAAGTCCAAATGTCTGTTAGGGAAGTACTCTGCTCTGGAACTATTTGAATTGTAACCTGGCTCCATCACCGCTGGTGTTGGTCTGTCCCTATCTGTACTCCGCGATTGCCCAGGGCTCAGAGTCACTCTGGCACAGACAGATGGACAGACACTACTCACTGTCAGGGGAAGGCTCAGCTGTGGACCAGACATGCCAAAAATAAAATGGTGTTGTATCTAGTCAGAGTTGGAGCTCCGGTGTTATTGAGTCACTCTTCTTTATTGCCTGACCACTTGTGATCAGATGAGGGTTTGTTTCCCTGATCCCCTTATGGTAAAATGGAGAAGTGTGGGATGACAGTGTAGTTAAGTGGATTTATAACTGATGCTGTGGCCATGCCCAGGCTGAGCTTCCTAATGGATGCATGTCATCCTGGCCCGAGTGGTTTGTCTTGGGCTCTGTCCTCAGCCTCATCCTGGTTAACTTTTTTTTTTTTTTTAATAAGGCATGAAGGCCCACAGACTGGATTTTGCAGATGACTTATGTGTGGGAGAAGCAGCAAATGCAATGGATGACAGAATTGGGATTCAAGAGTCATCTAGAATGCTGGGTAGTGCAAAGAGCTGGGATTTAAAATGGATAGAAAGTTTAGAATTAGGGTTTAAAAATAGTAATTGGAAGCAAGAGTTGGGGACTGTATTTTAATTGCCGTTTGTATTTACAAAGAGTGAAGAATGATGAACACTACTGAGATCACCCTTGCAGGAAAGAATGTGAGCACAGAGACGCAAAGCAGTTCTAAGCTTGTTAGTATTTTCTGTAGTGGGGTGGTAAGTCTGTGGGTACTGGCAGTATTCTTTACATCTTTTGGTTTGCCTTAAATATTTAATAAGCATACTCCAGAAGCTTTGGTGAACACTTAGTTCAGTAGCTGTGATGACGTATGTACAAGTGAAGCAGCAAATTAGTGTCTGACAAAGTCCTTCTGTTTTTGGCACTTGACCGCCGTGTTTGGGGTTTTGTTCAGTCCTAAGACCACATTGGAAGAGGGACGCTGTGGATATACAAATATTAGGGTACATTCAGAAATAACAGGTTTGGTTACTAGTCCTGTAACGATGAGCTCAAAATGGGTAGTATTTAGACCAGTGAAGACGAACAGGATGGCTCTCATCTATTTGAGAAGCTGTCAGGTGGAAGGAGGAGTAGGTAGAATGTGTTTTCTAACCACTGGGAGGAAGCACTTTCTAACAGCTGAACTGTGGTTGGCCAGACTGATAAGGGAGGCCAGCTTTTCACCAGAAGCTTTCCTCCTGCCAGGGGTGTTCCTGTGATGAGGTGTGTACCTAGTTGAGCTCCCAGACCCCACTTCTCTGGTTTCTAAGCCATTGAAGGCTGGGAGCCAATGTGACAGCGTCAGTATTACCATGTGACTCTTTGCTTCAGAAAAGTGACAGAACCTTTACCCCTCGGTGGGCTGCCTGGTCTGACTTCCAGATGTGTAGTTTCCATGCAGAATTCCTGCTTCCAGAGAGCTTGACCTAGGTGGCATGTTTCCATACCCGCACACACATGCAGCGTAGTTAAGGAAGCCAGAACGTGCATGTACTGGCGGAGTGCATCTGGGTCATTACTGCTTTCATATACTTGCATTTGAATAAAGTATCGTAATGGCTCTTAGTTTAGGGTAGTTTTCTGAGATAAAAATCAGAACTTGAGACGGAACCAAGTTGAGTTCTTGGATTCTGACATTTACTTTGTAAGTTTTACTCCCTTTCTCTGGCACGGGCCAAGTAGAAATCCATTATAGACTTAATAAAAGTCATTTATTAAAACTATGAGGAGGCTAATAATGGCCTTTCTTAAAAGGTAATGGTTGGAACAGCTTAATTTCATGATAAGGAATCTGTGTGTCCCGGCAGAGTGATCAGTAGTGTTGTGGTGTGCAGTTGATGCATATGCGGAAGGAATGATGTTTGCAGAGCACCTTTCTTTTTTTTTTTTTTTTTTTTTTTAAATATTAAATTTTATTTTTATATTCCCCCATACAATTGCAAACGCCCCATTCTGACCCCAATCCTTCCCCTCCCGCCCCCCACCCCCCAAAAAGTGTCTCTGGTTCATAGTTTTTTGTTGATTTTGATTTTCACTTTCTTATATTCATTTTCCTGGTCCCTTATTTAAGTTTTCTAGATTCCTGCTATGAGTGAGACCATCCGGTATTTTTCTTTTTCTTTTTGGCTTATTTCGCTGAGCATGATCCCTTCCAGTGCCATCCATGTTGCTGCAAATTGCATGTGTTTATCTTTTTTGAATGCTGAGTAATATTCCATGGTATATATGTACCACATCTTCTTGATCCAGTCATCTATTTTTGGGCATTTGGGTTGTTTCCAAAGCTTAGCTATTGTAAACAGTGCTGCTATAAACATAGGAGTGCAGGTGCTCTTTGGAATTGATGTTTCTGTGTCCTTTGGGTAAATACCTAGGAGTGGAATTGCTGGATCATATGGAAGCTCTATGTTTAGTAGGTCCAGAAATCTCCACACAGCTCTCCGTAGTGGTTGGACCAGTTTGCACTCCCACCAACAGTGCACAAGAGTTCCTTTTTCTCCACATCCTGGCCAACATTTGTTGTTGCTAGTTTTTTTAATATGCAGAGCACCTTTCTTGAGCTCTGTGAGGTGCACAGCAGTTCTCTTGGCGGTGGCATATACTTACATTTTAAAGACAAGGAAACCAAGGCCCCAAGGTTGTAGAACTGAATGTTGTAAAGACTGAATCCCCCCAGCCCTCATTCCTTAGAGGAGGAAAGAGGTGCTGAGAAACCGAGTGACTTTCACATAATAGTTAGTGAAAAGTTTGGCCTTAGAGTTTGGGTTATTTTCACTAAGTATAACTGCTTTCTTTACAGCAGGCTGCCGCTTGAATAAAGGAAGTGATCTTGAAGACATATTCCTAAACGTCATATATAATACACATGTATGTACATATATGTGTATATGTAGGTCTCATATATACATGTACATAATATATACGTAATCCTTATCATTTTAGGTTTCCTTGGGGAAGTCATTAGGTAAAGAAACTCTGCTGTGGATTCCTCTGTGTGGTGTAGATTCATTTTGAATATAGAGAACACTCTTACTGTTTATTTTTAACATAAAATTTCTTATATCTGTGCCTCCCTGGTGGCACAAGGGCTTGGGCGCCGCACTGTGAGGTGGTCCGCAGCTTCTGCAGCACAGGTTCGATCCCCGGCCGGCTGGGGAGCAGCCCTCATGGGGCAGCAGACCTCTCCTGACTCATCCGCTGCTCCCCTCAGCAGTGTAGTTTGGTGGTTCTGGCTGTTCTGCTCTCCACTCTGTCTCTGGTGAATCCTTTCACCCCCCGCATCTCTGGCCTGTACTCCAGCTCTTCTATGCATAAATAAATTTTCTAAAAAAATTTTTTACCTTTGAGAACGACATATAGGTTATATACCTTATGCAAATAGTAAGGTGTAGCATATTGATTTTTATATGTTAAACCAACTTTGCATCCCTGAGATAAACTGCATTTGTTTTTGATATGTTCCTTTTTCTGTGTTGATGGATTGTTTGCTAATATTTTGTTGAAATTTTTTGGTTATATTCATGAGGGATATTGGTTTCTGTTTTTTTAAAGATTTATTTTTATTTTTTGTGTAGAACTGGGGTGCGAGCCAGAGGTTCAGGGGGTGATGTGCAGATTCCAGAGACAGTGGGGAGCAGAACAGGCAGATTGACGAAATACACTGTTGAGGGGAACAGCTGGCGAGACAGGAGAGGTCTGCTGCATTGTATGTGGATTAACTCCCTGGACGGGGATCGAACTCATGGCACAGTGGCTGGCAATAGCTTGATAGTGGTGAGACTTTAACCTCTGTGCCACCAGGGAGGCCCCCGGTTTGTGTTTTCTTGTGATATCTTTGTATCGTTTTTGGTATCAGTAACACTGGTTACATCAGTCACACGCTCCCCCCCGCCCCATTTCCAGTTTTTGGGAGAGTTTATGAATGATGAATGATTATATCCTTTAAACATTTCGTAGAATATACCAGTGAAGCCATCTATGTCTGAGATTTTTTTTTTTTTGAAGCCCCCACCCCCCCGTAACTCAAAAATAATTAAAAAATTCTCTTTACCCTTTCTCCCACCTCACCCCTATCCTCTTACCCTCTGGTAACATCACTTTGGTTATCAGTGTCTGCTCATTTAATTTTTGCTTTGTCAGTTTATCCAGTTTGCGTCCTTGCATTACTCTTGTATGCGAAATCAACCAATACTTTATTTTTCTGGATAACTTCCCTTTGCCTAATTCCCTCAATTTCCTGCTGCAAATGGCAGTTTCATCTTTTCTGACAGCCGAATATTACTGCATTGTGTATATATACCACATCTTCTTTATCCAAACATCTACCCCTGGGCACTTCGTTTACTTCCATATCTTAGCTATTGTGAATAATGCTGCAGCAAACATTGTGGAGTACATATTCGTCAGATAGGTACCTGGAAGTGAGATTGCTGGATTATATATTTCTATAGTTTTTTTTTTAAAAGAAAGTCCAGACCACTTTCTCAAATAGATGAACCAATTTACATTCCCATCAACAGTGTATAAAGGTTCCTCTTTCTCCGCATTGTCACAGCACTAGGAGTCTTTTCCATGTATGTCATTCTCACAGGTGTGAGATGATACCTTGTGGTTTTGATTTGTATTTCTCTTACTAGAAATGATGAGTGTGTTTTCATGTCTTTTGACTATCTATATACCCTCTCTGGAAAAGTGTCTATTCAGATCTGCCCATTTTTTAATCGGGTCATTTGGTTTTGTTGTTAAAGTTGAATAAGTTATTTGTATCTCTTGGATATTAACCCCTTATCAGATGTGTGATGTGCAGACTCCTCTCATTGAGGAGGTTGTCCAGTCTGTTTTCATTTTTATTTTTCTCTGGGTATTTTTTAATTTCTGCCTTAAGTTCCTCTCTGAAGAAATTGGTGACTGAGAAGCATGTTGTTTAATCTCCATGTGTTTGCGTTTGTGTGAAGTTTTTAAAAATTATTAATTCATCCTCTTGTTATTGTTCTACTTAGATTTTCTATTTCTTCTTGAGTCAGTTTCAGTACTTGTACCTAGGAATCTGTCCATTTCTTTTAGTTTATCTAATTTTTTGGCATGTGATTGTTCATATTCATTTCCTTAGAATCCTTTTCATTTTTGTGGTTTCATTGTTGATTTGGAAATTTAAGTCCTGCTCTCCCACCCTCCCCCTATTAGTCTGGCTAAATGTTTGTCAATTTTTTTATCTTTTCAAGAAACAATTTTATTTCCTTCATTTCCTCTGTTCACTTATTTTGGTTGACTATTACTTCATTCTGCTTGTTTGGTATTTAGTTTTTCTGGTTTAAGGTAGAAGACTACCTTGTTGACTAGATTTTTTTAAATACTGTAATTTACGGCTATAAATTTTCCTCTAAGTACTATGTTTTATAAGTTTATGTTCAGTTTTCATTTTCACTTATAGCAAAGTGTTTTTGTTTCCTTTGCAATTTCTCCTTTGACTCATTGGTTAATTAGGGATGTGTTATTTAATTTTCACACATTTGGGAATTCCCATTTCCTGTTACGGATTTCTGATTTCATTCTATTGTTGTCACATATCTTACTTTGTTCTTTGTTTTAAATTTGTTTTATTTATTTATGCATACAAGAACTGGGGAGTAGGCCGGAGATGCGGGGGGTGAGAACATTCACCAGAGTGAATGTTCAGAGAAACAGAGTGGGGAGGAGAACAGGCAGATCTACTGAAATACACTGCTGAGGGGAGCAGTGGGCGTGATGGGAGAGGTCTGCTGCGCCATGTGGGTTATCTCCCTGGCTGGGGATCGAACTCATGGTGCAGTGGCTGACAATAACTTGATAGCACTGAGACTTTAACCCCTGTGCCACCAGGGAGGCCTTGTTCTTTTAAATTTATTGACATTTGTTTTATGGGCTAGTATAGTCTAATCTAAAGAATGTTCTGTTGCGCTTGAGAATAATATGCACTCTGTTGGGAAGAGTGTTTAGTGACTGTCTCATGTTTAGTTGGTTTATAATGTTTAATTCTTACCTTTTCTTGATAGTTTGCTGCTTAGTTATTCTATCCATTTTTGAAAATGAGATATTGAGGTCTCCAAGTGTTGTTGGACACAGTTGGTAAACTCTAAAACTTCTATTTCATTCTTTCTAAAAAAATAGTTTCTATCAAATATTCTCTAATTGGTGAGATATGTTCATACCTTCCTTTATTTCTTTAGACATGCTTTTTTTTGACATTTTGATCTATATGTAATAGCTGATTTAAAGTCTGTGTAGTAAGTCCAACATCTGGACTTCCTTAGGGACAGGTGTTCAGTTTTACATTTTATATATTGTTTCATAGTGTCTTTTTTTAATTCAAAATTGTACTTTAAAAATAATACAATGTGACAACTCTGGCAATCAGATTCTTCTCCCTCCAGAGGGTTTTTTTTTTTAAAGTGATTTTACTATTTGTGATTCTTTTTTTTTTTTTTTAATTTTTTAAAAGATTTATTTATTTATTTATACAAGCACTGAGGTACAGTCAGAAGTGCGGGAGGGTGAGAGAATTCACCAGAGCCAGAGGAGTGGGGAGCAGAGCAGGCAGACTGACGAAGTACACTGCTGAGGGGAGCAGCGGGCGGCAAGAGAGGTCTGTGTGCCATGTGGGACCCTCGCCTGGCCGCCGGGGATTGAACCAGTGCTGCAGAGGCTGCGGGCAGCTTCACATCCCAATGCTTAACCGCTGCACCACCGGGGAGGCCCCAGAGGGTTTGTTTTTTAGTGACTTTTCTGAACTAATTTTCTAGTTTGTGTTCGTCTTGTATGACCACTGAAATTTCTCAGTTACTAGTTTTAGCTAGTGATTTTATAGAGGTTTCCTTAAATATGTTGAACCAGTAATCTTCCCAGTCTTTGCTGAGGTGTTTTCTGCGTATTGAGACATGCCTTCAATATGCTAGCACTTTGCAGCTATGCTGTAGTCTTCATTTCCTGCTGCGGAGAGCCTCGAGTTAGCCAGAGTCGAGAGATCAGCACTTTCTCAGGTAATTTCTTAGTGACAGCACAGTCCTATACATGTGCCCTGGCATTCTTGAGGCCCAGCAATACACTGGCGCCTTTCAAAGGCCTTTGTGGACATCTCATTCCTTAGGTTTCCTTTAAAACTCTTTGATCAGTCTCCTTTCAGCCCAAGTCTCCGGCAACTGCTGTGGAGATAGGACAATGAGCTCTGAGGTAGGTCATATAAAGCCAAACCTTCAGAGTAGAGCTTTCCATTAAACTGCCAGACAGGTGAAATGGTGACAGCCCTCCAGGGGTAGCACGTTTGGATAGCTATAAGCACATTTGACCTCTCTGGTGGCAGCTAGGCTCCTTGTTTTTACTGTTAACCAGAGTTGTGAGGTGGTTGGTTTTCAAGGTTACTGTAGCACTGGAGGAGGAGGATGGGATTGGTACAAGGTAAAATGACACAAAGGCTGCTATTCTTACCAAGATTCAGCCGTTTTTCTTGAATAAATGCTCCTTAGAATGTTGCAAGTCTTTAGTTAATTTCCAAAGTGTTGAAAAGTTAATTTTGACAATTTTTGGCAGTATTCTTGTTGCTTTTATGAAGGAACAGATTTTCAGAGCTCTTTACTGTGCTCCCCATGAGTGCTTTGTCACACGAGACACCCTTGTGCAATACGAGTCTGTCATAAGCATGCTGTGTTCTCCTCTTTTACTTTGTTTTAGGTTCTTTCTTCTTGTCCATTTGTTTGGTGTCTTAAAGTGGCCCCAAGGAGGTGTTGAAAGAGCACATGTTACTGTAAACTGCTGGTCATGACTCTGAACTTATTGGTAGTGAGTTGTAGTCCTGGATGGGCTGCAAGCATTGAGCTCTTGCTCCTTCGTTACCAGAGTGTACTGCAGACCCAAGGTCGTGTTGATCTGCTGGCTCACTTTCTCATCCTGCCAGCAAAGTATGTCTTTTGCAGAGTCTGCCCAACTTTGTACTCTATCTACTGTGATGACATAAAATCCATTATTCCCCTAAATTAGGGCTGAGAGACAAAAACCCGAATAGCTAACACAGCATTTTCTCTGGATACTGTTGGAATTTGAAGTTCAAGCTATACAGAACATTAATTTTTCCATATCAGATCTTACTGTCCTTGTTTGCATCTTGGGTTTTCTATAAATATATATTTTAAGTCTATCCATTTAAAATCTAAGTTCTCACATATAAATTTGAATTTCTCATATAGCTAGAAGTTCTAAGTTAAGGGTATTTGCTTTTTACAGCTTTTTATTTCAGTGATCATCAGTCTTCAGCTCTGTAACTTGGAAATGTAAGAGCCTGTTGGTAAAAAGTAGAGAAATAATGTGCTGAAAACGATAGTATCATTATTAACATGTTGCAGCATACATTTTTTGTCTTATGTTTGTGTATTTTTTTCTTCTATATTACATAATTTATCCGAGTAGTCTAAAATGTGACATTAGATGGTATTATGACAATTTTGAAATCTTGAAAGATAAAACTCGAAACATTTGCTTGTATTTTTTTCACCTCAGAGTGTTTTGTTAATGAGACATTTTATACTGCCATAAACCCAGGGCAATAATAAAGGTGTTGATTGATTTTTGGATGACAAGGGGCTTCTCTAATTACAGAATTTGACATTTGTGTCACTTCTGTTTTAGGTGAGCAAGACGTGGAAGGTGATTGCAGAAGATGAAGTGCTCTGGTTCAGGCTGTGCCAACAGGAAGGGCACCTTCCCGAGAGCAGCATCTCTGATTATTCTTGCTGGAAGCTCATCTTCCAAGAGTGCCGAGCCAAGGAACACATGTTAAGAACCAACTGGAAGGTAGGCAGTGGCCAATATTGTCACCTGTAGAAGAATAGCCTACAAAGGGCATAGGATCCATGCCCAGGATTAAACAGTCTCCCATTATAGCTGGATTTTAGTGGCCAGAAGCCGAAAGAGAGGGGTAAGGTGCGGGCCGCTTAGGTGTTTTGCTGTCCACTTTGTTTGCCGCTAGCACATCTACTTCTATTTTCAGCCACACTGTTTGGGAGCATCCTGTTCTCTGGGAGAGAAAGGGTGAGGTTGGGATGCCAGTGACTCCCCTCTGGTAGCTGGGGTCTTTGGGCAGTGCTCAGTGCAGCCCCTTTCACTCTCCTCAACTCCCTAAGTGGATGGACCAAGAATGCAAAAGTGCCACCTGAATACACAAGAGGAACTGAAAATGCTATTTCCAGTAGTTGTAAGAGGGAGATTATTAAATGTCTCTAAGTCCTGTCTTCTTTTCCCTCACATAACCTATTGGCTCACTTCCATAACATTTATCACTTCACCATCTCTACAGAGATATTAGATCACAGCTAAGAATTTGCACAGTGAAGTGTTTCTATAGGAAATAACTGTTAAGAACAGTGTTACCTAAAGCCGCTTCAGGTATGACGCGACAGCAGCGTCGTGGAGTGTTTCTCCCCAGCTGGGCGGCTGAGTATTCACTTGCATGGGAGGAACAGAATGCTGCTCTTTCTTCTCCTGTAAAGGTCAGTCCTAATAGACTTTGAGAGTAACAAGCTTTTGCTTATTACTGTTGGTGACACACTGTCTATGTGCTTGTCTGTCCCCAATCACCTTATAACCTGACTAGCGACCAATGCTCCTGATCTGGGCAACCTCATGTAATTTCTAGCATAGTTAGTAAGAGCAACATTTCTCTAATTCAAGGTTTTTCAACCTCAGCACTGGTGACATTTGGCATCAGGTAATTCTTTTTGGTGAGAGCTGTCCTGTGCTTTACAGCGTGGTAAGCAGCACCCTTGGCTTCTACCCACTCAGTGCTAGCAGCGTTATCTTCCTAACCCAGTTGTGACAACCAAAAATGTCTTCCGAGGGCCTCCCCGGTGGCGCAGCGGTTGAGCGCTGGGTTGCGAAGCTGCCCGCAGCCTCTGCAGCGCTGGTTCAATCCCCGGCTGCTCCCCGGCCACCGGAGGCGGGTCCCGCATGGCGCGCAGAATCTCCTGCCGCCCGCTGCTCCCCTCAGCAGTGTACTTCGGTCCTTCTGCCTGCTCTGCTCGCCGCTCTGGCTCTGGTGAATTCTCTCACCCTCCCGTGCTTCTGACTGTACCCAGTGCATGTATAAACAAAACAAACAAACAAATAAATAAATAAAACATGCCTCTATTAAAAAAAAAAAAAAAAAAAAAAAAAACAAAAATGTCTTCCGACAACGTCAGATGTCCCCTAATGGGCAAACTTGCTCCCTTTTGAGTATCGCCTTTCTAAGGAGAATTAGCATAGCTATACTTTCTCAGACCACTAAAATATCACCCCTGCATAAAATCATGCTGGCCCCAGTGTCTGTTTGCCTCAGCACCAGGTAATAAACTTGGGTGAAGGGGCCCTCCAGCCTTCCTGACTGTGTGCTTGATTAGGTCTTTGTGAGAGACATAAGAGGCAGATGTGAAGATTTGACAGAGAACACTGACAGAGAACAAACTGGGGGCAGAAAGCAGAGGGCCTTACCCTGGTAGCGGAGGTTGTAACTTAAGGAAAACTTGGGGAGTTCGGCATAAACTCGGGCCTTTCTGTTTGGACAAGAGGGACTCCTTGGCAGTTTGTGTGCATGAGAACCAGAGCTGTTCAGTGCACCTGCCTCATATTCAGAGATGTCAAACTCGGAGAAAGCAGCATACTTTATTTCCTCTTCGGTAATAGAGTGAGGGAGGAAGACAGGTGCCTCCTCCTCTTTGGGGCTGGAGATGCAGAAGTGAGGGTGTGTAAAGACCCACCTGGTAACACCTACACTTCCTAACAGTATACAGGGTACCTGTCATTTAACCGAATGCCACCTGACCGTTTTTCTCTACAAAGCACAAAAGCATATGCTTGCTGCGTGCTCAGTGAACGAGTGTCGCTCGCGCGAACTGGAGTCCACCTGCAGGCAGAATGTGAGGCTGACTTGTCTCCGCCCATTTCCTACACCACTGCAGTGAGGGCCCCAAGGGAATAGGTCGACAGTCATCTTGCATTGACGGTGTCTGTGGAGTCCTTGCTGTGACTCTAGAGTGAGAGAAAACAGGACCAGGAGAGGGAGTGTTGGAGCAGCTCCTACTTTGTGTGCCTTGGTTTGCTCATCTAGGGACTGGGGCTGGCAGTGGCCCTGCCGCGGGGCTGGGATGAGGGTGGCTTTCATCTTGGTCTTCCTCCTTTTCTTCCAATACCTTGTTCCTCAAAAGAGCTTTTCTGTTCTTGTAAATTTTGCTGCGACTCTCACACGGATGACTCAAGACCTTCCCGTCTGTCCCCACATCTCCACTAGCAGGACAGCTCCACTTGGACGTCACGAGCGATGTCCCTCAGCTTTAGCCTTGGCCCTGGGATTAACTGCGATCATAGCGCAGATTTTCTTGTACAGCGCCTGGAAAACATGATGGTTTTAATGGAATGGATGTCTCCACCATGCCCCTAGTAATACAGATAATGACAGTAGCCACCATTTACCGAGCATCTGCTGTAGTGCAGAACTATGTTTGACACTTACACTGTTTCTAGTCCTTGTGCCCAGTCCAATGAAGTTGGAATTACTTGGTATTCTTGTGTACTTTTATTTGTGCTTCTGTTGGGCATAACTGTCCTGCTCTTTCCAACATCTCACATGTAAATACTTTACATTCCTCCAGATACCCTTTATTTTTATACTTTTAAAATTATATTTTCTGAGTCAATAATAACGATCACTATTCATAAAAGGGCAGTAGTGGAAGACACTTGCCTCTCTCTACCTATTACACAGTTCCCTCCTCAACCTGTGTTAAGGGTTTTAGGGTTTCCTTTAAATACCATTTCCACAACCCTTTGATCGCTCAATAAGAAATAATGTCTTTTTTTCCTTTCCCCGTCATAGTCTTTATTTCTCTGTATATACTTTTCCATTTTATTTTGAGAGCACTTGTAGGGGTTGTTAACAGGGTAAATATCATTAATTTCCTATGAACTGAACTTTTTTTATGCACTTTACACTCTTTCTCAGATATTACCCCAGTCAGCTGTGGAATGTAGTTAACTCGTGCTCACCTGTTCCCTTTATATCCTTTATCCCCTTGACAGGGGCGGTGTCTTGCACATCCTGTGTCCTCTAATTCATGCTTACCTTGTGTATGGTAATTTGTAAATGCTTAGTAGCTTAATCTATTAGTTGCCATCTTGGACAAGGTGGGTGAATGTGAGGTGCTTTGTCTTGGGCTGTCCCAAGGAGAGTATAAATTCCATCCCCTTTTCCTTTGCAGAATCGCAAAGGTGCTGTGAGTGAGCTGGAGCATATCCCGGATGCAGTGTTGTGTGATGTACGCTCTCACGACGGCGTTGTCATTGCCGGGTAAGCACAGACTTTCTCACCGCGCCCTCTCGGTCTTGAGGGCTTTCGTCTTTTATGTCCCACCCTCTCAGTCCCAGTGACCTTTCTGTCCCACTGACCTTATCGTCCCTGGAGAGTTCGTACTTTCCCATGTGCAGCCCCCATTTAAGATGGAAGAGCTCCATGATTCTGTTCGTTGGTATTTGAGAGCGCTGAAGCTGGTGGTGAGAGGCGAGTCGTGTGGAGCAGATCTGTAACCCATTTGTCTCAATATGTCTCTGCTAGCTTTTAAATCACTCTTGTGGCATGTTATGTTAGATTTTCATTAAGGCAAACAGTTTGTATTTTATGAAGACATAAAAAAGTCAAGTAAGAATAATAAGTGTTGGCACAAGCAGGATCTGTTCTTATTCTCTTGTTCCGAAGCCTTCATTATGAGGCAGGATTGTGACCACACATGATCTCCCTTCCTACCACATAGTGTGTATTTGCTGGTTAATTTGTTCAGAAGTAGGCTTTTTATTTGTCTCCATGGCCAAGAAATTTAATTTTAGCTTCTGTAAATTTCTTTGGCTTCTGTTCTAAAACCCACTTTCATGAATTCTTGATATTTCACTGCATAGGTGTGTACGTGTTTCTTTAATGTACAACGAGAAGATCAGTTTCCTTTTGGATTAAGAGATTTTGAACTACATTCTCAAACTGCATTATACTTCGTGGCATATAGTGGTGACAAGGACACTTCAACTTGTGTATCTGGATTGACTTTGGAACAAACCACCCCAGAAAGGTTCCCACCTAGAGGAAAAAGAAAAAAAGCAAACCTTGGGGTGAAGCAACTTATTAGTAGGAAGTCTTTTTGTTTAAAACAAAACTTTCTTTAGATGCATTCCTTACAGAGCAGTGCTTGAGCTGAAACTCTAGTGGTATTATTTTAATATTTTGTGGTATGCCATATCTGTGAAAAAGTATTTTTGCTTCAAACAAGATATGCCTGGGGCTAGCACTTTCTTTAGCTTTAGTTTTATGGTTCATGCCCTTCTTGGGAGTGCTGAAGAATTATTTTTAGAAAGATTAATGGCCCAGAAATCTGAATTCTATCCGTCTAGGTATCAGTGGGGCTTTAGGCATCTGCCCTTCATGCCATATCCTGGGTGTAAGAGTTCATAATGTCTTAGATCCTTTCTGCCCATTAATTCAGAGAATCTATGGCAACTCTGAAAGGTACTTACATTGTTCTAGCTTAAAGGGTCTCTTAGTGTGTCAGAAGAAGACAGAAAGCAAGATTGAAAAAAAGTGATAAAAGAAATTAGAAATAAAGGAGACTTTAATCTCAAGAGCCAATCATGAATTTCCCGTCTGGACATGGACCTTACAAAAGACAGATTGGCCACGATGGGTCCAGATGCCAATTCTGCCTATCCTGCCTCTCCATTCCCTTGAGGTCTGTGCAGTATCACAGTTTATGCTAGCACAAAGCAAAGTGAAGGCAGAGTTTTGTGGATCGATAGCTGAAACTTGATCTATGGGTCAGAGAGGCTCCTCTGGCTCCTCTTTCTAAGAGAACCTTAGGTTTATGGCCTAGCATCAGATACTTCACTCTTGCTTGTATATAGAGCATCTTGTGTTTATCATTAAAATTTTATCTGGTGGTTACGATGCTTGTTTTCTGGGTCAGATCTTGAATCCCTTTTCATTTGAGACATCGGTGTTTGTGGTTACCTCATTCCCAATCAATGTTGTATTCACCAGGCTTTCTGCAGTTATGTATCTCCAAGGAGCTTCTTAAAGAGACAGTGGCCTCCTCATCATGTCTTCCTCTTGTACTTACCTTGCATTTTCTTATTTTTTCCTTCTCTTCCTCATTCTCTTTTAAAATAAGTAGAATCTGTTTAGAAGTTTAGTTTTCTTTTATATCAAGAACTAAAACTATGTGACATTTTTGCATTTAAACCTATTAAGTGCATTTTATATAATTGGAGAACAAAGACTGTTGAAAAATCTCTTGCTTCTTCCCAGCTTTTTGCGTCTCTGTATAAATGTTCCTGGTTTGGAGTCACATTGCTTAGGTCTACACTGAATTTTATTACAGTTAGCCTGCAAATAATACCGTCTTTGGGGCCTTACTCTTCACACACAACCAGAGTAAGCTTTAGCTGCTCATTCACGCACCTGAGACGCTGGTGTTTCTGTAGGGTGAACAGGACCGGGCCCCTGCTTGCCTGAGGCATGTTTTTCCCGCAGAGGAAAGAGACATTATTCTCTGGACTTTTTGTCCTTCCCTTTTCTGTCCATAAGCCTTTGCTTCTTTTGCTATTTCATGGATGATAATGTCCAGTGATCTTTTCCTGACGTTCAAAGCCCTTTGAAATTTCTTTCCAACCTACCTTTCGCCTTATGACTATCCTCAGTGTACCTTTGGTTTTTTTCTTTTTAACTGAGATATAATTCATATACCATGTAATCCACCCTTTTAAATCATATGTCACTGATTTTAGCATAGTCACAAATTTGTGTAATCATCCACATCTAATTCCAGAACATTTTCATTACGCCCAGAAGAAACCCAGTCCTCATTCTTTAAGGCTCAACTTTAGGCACATCTCCTCCCACAGAGAACTACTGGAGAACTACAGAGAACTCCACTAGCTGCTTACCCCACTGCTCCCTACCAGTATCTGCCCTCCTCATAACTCCCCGAGAAGTGATTCTCTGCACCTTATAGGGCAGTTTGTCATATGGCCTCTTGGTTTCACCTAAACATTTTTGTTTATATCATTTATTTTGAAATGATTTTTAACTTTCAGACATGTTTTCTGTCCAGTTAATTTGTCAGCAACCTTTAAAATTAAAGGTGATATGTAATATTTCACTTGGTGCCCAGTTGTGCTTTGTACATTGGTGCTTTGTACATTGTATTGCCTGAATCAAGTATCAACATATAACACACAGACTTATTTCTGTATAATACATGTTGTGTAAGAAACTGAAAAAAAATCACTAATTTTTTGGTCTTTTCTCTGATGTTTTGGTTTTTTCAACTTGGACTCAGTTTTAAATCAGGGAGGAACTTCAGAGTTTATCTGTTTCACAACATTCATTTTGTGGGAGACAGTGAGTCTCAGAGGTCTGACCAGCCAGCACTGGCTCGGGTGCACTGTCCTGCCAACTGTGCACCTGCCAACTGTGACACCGGGCTTGTGCGACATCCTTACGCAGGGCAGGGCAGCGGGGCTGCCTTCTCCATGCTGCGCTGCTGGCCTGTCTGTGACAGCACTGTTCAGTCGTCCGCTTGTGGCACATGTCTCTCTTTTCTGTTAAAAGCAGTAGTAGAAGCAGGTTGCTTTTGCATAGCTGTTAGAAAGTGGAGACAAGAAAGCCACCTAAACCCCAGCCTGCTAGTACAGGCTTAGGGTTGTGTGTAGGGTTTATTTTTTGATTGTTTTTTTAATACATAGTTTCAAACATCATCCTCCTAAACCTGCATTACATTTGTGGCCATTTTTTCCCCCTCCTTAAACTGTTTAAGGTTTTTTTCATGTTACTGCATACTTTTCATTACTTTGATTTGTTGTAAAAACTCCTAGGATATACTGGTGTCCTAATTTTCTTATTCATTCCTCTAGTATTGGACATTGATTTCCTGTATTTTGCTATATATATATATAATGCTTTCCATATTTTATGTACAGAGGTTGGCAGATTTTTTCCCCATTTAGTACTACAAATCTTTACAGATTATAAAACACCTGCTTATTGTAGAAACCTTGCATTGCAATTAAATATGTAGAACAAAGAGTTAAAATTCTTCTATTGTCCTCCCCTCCTCTGGTTATTTTCTTAGGCTAAGAAGCATCAAGGATTTAGAGAATGTGAAATTGGCGACTATAACTGAGATGAGAAAGCATATATTGTACAAAAATGAAGAATGATGTAAAAAATACATAAAAAAATGAAAACCAACTAAATAAATAGAGAATGTGCATTCAGTATTTTTTTAATGTCTCTGTGCATGAGGAAAATATATATGGAGTGAAAACTCTTGCTTCTGAAACCCGTATCTCTGAGTATCCTTAACGCATCTTTAACCCACTGAGCGCCTCTTGGTCCCTTCCACTTGCTTTTCTGTGGTCTCATTTGGCCTCTGGCAGTGATGTTTAGTACAGGTTTAGGGTTGTGTGTAGGGTTTTTTTTTTTGGTTGTTTTCTTAATGCATAGTTTCAAACCAGTTTTCTTTGCTGGAGAGTTAAGTTGAGACTTAGTAATTTAGACACAACCTTAAAATTTCCCATTTCTTTAATGAATAAAATTTGTGTTTAGAAGCCACCAGTCTCTCTGCAGTCAGACACCTGTGTCTTAGGTTCATCCTCTGGTAACACAGCTGGAACGTAGCGAGGTTTAATGTGTGCTTTCCTTGCATTTTACAAGAGATGTTACCAGGAAACTGTTGATAATAAGTGATTAGGAAGAGTGGGTTTTGTTTTGTTTTAGAATTTTTTTTCAAATTACATGTTTATCATTGAGGAAAAACAATAGAAGAACACGGACCTGACAGCATCCCTGTTCTGTTTTGTGATGCTTGGACTTGT
This sequence comes from Talpa occidentalis, assembly GCF_014898055.3. Classification (NCBI taxonomy): domain Eukaryota; kingdom Metazoa; phylum Chordata; class Mammalia; order Eulipotyphla; family Talpidae; genus Talpa; species Talpa occidentalis. The sequence goes on along the minus strand of NW_023601433.1, from coordinate 81,416,383 downwards.
AACCTTGAAAATAGATGACATCATGAGTTCAGAAAGGTCACATTTGAAAACCTGAGATGTAGGGCTAGGTTTCGTTTGCCAGAGGTGTATCTGCTCTACTGCCACCTGGTGAAGGAGCGTGTCTCAGGTGTGACTTGCAGGAGAAAGTCAAACCTGGGCTCACTGGAGCCTGTGCTGGCCCTGCTAACCATTAAGCTTTTAGCTCATCAGAGCTTTTATCAGACGCCCAGGGGTACAGTGGTGTCTGCAGCAGACTCCCTCCTCGCTGTATTTAAGATTCATAAGCCTGCAGCATTCCGGTCTGCACAAGCCAGCACGTGTGCTGTTCACCGCGGAGGACCATTGCCCCCTTTCGGTTTAAAAAAAATTCAAGAACCCTCTTTGTGTTGAGGTTTTCTCAACACTCCTAAGTGTTTTTCTCCCTCAAGTGATCCCACCATTTTCGAGTACAGCTCCTACCTCACTGCAAGGAAGTATGTCTGTGTGTGTCCGTGTTTCTCCTCTGCCAAGGGTGGTTGGAGGGGAAGCTCTTATCATACTCCCAAACATTAACTCTTCTTTCCCTAAAAATACTCAGTTGTCCCAGTTGGTCTTGTGCAGTTCCCTGAGCCTTTGCTTTGAGATGAATGTGCTGCGTAGACGCATCACTGAGCTACAGAAAACTCTCCGGCAGCCAGGTGCCGCTGGCGGCTGTTCTGACTTTGTATTAGCTCTGCCCATCCACACAGTCTGGACATCAGTGTGGAGAGGATTTCTGGTCTTCTGTAGACATGGGAAAAAAGTTGTTTTGATTCATCATGTTTTGTATATATTTAAATTGTTATTGCCGTAAAACTGATTTGTAACATTATATAGGTTCCAGGTAAACGGTGTTGTCATTTGATGTCTGTGTATACTGACTGTTATGATCACCCCTGAAAGTCTGCTTTCCACCCATCACTGCAGTTTCCCTCTTCTACCTGGTTTACCCACCCCCTTCTCCCCTGCTTCTGGTAGCCATCATTTTGTTCTTAGCGCTTAGGAATTGGTGAAATAGTATGTTGCGCTTCCAAGTTATCTATCTAAAATTTGATGTCTGAATTTTCGGTTGGTTCAGTATGCCTGTTGGCACGTCAGGCGGATTGTTAGCATTGTTTATAATTAAACACTGTTGGAAAATACCAGTTCAAACATAGGAATGCAGCAAGGGTAACTTGAAATGCCTGCTTTAAGCCATTGTTTCCTTCACTTTCCCCAGTAATTAAAAATGTGCCTTTGTATTGACCATGCTCATGGTTGAAATATGGATCTGATTTGATACAGTATATATTTGCCTAAATTCTAAACTAGCTTCTGTTCAGGGACTGAAATCCTTAATGGTGTTTCTAATACTCTGCTAGTTTTAGGCGAATGTACAAAAAAAATGCTATTGAGTACTTACAGACTTTTGAGATAACAGATGCTTTATGAATACAGGTGAGTGATAAAAGTGGTGTTAGATAAATATCACACCATATTTTCATTTACTGAAAACTTACTTTTCTATCTTTTGCCTTAAAAAAACTTATTCATTTGACAGTTTTCTTTTCAACCTTGTTTTGTTTAGGTTTTGTGCTGCTGCTTATGCCACTGGACTTTTTCCCATAAGGAATTCGATCAGTATCCGTTAGGGACCTCTTTTTGAAAATACTTTTAAATTTATTTATTTATTTTCTGCTGTGAGGTATACATGCTCTTCTGGTAAATAAGTCTGAGGTAAGATATTGATAAGAGACTAGAGGAGAGCATTACATTCATTATCCCCTTAATGAAGGAGCTCCAGAATGTCCTTAATAAATACTGGTGAACTCATGACTGCATTTATCCATCTCTGGTTCTCCAAGGAATAATGTGAAGGGCCACAGCTACAATAACTCTGCATAATCATCATTGACTCTGGCTCTATTGATTGTGATTAACCAAGATGTATGGAAAACAGTTTTAAGTGTGTAGTGCATGTATCTCGTAAGGTCCATTAAGATGTTCATTATTTTTCAATTGATGCGTCTTAAGCTGCACTTGATGTTTGTAGTAGTGCATTTCCACAGAAAGACTGCGCTGCGGGATTGAGTTCATTTTGTTAATTGCATAATACAACACAGTCATGTTTCATAGAAAACAGTAAATACTCTTGATTTCATTGATTTTGTAATCTTTGGCATTACTAAAGAAAGTATGGAGCATGTGAATAGTTTTTAAAACCTCTGCATGTTAAGGCATCGATGTTCTTTGAAACGTGGCGCTGCACTTTTAGGGTGCTCTGCTTAATTGTGATGTGCGCCTTAAACCACTTCCATCATCTAAGTTTAAGTCAGTAGATTCATTCACTCAGCATTTACTAAGCACAGGACTGCTGCAGATACACCTCTTGCTCAGTGGGAGGCATGTACCTTCCTAGCTCACAGGCTGCTGAGGGACACAGTCACAAGCAGTTAGAGCATGGGATGTGATGGGGTAAGAGAAGGGCAGGGCCCCACAACACAAGGGAGAGGAACCTAGCACACCATCAGGCCAGCTTTCTCCAGGGAAGTGACTCTGGAAGGATGTTGTCTAAACTAGGATGAGCCCAGGAATTGACCAGGTAGTTTGTAAGGGACAGGGATACAAATAACTTGTATATCTGCTGCCACCCCTCACTTCCAAACCAGTGATGGCCATTAATAATCCATTGCAGAATTAATTTTTCCCAGCGAGCTGGGTGGAATACATCTTCAGAATCCTCAACACAGGGCTGTGCACAGCCACTAACAGCTTATTGGATTTGACACACAAAGGTAAACCATATCCTTTTCCTGCCTGCAAGCCTTTCTGATAAGACGACTTTTGTTGACTGTATCTGATCAGAATAGAATTGTGACTTTGTTTTGGGGTAGTTGCGTGAGTCGTAGTGCATTTCCACTCTGCTGCCAGAATGAAGTTTTACCAGCCATTCCCTGTATCCTCCCAAATCACTTGTGGAGCAGGTGAGGGAGGCACAGTTGTATCCGCCCTGTCCCACACACCTTGCCAGCATACTGAGCCTTTTTTGCTGGCTTCTTGCCGTTGAGACATGGTGTTGGAATTGATGGCTTAGGGTCAGGGGCTGTGTCCTGCAAGCCTGAGTCACAGCAGTGAAAACAATAAATTCCATATATTGCTCTTAAATGGGGCTGGTTTTTAAAAGCTGTGTTTGTTTAAAGACGCTGTCATCCAAGGGGGAGGAGTGGCTTGTTAGCTAGGCAGCAGCTTGAGAAAATCCGGGACCGGCTTTGATCCCAGATGTGCCACCAAAATAATTCTCATGACCTTGGGTAAGTCACTTCTCAGAATTCTTACAACAACCCCCAGTGTTATAAAGAGCCTTGGGGAAAAAAATTGTTTTTAGCAGTTAATTGCTGGGACCTGGAAGTAATAGAACGCTTCCCTCTCAAGTCTTCCCACCTGATATTATAAGAGAGTATTGTTTTTAGCGTGCAACATTTTTTCTTTTTCTTTGGATCTCTTAGTCTAAATAAGTAGTGAGCTTACTGGAAACTTACTAGTTAATGAAAGCTCTTTGGTGGTAAATCATTTTAAATTGGCAATTGCTCTGGCATGCCAAGCTTTAAAGAGGCAGTATTCCCATTCTTTCAATAAAAAAAATCAGCTGTGGTCTCTGACCTATTCATTTGGAGGTAAACTTAACCTTGCCAAGCATAAAAAGATTGGGAAGGCATACAGTTTCACTGGTCCATGCCATCAGATGGGACAGCCTTCTTCTTTGGAAAAGACTTCTTCAGTTTTTCTTTATAGTGTTTTTTACGTCAGCTATTATATTAGTTGCAGTTGTATTTTGCACAGACACTAATTAGAGAGCCATCAACATCAGGGTCCAAAGGCTTACTGACAATGCAACTGTCATAGTGGTGTCTTAATTGGGTGAGTGTAATTGTCATTAGGCAGCGATAAAGACATCTGGAGCTCTGGAGAAAAATCAGCCCTTTTTCCTACCTCCCTTCGACATCTATTCTTGCTTCTCCTGGCCAGTGTTAAGTGCTTTTACATCACATTTAGGGTTTGGTCCAGGTCCCTCTGCCCCAACCAGTGTTTCACCCTCATGAAAATGTCTTTCTCAAGCACAGGTTCATTAGCCCTGGGTCTGATCCCCACTGCTGTGGTTCCTATCATTTATGTTAGATTTTAGAGCCTGCTGCTGAGTCATCATGCAGTATACCTGCTGAAACAGGATATTTTTCCTCTGATCACATTATAAAGGACATAAAATCTTTTTTTATTTTATCATTGAGTCATTTTGCAATGGAACATTTATGTTACAATCATGTTTTTTGACCATGAAGAATGGAGTTAATTTAAATGAATGTCTATGGAAACATGTTTACCAAAATAAATGAACTAATCCCGTGTTTTATAGAGATTGGTTTTAATCAGTTTAGAAATACAAGAGGTCTAGTGCATATTGATGCGTGTTTTCTGGGTGTTTGTTTTTTTTTTTTTTTTACTTAGCAGAAGATGTTGATAGTGGAAATAAAAGGAGATGCCATTTAGAACTCAACCACCCTGGGTTAGTTACTTGTGAACTCCCTGTCAGTCACCACTTACTACTTATTAGGTGTGTGAAAGGCACTGTGAGGAAGCTGTGGCATTGAGATACAACCTTCTCAGCGACTTTGCGGTCTGGTTGAGGAGACAGGCACTGTAGCAGTGAACCCACTTCTTCGGCTGCCAGCCAGAGGAATTGGGTCAGAGTGATTGCAAGTGGTGTGGGACCATGCTGGACTTGAGGAGTGGGTAAGCTTGGGCTAGGTAAGTGGTCCTCAGTCTTGACTGCACATTGGAAGCATTGATGCCTGGTTCTACCTGCCAGAGTCAGGAACGTTGTGTGTGGGTGTCTTGAACTGTGATGTGCAGCCAAAAGTTGGGATTCACTGGGCTGGGTCATGAGGAGGAAAGTGTTCTAGAAGGATGGATAATGTAAGCCAAGGTTCAGAAATGAGTGTTTGGAAGCCAATGACACAGGCTTACATGAAGACCAGCTCATGCTCAGGAAGAGTGGAAAATGGACTAGGGAGAGGAATGGAAGATAGTTTGTGCAGTGTTTTCAGTGCTACACCCAGTTAATTGAAACCTCACACAATAAGATGTTAAGGTCTAAGTATTTATAAGGATTTCCTAGAGGTCTAATGCTATTCTAGTCTGTTTCAGTTCCTGGATCCACAGCTGTGAACAAGATACAGTCCCTGACTTTGGAGGTATATAGATTCACAGGGGAGATAAAAAGGCAGGTAACCATATACACAGTTGCCACCAGAGAAGAAGTCCAGGCTGCTGTCCCGGTTGCTCATAAGGGGCATGATTTAGTGTGGAGTGTAAAAGAGAAAGGGAGTTTTTCCAGAGAGTGATTTGTGTTTTTAAGGGCACATTTAGGACAGGACAATGGCTGAGAAGTATGGAGGCTGTCATGGTGCGGTTGTCAGGTTAAATGGGACAAACCCAGGGCACCAGGATTGGCCTGGTTGATAGGTCTTCACTGACACATCTGACTTCAGGACATAAGTCGGAAGCAGATACATGGTAAGTAACAGTAGCAACAAGATTTATGTAAGGAATGGGAAAAGAGAAATTACAGGCTGGCATGTGGCTAGATGCTCTTTGTCCTACTTCAGGTATTGTCCCCTGAGCAGAGACCAGGGTCTAAGCCAAAGTCACACGTTGCAAGCTGGTGGCTTCTCCATGGACACCCCTCCTTGTCAGTAGTCTAACTGCCTAAGTGGCAGCCCCCCTTTACTTCACTTCACCCTGCAAGACATCATGGGGTGGGGGTCTGGAAAACTCTGCCTTCTACCATTGACTTGGCGATGGGCGCCACCCACTGGCTCAGCAGCTGCTCCTGACTGTTCCTCTTATGGGGCTTGGAGGGATTTAGACCAGGCTGGTACCCCCAGGAATGAGAACAGAAAGGGTATGTCGACCTGAATGGATACAGCAGCACATATGGCACCTAGACTGGACAGAGTGGTGGGCGGAGGAAGTGTCCGGGCCCTCAGCTTTGCACCGGTGCTGTCCCTGAAAGAGTTCAGCAACACTCATTTGCCAGCGAACTGAAGCTTTTTGAGGAGAGTGTGTTTATTGTAGAGGTATGAGTTGGAGAACTTTTTGGAAGAAAAAACTCATCAGGAACCTTCTCTATGAAATCTCTGCCCTCCCTTTCTAAATCATGAGTAAAGTCAACAAATTTATCTCATAGGTTGCCATGGTATGCTTCAGCAGTCTTTCAGATTTTGTTTTTTTATTGTTGCTTTGCTCATAATTCCTTGTGTAAAGGGGGGTTCTAGAGCTCGAGCCCCTAAAACCCATTCCTCTGTACCATTCTGCTCTCCTCTGTGGCCTTTAAGGAGCGCCACAAAGGACCACATGTGAACTGCTCATGTGGCCCACTATACAGATAGCTACTAAGGCCGATGAAGAGGAAGCACATTTCCTGGTTTGTACACTATTTCCTCATTCTCTGATTTCCTAAATTCCCTTTCTTTAGCTTTCACTCCCCTTCTTTGTATTTCTGAAGGCATTGCCATTCATCTAGTCTTTCTTTTCTGGATTGGCTGCTTCCTTACACATGGAATTTAACCATCAGAATCTGATCACACACAGTATAGAAATTCAAACATGTTCTCTCTACCCAATGTCTTTGTAGCTAAGCAATTGGCTTTACACCAGGGAATAGCCTGAGTTGTTTTTGGGGTGTTAAGGTGAGCCTGGTAGTTGTGGTCCAGCAGGGTGGCTGTCCCTGTATTAGGGATAGGGTTCCTCAGTAGGAAGGGTCATTCAGAGGGCCTGGGACCGCTTTGGCCGTGGTGATACCAGGCTGCACCTCGCCTGGTGCACTGTGGCTGAATCTGTGGGAGCCACAGTATTTCCACATAAACACAAACATGAAGGACAGACACAGGGAAGTGCACTCGGGGAGTGAGCGCTTCCATTTCCTGGAGGATCCGTAGTCAGAGGAGGAGTGAGCACTCGGGGAGTGAGCGCTTCCATTTCCTGGAGGATCCCTAGTCAGAGGTCCACCAGCCCAATTTCAGAAAGTACCTCTCCTGTTTGCCTCTGTAAACCACAAACACTCCCTGGGCTCAGTCCTCAGGGGGAGAGCCTGCCTCGCCAACCTGGGCAATTGGTGTGACAGAGTGACCTCTGAATTGACCCTAATACATGTATTTACTTCAATGAATGAGGGGAAAGCCACTATGTTTAATAAATGAAATAATCCTGAATCAGAGTGTTCTTAGTTTCTTAAGAAACACCACATGAGAAATTCATCAGTAACCACTTACTGTGTACCATGCCCTAGATTTCAGTAATCAGATAGGTTTCAGCGGTTTTGTTCAACTCCTTACACTTTTTTTACACGGGACCACGGAAATCTGATGAAACAATGGCTTGGGCTTCAGGAAAACTGTGAACCCCCCTAAAATTATCTTCCTGTCTTTGTGTTTCTGTGGCTACATCACCAGGAGATTCTTAAAGCATTTCTCACATGCCTCTCCACAGTTGCTTTACGTGTTGAACCAAACCTGTAGCAGATGTCAGGAACTTGCATAAACACCTGGGGGGCAGGCGGTGACCACCTCGTCATCTGCTGTCCCATTATCCTGGGCCCGTGTCTGAGCGGGCTCTGGCCCTGCCTTGGCTTTGATGGAGAGAGTCATTTGTTGGAGTGGCAGTGGTAATAGAAGAGAGTGAGTGCTCCTGTTTTCTAAGTGGGCAAAACCGGGGAGTGTCGTGCTTTTCGGCCAGAGCCTTTCATGAGAAGGCAGCATTGTCTGGCTGCTAAAGGCAAGATTTAATTGTTTCAGCAAATCAATTAGTCTTTGGGGACTTTAATCAGTCAAATCTGATGCATGGCTGAGGTATTAGAAAGCTTGTGCCTGTAAGACCATTAGTCCTGAGAGCGCGCTCTTTCCCTGTGTCTGTCCTTCATGTTTGTGTTTATGTGGAAATACTGTGGCTCCCACAGATTCAGCCAGTGAGCCCTTTACTGGGGGAACTTAAGGTGGCAGGTTGATTATGGCGGCACAAGAGGAAAAACAGGGTGATCTTGATACCCAGTTACTTCTTAGAGTTTTCTCATTTGCAGTTGTTACCACCGTGCTGAGAGAATGTGGGACATGTTGCTGGCCTTCTGTTACCTAGTTGACATCTCTCTCCTGTTGGGCTTCCTCACCTGAGCAGCGCTGGGGAGTGGCGCCTCTCCGACCCAGTCACGGTTGTTTTAAGGCTCTTCCCCTTTCCTCCACCTAGCCTGCTCTTCAGTTCCCTTTGGAACCAAATGTGTCCTTCTTTTCCAGATATACATCAGGGGATGTGAGGGTGTGGGACACCCGCACCTGGGACTACGTAGCCCCCTTCCTGGAATCAGAGTATGAGGAGGATGAGCCTGGAATGCAGCCATATGTCTCCTTTGTGAGGATAAACAGCTCGCTGGCGGTAGCAGCTTATGAGGATGGTAAGTAACCACAACCCTCCTCCCTATTAAAGGAAAAAAATAAGCTTTACAAAAATTAAGCAGCTGTGGCCGGCTCCCCCCTGTAATCCCTCCATACATACACATAGGCACACACACATGTTCACACACATACACTCACTCTTGCCTTTATGTGAAGAAGTTGGCCAGCAACTCTCAGTGCATTAGTAGGCATTGGAACACAGCACCCATTAAAACTGGTGTTTAATTCCTACTGGAACTGTCGGGCTGGGTGTTAGTGCCAGACGTGAGGCTGGCCAAGCCATCTTAACCAAATAACTTGTTTGGTGTAAAATATTAAATATACTTGGCCTACTTTTCCTTCAGTGTTTGCTCAGTCCAAAGGGAACAGTGGGAAGGAGATAATGTAGATAGTCTATTGACAAAAACGGAAATAGAAAAATAAGTCAGTGCCTATCTTTTGGGGAAGCTTACATCAAGATAATTCATGGAATGTGTCATCTCACTGGGACAGGTGAAATTCTTTTTGTTTATGAGCAACTGTGGATTTATAGAACTAGGTAAGAATAGTCTAAAATTAGTTTTGTGTGACTAGTGAAATAGTTGACAGTTTCCGACTAATAAATAATAATTTCAATGATCGTGATTTCCTCCACTCCAGTATTTGTAATGTTTGGGTATCCGCAAGCCTTCTCCCCATTTTCCAGAGAGTTGGACCACAAGATGTTTCAGGATGTCGGCCTTCATGCCATGCGCTTCTGCGCGTCCTCAGGGTGAGCACAGCAGCGTCAGCTGGCTCAGCGGGGCCAAACTGCAGTAACATAACTGTGAGGAATTCCATGCCCCTACACGTTGGAAGCATTTGGGCTGAGATCTTGAAAATATTTTCATTTTATTGCTTTAGCAACATGAATTCCATTCTTCTGATTTGACATTAGTAGACAAATTGATAAATTATTGGGTTGTCGGAAAAAATCACGATGTGTTTTTTCTGTTTTTCAAGCAAAATGTGTCATGACTTTTCCAACACCTCAGTATTTTCTTTTCATCCTGTAGAAATTCTGCTACACTGTTCCTGTGGTGCATACTTCGTATGTTTATTGAGATCCTGGGTAGAGAACATAAGAGCTGCTTGAGTGTACTTGCTACTTTAGAATTATCAATGAGATTTTTTTTAGAACTATGTAAAGGTTGCAATACTTTTAAATTTGAATCATAGTTTTAGAATCATCTAATAGCTTCCCCTTACCACATACTCTTGCCACTTGGTCACAAGTTTTTCTTCAGATGGGGAAACATCTTCTTCAGAAGGCCAGCTAAGTGATTTGCTTAAGGTTGAGTTTTGAAGTAGTGACTCCAGAATCAAGATTATATTCTCCTGGGCCAGGCTGGGGATAGAGTGCTATTATGAAATAGTAAATGTGGAGACACTTGTACAAATGTGTATTTAACCCACCATGTTTCATATTTTTTTAAAAAAGATTTCTTTATGCATACAAGAACCAGGGTATCTTGTGAGCTTGAAGATACAGCTTGTGGCAGTATGCAAGTGTGTTGCTGATGTATATTGTCAGAATATCTGTTACTGCACAGAAATATTGGGGAGCAGTGTAGATATGATGAACTGCTTTCTTTGGCAAATACTTGGCAATACAGTTTACTCTTGAACAACGGGGTTGGGGGGGTCGGGGCACCTACTTCCCACTAAGACTTAGAGTTGGCCCTCCGTATACAGGTTCTGCATCTGCAGATTTAACCGATCAGAATCCACGGTTGAATCCATGAGTGTGGGACTAAGGGTAGGAAAAACCTGCATGTAAGTGAGCAGTGCACTGCAACCCCTGCTTGTTCAAAGGCCAACTTTAATTGCCAAAATATATTTTGTATTTTAAATGAAATTTTATGTATATAACATGGATTTTTAACATTACGTAAGTTCTAGTTTTACAGCATCAAAAAACTACACTGTGAGCACTGCACCCTGACTGCCCCCCAGAGTTGTTTCCACCCATCACCATGCACTCGACCCCCTTTGCCCTTTCCATCTTCTCCCCCCTCCTCCCTTCTGGGAGCCACCAGTCTGATTCCTGTATGTAGCTAAGGGTTCGCCCTGTTTTGTTCATTTGTTTTGTTTCTTTATAGTCCACATATAAGGAAAATCATAGTCATTTTCTTTCTCCATCTGACTTATTTCGCTAAGCATAATTACCCTCTAGATCCATCCAGGTTGGTGCTAATGGCAAGATTTCATCTCTTTGTAACTGAACAGTATTTTATTGTATGTATAAGTTACAAATTCTGTCCTGGCACGCCTCGGTGGTTTCTCTGACTCGGCGATTGTAAAGAGTGCTGCGGTGGACACGGATGCACGTGGCTTTTCATATCAGTGTTTTCTTGTTTGTTTGGATAAATACCCAGAAGTGGAATAGTTGGATTATGTGGACTTTGTTTCTTAAACTAAAATATAAATACTTGTTTTTTAAAAAAAAAATAGTTAAAATTTGAACAGAAAAAAAACGTATAAGATGTAAAGGAAAATGTATCTGAAACCCTCTCTCATTTTACACGTATGTCCTGTGCTTTTTGCATCTTGATATCTTTCCGTATTAGCACTTACAAACAATCTTACTCCATCTCAGCCTGCGCGGTACTGCACTGTGTAGCTGCACTATGATTTATTTATCAGGACCCTTAGTGATGCACATTTGGATTGTTTCTTTCTGTTATTAAAAACAATGCTGCAAGCAATATCCTGGAACAAAGATTGTGATGGGCTTGTATAAGTATGTCTGTGGGGTGAATTACTAGTGATAGCTGGGTTGAAGGCTACAGATGCTTTATGTTTTAATAAATATTGCCAAATTGCCCTCCAAAAAAGGCTTTACCATTTGTGGTCTCACCAAAAGTAGACCAGTGTGACTGTCTAAGAAGTACAAATAGTATTTCATTGTTGTTTCTATTCGCTTTTCTTTACAAGTAAATAAGAACATCTTTTAATTTTGTTACTTGTTTGTTACTTGTTTCTATTCTTTCTCTAGGAATTGCTTCTTCCCATCTTTCCCTATTTTCTTTGAGGTTATCGGTACTAATAGAAAAGAAAGGGCTAAGGAAATAACTTATCATAACTATTTCTAGTATTTTTTCAATCTGTTTATTCTTTTTCTGGATTGTGTGTATATGTATGTGTGATTTTAATTTTCTAATCCATAAACAAGGAAGTTTTGTAATTTAATGTTTTTGACTAAGTGGTACATTTTTATAAATAATCATAAAACTAACAGTTACGCATTGAGAAGTTTTGCTTCCACCCATTTTTGTTCACTCCATCCTAAAACAAATGTCTTAGAATCTTGTATTCTTCCAATATTTTTGTGTTGCACAATCAAGCAAATATGAACATTCTTTCTCCCCACCCACCTTAAATTAAGGTAGTTTATTACCTTTTATTATTCCCCACTCTCATGCGTTGGCTTTTTCACTTAATGACATATCTTGAAAGGATGTCCATGCCAGGGTTCAGGAAATGTCTCTCTGTCACGTCCATGTAGTATTCCATTGTGTACAAGTACTGTGTTTCATTTACAGTCACTTGTTGAAGAGCAGTTGTGTTGTTTCTGATCTTTTGCAGTAACAATGTTGTGAAAAATTATGTACATAAGACGTTTTATGTAAGTACAGAAAGGATAGTTTCCTATGACCAAGGGTTAAATGCAAATGGGGTTATATTTACACCCTTACCAGCAGGGTATAAAGATTTGTCCCTGTCCTCACAGTTTTATTCAGTAAGGTATGTTTCAAATGTTTACATATTTGTCAGTTTGATAAGAAGTAGTGCCTGAATGTAGTTTCAGTTTATATTTCCCTTACTGTGAGAGAGATAAAAATTGTCTTCATATGTGTACTGACCACTTGTGATTCTTTGTTTTTTTCCCTGATATTTCTGATATGGCTTCTTTTTTTATACAGTCATGCGCTTCTTAACAACAGTGATGCATTCTGAGAAATGTGCCATTAGGTGATTTTTATTTTGCATATGTCATGGCATGTAATCACACACACCTAGATGGTGAGCCTGCTGCACACCTAGGCACAACGTCAGTCAGCAACACCTGACTGTGTTTAAAACTCGATTGATACAGAGATCACCCTGGAAAAGTAAGACATGAAGCTGAGTAGATCTGTTTCCAATCTCTTATTAGAAGGCCCATCTCTCCTTCACTGCTTTGCGTGCTACCTTCGTAAGGTTTTTGGATAGGAAATTTTTAGTATTGGGGTCTGTTTCGGAATGTTATGTCCTGTTAAAATTGGTCTGTCTGGCTGTTTGCACATTCATCATCATGTTTATCAGTCTTGTCCTCCTTGGCTTTTACATCATGCTTGAGGGGTTTTCCTCACCCAAAGCTTACGGAGAGTCTGTAACACTTCCTTGGCTGCATTGCTTACATTGATGTCTTAGATTTGTCTCAAATTCATTTTGGTAGTAGGACTATTTCTTTGATAAGAATTCCTTTTTTCTTGTGCTTCTCTCACTTTCATCTGGTTTTACCAGTCTGACTGCAGTTGTTACTATTTCTGAGATAAACAACTTCTCATTTTCCCTAGACCTCAGGTAGCTTTGTCTTTGGTCTCACTTCAGTCTAACAGATTGACACTGATATTTATACCCACATATTCATGAGTAGCTACTTCTGAGCAAAGACAAATTGAAATAATCAAACGCACATTTTTGTATTGCTCTTTTCCAGGAGCAGCAAACTGGCACTCCTTAAGTTGACATGCAAAATGGGAAATTTACCTTGTGGTCACTGCTGTATAAAATATGTCATTGTGCCCTACAGAACAGAAGAATAAGATAATAAAATGAGTTCATGAACTTCAGCACTCTGTGTCAACAAGAAGCTCTGTAGTCGTTGAGACCCCTTGGTGGTCTGTACACCAGAGAAGGAGTGCGAGCTGGACAGGGAGATGGTAACGACTTTGGGGAAGTAAGTCATCGCTGCATCCTTTTCAGCCTCCTTGCTCTGTAGGAACACCGTATACCCACCTGGGGTGTTGAGATTTGGCAAGTGATCCACAGTTGTGATTTTTTGAATTCCAACCCACTGGCCTCATATTTCTTCTGCCTTGTTTCCGATTGTCAGCACTGGCCACCCTCCAGTTTGATTTTACCACTAATTGTGTTGCACGTTACCGTACCGAAATGAATCAAATCAAAATGCTTTTCCTGGAGCATTAGATAAAGCAGGCGAAGGTTCTGAGTAATGAGCAGATGCTGCTAATGCAGGGACAGTGGAGACCTTGCCAGGACTCCATCTGCTCCATGCTTGCCTGCCTTTGGCCTCGAGCCACTGCATTAGGGAATGGCAGTGTACTTGAAACCTGCTCCCTGTTCAGAGTTTGTCTTGAGAACTCACTCTGGTGAGAAATGAGATTATACACTTCTTAGGTGCAAAGAAGTTCTTACTTGTCTCCCTAAATGGAAGAGGAGAGACAAGGCGAGTGCCTATTAGTGTGTAGAAACCAAGGTGGGACAGCCAGCAGTCGTCTTTTCAAGCAGGGCACCGTGGCTTATCCACTTCTGCAGCACTCCCAGTTCAATTGTCTGAACACACACTCTCTATTGTCCAGGACTGTGCCTGCCCTGGGCTGGAGCGATGATGGCTTTTCTTTCCTGACGTATTAACAATGGGTAGGAGTGAGTCTCTCCAAGCTTTTGAGTGGTGAACAGTAGGACCTTGTTTTAGTTAGATACAGCAACTTAGGTGTACTTTTAAAGTTTTATTTGTAATTTTATGTTTAATTAAAAAATCCGTTCTTCCATAGTTTTGCTTATCTCTTATTGACATTTCAATATAATGTACAATCCTCTCCCCTTACCAGAATAGGAGTTTTAGAATTCAGTTGTTTTATTGAGCTAAAGCACTGTTCGGGAGGTGGCTCAGACAACTGGCTATGGATTATAGAGAATTTGTTGTTTTTTTTTTTTTTCTCAAGGCCTTTCTTGTTCGTTCTCTTAGAAGTCTCAGGAACCAGTTCTTACTTGCTTGGAACTTTTGCCTGCCCTCAGATCTAGGAGTCTTAACTCAGATATGCAGCAACAAAACTCATTGAAATAGCTTTCTGACAACCAAAAACTACCAGGCGTAGTTAGAAGGTTTGTGCATTTAAACAATTAGTAGGAATACTCACATTTTAATATTCATAATGTAATTAAAAATTAAGATGCAGAGCTCCTCTTTGGGTGTTCCTTTTGGTGTTGGGGGAGTATTTCTTAGGGCATTGAACTTTATTGACTTTCACAGCCATGGTCTACGGTGTCAGATTTTAGTTTCATAGACATGGAGACAGTGTTTCTGTAATGAAGGAAATTGCTGAATAAAAGAGCTCTTTTTAAAGACTTTATTCTTCAGTGAGAAGATCTTGACATTATGCTTTGCCCTTTCTTACGTATGCATTATAACTAAATAATAGGGCAGCGTTTGTCAGACATGAATCCACAGATGTAATCATTGGTGGGAGTGGTGAAAGCTCTAGGAAATTTTTTAAAACATGTATTTTTATGGTGTTCTTTAAAAAAAATAGAATCTGGATCTTTGGACCTTGTAACTAAAGTATATTGTGGGATCTCAGTATTTGAATTTGCATTTTGTGTTCACAGATGCTTGGCACCAAGTGATCACCTAATGCCTTGTAGTGCATTGTTTTTCACACCAAGGGGTTTACAAATGAATTCCTAGAGGCCTGCAAGCTCTTTAATTTAAGAAACACTGGAGAGAGAAGTTCTCATGCTATAGGCACAGATTAGCAGATGATCAAATTTCTAGGGTAATTATGAAATTTTGAAGTTACTAGTGAAAATAATTAAAATAAGTTTTTATCATGTAGAAAAAAGTGGCATTGAAATTATGATATAAGATTTATTAACCCTTTGTTTTTTTAGGGTAATTTTACCAAAATATGATTTTTAATAATATGCCATATTATGCATAAACTTCAGAGTAGCTGTCCTGCCATATTTCGTTTAAAGGTAAAAATGGAAAGGAACAATTAGTAGCACAGGGAATAGCAGAGAATAGCTTTGGGGAGATAATTGATACCAGAGAAACAGATTTTCCAAGTTCTTAAATGGACCTAATGAAAACTAAGCATGAATTTATCTTTTGGGGGAAAAAAATCAAATTGTAAGTGTGAGAATGCAGTTTCCTTTTTATTACTTGCAGTTTGGGTTGTAGTGTTTATTCCATTCTAAATCTTAGGGCTCTTTTAAAAGCAGAAATAAATACACTTGTAATATGCTTTTGTTTCTAAAAGCAAAATATGCCCGCCTGCCTCTTCAGCCCATAAGCCATCAGGCAGTCCTGTGGAGCAGGACGGAGTCCAGTGGGGCCAGGGACAGGGAAAGGAGGAAGTCTGAGTGGCCTGGTGTTTTGGGAGGTTGACAGCACACAGGGAGATTGAGGATAATGTTTTCTTATGATTTCTCAACAATTGAAGGAGGACAGGCATGGGAAGGGGATAGCCAGAATGAGGCCTGTGGGGACTGCATTGGAATAGGAGGTGTCATCATGGAATTCAGGGTTTTCAATATATAGAGAGCAGTAAATAGAGATATTTGTGTACGCATATATGTTCATGTATGTGCTGGCTTTGTTTGCGGAGAAGGCATAGAAGCAGCAAGGAACCAGAACTGCTTGGAGAAATGGGAGACTACAGGGCTGGGTCAGGGAAAAGATAAAGTAAGCCTGGAACATTTCATTGTACCACGAAGTCAGGAACGGCTTGAAGAATGATGGTGATGTGTCAGAGAAACACAGGCTACCTTGAAGGCATTCTTACTGGCCAAACCTGGGATAATTTGAGTATCAACATGAATAATAACAAACTATAATCCACTGGAGAAAAATAGAAATCTCTGAGTATACACTGGAGAATAAAGTTGCCTAAATAAAGGAGGAAAATTTTCCCTATAGTAGAAAGTCAGCTAATTGATAGAGAAGGAATGATGGAATTTAAAAATCACTAATTGTCAATCATGATGGTAATAGTTAACTCAGATTAAAAAAAAACTAAGTCGGACCTCCCCTGGTGGCGCAGGCAGTTGAGCACAGTGCTGTGAAGCTGTCTGCAGCCTCTGCAGTGCTGGTTCCATCCCTGCTGGCCGGCGAGGGTCCCACATGCCGCCGTAGACCTCTCCTGTTGCGCCCACTGCTCCTCTCAGCAGTGTATTTCGTCAGTCTGCTTGTTCTGTTCCCTGCTCTGTCTCTGGTGAATCCTCTTACCCTCCCGTTCATCTGGCCTGTCATCTTTAATGTTGATGTGAAGCTGCCTGCAGCTCGACTGGTATGGCGCGGCTGCTTATGAATTCTCTATGCATAAAAATAAAAATCTTTAAAAAAAAAAAAATAAATCTTTAAAAATACAAAATTAAAAAAATAAGTCAATTGATGCTAAAACTAGTATATGAGAATGAGGTTAATGTTTGGAATTTTACAGTCTCAAAGAACTGTCCTACTAAACATTTATTAAATTACAAAGGGAGGAAAAAAAAAGAACTTTATAGTTGAGAAGGCTGTGATGTACCATCTTAATAAAATGGTCAAATTTAACACTAATATTATTAGTGTTAGGCTAGGAATAATTTACTGTCTCACCAGCCAGTGAAAAGATCTCATACAAGGCCACTAATGTCATCATAAGGGCTTGACCCCAAGATCTAATCTAACTCTAATAACCCCCCCCCAAAGATCTCATCTCCAAATACCATCACATTGTTGGTTTAGAGCTTCGCCATATGAATTTGGGGGCGACACATTCAGTCTATAATATGATCTTTATGCCAGCTATAAGAAAGCCACTTCTAGTAAAAGAACGGGAAAAGTTGTACCATGCAAATATAAATCAAGGGAAAGCTAGAATGGTTATATTAATTTTAGACAAAGTAAACTTAAGGAATATTAATTACTAAGAATAAAAAGGGGACAACTCCGTAATGATAAAGAGGTCAGTTCATGTGGCCATTAAAGTCCTAAATATGTATGTGTCTCATAACATACCTTCAGAATACATGAAGAAAAGCTGACAGAAGTATAAGGGAAAATAGACAAATTCACAGTAATAGTGGAGATTTCAGCACTCTTTTCTCTGTAATTGGTGTGATTAGTTAGTAATGAGTAATAAGATCAGAGAAGACTTGAACAACATTGTCGGACAACTTTACCTAGTTGATGTGAATAAGTATCTTTAGCAATTGGTATGAGGCCAATTTTGAAAAATCAATTGTATTTCTTTAAATTATCAATAATTAGAAATTGATACTGCATCAAAAATGGTAGCTGAGGATTAATTTAACAAAATATGTATAGGCTTATATGCTGAAAACTAAAATGTTACCGAGAAATTAGGGGAGTCAAAACATTTCACGGGTTGGAAGACTGAATGCTATTAAGATGTCAGCGCTTCCTATTTGATGTAGAGATTCAGTCCAGTCCCAATCAAAATTCCTGTAGACCTCTTATGGTAAAAGTTGATAAGCTGATTCTAAAATTTAAAATCTAAAAGAAAATGCATAGAAGTATAAAGTTGAAGGATTTATCCTAATTGATTTTAAGATTTATTGTAAAACTATAGTAATCAAAACAGTCTGATACTGGCATAAAGATAGACCTGTAGATCAGTCCAGAAAAAAGACCCTTCTTGTGATTTCTTTACAGAGGTGCCAAGATCATTTAATGAGGAAGTGATTATCTTTTCAGCAAATGACGTTGAAACAAGCACATATCTATACACCTTTTCTCTGCCCATGATTCTCTACCTTTCATGTCATATACAATTTTACTAAAAATGGATTATAGGCTTAAATGTGAAACTTGTAGATGAAAATTAGGCAGAAAATCTTTGTGTTCTTGAGTTGTACAAAGATTTCCTAGGGCACAAAAGGAAAATAAGTTAGACTTCATAATAATTAGGAACCTTTGTTCATTAAAGACATCATTAGGAAAGTGAAAAGACAAGTTAAAGATGACAAAATATTTGTAAAACATACATCTGGTACATGACATGTGTCCGGAATATATAAAGAACTTTACAATTCAAATATGAGATGACAGCCAATTAAAAATGGCAAAAGATTTTAATTAACCCTTCACCAAAGATAAACAAATGGGCAGTAACATATGAAAAGATGTCATTAGGGAAATGAAACCATGGCTTAAAAAGTCTGATAATACCAAATGTTATCAAGACTATGAAGCAGTGGTAGAGCTGCTTTGGAAAAAGTTCATTTCCTATAAAATTAAACACAATTGGTCATATGACCTAGCACTCCTACTTTTATATATTGATCCAAGAGAATAAAAACCTATGTTCACAGAAAATCTTATACTTGAATATTTATAGATGTGACTCATTGATAGCTCCAATTTGGAAGCAACCCAGATATATCTGTCAACTTGTGAATGAATATATATGTTGTGGTATATCTATATAGTACACAGGTATTTCAGTTAATGGAGAAAGAAAATAGAAAATCAACATTTGGCATGTATCACAATAATAATTGTTCCAGGCAGGAATCATCAATGGATGCTAAAATTAGTATGAGAAACAGGACATTAGTCTCAAATTATCTCTCCATTAGAGAAAAATAGCAACTTCAATGGAGAAACCCAACAAATAACACCTTACCAAGTGAAAGGTACCATCACTGTTATGAGAGATTGATTTTCTACCTGCTGATGATTGTACATTGAATACGCACATTACCCCTGTGCTCTTTTCACCAAAAATGCATAACTTGCTCTTTAAACATGAGTAAATATCAGACAACCAAGAGATCTTCCCCAATATAAATGAACAGTACTCTTAAAGTGTGAAGGCACAAAGGACGAGGAACACGAGGAATTTGTTGGAGTAGATGGAGACATGGCAGGTAGATGCATTATGGAATTCTAGATTGGATTTTGGACCAGAAGAAGGATATTGGTAGACAGTTGGTAAAATTCAAGTAGAACCTATAAACCAACCACACCATATCAGTGTTAACTTCCTGACCTTGATCAGGCTACTAGGTAATATGTTAACCTTTGGGAAATCCTGGGAGAAAAGGGTATACTGTAACTTTGTATAATTTTTTATTCCAACTATTTTGAAGTCTAAAATGCTATTTTAAAAAGTTTTAGATTATTATATAAGATTAGATTCTTTCTCATAGCAACTTAATATTTTATTTTATAATTGGCTATTCAGAAAAGAATTTTATAATTAATTACTCAGAAAAGAATGTACTGGGCTCGTTTCCATTGTCTGACTAAATTTCTGATGAAATTAGAATGTGTATTCTTCTGATGGTGCTTACGTAATTAGGAATACAAGCTTTGTTTCTATATGTTGTTATTTATAGTTGGACTCTCCACCACATTTTAAAATGCATCATGGTATTTAGTCTATGTATTTTTGTTTCCAAAAAATACTTGAAGGGCCTCCCTGGTGGTGCAGGTGGTTCAGCCCGCAGTGCTGTGAAGCTGTCCACAGCCTCTGCAGTGCCGGTTCGATCCCCGCCAGCCACGGAGCAACCCACATGGTGCAGCAGACCTCTCCTTTCTCGCCCGCTGCTCCCCTCAGCAGTGTATTTCGGTCATTCTGCCTGTTCTGTTCCCTGTTCTGTCTCTGGTGAATCCTCTCACCCTCCTGCACATCTGGCCTATACCCCGGTTCTTGTTTAAATAAAATAAATCTTTTAAAAAAGAATACTTTTTAAAATTTAATATATTTTTTACATTTTTCATTTTTGCACAATGTATGCATTTTCATCTTGGTTATGTTCCCCATGCTATTCCCACCCCCCTTATTTTGACACTAATCCCTCTTTCCCTCCCCTGGTAGTGTGTCTCTGGTTTATAGTTGATTTTGATTTTTACTTTATTATATTTAGTCTTAAAAAAAAACTTCAAAAAGAATGATGTAGCCATTTTTTAAAAATTCTAATATTTAGAACTATGCTGGGAAGTTACATTTTTTGTACTAAAAATTTATAGTAGGCCAGTTTTTTGGAAGCTGTTTATATAGAATGCAAAAGGAAGGATTAGTGTGTTAAAATTATGTTAGGGGATAAACAAATGCAATCTGAAAGACTTCTAGTGTCAAGGCGGGTGTATCTGTGGGTCTGGAGATCTGGGGGAGAAGCCTGTAGTGGGTGGTTGTGGTCCCGGGAGGGAATGCTGAGGGCACAGAGATGGGCAAACCCAGGCCCAAACATTCAGGATCCGAGTCATGCCGGGAGAGTTCTGAAAAGCACAGTGAGCTGCTAGGCTGTCTGTGGCATTCATTTTCTCATTCTCATTGGGTATTTGGTAACTCAAATTGATTGTAGTTTTGCCATAATCTAAAACTTTGGGGGTTTTCTTTGCTTTTTGTTTGAGCTATTTAACACTTTCATTGAAAAGTAATTGATAGTATGGTTTCATGATCTCTTGAGGATTTGGAATGCTATTAATTAAAGACTGCAAGATGTCATTACTGGAATTTTCACTGTAAATCTTTCTGAGAAGACAGTTTGCATGTGGCCACTGAAAAAACAAATTTATTTTTATAAAACAAATTTATTTTTTTAAATAAATTTATATCCTTTTAAATTTTTATCCTTTTACTTTTTGTTAGTGATAACATTTCAAATTACTTCAAATTCTTATAGAAAATTGAAAAATCACACAATAGAGTAGTATATGACCCCCCCAAAAAAAACTCATCACTCAGTATCCGTAGTTATCAACAGCATTTTTAAATTACACATTTTACTAAATATTATTTAGTTATGTCACTTGACATGTGAATAGAACTGTTTTTGAAAATAAACATATTTCTTTGTAATAATATGTAGTATTTTTTTTATGCATACAAGAACTGGGGTACAAGACAGAGGTGCAGGTGGTGAGAGGATTCACCAGAGAGAGTGGGGAGCAGAATAGGCAGATCTACTGAAATACACTGCTGAGGGGAGCAGCAGGCCAGACAGGAGAGGTCTGCTGTGCCATGTGGGTTGCTCCCTGGCCAGCCGGGGATCAAACTCGTGCTGCAGAGGCTGTGGATTGCTTCAAAGTGCTGTGCTTAACCCCTTGTGCCACCAGGGAGGCCCCGTAATAAGTAGTATTTTTTTTAAAAAGAGAAAGAACAAGGAAGCTAAGACTTACTGAATGTCAGTCCTGGCTCAGGCCCTGGGATGGTGGGAGGGGTGCTAGGGACTTCTGCGGAGTGTAATTCACTTTAACCTGTTGATGGATCAGAAATATTGATAGAATTTACAATTTCAGTGTAATTTTGTCCTTTAAAGTTAAATGTTGACTACAGATCATGTGGCTATTGATTGGGAAAAAAATAAAAGCCTGCCATCTGTGATCATAGTAACACTTACAAAGATGTATATACAAATTATAACAAACTTTTGGATACAGTGCTACATATACAAAGAATTCAGTAAGTAGAATCAAGGATTATATAGTACAGCCTCAGGGCTCCCGCTCTACCTGGCTCTTCTGGATCCCCATGTCTCCTGTAGAGGCATCGACTGCTACCTGGTCTGATAGACTCTTCCAAGTATGCTCTGTATCTGTGCTCATGTCACTCAGCTACCCTGTTGGAAAAAACTGGAGTTAGTGGCTGTGTGCAAAGCTGATGTCTCTTTCACATTATTGCCACTTCTGGTGGAAGGGCTGGTCCAAATTCTTTGACTTCTCCATCAGCCTGTTTTTGGCTTTTTGCTCTGTGGGTTTTTCTCCTTAGTAAATAATACATGTATTATTTACTCCTTTTTTGTTTACTGTCTCTCTTCATTTTTGAATCTTTTAAAATGTTCTTTATGCTTTGTGATCTTGTCTGGTCACTATTTTGCTTATGCCCAAACCTGTTCACATTCTCTCATTATTCTAAAATGCAGCTTCTAAAATGCTTTGTATTTATTGTGTTTTTGCTGTAAGCTGCAGAGCTCCATGCTAGAGGTATGTTTGGCAGGGATGTTGAAGACGACCTCCATATAGCACCCTATAGCTCAGCGATTTTCTTTTTCAAGACCCTCCATGATTCAGTTCTCCTTTCTGACTCCTGTTGGTGCCAATGGTTTATGAAAGCAGACTTTCTTTTGTCCTCGCAGACTTGGTGCCACCTCACAGCTGTGGCTGGTAATTCAGAGTGTTATTGTTTGGACTTTGTAAACAGACACAAGTTTAGTGAGTGCTATGGTGTATTTTAAATTTCTGTTAATAAGTTTTTTTCTCTCATTGCAGAATTTCTTTTGACTCCCATGTAATTTCTTATAGGCAAATGTTTACGTACATGTTGGAAGTTGAGATTGCCAGCTGTCTTTATAAACAGCTTCTCTTGGTTTCTGAACTGCGGTTAATTGATCCTGTCTACTTAACTGTTAGGAAACAGAGACGGAGCCTCCGGTGTTTATTGTGCAAGCTCAAGAGAGTAGTAGCTCATGGCTAAAATACACCCTAATCTAGAAAGCACTGAAGACCATGAGACAAACTCTATTTTAAGAGGTGGTTGGTCTCTAACTTTCTAAACTGTTAACCTGTTTTAAATTTTATGGTGCAGGAGAAAGATCAAAGGGGAGGGGCAATACCAATTGTGTTTTTTTCCAAAACCAGTTCAGCAGTTATTTACCTTTCAAGCAATTAACATAATTACCATTATGCTAAAAAGTAATTTTGGAAAGTTCTGCCCTGAGCTCTTATGACTCCACCGGGACAGTTTTAGTTGGGACTTATCTTTTTGATGGAAGCCTAATTGCAATTTTGGCTTGTGCACACAAACAGAAGCAGCTAATTGTTTAGGCAAATAGCAGATTAATTTAAATATGCATCCCTAATAAAACAAAAATGGTATCCATTATGGTCCTTGTTCCCATGACGAGGAATATAAATATTCTGTGCAAGTACCATTAGGCAGAGGTCTTAAGGATTGTCGACATTATTTCACAGTGGTAGCACTTTCCAGATACCGAGTAATCTTTACAAAAGCTAACATAAATCAGTTTAAACTCATTTAGATCCCATTTCCACTATGTGCAGTTTCATTACCACACTCTGGCTGGCCTCCTTTGGGAGGTGGGAGGGGCATGCCGTAAACTGGCATGGGTGCCCATCCACAGCTGCTGAGCAGGCTTTATGTCTCCTCAAAAGACTGGCCATCGTTACTCATGTCATCGTTAATGACTGTTCGTAGTCTAGGGTGAGCTCGGAGTTCCTTCAGCCCTGCTGCCGCTTGTCAAGGTGGAGGTCCTGAGCCTGGGAGCTGGTGAAACCACCAGGCCCTTCTCCTGCCTGCTTTATTGGGCCGATGGCCCTCCCTCATTGCGGTCCTCTAGATTTTTCAAGAGACCCTTTTGGTTTTGTCTGTATCCTTTTCCTATTTCTCATGAGTGAAATAGTATTGTCCTGATCCGAGCACTGGCTTAGAATGAAACATCTTTTATCTAGCTGTTGAGGTTTTGTCAGGGAGAGGGAAAGACACTGGCTCTCCTTTCAGTTTTCCTGGTGTGGGGCAAATGGGGACCGTGAGTGCTGGCTCTTAGGGGCTATGATGGCAGGGCATGCCATCATGCAGGGCATGATGTGTGGGCAAATGGGGACCGTGAGTGCTGGCTCTTAGGGGTTATGATGGCAGCGACCTGCTCTGGTAGTGACTGAGGACTACATAAAGCCTGCATTTGCTGAAATGTGTTCTCTCATTCTGCCTTGGCCTAGCACACAGAGTAAATGCAGTGAGCATGTTTCTGGGTATCTCCTTACTCTGCTGGCCTGTGCACAACTTCTCTGGAGGTGGGTGTCTTTGCAATATTGTTGTCTTTGGTCTTGGCTGGTTGGACAAGGAAGGAGACTCCCAGACCTGGGGACGGCTAATTTTGTGAACCAGGATGAGCCAGTTGGGCCTCAAGACTTTCAGATTCAGTTGTGTGCTTGGGTTAGATCAAGTCATAGAGAGGGAATGAGAGAAGAACAAAACAGTTGTGGAGCAAACTCAGGCAAGACATGCACTGCTTTGGTTCCAGATGTCTTCCTGCTGCCTACTTCCCATCCCTTATAATCTCCCTTGGGTTCCATGAAATAGCCTCATCCCTTTCCAGTAAGTTTCCTTTTTGTATTGAAGCCAGTTTCAGTGGCTTTGTTTCTTACACCTGAATGTTGCCTTGCTAAAAACACAAGACAGGCAATTTGGCAAACCTTGATTGATGTTCAAACACACTCAGTGCTCTGAATTCAGTGACACAGAATGTAGCAGAAAAAGGACACAATCCTACCACTTCATAAGACCACACCTTATCAGGAGCCAAATCCAAACTATTGCTGCATCTGCAGTATGATGAAGTTCAGCTTTTCAGGTAAATTTACATCAGAATTTTAAAATAATCCCCTATTTGAGAAGTGAATTTCTTTGGTTTGGTTCTGACAAGCATTGACTTCTTTTTCCATAATGCCATGCTATGGAGTAGATTCAGTTTGACTTGAAATGTCAAGAAAAGTTAGCCACTCCCTTTTGGGGATCTTAAAATAGCATGGCAGGACAAAGTTAAGCTTATCTGTTGTCATATTGCACTTTGTATATAGCTGCTCTGTTTTAGTGATTAAAATGTTTCTCTCCAGTGTGAATTCGGTGAGGAGAGAGATCATATTCTTTCTCTATATCCCCAATGAGATGCTGGGTAGATGCCACAAAAATGTCATCTCCATGCAGTCAGGAGCTTTTTGTTTTCTTTTGTCTTGCTCATTGCAGTTTCCCCAGTGCCTAGAATAGTGGCTGGCCTCAAGCTGGGGCTGGATAAATGCTTGTTAGATGTCTTTTGCATTGATTTCTCTCTGGATAACATGGGCGACAGCTACAACTTTATAAACATTCAAGTATTCACTATTCAAATTCCTATAGTTTTGAGATTGTAAAAGTAGCTACGCTATGACTATGTTAACATATAAATTTACCACCTGTAAAATTAACTTTCAAACCTATGAGCTGCTGTGCCTGTTCCACCTACCTTGACACTTTGTGTTTTGGGGTCAATCATCCAAGGATATAATTGCAAAGTGAAATTGAAACTTACAAAGGCTGCAGGTTTTAATAATGTTAAGAGATACTGGAACAGTTCTGGAAGTGGTAAATATATAAATGGTAAAAATAAAAAAAATTTTTTCTTACTAAAGTTTCTTTAAAAGATAATGCCTGCGGGCCTCCCTGGTGGCGCAGCGGTTGAGTGCTGGGTTGCAAAGCTGCCCGCAGCCTCTGCGGCCCCGGTTCGATCCCCGGCTACTCCCTGGCCACTGGAGGAGGGTCCTACATGGCGCGCAGACCTCTCCTGCCGCCCGCTGCTCCCCTCAGCAGTGTACTTCGGTCCTTCTGCCTGCTCTGCTCCTCGCTCTGGCTCTGGTGAATTCTCTCACCCTCCGTGCTTCTGACTGTACCCAGTGCTTGTATAAACAAAACAAACAAATAAATAAATAAATAAATAAAAACATGCCTCTATTTAAAAAAAAAAAAAGATAATGCCTGCTTATTCAAAAATATCAATGTATGGGGAGTTTATAACGTAAGTAGAGATAAGAAGTATGACACCAATAGCACAAAGACTGGGGGTGGGGTTTAGGGAATGAATGGAAGTTTGCTGCTGTATAGTTTTTACAATGTATGTGAAGTGGTATGTTGTCACCTATGGGTAGACTGTAGTACGTATGAATGTTAAAAGCCTAAGGCAACTAGAAAATTAACACAGCAAAGAGTTTTAGCTAACAAGCCAAAAAATAAAAAATAAAAAGGAATTAAAATGGAATAAATGCATACTTATTCCAATAATTTTTTAAAAAGGTAGAAGAAAGGGAAAGGGAGCCAAGAAATAATAGGGCAAATAGAAAACAAATTAAACACATCCTTGCTAATAATCACATCAAATATAATCTACATGCTCCAAGTAACAGCAAGACCAACTAGATGCTATGCAAGTAACTCAGTTAAATGTAAAAGCACAAGGCACGGCAAAAGGATGGAAAAATATATACCATACTAACACTAATCAAGAGAAAGCTGGAATGACCATATTAATATCATAGTAGATTTCAGAGCAAAGAATATAGCTAGGGATAAAGAGGGACATACAATAAAGGACCACTTCATCTTTAAGAGAACATAACAATCCTAAATGTCCATGCACCTAAGAGTGATCTTGAAGGACTGTGCAAATGTTCCTGGCACCATTGGCAAGTGAGGACCTGTCCAAATCATACACTTAACAGTTGAAGTAGAGAATATTGACAAAGATGACACAATGGGCATTCAGAAGAGAGGGACATGATTGTTAAATTGATGGAATTCTAGAAAATATTCTCCAAAAAGACCCCTTTTAGGATAGCTCTGTGAACACAACCTTGTGATGAAGGGCTTTTACTGCATACAGTTCTGTTGGAATAAATGATGCCAACAAAATCAATATTGATTAAAAATGAAAAATGTGTTTATAGATAAACTCCATGTGTGCTAAGAGTTTAGTAGTGGTTGAATAACTTCCACATTTGGCAGAGTGCAGGGTGAGTATTTGATGGTGTAGATCCATTACTCTTGGAGCTCATAGTTGTTTCATGCTCTTGTAACTGCAGCCACTCACCCTACACTTCCCAGTTAAATTTCAGCTCAACCTCACTACCCATCAGGTGACTTTGGACCAGTTGTTTAGGGGAACTCTGTTTCCTCTCTGTAAAATGAGCACATAATGATGCTCCTCCCAAGATGGAAGTGAGCACTTGTGGGGGGGGGAGGGGAAGCTATGAAAGGGTCTGCACTTGAGAGCTTCATGTAAATAGCAGTTTTTATTTCTCTTTGTTGATTATTGTCATGTCTGCAAACAAATGCAGTGCACAAGCATTCAGAAAAGGCACCTCTTGGTGCCTATCTCCTGTTCCACGTGTATAGCCATTGGCATTTTCTGCAGCATGTCTGTCTCTACTGTGTCAGAGTGGAAAGAATTTGCCAAAATATTTGCCAGGGAATGTGTTGTGCAGTCTCTGCTATCTGCTTATCTCCTAAGTTTATCGTAATTCCTAGAAAAGTACACTGTGTTTTACATCTGAAGCAACAGTTAACTTGAATGTTTATTATCTACTTTTATTTATAATCACTCACTTAACCTACTGAAAGTCTTGCATAGCTGACTTGCAATGTATTACTTTCTTCTGACTGTATTTATATAGTGTTGAATTATATCTGATAGTAAAAGCTTAAATTCACAGCACTTACTGTTTGAAGAGAAAGCACAGGCCAAAAAATGGATTGCATAGCAAAGAAAAATGAAAAGTTTTATCTGTTTTAGGTAATATGAAGTTATAGAAATAAGAACACATTTATGGATGAGTGATAGAGGACATTTGTGTTACCAATCAGTTAAACATGCTTTATAAAAACATGGCAGTCACTATAGAAAACATAAAAACAAAAAGTGAAAGTGATTGGTTTTCTTTCCAGCATTTTATTTAGTTTCTTTCCTTTAATCTGCCCAGAAGTCCTCTGTGTTAGATCATGTTAGCTTCAGTTTTACACATGAGGAAACAGGCTCACAGCTATTCAATATGTTATCCAAGACCATCAGCTAGCCAAGCAGTGAGGCTGAATTTGAATTCAAGTAGCCAGAGGCTATGTTCTCTCCACAAGTTATTTGAGCGAATTTGGAAAAAAAAAATATCAGTTGGAGTTGGTATATTGAGTTGACAAAAACACACTGACAAATGGAGTCATGGAGCAAGCTGTACAATGCAGGATGCCGCTGAAGACAGATCCTGGCCTCTTTATTCTTAAAATAATCATACAGCATCAGTTGTGAGGGTAAGGAGGACAAAGAGGAAAAGAAGGAGTGAAACTAGAAAATGTGCTCTGTAATCTGTAGTTTCAGGGGTCATGATTCTGCCCCCCAGGTACTTCTCAACTGCTTGATGACTCAGCATTGTGATTGAAATCAAGCCCTAGGCCCCCAGCCACATGTTTCAAGGTTTCATTCCACTGATCAGCTTCTGGGGGTCCCTTGTCAGAAATCAGTCAATGCCCCCCCACCCCCTCTCGGGGTTTCCCAGTCATAGCTCATGATGCACACCCTTCCCAGGGTGATCATGTTTTCTGCTCTTGATTGACTTGAAAGGCACCTTGTAGGTTGGACTCCTATAACTGATTGACCAGGCATTTCTGACCTCGTACAGGAATGCAGAACTGTCAGTAACAAAAATGGTGGCTGAACAGGCCACTTAGGATTCGCACACCCACATTGGTGCAAAACATTATCCTGTAGGTGCAGGAAGTAGTTGTTTTCTTGGGCAGATCTTTGAGGGGAAAGAAGTGGCTTAATGGTCAGGAATGATAAAAGGAAACTATTTGATGAGAAAAAGACGAATACATGGCATTCCAAATACAGAAAAGTTTCTATTTCTTTCAGACAAGCTTAAATTCCTGTATACTACTGATTTCCTTCTTTCCTGCCTTCCTTTCCTTTATGAACTGGGGCAAGGCCAGATGTACGGGAGGGTGAGAGAATTCACCAGAGACAGAGTGGGGAGCAGAACAGGCAGACAGGCCAAAAACACTGCTGAGGGGAGCAGCCCCGAGACAGGAAAGGTCTGCTGCGCCATGTCCTGGCCAGCCGGGACTCAAACCCATGCTGCAGAGGCTGTGGACAGCTTCACAGAGCTGCACTCAACCCTCAACCCGCTGCACCACCGGGGAGGCCCACTACTGATTTTCAAACTTGAGCGTATACCCCCCCAGAGATTCTGTTGCCCAAGAATTTGCATTTCTAGCAAGCCCTCAGGTGACGCTGATGCTGCTCATTTGGGAACACATTTGGACATCACTGCTATAGACTACTTGAGAAAGGTGGAGACATGATTGGTATGTGTAAGAGAAATTCACCTGGTGACAGCATTCAAAGGACTGGGGAGAGGGGTGAATAGTGTGGGACAGTCAAGCTCATAGTTTAGGATTTATAACAAAGAGCTACTTGTAACAGTCACTAGAAGAGGCTGGTGATGAGGAAGGATGTAAAATACTTGCAACAACCACTGGATTGTGCAGAGATTGTTTTTAGACATCCCAGTATCTAGAACAGTGCCTGGCATGTATTAGGTACTCAGTAATTATTTGTTGCATGAACGAATGGACAAATAGAAGAATGAATAAGAACTCCATATGTTAAAACTATTTAGCAATTACTATATGTAATCCATTCTTCCTGGTTCACTCGCATAAAACATTTTTTAAAAATTTGTCATTTTTGGTAAATTTCAGAATATGTAAGGATGGGGGGAATATACAGTAAAATTTCCTCCTACTCTTGTCCTTATCCCCTTCATTCTTTCCCTAGAGGCAGTGATTGTAAATGGTTTCTTGTGTATCCTGCCAGGACATCCCATATATCTATTTGTGTCTGTGTATTTAAGTTTTTTAAAACTCAGAAGAAATGTAATACCCTATATCACTACTCTGGCCTTTGTATTTTTAATTTAACAATATATTTTATTGTTCATTTCATATAACTTCTATGTAAGATGAACTCTCTTAAGCACTTGTTTTATTTAAATTTCTAACTATGGAGTTGCCATTATTTAAGTAGTTCTCTGTTGATGGGCATTTAGATAGCTTGCAATCTTTTGACATAATTAACACATTACAGTGATTATCTTATACATTTGCAATTTGGTAAATATAATCAAATTGCCTCCAAAGTGGGTGAATAGTTTACATTCCCGATAGTTTTTCAGAGAGAGCCTATTTCCTCAAGAAGAAAATGTTTTATGAATTTTTTTCATGTTGTTCAGTTTGATTGATGAAAAACACATTTTTGTATTTTTCTAATTGTGAGTGGAGTTTTACAATTTTTTTATATTTATATGTCAGTTGTATTTCTTGTTCTGTGACTAGCGTGTTGTCCTTTGCTCACTTTTCAATTCTTTTTTTCCATGTTGAATCTTAGAAACCCTTTGTATGTTAAAGAATATGTTACATGGTTGTTATTCTGTAATTGTGCATATTAAGTGAATTTTAAGTTGTTACCCACATTTTTTTTTTTTTCCTACATAGGATTTCTTAATATTTGGGATCTCAGGACTGGAAAGTATCCTATTCATCGTTTTGAGCATGATGCAAGAATACAGGCACTAGCTCTCAGCCGGGAAGATGCAACTGTTGCCACGGCTTCTGCTTTTGATGTCATAATGTTAAGCCCCAATGAGGAGGGTATTTGGCAAATAACTGCAGAATTTGAAGTTCATAAACTGGTGAGCTTTTAGTCTGGTCATTTTATTTTTCTTTCTTAGGATCTCTGGGTCTATATAAACAAATAGTAATAATGTCATTCAGTTCTTGTGAACCTTACAATCATAACTCTCCAGACAGCCTTGTACAGTAGATATGGTATTTTCCCCATTACCAAGAAGTCAAAGAAGCTTAGAGCTATGACTTGACTTGCCCTATTCTCACAGCCAAGCAGCTGTGATTCAGATCTTAGACCTGATTTCAGGGCTCGAGTGTTTCATCACTGTGCTCTTCATTCTCCATCATAGTAACAGGACATTCACTCCTGCACATCTGAGCTCAGTTTCTGGCTTACTATATAAGTGAGCATGAGTCCAGTGGTATCATCTCAGTCCATGTGGGAAGGAAGGTTTCCATCCTACACTTTCTCCTTCCCAAGTTTTCTCACCTGGAATTCATAGTGACTCTTGAGTGAAAATAGATTTAAGTCAGTGTCAATTGGATAGCCATGTCTGGGGTGTCAAGTGTGAGGCCGAGCCAACCATAAGAGTTCTTTACATAGAGCTTGTTTCTGAGTTCAGTTGAATGTGAGTCTCTACATTTGTATGGTGGGAGATCATTTGGTGGTAAAGAAAGAGCTCAAATCTGTCTATGCTGAATTTGGATTTAATTTAAACAGTCTTGACTTTGGCACTAGTGGGAAATTGAACAGAGATGCCTGCATTGAACTGATGGCCTGACTGGAGCAAATTCTGTTCCTCTCTCTCTTCATCTAGTAAAAATCTTGTTAGACTTGAATAACTAAGAAGCCGTGGGGTTACTGCTTTACCTCTGTAAGCTTCTTGTCTCTTTAATGAACAGTGCCTGCAGAGTGGATGTAGTGTTCCCCCCCCAAAACACCTGATGTCATCTCATCTTAGAGTTTTATCAGAAAAATGCAAAAATAGCATATTTCTGTTTGTTCTCAAAGCTACCACAGTGTGTGCTGTTTGGTCTCTGACTAAAGAATACTACAGAGGAGCAATAATTATGAAAACTCAATTACTTGAGATGTGAGTCCCTTTCTAAAGCATAAATCCTGTCTTGGCATTAAGGTGGTATCCTGGCAAGACTGGAAGCTTTTTAAAGTAGTTACAGCTCCCAGCAAATGGCACAACCACTGTCAATCTGAGCCTCTTGGTCTGTCAGAAATCCAACATTAAGATGAAATTAAATGGCTACACTGAGGATGTTGACTTTTGGAAAATCAGAAATGATTTTTAGAATAGGAGAGAGGAAGCAAACAGCCATTGCTGGAGGCATGTGTCATGACAGGCTTTACGTGTTATTTCTCACCCTGGATGAGGTGTTGCCACAGAATGTGCTATCTCTGGAAAAGGGACCCCCTGGCTTTTAGAGCTGGGCCATTTTTGTCTTCCCCAGATATGCTCCCTGAATTGCTATGGCCGTGTTCCCGGGCTTGTGGTGCTACCCCAGAACATCCATCCTTTGTGATGGCCCATGGCTTGGGGTGTGGGGCTGCCACCATTGGACCCGAGGATTAGTGAGTCTCCTGGATGTTTACTCTCTCAAGCTTCTGGACTGTCCTCAGGATTTGGGTTTTTGAACTCATTTGGCTTGCTGTCAGGGCAATGCTGTCTTTTTCACTGTGGATTTTCATAATTGCACAGCATGGCTCACCTGCTTTTGGACATTCAGAATTTTTTTGAGGTGAAAAGCTGATGTAAATTGCACTCAGGGGACCTGTGTCACTCATGGACATAGGAAAGCAAATGATTCTTGAAGGGAGCAACTCGTTCCTGTGTATACCAAAGAAGGTGGTAGCAATAACGCAGCCAGGAGTACTGCAGTGGCACAAAGATGCCTGTTTGCGGTGGCCTTCCTACCTTGGACACTGAGGCCAGGAGTGAGCAGGTAGCTCAGGTACTGCTCACCCATGTCAACATGTTTTTGGTATTTGCACAATTGTTAAAATGTGATTTTTTTGCCAGTTTGGAACAGAATGAATTTTATTTTTTATGTCTTGTGAGAAAAACAAAACTACTAAAATCTTTCATTGTTGAGTAGTTCTCACATCCTGATGGTTCTGAATTTAAAAGACACAGAAAGGTTTACAGTGACAGACCTCCCATCCGCTCCATCGAACAGCTTGTTTCCCTCCGTGAAGCGCCCTTGCTAGGAGACTTAGGCCAGGCGCATCGGAGCTCCTGTGCCCCACCGCTCTGCTGAGTCCTGTGGCTCACCTGGCTTCCCTGCTTCCTCCTCCAGATTCCCCTTGGAGATGATGCCATTTGTATGTTTGCAGAGACATCTGCACAATTTTACCTTTGACTGTGTGGTTGTGCAAGGAATAGATGAACTAATAGTTATTAATTACGCATATTTTGTTTTTTCCAGTTTTTAGCAATGGCAAAATAGTGCTGCAGCAAATAACTTTGTAAATGATCATTTTCATAAATGTGAGTTACTTGTAAGTAAATTCCTAAAGTGATTTATTAGGTCAACGATTATTTGCATTTAACATTGTGGTGTTGCCAGCTTACCCTCCCTGGAAGTTAGACCACATTATATCCCACCAACCATAAATAAATGGGGGTCATAAATATGGTTATCCCCTCCATTACCCCAGGACCTTATCAGACTAATTAGTTTTTATTGATGTGATAGATATTTTGGTGAATGTTTACTTTGTATTTTTTTATTAGAAGTGTATTGTTTCTTTTATGATGAGTATATCTTCATTTGTGTAAGAACTGTATATGTTTAATTTCTTGTCAGCTCTCCCTTTTCCCATGTTTTTCCTGTTGGGTTACTCGTATTCTCATTCATGTGTAGGAAGATTTATTTTTGACCAAATTTGTATGAATTATAGGTGAGATCTTAAGGACTAAACCGTTCTTTAATGCTTAACTCTTTAACAGGTTGACTACCTTGAAATAGTTCCAGATACCGGGAGGTACCCTGTGGCAGTGGCCACTGCTGGAGACCTGGTGTACCTGCTTAAAGCTGATGACTCTGCCAGGACGCTCCATTATGTCTATGGCCAGCTTGTCACGTGCCTAGATGTCTCAGCCAACCAGGCTGCTTTTGGTGTGAAGAGTCTGGGATGGGTATACGAAGGAAACAAGGTACAAAAATAGTGGGATGTTTGGTGACAGTTTAAAAAAATGTAAAAAAAAATTTTTTTTAGATGTATTCAGGTACTCTACCAGCGTGGTAAAAAAAAATTTAAGCGGGCCTCCCCAGTGGCGCAGCGGTTGAGCGCTGGGTTGTGAAGCTGCCCGCGGCCTTTGCGGCACCTGTTCGATCCCGGGCTGCTCCCCGGCCACTGGAGGAGGGTCCCACATGGCGCGCAGACCTCTCCTGCCGCCCGCTGCTCCCCTCAGCAGTGTACTTCGGTCCTTCTGCCTGCTCTGCTCCCTGCTCTGGCTCTGGTGAATTCTCTCACCCTCCCGTGTTCTGACTGTACCCAGTGCATGTATAAACAAAACAAACAAACAAACAAACAAACAAATAAATAAAACAAAAACATGCGTCTATTAAAAAAAAAAATTTAAGCACTTCGAAAGGATATAAAGTGAAAAGTAATTGTTTTCTTTCTTCTCCTTTCTCCCAGCCTACTCTGCAAAAGAAACAAAACATTTTTCAGGAATTCATGTAGAAAAATTTAATGCATATATAGGTATATTTATACACAAAAATTCTGCATGTATAAATGAGATCCTTGCTTACTGGTCTGTGCTCAGTAATCTGTATAGGGTGTCGCATGCCACCATGCACAGGCTCTCTTGAGGGTCCCAGATGCTTAACCTGTTTAACCTGTCTCCACCCCGGTGGGCTTTTAAAATGCTATTATGATGTATGTTGCAACTTGCCAAAATGTTTGTAGTGTATCTCTAGTAGAAATTCCCAGCAGTTATTTTGGGGGTCAGAAGGTATGTGTACTTAGGATGTCAGTTGTATCAAAATTTACAGTCTTACCAACAGTGTGTAAAAAGTGTGTAAAAGTACCTCATACTGAGTCAGAAACGAGGAGACAGGTTTCTCATTAAATTCTTTGCATGATGACTACATTTTATCATTGCCTAGTATTTTACTGTCCTGACTCTAGGCCAGGTACTTAGTTTTAAATGTTTTAAAGCTGATTTCTAAATTTCTCTTATTCTTCCAGTGAAATCCAGGGAAAGGAATATAAGTTTTGTTTTCCCTCTAATTTAGCTGCTCTTGACCCTCATGGCACTGGGTATAATCCCTGGAAAGGAACTTCTCTCTAAAGCCAGTGGCTACTCTGATGATACCTTCTCTAAGGGAGGAAGGAAGGCTTTGCCACATAACAGCTTTGTGAACTGAGGAAGAGCCAGGCTCTGGATGCATACCACCTGTGTCCAGGCCTGCCCTCCAGTCTGCCACCCTGAGTGTGACCTTAAGCAGGTCACTTAACCCTCTAATGCCTCAGTTTCCTCATTTGTGAAAGTGTTCATAACAGTGCCTACTTCGGAGAATGGTGGGGTGAAATGCAGACACGTAAAGCTTTCAGCACAGTGCGTGGCACCTTCCAGACAGCCATCGCCATGTGCTTCCTATTACTTCTACCAGTGGTAGTTTGAGTCTGGCCTCTCATACATTTTTTTTTTTTAATTTTTTTTAATTTTTACAAGCACTGGGTACAGTCAGAAGCACGGGAGGGTGAGAGAATTCACCAGAGCCAGAGCGGGGAGCAGAACAGGCAGAAGGACCAAAGTACACTGCTGAGGGGAGCAGCGGGCGGCAGGAGAGGTCTGCGTGCCATGTGGGACCCTCCTCAGGTGGCTGGGGAGCAGCCGGGGATCGAACTGGCGCTGCAGAGGCTGCGGGCAGCTTCGCAACCCAGCGCTCAACCACTGCGCCACCGGGGAGGCCCCTCTCGCGTTTGTTTGTTCTGTTTACACATGCACTGGGTACAGTCAGCGCGGGAGGGTGAGAGAATTCACCAGAGCCAGAGTGGGGAGCAGAGCAGGCAGAAGGACCGAAGTACACTGCTGCCCCTCTCATATATTTTTAACGTGGTGTTTTCTCCTATGTGCAAGATCAACTCTCATTTATCTATGTACAGTTTTGCAACCTAGTAAATGCTTGAAGAATTGAAGTGTCCTGGATTCCAATTATATAGGCTTCATCCAGGAAGGTAGAAAACAGTAGGAAATAACCAGGTCTTACTGTGATCTCCCTGTGAGAAGAGATCCCGTTGTGGGTCAGGCTCAGCCAGCTTGTAGATGCATATTCAGCAAGTGTTAGCAGGAGAGTCTGTGAAGATACAGCTCCTGTGTTTTGTCTTCTTGAGAAGTGGAAGGAGGGTACAGTCGTTGGTGGTTGTAGATGGCGATTTAAACATGCCAGCTCTCTGAGAGGTGTCTAAGATGTATTTGGGCAGTCTGTCACCAGTTTCCTTTCTTGGGCTTTGAAAGACTTTCTTCTCCAATTTTGGTGAGCTTATTTGTTAAGAAAAGAGAGACTATTTGCTTTCTATCCATCATGCTTTCAGGTTTGAGTTATCTCATTTATTTCTCCAGTTCTCAGTGTAATGAGGTGGTCGATATATTTAATACCAGCCTGCTTTAATTTTTTCATATTTTTAATAAATTTTTTAATCTAGCAGGTCCTGTTTCTCTGACTTAACTGAATGGATCATTTCTGTAGTGATGCCATAATGGGTTTATTTGAGAAACCACTTAAAGGAACAGTTTTAAATTGCACAGAATTAGACTGGGCCATGCTAGGTACTTTTTTGTATGCCCCTCAAAATATCCAAGCAAATTCAAAGCTATAAGCATAAGAATTAACTGTTTAATACCTTAATTTTATGAAAATTCCTTTTAAAAAGTTTATAGTCCCTCAAATAGCTTGATACTTGGTAGTTTTCATATGCATTTTAAAATTGAGTGGAAGTAAATTTGCTACAAGAATGTGATGAAGCATCTCTCTGAAATCTGACAGTAGTGTTTATTTAGTCAGGCAAATATGTACAGTACAAACCTGTGTGGGATGGTTGGTTATTGTTAGTAATAACTTTGCATTGAGATGTTTCTCCAGCATGAATGCCACCTACTCAAATGCAAGGAAAGCCAAGTGTTATCTAAGAAACTTTCCTTATTTTGGCGGAAGCTGGATTTTCCCTCTGACTGTGTTTAATGGAGTTTCTGCTTTTGAGAAAACTGCATTTTTAAGAAATGCAGCTGTCTTATAACATGCCTGTATGTGTCGAGCCATGTCATGGGTGGCTCTGTGAGAGTTTAGTATCGTCCTGCTACCCTGTAATGTAATGTCATAATTCTCAACTCATCTCCCATCAACTCATCTCTGGCTCACGCGTCCCAGTGCCCACGAATGCCGAGTTTGGCTGTCTGCACGCGCGCCAGCAGCATGTGCTCCAGCACATTTTATGAGGGTGGTTGGTGACTATTAGCAGTGGAGTTTGCCTGGAGCTATATACACTTGGGGCTTGTGTCTGTGCCTCTGGCCTGTGTATCTAGGACTCAGATGAAGGTTTTATGAGAACAGAGAGTTTGGTTTATCTTTGTTTGTGCCTGATACAGAACTGGGGTTTAGCTATAGTCCATTATTGATTAACTGTGATAAAAGCAAACAGTGAAGTTCAAATGTTGATATAGAATTTTAGTGAGGAACTAAAATGTCCCTAACCAGAAGAAGCATTCCGGAGGTGTTATTTTTGTGTAGTTGGAGAATATCCTGTACAATATGTACAATATGATAATCACATCAGCATGCTTAGGCACCAAGCTGTCTGAGCATTGAGTAATAATGGTTCAAGTTCATCCATTCATGTGTCCGCCATCCAGCCCACCATGCACTCATCACAGATAGTTAGGATCACCAGTTGTGTTCCTGGTGTTGGAGTCTTAAAATAGCATTATTCAGCGCACATATTCAACAAACTGGTGCTTAAGTAACCTCACTCCGTTAATAAGCATAGATTTCTAAGAAAGTAAAACCAAGTAACTTACCAAAGGTTCATTTCTTTCTTAAGGAAAGGCTTGTGGCTGCAGCTGGTCAGTTCCTTCCAGCTTGGGTCGGAAGGAGCAGAGGGAGAGCGAGAGCTCTCGTGCTGGGTTTGCTTATGCACAGAGATGCTCAGGCCTGGATTTCAGAGGCCAGAAGTAGGGGCCACACTTGAGTTTGCCAGCATTTCCTTTGCCAAGTAAAGTTGTAGGAGAAAAAAGATTTTTTATCTATCTTCACTCTTTGTTAAAAGAGCAGATCTTCAAACATCTTTAAAAAAACAAAGTGGTTTTGATCAATGCCTTCGCTTGTTTCAGAAATCCAAAGACACGAAAGGAAGAGTATGCAGTGTCCTTTCAACCTGCCCCCTACTTTCTTTTCCTGGAGCCAGATCAGTGCCAGTTTATTGTGCATCCTTTCAGAAATATTTTATGCACGTGTAAGCAAATTAGCTGTACGTATCTTCACTCCTTTCTTTTAAAGATATAAATGGTGAAGTACCAGCTTACTGTTCTTTACTTAGCTTTTCCTATATCACAATCTCTTGGAGACCATCTCATTATTTCTTATAATAAAGAGCTTACTGGTGGATTGGGTGTGTGCATGCCATGTGAGTGTGTATGTGTGACATTATATGATGTACCTGGTGGATGTCCAGTAATTAGAGATTGTTCTCAGCCTTTTGCTATGGCGAACAACACTGGGTCCACACGAATATATTTGTAGGATAAGCTCCTCCAGGTGAGCTTGATGGGTCAGAAGGGTTTGTGCCTTCATGATTCTGATAGACATCGCCCTCTGTAGAAGGCAGATCTGGGGAAGTATGTGAGTGGCAGTGCTTCCCATTTCCCTAATAACTCACTGACATTTTTTCTTTCGTGTGCATAACAGGAAGATCACAACAAAACTGAGGCCAGAAGAAATAAATAGAGGTCTGTCTGGTCCTGCCCTTCATTTGAGTTATTTTGTAGCTTTGTGCTTTCAAGATGAGCAACTATTTATTGAAAATCCCTTTGCTTCACTTAGAATCAGTGCAGTAGGACAGACAGTCCTCACAGGCTGTGGTTAGATGGAAGGAGCTGCAGCTCACACTGATAGGTGCCCCTGCTCGATTGATTTGGAACTGCTGTGGAGAGTTTGTGATTCCTTTAAGATTTAAATTAACCTGCCTCTTTTCTCTTCTGTAAAATGAAGAGAGTTGGACACCTTTCTGCTCCTGTACAGTACCCATATTCCTTAATTCTTCAAGTGAATAGGTGGCTAATTTTTCCCCTTAATTGGTGGAATTGTGTGAATCTGATTCACCATTTTGGCTGCTGGGTAGCTGAGGGCTTCTGGAATGGGTTGAGGAATCCACTGCCTTACTGTTTCTTCTAGTACAATGTCTTAAGGACCATGCTTGTTGCTGGCAGAAATGATTGGGCAGGAGATTGTTTGTTACCTTTCCATCAGTTCCTGTCTCTTGTTGGGCAAGAGGTATATGGTGAGAATGTTGCTTGGAAGTCTTTTACTTCTAGATGAAAATATGTTAAGTTTTGATGTTGCATTCTTAAGTTCTCAGACTTCACTGCATAAGTGACCTTAAACGTAGCCATTGCTAAGTGGCCTATGATTGTGGAAGAAAGCAAATGTAACCCCAGTGATTCTGGCCTCATCTCTCCATCATGCTGCAGTGCAGAGACCAGTGTGAACTCTGTTAATGTAGCCCTTTATGCCCAAACATCCCTTTAAAATCAGTTTTTATGTCTCATATTTCCTGAATCTGTCAAAGATAACTTCCATCCATGAAAATGTATTTATGATTCCCTATCATCTTTATTAATTCTTTTGCTACCTGCATTAAATTTTGCTCTCAGAGGTGGAAGGTTGGAAGATAGAATTGCCTCATTTAAGAGCATTATGTTGACGATGAGTCTCATGCCTCATAAAGAAAGAGAGAGATCCACTTAGGGCTCTTAGCATCATTCTATGTATTTGGACATATTTCCTAATTTAGTTCTGAAGTACTTGGCATTCAGTAGCAGATTGTATTAAGCAGCATGCAGCATGCATCCTAATCAGGGAGATGTGAGTGAAGTAATCCAGAAGGCAAGGCTGGAATGTGTTTGACAAGGACGCTCACTTGGCGCTGCTGCCTCAGCTTACATCACGCTGGAAAATAATTACTAACGTCTCTTATGGTAATCATTCCCTATACACAGACGTGAAAAGACTGGATTGGTTGCTTGCACTCATGAGTGGTAGTATCTGCCTGGGAGAGCCTTTGGAACCAGCGTTTGTGGATTCTGGACCCATTCTTTAATCATCCTACATCAAATAGGAAATCTGTCTTGTCTTTTGTTCGAGGGGCCATTCCAGAGACAAATAAAAAGCTTGTATTTTACAGGCAGTGTGAATACTTTAAAATTGAAAGTTCATAAAGCAGATGTCTCATTTCTTTTTCACTTTCACTTATAAACCTTTAAATTTTTTTATATTGACTTTCTTCTTGGCGAAGTTTAGGAAAGTAGCTCTTGGAAGCCAGTTGGGTTGTTGGGTAATGTTGATCACACAGGGAGCCATTCACTGAACATCTCGTCACGCTAGATTTCTGTTGGCACTGGAACCGGATGGATCGTGCATTCTTGTGGGCCTCACCACTGGTTTTCTCTGCTTTGAAATGAACATGAGGTAGTAGGGAGAATGTCTCCCTGAGTTTGCTGATCTCTAGAGTGGTGGTAAGTTATACAGATAGACGAGGATTGAACCTTCAAGTGTTTTGTACGTGTTTGAGTGTTAATATGGTGTCAGTTGTGGATGTAAATGAGATTCTCCTCACATGTTGTGAGAACCCTGGAGTACCTCTATGGAGGCTAGGGTTGCTCAAAACAGTGCAAGAGACCTCTGACTTAGAGACCTTGGGGACCCAATTCAATTGTGATGGGCAATTCTGCGAAAAGTGTTTCTTGGAATGCTGCTGTTACTCGTAGAAGCAAAGAGTGCTTTAGGGTCTAGTGCTCCTGGGAGAGAGTGGTGAAGGTTACAGGGAGTGTCAGGAAAAGTACTTTCTGCTAAATCAAGATAGTGATAGAACCTTTGGGGATCGAACAAGGGTTCTGGAGTCAGATAAACTTCAGGTGAGTTACACTTCTCAAGTTTCCAAATGGGAGAATCCTGGGAAAGAAAGGAGAGTCATGGGACTGGTGTTTGGTTCTTGTTAGGAACTTCCTCTACCGCCCACCCACACTGGGTTGATGGGGTCCGGTCAGAGTTCATAGGAAACCCTGGGCAAGGGGGCAGTCTAGGCAGAGGCTGGAGAAAGGAGGGAGTTTTGGGGACCAGGGGGATAAGAAGTGGTGCTGGGT
Organism: Talpa occidentalis; assembly: GCF_014898055.3. NCBI lineage: Eukaryota > Metazoa > Chordata > Mammalia > Eulipotyphla > Talpidae > Talpa > Talpa occidentalis. The sequence goes on along the minus strand of NW_023601433.1, from coordinate 81,375,301 downwards.
GATGATGCAGGCTCTCTAGTCATAGGTACCTGTGGGATAGCATGGGAGCTGTGCTGAAGCAGTGCTTTGTAGTAACAGCAGTCTGTGGTCTCTACAAAATTCATTTTCCCCAAAATTGCTTTGAAAGAATGCATTTAGCTTAGAGAAGGATGGCTCAATCTCATTTCTTGCAGAACTACTGCAGTAAGTTACTGTGAATGCTGAGTCACTTTGTATAAAAGCCTTTGAGATGTGAAGCCTTAATGAAGAAGACTGGAACTGAGTCTTTAGTCTTTGTTCACACATAGTTTTTGCATTTCAGTGATACTTGTATGACTGTCTAATGTTTAAAACCATTGAACAGTATGCTGATCAATGAGACAGTTCATCAGACCATTACATTGAAGTATAGTGATTGTTTGCCTTTCTTTCACCTTTTACATTAAGCTTAGGATTTTATTTAGGGCCTAATTTTTCTAATGTCTCCTGATTATGTATGTGGAATTTCCATCCTGCTTCCCATCCCACACCCATGGGAGAGCATGAACTTGGACAGGATTGGCTTCTGTTTCTTTGTGCCACATTGTCAGTAAATATGTTCCAAACAGCAGCTAGGTTTGTTAGGGTTGAAAATCAGCTTATTTTTTAGTTAATGAAGATTGGACAGGGCTATTAGAAATGTCTACCTTCCACTACATGGTTTGGAGATACATATATATCTCTCCCCAGACAGTTGAAACTGATGACCTGATGGTGGTGTTTGAGGGGGATTAGGAGACAGAAAGAGGGCACACAGAAAATGTGCTCGTGAATTTGAATTTCAGAATATTTCGAATGTTTAACTGTTTTCCAAATATATACAGCAGCTTAAACTAGACTAAGAAAATATTACAAAGTAGAGAACTTTTGTTTTTTATTCAATAAATCGATGAATATGATTTATTAATTTACCCAGACTTTAGTCTTCTATAAGACACTGCCTGAGAGAGTGGGTTTATAATTAACTTATCAATTATTGAGTTGCAGATGAATCTTCTAATGGACAGAAAGTAACTTTTAGGCATTCTCTCAGTGAGCTATTAATTTACGGTTTTGTAGATAGGCAGAGGAAAACTCCAGCTTAGTTCACGTCTGAAAGATCACATTCCAAATAAAGGGACTCGGGAGGAATGACTAGATTCACAGCATGTCAAAATGAGGTCACAAATTGTCTATACTGGGCAGCAGACAGAAAGCAGCTGTGCCTGTGACCTGGGTCCCAGCCTCTGCGCGCCACTCTTGCTGCCGAACAGTGCCCTTGATACTGGACCAAACTCACTGGACCTACGCAGAATTGATACTCAGAGTTGAATGTCTGAGTCTTTCTAGGTGAGGATGTTCAACCCTGGCTCCACCAGCTTCCTCAGGTGGCCTCTGCGCTGTGGCATTGCCTTAGGGTGTGAATTCTGATCTCATGCCCACAATTAGTCTTAAAATGTCTTAAAATATATGTTGAAAGTGACATTAAGATAACTTCCCTGGCCTCCTGCATTTTCCTCACCTCTGTGCCACTTGTTAGCATCCCTTCTCATGGTCCCGTTCAGGTTCTGTCAGGGCCAGGGTGCATGCTGAGCGCTGTGGTCAGGCCCATCTTCTGCCTGCCTTGCCAGGCCCTGGGTGCTCAGGCTCCTTCTCTCCATCCCACACCTCCAAAATGAGCCCCTTACTCCAGCCAGACCAGGGCCATCCAGAGCATGTCATGCTTATTCCCACCTAGCAATAACATTCCCTCTTCCCTCCTATCTTTCCAAGTGCGTTCAGGGAAGGTCCATCCAGAGTCCCACCTACCAGCAGGCGCTTCATCAACTCTTCTGGCTCTTGGTGACCGTCACCCCCTGCTCTGACTCTCGCAGCAGCCAGGATCTGCACACCACACTGTCCTTGCCCAGCACGGTTCTTAGATCAGTATGGCTTGGGAGGCAGGCGGTGAGGTTTCGTAGTTGAGTAACACCTGATTACTGGTTGAAAAAGAAGTTTTTTGGCTTGCGCAGGCAGTAGCAGTATAGTGCAGGGGTTCTCAATTCCAGGAGGTATCAGAAAAATACGGTTCTTTGGACCCTACCCCCAGGGCTTCTGATCCAGTGAGTCTGGGGTAGGACCTGAGAATCTACATGTCTGCCATGTGCTGCTGGTCCTGGGGGCTGGAGTAGGTGTTTGCAGAGCATGGGCTTGGAGGTTGCCCACCAGGTTTGAATCCTAGTTCCAAAACTTAGCAGTAGTGTGATTTGACATCTTCACATATGATATGCACCCTGTGGAAACAGGGGTCGGGTGTGAATGTGTTGAAGTGCTTTGCATGTACGAGAATACCATAAATGCTAGTCCTTCTTAATGACCTTTTTGCCTGGAACCAGGAAAAGGCATTGTGATGGGTGGCAGACATTGGCACAGGGATGAGAGCAACTGGGCTCTTGTCTTCTGCTTCGTCATTAGCTGTGGATGAGGCAAGTTATTTTAAATTGTTTAAGCCTTGGTTTCTTTATGCATAAAAAGTAGACAGTAGTATTTGTCTCTCTTCCTTTTTGTGGTTGTGAGAATCAAATGAAATAATACTCTAAAAGAATGTGTGGAAAGAGATACTGTGATTATTAACAACAGCTAGTATTTATAATGTCATCTCACGTGCAAACCCCTGCTCAGCACATGTCCTCCGGTGCAGGCTTGGCTGTGTAGTGCTGTTGCACGTCGGTAGGCCCTCTAGTCATGTGAAGGGGCTCCCCCAGCGTGGGCTCTTTGCCCTGTGCCAAAGGCCCTGATTGACTGACCGCTGCGGTCTTTTACGCTCTTCCATAAACTGCCGTGTGTTTCGGTGATGGGATGTCCGCGCATTCTGCCTGTCTGCCCCGGCTAGCCTTTGTGCAATCTAACTTGGGGCCAAACTAAAAGTGGCCAGCTTAGTCAAAGAAAACTGATGATCAGGTCAGTGTGGTGTCCTGAGTGAGGTGCATGATGCTGAGTCTCTGGGCTTCTCGATGTCTTCATGTTACAGTCTTCTCACTTACTATCTTCTCATGTTTCACATCTCATCTGAGCAACTTTGAATTTTAAAAGAGTTCATTTCATAGTGAAACCTGATTTTTCCTCCCTTTATAAAATAGATTTAATAATTTTCTCATGGGGACCGTCATTAGTTACCTCTGGTTAATATTTGTGAAGTGCTTTGAAACTCCACGATGAGGTGCATCAGGAACAGAAAGGGAAGGTGTGAGGATTTTCAGCTTTCAGTTGTGCAGTTGCACAGTGATTACAATCTCTTTGCTGAGCTAAATACTCTGAGAGTTAACATTTCTTGTTTATTGTCTATACTCCTTAGCTATTCTTTGTGGACATATCTCTCATCCTTATTTTAGCACCAGGACAGGGATTGTCTAGAGCTCCCTAACGCATCACAGAGAGCCATATTCTGCTCCCTGCACAAATAGACCTGCCTGCCTTTATTATTCTCACCACCTATGGATGTGGGGGAGATTTGGATCATGCTTGCTGGATTTCACCCGCGCGCTCTCTTGCTCTCTGGGCTCTTTGCAGCCTCAGGTCACAATAGGTGTTCATTTGGCCTCGCTTTGGTCCTTTGTAGACATCTGCCCACATCACAAAGCCCCCCACGTTTGGCACAGTCTACGTGATTGGCACTGCTTTCCCGGGCAGAGTCCAGTCCTGGAACAGCGGGGGTTGCAGGTGCATTGGCACGTGGTGGTGGGGAGAGCACGCGGGCCTTGCTACCCAGCGCCTGGCGACGCTCAGCAACACCGTCCCATCCCTGAAATATCTTGGCCTCATGGGCTTGTCACTCCAATTAAAACTTAAACATGAAAGCAGCCCAGGCTGCTTCTCTCTTTGTGCTGAATATGAGTATGGGCTGTGCCAGAAGCATGTCATGGAAACAGTTGAGAGGGTGCTTCATTTCAGGGATCTGTGCTTGTATCAGGGGCCCTTTCTTTCTCAAGCTTTGCATCTTGCTGGTTGCTGCTAAGTATACCTGAGAGGCAGGTTTTTGTTTGCCAACAGAAAGTCACCTTTGGGATGGTGGTGAAAGTCATTTTCCACATGTTCGCAGATACGCAGTGTTACCAAGCCGCACGCTCTGACTTATCTCTGGCAAGGACTTACAAAATAGTCTCTCTGGCTGATTGTCAAAAATTACATCATATTGGAGTAAACTGCTTTTAAATCAGACATCCATTATTCATGTATATTAACTGCTTTTTTATTTTTTTATTGGCTGTTTTGTGTATGATTTACTCTTTTCTCACTAGCTCCCCCTCCCATCACAATTGTCTGTCATTCTCATCATTTTTTAAAAATCTTAGCTCATCTGTGAATTTATAGATGCTGTTCACTTAGCTTTGTGTGTGAATATCGATATGCAGACCCTGCATTTTTTTGGTAGTAAAAATTTTGACTTTTTTTGTGGGTCATATTTATATTAGGTCAGAACAGCAACTTGGATTGTATACATCGTAAATTCTATACCAAAGACTGAGAGGGCTTCTCTTGTTTCTTTTAGAGAGAGAGAGAGAGAGAGAGAGAGAGAGAGAGAGAGAGAGAGAGAATGTATTTAATGAGTATTGCTAGTCTTGTACTTCCAGATCTGTATTGAATGAAGCTGTATCTTGCACTTATGAAATATCTAAATATGCTGCTCTTGGTAGAAAGGAAATTGACTTAATGTGTGTTCGTTTGTATGCATGAGGCGTGTCTTTACTGTAAGGCTGGCATATCATTCCCTGTAATCGGTAGATACAGGCAGGGAGGTGCAGCATTTATTCATTCTTTCATCACATATATAGTGAGTCGCTCCTGTGTGCCAAACACCAGATACTTTCCAAGGAAGTATCTGTTCATTCCAAACGGTCATGCTGGAGGGTCCCTATGCATCTGGCGTCTTCGTGGCCACAGTACAGTTCCCTGATTCATGCTACTCGGCTGTTAGGAATAATAATGACTTAATACAGTTTGTTCAATTTATTTAACCCAAATTCAGCATGGTTGTTGTATATAGTCAACATATGTATATTTTCATGTGTATTTACTCGAATCTTTGTTCACTCTTCCTTCCAGCATCTCAGACCTTTATTCCAGAGTGATTTTCCATCTCCCAAAAGTATATGCTTTAGCAGTTTTTTAGTGAGGGTCTGTTGGCCACAAGCATTCTTTGTGTTTTTAATCTAAAAAATACCCTCATTCTTGAAAGGTGGTCTTGCTAACCTTTTGTCATTCCAGGTGGACAGTCATTTATTTCCTCTCTGCTGCCCATGTCCATCGCTGCTCCTGAGATGATGGCTGTTGCTCTACTTGTCGCTTCCTTGTGGGACTCTCTTCTTTTGACTACTTGGAAGATTTTTTCCTTGCCTTTAATTTTCTGTGATCCACTCGTATCTCTAGGTGTGCTTGGGATTTCTTGTGCTTGCTTCCTTCGGGTTGTAGAAAATTCTCAGCCATCCTGTTATTGAAAATTTCCCTCAGTTCTCCTGCTTTCTGAAATCCAAACTAGGTGTGCATCAGACCTACTTTTTTTTTTTAATATTTATTTATTTATTTATACAAGCACTAGGTACAGTCAGAAGCATGGGAGGGTGAGAGAATTCACCATAACCAGAGCGGGGAACAGAACAGGCAGACCAATGAAGTACACTGCTAAGGGGAGCAGCGGGCGGCAGGAGAGGTCTGCGCACCATGTGGGACCCTTGCCCGGTGGCCAGGGATCAAACTGGCGCTGCAGAGGCTGCGGGCAGCTTCCCAACCCAGCGCTGAACCGCTGCGCCACCGGGAAGGCCCCGAGACCCACTTGTTTTGTCCTCTGTGCTGTTCTCCGCTTATTCAAATTTTCCATCTCTGTCTCTCTGAGTTAGTTTCTGAACAATTACTTAAATCTCTCTTCTAGTTAGTGTACTCTCTCTTGAACTGTGTCTTATTACTTGTTTATCTCATCCATTGACTTTTTAATATCTAGAAATTAAGTTTGTTTGGTTTTTTTTTTTTTTTTTTTAAGATTTATTTGTTTATTTATACAAGCACTGGGTACAGTCAGAAGCACGGGAGGGCGAAAGAATTCATCAAAGCCAGAGCAGGGAACAGAACAGGAAGACTGATGAAATACACCGCCGAGGGGAGCAGTGGGCCAGACAGGAGAGGTCTGTCGAGCCATGTGGGACCCTCGCCGGTAGCTGGGGATCGAACCGGCGCTGCAGAGGCTGCAGGCAGCTTTACAGTCCAGCACTCAACCACTGTACCACCAGGGGAGGCCCTGTTTGGTTTTTTAAATCTACTTAATCAGTTTTGCTGCTTTTGATCCCCTATCCCTTTATTTCTGTAGACATTTTCAGCATGTTTATTTTGTTTTCTTTACCTGAAAACTGTCTGATATCCTTGGAAATCTAGTTCTTCTGTTGTTTTCTGTCTCACGTATTATGAGCTGTTTCCACTTTTTTCTTTTCTTTTTTTAATTGTGGGGTTCTATTTGGCTGATCTTGATTTGTAGAGGGGACTGGTTGAGTCTCTTCACTGAGAAGATCAGTGTAGAATTAGCCAAAGAGACATATTAGCAACCTGAAAATACTTTGAACTCTTACTGGACAGCCTTATCAGTAGTGTAAATTCAAACTTGCCCTGTGTTAGGACCCACGTGTGATTGTGGCAAACCTTCCCCATCCCAAGTAATCCTCAGGCAGACAAGTTTCTGGGCAGACTCTTTACTGATGTTTTTTTTTACTGAGTCACCATCAAAGGCCCCAGCTTCCAGGCAGAGGTCTTCATTCTGATGTTCCTCTTGGTGCTGGCCAGAGTCCTCTGCCCCAGTCCTCTAGTCTCACTGCTTTTTCTGCTTTTAGCACTTGCTTTATTTGGGGCTTCTTGCAATTTCTCTGACTTCTTAGGAGGTTAAAAAGACTGTAGGGCCTCCCCTGGTGGCACAGGCGGTGAACACTGCGCTATGAAGCTGTCCGCAGCCTCTGCAGCGCCAGTTCGATACCGGCCGGCCTGGCAAGGGTCCCACGTGGCATGGCAGACCTCTCCTGCCTCCCCCACGGCTCCCTTCAGCAGTGTACTCCAGTCAGTCTGCCTGTTCTGTTCCCTGCTCTATCTCTGGTGAATCTTCTCACCCTTCCGCGCCTCTGGCCTGTATTCCGGTTCTTGTATAAATAAATAAATCTTTAAAAAAAAAAGTAAAGGAATATTTGTTAATAAACTGAGTCTTACCCAGCATGTTCATAAACAGTTTTAAACGGTGTTTATAAACAGACATTCTCTCTGCCATGTTGTCACAGGTGGGACCTTGCACCTGGATGCAGGTTGGGTGTGCTAAAACAGGCGGTCGTGGATAGAGTTGTGGAACCTTCTGTTATGAGTAGGATGAAGTGATTCCATGTACAAGCCAACAATAATAAGATTAGCTATTTAGGAATAGGAGACTGTTAAGCAAAAAAACCCAAATACCTGAGTATGTATTGTATAGCAGGCTGCTGTGAGTGCTGGGCTGGCCTCCTCTCCTGCACCAGCCAATTCATTACAGGCACTTAGCCGGCACCCACACCCAGCACAGCCTGGCTCACTAGTCAGTGTTGGTGAGTGAGGGCTGGGGTGCTGCCCCAGGAACCTCCCTTCTCAATCCAGGACAGTGCTGCACAACATGTGGCGCCAGGTAATAAGAGTGACACCTCACCTGCAGCAGTCAGTCTCCACAGTGACTCTCAGGCCCTTCAGTGTTTCAGAACCACAAATTTGGGAAGCATCAGGAAGGCAAATGCACAGTTCAAGTTAGCAGCTGGGAACACCAGATAAAATGTGCAGATACCCTTTGGCACTGATGAGGAGAGAATAACTTTGCGCTGAGCACAGAATCAGATTGATTGGGATGGAAGAGGGGAAAGCATGAGGACTGTTTGCCTTACTTTCTAGAACTTCTTACTTTGACTTTGCCCTCTCAGAAGAGCAAAATAGATGTGGTGGTAATGGCAGCGAATTACTGGGGATCAGAAAAGAAAGTAGGTAGACTGTCTTCTCCCAGAAGTTTACGAATTCTTCTTCTTCATGCCTTTTATATTTTACTCTGCTTCATTTCAGCTCAGTTTCTCCTAAACTTTTACTCTTTGACATGTTCCTTTTGGAAAATGGTGACAAGTTTCAACTTTAATTCACAAGGCCTTTTAAAATGCTGCAGTCTCACAAGGAAGCCTTTGGACCACTCCTCACCCCTTCGGAAGGCAGCGCTGGGGTTCCGCGGAGGTCAGTTAGGGGCCAGGTTGACGTCAGTGTAGTGCCTTTGATAGAGCCAGGAAGATGAGGAAGACTCACTGTTTTGGTAAACTGAATAATAATTAAAAACACAAACGGAGTTCCTTTCTTAATTCATTATCAAATGACCAGAAGTCTAGGACTGCAAGACTCTAATCTCTGCTAAATCCAGTTCTGACCGGGTACAGGAGGAAGTTGACTTGCTTTGAGCTCACCCTAGTGGGGGGGGGGGGGGGGAATAGCCATTTCTCAGTTCTTCCCTTCCTAGTTTGTTTGGAAAACCAGGCCTGGTTTTCACGGGCCACACCTGGAAGGCCCGTCCGCCTGCAACCAGGGCCATTGCTGATGCTTCTCAGCTGCAGGTCTGTGGCCCCGCCTCCTTGCTGACTCCACGGCTGTCCTACAGTGTGCAGCACCAGCGCTGGGACCTGCCCGTAAAGTGGTGTCGTTCCTCGGAGAGGCGAGTCCCATGAATGGAGTTGCGGTTCAGCTGGCAGCTGTGTCCCAGCTGACAAAGTAGATTGTTTCAGCGGGCAGGAGGCTGATGCTTCTGCACCTCATCCCTGGCCCTGTTCATCCAGTGCCCAATGCATAGATGATGGTTAATAAATATTTGTTGACTAGCTGTAGGACAAATTGCAGCATTTATTTTGGCTAAAAAATTAGGAACAATCTTAATATTCATCAGTATAGAATTGTATATCCATAGAAAAATTTTATGCAGCCATTTAAAAGAGCCAGATCTCTCTGACAAGTTACTTAATAGGAGAAACAAGGTGTAGAATAGTAATCCCATTCAGAGAAAAGAAAAACCTGAGCATGAGACTGACAAACAGAATAGAAAAAGTCTAGCAGTATATATACCAAACTATTAAAGTGGTTATTTCTGTGAGGTGGATATACTTGTTACCACTCTTTGTTATGTGTTTATGTTAGAATTCTTTTACAAATTCTGTTAAATTTGAAATCAGAAAAAAAATTCTTTCAGAAATAGATTTCAGAGAAATCTGAATAATTACAAGTTAGGACTTTAAGACTGGAATTTATGAAAATACTTCAAGACCTCTTAGAAGAAAAGGCTGACAGAAAGAACCTTCTGAAAGTTCTTTACTAAGACAATACTTGCTTCTACCTACTGCCTTCTCAATCAGCCTGGGAGCTAAAGGAAAAGGGAACCCCCCAGTGTCCCGTGTCTACGCTGCAGTTCCCTAGATACCTTTGCAAAATAACACTAGTTACCTTTGCAAGATACACACTAGTCTTAACATGTTACTGGTTTCAGATAATTTTAAAGAACATCAAACGCCTGTCAAAATTTGCTCTGTAATCACTGTACTCTTATGTAATATACCCTTGGTATTGAAAACAAAACAAAACCCAGCAACATCTATTGATTTGGCAGTCACATTAGTGCAGTACATTTTCCCCAAGATTTGAGCTATGGGTAGTTTTTCCTTCTTTCCAACATATCCATACACCTCTGAGAGGGAGTCAAGTGGCCATGGACTGAGACTCACCCAACTAGGGCAATAAAGAGAAAAATTAGTCTAATGCATGGTCTTAACAAGAGGGAGAGTGTGCGCATGAATAATTAATCTCACTAGTCTGTGGCAATCTGATAAAATGAAGTCCCATTTGCTCAACCTTATTAAAAGAGAGAGAGTGCGTGAGAGGGAGGGAGGGAGAAATGGTAAAGGTCGTTAAGGGACCTGTAACATGGGGAGAATCGCCTTTGAGATGGGTAATGTGTTTTCTGATCTCTGTGGTCTTTAACTAAACGTAATGGTAAAGGTACTCTTTGGATAGTTCTGATTCATTGAATTATTAAACATTTTAGAAAATACTTGACTCTTGACTGCTACCTTAGATGTCTTTATGATGAATTTGCAGAGTCTTTTAGGAGAGGGATTAGATCTTATTATATCACTCAGAAATGATCCATATTCTTATCAACAAAGAACTTCTAGAAAAAGTCAAGACATATTAAAAGACTCAGTATGAGATTTTAATTCTTATATTTACCTGGGACATTTTTACATTTTAAAGTTCTTCCTTCCAGCTATAGAAGTTGAAGTATTTTAAAAACAAGATGATAGTAAGTCCAAGTACCATCTCGAAAGCTCCATATTAATATATAAGTACAGAATATTAAATTTATAATCCACCACGAGGTGGTTATTTTCTCTTTTTCCTCACTTTCCAGCAGCTGATTTTTTGCAATGTTTATGTAATTCTCTAGAAATAGAAGATTTGATTATTTCTGTGTTCTTACTTAGGAGAATAATCTTATTTTGGATATCTTACAATTACTGAAATTTTCTCAAATTTATTTTCAACTGCTGGAAATAAAAAGATTTAAAGATTTAATTTATAGCCTTTATGGGTTATGAAGGCATTTTGAATTTTGAAATTTCCTTCTTTGAGATGCTGTTAACAGTAGTTAATCCATATTATTACAATGTTGTTTAAGAATTTAGGAATTTCCAAAGATTAACTTCTTAGAATGTGTGTTGACAGTGACATCAGTGGTTCAAGGTGAAATACTTATATTAACTTCTCGATACTAAAATTATCTGTATATTGATAGTTAACAAGAAAGAGAGAACACATAATCTTTTTTTAATATTTTATATGTTTTTTACATCATTTTTCATTTTTGTACAATGTATGCATTTTCATCTTGGTTATAGTCCCCATACAATTCCCACCCCCCTTGCTTTGATCCCACCCCCACCCCCACCCCTGTGGTGCATCTCTGGTTTATAGTTGCTTGTTGATTTTGATTTTTACTTTATTATAATTAGTCTTTTTCCTGGTCCCTTATTTAGGTTTTCTGAATTCCTGCTATGAGTGAGACCATCTGGGATCATGCTCAGCAAAATAAGCTAGAAAGAAAAATAGAACACAAACTCTTAATGTGTGTGCAAATCTCTCTACAAAATGTTAACATTAAAACTGTCAAGTCCAAGATTATTTTAATGTATATGATCAACAGAATAGAATGTATACTGGGAAGTGTGTGTGTGTTTGTGTAAAATCAAGAGGCTTTTGAACTGAATTTTGTGGCAATGATTGTTTCTTCAGGACTTACAAAAGTGGCTAACTACAATAAGCATTATAAGTTAAGTGGGATTGAATTACTAAGGTTTCTTTAATTAAAGACTTACATAATCTTCAGAAGGATTCTTAATGAATCATTTTTTCCCTACTGCTGTAGAGAAGGCACAGACGTATTGAGATATAATAAATACATTGTCTAGAGATCAAGGATACCTTCTTATTTGCCTCCATGCCTTATGGAACAAAGCTACCTAAAATTAGCAAATGGAGTCACTAAAGAGAGAACTGTTTGGAACTAAGATTTTGTGTTTTGATTTATAGTCTCCCTAATTTCTGAATCATGGTTAACTATGCCAACTTCCTTTTCCTGGATACTCATCGAGTTCTTTCTCTCCTCTGGTTTAAATACCAAGAGGGGTGAGAAAGAGAGCCTGTGCTGGCTCATCTGCACATCTCCCTGGTCTCATTAACTCCAGATCAGAAGTGTGGTTGACCCATAGTTACTTTCCAGTCCTCTTTTTCTTTTCAAATATTGGAATATCCTAATTTCCCCTTGTAGCATTTTTGTGTCCTATACATGAGTTTGTACTTTGCCTGAGGTACTCTAGATTTTCCTTTATATCCCGTTTGCATTTCCCTTTGTCATTCGAATGGCTGTATTCTTATACTTTCTTTACCTGGAAAGGGTCAGGAAATTAAGAGATGTAGAGCATCTTCTTTAATAGGAGCTGACTGGTAAAGGTCTTGCTGAGGTGAAGTGTTCACTGTAGGTCTGCCGTATGTAACTGTACACCACATTTTCCTCCTCCCCAGATCCTGGTCTATAGCTTGGAAGCAGAACGTTGCCTCTCGAAGCTGGGGAATGCTCTTGGGGACTTCACCTGTGTCAACCTCAGAGACAGCCCCCCCAACCTCATGGTCAGTGGCAACATGGACAGAAGGTATGTCTGACTAAAAATCAGCCTTTTATCGCCACAAGCAGCTGATGTTGAGGCCTTGCCCTTCAGCCTCCACTGTGCTCACTGATTGCCTCTGTTGCTCACACTCCTCAGTTCTTACTTCACAGCTTAGCCCACCTGAGTTCTGCCCTGATCTAAATGCTGTCTCTGTGAACTCGGAGAACAAAGTCTTGTATTAGGTAATAGTTGGATAGAGCTGAGTCTCTGCCTTATTTCTGAAACACCATGGGATGGTTGCCTTTTAAGCCATTTGGTGGACGCAGTTGGTGGAAGGTCCAGTGAGACCACTTGGAATATCTTTTGTCCCCCTGCTGCAAAATTTGTTTGGCATTTAAAAGCTCACTTTCTAATATTAAAAACAATAACCTAAGGGATGAATCATGTTCAACAAAATAGGGTTGCCTGCCAAATGATGTCGAGAGTGTATTTCAGAACACTATGGTGTCCCTCTGGTGATGGAGGAAAAAAAGAGACTTCATGTGAACCGATTCCAGTTTCTATTTAGCTGATTAGCAGTCTTCTCTTTAACGCATTGGCTTAGGGAGTTGGATTTTCCCGATACAGGTCCAGTGCCAGCCATGGACGCTCCAGGAACCATCAGCACGAAAGGATTAAAGTGTTTGAAAAAACCCTCCAAGTCCAAATTCTCGGATTTTTTGCTCCCCGTCCTTGGTCCCTCGTCTTTTCTTTGCCTTTTCTTTTCTATTTTTTTTTTTTGGCTGGTTATCTACGGTGTCTGATCCAGTACCCCCAAAGAGAGGTAGCATGGCTGGAGGCCAGGGTCTGCAGCACCCCTCCCCCGGGCCCAGCAGCCCTGGGCTGCAGGTGGTGGGCTACTCCATGGGGGTATCAGATCATGAAGTGGGTATGCATTGTGCCAAATCCCAGACTTGTGTCACACCAGTGTAGCAACTTGCAAAAATAATTTCGTCAAATAATATTTTCAACTCCTAACCTTCACCCCTCCCTTAGGGCAAAAAGATAATGTGAGTATGGTTATTGAAAGAAAATACTCCCTTATTTTTTCTTAAGCCCTCCTAAAATGACTGATATTGCTGATGCTTGAGAATTGAGCTCCTCCATGTGTGTCTAGGCAGTTTCTCTCTTAAAACAAGGCGTGATGACTGGACCCACATGTGGCACAGTAAATGACACAACCCATTTGTAGTTTTAATCTCATGTCTTAGTTTCCAGACTGAGCTACACAAAGGCCCTTAGCTTATCTGATAGGCTTTCCCCACAGGGACCCAACAGCTACTCTATTTCCAGGAGAGAAAAATGCTCTTTGGGCATCCAGATGGCAGGGTTCAGGATTGGAGTGTTTACAGCCTGAGAGTTAGGTGTTCGGCCACAGCTAGGCTCATGGAAACCAAAATGGTGCTCCTGAGAAGACCTCTGCTCCCTGCTTCGCTTAGACCAGCCAGCTCTAGATCAGTGAAGCTGGACTCTCATGACCATGTGCAGCTGTCTATCGTACTGTCAGAGACCTGGCTAGACTTACAGCTCACTTTTTCCTCTGGAGAGGGCTGCCTGGTTGTGTAGCTACCACCAGAATAGGAGCCATGCACGCAGTGTGAAAGGGCCCTCTGGTGATTGTAAAGTCCACAGTTGACCATGTTAAGTCCATTTTATTAATAAAGCAGTGTTAGGTGATTTTTTTTGTTTTTGTTTTTGGGTCTTTTTAACCCTCTGTAAGAGGAGTAGAGGCATAGAACAGACGAATGACTTGAGAGTTGGGGTGGGAGCTATCCTAAGTGGCATTTAGTCAGAGCCAGGCCTAATTCTCTGTGCTAGCTATTTGACCACTGCCAGTGCCATCACATAGGGTGCTCTGTAGGATTCAGAATAGCAGCGATAGCAGAATTTGAAACACAGGGGTTAAAAAATTGTACATCTGGAAAAAGGAAGGAACAAGCAATCTATACTTTTAAATATAATAGAGGGAAGGAAATCTTGTGTTTCTTTTTATCCAAAGGCTTCATAGCTATAAGTAGATCTCCTTAAAGACACATATGCTTTGGCTTGTACAGCTTATATTTTACTTCGTAAGTGGGACCAAGGGGTCAAATACTATGAGGAAAATTTATCCTTGGCTGTTCACTTAATGGCCGATAAAATTTTTTAAACTTGGAATCCCCTTTTTAATTTAGAAAACAATTTCCTTTGAATTCTCTTAGTACTTTATAAATAACTTGAGAATGAAGTAGACTCTACAGATACATAAAACTGTCTAAGGTTGAGACAAAAATAAATTTTTCATTAGAGAAGGAAATCAGCATGAATTGGTTTATAAAACATGGGTGGAATTTTGTAAAGAGTTATTTTAACAGGAGTGGTGGCAGAAATTAAAAGTAAAAAAATAGCTCACCCAGCCTGTCACACCTTCCAGAAAAAAAGAGGCTAACTTAAATCTGATGAAGAGAATGATTAGTGTGAACATTGAGATGTGCTTTGCCTTTGCTGGGAGCGGGAAGGGTTTGAAAGTAGAAAGAGAAGGATAGATGGGGCTTTGTGGAAGAGTTGTAACACTATAAATCAGTGAGTTTTTCTGAATGCATACTTGGTCTTTTGTGGAACCAAGAAGAAAGGTATGCATTAGGTGTGAGCACTGGGTGCTAGTGTCTGCGTAGTGCTTTCTTGTGTAACAATACATTGTATGATTCTAAGATGAACCTTTTTTTTTTTTTTTAACATCTTCACATCCATGAAACCATTTGCAGCATTTTAAGTGTTAAATCCATTAATGGTGCTTCCTACTGTCAGTGTATTTTCAATTAAAGTATGTATTTGGGAAAGGCAAAAATGAAATAAGAGATTAGGAATTGGAACATCTATAAGAAGCTTGAATGGGTTACCAAGAGAAAGTCTGTAGGACTTTGGTGTTTGTTTTTGATTAAACTTGTTTAGGGTTCACTAAGCAATTATAATCTGTAAATTCATGTCTTCAACCATATTCGGGCCATGTTTGGCTACTATTTCCCACACTAATCCTTTTGTCTTTTCCTTCTGCATCCTAATGGTGTGAACAGATAATTATCCCACAGTTACAGGATCTCTGTTCATTCTCTTTGCTTGCTTCCCTTCTGTTCTTCAGATCACAGCTTTCTGTGGTTCTGACTTCAGGCTCACTGACTCTTTGCTCTGTCATGTCCATCCACTGACTTTTTTCAGATTTTATATATTTTGGTTCAAATTATTTAATCAGTTCTTTTTAATAGTTTGTTTCTCTGCTTGGAAATGCCATTCTTCATATTCTCTTTATCTTGTGGGATGTGGTTACAGTGGATGTTTAGAAGTCATTGATGGTCCCTAAAATAAGGGTTATCTTAGTGTTGACATCTATTTATTTTTATCCCTTGAGAATGAGTCAAATCTCCTGGGTTTTATTATTTGGGGTTGAGGTGTGGGGGTATATTAAATAATTCTGGATTGTATCCTGGATGTTTGGAATGTTATGTATGTACTTTGGGTCCAGTTATGTAATTCTCTGGAGAATGTTGATTTTGTTGTTGTTGATGAACATTCACCTAGGTTAGGATCACACGGCAAGTTCTGTTTTGTATCTGAGGGTGGTAACTTCATGTCATTCAATTTTCAAACCGTGGCTCCACTTTTTGAACTCTATCCTGCACAGGCTTCACTTGGGGCTAGTCTGAGATAACAGTGGTTTAAATCTTAGTTCTCAGTACCTTTGCTATACTGCTCTGTGGATCCCTCCTGCATGGCTCAGGGATGAGTCTGGGCTTTGTGGCATTCTCCGCTTTTCTCCTCCCTCCAACCCATTCCGGTCTTCAGGGACTCCAGAAGATTGGGTTTCTCTCAAGAGTTTTCCCTGCGTCCATCACAACCACCATGTGGCTTTGTAACTAGGGACTACCTGTGGAGCAAAACTATAGAGAAGAGAGCAAGAAAACCCCCTATAAAGATTGTCCCTTCATACTCCTTCTTTTGGTTCCTCAGGAAAGGGGTGTTTTTGTTGGAGTTCTAGCTCCTACACCATCATGCAGCTCTCCTAATGGAGCTCATGCTCAGGGCAGGGTGGTGAATACGTGGGAAACCCTTGCTCCAGCAGGCCACTTCTCCACAATACACTGATTGACTTTGTTCTCCACATCCTCATATATTCATTTTTTTGGTTCTGTTTTGTCTAGAAATTATAGTTGTAGTCAGCAGAAGACCAAGGCAAGGGAAGGACTTACTCTACCTTGGCCAGATTCAGAATTCCCACTTTTTTTTTTTTTTTTCCCATTGAGGCATTATATGTGATTCTCAGGATTTTCCCTCCTGTGTGTTTTTGTCTTCATGATCTGTGATTCCAGCTGAGGTGGTCAGTACCATGAAACCAAACTTGCAGAATGGGAAAAGATTATTCTACCAATTTTCAAGATCTTTGAGTTGCACATCAAATCTAGGGCTGCTCACTCCCACTTGTGTAACCTGCCTGTAAGATTCAAATTCCCAACCTCTGGTCATCAATGTTTTCAAATTCACCGTGTAACCATGCTTCATTATCACAATTAGCAGCTGTACAATGAAGAATTACTGTAGTCGGCAGTTTAGGGACTGTATAAATGACGTTCCTTCCCATTCTGTTGCTCTTAGTTTCATCTGTGACCTGCTCATTCCTCTCCCTGAAATCAGGACTCTAAAATAGAGAAGCTTATTTGTGCTCTGCTAGGGAGAATCAAAGTAAGAATTGGGGTGGTAAGGCCATATTGGGTAGGTTAGTGGGTTGCCAAGGCAACAGTCACCGAACCAACAAACCCCATTGCTTTTTTCAAACCCCAATCTCATTTATTAAAAAACAATTTTAAATTGCGAAGCTTCAGTTCAATGGTCCCACAAATTCTTACTTCTGACTGTAGTCATGTTAACAAAGAAATTCACCAATTTTAGAAGCGTTATGGAAATAAAATTTACATATCTGATGATTGTTTTTAGTAAGCGCACAAGGTTGTGCTCCCATTGCCAAATCAATTTTAGAAAAGCGTTTATACCCCAAATGGAAATCTTGTGTCCTTTAGGAACCCCTCCACAAACCCCTCTCCTGCCTTGCAGCTCTAGACAACCACCAAACTATGTCTCTGTGGACCTAGTGTGTTTTAAACATTTCATATAAATGGAATTATATAACACATGATCTTTTATGACCAACTTTCCCACTTAGCATAATGTTTTCAAGATAAACCTGGATTGTGACATGTATCAATCAGCATGTCATTCCTTTTTATAACCAAATAATATTCCACTTTATGAATATTCAGTACTTATCAGTTGATGAATATTTGGGTTGTCTCCACTTTACTATTATGAATAATGCTGCTATCACTCATGCACAAATTGTTGTGATGTGTATTTTTTATTCTCTTGATATGTACCTAGGAGTATAATTGCTGGCCTATGTGGTAACTCTGTGTTTAACTGTTTTGAGGAACTGCCAGATCTTCCAAAGTGACTGCACCACTTTATATTCCCACCTGTAGGGTGTGAGCGCTTCAATGTCTGCACATCCTCACCAGGACTTGATGTTTCTCTGGCTATAGCCATCCTAATACGTATGAAGTGGTAATTCGTTGTGGTCTTGATTTTCTTTTCTCTGAGATTAATGATATTGAACATTCTTTCATGTGCTTTTTGTCCCTCTGGATAAATGTCCATCCACATCATTGGGTTATTTTGTGATTGGATTATTTGTCTTATTGAAGTACAAAGATTATATATTCTGGATCCCTAATCAGATACATTATTTGTAAATGTTTTCTCCTACTCTGCGATTTGTGTTTTCACTCTCTCAATGGTGGTCTTTGTTTTTTTTTTTAAGATTTATTTATTTATGCATACAAGAAATGGGGTGTAAGCCAGAGGTACAGGGGTGAGGGGATTCACCAGAGACAGAGTGGGGAGCAGAACAGGCAGATCTACAGAAATACACTGCTGAGGGAGCAGCAGGGGAGACAGGAGAAGTCTGCTGAGCCATGTGGGTCAGCTCCCTGGCCAGCTGGGGATTGAACTCGTTCTGTGGTGGCTGGCGATAGCTTGATGGCGCTGTGTCTTTAACCCCTGTGCCACCAGGGAGGCCCTCAGTGGTGGTCTTTGAAGTACAAAAGTTCAATCTATCTTTTCCTCAGGGTATGGCTTTGTTGGTAATGCTGTTGATGTCATATTTAACAAGCCATTTGCTAACCCAAGGTCACAAATATGTTTTTTCTTCAAATAATATTAGTGTTGGCTCTCACATGTAGGTCTCTGATTCACTTGGAGTTGCGTATATGGTGTGAGGATAGGGGTCCAACCTCATTCTTTGTGGATTTCCAATTGTCCTAGCATCTTCTGTTAGATTATTCTCCCCCCCACCCCCACTGAATTGTCTTGGCAACATCAAAAATCAATGGACCCAAAGATAGAGATAATATTCTAGGTACATTCATCTGATTAAAACTGAAATGGCAATTACAGTTTTCATGTTTCATGTTTCTAGTTTGGGCTCATATAGCTTATTTTAATGCCATGTACATCATCGTTACTGTCTACATGAGTATGATGAACTGGCTTCTTAAGGATCACAGAATGTTCAGCCTAGCAGAGCTCTTCTAAACCATTAGCACTGGCCCAGCAGAGAAAATAGGTCCAGAAAGGTTGAGTGATCAGTCCCAGGGGCTTATTACTCTTAATGGACAGTATACAGAGAACTTATCTTCAGAGCAATGGCTTTAAAATACTAGGCATTGCCTGGCTGGACTAAACTGGGCAGTTCTACCTGAAAATGCATGTTTTCTAGTCACAACTTAGGGTGAATCATTCACCAAAGGCCATCCCCAGTGCTATGTAGACAGAGTTATTGATTTTGGCATATAAGGTTATGTTTTAGACCCTGTTAATAGTCCAGGTTCAATGAGCTAAAACAGAATCATGTATTGATTTCTTTTTAAAAAAATCAGTTTTCTTGATTAATTTGGTCATTTAAAAAAACCCTACATTTTAATGCCTTCTTGCTTGTTCTCTCTATTTTCTGAATAGAAATATTGCTGAAGGTCAGGTCCCTCTTAATGAAACTACAGAGCTGGAGTCTGAATAGACTTCATCTTTGCCATTAAATACAGTTTGCCTGATTATGATGTGGGATTATTTAATCCAAACCAATAGGAAGCCAGCCCTTAGTGGTGACCCCCAATTAAAGAGTCTCAGAGCTTACTTCTTGCCCTGACAAATATAAAGTTGTGGTGTGCTTCTGGTCCTACTGCCTGCTGTTAGAGAGAGAGAGAGTGAGTGGGGCGTAAATGTTGTATTTGTTCCATCTGCAAGTGTTATAATAAGTTATTCAGAGCTCTTAGCACAGGACCAACTAGAGCGTGCCTCCCTCTCAGTTCCAGCACGTTTTCCTGCCCATCAGATGGATGCTCCTCTGTTGGAGTCTTTGGAAGGTTCTGGTGTCTTTTGTTTTAATTGGCGGGCTAGGGCTGACTCCTATGGCGTGATTTTCATTAGAGAGAGACTGGAGAGAGGGAGTGTTGGAACAGCCCTCCAAACCCAACCATGAATATTAAACATAATACAATTACAGCCTTTGGACCAATTATTTTTCTTTTCAGCGGGTAAAGTTGATGAAATACTCACTAGTCAGG
Organism: Talpa occidentalis; assembly: GCF_014898055.3. Lineage (NCBI taxonomy): Eukaryota > Metazoa > Chordata > Mammalia > Eulipotyphla > Talpidae > Talpa > Talpa occidentalis. The sequence goes on along the minus strand of NW_023601433.1, from coordinate 81,355,410 downwards.
ATTCACAACATCGAGCATTGGCTTCTCTCTGTCCCTGGAATCATTGTCTTGGCATAATTTTGTGCCCGTTTGCTGTGCTACCTGTTTCCCAGTGCCTCGCACTGAGTGCTGAGGTCACAGGGCTCTGCCAGGGCGCACAGTGGTGGGGTTGGTGTTCCGAGCTTCCTTGATGTGCATCTGAATGGCTCCTGCAGACCTCGCACACCAGGTGTTGCTGTCGCTGTCTGTTGACAAAAACCCGAGTGCCGCCTCTCTAAGGGGGAGGTCATAGAAACACTTTTCCTTTTTTCCTGTAGGGAGAGACTCAAGTCTGTTTTGGCTCATTTTTGTTGTCCTTAGTGATATGAAATACGCTAATGCTGTTTCTTTTGGTGTATTTGTTTATTTTGTTTGGAGCCATCCATGCTGGTGTCTAAATACAATAGGAAAACAGATGGCAAACTTTGAACTTCTGGACCAAATTTGTGTTTTCCTTTGTCTTCTTAACAGCCAAACTGTAAATTACGGAGTATAAATATTCAACAGAGGAGATCTTTATGAAAATCACCATAGCAAAATAAGCCCTTGTTAACCAAATAGCCATCAAAAAGTACTTGGGCTAAAAATTGTTTTTCTACCATCCCTTTTAAGTTCCCATTAGGAAGCAGTGCAGCTCGAGCCTACAGGCAGAGTACCTTTTTACAGCATTTTTACCTCTCGTCACTTCTCTCTCCAGACCTCCTCAGTTCTCTTACCCACCGATGCAGGAAGATGGTGTCTCTGCATGTCAACAGAGGGAGACCTGTATTTTCAAAGACTGTCTCCTGTCCTCACTGCTTCTGTCTAGTCACAGGGTCCCTCGCCAGGAAGTGGGGGAGCATGTAGCATGCCGTAGTAACAGAGCTCTTCCCTGTCTGCATCACCTTGTGCTCACAGGTCCTAGCGGGGCTGGACTAGAGGATCTCTCCTCTGTGTTCTAGACGTGAATGAGTTCTTTCTCCTGGAACTGCATGGCAGTATCTGGAATAAACGGTAAAAGCGCTTTTATTCCCCTCCTCCGTTGCCAGGGTAACTAACTTCTCCAGGGTAACTGCCATTATCAACTCCACCATGGTCTTAGGGTTTCTTCAATTTACTTGAACGGTAACCTGCACACAGTTGAATTCAAAAGCACAAAAGGAAAGGTAGCTCTTCTGGTCAGCCTTGTTGGCTGGGACTGCTGCACAGTTGCCCCCCAAGCCTGCCCAGGCTCTGGGTAGACATGTATCCCCCTGCCTGCCGGCTCGGGCTGGAGCCTTGTCTCAGTGATGCTTCCGTCAGGGTAGAGGTCTGCCTCATCCTGTCACGGCTGTGCAGGATGGCACGTCTGGGTGGATGGAAGTGCTTTAACTAGCACTTAGTGGATGGAGCTAGTTAGTTGTGCCATTACATCCTGACAGCTTGAAAGTTGCTAATTTTTCCTGTCAGCCTAATTATCATTCTGTAAAGGTAATCTCTTTCCCTTCAGATTGCTTTTAAGACCTCTATTAAAATGTCTGACATTTTCCCTCTTGATTGTGATACTCTGAAATATATATTTTTGTTCTGATTAGTGCTCATTGAGTGTTAGGTATGCATGTCTTACTGATTCTGGAAAAATATCAGCCATTTACTATTTGACTATTACCTCTTTGCCATACATTGTTTTTGTCGTAAAACTTCTTTTGGATAGATACTGAACCAGTCTACTTAGAATGGTACACAGACATCGTTTTTTAGGCTTAATAATTCACAAGTTCTTCAACCTGCTTCTAGCCTACATAATTAATTCGAGACTGTTTTCATTTATAGAAGTTGTATATGGCTTGTTTATAAAGCAAGAACGTCAGTGTTGCTTCATCCCTCTTTTGGGGGGCCTCAGTCTTAGAACCTTGCCCACTGTGTTGCAGTAAAATGTGCATGCACTGGCCCTGAGACAGGCCCCACCCACACAGCTCACCAGCTTGGTTTCCAGGTTGGGCCCTGCAGGTCGCTTCAGAGGATGCTGTCCCACACTAAGTGATTCTGAATAGCAGGGCCAACTGTCGGAGGCAACTGTTGTCTTTGACAAAAGCCCCATCTTTTACTATTGAAAACAGTGCTGGGCCATTGCGTGTGAGCACAGGGGGCCTAGTCGGGAAGTGCAGTTTTCCGCTGGGCTTGCGGCCACATGAGCTGTGCAGAAGCACCTCCCTACCCAAGCCTTGGCACCATGTAGTGCCTCCCCGTGCAGTGCCTCCCCACGCATCTGCTGGCAGCGCATAGGTGGGGACCAAGGGGTGGATGTGCTTTACTTGTGCTTTCTCTCATTACCAGTGAGTGTTGTGCGCACATTTAAGAGCCATTAGCACTTCTCTTTCTGTGACCTGTTTTTCTTTTCTCTCACTTTAGTAGTATTTTTACAAGAAGTTAGCCAGTTCTCTGTTGCAAACTTTCCCCTGTTTATTGTTTGCCTTTGGTTTTACCTCCTTGAGGGGCAAATGTTTTATCAGGTGGTGGTGTGGTTTTTTTTTTTTTTGACTTTGAGTTTCACTCTGTTGAGAAAGGTCTTTCCCATTCTGAGTGTTTATGGTTTAAATTATGTTTAATGCTCTGAGCTCTCTGTGATTTATTTGGGTGTAATGCTTGTGCTCAGCTCCAAGCTGAGAAAGTTACAGAAAGTGGGATCTTGTCTTTAAAAATTGAATCAAACTAGTGGTTGTACCAAACAGGGGGCTTACTGATTTTGACTTTCTGAATTAGATTGTTAGATCCATATAATATATTTGTCTAATTGTGGCTAAATTTTAAAACAAGTGAAATAGCCTTTTTGTTAGGAGTGTTCTGCTGTGTCTCCTCAGTATCCATGGACTGCACGGCCTCACCATTAGTTGCAGGATGGGCAGAGCTGCCTGGTGGGGTGGGAACTGTGGGGCCTCTTGCTCTGGACTGTTGGCCGTGCTTACTCGGGCCCCAGCACTGAGGCGGTGTTGGCTTTTTCTCTGCTCTTCCCCAGACTGTTGGTAGATGGCTTCCGGTAGCACTGGGCCGCCCGCCTCCTCCCTGCGTGTGGAGGAGGCCTTGTGCTGGCTCTTCCCGGGACTGTCGTTCCTTGACAGCTTTCCCAGTTTGCACTTTATCTCTCGGGGGTTAGTTCTGGCAATTCTCATTTCCTACAAATTCACGCACTCAGCTAGGTTTTCAAATTTGGATATTTAAAGATTAACTCAAGAAATAAACCTGAATAGCTGAAGTACTCTTTTAAAAAATTACAGAAAGTATATCCATTTAGGTTTGTTTCTAGAGAGATTTTACCTAACCTTTAGTAAACTGTGCCCACTGTCACAAAGTCCTCACACCTAATGCTTTTTGCCCTGAAATATGCCTTTCCCGCAGAGCAGAGATTGGGCTTCCTTTGTGGCCCGAGTGACACCCCCTTGTCCCAGTGCGGGTCACCCAGCAGGCACGCTGGGTCTCACCGAGGCATCTCAGTGCTTCCCACACGTGGTTTGTGTGTTGGTGCCTCAAGTCCTTTCTGATTTTTTCTTTCAGAAAATGTCTACTAGCTCACTTTCCTGTCTTTAAAAAAAAAAGTCTTAACGGTGCCATCAAGCTTGGTGGGTGTGAGCACTCACGTGACTGAGTGTGGGGTAATCCCCTCTCACCGCATCTGCGGAGCATACTGCCACAGCGTGTGTCTGGCTCTCCTGTAGGAAGTGGGGTCTCTTCAGGGCAGCCGTTGTCTTTCCCCTTTTGCCTGTGTTAGCAGTTCTGTTCAGTCCACCTGCACTGAGAGTTGGCCACATTCTGTTTCAGCTCTTGCGGCTTAGGTCCTCAAGCAAGTAAGTTCGTGTTTCTAGTGAATAAAAGGTTTGTTTCCGTTATCTAATTGTCCTTGTGTGGAAATTTAGCAGGTATTTGTGTATAAAAAGTATTTAAGAGTACCCTAAAAGAAGTTCAGATTATCACAAGACTTTAGATAGTGGCTGCCAAATGTGCACAGCCTCTTACGTGATCCTGTTGTGCTTAGTCATCTGTAGATACCACCCCCAGGCCCCAAATTTCAACAAGTAATGAACTTACCAAGTCAAATACCCAAAAAGAATTATATTCCCAATCACTGTAAGGGTCTGGGTTGCAGGCAAATGTTCCAGGTTTACCTCTTGCGTAAAAGAATATTCTACCATCACCAAGATTATCATACTATCACCTTTTGGGCCGTCTTCACAGGCGGAGACACTCCAGTTGGAGCTCAGCTGCCCTGCACGTGGACTCATGCCCAGGGCAGGCTCTTCCAGTGGAGCAGGGAAGAGTGAGCAAGCAGACAGCCAGTATATTTGTCCTGAACCTGTCTAGTTCCAGACACTTTTAAATCATTTGAGTCAAGAGTTGTGCAGACTGTAAATTAGTTCATTTCTATTCCAACTTGACCTATGAGAGAACAAAACCTGTGTTTTATCAGCATTGTATCAGCCTATTAGCATTTGGATGTGCCCAGATGAGTCCCATGTTTCTATAGGATGAGACCAGCAGCACTGAGAAGTCATTTGCCACTTGAGGCTTTACCCCTAATGTCAGTATCCCTTCTTTGGGCTCATCTTGGGCCTTGCAGGGTGAGGATTCACGACCTACGCACCGACAAAATTGCTCTGTCGATGTCAGCCCACCAACTTGGCGTCTCTGCAGTGCAGATGGACGACTGGAAAATCGTCAGTGGAGGCGAGGAAGGCCTAGTCTGTGTGTGGGATTATCGGATGAACCAAAAGCTGTGGGAAGTGCATTCTAGGTAAGAGTATTGTTGTAGCTGTCCTCTGACCCAGGCACTGATCAGTGCCAGCCAGGTACCAGTGAGTAACCCGCACTGCGACCCTCGTGGTTAGCTGCTGTTGTCTCCAGATGAGGAAACTGAAGCTCAGAAATTGAGTTGGTCATTGGAGGGGCCGCTCTCCTTAGCTCAGAGACCATGATGTCCTCCCCAGCTGGGGGGCGGGCCCAGGCCCTCTGTCTGTCATCCCAGAGTCTTGGCGTGCGCGGCCATGATTTTTCCATTTCTTGGACTTTTCTTACACTGTTTCAAAGGACACGTAGTATTGAAAGTTAGGTAGAGGGAAGACTTCCAACCTTTATCTTTGGAGGTTAAAGAGATAACTAGGTATCACTCAGGTTGATGGCAGGTATGTTTATATTAATGGGACCTGACCATTTTCGAGCTTGCTCCTAACCTTTAAAATAGGGGCAGCCTCAGCTGGAGCTGATGAGGCCACCCCACTTCAGTGGGAAGGAGGTCAACCCCAGCCTTCCTTCAGTGCTGCTGTGAAGAGACATTTTGGTCCCAGAGGATGTACCGGTGAAGGAGAGCAAGCACAGATGCCAGGGCCTGCCATTTGCCCCTCTACCTGCACAGCATGCTAAACGAGACCTATGAGGAGGCAGCAGCAGGGTCTGCATTTCAAGTACAAGGTCAGGTACAAGAGGCTGCAGAGTGGTGAGTGGTCCAGCTCTTCTTTCCCAAGCAGACTAGCCTGGGCCCTTTTTCTCATGTCCGTGGCAGTGCACCGAGTCGCCACCAGGTGGTGCCCAACGGCAACCAAAACTCCCACCGGCGAATCCCAGAAATCGTGCTAGTTGCCTTTGAGGAAGTCCTTTGAAAGAGCTGCCTCCACCTGGCTGTAGGGCCGCTCCCACTGAGTGCAGGCCTTGGGACTGCCCCCAGCAGTTCGTTGGTTTCTGCGGCCTGGACTCCAGGAGATCTGATTTCCTCCCTGAAAAGCCTTTTCCCCTGGGTTGGGGGGGGGGGTGGTTTCACAGGTCCTCCCAGAACTGTCTTGTAAATATCCATCCAGTTCTCACTCCAGCCAGGGGCTTGTCCCTCGCCAGGTCACTTGTCTCCAGAGAAAGGCTGAGGCCTCACTTGCAGCCTCCAGTCCAGAATTCGTGGACTCGCGCAGCCCTGGCCTGCCACACTCCCCATGTCCTCTGGGGACGCCCTTCTGCCTTGTGCTTGCTGCTCCCCAGTGGGTGTCCCAAGCCCTGGACTGACCGTGCAGGGCGCAGACGCCCCACAGTCTCATTCCACAGCAGAACCCTCTGCTCTGCCGGAAGGGCTCCCTGTCACGGCCGCATTTCCGGGTGCTGCGGCGTGTCCTCTTTCTTGAGCTCTGCAGACACTGGCTGTGTTTTGCAGGAGTGTCTCTTACCTTCTTCACTGCTCAGGGGCCTCTCTGCCGGCCATTTGGGCTCAGCGCTGTCGCTGTAGTAGGCACTGGATGAAGTTCCTAAAATGGACGAGAGCGTTTGCCACATTCTCTGAATGGGCTCACTTCATCCAGGCACCGTGTCCTTGGCAGTCCTCTGGCCGTAAGACGAGGGGGCCCTTTAGGGTGACTGTAAACACACCCTTTTCCCCTGGCAGAGGGCACGCCTGGGTCAGAGCTGCCCGACTTGTCCAGGGCTGGCCAAAATGGAACTGCTGTCTCCCACGCGCCACTGGACTGTGCCAGTTCCTTGTCCTCTGGGGCAGGTGGGGGGAAGGGACAGGCAGGGGAAGGGCAGGGGGGAGATGGGAAAGGTCAGAATGATGAAGAGAAGGGTGGGGTCAGGGGAAGGGAAGTTTGGGTGAAGTCAAGGGGCAGGGAGGGTCCAGCCAGGCAGGGAAAGGTGGGGACACGGGAAAGGACGGGTCAGGGGAAGGGAGTGGGTGGATGGGGTCAGGGAATGGACGCTTGGGGAGGTCAGGGGAAGGGAAGGGTCGGGTCAGAGGAAAGTTCCTGCCGGGGAAGGAAAGGAGAGCAGGGAAGCGGCAAGGGAAAGGAAAAGGCAGGGTCGGGAGTGGAAGGGTTGGGGGCAGGGAAAGGTGGGAAGGGCAAGGAAAGGCTGCGGGAAGAGAGAAACGTGAAAGAACGGAGAGGAAGTGTCAAGGGAAAGGAAGGCTGGGGGGGGTGGCATCAAGGAAGGGGCTCAGTGCAGCGCCTGGGGAAGGGAGTCATCCAGGCAAGGGAAAGGAAGGGCCTTGGGAAGCCCAGGGTCGAGAGAAGAGACCATGGGCCGGATCCCTTTAGGAGAGGGAAGGGGAGGGAAGGGCGGTTCAAGGAAGGGAAATGAACGGTCCAGGAGAAGGGCTGGGGCAGGGGCTGGCGAGGGTTAAGGGGAAGGACGCGTGGCGGGAGGGAGCGGAGGATGGCAGGTCAGGGGATGTGAAGTTTTGTGGGGAGGGAGGTGAAGAAGGAAGCAAGGAAGTGCTGGGGGGGAGGGGGGAGTGAGGGGTAAGAAGGTTGGAGACGCGGGGAAGGGTCTGAGGAAGGAAGTGTCAGGGGTGGGGGAACTGGAGGGCTGGAGGAATGGTGGGAAGGCCTAGGAGAGGATCGGGGCAGGGTCCGAGGAAGGGCCAAGGGGAGGAAGGGGAAGCGAAGCAAAGGAAGGGTCAAGGCAGGGGGGTTATGGGAGGGGAGGGGCCAAGGTGAGTTAAGGATCAAGGGGTGGAGAAGGTGGAAGGAAAGAAAGAAAAGGGAGGGACCGAGGGAAGCAAAGGTCAAGAGAAGGGGGGTTGCGGGAAGGAACAGGGAGGGAAGACCTGGGAAGGGCAGCATCCAAGGAAAGAAAGGGTCAGGCAGCCCAGTGCTGGGGGGAAGGGGCGAGGGAGGATGGGCGGGGCAGTTTCCAGAGAAGGAAGGGCGGGGAAGGGACGCTGGCTGGAAGGAGTGGTTAAGGGAGGGGTCGTGGGGCAGGACGGAGGGTGAAGGGAAGCGAAGGGAAAGGAAACGCGGGCATGGGAGTGACCAGGGAAGGGTCTGGTCAGAGGAAGGGGCGGGTCATTGGAAAGGTTGGCTCAAGGGACGGGTCAAGAAGTTCCAGTGAAGAGTAAGGAAGGGAACGTTGGAGGGAAGAGAGGGAAGGGAAGGGTCGGGAAGCGAAGGAAACTTTGCCCTGTGCCCGAGTCGTGGGCTGGGCCTCAGCAGAGCTTTCCGTGTGTTGCAGACACCCTGTGAGGCACGTCTCCTTCAACAGACACAGCCTCATCACAGCCAACGTGCCCTACGAGAGGGTGGTGCGCAGCGCCGACCTGGACAGCTTCGCCACACACAGGAGGTCAGTTGGGCCTGGATCTGTAGGGACTCAGGAGAGGCCATCTTAGTTTGGTTTTATCAGTAGACTCCTACAGTGCGCCTTCCTCCCCCGAGATGTGCCCTCAGACCGGCCGTATCCCTGGAGCACAGGTAGAGGTGCAGCAAAGTGCTCCCCACTGCCACTCGCTGATGATAGGGTCTGTGCTCATCTCCGTTTCACAGAGAGAGGCAGGCCGTGCATCCTGAGCGCCCAGGGCCTCTCCCGCTGGCCTGGCTTCTGATGTCCTCTTGGTGAGGCCTTGACCCTTCCCGCCGCCTCGCACTGATTTCCCTCTCTCAGGCTGTGGGCTCACCTCTAGGCCTGGGCTTCTGAGTGTTCGGTACGAGCAGGCCCACAGCAGTGTGGCCGTCCTCAGGATTTGCTGGGGGCTGGTTGCGGGAGGCCTGTAGACTTCGTACCGTCTCCACGTGTAACACCTAGGAAGGCGGACGTGCCGGAGGTAGCTGTACTGGATTGTTCGGGGAAGTACACCGTAAGTGCCCCCGGTTCAGTAGTCACGGCCCCCACGGCCTGACTACACAGTAGGTATTTTCAGTGCCGAGAGGGTTCCCTCTTACTGTGGAGCCTCAGATGTGGAGGCGCAGATGTATTTGTTAACGTGAGCCGCTGTCCTGGCGCGCGTGCATGCGCACTGTGCAGACAGCCGTGGGCGGGGGGCCAGGACACACTGACGCCCTCTCTCTGCTTTCTCTAGACATCGGGGGCTCATCCATGCCTACGAGTTTGCAGTGGACCAGCTGGCTTTTCAGAGCGTTCTCCCCATCTGCCGCTCATCCTGTGACTCCATGGCGGGCTGTAGCTATGACCTGGCGCTGGCTTTTCCCTACGACAGTATTTAGGAAGTAGCCTCGGGGGAGCAGGGGAAATGGGAAGAACGAATGTCGAGAAATTTAAAACTACAGAGGAACTCTGTGCCGGCTTCATGTCAGGGGGGAAAAAAGCAATCCCCCGTTCTCTCGTGCAACGCCACATTCCTGAGCTGCCTCCCTCTTCTGTCGCTCACTTCCCTCTCGTTGCCTCATGGCTTGTTCATCTTCCTCCGTCCTCTCTCTCCCGAGGGCTTTGAGCACCTCAAACTGATCAAACAAATCAATACCTCACACACACACCCCCCAGCTGCTCTCTGCCCCGCCAGTGGCCATCTTTCCAGTCTCCACACCCTTTTCTGGGGCCTTTAGACAGCCTGGGCCTCAAGCTTCCACGTCCACCCGACCCCTGGATCTGGGTATTCCCAGCAGGTGGTCCTCCCGGACACCCCCTCCCTGCTGCAAGGCTCATACGGCGTACAGGACGCTTCCCCTTGTGGCTTTTACCACAGTTTATAAGTATATATTTATACAATTCTTTCATTAATAACTATTTTGCTTACAATTATGTCTACGACATGTGCTACAAAAATTATTTTCTATATTCGTTGGATAATCATCCATCCTCCAAGTGGGGTGGCAGCCGACTCTGCAGGGAACATGGGGGGGGGCGGGGGGGGGGAGCCACAGGAGCATAGCCAGAAACCAGAGCCCCACAGCCCACGCTCATAGTGGGTAAAAAAATTTAGACTCATCGGATTTACTTCCTATCTGACAGACATCTGTGAATTTTGTACCTTTTCAAATATCTGTAGACGATGCGCAGAATGACCACAAAGATTGAGGCCATGCAGGCCAGACCCAGCGATTCTCGATGCAGCAGTTAGAAATCAGCGAAATAAAAAGACATTTGGAAATCCCAGGCACTCCCGAATTGTTGATAAGGAGGGCGCTCAACGGGAAGCATGGCAGAGCACGCGGAGTGGGGGCGGCTCCAGCGGGAGGAGCGTCACATGACCGCGCGAAGCCAACAAATAGTAAGGCGAGTCAGAAAGCCAAGAGCAGTTTTTCTAAGACAGAATACTCCACTCTTGATTTTAAAAAAAGGCCCCAGAGGGTCAGGAAAGGCACGCAGTAAGCGCTGTGGGTGTGGGGCCCCAGAGGGGAGCTGCAAAACGGGGGAGTGCCCCCGCTCAGCTCTGGGACTCCAGTGGGGGAGGTTTCCAGATGGCTTGGAGTTGGGCCTTACCAACCTCTTCTGCTGGCTGGTGGGAGGAGGGGGCCCTGCGCTCTCAGGCCGCCTACCTGGGGAGGCAGCTCCCCAGCAGGGCTTGCTGCTGCCTCGCAACCAAAGCCTTCACCAAGAAGCCAGTCCGCACTCAGCCAGCGAAGTGTTACTTACTCTCCTTGGCCAGTGGTGGGTTGACACCCGCCCCCCCGCCCCTTTAGAAGGTTCCACTAGTCTTTGTTTCTCTATATTTTATACCATTCGTTTCTGTACAGTTTGCTTTCTCTTCTCAGGTGTAGCCCCCGTAAAATGCCCACTACCAAGTTCTACTAGTCTTAACGCAACCGGACCACTGGGTCAAATGTATTTTTTTCTTTTAGGCAGCAACCCCTCCCAGTCTGATTTCACGGCTCACTTTGCAAGTACAGGCTCCCGCTCCTAGCTTTGCCGCAATTAAAAGAACATTGTAAAGAAATTAGACCCAGAAGATTTCACTAAACTTAAAAATGATTTTAGTCTATTACTCACTGCCAGCAGCTGGTCCAGCTATGCGCCCAGGGTCCGCTGCTTTTCCATTCTGCTCGCAACATGCCTCCGTTCGTGAGCACGGCCTGGTCTGTGAGCGGGAGCTGGCTGCCTCCAGGCAGGCCGGCTGTAACGTTGCATCCTAGAAATTGCCCTGCCAGGGAAAGGATAATAGTTCCTTTATAAAGCAACATTTACACGACGACTGAATTTAAAAGTGCCCACCCCACTCTGTTCATCCCTGGTTGGCTGTTTTCAGGGCGCTTTTTCGCAAGTACTGGGGTTCTAGGGAAGCTCTCATCTGCTCTTCTGTAGCCCTGCTACTCCTCTGACCCTCCCTGTGTCCCCCTTACAGACGGGAAAGACTCAGATCTGTTGCTGGCCAGCCCCCAGAGCGCCTGTGTCTTATCTTAAAACTGACTTTTGCTTTCTAATAAATTTTTCAAATACATTTACCGCTCAAATGACTCGTCCCACCACGGCAAGGTGCTGGGAATCTCACCTTCCCTGCTGGCCCTGCTCGCCCTCTGCAGTTTTGTTTTCCCCAGAACCACCACTACAGGGCTGCTTAGCCCGGGAAAGAAACTCAGAAGAGCACACTGGGGAGAGCCGGGCTCCTTCTAGCAGGTGTCTGCAGCCCGAGAAGCGCGTCTTGCCACTAGATGGCGCTGCCGTCACCCGGGCGTTGTCCTGTTTCTAAGCCACTCAGGGCATGACACCACCTCCCCAGCCAGGCCTCCGTCCCGCTCCCTGCGTGGGGTTTCTGCTGATTACAGGGAGAACTGAATTTCCCTGAGTAGGGTTCTGGGAAAACTGACTACCCCAAAAATAAAGTCCCCTACCCCACACTTCCTTGAGAACCAGGAGCCCCACATTTTAGAGGCTGGCTCCTCGCTGGCCGCGTTAAAGGATACACACCAGCCGGTGCAAACCCTGCTTGAAATTGTGGGAAGTGACTTCCCCTGGCGGGGGCACAGCCTTCCACTTAGACCTTCAGTTGGCCTGTGCTGTGGGCAGGCCCGTGACCATGGGCTTAGACTGGGCTGTTTCCCTCCCCGACCCAGGCCTTTGCTCTGAACAGCAGCTGTGGCTGCAGTGAACGGATGGTGCTGGCCAGCCAGGGCCGCGGTGCGGGAGCCACGCAGACCCGCTGTTCACCCGCGCGGCCAGGCCAGATGGTTACCTGGCTCCTGCTGCAGGGCCTGCGGCGACTTGGACCGGGTGTGATGGCACATCCCCTCTCGCTGGGCTCTGGCAGGTGCCATGTGGGCGCAGGCTGGATTTCAGCCTCTGATGCGGAGCGTACGCCTCTTAACAGCAGGCTTTTGATGGCTTTGCACCAGGGACCTTTTTTTTCCCTAGAAAGGGAGAGAAAAACGCCCCCCTGCCAGCCCCCCCCCCCCGCCCCCAGCCTAGCATGTCTTTTCCTTCCCTTGTCCTGAGTTAGGACTGACTCGGCCTTGTCGTTTCTCTGAGACAGTGACAAAAACTGCTGCTCAGCACCTCCCTAGACCTTCCTGCTGCCCACCAGCCACCGGCTTAAAGGCTCAGGCAACCAGAGGATAAGACGTGTGAGCAGCCGTCCTGTGCGCTTGCCAGTCTCCAGTCCTGGGGCCAAGATCTTGCCACCCAAGCCCTGCGGGCGCTGTTCAGACTCAGGAAGCGCCTGGAGACAAAGGCTGCGCTGCTGCCCTGGGAAGTGGTGGCTGAAGCACTGGCTCCTCCCACTCAGCTCTCCAGGCTGTCCCAAGGTCACTGTGTGGGAGGACAGCTTGCAAAGCAGGTGTTTGCAAAGCCCTTGCCAAGGCAACTTGTCTTTTTAACTCTGCATCAGCCTCCCAAGTCTGTGCCACGGGCAGTGCCCGGGTTTAGCTGCAGCCTTGTTAAGTGCAGGCAGGTGGGGACAGGTCCGACTGCTCAGTGACAAGGATCAGGTCCATACCTGACCTCTCTCCCATTAGCAAAGCACAAAAAGGACTCTGTGCTTGGACCAGAAAATAATGGAATTGTCTTTGATAGAGTCTAGCAATAATTCTGTCCCTAAGAGGGTGCTCGGTCAACCTTGGAAGCTGCTGTGATCTTACTCTGTCCCCTTATCCATAATTCATGTTTAACGTGGCTGCAGGGCATTTCCCCAGAGCTTCTCAAGTTAGATTTCCATGACGTAGCCCTTTGTAAACCTACCAAATGGATGTATCCTTTTCACATCCAAAGGCTGAGTTCTGCAGACTTTCCCCCGTCGTCTGGCAATAGAGGACTGAGTCCCACTGTTAATGGGCCCACTGGCAAGCGGACGAAGAATGCCGAGAGAGGCCTGACCTCCCCCGCCACCCCGCGGGCCCGAAGCACCCTCTCGGCCTCCTCCATCGCCACAGCCGTTTCAGGGCGCGGACTACCCGCTTCCTCCAGATATTTGACTTCACCTCGACGTCTGCTCACCTTTTGGTCACAGGCGTGATTCCTGATGGAAGGCAGGCTGTTGACAAACACTTGTTTGATTTGTCACTTGCCTGTTTCAAAGCAAACACTTTGCCCGCTTCGGTGGCCTCACAGGGGCGGGAGGGTTTGGCTGCACTGGCTCAGGGTCTGGGCAACCAGAAGATCCCTCCTGGGCACGGCGGCGGCAGCGTTCTCTGAGCCACCTCCGGTTCCTCGCCCTGCAGAGCCGCAGCCCCCACTCAACTGGGGGGGAACTGACCTGCCCGTTTGTAGGAGCAGGTCTGCACCAACTAATAGCTCACCCCAGTCACTCCCCGAATGACCAAGTGAGAAAACCACCACTCTGTACCTAGCCCCGGGGCCGCGGGTGCCAGGTGAAGGCCACAGCCCTGCTCTGCGGCAGGAGCGGACACCCTCAGGGACTGGGCAGCAGCCTGAAGGAGTTGCACTTCAGTGGCTGTTTCAGGGGAGCTCTGGCTCAAGGCTTCAAGCCACGAGGCAGGGGCGGCCCGGGGGCCCCATGTGCACCCTCCGTGGCCACAGCTTCCACGCTGAAGCTCGGCACACGGGGCAGAGGGACGATCCCTCAAAAGCTTGGCACTGGTGAACTGCCTTTGTTGACACGAACAAAGCAGAGGCAAATTGGGAGAGTCCCAGAAAATCTGGGTCTCCAGTGGCAGTGCCAGTCACGGGCTGCGCCATCTCGTCCCCAGGCGGGGGCGGGGGTGGAGGGTGTACCCCCCGCCAGGCTGCAGGGTGTCGCTGGACACTGCGCCCAGGGCGCCACTCATCCCAGACCTCCCCGCCGGCCGGGCCAGCGACTTTCCAGGTTCCGCCTGACGGCAGCCAGGAAGCCCGGCGTGAGCAAGACGATCCGCACAGCTGCCGAGGCGGGGGAGGCGGGGGAGCAGAGAGAGGTCGCGTCCCATTTCCCCAGGAAACCGCGGCGGCGGCTTCGTTTTCGGAACTAGTCTCTCCCAGGGGCGCGGGCACGGGGTAGGACGCAGCGCCGCTGCCGTCACCCTCACCTGCCACTTCCAACATCAAAACGTCTTTTCAGTTCAGGGCGGGCCCGCCAAGCGGCTGCGACACCTCAGCCTGCCTCCCCGCCGCCCGAGACGAGACGAGACGGGGCCTTCCGCCTGTCAGCGCGGAGGCCGGCGTGGCCTGCGGGGACCTGTGCTCAGGGTTCAGGCCCACAGCCCCGGTGCCCGGGCGCGGAGGCCCCGGCCCGCCCTGCCCTGCGCTGACGCACGGACGCCGACACCAGCCTCTCCTCTCCCGGGTCGCGCGTGCTCGCCAAACTCCACTGCCACCCCCTGGTGCCACCCTTGGGCCCCTGCCATCCACACTGTCCACGCGGCGCCTCCACACCTGCCTTTAACCCCTGATCTGCTGCGTGGTGCTTAAATGCAGCGGCTCTGACCTCACCCTAAGCAACATCCACGACGCGCCCCTGTGCCGCGAGCAGGGACGCGCCTGCTAAGACGCGATCTTCCACGAGCACCTGAGTCATCCTGGGGCTCTTGCTTGGGGACAGGAGCAGAGACCCCTGGGCCGAACACTCGAGCAGCACAGTGCTGGGGCTTGGAGGGGCGTTTCTGCCTCCTGTGCCCCCGGATACAGGCTGTGCTGAATGCCCACAGGCAGGCGTCCAGGCCGGGTCGCCAGGCCAGAGAGGAGGCCCCCTCAGCCAGCCCAGAACAGGCTCGGCGGGGCCGCCTCCGGGTTCCGTGTCAGGCTAGGATCACGCGTCACCGGCTGCGAGGACAGTGCCAGGTGCAGGCTGCACCCAAAGACATGCCTGAACCTCTCCAATGGAGCCCCCGGAGGGGGAGGCTGCGCAGAGCAAATGCTCCTGGAGTCCGGTCCTCTGAGTACTTTCCACCCGCAGCTCCACAAAGACGACCTTGAAGCCTGCGCTTTCGCCGTTTATGAAAAGCGGGGTGTGGGGGGACAGCGCGCCTGTGTGCTTGCTCCATGCGCGTGGCACGGCTCTGCGGAGATCTCAGATGGCTGCGTTGGTGCCTCTGGGGAAGGAAACTGGGGTGCGGGGTCAGGGAGAAGGGAAGTGTTGGGGATGTGCCCCCCACCCCCCAGTTTCCAGTCCTGAGCCCAGCGACGAAGAATGAGGAACTGGGAAAGCAGCTGCCAGTGAGCAGAACGTCCTCGAAGGCTAGAGGCGCTCAGGATCCTCCATCAAAGGAACTGAGCACTTGGGACACGTGGCCGCGGGTGGCCTGAGCCCCAGCAGCGACCAGTGACCCCAGTGACCCCCCAGTGACCCCAGTGACAGCGGCGTCCAGCACCTTCGCCACCAAGCCCGGGGCGAGTCACGGGGTCCTGGGGCCCCAGACAGGCGGGCTCAGCAATCTCCACCAGGGCCACAGCCACCAACCGAGGCGACCGCCTGTTTCCTTGTCCCCACCACAGCCTGTCCCCCAGGCAGGTGACGACGGGCAGTTTGGGAGCAGCTTACCTGGGCTGTGCCCTCCCCGCAGGGCCAGTCTCCTTCCCCGCGCTGCTGGGAGGGGCTGGGGCACAGCAGCGCCAGGCGAGCTGCGGCCACACCGTGCCAGGCGCAGGGCCCGCGGGTCCCCTCGCGGCCGCCGTCTGTCCAGCGAGCACTCGGGACAGCCCTGGCCCCGGGAGCACGGGGCTGCCTGGCCGGCCTTCCTGCCTAGGACTGAGAGGAACTCCCGGCACTTCTGCAGGGAAAACAGCAGACACTTCAGCTGGAACCAACCAACAAGAAGGGCGGGGAGGGGGCTCCCCTCCTTGCAAACCTCTGGCCATCCGGGGGTCGCTGCTCGCTGCTCCCCCTCGGCCTGGTGCCGCCCCACGGCCAGGACACCCGCGTGCACGTTAGGAACAGACAGGAGCCGGGTGCGTTAACAAACCCCTTTCTCGTTTTATTAGAGATAAAAACAGCAAGTGCCACATTCCGTACCCCACAGGGAAACCAGGCCGCGGGGGCGTGTGGACTATTTACAGGAGGTGCAGCGGGGGGCGCGGGGGGCCGGGGCCAGGCGCCCCCTCTCCCCGGCGGCGGCGGGTCAGTGGCAGAGGGCGATGGTTTCCATGTTGAGGAAGCGCACGTGCATCTTGGTCTCGATGTCGATGCCCTGCCAGATCTGGGACAGACGGGGGTGCTGGTCAGGGAGCCTCCGGGCACCCCGGCCAGCTCCCCCCGAGGCTGGCGGCAGGTGAGGAGCAGAGGGCCCGCGTTTGGAGGCTGCGCGCTCAGCCGGGAAGAAGCGCTTCCATCTGCCTCCTCGCCGGCTAATTTGGCTCTGACATTTGGAGTCTCTGGAGACTGCCACAGCAGCGCCTCCTCCAAGTCATTTGACTCCCACCCACTTCAGGCTCAGTGATTTTCATGCAAATTCTTTAACCCCATGAAACCTCCTTTTCACCCTTAAAATGTGACATGGGAGGCCTCCACCTGTGCTGCCCGCTGCCGGGGGGAGGGGCCTCAAATGCCAGGATCCAGCAAGGCTCTCTCAACTGCTACCCGAGCGCTGAGTCCGTCAAGCCACTGCTGTCCCTCAGGCGGCCACAGGAGCTTGGTCTCTGTGGCCTCCTTGGGATAAGAGGCCACCCGTGTTTACAGCCCAGCTCGAGCCCAAGAAAGGTCATTTCTATCCAGAAATCGAGTCCATGCCACACACCAGGAGCCGGCGCAGCTGTCAGACCCTCCCGGCCAGGCGACCTCACACTACAAAGGCCCTCGCGCGCCTGCCCCATGGCCACTCAGGGCCCAAGAAGGCCCGGACGGAGAGACACCGAGGGCGCGCACAGGAATGGGGGGCGCAGTAGGCGACTAGTCCCTGTCTCCCTGCTTAGGTAAGAACTTCCAGCTCCCAAGCTGCCACCTGCAGCCTCTCGGGGCTGGAAGTGGGGGAAAGTCGGACTCCCCCGGTGCCCAGGGGTAACCTTGGTGCCCTGGGCCCTGCACCTGCATGGGTGCCGTGGGGATGCAGGGAAAACAGATCTGGTTCCAGGAGAGACATTCCCAGGCAAAGACACCTGCTAAATGCCAGGTGGCAGCAGAGGGCAGGTGGCAGGTAGGGCTTGGGGAAGGGGAGGGGCGCTGGTCAGGAGAGCACCCCCGCGGATGCACGGACAGGCTGGGGACCAGCCTTCCAGGGGAAGCTGGTTCTCGAGCAAAAAAGAAATCCATCCTATCCTGCCCAGGCTGGGCACAGAGGGCTGTCATGGAGGGATGAAGGTGTCCACCTCCAGCCTGGCAGTCCCTCCAGTCTCTCCATCATGGCCACCTTGTGCCACCAACGTGCCCCCCGCCCCGTTTCTGCTCCCCAATTTGCTCATGACTAGAGAGGCTGGTGGTAGGGACTTGGAGTGGGCGCCCAGTCCAGTTGCCTCTCTAGGCTGCGACAGTCTGGGGTCAGGTGGGTCAGAGGCTGGACTGGGGACCCCTGAGTCCTGACCCCCAACTTCTTAGGTAGCCAGAACTACTGGGGTGCTCAGGGCCTGGCTGGGGTCAGCTCCCTGCCACGGGTTTTTGAGCGGCAGAGGCGGGCCCAGTTCCTAACCCGCTGCAAGCTGGTCACGGGAAGGGAGGCCCAGAGGCCCGGGAGGGCGGCCCTTTAGAAGCGGGTCGACAGGGCTCGTAAGGGAAGAGCAGGGGCAGGAGCGCACCAGCCGGCCCCAGTGTGGTGCTCGTGTGGGCAGAGGGCATTTCCAGAACCCCGGCGTGTCTGGGAGGGGGGCCAGGGGCACATGCAGGACAAGCGGGGTTTGCTGGGTCTGCCCTGTTGTATGGAAGGCACAAAACGCTTCCCACCGTGAATATCGCCCCTTCAACAAACGAAGTAAAGCCAGTTTAAACTGTTTCAAAGGCCAAGCCCAGATCTGACCCCACTTCAAGGAGATGCTGGTCTCCTGATGGGGGCGGAGGTCCCCCTCCAGCCTCAACTCAGCCCAGGCACCCACCTTCAGGAAGTCTTCGAAGGTGATCCCCTCGTACACCTGGTCAGGCTCCTGGGGACAGAGCACAGGGCAGGGTGAGCGGCTTCGCCAGGACACTTGCCTCCCCATGCCCCCCAGACCCCCCACACAGAGGGCAGGGCTGATCAGGGGGAACCATGGCAGAGGGGGAGCATTCTGGATTGTTGGCCTCCGGCTCCTGGCCAGCCACCCTGAATGCCAACGTCCACTTGCTTGAGGGTGTGGGCTCAGCTGGCCCCACCTGCGCCCCCAGAGAGGAGGCAGAAGATGAAGGGGGATGGGCCACCCCCTCCCCACATGGCCACTTCTCCCCGGGTCCCAACCTGCTCCTGCCAGCACCCGCTAGGATCCCCTTCAGCTCCCAGTGTGCCACCCTGAGGCCTTCTGGCTGGGGCCGCTCACCCGCCGGTGGCCAAGGTGCCAGCCACCAGCCTGCTCTGGCACACAGGACCTCCTGACGCAGTCCGGGGACCTTTTGCTGCTACTCTCAGGCTCCAAACCCCACCCCTTCCCGCAGCACACTCTCTGACAGTGACATCCTGGCAGGCCGGCCGCGTAAGTCCTGGCCGCCCGTGAGTTCCATTAGCACGTGGCCACTAAGAAGGGGTCCATGTCCCCGTGACGGTTAGGAAAAGGCCCTGAGGCACAGACAGCAGGGTGCAGAGGGGGACGAAGGCCACACACACCGCGGTGGCCCCTGGACTGACGCCCCCACCTCCCCTGCAGGTGGACGGGGTCAGCGCCCAAGGAGGAAAAGCAGGGAAAATGCAAACCAGAGGACAGGCGCCACGGGGCGGGTGCATGCCGGTCCCTCTCCAGGAAGGGGGAACCCCCAGGGGTGACGCCTGTTAGGGGATTGAGGATGACGGCAGGCAGTGCCTCAGTTTCCCTTTTGTGCATCTCTGAAATTGGTGCGTCGAAGAAGACAGCAAGTGCGTGCCGTGTGCCAGGGCCTCTCCGATGCCTCACAAATGTCAGCATTGAACAGCGGCTGTGCCAGCCTCACGCCAGTCCCCGCCGCTTCTGTTCTCACTCCCACGTCCCACACGAGGCCGCTGAGGGGCGCCAGGGCCGGGCTGCTGGTCCGGCTGGCTACGTGGAGCTGGCTGGTGCTCCCAGGCCACCCTCTCTGCTTTCTTCTTTATATATATACACATACATACATCTCTACACATGCATACATCTCTACACATACATATCTTCTTTATACACACACACACAGACACACACAGACACACACATATTTTTTAAAACAAGTCATCTATTTTCTGATTTTATGAAAACCTACCAGTTCTCAGCTGCCTGGGCCAGCCCTGGTCCCTGGGGTGCCCTGCTCTCTACTCTCCCTCTCCCTGGGGGCTCCCCCAGCTTCCTGGGGCTGTTGGGGAGAGCCATGTGGGCAAGACCCCATGGGGTGAGGCCCAAGCTGCAGGGCGGGCACCCGGTGGGGGCACAGGGGCTAGAGACCCAGACCCGAGCAAAGGAGCCGCTGCTCGAGCTAGAGGCCTGTCCCGGGAGGGCACTCAGAGGCAGCCTCGCCCCGTCAGCAGGCACGGGGTGAGTCCATTAGAGGGGGATGGACGGCTGACCCTGGCCCGGGGCACAGGCAGGGCATTGTGTCCTCTGAGGCCACGGGCACTGGACCGACACGGCCGCCCTCGGCCCCGTGTGCGGCTCGCCGGTGTTTATCGGGTCCGCGTGGAGCCAGGCAGTCACCCCGCGAGCTCGGAGGCCGCCCCTGCACTGCAGGACGCCAGGGACAGCGTAGCCCAAGGCCGAGCCGCTGCCGCCGCCGCCTCGGTGGCACTGACTTTATGCAGAGCGGCAGCTGCCAGCTGCCAGCAATTCTACAGCAGCAAATTAAGAAAACTGTCGCCAGTTGAAGCTGGAGTGGGCCGAGGAGCAATTTGAAGGAGGAGAGTGTAATTAAATCAAATGAGACTCGGGCTAAACACCCCGGCGGTGGGGATCCCCGCTCCCCAGTCGGTCACCGGCTCTCTGCGGCAGCTGATTTGCTGAGCGGGGTGGTTTCCCCACAGCCTCGCCCAGGCCTGAGCAGACATAAAATACCACCCAATAAAATGACTGCGGCCCCCTGGCCCTGAGGGCTGCCCCGCCCCCGCCCCGTGACAGGCTTGGGGCACCCACGGCAGTTCTGGCAGGGAAACACTGCACTGTAGGGAACCCCAATCCCAAGGGGCCTGGAGCCTCAGTCATTCTAAACCAGGGGAGGCCCTCCTGGCCGGCAGGCTCTCCGGGGCAGGGACTCCGGACCCATCTCCTGGTGAGGCAGAGAACAGTGAGGTCTGAGCTCGTGCCCGGCTGGTAAGGGCAGCAAACAGGGCTCAATGTCATGTCTACGCTCTTGGACCTTCCAGAGCAAGGCGTGCAGCGGGGGTTAGCATCCAAAGGCGGCTTCTGGGCCTCCCTGGTGGCGCAAGGGGTTAAGATGCAACCTATGAAGTTATCCGCAGCCTCTGCAGCATGAGTTCGATCCCCTGCCAGCCAGGGAGCTACCCGCATGGCGCAGCAGACCTCCCCTGACTTGCCTCTTGCTCCCCTCAGCAGTGTATTTCAGCCAGTCTGCCTGTTCTGTGCCCCACTCTGTCTCTGGTGAATCCTCTCAACCCGCCCCCCCCACCTCTGGCCTGTACCCCAGCTCTCAAATGCATAAATAAATCTTTAAAAAAAGCAGTTTCTGGGGACCCGTCCCCCAGCAGTGCTCACCATCTGCCCCACGCACACGCTGGCGGCCTCCATCATGGCCCCGTCGGCGATGGAGCGGGCAGACTCCTTCTCGATGTGGGGGTTCCCCGAGAGCAGCTCCTCCACTACCTGCAGGAGAGGCAGCACCCGTCACCTGGGGCTCCCTCCAGGCCCGGGATGAGGGGGGCAGGAGCCCCGGCAGGCAGAGGAGCATACTTTACATTTCGATATTCTTCCAGGGTGATGCGGCCGTCGCTGTCCGAATCATACATGTGGAACAGAACTGGGGGTGGCAGAGGGGAGAGGGCCGTCAGGCAGGCAGGGAGGGGAGCCCTGGCCCGGGCCCCCCAATCTTCCCTGCCTACCTCAAACCGGGCAAAGAAAACCCCAACAGTGAAAGCCAAACGCCAAAGCCACAGGGGCCAAGAACAAAGGCCTTGAGGCCAGACGACCACGTTCTGCTGGCGGCTGCCAGGCGGCCGCACTTCCCGCAGCCGTGGTCTCCCTGTCTGTCAAGTGGGAACCACCACAGCGTCTCAGGGCGGGCAGGCTGGGCCCAGCTGCCTGGACGCTGAGCTCCCTCCCTGACACGAAGCCAAGCCACTGCTGTTTCAGGACAACGCAAGAGGGCGGCCGCCACCATGGCCCCCGCAGGCCCCTCCCGCCAGGCACCAGGGGCTTGGCCGGCTATTTCCCTCCCGGCGACGCCCACGTTGCTCCGGGCCCACATCACCCGCAGCCCAGCAGAAGCCGGGGGCCCAAGGGGTGACCTCTGGCACCGGCTCCGCCTCCAGCTCCCCTTAGCCCCTGTGGGAGCCTTTGTCCAGCACCGACAGGACTTGGCAGACCTGCTTTCCTCCCGCCCTCCCACGGCCCCGCGAGGCCAGGGTCGCCCGAGCCCACTCACGGGCCAGCCTGTCACAGCTCAATGCGGAAGCAGAAGTGTCTGCCCACTGCACCCCGGCAGGGATGGGGAAGCCGGGGGTTCCACTAGAGTCAGTCCACCCCACAGCCTCCATGACCCCTGACCTGGGGTGGGGGGAGGGGAGGGGGGTGTGACCCCAAGCACGCCTGGCCCTCGGGGCATCGGAGGGCCTGGGACGCTCAGCCCGGCTGGTGGAGAGGGCGTCAGGAGACAGATGTGACACCAGGCACCCTGGGGCCCGGCGCCACCTGCCAGCCCACGACCTCCAAGCGTGCTAGGAGCCCAGGGCCCCTCCTATGACCCCAGTGGCTCATGCTTGGGGAACAGCGGAGACGAGCTTTCGGGGCACCCCTGCGCCCAGGCCCGGCCGGGGCCATCTCACGGGGCCTGAAGCAGCCAGCCCCTCTGTCCGGCTCGAGGCCCCACGGCCGCTCAGCGGGAACCTGTCCGAACTAAGGGCCTCGCTCTTTCCACACTGCCCCAAACCCTCCCTTCCCTGGGGACCCCCGGGGGGCTCACGAGGAGACCACCACGCTGCAACCCAGGTGGCAAGAGACGCACCAACAAGGCCCTTCCCCGGTGCTGTCAATGGGGACCAGGCCCCCAAGGCCGAGGGCTGGTGGGCCTGCCCCTCCCTCCTCTGCAGCAGGACCTGGGGGACAGCGGGCGGGGGAGGGGCGGGGACACGCACATCTCAGCTTCTCCTTCCGGCACAGCTCCACCTGCTCCTCGTCCATGGAGGTGTCGATGGGCCGGAAGTAGGACATGATGGTCAGGAAGTCTTCGAAGTTGATCTCGTCAGCCAGGCCGCTGGGCCCCCTGCGCAGGTTCCTACGGGGGCGACCGGGGGTGGGGGTGGGAAGGAATCAACGACTGGATCTTGTCCTTTTGTGACCACCTGCCCCCTTGGCCTGGCTCGAGCACCAGCCTCTGCACTGCCCTTCCAGGGCTCACCGAGGGGTGGGATGGATTTGGGGGTCTGGGGGGGAGGCGACTGCACAGCTGTTGGTGAGGGAAGCTCAGGGGTCAGCAAACTGTGGCCTGAGGGCCAAATCCTGGAAAATGGGGGTGGGGTGGGATACAAGAGAATAATAGCATTTCATGAGAAGTAGAAATTGCACCGTTCCCCAGTGGGGACCAGTGAGGCGACACAGCCTGCAGGGCGCCCCAAGCTAACACAGGCTCCTGACCCTCCGCCGCCAGGCCCCCTGACTTCACCGGGCCGGCGTGAGGGCAGCTGGGGAGCTGTGTCCCCCGCCTCTGGCTCCAGCCCCCACTGCCGGCTGAGGGTCGGGGCTGTTCACTCACGCCGGGCCCACACTGGACCTTGGTTGGAAGGACTAAGTTTGCAGTTTCTCTTTAGGGCCCCGTCTGCGCCCTCTGAAATACCAACTGCCCCTGCGGTGTGCCCGCACATGAGAGGTCACCAAGGTTCCGGTTCCCAACTTGCCGTTCCAGGGGAGTCTCCAGGAAGGGAGGAGCCTGGACCAGGCAAGGTGGACTGTGAGGCTGTGGCTTCCTCAGACTCAGAAGACCCTACCCTTTGAGGGGATCTTCCAACCTCCCCTTAAAGGCCTCCTGGCTTACAGAGCTCACACTGCTCCCCCCAACACATTTTTAATAATCTCCAAGTTCCTGCTGCCAGGGGCACAGACCAAATTTGCAGACATAAAAATAGCGCCCGCACTTATCAGGCTTCTCTGGGGCTACTTGCACTGCAGCTGGGTCACGCGTCCTACCCCAGTGGTTTTGGCTGCAGCGGAGGGATTAAGATTAGCCCTGGGGAAACTGCGATAGGGCCTCTGGGAAAGCAGAGCATGTGTCCCTCTCAGGGAAGGCCAAGACCCACCCAGCCTGCTTCGATGTCAGGACCCACCTGGGGGGAGAGGGAGCCCTTCCCCTCCTCATACCACGGTGGT
Organism: Talpa occidentalis; assembly: GCF_014898055.3. NCBI lineage: Eukaryota > Metazoa > Chordata > Mammalia > Eulipotyphla > Talpidae > Talpa > Talpa occidentalis. The sequence continues at coordinate 81,331,791 of NW_023601433.1, read as the reverse complement.
CTCTAAAGAGTCCAGTTGCCAAGGAAACCAGGACAGCACCTGGAGCCAGCCGCACCTGCTCTCCACCCCCATTTCCAAAGTGGGGCCCCACGGCCAGGCTCATGCCAGCACGAAAGCAAGGCAGCTGTCACTCTTTTTGCAAAAATGCCCACTTGGTGCACATTTTGGCTTCCTTGACTTTCTGATGATGCTGTGAGGAAGGGAGCCCTTGCAGATGGGCACGGACCCCCATCCAACTGCCCACCCAGACTAGCTTCTGGGCGCACCGTCCTGCTCTTGCAGGGTCCTGGGAAGCAAGGCTGACGCTGCTATTTCTTGAAAAGAAAGTCCCTCTCCAGCCCCCCCTCCGAAGAACTCTTGCCACCTCCTGAGAGCTTCCAGGAAGAGGTACAAAGGAGTTTTAGGACCTTCGCTGCAGACTCCCAAGTTGTTCTGGGTCCAGGCCAGGCCCCTTCCTTAACCCTCCCTGCTCCATGACCTCCTTTGCTCCCTGGTCGGCTGCTGAGGTTGTGGCCCCCAGGGCTCCCAGGGGTGTTCCCACCACCTGCACCGGGCCACTGCCCTTCACCTCCAGCTCATCATCTCACACCATTACCTGGGACCCAACTGTGCCCCCTAAAGCAGGCACATCATGAGGTGCCCTTCCCACCAGACCCTGGGGCCCCTCAGCTTGCTCCCCATGACCCCATCTCCCTTCACCTGTCTCTCTGGGGTCTCCGCTGCTCTCCTGGCTCCTCCACAGCCTGGCCCAGGCTCCAGCAGCCCCCGCAGGACCCTCCGACCCTGCACTCCATGCTGCCACGCGCCCCATGCCTGCTGCCTTCATAGGCTCCCCCGGCTCTGGGGTAACCCCCAGCGTTTGGTCTCAGCCACCCCGCTGGGTCTCACCACCCCTTCTGGCCACACTCCCCTGCCTGGGGTCCTCGCAGGCTGTTTCAACGTCCCCCTCTGTCACACTCTGCCCAGGTCACAACCCCGCAAGCCCCGGAGGAGGCCTCTGCACCTTCCAGGGGCTGCCCAAGGACCGCCTATCCCACACCTCACCCCACTCAGGGAGGCTCAACATCTTACTTGGGGTCTCCCAAGTCCTGGCAGAACCAGAGCTGAGCAGTTCAGGCTCACACAAGTCAAAACCCAACAGGAAACTCCCCACCAGTCCCGTGACTGTGAGGTGCCCACCTGCCTCCCTTCCTTCCTCTTCCTGCTGTTCTCCCTCTGTCTCAGCCACCTCCGCAGGCGCAGGCGCAGGGTGTTGAGCTGGGCCCACTGGGGCAAGGGGACCATCCGCCCCGCTGTGTTGGTCCACACGCCCCAGCAGCCCGGGGAGCCCACCCACCCTGCCACAGCCTCAGGGGCGCGTCTCCACCCAGTCAACCCCAGCCACGCTGGGCAGCCAGGAGCATGAGCCTGGTCTGAGCCTCCACTCTGGGATGCTGCCCACGGCACCCCTCTCTGTGCCTCAGTTTCCCCATCTGTAAGCCGGGGCTATGACCAGATAATAGTTAACCTGTGCCCTAACATGCGCCATCTCGGCGCAACCTACAGCAAATGTGGAGGCAGATGCTGCTGTGACCCCCACTTTATATACATGAGCAAACAGAGGACCCCCACACAGCCCCAAAGACCCCTGATCCCTGGTCTTCCTGCCCCATGCAGTCCCCTCTCCAAGTGCGGGGGAGACTTAGGGGCTCGCTGCCAACACAGCAGATGTGAGGGAGAGCCCCTCGCGAGGTCATATCACCAAAAGAGGTGCCCTGTACCGCAGGTGCCCAGCCGCCCCTCTCTCTCTCTTCTGGAAGTCTCGCCTTAGGGGCCGCTGACTGCCAGGTACGGGGCCCTGTGGCCCGAGCTGGCCACCCACAGCCAGGGAGCCCTGACCTGCCTGCAGGTGAGTGAGCTCAGAGAGTGCCCCCAGCGAGCCTTTAGATGACACCGTGCCACGACTCTGGGCCCGAGAACCCAGTTAGTCTGCACCCCGGGCCTGGTCCACAGCAACATGACCACATAAACTATTTAAAAATCGCTAAATCTTGGGGGCAGCCTGTTACACAGCTGGAGCTAACCAGGGCAGAGGCCTGGAGAGACTGGGTGAGCTTCCCACTGCCTCCCAGCTCTGGATCCAGAACTGTCTGGTCCCCACCTGCACCCCCAATGCCTCCCCGGCACCACCCTGTTGTAAGGGGGTGCCCTGAGAACACGAGTTCCATGAGACGTCCCGGGGCCAAGTGCTCCCCAGACCCAGGCCGCCGCCGTAGAGCCAGTGCAGGGAGAGGCCCACCTGTTGTCAAAGAAGGCCCGGATGATCTTGGAGCGGATGGGGTTGAGCTCCAGGTCAGGGATGTTGTTGAAATTCTCCTTGCTGGGTCCCCAGGAGCAGGAGCACCGGGAAGAGACGAGAACAGAAAGTGTCAGGTAGTGTCGCCTCACATACCAAGTGGCATTTTTCACCCCAGGGCCCATGACAAGAGCCTGGAATGTTCTGTGTGATCTGCCTCTGGATCAGCAGGAGGATCTGGAGGCTTGACGGGTCTTTGTGACTGACAGACCGAGCTGGACATTCACCCGCAGCCACAAGCAGCCACGTGGGCTCCGCGCCCACCCCCAGGGGTCAGCGCTGCTCTGGAATCGGAGCAGGAGATATGGACACTGGCGCTACAGGAAACAGCCTGGCGATCCCGCGGCAGGTGAAAGGTGGAGCTGCCAGGTGACCCGGCGACTGCACGCCCAGGCATGTCCCCAGGGGGCGTGGAGCGAGGTTCCCCAGGAGACTCCCTCAGTAGGGGCTCACAGCACCGCTTCCAACAGCCCAGCACCAGCCAATGACTGGACAGAACCTGCCACATCCTTGCAACGGAACAGTATTCCTCCGTTGAAGGAAATGAAATAGGGGTACGCTCCAAAACAGAGGCGGTGAGACCCCACACTAGGCAGAGACGCCAGAAGGGAGAGGCCACTGGGCGCGCTGCGTCTCCACGCGGGTGGATGAGGTTAACCCGAGAGACACAGTTGTTAGGGGCCGCCGGGGGAGGGGAGCCAGGGGGACGGACAGCCTAAGGGGTGGCAACTTTTGGGATGATGGAACTGTCCCCAAATTGCCCAGTGCCAAGCACGTATCTCCGTAGATACACTGAGAGCCTGGGGGTGGCGCACTGCGGAGGGCGGCTCGCGGGGAGGGGCCTTGCACGTCAGTAACGCGGTTTAAAAAACCACTGACGTTTATTGAACAAACTTTCTTTGCTCCAATGCATAGTCTTTGCTCCTTTGTCAAAGATTAGTTGACCATAAATCTGTGGGTTTATTTCTGGATTTTCTATTCGATTCCATTGGTCTGTATGTCTGTTCTTGTTCCAATACCATGCAGTTTTGATGATTATGGCTTTGTAGTATAGTTTGAAGTCTGGGAGTGTGATGCCTCCATTTCCTTCTTTTTTTTTCAGTAGAGCTTTGGCTATTCGGGGTTTTTGGTGATTCCATATGAATTTCATCAATAATTGTTCTATTTCTTTGAAGAATGCCATTGAGATTTTGATTGGAATAGCATTGAATCTGTATATTGCTTTTGGTAGGATGGCCATTTTAATAATGTTTATTCTTCCAATCCATGAGCAGGGGATGTCTTTCCATTTCTTTGTGTCTTCTTCTATTTCTTTTAACAGTGTTTTATAGTTTTCTTTGTATAGGTCCTTTACCTCTTTTGTTAGATTTATTCCCAAATATTTGATTTTTTTTGTTTCGATAATAAAAGGGGTGGTTTTTTTGATTTCTTCTTCTTCAGATTTATTGTTTGTGTATAGGAAGGCTACTGACTTTTGCGTGTTGATTTTGTATCCTGCCACTTTACTGAATTGATTGATGAGTTGAATTAGTTTTTCTGTGGAGATTTTGGGGTTCTCTATGTATATTATCATATCATCTGCAAATAGTGATAGTTTGACTTCTTCTTTTCCAATTTGGATTCCTTGGATGTCTTTCTCTTGTCTTATTGCTCTGGCTAGGACTTCCAGTATTATATTGAAAAGCAGTGGTGAGAGTGGACATCCTTGTCTTGTTCCAGATCTTAATGGAATTGCTTTCAGCTTTTCACCATTGAGAATGATACTGGCTGTTGGCTTGTCATAGATGGCCTTTATGATGTTGAGGTATGTTCCTTGTATCCCAAGAATTTCAAGGGCTTTTATCATGAATGGGTGTTGCACTTTGTCGAAAGCTTTCTCAGCATCTATTGATATTATCATATGGTTTTTATATTTCTTTTTGTTGATGTGTTGGATAACGTTGATTGATTTTCGGATGTTAAACCATCCTTGTGCCCCTGGAATGAATCCAACTTGGTCGTGGTGAATTATCTTATGGATACATTGTTGGATTCTGATAGCTAAAATTTTATTGAGGATTTTTGCATCAGTGTTCATTAGGGAGATTGGCCTATAGTTTTCCTTTTTTGTGTTGTCCTTATTCGGTTTTGGTATTAGTGTAATATTGGCTTCATAGAACGTGTTTGGTATTGTCCCTTCCTTCTCAATTTTTTGGAAGAGTTTGTGAAGGATAGGCACTAATTCGTCTCTGAATGTTTGGTAGAATTCATTTGTAAATCCATCAGGTCCTGGGCTTTTGTTTTTGGGGAGGTTTTTAATTACCATTTCAATTTCGCTGCTTGTAATTGGTCTGTTTAGGTGTTCTATTTCTTCTTTATCTAGCTTTGGGTGATTGTAGAGTTGTAGGAATTTGTCCATCTCCTCTAGATTGTTGAACTTGTTTCCATATAACTGTTCATAGTAGTTACTGATTATTCTTTTGATTTCTGCTGTGTCCGTTGTGATTTCTCCTCTTTCATTTATGATTCTGTGTATTTGTGCTTTCTCCCTTTTTTCCTTTGTGAGCCTGGCTAGGGGTTTGTCTATTTTATTTATTTTTTCAAAGAACCAGCTCTTGGTTTCATTGATCTTTTGGATTGTTTTTTTAGTTTCAATTTCATTTATTTCTGCTTTGGTTTTTATTATTTCTTTTCTTCTACTGGTTCTGGGGTTTTTTTGTTGTTCTTTTTCTAGATCTTTGAGCTTCGAGATTAGGTTGTTTCTTTGAGTTCTTTCTTGTTTTTTGATGTGAGCTTCTATTGCTATATATTTTCCTCTTATGGTGCTGGGAAAACTGGGTCGCTACATGCAAAAGAATGAAGCTTGACCACTACCTCACACCATACACAAAAATCAACTCAAAATGGATTAAAGAACTAGACATAAGACCTGAAACCATAAAATACATAGAAGGAAATATAGGCGAAACACTACGGGATTTGCACATCAAAGACATCTTTACAGACACATCACCCAAAGCAGTGATAGTGAAGAGAAAGATAAACAGCTGGGACTACATCAAATTAAAGAGCTTCTGCACAGCAAAAGAGACAATAACAAAAACAAAGAGAAACCCCACCAACTGGGAGAACATTTTTGCACCCAACACTAATGATAAAGGACTGATCACAAAAATCTGCAAAGAGCTGATGAGACTCAGCAACAACAAAGAAAATAATCCAGTCAAAAAATGGGCAGAAGAGCTAAAAAGAAACTTCTCTGAAGAGGAAATGAAAATGGCCAACAGACATATGAAAAAATGTTCAACATCACTTGTAATCAGGGAAATGCAAATCAAAACTACCATGAGATACCATCTCACACCAGTGAGAATGGCACATATTAAAAAAACTAGCAACAACAAATGTTGGCGAGGATGTGGAGAAAAAGGAACTCTTGTGCACTGTTGGTGGGAGTGCAAAGTGGTCCAACCACTATGGAGAGCTGTGTGGAGATTTCTGGACCTACTAAACATAGAGCTTCCATATGATCCAGCAATTCCACTCCTAGGTATTTACCCAAAGGACACAGAAACATCAATTCCAAAGAGCACCTGCACTCCTATGTTTATAGCAGCACTGTTTACAATAGCTAAGCTTTGGAAACAACCCAAATGCCCAAAAATAGATGACTGGATCAAGAAGATGTGGTACATATATACCATGGAATATTACTCAGCATTCAAAAAAGATAAACACATGCAATTTGCAGCAACATGGATGGCACTGGAAGGGATCATGCTCAGCGAAATAAGCCAAAAAGAAAAAGAAAAATACCGGATGGTCTCACTCATAGCAGGAATCTAGAAAACTTAAATAAGGGACCAGGAAAATGAATATAAGAAAGTGAAAATCAAAATCAACAAAAAAACTATGAACCAGAGACACTTTTTGGGGGGTGGGGGGCGGGAGGGGAAGGATTGGGGTCAGAATGGGGCGTTTGCAATTGTATGGGGGAATATAAAAATAAAATTTAATATTTAAAAAAAAAAAAATAAATAAAAAAAATAAAAAACCACTGACGCGGGCAGGGGAGGGGCGGGTCTTGAACACGGACGCGCTGGCGCTGGGCAGGGTGGCGGCGCTGGCACAGAGCCAGGGAGACCCTCGCCCGAGCCTCCCACACAAGGTGGTCCTTTGTTCTCGGGACCTGCTTCCTACTCACCTTCTCTGACAGGCTGCGGCCAGGGGCACCGGGTGGTCATCCCGGGTAAACAAGGAGGCACACCCAGAACCACACTCGGTCACTCAGAACCAGCCCGCGGGTGGGGGGGGGGATGCTCATGGGACCCGGGCTGCGGACCAGAGCCGAGGGCCACACGCGCTGGGAACTGACGTCTGTTTGAATTGGGAGGATCCAGGCGTGTATGGTCGGCCCCAGCCCTGCCCCTACCACCTTAGGTCGGGGACGCTGAGGCCCGGAGGGCAACCCCCTGCTCAGCTCAGCTCGTGGGGGCCTCTGAGCGGACTCCGGGCCGGTCACGGCGGGTGTGAAGATTGAGATCCCAGAGCTGCCCCCAGGGAGGCCGCGAACTCCAGAGCGTGGGCCGGGGTGACGGGAAGGATTTGGCCATAAAAGGGAACGCAGGCCTGCCGGTGCCGGGTGCAGATGCGCCTCGGAGACAGGCCGCTGAGGGCGAGCGGCCGGATGGGCCGGAGGGCATGGCTGCAGCTGCAGGCGAGCTCGTCCAGAGCAGCAGGTCCAGGGAGCCGGGAGCCTGGAGGGGGCGGAGGACTCGGGAGCGACTGCACGCTGGACACCCGGGCGCGACAGGAGAATCCTACCTCGGGGCATTTCAGATTCCCCCAGATCTTAAAGCCAGGGACGACCACACCGGGACCTCGCTGACGTGAACAACAGTGACCCGCGCGGCGAGAAGCCGGGGTGGCGGGGGACAGCCCTGGGGGTCGTGACGAGGAGGGGGCTCTTGCTCTGGGCGTGGGGCCGTGGGAGTGATCCCCTCACTGTGACAGCACGGTCCCCCCCTTTTCCTGAGCTGCGGCCATAGGGGCAGTGACCGGGCACCCAGGAGAGAACAGTCAAAAGAGGTTCCCAGGGGACAAGGCGGAATTCGGCAAAATCGGGCGGCCGGCAACAGCTGCTCCGGGGCAGGACTGGCCTGGACCCGCCAGCACGCCTGACCCTCGGGCAGCCCCGGCCAGGGTGGGACAGTCAGGCTGGTGCCAGGCAGCCAAGGCCCTCTCACCTGCCCCAGCATTCGCTCTCCCAGGGGCTGCTGGTTGAGAAAAAGGCCCGTGCCCTAGAGGGGAGTTTAGGGGGAAGTGAAGGGAAGAGCGGCTGCAGCAGCAGGTGAGCCCCAGCCCGGCATGCTCAGGGGCCTTGGCTCCTGCTAGTCCCCCCTCAGCCTCTGCGTCCCAGAGGGAGCAGGCATGGCATCTGGAGGGCGCTACCTGGTCCCCACTACCTGGGACAGGTGACCAGGTGGCTCAGCCTCTCCCCACCTCCTAGGGCTGCTCTGCGAACACCAGGGGGTACCCTGCACTCCCCAGGGTAAGTCCGGGCATGCTCAGCAGGGGTCTGGTGATGGCAGCTTCCTGCCAAGCCAACGCCAGGGGACCACATCCCCACTGCCAGGTGCAGGGGGCTGGGGTGGGAGGAGGTGGGGGCATACAGGTGTTCGCTGAATGTCATGTAGGGGTCGGGGAGGGCTTCACCCCAGAGGCACAGACCCAGTGCCACCCCCCGGCTCTGCAGTCTGTAGGTCCTTGGGCAGCGCCACTGCCCAGCCCAGTCCTGCCTTGCTGGGTGCCGGAAAGGTCTGCCAGAAGGGTCATGTGGGGACACCCCAGGGAAGTAGGAGCTAATTCCCTAACCTGGCGGGGGAGTCTGGCTAATTCCCCAGGAGGAACAGAGGCCCAAGTGGGGAAGCTTGTGGGGTGAGGGATGCACTGCAGCCCCTCAGCACCAGGAGACCCACAGAGGGCCCAAGGGCCCCTGGGCAGACCTGGGAGGGAGGAATGGTCTCCAGGCCCTCACCTGTGCGTCTAGACAAGAAAACTGACAACAACAGCTACAGACCCGACCTGCTACTGACAGCAGAGACGGGAAGGCGACACTGGGCCTCAAGCTGGGTACTCTGCATCCCCCAGGACCCCACAGTGTCTGGCAGGGCCATGCAGAGTGGCTGCAGCCCAGCCACCCTGCCCCTTCTCACCCCAGGGACCTGCTGGGCCTCACTGGAACCTCAGCAGCCCAGGGGTCTGAACCTCGGTTCCCCAACTGTGAATGGGGTGCAGCCAGCACCTCCCACACCAAAGGGACATGAAGTCAAGCACCCAGGGCCCAGCCAGGCTCTGGCAGGACCAGCACGTGGTGGGGGAGCTTGGGGTTTCCCATCTGTAAAGTGGGGGAACATTCAGGTGGCATTGCGGGGAGAGGATGCATGAGGTGATGAGGCACAGTCAGCTCCTAATGGTAACATAATCGTGAGGGTGACGACCACGCGGCAGTGACAGCGCAGGGAGGACAGAGGCCTCAGCAGCGGCGACAGGCCCCTTAACCACGGCTGCCGTCCTGTGCGCTCCCAGGGCTGGGGTGCTGCTTTGTGCGGGGTTCGCTCTGGCTGTCTGGTCCTGAGGACACTCCCAGATACTTGTCAACCTCCCTGTCCAACAAGGCTGGCGCACGCCTGGGGCCCAGCGCCTGCACAGGCCGGCCACGTTTGTCATTTGTCACAGCTGAACGCCCCATAAAGGCTGGTTTCGGTGGAGCTTTCCTTCCTTCCTCCCCACCCGCCTCAGGTGCCCACGGGGCTGGTTGGACCGGCTCAGCGACGGTGCTCAGCCAGGCTGCCGCGTGGGACTGGCGCAGCTTTACCCCCCAAGCCCCGAGTCCCAGGGGCAGGTCACCTGGCTGGGCCCGAGCTGACTCACGGAGGCCAGTGGTCCGTGGCGTCCCGCGGGCTCCGGCCACTCTCCCTGCCGCCCCGCCTCCCACGGCTCCTCGCTGTGCTAGGTGCTTTGCAGGCACAGCCCGTCCAGCAGCCACCACCCATGCGGGGCGACGCTGGGGAACCTCATGCTAGAGGCAAGAAAACGAGGCCCAGAGAGGGCAAGTGACTAAGCTATAGTCACACAGCTAACAGGAGCTGAGAAGCCAGCTCTGACTCCGGGCCCTCCCCCACGCTCACTGCTTCCTTCGGGCTGCCTGCTTTCACTTTAGAGAGAAGAAAAGAGAAGTTTCTGGGGCATCTACTCCCGCCTGGACCTGACAGGCCCCTCCCGGGACTCAGAAAGAGGACAAGGCAAGCACCCAGCTCTAAAGAGAGGGAGTAACCAGCCCACGGTGGTGGTGGTAGTGGGGTCTTCCCTAAGTCCCAAGGCAAGGTGGTGTCAGGCTCAGTTCAAATGAAAAGTTTCTCTGTGGGTTTTGTCTTGGGGCTGCCCCCGACCACCACCAGGGCTCACAGGCCTCCGAGCCAGCTTCTCCACCTGCACAGCAGCCCCCTGGCCGGGCCCTGGCCCAGGGCTGCCCATGGAGAAAGGGCCCTGGGGCCTCCCTTGCAGGCCCCCTGCCTGGCCCTACTCCTGGCACTCACACTTTAGCTTTGGGCATTTCCCACCCGGGGCCGGAAAACACAACACTGGGGACCCAGGGACTCATGAAGGAGGAGCCACGTCTCACTGGCGTGAGTCTTCCCGGGCAGCACCCAGCTACTCAAAGTGCCGTCCCTGGGCCAGCAGCGCCAGCGTCACGAGGGAGCCTGAGAAACGCTGAGTCCGGGCTGGAAGCTCTTGAGGACTCCCCGGTCTGGCCAGGCCATCTGCTCCGCCCTCCACGCGCCTTTGCACAAAAGATTCTGACAGGAAAGCCTCGTCCCTGTGCCACCAAACAAATGCCCCTTTCAAAAGCTGGGGACACCGTCATCCTCCGTGTCCCCGGCCTCCCCGCCTCCTGCCGGCGCTGCTCCGCTCCGGGCCCTGGCGTCCCCCCGGCACCTGTTGCTTCCTGGCGACAACAGGACCGCAGAGTGTTCACCGGTCTCTGTGCGTCAGGTGCGGCCCCGGCGCTGGCCTCAGCAGCCGGCGAGACCAACACCGTCCGCCTGGACACAGGCAGAGGGGCAGTGGGAGGTTCCGCAGGGGCCTGGTGAAAAAGGTGCCGAGCAGAGGCCGGGGGAGGCGGTCCTCAACCCCCGGGCCACTGGGAGACGTCAGGAGGCAGGTTTTGGCGTCACCGCTACAGGCATCTGGCGGGTGGCGCGGGGACGCGGCTCAGCACCCCATGTGTCTGCACCTCGAGCCACACTGGGGCCTGCGGGATCTAAAAATAAGTCTGTGATGCGGCTGCTCCTGCCCAGGCCGGCCTCTCGCGGCCAGCAAAAGGTGAGCTGAAACTGAAATCAATTTTGGCCGTTTTCACCTTGTAGGAGTTTTTTTTTTTTTTTTGAACGGCCCCTGTTAAGGGGCCTTTCGTGCTTGGTGTTCTTCAGCTCCCCGCGAGGCCCTGATAAGCCGCTCTGAAAGGGCGGCGCCAAAGGGGGTGCTTCCTGACAGGCCGCTGCAGGGGCCAGGAATGAGGAAGCCCACGCAGAAAAAACAAGAGGGCCCTGACAGCAGGACCACGGACACCATCGGCTCCGCGAACATCAACTTTGTTCCACCTGAACCCGTTCCCCTCCCGCCCCCCGTCAACCCAGTTTTCCTGCCTCGCCTCTCCCGGTCCTATGAAAGGACATCTCCCCACAGTGGGCGCAACTTCACCGCCCCCCGCCTTGGGTCCGCGAAGCTCGCCTGGGCGCGCAATAAATTTTCCCCACTTTTAAGAAAGCTTAGCCTGGCTCTTCTTTTCTTTACCAGGCCAAGCCTTTCCTCTCCCACACCCCTTTTTTCATGGGGCAAAATGTCCCTACAGCCTGGGCAGCTTTCAAGAACAGCCTTTTAAATGCTGAAGAAAGTCATCCTTCCCCCTCCCCCCACAGTGCAGGGCCCGGATCAGGGAAGTTGAAGACCCCGCCTGGGGTTACTCAGGGACCCCTTAACAGAGCGGGGAAGGTGCTGGGGACCAGCTCCCTGCCCAGGGCTCTCATGCCCTCTGCCCTGGGAGGACGCCCAGAAGGTCCAGGGGACAGAGCTGTCTGGTCTGGAGGCAGCTGAGGATTTGGCAAAGCAGTTCCGGAGGCTGCCCGGGCCCTTCCTGCAGGCCAGTTTGCATAAGACGCTGTGGTCTGTCACCTCCTTCCTGCCGGCCACTCGGGCTGTGACACGGCGGCCGACACCACCTCCCCGGCAGACACAGGGGATGGAGGCATAGGAGCTGCCGCCGCGGGGATTACACGCCCACCCAGGGTGCTCAGAACGGTGCTCAGAGGGCAGCGTGGGGAGACAGAGGCAGGTCAACAGAGCCCACAGCTTCCCTCAGGCAGACCTCACGTCCCAGCACCTCCCACCGCCGAGCTCTGCACCCCGGGACGTGGCTTTCCTGAGCTTCACCGTCCCCTCTGTAAAATGGGGACCTCAGGGGCCCCCACCACACTCCCTTGAGGTTTTATAAGACTCAAGTAATACGCTCAGCTGTGCAGCCCAGTAAACGCGCTCAGATAATTGCAACTGATGTCTGACAACTGTTGGGACGAGCCCGGCCCCAGGCAGAACTGTCAGCAGCCACGGCCGCCTGCGCACCGGGGGAGGCGGAAGGTGGAGGCTGCAGGCGCGAGGGGAGCAGAGGAGGTTCGAGGACTCTGAGGTCAGACCCAGGGGACCTGGGTGCTCGGTCTGGATGCTGGGGCCCAACGACCACCCCAGGAGAGCTGATTAGAGATGCAGGGTTCAGGCCCACCCCAGACCCGCTGCAGCAGCTTCCCGGGAGATCCGCACCCCTGGCTGGATGCACACACTCGGCGGGGGGCACACGGTTCGGCATCAGTGTGTCCTGGCCACGGCCCTCACAGTCAGGGGCTCAAGCACTAGACCCCCACGGCGGGCAGGGCCTCAGTGACATGGCAGCCCCTCTGCACTCATGCTCCACACCGCCAAGCCCGCCCAGGGTCAGACTGCAGTGCCCAGAGGCTAGGCCCACGCAACCCCGCACCGGGAAGGTATGCCCGAATGCCAGCGCCACAGTGCGGAGCAGGACCGTCCCGCCCCACATGCACCTGCTCATCTTTAGTGCCCAAGTCAAGCCCGAAATGAATACACGTGCCCTGTGGATGAGGAGACAGACTCAGAGGAGCAAAGCGACTCATGTGCAGTCACAGGGCCAAAGATGAGCAGAACTCAGATGCGACTCACTTCCCAGGTCTGGGTTCTGGGATCTCAGCGGGTGCCTGGTTGTCTCCCTACCCTGCATCCTCAGCCCAGGGCTCCAGGGGGTTCCCCGGTCCCAGGAAACCAGTCCACCCGCCCACCCTGACATTGACCTATGGCTTAGCCCCACTGCCTCACAGCTCTGGGAAAAAACAGAGCCAGCCATGGGGATTGGCTAAGACTCAGGCAGGCGACTCTATCAGAGCCAATGAGTGCGCAGGAGGCTGAGTGCTGGGGTCAGCACCCCTTCCTTGGCACAGAGAGTGAGGTGTATAGAACTCAAGGGGTCAGTCCTGGTTGCCTTGGATACAATCGAGACCACAAGGACTTTGAGCCCAGTCATGCCCGAGCTCCGGAAACAGATGCTCTGAGAACACAGCGCACTGGACTCACTCCATGGCTTGGCTTAGACACACAGGGACGGTGGCGGTGGGCATGGCAGCTTCCAGGTGAAATTTAAGTGCGCTGGCTGCAAAGGTCATTTCTCCTGGACTACAAGAGGGTTTAAGAGTTCCCAGACTGTCACCGCGAGACCCTGAATGCTTGTTTCAGGGAGCCACGTGGGGGTGAGCGCTGCCCGCCATTACACCGGGCATCTCCTTGCCAGTGTTCAGCTCCCGGCTTCCGTGCCAGCTTCGTGATGACTCACTTGATGGCTAGGACCTCCTACCAACCCATTCTAGAAAACTCAACCACCACCTAAGACTCATCACGCACTCCTAGAATGAGGAAGGCATCCCTCCTCCTAAAAGCCTCCCCCCCACACCTTCTAAAATGTCAATGTCACAAACACAAAGTAGAAAGACAACACACCGTGATGGAGCCTGCTGCCCGCCATCTTGCCTGAGGCTGGAGTTAGCCACCTACAGGGAGCAGGCTCGAAAGAGAAGGGCTAAGCCCCTGACCTGATCCACCTGTGGGTGCCCGGCAATGGGCATAGCCCTGGCATTTAACAGGCCCTCTGTCTGTGTCTGGGATGCCCAGCACAGAGCTCAGGAGCCTTTGGAGGAAGTCAGGATGAGGGAGGGGCAGTCAACTAGCTTCATCCCTGCCCTTGTCTTTGTTCTAGATATACTTCTCTGAGCCCAAAGAATCAGACCATCTTCTCTAGAAGGGTTTGCCTGAGGCTATGAGGCAACCCACAGGCTCTTAGGAGTCCACCCAGCACTCAGGGAAAGGGATCAATGGACTAATACACTGCGCTATAAACTAATGTCTCACACACACACACACAAACACACACACACAAACACACGACATAAATCGATTTAAAAAAAGAAAAAGAAAAAAAGGCGCAGTGCAAAGAAATCTCCCAGGAGCCTGGGCCCGCCCAGCACCCAGGGGCAGCTGCAGGCCTTACCGGATGGTGGGCTGGTCCCCGCTCAGCTGCTTAAACCTCCGGTGGAGCTGCTCGATCTGGTCTGAGGAGACTGAAAAGTAGGAGAAAGAAAGAAAACAAGGCAGATGTCATGGACAGCTGAACAAGGAGCTCCCAGAGGAGCCACCGCTTCCCCTCTCCAGCCAATTCCATGCATTCTCAAGTCGCGTCCTGCTGGGACTAAACAGGGCCAGGGGAGACGCAAGGATCCCCCATTCCTCGTGGTGATGGCTTCTGAGTGCGGATTCCCTTGGGGCTCATACACCTGCCACCGACAACAGCTCTAGACGGGACAAAGGTGAACCAGGACATTTCCCTTGCCCGGCCCACTTCCGAGATCCTATCTGCTTGTCTGCCTTCCCCCCTCCGGCTCCTGAAGACGGGCCTTTCCCTAGCTGAGAAAGGGGTTTGTCTCATCACCTGCTGAGAGACAGGGGCAGGGAAGGGACACAGGTGGTTCAGGCGGGAGTCAGAAGGGATTTGGGAAAAGTGTAGTGAGAAACCCCCAGAGAACGTGGTGGAGCAAGGCGCGCAGAAGGGCAAGAAAGGCAACTCTGACTGTGGAGGCTACGTGGCAGGTTTTCAAATAACGTCCTTCAGCTGAAATGTGGATGAGAAAAACAATCCCGGCTGATGGTGAATGAAGAGGCGTGACTCAAGGACTTGATTTCATCGCGCCGCTTACAGCCGCGGTTTCCAAGAACTCACTGTGTGCAGATGCCCTAGGGATTTTAGAAAAACTACGCAGAGGAGGGTGCACGATCACGCCTGGCTGCTGCGCCTAAGACCCTCTTCTGCAGCTAAGACCGGCCCTCGTGGGTTCCAAGTTTGACGAGGGTCCCGCCCCCAGGTGAGTGCTTATTTTATGCGATGAAATGCACATCATTAAACTCACGTCCGCCCCGCCCCACTTCACCCTCGAGGCTGCCCCTTAAATGAAAAGGCACTTTGCTCTGTTTCACTGCGGCTCGGAGCACCCATACCCATGATGATACAACTGGCGAGTGGTGAGGCGGGGCCTCAACTCCAAGCCTGCTCGTAAGCACCACGCTCGCTGCCTCTTTGCCCAGAATATCCTGGGCTCAGGGGACTTTACATAGTTCAGGAAGAACTTCCCACAACCGAGGCTGGGCACGGCGAGTTCCCACCACCGCCTCTCAGCAGTTCCCCGCCCTCCTGCTCCTTTTTCTCTTCTTCTTCCAGAGCAAGCTCATTTGGGGGGGTGGGGGTGCGGAGGGGCGGCACAGAGGGCACATGGGAGATCTCTGTTCCTTCTTCTGAATTTTGTTATAAATCTAACACTGCTCTAAAAAATAAAGTCCTTGCTGTAAAAAATGTCGGGCGGTGGTTGTCCTGGAGGAGGGGTAGTCGTTTGACAGGGGCAGGAGGGGGCTTCTGGGCATCAGAGTCTTTTATTTCTTGATGCAGGTGACACAGCTGTGTCCGTGGGGAGACCACGGCTCTGTGCCAATGGCCGATTCCCTTTTCGGATGCGATACTGCAGTGGAGAGTTTACTTGAAAAAGCCAGTAATTCTACTTGGCAGGAATTTATCCTGGAAAAATGAATCTGACAGGTATAAAAAGATGAATTAATAAGTGTGTTCACCTTTGCATTCCTTATAATTACTTAACTGCACGGCACCCAGGAGCCCACCAAACAGGTTAAACACGCCATAAAGCACTTGACCAGTCAATTTTAAAAGTTTGCTGACTCTAATGGGGACCTCTGTGGTGGCGCAAGGGGTTAACTCTCAGCACTATGAAGCCATCAGCAGCCACTCCTGCACGAGTTCAATCCCCGGCCAGGGAGCAACCCACATGGCGCAGCAGACCTCTCCTACTCGCCCGCTGCTCCCCTCAGCAGTGTATTTCATCAGTCTGCCTGTTCTGTTCCCCACTCTGTCTCTGGTGAATCCTCTCACCCCCCACACCTCTGACCTACACCCCAGTTCTTGTATGAATAAACCTTATTATTAAAAAATGTAAAAGTCTGCTGCCGTTAAAAGTGACAGTTGTATATTTGATATCAAAATATATTCCACATATTAACGTGGTCTAAAAACAGCTTGCTACAAAAATAGCACATCCCCATTGGGGAAAATACATAAAATTCCACATACACTTATTTATAACACACATATAAATATTTTATAAATATGCACATGTCTAAAATATTTATATTAAAATGTATATAATGAAAGAAAATTAAATCTGGACTTATTTCCCTCAAATTGACAATAACATTTACCTCCATACTGGGAGAAAAGACTGTTTCACTTTGATTCATCTGGATTTTCCCCATGTTCTCTAATGTACACTGTATATTTATTAGTCATGTAATGAATATTTTAAGCACACAATATGGTCCCAGATGGGACAGCTGAGGGATTTCAAAAATATTGTTCCTGATGAATCACTGGTTGGCCCATATCCCGGACACACGAGAGTCAGTCCTGCCCCATGAGGGGGGGAGCCCCATTCCACGGAGCAGCAAGCTGAGGCTCTGAGGGCGAGCGGCCCCCTCGCGGCCGCAGCACCTGCAGGCAGGCCCAGAATGGGAAGCCACGCGGGAGGCCAGGAGCACGTGGCTTCATTTCGCTCTCACGGCCCACGCCGCCTCCGTCTGGGTGATCACCAGCAGCTTCCAGGTCTAACCCAAAGGGTAAAAAGAACATCACGCCGTTGAGAAAGAATCAGAAGCGGCAGCCAAAAGCACGCGCCTCGGTCACCTCTGGTGGAGACGAGGGCCTGGAACATGTAAGCCAGGCCGAGGGGCCGCCCAGCGCCGGGGGAGGCTCGCCCTGTGCAGCCCCGCTTGGCCACCTGGGCGCTGGGAGCAGACCAGCGGGGCGGGGCGGGGGGGGGGTCCCCTGCTAATAGCTGCTGAATGTCCGGGGAGGCGTGAGGATGTTCTAAACTTAGATGGTGGCACAGCCCTGTGATGAAGGGGACACTGCCGGGTCCGCTTCGATGAGGGGCACACGGCGCATGAGACCTGCCTGGATGGGGCCGTTCAAACGTGTTACACGCGCAGCCGGGACATCAGTAATCACCGGCAGTGCCTCTTGTGCCGAGCCTCGGCCAACCTCCTCCCCAGTGCCCCCGGGTGGGGGGGATTCGATCCCGTTCCGGAGACGGGGACACAGAGGCTTGCCCAAGGTCCGCTGCAAATCATCCTGAAGCAGGTTCCTCTGCGAGGTCCCAGCTAACTGCCCTCCTCGTGTGCACACCCTCCCGGCCCGGCCCGGCCCGGCCCGTCCGGCTGAAGGCAAGAGGAGCAACGAAGCCAGCCTGCCGCCCAGGGCCCCAGGGCCCAGACCCCTCCCTGGCTCAGACACCCCGTGGAGGGCGCTCTGTTCCGGGAGCACCTGCTCCACGCCACACACTGTCTGCGTCCACTCGGGGGTCCCTGGGACAAGCTTTCCCGGGCTCCCTGCTCCTTACTCTTCGCCCTCTTCCCGGCCTATGGTCACAGTTGCCATGGAGACGAGGGGCCCCAACACGCTTCACGCCTGGCATCTCTACCTTGTTATTCTTGGGTTTAGATTTCCACCCGAGGGAAACGCACACCCTTCCGACCCCGCAGCTGGTGGGAGCTTAATCCTTGAAACTTGGGGTTGGGGCGGGGGTGGCAGGACTTGCCACAGGATATCAAAAGCCTCAACGGAAAGTATCTCTGTGCAGCGGGATGTGTAGCCCCTAAGCCCTCAGAAGCAGTGACTTCAAACTCGGGTGTGCCCAAGTGGAAAATACACCGGCTTTCTGAGACCTGGACCGGGAAGGCAAACGGCCCTGATAAAGGCCTGCGCTGATCACATGCGCAGATATTTTCAACATTACTGGGCAGAATAATTAAAATGAATGGCACCTGTCTCTCGACTTTTTATCGTGTGGCTGGCAGAGAATTTAAGATTAATTACTTCGATGTCTCCTAGAAGAGGCAGGCCTGTCCCAGCCTCCAGTGGCGCCTGTGCGGGCGGGCGGCGCTGGCCACAGGCTCTGAGCGCCCGGGGGGCAGGGAGGCAGCGCACACGGGAAACGGAAGAGGAGTCATGGTGGGCTGGTGCCAGAGCAGTGAAAAACGGGAGGAGATGCTGAGCCACTGGACACCAGCTAGACCCTGGTCCACCCTGAGGGCAGGAGGCCTTTAAAGATATCCATTTTCTGGAATACTCTTCAGCAATCAAAACAGATAAACTCATGCCTTTCACAGCAACATGGGTGGCGCTGGAAGGGATCCTGCTCAGTGAAATAAGCCCGAAATAAAAACAAAAATATCGATGGTTTCACTTATAGGAGGAATGCAGGGGAGCCAAATAAGGAATCAGGAAAAAAATGATAATAAATAAAAAAATAGCAGGCAACTATAAATCAGAGACACTCTGCGGGGGAGGCGGAGGGAGAGCGATCAAAACGGGGGGAAGAGCACAAGGGACCACGGCGATGGTGCACGAGTGAGCTGGTGGGGGGAATCCTGTGGGACGACGCCTGGGAGGAGAAAGCATGCCGTGTGCAATAAGAATGATGTGAAATAGGTACAAAATTAAAAAATAAAATGCATTACAAAAATTAAAAAACAAAAAAATGTCCATTTTCAAATAATTAGGGCATAGAAAAAGGTTTCTATCATTACATGAGAAGCTGCCGGATGTGGATATGAATGTCCACATTGCTACCCGCGTGCGGGGGACAGGAAAGGGGTTCGTGACAAAACAAGCCACTGTTTCCAGATGGTAGAATTGCAGGACGTTGGTCTCCTCGTCCTCCTATTAGTGCTTCTCTGTCTTTTAACATTTGTGCCATGGACAGGGATTACTTGGATAATCTTATTTAAATTAGTATTTTTTAACCTTGCTGGCTACAATGAAAGAGAAAAATAACAGGTGTGGCTGAGGCCGGAGAACAGGGCCCTTGAGCGCAGCTGGCGGGAACGTAAAATGACGCACCGTGGGGAAGACACCTTGGGGGGGAGGTTCCTCAAAACACTACCTACATACAGGTTTATCACACAACCCCGACAGTTCACACCTAAGGGTAAGTCCCTGATAGATGAACACACACAAAATCTGGTAAACCAGTGTTCACGGGCGCCCTGCCCATCGCAGCCGAGAGGTGGAAGCAGCTCCAACGCCAACAGCGGGTGGATGGAGAGATGCAGCGTGGACCGGTCACACGTCACGTGATGGTGTGCGGGTCAACCGCAGAGCACAGTAGGACAGGGTCCCATGGGCTGCACCATCTAGGCCTGCGCTCACTTAACAGCATTTCTCAGAACAGATGTGTCATTACGTGAGGCAGGACTGTGTGTGCGCGCAATGGAACATTATTTGGCCATGAAAAAGAATGAGGAACTGACACAAGCACGGGTGAACCCTGAAGCCAGTTGTGCTCAGTGAGACGTCAGCCTCATGCTGCCCTATGACACAGGTAGAAGCGGTGAATCTACCAGAACAGAGAGAAGATGTGTGGTGGGCAGGAGTGGGATGGAAGGAATGGGGTATGAGGTCTCTGCCTGGCCCTGGCTTCACCCCTCAGACTGCAGGGTCCAGTCTGCATTCCTGCTGTGTTCCCAGGAGGGTCATCAGGGGAGATTTGTGTAGACCAGGGAGTCAGAACGCTCACGGAGGAGGAGGAGGGGAGAGACTTGGGGCGAGAAGCAGGCCCCAAGTGCCCCTGTGATCCAGCCTCCCTCAGCGGAACATCACCGCTGGACCCTTCCCCCTTATGGGGTGGTCAGGACAACTCGGGGCTGCACTCCCGGGGCCCGAGTCTGGTGGTGAGGCGTGTGAGACACGGCTTAGATTCTACACCAGTTCTGGGGTGCTGGAACACATGTGCCCGCTGGCAGGTGCCACTGCCATTCATTATTACCAGCGCCTCTGGGTTTCTAGGCACCGCTGGATGCTGGAGACTCAGATGCAAAGGCAGCGCCCCCATCGGCTGGGAACCTGCACCGCCTCTCTGGACCCAGGGCAAGCGTCGGCTCACCAAGGTGCACTGGGTGTCCAGTCCAGGGGTGAGTGAATGGTGATGCCCACAGATCTCCAAGCCCAGCTGGGGTGGGGGGCTGGAAGAGGGGGAAGAACTCAGGGAGCCCCCAAGTTCTTCAGCAGAGGTAAACAGCTGACAAAGACCAGGGAAGCAGAGGGGTGGGTGGAGACACTGCACACACGGGCGAGGCATCCAGACTTCACCCTGAGTTCAGGAGGCGGCGGAGCCAGGGAATAAGATGCAGGTGATGGGGCCCTGTTGAGGCCGCCAGGTGCAGTAGTCCAGGTGTGTGTGTGTTTGGGGGTGGGGGGAGTCTTGAGACTAAGAGCTTGCTAGCTGCCCTCTCCAAGACTCTTCAGGGGTTCCCGGGAGCCACCCTGCCTCCCCCAGCAGCGCCGGTCTGGGTGCAGGACCTGGGACTCCAAATGGCACCTCGGGGAAGATCTCCGTGGCTTCCAGGGGGGCCCCAAAGCTCTCTTGTATGCAGTTTCCACTGGCCGGAACTTGAGCCAGCGCTAGCCAGAGTCCCAGCCTACAGACAGAGGGGGCGCACAGCACGGGTGCCAGGATGCTGGTTCTATCCCAGCCTCCCGTCCTACTAAACTGTCCCCTGGGGCTGTCACCGCCGCCTCCTCCCCCTAATACAGATAATAATAGCACCGCCCTCCTGAGGCTGTTCGCACCATGGAAATAATCAAAATCACATACACACACTGCACAATCGGCAAAGGGTGGGAGCCCCCAAAGGGCCCTCAGCTGGTGAAGCAGCAAAGTGTGGCCTCGTCCGTCCACCCCGCCAGGGGAAGGAGCGAGGCGCTCGCGCACACAGGGAACCCGAAAACATGACACTGGGAGAAGCAGCCAGTCCCCAGGGCCACCGCTCGGAAACAGCCCAAGCAGGCTGGCCCCTTGGGACAGAAAGCAGGTGGGGGGTGCCAAGGGCTGCGGTGGGGGTAGATTCACAGCAGAGGGACTAGGCGGTGGCGACACTGGCTCAACTGAGCAGAGCCTCCATGCTTGAAAATGCTTCCGATAGTCACTTTCACATTGTGTGAATTTTGCCCCAATTTTTAAAAAACATCACCCATGCTCTCCGCCCTGGACCTGGCAGGAGCAGCCTGATTGCTGGGCTGGCTCCGAGGCTCACGGGTGCCCTGAAGCGCCCTCCTACAGTCAGTACCTGCGGTACTCGGGGCTCAGGGGGGAGACACCACTCGCCCTGGGCCGCCTGGGGCTGCAGCCAAAGCAGTGAGGAATCTGCCCAAGCAGAGACCAGCCTCCCGAGGCCGCGGGGGTGCAGGCCCCACGCCTCTCCTTCACCTGCCCTCTCCGAGGGGCACAGGCCACGCCTCGCGCCCACACCCAGGGCGCAACACTAACCAAAGGCACATACTTGGGTGCGCTGGGCCTCGAGGAGGAAGTTATCAAACCCAGTTCTCTCCCCCAAGGCAGCAGCAGCAAGAAGACTGCTGGCATTTGCCCAGCGCCTTCCAACACTTTCACGCAAACTGCCACCCACTTTGTACGTGTGAAGCCCAGGAATTCCTGGGAGGCGCGGCTCCGGGCCCACGCGGGCAGGGCAGGGCCTTTCTAAGTGCGTCCCCAGGACGCGGCGCGGGAGACTCGGGAGCTTTCCTGCAGGGACGGTTCTCCGGTGCTCAGGACTGGCAGGGAGCGGGGATCAGACTGAAGGGACTTTAGAAAACATTCTCCACCCCTGAGCAAGGAGGCACACTGGAAAGCTGTCAGAGTGGGTGAGCGAGGCTCAAAGTCCCACGGCGGCGCTGCGCGCCTCTGCACGCACCTGCCCACAGCACGCTGCTCGCCGCGGTGATAACAACCGCGGGGGCCGGCGTTTGCGCAGGAGGCAGGAACGAAACCACACACGTGGCCTATGTTAACTTATTTCATGCCCGCACCCTGAGGTGCTTATCGCACCCAAGTCACAGATAAGGACACGGAGTCTCGGAGAGGTTAAGTCACTTGTGGACGGTCAAGAGCTGCGAGCAGCAAGATTAGTTCTTGAACCCGGGAGTCTATTCTCAGAAGCGCTTGCCACGCCGCACGCCAAAGTGGAGAAATGACTGGAAGGATGACTCGCTGGCATTTATGTAATTAGAGAGACAGAGATGTCTGTTTTAATAAAAAGACTAAAGATGAGGAAGGGAAAAAAACAACAGTGAATCAGTAGCGACGTGGAGAGTGGGCGTCTTTCAGAGCATCGGAGGAGCTGGTTTTCACATCCTTCCAGAACTATCTGCGGCTCCAGATTTAGGCTGAGGCCAAACCAAGAGGATGGGCCTAGCGCAGGGACAAGGGCGATTAAGGCCGGACGCCCAGGTCAGGCACCCCAGGCCCCACCAGCGGCACTAACACTCCCCATTTACCTACAAACACGCGGCACCCCGGATAAAAGGGGGAAAGATTAAAGCAGGGGGTGGGGGGACAGAATGATGATGGCAACAAAGAAGAAACCAATCTGGAAAGTGGGTAAAAGGAGCTGGGGAAGTAGTGGGCTTAGGCCTTCATTTTCATTTGAGCAGATTGTCCTTAGATGCAATAGAAAATGCAAAGACAAAGTAGAACCATTCAAATGTCCACAACAGAAGAAAAAGAGGAAGAGGTGGTGGGGGCAGAAGGCGGAGCGGAGAGGGAGGGCGTGGTGTCCCGGGGCCAGAGGGTCAGCAGAGTCCAGTGCTGACCCAGGCGGGCATCGTGCTGACCTTGCCAGGGCAGTCCACAGGCGGTGAGGACTTGGGGGGCGGCGGGAGGAGGGAGTGATCCCCTGTGCTCTGCTCTTTGCGTTAAACTGCACCCCTACCCTGGAGGAGCTTCGGTTTTGCAGATGCGGAGACACCACAGGCCTCAGGGGCCCACGTGACGAGTGCTCCAGAGGGACAGGCGAGTCCAAGCTGACCCACCCGGACAACAGAGAACGTGAATTTCGAGGACTAAACAGACCAGTGGAGTTTTGAGGGGCAGAAGTGGCCCCAGACAGGGCATCTAGGAAGAAGAAAATGAAGGCCTCTGCTAAGCTGGAAGAGGGTGCCAGAAGCAAGAGGGGAACTCGGGCACGGCAGGTGGGGGAGTGGGGAGGGGTGGCGGCGGTCCAGGGGTACCCCAACATGTACAGGCACCAAAGCTAAGGGTGAGGGCTTTGAGCCCTCTTCCAGAAGGGCGCTGCGTCCTGGGGAGCTGAAGCATAAGACCGCCTGGCTGCGAGGTGGCCCAGGAAGCGCCCCCCACTGGCCCAGAGTCCCCCCAGGAAGTGCGAGACACAGGACAGGCTGGCTTCCGTGCCAAGTCCAAACTCCACGCCCGTGCCAGGCACGCTGGACATTCCAAACTCTGCGGTCCAGGAAAGGCAAACAGAATTCCTCAGTGTTTCCAGACCAGTGGGGGGCAGACCTGGCAGGTGAGGAGGAGGTGCCAGGACCCTGGGAACTGCCAGGACCCACGCGGGCTCAGGCGCCTCTGCCCACTGACACCCCCCACTCCACCCCCCCATCAGTGCTCAGCGGGCAGGGAGGCCCTTCCAGCTTCGGGGCAGCCACTTCCCTCCTGTCGCTCTCGGGCACCCACAGTGCCCATGCCTCCTGCCCGGCCACCGCCTGAGACCTGCCAGCTCCCTCCCGCCTCCTGGGGCGCTGCGCCCACAGCGGAAGACCCACTTCTGACCACGAAGGTGACACTGCTGGGACTACAAAGGGCCTTTTGTCCCAGTGCTTAAGGAGGCTGCTGCCACCCCCGGCGGAAGTCACTTGCTCGACCTTCTGGTTTTATGAATTAATGATAAGGTCGGCACAGGCAAGGGATGTGGGGGTTATTGACAGGTCCGGGGTGCCGGCTCCTCCCCCATCAGCCTGCCTGGCTCACGAGCATGGGTGAAAGGGGCCCTGCTTCCTCTCCCCAGAGCGCCGGGCATGTCTGCGCCAAAAAGGCCTGTTCCCCCAGCTTGAGATAACAGACACTCCGGTGCTGGGGGCCGGGAGAGGCATCTTATCAGCACCCCGGGTTCCGTCTGACTGGGCTTTCTGGCCAATCAGAGCCTTCAGTTCCGGCTGCCTTCTGGGGTCCATTAACTCACACAGAAAATAGCCTGCTGGCATGGGGGTAGGGGTGGAGGGAGGCGAGAAAAGAAAGATGCCAAAGGAACCTAATTACTAATAATCTGAGGAGCCAGGACGTCCTGGTGTGGATTGCCAATCGCTTGCATGCTGAGAAAACAAACCCTCTTCCTGAAACAGACGGGAGCCACCCAGAAGACACCAGCCCCCGGGGGAGGTGGCACATTCCCAGACACGTCCCTCACCCTGTCCACCCCTGAGTTTGCCCTCGCCCAGGCATACCCCGCAATTCTAGAATTTTCTGTATCACCCAGAACTGATCCTATTGATCCAACTTAGTAAACAAGCAGGCTGGGCACCAGCTCAGCCAGACTCTCAGACTCTGCAGTGGCAGGCTGCACCGGGGGGGTCTGTCCTGCGGGAGAGCAGCTTCCCTGGACGCTTGAAAAAGAGGTGACCAGTGGCCTAGGGGTTAAGTCTCAGCACTGTCACTACAATGGATCCCCCACCAGGGAGCTACCCACAGGGCGCAGCAGACCTCTCCTGTCTCACCCTCTGCTCCCCTCAGCAGTGTATTTCAGTGGATCCGCCTGCTCTGCTCCCCACTCTGACTCTGGTGAGTCCTCTCGCCCCTGCACCTCTGGCCTACACCCCAGTTCTTCTTTGTGCAAAGAAAAGGTGACCATTAAAAGGCCTGGCTTTGACTTTGGGCTAGTGACCCAAGCTCACACCGCGGACGTCTGCCACGCGCCTTTTTCTTAAAAACAAACAACTTGCGCGTTTATTCTCTTACTGAGGTGTGATGACATCCTCGCTGTTCAGAGAACCCGGGGAGCCACGCCGGCGATCCTGCATCCTATTTCACGGGGTTTAGATTCTGCCAGGATCCCGGCCGGCCTGTGCTGGTCCCTCAGCCCCCGAGCTTACGAGGGGCAGAGATGGTGTCCAGTATCCGGAGCCCAGTGGGACATGGACCCAGGCCAGGGTCTGGGGCCACTTGGAGACTGTAGCGCCCAGGAGCCTGGCCCGGGGGTGAGCACCCAAGGGGGAACAGCGCCGCCCCCACCCGCCGTGGGCCAGGACCACACAGCGCCGAGGTCTGGGAGTGAGGCTTGACCCCCACTCGACTGCACTTCTCAGGGGCCCGGGGTCTTGGGCGTCAGGCCCCCTCTGGAGCCCCGTGTCCACATCTACAGAGCAGGGAGGGACCCACAGATTCCTGGGAGGCCTCCTCAGGAAGCTCCGGACAGGCTGCTCAGCTCAGGGTTCGGCAGAGGACAAGCGCCCGTTAATAAACACTGGCTATTTCCATGATGAGGGCTGAACTCGAGAGCTGGGAGACTGTTTCCTTCTTCCTTCAGGCAGCTTCTTGGCATCCACATAGGCAAGGCCATAGAGCTGTTTTGAAGGAAAAAATAGGCCCTCCACCTTTCCCAGAAGCTGCCTCTTAATTATTTCCTTTCCAGCTCCAGGGGCAGCCATGGATAGGTGGGGGCGGGGGGGGGGCGGAATGGGCCACCTCCAGGTGAATGTTCTCAGGAACTTTCTTCCTCTCCAGGGCCCATTCTCATCCCGGGAGGGGCGGCAGAAGGGCAAGCCAGGGAGCCCCGCCTTAGGTTTCTCACATGAACTTGAACAATCTAGGCAGTCAGCTTTCTTGGCCCGGAGAAGTCTGCGAGTGCTTCAGGTTTGCAATCAATCAGCAAGACTAACAGGCATGGGGAGGTGGCCGTGCAGCCCGAGGCGCGCTGCGTGGGCGAGTTTTGCTCTGGCTGGTGGCTCAGGGCTGAAGCCAGTGGGGTGCATCGCGTGGGGAGGGCGCAAGGGCCTGGGAGGGCTGAGGCGTGGGGTTTTCTGCCGGACACTCGTGCTCCTGGGCCGTCGTCCTTGGGCGTGCTCCTGCGCTCGCACACCACACGCTGCCAACAAAGGTGCTTGAGACACTCCCCACTCTCAAGGGGTGCCAAGCTTCTGGGGGTGGCAGGTGACGCGCGACAGCCCTAACGTGGGGTGCTGTTATGGGCGGGGCTCCAAGGGGGAGGGAGGGGAGCCCAGAGTCGGAGGAGCAGCAGCTAAGCTGAGCCTCAGATGACCAAAAGCCTGAGCTTTGTAGAGGGAGCCGGGTGAGAGGAAATGTTTGAAGACAACGAAGGCAGTGGTTTCGGGAATATTCCCACATAGAAGCACCGAGGCTTGGACGTCCAGATGAACAGAAGGCCCAGGCACAGAGAACCGCCCTGCATGGCCCGCAGGTGACAGACAGGTCCCAACTCTCTGGGCCTGGTAATCTGAGAGGCCACTGGAGCCCGGTGAACGCACAGAGCTGGCCAGAGTGTGGACTTGGGGATCCAATGATTCCCTAGTCTCCGCTTTCGTGTGGTGGGACTGCAGCCAAATTGCTTTATCTGAGCCTCCGTTTCCTCATCTGCAAAAGGGCCACATCTCCACCCTCCCTGGAGGATCAGGCTGACTCTTCGAGGGCCACCGCGGTCCTCAGAGAGGCTGGGGCCGTTGTAGGCTCGGCCAGCAGCTGGGTGTCCTCAGCCCTGCCTGAGGCTCCTCCCCTTTCTCCCGATGATTCCCAAGGGTTCCAATGGCTTGGGGGGATCCTGGGAGCTGACCTTCCCGTGCCATGCCCAGCCCTTCACATCCACGCCTGCCTCATCGCAGTCAGTCCATCCCCCCCCAAGCTCCAGGTGCGCGCTGAAGCTCAGGGAGGCAGGACGACTGTCTAAAGGGCACGCGGCTGGGGAGTGGCTCCGGGACTGAACATCAGCTGCCGCCCAGCAATCAGGACATACACGTGTGCGGAGCCTGGCCCAAAGTGCTCAATATTTACTTGCCCTTGTTTTAATCACTTCATGTATAGCAACTCAGTCCTCCTCAACCACTCAAAAAGAAGGGGTGATGACTAGCCCCATTTTACAGCGGCTGAAACTGAGGCACAGAACGTAACGACTTGCCCAAGGTCACATCCTAGCAAACGGCTTTAAAGCAGGCTCCTGCCTCAAACTGAGCCCTGATGGCGACTGTCTCCTCATCTCACACAATTCCCACTTATTGCCCTCAACTTCCTGCCACAGGGCCTTTGCATGCACTGTTCCTGCTGCCCTAAATGCACTTTCTATTGACTTTCTCACAGCTGGCTCCCTCACATATGAGTTTCTGTTTCATCACCTCCTCAGAGATGGCCTCCTGGTCCGCCCTAAAGAAATGTTTCCTTGCCTCTGCCCCAACTCTCATGCCATCCTAACAGCGCAACACCTGTGGGTTGATTGGTTTCTCCTGTGTGCCTCCCCTCAGTCAGCCTCTGGGTCACTCTAAGTCTCCAGTCCTCAGTAGATAAACACTTGCTGAATGGGTACAAGTGCCCAGACTATGCCAGTCCCTGAGGGAGCACCTTCATTGCTCATGATTTCCCCTCTAGTCTGACCTTGAAACCTCTTCCCGCTGACCCCTCTTCCTCCTATCCTCCTTTGGGGTGTGAATTCCAAGTTCTGGGCAGCAGGAAGGGAAGCCACATCAGCCACATCTAGGAAAGCCACGGAGCAGGAACAGGGCATATGCCATCCGCATGGGTGGCTGGTCCCAGGAAACGGATGAGATTCCCAGCATGCCCTGCTGCCCCATCACCTGTCAAACCAGATGGAATTCCCCAGGCGCGCACGCTGCTGGGACCCCGGAGAGCCAGGGGCTGGCGCCAGCCCACCCTCCGGGTGAGGCCCAGCTACAGAGAACCCCCGCATCCACCTACCCATCCAAATACAAGGAAATGGAGGCGGCGGGAGGGCACTTAAGAAATTAAAAACAGGGAAAAACCAAGATGCTGGCCTTGGGGCTGGACTTTATAAAACTCTGAATAAGTAAAACAGTCACACACTCCTCTTGCGAGTCAAAATGTCAACACAAAAAAAGTTTACATGGAAAAACTCACTCCTCTTCATGGCTCCCACCAAACCCTCCAGGTATCCCTTTTATTCCTGCTTCCTCGAGGCTCCTTCCAGGACCCTCCAAGCAAATAAAGCAATTTCAAACACGCACTCTTGCCCTCCCCCACTTTCAAACAACCAGCGCGCAGCCTATTCACCGCACAGCCTCTTTCCTTCCAGGTGGAGACAGCTCTATACCCGTCCGCAGAAAGATAAATACACGCGTGCACACGCGTGGAGACACAGACACCCAGTCATTAAGGGCTTTCCGTAATTTTCATCCCGTGCTCCTGCAAAGAGGGGTTTCCACTGGGGGGTCGGGGGGGGTCCTCTCTCAGCCAGGGGCCACCTGGCCCCCCCCTCCCGTGCGCGCCTCTGGAGCTGGGTGGCTGCACCAAACTCCGAGCAGGAGGCCGCTCCTTTCTAGAAACAACATCTGCAGTTCCAGAGCCTGGAGTATCCACCAGGCAGCAGCAGAACTCCCGTCCCAGCGGGCAGGAAACCGAGGTTCCGAGACTGAAAGTGACCAGCCCAAGGTCACACCGCCGGGAAGTGGTGCTGGCAGGTTCCACCTGGTCCCGAGCCAGAGCCCATTTGCCTTCTCCCCGGCGACCGGCATCCTCGGCTCGCGCACCCCCTTCGCCGCGGGGGGCAGAGCCCCGCGCCCGAGGTCAGGGCCGGGGTCCAGGTCCCAGGTCGGCCGCCTCGGGCGCGCGGGCACCTGCGCCGTCACCGCCCGCGGCCGGGCCTCCCCGCGCGCCCCACGCGCCCTGCTTGCGGGGTGCGCCGCGCTGCGGGTCCCGGAGTCCCGCAGGGCGCGGAGAAGGTCGCGGGGCTCCGGCAAAGTGCTCCGCGGGCGCTGCCTCGCGTGAAGCTCCCGGGGACCCAGACAGGTGGGCGCCCC
Source organism: Talpa occidentalis (assembly GCF_014898055.3). Classification (NCBI taxonomy): domain Eukaryota; kingdom Metazoa; phylum Chordata; class Mammalia; order Eulipotyphla; family Talpidae; genus Talpa; species Talpa occidentalis. The sequence goes on along the minus strand of NW_023601433.1, from coordinate 81,302,902 downwards.
TGAACCCACTTTGCGGATGGGGCAGCGCATGGGGGTGCAGGGAGACCGCGCGGCCGCCCGGGGCCCCGGCCCGCGAACCGCAGCGCCGGGCTCCCCCCGGTCCCGCCGACTTCAAACTTTCCGCCCCCCGCGCATCGCGAACCCCAACGGCTCCCGCGCGGGGCGCGCACGCAGCCGGCGTCCCCGGGCGTCCCCGCGCCCGGCCCCCGGGTCTGGGCGCCCGCTCGGCCGTGGGGGCGAGGGGAGCCCGGCTCAGCGCCCCCGCCCCGGGCCCGCGGCCCCCCGGGGGTCCCCCGCCAACTCCGAGCGCGCCCGGGCGCCCGCCCGGCTCCCCCCGCCGCCCGCGCCGCGCGCCCATTTGGGGGAGCGGGAGACTGAGGCGCCGCGCCCCGGCCCCGCCCAAGGTCACGCGCGCGGGGGGCGCCCCGAGCCCGCGTGCGCCCCCGTCCCGCCGCCCGGTACTCACAGCCCGTCTTGCCCACGAGCGCCCGCACTTCCTCGGACGCGGAGTGGGCAGCGCCCATGGTGCCGCGGCGGGGCGGGCGGCCCCGCAGGCCCGGGGCTGGCGGCGGCTGCGCAACGGCCGGGCCGGGCCGGGCCGGGTCGGGCGCGCCGGGACGCGGGAGGGTCTGAGCCGCGGGTCCGCGTGGGGCCCGAGCGCGGCCTCTTATAGCGGCGCAGGGCGGGCGCCGCGGTCCTAGCGCGCGCCGGCTTCGCGCGCCGCGGGGAGGGGAGCGCCCCGCGCGGCCGGAGGGGCGGGGGGAGCCCCAGGAGCCCCCGCCAGGCCCCCCGGGCTCCGCGGCCGCGGCCCGCGCGTCGCCCCTCCGCGCTCCGCCGGCTCCGGGGAAAAGCAGGTGTGAGCAGAGTTGGGGCGCAGGGCGGAGGGGTCAGACCCCTGCGAGGCTTCTGGCCCACCCCCCACCCGGGCTCACCCCCGCCCTGCCCGGGAGGGACACTCCCCCGGGACGCGGAAGGCCTGCGAGCACTAATTAGCTCTGCGGCGAGCAGCAATAAAGGTCACGTAATAACAGTAATCAAGGTGGATGCGCACCAGGTGCTGAGCTCGGCGCATCCCACGAAAGCGCCTCCCAACTCCTCCCCAGCACCTTGAGGAGGAGGCCACACCCGCGCCCGCACCGCCGAGTCTGCAGGGCTCAGCAGCTTGGGGGTGGGGGTGCGGGTTCGCAACCTTTAGAGGGGTGGGGAGGTCCCAGCTTGGGCTCAGCCCTGCGCCTTGGAGGAGCTGGGGGAAGTGGCTCTCCAACTCTAGGAGCAGGAGTTAGACCCCGCCCCCTTCTGTCCTGTGATGCAGGCCCAGCCTGGTGGCTGCAGGTACGAATCCCCAGGGAGACAGTGATGTGGGTTGGCCCCAGGCCCTGGAGAAGCGCTGGGCTCCAGGGGAGCTGGGTGGGGCTGTCCTGCCCCCTGTCTGACCACATGCCTGTGCCTTAACATGGGGTAACAGCTCACGGGGTGTCCATCAGAAGGGCCTGGCGTGGGCCCGCACAAGGGGGTCCTGTGGAATCATGTCCACTTTCCAAGGGAGGAACTGACCCGCAGAGGCCAGGCAAGGAGGGTGGAAACTCAAAATCAACACTTTCTGGTTCCCAAGGCTGTGGCTCTGCACAGTGTTCGGAGACACCGTGGCCGCCAACTGCCATGTACTGAGTCTGTCCCGGGGAGCTGGGCCCCGGGGTGGTGCTGGGGTGGGGTCACGGGCAGGAGCTGGGCAGTGCGCTACGGACGCTTCCCTGGCGCTGGGAGGGGCTGCTGAGAACCGGCTGCCCCCAGCAAGGCTCATGGCCCTACCCAGGGGCAGGGGTGCCTGTCAGCGCCACCAGGGGCCCCTGAAATGAGCTGGACTGGCAGAATCCGCCTTCTCCAGGTTGAAACCCTCTACACAACCTTGGCATTTGCAAAGCTGGGCACACCAGACACCAGAAGTCTGCATTGTTAAAGGGCTCTTGGGGGTGCTGAGACCTAGCCTCCTGGGAATGTCGGCTGTGGGACCCCAGCTGGGCTGCCCACCGGGAGCGCTGACCCAGAGCAGGCCTTTAGTCAGGACTCTAGAAATCCTGACTGACTTTGGAGTCAGGAAAGCAGGAGGGGGGCGGGGGGATGTCCGGGGGGCCCTTGGGAATTATCCCTAACTGCTGGGAACCGCTTTCCCCTGACTTAGAATAACAGTTCTTAGAATTTTAGCAAAGTAACTGATGCAAGGGTGAAATGATGGGGCTTACTGCTGCGGCGGATTCAAAATCTCCCAACTGCCTCTCTTCCCTGTGGGCTCGGCCGCTCCCAGAGCTGCGGCCAGCAGGTGTGTGAAGATTGAGCAAAACTCCAAGGCAGTGGGGGGCACATGGTTTTCTCTGCCCCTTGGACAACCTCAGAGAGGACCCCGATGTGCGGAGTGAAGGGAGCCTCTTCACTGACCACCCGTCGGCGCTGTTAACTGCGTCTGAGGCCCCACAGGCCCCGCTGCTCTTAGACGACAGGCTCAGGCACCGGTTCCTCTGACCGGAATCCCTTCCCCCTTCCTGCTGCAGGGAGGCCAGCGGCAGAAAGGCTCCCCAGAGAGGCTTTCAAGTGACTCCCTTGACTCTCTGGGGTCTGCTGCCAAACCGGCCACCTCCGCCAGCCCCCAGGAGCTGGGTGTGATGATCAGGGAGACTTTATTCCTGATGGCGGGGCTTGGAGAAGCAGCAGGAGCTCCTGGAAGCAACAGGGAGGCACAGTCTGTGGGTTCCCTTGTTCACTCGGTTACTCATGGCACATGTATGCGGGCCCCTGGGAGCTCAGGGGATGAGGCACACCTTCGCTCACAGACGCACAGGAGGTGGCCTAGCGGAGGGGAAAACAAGAGCTGGCTCGGCCCTCAGAGAACTGCCAGGTTCCACCCAGCAGGGCCCCTGGAGAGACTGTTAGCCCTGAGCTTTGGGGAGTCCATGATTGCCCCCCGACTGTGGTCCCAAAGGACCACAAAGGCAGATACCAGGTGGACTGAGGCGTCTGCAAGGTTGGGGCACCTGCGCCCCTTCTCTGGCAGGGATGCACAGGCGGCAGGCTCTCCCCCACACAAAGTGTTGCCGCCGCTGCCCAGGATGGCCGCTTTAATTCAATCCCACAAATGCCGTGCTGGCGTCAGGCTAGAAGCCAGCCCGGAGCTCGGCATGGGGCCTGGAGGGGCTGATTGAATCTGTTGTGTGGGGCCCTGGGAGAGGGGCGCCATGGGGAGACCTTCATCCTCCTGAAACACAGCATGACCTTCTGAGGGCTGGGAGGCACTTTGGTCACCAGGCAACTACCTCTCTTCTCCCCCAGGAGCTGATTAAAAGCGGTGGCCTCCATCAGAGTGGTTAGTGCCTGCGAGGCCACGAGGGCAGCTGAGCCCGGAGCTCCATTCGGCTCCCCCACATTCCCAACATGCAGTGAGTGATGGCGCCTCCTGGGGCCTCAGTTTGCCCGTCTGTGAAATGGCAGCGTAAAGGCGGGGCGGCGGTGAGGGTTAAAAGTAACAACTGTAAATTGCCTAAGACAGGCTTGACATGAGTAAGGCCCATAGGTGCTGACAAGGGGAGGGAAGCCATGATTTGTAGCTTCTGCCCAATGTGGTGGCATAAATACTGCCAACTCAAGCTACCAATAATTTAGCAGAGGGCTTGCAAAATACCTGCAGGTTCAACAGTTTGCTCTTGCCAAGTGATCTGAAGACACAGCAGCAGTACGCCCCTCGCCCTGGGCCTGCCTGCCTGGCCCTGTGTTTACCCCCTCGCTCCCACTGCTGCGTGCCAGGAATCTGGACCGGGCAGTGAAGGCGTCAGTCTCTGAGCTCAAGGACCCCAGACTGTGGAAGGAGAGCTCTGCACAGGTCCTCACGAAGGGACCCGCGGCCACCGGAGCCTGCCAAGGGGGACCGGGGAGGCCTGGAACACAAGCCCATTTTCCTGATGGGCTGCAGAGCAGACTCAGCGCGCAGATGTGAGGCTGTGCCAGTGGCCGGCCTGTCGGTCCCGTCTCCCGCCCCTGCCCTCTACTCACACAGCTTGGGTGCACGCCCAAGACTTGGCAGTGTTCTAGGAGCAGCAATCGCTTTTCTTAATCTTTATGCCACTGATGCCAAGAAATTCATGGGGGCTCCAAATATTTAAAACGACTTGGCCTCTGACCCAGGCGGACCACACCTTGTGCAAACAAGTCGGAATTAGTGGTGCATGGCTGACATCCGTGCGCAGGCGCGGGGCGCCCTGCTGGAGGTGCCGCCAGATCCCAGCTCGGCCTGGGCCCCTGGGCCGTGTTTCTCTTCAGCGCATCCTGGCTGGTCTCGGGGACCCTGGGCTCTGGTGTCAGCGCCCACGGAATCAGCAGAGACTCGACCCCACTTTGCATTTGGAACTACTTGTCTTTTCGGTTCTCTTTTCAAAGGTCCCTTCGTACCCGAGCCACCCTGTTCTTTCAAGCTCCCCTCGGTGATGGCGTGCAGAAGGAGCTGGACTCGGCCCCATATGTGGCCCTGAACCTCGATGTCCTTATCTGTATAAAGGGCACCACGCCCCATCCTTAGAGAAGGTGGGAGGAGTCGGTGAGGGGTAACCGCCTGGCACAGAGGGGGCCCTCCACAACCATCCCTGCTTCCCTGGCGGAAATGCCCCGGAGGAAGGGCAGCCTGAGCGCCCCCCTCTGCGAGCTCTCCACACCCCCTTCCCCACCATCCCTGGTGAAACTAACCAGACTCACCCCGGAACCTCTGTCCCGGCCCTGCATGTTATTATTTTCTGTCTTGGGAGAGTGGTTTCTGCCAAGAGATTTTAGAATAGTGGTTCTTCTCTTTCTGAGAGCTTTAAACTGGACCCCGAGTTGCAAAATTGCGGCCACTCTCTGGCTTGCCTGGGGTGACGGCCTGTCGGGTGTCTGCCTTCCCCAGGCCCTTCGCGCCCAGAGGGGCAGCCCTGCCCTCCGGCTCCCGCCCTCCCTGCCACCAGCACCTCCATGGGTGGCCAGAGCCCGAGGCCCAGACCCCACCCCGAGGGAGCAGCTCTGCAGGAGGGAGGGCGGGCTCTGTGGGGAGGGCGACTTGAGCGTGTTTTCCTATTATTTATATAATTATAAACCATGACCTATTATTGGAACTTGCAGGGGGCAGATGGGAGCTCATTCCTGGATAGGCTTCAAACTCCGCGTTGCTGTCCGAGAAACAAGCTCACCAGAGACGCAGAAGGAGGTGGCAGGGGCCCAAGATCTATTTTCGTTTTGCCGCTGGGTGGCTTTACATCCAGCGGGTGGGGCTGGCTTTGCCCCCAGAGGGGCCTCAGCAGGGTGCTGGGTATCTGTGCAGTGGGGGAGCGGGCCATTCAACCGCGCAGCAGGATGCCCGCAAGGCAGAATCATGGCCCCCAAAGACATCCACATCCTAACCACGGAAACTGTGACCGTGTCATGTTGCATGGTTATGGCTGCAAGTCAGCTGCCCGTGAGATGGGGGATACTCCGGGCGCCCCAGGTGGGCCCAGTGTAATGATGGGGTCCTGGTAGGTGAAGGGGAAGCCAGGAGGCCAGAGCTGAGAGCGCTGTGACGAGGTGAGTAGCCCTTGCTGACTTGAGCTGGAGGAAGGGACAGCGAGCCAAGGGATGCAGCAGCCTCTAGAAGCTGCACAGTGCAAGGGAGTCCAGGAAGGAGCACTGTCCTGCTGACACCCTGATTTTAGTCCAGGGAGACCCACTGCAGGCTTCTGACCCCTAGAACTACGAGATGATTATTTGTTTGAAGGCACCGAATTTGTAGCCATGTGTTCCTGCAGCAAGAGGAGATAAACAGGCTGGGTTTGCCGCTGGCCTGACGTCTTCCTAGAGGGGCGACTCTGACTTCTGTGCACAAACACATCACCCAGCGTTCTTGCTTAAATCTGATTCCCAGGCCCCTCTCCAGAGGTTCTGGCTCAGGCGGCCAGGAGCACCCTTGCAGGGCCTGAAGGCGGGTCTGAGGCAGGGTCTCAGGGTAGTGGCTCCGTTGAAAGACAGTTTAATGCCACAAAAATCCATTATTTTCAGTATCCGCTGAATTGTGCAACCATCTCCACAATGAATTTTAGATCACTTTTTACCACCCCACACAGACACCCCGCCCCCTCTACCTATCACCCCGCAACCCTCCCTGTGCTTTCCGGCCCCTCCAACCAGGAGTCCACTGCCTCTGTCCATGGCTTTACCTGTCCTGGGCATTTCCTAGCAGGGGAGCCGTGTGATTCGTGGCCTTCGCGTGTGGCTCCTTTCACGTCCTTGATACCGTCGAGAGGCATCCTGCAGCAGGCGTCTGCCCTTTCTGCCTTTTACCTGCCGAACAATATTCCGCAGCCTGGATGCTCCGCATTTGTCCGTCCGTCCACCGAAGGACGCTTGAGCTGTTGTGAGCTGGACACTTGAGCTACCCACCAGGATGGCCACATTCTGAGCCAGCGGGAGGGACCTAGCAGCTGGGGTGTCATTCTCCCGCGTATTCCTTCCCAACTTCCAAAGCAAGGAGTGGGGGCAGGCGGGGGGGTGTCTAGGTAATTGCATGACTTTCTTAAATGACCTCATTTGGCTGTTACCACCAAATGATAGTCCACCAGGCACTTTCTCCATTCCCATTTTGTAACTAAGGCTCACGGGGGCTCAGGTCACAAGGTCAGACCCCCAGTGGGTGCCAGTCCCTGGCCAGCAGACCAGTGATACCTCAGCAGAGGGCCAGCTCCACTGCAAGTTACAGAGCTGGCAGGAAGGCAAGAACGAGGAAAATCCACTTTTTCCACCTGCTGACCCCGCCTGCCACGATTTCCCCCAGCTACCGAGGAATGACCCCGGGATACTCCTCACTGAGCTCCCAGAATGTTCCACATTATAGGACCTCCCCATCATGAGGTCATGAGGAAGGAAGGCCAGCTGGGAGGAACAAGGACTCAGGCTGCCACCCTGGGGGGCATCTCAGTGGGTGTCCCTTGGGCTCACTGTGTAAAAGGGCTTGACAGCAGGACCAGGCGCGGAGCAGCAGGCCAGCACGGGCTGGAGAGTGCACAGAGCTGGGCCTCCCTGCTCCATCTCGGCGCCCCCCCAGCCAGAGGTGGGGAGCTGGGGGTGTGGGCACAGCCATCTCCCCCCACCCACTCTTTCTCCCTTCGCTCCTGCGTGGCTGCAAGTACCAGCGGGGCCACGGGGCGCCTGGGAGGCAGGATGATAAATACACGTTGGGGTCTAGGGTTGGTGCAGTCGGCAATTTGGAGCTTACTTGGGAGAAGAGGCAGCTGGCACCTACCATTTGGGGATCTTGGGCCAGGAGTGGTGGAGGGCACGGGCAGGCTGGCAGGCTGGCAGGAGCGGGGTGATGGAGCTAAGGGGTGGGAGGAGTCCTGCCGTGCCCTCCCCACTCCGCCCCAGGCAGTGCTGACTCAGCTGCACCCCAGCCTGCTCCCTGATTGGCGCTCTTCCCAGGCGTCCACTCTCGCCGCCTCTGGGGCCACTGTGGACAGCGAGATGGGGCCCAGATCGGCTCTGCCCCTTCATGGAGAAGGAAATGGATGTGAAGGAGAGGTGGGGGCCCCAGAGGCTCCCTCCAGCCCCTTAAGCGGGGACGCCTCTCCCCACACCACCCTTCCCTCCCTCCCACCCTTCCCTTCCTGCCCTCTCCACCCCCACCCACTGCTCCCTTCCCTCCCCATCCCCCTCCACTCCCCCCTCCCCCCCACCCCAGACTCCACAAGGCCGGGAGGAGGAGATGCTTTTGGGGTTTGGGGTCCTGTGTGTAGAGGCAGGTGTAAATCCCGGGCAGGGCTCTGTGTTTTGACCCAGGCTGCTGGGGGAGAAAACCAGAGAGGAGAGTTTTGTTGCCCTGCATGGAACTGACTGGGTGGCAGCTGAATTGGGGGTGCAGGGTTGCAGGGCCCCTCAGAACAGAACAGACCTGTGGATTTGCGGGTGGGGAGACAGTGCAGACAGGAGTAAACTCAGTACCGTGGGGCCCGCGGGAGGCAGGGCAGCAGGCACCCAGGAGGGTGCTGGGGAAGGCCCTGGGGACAGCAGCGTCCAGAAGGCCACGTCCCTCCCAGGGGAGCTCAGTCACCAGGAAGGCCCGGGCAGAATGTGAGGTACAAGCGAGCCACTGGGGCTACCCTGAAATGTACATGGGGAGGGGAGATGTGGGCTCAGATCCTGCAGACGTGGCTGCTTAGCCAGGACCCTCCAGCGAGGAGATGAGGCCTGGGGCTGGGCTGCAGCAAGGCCCCTGCTCGCCGTCGGCCACGGGGCGTGCGGGCGGGGGCACGTCTTCTAACACTGAGGGCTTGTTTCCTACTCAGGCAGATGCAGCCAGAAGACTCCTGGCTTTGGATTGGCTTCTTGACATTCAGAAGTCAAGAACAGAATGTTCTCGACACACATGTATAATTAGAAGCAGCAACGTGCAGCTAAAGCCTCTTTGCGGAGGACTTGGAAGTGGGGGGTAGCCCTGCGTGCTGGGGGCCGCGAACCCGCTAGAATGAACCTGAGTGACCGTCTCAAACCCGGCCACACCTGTGGACAACCTGGGGCTTGTTGAAAACGCCTATTACTCAGGCTACAGCCCAGATCAAATCCCGCCAGGCCAGCGGGGTGGGCAGGATTTTAATTCCCCAGGTGATTCCACCCTGGCTGCCGGCTAGACCCCTCCCTGGAGAGCCCTTCCAGCACCCCTGGACGAGCTGAATCCCCGGCGCCTGGAACCAGACTTGCTGGGGATGGGGGCCTGGTGTCAGTGCCTCCAGGGTGGGGAACATAAGGCGGGGTGAGCCCAACTGGAACCTGCTTCTGTGCACGCCTCCCAGGTGGGCCCTCCAGCGAGACGGCGGACAACAGTGGCCCCGGAAACGGCTACAAGACGCAGCTCATCTACCCCCAGACCCTGGAGAGCGGCGCATTGGCCTGGAGGGCTGGACCCCCCAGCACCCCCAGGCTCACAGCTTTTTCACGGAGGCCACCTGAGACTCGGGGATCGTTGGGGCCTCGGAGGAGAACTCCTCTCGGTAGGGAGCGTCCTGGGAGTGGACGCTTTAGGGATGTGGGCAGAACCTCAGTGTGACCTTGGCGAGTCACTTCCGAGGAGCGGATTGTTCTGTTTGTAAGGAAGGGGTGTGCGGAGAGCGTGTGAGGAGCTCCCGAGCACAGGAGGGGGCTCCCCTTGTCCTTCCTGGAAGACAAGGTGCGCAGGAGGAAGCTCTGGGCCTCCAGAAGTCGGGTGGGATGAGTTTTGGAGACGTGATTTGTCAGGCTCCCACCGGAAGTCTGGAGGCCAAACCAGCCTGCAGAGAGGAGGAAACCGGCTCAGGGGGCTGAGTTGCGTGGAGGGAGGGTGCAGGTCACATTCACCTGCAGCCACAAGCAGCCTTCAGGAGCCCCCCCCGTGCCGGGCAGCACAGCTCTCAGGTTCTCACAGCCCCGCGCGCAGCCCCTGCACCGGCACCTGCAGCACTCGGCGAGGTCCTCCGGCTTCGGCTTCAGCTGCACAAAGCCACTTCCAAGCCACTTGTTTAAGCTGCTTCCTGTCCCTTCTTTCTCTCCCGTCCCCCCAGCCTGCACCTCCACTGCGCTCGCGGCGCCTGGCAGGGAGCCACAGTTTAACCTCAGTTGGGCTCCAGGGTTTATTTTCTCTCGTGAGAAAGTCAGCGGTCACCCAGTCGCCCGCCGGAGCTTCGAGCAAGTTCCTGCTTGGAGGTCTCCTCTTCCTCGCAGGAGGCCCGCTGCTGGGGGTGCCCCAGAAGGCTCCAGGGCGTCTGGTGCTACGGGCAGGCATGGGGGCGTGGCGTCTGTGCAGGTTAGAGCCCCCCAGGAGACAGACTGTGAGGCTGGGAAAGCAGGCTGGGGGCTCCTTGGCCCTCACCCCTGGGGGAAGGGTCCACATTCCGGGGCCAGAGGTCTCCTCCCCTGCTGACCTCTGCTGGTGGTCCCCATCGGCCTGGGCAGCCCGGGTAGCCTGTGTGCAGGGGCAGTGGATGGGGGAGGAGAAGGGAAGATGAGGATCCTCCAGGCCCTGGTGGGGCGCGCTCCCCTGGGCCACCAGGCCCCCGAGGCTGAGGACGGGGTGAGCCTGCACCTGCAGCTGTTGCTAAGCTGGAGAAATCCCACATCCCCCCAGGCTGCTGCTGCTCCTGGCTGGGAAGACGGCTGATCCCTCTGATGTCACCAGAAAGCGCCTCCTGTCAGGCCCCAGCAGCTATTCTTAAACTGGGAACACACCTCCGCCTGCTAGAAGGTTCTAGACTTCAGTAGGCTTTCTATAAACAACTTAGGAGCCAGGGGTGTGCCAGACTGCTGGGGAAGTGCTCAGTTCTGTGCAGGTTCAGAGCCTCGGCGGTGGGGGCACCTCCCTCCCCAGGAGCCTTGCAAACACCGTCATGCGGTCACCTGACATCACCGCGTCCTTGAAGAGGCGCCTTTGGGGATGCCCACGGGAGCGTCGTGTGTCCAGCGGCTGCAGGGTAACTGCTGAAGGGTTTCAGAGGCAATTACTATACAGTAGTTACAGCCCGAAGACCCTAGTTCAAGTCCCGGCTCTGCCGCTAGCTGATCCCGTGGTCGCAAGGACCTGCTTGGCCTCTCTTTGCTCCCAGGTCTGCACCTGTGACACCCGGGCAGCCACGCCGCAGGGGATGCACACCTGGTGCCTGGGGCAGCTCAGGTGAGCCCCCGGGGCCTGAGTTGCTAGGGGTGGAAGGAGCAAGAAGGAACAGCCCAAGTACCTTGCCTCCATTGCGCCCACAGAGGCCACGAGCCCCACTTCCAGGTTAAAGGGCCGGCTGACAAGCACAGAAGCCAGATTCGAACCCCAGTCTCTTCCGCGGGGAAATGCACTGGCCATTTGTGAAGCTCTGCTGCCCCCTAGGGCATGGGAGGGTCAGACACAAGCATGACCGGCCAGCTCCCTGCTCCCCCAACCTGAGACCAGCGCAGTCACCCCGGGCCCCCAAGGGGGATCCTCCTCACACGGTTTCCTTCCCTTGAAACCTTCCCCTCGGTGCTCCCTCTGGGCCTCGGCTGCTCACCTATAAAATGGGTTTAGGACAACAGCATCCGCCCCCAGGGGGCTGGAGCATTATATGACATGTTTGGAAAAGCTTAGCCGCACCCCCCAGCCTTCTTCTCCACGCACCCCTCCACGTACCAACTGACATCGACGGCCCTTCCAGAGCCTCATCTTGGGCCCCGGTGCTCTGGGGACCCGTTGTTTTGCTTCGGTGTCCCCCGGACGGCCTAAGGCTCTGCTGAGGAGCCCGTCGCGCCTGGAGCAGGTGCCCGGGAGAATCCGGAGGACGCTGCTTCTCCACCTGCTCCTCAGCCCACCCCCGGGAATTTCCGTGGGACTCGCTTTGCCTGGGGAAGCACCATCTGGTGACTTTATCCCAGCGGCTCTACACTTTCTCACCTCACTGGGTGACTTCCCAGCAGGGCCAGTGCCTCTTGCTGGCTCCAGGAAGTCTGGAAGGACCGTAGTGACCCGGGGGGTGAAGCCTCTTCCCCGGCCCCCTCCAGCCTGGGTGGCTCCCATACCCAAGGGGCTGCTCACCCCATTCCTGACCCCCCTCACGCTAGCCTCCCACAGGTGGCTGAAGGGGAGGTGCCCAGGTGAGCCTGATGCAAACGGGGCGGGGTCCACTTGGGGTGGGGGAGGGGCGCAGCGCAGCCCCCTAAGATCATATCTGTTGGACTACAATGAACACTTTGCACGTTTTCCCTCTGTTGGGTGCGTCCTCCAAAGCCCAGTTTTCAACTCTCCTTTCTGGAAAACACTTTGGTGTGT